>NC_132990.1:61625000-64125000 GCF_048564905.1 Vicugna pacos
GTGTGCCTCATACTCCCATGCAAGATGCCCAAGCAGGGTCCTTTCTTGTTCCTTCTCTGTGCCAGGGGCTGGTCTAGGGACAGCAGGCCAGCCCCCATCCTCATGAGTTTACCCTCCATGGCTGGTTTAGAGGACGAATTCTTGTTGTTGGAGATTTGGTGTCTGCAGACCCATTCCAGAGGCATTCAAGGCAGTGAGAAGCGCAGGCAGTGGGTGCAGGGGCTCAAGGAAGGCGAGATTAGAGACGGCACCAGGAGGTGAAGGTTTTTATATGGGAAGGCGGTCAAGCTAGGTGAGGATCAGTGTCTCTAACTCCAGGATCAGGTCACAGCAGCTGGAGATCTTCAAGGATCCCCTGGCTGGGGCACCAAGTGAATGCTCTCCTTGGAGACAGGATGGTAGGGTGGTTAGAGGCACAGGCTTTGGAATTCAGCAGATCTGGACTCATCCAGCTATAGTTCTGTGTGACCCTGGACAAGTTACTTGCCCTCTCTGAGGCTCAGTTTCCCCAGTTGTTAAACAAGAATACTCTCTTTGCAGGGGTGTTGTTGCTTGGCACATCATGAGCACCCCATTTATGGGGCTGCTGTCATTGTTATGACTGGGCAAGTCTTGCCTCTGCTCGCTCTCCAGTCTCAGTTTCCCAGATAACAGGATGCCCTCTGAGCAGCTCTGAGGGGCCAGGGCTTCGACTGAGACTCTGGGCAGTGGCTGACCAGGGCCCGATCCCCACGGAGATCAAATTTCCAGCCCCTCAATGGAGCCAAGTAAACACAGGGGAGACAGCGCGGCTCCCTCAGCCGCCCACTAACAATCAGATTCCCGAGGCCACCGCAGCCGCGGCTGCTCACTCTGATTGCGTCTGGCTCCAGTGTCCCTGGGCCCTGCTGCTGTCACCCTCATGAGACCCTGGGGTTTGGGGTGGGAGTGAGGAAGAGGCTGTGCAAGCCAGTTTTGTGGTGGCAGTGGCGGCCAGGGTGTCCGCTTCTTCCAGGAGCAGATGGCTTGTCTCGAAGTTTTCCTTCCCATCTCCCTCCTCCCCTCTGTTGGTGACTTCATAGACCACTGAAGCTACTGACAGATGAAATAGAGCCCAAGATGCTAAGAACACTCCATTTCTCAGCCCCGTAACTCCTACACCCCCATTTATCCGAGGCCAAGGGCAGTGCCCCCAGTTTTATAACCCCCGAATTCTTCTGTTCTGACTTTTCACTTTCCAAGAGAAATCAGCATGTATTTACTGAGCACAACTATGTACTAGGCATTGGTGAGCAAGGCACAAAATCCCAGTCTTCAAGGATTTTACCAGTTCTGCCTGGTGAACTCCTATCCACTCTTCAAAGCCCAGCTCAAATATTCTCTTCCATTTCTCCATGCTGCTCACCTCATGTCACTTCCTCATTGGGTCTCTGCACATGGCCATGCAGGCTTTTCATCAGCTCTCTGGAGGCCAAGCTCCCTGCCACTTGAGAAACTTCATGGCTGCTGCCCCCTCCAATCTTTCCTACTCACCATTCCCAAGCAAACTGTACTCACTCTTCAGAACTCAGGGTCCTTGGACTTTACCTGCAAGGCCAGTAAGATTGCTCAAGACCCCCAAGGCACTCTGTCAGTTAAGCATGTACAGTGTGTTTATTGGATTCCTGTCAGTCTCCCTCCCTGGAATGTAAATTCCATGGGGGCAGGCAGTGTGTGTCTTTGTTTACATTTGTCATCTCCGGTCTGGTATGTGGAGGACTCTCAGTATGCATCTGTTGGATGGACCCCTCCTCCATGAAGCCTTCCCTGATTTCCTTAGGCACAGTCTCTCTCCTGCCTGTATGTTTCTCAACATTTTCTTTCTTGTCTTGCTTTGTTTATGAATTTTATTATTCTGGAATATTTATACACATAGAAAAGTACATAAAATGTATGTACAGTTTAACAGATAATTTTAAAGCAAACACTCACTTAACTACTACCCAGGTCAAGATATAGAACATAATCAGCAACTGGAACCGCCGGTGCACCTTTCTCTCTCCACTAGTTAGCCATGATTGTGAGTTTTGATCATTTCTTGCTTTATTTTATAGTTTTGCTGTCTACAAAGGCATTCCTGAACCACCGAGTTTAATTTTGCCCATTTTTTGAACTTCATGTGCACAGAATCATGTTTGTGTGTGTGTGTGTTGGGCTTCTTTGGCTCAGTATTATGTTTTCAAAGCTCATCCTTGTTGGGGTGTATAATTACAGTTCGTTCACTTTCTTTGAGTACAGTTTTCCATACGTATGACATCATTTATTTAGTCATTCTACTGCCAATAGATATTTTAACTGTGCTGCTATAAACTTTCTTTTTTGTCTCGTGGAGCACACGTGCACTCAAATTTTAGGGTATGTACCTGAGACTGGAATTGCTGGGTCGTAGAATATGCGTTGCATGAATTTTATTAAATAATGCCAAACCATTTTCTGAAGTGTTTGTACCAATTTACACTCTCTTACCAGTGAAATGAGAGTTCCCATTGCTCCATATCCTTGTCGACACTTGCTATTGCCAGATTTTTGATTTCTTCCAATCTAGTGGGTATGTTGTTGCACCTCATGGTTTAAACGTTCATTTCTCTCATTACTAGTAACCTTGAACATCTTTTCATCTTGTTACTAACCATTTGGATTTCCTTTTTGAGGAAGTGTCTTTTCCTTTCTTTTTCTTATTGGTTGCGGATATTTATTCTGGATACGAGTTCTTTGTCAGACCTGTGTTGCAAATATCCTCTCCCACCCTGAGGTTTACCTTTTCACTCCTTAAATTACATTTTTTGGGGTCAGATATTTTAAAATTTAATGTACCAATTTTATCAAACTTTTCCTTTATGTTTAGCACTTTGTGAGAAATCCTTCCCTAGCTTGGGGTCATAGTATCTTTCCAAAGTTTTATAATTGCTTTTCATACTTAGGTCTGAAATCTACATGGACTTTTATTGTTGGTGGTGTTTAGAATGGTATGAGATAGTGGTAAGGTTCATTTTTTCCTTCCATATGGCAATCCCATAGACAGCAGCACTTGTGGTAAACACTGTCCTTTCCTAGCAACATCATTTTTGCCTTAAGTCAAGTGTCCATCTACATCTCGGTCTGCTTCTGGATTCTGTTTCATTGGACAATAACGGAATGTGTCCATTCCTGTGCCGACATCACACTTTACTGCAGGTTTATTTTTCTATACTATAGCTTTATACAAGTCTTGATAGCTGGTAGAGCAAGTCTTTCATGTTACATAGTCTTTCCTTTGTTAAGAGTATCTTGTCCCTTTTAATTTCTTTTTTTTAATTAAAAAATTTTTATTGAAGTACAGTCAGTGTCCCAGTCATGCATATACATGCATATATTCGTTTTCATATTCTTTAATTTCCATATATATTTTAGAATCAGCCTTTCATGTTCTACTAACACACACACACACACACACACACACACACACACACACACACACACACACACACACACACACACACACACACACACACACACCCCTACCTCTCTGTTCATCCCTGAACTTTCTATAACTGGGTGATAGATGTCTGTGTGTCTAACCCTTTGCTCCCCGCCCTGTCCAGACTGTGAGCTCGCTCAGGACAGGGACTCCGACTTCATTTCTGCATCCCAAGGCCTGCCTTCCTTGTTGAACGAAGTGGAGGATATACTTGTCTTATACACAATCACCTAAAAGGCCCCAGGGAGTGAGAGCAAGAGAATAAGAATGAGGATGGGAGAGAAATTGAACTCAAGGCCCCCAGCAAGGCAGCTGTCTCACCCTGCATTCAACCAATGAAACTATAGTCAGATCCATGTTGGAAGGAAGCTGGCTGTGTTGGATGTACCAATAGATGTTGTAGGATATAGGTTTCCAACATGGCACCTCCATAAAGGATTTTCAAGGATGATTTTAACTATGCCCAGTGTTTTCCTTACATCTTGACCTGAGAACAAACTTCTGTTTATGGCAGAGCCCTGCCTAACCTGCTGTGGCACCAACCGCCCCATTAACAACTCTTTTGCAAGCTCCTTGAGAGCAGATCTGTCTCTCTTTCCCTGAAGAGCCTTTCCAAGGGACTTGGCACATTGTAGGTCCTTAGTAAAAGCTGTACTTAGGATTAGTAAATGTTGTTAACCTGCCTTCCACAAATGTTTTGTTCAAAGAACTCTTTTAAAAAGTAACTTTCTTGAGATAAGCAATAAAATGCATTCATTTAAATGTAGTATGTTTTGACAAATGTATACACCCGTGTAACCACCACTGCTATCAAGATATAGAACATTGTTGTGTATATGAGTAGTTCATTTTTGGTTGTGGAACACTGTTCTATTGACGGGATGTACCGGTTTGTTTATACAGTCACCAGTTGATTGACATTTGGATTATTTCCAATTTGGAGGTATTACAGATAATACTACTATGAACGTTTATGTACAAGTCTTTACGTGGACATTTGTTTTCATTTCTCTAGGATAAATACTGAGTCATGTGGTAAACACATCCTTATCTTTATAAGCAACTGCCAACCTGTTTTCAGAGTGACGTTTTATATCCTTACCAGCAATATATGAGAGTTCTAGTTGCTCCATATCTTCATCAGCACTTGGTACTGTCAGTAATTTTAATTTTACCCATTCTGGTGAGTGAGCATCTCATTGCCGTTTGTCTTTGCATTTCTCCACTGACAAATGATGTTAAGCATCTTATGGGCTTATTGGTTACTTGTTTATGGACTTTTGTGATGTATCAGTTCAAACTTAAATTTTAAAAATTGGATTTTTTTTAAAGTGTTGATTTGAAAGAGTTCTTTATATATTCTGGATACAGGTTCTTTGTCAGAATATTGTATTGTGAGTATTTTCTCACAGTTGGTGGCTAGCCTTTCCATTTCTTAACAATGCCTTTAAAAAGAAGTTTAAATATTGATGTATACCATATTTTTGATGCTATTGTAAATAGTATTTTTATTAATTCAGTTTCCAAATGTTCATTGCCAATATATAGAAATGCATTTCATTTGTGAATATTAACCTTGTCTCTTAGCAACCTTGCTAAACTCTAGATCTAGTAGCTTTTTATTAGGTTACTTAGGGTTTTCTATGTATACAATTATGGGTTTGGTTTTTTCCCCTAATAAAAATTGTTTTATTCCTTATTTTCCAACATGTTTTTTTCTTGCCTTATTGCACTGGTTAGTACTTCCTATAGAATATTGAATGAAAATGGTGAGAGTGAGCATTTTTATTTGTTCTCAGTTTTAGTGAAAAAGTATTCAATCTTCACCATTAAGTAGGATTTTAGATCTAGGTTTTTTTTTTAAGATAGATAATCTATCAAGTTGAAGAATTTCCTTCTATTTCTAGTTTGTTGAGAGTTTAAAATTATGCATGAGTGTTGAATTTTATTCATTTTTTCTGAATTTATTGAGATAATTATGTGGCTTTTCATTTTTAATCTGTCAATATCGTGAAAATATTAGTGGATTTTCAAATGTTAAACCAACTTTGCATTCCTGGGATAAAAATTGATGGGTTCAATTTGCTAAAATTTAAAGGGTTTTTCTCTCTCTGTTTATGAGGGATATTGTTCTGTAATTCTTTGTTCCTGCCCTCCCTCCATCCTTTTTTCTTGTATCGCTTCTGTCTAATTTTGGTATCATGGGAATGATGACCACAAAAATGATAAGCTGGGAGATTCTTCCTCCTTCTATATTCTGCAAAAATATTTGTGTAAGATTAGTGTTATTTCTTCTTTAAATGTTTGATAGAATTCACCAGTGATGTCATTTGGGCTTGGAATTTTATTTGCGTGAAACTTTTTTTTTTTTAAGAGTGAAAGTGGATTTATTCAGGGAGATAACACACTCCATAGACAGAGCGTGGGTCTCAGAAGGCAAGAGTGGGCCCTGGGGTCATGTGAAACTTTTAATTACAAACATAATTCTGTAATAGATAGAAAACTAAGATTTTCCACTTCTGTATGGGTTAGTTGGGGTATTTTGTGCCTCAGGGCAGTCAGTCTCCTTCCCTGAGTTGCCACATCCCAGAAGTGGAGCCTTACAGAAAGCAGCTCCCACACTCACCCTGGGCCCACGGCTGCCCTTGGTGTTAGGGATGAGGCTCACAAGACAGACTGAGATCTCGCTGACCTGGAGGCCACTCCCTAGCTGGAGAGTCACACTCCATGCTTAGAAGGGCAGGTCATTCTGCCCTGGGGGACTCACAGGCCTTGCTCTACTGTCCTTCATTCTTAAAATAGATTCTAAAGCTGTCCTGTGGAGTGAGGCCCTCTGGAGTTTCAGAACTAGAAGATCAGAGCCTGTGGGTCCTGAACCCCTGTGGGACAAGAGTGGGACATCAGTGGGCCAAGCCAGCCTCCGCCTCCCGGGTCAGATTCGGCCCATCAGTCCCCGTGGGGCTTCCAGCTCTGCCTCTGGCTTGTGGCCATAGGCTTACTGTTTGGGGCAGTATATTGGAAGTGAGGTCATGAACTGGACCTTCTTCATTTTCTCGAACATTAATGTCAATAATAGTACAGTAGTTTCCCCGCTGATCGGCCGTTACAGTTACCTGTGGTTGACAGTGGTCCAAAACTATTAAATGGAAATTCCAGGAATAAACAATTCATAAGTTTTAGGTTGCACACCGTTCTAAGCAGCGTGATGAAATAATCTCCCACTGTCCCTCTTTGTTCTGCCCAGGACGTGAATCACCCCTTTGCCCAGACCCTTAGTCACTTAGCAGCCATTTCTTTTATCAGACCCCGCGTGGTAAGTATCACGATGTTTGTGTTCAAGTCATCCTTATTTTACTTAATAACGACCTCAAAGCGCAAGAGTAGTGATGCTGGCAAGTCACGTAAGCCAAAGAGAAGACGTAAAGTGCTTCCTTTAAGGGAAAAGGTGAAAGTTCTCGACTTAGTAAGAAAAAAAAAGCAAGAAAAAAGTATACTGAGATTGCTAAGATCGATGGTAAGAACAAATCTTCTATCCGTGAAATTGTGAAGAAGGAAAAAGAAAATTTTGCTGGTTTTGCTGTTGTACGGCAAACTGTGAAAGTTAGGGCCACAGTGCATGATAAGTGCTTAGTGGAGATGGAAAAGGCATTATATTTGTAAAATAAGGGATTCTTAAAGAGAGCTAAAAAGACCACATAACTTTCATATAACTTTTTTTTACAGTATATTGTTATCATTGCTCTGTTGTTTTATTAGTTACTCTTAGTGTTTTACTGTGTCTAATTTATAAATTAAAATTTATTATAGTATGTATATTGGGTTTGGTACTATCTGTGATTTCAGGCATCCTCTGGGGGTCTTGGAATGTATCCCCCGAGGATAAAGGGAGGGGGGTTACACTAATAGTAATAATAATAGTAACTACAATTTACTCGGTGTGTACAATGTTTAAGACATTTTGTATATCTTGGCTCATTCAGGTCTCACGATGACTGTGTGATCTGGTAACATTACTGACCCATTTTACAGATGGGGAACCAGAGAGCATTGGGGTATGTCTGAGGCTGCAAAGTAGAGATTTGAATTCAGGCCTAACACTGGAGCCAGTGCCCTCGTCCACCACCAGGCCCCAGCTGCCCCTCGGTCTCCCCTCCAGCACCCAGGGCCTGGACCAGATCTCTGGGTCTAGACCTGCCTCCCTGCTCTTTGGCCCTGTAGGGTCTGCATCTGAGTAAACCACCCAAGGCCTCTTAGTGCTTCCTCTTCCCCATGAGCTGACCCCCCGTCACTCAGTGACCGCCCGCTGGCCTCTGGGTCTGGCTGCTGCTGCAGGGCGGGGAGGGTCCTGGGGGAGCTGGTAATGACGCCCTCTCTGGGGCCTTTGCTTCTCCCTTAATTGAGACCCGCCGTGTCTCCAGCCCCGAGAGCCCGCGAGGCCATGGGCCAGGTCCTTGGCAGAGCAGCTGGCTGAGGATGCTGAGTGGAAGCAGATGTGCACGGACCATGTCTGGCCCGGTGCTGGGGGGCCCTCGGGCCTGGGAGGATGTTGGGACGTGAGGGCTGGGCTCACAATGAGGGCTGGACTCAGGACGAAGCTGCCTCAGAGCCGAATATTTTAATCTGTTCAGTTCAAGAATGAAATTAAGTCTTCATCTGTGTTGTTCTAAGCCATAGGTAATTAGAGATTGAACCTGACCTCTGGTGCGTCTTATGGATGGGGAAACTGAGGCCCACGGCAAGGACTTGCCCAAGGTCCCCTAGCACTTTGTGAACTATGACATGCTGTACAAATTAGGGTGCTGATTGGGGTCTCCAGCCTCCTACTAGCAAGGTGTGCGTCTTTCTTGTGTGGCCTGAGTGATCCAAGAGATACCTCTGCCCCTTTAGGAAGGGGAAGATAGCCAGGGTCTAGCTGTTCAGTCAGGCAAACTCCTGCCCCAAGACCACAGTGGGCTCCTTAACCACTGCTGGCAGACAGATGCATCTCCAGAGGTGGGCCTGCCTTTCTTCAGTGACATTGCTCATGGGGTCTTTTGAGAGACAGCTCTGAACTGGGAATGGGAACCCTAGTTTCAAGCCCTGAGTCTGTCTCTGATGTGCTGTGCGACCTTGAACAAACCACCTCCCTGGGCCTTGGTTTTTCCATCTGAAAAATGGGATAATAATAAACTACGATCTTCAATGCAGCAGAGAGTATATTTTGAAAATCTGGACCCTTGCCCATTTCTTGAGAGCTTCCACAGCCAGCTGTTTGAAAATGGAAGAACAGTATTATCACTCCCTTGTGGGGAACTGATGGCTCAGAGAGGTGAAGTGACTTGCTCAGTGAGACACAGCATTTGTGAAGCAATGCTGTGGGGTTGGATGGAGGTGTCTTGGTTTCTAGTTCTGTGGTCATCACGGTCCTCTGCCTCCCCCTACATGGGGACAGCAGCTCTGGGGTCCTCTACCACTCCTCATGAGGAGCTGAAAATGACAGCAAGGCCCAAAGCATAGTAATTGCCTTCATCCTCCTATCAGAAGGGGCTTCAGAGGTTCAACACAGTGCTTGGCCCAAGAACCTCCTCAGCATCCCTATTGGAGAGGGAGGTCAGCCAGCCTCTGCTGGGATAGCTCCCGGACAGCACGCTCTCGGCTTCCGGGGCAAGGTTAGCACCGCCTGTGAGAAAGCATCATCGACATGGGCTGAGACCTGACTTCTTGTCCAGATCCCACTTGCCCCCGACTCAGAGCTGTGCACAGGCTGCTCCCCAGCCTGGAGAGGCCCAGCACACCCTGGAAATGGGCCCATCTGATGATGCCTGGTTCTGAGAGCCTCCTCCTCCACTTGCCTGACTCCTGTTGCAGGAAGACCCCTTCCCTGAGGCTGTGGCTGCCTGCAGGAGGCAGAACTGGCCTCTTTCTGCCCCCTGGCAACACCAGAGAGGCTCCTAGCTCTTCCAGTTCTTCTCCTGGACCTCGTGGGGGCAGGGCTGAGATTTCTGGGACAGGCCAGCAGGATGAGTCCATGGTTGGGAAGTCAGGACACTTGAGTCTGCACAACACTGCCAGTATCTTGCTATGCAATCTTGGACAAGTTGTTTTCTTTCTACTGGCCTTAGTTTTCTCATCTGTAGAATGGAGATGGTCGTAATCCCTGACCAGCAGGGCCTACAGGGCTTGTATAAAACCTAAATGGCAGGAGGTTGGAAGCGAAACCTTTGCAGACTAAAGCACTGGATACGGTGAGGACTGTGTGGCATGACATCGTCTCACGCAGGGGTGATTCTGGACAAATCTGAGCCTCCCGGCTCCCTCCTGAGGCTGTGGGTGGGTCCTCAGGCAGGAGCTGGGGTCCTGGGGCTGCACCAGGGAGGGGAGACAAGGCCATGGGATCAGTAGGGTAGGAAAAATATTCTCTTCTGATGGCAATCCAAAGCATTTTTTAACATGTTGAAACAAACACGGATAGGTTACGGAACAGAAGATAAAGTACAAGGCTGAGGAGACACCGAGGCAATGGCAGACTTGGTCTGGCCTGGCTCTGCATCCTCCCCCCGACCCCCACTGGTGTGTGTCCCAGGCCCCTCCTGTAGAAGAGGAACTTGAGGGAGAAAGTTTTTGTGGCCCTGTAATGGCACAAGTCAACCCAAGAGATGGAATTTCTGATTAACATGCCCCTTCCTCTGTCAAATTCTGCTCTTACTTATTATAAACATGCCATTCAGAAAACCTGGGTTAAATATCTGAGTTTGTTTTCCTTCCTTGGAAATGGTAGTTGTCACCACCATCACCACCATCACCCTCATCACCACCGTCATCACCATCGTCACTGCCATCACCATCATCACCATCATCATCGTCACCCTCTTGCACTGGCAGATATTAAGATCTGCTTTCCTGGAAAAGCCAGACTGGAACAATCCTGGTCTCACCTGGAAAGGCTGAAGCTCCGAGAGGTGCAGGGCCAGCCCTCAGCCAATATCCATAGGCACACGGATGCCCTGGGGATCGTGTTGGAGTACAGATTCCCACTCAGAGGCTTGCGTCTCCAGTAATCTCCCAGGTGAGGTGAATGCTCCTGGTTACCGCCAGCTGGTGATGGAGTTGGGTTGGCACCAGCCTCCTCCCCTGCAGCAGCCACCCTCTTCCTTCCTCCTGCCCTTCAGTGTGACCTGGAAAGCGCTGGGTGGCCTGGGACCAGGCTTAGGTGGTGCTGCCTCCAGAAGGACCAAGCCTGCTTATCTGCCTGTCTGTCTACAGAGTTTGAAAATTAACGCAGTGTGACCTCCCATGTCGTGAGTGGTTCAAGCAGGAACCATTGATGCGTGCTAAGAACACGAGGTGAAAGTTGTTGGGGAACAGGATATTCACAGTCTCGAAGCATCGCCCCAAAGATTACTTACTCACTGCAGAGGGGAGCGTGTTTTGAGGCTGGAGATGCCTGGCTGTCACCACTTCTGGGGCCACTGGGCTGCCAGCCGTGGAGCGATGATAGGTTGACGGTGTGTGCCACCCTTGATGGAAACGTTTGGCCTGAAGCTGACGTGGGAACCCCGTGGGACATTCCGCAGGACATCTGGCCCAGATTCCTCAAAGGATCTAATGTCATAAGGAGTGGAAGGGGGAAGACATGGCAGCCAAATGTCACACGTGATGCTTCATGGGATCCTGACTGGGGAAAAATAAGCAGCCACAGAGCAGGTCTGGGGGGCAGCTGGGGGAGTGTGAGTGTGGACTTCGTGTCAGGTGATTTGCCTAATTCGTGTTGATGGTGGTCTTCGGTGTGGGATCGTGTAGGACAGTAAAGTCCTTGTTCCTGGGAGAGGCATGCTGGAGCTTTTGGGGCTGAAGTATCCTGAGTGCCACCTTACTTTTGGATGGTTTGACAAATGTGAGGGGGTTATATGTGGAGAGAGAGACAGAGACAGAGGAGGAGGGGGAGGAGAGAGAGGAGGCGTGAGAGTGGTTAGATGTTAGAAGCTGGCGGATCTCCATGAAGGATATTCTTTCAACTATTCAGTGGGTTAGAAAATTTTCCCCCAAAATGTAAATAATCGTTTTTTAAAAAGGCACTGAAAAGCCATACTTTTTTTTTACGGAAGTCTCCCTGAGAGATACAAGGACAGGATTTGCATCACAGAAAACTGTCTTAAATGTCCTCCTCACCCACCTACCTCTCAGGTCTCACTTATTATGGAAACCACTCCTCACAAATCCCCCTTTTGTCTCTTTCTGAAACCCTCTTTTTGAAGGTTAGCCAATTGAATGTGAAGTCTTACTCTGGCATTTACATACTCTGTGGTCTTGGCCAAATTGCTTAAACCTTTCTGTGCCTCAGTTTCCTGCTCTGTAAAATGGGGGAGAATATTGCTACCTACTGGCAGCGTTGTGGTGGGGATTAAATGTCATCGTCTGCCCGGTGAACACCAGGCCGAGAGCAAGAGCTCAATAAATGACCTGACTGCCCACGGCAGGTTGTCTGTGGCCTTTTTGGAATGCTCGCTGAGTGAGGGCCGGTCCCATGGTGGCTTCTCAGGCACTTTGGACTCTGCATCGCTTGGTAGGAAGCCGGACATCCCTGCTGCTCAGTCTGGATCACGTGAGATGTTCACAGGGAGCCGCCCGCTTGTTTGGGCATCGCTGTATGTCTTGCTGTGACCACCAGGTGGCGGCATTTAATTGCAGGTGCTCCTCTCTCCCTGAACTCTCTTCCCATGTTGAGATGCAGGGGTCACCCTGAGCCAGCTTGAGGTCCTGCTGCACCCATGGTGGACTCTGTATGAGTAAGAAATACGTCTTTGTGGTTTTAAGCCTCTTGGATGTAGAAGTTGTTTTGTTTCCAGTACAACTGTATCTATTCCGACTGATAAAGCAGGGTTGCCCTGTCCCCGGCTCAGGGTCCCTGGTATGTTTGTCTAGAGGAAGGTCAGTCTTAACTAGAATTTCTCAATCATCTCTGACTCCCAGCCCGTGCTCTCACCCCGTTAGAAGCTTCCAAGCTCAACTCTGCAGTCCCCAGCTGTCCCCTGCCCTGGCCAAGGTCCACTGAAACACGATCACAAAGAGGGCCATCTCCTTTCCCCAAATATAGGCTCTCATTGGCCCCTTGGGCTGCAGGACATTTGGTCATTGTCTAAGTCTAGACATCGGAATTAAAATCTCTTATCAGCTCATAACTGGGGAAGTTGGGGAAGGCAGTATCAGAGCCAAAATTCCTCTGCCTCAGCACAGCTGCTGCTGCTACATCAGAGATGAAGCTTATTGGAAGGGAAACCAGGGATGAGGGAAGGAGTCCTGGACCGGGAGCCAGAAAGCCTGGGCTCCAGCCCTGGCTCTGCTTCTCACTGCATGATCTCAGGGACTCTTCCTTTATTTGGGCCAAAGATTAAAAAGATCTGCAGTTTCCTGCCTCAGGGCCTTTGCACAAGTTATTCCATTTGCCTGAGAGCTCTCATCATCTCCTTCCCTCATCACCTGTTTAACTCCTGCTTAGCCATCACATCTCAGCCTGAAATACAGGGTCATTGTATTCCATGCATTCTGCTCACTGCCTTAGAGCACACACTTGTTTGCTATAATTACTTTAATTTAAGTAATTACTTTAATTATTCGTTCAGAGACTGTCTCCCCACTAGGCTCTGAGCTTTGTGAAAGTGACAATTTGAATGTGACCCCATCAAGGCTTGAAGTATGAGTGATGTGTGTGAGTCTGACCTGTGAGAGCCTCCCTGGAAGCCTGGGCATGGAGGGACGAGGGTAGCATTTCAAGGTGCCCAGCGCATCCCTCCCAGATGCTGCAGGAGGGTCTCTCTCTTCCAGTTCTCCTTGGCAAGGGTTAAGCGTTGCTTAAGTGATTTGGTCCTGTGCTGCCCCCTAGTGTCCATTTCTAAAATTACAATCCCACACCCTCTCACTTGGTGGAAGAAACTGCCTGGAGGGGGCTCTCACTGCCTTGTCTGTTTCATTCCTAACAGCAGCCTTGTGAGACCAGGTTATTATTGCCCGTATTATGAATGAAGAAAGCCCACATCTTTTTGTTTATTTGGAAAATATTTATTGAGTATCTATTTTTTGCCAGATATTTGCTAAGAGCTAGTAGTTCACTGCGGAGCTTTCTAACCTCATGAAGCTTACATCTAGGTCTGTGATGGGGAAGGAAAACAGTAAACAAATAAACACACGGAACTGTGTGTGTTCCTGAGTGTGTGCACGTGTATGCTGTGTGTGTTTGTGTGTATGTATGTACACATGTGCATGTTCGTGTGGTTTTGTGTACACATGTTTATGTATGTGTATGTGTTTGTGTGTGTATGTGGACAGCACGTTGGTGGCCCAGATGTTAACTGACTTGTCCAAGGTCACAGAGATGCCACTGGATTTGAACCCAGTTGTAACGATCATAGCTGATAACATAAGCCCTAACTCGGTGCTGTGCCGAACTCAGTGTTCTTTACATATGTGTTCATTTTTTTCATCTTCACAACAACTCTATCCTCATCCCATTTTGCAGATGGAGAAACAAAGCACATAGAGACTAGATAACTTGCCCAAGGTCACAAAGCTCCTAAGTGGTGGAACCAGGACTTGAACCCAGGTGCTTTGGCGCCAGAGCCTGTCTTCTTAACACTGTGCTACACAAACTCTAGGAGTTTTGACATTCAAGGCTTCAATGATGATGGCCACAAGCCCAGTGCCACCCTCTCCTCACACCCAAGCCAAGAAGGCTCAGAAGAGCCCATCCTGGCGAGTCACCTGTCTCCAAACCATCCAAGATGGCTGAGTAGCCTCCTGTCCCACAACTTGGAAAGAGTAGGGAGGAGAGATTGCCATGAAAGAGAGGGAGACTGATGGGCTGGCCAAGGGAGCAGGACCAACCCTGCTGGGCTGTGAGGGGAGTGGTTCGGGTGCAGAGAGCAGGGAAGGCTTCTCGGAGGAGGTGAGGGGTGGGCTCGGCCTAGAAAACTGAGTAGGACTCAGACGTACAATTCTGTGGGAGGGACAGAAGCAGAAAGAGGTGAGCTGAGGCTCAGAGGGAGGAAGAGAGAAGCTGCTCATGGGCTCCGGGCTCTGAGCCTCAGGGCTTGCTTGCCAGGTGAAGAGCTGGACCGCCTGTGAGCTGGGGGCCCTGGAGGGGAAGGACATAGTTAGGTCTGGACTTTGGAAGAGCTTCTGGCTGCAGAGTAGACGCTGGGGGCAGTGGGACCTGAAAGACGGAGACAAGGTGGGGGCTGTTGCAGGCATCTGGATGAGAGGGGCAGGGACAGCCACGGGACGGAGATGAAGGACTCACAGAGGTGGACGCCAAGGTCAGTTTTGGAATCAGCTGACCTGCCTCCCTCCCTCACCTCTCTGACTTCCATTCCTCCAGTTTGCCCCTTGCTCACTCCTCTCTTTGCTCTTGCTTTGTTAAAGAAAAATTATTCTGACATTTGTTAAAATGGTAAAGAGTTTATTCAAGACTATGGCAATAGGGGAGAGAGACCGAGCCCAACTCGGAGTGCAGCAAAGGCAGCTGGGGAGGAGGAGACGGAGGGGTCTGTGGATGGAAGGTTACAGAAAGGAGCCTTCAGGGGTGGGGAAGTGCTTGCTAAACTGGCCTAACAGGACTCTTGCTAAAGGCAGGCCAAGAACTTGGATATCAAGGGTAGGGGGATTCTTGCTAGACTGACTTAGCAGAATTCTTTGCTAAAACGTGTTCACATACGTGACCAGGCATGTACGCACACTTGCACACACAGACATATGCACACGTGCCTACACACACAAGAACTCATACACACGCCCCCACAACACCTGCCCACACATAGGTATGAACATGTGCACACAATAATACACCCTGCCCACACAATGCACACGAGCGCACACACACAGTGTATACACATTGTACATATATATGCACATGCGCACACACGTACTTATATGCACTTCTGACACCCTGGCTGACCCCCTCCTCCTGGAGTGGCCACAGCCCGGTTGCCAGGGCTCCTTGGGTATCTGTAGACTCAGGGCCTGAACGGGTGACCCCCAATGATCCTCTGTTGCCACCTTGTGGCCACTTCTCAGATGACAGCACATAGGGAGCTAAGGCCTTTCCTGGTTCCAATCCCTAGGAAGCCCCCAGACTCAGTCCTAGGAAACCCTTAGCCACCCCAGAGCCTTGCCCACCCCAGAGCTCTTGGTTTTGCCAGTTGCTGAGGGGGATTAGTGGGGCCTGGAACTGGGCGATGACCCAACTCGCTCCACTACCCCTAATCTCTTCCAAGCGCCCTCACCTCTGGCCTCCACGGTGCGGTTCCCTCTGCTTGGTGCCCCCCCCATCTCCCCCACTGCTTTGTGAGCCCCTTGTGGGCAGAGAATTTGTTGTGCTCAGTTCAGGATTCGGGCACCTTCCGCGGCCCCTGGAACAGACAGGTTCTCAGTGCGTGGAGGAGGGAGGGAGGGGGAGGAAGGAGGAGAACAAGGTGGGCGTGATAAGCCGTGAGCAGGAGCTTGGCAGGCTCTGCCCGTCCCAAGGCAGCCCATCCAAGTTTTCACAAGGAGAGAGAACAAAAGTGTGAGATTTTCTTCACATTCTTTTTATCTTGCTCTGTTGTTACTTGCTTTCTGATATTTTTATTAGAAAGTAGAGGGAGCCCTCATCTCTAAATACCCCACAGAGGCAAAAGTTACTGGTTGTGACCTGTGTCTGTCACCTCCACATATGGGAGCCGTATAGCTGTAATGGGGGCGGGGTGGTCGCAGCTGAAACTTTTAAAACCTCGCTAGTGGGGGCCGGGGGGTGCTGGAAACCCAGTACTGATAGTATCTGATGACTACCTGATATGATTTTGAGTGGATAATAGAAGGAACTTTGTGGAAAACTCTTTTCAACTGAAGTCTGCTTCTCTGTCATTCTGGACGGTGCTGGGTGGCAGAACTGGCCCCCAGGGGGGACCGCCATGGGCACTTTCTGATGCCCCCCGCTGTTGTCCTGCCCAGGGCTCCACCTCTCAGAAGCACTGCATCATGCCAACCTTGTCCTCCTCCTTCTATGCGACTTGTGAAGGTCAGAGACGACAGCTACCAGGGGCCAGGCTGGCACAGGGAATGAGGGCGGGAAAGCTGCTAAGTGTCTTCGTGTTTTTTCTCATCCAGATGGTTCTTTGCACTGGGAACCCATAAAGTGGCCTTTTAAAAACCCAAACTGAATCATGTGACTCCCTTCTTAAAGCAGTTTATCCACCCCACTGCCCTCTCTGGGAGCCTGAATCCCTCACTCTGCTTCGCACCTCTCTCCCATCTCCCACGCCCTCCTCTCCAGCCTGAGTTCCCCTCACTGCCCTTGAACTGGATGTGGCTTCCTGAACCCTCCCTCTTCTCTACAGACCTCTGGGCCTTTACACGAGCTGCTCCTTCGGCTGCCATGCCCTTCCCCTCCCCTCTCTGTCCCTACCTGGGGAAGAAGACTAAGGCAGGGCTCAGATGCAGCTCCGCCAGGAACCCATCTCTGATGCTCTGATGGACGAGGTCCCCACCCCCACCCCACCCCACCCATTCATTCCCTACACATCTCCTGGACTCCAGTTAGTTTCAGACACTCTGGCATCCCTTCTTACACTGCCCTGAGAGGGACAGCTCTCATTCACTGTGTCCCCAGGGCACAGCGGTGGGTACTCAGTCAATGCCGGGCCAAACTTAACAGGGGAGCCCACAACCATTACAAACCTTAGCCGTGCTTCCATCAGAAGGCAGTGCTACCCGGATGTCACCTGGAGACCCATTCCCAGCAGCTGGTGGTGCTGGGCTTCAGAAAAGGGCAGTCGGAAGGGCCCACAGCCTCCAAGCAGGGCAACTCCTGAATGTCCCAGCCTTCTGACCGAAGTCCTTCCGCTCTGCCTTTGGCCTCCCTCAGGACCACACTTCCCGTCTAGTTCAATTTCGTTAAGATAAGAACATTTTAGAATCCAGAAAAGCATCTGAGGGCCAAGGAAAGTGGGGGGGCCTTCTCTTGGTTGATGTAAAGATGCCCAGTGATGCTGAGGAGAGGCTCGGACTGAACCTTCCAGGGCTGTGTTTAGGAAATGCAAGGGCGAAAATAACATCATATAATTGAATGTTTACTAAACTATTCCTTTTTGGTTTAGTATTTTTTTTAAAAAAAGTTGCCTAAATTGCTTTAGAAATCTGAAAAGATTAGTGCATCATCTGTCTTTCCAGAGACAGAAACTCAATTTCCCTCTGCTTGTGGGAACAGAATATAAAAATAATCACCGCCTTTGAGGTCTGAATGCCACCTCAACGGGGAGGAGGTGGGTTGTAGGCGAGCAGTGCCAGCCTCGCCAGGTAAGGTGGGCAGAAATTAGCATCCCAAACTGCCCTCTGCAAAACTGTCATTTAGCCAGGTTAAAAAAAGCTACTCCCCAAGCAGGCTCTTTCTGATGGCCTCAGAGCTGATGTGGAAGCCGCCAAATGTGTGTATTTGTGGAGTTGTAAGTAGGTCAGATATTTCTGTCGCTAATTATTACTTGTGAAAAAATATGTCGTGAGCTTGCCGCAGGGAGAGGGTATCGGAAGCGGCATTGATCTTCGGAAACTCCAGCCGCATATATCCGTACAGGGCTGGCATCCTGAGGACTGTCAACAGAGGAAAAGGTGTCCTGAATCCAGGTACACAGGGGCCAGTTGTGGGAACTCCAGCAGGAAGACGGGAATCCTGACTTTCACTTCCCTCTTCTGGGCTTCAGTTTTCTCGCTGGGTTAGATTTCGTATTCAGTGTAAAGTTCTGATACTGTGGCCTACTCAGTGGAAGGCCATTTTTTGGGGGACGTGGGATTTCCCTTCTGTCTGAGGTATGTTTTCCTATTCTGGGAGGTATAAGCAAGGGATCAATTCATAAATGAGAGGTGTAGAGCACAGGGAACTACATTCAATACCTAGTAGTGACCTATCATGAAAAAGAATAGGAAAAGGAATGTATGTCTGTACATGTAAGACTGAAACACGCTGTCCATCGGAAATTGACACAACATTGTATACTCAATAAAAAATACGAAGTGAGATCAAAAATTTTTGACATTGAACATCAGCTGCACTTGGATCAGACCCACGTGCCTAAATATTTGCTGAGTGTTGAGTATGTGTTGGACATTGTGGTAGGCATGTTGGATGCAGAAACACATAGGACTCTGCCTGCTCCTTCGTACATCCAGGGTTGGTGGCTCCTTATTACTGAGTTTCAGAGGACGAGATGATTTGTCCAAGTTTACACGCATAATAAGCAGCAGAGAAGGGGTTCCAACCCAGCTTTCCACTCCGGTATCCTAAAGCAGCCCCCACAGGTATGCTTGAGTGAGTGGTTAGGAAGGCAGAGATATGCCCTCCTCTTCTCCTAGATGTGAAGTCTGGATACCGGAGCAAGATGCTGCTCTAATTAGTTTTATTTTACAGGCACGGAGACTTGTCAATGCTTTATGCAAAGTTATGCAGAATATGCAGAGCAGGGGTGGCTCTGGTTCTGTTGTTACCAGTACAGCACCTGTGACTCTCTGGTCCACAGAGTTCTGCCTGCAGAGCTTCCTGGTGGCGTGGGCAGCTGGAAGGGCCCCCGGCTGCTTTCCACAAAGTCACGTGTGCTCTCAAGTCCCCTCTAAGAGTTGTGTCCAGGAGCTGGAATGTAAATGCCCTTGCCATATGGACAGTATTAGCCCCCAAATATCTGGGAAGGGATGAATTTAGTTGACCTTAAAAGGCCTTGCTTTTGTTTTTAAATAGATGGGCCTCAGTTTCCTCATCTTCAAAATGGGTCAGTTGGTCTCAGCTTTAAGGTCCTGTATTGACTGCGAGTATTCAGAGTCCTGTATTGAGGCTTCTGGAGAGTTCCATCCTCTCTCTTTCTCTTCAGTACCCTGCTTATGCCCCTGCCCTACCTCTTTCCAGCACACACTCCCACCACCCCTTGTTCATGCTCCCCCTGCAAACTCTTGGGCTCCCTGGAACCGTTTTTTCTTTTTTTATTTTTTTTGCCTCCCACGCTTTGCACATGCCATCTCTGCTCCCTGGAATGCCCTTCCTGCTCTTCTCCAATGTCCAACTCCTTCTCTTCCTTCACGGGCCAGCTTAGACGTTACCTACTGCTGCCCTACACCCCAGGTAAGACAAGGCAGCCCTTGATCCCAATCCTCTTGATAACGCTTACTAGCTAGTTACCCAGGAGGTGGTAATTCCACTAGGGGACAGGCACGTGGCCCAGGACTGTCGAAGTGGTCATGAATCAACATTTAAGGAATTAATGCATCAAAGAATAAATGCATCTCCCCATTTTAGCACAGAACTGTTCAAAGGAAGCAGTCGCAATGAACCCCCACCCTCCGCCACCTAGCTTGTGACTTTAGACTAAAAATAAGTACAGGGACACCAGGCTCCTCTAACTCCCTAATATAAATTTTAATTTTTAATAACTTGAGAAATCAGTGAACTATACCTATGGGAAAATGATGAGGAATCAGCCACATAAATTAATGGAAAGCATGTGTTCACATTATCTAACTGTATTAAGTGTGAATAATAATTAATTATAGATTCTACATGCGGTCTTGTCTTAGATAATTCAATGTGAAGGAATTTAAAAAGTCATTCATCACCCCCCTGTGCTCCACCCCAGGCCATAACATAAAAAGCAATGGCCGAAGAATTTTCCATAATGTATGCATGTCACCAGCTTAGAGAAAATAACTCATTAGGAGCATAATAACTTGGAAAAAGAAGCTGCGCCCAAGTGTGTTTGTTAATGCTGTTGTGATCATCTGACCACCCTTCCTCCCTCCCCTGCACTTATTCTTTCATCCATTCATGCGCTGTACTCTGTGGGGCGTGGAGAGGGGGTCTAGCTGGCGGATATGAAGGTGAACTCCAGAGCGGGAGTGTTTGATTCAAAGCCAGGCTCATCTACTTTGCTGCTGTGGAGTCTTAGGCAAGCTGCTTAACCTCTCTGTGCCCCAGTTTCCTTACCTATAGAATGGTGATTGTGTAGGGTTGGGTGGTGTGTGTGTGTGTGTGTGTAGTAAATAAGCCAACGTACATGAAGTGCTTTAGCACTGAGCCTAAGCATGCAATAAACAGTAGCTCTGGTGGTGAGCCTGGCGTTACTGCTGGGAGCCTCTTAAGACGGACTCAGTTTCTGTCCTTGAAGAGTTTGCTGACTGGTGAGGGAAGCAGACTATAAATAAGCAAGCTCATTTAAAATTACAAATTGTGTGTGTTACACCTGGAAGTGAGAAAGGTATTGTGCTAGAGACCAAGGAGGCTTCTGCCATAAAGGGGGCCGGACGACATCTCTAAGGAGGTGACATTTCGGTCAAGCTCCGAAGGGTAAGACGGGGTTGGGGTAGTGAAGAGTCAGGGCAGCGGTCCCAGGTCTTGGCTTGTGTGCTTTCTTCACCAGGGCTGCCCTTTCCCTCTTTCCATTTCTTAAATCGTGGACCTGTCATGTCAGCTTTTAAGGCAGACAGTAGAGCCACAGTGATAGAAACACTGCAGTAAAGGGTACAGAAAAGCCCATGGACGGTGTCACAGACTTGATAATAATTTATGCTAAAGAAGTGCCACCAGACAGTGGGGAAAGGACGGTGTTGGGAAAACTGGCCTGCTGTCGGGGAAAAATATAAAGCCAGTTCTGCCTTACCCCACCCTAAAGCTGGACTTCAGATAGATTAAAGATACAAAGTTAAAACTCAAAAGGGAGTGGAAGAAAATTAGGAATAAGAGGTTCTGACCTGGGGGAGTGGGGTGAAAAAAGACTTCCTAACCGAGACCCAAATGGCCCAGGGAGGCCACACATTGTTAGAGTACGTCACAATTAAGGACTTTTTCCAGCAGAGGAGAGCACAAAGTAGGCAAACAGATGCCAAGCTGGACTTACATAATACGTCTGTGTTATGTCTAAAGCAGAAAGAGATCATTACCTATAACGTACAAAGGACTCCTTCCGATCAACAGGGGGAAAAGCACAGTAAATTCAATACAAATGGCCAAAAGGTATGAAGAGGGACTTCACAGCCGGAGAAGATCAAACAGCCAGCAAGCTCGTGAAGAGATGTACAAATGCACTAAAATCCAAGCTGTGCAAATGAGAACCACACATGGGAACCACCTCCTAAACCTCAGAACACAGCTGGGTGGGCGACACCAAGGATGCGGGGAGAAGGGGATGCCTGCTTGCCCCTGCAGTTGGGAGCCATCCTCAGAAATGCGGAGGGTGGCAGCCCAGTGGCGGTTGGCTGGGAGGCCAAGGGTGTCCTGAAGGCCAGTCAGTGCCCCACGACAAGCCATGCCTGTGGCCCAGGGCTGGCTGTGCCCAGAGGAAGGGGAACCCCCTTCCAGTTCACACAAAATACCATCTGCCAGCCTGGCTGTTGGTTTGTGGGGGGACATCCACCTGGAGGGGGCGCTTTTTGCTGGTTCACACAGGGCCGCATTGGGGCTGCAGGACCCTGGCCTTTGGAAAGCCATTTGCCCAAAGTTAAGGAAATGAAATATTTCTCCAGCAAGACCACACCTGGATGTCTGTCCCAGAGACACCTCATAGGACATGAAGGAACCCGCATGAAGCTGCCACAGGGTTGGGACTTTGGAGGCCATGTAGGTGTCTATCCCTGGGGAAATGGATGAGAAAAACACAGTGGCTTCTCACCATGGAATACAGTGCACAGTTACAAGCAACTATTACACACCGCTGAACACACCTTGCTGCTGAGTGGGAAAAAAAGAGAAAAAAGAACCAGACTGAGAACTAAAGCATGGAATCAGTCATGTTAATTAAAAGCATATAGAAACACAGAAAAGCACGATGTGTTTGGTAGGGATCCATACATACTTAAGAATATATATCAGCCACGTTTGTGAGGATGCCTATGGGGGAAGGGGAAAGATAGTGGAAATCAGAGATAAAGGAGAAAAAAATTGGAAAAACAGAACCACAAACCCACGGAAAGGGTCCTGGGCAGTTCAACAGTGAGAATGAGAATGCATCAGGGGCCAGGAGATGAGTGTCTTCACTTGCTCCCTGCACCTGAGTCTGATAGAAGTGGAAAGACAACAAAAGCAAAATCCGCCCTGTCCCTGAGGTGGAGCCCACACCTCCCTCCTTCAAGGGGCTGGGCGCCATCCTCGTTGCTCCTCTGAGAGCCCTGGGCACCGGCTTCACTCTGTTTGGAAAATAGTCACTTGTAGATGGAAAATTATTTACCTGTCATCTGGCTTTAAACTGCAAACAGCAGACCCTGATAAAGGGTCGCTGGACTGATGTCCTTGCACGTCACAGCAGCATGGCACCCACAGCCACTGGGAAGGGTGCCAGCTACAGGGAAGGAGAAAGCGAGTCGCCCTCAGAATCAAGATCTGGGGATTCTGATCTCCTTTGCAACCCCACCCTGATGGGTGACTGGAAGCAAATGGATTTCCTTTCTGAGCCTCAGTTTCCCAGTGGTGGTTCCTCTGTGGCAGAAATAGGCTATTTTCCCTCTAACCTATTTCCTCCTGGGCTCACAGTTGGCCAGCGTGTCCCAGGTTCCTTGCAGTTGGGTGCTGCCATGCCACTGGGTCCTGGCCAATAGAATGTGACTGGAAGTGATCTATTCCACTTCCAAGCCTGATCCAGGAAGACCTCCCCACATGATTCTCCATGTTCTTACGCCATTGTTGGCCGGATGAGAGGGTCCCACAGAAACACAGGTTAGAAGGAGCGTGGGTCCCAGAGTCACCTCTTGGAGGAGAGCTGGCAGGAGCACTTTATAACCAGAAACACCCCCAGTGGACCGTTGCATGAATAAAACTAAACTTTCATTGTGTTTTTGCCATTGAAATTTTGGGATTTTTTTTGTTGCACCAAGTGTTCTTCTGACTTACCCATTTCCTTTTGGTCCAAGCCAGATATCACCAGAGAATTCCTTGATTTGTGTAATGCTTCTCCACTTTTCCAATTGATGTTTTGTGACCAGGCTCCTTTATTCTACTCCAAAGTAGCTAAATAGCCTGAAATAGCAACTGAGGTGCAGGGCCAGACCCCCCTCACCTGTCCTGCATCAGCTCCCTGCAACCCACCCTCTATCTTGGAACCAAAAGTATGCCTGGGAAAAGCACGCCTGATGGTGTCTTTTCCTCAAAAATGCTTTCATGGCCCCCCCATTGTCCTCAGGATGAAGCCAAAAAGCTCACGCCTACAAAGCCCTACAAGAACTGGCCCCGTTTATTTCTCCTACCTCTTCTCCCTCCTTGAGTCTACAGTTCACCTTAAAAAAGCAGTTCTTGTAACATGCCAGCCTCAGGGCCTTTGTACATGCTGCTTGGTTGGCCTGGAATGTTCTTCCATCCCTTCCTTCTCACCATGGCTTGGCTTACAAGTCACTTCCCTTAGGAGGTCTGGACATCCTGCCCATTCGCCTCCAGTCTACATACATGGCCCACTGATGCACTCACCTTTCACAACATTCAAGTTGTAATTACTTGTTCTTTTTGCGTCTCCTCTACTGAACTTTTGGTGTCTCAATGGAAGGACCAAGTCTGTCTGGCTTCTTGCTGGATTCCCACACCCCACTGGCCCTGCATCATTGACTGTGTTCATAATTAGATGTCCAACAGATACATCAATAAATGGACAGATAATGAGTGAATGGATAAGCTTGCATCTTTGGAGAGAGCAGGTAGCGTCTTGTATCATTCTGGAGAGATACATGTATTTCTTGAAAGGAATACTGTCTCTCAAAGGAATAAGAAGATCATCCTTTAACGCACTGAGTCCCTGTGGGTGACGGCATTAGGTCTGTGGTTTTCCAAAGTGAATCTGCAAAGCGTTGGCTCACTGTCCACTGTCCAGCGAGATCTGATAACAGGCACCAGTGAGGTCACTGAATTCTGAATCTTGATCAGAATGCTGAGGCTTATGAAGATACAAAGGAAAAGCATAAGGTGCAGGGCTGGAAGGTAGGATTAGTGTTTACGGTACAGATGTGCTGGGAGGGAGACCGCTGGCTGCAACGCGTGCTTTTTCACGGACACAAACCCATCGCCATGGCAATTGTTTTCTCTGTAAGTTCCCTCCAAGCAGCCATTTGTGTTTCTTGATTTCCACACAAGGATGACCTTGTTAGGCCCTGTTAGAAAGAAACAAGAGAAATGCTCTGACAACACGGGCTCCTGTCCCCAGCTTCCCTCGGGCTAACCACAACACGCATGAGATGTCCCTTCAGGTGGATTAAAATGAGAGGCTGGATGGTTAATTTCAATAACCAGCTTGGCCATCTGCGGATGGCCCCCTACCCCTCGGCTGTTCTCCACCAGCAGAAGGATCTGTCTTCCGGCCCAGCAAGGTTAGAAATGCCCAGGCCAAGAGACCCCAGGACTCCCCCAGATGCCGTGAGGACTGGGCCCTCGCGGCAGCCCGTGGCGTCTCAACGTGGGCAAAGCCCGCAGCGCCCGACCCTCTGCACAGCACCCCCTTAGGCCTGGCAGTTTAGTGACTTCATCCTTTTCACCCCTTTAAAGGAAATAGCCTTGACCTATTATTGCTGTTCTGTTAATGATTGGCATAAATATTGTCTTCCAGTTACACAGAATTGGAATTTTTTTCCCAAAGCTTTTGCTGGGTTATTTCACTCTTGTTTTCCCAAATAGTCCGTTTCCATTCATCTGCGATTTCAGCTGAGCCGCTCTCAAGTGGTGAGCAGCAGATGTGCATGTCTCCTTCCAGAGACTGGGTACCGAGCCAACCTGGAGGGGGCTGGGCCCAGTGACACAGAACACAGATCATAGGCTGTTGTTGCTGGAAGAGTCTTCTTCACAGCAGGGAGGCTGAGGCCAACAGGGGGTAGCATTCACCACACGGGGGTAGAGCCAGGTGCGGCCCCCAGCGGCCACCCCAGCCAACCCCTAGCAAGGAGGAGACGTCCAGGCCCCTCCCCACCCTGGCAGGACAGGAGACCTAGGCTGACACCCATCTCCACCCATGAACTGCCAGTCCTATTGGTCTCCTGGGCGCCATTCCCACCATTGTCTCAACCGGATCATCACAGCAGCTCCCCAGCCCGCCCCTGGTGGTGTGGGATCTGGCCACGCAGCCTTGCTCATTTGATGCGGTTCAGGTAGGGCGTCCTTAGACGTTAGGGTTTAATTGATCTAGGGTATGGCTTGAGCATTGGAATTTAAGAATGCCCCAGGTGATTCTTAAAGGAAGCCGAGTTTGAAAACCATTGCCTCTTCCTCTGGCTCAGGGACTGGCAGGTGAACCACAGCGGGCCACTCAGAGCCCTTCTCTGGGATTCCGCTATGGATTTAAGAAAGTCTTTCTGTGGAGGCTGTTAGTGGGAATGAGGTCAGCCTGTCTGCTCTCAGCCCCTGTCCACCCTCTGCAGCCGCTCCCCTCCTCACACCTGCTTTCCAGCCCCACCGGATCACAAGGAGCCCTCGGAAATCACTGGGCTGCTCCCTGGAAACGCATCTTTGCATAAGGTATTTCTTGCTCTTGGAAGGGCCTCTTTCTCAGGAGGTCCTCCTTAAGCTGGAAGAACCAAGTAGGCATGATGTGCCCATGCTGGCTCCCCCGTGGACTGAGTCTGGGGCTGCACCTCTGCACTGCCCCGCCCTGGGCTCCACTGAGGACCTCACCACTGGGTTGTCGTCATCTGTCCACACCTGCATTTCTGCCAGACTGTGGACTTCCCAAGGCAGGGACGCATCCTCTTCCAGTCCACCCTCTATGTTCAGCTCACAGCTGGGCACAGGGTGCGTTCCCATGAATCTTAGTTTGATAAGTGAGCCACACTTAGCTCCCAGGAGCTTGGGGGAGTCACTGGCCACGGGGCTGGGGCTCTCCGTGTATCTCCCTGCGTCTGAGAGGGAGGGGGAAGATGAGACAGAGAGAGAGGGTGTCACGAAACGGAGGGGAGAGGGAGGGAGGACAGAGAGGGAGGGGGCGGAAGAGGGCACAGCCCTCAACTCTTCTGTTCCCTCCTTTACTTGACACACTTTTTCTGAGCTCTTTACTCTGGGCCATAGAAGGTTTCCCAGCGATGAACTAAGATGCAGGTGATTAAAATAAAACCATCAGTCATTTGGTGTTTTGAAAGAAACGGTGGGCATTTGCAGAGCCCCAGCTTTCTGGTGAGTGTCTTGATTCTGCACTCTGCAGTGCAGGGCGGGACCCTGCTCCACAGAATGAGAGAGATACCACCTTAGACATGGGAAATGGGGCACCCAGAGTGTCTCCTGACCCTCTGAAGGCGTCTAAGATAATTCTGGTTACTTGTCTGGTTTCCTAGAATGCTGGTTTCTAAGTGCACGGCCATCATGCAGCAAGCATCCCGGCATCGCCTACTGATTTTTCTCTTTCTGGCCCCAAACTCATAGGGTCCCTTTGCCTGTGGCCTTAAGGGAAACCAAAACTAACCTGTGAAAAAAATGACACCTTATAAACGTGCTGTTTTATAAAAACTACGTTTATAAACCTGCAAAACGAACAGGAACTCAGAGCCTGTGGTTTGGGTAAAGATCAGAAATCTAATTTAACCCAGCTTAAGAGAGTGAAGTAATTTATTGATTCACCATCCCAGACAATAAAATCTCTGTCTCAGGTGGAAATAAATACAAGGTTCTGTTTGTTTCCCATTATGCTCAGAGGTGGACAGTCCAGGCAGGTGAAGGGGCTCAATACTGTACCTACCTGCCACCTCCCCTCCACCTCAGTCCCTTGTCCACAGCGTGTGGCCTTGTGGTTGTAATGAGGCTGGAAGTCCCTCGCCCACACCCACAGAGGGGACAAACAAACATGAGAAGGGAGGAAGGCAGGCGGTGCACCTGCGGGGTTGTGGCTGTATTTCTGTGTCAGTTATCCATGGCTGTGTGACGAATCCCCCCAAAACAACAACCGCACATCATTGTTCATGAGTCTGTGGGGCGGCTCCGAAGTCCTGCTGATCAGGCTGGCCTGATCTCAGATCACGTGTCTTAAAATTCCAGTTAGCGTGTTCCTCAGAGGGCCACCTTCCAGGGATGTCTGGGGTGCACTGAGAAATAAAATAAGGTTTCGTGAGCAAGTAAGTTTGGGGTACCCTGGGTTAAAAAATGCTCGTTCATTCATTGATCCAACAAATATTCACTAAATGCTGCTTATGTGCTACTGTTCCAGGGCCTGGGAGCACATCAGTAAATAAAATGAAAACGGATAAAAACCCCTGGTTGGGGATTATAGTCTAGTAAAAAGGTTGAGGAGTTTTATTTTCTTTTTTCTGCAGGACTTCTGAGAGCCTTTAATATACTAATGGGCATCACCCAAAGGAGATAAGGCTTGCAGTGTTTTCCAGGGTTACTGGACACTGGAGCTCTTGTTCTGAGAGGCACTGGCAGAACTGATGGTCTGTGGAATAGACTTTGAGAAGGACTCAGCCTGTCCCACCTCCTGTTACACAGATGGAGACGCTGAGGCCATATTCAAGGTCACCTGGGCAAGGCTGGTGCCAGAGCCAAGGTCTCCTGATTCACGGCTCAGGCTCTTCCACATCCTCTCCCCTTGATCTTGTGTTTTCTTTTCTCTTAAGGCCAAACTTGACCTTAGAGTACCTGAGATTTGAGAGGCTGTGATGAACTCAGATACTTGAGCTCAAGGTTACAGGGAGCTCCCAAGCTCTCAATGGGGCCTCTGGGGCTGAAGTCCCGTGGAGACGTCACACCTCGGGCCACACTGGTCATGTGACCTCTCCCCAAGCCCAAACCACTAATAAGAGCCGCTGTGCCTGTCCCCTGGGAAAAGAGGCCAGCTGAGACGTGGAAGGGAAATGAGATTGTTGGGGGGAAATCCGGGCACTTTATGAAAGCATGGCTGGCACCTTGGTGCTTGGGGATGTTGTCTGCTTTCTTTCTTCCTTTTTCTTTTCCTTGGGTGCTCTCATGTCCCCCAGTCTGTTCCCTGTAGTCTGGGTACCGTGTTTAGTGTCCAGAATCCACTAAGAGCTTATACTGTCCAGGGGTGTTGCTTATGCAGGGACCAGGCCAGCAGGCGAAGGTGCTGAAGCACAGAGGAGGAAACTGAGGTACATGGGTGTAAAATCACTTGTATGATGTCATCAGTGGATGGCATGACTTGGAGCTGGGACTGGGGCCCAGGTCTGCCTGTCCCCTCAAAACACCCCCAGTCTTCACTAAGAAGTGAATGATTTCTAGGAGACTCTTTATCTGTGAAGTAGGAACAAGGATTCCAGCTCTAAGGACCTCAGAAGGTTTGGGAGGATCAAACGAGATGCTGTTTGTCAGAGAATGTTGATAACAGCATTAACTTGGTGTCCCAGGCCATGTTCTAGGTGCTTCTCAAACACTATTGCAATAATAAACATCCCATTTTGCTGACAAGGAAACTGAGGCTCATGGGATGAAACCGCTTGCCCAGGGTCACTTGTCAGTGATGGCAGAGCCGGACAGAGGCCTTAGCTCGTCTGAGCTGGAAGCTGAGTTCAGTCCATCACCTCACATGGCCTACCACGCTGCCAACGTGATCAACTTGTGCGCGACAACTATTCTTGCAAACAGTCCGCAAGCCAATCATTTAAGGGTACAGGCTGCCTTACTATGTACAATAGCCAAGACACGGAAGCAACCTAAATGTCCATCAACAGATGAATGGAAAAAGAAGATGTGATACATATACACAATGGAATACCACTCAGCTGTAAAAAAGAGTGAAATAATGCCATCTGCAGCAACAGAGATGGACCTAGAGATTATCATACTAAGTGAAGTTAAGTCAGAAAGAGAAAGAAAAATACTGTATGATATCACTTCTATGTGGAATCTAAAATATGACACAAATGAACTTACGAAACAGAGACGGACTCACAGACATAGAAACAAATTTACGGTTACAGAAGGGGAAAGGGATAAATTAGGGAGTTTGGGAGTAACAGATACAAACTATTATATATAAAATAGATAAACAACAAAGTCCTATGGTATACCACAGGGAACTACACTCAATATCTTGGAATAAATCAGAGAAAAGCAAAAAGAATCTGTACATACATGTAAAACTGAATCACTTTGCTATTTGCCAGAAACTAACACAATATTCTAAATCAACTATGTTTCAGTTAAAAAAAAAAAAAGAATACAGGCTGCCTTAACAACCTAAAGTGGGTGTTCCTGAACTCCACAAGAGCCCGACATCCTTCTCTTTCTGGAATTTTCCACTTCTCCTTTCCCTCATGTACTTGCATCCTGAAAACATCGAAACCTTATAATAAAGCAACTGGCTTCATCTCAAACAACAGCCCCTTCAGCTGGCTTCTTTCTTCCCCAAATATTTCTTTTATACCTTTGATTTCAAGCCATTTCAATAACCCCCCATAGGAGCTTAACATTTCCCCTGAACTTGAAAAATAAAAAATAAAACACTCTACTGGGAAGAAAAGGAAAATTGTATGTTCTTTTGTTTACCCGAGTGTACAGAAAATCACCACAGATCGCCATGTGGCCTTGGTGATTTTCCACGGTGATATGGAAGGAGAAATGGATAAATGGGAGTTTGCAGCCAGTCTCGGGGGATTTCTTTTCTATCTGGGTGACCCCTGAAAGGCTTCTGAGCAGATAGCTATTTTTGAAAGAAAAGAGGAAACGCTGAGGGGCGGCCACCATTAGCAATAGTTCACCCAGATGCTAACTTATTCTGATGCTTGTTTGTTTGTATTTTTATTTAATCTGATGTTTTGATGCAATTGTTGGCATTTTGTTTTTGACCTTAAACCAGTAGAATTCATCCTGGGCATGCAAGAGAGGCAAGGGACCGTCAGTGACCAAGATGCAGCCTATTTTCTTAAATTATGACCCAGCCGTGTTCATTGAGGTGACGTTGAGTGAGGTTCATGATGGGGGATGGGGAGGCGGCACTGGTTTGCCCTTTACTCTCTTTGATCATAATTTAGCCTTAGGTCGCCTGGGATAGGAGCTCATTTCCGCTCACCCAAGGCTTCCACCGAGAGGCCTTTACATTTGGGAAGAACTTGAGCCACATCCTGAGCCATGAGTTCTGGATGCAAGATGTGCAGACTCAGAAAGAATTGCTTTCCTGAAATTCTGAGCTATGTAAATTCTACGTATAGTGGACTGGGCATTGGATTGGGGGTCAATTAATGTAATCCTCCGAAAAGCCCTAAGAAGCAGGTTGTTTTTGTGCCTGTTTTACAGATGAGGGGACTGATATGTGGAGAGTTGAACTGATTTGCCCAAGCCAGCAAGCAGTGGAGCCTTGGCGTCAAGTGCCGGCTCCTCCCTGCAGACGCTGGGATCTCAAAGACCAAGCACAAATCTGCTGTGTGACCTTGGGTCAATCCCCTCCCTTCTCTGGGCCCTACTTTCCTCTTCTTTAAAATAAGAGGGCTTGGCTGGATGGTTTCTAGGACCCTTTCTAGCATTGACTATAGACAGAATTTCATGATCTTCCTCAAAGTCCAGCTGGCATTGAGACTTTAACAGGGGGTTGTGCTCAAGCTTCCTCCTGAGTCTGAAGAAAGAGAATTTAGGATGGATAGAGAGAAGGAGCATTTAATAAGTGCATGCTCTGTGTGCTACACATGTTTTACACATTTACTTGATCTCCATTCAGTCTTCACCATAGCTTACTGAGGTAAGTACTTTTATCACCCCCATTTTACAGATGTAGAAACTGAGGTTCAGAGATGGGATGCGGCTCATCCAAGGTCACACAGCTGAGGAGTGGTGGAGCCAGAATTAGTCTCCAGGTTCCCACAGTACCCTGTTCTTCCCCCATCAAAGCGTGCTTTGTCATCGCCTGATTAGCTGTGTCCAGTCTACACCATGCGTTCTGAGTGGCCAGGACTGTGTTTTAGTCTCTCTGTCTGCTGAGGGGTCAGTGGAGGGTCCAGCCCAAAACAGACAATCAAGAAACATTGCTGAATGGATGTATAAGCCCAACACTTCAGAGCTCATTCTATCCACTGAGCTAACTACATCTGGGTCTCAGTTGGAAGGAGAAAAGCAGGTGTGGGGAGAGGAGCTCAGAAGTCTTCATTTACAGAGTCAACAGCATGAACTGACTTGGCTCCCAAACCCAGGTGCTCACCCTCTTTCACAAGCTTGGAACTGAGCTCAAATAGGCAAAACGTTTTGTCAAAAGGCTTTTATTCTCTCTAAATAAACTCCTAGTGAACCAGGAGGACTGTGGCCTCATTCCCTTCTCCTGCTGGCTGCGATGTAGTTAGAAAGCTTATTCTTGAGTTGTATGCTTTTCTTCATGCTTTTCGACATTTACAAAATTTTGTATGATGATTTTTAAAAGCAAATTAAATGCTTACATTTTTAAAGGTAGAATCAATAAGGAGATTGGATATTCACCCTTCAGTGCTTTGGAAAACAACAAAGTGGAGATTTTGGGGTAGCATATTCATGAGAATTGTGGCACGGAATTAAAGAGTACTTCAAAAAAGAAAAAGAAAAGAAAAAGAAAGGAAAGGAAAGGAAAGCAAGGCTCCACCTGGCAAAAGGGTGGACAAGTGGAAAACCTGCCACTACCACTGATGCCCACCAGAGGGCGCCTCAGGGTCATCAGGAAGGCGAAATTCAAGCCCAATATTCACCCCAGCAACTGCAAAGGACCAAAGAGCTGGTTCTGGTATATCAACCATGACTCCGCCTCTCCAGCACTTTACAGTTCACATTAGGCTCTTTCTCCTCCCTATGTCATTTGAGTCCACAAGACCGGTTCCCCCAGTGGCTTCCACCTCTGGGGCATTTGTGGTTCCCTTTTTGCCTGGTCGGGGCTCAGCCTGTGCACCTGGGAATTTATTCATGAAAATATGGCCTTTCCAACCATAGCAGACCCTTTTCAAAACTCGGGGTTTGCAACAACCATATTAAATAATTTTCTTATGCTGTACACCAGTAATTGACACAACATTGTAAACTGACTATCCTTCAATAAAAAAGAATGCAAAAAAAGAAAAGAATTTCCCACCAACCTTGTCAAAGTCAACCTGATTTTTTAGAGGAGGGAAAACCAGTGAACAGAGCCTTGCACTCTTTCTCCTGAAGAGAAGAGTCGCAGGAGGGCCTGACGAGGGACAGCAGAGAGCTATCATTTCTCTGTGACACTGAGTCAACTTGGCTGAAGCCCATTATGGGCTCTGTTAGGACCCACAACAATTCTGGGAGAGAGGTATCACTATCCCCACTTTACAGATGGGAAAACTGAGGCTCAAGAGAAGTTAAATCATCTGACCAACATCACCCACCCCAGCTCTTCAGGGACACAGAGAAGCAAGATTTTAATCCCGGAAAAGTCCAGGCTCCACCACCCTTTACTAAAGGAGAGACAGGCCTGGGAGTGACTTTCCAGAGAAGGGGTAAAAAAGCAGGTGTGAGTTAGGACTCAAGCCCCTGACTTGGGAGACCAAACTGGCCACCCCAGATTCCAACAGGCTTCGGGAGGCCTTCACTGGTTCAAGTGTTCCGCGAGCCAGCATGTGAAATCTTTTATGTTTTTCACCATTAATGCATTCTGTACTTACACTTCTTACTATAATTACTGTGCAGTAATTAACAAGGGAAAATAACACATCTGGGTCTACAATGCATCTCCAAACAGATGTACGAGCTGCAGAGGCACGTGGGGGCCTTTTTGGTTATCTGGCAGATAGATCTTGAGCACCTACTGTGTGGCAGCCCTTTGAGGTGCTGGGGGTCCTCAATGAGCCACTGGGCAAGGTCCCCAGTGGGAGGGTGAGGGGTGGCAGATAGACACGCATGTGTCGAAGATGTCAGTTAACGATAAGTGCTGTGCAGACAGTAAGACTGGGTGACATGTGGCCAGGACGGCCTCTTCCTGGAGGGGGCATCTGAGCTGCAGCCTGTGGAGATCTGTGGAGAAGCAGGCCAGGCTGGGGGAAGGGCAAGTGCCAAGGCCCCGGGTGGGAGTGTGGCTGACAGAGGCCCAAGATGTGGAAGTTTCCTCTCTCCCTCTCCAGCCTTACAAAAGAGTCCACAGAGAGCCCCTGCCCTGGGGGCCTAGAACTGGGTAGTTTAGGAGGAAGAAGGCAGCCAGACTCCATGGGGCACTGCTGCAGCACAGGGTCCTGGAGGCTGGTTTGAAAGCCCCCCTGCAAAATGGCCAGACCCTGACGAAGGCTGACTCTGCCCCCAGCTCTGAGGGGCCCTTGGACATCTTTTCTTTCACTTGCAGTCACTTGGGGGGGGGCATTCAGGTAGGGGGCAAAGCAGGTGTGAATGCTCGGGGTCAGGAGAGAGCCTAGAAATTAGGGGACCTGAAAAGAGTTGTTGGCTGGAGCTGGGGTATAAGGGGAAGGGTGGAAAAGCTGAGGGAGGAGGAGCTAGACCTGGTGGGGAGTTGTTCTCCATGTTGTGGTCATTCCCCACACAGCAGAAGGAACTGAGAGTCAGCCCTGTGGGGAGGGACAGGCTTTTGCAGGCAGAGGCTGGGAGCCCCAGGCCAGGGCCCTCTCAGCTTCCTTCACCATCTCCCAGCCTCCCTGCTCTGGTCAAAGCACCCTCAGAAAGTTCCCAACACCACCCCTACTCCACCGAGGGATGAACCCAGGATTTGAAAAGGAGAGTCCTTGAGGGTAGTAGGGAAACTGGGACCTTGCCAGAGGCAGGGACTGGGGCAGTCCCTCTCAGTGGATGAGGACTTAAGAGCAGGAGGGACTGGAGTCGGGGAGGGAGGCTGGGGAAGGGACAGAGGAGGGAGAAGGGACAGTGGGACTTGGCCTGCACCACCTTTTAAAAGAAGGACTAACCCCCAAGCCAGGCCATGAGGACCGCCCAGGTCTCTCCTTCCTGGGGTCTCAGTTTTTTTCTGGGCAGGTAGGATTGGACCAGAAGGCCTTTTCAGCCCTCTCTGTTGGATTTTTTAGATCCTCCCTCCCCTGCTTCCTAGTGTTGGGGATTTCTTGCTCTTTTGGGGGTGCTGGGGGTGGGTGGGTAGGCAGAGCCAGAAATGCCTCTTACAGACAGAAGTGGGGCTTCTGGGGGAATCACTGTTCTGTTCTGGATCCGCCCACACGAGGTGGACCATAGTATTCCGGTTTCCAGTAATTCTGTGCCCAGTCCTCCCTCCTCCCTTCACCCTGCCTCCTCATGCCCCCAATCCCGCTTGCTCCCCTGGGCCCCGAGGGACCCTCCACAATTATCTCTCCTGCCCCCAGCTCCCTTATAAACTCTCCCCGAGGGTGCCCGCTCTCCCGCCGCGGGCGGATGCCGCTAGAGACGTCCCCAGGCGGCCGTGCCGAGCGCTCTGCTCCAGGGCACGTAGGAGGCTCACTGGCTGCGGAGTCAGCGCCGCTGCCGCCGCGCTGGGCCCAGCGGACCAAGTCGGGGTGCACGGGAGTGGCGGTGGGCGAGGCTCAGAGCGGGAGGCCGCCAGGCACCACGCCTCCCTCCCCCGCCCCCCCCCATTTCCTCGCCGGGACCCCTGGTAGCATTCCCGCCCTCCAACCAGCAAGAGCCCGGCTGGGAAACTGACACTCGCTTTACATCTAACTTGCTGTTGACCTTGGCCCCTCTAAGGTCTGTTTCCTCTTTAGTGAAATATGGTGATCATGACAGTACTTACCCCAAGAATGAGTGCATGTTGCCCAAAACCACTTTGTAAGCCGGGGCTTTGTATTATATATCGGGGTGGGGGGGGGAGTGCTCACTTTATAGACTTGCGCCAGAGTGAGTAAGATGACAGGTTTGGATTCAAACCACCCGAGTTCCAGTCACTCCGTTTTTTTCTGGACCTGGGTTTTCTCCTGTGTTGGGATGATGTTAGTAGCACCTACTGCCTCAGTCTGAGAATTCTGTGTTGATTCACGCGAAGTGCTTATAAGAATGACTGGTGCAGGATGTGTCCATGACGTGTTAGGTCTGGCTATCACCCCATTTTGCAGAGGTGGATAGTGAGGCTTGCCTTCCTGTGCCTGTCCTCAGGGCACACAGCTGATAACCCACGGCCTCTGCAGCTCCTTCACGGGATCATGCTCACTCAGTGGGATTCCCTGTTTTGTGCTCCAGCTGGTCTCTGCCCCCAGCCCACTCCTGCATCCTTTCCAGGCTGTTCTGCTGAGAATGACGCACAGCCCTTTGGGGAAGCAGAGATGCCCAGAGATAGGCTAGCTCTGGGCTCTTCAGGGAGTTGAAGGCAGCCTGCCAGCTTCAGGCCCTTGACCTAGAGGGTGCCCCTTGTCTTGACCATGAGGGGCAGGGGGAAGAACCTTGGGCTCTGAACTATCCCTAGAGGCTCCTGCTGGCTCTGTGGACTGATGAAAAGATCCCAGGGTATGGAGACAGACAGACCTGGGTTTGAAATCTTTCTTTGCCACTTATACTTGGTGTCTTTGGGCAAATATGTTCCCTCTCAGAGCCCAGTTTTCTTAACTGAAAATGAAATAATAACATCTACCTTGTGGGGATAATGGCAAAGCTGAGAGATAATATGCAAAGCCCCTCCCATCATGCCTGGCACCCAGGGCGTGGTAACTGGCAATTAGGGTTATTACCATTGCCAGCGACTGGTGTGAACATGCGTGTGTCTCCTACCCTCCCTGGGCTTCATTTTCCCCATCCTAGAAATGAGATGTCTGATTAGATGATCTTTAATGCTGCAGCTGATCTAAACTTCAGTGATGCTTATGGAGAGGGTGACCTGCCCAGGTTTGCCTGGCACTCGTTGGATCTGTATCCACCCAAGGCTTCGAGATTTGAGCACCTGGAACCCCGCCCTAGAGCTTTCTCTGGTTGCAGGAGCAAGGTTGGCCTGCATATGGGCCAGAAAAGTCAGGGAGTTTAATGTCCTAGGAGCAGCTCTCAAGCAGTGATGGGTGAGAGCTGGTGGACAAATACCCCAACTTCCTCACTCAGTCCTGGGTGGAAAGTGCCAAGACCTTTCTGTACTGTGCCTCCATTGTTGCCCAGCTGGAGGGAGCCCCACTTGGCCACGGTGGTGACCTGCTCATGAATGCCCCCTGACAGGCTTCCTACCCTTTCCTGAGTCATGTCCCTGCCCCTTAGCAGTGCTTCCTGGGATCATCTACCAAATAAACTAACTCTGGAGCTGGGCATCTCCCTTAGTGGTCCTGGCAGCGTGATCATCACCCAGCCCTGGAGACATTGAGGGGCACAAGCCTGGGTGGAGAACAAATTTTCCCCCTTCCCTGAAGATCACGTCCAAAAAACTATTCTGGGGGAGCTAAGAAGACAGACACCGAGCTAACTTAGTGCAGTACTTGGATTTTAAGAGACCCTTTGAAATATATCCTGAGTGAATGAACAGAGCTGGGAATGTTGAGGGCAGGAAGGAATGAATGAATGAGCACTTACCCATGGATCTCCTTCCACATCATTGCTGCCTCCAGGCTGATGACAATGCTTAACAATACTGGGGGCAGGAGATGCGGGGGAAGGACCAAGTTGCATAAACAAGGAAATCATGACTCACAATCAGCATTAATAAGAGCCCAGACATCATGAGCCCAACTGTCCAGGTCACAAAGTTCCTTCACATCCAGGATCTTTCTTGCTATCCCCAACAACCTGACCAAGCAGGTTTTCTTCTAACTACTATGGTTATTATTTATGTCCTCATTAGTGTTTCTTTCATCCTCCTGTGGGATGCGGCCACTCCCCATGCCTGGGTCCTGGCAGACTTGAATAATCAATCAAGGTGTTCTCGCTTACTGAGCCTCAGACTCCTTCTCCATCTAGCACGGAAGGCAGTGGCTACCAATCAGCTGACGTTGGCATGAAAGCCGAGACCCACTTTGCTTCCCTGACAACAACAAATTCTTATTAAATTAAACTGAGAGACTCCAGGTGGAAGAGACAAGCTGGACTCAAGGCCTGGGGGTCCTGATACCCACCCAGTCCACCGCTCTGCGTGCAGACATCAGTTAGAAGGCTGCTTCGTTGAAAGGTCCCTGAATTTCTCTAACCAATGAGATAGCCCTAGATACTGTGACCCGTGCGCACACACACACCCCTCCTTTCTCCATGGCAGACTTCCCTTAAAACTTAAAAAAAAAAAAAATCACTGAGCAGTGTTGGCAAGAAGATCAGGCAAAATGGAGTTTGCAGATTGGCCAGCTACTCCAGCCAGGTACCTGGGCTTCCTAAATCACACAGAGGGGCCAGATACCGCAGGGAGACTCCGCACTGCAATGAATTAATCATTGATAACAAAGACTCAAATTTACTCTTATCTCTAAACAGGGTAATGCTTTTGACTAGCAAATTGGAAATTTTCACTTTCATCACTGCAAAAAGCGTGAGTTTTCTCTTGATTTGTTACTTCCCAGACAGAAGGTGCTTCTTTTAGAGTCTAGGACCAGCGGCCAAGAGCCCCTGCTTCGTGGGTCTCTGCTGGCGAGAGTGGGGAGAGGCTTTGCTGAGCCACTCTAGAGTAGGGATCCCTGGACTAACCCGTGTGACCTCCCTGAGCCTCAGTCTCTTCATCTGGAGAGTCCAGCGCCTGCCCCTGTCTGGGTGCCACTGTACAGGGCAGTGGAGTCAGTTACCAGCTGAGCAATCTTGGGTAAATTACTCTGCTTTTCTGGCCACAGTTTTCCTGCTTAAAAAAGGAAACAATGATGTCTTCTTTGACAAGATGTTGAGCAGATTACACTCAGTGTGTTTGTGAAAGCAGTACCTGGAAAGTAGAGCTGAGTCTCTCAGTCTTGTCAGTCCTGGGTCCCTCATCTCACTGAGTTGTTGTAAAATTCAAGGAGATGATTCATGAGAAAATGCTATTTGCACCAGTGCTGTCAGTTAGAACTTTTTGTGATGATAGAAATGTTTTCTATCTTCACTGTCCAAGACTCCTGAAATGTTGCTAATGTGCTGAAGGATTGTCTTTTACATTTTTATTTCATTTAAATCAATTGAAATTTTAAAAGCCACCCGTGGCTAGTGGCAACTAGGGTGGACTTGGCAAATCTAAACATACAGCAATGATCTCCTTTGAGAAGCAAATCTCTTCACCCACCACCGCTGCCTCCCCCTCAGCCTGCACCCCACCAAAGTCAACACTTGGGCATCAAGCTGTCACCTTTGCCCAACGACGTATGAGTTCATGAAGCTGGCTTAGAGACCGGGAGCCTTAGAAACAAAACCAAATCTGCCGTTTTTTATGGAAAAAATCGAGACCCAGAGAGGGTGGCATGACTCGCGCAATGACATGTGACCCAGGTCTCCTGATTCCTGGTGGAGCTCTGTCTCCACCAGCAGGGAGGTTCCCTCCAGCCATGGTAGGCTGATAGATTCTCTCTCTCCCTGGGGACAAAGTCAGAGGTGGCCTGCGGGATGAACCCTGTTTGCAGTCTTGGACTGAGACCACTTTAATTGGTTAGAACTCCAAAATGCTGACTCCTGGTGCCAGCGCCCCATTTGGCAAACTCATACTCAGACTTTCGCTCTTTCCCATTGCCAGGAGAGTCCCATAAAGTAGCCACAGCCCTCCCCAAAGGGAAGATGTGTCAGAATAAGGGATTTTCCTATGACCTGGGAACCTAAGAGTCCAGGGGATGAAACTTCAGGTGACTGACAGCCAGCCCGGGCCCTAGACACGTGCAGCTCGGATCTGTTCTGAATGTTATCTTCTCTTCTTAGAACTGCACGAGGCCCTTGGGGTGAGTCTGGTCCAGTAAAGTCCCAACAAAAGCACATGGTTAGAGATAATGAAGATTAAGGGAGAAGTTTCAGCAGAGCCCAACAGAGAAATGGATTAACTGAGATACTATCTTATCAAAACTGAAGACAGAAATAGCCTGTCTAAAAGCAGAACCTTTCACAGTGAGGGGATTGCCCAGAAAAATCATCATGGGGATCATCTAATCTAAGAAGGGTTTAGTGCTCTAAGCAAGACGCTGCTGAGGGACTGTCAGAGCACCACCCGCCGCTTTCTATCCATCAGGTTAGCGAAAAACAAGCCTGGCTGTGTGGAGAATGCACTGTCTTCCTCTGGCTACAGCCTGGCTGCCAACCCCAGGGGAGGGATAGAGGTGGAGCCTAGGAACCCTAGGAACCGAAAGCCTTGTTTGAGCGCTGCCACTGCCTGGCCGTGCAGTGCCGGACATCTCACCTCCCTTCTTGGACCTCAGTCTGCCATTTGTAGACAGCATGAGATTTAGGAGGGCCCTTTAGCCAGCCCCTGTGACCCATCTCCCTTGACGCCTGCCCAGGGCTCCAGGCGCATGGAAATACCTGGTTTCCTGAATGTGCCATGTGGTTTCATTATTCAAGGCTTAACACCAGTCAAATTGTCCTGTTTGTTTGTTTTCTTGGTTGTTGTCTGTTTCCTCCATTGAGATGTCAGGGCTTCAAGGCTCCGTGTGTGGAGGTGTACCCAGCCCTGGATCAGTGACCGGCACACAGTAGCTGCCCGATACATAATTGTTGAATGCTCAGAATGGACCATAGACCTAAATGTAAGAGCTTAAACTAAAAAAACAAAAAAACAAAAAACTTCCAGAAGAAAATGTAGGCATTTTTCTACCTGAATTGGGTAGTGTTTTCTTAGATATGACACTAAAAGCACAGGTAACAAAAGAAAAAATAGATAAATTTGGACTATATCAAATAAAAAAATGTGCTTCAAAGGATACCATCAAGAAAGCGAAAGGACAACCCACAGAATGGGAGAAAATATTCGCAAATCACGTATCTGGTAAGGGTCTAGTATTTATAAATATGTAAAGAACTCTTACAACTCAACAACAAGAAGAAAAATGATTGTAAAAAACAAAGGATTTGAATAAGTATTTCTCCAAACAAGATATATAAATGCCAATAAGCATTTAAACATTGCTGATGGTACCTACCGTTAGTTATCAGAGAATGCAAATCAAAACCACAGTGAGATACTGCTTCATACCCACTAGGGTGGCTAGACTGAGTCAGCTAATAGCTATTGTGAGGTTGTGGAGAAGTTCGAGTCCTCATAGTTGCTGGTAGGAATGTAAAATGGGACAGCCACTTTTCCACTTTGGAAAACATTTTGCCAGTTCCTTGGACAGTTAAACACAGAGTTACCATATGACCCAGCAACTCCGCTCTTAACATCTGTAGCCCAAAGAATTGAAAACATATGTCTGCATGCAAACTTGTACACAAGGCTCGTGGCAGCATTATTCTTAATAGCCAAAAAGTGGATAGAAACTACCCAAATGTCCATCAATTGATGGATGGATAAATAAAACGTGGTATATCCATGCTGCACGCCAAATGTTATTTGGCAATAAAAAGGAATGAAGTATTGATACATGTTACAGCATGGATGAGCTTTGAACACACGATGCTACGTGAAAGAAGCTGTTTACGAAAGACCATACATGCCATGATTCCATTTATGTGAAATGTTTAGAAAAGACAAATTCATGGAGATAGAAAGCAGATTAGTGGTGGAGGAAGGAAGGAATGGAGAGCGACCGTTACTAGTTGTGGGGCTTATTTTTGGGGAGATGAAAATGTCCTAAAATTAAGTTGTGGTGGTGGTAGGACAATCTTGTGAATTTACTAAAACCATTTAATTTACTAAAACCATTGAATTGAAAATGGATGAATTGTAGGGTATATGCACGTAACAGCAGAGCGTCTTCAAAAAAAAGTAAAAAACAAACAAGCAGCAACACAACCATGGAAAAGCGAAGGGAGAGATGGTGTCTCAGCTGAGCCCTGTGTGTGAGTAGGAGGGAGAGACATGAAGTTTGGGTGGGGTGTGGGTCACAGAGAAGCTCATAGGGAGAGTGAGAGCTTTGTGACGAGTACCTGGCAAAGGTCCCCAGGGGAAAGAATAAATTCTGGAGCCGAAGGAAGGGCAGCATGGCTGGGACGATGCGGGAGAGCTGGGAACGAGGCAGGAGAGGAATCACGGCAGGTAGGACAAAAGAAGGAAATATATTCCCACTCTACCGGCAGAAAATGGAACCCAGTTTCAATGCTTCATCCTAAAGTCTTCATGTCTTGGGGGGAATCAGACTGTGAGTGTCCTGGACAAGAACCCAGGTTTTCCGGCTTGACTTAGTTAAATACTAGCAACTGCTGTGCGCTGTGGTAGCCCAGATTCCAAGATTATGAGATGTGTGTTTTGCTCCTGCACACCAATTTGCCACTTGCATTGGCAGGAGGTGGGGAAGACCAGTGTGAGGCACCTTTCCCTAAAATGCACATGCGTGTGCGAACACAAATCTGCTCATGAACGTACTTGTAAGTATTTGCACACACCAGTGCCCCCACACGTGGACATGTGCACACACACACCCATGCACGCATGCTTGCACACATCACAGAATGTATTAGCACAAGTGCACACTCACCTATGCACACATACACAAATTCACAAGCATACATATAGGCATAAGCATACACATTCACACATGCTCCCCACACGTATACACGCAGACACACGTGAGTCCATACATGCATGTACACACGCTCATGCACATCCAGAATGGGGCACAGGATCCCTTGTGCAGCCTCGGGGAGCTCTGTAGGGATGCCTGGGAGCTGGAGCTTGGAACAGCAAGCCCACCCCTCATCCACCCGGCTCCCCCTTCTACCCCTCTTCCCCAGCTATGATTTACTCATGTCAGCAGAATGTCAGCAGAATGTGTCTTTTCATAACAGTGTTGGCATTCTGCATTTTTCTCTAGGTGTTATTGCAGACGGCCTGGTGATTCATGCACCAAGAGCAGGCATTCCTTTCTTTTTTTTTTTTTTTTGCATGTTATATATATTACTTTTTATTTTATTTTGTATTATTTTTGTAGGTCCTTGTTGTTTATCTACTTTTTTTAACATTTTTTATTGCGTTCACAATGTTGTGTCAAATTCCAATGTAGAGCACAATTTTTCAATTATACATGAACATATAGATACTCATTGTCACATTTTTTTTTTGCTGTGAGCTACCACAAGATCTTGTATTATATTTCCCTGTGCTATACAGCATAATCTTATTTATCTATTCTGCATATGCCTGTCAGTATCTACAAATTATGAACTCCCAATCTGTCCCTTTCCACTCCCCTCCCCTTGGCAACCACAAGTTTGTATTCTATGTCTATGAGTCTGTTTCTGTTTTGTATTTATGTTCATTTTTTTTTTAGATTCCACATATGAACAGTCTCATATGGTATTTTTCTTTCTCTTTCTGGCTTACTTCACTTAGAATGACATTCTCTAGGGACATCCATGTTGCTGCAAATGGCATTATGTTGTCGGTTTTTATGGCTGAATAGTATTCCATTGTATAAATATACCACTTCTTCTTTATCCAGTCATCTGTCAATGGACATTTAGGCTGTTTCCATGTCTTGGCTATTGTCAATAGTGTGGCTATGAACATTGGGGTGCAGGTGTCATTTTGAAGTAGGGTTCCTTCTGGATATATGCCCAGGAGCAGGATTCCTGGGTCATACGGTAAGTCTATTCCTAGTCTTTTGAGGAATCTCCATACTATTTTCCACAGTGGCTGCACCAAACTGCATTCCCACCAGCAGTGTAGGAGGGTTCCCTTTTCTCCACAGCCTCTCCAGCATTTGTCATTTGTGAACTTTTGATGATGGGCATTCTGACTGGTATGAGGTGATACCTCATTGTAGTTTTGATTTGCATTTCTCTGATAATTAGTGATATTGAGCATTTTTTATGTGCCTGTCGATCATTTGTATGTCTTCCTTGGAGAATTGCTTGTTTAGGTCTTCTGCCCATTTTTGTATTGGGTTGTTTGTTTTTTTCTTATTAAGTCGTATGAGCTGCTTATATATTCTGGAGATCAAGCCTTTGTCAGTTTCATCTTTTGCAAAGATTTTCTCCCATTTTGTAGGTTGTTGTTTTGTTTTACTTATGGTTTCCTTTGCTGTGTAGAAGCTTGTAAGTTTCATTAGGTCCCATTTGTTTATTCTTGCTTTTATTTCTGTTGCTTGAGTAGACTGTTCTAGGAGAACATTTTTGAGATGTATGTGAGATAATGCTTTGCCTATATTTTCTTCTAGGAGGTTTATTGTATCTTGTCTTATGTTTAAGTCTTTGATCCATTTTGAGTTTATTTTTGTGTATGGTGTAAGGGAGTGTTCTAGCTTCATTGATTTACATGCTGCTGTCCAGTTTTCTCAACACCAATTGCTGAAGAGACTGTCTTTATTCCATAGTATATTCTTGCCTCCTTTGTCAAAGATGAGTTGACCATAAGTTTGTGGGTTCATTTCTGTTCCATTGGCCCATATGTCTGTTTTTGTACCAATACCATGCTGCTTTGATTACTGTAGCTCTATAGTATTTTCTGAAGTCTGGGAGTTATTCCTCCAGCCTCTTTCTTTTTCTTCAGTAATGCTTTGGCAATTCTAGGTCTTTTGTGGTTCCATATAAATTTTATTATGATTTGTTCTGTGAAATATATCCTGGGTAATTTGATAGGGATTGCATTAAATCTGTAGATTGCCTTGGGCAGTATGACCATTTTAACAATATTGATTCTTCCAATCCAGGAGCATAGGATATCTTTCCATTTTTTTAAGTCTTCTTTAATTTCCTTAATCAGTGTTTTATAGTTCTCCGTGTATAAGTCTCTCACCTCCTTGGTTACATTTATTCCTAGGTATTTTATTACTTTGTGTGCTATTTTAAAGGGGATTGTTTCTTCACTTTCTTTTCCTGTTGATTCATCATTAGTGTAAAGAAATGCAACTAATTTTTGAACGTTAATCTTGTAACCTGCTACCTTGCTGAATTCTTCGATGAGCTCTAGTAGTTTTTGTGTGGACCTTTTAGGGTTTTCTATATATAGTATCATGTCATAGGCATATAGTGATACTTATACCTCTTCTTCTCCAATTTGGATCCCTTTTATTTCTCTCTCTTGCCTAGTTGCTGTGGCTAGGACTTCCAAGACTATGTTGCATAGGAATGGTGATAGTGGTCATCCTTGTCTTGTCCCAGATTTTAGTGGGAAGCTTTTGAGTTTTTCACTGTTGAGTACTATGCAGGCTGTAGGTTTGTCATATATAGCTTTTGTTATGTTGAAATATGTTCCCTCTATACCCACTTTGGTGAGAGTTTTTATCATAAATGGGTGTTGAATTTTATCAAATGCTTTTTCTGCATCGATTGAGATGATCATGTGGTTTTTGTCCTTTCTCTTATTGATGTGATGTATTATACTGATTGATTTGTGTATGTTGAACTGCCCTTGTGTCCCTGGGATGAACCCCACTTGGTCATGATGTATAATCTTTTTTATGTGCTGTTGGATTCTATTTACTAATATTTTGGTAAGGATTTTTGCATCTATGTTCATCAGTGATATTGGCCTGTAATTCTCTTTTTTGGTAGTGTCTTTGCCTGGTTTTGGTATCAGGGTGATGGTGGCTTCATAGAATGAGTTTGGGAGTATTCCTTCCTTTTCAATCTTCTGGAAGAGTTTGAGAAGGACTGGTATGAGTTCTTTGTATATTTGGTAGAATTCCCTGGTGAAGCCATCCAGTCCTGGACTTTTTATTTGTAGGGAGGTTTTTTTATTGCTAATTTGATTTCATTTCTAGTGATTGGTTTGTTCAAGTGGTCAGTTTCTTCTTGGTTCAGTCTTGGTGGACACTATGTTTCCAGAAACTTGTCCATCTCCTCTAGGTTATCCATTTTGGTTCCATATAGTTTTTCATAATATTCTTGTATGATATTCTGTATTTCTATGTTATTTGTTTTAATTTCTCCATTTTCCTTTCTTATTTTGCTTATTTGTGCTCTCTCTTTTTCTTCTTTGTGAGTTTGGCCAGAGGTTTGTCGGTTTTATTTACTTTTCAAAAAAACAGCTTTTGGTTTGATTGATTTTTTCCTGTGTTTTTTAATCTCTATTTTATTTATTTTCTCCCTGATCTTTGTAATTTCCTTCCTTCTGCTACCTTTTGGGGTTTTTTTGCTCTTCTTTTTCTAATTCTTTTAGCTGATGGGTTAAATTGTTTATTTGAGATTGTTCTTGTTTTTTGAGGAAGGCCTATATCGCTATAAACTTCCCTCTTACCACTGCCTTTGCTGCATCCCATAAATTTTGTGTGGTTGTGTTTTCATTTTCATTTGTCTCAAGGTATTTTTAAATTTCAACTTTGATTTCATCATTGACCCATTGGTTTTTCGATAGCATGTTGTTTAATCTCCATGCTTTCCTTTTTTTCTCCTTTGTTTCTCTGTAGTTGATTTCTAGTTTCATGGCATTGTGGTCAGTAAAGATGCTTGAGATAATTTCTATCTTCTTAAAATTGTTGAGGCTTCTTTTGTGCCCAAGTACATGATCAATACTAGAAAATGTTTCGTGTGCACTTGAAAAGAATGTATATCCTATTTTGGGGGGCTGTAATGCCCTGAAAATATCCACCAAATCTAATTTTTCTGTTGTATCATTTAATTTCTCTGTTGCCTTATTTATTTTCCATCTGGAAGAACTGTCTAGTGATGTTAATGTGGTGTTAAAATCTCTGACAGTGATTGTATTCCCATCAGTTTCCCCCTTTATCTCTGTTAGTAATTGTTTTATGTAGTTAGGTGCTCTTATATTGGGTGCATATATATTAACGAGTGTAATATCCTCATCTTGTATTACTCCTTTAATCATTATAAAACGTCCTTCTTTATCTTTCTTTATGGCCTTTGTTTTAAAGTCTATTTTGTCTGAAATCAGTACCGCTTCACCTGCTTTTTTTGCTTTTCCATTTGCATGGAATATCCTTTTCTATCCTTTCACTCTCAATCTATATGTGTCCTTTTCCCTAAAGTGGGTCTCTTGTATGCAATATTGAAGGTTCTTGTTTTATTATCCAGTCTGCCAGTCTTTGTCTTTTGATTGGAGCATTTAGTCCAACAACATTTACAGTAATTAGTGATAGATGTGTGTTTATTACCATTTTGAACTTATTTTTGCAGTTGATTTGGTATTTCCTCTTTGTTCCTTTCTTCTTCCTTTTGTGGTTTGGTAATTTTCCTTTGTATTATCTTGGATTTTATTTAGTTTTTGTGACTCACTTGTAAGTTTTTGGCTTGTGGTACCCTTTTTTGTAAGTCTATTAACCCATTACTATAACTGTTAGTATTAACCATATAGTAATATAATCTCAAACCCATCCTACCGAGAACAAAAAAATTTGAAAAAGAAAAAAAATACTCTATATTTTCTTGCTTCCCTCTCCCACTCTTAATGATTTAAATGTCTTCTTTTACAATTTCGTGTTTATTCTATTTGTAATTCATGAGTTACCACTTTTCCAGTTATGAGTTTTTCATTTCTGTAGCATCCTGCTTCTTTTCTATTAAGAGTAGACCTTTCAGTATTTCTTTTAGCATGGGTTTAGTGTTGCTAAACTCTTCTAGTTTTGCTTGTCTGTGAAATTCTTTATTTTTTCTTCTATTCTAAAGGATAGCTTTGCTGGATAATGTATCCTAGGCTGCATCTTTTTTTCATTCAGGACTTTGAATATATCTTGCCACTCCCTTCGGCCTGTAGTGTTTGTGTAGAGAAATCAGCTGAGAGCCTTATGGGGTTCCCTTGTAACTCACTCTTTGTTTTTCTCTTGCTACCTTTAGGATCATTTCTTTATCCTTGACTCTGGCCACCTTAATTATGATATGTCTTGGTGTGGGTTTGTTTGGGTTCTTCCTGTTTGGGACCCTCTGAGCTTCCTGTACTTGGATATCTGATATTTAGGTTTGGAAAGTCTTCAGTCATGATTTCTTCAAATATCTTTTCAGTCTCCTTTGTTCATTCTTCCCCTTCTCGAACCCCTATTGAGCGTAGATTGGCATGCTTTATATTATCCCATAGGTCCCTTATATTGTTTTCATTGGTTTTTATTTGTTTTTCTGTCAGCTTTTCTGATTGGGTGCTGTCTGTTGTCCTGTAGTCTAGGTCAATTATTTGTTCCTCTGCAATATCTAGCCTGCTTTGTACAGCCTTTAGATCAGCTCTCATCTCAGCAAATGAGTTTACCAATTCTACTTGGCTCTTTATAGCTTCAGTTTCATTTTTTGACATATTTTATATCTCTAAACACTATCTCTTTTAGTTCCTTCAGTACTTTGATCACTCCTTTTTTGAAATCTTGATCTAGTAGGCCATCAATGTCTATTTCATTGATCATTGTTTCAGGGGATTTCTCTTGCTCTTTTAATTGGGAGTGGTTCCTCTGCTTCTTCATATTGCTCATATCTCTCTGGCACTGTGGCTTAAGGATTATCAGTTATCTATTGTGGTCCTTAAGGAGTTTATTTATTTATGTATCTAAAGCCTATGCTGGAATAAAACTTTAAAAAAATGAGAGAGAATTTTAAAAGAAGTGGGGGGAAAGATTTGAAAACAGTGTATAATCAATAATAGAAGAGCAAGTTGAAGCAGAATAGCAATTGAGGTGAGACGTCTTTTAAAAACCTTTAAAAAAGGAGAAAAGAGCAAAAAAACAATATTTGAAACCTTTGTATAATCAATAACAGGAGATCAAAACCAAGAGAAATGAAAATGAAATGAGGTGGATTTGTAAAAATAATAATAGAAATATTTTAAAAGAAAAATTTTAAAGAGATTCAAACTGTAGACATATACAATTGTTTAAAAAGTAAAAATTAAAAAAGCAATAGAAAATAGAACAGATAAAAAAAGATGAAGAAGAGAGAATTTTAAAAGAAGAGAGGGAAAAAAAGGTTTGAAAGCAGTGTATAATCAATAATAGAAGAGCAAGTTGAAGCAGAATAGCAATCGAGTTGAGATGTCTTTTAAAAACCAGATTCATGTAGTCTTTGTCTTTTGAAGAGGATGATGTTCTTTCAGAGTTCAGCAGGTGCTCTGGTTGGCTGGGTGGGTCCGTGGATGTGAGTTTTGGTGTATTTGTGGGAGAGGGTGAACTACGAGCGTCCTTCTACTCTGCCATCTTGGCCCCCTCCTAGGCATTCTTTTCTAATGTGGTTTGTCTCTTGTTTCCTTTCTCCCAACTTGGTGCCTTGCCTATAAATTGTGGTGATGCAAATGTGCACAAGTTCACTAACTTCCTTCCCCTCCTTCCCCTCAAGTCTAATCTGACGGCAAGGCCTTCTCTGCAGGGGTTCCTACTCTGATGGAATCACCCTGTTGACACTTGACCACTGGCTTTTTGTGAGTCTGGACATCTTAATCCTGAGTATTTGAAGCCTTCCAGTTATAATCCCAGTCCTGCAATTGGGGCCAATTTTTCACCTCTCGCGGACTGCATTTTCACTTCTGGATGATAGAGATGGTACCCTCCGTCCTGCCCGGTGATGGAGAGAGTTAAGTCAGACCCAGCGGTGCCTGTGGGTGCTCGGAGGCACCACAGCCCTTCTGCTCTTCATCTGTCTCGGGCAGTGCTGGGGCTGGGCTGGGACCTGAATGCCTTGGGAATGCCAGCAGTATGGCCATCCTTTCAAACAACGGCCCTTAATATTTGTTTGACGTCTGTTCAGAGGAGGGACGGGCAGCCTGAGTGAGGGGCAGAGCAGACCCTCTGTTCGAAGCCTTAGACTATGGCACTAAGGAATTCAGCTCTGGTTCAAACTTGCATTTCTAATTCTTCTAGACTGTTAACCCCCTTGGGCTGTTGTGACTGACCTTACTCTTACTTGAGAATGTCCCTGGGAGCATCATCCCCACCCAAGTGGCTTCTCAGACTATTCCTCCTAAGCTGCTCTTAGAGTTTGTGTCTTTAGGAAACCACCTGCTGACCCATCCTTCTGGGCTGTGGAGTGAGCAGACCAGGGGCTGCATGTTCCAGGGGCACTTGGCAGTGGGGCAGACCCACATCATAATGATTCTGTTGTTTCTCATCATTAGTACTGCAACTCTCCCCGCCTCAAACGCCTCCAGGGACGGCCTGCTGCCCACAGAATGAAGCCCCAGTTCCTTACCCTGGCATTCAAGGCCCTCATGAGCTGGGGTCAGCATGACATTCTGTTTGCATTGCTCTTCTTCAGTCCCCAGAGGTTAAACTTGCTGTCCCCAAGCTTGCCTGACTGTATCTCTACTTGAGCTGGGCCTCTGCACTGGGCTCTGTTGGAGCCCATCCACTGCTCCTCACCTGGACCACTGCAGTGCATATACCCCAACTTCTAAAATCTGTACTGCTTTCCTGAGGCTTTCTGAGGCTGCCAGGGCCCACTTTGCCTGCCAGGATGAACAAGCTTGCTGAAAATTCTTCAGCCTTCTTCCATAGCCTTCAATTGGTGACTGAGGAAGAGCTGGTGTATAAATGCCTAACTCCTTTGCCCTTTCGTGGGATAAGTTTGAGGGTCTGGACTACCCTTGCTCTGAAATTCCTGGGGTGATTAAGCTCCAGTTACCAACCGTGCAAATGGGCTTGATAACACACCCTTCACCAGCTGCCTTCCCCTTTCACTCCCCCACTTTCTAACAGTACCTTCTTCACCTCTCAAATGGACTACTTGTATACAAATTCTTGCCTCAGAAGGTGCTTCTGGGGAAAATCTAACCAAGACAGGTCCCCATCTAGCACCCTTTCCCCTCAGCCAACTCCATACAACGGAATCTCAAAGCCCAGCATTCAGGAATGTGGAGAGTAAATCCTAAATACAAATACTAAATCTAATCCTCACAACGACCCCACGAGGAGGGTCCTGTTGTTACCGTCATCATACAGATGAGGAAACTGAGGCATGGAAGGGCTAAGCAACTTGTCTCAGGCCCTAGAATGGAGCACAGTTAGAACATTGTGAAGATAACATCTGAGCTTATGGGGACAAAATCAGAGTGAGCGTGCAGATTGGTTAACGCTTATGCTTGCTTGTGTGCCATGTTTGGGTGTCTCTTTATGACCCTGGACCAAAGTGGAGCATAAAGGCCAAGCCCAGGATTCAACATATCTTAGGGCTCAAGAGCATTCATGAAATGACACCCCCAATACCAGTCGCTTCTCGCATTGTGCCTTTCATACAACCCTGCCTATATCCTTCATGGCTCTTATCATAAGCTGTATTTATTTTTATTTTGCTTTGTTTGTTGCCTTTATAGTCTGTCTGCTCCATGTGACAATAAGTCACAGGAGAGCAGGATCCTTGTCTGCGGTGATTTTGCTGTATCCTTAGCACCTACTGCAGAGCCTGGCAAATGGTAGGTGTTCAAAACATTTGTTGACAAATGAATGACTAAATGAATAATCAGAGGGAACTGGAGCCTTCTTGGGTATGTGAGGGTCTGGGCTGGATCATCTTATCTGTGACCTGGTTCATGCTCCTAGAATTTGGCTCAGATTCACTAACCATGTGCCCAGGTCACATGTTAATTAGTCTCAGAAGGCAGTTTCCAGATGGGGACTCTATGTCCAGAAGTTGCTTTCTGGAAGGTGCCCCTAGATTTCAGCTTTGTCAATTCGGGAGCCAGACTCTTAGGTTTCCAGCTGAAAAACAACAGCTGTGAATATTAAATGAGATGCATGCACCGAGAGTCTTCGATCGGTAGAATGTGTATAAATTTCAATAATAATGGGGATGCATTCATCAGACCTATCAATCATTACCCCCTGTGCCGCTAAGACATTTCTCAATGTCAGACACATGCCTGGCAGACATATTTTCTGGAATCTAGCTGCATGGCCAAAGGCCTGGCCCTGGGTCTCAGTCTCCCTGTATACCAGGGAGGGACATTGGAGGTGGAGAGCCTTGCTGTGACTGTCCAGGTTTCACAACTCTGAGTACCATTGTGGTACACAATGGAACATCATTTCTTTGCCTTCTGTTCATCTCGTGCTTACACAACTGCCCTCATGTCTAATTATGTCTCTCCTCTTCTGAAGATGCCTGTTACGGGTTCAATTTGCCTGGAGAATGAAGCTTCAACTCATCACAGGGCATTTGAGACCATGTTCAGTCTGGTAGCCAAATCCCTTTTCACTTATCTTGTGGTCCTTCCGGATGGGAGCCCTGTCATGACTTTCTCACGTCTTCCACCTCTGCTCCCACTGCCCCCTGGTCTGCACACATCTCCACCCTTCACATGTCTCATCTTGTTCATCCTGAGTGTCTGACAAAGTGCTCATGACACAGATGTTCAAATATGTGTGCTCCATCTTCCTGCTCAAGGAGATTGAGGGCTTCAGGGTCAAGGTGAACATTTAAGTGGTTTCATGGCGATGAACGCGGAGCATTTGGCCAGGAGGACACTGTGGTGACAAGACAGAGGAAGAGCCTTTTAGGTTGTGGACACAGCAGACCAGAGTGACCAGCTTGTAAGAGGGTGGGGTGAGCGTGAGGACAGGAGGGTCACCTCGTGACTTGGCATTTGAGGAATCTACCCCGTTAGCGCTCACAGGAATAGTGGCCTCATGGCATCTCTGAGATTTCAAAGAAACATTCACTGGTCATCTATTTTGTGCCAGGCTCTTGGCCAGACACTGGGGTTGGAACTTAAAAGACATATTTAACAATAAAGTGTGTGCTGAGAAGGATGCGCTCTAACACTGGTTGGGCACCTGCCTTATGCTGCCATATGGCATTTGTTCCTCTCATGGTGGATTGTGTTTCCAAAGAAACCTCAACAATGTCCCATCCCATGTGCTCTTTTGCATTGAGAACATAGCACTTTCCCATCACGAATTGGTACATATTTCTTCTCCCCTTGAATCTGGGATGACTGTGTAGCTTCTGAGCCTGGGCTTTAGGAGATGGCCAATATATCCATTTTCCTGATCGACACTCTTCTTGAGGGTTGTCTGTGTCGGACCACCAGAGACCACGCTGTGAGGAAGCCCATGCTAATCAGGGGGGAGGGCCAAGCAGAGGGGCCCCAGTGAGACACTCATGTGAGTGGAGCTGTCTTGGACCTTCTAGTCTAACCCAGCCACTAATGAACAGAATGACCCCAGGGGACATCTTGTGGACCAGGATCACCCAGGCCTGACCACAGAATCGTGAGTGAATAAAATCACTGTTTGTATAAGCCTTTAGGTGTTGGGAGCATTTGCTAAGCTGCCATAGGGAACCAAAATGCCTCCTTCATCCTCCTTCATAGCTCTGAGAAGCAAGGGGCATTATCTCCACTTTGTAGATGGGAAACTGAGGATCAGAGACCTGAAATGACTAATCCGAAGTCGTGTGGGAACTCAGTGGCGGAAGCAGGATTCAAACACAGGCCTCTGTAACCCAGAGACTGTGCCAGTTCCCTCGGCCATGGTGTCCTCAGAGAGCAGAGGGTGAAGGCCTTTACTCCTGGGGAGGGGAGCTGGGAGCTGGGAGGTAGACTTTTCCTGCAACCCTTTTGTACCTTTAAATTTTTGAATATATTACCTACTCCATTATAAACAAATAAAGGTAATGTTTTTATTTCAGACAAAAATAATTGTGGGGTATGTGTACATTAGGGTGGAAGCAGATGAAATTAGAGGCCGCTCCACAGAACAGAAGCATTTGGGCTTGGCATCCAATTGGGTGGTTCCCACCCCTGGCCTACTGAGCTTTAGAACTCCTGAGGCCTGGGCAGCTGGTTTAATTGGTCTGGGGTGTGGCTTAGGCCTTCGGATTTTGTAAAAGCTTCCAAGGTGGTTCAAATGAGCAGCCCTGGTTGAGAGTCACAGGCTTAGATGGAGGACCAGGATTCCACAAGGCAGTGAAAGGCTAGGGAGGGGATGGGTGGGCTGTGCAGGCCTGAAGTCGACGATTTGTGCAGAAAAAATGAAAAAGAATTGCTCTGGGGGTGTAGGGGCTTAAACAAAACAGAACAAACACAACCAAACAGAACAGGATGAAGGGAGTGGCCCTGCTTCCTGTGTCCCGGTGGGTGTGATCATTGAGTCAGTTCACAGACGTGCTCAACCTTCATGACCAAATCGATCAAGCTCAGAGGGAATTAATTTGAAGGATGGTACTAGTTAGGTTTGCTTATGGGGGAAAATGATAAGCATTGTGAAATCCATCACTGCTCGGGGTGCCTTTCCTGGTCCCTGCTTCGCCAGGGTCCTCCACCTGCAGCCGGCAGTGGCCTTAGGCTGCAGCTCTGTGTACTCGTCTGGGAAGATCTAGTGTCTGCAGTAAAGAAAGCAACTGCCAGACAAGATGAGTAACAAAAAGCTATTACTATGCATAATATGTTTGGACAGCAGTAGGGGCTGGGATGAGGAGCTGATGGGTAACGGTTTCTACCATGATCCACTTCTGGCAAGATATAAATTGATTTGTTTGAGTTCCCAGAATAACTAGTAACTTTTTAGTGACAACCAGGAAGAGTCTCTCTGAAGAGATCACACCATGAGACCCATGAGACCCCAAAGCTTATGTCTTTAGGTTTTGAAATAATAATCAGTAATAATAATAATAGCTCACATAGATATTGTGCTTTCTGTGTGCCTGGTGCTATTCTAAGTCCTTAATGGATAAATCCAGGCAGACTCAGGTTCAAATCCCAGCTTTGCCGTTAACTAGCTCAGGGCCCCAGGGTCTCCATTGTCCTGTTGGTTAATAAGGACACTGCTTTAGACCAGGTGACCTTGGTGAGGGGCCTGCTTGCCACACACAATGACCGTCCACCATTCAGTGCCAACCTGAAGGTCTCTTCCTTTCACTAACCCTCATAATGTGAACTCAGACTTTAAACTCAGCCCATATACCAGCTTCCCTTCTTAAACCTCTGCTATCAGCTTTCCTAAGATTTATTCGTGATTTGGTTTCAAATTTTCTATTTTGACCTCTTAGGCAACTCTCTGGGTCTTAAAGCCATTCGGCATCAATTTTATTACTTCGCAGTATAAATTGTCCAGCCCTCCATGACCCATAGAAGCCTCTGGCTGCATGTGACATTTTAAATACTAACTTTGGGGTTCTTGTCTTCAAGGGAGGAGGAATTATGTTCAAACGGTGGCTCTTTAGAAATACATAAAACATGAGCTGAGCTGTTAATGGAAAAGTCACCTTCTCACAACCCCTGTTAGGCACGGCTGGGACAGGTGATTGAACCCCCTCCCTTTTGCAAAATTAAGAGCAAATATTGGTTTACCCTTAACCAGGATGACCTCAGGCCCATTCCTGTTGCAAAAAAAACTGCAGTTGGTGCTTGAACGCAAAATGGAGCAATGGCTGGACCTGTGAGTGCCACTGTAGCCAGTCAGGCAAAGCGACACTCTGCAGGTAAACTGGCCTTTTCTCAGGAAAGAGTCCTTCAGCCAAAGGAAAGAAGCTGGAGATGTGGAATTCCAGGAATCTGGGGAGCTCTTGAAGGCAGGGACTTCCTCATGTGCTTGTGTGTCCATCATGTTGTTGACCACATAAGGAAATGGGCAGGTGAATGAATTTGGATTGTCCCAAATTCATGATGGACTCAATCTGGTTCAGAACGTCATCCCAAAGTGGACCCTCTTGAGGACACAGGTCTTCTGGCTGTTTAGAAACAAACACTGAAATTCTGGTTGGATAAAAATAGGTGATACACCAGCTTGGTATTACAGCATAGACCCTGAGGCCAGGCTGCCTGGCTCTGCAAACTTGGGCAAGTTATTTAAACTTTCTGTGCTATCTGCAAAAATGGACACAGAAATAATAATACTCCCTTATATAGAAATAATAAAATCTCCCCTAGAGAGTTGTTGTGAAGCTTAAATAAATTAATTTTTAAAAAGAGATTAAAAGAATTCTGGCAATATTTAAAAAATTAAATCAAAGACTAGTAAAGACTGAGCTAGGGACCCTTCCTTGAGGTGACTTACTGCGACTGAATCTCAGTGACTTTTTACAGATTAGGCCACATTAAGCCAAATTCCCCTACCTATAAGAATGTTGACTTTGATGGGAAATCTTAAGATGCCCGCCTTCCCCTCCAAGCACCCGGGAGAACCTGATAGCCCTGATCATCACTGTGTCATTCGTGGGAAGAGGGAAAATTCTCCAGCTCCAAGAATGCCCCTCCACCTGCTCGTGGACGCTGGCATCCCACTCAGTGCCTCTGCCCCCCTTCCACCCTTCAGGCACAGTTAAACTCCTCCCATGTCCAGAAGGACCACTTGCTGGGAGTTCTTGCAGAGCCTTACTCTTCTGCTCTCTCACCCTCATCCCACCTGTATTTACTGCTTCAGTTTCTGCCTTCTCTATTAGGCTGTGTATGGTAAATTTCTGTGTCAACTTGTCTGGGCTACAGGATGCCCAGATATTTGGTCAAACTAACTTACTCTGGGTGTGTCTGTGACGGTGTTTTCTGGATGAGTGGAACATCTGAACAGGTGGACTGGGACAAGCAGATTGCCTTCCCTAGTGTGGCAGTTTTCCCCTCTGCCTTTGATCTCCAACTAAAACATCGGCTCTTCTTTCCTCTTGAGTCTGCTGGCTTTCAGAAAGGAGCTTAGACCATTGGCTCTCCTCGGTCTCCAGCTTGCATATCTATAGATCTTGGGACTTCTCGGTCTCCATAACCACTTGAGCCAATTTCTTATAATAAATCTGTATATATATATATATATATATATATATATATATATATATATATCTTCTTCAGTCTGTCCCCATGAACCCATCATAAGTTGGAAATATCATTAAGTCAAAAATGCATTTAATACATTTGATCTACTGAACATCACAGCTTAGCCTAACCTACCTTAAACATGCTCAGAACACTGACACTGGCCCACAGTTGGGCAAAATCATCTGACACCAAGACTGTTTTATAATAAAGCATCTCATGTAATTTATGGAATACTGTACTGAAAGTGAAAAGCAGAATGGTGTCTGGGTACAGAGTGGCAGTAAACGTATTGGTTGTTTCCCCTTGTGGTCACGTGGCTGACGGGGAGCCGTGGCTGCCGCTGTCCAGAGGCAGGAGAGAGGATTACACAGCACGTCACTAGCCCAGAAGAAGATCAGAATTCCAAATTCAAAGTACGGTTTCTACTGAATGCATATCGCTTTCACAGCATTATAAAGTCAAAATATTATAAGTTGAACCATCATAAGTTGAGGACTGTTTGTATTTATGTGTATCTCCAATTGGTTCTGCTTCTCTGGAGAACCGTAATGTGAGGATGTAGGATGTAAATTAAATGAGAACAGGGAGATCTCTCTGTGCCTCAGTTTCCCCATCCTTAGAGCCTTGTGAGGGGCTGGCGTCCTATCAACATTTGTTGAAGGAAGGAATTCCTGTGTAAGAAGGAACTTCTGTGGCAAAGCCACACCCCTGAGCCCTCAGCCCTTCTGAAACCCTGAGGGCAGCATTCACAGGATCTGGAAGTTTGTGACTTTGATCTTCGGATCTTTTTCTGCTTTCCTTTCAGCATCCTTCTCTCTACCCTGGTGCATCCCTGGGCTTCCGAGTCTCAAATCTATTCTCCAGCTGGGATCCACTCCACATGCTAATCCACACCACTATGTGAATAATGAGAGGTGTGCCTTCAAGGGATGAAGAGCTCATTGTGGGCATAAAGCTTGTCCCCTGGTGCTCGATGTGGCAGAAACTCAACAGTTATTTGTGATTACCAAGTGGCACGGGAATCCTGAGAGAATGCTATTAGCCCCATTTTATAGATGTCCCTGTGGAAACCCAGAGGGGTACGAGGCTTGGCCAGGGTAGAGCTGGGATTCCAGCCACCATTTGTGGGAATCTGAGTCTCATGCTTTTCCCTCAGCTTGCTCAAAGGCCACATGGGGGCCCACAGGCCCCTCCCTAGGAACACGAACTGGTGGGCCCCTGGCATGCTGCCACCCCTCAGGTGATGTAAATATATTCTGCGGGCACTCACCCTGGCAGGGACCGCATTGGTGCCGCAGGCAGGGGCTCTGGGTGCAGAGGGTGTGACTTCATTGGCTTTCATGAGGTGTCTTTATGCGGGGAGTCGGAGATCTGTGGGCTCACTGCAACACTTGACAAACCTGTAAATATGTATTTGGAGTCACTCACTGCCTGGCCTTTGCATGAAATCTGCATTGCAAAATCAAGTCCAGAGAACAGGGCTTTTTAATCAGGCCGGCGTGACCCGGACCTGGCTGGCACTGCCCCTCCCGCAGCCTCAGTTCCTTCGGTTGTGCATGGGATTGTTGTTCCTGCCCTGCTGACTCTTTAGCAGTGTTAAAGATCGAGAAGGAGGATGGATTTGAGGGTGCTCTGTCAACTGTAAAGTACCGGGGGCCGGTTCCTCAGAAATGAACAAGTTGTTTATCCTGTCCTCTCACTGCTAGGGAGCCGATCAAAGAAAGAGATGACCTACCACCCAAGGCAAGAAAGGGAACTGTGGGATGCAGAGGGCATCAGGGAGGACTTCCTAGAGGAGGGGAAGTTGTAATGGATTCTGAGGGACAGACAGAATGTAGACAGGAAAACTGGGAACAGCATGAGGTAACATGTGCATGTATTGATGTGTTGGGGGAATCCTCTGCAGGAGTTAAGAGCAGAGGCCCTGGGCAGACTAACCTGGGCTTAAGTCTTGGCACCATCACCTCTTACTCTATGACTTTGGTAAGTCACTTCACTTCTCTCAACTCTGGTTTATTTACCTGTAAAGCTGGGTGAATAATCCCACCTTAAAAGATAAAACCATGTGCAGGGAGAAAGGCCTCAGCACTTTGTCACGTGGTTTGCACCCGATGAAGGGTCGCTAACAATGTTGGTCTCGTCCAGAAGGCTAGACTGACCCAGGAGAGGAGGAGCTGGTGTCTGTGGTTGGCAGTAGCCTCCTTGGGTCACTGGTAAACTCTGTGTTGAGTCCCAGAAAGATCATTGCCTTTGGAATCAGAGGGTTCTGAGTTTGGGTCTCAGCTCTGCCACTTTCCACCTGTGCAATGTTGTTCTGAAACCTCCCAGAGCCTGTGTTCTCTCATCTGTAAATAGAGGTGTGTTAGCATCTTGGTTGGAAGGACTGGATGCTCCCATGTCATCTTGAGAAGAGGAGGTTTATTGTGAAGATATGCATAGGACTGGGAGGGCATCGGGATTTGAAGAAGCTCCAGGGATGAGCCCCTGGGGCCCGCATGTCATAGGTGGACTCTTCATGGCCTCGTGCCTGCGTGGACCACTCAGTGGCAAAGGATAGGGTATGACTGAGGCGAAATGACTGTTGGAAAGAAATAAAATCAGTTTCTGTCATACACTAAAATAAATCCAGATGCTAATAAGATTTAAATGTAAACGAATAAATAAGAAGAAATGTATAATCATTTGATTTTTGTTGTAAGATCTTTCTAAACATATGTGCAAAGACAAAAACCATGAAAAAGAAAAGATAGATATATTTAACTGAATAAAACTTTACAAATCCTGTAAGCAAGAATACCAAAACAAATCTGAAAAATCTAACAGTAAAATGGCCACAATGTTTGTAATATACATGACAAAGAGCAAAAAGCCCTTGCAAATCAATAAGAATGAAGACGAAAGGGTAAAGGATATGAAAAAACAATCCAGGATACACAAGTGGCCAATAAATGTATGAAAATATTCACCTTTGCTAATAATGAAATAAATTCAAGTTAAATAGCCATTTTTTCTCCCACCAGTAGTCCCCAATGGAAATGGGAGCTTTCAGGCTGAGAACAAATCCCTACTCTGTGTACACCAGTTCTGGGGATAAATGAAAGACGACGCATGGTGGGAGGGTATAGCTCAGCAGTAGAGCGCAAACCTAGCAGGCACAAGGTCCTGGGTTCAATCTGCAGTACTTCCATTAAAATAAAAATTAAATAAATGTATCAATAAATACACCTAGTTACCTGCCCCCGCAACAAAAAAATAACTGGATATCCACATGCAAAACACTGAAGCCGTAGCCCTAGCGTGCACAAAAATGAAACAAAAAAAAGAAAGACGATTCATCAAACGTCTTAAAACCACACCTGCCCCCTTTTAGCCAGCGATTCTATTACTGCAACATTGTCCTGAGGAAAAAATCAGAGGTATGCAAGGATTCGGCAACGAGAATATATGTGAGAGTGTACCTTTTTATGACAAAACGAGTGAAAGCAACCTGAATGTCTAAGAATAGGTAATTGGCAGCGTAAATTATGGGATATCTGCAAGACGGAATAAATCCTCAACTGTCATTAAAATTGACAGTGTAAATCTAGTCTTAATAACAAGGAAGTATGTTCTAATTTTATTATTTAGTTGAATAAAACATATTACAAAATGGTATTACACGTGACCCCATTTTGTAAAAACGTAAAAATCTAAACATATAAATTTGCAAAGGAAAAAATCTAGAAAATGTACACTAAAATATCAATATATCTCTCTGGGAGATGGGATTTCTGGTGATTCGGGTTTTTTTTTTTTTGGTTTGTTTTGTTGCTTATGATATTTTTCCTCTAAAATATCTCATTTGTCTATAAAAACATATCTAGACCAATAAAAGTAATAAATAAATGATTCTGCAGGATGTAGTCATAGCAATACTTATAGGGAAATTCACAACTTTAAACAATGTTATCACCAAAAAGAGAAAAGCAGCGAGTTTTACCTACTAGAAAAGGCACAAAAACAACCCAAAGGAAAATGGTAAGAATAATAAAATAATAAAGATAAAAATTAAAGTAAATAAATTAGAAAACAACAACAAAAACCAGTGGAATTAAAAAATAAATCCATGAGCTGTCTCTTTAAAAAGATTAATGAAATACAAACTTCTGGCAAATCTAATCAATGGGGAAAAGCAGACACAATTAAAATGAGAAATGGGTATAACCGCCAAAATAAAAGAGATCAACATAGGTGAGAAAGAGCCACGCACACTTTCATAGTCATACATTAAAAACATCTTAATGAAAATGCCTCGTTTTCTACAAATACATAAACCACCGTGGGCATCCAAAGACGTACTTCATTCGCAGGACAAAAATCAGCCACCAAGGAAGCCCAGGCAGAATGAGCCAGCTTTCCTACCCAGTTGTTCTGAGAGTCAGCTCTTGACAAAATAAAAATTAATCAAATAAATAAACACAAAGGGAATCTTCTGCCAGAAGGTCGATCAAGCATGTCCTGATCGGCCTCCAAATACTATTAAGACGCGTCAGGGTTGCTGGGCGAGATGACATCATTTGACAGGCTGCGATTTTCTTCCAAGCCACAAACCAGCTCAGCCATTTCTGGGGCGCTGGCTCCCCCAGGGCCTCTTGGGTTGTGTGTGGCCTCTTTTGCTTGGTGAGGTTTAAGACCTTGGAGAGTGCTTCTAGGCGAGGCGTGTGTGTCCAGACACACTTAAATTTACCTGGTGACGTTCTAGCCGTTAGAAGTGAGCCTTCCTCTCCAGGAAAGACCCTGCGTTGAGGGCCGCACATACAGTGGGCTCCTTGGGGCATCTGCCTCACACTTTAAGGATCATGAACTTGCCCCACAAGAAGCGCTGTGCCCTGAGTATCCCAACACATTTGTGGATGAAAGTAAAAGCCGAAGGTTGTGGGAGTTCCCATGTACCTTTTTTGCTCTGACATTTTCTAGCTTAATCTGGGTCTTCTGTAAACATTCACAGATGTTCATAATCATAACTGTAGAGTAAAGTTTAAAGTATGTCTTTTTCTAACATCTATTTATAGCTAACACCAAAATCCAATGATGGTGATCAGATGTTACCTAAGCATGTAGACCACTGCGCGCTACGCTGCATTTGCTGGGAGAGAAATACCAATTTGTCATAAACCATTTTTACTTAACAAAGGCTAATTTCAAAATACAGAATCAGAAAGGAAATCAAAGGAGAACCTGGGTTAGGGCCTCTGAATTTAAATCCTCTCCCAAAGCTCATCTAATTCCGAGAAGCCTGAGTTAAGAATCTTGGGTCTTCTTCCCTCCTTCTGTTTCACCGTAGCCCAGGGCACCTGCATGAATCTTCAGGGTGTGGAGCTGATGGAAGCTGTGAGGATGGGGTCTCTGCTTACAGATGAGGACAGAGACCCCCTGAACTCTTCACTGAACTAATATAAGTGACCATCTGGGGAGTGCCTCCCTCAGGCACTCTGCAGGCCTTAGGTCGGGTTCCTAGTTGTTACTCAGGATTCTCTAGAGAAACAACCCATTGTATGTGATATAGATATAGATATAAATAGATTAATTTTAAGGAATTGCTGCATGAGATTGTGGAGGCTGACAAGTCCAAAATCTGCAGGGCAGACTGGCAGGCCTGAGACCCAAGGGAAGAGCTGATGGTGCAGCTCGAATCTGAAGACAGTCTAGAGGCCAAACTCCCTCTTCCTTGGGGACTCTCAGTCTGTTTCTTCTGAAGGCCGTCAACTGATTATATGTGACCCACTCACAGTATGAAGGATAACTTGCTTTACTGAAAGTTTACTAATTTAAATGTTAATCTTGGGGGGTGGGTATAGCTCAGAGGTAGAGTGTGTGCCTAGCATTCACGAGGTCCTAGGTCAATCCCCAGTAATTCCATTAAAAAAATAAATAAACCTAATTAACCCCCCATTTTTAAAAAAATAAATGTTAGTATCATCTAAAAAATACCTTCATAGCAACATCTAGACTTGTGTTTGACCAAATATCTGGGTACCACGGCCAAGTTGACACGTAAAATTAACCATCACACTGGGTAATGGATTCTGGGCTGGAGAGGTGCCTGCAGGTGGATTATAGGGGAGTGCTCTTGGAAGCAATGCCTAGGGGCAGAGAGGAAAACAGGCTGGAGCAGAGGGAGAAGCGGGGCTGCAATGCAGTTGCATCACAGGCCTCGGCCCCTCCCACTGGGAGCTCTGAAACTGGAATGGCTCTTACTGTTCCAGCTGGATCAAGGCACGGGGGCTGGGCCTTTACCCCCTCCACAGACCACTGGATGCTGGCTGCCTCCACAGAGGGACCTATTCCCAAAGAGGGTCTGGGTTGAGAGCCATCGGCCACCAATTCTCCCTGCATCCTGGGGCACTCATGTCCCCAACTGGAAGGAGGCAGTTGAGTGATGCACCATAGCATCTGCCACACAAGCAGCATCTCACTTCATCCCTCATAGACCCTCACAAAGTGGGATTGACAGTCCCCATTTTACAGATGAAGAAACTTGAGGCCCATATCAATGGGATAGCTTGTTAAAGCTCACAAGCCTGACAGGCTGTAAATTAGTCCAAGATGTCCAATCACTCAGCTCTAGGGTTTGGCCCTTCATCAGGAGTTTGCCTGTAACAGAGATTGTCATGTGGGGATTGATACTCTTCTCACTGGTTGGATTGAGGAGTGTCTAGCTTGGCATCTGGGTTAGGGGACACATATAGCTTACAAGAAAGAGGAAACCAGTTGGGGGTTGGAAAAGAGAAGACCCTCCCTTCAGCTCCATTTCAGCACTCTTTGGCTTTTCTCTAGTTGTCCCTGGTAGGGAAGGTCTGACCTCTCTCTGCTGCAGAATATCTGGTGGGGTCCAGGGTGTGGCAGCAGCTTTTTCTCTGGGGCTTGTATATAAAACATCTGCAGCGAGCCCTTTCCCTCTGGGTCTGCTGAGATCCTACAGGAATTCCTCGCAGGCCCAAGGTCTGCTTCCATGGAAGCACCTGCTAGAGAACCTTTCAAATACTTGTTTTTGAGAATTTCACAGCTACTCTTAGGAGAGGTTAAAGAAGGCTGCCGGAAGCTGCTGCTTTAATTGTGAGTCAGCCTGTCCCTTGGCAAGTACACATGAGCACCTGCTGTGTGCCCAGCACTCCTGGGTGGCTTTCAAGCCCCACAGCTTTGGTATGGGAACTCCCTCCTGCCACTCCTGATGCCATGATCTCAGGCTGGTTACTCAACCCCGTCAACCTCAGACTGCTCATCTCTCAAGTGGGGGTGATAACAGCATTACATGGGGCTCCTGTGAGCATTGGAGAAAATGTTCGTAAGATGCAAAAATGTTCGTAAGATGCAAAAATGTTCATAAGATGCTTGGGATGGTCCCTGGCACCTGGAACGTGCTTAACAAATGCCAACTCTCTTCCAGTCCCTGTGGGAAGGGGTGGGGCTGCATGGATGCGTAGGACACCGTCCCTGCCCTTAGGGAGCTTAACCTCAAATGCTGATTAGTGTGACTAAGTGAAGCAAAGAAACAAGAACACCCTCAGAGAGAACCAACTGGAAAGCATGCTGCAAGTTTCCCTGGCCTGGGGACCCAGGGCGCGTGATGGGGTGGGCTGAGAGGCCTGCAGGCCAGACCACCTGCAGGCCCAGCTCTTCCTCCAGCCAGCTGGGGAACGAGCCCCTCTCAGATGCCCAGCTCCCTGCTCATTACTGTCAAGTGACCTTCATAAAGGCAACACAGAGGCTTATTTCTGATCCCACTGCATTGGAAGCAGAGAGCATTTTGCCTTTCGTCAAGGAACCCAGCCTTGTTGGGAGAGAAGCTCTGCTCCTTACATACACACATACATATCCAAACACATATACACACATACGCGCACACACCCATACATACACACACATACAAATACATAAACACACACACACACACACACATTTTATCAGAGAAAAGTCCCGGAAATGTGGACTTTCTACATAACGGGTTACTGCGCGCTCCCTGTTTGCCAGACACTGTGCTAACACTTAACCCTCCAACAGTTCTCTGTGGGTAGAAGTGATTATTAACACTGGTTAACAGATGAGAACCTGAAACTCAGAGAGGTGAAGTAATTTGCCTAGACTCTAACTGCTAGTAAGCGGTGGGACCAGAGTCAGAACCCAGACAGGCTAAACCCATAGTCTGGGCTTTTAACCTCTGAACTCTACTGGCTGCCCCAGAGTAAGGGTTACAGGTGCTCAAGGAAGGCTCCCTGGGGGAGGTGGCACTGAATCAAAGGGAGTGACAGGTTAGAATGGCTGAGTGTCTACTTGGCTGGGGCTCTGGAGGTACAGTCGGCTGTGAGTGTGTGAAGAGAACTGAAGAAGGCATTATGGATGCTGGTTCTGCAGAAGTGAGGGCGGGGAGGCGGGACTTGAGCGTGCAGTGAACCGGGTTCAACCGGGAAGTGAGCCACCTGCACAGATGCACACGTGAGGACCGGGAACATGGCAGGACATCTGAGCTGCCATCCCCTGGCCCTCCATCACTGCCTGTTCCTTCACCCTGGGAGCCGGGAGGCATGCTTCCTCCTCCTTGGCTCCTTCAGCTTTGGCGTCTGACACACTGACCCACATCACAGGCAACTGTACGCTCCGCTCCAGCTGCCTTGGCAGAGCCTGCTGGCTTCATGGCTGCCGTCACCAAGTCTTACGCTTGGGCAGACAGACAGGAAACCACCCCAGCCAGAGAGCCCGGTGTTCCCTGATCTACCAAGCCTGTCTGGCCCTATCCACTGAGGTTTCCTCAGAGCCCAGGCCCTGCTCTGGAGGCCCTCCACTGTCTCTGTGTTGAAGCCAAGGGAGAGGATGTGATGGTTCTGGACCTGCAGGCTGCCTCCAGTGAAGCAGCCACATGTGGCTCACCCCCACCCCCACTTCCAGGGCTACTCCTGACTCCTGCCTTGGGGTCTGCAGACTGGCCACAGAGGTGGTGACTCCTGGAGAAAGTGGCTCATGATGGGATGGGCAAGATTTAAATAGGTAAAGGGAAGAAGTAAATGAAGGGAACAGAGCAAAGTGAGCAAGGCATGTGTGTGGGTCAGCAGTCAGTCGCTCATTTATTCAATCCACAAACACTTCTTGAGTAACTACTGAGGCCAGGCCATTCACAGGAAGGAAAGCACATTAGTTTGGCTCTATGGGGGAGGGGGAGGGGCGGGCAAAATAAGTCAGGAGCTGTCTTATGGGACCAATCTCCTCTTGGATGTCCCCCATGTGCATGTCCACTTCTGTGTGTCCAAAATGACCTCGTCATATTTATCTCCCTCTTTTGGATTCCCTGTCTCTGTGAATAACATCACAGAAATTCAACTGCTGAAGCCAGAAATTTAGGCGATATCCCTGACTTCTCCCTCCTTCACTCCCCAAGCCGCCCATCAGGCCTTCCTGTGGAGCCGCCCCTCTTAACAGCTCCCACATCTGTCCGCTGTTCTTGATTCCCTGGCTGCAATCATGGTGAGGACCCGTGACCTCTGGCCTGGCCCTCAACAGCAGCCTCCCCACTGGTGTCTGTGCTTTCCCTTCACCTCCCTCCTGTCCATCCTCTGCACCTCGACTGGAGTGTCAATCAAAAGCATCAAGTGGATCACAGCACTTCCAGACTTAAAATCCTTCGCTGGTGGATCTCCCACTGCTCTCAGGACAAAGCGTCCAAAGCCAGACATGCTCTCCCCTGTCCGTGCAGCTAATTGCTCTCCATTTTCTGGGTGTTCCTCCTGGTGAGTGCTCCTGACCCTTCACAGGAGATGCCAGTAGTCATGTCACCTCTCCTCCAAAATCTCCGCCTGCAACCGAAGCTGGGTGGGCACTCCCCCAGCACATTCCCAGGTTCTACCACCAGCTCCCACCTCGTGGGCCTGCTGAGGCTCTCTGATTTTTTGGCCCCACCCTCTCATCCTTTGGAGAACACTTCTGAGACATACTCTGAACAGTTCTTCAGAACGTTCCCTCGAATTGATTCCTGGTTACCCTCAAATGTACCCATTCCACACCCTCACTGGCTTTCCCTCCTTCCTCCTACCCCTTACTCATATTCCCATGAGTCTCATGCTCCCATGCCTTCACTTCTGTGTCCTCAGATTACCACCCAGATAAACTCCCTGCTCTTGAGTCCTAACCAAAGGCTCTGTTTTCAGGGGACCCGAACCAAGACACCTCTCCTCTCACCCAGACAGGCATAGATGTCCTTCCATTCTTTCACTGTTCTGTTATTATCGTCTGTCTATGTGTCCATCTCCCCCATGTCAGTGTGAGCTAGGAAAGAGAAGGGACCATGGCTGTCCCTTCCCAGCACACAGCACAGGGTACCTCAGTAGGTGTTGTGAATAAGAAATAGGTGTTCATGATAAAGACACACAACAAAAGGGAATGATAAAGGGTATTTGTGAAAACCCCACAACTCACATCATACTCACCAGGGAAAGAGAAGACTTTCCTCCCCAGGATCAGGAACAAGATAAGGATGCCCACTCTGGTCACTTATGTTCAGCAGTGTACTGGAAGGTACAGCCAGGGCAATCCGGGCAATGTCTTAAATGAAATAAAAGGCATCCGGCTTGGAAAGGAAGATGCAAAACTATTTCTATTCACAGAAGACACAATCTTATATATAGAAAATCCTAAAGAATCAACCAAAGACTGTTAGAGCTAATACATTTAGCAAAGTTATAAAAATAAAACATCAGAATGCAAAAATCAGTTATATTTCTATATGCTAGCAATAAATAATTCAAAAAAGGAATCAAGTAAACAGTTCCATTTAAAATACTACCAAAAAGAATAAAATATTTAGGAATAAATTTAACTGAAGAGGTGCAAGACAGACACTAAAAACTGTAAAACACTGCTGAGAGAAATTGAAGAAGATATAAGTAAAAAGATACCACGTTTATGGATTGGCAGATTTAATATTGTTAAAATGTCAATATTCCTTGAAGTGATCTAATCATTCAATGCAATTCTTATCGAGGTCCCAGTGGCTTTTTTTTTTTTTTTTTTAGCTGAAGTGGAAAAGCTTATCCTCAAATCCATATGGAATTTCAAGGGATCCGGAATAGCCAAAACAGTTTCATAAAAGAAGAACAAAGTTGAAAGAACTCACACTTCTCCATTTTCAAAACTTATACATACAAAGCTATAGTAATCAAAACAGTGTGTTACTGGTAAAAGGGTAGAAATAAAGATCAATGAGACCTGAGAGCCCAGAGATAAACCCACACATCTACAGTCAGTTGATTTTTGACAGGAGTGCCAAGACCACTCAGTGAGGGATAGAATAGTCTCTTCAACAAATGGTGCAGGGACAACTGGTCTCAAAATGTAGAAGAATGAAGTTAGACCCCTTTTCATACCGTATACAAAAATTAAGTAAAAAAGGAGTCAAAAACCTAAATGTAAAAGCTGAAACTATAACTTCTAGAAGAAAAAATAGAGTTAACTCTTCATTACCTTGGTTTTGATAATGACTCTTAGATACAACACCAAAAGCAGAAGCAAGAAAAGAAAGAATAGACAAGTTGGACTTCACCAAAATTTAAAACTTTTGTGCATCAAAGAACATTACTTAGAAAGTGAAAGACAACTTACAGAATGGGGGTAAATATTTCCAAATAATACATCTGATGATGAAATCATCTCTAGACTATATAAAGAATCCTATAACTCAACAACAAGAAGACAGTTACCCAATTTAAAAACAAGTAGAGGACTTGAATAGACATTTCTCCAAAGAAGATACACAAATGGCCAAAAAGCACATGAAAAGATGCTCAGCATCATTAGTTATTAAGGAAATGCAAAACCAAACCACAATGGGAGACTATTTTACACTTGATAGGATGGTAGTAGTAGTAGTAGTAATAATAATAACAACAACAACAATAATAATAATGGAAAATAGCAAGTGTTGGCAAGAGTGTGGAGAAATTGGAAGCTTTGTCCACTGCTGGTTGAAATGTAAAAGGGTGCAGTCTTTGTGGAAAATAGCTTAGCAGTTCCTCAAAAAGTTAAACATAGAACTACTATATGACTCAGCAATTTTACTGTATATCCAAAAGAGTTGAAAATAGATATTTAAAAAATTTGTACATGAGGGGAGGGTATATAGCTCAGTGTTAGAGTGCATGCCTACCATGTACAAGGTCCTGGGTTCAATCTTCAGTACCTCTGTTTCAAAAAAACAATAATAAATAAACCTAAATTACCTCCCCCTTATAAAAAAAATTCTTTTAATTAAAAATTGTTAAAATTAAAATAAATTTGTACATATGTCCATCACAGTACCATTTACAAATGCCAAAAGGAAGAAACAACCCAGAAGTCCATCAACTGATGAATGGATAAACAAAATGTGTCATATCCACACAATGGAATACTATTTAGCCATAAAAAGGAATGAAGAACTGATGTATGCTTCAACATAGATGGACGTTGAAAACATTATGCTAAATGAACAAAGCCAGACACAAAAGGTCACACATTGTATATTTGATAAGTTTGAAATATTGAGAACAGGCGCATGCATGGGGCTTACATATTAGCAGTGGCCAAGGACAGGGGGGTGGGAAGTGACTGCTCAATGGGTAGAGGGTTTCCATTTTGGGTGATGAAAATGTTTTGGAACTAGATCGAGGTGATGGTTGCACAATATTATAAATACACTAAATGCTACTGAACCAGACATTTTAAAGGTGGCTCAGCCTTCCCATCCTGCCTCACATCTGCACCCAAGTACCACAGAGACAGGATCCTTCCAACCCGGGCCTTTCACGTTTCCTACAGAGCAGACACCCAGGCCTTCAGAGGTGGAACCATTGTGATCCTTGTCCCTCTCTTCCCTTTCCTGTGTATGTGTGTGTGGTGGGGCAGGCATGGGGGGTTTGTCTCACATTTTGAATCCTCCATTTCTCTGGGAGTGCCCATCAGAATTCGGCCGGAACTGTCACCCTAGGTAACTGTTACTTCTGCCAAAGGTGTGTGGATATTTATGATTGCTCCTATGCCTTCTGTTTACCATGTCAGCAGCACCGTTAGCATTCGTGCTGATAATAAAAACTCAATTTATAATAAAAACAAGCATTTTGTTGTGGAATTGGGTTTTAAGATCCTATAAAGACTTTGCAGAGATTTATTTGAGCTTTGTAAATGTCTTGCCCCAGGGTGAGACTTCAGAGTCTTCGAACAGTTCATTTTGAAGGATTTGGTTATTAGAAAACTTTTATAGTCTCTTTAATTTAATGGGAGAAGAATAACAAACTGAATGGCTTCCAACAATAATGGGTTCCCCATATCTGGAATGTCTTCCTATCCTATCTCTTACCCTAAATATGCTGTGGTGTGAGACCACGGTAGCTGGGAGTTGAGAGACCTGGGTCCTAGGCTACTCAAAGGCTAAATACCTGTAGGTAAGTCTCCCTTCTCCTCTCCAGGCCTCAGTCTTCTCTTTTGAACTGTCCGGGGATTGAAATTTTATGTAATAAGATCTTGATCCCATAATCCCATTCTAAGAAAGTTTTCCTGAGGGGAAAAAAATTCAACAAAGCAGAAAGTTATGTGCCTAAAACCATTCAACACAGTACCATCTATAAGGGCAAGAAAGCAGAAGTTTAAAAAAAATAACCCACGAAATGGAAGTAGCTGATAGAGTTATGGAGCAACTTATGACACAGTAATAAACTGACAATAAAAAATAGTGATTGCTATGTATGTGCTGCACCCCGCCATACCACTGAGACTCAGATGCTGCTCATTAAAACGAAACAATGGTTATTTCCAGATGATGGGATTATGGTTGATTTTTGTTTTCTCCTTTATGCTTTTGCTCATTTTTCAAACTTTCTATAATGAACACATATTACCTTTATAATCAGGAAAAAACAAATGTCATTGAGATAGCAATTAATTTTACACAGGGTATACAACAAAGAAGAAAATGCTTTAGTTATAATGTGAAGTGAGAAGGAAATAGAACATGAAATGAATATTCAGATTGCAACTAAGTTGAAGTGGCAACAGATCAAATCCCTGAAAACCGCTTTGCCTAATTATCAATTCATCTAATAACCAATTCTCTGAAAGTTCACCCCTTTACCTTCAGGTGTTTTTATGTCTATTCAATTATCATATTCTTTTTCATTTTATCATCTTTTGACATGTTAAGTATTTGTTATCCAATTGTCTAAGGGTACTTTTGATAATTTTGTATTTCTAAGAGTTATTTTAAACATTTGCACCATCCCTTGATTATGGGATTGTTTTTATCCTTGTGTGTGTAATTTGTTCCTTTTTAATCTACTTTTGAATAATTTAAGGACTTGTTAAGATGTTTGTTAAAAGTCCTTTCTTCAAAATTTAATATATCGTATGCACTTTTCAATGGTACCCAAGACACTAAGTACAATCAATTATAAATCCTGCTTCTGACTTGATCCTTCACTAGAATCCCATCACCAAAGTTATGGATCAAGCAAGACATGAATGAATGTCTTAAATGATAAAAATATCATTTATGAAACACTGGTGATTTAATCAGCATAAACTGTCAAAAAGATGGCAAAGAAGAATAAGATACCCAAATGGATTTAACACAGCATCAGAATGTAGGTGAATTCATCTTTGGGAATGGCTGTAGATAAACTGATACAAAACCCAAGGGAAATTGCAATAATAATTAATAATTAAATCACAACAATGCTGTGTTAGGGTTGTGGAATCTTTGGTGTTTTTAATTGAAAATTCTCTTTAATTTGTATTACTTTTGCTCTTTCCCTCTCTTTCTGTCTGAAAGAAGGCATCTGAGTATCTTATTTTAATTTCCCTTTTAGCAATATGACTTCATTGAAAACACTGAAGATGAGAACTTATGACAAGTTTTGTGTTCGCTTAAACCATTTCTTGTGTGAAAGGAAAGAGGTCAATTACTATTCTTAGCTCTGGCTGCTTCCTGATGGATATCCTGGTACTGGGGGCTTAAGTAGCAACTTTGCAAGGTGATAGATACAGGTAATGAGAATTTTGGAAGGACTGCAACAAATCTAAATTGGCCTGCGTAAGAAAATCCAAGAGTACAGGAGTCAGGGAGCTAGAGTCAGACGCTGAGAAGACTGAGGGGCGAGGGAAGGGTCCACAGAAACAGCAGCCCTTCCTGGCTGGTCATGATAAAAGAAGGACTTGACAGAAGTCTAATGGGGATTTGTTAAGCGGTTTGCAGGATAGCATGCAAACACACTGCCATTCTTTCTCCTACCAAATCATCGGCAATGTCTGCTTGGCTCACAAATCCTTTGAAATAAGTGGAGTTTTTAATGGTAAACCTTGAACTTTTCAGTCATATCTCAAGACTGGCCCAGTGCAAAAATCAGGGCTTTCCATAAGAGCATGTGGATTATATCTGACTATTTCAGCATCCACATGTGAATATTCCAAAAAAGAAAGGAAGGAAGAAATGGGGAAGAAAGAGAGAAAAAGAATTTTATAAGAAAAACTTTATAGTGTCCATACTAGTTTAAAATTGAAATCGTGAAATTTAATTATAGTTAAATTTAACAACAGAGAAAGAAATGGGATGGAACTTCAGATAGACATTTCTTCAAAGCACCGATAGTGCTTGCTAAAGATTTCTTTAAAGTTAAGGGATAAAAGGTATAAAAAAACTTTTAAGTGGTCAGAACCTTTGTTATTTTCTTTTAATTAAATCTGATAGTCTCCACTGTTAAGATCAATTTAATTTGTTTATATTTTTTTGATCCCTGGTTTTTGGACTTATTTACATCTTTTTTCCCTTTTTATCCTTTTTCTTTTTTTCTTCTTTCCTTTCCTGCCTTTGTTCTGTAAAGTTTTCTATATACTGTCCCCACTTTTGCCCCTGTTGACTAAGAAGCATAGATTTTATTTATGTTCCTTTAGTGGTTACCTTTAGAAATTAACGTGTATGTTTACTGGCTGACCTCTCTAATATAATCTAAAATTATTCAGTATCTCTACTCATCTTTTGTGGAAGTCAAAGATATTGGCACACTTTTTCACATTCATTTGCCAATCTCTTTATTCCCTCAGTCTAAGTACTTAGTTTCACTTCTGTTTAAATGTAAGAAATGGTGTGGTGAGTATTTTGCAGTCAATAATTAAATTTGCAACACATTTTACCGATTTCTGGGTTCACCATTTTCTTTGAATTCTCCCCTTTGATTTCAGACTTTTTCCTGGTGCAAAGATCAATGGGCAGTAAATGGTACACCTGGGGAAAAATCTGTATTTTGCCCTCCCCCTGGAATGATAGTTTAGCTGAGTATAGAAATCTAGGGGTTGGTATTTATTTTCCTCAGTGCTGTGTGAGCTTTGAGCCAAGTCAGATAAAGGCAGCATTTTCAGTGGGATCTTTCAGGAAACTATCAGACATGTCAAATGATGACAATTCTCTAAGATTTGAAGAAACTTCAACCCTGTTCTCCTCTGGTGGTTGTCAGGCTGCTGGTTTTCACTATGACTGTAGGCTGTTGATTTTCAAGGTTTCTGTGGAGCTGAAGAGAAGGAGATGGGAATAGGGCACATTAAAACACTATGACACTTGCTGTCCTTCCCAAGATGTAGCTGTTTTTCTTGAAGAAATGCTCTTCAGAGTGTTGCAAGATTTCAGTTGACTTCCAGAGTTCTGGAAAAGTTGATTTTGAAAACTTTTGTCAGTTTTCTTATCATTTTTATGGAAGAGAATTTTTGGAAGCCCTTACTCCGCCATTTCACTGATACCATTTTTTTATGTGTTTTTAAAATTGTGGTTTCCAGGTTCATCTTAAGTAGGAGATCTTGTCTTTCTCCCAGCATTCCTCTCAACCTAGCACTGTGTGGTTGTCTCCACCCTACTCCTTGAGACCCTTAGCTCAGAATGGCTTCACCCTAGCCGTATAGAACTCTAGCCCCGCATTGACATTGGGGATACTGTAGATACTTCCACTGAGTCAGCAGCTTGATTGAGGTCCTGGCGGTAAGGCTCTTTTCTTTCCCTGCCTCCCAGAGCTTGAGGTTTCATATGCAGTGTAGCCCCCGGAAGCTGTCAGCAGACTTCTTCAGCTTCCTTTCAAGAGTAGAGGGTTCCCATTCAAACTTCTGGTGTGAAGCAAAGAACCTGGCTCTGGTGTCCCACCTCATGTTGGAGGCTGTTGCCTCCTCTTACATTCTAGGATCCAAATCCCCACCCTCTCTGCTTGCTCCGAACTTGGAGCCCTGGAGGCTTACTGTTACAGGCCCCCTCTTCTCACTTTTCATTTCTGGTCCATGGAGATGCTACTCTTGATCTTGATTTTGAGCAGCCTTATGTCTTTTTAATTTTCTTTCTTTGTATTTTACTTATTGTTGCTGTGTGTTTGGAGCAAGAGGACTGGGGGCTGTGGAAATAGACAAGACACGAAGGAACAATGACATCTGGGCTCTGCAGTGTGTAAGATCTGTTGTCCTTTAAAATTTTAAACTAATTTCAACCTGAAAGAGGATCTATTGACTCTCTGCCCTGATATATGAGGGAATGAGCCTAAATGATTAAAAATGATAATACATATCCATGAGAGGCTTGCACACTGCGATGTACACACGAGTCTGTTTCTTTGACAAAACTACTACGGCTGCTTTCAAAAATAAGTATGTCAAGCATACATCTTGCTTTTGCTTTCTAGGAAAACACAGAAATAAGGCACCAATCACTGTAGCAAGGAATTTTTCCTTTTCTTTCGTCAAGCATGTTTTGTGAGTGAAGAACTGGCTCTGTGGAGGATGGCAAGAATTTCCAGAAAAACTATGATTCCAACCATTTATATTTATAGGCACATATACAAACCTGGGTTAAAAAACCATAATATCTGATTGAGTAAAATTTCACTAACTCGAAGTTTAAGGAATAGATTAGCCTGATCCAACCTGATCAAATTTTAGTGAACTTCTGCAAGGTACAATTTGTAATCCTAGGCATTGCCTGGATTACAGAAGTAAATGAATACAATTCCTGTTCCCTAGGAGAGGGGGAGGGAAATCTAATAACTTGAGGGCATGCACTGTGGTCCATGCTTATGGCCTTCACTGAAGTTGTTTCTGAGTGCAGGCCTGAGGATTAGGTGCCTCTGATGACACCTGAATTTTTTAAAAATAAACTTCATCATATTGTTGAAGGTCCAACAGTGGGGAAACAATGAATGGCTTTATTTGAAATTCTTCCATTGCCTTCTTATGGATCAACGCAATGTTCCAGAAATGGAAATAATGACAATCGATTGGCTAGGCACATAGTTCTGAAGGCATATAAATTCAGTTATTGTAATGTTGCTATCTAGAGGAGCTGCAGGCATAGTTCCAGAGAAACCTCTTTCTAACAAACAGATGAAATCAAACCTCTTCAGTCTGTAGGTTCACTCATTAAGGGGTGGATCTTGGAGAGGAGTGTGGCATGTCCCTCTGGGGGCAGGTGGGCAATTCCAGCTTGGGGATCAGGAGACCAGTAATGGAGGTTCTAATGTGGCTCTTCCAACCCCCTGCATATTGAGGCAAGCATTGCCTCTATAACTTAACCATTCACCTGTCTAAACACTTCCACGAACTTCCATTGCTTTCAGCACAAAGTCCAATTCTATAACCTCCATTAAATGCCCTGCATGGTCTGGACCTTGAAGTCTCTTTTGCCTTATCTCTCATCAGTCTTTCTCTACTCTGAATTTGGCTCCAGACATACCCAGCTACCTGCAGGTCTGTGAATTTATCCAGTATCCATGCCTGTATCTGTGCCCTCCCCTCTACCTGGAGATGCATCCCTGCCCTTCCCTCCTCCAGGAAGCCTTCCCCCACATCACAGTGATAAGCAGCTAGTATTGGTTAGGATCATTCTGGCAGTATATGAAAAGACCAAATACCAGTAGCTTACATAAGATAATACCTTTCTCACCTAAAAGTCCTAGTTGGTATAGAGTCTCTGCTTTACAAATAGTCTGTAGTGTTGATTCCTTTTAGATTGTTCTACATCCTGAGGACACATCCCTGTCCCCGTGGTCCAAGATGGCTCACTGTTAGTCACTGTTATTTGAGGGAAGGCTTTCTGGAGGGAGGGCAGGGATGAGGCCTCCAACATAGAAAGGACAGGTGAGCAGGAAGGGCAGGCCTCCCTGCTTTAAGGGCCTGACCTAGAAGTTGAGCACTTTCATTCACATCCCCTTAGCCGGAACTGACTCACATGGTCACACCCAGGTACAAGGAAGGCAGGGAAGGGTAGTCTTCATTCTGGAAAGCCTTGATTATTATGAGAGAGAAAAGGAGAACAGATAAACAGATATTGGGGAATGGCTGGATGTGGATGATGACTGAGAACAGAAAGACCAGCCAGCTCAGGTGAAGGTGAAGACCTGACCACTCCAATAAGGGAGAAGGTGACATCAGAGATGGATAAATGGCAAAAAAATCTTGAGGAAATGAAAAGAGGGAGCCATGTTACAATGAACTGGAAAATGTTCCCACATCCATGCCTTTACGTATGTAAGTCTTCCTGTCCAGTATGCCCTAACATTTCTCTCTTCATCTCTCGAAGCTCAGTTTATGCTTGATCTCCCCATGGAAGCCTCTACTGGCAAGTTGAATCTTTCTCAGGTATAAATAAAGAGCCTCCTCTCTGGGCTATAACTGGGCCAAAATGACTGTAACAATTTTTTATTGATGCCTATTATAGGTGGATATACATACAGATATATATAATCTCATTTTCTTCCCACGATGCCCTTAGCGAGCTTTTAGAGATTCAATTAAAAATGCTTCCCTCTTTCGCTATCAAAATGAAGACTAATTGAGAAACAAGATCCAGGAGATTGGCCAGTGGCGAACAATGTTAGCTTTTTGTTGACAAATTGGAGACTGTGGCTTCATACCTACAGTCAAATGGCTTGCTAAGAATCTTCCCTGCACTCCAGCTAAATTTTCCAATTTAAACCTTGGAGCAGCCCACCCAGGGTTACGTTTGGGCTTCAGAGTCACCTACTTACTCAGCACTTCCACCTTGCACTGGTGTGGAGCATTGGGGCCAGAAAAGGGAACATCCTCTGTCAGTCAGGCAGCCTTTTAATAAATTAGCTCCACCCACATCCAGTAACTCATATCCCCCTCTGCAGGTGGAAGAGGAAGGGGCGGGGCAAGACGCCAGTGTGTTACTCCCCTGGTGTTCCATCCACATAGAAACGTGGTAAGAGGAACGAAGGTTCTGCCATAACAAGCCTTAACCTGAGGAATTGTTTTGCCAACGTTATAGACCAAGCCAGCACTGTGAGCAGTACCATGACTTGCTAGGGTCACCCACGTATTGGGTGGCAGAGAATTTTGGAACCAAGTCTGTCTAGTTCCAATCTTTGTCTTATAGTCACTAGCTCTAGCAGCTTGTAAGTGCTTTGACGGGGACATTGCAATAAACATCTCCACATTAGCATCGCCTAACAGAGTATTTATTAAGAGACTCATAGCAGGATTTAGTGTAAAGACCTGGGGGTTCTGGCCCAGATTGTTGCTTCTTTGTCCTTGTTTCATGTTCAGCCAAGTTTCTTTACCAGAACAATTCCCCAGGAGCAGGAACCAGTGATGCTGCCTGGGGACCTTTTCAACTCCGAATTTTCCTTTGTTGTGTTTATAGTTTGAGGCACTCTATTGTACTTTTTCAAAATCTACTTTCTCCCTTAAGCCTCCTACTACCTGTGAGGAGGGAAGGACATGGTGTGGAAGAGGTTCACCTAAGGGCAGAGAGGGATTAAGGACAATGAGTGGTCCAGGCTGGTGGTTTCGTTGGTAACTCTTCAAACTAATGTCCTTAAATGTTTGCCTAACATCTATTTCCAGAGGGGAAGAGAGACTTGCTTTATATCGGTAGAAATTGTACAGGAAAAGAAATTTACTTACTAATTTGCCTCCTCGGGCAGAAGTGATATCAACATTCTGAAAAATACCTGCTAAACATTCCAAACATTCCCCACTTTTGTGTGGTTCTTACACTCGCTCCAGTTTTCTTTTGCAATCTGCTAAGCTGTACAACTTTTGGGTAGGTGTATTAAAGGGTTTTATATTAAAGAATGAAACAAGCTGCTTATTTCCAGTAAACAGACTGACTTTGTGGAAAGTTCTTTTACAAAATTGCAGGCCGCTGTGACCTGTCCACCCAAGACAGAGCTGTGCTTGGGAGGAACTTTTTATTTTTATCTTCCACTGGAGGGCGCTGTCTACTTTGATGGAAGTGGAACTATGGTCCATTTCACCAATATATTCTAGTGATTCTTTCACTTCCCTCATGGATTTTTGTCCTGGGCAGCTGTCCAGCTGTCCACTTCTTAAGCTGGCTTTTCCCAAAGTTGCACAGGACAGCAGTGTCAAGGTTTAGATGAGACCCCAGGAAGTCTGATTCCTGCTAAGGTAGGCCTTTGTGTGCAGACTTCATCACCCTGATGAAAATACCAGGGCTCATCCCAGCCTCACCCCGTATGTATGTATCTGCTACATGTCCCCATTCTGTCTGTGATTTAAGTTCCATGGTTTTGCATCTGTTGCCTTAGAGAAATCATAAACTAGGCATCTCTCCCCTGCTTCCTAGGTCACAGCTCCTAACTTCTGGTTTGGCAAGCATGATCCCCCAAGCTGTTGGCGTGTGACTTTAGAGGAAGGCCTCTCCCACTGTAATGTGCAGAAATCACCTGGGCATCTTGTGAAAATGCAGATTCTAATGCTGCAGGTTTGGGGAGTGGAGCCTGAGGTTCTGCATTTCTAACAAGCCCTGAGCAGTGTCACTGTTGGCTGACATCCCACATTTCAAATGGCACAACTGTACCTACTTGTCCCGTCCAGTTTTCCCACTTAGTTTACATATGGGGGTGTCGTTAGATAAACTCAAGGATGGAGGCTGATTAATAGCTACGTAGAGCTTTGTCTCTTACTTAGTTTTTATAAATTGTTTCTGCAGGACCCCTCTCCCTGGCTTTATTCCATCTCATCTTTTTCTTTTTCTCTAGTAGGACACCCACAAGGCAGTGTGTTGATGTCTGCGTCTGCCACATCTGGTCCCGAGTTGTCTTTCATTGTCATACAAAGTAATTTCATTTTCTTTGATCTCCCTTTTCATTGAGAACCTGAATCAAAATACAATGCGTGATATGATCATGGTAATGACAGGCCTCAGATGTGCATAAAGCTCTTTAATATCCATAAGACAGTATAGGTAGAGGCTATGAGCCCTTCCAGAGTCCACCTGCTTGCATTCAAATCTTGCCTCTGTTACTGCCTAGCTCAGTGGCCTTGGGTAAGTTACTTAACCTCTCTGTGCTTCAGTTTCCTCATTTGCCAGATGTGGCTAATGATGCTTCATAAGGTCCTTGTGAAGATGAAATGAGATAATGTGTATTCAGTGAGGCACTTAGAATAGGCCTGACACGTAGTAGGCCTTCAGTAATCAGTGATGTTGTAATTCCTCAGTCCTGTGGGGAAGGGAAGGAACCAGAGGCCCAATAAGGAGAAATGACTTGCATTCAAGATCCCGCAGCAGGAATGGTGGCACAGCAGGGACCAGATCTGACTCCAACTCTGGTGCTCATAGCACCCCCACCCAATTCCAAATGTGGAGTTTTATTACCATCAATTCACAGCCCCGAGTGTGACTGTTTCCCCAGCATCCTGCTGATCTTTTGTTCTCTCTTTCCTTCTAAATGGAGCATTTCCAGCTGGGGTGATTCATGGATCTGGGACCTCATGGCTCCCATTAACTTCGAAGAAAGTCATAAGGCAAAACCCACATCAATCAAGCCTCCAAATTACTCATCCGTCTTTACAGGTGACACGTGGATTAAGATGAACAGGGAGTGAAATGAGTATCATACAATAACTATTTAGATTTATGAAAATCACCTAAGAGCTTACACCAAGTTCCAAAATTGAAGCTTGCTGTATTTTCATTGCAAGGTTGAACTTCAAGGGTAAGAGACAGGATGTCACAATAGAACAGTCTTGAAAAGTGGAATCCAAGGGGCTGGAACTCCCAGATTCACTACTTAACTGGACTTGTGATCATGAGCAAGCCTGTTAACCCCTCAGACTCTGTTTTGTGGTTTTGTTTTTCATGCTTGCAACAAACCACGGAGTTAGCTATTATTCCCATTTTACAGGTGTGGAAAACAAGGCATAGAGGCTGTGACTTGCCGTAAGAGACATGACTGCCAAGAGATAAAGTAGGGCTTCAGACTCCCATATTTGAGTTCTAGAAACCTATGTCCTTGTACCACTCTGTCTCATAAATGAGATGATGGGTCTAAAAGCATCAGGCACTGAGTAGGAGCTTAATAAACCTTCACTGACTCTTGAGGACAAAATTCATGTTTTATCAACCCCTTATTCTCTATAGTAACTTTGTACCTAGTAGGTTCTCAATTAATACGAGTTGAGTTGCATTATTCCCCCTTGGAAATGGTCCTGTTTTTATTTAATGATTTGCTTAGATGCATTTTAATATGCAGACCACAATGCTCCTTGTACAATATCTTCTGGACTGCGAGGCGCGGGCATTCATTATTTTATGAGATGCATATGTCATGCATAGCACAAGCCCTTTTCTTAAACCAACACAACATGCAAATAGAAATTTCATGTAAAATCACATTCAGACAGTCTCAAAGTAGAAACAGATGTCTGAAAAATATGAACGCCAGGCTTATTAAATATTTTATCATCAAATATTTCATACATTTCAAAAATGTCATCTGTGAAAACACAGAAATACCGCCTCAGGAGAACCAAAATATTTAATCACTTTCAAGAAATTCTTAAAAATAAGTCTTCACCTCGGAACTATTCCAGGCAGAGAACAAATTTCCAGGTGCTGCAAGCTATATTTATTATATTTTCATCAAAATCAGTAACCTAGTTGAAGGAGATACAGTAATCAGTAAGGTCATTATTAGGTAAGATAATGACTTCTGAATGAATTCTCTCATTAATCTCATTACAAAATGGTAATGGTACCTGACTAATCATGCCGGAGGGGAGAGCTGTGTTGAATCAGAGCAAAATTAAGGCTGTAATCACAGAGCTGCTCTCGCCATTTCTTCACGAAAGTCTTACTCGGGGCGTGGGGACTGGCTTGAAGTTCCTCTGACTGGCTGGACTGTTGATCTGAAGTCTGGGGCACCCGATGTGGTGAGGGGCAGGGGGAAGGGCCCTGGGCGGCAGCATTTCTCTCTCTCAGGAGAGAACTGGTCCTCTTCCTGCTTCTGTCCCCTACTTCCTGTGTGACCTTGGACAGGTCACGCCTGGCTCTGGGCTCCATTTCCAGTTTCCCTGACTTAGTCATTTGCTTTCATCCTAGACCCCTAAACACATCAGGCAGCTCACATCGCACCCGTCTGCCCCCGAGAAGGTTCCGATCTTCACGTGGACCACAGAATGGCTGCCCATCTGCCCCCGAGAAGATTCAGATCCTCATGTGGACCACACGCCCTACATGACCTGCCCCCATTTGTCTTTCTGACCTTATCTCCCACCATCCTCCCTGTCACTCCAGCCATGCTGACCTCTTTGATGCTCCCTCTGTCTGGATCATCTTCGCTCCCCACTCCACTTACCTGAATGACCCACCCTCTCACCTCTTCCAAGTCTTTGCTCCAATGTCACCTTCTCAAGAATGCCTACCCTGCACACCATATTGAACACTGCAATCTCTCCACCAGCACTCCAATCTCCACTTTTTTTCTCCACGTGCTTATTGCCTCTACCACACTGTATAATTTATTAGATTCTCGTCTGTCTCCCTATCCCCGCCGCCCCTACTGGCATGTAAGCTCCACAAGGGCTAGGATCTTTGTACTCAGAAGTATGCCTGGTACACAGCAGATGTACAGTAACTCTGATGAATCTGGAATTTATCACATGCTTGTGGGTTCCCAAACTTGCTGGACCAGGATGACCAGGGATGACGAAGTGTACACTCACTGCAGCGAGGCCTTTTTAGTAGTGAGGCTGCCTTTGCTTTTCCTCTGCTTGTTAGAAATCTGAGCCACGTCGAGTTGCTTTTTGTCCATGAGGACTGGCCTGAGAATGTATGTGCTGAGGTGGCAGCGTCTGGAGTCTGAAACCTCAACAGCCAGGAGAGGTGGGCCAAGCTGAGAAGATGGAATTGACAGGAGAGGAAAGGGATTCCGTGTCCAGAGTTCTAGCCCCAGTGGAGAGGTCCAGGGTTGGGATGACCGGGCTCCACAGTAACAGGCATGGAAAGACCTGAGGGGTTTCAGCAGATGATGATTCAGGTTGTTTTCAGAGACTCCTCATGACCGAAGTAGCACAGGTGGCAATCTCAAATTAACCCTCGCTGGTCAAACTGCTCAGAAACAGGTCATGGCTGTGGTCTGCTCTTTGTTCACACTGGTGCCAAAGAGAGAATCTGGAACATGCTGGTTGCTCATAAGTGCTTAGTGAGTGTGTGAAGAGCTCTGAATTAAGACTTGAACATGTTTGTTTCTGTGTGCCCTGTTTTACGGTGGGCGTGGGTGGATAATAATAAACTGTCCATGATAACAAGGAGGCTGGAAACCATCTATCACTTAGGGGACGAGGAGAAAAACAGGGATGTTTAATCTGAACAGAAAGCAGGATGAAAATAAGCCCATGGGACCAGCATGTAAAAGCTGGATTACTTTTATTTTATGTGGCTTTAGAGCAAGGATGGGAGGTAACTGGCCCAACTGCTATCATATTCCTTTCTTCAAGTCCATAGTAACATCACTGACTGATCAGACACCCTCCTATAGAGCCAGACCAACCCTCAGAATCCTTCTCAACACAGTGCCTGAGGCTCTCCCCACCAATTGAATGGAGCTGATATGTGAGATAAAACATATTTGCGAAACTTTGTCTAGAACACAGGGATAGGCCAATGGAAAGTCCGTTAATATTAGGAAAAAACATTTCGTTTTAAGCAAAGATGGAATAAATTTCTCTGGGAGCAGCAAGTTTCTCATCACTGCTCACAAGGAGGTTATTTCTCTCCTTTCTTTCCCATGATGGTGCCCAGTGCCAAGGAAAGCATCCACTGGTATGTGGTGGATGCATTTCCAGTGTCAAAAGTTCAGGCCCTGTATTCCATCGGACAGAGCACCTTTAGAGCGAAGGACTAGAAAAAATTATTATGAGACTTGCCGGAGGGGTTAGCTAATGCTGCAGTGGCTATCACATTGCAATGTAAATGTATCAGATCAATACGTTGTACACCTTACACTTACAAAATATTACATGTCAATTAAATCTCAATTTAGAAAAAGGTAAAAACAGTGACTGGTGCTTCAAGAAAAGAAGTGACTACACACCTCAATACAGAGGACAGTACCCTAGAAACGTTTCATGTTTGCTTCCAGGAAGTTCTGCCATTTTCTCCCGCTAACTAGATTCCTACTTCAATGGCTCTAGCTGATACTACATCCCCTGCATTTTGGCCCAAATATTATTTAATCTCCAGATTCAGTGGTTCATCTTGTAGCTCTCTTGCTGTAGCCCCTCACTGTGGGCACTAGTGGTGAGCTTCCACCGCAGCACCCTCAGCTGTGTTCCCTTCTAGGGCATGGAAACTTCCGGATCCCCTAAGTGATACACCTTGGGAACTGGGCTCTCTTCTGCCTGATTATGTCACACCAGAATTCCTGCAGCTACCCATATTGGTGGAGTGTTGTCCTAAAATGCTCTTGCCTCCCAGAGCAATAAAAACAGGCCTATGTGCACTTTGCTTCAGCTTTCAACCTGTAATATATGGGATCCTTCTGCCACCTCTCCTTCCCAGCCCCCATCCTGGGGATTACACTCTAAAGGAGGAGCCAGGACACTTGAGTCTCCTTCATACATTTCCTCCTCTCTCCTCCTCTTTCCACCCCTTCACTTTTCTTTCTGATGGAAACTTTCCTTATTGATATCCATCATCTTTTCTATAATACGACTTCATGGAAAAATTCATCATTGGGCATTTTCAGGCTCTGTTCTTGACAGTAAAGAAGCATTTAGAATTTTAAAACCTTAATTTTTGTAAACAAAGCATGTCTTTCAAGGCTGCTATCTTGCTATAGCCTCAGAACTCTAGTTTGACTTAAAGTTGGACAGTGACTTTTTTGGTCTAGACTCTGGATGGTACCTATCACTCTCCCACTGAAGCAATAAAGGCCATTGATAACGGATGGGGAATTACAGGACAACACAACTCACAAGGAAGGAAAGATGCATGATTTTCCGTCTTAAAAAGTTATTTTTCTATAGAATAACCAGAATGCACGAAAATATTTGTGTTCAAGGGTGTTACAGCATTATTTGTAATTTTAAAAAATTATAAACACATCAAATGTCCAGCAAAAGGGGATTAGTTAATTGTGATTTAAAATGATATCATAGAATATTATTCATTTCCATGGATAAAACTTTATAATATATTATTAGGTGAAGAAAGCACATTACAAAATAGCATATTTAATATGATTACACTGTAAAAAATATATAATTGTCTATCTCTGGATGGTAAAGTGATGAGTGATTTTTATTTTCTTCTTTGTGCCTTTTCATATTTTCCAAATTACCAGTGAACATGTGCTAGTTTTGTGGTCGGAAGTAAATGAATGATAAATGCTGTGTTTGTTTTTTGGAGAAGAAAAAGCAGATAAGCCCTTGTTGGGGATGATGAGGTGGATCCTCAGAAAGAGGATGCTGGGAACTTTTTAGCTTCTCCAAGTCTAAGAGACTCTGGTTCTGTTATCTCTCCAACCTTGTCCTCAGGCCTCTGGCCCAGTGGTGTGGTAAAAGGGTGGAAGGGTCCTCTCCAGGCTTGGTGCTCCCCAAGCCCTTGGACATTGGCCAGTTCCCCAACCAGCGCAGTAAGTGCCTACTCCCCATGAAGCCTTCCCATCATAGAAACACTCCATTTATTAAAGAACCATGGTGCCAAGAGCACTTTCTGCCTACACTCAGACCTTGAGTACCCTGAAGTTTCAATCTTTTATGAAATAGCTTTTCATTTCCCCCTTCTCTGCTAAGGGTTATTACAAGCCACTGAGTGGTTCTTTGTACATAAATTTTTTATCTTGTTAAGGGTTTTTTTTTCCTTCACTTGACCGGTGCTCAGTTCATAAATAAAACATCAAAAATTTGCTCCAGTTCCTTCTGTAGGTTTTGTTTGTTTGTGTTTATTTTAGTATAGTCTCCCACTGGGGAGGAAGAAAGCAATGAACACATCACTATCTGACCATGTCCTTCACTCGTATATAAACCTTCCATGGCTCCCTACTGCCAACCAGAGAAAGCCCAGACTTCTCAACATGGCACTCAAGGCCTGCCCTGACTTCTTTCTCGCTCAGTTCCTCTCCTCATTCTTCCAACCCCCAAAGTCAAGAACTATTTCTATTCCAGAACATCCTCCACTTTCCAGTCTCCCTGCCTCTGCTCACCCTATGCCTTCCATTCTGAATGCTTTGAAGAGACTTGGAGTGATTTTTAATTTAACATTTTCTATACGATTCTCTCTGAGTTGTGATCATTAACTTTGCCTGGTTCTTTTGTAGATAAAGCTGCTGCTAAACAAACTCTTGCCTGGAGATCAGCAGATCTGGGTTTGAGTTACACTTTGTGACACTAGACAGGAACTGATAGCTCCATTTATTTATTCATAAAATGGAGAGAGTCATGCCTACCTGACAGGGAGGTTATGTGAATCGAATACAGTTGTAAAAGTTCTGAGCAGTGGGTCTGGCATATCTATCTTTCTAGATCTATGTAGCTATCTTTTTCTTTTTTTGTCTGAAGCACTTGAAAGAAGTTGCAGACATAATGATTCTTTATCCCTAATATATCTGAAAATAAGAAAATTATCTTAGATAACCAAATGCCATTTTGCACCCAAGAACGTTAATAGTTCTATGTTTATCATCTAATATCCAGTCTTCATTAAAATTCCCCAGTTGTCCCCAAAATGTCTTTTATAGTTTCCCCCCAACCAAGAACTAATCAAGATTCATAGATTGCATTTGATTGTTATATCTCTTCTATCTCTTTGAATCTAAAACCCCTCTCACACATGGCTTTTATTGCCTTTGGGAAATGCTAGGACTCTGTCTTGTAGAACATACTGCATCTTGGAGTTTTCTGATTGTTTCCTTCCAGTATACTTGGACTTTCTTTCTCTAGCCCTTGTGTTTTCCATCAACTACTTGGCATTGACTATAGATCTTCCCAAAATGATCAAATAGGGGCTTAATTCTTTCTCTTTCATTACCAAGTTTCACAGTAAGGAGTTGGAGTAATGGTCACTTTTAGGATTAGCATCTGATACTCTCTCTCGATATTCATTCAAGACTCATGGATTATTTTTATTAATGCATTCTATTGTAATCCATTATTTTCATTGTTGGTTTTGATGCGTGAATTGTCCTAATTTGGCAAATAGGGGCCCCTTCAAGCCAACTTCTGTACTTTCAAAAAAATATCTCCTTCATTTTCCCCTAACATATATTGTGAAAATTTCAAACATCTAGAAAATTTGAAAGATTTCTCCATGAATGTCCATTACACAGCACATACAACTCACATTTTATTATATGTGCTTTATCACATATTTATCCTTCCATCTATTTTTCTATCCATCCATGAATTCATCTAGGTATGATGTAAGAACCCAATGTTAACGTTTTCTCAAGGGATTATCTAGTTGTCCTATATATTTATCTTAAGTGTCCGTATTTCTCTGAGGATTTGAGATTCCTCCTTTCATAACATCAACTTTCCACTTGTGGTGAGTCTCTTTCTGGACTTTTAATCCTGTCCCATTGATGTATCTATCAAATTATGTGTCAGCTTCATACTATTTTAATTTTAGAGGATTTCTCATATGTTTTAACATCTGGGAGAACTAGTTTCCTTTGCCATTGCTTTAAGTTTTGGGTGTTTTCCTGGATGTTTTTGCTTGTTTCCATATGAACTTTAAAATCAAGTAGTCTAGTTCCAGAAAAAAAAAATAGTGTTTGGGCTAAGTTTACATATATTACCTTTGAATATATTCAGTTATATTATCTAAGAAGAGCATCTGTGGAGATCATTATATTCTTATTATTTTTGAATTATTAATATGTAGATTATATTAATTTCCTAATATTGAACCATCCTTGAATAGTTATAATAAAAATTGCTGTAATAAAATTTGGTCATATGTGTTATTGTAAATATGCTGTTGAATCTGTTAATAAAGCTCTATTTAGGATTTTTATATAGTCATTAATAAGTGAGATTGCCCTGTAAATTTCTTTTTTGTGCAATATTTATCAGGTTTAGAGATCAATATTATTTTCATTTTATACTGGAATTCGGAAGTTTGCATTCTTCTTCTGTTATTTGAAACAGCTTACGTGGCCTTGGAGTTATCTGATACTGAAGGGACAATAGAAATCTTTGAAAGTCACCTGATCCTGGAAATTTTATGGTGGTTAGTTCTTTCATAACTTTCTCTATTTATTTATAGAAATTGACCTAATAAGCTATCTGCACTTGTGTCACCTTTGTTAAATGGCATTTTTCCCCAGAAAATTATCTTTTCCATCTAGGCTTTAAAATTTTCTTAGAAAACAATTGTGATAAGAGATCTCGAAAATTTCTTCTAACTCAATAGTTATTTCTTCCTTGGCATTCCTTACTTTCTCCTCTCTGCTTATTTTTCATGTTTTAGTTAACTATTTGTGTATCTGTTTAGTCTCTCTGTTTTTATTTTTTATGGAACTTACTAACGTCTTGGTTATGACCCATGTATTGCTAATTTTTGTGTCTGTTTCACAGGCATTTGAGAAGAAGGTATGTTCTCTGTTATCAATCAGGGTATAAATTTTGATAGATGTACATAAGATACTGTCCTTTCCAAGAATCTTCCTTTTACCTGGAAGCAGTGCCATCTCAAGGCTGTTATTTCTAGCACTGTGATCTTTATAGAGCTCTTCTTTCTGACTCCCCTTAGCCAATATTTAATCTACCAGGTCTCAGACCCATTCTTGGTGGTGTTCTCTTATTCAGGGTGAAGAAATCCTACCTCTCCTCCAGGGAGTGAGATCTGGTTGGTGTCATCTGGCTTCTATTACCCTAGGACCTTGCTGCACTCTCTTCTATTCCATGCAGTCTCTGCCTGAATTCTGCTCTATTGTGGACCCAGAATCAACTACACTGGCCTCAGATGTTTATTTTCCCACTTACATGTAAATTGAAGCATCTAGTATTTTCTGACTACTAGTTATGCCATAGGCATGGGCCAAGAGTAATTTTATTTGTTTCTATGTTCTGCAAGGTTTCCAGGAAAATATATGAATAAGGTTGAATTTAAGCAGCTGCCATTATCCTTGCGAATTCTTGAAGGCCAAATATGAACCTTTGACATTTAGTGATGTGTATAATGAGTAGTCTTAATTGGCCAATAATTGCCAATTAAAATATTTTCATTCTTGTAAAGGAAACGATGGATTATTTATTTATTCATTCAACTAAGATTTACTGAGCAACTACTATGTGCTTGGTACTGGGAAAAATCTGACCTACCACCTGCCACTTGTTAAGGCACTGAGAAGTAGCTAGTGCAAACATTACCAAGTCCATTTCACATGTGAGGAGACTCCCCCTTAACAATTATTCTGTAAGCACATTGGCCTTTTCTCTGTTTCTCAGTTTTGTATGCCTCAGGACCATTGCACCTGCCGTTACCCATCTGCTTGGTACATTCCATCATTGGCTTTTTTGTATTCTTCAGACTTAAATATCACCTCTTCAGTACCTCAATAGGTTTCTTTAACATTTTATCTATTATTTTCTGTTACTATATACTATTCAGTTCCTTCAGAGCTCCTATCACAATTTATGTTTAGATATCTATTTATTTGGTTGTTTGCTGATACATTGTCTGTGTCTCCATTAGACTGTAAATTCTTTGAAGGCAAGAAAGATGTCTGTGTTCAGTCACTTCTCTCTTTCTGGTATCTATCAAAGTGCTGGGAATATGATAGGACTGCAATAAATACTTGCCAAATGAATGATGCCCAGAGAGAGTAAGCAGTTAGCCTGAGGTCACACAGCAGATTAATGGAGAAAACAAAATTAGAATCCTGGTCTCCCCAAGCTGAGTGCTCTGTTTGTTAGCAATTCTGCCTCTACGGAGAGGATGCTGTCCTGTCACTGGGAGTAAAATATAAATGTGATCTATTTGGCTTCAACTGACCTTAAATTTTTTTCTCCATACTCATAGAGTGAATATGGAGAATTTTTTTTTTTAATTTTTAAAAGTGAAAAAAAAAAGTTGAACTCCAGGCCCTAGTGTTCCAAAGTCAGCCATGAAACCAAATCCCTGCGCTCATCAGGCAGCTTAAGGGAATGACCAGAAGGTCTGGGGAACGGGGTATCCTGGGTCAATGCCTGCAGACATTCAACTACTTTGAAATCATCCGGTTTATACTGTGAATTCACTAGGTGTCAGGCAGCTTGCCAGGCACTAGGGATTCAGGGATGAGCAGAGGCAGGCGTTTCCTTGCCCCCTGCTTGCTCCCAGAATGTGAGTCTTGATTACAGAACCGTGCGGTGAGGGTTATGATGTGGAAAGGACAAGCGCAGAGGAAGTCCAGAGGAGACACTGACTCCATTCTCAGGGCTCAGGGACAGGGGTTTCCCAGAGGAGGGGACTTGAAGGCTGAGCAGGAGTTAGCCAAGTGAAAGACAAAGGAAGCGGAGTGTAACCTGTAAGAAGCGAGAGACGCAGATGCAAGAGAGAACAGAGCACTTGAGATAATTCCCAGAGCTGGTTGTGGAATAACAAGAGATGAGGCAGAGCCCAGTCACAGAGGGCCTTGGAGGCTGGGGCAGGAGTCGGGGGGTGACCCCAAGGGCAATGGGAGCCACAGAAGAGTGTTCCTTAGGGGTGTGACATGGGCACACACTGACTCACAGCATCTGAGTGATGCAAGGACCTCAGCGGTGATCCAGTCCAACCACCACTCTGCACAGGCAGGCCCACCTGAGGCTGCACACCTCTGGGGACAGGAAGCTCCTCTCAAGGAGAAAGCCCACATTGCTCTGCTTGAGGATTCTTCCTTATAAGAGCTGAGGGCTGCCTCCCTGGCATCTCCACTCAGAACAGCTCTGCTTTTTCTTCTCATCTTATCTTTCCCTGGGTAACGTCCCCCAAGTGCCCTGAACATGACGACACTGGGAGAGGTCCATGATGCTGGAAGGGGCCACTGGCCCAGCCACGGTCCTAAACACATTTCTCCTGGGAGTAGAAAACCACTATGCGGACCTGTTTCATATCTCCAAGAATTCCAGTGGAGGTGGCCGCACATTGCTCTCCACCAAGGACTCTTGACAGACAAGCAAGGGTTGTTCCAAATGTAGTGGGTCTTGTGGCAGCTGCTGCTTCAACGTAAAGGGCTGGATAAATAGCAGCTGCCCTGTTATCAGTCCTGCTCATCTGTGTCCCTGTCTCCCACCCTTGCTTACCTGGAATCTGTGCTTTGTACCTACTTAGTCACCTCCAGGTCACCCCGTTCCTGATTCCTGGTTGACATGAATGTGGAGTTTCTAGCCCTCTACCTCTTGGTCCATTTCCTCTGGAACCCTGATCCCATGGCCCTCTCCAGGTCCCAGCTCCAGGTCCCAGCCCCAGGTCCACACTTCATCTTGCAGGTCTGCTCAGCTGAGCTCGGCACGGCTCTAAGTCAATAAGCAAATCCCACCAAATGAAAGTTTCTGCTGCCAAGCACATTTCACAAGGGAAAAGGGAATTTCCATCTATCAAAAGTGCATTTATTTCAAGGGGACCTATCACTCACTGAGATTCACAAGAGAAAGAGCCCCAAGAAAAATCAAGGGCATTTGCATTACAATCCACCTCAATACCCAAAAATATCCTGCTGAATGTGCAGAATTTAAAGGAAAAGAGCGTGTTTTGCTTATTTGCAAGAAAAAAAAAAAAGAATATTCAAGAGAAGGAAGGAACCAAGGTTTAAATTCTCAGACATGCAAAGGAAAGCATTCGGTAAACTTTGACCAAAAAATCACCTTTGTTCTTAGAAATTTTGGAGTGGCCGTGGCAGGAGTGGCAGAGGATCCACACCCAGTGGAGGGAAAGGCACTGTGCTTTGGGAACGGTCAAAAGCGTTTGAGGTGGATAGTCTTGACCTCTGTGTGCCTGTGGTTCCAGGTGACAATACCAGGCCATCAAAAGTATTTCACCTGTGCTCTGCAAGCATGTCTCCCAAATCTCCCTAATGATTGAGAAAAGTGAGCAAGAACTTGACCCGCACAGCTACCCTTCCCACCCTCACCCAGAGGGCAACGCCCACAAAGCAGAAACACCTTTGAAGTTTTGTGCTTGATGCTAAAAATAAATGCAGTTTGTTTCCTACTCCATAATATTCTGTGTTTATAATATAAAAGTGTTCAAAATGATGCCCCACTGGGGGAAAACCTAAAATCAACCACAGAAGTCTTCCTACATTGCTCGTACGTTAATGGGGGAGCTGTTCTCGATAACCAACAAAATCGATGCTTACTGGGTGTTTCCTGTATGCCAGGAATCATGCTGAGAGCTAACCAGATAGTCTTTTATTTAGAGAGATTAAGTAGTTTGTCCAAGGTCACATGGCTAGGAAGTGGCAAAGTCGGACTCAAAATCAAGCCTCTGAGGCTCCAAACCCCAAGCATGGAAACAGAGGACTTTACAGCCTGAGTTCAGCAGCGCTAGGGGAAGGGGCTGATGTGAAGTGTGATGACATCCGGTCAGGTGAGAGTCCAGGCCGGTGGTCTTCTCTGTCCTTGAGTCACAATATTTTAAGAATCCGGACTTACGTGTGGATTCAAGGATTTCCCTTTTAAGTTTATTTTATGAGGCTTATAAGTGATTTGCAAGAGAAGAGGCTCAGGAAGTGGTTACAGAGGTGCCGTGGTGCAGTGCTCTCGGGCAGGGGACCTGGGAAGATTCTCGATGAAGGTCCTGTCCTGCTGAGAGGTTAGGCTACTTGTCTCACCGACGCTTGGTCACTCCTTTCTCCTCTCTCAGGGCAACGCTCATCAGAGGATGTTTTCAGCCAAGAGATCTGACTGGTGCTGAGGCTTTCTATTTTACCACTGATGCAAAAACTTTCACTACATGATCTCCCTCCCCACCGTCAACCTTCTTCGTCCAGTTCTCAGACTTGTTTTGGGCAGTAGATAATTCCGTCTCCCTTGTAGTTGTTGTTTGAGAGTGACCAGCTTAAAAAAGACCTGCTAAATATTTTTAGTGAGTATCTGTGAATCCCTTTTCCCAAGGTTCCATCCCTTCTTTTGATCTTAAGTCTGTCCATGGAGAAAACTAACAATTCAAGACTGTAGGGGGCAGTTTTCATTCGTTTTGCCTTCCAGCATCTGAAGCCCTTTCCATGTGTGATGGGTGTGTGGAGCAGTGTCAATCTGCAGGACCACAGATGTGAAGAGGTTTATTTCCCAGTAGCAGATCCCTTACTGACATCTCAGAAAGTCCCCCTTGTGTCTGTTAGAAGTCAGTCTAGGTCCAAGCCCACTTCTGAGTTAACGTTTCCCCCACCTCACAGCAGCCAGACCTGTGGCCCCAGGGACCTGAGATGGTCAGGTGTGGGCTGCTTTCTCCTCCTCCACTCACTTCAGCATCAGAGTAGGGGAGGAGGGTCAAGGTCCACTTCTGGATACTTCCTCCTACTCTCCCTTTTGGACACGATGCCTGTGTTGTGGGCTGCGAGAAGAGCCAGAGATGGGAGAACCCTCTTTTCTCCTAATTATCTTGGCTGTGGTCCTTTGTTGGTTGGTCGTTCTTGCTTCTCTGGCTGACCGTGATGAAGGTCAATGCCCCCTGGTGGTACATTCCACAACCTCTTGCTGCTGCTGGGGTCCCCTTGCCTGGTGGGCATTCCTCTCTGGTGGGGTCCTGGCAAGATGGCAAGACCCTGGCCATCATCCCCAACATCTACCTGATCTACCAGAAATTCTGCAGCACTCTCTCTTCCACCCCACTCCTCTTCTCTTCTTCCTGATTAAATAGGATCAAAAGGCAGAGTAGCAAGTCTTTTGACTGAGTAAATACCATCTAGGGACCCGAGATGCTGGTCTCAATTTCTGTGAATCTCTTGGTGCCCTTCCCCATCTCTTGCCTTGGGATGGAAGAGTAGCATCCTGTTCTCTCCCAAAGAGTGAACAGAGCTCGAGAAAGATGCTGTCCTTTCCACTAAGCCAAAAACATACATTTCAATAATTTCCTCTTCCTCCACCTTCCAAGGCTGCTTAGATAAGGGTGGGGTAGGGCCTGTCCAGCTGCCTTTTAAATAAACCCCAATGGGGGTGTCCCTCCCCAGTTGTCCCTGGCTCTTTAGAATTCACACTGCTTAGTGCTAACTCTCTTCATGCTCAGGTTAGGGTCGTAAGCACACTCTGCATCCTGTTATACATAGGATGAGACAGAGTCTCATCTTTATGACATAGAGCCTGCCTCTCACTATAAAAAGATGAGTGGCAGAAACTCACTTTCCCAGCCTCCCTTGCAGCTAGGGTACAGGTATGTTACCCAGCTTTTGATGATCTGATATGCAACCTGACTTTGAATTTGAAACAAGCAATATAAAGAATTAGGGACTTGGCAAAAATCCAGTATGTCTACTGTTGGCCATAGCCACAGTGTCTGTATCCAGTTTCTAGGGGCACAGTGACAGCAGCATGAGGGTCCGGTGCCACTGGGATCAAAGGTGCAAGCCACAGGGTCTATGCAGCAGCTACGCAGTCCATGTCTTCATGGACCCCTTCAACAGACTGCTTGAGGCACTGCTCTGGGCTGCATACATTTTGAGCCTCAATAGATGAATTAAACAGCAGATTAGATGCAGTTAAGAGAGAATTAATGAAGTAGACTATAGATTTGAAGAAATTAGCCAAAATGTAGTACAAACATACGAAAAAATATGAAAGAGGATATAAGTAACTAATACATATCCAATTGAAGTTCTGTAGGAAAGAAGAGAAAGGATATTCACAATGTGAATAATTATTTTAATTATTTTTGGAATAATGGTTGAGAATTTTCTGAAATCGATCAAATAGCTATTCCTCATGGTCCAGGAAGTAAAACTAATTCCATGCAGGACAAATAAAAAGAAATTACACTTCGACATTGCAGTTTGAAATTGCTAAATAGCAAAAACAAAGGTATTTTAAAAGAAGCCAAAGAAAAAATATACAATATCCCTAAGGAGCAATGAGTAGACTAACTACTGTCTCAAAAACAAGAGACACCAGAAAACAGAGGAATAATATCTCTGGCATTGATTCATAATGACATTGTTGGTGAAACTATGGTTCAAGAATAGGGATGAAAAAAAGATATTTGGAGGCTGAGTTTACCATGAGTAGGACTTCACTGAAGGGATTTAGAGAATGTAGTTCAAGTAAGAGAAAGATTGACGCCAGAAAGAAGGTCTGATGTGCAGGAAGAAATACTGAGCAAGAAACTGTTTAACATGTGAATAAACTGTTTTTTTAATTGACTATATAAATCAACAACAACAATAATAATAATGCCTAATTTGGAGGATAGAGCTACCAGATGGCAGTAAAAATATTGCACAGCAATTAATGTAATATGTGGGAGGTTCTTGATATTTTGAAGGAGAAGGATAAAGCTATTGAAAATTTTTAGATTTTATCTGAAGAATACCTATTAATACCATAAGGATAACTAATAAGAGTAGAAGTAGTGCACACAAGTTTAAATCATTAGAAGGAAAATGGAGCAAAAGTATCTATCTCTTTTTAAAAAATTTAAAAAGGAGAGTAAAAGAAGTATGCAAGAAGGAAAAATAGGGGAAAAAATAAGGTATCGATTAAATCAAAATGAACTAAAACACTAGTTGAGAGAGAGAGATTGTCATGTAAGACTTTAAAAGTTTGGCATTCAACTAGTAACGAAAATAAGAATATTTTCAGTAAAGTGGTGGAATTCTAGTGTGATTTTGGTGGGCAGAGAATGGGAGAAAGGACATTCCATGCAGAAAAGACTGAATCAGCCAAAAAAGGAGCCAATGAAGAATGAGCCATGCTTAAGGAATAGGGAAGAAAGCGTCGAAGTCCCTGGAACTCCCAAGTCCTGGGAATCCCTGCTGTACTCTGTAGACATTAGGGCACCAGGGCAGGGTGTTGAGTAGAGGAACCTAATTAAAAGAAGACAGACATTTCTTTTTTTAAAAGAAGATCGCATGTGTGACTCCTCTCTGGAAATCCTGAGATTCAGCCAGATTTCTTTGAAGGTTAGCGTTTTAACAATTAGTACCCAGTGCTTCTGTGTCGGTCCTTGTTAAGACTGAACAGGGAAAGAATTCATTTCATGTGATTGCGTGGAACCAAGCCATTTCCTGATGCACCTACACTTGAGACTTGGGGAAATGGGATGTGGAAGATACGGGTACTAGTAATTCTGATGAGGATTTAATTAAGAACTCCATTTCCCCGGACTTCCAGTACTTGACTGCCTGATGTCTCTTTAATAGGAGCTGCTGATACGTTCCAATTACGACGGGTTATTTATGGGATCAGGTCTCATCTCTCTGCTCAATTATGTTTTGTTTGGGAGATTTGCGTTCTTTTATGACTCTGGTTCTTAATTGAGTCTATTGTCTTCCCTAAAGATATGCTTAGTCTGGGGACCCATTAGTTTGTAGCTTTTCCTCTACCAGAGATGCCGCTACCCTTAACATTTCTCTTCCGTTTCATTGATAAACTCTGGAGCCCTAGGGAGGAGAACTCCATCCTCCTCCATTCTCAGCATCGCCTGTGGTTGTGCTCCTGGCCCATGGCTTTGCCCTGCAAACTCGGCTTAAAGGCTTCCTTTTTCTTTAAAACTATGCTTGCATATTAGATATCTTTCAAAATCTGAGAAAGTTGCTCATTTCAGTTGCTTGGAGTCAAAAGACACAGTTGAAATTCTGAATTGGAACTTATTTATAGATGTTTCTTTATGGAGGAAAAACTTCTGGTTCACTGTCTTAGAGATATTCTCAGCTGTGGGTAAGTTACAGTTGGGTCTTAGAAAACTGTGACATTATTATATTATTTTGTAGACTGGGTTCCTTCCAGCATTACAAGATGACTGTGTTTCCATAACTATAACTGTGGATCTACATTATTTTGGAGGGCCACAGAAATATTCTGTGTTATGGAGACATGATAATTTGTGCCACCAATTTTCTACTAGTGGGTATCCAGGTGGTTTCCAACCTGTGATGGGTAACTGTGGACATGTATCATTGTGCACATCCACAGTTATTTCTAAGACCAATTCCTGGAAGGCAAATTGCAAAGTCCGAGGGCATGTCCTATGCTAGGACTTTTAAAGACTAAAGACTACCAACTTCCAACAGATCAGATTGCAACTGGAGCTGAAGTTATGAGGAGTGGAAATCCATGCCCAAGGACAGGAACTGCACAGATGAACGTGTGAATGCTGGAAGTGTAGTGTATGTTTCAGTCCTTGCAAGTCGATTTGGAAGGCACACTGGAACTGACTCAAAACCTCATCTCTGCCATGATTTTCTAAATGCCCTCACCCCACTTCCTCTTTCCTCATAGTGCATAGCACACAGTGGGTGTATGATAAATGTTTGTTGGACTGAACTGAGTCAGCAGAGAAGTCTGTAACCCTCGTACTCCCTCAAAGCCCTTTCAGCCTGGATGTGTGGGATAAAGATGCAGCAAAGGAGAAATTGACGGGGGGGGGGCTTGATTTATCGCAATTTTGTGATTATGAAGAAAGAATTTCATCCTGTAAACATCCTTTTTTCCTGATCATTTACCTTTCCAGTTTTGCTTCTCTGGCCTTTCAGACGAGGAAGAAACATAATGGGATGAAAATGTGAAACACTAGTACAGCTGTTAATCATGTTCACTGAAGAGGGGTGTTGATTCCCTGGAATGCTCGTGAATCTGGGGACGCTTCCACGTGCAAACATTGCTCTCCAATGACACACCCCTCTCTGTGTGCCCAGCAGAGTCATCTCAAGCCCCTCATTGCTCTCCTTGGCCCTAACACAGGTGCTCTCTGGGGACTGTGAGAAAACTAGACTCAAAGAGGGCAAGTCACATGGGGAATAAGAGCATTGACAGGGCGTGAGATCACCCTGCAAGGGCCAGAAATAGGTCTCAGGTCTCCAGACTGCTAAGCCTCTTTCCAAATCTGGAATATTCCCTGCAACCAGAAGCCAAGCAGCTAAGGAACATACCTTCCAGCTTTCCAAGAGAATCCCAAGGGAGAAGCTGGCACGCCAAATGGAAGTCTGGCAGGCCATCACTGGGCTCCAGCGCCTAAGAATCTGCGATGGTAGCACCTGCCACAGTGAATGGCACACTCTGGTCACTGGCACAGCCTCAATGGAGACACCAGCTTGGACAGAGCCTCCTGTCTTTTCCAAACTGACACACGGCTCTGACTTGGCCATGGTCCATCTCCGGGTAACAGACTGAAAGAGAGGAGAGAAAGTGAGAGAACTACAGAACGGTGGAGTTGGCAGGCAATTTAAAGATTACCTCGTTCAAAGCCTTCACCTGATCCTAGAGATGGGAAACTGAGGCCCACAGGCATGGGGAGGTCACCCAAGTAAGCGGTATACTCGTGACTAAGACTCAGCCATTCTACTGTCCAGAGCAGAATTCACTTCTCAACCCCATGATATCCTGGTCCTTTCTATTCAGTCATCCTGTGAACCAGCCCTTCTCACCTACAGCATTACAGATCATGCGTGTGTATACACATACATAATTGCGCTTGTCTGTGTTCACCTCCCCACACAAGCAGTAGCAGCCTTAGTAGAGTTAATGGTTGAGAGCCTGGGCTCTGAAGTCAGGCTACCTAGGTTCAAATCCCTGCAATGCTAACCTTGGACAAGTTACTTAACCTCTCTGTGCCTCAGTTTTCTCATTTATGAATAGTAGAGAATACACACTTCATAGGGTTGCTTTGAAGTTTCACTGAAATGCTGTATGTAAGGGGCTTAAAATGGTGTCTGGCATATAGTAAGCGCTGGGAAATTGCTTGCCATGATTGTTTCCAGAAAGGTTACTGCCATGCCTGCCTATTGTTCTCTGGGTTGGGAAATAGGGACCTAATAAAAATAATAATCCTATACAACAATACTTGCAAGCTGAAATGCCTGGAGGCTCCAGGGATAAAAGTGGGCTGGGTACAAGAAAAATTGTGTGACGTCCCCTCAATTCTATTTGATTTTCCATTTTGAGAGAGAAACGAACACAGGGAAGTATTTCTCTACTACGGAAAAAACGATGGTGCAAGCACAGTGATAAATGGTGACTGCACTTTGGCATCAGTATTAGGGACAATAGGGAGTGGTGGGGGACTGCGGTGAACTGGAGCAACAGAGAGCACGTGCCCTGTTTAGAAAGGCACTTGCTATTCAGTTTCACCTGATTGCTGCCATGTGGGAATCTGGATCTGATGTTGTCAGATCTCTTGATTTTTTTTTTCAAGAGAAGCCAGAAATCTGCATTTTTAATGTAAGATCTTCCAATTATTAAATGTTGGCTCAACTCTTTGAAAACACTGGATGAGCCAAACAAAACATCTGTGGACCAGACTCGGCTGCAGCTGCCAGTACTCATTTTCTGCCTTATACTTGTGTGCTGTAGTCATCATCTTACTCAATCCTATGATGTCCTTCTGAGCATTGCTGGGTAACTATCAGTGACCCCATCTGGGGATGAGATAAAGACACTCAGAGGGTGGCAGCTCACTGCAGGTAACTCAGCAGGTTAAAGGGGAAAATCTGAGATTATAAACTGGATTTCCCAAAGAAGAGTGCACCCCTGTTTCTAAGATAGGTCCTTTTCTTCTCTGGGCATCAGTTTCCCCATAAGCCAAACAGATAGAGAAAACCTGGGTTTTCTCTCAGTGCTTATTGAGTACTATTGTGACTTCAGGCTCCCCCTCATTACACTTGCTACCTACCAGGCTCAAGGTTAAGTGCTTGTCCTGGTGGGACATGTGTTCCTTCTGTCTCGTTGCTTCCCTCCTATTGGGGAGCATTCCTGCTTCTCTCCATGTGTTTCTGATAGAGCCATTGATTACGGTACACTGTAAACCCCAGCTATTGGCCATATGACCAAAGCCTGGCCAGTCATGCTTGTCCATCCTCTTGGTAACAATGATTAATTAGTTCGAGAGGTGGGAAGGTGACCCAAGCAGATCTGGAGGAAACTTCTCTGGGATTGCCATGTGGATGCTGAGAGAAGGAAGCACTTTCTTCCTTGGGGTTGCTAAGCTGGGGCTGCTGGTGGCCATGTCCCCACCATATTGGGAAGGTCTCTCTGCAGTAGGAGAGTAAAAAACTATCATTGCAGGAAGACAGAGACAAGCAGAGACAAGAGACAGATGCAGAGGGAGAGTCGTGGTGGTTCAGAACAGACCTCAGTTCTGGACACCAAGGCCCTGGTCCCTACAGCTCTTCCTCAGTGTCAGTGGGCTGCCTCATTATGCACTGAACCATAGGAACCAACCAATTCCTTAAGCAAGTTGGGTTTCTGTTAATTGCAATTAAAAAAAGTTCAGACAATTATCAAAAAAAATTTGCAACCAAAAAAATCCAATTACATTAGAATCTAATGTCCACTAGAACATAATGCAAAAGCAGGGCCATGTCAGTCTTGTTCCCCACTGCATCCCCAGTGCTGTGAACAGTACCTGGCTCATAGTAGATTGCCAGGAAATTTGCTAAATGAATAAATAGTACACGAGTATTATGTCATAGAATCCTCACACAAACTCTGATGGAGACGTTCTATTATCCAAAGTGCCAAGTGGTAAGGTAGGGGTCACCCAGCTAGATAGTGGCAGCAACCAGGTTCTGACATTACTCACTCCTAAACCTGGATTTGTATCACCTCCCGTCTGCTTCTAACTGGTTTTCCTGCCTCCACTCATGCAGAGAATCGGTGATCTTTCAAAAGCGCAGACTTAATCCAATCACCCCTGCTTAAAACCCTTTACTGGTGTCTACTGGTCTTGCAGCCAGTTGCAGGGCTGGTGTCCAGCACAGGACCATTCCTCGTCACCGTCCATGCCTTTCCCACCGCCCCCCACTGCTTAGCCTGGCTCTTCAGCAGCGCCCAGCTCCCAGATGGAGTTTTCCAGCCTGCTGGTTGTTTTCCCCCCAATTCTGTGAATCTGTTCCAAGTTTCTGGTGAGTTATTGGATCCTCAGTTTTAAATCTTTTTCATATGCAAGTAGTTTATTCTCATTAAGAGAAATCCTATCTTCTGCTTGTTTAACTCTGTCAGTTAAATCCGTTAAGTTTATTTGTGTTTGCCCAGTGGTAATTTTTATTGAGAGAACATCTGAAACCATCTGCAGGGAGGAAGTTATAGAAGCCCAAGGAGTGCCCCTGCTCTGTTACTGATTTTCCTGACATCGCCACCACCCAGGACGGCTCCTTCCATCCACGGGAGGCTGACCACAGGGTTGCTCATCTCTGGGTCCTTTTGAGTTTTGAATTTGCATGGGAACAGCCTTTGACTTTCAAGATTTCACATTGTGTGCTTTTTTGTTGAAGAGGGTTTCAGACACGGATAGCCCTACAAGAGCTGGGTTTAATGATTTCTGATGCAGCGTGTGTTAATGAGCAGTTTTCTGCCTTCAGAAGAAGGGAAAGAACCCAGAAAGGGTCCCCCTGGATGTGGTCACGCCCTGCCCTGAGCTCCTGCTGTACTTTGTACCTTTAACTCAGCCCTGGCACTTTTTCCTCTGGGCAGATTCATCTGCCTTGTTCCCCTTCTAGACTGTGAAAGTCTTGAGTAAGTGCTGTGTAAAATTCCTTATCTCCCCTAGTTTATCCGATGGAGCATCTGGAATATAGTAAATTCTTTTCAGCGTTTGATGAATGAATGAATGAATGAAATGAATGAATGAATGACTCCATGAGTATCACTTCCTACACACAGCCCCTGCCCTCCCAGAATACATTCTGTCAGAGGCAACCACAAGTGAATGGTCCTAGGAGTTCCAGGGAGGTGATTATCATTGCTCCTGTTTTATAAGGCTTTTTATACATTTATTTTCTTCTCTTCATTTTCTTTAAGGAAAAAAAATCCTCACCTAGTTAATCAAAAATATCCTGTGTTGGTTCTTACCATGAAAATGGCAGTTTCCAAATGATACAGGATGAAGGTAACCACATTTACAAAACCAGGTAACTCAAAAAGATAAACTTTAGGCTTCAGAACAGAAAAGAAAACTTAAACAAAACTTCACCTGTCAGCTCCTCTCATTCCTATCCAGGTTTTTCAGCATCTTGTTTTGACTTAGAAGAAATTCAGAGTAGTTGAGCTTTCGCCTATTAATTAGGCTGTCAAGATAGATAGTGAGCTCGCCATCACTGAAGGTAGGCAAGTGGAGGTTGGATGGCTAACTAACAATGGAGAAAACAAAATAGAAAATAATTAACTAAAATACAGTGAAAAGCTTAATAATGTGCTTTCCAAAATCCAAAATGACAAATTCAACTGCATAGCTTACAGACAGAAAGGAGTAGTGGAAAATAGCATAAGATTTAGGCTCAGTCTTGAGACTGAATCTTGGCTCCAGTAATGACTAATTTTGTGACCTTCAGAAAGTTACATAATTTCTCTGATTAAATGAGATATAAATTATGCAGATCCTAGCACAATGCCTGGAACAGAGTCCATTAAAATATTCTAACTGTCTTTATTTGAGGAGGTGGGGTATGTTAGATTACAAATGGCCAAAAATCCCTTCCATCCCATCCCCAAGCACACTCATCTGCAAAGTGACATTACTTCTCCTCCCATCTAGAGGCAGAATCTATCTCTCCTTATGAAAGTCTGAGTGTGGTCATGTGATTTGCTTTGCCCAGTGGTCATTGGCAAATGTGGCACAAGCAGAGGCTTGAAAAGAACACCTGAGAACCCTGAAACTATGACAATGTGAGTGAGCCTGTTCTAGCCTGCTTGATGAGCTGAGACACCTGGCTAGTTTCCCCTACTCACTCTGGCCAGTATGTGAGGGAGGCCGTTGCAGCCCCTCCAGCCCTCAGCCATCCCCCCAGCTAACTGCAAAACCACCTGGTTGACCCATAGATTCATGAGCAATAATAAATGGTTGTTATAAGTCACTCAGTCTTGGGGCAGTTTGTTACACAGCAAAAGCTAGCTATTACAAGTAGATTGGAAAAGCCACCTACCATTTAATAATAGGAATCAATGAGGAAATGGCATTTGCTTTTCAAAAACTCACTCGATAGGTGACTTTGCCATAGTACGGGTACATCTCCTGATGCAAGGGCCGTCTGTGTGAATAGAACTGTCAAAACAGAGCTGAATTGTTTGTCAGGCTTTTAGCCAATTTAATCTACAGAGATGCACATTATGCCTAGAACAATAAATTTTAATGCTGGGGCTGCTAAATGCAAAGAAAGAAATTTAAGCCATATTTACACAAGTGCTGCATTCCCAGAAAAACCCACAGGTCTTCCTGGAGAGGAGGCTGGCTTGGGGCATCACTGGTGTTCTTCCTCTAAGATAGACTGTCTGTGATCCTTGGGAAAAGTAGAGAAATACTCAAACATTATTTAGAGCCCACTTTAATATTACCTAAAAAGCACCGTTCACAAGCTTTGATGTCTTAGCTTGGTAGAAATAACACTTCCCTCATCAAAAAAGTTGTTTGATCCCTGAGTTCCATTTTTTTTTCCTTTTAGATATTAACTCAGAGCATTTCAGTCTCCCCTGGGGATGAAGCGATGAAAGTGGGCAGTTGATTTAGTGAATACAGTTATTTAACGTCATTATTATTGCAGCCCTGAAAGGGGAGCCGGTCTGTTCCTGTTGACAGTCCCATGGTTCCTGCCCCACCCCCACCCCACGGTCCCCACACAGCCCCCAGCCAGCGCTCACATCATCTCACACATGCAAATGGCAGCTCTCCTCCTGCCTCCAGCGCTTCCACCCTTTAAGACCTGGGGTATACACAGTGCTGGAGTCATCTTTTAAAGATGCCGATCGCATGTGATCCCTTTGCTCAGAAATCTGCAATAACTCCCTATTGCTTTGGTCCCTGAGACCCATCTCCTTTCCCTGTTGTGTTAGTTTCCTGGGGATGCTTTTACAAAGTACCACAAACTGGGCAGCTTAAGCAAAAGAAATTCATCATCTCACGGTTCTGGAGACTAGAAATCCAAGATCAAGGTGCTGGCAGAGTTGGTTCCTTCTCAGGGCTGTGAGGGAGAATCTGTTCTGTTCCTGTCTCCTGGCTTCAGTAGCCCCAGGCACCCCTTGGCTTGAAGGTGACATTCTACCTATGTCTCCCAACCACCCTCTCTCTACCCTTGTGTGTCTCTGCTTCCAAATTTTCCCTTCTTATTCCCAGTCATACTGAATTCGGGCCCACCTTCATGACTTCATCTTAACTTGATCATCTTCAAAGACCGCATGTCCAAATAAGGTCACAGTCACAGGTAGTAGGCATTAGGACTGCAACAACTTTTTGGTGGACACAATTCAACCCATAGCACCTGTTTTTTTAAGGCCCACACACTCTGTCCTGGGTGTTCCCCAGATGATCCTTGTACCTTCATAGTTCTGGCTACAGCACCATCAGATGCCACCCATAGTTATGACTGTGTTCAAATTTCTGTCCTTCCGTCAAACAGGTCACTTATGCACTCTGTGCCTCAATTTCTTCATCTTTAAAATGGGATAATAATAGTACCTACAACAAGGGGATTGTATTTGTGCAAATAAACGCTTTGAATGGTGCCTAATTCACAAGAAGCATTCGGTCAATGTTAATTATTATTATTTTCATGTTCTTTGAAGTCTTGCCTTGTTTCTTTCTTCCAATGAGGCTCATTTTTTCCACTGTCGCCACTGTACTCTCTGCCAGGCACTGTACTAGGATCTTTATAATTTATATCTTATTTAATCAGAGAAATTATGTAGCTTTCTCAAAGGCACATGGTTATCCATTACTGGAGCCAAGATTCAGTCTCAAGACTGTCTGAGCCTAAATGGAGGTTGTGGAATCCCAAGATCATGCTGCAAGTCCTCAAGATTAAAACCCAGACCTCTTCCCCTAAATCCAGTGCTGGTCATACCACTGTGTCACTCCATGCCTCCCCTTGCCCTTGGTCGACACGCTGCTCATCCTCCTCTGGCTCCTTTCTGCGATCTCAAATTGTTCCAAGGTTGAGCCATGAAAACCTTTATTTTTGCAAAAACTTAGCTTCCAATCTGAGCTAAATGTGCCCTAAGTGTTAGCAGCCGTTGTTCTGTTACATGTTAATTTGTCACTCGGGGATACAGAGGGGACGGGAAAAGCACTGAGCACTGGGTAATGGATTTCTCCAGAGTTTGCCCCCAGTCTTCATCAGCATCCTAATTATTCCACACCTTTTTAATAGAGGAAGCATTAGCATTCCTAAACTGCGTAGGGGTCTGATTGAAATAATGTCTCCTGAATTATCTTTTCATAAACTGAAAAAATAAATAAATAAGTGGGAAGCTCTGCAGATCCAGCCTCCTTCTGGGCTGCAACCTGGCTGGGGTCTTAGGGGGCCTGTTAGGGAAGAGTGAATAGGCTATGGCTGTGTTTGACCCACAGAGGGCAGGAGATGTTGTCCATACCTTTTGTTCCTCTTCCTCCCCATTTTTACTCACTGTGCTCATCCTTTGGTCCCCAGCTCACGTGACCCCTCCTCCTTCAGAAAGCCCTCCCTGATTTCCTTTCCCAGTTGCAGTAGACTGTGTTCCACTAGACCTGGCTTTTAATTCTCTCAAGTATTTCCCCTCCTGTTTTGTGGGGGCAGCCCTTGACAGTTTGACCATGGATTTCTCAAGGACAAAGGGCTTTCAGAACCTCTTCTTATCCTCTCTGTAGCTGCCAGTACAAGCCCAGGCCCGTAGAAAGTCTCAATATTTAGTCATTCACTTAAAGGAAGTCTGAAATCTCAATGCATGCTGGTCCCTCCAGTGGTCTCCCATCCCAGCTGCCTCTCCGGATATGACTACTTCCGAGGACTCCGCTAGCATCAGTGAAATGCAGAGTGGAGCTTAATGAGCAAGGCAGGTCTCCTCAACCACTGGGGGTCTCAGCAGGGAATGGGCTGCTTTATGAGATACAAAGTTCACCATCTCTGGGAGCAGATGGGAGACCCTCTGTGGCTCAAAGACTCTAAGGTTCCCTGGCTCCAGGGTCCTGTGACACTAGGGTTTTAGCCCATGTTTCATGTCATTCTTTGCAAAAGCAAGGCTGGCCCCTCTTAGTAGCTCCCAGATCACGTGTTAAGAAGGAAACCTCAAGCCGACGCCCGCCACTTTGTTAAAACTGGTACAAACAGAACTTCTCACATTTTGGAGCTGTCACTCCACTGAGAGTCATTCACGTAAACAACAAGGTCCTCGTGGGTTTGATGGCAACACAAACACCACTTGTGACTCAAGGAAGCAGTAATTAAAAAGGGGGAACAGCATGCAGTCTCTCTACTCCTGTCTTCCCACTGGGGCCCGGCCCCACTGACGAGTGGGTTCCAGGGTTCTTAGGGGGTCAGCCCCAGGGTCTGAGCTCCTGTCTCAGGCAGAGCTTGCCCGGATGAGGGAAGACTTGGGGACACAGCCCATCTCACATACGAGCAAGCAGTATGAGTTAATAAAAATTATGGCACATTAATTAAGTGCATCTAAGGGGATGCAATATGGCCCCTTGGAGATTAGTCACAATTCCTTGGTTCTCAAATACTCATAGCCAATATGTTTATTTTTTTCTGTGTCATAAGTATAGGTATTAAGTCGTCATAATGCTGTGAGACAGATGCTGTGATCGGCTCCATTTTTCCAGATGGGGAAACTGAGGCACAGGCCCCAGGCCATTAGTAAAAAGAGGCAAAGCTGGGATGAAACCTCAAGAGTCTGGCTCTAGAGCCCAGTCCTTTAATCACTGTGCTCAACTGCCTCTCCCTGTTGGGAAATGCTGTTTCCTCGGCCTGGGTTCCCCCAAATAATAGCTGGCTTTACCATTTCTTAAATACCTACTCTGTTCCAGGGACTCTGCCATGCGCTTGTCGTGGAGAATCTGATCAAGGACATAGTGTGATTATCTCCATTTTACTGATGGAGATACTAAGGCACGTAGAGCTTAAATGCTGTCCCTCACCCAGCTGAGTGACAGCCTGGAATCAAATCTGTATCTATCAGACTTCAGATAGCTCCTCCTGCCTTTCTTACTCCCTGTCCTGAGTACTTGGGACAGCATTGGTCAAAGCCAAATAGTAGACTAACAGAAATTTTCCGTTTGTACCCTGCTAAGCTAGGAGTGTGGGAAGAGAGGACCCAATAGGATGCTCCTGTCCTTAGGGTTTGCTATGGATGCTGTGCTATGAATTGTATTCGCCTAAAATTCATATGTTGAAGCCCTAATCACCGATTAGGACTGCATTGGAGATAGGGTTTTCTAGGAGGTAATTAAGGTTAAATGAGGTCATAAGGGTGAGGTCCTAACCTGATAGGATTGGTGGCCTTATAAGAAGAGGAAGAGAAAGAGATCACTCTCTGGCCATGCACACGCACAGAGAAAAGGCCATGTGAACACACAAACAGAAGGGGGCTATCTGGGAGCCAGGAAGAGAGAGGCAGAACTCAGCCTTACTGGCACCCTGATCTCAGGCTTCCAGCCTTGGCCAAAACTGTGAGAAAATACATTTCTGTCATTTAAGCCACCCAGTCTATGGTATTTTGTTACGTCAGCCCAAGCTGACTAATACAAGGGTGCTATCATCTTTTTGAAACAATAAGACCAATGCATTGGGTCAAGATAGAGCTGTGGCATCTGATGAATGAATGGATGAATGAGTGGATGGATAGATGAATGAATAGATGGATGGATGGATGGATGGATGGAAAGCTGAGTATACATGTTATTTACCTAGAGTTAGGGGTTCCATATCCATCTTGCTAGCTTTTCCACCATTTCCTCTCAGCTTTCATGGATGACTGAGAGCATGGAGAAGAGGCCTCCACAAGTGTCTTGATGCTTCTCCATAAATTGCAGCCCTGATTACATAATCAATGGAGTAACATTCAGTCCTCCCCACATGGTTCTCAGAAATACTCAAGAATGACACAAACACACAGGACAGACACATCCTGAAATTCCTTCTGTGTATGCTTGTAATTCTATAATCACATCTCCTAAGTTTGGGGCAGGATGTTGTTTAGGAAGATTAACAGCTGTGGGAATCCCACCAGGGGCCCTCGATCCAGGCTTAGCTAGCGGCTCGGCAAACACTTTCTGCACACCTGCTATGTACTGGGCCCTACAAGGGGTGCCAGGGACCCAGTGGTGAACAGAACCCTTGTCTGCCTCTAGAAGCATCTGGTCTGAGGGAGGTTTATGAAGCCTCTGCCTTCTGTCCCCAGAAGCTCTGTTGACCTCCACCCCCGTGCCATCCAAACCAAAGGAAGACACAGCCTTGCTTTGCCAGGGAACAGAGCGTTGAACAAAGGGGAACAGAAGGCGGTGTCCCTGAGGACAGCAGGCTCCAAACCAAGGGACAGTCTCAAGGGTCACCCTCAAAGGGCTGAGTAAGTAGAAGAGAAGAGGCAACACAGAAACAGAAAATTAGAACAAGTTTTCTTTTTAGGGGGGATGGGCAGGGAGGACAGTTCCCTGGAGGATGGTGGCAGCCGCTGTGTGCTGAGGACCACACACCAGGCTCGTCATGATACTCCACTTGTACAAGATCGAGTCTAAAGATGCCTGTAAAGTGTTTAGCCCAGCGCCAGGTCCATGGAAGGAACAGCCCTGTGACAGGTTGTATTTTCTCCATTTTTTTTCACTGAAGGTGAGATATTAAAGGTCAGAGAGCTGGAGCTTCAAGTGCCTGGTCCTGCCACAGGTTGGCCAGAGCCATGAGTCCTGCCTGGATGTGTGTGACCCAAGGGCTGTGACTTCACCCCAACTTCTACTGCCTCCCTGAGGGGTGCTCTGAAACCAGCAGAACCTCCACCAGATCTCTCTGGGTCGACTTCTCTTTCCCTATCTGTAAGATGGGTTGTTTGAGAATTAGGGATTGAATGAATTCATATGACAGAGAAGCATTTGTCTAGTAGGATGCATTTTCCAAGTCACTGGGTTGTGGCTGCTCGTCAGAAGCAGGGCCGGAAGAACGATGCTGGTAAGCACTGCTGCCGCTCTTAGTCTGTGCCGGGCCCTGCTCTGGGGACCCTTCATAATGCAAGCCCACTCAATGCTCATCCAACCCTGGGAGGCAGGGACTACGATCATCTTCATTTGACAGGCACAGGGCATTGGGAAACTTCCCCAGCGGCACACAGCCAAGCTTGCAGAACCAGCTTTATCACTTGGTCACCTGCCTTCAGAGCCCCAGCGCTTTCCCGCTCCAGCCTACATGGCAGAGTGGAGGGAATGCAGGCCTGGTGCCCACAGAGGCAGTGAGAAATCTGGCTCCACCCGATTGTTCTGTGCCCTTTGGCAGCTCCCTGAACCTCTCTGGGACTATTTATGTCCTAAATGGAGATTTAAATGCAAGTGCCCGGCTCGCTGGGGCTGTTGGAAGGATTTCCAGATGGGCTGTGCGTTAAGGACTCAGCCCCACACTTGGCACCTGTAAGCGCTGGATGAACAGCAGCCACGGTGATGGGGGGGGAGGAGGAAGGGGAGGAGGAGGAGGGAGAAGGGAAGGAGGAGGGGGACCACGGCGAGGATGAGGACAGCCATTACCTGCTCCGAGTCACCTCTATTTACTGGGCCTCCACACTTGGCTTAGGGAAGCCAATCTAGCATGGCAGCCCCGGGCAAGAAGGGCCCAGTCACCCTCTGTCTCCAGACAGCGGCTTCTCTCCATGCCCTCCTGTCCCCCTGGCAGCCCTTCCTGGATCTCAGTGGCCCTAGAGCCCCAAGTTTAAGGAGCTCCTTAACAAATCTGCTACAGGCAAGGCCACCATTTGGGCCTGTAAATCAATAGGCTTTCCATGGCCATTTGCAAAATCAAAGGCATAGTCAGCTCCCGATAATGCATCATGCCAGAGAGGCCAGGGGGCGGAGCTGTCATCTCCAGGCAGCGAGGAGAATCCAGGTCTCCTCCTGGGCCCCAGTGCTAGTGCCGCTGACGGCTGCGCACTCGGTCTGCTGTGTGAGCCACGGGGCAAGTGACAGTGGATGCTCTGTGTGTGTGTGTATGTATGCATGTGTGTGCGTATGTGTGTGTGCATGCACGTGTGTGTGCCTGCGTACTTGTGTAGAGAAATTTACTGCTGTTTTGTTTGTGTTTGTGTGTGTGTGTGTTTTTTCCAAGAGGCCATCAGCATTCTGGCAGCGTCCTGAGAAATTCATCAAATTATTTAACCTTTGCTGGAATAAATAATACATGTGCCTTCTCAGGATTTATTCTGATTAAGCCATCTGGAGTGGTGCCAGGCCTGAGCCCGCCCCAGGAAAGGCAGGAAGGAGGCTGGTGGCACAGGATGGGAAATCAGGAGGCCAGCTGAGGGCTGGGTGGGAGGGGGGCCGATGAGGCCGGAGGGCCCTTGTCATGGAGGTGGACCCCCGTGGGCTCCTCCAGGATGCTGGGACACAGGTGAAGAAGATGCATTCTGCCAGCCTCCATCTCTCCAGCTGCAGGCTGTCAGCCTCCATCTTGGCATGAGGAGGGAGGTACAGTGCAGAGAGGGCTGGACTTGGGGTTCAGAGACGTGGCCCAGACTGCTGGGTGACTGTCTGTGTGTCCAGGAGCCTGAGAACCAGGAAGCCTGGCTTTGGATCCCTGCTCTGCTCCCTGCCTGCTGTGGGTCCTGCCCTCTCCTGGTACCCCCATCCATATGCACTTCCCAGAGGAGCCTGTGAAGGACAGCATCTAACACCTACTGACTGCTCAATAGATATGAAGTTGGAACATATGAAACCATGCATGTGACCAGCTTTACCCAACAAAAGGACCGTTTCATATGGCTCAGCTCCACATATACGCACATGTAGTGATGGATGATGACCACGCTGACGCTGAAGGTTTACTCTGTGCTCTAGTCTACATGCCTCGACAAATAACTGACTTAACTTCAACCCTATGAGGTCTGTACAGTTATTATCATCCTTGTTTTACAGACAGAAACTGAGGCCCAGAGAGGTCAGGGAACCTTCTGGAGGCCACCCAGCTGACAAAGGAGCTGAGCTGGGACTTGAACCCAGTCTAGCCCCAGAGCACTTCTCACTGGTGTGTCGTGATGTTCCTTCCACTTGGCCTTCCCTAAGAAGTAGGGAGGATGCTGTCACTGTGACTGGGGGTGAGAAAGGACGAGAGAGAGGGCTCTAGATTTCCAGACTTGATTGCTGATGTGGAGGGTAAGCAGATGATGAAGGAGATAAACTGGAAAATCCGAGACCATCAGTGACATGAAATTTGCAAGAGCCCAATTTCAGGGAGAAGCTCTGGATAAACTGCAGAGTCTTTGAAAGAGAGAAATTGTAATGTTTGGGACTTTTGTACATACAGAGGTGTCAGAGGATTCCAGAAATGTTCTAGAGATGACCCAGAAGCTGGCCACTGCAGACACATCTTCAGGAAAATCCCGTGGATGCCAGAAAAAGGAGGCCCCTCCTCTGTATGTTCTGATTGGTGCCAAGCCCCCCGAAGCAGACATCTTAAAGGTTGTCTGAATCAGCTTAGGCTGTTGTACAGAATGCCATAGATGCAGGGTCTTAAACAGCAGAAATTTATGTTCTCACCATTCTGGCAGCTGGAAGTCCAGGTTCAAGGTGCCAGCAGAGTTGGTTTCTGGGGAGGTCTCACTTCCTGGCTTGCAGATGTCCTTCTGCCTGTGTCCTCACATAGCATTTCCACTGGATGTGCCCACTCCTGGTGTCTCTGCCTCTTCTTATAAGGACACCAGTCCTATTGGATTAGGGCCCTACGCTGATGATCTAATTAAACCTTAATTACCTCCCAAAAGGCTCTATTTCCTAATACAGTCACAATGGTCAGTTAGAGCTTCAATATATGAATTTGGAGGAGGAGGGACACAATTCAACTTACAGAGATCAGTACAAAGGAAAGCTGGACACAGCTGCCCTGACCCCAGAGGTAAGGGGAGGGGTGGGGGAGCCAGGTCACTCAGTCTACCTCAGACTGGAGGCTCTGTGGCCCTAGAAAATCTTTCCCCTCCCAGGGCCTCAGTTTCCCCCACTGCTGAGTGGGTTGGGTGCCCCTCTCCACAGTTCCTCTAAACCATAACACTCTGTGATTCTCCAGGTGTCTGCACAGCAGGCAAGAGCAGGCAGGGGCCTGAAGCTGGTGTACGTGGGTTCAAATCCAGCTCCACCACTGAGTAGCTGTGTGATGGGCAAGTGATGTGCCACCCCGCACTCCCAGTTCATTTCTTGCTCTGCCATGATGTTGGCAGTAGTAATTCCTACCTCCCGCTAAGCTGGTAGTTTTGCTTTAATAAGAAGATTCTGCGGAGCACCTGGCTGGTAATGGGGATTCCAGAAGTAGCAGCCGATGATCAGGAAGGACTCGGCAGGGATGGTAGGAAGCTGGTCTCCGAATCAGAGGGACAGAGGGGAGCATGAGTGCCAGGAGTCCACGGGATCATCCCAGGGGAAGAGGCAGCCCAAACCCCAAACCCACCTGGGATTCAAACCTCAAAGCTCCACAGGCAGACCTCAGCATTTCCCTAAGTGCCCAGGCAGCTCCAGTCTTTGGCTCAGGAGCAAAAACCTGGGGTTGAAAAGGTTCACAATTGCCCAGTGGTAACCCCCAAATAATCTTTCTTGAAACCATATATCATTTTCCTCTTAAAGAAACGAAATCTCTAATTAGAGTTTTCTCTGAACGTTTTCTCTTTGAAAAAAAATTAAAAATGTATAAGCCCTCCTGTGTCACGTATGTATATTTCATCGAGGCGTAATTGGGATCTTTGTCAGTAACGGGGTAGCCGGTGACAGACTTTTAACCGGCTGCAGATGCTAATGTGGAGAGAGACAGCTCCCCACTCTTTGCTCAACGGTTCCAGTCAGAGACTAGAGTCCTCCCTAATAAGTATTTATGTCAAATTCCTTTTTTGGGGAGTGGGGGGAGACAGAGCAGCTGTAGCACAGTTGAGAGACGTGGCTCTGATTACAGTGCGCCGGCAAAGGGAGGGGGGATCTTTTTTGGAGTGAAACAGTGTTAATCAAGTTAATCACAAAACCCGCGCTATAATTGCTTATGCTCTCAGACAAAATTTTACTTTTATCTAAATTGCTAAAGTGAGGAGAGTGCAATCCACTCTAATTTAGCTTTTGAGCTAAGGAGAAAGCGTGGATGGAAGGCTGGAGAGGTTTTTAAACATCAGGAGAACTCATGCTATGGAATTCAACTCTCCTCCTCTTTCTCCTGCTCCCTCCTTGCCTCCCTCCCTCTCCCTTCCTCCCCCCAACTTCCTTCAAGACGGCTCAGCTGAAACTCAGAGTCCTGGATCTACCACGGAAGTTAACAAGTTATTTAGTTTCTCAAAGTCCTCAGTTTCTTGATCTGTGAAATGGGGATGAGAATGGTACCTACGTCAGGATTGTGGGGCAGATTAAATGAATTAACAAGGGTGAAGTACTCAGGACAGCACACACAAACACACACAATAACAACATTCTAGTGGTGTTAGTTGCTATCTTATCCGTCAGTTTACCCTCTTTTGTTACCACCTCTACCTCCTTTGCCTCTTCCTCCTTCTCCTCCTCTCCTCTCTCTGGACTCCCACCTCCTGTTACTAAGCACTTCACTCTGCAGGGGGCACAGACCTGTTCTTCAGGGAGCTCACACTTTGATTCTCAATTAGTTCAAATCAAAGGAGGAACATGGGCATGAACTGAAGAAAATACAGGGAAGTTCTGGGGGTTTGGACTGGAGGGGGTCTTTTCTTCCAACCGGGAAATCAAGAAAGTCTTCCTGGAAAAAGTGGCATTGTTCTGGGCTTTGAAGGACACTGTGGATGTGGAGCTAGGAGGGTAGGGGAGCAAGTACTGGGACCCACACTCCAGGCAGAAGGACTGGCATCAGCAGAGGTCTGGTGGTGGGGGAGCACCCAGGACAGGGATGCTGTGGCAGATCTGGGCGATGTCAGGTGGGACTCAGCTGCATGTGGTCCTCATGATCCTTGCTATCACTCTGCCCTGTGCTACACTCAAGTTTCATCCAGTCATCTTCCTTTTTTCAACTTCCAGGCGACCCCAGGCTGGAATCATGTTGTCATTGGCTGCCATATCCCACCTGCCCTCCACTAGCTTCTCTTCCTCCCACACAAGTCTCCTAAATTCATGCCTAGTTCCAATGAGGAGCTGATGTCATCCAACTTGCCCGGAAACACAGATTAGAGAAAACACACACAGTCAATTTAACTGGCAATTAAACAGGCTCCCCTATGTAATTAGCGTCAAGACAACTCACAATTACTACAGGGCGCGTGCTCACAGCCGAGGCTCCACATTTATATAAAGCGACAGTCACTGGGCGCTAACATCTCAACAGGAAGCAGAGGGAATTTGTGAAACCATTTCAAGGAGGCAGCCCATCCTGTCCCTCTGCACTGTAAATTACTTTTGTAAATGCAACTGTAAAATCAAAGTCAGAATGCTTGAAGTGGTGCCAAAGAAGAAAAATATTTACTCTGTTGAAACACACTGATGGCTCTTTTGAGACAACTGATTTCAGAAGACTAACTAGTTGGACCATATTAGTAATAACAAACACCACTGGCTGAGGGCCTTCCTAAGCCAGGCAATAAAGCTATACTTGACTGCATCCAGGTTACACAATGACTCTCTTGCAGAAAAGGGGAACTAAGGTCAGGGAGGTGAAGCAGCTTGCCCAAGGTCACACAGTTCACAAGCTGGTGGGCAGCAGAATATAAACCTGGTCTGACTCCAAAATCTTTGTGCAAACCCACCTTACACACAGCTGCTCTGTACTGCCTGGCAGAGCTTGTATCTAATCCCCAAACACTAATTAGCCAATGAAGAGGCAGAGGTCCAGAGGAGGAGGGGCTTGCCAAGGTGGAAGCAAGCCAATGGCAGAGCAGGGTGGGAACCCGGGTTCTTTCCTCTGGAATCCCTGGTGAATATGGAAAATGAGGCCTTGGGAAGGCCAACAAAGAACCTCCCTCTGGTAACTCCATCTCCCCAAGAGCTCCCTTGTAGGTCTTAAGTCCTTGTTCCCAGGAAGAGGGAGGCCTGAGATGGCTTCAGGGTCAACAGATTCCTTGTAACTTAACCTAAACAATTGAACATCTGAAGACATTGAGCTCTACACTGGGCACACAGTAAGCACTTTTCTTCCTCTTCCCTCTTTCTAACCCTCTAGAAATACCCCTGGAAAGAATAGCAACCATCCCCTAAATTAGAAACCCAGTAATTAGGAATTATTTGGCCAGACTTAATATATATGCTTAGCTCATCAAAGGCCTTTAGCAGTAAAATCTACCCATCCACACCATTATCACAAGTTGGTGGATATATCAGTTAGCTATTGCTGTGTAACAAACCTTCTTAAAACTTGGGAGCTTAAAAACAATGATGTATTGTTACTTACCCAATTGCTGGTCAGCTCAGGTTTGGCTGGGCACCTTGTCTTTCACTGCAGGTGTGCGACTCGGCTAGGCAGCTCTGCTCCACATGTCTCTCAGGCTCCTCGGACCAGCAGGTTGGCTGGGACATGATCTTCTCATGGGGAATTTAGAAGCTCAAGAGTGTGAACTGAAACATGTGAGGAAGGCCTGGGATTGGCTCTGGTACACTGTCACTTCTGTGCATATCCTTTTGGCCAAAGCAAGTCACATGGCCAATCCCAAGTCACATGGCCAATCCCAAATCACATGACCAATCCAAGACACATGACAAGGATGTAGATGCAGAGAGAAGTGAAGCAGTATGAGGAAGTGAGGCATTCAATTGACTGCAGTGCAATAAACAACAAGTAGGTAATTCATTTGTTTAAAAATCTGTATTTGATGGGAAAGGAGCTAGCAAAGGGAGAGATATGACTTAAAGCTTTAATTCATAACTCTGCAAAATGAAAATAATCACAGGGCTCACAGGGCTGTTGTGAGATTTAAATGAGATAATCCATGTAAATCACCCAGCACCTTGTCTGACAAGTCATCTTCACTCAAGAATCACCACTATCCCTAGGGTGACCACCTTGTCTTGATTTACCCAGGTTCCCATCCTGGTACCCCCTCAGTCCCAGGCAAACCAGGATGGTTGGTCAGTCTAACTCTTCCCATCACCAGACTAATACAAGCTAGTCTGTCTTTGCCAGAGATGTGGGGTAGACATTCTCATTTCTCCCTCATGACCACCCTACTCACCGAGGGGCCATTATTTGCTGCTGCTGCTGCTTACAGGACACAGGCAGCACTAGGGCGTAGGGAGGATAAAAGGTGAAGGTTTTAGTGGACTCTTCCCTCAAGGGCCTGACAGTCTAGAAAGAAAGATAAGAAACACATGTACAGTAACAACTGTGACACAAGGGAAAAAGTGATGCTGGCAAATCCAACTTCCCCAGGGGCAGTGAGGTTGGGATTTTTCAACATCAACATCCACGTTTCTTTGTAGCTATTCTCTCTTGATAGCCAAGGTTAAGAGTCTGGCTTTGGAAACTCAAAGAAAATGATATCTGACGAGAGTTTGCTTGCCAAAAGGAATTTGACTTAGTTCTCCCACTGGGTGTCCTTTTTCCAAATATATTTGTTTACAAATTGGAGAACCTTTAAATCAGCCAAGGGCTGGTGGGGGCTGTTCAACCATTCTGCAACATGAAATCTTGGGAAAGAAAAGGAATTTGTGTTCAGGGTGCTCTGGGTAATGTCAACACTCCCCCATTTACTTAGAAATGAATGCTAAATCAGACTTATCAGTCCCAATCATTCATCTTTCTCCTTGCAGCTGGGCCCTTTAATTTTATATTTTCATTGTTTTAAAAAAAAAAGTTATCAGTAAAGCAATATATTACCAGGAGCACAATAAGGGAATGGAGTATTATCCGAGGAAGCCAGTTTTGTCCTCTGTTCTGATGTCTTTGGAAAAGCCAAGTCCAAAAGGTGTACCCAGGTGCATTGGGCATTTTGTGGTTTTTGAGAAAATCCTTAGACAAGCTTGGGATCTGTCTGTCTCATGCCCTCCCCACCTTTGCCAGCTTTCAATTCACTTTCCCTTTAGTGAAATAAGTCGTGAACGCTCACTTCAGGCTCTTCCTGACCAAAACTCCAGCTCATTCATGCACCAAACTTTCACCCAGCACTTAATTGCAGGGATAAATGGATCAGCCTTGGAGAGACCAAACAGGACACAAGTATAAACAATGGCAAGGCAGGGTGGGCCGTGGGAGGGCGGAAGAGGAAGGCAGAAATGTGTGATCAGGGCAGGGTCAAGGCAGCTTCTCAGAGGAGGAGGTATTATAGGCTGAGGCTCCGAGGGGAAAGGCGACCTGCCCATTCACCAGCTAGAAAGGGGCAGGGCCTGTGATGTTGTCATACGACCTGGTTTCCTTGGGAGCGAGAGGTTTTCAGGGACATGGGACTTTTGGTGCTAAAATCAGGACAGTCCCAGGCAAATCAGGGAGTTGGTCACTCTAATTTCAACTCATGAATGATTTCATGGTCATGTCCTGAGAGCAGGGGAGAGTTTACAAAGGGCCTTTACACCCATTAATACTACCGCAATGATTATTAACAATCACTGTATATTGGCAGGGTCCATTCTAAGGGTTTTATATCCAAGATCACTTTGAATTACAACCACCTTAAGAAGTAGGAATTATTATCCACTTTACAGTGAGTGGTAAACTGGTAAGGAGAGGTGGTTTGTCCAGGCCACATGGCTCCTAAGTGGCAGAGATGAGACCCAAAGCTAGGCTCCTCCTTGTCTATGCCTGGGAGTCAGGGTGGGGGTTCCCTTAGTAGGAGGGCAAATCTGCAAGGCTGGGTGTGGAATGGAGCGTAGGTGGTCCCCAACCTGGTTCTGAAACCAGAGCACCACATTCGAGTCCCAGCCCTGATGCTTGCTGGTGGTATGACCTTGGGTATCACTTAACCTCCCAGGACCTCAGTTTCCCCTTCTTTAAAGTGAAGATTGTAATAACCTGCCCACCAGAATGCTGATGAAGAATTAAATGGGTTAAATGCAGATGAAGTCCACGGAGCGGGGCTTGGCACTGAAGACTCAGTAAGTGTTGTCTTTATTATCCTCCTGCCTTTGCTGAGGACAGAGGAAGGACTAGGATTCTGTCCTCCAGGGAAAGAGGAGCTGGCTCCCTGGACACAACTTTCCAGAGCCCTTGAATGCAAAGCAGTGAACACTCTGGTGTTATATATATGAACAATAAAAATTTTTGTCACTAACTTTAATTTCTACTTGGGGCCCCATCAGTTCCCTGCTACCCTCTTTCTCTGAGGCTATTTCTAAGTTCAAAGCCCCATATGTAGTGCTAAGGTGTTAGGGGCACCTAACATTGGTGGGGCAGCCATCTGTTCACCCCATCCTCAGTCCCTGCCCCATGCCTGGGACCACTGAGTCATCTCCATTTTCCTTCCCTAAGGAGCCTTCAGGTGCTAAATCTTTTGTGCCTCCCTTGGCAAATGTTGCTGGGCACAGGGGCCTTGGTGAGGCAGCTGAGGCCCCAGGTCCTCTCCCTGGGGATCCAGCAGCCTCCCCAAGGCTCCACTGGGATGCAAAGCCCAGGACCCACTGGCTCATGTCCCACACATTTTGGGGGTTTGCCAGCCATTATGTTGATTTCATTCCGTGCTAATGGGTCAGACCCCACCGTTTGAAAGACACTAGCCTAGTTGACTGAAATGAGGGAACAGTCAAGTGGGAAATGGAAGTACGAGTCTACATCATTCATTTCTGTTTCAAAATATTGTCCCACCAAAAACAAAACAACCTCTCTATGACCACAGGCCTGTTTCATGCCCCAGGACCGTGGGGCAGGGAGTTGGGGAAGACCCGTTCTCACTGCTGTTCACAACTTCATTTCATTAACAAATTAGGATGGTCATGAGGTTATGTTTCTGTGTTTTCAAAGAAAACTTTTCTTAGAGAAGACCTGGCTCTCTAGCACACAGCTGACTTGACCAGACGGGCAGGTTTTGATTTAGAGCAGGTTGAAGAGAAACATGGCTGACTGCTGTATCCCCATCACTCCGGCTCTCCCACTGGTCATACGGAAGTAGCAGTTTCTCCATGCTGGGCTCTGATGCCTGCAAGTCTTCTTTGAATGGATTTGTCTTAGTCCTCTCGGGCTGCTATGACGAAATACCATAGACAGGAGGCCTAAGCCACAGAGATTTATTTCTCACAGTTCTGGAGGGCGGGGTGTCTCAGGTCAAGGTGCCGGCTGATTGGGTTCTTGGTGAGGGCTCACATCCTGGCTTACAGGTGGCTGACTTCTCCCTGTGTCCTCATGGAGAGAAAAAAACATCTCTTGTTATAAAGCTCTAACCCCACTGTGAGGGTCCCACTCTCATGATCGCATCTAACCCCAATTACCCCCCCAAAGCCCCATCTCCAAATACCATCACATTGGAGGTTAGGGCTTCAACGTATAAACTTAGGAGGGACACAAACATTCACTCCAAAACGGGGTTCTGTACAGTTTGGGAGCTTTCTGACATAGCACTTGAAGTGTTCTGTCTTTTCAAAAATTTAATGAGGAGTGGATGTAGGGGCCAGGGGCAGCCCAGAAAGAGAGCACCTGGGCTTGGACTTTCCTGCACTGATTGTTGACAGATTGGGGAAAACGTCTCGCTTCTTTGATGATTTGTTCATTCATTCTTCCATTGAGCCACTTACTGGTGTCTCCTTCATGCAGGCCCTGAACAAAGACCAGACTGGGCACAGACGGATGAGAAGGCTGACAGACAGCCCCTGCCTTCTAGAGGTGCGTGGTCTAGTGGGGGAGACTGTGGTAAATAAGCAATTAAAGAGTCCTAGGGGCTTAGAGGAGGGGGACTTGGCGGGAGCAAGAGTGACGTTTAACCTGCGTCTTCAAGGTGAGAGCTGATGGAGTGAGGGACAGAGCAAACAGCAGGAGCAAAAGCCCGGAGGTAGGAGAGTGTGGCATCTTCAGGACCCTGAGGGACTTTCCAGCTGGTGGACCCTTAAGTTGTTATATTAGACCCATTCTTCCCTGGGATGCCTTGTCCAAAGCCCGAGGGAAAAATGAGGATCTCTGAGGGCTTCTCCCTTGAGGATGGGCCCTTATTCCAGGCTGTCTAATGGTGTTGGAGCCTCAGTGCAGCCTCAGTGAGGGGAGACACAGGGGATTTCTTTTTACATCACTCAGCCCTCAATTTTCAGAGGCAGGCTGGGCTTGAGAAACAGGGTGCTTGGGAATGAAAGACCAATCCCCACCTTCAGCTATTATCTCCTTAAGGCTTCCAGAGGACCAGCTGAGACAGAGCATCCATGAAGCCTGAACCATGGTCTCACCGGCCAATCTGAACTTGTCCCTCCCCTCACAATTGTGTCCTCACTCCCTGGGGGAATCTGGGAAGGTAACCTCCTGTGAGTTCATTTTCTGTGTCAGCTTGGCTTGGCCACATACCCAAATACGTGGCCAAACATGATGCTAGATGTTTCTGTGAAAGTACTCTTTAGATAAGTTTAAGATTGAAATCAGCAGACTTTGAGTAAAGCAGATCACTCTCCATGATGTGGGTGGGCCTTATCATATCAGCTGATGGTCATGATGGGAAAAGATTGATCTCCCATGGAGAAGAGGTCACTCTGCCAGCAGACTGCTTTCAGATGTGAACTACAGCATCAACTCATCCCTGAGTTTCCAGGCTGCCAACCAACCCTACAGATTTTGGACTTGCCAGCCTCTGCAATTGTGTGAGCCAATTCCTTAAGCTCTCTCTCGCTCTCTCTCTCTCTTTCTCTGTATGTATGTATACACACACACACACACACACACACACGTATCATATTGGATCTATTTTTCTGGAAAACTCTGACTAACACGCCTCTGCTCTCAGCAATTCTCCATCTTCATCTGAAAGATGGAGATAATTGTGGGACAGGTCCCTACCCTGGCTTCTTCCAAAAGCCTGAGGATGGATGTGAAACCTGGGCCAGAATTAGAAAGCCAAAGTCAGTCAGGGCCACACATGGGTTTCAGGAACTCTGCAAACTCTCTGGAATCGTGTATACATGTTCATTCTCCTCATTCTTTTAGCGAATTATTATTGCTTGTCTCCTCTGGACCAGCATTGGGCCGGGTGCTAGGGAAACAGAGGGAGGAACTCAGAACGGGATGTCAAAGGAAGTAAGCAGTGAACAAATAAATAGATAATGACCAGTTGTGCCAAGTGTCAGGTGGGAAAAGGACAGGAGCCAACAGGAAGGTCCTCATCTCTAGGGAGACCTCCAAGCTGAGACCTGACAAAGGAGGGAGAATTAGCTAGTCCAGGAGCAAGAGGAAGGGAGTAGAAGGAACAGCATGTGCGAGGTCCCTGAGTTAGTTAGGAAGATGAGTGAGATGGAGAAGATAATCCACAGTGGCAGGAAAGGAAGCATGGGGCAGAGTGGAGGCAGACGAGGTCAGCTGGGACTGAACCACACAATCTGTGGGCCTGTCAGGACGTGGGATTTTGTCCCGAGGGCAATGGGAGCCATTGAAGGGTTTCAAGCACCAGGCAATGTAGTCCACTTGAAGGATGCTCTTTGTCTCCAAAGTACCGGGATGCTCCGGAGGGTGGAGTAGTGGAGTCTGCCTTATTTTTAGCCAACTCTCCCAGGCACTCTGAGGTGGGGAGACTGAAGCACCCACTAGTGAACGGAGGGGGCTCAGCAGCTGGAGGGCATTCAGCTGGGTGCCCAGATCCTGGAGAACCTGGGGTCTTCAGATTCTCCACTGCTTCCCTCCGCATCCTCACCGTCATGTGGATGGGCTGAGGAATTGAGTTGTGGCATCAGGCTGTGTGTGGTGAGCTATTGTAATTAAAGGTCTGTCAATGTTTCCGCTGGAAAGGCAATTTTCTGAAGGCATATGGGTTTTTTTTTTTCTTCTTTCTTTCTTTCCTGGGTATAAAGGAGTCTGGGCAGGGCGTACTGATTGTGCATGCGAGACAGGTCTTGAGGTCGTTATGGGAGTGTTAATGTTCCGTTACAATATTCAGTAATGAATTGGGACTTTCAGAGTAATAGCAGTTTGTGCTATTGGCCAAAATGAGTGTATTCATCTTAATTTTTAACATCTATTGCCTTGGAGAAGCTTTTATAATTAAATGTTTGGTTGCACCAGCAAATAAGAGGAAGGAAGTTTCTTTCACTGGATAGGAAGGACCTTCCTATCGTCATCTGACAACAGTCCTGGCCCTATCGCCTTACCCACAGATACAGCGAGAGCCAGATTTCAGTCCATTACAGAGAGGAACTTTATAATAATTACTATCATCTGGCAATAGACCCAACATTTTTTTAAGGTAGTGAGTCCTCCATTGCTGGTAGTATTCAAACATAGTTTGTAAACTGCTGAGCTGTAGAGGGTATTCCGATATTAGAGAAGGAACTCATGTTCGTTAAGGTACAGGGATTTGTGGATGGGACCTGCACAGGAGCTTCTTTTGGCATGACCTGCAAGAAAGGTTATATGGGGAACTTATCACCAGTTTACAGGATTTTAACAGACAGTATGCTTGTCTGGGATGACTCATTCATTCTGCTCTTTCACAGTCATTCATTCCTGATGGCCTGGCAATGTGATGGGGTTTTCTGAGTCCTTGCAGATACTGCATAGCAATGGAGCTGAATCATCTTTAACCTAATTCTAAACTTGAGACTTTTGTTGCTCTTCTGCTGTGCCTCCCTGAGGCACGTGGTCGGGAGAGCTAAGAAGGGCTCAGTGGAGTAAGTCCCTTCTGTGCTTATTACAAGGAATGACTTTGACACAAGATTAACATCTCTGCCTCCCTCTGTACATCATCAATCAGATTCAAGCCAATGTCAGGGTGCTTTAGAACTGTTTCAGGGATTTCTGGAGCTCCTTGGAGAAAGTTTAGGACTCTCAGTGTTTTCTTGGCTGTACATATAAACTGAAAGGGACAGTGGGCTCATTGAGGGGGAAATCTCCATGACCCTGTGATGACCAAAGCAGCCCAATGCCATCACGGGCTTAGGTGTCTCTCATTCTGTGTATCAGAGGACAAGTGCTGGAGACCTTGTCCTTGAGCAACGTCCTGCCTATTTCCTTTCCCTTCTTTCTCCCACTAGACTGCTTCTCCAGTTTATGCCCTGAGCTGCCCAGCTCAGTGCTGGGCATCCATGAGATGTTTCTGGGATGAATGAATGAATGTCAACAGAGATTAGACCCATTTTAAAACCACCACTTCTTGCCTCCTGAAGTCAGTTAAGACAGGGTTTTCCATCCCTTTCTTTCCTGCTCTCTTTTTCTCTTTTAAGAGTATCAAATTGCACCGAAACCACAATGTCTGGTATGCACACCACAATTTCTAGTGGACAAAGCCCTTTCATATCCATCACCTCATCTGCCCTGCACATTTTAAGGTGAGAAAACTGAGGCACGGAGGCTCTGGAGCAGTAGATGGCAGAAAGAGGACTCCCACTCTAGTCCTCTGATTCCGAGACCAAGGCACTGGCTACCATGCATCTGCAAGTCCTGCCATTTCCAGGACCGAGTCCTTGAAAACAGGAGCCACCAGAGGGGCTCAGCCCTCCTTTCTGCCTCATGCAGACCACTCAGGCTTTGGATCCTGCCTTCCCCTTCTGATGTCCTCATAACTGCTCCAGGACTCATTTGTAAGGGCTTTTCCTCGGTAGGCAATTACCTGAGTTCATATGGTTAATTGAAATATTCCTTTTCCTAGAGTTTTAATTCATCCAGCGTAGTTTCAGGAGCCACAGATAATAAGACCTAATTTATAATTAGGGCTTATCAAGAATCAGCTAATTTCTAGACCCCTGATTCCCAAGGAGGGAGTCTGCAGAGTGGGGGCTCCTCTTCCCTTTCCAGGGAGTTGCTACCCACAACGCTCAGAGAGACGCCAGGGAGAGAAGAGAACTAATTGGGAGCTGGCCCTCCATCTTGGACAATTTATTAATTGGATTATGGGAAATCTCAGGCCCCAGGCAAATCCCAAGGAGGCACTGCTGCTTCCCTTGGTTTACGGTGAGAATATTAGGTACAAAGACATAAGGCTTGGGTTCCACTCAGTCTTACAGGAGCTGGGAATCTTTAAACAAGTCATTGACCACTGCCTAGCCTCAGTTTCCCCATCTATACAATGCCTGGGATCATCTCAGTCTTCTGGGAACTACATGAGATGATGGGCAGGTACCTTTCAGGAGCTGTCATGATTTCCTCTGGGGCTGATATGCCTCGGCTGGGCCTGAAAAAAAGCCAGAAAAAGGTGTCCCAACCTAGGAAACCATGCCTTGGAGATACTGAGAAGAGTTGGGGTCTGCCTTTGACCCCAGCAGTCCTTGTGCCTAGTTTCCTAGTCTTGAACTCCAGCCCCCTTGTTGCTTACCTACTGCAAGCTCCAGTTCTTTCTACAAGTCACTCAAGCATCCATCCAACCAGTCTGAGTGTTAGGAAGGGTTGCTGCAAGAACACTTAAGTGAGCACAACTTTGGAATCATCTAGGTGTGGTTTCCAACCTATATGCTGACTCTTACTAGCTGTGTAAGTCAAAATTCTTTTAACCAAAAGAAATTGACATGAGACAGAAACCCAATTCAAATGAGCTTAGGTTAAAAAGAAATAGTAGTTAATGTATCTAAATACTGTAGAGGTGCTGGCCTTAGGGATGGCTGGATCCAGGAGCTCAGTGATGACACAGCTGTCTTTCTCTCTCCAACTCGTAGCTATGGATTTTTCCCTATATTGACATCATTCCTCAGCAGGGCTTCACCAGGGGTAGAAAAAGATGGCTGTGGCCCGCTCCTGGGGTGAGGAAGAGGGAGGAGAATGAGCCCACTATATAGACTGAGCAGGATTTCCTTGCAACAGGGAAGAGTGGTTGTGCAAAGAAAGGGAGATTGGGAAGACAAACAGCCATGTAGTCTCAGGCCAATCACTCACCCTATCTGGTTCACTTTTCTCATCTGTAAATCAGTATCAATAGCAGTATTGCAGGATTAATATGCAAGATGAATATGCAAGATCTACTGTATTTCTGTACACCATCAATGAACAATCCAAAAAGGAAATTAGGGAAACAATTGCATTAATCATGCTTCAAAAAATAAAATACTCAGGAATAAATTTAACAAAAGAAGTGCAAGACTTGCACACTTAAAAACTATGAAACTGGCTGAAATAATTTAGAGAAGATCTAAATGAATGTAGACATCCTGTGTTCATGGAATCCTTAATGTTGATAAGAAGGCAACTCACTCAAATTGATCTAATGTTCAATACAATCTCTGTAAAATCCCAATACTTTTTTTCAGAAATTGACAAGCTGATCCTGAAATTCACATGGAAGTGCAAGGAACTAAGAATAGCCGAAACAACATTGAAAAAGAAAAGATGGAGAACCTACAACTTCAACTTCAACTTCCCAGTCTCAAAACTTTTTACAAAGGTACAGTAATCAAGACAGTGTCATATTGGCATAAAGATAGATATAACTTATCAATGGAATGGAATTGAGAGTGCAGAAATAAATCCGCATGTCTATGGCCAACTGACTTTAACAAGGGTGCCAAGACAATGAAATGGGAAGAGACTAGTCTTTTTGATAAATGGCTCTGGAACAACTAGCTATCCATATGTAAGAGAGTGAAGTTGGAGCCCTATCCCATAGATTATTTAAAAATTAACTGACAGTGGATCATAGATCTAAACGTGGGATTTACAAATCAAGCAGGATTTATTGCAGGGATACAAAGGTGTTTCAATATCCACAACTCACTACATTAACAAATTGAAGAACAAAAATCATATGATCATCTCAATAGATGCAGAAAAAGCTTTTGACAAAATTTAACATCAATTTATGATAAAAACTCTCCATAAAGTGGGTTTAGAGGAAACATATTTCAACATAATAAAGGCCATATATGGTAAGCCTACAGCTAACATCATACTCAATAGTGAAAAGCTGAAAGCATTTCCTCTAAGATCAGGAATAAGACAAGGATGCTCACTCTTGCCACTTTTATCCAACATGGTATTGGAAGTCCTAGCTGCAGAAATCAGATAAGAAAAAGAAATAAATTCAAATTGGAAAGGAAGGTGTAAAACTGTCACTGTTTGCAGGGGACATGATATTAAACTTAGAAAATCCTAAAGATGCCACCAAAAAACTGCTAGAGCTCATCAATAAACTTGGTAAAGTTGCAGGATATAAAATTAATATACAGAAGGAGAAATTAAGGAAGCAATTTCATGTACAATTGCATCAAAAAGAATAAAATACCTAGAATAAACATAACTAAAGAGATTAAAGACCTGTACTTGGAAAACTTTAAGACACCGATGAAAGACGTTGAAGACAACACAAACAGATGGAAAGATATATCATGTTCATGGATTGGAAAAATTAATGTTGTTAAAATGACCCTACTAGCCAAGGTGATCTACAAATACAATATAATTCCTATCAAAACACCAAGGCCTTTTTTCACAGGACTAGAAAAATTTTTTTTAATTTGTATGTAAACACAAAAGACCCAGAATAGCCAAAACAGTCTTGAGAAAGAAGAACAGAGCCAGAGGTATCATGCTCCCTGACTTCAGACTGTACTGCAAAGCTACAGTAACCAAAACAGTATGGCACTGGCACAAAAGCAGACATAGAGCCCAATGAGACAGAATAGAAAGCCCAGAAACAAGCCCACACATACATGGTCAATTAATCTATGACAAAGGAGACAAGACTATATAACAGGGAAAAGACAGTCTGTTAAATGTGGTGGGAAAACTAGACAGTTACATGTAAAAGAATTAAATTAGAACATTGTCTCACACTATATAAAAAATAAACTCAAAATAAACCTAAATGTAAGATCCAAAACCATAGAATTCTCAGAAGAAAACATAGGCAGACTACTCTTTCACATAAATTGTAGCAATATTTGGGGGTGGTTGGAACTCTGTCTCCTAAGGCAAAGGAAGCAAAAACAAACAAATGGGACCTAATTAAACTTAAAAGCTTTTGCACAGCAAAGGAAACCCTTGGCAAAACAAAAAGGTAGCCTGCTGAATGGGAGAAAATATTTGTAAATGATAAGACCTGTAAGGGGTTAATATCCAAAATATATAAACAGCTCATAGCACTCAGTATCAAAAAACAAACAATGTGATTAAAAAATGGGCAGATGATCTGAACAGACATTTTTTCAAAGAAAACATGCAGATGGCCAACAGACACATGAAAAGATGCTCAACATCACTAATCATGAGAGCAATGCAAATCAAATCCACACTGAGATATCACCTCACCCTGTCAGAATGGCTATTATCAAAAAGACTACAAATAACAAATGTTGGCAAGGTTGTAGAGAAAATGGAACCCTCGTACACTCATGGTGGGAATATAAATTGGTGCAGCCACTGTGGAATACAATATGGAAGGTCTTCAAAACACTAAAACTAGATCTACCATATGATCCAGCCATTCCACTCCTGGGTATATATCCAAAGAAAATAGAAACATTAGTTTGAAAAGATGCCTATAACCCCAATGTTCATAGCAGCACTATTTACAACTGCCAAGATAATAGAAGCAACCTGTGTCCATCAACAGGTGACTGGATAAATAAGGTGTGGTTTATATTATATATACATAAATATATACCTCTATATATATATATACACATACACACACACACACACACACACACACACACACATATATATATATATATATATATATATATATATATATATATGCATGCAATGGAATACTATCCAGTCATAAAAAAGGATGAAATTTTGCCATTTGCAACAACATGGATGAACTTGGAAGATATTATACTTAGTGAAACAAATCAAACAGAGAAAGCCAAATACGGTATGTTATCACTTATATGTGGAATCTAAAAAATTAATGAGTATAACAAAACAGAAACAGACTCACAAATGTAAAGAACAAACTAGTGGTTACCAATAGGGAGAGGGAAGGTAGGTGTAGGGGACTAAGAGGTACAAACTACTATATATAAAATAAATAAGCTGTAAGGCTACATTGTACAGCACAGGGAATACAGCCAATATTTTATAATAACTTTAAATGGTGAATAATCTATAAAAATTTTGAATCACTGTATGGTACACCTGAAACTAATATAATACTGTAAATCAATTATACTCAATAAATTTGTTTAACTTTTGTGCTTCAAAGGACATTATCAAGAAAGTTACAAAGAGAAGGGGAGAAAATACTTATAAGTCATATATCTGATAAGGGAATTGTATACAGAATATATAAAGAAATCTTACAATTAAATAATAAAAATAAATTAATAAAATAAATAATAATAACCCAATTAAAAAATTGGAGTTTTAATCAGATATCAAATGATTTGAATATACATTTCTCAAATGTGTCTATCTTCAAAAGAAGACATAAAAATAACCAACAAGCACATAAAAAGATGTCCAACATCATTAGCCATTAGGGAAATGTAATCAAAAACCACACCCACTAGGATGATTATAATCAAAAAGATGGATAATAACAACCATTGTCGCAGACGTGAAGAAGTTGGAACCTTCGTATGTCGCCGGCAGGAAAAATGGTGCAGCCACTTTGGAAAATAGTGTGGCAGTCCTTTAACCAGTTAAACATAGAGTTACCACATGACCCAGCAATTCCACTCTCAGCAATTCTACTCCTAATTTTCAGAGAATTGAAAACATGTGTCTACATAAAATATGTGTATGTGAATGTTCATAACAGCATTATTCACAATGGGCAAAAAGTGGAAGCTGCCCAAATGTCCATCAACTGAAAATTGGGTAAACAAGATGTGCTGTATCCGTACAACTGAATATCATTCAGCCACAAGAAGGACTGAAGTATTGATATATACAACAGCATGGATGAACTTTGAAGATGTCATGCTAAGTAAAAGAAATCAGTCTCTAAAGGCCACATATTATGTTTTCCCATTTATATGAAATGTCTAGATTGGGCAGATCCCTAAAGGCATAAAGTAGGTGAGTGGTTTCTAAGGGCTGGGGGAGCAGGGAGTGGAAGAGACTGTTGATGGGTGTGGGGTTTCTTTGCAAGATGATGAAATTCTGAAATTAGATAATGGTATGGTTGCAAAACTTGGTAAATATGCTAAAATTACTGACCTGTATACTTCAAAAAGGTGAATTGATGATGTGATGGTTACTTTTATGTATCAACTTGACTGGGACACGAGGTACCCAGATCTTTGGTTAAACATTATTCTGGGTATATCTGTGAGGGAGTTTCTGAAAAAGATGAACATTTGAACTGATGGACTGAGTGAAGCAGATTGCTCTCCCCAGTGTGGGTGGGCATCAGCCATCAAGGGCCTGAATAGAACAAAAAGGCAGAAGAAGGCTAAATTCTCTCTGCCTGACTTCTCTTGCCCTTGGACTGGGACTTAAACCACTGGTGCACTTGATTCTCAGAACTTTGGACTTGAAACAGCACTACACCACTGACTCTCTCAGGTCTCCAGCTTACAAATGGCAGACTGTGGGACTTCTCCTCCATAACCATGGGAGCCAATTCCTTATGATAAACCCCTTTTTTATATTTCACTTAGAAATATATATATATTTACATACATGTCATATATACGTATATCTTATAGATTCTGTTTCTCTGGAGAAGCCTGACTAATATAGATGGTATATGAATTAATATCTCAATAAAGCTGTCATTTTTACACCTGGTATCAAAACATCCACCATACATTATGGAGAAGAAAAGAATTGTTGAATCTAAAACTCCTAGCAGAGGGCTAGGCACACAGTAAGTGCTAAATGTTAGGTTTTTTTTCCCTTTCCAAAGAAATGCTCCCCAACTCTCCCACCCCCTCATCCACCAACTCCCTTTAAGCAGTCCGCAGAACTTTGAGACATTCCACAAGGAAGGCTATGCTACGCTTGGCTACTCACAGAGCAGCCAGGGCCATTATGAAGCTGGCTGGGCTGGTCTTCCCTGATATTAATGAATAAGATCTTCATTTCCCTAAGAATGCATCAACCACTCTAGCCATCCCGGAGCGGACGGGGAGGCACATGCAGCTCTGTTAATCCAAGCAGGCCTCACATCCACTTTGATTCAAAGGTTTCATTCTGGTCGGTTTCCACGAGGAGGACAGTTTATTAGTTGGCGATGACAGGCTAAGTGAACTCAGGTACTGGGTGTTGGGCTAAGGATGACAACAAGGCTATTTTAAGTCACCGGAGTTCAAGGGTATCTGCCTCAGTGCTTTTGTTTAAATTGATTTGTAGTCCTGCTCGCTTGACCTTGCTGCATAAAATAGTTCCAAGGGAAAAATGGAAGAGCACAATTCTAGCCAAGGGAACAGCTGTGTTCCAGCACACCGCCTCTCCCCACCACCCCGCCTCTCCCCACCACCGCCCTACCTGCATGCCAGTGAACCCACCGCCCAGCTGACCTTGACTGTGGGCTTTGCCTGTGACGCAGTCATCACACTGGAGTCACAGGTGTCAGAGAACGGTGGAGCAGGGTGGTGCGGTTGCCCGGGAGGGGAAAGCCCAGAGAGGGAGAGGGCTGTCTAAGGTCGTGAAATGAGTCAGTGACAAAGCTAGGCTTTTAATATCCAGGTTGGTATAACTCAGACTTCTTCTTTCAATTCTTATAAAACTACTTGATATTTATTAAGTACTTACCATATTCTAGGTAGTCTGTAATTCTTTATATATATTTGTTCCTTTAATTCATACAACAGCCAATGAGACAAGTATAGTTGGTAGCTCCATTTCACAGATGAAGAAACTAAGAATTCCCATTTTACGTGGAACTTGAGTAATTTACCCAAGGTCACATGGCTAGTAAAATGGCAGAGATGGGATTTGAACCCAGGGAGTACGACTCTAGAACCAGCCTCTCAGCCATCCCACCATCCCTCGATCTGCCTATCACATTGTGAAAGAAAATGAAATCAGATTCTGCCAGAGTCTAAGCTGGACAGTTCAGCTACCTGATGTGACTGGGACCAAACTGATCTGGTTATTGTCACATCCCCAAACCTCCTCATGCAGAATGGAGCCAGAGGACACCACTCTTCAGAACCACTCCTCTATCTAGGTTTCTGGAGTGCCCAAAGCAGGACTAGCCAGCCAGTATGAAATGTCTACACTTGATGTTGGTTCCTGGCACAGCCCAAACAAGCTGTCCTGTCCTCTCCTCCTCTCTGACCAGCCAAGATCTGCACCCCTGCTCCTCCCTTTCAGCCTTTAGCTAATCAGCCTGCTGGGGTTTGTTACTTGAAATGAGCAGAAGGAGCACTGGACTGAGAGAGCATTCAATGTGTGAAATTCCTGTGTGCCCTTGAGTAAGTCACTTAACCTCTCTGGCCCGCAAATGCCTCATATGTAACATAGATTTTCTCACAGGGTTGTTCTGAAGATTCAAAGAACGTGCATGGCGTGGGAGGTTTTGAACCCTGGAAAGAACCAAGCGTTTAAGGAGTTATCACCATGATAGAGACCTGGGCAAGTGATGGGGTGTAATGAGAAGGAGTGACCAGTAGGTGGCAGTGCTTCAAAGCAGCCGATGGGATGCCTGAACGAGCGTCCTACCAACCTTTCCTCTTCAGGTATGTGAAATCCTAGCCCCCAACCCCAAAATACATCTAAAAAGGGAAAACTGATGCTCAGAGAGCAGAAGCACCACTTCCGGGGACCACCATAACACAATGGCAGAGCCAGGATCAGACCCCAGGTTGGTGGGTTTATGAACGTCTTCATTCCGTCCCTGTTTATGAGGTTCCTACTGGATGCACATGCGTATGTGAGGCCTTTCCTATGAGTTTTATTGTATTTATTGATTCCCAGCCCCATCCAACCTCTTGTCTGCCACCTCCCACTGCTTCCTGGGCTGTACTCACTAGGATAAGTAGTCACCCAGCTTAAAGTGGACACTGGACAGGGAGAGGTGACAGAAATCACCCTGGATGGGCTAGAGGCCAGGAGATGTGGTTCTAACTCCAATATCACCTCTAGTTTGTTCTGTGTCCTTGACCAACGCCCTCATTAGTAGGTCATGAAATCAATATAGGGGATATTTAATTGTAAAGAAAAGAATCTTTTAAATGCTAGCATATATCTGCCGTAGTATAGCTAAACACTGGGATTTTTTTAACATTCCATTTTTACATACACACATGTAAAATCCTGTGTCCTTGTATGTGTGTGTGTGTGTTTGTGTGTCCATGTGTGCACATGTGTACTGGGTCCTGATAATGAAAGGCATTTCGTCTTACTCATCACAGTCTCACAGTTCTGAGAACCCTAACGAAGGGTGATTCTAACTCTGTATCCTGTGATCCAGCGTCTCCTGCCCTTTGCACCTGCACATCTGCAAGCTGACCCCCAGCTGCTCAGGAATCCCTACCCATGCGCATTCCTACTTTAGGCAACTTGCTGCCTCAGCAGCAGAAAGGTCTAGTAAACTCCTGTCTTCCATCACTTACTATACTGATAATGTGCACAATACCATTTTATCTTCAGTGCTATCACACATGGTAGATATTTCCCCATCTACACATGAGAAAACTAAGGCTTAGAGAAGTGAAGTGACTTGCCCAAGGCCTCATGGCTAGCAAGTGCCAGAGGCAGGACTTGAACCAGAGCCAGCCTCACCCAGAGAAGTTGCTGACTCCACTGCCTCAAGCTGTCTTGAGCACAGAAAAGGCTGTGGGGCCCTTTCTCCTTAAAAAAAAAAAAAAAGCAACAACCGCTTACCATAGCTTCCATTTCTCTTATTCTGAGTCACTTTTATTTTCTCTCTCTCTCTCTCAAGTTTGATTGAATTTGCACTTAATGAATCCAACTTTGTCATTTAGGGGATGTTGGAGCAATAAGACTTGACAAGGCGTGAGTGATGATGCAATCAGTTGTGCTGGGAGCCCTGGCAGGCCGCGGCCCAGAGCAGGGAGCTGTCCCTGCACCCTCTCTGGAGTGATGGCTGTGCAGCTCAGTCTCTGGGGAAGCTATGTGACTCCCTGCCAGGAGGAGACTGGCTGTGGGGTGGAGTTGTTTAATTGAGGCTGAGAGCTAGAGCAGATCTTTGGGTTAGAATGGGTAAGCAGGGAGGGAAACCAGGATCAGCAGTTCTACCACCAGCCTGCGTGCTCTGTGCCCTTGGGCAAGTCACTCTAGCCCTCTGGTCCTCTGTTTCTCCAACTGTAAAATGGAGCAATAGCCCAAAAGTTTTGTTGCTTTGTAAAATGTTGGTGGGAGGCTCGGGCTTTTATCAGAATTTCGAAGGTGGTTGTTTGACTGCAAAATAAGCTACTTGGAAGTCCATCTCATGTCACTGTACTTGCCTGTAACAAAAGGCATCTCCACCACCCGGGCCTCCGTGTGCCAGACTGGTGGGAGGGCCCCGGGGGAGGAAGGCAGGTAACAATCTTTGATAAAGAAGCAAAGTGAAAAGTCAAAATTTTATTAGTGTGATTCCACTTTTCTTAGGAAAAACAACATAAGCACAGAAAAAAGTGAGTGGGAGAATATTCCCTAAGTGCTTACGATCAGGGGTGGAATTCTGTGGATTTCCTCCTTATTCTTATCTGAAATTTTAGACTTTTTTTTTTTGATGAAGTAAAACACACATACAGGAGAGTGCATGGACCATAAATGTAGAGTTTAAGGAAGAATTATAAAGTGCACATCTACGCACTGTCTTCCTTGCTGCTCCTTAGAAACCTCTCAAGTGCTCTTCTCCACTAAACTGTCCCTGCTTCTTGACAGGCAGTTTTTTGCCAATCATCTCTTTTTAATTTTCCAGTTTTACTCCCTTAGTAGGGACCTCTAAAGAATAGTTAGTTTTTCCTCTTTTTGAAATTTATAAAGATGGAATTATACCAAATGGACTCTGGGGCTATGTGTTTATCATCTTTAAATCAGTATTAATGTCTTTCAAATGGATCCTTGAGCATGTGGTTAAAGGTGGTACATTTCTGACGCTGTGCTGAAGTAAATTTTAAGTCTGTACTACAGTTCATCTACCCATTCTCGTATTGGTGGACACCTGAGTTGACTTCTCTATATTTTCTCATTTTTCTGTAATGAACATATCATTTCAGGTGGAATGCCTGGAGCATAGTAGGTGCTCAGTTAAAATTTTTGAATAAATGTATGAAGAGTGATAAGTTATTATTATTTTCTAATTAAAGAACAGTTTCAGTGGTACTGGAAGGGTTGAGACTATGAACAAAGAGAGATCAAAGGGAGAATTTTCCAGATTTGCAGATTTTCCCCGGAGCTCAGAGGAGCCACATTGGGTTGAAACAGAAGATTGGTGGATGGAATCTCCATTACCTAGAAAAGCCTCAAGCATATTTGGGCGTCCCATTTAAAATTAGTATAGAGTAATATTGAAAATGAAGAAAAATTCCCACAATCATAGTGTTACATGTGTGATTAGAAAAAATGAAAATTTACAGAAAGCATTGCAGCAGAGTAGGAAAAGCAATTAACTAGGAGTCGGAGAAGCTGAGTCTAACTCTCCACCCTTTCATAAATGAGCAATGCAGCCTTCAAATAGTTGTCTTAACCACTCAAGGGTCTCAGTTTCCTCACCTGTAAAATGGGACTAATTCCTCAAAGGGCTGGTCAAGGGAGATGCTGTAAGTGACTGAGTTTTGTGAAGGTCTACACAAATGCTGAAGGTTTCACATGAAAGTGCAAGACAGAAAGCAAATTGTTTAGACGGTCCATTTCCTGACATAGAATATCCATTTCCTTACTAGCTACCACACACCACCTCCTGCCTGAGGCCCAGAAGATGCAGACAGGAGGAGATCACCTGCCTATCAAAGTAAGGGGAAGAGGCCAATTTGAAATAAAGTGACCTCTTTTACCATTAGGCTCTGACTTAGTTGGGAAGGTTAGGGGCAGGGGTGGGAATGGGCGATTCCCTAGTAAGTCCCTGCTGTCCTATTAGCCCTGTGAAGGAAAGGAGGCTGTCTGGGCCAGGCAAATAGCAGACAATCTGTTTTGAAAGAGAGAATGAAATAATAACAGTATTTTTAAAACAGATCTAGGAAGAGCTCCCCTCCCTCCTCCTTCTGGGTCAGAGATCTCTTCAAAAAGTTAACGAAGGTCTTTGAATCCTCCTGAATCCCACAGAGATCCTGGAAGGCCTGGTAACAGCCATGCATCACAGCAGAGCTCTTGACCAGTTCTTTTGTTTTTGGTTTGTTGGTTTGTTTGTTTTTGAGCTGAGTTCCTCGTTCGTTCGTTCTTTCTTTTTCTTCCTTCCTTCCTTCCTTCCTTCCTTCCTTCCTTCCTTCCTTCCTTCCTTCCTTCCTTTCTTTCTTTTCTTTTTTGAGCTGTTGACCTCAATGGCATAGATCCCTTCTCAGAACAATTGTTTTTAAATGGAAATAATGTGTATATATTTAAGTGCACATCCATTTTTTTATGAAAATATTTTGTGGGATTGCAAAGAAAGTCAATTATACTGGAATATAGTTTTCAACATATTAACAGAACAAACATGGGTAATAATAACAGATATGTTTCTTTATTAATGCATAAATAATCAAGCTCCAGCAACACGTCTAACAGTTAACATGATTTTGAAATAATGAAGACCCTTAATGAGATTTCCAGGTATCTGTAGCAACTGTATTGTGATAGAAATATCTATGATTTTTATTGGTGACAGTCATAGTACTGCTAAGGTATCTGTGGTTTGTTATCTTCAAGCAAAAGGGAATGCTAAATTTCACTTGTGAAATTCGTGAAAGTAAAGAAAAATAGACATAGAATTTTTTTCCCCATTCAAGTTGTAGACCTCCTGAATTCTAACCACATGTTTCAGGTTATAAGCCCCTAAGGGTGTTTGAAATTGTTTTTATTAATAATGAAGTGGCCCACACTATGCCACTGTCTTTTGGGGGGAAAAAGTCTCCTTTTACAAACACATGAACACACACAAAGACTCAGGTACCTGTGGAGCAAAAGGTGTGGAAAGGACATAGGACAGACTAGCTCTGGGACCAAGGAGGGTCTTGCGGCATAAAAGCAACTCAGTTAGTACAAGAAGTAAATTTGGTTCTAGATGCTTTTTAAACTTAAAAAATAAAGCGAAGTAAACCAATGAACTAAGCTTACTGCTTTAGATCTTGGAAAATAGATTTCCCCACCCCCACCACACACACAAACCCCTTGGAAAAAAGTAGGCAGGAAAGAAAGATAATGGCAGGAATAAACAAATTAGGAAACACAGAAGCGGTGGAACCAATAAATAAAACCAAGAGCTGATTCTTTGAGAGAGCTAATAAAAAAGACCAACCTCTGGCAAATATAATTAAGGGAAAAGGCCCAGATGAAATCAGAAATGAGGAAGTGATTACAATGACTAATCAAAAAGATTAAAAATATCAGGGTGGGGAACACTGTCATAACGCTGCGGCAAATTTGTTTGAAATTATCAATTAAACAGACAATAGTCTACAAATGTATAAAATAATCCAATAAGGAATGTAGGTTAGATCAGCAAACAAGGAAGACTCTGAGAGTGAGAAATTTATTAAAGAACAGTCCTTCCCACCCCTGAAAAGAACATTTGCACCCACCCTGGAGTCTCTGGAGAAATCTATCCAAATTTTACAGAAGAGTGCATTTCCATGTTATATAAATTATGCTTTAACATAGGAAAAATGGTTTTTTAAAAAAAAACTGCTAATTCATTTTGCAAGGCAAATGCAGTCCTGATTTTAAGCCCTGATACAGAATTTTTTTGAAAAGGAAACAGGGTCCAATATCATTTTTAAATACAGTTCCAGCAAATAAGTGTTCTGCAGCACATCAAGAGACTAAAATACCATGACCGCAAAGGGTTTCTCCAGCAATACAAGGAAAGTTCAGCACAAGGGTATCTATTAATATAATACATCAGATCAATAGATTAAATAATATGAACCATATGGTCATCCTAATGGATGCCAAAAAATGCATTTCAATAGATGTCAAAACATTTTTTAAAAATAGGAATAGAATGCCACTGCCTTAACATAATAAGGATCTATTTAAAACCAAGCCAGTATCCTTTTTAATGGAAAAACATTAGAGATTTTCCCATTAAAAAAGGGAACAAAATAAATAAGCTCTCTATCACCATTATTATTTAATACTATATTGATAAATCTGGCTGATGTAATAAGACATGAAAAAGAAACCATAGGAATAGTTATTAGAAAGATAAAAAAAACTTCATCCACAGATGATATGATTATACCTTTTAAAAATCTGATGTTCTCATCTCAACTACCATTAGCAGTAATACAAAAGTTCAATAACTGGCTAGATGTGGATACATGATAAATATTTTAAAAATCAATAACTTTCTTAAATAAATGCAATAACAAGACAGAAAACAAATTTTAAAATGAGATCCAAGTCATAACCAAATATAACTAGTTAAATACTAAATATTAAGACATGAACCAGCATACAAAATTCAAAGTTCAAAACTTGAATAATAGAAAAATATATTTTCAACATAAGGTCTAAATACTTTAATTTTGTGATTTAATGAGTCAAGGTAATCTCAAAATAATACAAATGAATTTTTTTACAGAATTTGACAACGTGCGTTTAAAAATAGTTTTGAAAAGAACAGGCAAAATAGCAAAGATTATTCTGAAAAAAAGAACAACGATAAGAGCTCATATTTAAATAAGTCATTAAAGAACAAGAACTGAAATGGTGCGGCCCTGGAGCAAAATTAGATCTAAAACTTAATAGCCCAAAGGTCCAAAATCAGACTTGAAGACGTAAGAGAATGTAACATATGAAGAGGGCGTCACAAAATGATAGGGAAGGGAAACACTATGTAATAAAGGAGTTGGTTGGTAGATAAGCAGAAAAATTAGTTTTGGTTTGCGCCTAAAAATAAATCCCAGATTTAGAAGGGATCAATTGAAAAAAAATATAATTATAATTATAAACCAAGTTTAAGATAAAATGGTGTTTATCCCATCTAAGAAATAATAATGGCAGGCGAAGAGTAGAAGAAATACGAGCAATTACAAAGAGGAAAAATGGACAGATGAAGCTATGTTAAAATACTAACTGTATGCACAAACTAAGAGACAAAGAAACAGAATACACTAGGGGTAATATTTCTATCAAATGGGCTCTTCACTATTTTTTAAAATTTGACGTACCTGAGAATCTAAAGAAAGGACTCTTTCACATATACTTGCAAACACACATACACACACAGACACACATGAGTGCACACACACATTCACTCCGACACAGTCACACACATACACACACACATGCACATGAGTGGTAGGTATGCTTGCATGGGGCTGGTGGACACCCTCAGCCTCTCCTTGGTCCCAAGTTTAAGAATACCTCATCTAGGCAGGATAGAATATGTTAAAACATGTAAGAACAACCCAAAGCCAAGCAAATACATGCGCAAAAGGCTCAACCAAACAATTCACTGAATAGGAAATAGAAATAGTAAATGCAAGGACGAATGATCTATAGGCATAAACTATGCTCCAGTTTTTGTCTACAAAATTATCAAATTGGTATGAAACTGATTTTAAAAAGCAAACTAATGTTAGTGAGGTTTCAGGAAAATTGCCACATTGCTAATCCTTTTTGAAAAGTGATTTGAAATACCTAACAACAGCCCCAGATCATCGATAGTTTTTGACCTAATTGTTCTTTTTCTGGGAATTTATGTTGATGAAATAATCTGAGGAACAAAGCTCCTTAAAAACATTCGTTGCACCGTGAAAGTAGAACCCTCTAAAATATTTAAAGAAAGGGCAGGGGGACAGCTAAACAGTTTTGGGAATCCAACATAATGGAACAAAGTACTGCCATTAAAATGATAATGATGAAAATAAGAAAAAGATTATGTTACACTAAGTTAAAAAGTAAAATAAAGTTGTATAGTTTTTATTACAAAAATGGTGATGAATGATAAATTAATTTTTGAAAATTTCCCTTAATGTTATACATAAAAATTATATTCTCTGCTAAGCATGGAGAGGCCATCATAATATAATAGAATCTGAGAAAGAGAGAGATCTTAGAGAGCTTAGGGGCTGCAACTCAAATCCAGGACTCCTGAATTAATTGAATTATGCACACGAGCTATTTGAGAGAAGTAGGGGCCTCGGAACTTCTGTGATGAACTCTAATTTCCTTTTCCTTTCCCCAGCTCTTCTTTGCCATTTTCTTTTTTCCTTCAAGTGGGTGATTCTTCTACTTCATGATCATGATGTGAGCTTACTTCTTCCTCGAATCCTATCAAATTCATAAAGCATTCAAAATATCTATTTGTATCACTGCTGGAATGAAAAGATATTTTAAAGTAATGTGATATAAATGAACTCAATTGAAGGAGATAAAATTCCTCACACAATGTAATGCAGACTTCCTCTAGAATGCAAGCTCCACATCTGTCTCCTACCACTGAATCTCTAGCATCCAGAGCAGTATTTGGCACATAGTAACTGCTCAATAAATATCAGATGGTTGGAGGGGTGGATGGATGACAAATAAGGGCCCACCTAAGAAGTAAAGAGAAACAGGCTTGAAAACCCTAAAACTCAGCAGATGATGGCCATGGCGGTCCACATGGAGGTCAAGAGGGGCAAACTGAAAGATTTTAGGAAGTGCTACAGGCCCACACTCAGCGCATGTGGCTGTAACATTTGCCCCCATCTTTCCCCGAGGTACCCTAAAAGCTGGTGCTCTAAGTTGAGATAGATAGACTGGTTAGAGAAGGGGCACAGTGACCCCAACAAACTCAAATCTCAAAAGCAAAATATGCTTGATTGAACCACGAATGGCCCTTTTCTGTAGGTCCCTTTGGTAGAGACTTTTCCCAATTCCCACTGGCATCTGCACGTTAGACCTCCTCCAGATGCACATAATCAGGGGCAGGCATCGAGGGTGAGCTAATAGCAAGCCCAAGAGTGACTTGGGAACTGTGTCTGCCCGTGCCCACACAGAGGGGGTTAAAGGGTATGTCCACAAAGAAGTGAGTTTCCCTGCTAAATGACTGCCTTAACAGTAGTTCTAACCTACTCCGTGTGGTAAATTGAACGTGCTGACTAGCCAACCAAACCTTCAGAAACATAAAATTTCTCTTAAGTCTGAGATAAAAAGAACTGAACTTGGTCCTCCTCTGACAGACTATCTGCAAATCCAGGCTTGCCTGTGAAGAGTAAGAAAACAAAAACAATCACCAGATTGTCACTTTTATCAGGATAAAGGAAGGAATCAAATCAGATATATAATCTGTACAAATGTTCCCCTATACAAATAAAACAGACTTACTTCAAGAAACAGAAAGAAAAATATTAATGTAAAATGTATATTTTCCATGAGATTTGAGAATATATTGCATTTATGGAAAGGTAATTCTCTGAGATAAGACAATTTTACTTTAAGAGGGAAACTATGATTACAGAATTTTAAAAGGTAGTAGGGTCAGTGAAGAGCATATTAAACATTGAAGAAAACAGAATTAATAATTTAAAATGTCTCTTGAGAAAAAGAAAATCTCCTAGAATTCAGAGAGAAGCATAGTGAGATGAAAGATGAGCAAAAATATCAGAGTAAATCTAAAAGTGACAATAACAGTTTGAGAGAAAAGCACCCACCAAGAGTTGGCAAAATTAACTAAAAGAATCTACATCTAGACACATCTTGGTGGAATTTCTAAATGTCAAACATATAGGAAATGAGTCAAGGATTTTTTTAACATTTTTTATTGAGTTATAATCATTTTAAAATGTTGTGTCAAATTTGAGTGAAGGATTAATAAGATTTTAATTTTAAAAATAGAATCAACCAAAATAAAAATAAGAGAGTACATGTAACTTCTGAAAAAGCAGAATAAGAGTAAGTGGAAAATGTGAACAATATAACCAAAGACTGGGAAAGAATATAAGAAACAACATAAAATACAATGACAAAAATCAAAACAAAGATACTAGTCATCATAATAAATATAAACAGATCAAACTTCTCTATCAAAAGACAAAGATTAATATACCGAGCCTAAAAGCAGACTCCACTTAAACTAAAATGATAAAGTTTAAAATAAAGGAATGGGTAAAAAGATACAAGGCAACTGTTACTCTGCAAAGGGAATACGGGGACAATATTAACATAAAAAGTTGAATTCAAACCAAAATTTTAAATGGGATAGGACTAAATTATTTTGATAAAAGTAAAATTCTTATTTATGTTGTCATGAAATTTAGGCACTAAATAACATGGCACTAGGATATACAAAGTAAGCAAACAATAATGATGAGAGGCTTTAAAAACACTACTACATCCACACTTTCACTTCTGATCATGATGGAGTAACTGGAAACAGACTATCCCTTCTGTCAAAAAAGTCTAGAAAAGTGAACAGAATAGATGAAATTTAATAAATTCTGACATTCAATTAAAAAATTAAGCAGTAAAATACAATCAGTAATGAGGAGAGACAATAATCAATTGAAACTGATCCAGAAATGAAATCAATAAATATAAAAGGACATTAAAACAGTATTATAACTGTATTTCATGTGTTCAAGAAGCTAGACAAAGGTAGAACAAGTTAAGTGCAGACACAGTAGATACAAAAATTGATCCAAATCAACTATTCTACAGATGAAAATTATAATGTCTGAGATAAAAACATACAATGAGTGGGATTAACAGCAGATTTGACATTGCATGAGAAAAGATAAGTGAAATAAAAAATGTTGTAATGAAACACAAGAGAAAGGAGACAAAAAAAAATTGAATGAGCATCAGTGAGCTGTGGAAAAACTTCAAGCAAGCTAGTACAAGTGTAACTGGAGTTCATGAAAGTATCAGAGGGCAGAAAATATATTTGAAGAAGTAATGGTTTTTACACAAATCTGTAAACCCACAGACCCAAGAAATTTAACAAACTCTAAGCACAAGAAACAGTAAAAAGATAACTATACCAAAATGCATCAAAATCAAATTGCTTAAAAACAATGATAAAGAGAAATTCTCTAAAGCAGCCAGATAAGAGATATTATATACCAAAGAACAAGGAAAAGGATGATGTCAGAATTCTCTTTAAAAACAATGCCAGCTAGAATACATTGGATAGTGTCTTATAGTACTAAGAGAAGACTATCAAAATAAAATTCTATTTCCAACACAAATATGTTAATGCCAGGTAAAATATATTCTCGAGCAAATAATATAACCAGAGAAAAACAGGTCATTTCATAATGATAAAGAGGATCAATTCTTCAAGATGATGCAAAAAAAAAAAAAGCATTTGACAAAATTCAACACCCATTCATGATTTAAATTTTCAGAAAAATAGGAATGGAAGAGAATTTCCTCAGCTTGATAAAATGCATCTACAAATAAATCTTCTGCTAACATTATGCTTAATAGTGAAAGACTGAATGTTTTTTGCCTAAGACTGGGAAAAGGGGAAGAATATCTGCTACATGAAAATCAGTTGTATTTCTATATATTAGCAATGAACATACGAAAATTTTAAATGCAATATCATTTACAATTGCTCAAAACAAAATAAAATATTTAGGTATAAAATTCACAAAACATATGCAAGACTTGTATCTTCAAAACTATAAAATGCTGATGAAAGAAATTGAAGATCTAAACAAATGGAAAGACATATCATGTTCATGTTTTGGAAGACTCAGCACAGTAAAAATATTAATGCTCCCCAAATTGATGTATAGATTTGATGCATCTTCTATCAAGACACCAACAAGATTTTTTTGTAGGTATACACAAGATTCTTAAAGATGTATATGAACAGGCAAAAAATTAGAATAGCTAAAACAATTTTGAAAAAAAAATAAAGTGGAAGGAAACTATCTGATTTCAAGACTTACATAGCTGCAGTAATCAAGACCTCTATCAGACAGGGGAGTTGCATCAAGAATACATAAAGAATTCTCACAACTCAGTTATAAGAAAGAGAAGAATCCAATTTTTTAAATGGAAAAGATTGAAACAGATAGTTTCACAAAAGAAGATATACAAAATGTCAATGCATAAACATCATCTGGGAAATGTAAATCAAAGCCACAATGGGATGCTACTATATAATCACTTAATGGCCCCAAATTAAAACACTGGTAACAGCGAGAATGTGGAACCAATGAAACTCCTGTGTTGCTGGTGAGGACGTAAAATGTACAGCCACTATGGAAAAAAGTTTACCAGTTTCTTATAAAGTTAAATACATGCTTAAAGTACAACCCAGAGAAATGAGACAATGTGTTACTTGAAGACTTGTACAAAAATATAGCAGCTTTAATCATAGTAGCCCAAACTGGAAAAAAAATCCAAATGTCCATTAACTGGTGAGTAGATAAACAAGTTGTGGTATATCCATACAATGAAGCACAACTCAGTGACAAAGAGGAATGAACTAGTAGTACTAGCAACTACATGGATGAATCTCAGAATATTATGCCAACCAAAGGTATCAGACACAAAAGTGTATGCTCTGTATTGGTCTCTTCATAAGAGGTTCTAAAGAGGCAATAGTTAATCTATAGTGACAAGAAACAGAAGACTTGCTGCCTGGGATCAGTGCTGCGAGGAGAGGAGAGAGGTCTCCTCAGAAAGGCCACAAGGGAACTTTTGGCATGATGGAAATGTTCCCTATCATGACTGCAGCATAGTTCACACTAATCAAATGTACACTTAAGGTTGGTACATTTTAGTGTATCTAATTTACATACAAATTAGTTCTTGTTAAAATTGATAAAATTGATTTGAAATAAACAATTCTCAGTCTTTGACAGATCAAAAGAAGGAAATAGAGGAACTAAATAATACATTTCATCATGACAGATGAGAGAGAGAGAGAGAAACAGAATATTCTCTAAATACATTATTCTCAAATGTTCACAAAAGAGTTTTTAAATTGATGGTCCCAAAAGTTACCAAGAAAAAAATTAATCTTCTAAAAGTAGGATTTCACTGACACATTCAAATGCTGCAATGCAACAAAATAAGAAATGGATTGCAAAATAATAAATAAACATCACTTGGAAAATTAAAAATGCCCTCATAAATAAAGCTTAAGTCAGAAACAAAATAACGTTGCAACTACAGGCTGGAAAATGATTATGATAACACTGTGTATGAGACTCCAAGGTAATGCTCAGAGGATAATTCATATTTTTAATATTGTTTATTGTAAAACGAAGAATCAAAACAAATGAACTAAACATTCATTTCAAGAAGTAAAAAAGGAAAATAAAATGGATTTAACTAAAGAAAGAAAATAATAAAGTTAAGTTGATGAATTGGGAAAAAGGAAAAGAATTAATGAAGTCAAGATTTGCTGGGTTTTTTTTTTAATATTAATAGTAAGACAAAGTTCTGGCAAAACTAATCAAAAGAGAGAAAGAAATAGAGAGAAAAAGCCAAATTAACATTATTTGAGTGATGTCAATGAAAATGGCAAAACAAGGATGTTCCAAAATTCTCTCCTTCCTAAAAGCAATGAGAAAACTGGCAAAAGTGGTCAGAGTCAACTTTTTCAGAACTCTGGAAATTAACCAAAGGCTTGCAGCAATGGGAGAAGTGTGTGTTCAAGAAAAACAGCCGAATCTCAGTAAGAACAGAAAACTCTGTGGTATTTTAATTGCTTTAATCTAATCTTCCATTCTTCAACTTGGCAATAGGCTTAAAAATTAACAGCCTGCATTTGTGGTGAAAACCAGCAGCCTGGCAACTTTTAGAGGGAGCAGAACAGGACTGTAGCTCCTTCAAAGCCTCGTTCTCAGTCAGTTTTCATTATTTGACATATCTGATGGGTCCCTGGAAGACGCTGTGTTCAAGGCTGTCTTCATTTGACCTGATTCAGTGCTTTTCCAATGCAAAAAACCTTTTCCCTAGAGGTGTTTGTCAAAACATTAATAGCCAATTGTTTAACTTCCTGGCTTCCCGAAATGGTAGATAATAGTTGAACCAAACAATAGACAAAACAAAAAATAAAGCTTAGTAGGAGAACTTGGAGAATGAGATGTGCATTTGGTCTTTGAAAAACTCTCCTTGACAGTACATTAAAAAATCTAGCTGCTTTATTTTTCTTTCAGAAATTCACATGCTTATCCTAAAATTCATATGGAAATGAAAGGGACTGAGAATAGCCAAAGCAACTTTGAAAAAGGAAAACAAAGTTGGAGGACTCATACTTCCCAATTTCACAACTTAGTACAAAGCTACAGTAATCAAGACAGTGCGGTACTGGCATAAGAACAGACATAAACATAAACTATGGTCATCTATAGTCAACTGACTTCTGATAATGGTATCAAGAAATTTCAGTGGGGAAAGAATAGCTTTTTCAGCAAATGGTGCGGAGATAACTGGCTATCTAGTTAAGAATGAAGAATGAGAATATACAAATGCATTTGGACCCCTATCTCACACTATATACAAAAATTAACTCAAAATGGATTAAAGATAAAATGTAATGTCTAAAATTATAAAATTCTTAGAAGAAAACATAAGTGTAAGACTTTGTGATTTTTTGATTAAGCAGTATTTTCTTAGATATAACATCTACAACTAAGCAAATAAAGGGAAAGATAGGTAAATCTTCATCAGAATTTAAAACTTTTATGCTTCAAAACAGACTGTCGAGAAATTGAGGAGACAACCCATAGAATGGGAAAAAATATTTGCAAAATACGTGACAATCATATATCTGATAACTGTCTTATACCCAGAATGTATGAAGAACTTCTTCAAATCAACAATAAAAAGACAAATAACCCAATTTAAAATAACCTAAAATGCAAAGGATGTAAATTGGCATTTCTCCAAAGAAGGGAAATGCAAATAAAAGCCATAATACTCCTCCACACTAGGCTGGCCACAATTTAAAAGATAGACAATAAAAGGTGTCACAAGAATGTGGAGAAATTGTAACTCTCAAACATCTCTAGAAGTAATGTATGATGGTACAGCCTTTTTGAAAAACAGTTTATCATTTCCTCAAAAGATTAAACATAGAGTTACCATATGACTCAGCAATTATACCTCTAGGTGTATACCCAAGAGAATTGAAAACATGTATTCACACAAAAAAACTTGTACATGAATATTTGATATTATTCATAATTACCAGAAAGTGGGAACAATCCAAATGCCCACCAAGAGTGAATGGATAGAAAAAATATGATAGAGCTGTGCAATGGAATATTATTCAGTCATGAAAAGGAATGAAATACTGACACATTCTACAATGTGGATGAATCTTGAAAATATTATGCTAATGAAAGAAGCCAGACAAGAAAGGCCAGATCCTGTTTATGTGAAATGTCCAGTTTAGGCAAATCCACAGAGACAGAAAATATATTAGTGGTTGCCAGGGGCTGAGGGGGAGGGAACAACAGGGGAATGACAGCTTAATGAGTGCCAGATTTCTTTTTGGAGTGATGAAAATATTCTGGAATTAGATAGTGGTGATAGTTATAAAACATGGGAATGTGTTAAAAACCAGTGAATGGTTCATTTTTAAAGTGTAATGTTTATAATGTGTGAATTATATCTCATTTTAAAAAATGTATAGTATTGGGAATGATAATTATAACCAAAGATCTGGAGAAAAAAAGTTATTTGTAAGTTGCATATTATGCAGAAATTACAAAAGTGCTGTGCTCCAAAAATTGGAAATTTTAAAGAACTGAATTATTTTATAAGAATATATCTCCCCAACATGGACTCCAGAGAGAAATAGAAAATGTGCATAGACTAAAAGCCATAATTGAATTTTAGATGGTTGTCAGAGAACTGTACCAAAAAGGCATTAAATCTATATTTTTTCATCAGTAGATCTTTCAAACTGAAGTCTGATAACACTTATACACATACACAGAAAAGAAAACTAATAGCCAGTCATGCTTGGGTTCTGGATATAAAATTTCTTAAAAAAAAAATAAAAGAATGATTGGATCCAGATGTACATTTAAAAAATAATACATCACCACCAAATAGGACTTATTATGAGAATAAAAGGTCAATTCAATATTAAAAATCCTCTATTATAACCAATCATACTAATGTCAAAGAATGGAAAACCATATTAAGTTTTTTACATACCAAAAATAATACTTAGGCAATTTGATTTTTTGAAGCCTATGTCAAATCAAACGTCAGCATTATGTTTAACGGCAAAGCAGTAGAAACAATGTAATTAAGATTGAAAAGACAAGGCCCTCAACCATCAGTGTTACTTAACTTCATTACATAAGTGACTGCCTAGGCGATTAGATGATAAACTAACGAAAGCATGTGATGTTCAACTTATTTAACAAGGAGTTTGATAACATAAACTTAAGATAGTCATTAAAAATATTCAAGTGTAGTCCTTTTTACTCTCTAAGGAAACTAAGATATATCATAAAACTGCTTGCCAATTAAAAGAGATTATAGTTAAAATTGTTCATCAAATCATTCTAATAATTTCCAGACCATTTGTTGATTTTTAGATATTATTGGTGCAATTTAAAAAAATGCAGCCTTCCTTAAATGATGATCTTTCTGAGATACAATCTGACATATATACCACACCAAATTCTTTCAATAACTTACCATTAATTGCCCGTCAATGAGTGACTCAGTAAATGCATATCTCTTAAGGTCTAGAATATTGTTCATATATGGCTGACTTATCTCTCAACTTCTGCTGAACTTATAGCAATTAATTTAGAATTTTTCTAGCCTTTAAAATATCTGGGTTTTCATATATTTAATTTCTATTGTCAAATAAGTTACAAATTATTTACTGTAATACTGTATTTACTTATAAAAGTCATTGAAGTCATTTATTAATCTTTTACTTTCAGTCCATGGTGCTTTATAAATACTGTTGTGTTTATGAACACAATATATGAGCATATAATGTGAAGTATAGTATTTCTGAACACAAATAATGGCCAAGACAATATTAATAATTTAATAAAGGAAAGAACATATTTTATTTAAGGAAAACAAATTAAGATAAAAATAACAATTGTTATTTGTTTATTTTTTTGGTCATTAAACAACAAATATATTTCTGATAATCTATCAATTTAATTTGTATTTCCCTGAATTAATACTTTATTTTATTTAAAAGTGTATACTTTTAAAATTTCTATAAAATCCTCTTTTTCCTTTAGTTTTAGATGTTCAGACATTTTTAATTTGGAGTAAAACTTTCTATTAAGCTAATGTGCTATTGATGTATTAATTAATAAATTAGCTTAAGTAAAATCTCTTTTTTAAAGTGCATAATTTTCCAATCGTTTGTTCCTGTTACACAATTTGTGTTCGATTGATAAACTTGATATAATTTTCAAACTGGTTTTGTAATTCTAGCTTCATAGACCAAACATTCTAACTTTCATTGTCTCAACTCCTAAATTTTCAGATATGTTATAAATTTTTCCTGATGTTATTTGATGTATGGTGGTAAATTAAGAAAACATTTATAATTACTTACTTGCTTTATGCATTATATCACATCATTCTGGGATAATTGAATTCAGTGACTTGGATAGTGCCAAATTGAAACATCCAAAAATTTTCCTAAATTTTGGCTGAAACTGCAGACTGTCTCCCTAGCTATTCATAGACACTGTTTATATAAAATCCAGTAAGGTTTTCATGGAATTATTTCTCACTGAGACCATTTTCTCATGTGTCAACAATAAATTTTGATAAATTATTTCAGATGTTGTTCCTTCCTGTTTCATGAGATCAACAAAAACCACTAAATTATCTTCAAAGTACTAAATCTCACATTTTAAGTAAATTATTAAAACTATTATATATGAAACAGTTGAGGCTACATCAATAAAAATTGAAATTTCACTGCCTTGATTTACACATTTCCAGCAAGTTGTTTTCTCATACCAGTAGATAAATATTTTGCAGCAAACAAGCCCATAAATTGAGATTGCTATGATAAGCCCATATTGATATTGCTTATTTTTGAAAATCAAATTTAAAAAATATGTATTTTATGTTTGACAATGCTCAGTAATTTTTAGCCATACGAGTGGTATTTCTAGATGTTTTTCATTTGTTTTATCAATATTCTGATTTTTTAAAAAGTTTTTATTATTGCTGAAGTTCTTTTTATATGAAACTGATATATAATGTTCCTATAATTTTCCTCATTGATGAGAGAAATTTCTTCTTATTTAAACCATGAGTTTTAGCAGAATGCAATTGCCCCTTTGATGAAATATGGATGTATAGCATTTTAAGCTTTTAATTGCATAAAAATTTTACACTTTGCTTATCTGAGACAGATTTACACACTAACCATATAAAATCACTGATCATTTTTATTGAAATAACTGAGTTGTTTTCATTCCACATATATAAATTATGTATTTTATTTTGTATTGTTTTTACATAGTATCAAAAGATGTCCTGGGTTCTGGTTTCTATGTAACATAAGCTATTCTTGGCAGGGTTCATTATTAATATCATTTCTTCTTCGTTCTTCCACAGTCGAAAGATTTATGTTTATAATATTTAAAAAGAACATTAAGAAATTTATCCAAACTCTGCTGAGTCTTCATTCTGGGTTTCATTTTTAATATTTTATTATAAAGTCTTAAATTTATAAATATCAGAACTTGTACAACTACTACTTACACAAAGAATTACAGCACACTAACTATAAAACCAATGTGAGAACTATGTAGGAAGCAGGGGAAACTACATAATTTGGGCACAATAATAAATTGTGTATTCTCCTAAAGGAGTGGTTCTCAAACTTTTTTGTCTCAGATCCCTTTTACAGTGATAAAAATTATTTAGGACAGCCTTAGATCTTTTGTTATGTAGGTTATATCTACTGATACTTAAGATATTAGAAGTTAAGATTTTGCATTTATTTGGTTAAAAATAGCAATAATAAACCTATTGACTACTAACATAAATAACGTTTCTGTGACAATATCTATATTTTCCAGAATGAAAAAATAGTGAAAAAAGTACTATTGTTTTATTATTTTTGCAATCTCCTTAATGCTTGGCTTAATAGAATTCAGCTGGATTCTGAAATCTGCTTCTGGATTTAATCTGTTTTGATATCACACATCATGTAGCCTCAGGAAAACTCCACTTACAATTATGGGACAATGAGAATGAAAAAGGCAAACGATGTCTTGGTATTATTATTAAAAGTTTTGTTCTTACAGACTCCTGAAAGGGTATCAGAGACTCCCCCAGAGGTCACCAACCCACAGGTTGAGAACCACTGTCCTCAGGTATAGAGTGTTTCTTAAAGTATATGCCACAAACCCATGCGGCCTTCTATGAAATGGGCCAGCCTGGTCAGGAATGCTGCCTAAGTGCTCAAATGTCACTCTGATGGGAGGCCCACTTATTGGCAGTCATTACCACATGCTACAGACATTAGTTTGAACTAATGGATTTGTATTAGAATCTATATCACTAACTGATTTGTCAGAACCTTGTCATTACTGGTAGAGTATTTACCAACTGGTAGGGAAATAGCTCAAAATCAGTAAATCATACTGGTAAGGACCATGGAATATCAGCTTTGCTGAGAGTTACAAATATTTTGAATGGAGAGTTACCATTGTCATTCTTTGTCAGTGATGTCTTGACAAATGAAAGCCAAAAAGATTTTTAAAAATCCCAAGTAATCAGTGCATTTCATAAAAAAAATATTTTGCAAAATAAAAATGCATATATGTGTGTTTATCAGCATCTATATCTAGCTTTCCTATATAGCAAGGACAATTCAAACTTAATAAAAAAATATGCAGAACATATATGAAGAACAGAATTTGACTCAGAACATATGTGGAATCTAAACAAACAAACAAACAAAAAAGCAAACAAAGCATAAATACAGAGCAGAAATAGACTCATAGACATAGAATACAGACTTGTGGTTGCCAAGGGGGTGGGGAATGGGAAGAGATAGACTGGGATTTCAAAATTGTAGAATAGATAAACAAGATTATACTGTATAGCACAGGGAAATATATACAAGATCTTATGGTAGCTCACAGAGAAAGGAATGTGACAATGAATATATATATGTTCATGTATAACTGAAAAATTGTGCTCTACACTGGAATTTGACACAACATTGTAAAATGATTATAAATCAATAAAAAATGTTAAAAAAAAGTACTAAGAAACATAAAAAAAGATACATTATTATCCTAGATGAAAGAGTTTAATATTATAATGCTCCCCAAGTTAATTTATATATTTAATGTTTCCTCTATCAAAATAATGCTATTATTTTTGACCTTGGTAAAATTATTTTAAAAATTTTTTTAAAGAATTTGTTCACTTCATCTAAACTGTTAAATTTATTGGCAAAAAATTGTTCAGAAAATTTACTTTTTAAAAAATTGAAGTACAGTCAGTTTACAATGTTGTGTCAATTTCTGGTGGACAGCATAATGTTTCAGTTATCCATGTACATACATATATCCATCTTCATATTCTTTTTCATTGTAGGTTACTACAAGATATTGAATATAGTTCCCTGTGCTGTACAGTAGATATAGGGTTAAATTTGATTTAAAAATATGTAAGAATAATGAAACAAAATCTGGAAAAAAGAATAGGTCAGGGAGTATGGTCTGTTTTATTAAAGATTAACATGTGTTAAAAATTTGCAGAGTGAAAATAATGTAGTTTTAAGGCCACAATAAATAGGCATATTAATGAAACAGAATAGAAAGTTCCCAAAAGACCCAAGGTGTATAACAATTTAGTATGTAATAAGAGAAGCATCTCAAATTCAAAGGAAAAAGAAGGATTATTCTTCAATAAATAGTGGTACAACTGACTAGTCATTTAGGGAAAAAAGTTAGGTGCCTAACTCACATCTTACACCGAGGTAAATCCCAGAAGCATTAAAGATTTAAATGTCCATGAGATACTTAGAGCAACTAGACAAAAATAAAGAGAAATATTTATATAATCTTGACAAAGAGAAAGCTCTTATAAGCATAGAAAAAAGTTTTGATCACCTAATAATTAAAAATTGCATAAAAATAATGAATAAAGTAAAAAAGAATGAACAAAATAATCAATAAGAAAAAGTTGAACTTTCCAGTAAAAAAGGGGACAGGAGCATATTTATGAATATACACAGGTGGCCAGTAAGCACAAGGAAGGATGCTCAACTCAGTTGTAATCAAAGAATAAGTATAAAAACAAGGTATCAACTTTCACCTGTTACACTGGTCAAGGGTAAAAAGAATCATGCCAACTACTGGTTAGTGTCTAGAGAAAGGAAATTGTAAGCTGGACCAACGGTTTGGGATGGAGTGGAAGTGGATTTGGAAGCACTTAAAACAGTTCTTAAAAGAGTCATAATCTTTGACGCAGCAATTCCATTTTTAAGGAAACGTTCAGGAAGTTTCCTAACAAAGAATATTCAAGAAGCTTTTCATAATATTATCTCTCTCAAAAAGATCAGAAACAACCTAACTGGTCTGTTATAAAAGTTTGCTAGATTCATACAAATCATATAAGAGTTTGGCATATCCTGATACACCACCTATTATATGTACAACATAGTAAGGGCACGGTATATTCATATGGCGAAATATTATGCCTTCACTAAATGTGGTATAAATGCATATTTATTGGCTTGGAGACAAGTTCATGATACAATTATGAAAGCACCATTCCAGGCAGCACGTAGAATCTGATCTCATTGTTCTTAAAGGTTATAGCCACATGTTTGTATTCTGTATATAAGTGTAGAAACATGTTTATCGGGCTTTACAGTAAAATACTGATATTCATTAAGTTTAGTGGTAGGCTTAAAGATGGTTTTACTTTTTGGCTATTTTTGCTGACCTATAATTTTTTCAACACTAGACATGACTTTTACCAATAATACATAGTTTTAAATCTTACTCCTTAGTACTTCAGATACACGTGCTCTGTCAGCTCCATGTAAGGGGAAATGAAGTAGAAGGGCTGGATGATGCTCTTGGAACAACTGTGTTGTTGGCTGACTTAATGGTACAAACAGACAATGAGAGGGGACCGCCAAGAGGTGCCTGGGATGCTGGAGTCCATGTGCATCCTCCTCAGGCTGGAGGGAAAGCACCCTCAGTAGTCCCAGATTCCCAGGCAGTTGGAAGTGGGGGGTGTGTGTGTGTGTGTGTGTGTGTGTGTTGAGTTGTCCTGTCTCATGGATCTATGTCATCCATCCCCTCTACCAGAAGATCAGACACCAGTCCCTGAGAGTGTGGGCTCCATGCTGCCCTGTTACCCCTCTGATTCCATTCTCTGTTTCAGTGATGACAAACTGCGATCCTCCTTCTGATCCTGCAGTGCCACTGAGCAGGGCGAACATGACCATGCTCGGTTCACCAGTCAGATCTTCCATCCTCACCAAGCCCTTTGCTCAGGACACAGCCAAGTGACTTACCACCCCAGATTATTATCTGCTTGTGGACCTGTATCTTCCAACAGACTCTGGCTTCCACCAGCCAGGAACCCACCTGGTTTGTATCTGAGGCCTGAGCCCTTGGCCAGATGCAGTAAACCTGTTACTAATCTTTGGAAATTTGGGATGAAACTTCATTTGCCTGCTGTTTCCAAATACTGCTCATTCATTCAACAAGTGTTCATCGAGGAGCATCTCTGTACCTGACACAGACCTGCATTTCTGCCTAAATAGCACCCTCACCCCAGCAGCTGGCAAAAACCTTTTCGGTGACTGGTGAGAAGCCAGAGGACCCGGGGCTTTGGCACGGACTGAGAGAGGGCTGGCTGCCTTCCTCTCACCTCTTCTGCCTGGCTCCCTCACCAAGAGGGGCGAGCCGAGGATTTGGACAGAGTATTCCAAGAGCACAGGATTTGAGGATCAAAACAACTCAAGCGCTTAGAAGCTGTGTGACTTTGGGCAACAGACTTTACTTCTCTGAGCCTGTTTCTTTGCCTATGAGCTTGGGGCTGATAGTAACGTGTACCTCACAGAATAGTTTTGATTCTTACGTGAAACAACGTATGTAAAGTTCATAGACTCAGGCTCCCCACGTGGAGCTTTAGTTGTTGCTGGCATTTCCCTCTGGTTATGATATTCATTAGCTGTGTCAGCTGTGGCAGGACTGAAGACTGCCCGGGACCCCACCACTACCTGCCATGCCTGGTGAGACCTGAGAACCCCCATGTGACAGGCGAGGCTACTGAGGCCCAGAGGAGATGCGACTTGCCCAAGAACACTCAGGGAGCCTGTTGTCGTGGCCACCAAGACCCAGGTCTTCTGCCTTCCACTAAGCCACGTGTTTTCTCTAAGGGAGAGTCAAGACTTAAAAAAAAATTAAATTTACGTTCCAAGAGGAGAGGGATTCCCCTCATTCTCTTGCCTTGACTTGAGTTTCCCTGGTACAGCTGTCTCTGCACCATTAGTGGGTGGTGAAGCCGGGCTGCTCTTTTCTGATGTGTATTTTGCATTTGTTAACTCCAGCTCAGCTGCTGCACACTGGTACACCCCGAATAGGCTCACTAAGTAGAGCTGGCAGAGGCAGGCTCCTCTTCTCTTCAGAAAAAAAAGATGTCGCTGGATTGGAAGCCTGCCATCAGCCTCATGTGGCTTATGAACCAGAGCACAGCATGCTGGGGGGTTGGATGCCAGCGCCCGCTCCCAACAAAACCACCCCACCAGCTGATAAGGATCATTGTTTCCCATCCTCCAAGGTTCCCAATCCAGCATTTCCCTGCCCTGCAGGAGACTCTGGGATAGAGGGTACCATGGTCAGAAAAGTTGGAAAGAAGTGCAAACCACATTTTCTTCATGGAGATCCTTGTTCCAAATTGGCATAATAAAACCCCTGAAGAGTGCTCAGAGAGAGACCCGTCAACCCACACTGAACTCACCTTTTCCAAATGTATTTGATCACAGAATACAACCTTTTAAAAGTCCAAAATAACCATTAATATGGTTGGTTCCCTCACTTCTCTCTCTGGTCTTTGATGAAATTTCATCTCCTCAGAGGACCTTCCTGGTCCCCTGGCTAAAACAGCACCCTACAAATCTCTGTATCTTCACTCTGCTTTGTGTTTCTCCATAGCATTTATCATGTGACACAAAGTTTGTGTCATATGATCATTTGTCTCCTTCTCTAGAATGTGAGCTCCATGGTGGAAAATGTTGCCTTTTTACAACTGTATTTTCAGTTTGCAGGACATAGTAGGGTTTGATAGATGCTGTTGAACAAATGAACATCCCTGCAAAAGACTTCAGTGCCCAACCTCTTAGTAAGAAAGTTTCCTTGAATGTCAACCAAAAAGTGGTCTGGGATAATTTCCTTATCTCAGACATGAATTTTGTAGCCAATTGGTGTAAATTTGACTTGGTTATACAAATTAATATGAGCTCTGTGAAATGGGACATTAATACAGCCTGCTAAAATTTAGCAAAAGTTGTTATTAAAATTGAAACAGAAATGCAGACAACTCCTTAAAATAGCTCATGCCTCCATCAGAAGTACCATCTGAATATTCCTCTTTTCCTCCCATTTATTGAGTTCTTATTTGGCGACAGATACCATGCTAATGATCTGACAGCCATTATCTCCTTTAATCCTCACAACCATGTTATGAGGAAGACTATTGTGTCCATTTTGCAAGCTCAAAGGTCTTCAGCAAGTTCCCCAGAAAGAGAATGGACTTTTGGATCATTTAGGGGAGTATTGCCATGTTGACAACATTGAGTTTTCCAATGCATGAAAATGGAATATCTCTTAATTTATTTAGCTTGTCTTGAATTTCAGCACTGTTTTGTAGTTTTTAGTCTACACATTTACACTTCTTTTGTTAAATTTATTACCAAGTATTTTATTCTTTTTTATTTTATTATAAATGGAATCACTTAATTGGTTTACTGCTAGTATATAGAAATACAATTAATTTTTAGATATTGAAGTTGTATCTTGTGACTTTTCTCAACTTGTTTCTTAGTTGTAGTAGTTCTTTTGTGGATTCCTTGGGATTGTGACATAAAGGGTCGTGTCATCTATGAATAAAGGTAATTTTATGTTTTTCTTTACAATTTATGCTTTTTTTTTTTTTGTCTAATGTGTTGGTGGAAACTTTTATTCAGTGAATAGAAGTGGTAAAATCAGTATCATTCCCTTGTTCCTAGTCTTAAGGATAAAGCATTCAGTCTTTCACCATTAAGTATGACTTTTAACAGTGTTTTGGGGGGAGATGCCTCTTTCTTCCTAGTTCATTGTGTTTTCATCACAAACAGTTGCTGGATTTTGTCAAAGGGTTTTTCTGGGACTACTGAGATGTTTATGTGCTTGTTTTCCTTTCATTCTATTAATACCGTGTATTACATTGATTGCCTTCCATATGTTGAACTAACCTTGCATTTCTGTAATAAAACCCACTTGTCATGGTGTATAATCCTTTTAATATGCTGCTGAATTCAGTTTGCTAGTATTTCATCGAGGATTTTTGCATCTGTATTCATAAGGGATAGCAGTTTGTAATTTCCTTTTCTTGTGATGTCTTTATCTGACTTTGATTTCAGGGTAATATTGGCCTCATAAAATGAGTTTGGAAGTGTTCTATCCTATATTTTGGAAGAGTTTGAGAGGGATAGCTATTGTTTCTTCTTTAAATAAGATAAAATTCACCAGTGAAGCCATCTGAATCTGGACTTTCCTGTGGGAAGATTTTTAATTGATAATTAAATTTCTTTACTTACTATAGGTCTAGTCTAATTTTCCATTTCTTCTTGAGTCTATTTTGATAATGTGTCTTTCTAGGAATTTGTTCATTTTATCTACATTGCCTAATGTGTTCACATAAAGTGTTCATAATATTCCTTCGTAACCCTTTTTATTTCTAAGTCTCTAGTGAGTAATGGCCCCTCTTTCTTGATTTCATTCTTGATTTTGGTAATTTGTGTCTTCTCTTTGTTTTTCCTGGTCAGCTCAGCTAAAGGTTGTCAATTTTGTTGATCTTTTTGAAGAACCAAATTTGACTTCATTTTTTTCTATTTTTAAATCTGTTTTTGTATTTCATTGATTTCTGCTATAGTCTTTGTTATTTTCTTTTTCTTGCTTGTTAGGGTTTACTTTACTCTTATTTTTCTAGTTTCTTATGGTAAAAGTTCAGGTTGTTGGTATAATTACAATACAAGGCCACTTGCACTCATTCCTATCAAATTTTATATCTGATATAGTCTTTTAAAGCTATATATTTCCCTCTGTTCTCTAGCTCCATCCCATAAATTTTGATGTCTTATGCTTTCATTTTCAGTTAAAATATTTTCTAATCCCTCTTGTGATTTCCTCTGTAACCAATTTGTTATTTAGAAGTGTGTCATTTAATTTACAAATATCTGTTAATTTTCTAAATCTCCTTGTATTATTAATTTCTGGTTTAATTCCAATGTGATTAGAGAACATACTTTGCATGATTTCAATCCTTTTGAGTTCACTGAGACTTGTTTTATGGCCCAGCATATGGTCCATCTTGGAAAATGTTCCGTGTGTGTTGGAAAAGAATGTGAATTATACTGTTGTTGGATGGAGTGTTCTATAGATGTTAGTTACATCAAGTCACTTGATAGTGCTATGGAAATTCTATAGTTATGGTCACCCTGCAGACCCAGGGCCACTTTAAGGAGTGTCTTAATCCCATACTTTTGTCCCCAAACATGAATTATTAAAACTTCTGATTTAGGGCTGTTAAATCTATAACACGGACTCAGTAGAGCTCAGCAAATGGAGCACAACGAGGCACAGCTCAAAGTTCAAGCTTGCCAGCAGGCAGCAACACAGCTCAAAGGGCATACTAGTCGCCAAGCAGAAGCTCAAAATGGTAGGCAGCAGGGCCAGTTACCAAGTCAAAGCAAAACAAGGAAACTCCTGGTGGCAGTGGTCGTCATATAGACATCCTGCCCACATCCCCAGTTGTTGTGGCTAACCCACAGATGTGGCATGGATCTGCCACCCAAAACTTGGTTTGGATGTTGAATCTGAGGATGCCACACATGCACCAATGAGGGGAGGAAAAGGTTTATTATTCACATAATGAAGCTTTCTGGATAGATCAGGGAAGGTTACCAAGTTGATATATAAAATAACTTGAGAGAGCAAGGAAAGGAGACTGGTTTGGGGTTTTATGGTGTTTAGGATATGAAGCTGCGGCAAGGGTTCCCAAGTGCACAGGCTGGGGTTGTGTGATGCTGAATTCTCCAACTATTGTTGTTGAATTGTCTGTTTTCCCTTTCAATTCTGTCCATTTTTATTTCATATATTTTTGAAATTATGTTATAAGGTCATATATAACTTGCATCTTCCTGATTATTTGCCCTTATATTATTGTGAAATGTCCCTCTTTGTCTCGAGTAGTATTTCTTATCTTAAAGTCTATTTCTATGATATGAATATCGCCACCCTGGCTCTCTTTGGGTTACTATTTGCATGGGATATCTTTCCATCCTTTATCTTTTAACCTATTTGTGTTTTTGAAACTGAAGTGTATCTCTTTTAGAGAGCATGTTTCTTTACCCAATCAAACAACCTCTTCCTTTTGGCTGAAGTGATTAGACCATTTCTATTTTGATAGGTTGGATTTACATTTGCCATTTTGTAATTTGTTTTCTATAGATCTCTCATCTTTTTTGTTCCCCTGTTTCTCTGTTACTTCCTTATTTTGCATTAAATTAATATTTTTGCATACCATTTTAACTCCTATATATTTTTTAGTCATTTTCTTATTGCTCCCTTTAGGATTATAATATGCATGTTAACTTATCATAATGTACTTAAAATTAATACAAATGTAATTTTGGTACAATATAGAAACTTTGCTCCAATATATGGCTCCATTCCTACCTTTCCTCCTTCTTGCTATTATTGTTATATGTATCTATATATAAACCTAGTAATAGAGTATTAATATAATTTTACATAATCTTACATATTTTTAAAAGTTAAGAGAATGAAACAAAAAATATATGCAGACTCTCATATTAACTCTCTTATTAATTCATGACTTATTTATCATTTCTGATGGTTTTTATTTCTTCCTGTAGATTCAAATTGCCATCTGGTGTCAATTTCTTTTGGCCCAAAGGACTTTATATAGTATCTGGTAAGTCAGGTCAGATAGTTATGAATTCATGGGTTCTCTCAGCCCTTTTTTTTTTTTTTTAAATCTGGAAATGTCTTTATTTAGCTTACATTTTTGAGGGAGTTTTGTTTAATGTGGAATGCTTGGTTGACAGGTTTTATTTTTTTCCCAGTACTTTTAATATGTCCTTCCAGTCTCCATTATTTTACATGGAAAGTCAGTAAAAATATTAATGCTTTCTCATATGTGCTGAGTCATTTTTCTCTTGCTGTTTTCAAGATTTTTCTCTTTGTCTTTGTACAGGTCAACTATGATGTGTCTAAATATGGATCTTTTTAATATTTATCTTATTTGAGGTTCATTGATCCTCTGGGAGGTCTAATGTTTTCCTCAAATTTGGAATTTTCTGCCCTTATTTCTGCAATTTTAAAAATTATTATTATTTTGCATTCTCTCGCCTCTCATTCTGGCACCACCATTGCATGTGTGTCAGTATGTTTGATGTTAACCCACAGGTTTCTCCATTTTTCATCAGCCTTCTTCCTCTCTGTCCTTCAAAATGGATCATTTCTACTAATCAGTCTTCAGTTCACAGATTCTTTGTTCATCTTGAATCTTCTTTTAAAGCCCTCTAGCTGAATTTCTCATTTCAGTTACTGTATTTTCAACTCCAGAATTTCCTTTTGATTCCTTTCAATAACACTTATCTCTTTATTGAGATTCCCTATTTGTTGATTCATTGTTGCCATACCTAAATTTTTTTAAACAGGATTTTCTTTAGTCTTTGAACCTATTTAAATAACTGCTAGGAAGTCTTTATCTGCCAAATCAAATACCTGGAGGCACTCAGGCAGTTTCTATTGTTTCCTTTTTCCTGAGTCACACTCCTGTTTCTTTGCATATCTTGTCTTTTTTGTTGTTGAAACCTGAACATTCTAGATAATATATTTAACAAGTCTAGATTCTGTATTTCGCCCCCATGAAAGTTATTATTGCTAATTTTTAAATTTGTCAGTTCAGTAATCTGCCTGAGCTAAGTCTGTCTCCCCAGGGGTGTGAAGATGCTGCTGATACCTCTTCCCAGGTTTTTGTTTTTTTATTGTTTCATTTTAGGCCCGGCCTCCTAAGGGTCATCCTTGTATCAGTGTTGCCTAGTAGTCAGCCAATGATTGAACAGAGTTTGTGCTAAAACACCTTAAGGTAGTAAGGCTTCCATCTTCTGCTCAAATCTGTGTGTGGATAAGGGGCACATTCAAATTTCAGGCCACTTCTGAGACTGCCCCAGCATTTGACTTTCTGTGGACCCTTGTGGGTCTCTTGCACACATATGCATAGCCTTAGGGTCAGGTAGGATTGTGTATTTAGCTTGTACTCTCTCTGGTCTCTGCTGCTCATGTGTGTAAGCTTAACCGGGAATATATTTGGTTCAACCATGACCATAATCTCAGACTAAGAGAGCCATGGGTCCTCTCTGCACACCTGCCACCAAAATAGTCACTTTTACTAATGCTGTTGGACATGGGTGTTTACTACCTAAATTGCATAAGCCCTCTTTGATTTCAGCAGTGCAGGTGCCTAGACCCGTGGCCCACCCTCTCCTGGAAAAAATCTCTACACCAACTAAACTTAGGGAAGGTGGGAGTCGGGAGCAGCCACAGGCAAGAACACCACACTTCTACTGTCTTACTCAAAGTTCAAAAATTTTTCAAGCATAAATGCTTCTCATGTTGGTGTATGTCATATTGGTGTATGTCTTTAGCTAATTTCCAAAGGATTGAAAGGTTGTCCAGCTTTATAATTGCTCTTTGGGGAGAATATTTGCTGATCTCTTACTTGGCCATAGCCAAAAGTCTGTGATTTGAGGCTATGATTTTAAACCCAGGTTAACCAATCCTGAGTGTATGTTCTTTCTACAGTACCATGTGGTCTCCATTATTTTGGTCTACCATCTGACAAGTAGTTGTTTTTTTTTTTTCCACAATATTAACTTATGTAATGTCCAGGACAATCTGGTAAAAAGTTTGTTTTTATTATTCTAGTGTTCGAGCTAAGGCAGTTGAGGTATAAGAGATACTGGAGATGAATGTTTATAGGTGAGAAAACTCAAATTAGAGAGAAGAATGTTGGCCAGCGGTACACAATGAGTCAGTGACTACCAGAACTAGAACCTGGGTCTTCCATTTCCCAGCTTTGTGTCACCCAGATGCCTTTCTTTGGGGGAGGATTGGGGATAAGAATATCCCTTCTCACGCCCCCAACTCTTCTCTCCTATCCACTTCTCCACCTCACTCCCTTGACGGCTTATTTATGTGAAGAAAAAGCACAGATCTAAGGGCATTAGGTCGCTGGAGATCCCTGCCCCTAGAGGGCACTGCTCTTTCTAGAACATATGCACCGTTTGCCTAGAAAGGTGATTTAAATGTTTAAGCATTTTGAAGTATGTCAATGGAATGCATTCTTTCAATCTAATTATAGCAGGATTAATTTGCCATTAACAGGTGACTATTAATAATTTATATTATTATCTTTAATAATACAATTCCGTTTAAAATGTCCATTTGCATTACTTTTTTCAGGAACTTTCCCTTAACTCCTGAGTTTTGGTTGGAGTCTTTAACAGTCTATGAAAGCATCCATGAGTAGGGTTTAAAAAGGCCTTTTCTAGAGAAATAAAATCAATTTCCAATGAAAGGAGATGTCCAAAAAAATTGTGTGTTAAAACAAGTAGATAGTTGTGTATCATAGTTACAATATGAAAAATAAAAATCCTTCTAAATTTCTCTGAAGTTCCTCCTACCTCATACACATAAGCTTTTAGATTCTTCTGGGGGAAGATCTCTTTATTTTGCCATGGCTTACGTTGACTAGAAAGCGTAATCTTTTTGTTTACATACAAATGTCAAGTTCAAAATGGAAAGTGTGATGGACATTTTCTGGTTATCCCTCCAGATCTATTCTCTCTCCTCTATTTTGCTCTGTGCCCAGTAGGCTGATCTCCAGGGATTGTATCAACTAGTTTCCTTGCCCTCTGGCTTCCGGGAGATTTGCCCAATGGGAGGAACCAACAGGAAAACCATGCGAGAGAAGAGATTGTTGTATTTATTCCCCTAGCTCTCTCCTTGCAAGCTGTGGTTGGCCAGTGATCAGATTCCTCCATTGAAGGCGTGGTCTTCCTGGTGGTAGCCCTCTCCAACAGCCACAGGTCTCACAGCATCCAGGTAAGGGCTCTTTCTCCTTGCCCCTTCGACTCAGGGGTGGAAATGGCTTTGCAGCTTTGCTAGTCCCTGCTACTTCTCCAGCCCCTGTCGCTTTCCCTTAACCATGCCCTCACCTCCGTAAACAGACACATGGTTAACTTTCCTGCTTTGCATCTTTTTGAGCACTGAGAACTGCTGGGACTCTGACGGATACAGAAAGCCAGCATCGATAAGGAAAAGAAAGCCCAATTGGGAGTCTTTCAGCTTTACTTCCTGTCCTAGCTCAGGTACTATGTTGCTATGTGACCTTCGGTCAATCCTTTTTACTCTTTGCATTGCAAATGCCTCATCTGTAAAAAGAGTGGCTGGACAAAATCAGAGGATTTTGCACATTTTTTTAGCTCATGTACCTCCAAAAGAATTCTGAGAGACAACATAATCACTTATTTTACAAATTTGTCATCTGGGTTTTAAATGGTTGTAAAGGATGTAATGTCCTGCATATTGTAAATATTAGTGTTTAAGAATAAAACTGTTACTTCACTCTTTAAAATATATCCAATGGAATTTAAATATCACGCTGATTTTATGCCCACCATCATCCATTAAAAAAAATAGATGAACAAACTTTAACAGTTAGAAATTTTACAATGTTCTTGTTTCTCCTTTAAATCATTTTTTTCCATTCCACTTCCCTCACAGAATTTTACAGGAATGTAATATATTCTTCTGCTTGTAAGTCTTATACGGATCTTCTTGGCATAGTCTCTAAATCAAGAATATGTTTGTGGATGGAAATTGAAAAATGTTATTTCCTATGATCATAAGGCTCTAAGGATTAAGCACTTTTCTGAATTAAGTCATCAACACAATTAATTTTAGGATACAGTTGATCAAAATTTTAATACTTGTTAAACATTGTGAACGAAAAATACTGCAAGCCATATCGGAAAACAAAGAATGCTGAAGCCATCAAGTCATCGGCCACTGCCACCACCCCCCAGTGAAGACAAGCCCGCAGCCCAGCCTCTGCAGCCACTCACAATGGTGCCCTCTGAGGGGACTCAGAATAAGAAAGGACAGGATACTGGCCTAGATAGCTGGGTGATTGTCCAAGGGATGAATTCAATAAGCCCAAATGTTTGCTCCCTCCCATACATAGAAAAGCACTAAATTTTTTACCTTGAGATATCTGGTTTTCTTTAGTTAACAAGCAATTTTTTAGTGTTTCAGCTACCTGGTCTTTGTTGTAAAACTCCTGTATATCCTGGCTCCTCCCCTGTCTCTTCAGAGCAGTCCCTCAGAGCCATCTGAGAGGCTGTCATCCCGGGCTCGAGTCCTCAGAAATGTCCGCCAAATAAAACACATCCCTCAGCTTTTAGGCTGTGCATTTATTTCAGTCGACAACATAAAAGTAAGATTAATGGAAATTCATCTCTTAGTGAGGTGGATAGAGGAGGATGTGGTGTCTTGATTAAAGGAAACTCAGTTCCCCAGTGTTTGGAATCAGCCCTCTATCTGGTGCCCTCTCCTCCTGCCCTCAACCCAGGGTTATCCACCCAGGGCAATTCCCCACAGTAAGTTTTGGATCGATAAGGGATACACCTTTATTTTGTCAAACGGGAGAAGGACAACCAAGACAGGGAAGGTGGGAAAGGAGAACCAGGTTCATGTCTTCACGTCGCAGCTCTCCGGGAGGTCGATTGTGGGAAATCATACAGATAGCAGTTGAGAATTTAGAAATCGATCCTCTCAAAACTCTCTGTGTCAACTGGAAATTGAATCCCCCGTGGATGTGCCTCCCACTTTGAAGGGCATCCCTGAATGGGTCAGACAGCCTCAACACCAATGTGCTGTGTGTTTGACTTGGGTAACTTCTTTCGTTGAAGACTCATGCCTCAGTTTCTTCATCTCTAAAATGGGGGTGCGTACAGCTCTATCTCCTAGGGATTCTTAAAGAATTAATTGAGGTAATGTGTGTAAAGCAACTGGACTATGGCAAATGGTATATCCAGAAAGGATTCATAAGACTGTGGAGGGTCCTCCCAGTTCTGACATAGTCTGAGAAGGGGACTGGGACCCACTGAGTGTGATCTGTTTTCCTCTGTTAAACCTCCCACTTTACGGTAACAGGCTGCCACTATAAGTGCCCTAGTGTCCCTGTAATGAAAAGCAAAATACTCCAGGCTCTTTAGCTCTGTTTTTTGGGTTAAGTTTTCCTGTCTGCTGAGGCTTTTCCAGTACTTCCAAAAAAAGCATTCGTCAATATCTATCCCCAGGTGTTGACCTTTGTCACCTCGAGGAGGGTGATACTTCCAGTACATTCTCATGGTAGAAGAAAAGCGTCATGGGGTTGTAGGTTTCAGAACCGTTTGGCTGTCTTAATAGGGCTCCCCCTATTTCTCAGAGAAATAATCATAATCAGACTACGTGCAGGGCATGGGAGCCCAGAAAATGACAGCTCCTGCTTTCCAGGAATGGAAATAAAGTACACAGGCACTTACACCCTCCTGGAGAAACTGGGGTTGCTCAGGGGCCACTTTTGAATCAGGCAAGCCAATATTTGACCTTTCTGCCAGAGAAACAGAAAGAGACATTGATATGCTAAAAAGTTGCTAACTGAGTCAGTTTTGCTGTCATCTGCTCTGATAGGACTTCTGTGCTAGCATTATTGCTCAGACCCCAGGCCTGCACAATGCCTACCCTGCTGACTGCTACTTCGCTACCAGAATGTGGGCCTCCCTGACACATCGGCGGGCTGAGTTCTGAATTCTCAGTTTCATTTCCCACTGGTACAGAGGACTGCTGCTGTTTTTCTCTTTAGAAAGAAGCCATTTGTGCATACTGCCCCCAGTTTGGTTTCCTTCTTTCTCATCTCTCAGAGTACAAGTTTAATTTATGGAGCCTTGGGCAGCTTTATCTAAATGATTTTTTATTTCAAAATTTAATTTTGTTCTAACATTTTTTGTGAAGAAAGGAAATTGCTGATAAGTATGGTAGATTGATTGCATTAATGGCCCCGATTCTTTAGCCGTCCCTGTATCCATGCCGCATGCCATGTAACTGGGCAGTGTTCTCCTGCTCGGACTCTGGGCCCAGCTGCATGACTTGCTTTGGCCAATGGGATGCTCACAGATGTGACTTACACAGAGGCTTGTAATGTGCTTGCACAGTTGAGCTTGTCTGCTTTTCTCCTCTGCTATTGCCAAGCAAACATGCCTGGGCTAGCCTGCTGAAGGATGAGAAGTGTGTGGACCATAATCATATGATCCTAGTTGTCCCGGCTGTGGCCAACATAGATCAGCCAAGAGCCAGCCCACCCCAGCCATGTGGACAGGCCCAGCCAAGATCAGAAAGAACTTTTCAACTGACCAACAGCTTCGTGAATTAAATTCAAGTCAATTATTTTAAGTCACTTGGAGCTATTTGTTATGCAGCATTGTTGTGGTAATAGATAGCTGATAGAATAAGCACACTGGCAGATTTGCTCTCCAGAAACAATCTTCAAGGGCACACTAAGCCCGCATGCAACACCTCCCAAGGACTTTAGAAATTGTGAGAACTAGAGGAAGGAGGGAATCTTACCAGGGAGGTTCAAATGTTTCCACATGCAGGTGGGAATCTACATCTGTGAGATTCAAGATAGCAAAGTGAATTAGAGTACAGGCTCTGCAGTCGGACCCCTGGGTCCAAAACCCAGATCCACTTAGGAGCTCTGTGTCCTTGAGCAAGTTACTTTACCTCTGTGGGCCTCAGTTTTCTTATTTATAAAGCAGGGAGGACAATAAGTAATACCTACCTTATCAAATTGTTACAAGAATTGATGGTTTTAATGACTTAGAACAGCTCATTGTGAGCCCTCAGTGAGTATTTGTTAAGTAAATAAGTGAATAAAATGTGACCTCATTTATACCCATAGGCCAGTAAGGCCAGAGAAACTTCTGGATTACATTTGTCTTCTGGTAGGAAGGATACCTTTAGATCATGGAAAGGCGGTTTCTCATTTCATATAGTTGAACACTGACTTTTGAAGAGTTGAATGCATACTCAACAGTTCTCAAAAATCTAGGGAAAAAAATGTTTTCCTTTGGAAAATTCACCCTTTGTATGTAATATCCTCAGTTCAGTTAAATCACCTTACTAAGTGCTGGGGCGGGGCTCAACATGAGATTTCAGGAAGGATAGAAGAAATGATGCTATTCATTGTTTAAGAAGCTGGGAAGGATTTCCACTCCAAATTATTGAAATAAAAATTTTGGTGCATAGAGAAGTAATCCTCAACATACATTTATTATCTCACAATTTCTGTGGGTCAGGAATCCTGTTTTGGGGCATCTCACGAGGCTGCAAGTAGCAGCTGGTGTCTCACTGAGGGTTCAACTAGGGAAGGATCTGCTTCCAAGCTTCCTTACATGGTTGTTCACAGGACTCCCTTCCTGCTGGGTTACTGAACTGAGTACTAAGTTTCCTAAGTTTCCAGAAACTGTTCCCAGTTCCTTGTCACATGGAACTCCCCAACATGGTAAACTTGCTTCATCAAAGCCAGAAAGGCAAAGTCTACCAGACAAAAAGAAGTTATGTCTTATGTAACATTACTGTGGAAGTGACAACCCATAATTTGCAGAATTCTACTGATTAGAAACAAGTCCTACCCTCACTCAGTGGGAAGGGATTATGCAAGGGCACGAATACCAGGAGGTGTGGATAATTGGGGGTCTTCTTAGAGTCTGCCTGCCCAGCTGCCTCCCAGAGTGACTGCACGTGGCCTCTCCATGTAGCTTAGTGTCCTCACAACATGGCGGCCTCAAGAAAATGTGGTTACATGATGGCTCAGGGCTCCAAGTATGAGCATTCTAATGAATAATTTGGAAGCAGCTTTGTCTTTTGTGCTTCACTCTTTGGAAGTTATTCAGCCTCACTTCCACAGTGGTCTGTTGGCTGAAGCAGTCACAAGTCCACCCAGAATCAAAGGGAAGAGAGTAAGACTCCAGCTCTTGAGGAGGAGAAGCAAAGTCATGCTGTAGAAGCACATGTGGGATGGGAGACGTTGTAGCCGTCTTTGAGCTCTGTTACACCTCTTGTGCTATTGGTAAAGTCTGAAATTACTGTTCAGCTTTATGTAGGGGGGTAGTGGAGAATAAAGGGATGACATAATAAAAAGAAGTGTGGCCTGCTAAAAGGCACCATATAATTTATTATTCAAAGAATAACAATATTGAATTTGAGAGGGAATGCTATTAGTAATCATGCTAGGGCAAGAGGCATAAATCAGAACTGTTCAGTGCAGAGTAGGATACCTGGCCAGCCCAGATCTGTCCTCATTCTCCCTGCTCCTGCCCAGGAGCCTCAGGTGGTGACCAGCAGGGATAAGCACAGTGGTTCTTCACAGCAGTGGGACTAAGAGCCCATGATGAGCAGGAACAAAGCAGTCAGGAAGGTGACCCAGGAGGAAGGCAACACAAATCAGTTTTTTCAGATACAATGGACAGAGTCCTTACTCAAACTAGCTTAACAAAAGAAAACCCCAAAAAGGGTATAATAGATACACATAACTAAAATTTCAATAAAAAATACAGCTTCAGGTCTGGCTGGATCTAGGGGCTCTAACTCTGTCTTCAGGACAGTTTCTTCCCACCTCTGGGCTCTGTTTTCCTTTGCACTAGCTATCTTCAGGCAAGCTTTTTCTACATGATAGTCACTGGCTCCTCTAGACAAAAATATATCCTCTCAGTAATCTCAGTGGAAAGGGAAATTTGGCATTCATATTCTTGAAAGTGAACATCATTGGCTTGGCCTGCCATGTGACCATTCCTAAACCAATTTGGGGCTAAGTGGGTGGAATACATTGATTGGCGAGGTCTAGGTCATTTGCTGATGGCACCCTGGGGTGAGTAGAGAAACTCCACCCAGAATATATAAACTGAGCATGGTGGAGAACTTGTTCTCCAAGAAACATTGAGATTTTCTCACTAGGTGCAATGGAGAACAGATGACCTCTAAAACCCTCTTTCCACAATAAATGAGAGGAGGGTAACCTTCAAGAAGGAAGCCAGAAATCAACCTTAGTTTATAACTGCCAGTTGCTAGACCTGGCCAGTTCTGGCATTTACTTTTCATTGACAGCTCTGTGAAGTCAGTGAAATCAGTTGTTTCATCACCCTTCGACAGATACAGAAACTGCAACAGATTGGCAGAAGAAGGAAGATGTATCAGTTATCAGTTGCTGTAATAATGCTGTGTAACAAACCATCCCAAAACTCAGTGATATAAAACAATAAGTATTTATTTAACTCATGAATCGTGAGTTGGGGATTTAATCTGAATGATTCTTCTAACCTAACTCTGGAGAAGGCTGGCTGTTGGCTGGGGGCTCACGCATCTTATGGTCAGCTGAGGGAACCAAGCTGTTTAACCTAACTCTCCTAGTCTTTCAGTAGGCTAGCTTGGATATATTCTCATGGTGAAGGCAGAAGCAAGAGCAAGAGCAAGGGCAAACCCAGCTGCACAAATACCTTTAAAGCCTCTGCTTATGTGAAACTTGCTAACATCCCATTGGCCAAAGCAAGTCATGTGAGCAAACTCAGGATCAAGGCATGGGGAATTAGGCTCCAGCTTTTTACTGAAAAGGACCTTTTTACTGCAAAGTTATATGTCAAAGAGGGATAGATGCAGGGAGGTATGCAAGTTGAGGCTTTTAATGCAGTCAGTCTACCACAGAACAAAAGAGGAAGTGTAACAAGCCATGATCCTTTGAGGCTGCGGAAGATAAACGTATGGATTTTGTTTCTCAGTAGACTTGGGATAAAAGTCAGAAAGGATTCATCTTTATTTTAACTTTATTAAAGCAGCTTTTAAGAATGTTCTTTCTTCAGCTGCTGTAGAAAACATTATGGCAGTTCCTCAAAAAATTAAACATAGTGTCACTATATGATCCAAAATTTCCACTTCTGGGTATATACCCAAAAGAAGTGAAAGCTTGGATTTGAACAGAAATTTGCACAATAATGTTTACTGCAGCAATATTCACAATAGCCAAAAGGTGGAAATTGGGTTCAATGCCTGTCAGTGGATAAATGGATAAACAAAATGTGATGTATCTGTACAATGTAATATTATTCAGCCTTAAAAAGGAATGAAATTCTGATACTCACTACATTGTGAATGAACCTTATGCTAAGACATTATGCTGAGCGAAATCAGAAGGACAAAAAAGGACAAATACTGTATCAATGCCACTTACATGAAGTACCTAGAATAGTCAACTCACAGAGACAGAAAGTAGAATGGTGGTTACCAGGTGCTGGGAGGAGGTAGTGGAGAGTCATTGTTTAATGGGAACATAGTGTCAGTTTGTGACGATGAAAAATTCTGGAGATGAATAGTGGTGATTCACCACAGTGCAAATGTACTGAAGGTCACTGAACTGCACACTTAAAAATGGTTAAAATGGTAAATTTTAGGTTTGCACATTTTATCACAATAAGAAAAAGAAGTTTCTCCTCTTGATGGTGATATTCAAGGTTTTGGCTGAACAATCAAAACCAGCCAATCAGCTAAAATTTTTGCTGCCTCACACATGTAATTCGTGTGCTCGCCATAAAGAAACTACTAACTTGGTCCTCTCCTCATGCAGCTCCCAGTCAAATTGGGGAACTGGAATATTGAAATAATAAGGAGAGCAAGGTCCAGAGAATTTAGTTACCGTTTTACCAATAATACAGGTAATTTGGGCTCCACCTCAAGCAATGGGCTGGTAATTGCTACAGAACTTGAGAGACTTGTTAAAAATACAGACATGGGCCCCTCCGGACCTATTAAATCCGAATCTTGGGGGTGTGTGGGTGGGAAATCTGTCTTTTTCACATGCCTTACAGGTGAGTCAGATGCACAGCCAGGTTGAAAATCTCTCTAAACTATACACAGATTGATTTTAGAATTTTTTTTTTTTGGTTCAGATTAATTTTAGGAAAAAATAGCCTATTTGAGAAATTAAATCTTTTTTTAAAAATTGAAGTACAGTCAGTTACAATGTGTCAATTTCTGGTGTACAGCACAATGTCCCAGTCATGCAAATACATACATATATTCATTTTCATATGAAGAATTAAATCTTATTGGTAACATTGAAAATTGAAAAAAAAAACTGGAAAAATTTACTTGGTAGAAATAAACAACAGAAAATAAAACTGACAAAGACAAATATCGCACACAGTAAAGATTGTTATTGACTAAAAATTGATGGAAGACTCTGAATCTTGACAAAATTTAGATCACAAAATTTGCCTGGGAAAATTGAATCTGCTAGTAATAATAGTCACAAAAGAAAACTCATGTGGTTTGAAAAAAAATTAGCAATTTTGGACATGGTCAAACCACTGATCAGTGAATGAAATTTTGTTGTCAAACGTACATTGAAATGAGGTAATTCTGATGAAAGAAATTCCAGCACAGGCTTCTATATTATTTTTCTTAATGTTTTGGATATATTTCTTTTCTTAATTCTTTAATTTTGAAATAATTTCAAAGTTATAGGGAAGAGTTGAAAGAGTAGTACAAATAACTCTTGTGTACCCTTTACCCAGATTCGTAATTGTTAATATGGTCACATGTTATCGCTTTATCTAATATATGTGGGATGTAGATACACACACAGCCACATACGTAGATATGTACATGCAATATAAATAATTTGTTCTCTTGAACCCTTTGAGAGTTTCAGACATCATGTCATTTTACATCAAAAGTGCATACTTTCCAAGGGCAAGAAATCATCTTCTTCAAGCACAGAACATCTATCAAGGCAGAAATTTAATGTGAATAAATACTATTACCTGATATCCTACCATATTCAGATTTCACCAATTGTCCCCTTAGTGTCCTTTATAGCAATTTTTTTTTTCACTCTGATCTAGGATCCAGTTCTAGATCTTTGCCTTTCGTGGTCATATTTCTTTAGTCGATTTAATTTGAAACAGTTCCTCAGCCTTTGTCTTTCATAACATTGACATTTTTGAAGAACACAGGCCAGTTGTTTTGTAGAATGCCCCTCGATCTGGGTTTATCTGATGTTTCCTCATGATTAGATTTGGGTATGTGTTTTTGGCAGGAATTCTATGTGAGTGCCATTGGTTCTTGGTGCCTCACATGAAGGGGTACATCATGTTCGTTTGTCCATTTATTGGTGAAAGACAGGTTCCGTTTTCCCTTCTGTGCCTCACTCTCTTCATCTGTTGGTCGAGATAATTTAGGATTGTAACCCAGAGCATAGCTGAGCATCATTTCAGGTATGCTCCACCCACTGGACACTTCTGCAAATACAAGCCACTGAGATCATTTCATGGTTAGTTATGATCATCACTAACGTCTAGCATCCCTACTGGGTGCTGGCACTTATCATTTTTTCTAACCATCACATAAATTATGAATGTGATGTCATTATTCCCATTTAACAGTTAAGGAAACCAAGGCTCGGAGACAGTAGTGTGATGTGTTCTGGCTCGCGTGGCTGGAAAGGGCTGAGCTGGGATTTGAGCCCAGTCCTGTCTGGTCCAGAGCTGAAGCCCCGCACCATGCCTCACTGTCAGCTAACCCCATTTGCAAGTGTATCTCATGGCAGAGAGGACAGATTAAAGCCTCCTTTGGGGACCTCCTTTGGGGACCATCTTGTTTTCTGCCATCTTTGTTCCTCTCCCTCCTTCCTCTGGCCTGGGGCCTCCTGCCTTCTGAGATCCAGCAGAACTAAGGTTAAGATTGTTCTCATAGTTGGGGAGCATAGCCTGCTGGACATGGCGCAGCTGCCTCCAAAGCTGACTTTGTTCCCTGCTTCGCTGGATGACGCTGCTCAAATGAGGTGACTCCAGCCACCCCCGCCAGGGGCCTGAATTTCCTTACATTTGTTACAGTGGAAATGAGCAGGGACTACGAATAACAATTACTGTGTATTGAGTACATAACATGAATGAATGCTTTAAATAACCTTGTATGTTAGGCTCCTCATTTTGCCCATTTTGCAGATGAGGAAACTGAGGCTCTTATGGTGGCTAAAGTCACAATCTGGTGAGTACAGAGCAGGGATTCCTACCCAGGTCTACTTGCAGAGACTGGATGAGACCATCGTTAGGATGCTAGACTTTCTCTAGGCATCACAGGATGGCAAGCCCATGGAATAGGTTTATGTACATGTGGTACATTTTACTGCATTTGCTGCTGAATCTGTGGATGGGCTACTCAGATTTGGCCTTAATTCTGATTCTTGGTCTGGGCCACCAGCTTGATCTCTCTCTCAATTTGCCAGCCTTGTGTCCTGGGTCTTCGGTCTTTCTGGCTTTTCCTCCTGGACTCACCTCCCTGGGGGACCGCTAAGGTCACCAGAACCTGTCTCAAGAGACTTCACCATGACTTGCAAGGCCATCTCTTAAGGAAATGAGTTGATGTCACATCTTCTCAACGTCTTCCTTTGTGGGGGAGGGAGGAAGAGGTATAAAAGGAAGGAAAGGAAGAAAATTCCAGAGTCAAAGCAAATGCTTTAATGAATCTGTCAATTTTGATTCCAATCACCAGAAATTTCCTCAGGGGCAGCAGGAGCACTGTGGAGAGAGCACTGCAGGGGAGTCAGACTGGGCTCCACGGGCTGGTTTGGGCAAGGACCGAATTCCTCATCTTTAAAATGGAGGGTGATTGGGCCTTCTCTGCCCACCTCAGAGAGGTGGTGGATCAAATAAGAAAAGGCTGCCATCTTGTTTGGTAAATTACTAAGAGATTTTATAAGACTAAACTATGCAGTTCTCTTTCATTCAGTGTACAAACTTAGGGAGCCCAAGTCTCCCTGGCAGGGGTTTTACAAAAGAGAATTGTGTAACCTTAAAAAAGAAGACACCGTTTTGTGAAGTCCTTGCCTTCGCTGTGTTCCACCCCTTTGTGAACCTACTATTCTACTCCAAAGGCATCTTCTCCACCAAGATCTACCCACAAAACTTTAGCCAAGACCCAGGTTCTGTTTCAGACCCAAAGGCCATTTCTGGGTCAATTCCTATCTCCTCGTTCCCCTCACCTGTCTGTGACACAAGCTTGACATCTGCCTGGCACCCCCACCTGACAAAACCTTACCATTCTCAATCCCTGGTTATTTCAAGTCTCCAGACTCCACCAGGAGGAAAGGTACCTCTAGGTGTGTGTGTGTGTGTGTGTGTGTTTTTTAAATATTAGTTCATGTCTTTTATTAACCAATACACAATCACTTGTCTTCTAGTTTGTTGAAATAACTCCCAGTCTGTCTCTTCCCACCAGCCTCCCCCCCCACCCCGGCAACCACAAGTTCGTACTCTATGTCTGTGAGTCCCTGTTGGTGTGTTTATGTGTCAGGCCTTGGACTGAACCCCTTTAGACCCCTAATCTTAGCAAATCCTCACCATCCTCAATGAAGTTCAACATTTGAGGGGTTTGCCCAGCCTACCACACACTCTTCCATCAGGGATGGGTCTCAGAAGGCTCTGTGCATTATGTGATGGTGTTCCCCTTGGTCACTAATGACTGGTTCCTGGTGGCATCTGAGCAAGCTTGACCAACCACATTCTCTGTCCTGAGAATTTGGTTTGGAGCATAGAGACACCAGTCAGCTTCTGTCAGCACTGAGGCCATCTTGACTGTATGCCCAGAGAAGCAGAGGGTACCCATCTGGCAAGAGGTGGGAAGGAAGAGGCTGGGGAGAAAGACAGAGAGAATGAATTAGGGCTGAGATGTCAAGAGACCTGTGGTGCAGGGTGATGGAGAGCGCAAGTCTGGTTCCTGATAATGTTCTAGTTCCTGGCACCAAACCTTTTGAGGCTTCATTTCATTTCCTGCCCTTGGGTACCATGATTTAATGTAATAAAATAACACCTTTCTCTTTCTTTCTTCCTTTCTTCCTTCCTTTCTTTTTTTGTTTGTTTTTAGTATAGCATGATTTCATTCCTACAACTAGAAGAGTTTGGTAAGACTAGTAGGTTTTAGGATCCTCATTTTACAGAGACAGAAACTAAAGCCTAGAGATTAAGCCACAAGCCCAGGGTCACACAGCCAGTCAGTGGCAGGGGCAGGAAACACGTGTCTCTGTGATTCCAATAGCCGACGTGTACTGAGTGCTTTCCTTATCCGAGGCACTTTCTAAAAGCTTTACATGTGTTACCTCATTTCATCTTCAAAGCACCCCTCCTGTCAGCACCATTTGAAGGATGCAGAGATGGAGACAAGGGGAGATTGAGTTGTCTGCTCAAGATTATGTAGCATTCGTAGGGCAGAGCCAGGGTTGGAACCCAGGCAGTAGACTCGACAGCCTGGCATCTTACTGATTAATGTAGTGCTGGTTCTGGGGACAGTGGGCTGGGGTGGAAGGGGTCAGAAGTTTCTAGAATTTGATAAACACATGTATGTTGAATTGAATCATGGATCCTTAGAGGATGGGTAAGTCCCTACTGAGCTATGTCTCCACCTAATGTAAGTGTCTATTGCCAGCAACTCTGACCAATGGTCATTCGGCCCCTGTGATGTCATGCTGCCTGTTCCATCATTAAGCAGATGCTGTCCTGCCCCCTGGACTTTCACTAAGTACTCCCTGTCCTCCCTTCTACCCCACATCCCTGCTTGTGGTGAGTCTACTCTTAGTTAATCTTCTGAACAGGGATAAATCACAGCTCTGGGTGAGTTCGTCCTTTCCACTATGCTTCGGGACAGGTGTACATCCATTTAGAAACTAGATTTTGTCAGGAAGACATCAAGCCCAGGCTTCATTCCCTGTGCATATACCCTTCATGGCCCAGGAGGGACAGAGTGAAGAAGGAACAAACCCTCCAGGGCCGGGCCCCCTGTGGAGGACATGCTTCCTTCTCCACAGTGGAGCTGAATGCACTCTGCACCTTGTCGGGATGTGCCAAACCAAGAGAAGGCCCAGGTCCTGTGGCCTGTGGGTGGTACAGAAGCAGAAAGGGCTTGCAGGGGTTCCAGGAAGAGAAGCTTTAGAAGGACCCACAAGGATTTTCCAGGCCAGAGGTACCTGGAAACAGGCTGCAGATCATTCCAGGTTGGGGTCCCTGATCTTTTGAGAAATTGGTGAAAGCTAGAGATTTTCTCCCCACAAACTTATAGAGATAAATTTGCTTACAATATAAAATTTCTTAGTTCATGGATCCCCATACCTATCTAAGCAACTATTTGAGAATCCTTGATCTAGAGAGACCCTGCCATCCAGGTAAGACTGAGAGAGGAAGGATGCCTTTGCCCAGCTTTCTTACAGGATATTATTCTTCTCAGTATCTTCACAGACCTCTGTGAGGCTGGTTGGGCCCTTCTGTCTCCTATGCCTGTGCACTTCGCTGTTGGCACTGTAATTACAATGGTTTTTAAAGTGTGGTCCTTAGACCAGCAGCAGCAGCAGCATCACCTGGGAACTTGTTAGAAATGAACCTTCTTGATTCCTACCGCTGCCCAGTTGAATCAGAAGTCAGGGTGGGACTGAGCAATCAGTGTTTGAACAAGCCCTCGCTGTGAGCCTGAGGAATGCTCAAGTTTGAGAAGGGCTGCTGCAAGCAATCTTCTTCTCCATGGTGTGGCTGCTCATCTAGACACAACGTGCCTGGCACGTAGTAAGTGCTCAATGAATATTTACCGCATCATGTTTTCCTGACTCCCAGGGCAGGATTTTTTTTCTTTGGTACCCTATAGCTCTGAACCTTGGTGACCGAGATCCAATGTTATTTTGGATCCAATTTCTTTCTCCTCTAGGGCCTAAGGTCAGGCTTGGCTCCATTAGGCAGAGAAGGGGGTTTGGCCTTGAGACAGGTGTCCAGAAAACTTCACACAGGGATGGAGCCAGAGAGACATCAAACCCAGAGCATCTCTCTGGGTAACAGGACCCCAGACACCTGGTGGATGAGGGGCCGGCCGGCAAAGGGCTGCCTGGCCTGCACATATGTCCAGAGTTCGTGAGAGCCCATCACTGCCAAACTCCACAGGCTGCCCTGCTCCCCTCAGCGTCTGCCTTACACCAACCTTTGCAGGGGCTGCCAAACCTTCGCCAGGGACATACTTGCCAGTCTGGCAGGGAGAAAAATGACCACTTTTTATTTGCAATGACTCTCCAACTTTTGGGGCAGTGGAGGGATGGTTAAAAGGTCCCTCTTAATCTCTTTGTGTGTGGTCCAGAGAAGAGTGTTTCTCTTAATTCTCTGTCTCCTATGTAGCTCTTAATTCTCACATCTTCAGTCTTTAGGGAGAGACAGTGTCTTCTATGCAGTCCTTTAGTTTTCGGACATTTAAAAAATAACTTTTCTAGGGGATTCAGGGAAAAAATTTCTGTAACCCTTCCTGTCTTACATCACTACAACTCCTTAAACATTAAAAATATTTTTTGATTTTTTTTAAAGTGGGGGCAGAGAAAAGATACCTGTTTACCCTTAATTTCCAATGCTTTTATTTTAAAAACAGATCCTATTTTTCTCTTGGGGATGGGTAAAGAAAGATTTCTCTCTCCTCATATGTGAATGAAAAATGCTGAAGCCATCAAGTCATCATCCACTGCTGCCACCCCCCAGTGAAGACAATCCTGCAGCCCGGCCTCTGCAGCCACTCACAGTGGTGCACTCTGAGGGGACTCAGAATAAGAAAGGACAGGATACTGGCCTTAGATAGCTAGATGCTTGTCAAAGGAATGAATTCAATGAGCCTAAATGTTTGCTCCCTCCCATACATAGAAAAGCACTAAATTTTTTACCTTGAGATATCTGGTTTTCTTTAGTTAACAAGCAATTTTTTAGTGTTTCAGCTACCTGGTCTTTGTTGTAAAACTCCTGTATATCCTGGCTCCTCCCCTGTCTCTTCAGAGCAGTCCCTCAGAGCCATCTGAGAGGCTGTCATCCCGGGCTCGAGTCCTCAGAAATGTCCGCCAAATAAAACACATCCCTCAGCTTTTAGGCTGTGCATTTATTTCAGTCAACACATATACGCACAGTTCTTCAAATTTTTATGCTAAATTCTTTTATTCTAAATTTTTATTCTAAAAACCAATTATCGGAGATGTAGGATGGATCCAGTAATCCCTCTGGTCTCTATGTGGGGCAGGTCCTTCACACTTTCAATTTCTTAAAAAAAAAAATTTGATGTTTTTGAGGGTGAGGAGAAGACAGAAAAAAAAATCTCCTTTAAACTCTCCCAAGTTACAAGGAGGCAGTTCTTCAAATTAAAAAAAAGAATCAGATTTTATTAGTGTTGAATAGAATTATTCTTGTTCATCATTTATTTCACATGCAAACAGTTTCTCAAATTTTTCTTTTAAAAGTCAACCATTGGGGGATATGGGTGGCTGGGGGGGTCTAACCCACCCCTCAACATTTAACCTCTCTTGTCTTACATGGGGCCAGTTCATCAAACTTTTATTTATTTATTTATTTATTTTAAAAAATATGTTCTTTAAAAAAAATTGACAGGAATGGAGAGAAACATTCTCCTTATCCAGCATGTCACATAAAAGCAGCTCCTCAAATATTTATTTTTAAAATCAATCTGATTGGGGGGCTAGAAGGAGTCCCCTTAACCCCTCTTGTCTGACATAAGGCTAGTTCTTTAAACTTTTATTTTTCAATTACAGTAGATTTTTCTTTTGGAGAGGTGACAGGAGCAATAGGAATATCCCCAATGAGCCTTCCGATTCTTCCATAAGGCCAGCTCTTCAAACTTTGTTTTCAAAAAATCAATCTGATTTTTTTTGGGGGGGTGAGTTGGGGGGGTAGCAGAAGAGTTGCCATTAACCCCTTGTGTTCCGCCCAGAGGCGGCTCCCCAAACTTTTTTTCCAACGTGAAAATGACCTTTCCGCGGGGCTGGAGAGCAGGCGGAGGCCAGGAGGGCGCCGGAGGTCGCGTGCGGGGGCCGCGGGGAGCGCGGGGCGCGGCGCGGGAAAGTTTGGGGGGCGGGTGCGCCGCGGCTCGGGGGCAGGCGGGCGGGCGGGAGCGGCGCGCCCCGGGGCCGGCCGGCTTTGTGTGCCGCGCGGAGGCCGGCGGCGCGGAGGCCGAGGCCGAGGCCCGGAGCTCGCGGGCCGCACGGCGAGGCCAGCCCGGGGGCGGGCAGGGCGGCGGGGGGCGGCGGCGGCGGCCCCGCGAGGGGCGGCTCGGCGGCGGCGGCAGCGGCGGCGGCCGGTGCGGGCCGGGGGTGGGGGCGAGGGCTGGGCGCCCCACCCGCGCGCCCCCAGCGCCCCCGCCCCCCCGGCCTGAGCGGGGCGGGCGGAGGAGGGAGCGGCGGCGGCAGCGGCGGCGGCGGCGGCATTGTGCGCGCACCAGCAGCCCGGCCCGGGAGGAGCAGGACGCGCCGGGGCCGCCTCCTCCCGCACGGACCCATGAACCAGCCGGGCGGCGAGGACTCCGCAGGTACGACGGGGGGCTGGGGGCATGCACCGCGCGGGGGACCCCGGGGGGCCGGGGCCCGGGGCGCTGCGCCACTTCATTGCAAGATTTGCAAAATGCAAAGTGTCTGGACATGTTTGCGGGCTTTTTGTGGGCGCAAACGGGAGGGTTGGGGTCTGGAGAGGCCCCCCGGGCGCCGCGGGATGTAAGGAGGGTGGGGATGACGCGGGGGTCTTTTCGGTCCCCCACCCGGCGCCCCCTCCAGCCCCGGGCTCGGACCGGAGCCCAGAAAACAAAGCGGCGAGAGAACAGAGCAGCCATTTCAGTTTGGACAATTCACATTTTGCAAAAATGCAACCCCTTCCAGCTCTCCCCCCTCCCCCGCAAATTTGCAATTTCCCCCTGACCCTCTGTGCGCTCGGGGTCCCTGATGACCCCCCGGGAGGTCTTTCCCCTCTGGTCCCCTATCTTTGCAACAATCTTTTTTTTAGGCCATATTTCCCTTTCTCAATTTTTTTTTCTAATTTTTCTTCAAACGGTAGTTTTTTCCCATTAAAACGACGCCACCTAGAGGATACTATTTTGTAAATAAAAAAGAAATTAAAATTGAAAAGAAATATTTTTTATTTCTTATTTTTTCAAAAGTTTGCTCTAAAAGGCAGTGGAGGGGAAAGAGATTCTTTTTTTTTCTTTCTGGGGGTGACAGTTTTCACTTTAATCTTTCCAGGAGCATGGTGACAATTTTTATTTCTGAAGCCAAATCCAGATAATATGTAAATGAAAATTAAGCTGGAATTTGAATGAATTCAGTTTTTGAAAGGGAGAAAGCAAAAAGCCTTCTAAAACCAAAGTCAGTTTGGCTGCCCAACTCATTTTAGTTTGAGAAAAAAACTAATTGGGACGAGAAAAGGAGGGAAATTGTTGAGTTTAGGGAAAACTGGGAGAATTGGCTCTATTGAAGCAATTAGAAATTGTACTTCATTGTAATTTGGAACTTGTTTAGCTCAGCAGGCAAAAAAGACTAATTTTGCCATTAGGCAATATTTAAAGTTTCTCTATTTCCAAGAAGGAAGGATTTAATAGAGAAAATAGACCCTAAAATGTTGGCTTTGGACACACCCAAAAATTGTAGGTTTTAAGAAAATTTTTTTTATTTACATTTTACTGCATTTAAATCTCAAGGTTCCAAAGAAAAACAGAAACTGGAAAAGTTAAAGTGAAATCCTGTCTTTTTTTCCCCCCTACATTTCTTGGATTTTGTGTTGGGTTTTTTTGTTTGTTTGTTTTGATGGAATAATTAAGACTGTTTTCTGATTTTGTTTCTTGAAAGGTCTGGGCATTTCTTTTTTTGTTGTTGTTTTATCCAGAAAATGTCAGGAGCCTTTTCTGAGCAATACTCAGTGAGAAAAAAATGTAAATTCATTACATTATACAAATTGAGTAGCCCATAGATTTGTAGGAGAGACCGCCATTAAAATAAGATATGCATAATTAACATTATTATGAAAAAACTAACAGTGGATTCACAGAAGCTCATTTTTTATGACATGCAACTGAATCAGTTGATAAAGACAAGGATTGAGGAATCCTTGGTAGGAAGAAGATGTGTGCTTGCTCAATCTTCCAATTTGAAAAATTTATTATTAAAAAAAATCCAGATTGGTTTCAGGCCTCTTTGATTGTGATGTGGGGTTGGTAGTTTATTAACATTTGATATTTTTCACAAATTTGATTACTTTCGTAGGGGAAAAAATTCCTTAACCTTGATCGTTTCGGGGGGGTGGGTCTGTGATTTCTTTTGAAAAAATTTTACTCACTTAAAAAGGAAAGATAAAAGAGGGGAGGACAGAGAGGAGGTGAAAATTCTGATTTTTATCCATTTTCTCTAGTGGAATATCTTGTTGAAAAAATGGGGTGGAACACTAGTTCAGCTGACTCTAGCATCAAAATTTAATTTTGTTTTTAAGGAAAAAAAAATCAAAATGTAAACAAAAGCCAAACCCAAGGGTATTTGTCTTTGGTACATAAAAGCACATATACAAACAGTATTTGATGTAGTTTTTTGGCCTTCAAAAGACTCAAGGTGAAACAAAAAAAAATTTTTTTTTTAGAAGACAAATATTGACTGAATTGAAATTTAACAGAGGAAAATAAGGTACCCACCCAAAGTTGAAGGGTTATTTGTGATAAATTAGTGGCTGAACTTACTGGGGATTTTGCACCAAAAAAAAAAAGTTCTAATTTTTCTGTCCAAAAGGAGGGGAAAATGTTGTTAGCATTTGCAGGATAAAATCTTGATGAGACCTGGTGGTGGGTCACACAGGGCTAGGACAGGAAACCCTGAGCCCCTTTTGCCAGCCACCGCTGATCTGGGAAGAAATCATGGCCCCAGTCCATGGATTCCCAGCCCCGTTTTGTGAAAATTCAGATTTCTAAGGGGATATGAATTCTGTGAAATATATTTGACAGTGGCAGAGGTTCGACATTTCCCATCATCGCCATTGCATTTGGGAGATTTTTTACTTTTTTAGTAACAAAATCCTTCAGGGCTGACTGGCCACATTCTGACATATTTGGAATGAGCCTCTTTTTTTTTTTTTTCTTTAAGTAGCGTAATTAAAAAAATTTTTTTCCTGTTGAATTATTTAGGCCGATGCCTAGGACGGTCAAAGAATTTATAATTTCCTAGGGCTCTGGGGGCCTCATGAGACAAGTAAGGCCAGTTGAACAAGTGATGGAGGAGAGCTATGCCCTAGACTAGGGAGGGGTGGGTGGGCACCCCTACCAGGCATCTGAGAAGAAGTTAGGGTTGTAGATAACAGGTTATTTCTGGTACCAGGAATAAAAATATTGCAGCAAGTCCCTTTGTGTGTCCTGGATCTCCTGACACACAACTCAGATTCCTTCATTCCATTCTGCTGCAAATTGTGTTGTGTTGTCTACAGTTTAAAGGGAACCCCTGGCTAGAAATGGGAAATCATCTCTGTCTTGTGGGCCTGGCTTTTCTTTTTCTTTTCTTTTCATTCTTTTAATTGTTTATTCTGATCATGTTTGTTGTAAAGGAAATCGAGTTGCATGATGGTACTATTGGGGGCGGGGTCATTTTTCTTTTGTTTCTATTGGTGTCTCTCAGAATAGAGATCTGATCCGGGGCCTTGCCTCTCTCACCTCCTATCATGGATGGAAGTGTGACCAGAAATGGATACACCAGCTAATTTTTATTAGCCCATGTCTGTTCACCAAACTCTCTTATAATATTGGGCAAAAAATCTGGCAAATTGGACTTGAGGGGTGGTAATTTGTTGATGGGGTGAGTTATTTTGGTGAAAGGTCATTTATGCTCAGTTTCACAGAGGAGACTCTTATTACTTAATGTTTTGCTTTTCTGCCTAAGGAGTTTCTTTCTTCATTTCTTTCTTTCTTTTTTTTTTTTTTCTAATAAGGTTTGAAATTTCAAGGGCTTGCTTTATAGCTTGACTTTGGACCAAGCTAGGAAAAAGGGTTTGCTTATACCTTCAGCCCTGCACAGAGGTGAACTTGAACAAGGGCTCTTGCTTTTGCAGAGGGAAAGCAACAAAGATGGCTGGTCAATGTAAGTGTGACCTCTCCCTGGTCCTAGAAGATAAACAGCCAATGGTTTGTTCCAGTTGAGAAACAGAGTTTAAAAACTCCTCCATTGTCAGATACAATCCACCCCCCAACTTTGACTCAGCTCTTGCTTTTGACCTCAGAATCCTCGAGTCTTCTCCTTGGTAGGGTGATAAGACCTTCCTTGTGTGTTTCACTGGATGTAGAAGCTGACTTTTCGTGGTCATGGTGAAATTTGGAAAAATTTCCATGTTCTTGTAATGTTTGCTGTCATTTGTGTCTCATCCCTGGTGATGGAAAGTGAAGTGGCTTTGTGGGTACACAGGAGCCATAAGTCTCTCAAGGTCTTGCTGTATGACCTTGGACAAAACACTTTTTCTTTCTGAGCCTCAGTTTTTGCATTTGTAAGATGAGAGCTTTGGATCAAAATGAGGATATTAATACATAGTTTTCCATTATGCTGTACACCAGAAATTGACACATTGTAACTGACTATATACTTCAATTAAAAAAATAAATAAATAGTTTCTTCTGTGACTCTGTCTCCAAGAGATGGGCTGTAGCTGCCTGGATCACAGTGTTGAGAAGAGTTCTGAGATCACGTCTGGACTCTCATATTCTGGAGAGTGGAGTGCAGTGGTCTAATAACAGTGTCCATCACAGAGTAGGGAGTGTACCTCTTACTCACCACATCCAGGCTATCCTGTGAATCACCACCCTTCAGTGGGTTGTAAAATCAATTTAGTGGGTCACAATCAGCATAAAAAAAGAGAATAGAATAGAATACAGGGGAACCCAAAGTAGCAAAGGCATAACACAGTATTGAAAGTAAGTGTTGTCTCATGAAACTTTAGTTTTATTTATGATGTATGTGCATGATTAATGTAAGTCCTCCTGGGAGTCACGGTTAAAAGAGTTTGAAAGGTACTGAGCTGGGTGATCCAGCACGATGTGCTTGAAGAACACTGCACGTTACTGCTTATATTTTCTCATTTGTTATCCCAGTTGACTTTTTCATGAACCCCGTGGGGTAGGTATCTTGGGCCACATGTTTTGTCCCTGGTTGTACCTGCCTTAAGGATCAGCTGTGAAGACGTCTCAGCACCCCAGCTTGTTGGCCTTGGGTGAGACTGGAAGGGCAGGTGCTATGTCCTTCCAGAGTGAAGCAGCATTCTTTGCCAGGGTCTCTGGCTGAAAAGGAGATTTTCCCTCGTGTGGGATCCCTGTCTTGGTGGGAGGGAGAGAAGTCCCAGTTATTTTTATTTCTTACTTTTACTTCAGATTGCCAGAGGAATTTTTCTGGAGTTAGAGAGTTCGTGTTTGTGCTGTGTTTAAATTTCTATCAGACTCTGAGTGGATGTCTGTATTTTTGTGTATAATGCACTCTTCCTAAAAACTCCAGAATATCTGGCTTGGTCTCCTCATCTTTTCATCGTGTCAGACCAGTGCTGTCCAATCGAAACAGAATTTGAGCCACAAATGTGAGCCATATATGTCATTTTTAATTTTCTGCTAATACTTTAAAAAAAGTAAAAAAAAAAAAGAAAAAGCAGGTGACATTAATTTTAGTAATATAGTCTATTAAACTTATTATATACACAATACTATCATTTCAGTATTCATTAATATAAAGACTTGTTGATGTGTTGTTTTACATTCTTTTTTAGGGGGGGAAGTATCAAGCCTCTTCTGACTGGCCACATTTCTTGTGCTCAGTAGCCACATGTGGCTAGTGGCTTCTGTGTGGGACAGCACAGGGCTGGACCAGGGTTCTGTCTTGTTGTTGTTACTGGGTGGCGTCAGAAGGTTAGTGACGCATCTTTGAAAGCTCTCGGTTTTATTGGTGGGACTTCCTTCGTGAGCCCTCTGTGCTCTGAGGCACTTCAGCCTGTAGTGGTGATGCGTTCCGTTCATTTGGCCTTTTCTGGCTAACGTGGTCCACGCCGTCCTTTTGTTTGTCCCAGAGCAGTCTTCTGCCAAGGTTAGGGCAGAGCGCCTTAGTTGAAAGTGACAAATGATGGCTGGAAACTCCAGGATGACGTGTCTCATCATGTGTGCTGGTGAAGTGGAGCAGTGCCAGTGAAGGGGGCTGTTGTTGGAGGTGGGTTTTAAATAAAGTGTTGCCTGGAAGAAGGATGAAGATGGAAGAAGACAGCAGGTGGGTAGGACCAGGGTTGGGGGCTTGAAGGCAGGGAGGAGATCTGGGTGCAAAGATGGTCTTTCAGTGAAATCCATTTCTGAACTGAACATGGAACCACCAGGAAATTCCCCCAGGATTGGCCTTAGGTCAGAAGCATAGAAATTTCTAACATCCACCCCACTGGTGAAATGGTCAACCAGACCGGAGTTTGAGATCCAGCCTCATGGCATGGTTAACTTTGTGTTACTTTGGGAAAGTCACCTCTGGTTTTGGAACCACAGCTTCTGCATCTGGAAATAGGGGAGTCTTAATCTTGACCTTGAAGGGTTGGTTCAGATTAGATGAAGCAACGTGTGTGTTACAGCCAGCCAGTCCTTAGATGGTTGTCCTTAGAAGGTGGTCAATAAATATTAGTAATCTCCTGACCCAGTGGCCAGTGGGTGTCCTTTTGGGGAGACTGAGTCCCAGTGACAACAATTTTGGTAGTTCTGGAAACTTGGTGACTTATCTTTAATAGGCAGCGTTATGTATCAACAGAAAATGTACACAGTTTTGGTTGTTGCTTTATTTTTAAACAGACTAGGATGAGCCATCCCCTGGACCTTACACGTCTCGCTTGTCAACAGTGTTCTCAGTCTATCATTCCAGGGATGCTCTTGCTCCTCTGAGTGTGTCTGGATTTGTTTCAGAGCCTGTGGCACAGTCTTTAAAGGGGTAAATCTTAATTCCGAGTGAACCTTGGAGTGTCTGCTCACACTGGGCCTCCTGTCTCTAGTGACCTTTCTCTCTTTCGTCTCCGTTTCTCCCCACCCCCCTGAGAAACCAGACTCCCCACCTCCGACACCTACTTGCATGTCCTATTCTCCCCCCTGAGCCTCCCCCACCTGCAGTACTTTCCAGATACCCTGGGCCCACAGGTGAGAGTTGGTTATTTGCATTTCTGTTTCACCAACCAGCTTGTGAGTTCCTTAAGGGCAGAGATCATGGGCTATTCATTTTAGGGTCTGGCACTTTATGGTCTGAGTTGAGCAGCAACTCAGTAAATGTTTGATGACTTAATCTGATTTTTTGGAAAAAGCTCAGATCATTTGGATTCGGGTCTGGTGAAGAGTTGGTGACGAATTTGGGTTTGGCCATTTGCTCAAAACCAGTGTTTTATTAGGGAGCCATAAATAGATTTTCTTAGAACTGAATCTGAAGCCTGTAGCTCCCTTGGAATAATAAATCAGAGAGGGCTCCTTGGATGGAGAGAATGCTTCTTTGACTTTCCAAGTTCTGGGGAATTTTAAAAAAGTTCCCCATCCCTGTTCACTCCTGTTTCATAAACTATTTCCTTAAAATGGTTGGGGGGCCATCTAGGCTTGTCACCCTGATTTGCGGCTATGGCAGATGGGACCCAGCATTTCTGAGGAGGTGGAAAAGGAGAGAGACTTGAGGTGGCAGGGACCTGACAATACCCTGTGTTTGCTCTCGGAGCTGGTCTTGGCCATGGGCCCTGGAACTGGATGTCAGGGGACTGTTTGCAGAACAGCTGGACACATGAAGTAGCTAAATGTGTGATTTGATGTTCAACCAGACTGCATCTTTGGTTGGATTCTCATTTGCACGTGCCAAAGATTCGGGGAAAATCTGTGGGACAAAACGGAGAACATTCTGTTTATTGGCTTGATTTTTTTTTTCTGTAAGTTTTAGAAAACGCTGTGGTTTTTAACACTTGATGTCCCAGCTCAGCAAGTGAGCACAAGGTCCCGTATTTCCTCAATGGTCATGTTCCCACATTTTCATATTTCTGAAATTAGGGTGTGCCTTACAGTAGATGTGTTCTGTTAGCTCACTATTTCTCCCTCTTATTTTCTTCTCAAAAAGCTTTATGAAGTCGATGTTGTATCTAACAGTCTGAGCACCTTGGAACTGAGGATATAGTGTCATGGTCCTGGCGGAGTGTACTGTGATATTAGGGAGTTCCAATTCTGCTCTTTTTTTTTTATCTCACTTATCTCTGGGCTTGGCTTCTCCACCTGTACAGTGAGGGCGGAACTTAGCCGTGGGAAGAAGCATCTGAAACTCTTTCTGAGTTAACACTCCTTTCCTTCCGTGTCTTGCTGTGGCCCCTTCTCTAAAAGGTGAAAGTAGCCAGTAGGAGGGAGATGAAGCCTTGTTAACGGGTGGTCCCTTCTGTACAGCCACATGGATGAGCTGTCCTGCCAAAGCCAGAACTCCAGCTGGATATTTCCAAGGGTAGAACAGACAGATGGAAGTTGGAGGGATAATGCTCAACTCCCCTCTCTGCTCCACTACGGAATCATTCTGTGATCTTTGTCGAAGTATTTCGTTTCCCTGTGCTTTGTTTTCCATGTCTGTAAAGTGGTGCCGATAATAATGATGATGATGATGATGGTAAGTGTGCTACAGGGTTCTTGTAAAAAGTTGTGAGGCATGAGAGCAAAAAACTTTGTAAAGGGCAGAGTGCTTTTCTCTTGTAGCACGTTATTTGTACGTCTAATCCAGGGATGGTAAGTAAGTAATGTACATGTTGCCACGCCCCATTTTTAAGCCTGTGGCAGACATTACTAATCGATCATAGAGTCTGGCCAGTGACCTCAGAGTCCTTCTTAGTGTGATGCTACCACATGAAGCCAATTTGTCATTTCTGATCTAATCACACACACACAAACACACATGTCTGGGAAAAGGTGAAGTTGCTTGTGCAGAACCTTAGTGAATAGGCAGAGCTACTTCAAGCCTCAGATTTCTTAACTCCGCCAGTGCTTTTCCTACTCTTTGCATAGACACCGTGTCAAAAGGAATTAGAGTTAATTTGGTCTTGAGAAATAGTGAGAAGATCCCGACTCCTCCCTTCTCTGTTATAATTAGATACCCTTGGGGTTGTCATCAAAGCAGGGCTGGATGACCTGCTTCTCTGACTGATCCCCGAGTGATCAAGTTTCAAAGGGGAGATGGTGGTGGCTGGGCTACTGGGTTGGGTGGTGTCACCCGCTTGCTCACTCCTGTGGTGCAAATGGCATGGCAGAGGGGCAGGGCTCCTGGGGTTCCTGGATGACGACCTGGGTTTATGACAGGTTTGCTGTAAGACCATGGCCGAGTTCCTCAGCCCCTCAGAATCTTAATTTCTACATCTGGGTACTGGGATGGAAATAATCCTTCACAGGAATGAAATGAGATAGCATATTTGAAAATGCTTTTTAAACTCTGAAGCCCTCCGTATAGATTATTTTGTTTTTGTTTTGTACCTGTTAATTTTTAGAACTAGCACTGATCACTAATTATTAGTGCCCTGTTGGGTAAATCGTATAAACCCACAGTCACAGATGGGAGCCCACAAGGTGAACTGATCCTTTGGTTTTGTTTTATTTTGTTTGCAGGCCTAAGGTTTAAAAAGTTCAGAACTTCTAGGTTTTGCAGTGTTATGTGTTCATCTGTTTGAGTCAGTCCCCACCTTCCTTCCATTTCAATCCTGTATGTGACCTGCTGCGCCCTGGAAGGCGCTGGGGTTTGGCTCCCCACCCCGACTCCATGCAGCCTCTATTTGTTGATCTGCTAAGTGGGAGAACAGACCACTCATACCCACCCCTCACAGGCTTCCTGCAAACATGAATTAACAAGACCGAAAAGTGCATCATAAGCAAAGAAGAACTGGAGAAACAAGTTGGCGACAACTCCTTTTTTTTCTGAAAAAGAAAAGGAGGGAGGCACAGGTGAGGATGGTATTGAGTCGACAGAAAAATGATATAAATATTTAGGCTGACAAAGCAGAAGGAGGCTTCATATATGAGCTAAAGAGAAAAAAACGGAGTCAGGTGATGCTCTGCTCCCCACTCTGCTATAGAAAACCCAGGAACATTTGCTTTCTAGTGAAGCGAGTTCTGTGTCAGGGATGGAATCTCCGATTCCCAGGGGCCAGCCCTGGTCCTGGGAAGGGGGGGATCCAGGGAGAAATGAAATCTGATATCTTCCCCTATGGGTGGAAATGACTCCTGCCAAATGGAGGAGGCCCCAGTGTCCATGGCAAGCCCCCTGGCTTGCAGTTTGCTGGTAACATTCAAAGTCAGAAGCTGTCTTGGCTCCCTTACTGGATGTGTTATTGTCCAAGACAGCATGCCTGAGGGGCTAGCCATTCTACCTCTCAGCTTTGAGCCTCTGTCTGGACAAATTCCCACCAGCCCCAACATTCCTGTAGAGAATTGAGGATGGGAATTTTTATCCGGTGAAATATTGCAGAGAATTTGTGTCTTGTTTTATTTTGGGTTCAGAGTTTTGCGAGACAAGTGGACATAGCGAGGGCCCTTGAGATACCCAGAGAGAAGAGATTTTTTTTGGATGCTGGAGATCTTTTTTTTCCATCAACTGGGAAAAAAATAACTATAAAAATTTAAGTGCGTTTATGTGGGTGTTCCTTATAATGTATGCTGGAAAAGCAGAAAGTGAAACTGATGTGAAATAAAACTGAAACTGGCCTGAAATGAGGCCTCAGGGAAGAAAAACTTCCCTGGGGTGCTACTAGCTTGAGGTGGAATTTGTTGTGAGGCTAGTCTTTTTGGATCAGAGGAGTCTAGAGCTAAAAAGATTCATGGAGATTATCTCAGTCTGTGCCATCTAATATGTATTGCTAATCACTAGCCGCATGTGACTATTGAGCAGTTGAAATGTGGCTAGCCTGAATTGAGATGCACTGTAAGTGTAAAATTCATGCTGGGTTTTATTTTATTTATTTCTTTTTTTTATTGAATTGTAATTTTCTCTTCTCTCGGTCCAGATCTTAAACCCTTAGTAGGAAAAAATGACTGTAGAAGACCTCGGGTTATTTTTGAAAATATGGGTTACAGGTTGAAATGGTAGCATTTCATATACTGGGTTAAATAAGATATTATCAAAGTTAATCTCACTTGTTTTTATTTTCATTTTTTACAGTGTGGCTACTAGAAAATTTGAAATGACCTATGTGGCATTTATTACATTTCTGTTGGACAGTCCTGATCTAAGCCAACGTGTATCCCCCACACCAGAGAGGGGGAGTGGCTTGCTCAGTGTCACATGGCAGCTTCATCAGGTCACTGGACAGACTCCAAGAGTCTGGGATTGATACTAGTCTGGGATTAGAGTTTGGGATTGAGAAGGAAGAATGATGTAGTGGTAGAGATATCAGCATCACTAGGTTAAAATGGAGGGGTAACGGGAACTTGAGAGAAGGACAGACAGACAGAGACAGAGAGATATTAGAAATTCAGGGGGAAAAAATAGAACTGTTTCCCACTTTGTTTCTCCATTCCCCTAAGCATTAATTATCATCATTTCTTTTTTTAAAAATTTTTTTCCATCTTTGGGGGGGGGATTAGGTTTATTTATTTATTTATTCTTAGAGGAGGTAGTGGGGTTTGAACCCAGAACCTCATGCACCCTAGGCATGTGCTTTACCACTTGAGCTATATCCTCCCCACCGTAAGTGTTAAACACTTTGAAAGAAAGTAAATCTAAGAAGATGAGCACACACAAATCTAAAAGATTACCCCCAACAATTTCTCTGCTTGCCAAAAAATTTTTCAGTCTGTTTAGTTTTTAAGTAGGATCTTTTTGAATCAGAGTGCAGTTTAGGGCTGGTTTGGACATAGAAACCCAGGTCAGATCAGGGGCTGTGGATTTTGGGTCCTGGGGGATGGAATCGATTCTCTTACCAAGTCCTGTCTGCTCCCTGTAATGATTTGGGAAGCAAGGCTTCTAGAAAACCCAGAGGGCATACTGCCCTAGTGGACAGAGCTGGCAGATTACCTGGCTCCCCTGGCATAGAGACCTGGAGGAGGGTGACTAACCTTGGAGTGAGCCGCAAAGCTAAACTGGAAGCCAGGTCTAACTTTCCAGCCCAGTTCTCCTGAGCTTAGTGTTTAGAAAGGAGTTTGAGTGATGTGTTTGAAATTCAACCTTACAAATTTTTGTTCTTTAATCAGGAATTCATTCTGTCAAAAGGCTGAAGTTTAGCACTCTTGTTTCTCTCACTTGATTTTTACAAAGTAGAATTTGTCTGCCTTGAACTATAATCATTGCACATTTGCTGGCTCGTTATATGCTAGGTGGAGTGCTAAGCATCTAACATCTATTATCTCATTTAATACAGTCACCCTGGAAAGTAGGGATTTTTCTGTATTTTTTTTTTTAATATATAAGAGAATTGAGATTTGGACATGAGTGGAATTGCCTATGGGCACACAGCTGGTAGAGGGCAGTTGGATTCAAATTCACATGGATGCCAAATTCCAGGCTCACAACAGCCCTTTGAGGTGAGGAGTCTTACCATTCGTGGTTTACAGTGGAGGAAGGTGAAGTAACTTGGCCAAGATGTAGAGCTGAGTTGCTGGGACCTGAACCCAGCTCTGTTAGATGCTCTGCCGATGCCCTCAACTTCGCTGTGAGGGGTTGTCCTGAACCGTGCTGTCATGGGAATTTGCCCTCCCCACTCAGGGGTTCTGGGTACGGCACTCACTATCTCCCATTCCCCAGTTCCCAGCGTGCCTCGGTGGACCTGGGCGGTGTGTTTCAGGCGCCCTGAGCCTTTAACATAGCGTTTGAAAACAGTTGCAGAAGGTTTGCTGTAATTAATTACATTTGACATACTTGGAATCGAGGCCTCCTGGATTCAGAATGCAAATTTATGCCCAGACAGATGTAAGGTATGCTTGGAGCCAAGAGCTCTAGCACGTCCCAGCCAGGGCCTGCAGCATCGCTTGCTGCCCTGTTGGGACTGCTGTCACAGGCAGTGAGTGGTGGAGGCAGGACTCAAACTCAGGTATACCTGAAGCCTACAGGCTATTGGAGGAGAAATAGCCATGGGCTTCAGGGCTCTCGTCTGAGCCCTACTCCTAACTCAGCCGTGGTTAGGGGAATTTCTTTGCCTTCTTTGGGCCTCAGTCTTCCCTACTGTGGAATAGACTAGGTGGTCCACTAGGTGGTCTCAGAAAACATGTCCTGTTAATTTGTTCAAAAGGCAGGAGGGCAGTTAATCAGAGGATCAGAGCTTAGGGCGTTGACTTTTGGAGGTATAAACAGTCAAGGTGAGAAAGGCTTGTAATAGGTAGGTAAGCAGGAAGCTGTCAGAACAAAAAGAGATGTACCATGCAGAGAAGTTAGTTATTCTGCGTCAGTCCCTCCTCCCACCCACGTATACTCATCTCACCATCCGTATTAGGTATCTATTACTGTATAACAGATCACCCCAAAACTTAGTGTTTTTAAAACAACAGTAATCATTTATTGTTGCTCATGGTTTCTGTGGGTTGGGAATTTGGGAGTGGCTCAGTTGGTCAGTCTAGTTCAGGGTCTCTCTGTGGTTGTAGAGGGTGGCTGGAGTTGGGGTCATCTTACAGGCTTCTCCAATGTCATGTTTGGTACCAGGGCTCGGAAGACTTAAACAGCCAGACTCCTGGACTCTGTCTATCTGTCTGTCTGCCTACCTGCCTATCTATTGATCTTTCTCCTGATCCTTCTATCCATCCATATTTCTACCTTATATCTATCCAATCCACCTATCCATCTATGTATCTAATCTCTATCTATCTAATCTATGCATCCAATCTAGCTAATCTATCTTCACATTTATCTCCATTGGTCTCTCCAGCATAAAGGCTTCATACTTGTCTGGACTTCTACATGGTGCCTTGAGGCTCCAAAGGCACCTGTCCTATGAAGAGAGAGAGCCAAGCAGATACAGCATCTCCTTGAATGATTTAGCCTCAGATGTCATGCAGCATGACTTCCATCCCAGTCTGTTGGTTGATGCAGTTATACAAGTGTGCCCCAGTTCAACGGTAGAGATGTAAACTCCACCTCTCTGTGGAACTGGGTCAGTGTCACACTGAGCGTGTACGATGGGATAGGTATTGATGTAGCCATCTTTGGAAAACACAGGCTGACATTCCATCTGTCTACTCACCAATCCGTGTGTCTGGCTAGCTAGCTCTTCACCTATTCATCCTTCTCTCTACTGACCCACTCCTCCATCCATTTCATCTTTCCATCCTTTAGATATCTGTCTTTCCTGATGAACTGTCTGCTTAACCATCTATCCCATTCAATTACTCAACACATTTTGAGCTCCTAATATGAGCCAGGGACAGCCAGGTGCTTTTAATAATTAACTCACCCTACTCGGTTCAGTGTTAGTCTCTTTATCCTCAAAATACTCTGTAATGTAGCATTAGACCAACTTTATTTACAGGTGAGAAAATCAAGGCACAAAGAAGTAACTTGCCCAAGGTCATTCAGCTAATTAGTGCCTGAGCCCAAACTAAATTCAGAACTTCCTGACTACCCTGCCCTAGGCTGTCTCCAGTCTGGTTTCTGAGTATGAAGTGACCATCCAAGAGTTGGTTCTACATTTCTGGTTTTTTTTCCTAAGTGAAAATAGGTTCTTTCTCCCCCAAATTATAAAAATAATGTTTATTACAAAAACGTTCAAGCAGCAATATAGAAAAACATGATTATTCTTTTTAAAAAATCACCACAAATCCTACCACTGTTCCCATTTTGATGAACATTATTCACATCATCTCTCTGCATATTTAAATATGTATGTAAATATTTATAGAAATGAGATTATATTCTTCATGCTCTTAGGTAGCTTGCGTTCTTTTTTTTCTCTTTGTACTTATTGATACCTTTTTTCATCAGTAAATTTGTCATTTTATTACTGACTGCATTCTATTTCCACTGTATATGTCCTCAAACTCAGTGCTTGTGGGATTTTGGTTATTTTTAAACCTTTTACATGCGATGTTTCATTTGTATGGTAATCTTCTTCACATCACTCACTGAAAGGCCCATTGCTGTTTCCCAGCATATTCACATTATACAAGTGGTATCAGTTTACCTTTCTGCTAGGAGATTGTGAGTGCTCATTTTGCACATTGTGGCCATCACCTTGTATTGCCAGTATTTTTAGTCTTTGATGTCCTGATGGGCAAACAAATGATGCTGAAGACCTATTAGTATATTTTTGTTAGCCACTTGTGTTTCTTTTGTGAATTGTCTATTCAAGCGTTTTGCCCATTTTTTTCTTGGGGTGTTTAGTTTTTCTTTATTTTTTTTAAAGCTCTTTAGATTTTAGAGATACTGACTTTTTGCTGTTTAGATTCCAAGTATTTCTTTTTCCTTAAAAAAATTATTTAGTGGTGGTTAAATAAAATGTTTACTTTTTTAATGTTTGTATTTTGGTCTTTTGGATTCTATTTTTTGTGTGTGTCACACTTGAAAAGACTTCCCTACGTTAAGAATTTATAGTAAAAAAGGCAGCCTACAGAAGGAAATGTAGGAAAGGAGGAGGAAATATTTGCAAATCTTACATCTGATAAGGGATTAGTTTCCAGAATATATAAAGCACTCTTACAACTCAGTAACAACTCAATTAAAAAAAAATGGGTAAAGGGCTTGAGTAGACATTTCTCCAAAGAAGATACACGAATAGCCAACAAATATGTGAAAATGTGTTTAACATCACTAATCATTACAGAAATGCAATTTAAAACCACAGTGAGATATCATCTCACACTCATTAGGATGGCCACTATCAAAAAACAAAATAAATGTTGATAAGAATGTGGAGAAATTGGAACCCTCATGTACTGTTGGTGTAGCTGCTGTGGAAAACAGCATGGCATTTCCTCAAAAAAGTGAAAATAGAATTACCATATTATAAGGCAGTCCTACTCCTGGGTATATATCTAAAAGAATTCAAAGCAGGATCTTAAAAAGGTGTTTGTAATCCATTCATTGCAGCATTACTCACAGTAGCCAAGAGGTGGAAGTAACTCATATGTCCTTTAATGAATGGATAAACAAAATGTAATATATACAAAAATGGAATATTATTCAGCCTTGAAAAAGAAGGAAATCCTGTCACACGCTGCAGTCTGGGTACACCTTGAAGACATCATGATAAAGGAAATCAGCCAGTCTCAAAAAAATGAATTTTGTATGATTCTACTCCTGTTAGATCTCTAAAGTAGTAGAATTCATAGAAACACAAAGTAGAATGGTAGTTGACAGGCCAGGGAAAGGGGAAATAGGGAGATGATGTTTGTTCGATAGGTATAGAGTTTCCGTTTTGCAAGTTGAATAAGTGCTAGAGATCTGTTGCACAACACTAGGGCCATGCGTAGCAAAACTGAACTGTGCACTTAAAAATGTTTAAGCTGGTTTGAAAAAAAGTTAACATTTATTTGATTTAATAAATCCACGATTTGCCTCGTAGGAACATACACCCAAGAAACACTCGTGCCTGTATACTATTGGAAATGTGCAAAAGTGCTCATAATAGGGTTGTTTATAATATCAAATACCTGGAAACAAACAAACAAAATATTCACCCTTATTTCTTCTATTATTTTATATAGATTTTGTCTTCTTACATTTAAATTGTTTATCCATCTGAAATGTATTTGCTTTAAAGCAAAGCATAGGGATCGGACTCTGTTTTTTTCCCCAAATGGTGAGCTGCTTCTGTAACATCAATAATTGAATGATCCAGCTTTTCCTCCCTGATATAAAATGCCATTTTAATCTTATATTGAATTTCCTTGTACTTAGGTCTATTTCTGGACTCTGTGTTATGTTCTCTGGGTGTACAGGTATGACACTGTTTTAATTTGATCGCTTTAAAATAAACTAATCATGTTTTAAGAACAGATTTATAAAATAGGAAATAAACTGCCACCTGCAGTGCTTTCCAAGTTGGAGCAGCTTTCTGGTGGGCTCCTTCCCTGGGCAGACTGTTCTTGGTCCCCACGCTGGCATGAATGCCAGTATAGATACGGAAACTGAGGTTGAGCGAGGTTAGGTAACTTGCCATAGATGGTTATTGGTACTCTCAGTCACTTCTGGGAAGTGGCACAGTGGAGACTGAAGCCTGGGTCTGTCCAACCTCAAAGCCTATGGAGTTCCTTTAATAGCACGCTGTGTCTCACGGGTGCACCGATACGTTTTTCCTTAGGGACCCCCATCGTGCCTGGCACAGAGTGATGCTAGTGGTGCTTGTTGAATTGGAAGGGAAGCAATACTCATGCTTTATCTGAAACGGGTATTATTAAATAGATTATTCCCTGGCTGCAGTTAGATGTATGCTAACATTTGTTTTAATAAGTTAATTTTTAAATAATTAAAATAACCTAATGATATTACAGAGAAATCAGAAAATAGGGAAATAAAAAGATTGAGCTAAATAAATTCCAGCCCCCTCATATTCACTATTAAAAATTTTCTGCATTTCCTTCTAGTTATTTGATAAGCATATTTTTATTATGTGAATCTTAATATATTAGAGTTTTGCCTCCTCTTTCTTCCCCCATTTTTTTATCTTAATCTCATTTTTCAAGATTGCACAATATTCACAGAAGAGAATGAACATAGTTTATTAACCCATACTCTGTTGGTGAATGTTTAGGTTGGTTCTGATTTTTCTCTTTTATAAAACTGCACTGTAATGAACATCTTTATATATTAAAGATTCTGATATTTTAAAGCCATCCCCTTTGCATATATTCCCAAAGAGAGATTACTGGGTCAAAGGTGTGTATTAGTTTTAACCCATTTCTGTATATCTATATATCCTGCCCCTTTTTGGGTATTTATTGGTACAAGGCTTTGGGAACTTCTGTTGATTTGGAGAACAAATATAGTAAATTCTTTAAAAAATGTTTCATTGACTTTATTTTTGTGAAAGAATTCCTGTTCAGTGAGGAAACCTAGTGTGTGTGTGTGTGTGTGTGTGTAATTCCACACCTTTCCAAAATGATCTCTGGTAATTTCATGTCTGTCCTTGCATTATTTATACAGATATCTATTTTTCAGTAAATTATTTTTTCAGTAAGTTATTTTTAATTCAATTTTATTAGTCAGAATTCTCTAACAATTCACTTTTCAGCGTTTTTGCTGATAGTCTGTTTCTGATTGGTGATCTTTTGTCTTTCGAGATCTTAAATACCTTCTGAATTTATCCATCCCTCAACCACCCAGTAAATATTTGTCCCAGTTATGAGTGATGACTCTTGATAGGTGCCGGGGTGCCGAATCAATGTGGATTATGTCCACAGCCATTTATAATGTGCTGTACAAAGTGTCTGGTGCTCTAAGACTAGTTGCTGAGGGTGTTTACTGAGGGGAAAGATGAATCTTGATAAAGAAAATCCAGGGCAACTTCCTGGCGATAGTCGCATTTGACCTTGACTTTGAAGGTCAGATGAAATTTGAGAATCACTTTTTTCAAAGTAAAAATTGCCTTGTGATTTTAATCGTATTAAATAAACATATGCATTGAATTGCGTAGAAAGGATATATTCACAATACTATTGTTTTTCTGCCCAGTAATGTGGTCTGTCTCTATTCACATTCCCTTATACAACCTGCAGTAATATTCTATAGTTTTCTACATAAGTTTTGGACATTTATTTCTAAGTATATTCCTAGGTATTTGGTATTTTTGACTGCAATTGTAAATGGGAAATTTTAACCTCATTGTATATTTTGCCTAATTAATGCAGGTACATAGAAAAACTGTTGGGTTTTATGTGGTTTTTTTTTTTTTTTTGGTTGTTGTTAGTGGATAACTTACTGTATTGTCTTAGTTCCAGTAGCTTCTTGGTAGACAGTTCAACAGTTGTTGAATATACAAACAGTACTCATTTCTCTTCTTTTACATTATTGGCCTTTTTTCCCTTCTGTGTTGATTACACCATTTAGAGCAATTTGAATAATAGTCGAGATAACAGATATTCTTGTGTTATCTTATTTCTTACTTAGTGAGAAGCATTCTAGCTTTTTGTAATGAAGTATGAAGTTTTTTGGTTTCTGATATATATTCTTTATCATTGAGTAAGTATCCTTCTGAGTTGCTAGGAGGTTTTTTTGTTTGTTTGTTTGTTTTTTATCAAGATAGAGGTGAGTGGTATGATTTAGGAGTGATGATTACTTTTCCGTATTTGAGTTTTTCTTTTGCAGTGAAGTGTGAATCATCCCCTCCCCCACTATAAAGCTATTTAGTAATAAGAGGGGGGAAAGTATGATGAATTTTTAACAAATGCCTTTTCATTATGTACCCAGATGGCCATATGGTTTTCTTACTTTGATCTGCTGGTGTGATGAATTATATTAATAGATTTCCTAATATTAAACCATCCTAGAAGGAACCCATTTTGTTCATGGTGTTTCATTATTTTAATACATCCTAGGTCCATTTTGCAGTTTGTGCTTATGTGCATTAGTGAGATTGTCCTGCAGTTTTATTTTTAGTGTGCTGTTTCTGTCATTTTTAATGGGGGTTTTGCTAGTACAGTGGGTTATAAATTGGAAAGCTTTCCATAATTTTTAGTGATCTCAAACAGGAAGATAAATACATTTCAGGTTGTGTCTCTATTGGTGGTGGCTGCTGAGATTGCTGTGTTAAGAAGGATTCTGAGGCCCTGTCATGTGTAAACAATTTAGTGTTTTGTAAAAGTGTAGGAAATGAGAGTTTAAGCATGTATGCCAGATGTTTATTTGTAGTCCCTGCCAGGAATGATTGATATCGCACGGGAATTATCTTTTGAAAGTTTAAAAGGACTTGCCTTTTAAAATGCTCTATCTTTTTAGGCTTTTGGAGATAATTACTTTCCACTGTTAACCTTTCTTTAATAATTTTTTGACTTTTGCTCTTGTTGAAATTGTTTTAGTCATTTATATTTTCTTAGAAATTTATTCATTTTATCAAGAATTTGAATTGTATTTGCATAGAACGTTATATATATATATATATGAAATGTCCTTCGTTTGGTTATATTTCCTAATCTGATTTTCTTGTAGTTGTATTTTTTCTCTTTTTTGTTGTTGAATCCTAATATCCAGGCCTATTTATTTTTATGCCTCACCTCTTAAAATTTTAAAGTTATTTATCAATTCTAACTACTTAAAGCATTTCCAAATTATTATGTATATGTTAAATAAATCCACTTTTCTGCTTTCTTTAGATCTTTCAAAAACTGAATCCTTAGCTTTTTATTTTTTTCCATTTAGTAATAAAAGTGCTTAATGAATGAATTTTCCTCTGAGTACACTTTTGGTCACATCCCACAAACCTTACTGTGTAGTATTGTTACTGCTTTCTCTCCTATATATTCTATAACTTTAGTTTTGATGTTCTCTTTGGCCTAAAGATAATTTACAAGTGTAATTTAAATTTTTGTACAATAACTTTTTTACATTAATATTTATTTTTTTTATTAATTTTTAGTTTATTGTAAGAATGTTGCCAGTGATGGTTTTGCTCTTGGTAATTTATGGACATTTTTAGATTACTTTTTAAATACTAATTTTGTAAATGTTTCATTTGCTTGCAAAAGAAGTGATTTCCTGTTTTAGAGTGTATTGTTCGTTACATACATATATTTCTCATTTATCATCAGCATCATCAATTACATTTTTCAGATTCCCTGTAGAGCCTTAATTATATTGCTGTTTCATTTATTATTTCAAGAATTTGAGAATCTGTTAATGTCTTCCCATACTATAATGTTTCTTTTGATTTTACCTTTGGCTCTTTATATTTCTTTATATACTTCATTGCTAGGTTATTTAACAGAAATGTACCTGCCTACTGCATTTTATTATGGGTTGTACCCTTAATCTGTAAAAATAGGCCCTCCTTGACCTATTTCATGCTTTCTACTTCAAGTTCTAGTTTTTCTGATTTTTACAATGTATTTTCTGCTTTCACTTTTAATTCTAGTGATTTTTATGAGGCACTTCCTACTTTGTGTTGTTGGAATTTACCTGGTAAAATTTTATATATTAATTTTACTTTTAACCTTTCTATGTCCTTTAAAAATTGCTATATTTCTTTCAGATAGTTGGCAGGTTTTTTTTTTTTTTTTTAAACTCAGTCTTAGAGCTGTGTCTCTTAATATGGAACTAGCCCTTATTTATTTTCATTGTAATACCTAATGTGTTTTTTTTTAAACTTCTTTCATCTAATTATAGTTTTCTTTTTTTCTAAGTATTTGTATAACTAAGAAGATATTTTTGATTCCTTCTAGTGTAAATGGCAGCTTGGGTGAATAGAGCATTTTGGGTTGCTCTATAGATACTCTGTAGTCTTAGGTTGATAATATTGCAGAAGATAATATAGAGGCCCTGAGGTATTTTACTTTTGTGGCTGATTCCGGCACCACGCCCTCAACCTTCCTGAATGCCTGTCGTATACTTTTCCACCTTTGAAATCCCAGGATTTTTGCTGTCAATGTCTGTGTTTTGGTGTCACTTTATTTGCTAGGTACATGGTATGTACTTTCAGTCTACAGATTTAGCTCTTAATGATAGGGACATTCTTGTTCCACGTGTTGCACTGGTCTCGTCTCTTTTTGGAATGGCATTTATCCACATATATTCATATGTGCCTATTATTTATTTGCCATAATTATTTCTTCTTTTGATCATTTTAGTCTCTTTCTATTTATTTCCTTTGAGTTTTGTGAGTGCTCTCGAGCTAACCCTTTGCCTCACATGCTCAGTTTTCTGTGCGGACGGTTCTGCTTTTTTTACTGCTTCTCGTGTCGGGCTTAATTCTTCAGCGGCATTATTTGAGTCTGTATTCTCTCTTCTGAATTCCTTGGGCTTCCTTCTCATTTCACTCTGCTCTTGTTCTGTTTTTGGTTTTTTGTTTTTTTGTTTTCTTTTAATTGAGAGGGCAAAGGGGAGTGCATCTACAATTTATTTCCGCTTCCTAGAGTAAAACTATGTTTTATATGTTCCTTCTCTGCATCTTAAGTGGAAGGCTTATCTCCTGTTTTTTTAAATACACAAATTTTGTTTCATTGCCCTCCCCCTGTTTGCATCATTTATTCATCGTAAGTAAGGAAAGGTATGTTTTGATCTGGTATATACCTTAAAATGATATCAGTGGCTGGTTCCTCGGATCTTGAGTTGAAAGGGGAGGGCTAAATGTTGGAAGTTCATATGACAGATGAATGATTGATGCAGCAGCCTGGAGCTGACTGGGCTGTAGGTGTTCTCAGTCTGGGTCCCATGTGTGTTCATGGAACTACACTGTGACGTGCCCAGTGGTCTGTGCCCGGATTCTTTTCCTGATGGGGTTTGGGTTGAGTTGAAAAGCTGTACTTGGAAGAGGCTTAGCTGCCACTGGGATTTCTCTGTGGAAATTCCATAAAGGAGAGGGTCTCTGTAGGTCCTGCCACATCCCCCCCGCACACAACCTCACCCCACAGCTGCGTTTGGTTTTCATGTTAACAACTCTGTGTTGTAATCTCGAGGAGGGTGGCTGTGAGCTGATTCCCTGCGATGCCCACGGATTTGTCCCCATGTCCCTAACAGCTAGCACAAATTGTTCAGTGGGTGGCTTGTGTGTGAAATCCTCTTCTAAATTTTAGGACCTCCTTTTAGTTTTTAATTGTGATAAAATACACATAACATAAAATATATCATCATCACCATTTTTGTGTGCACAGTTCAGTAGTGTTAAGTACTTTCACACTGCTGTGCTGTTAATCTCCAGAACTTTCTCATCTTGTAAAACTGAAACTCTATTCATTAAACAACTCCCCCTTACCCACTTCTCCCAGCCCCTGGCAACCACCATTCTACTTTCTGTCTATGAATTTGACTACTCTAAGTGTCTCATGTAAAAGAAATCATACACTGTTTTTTTGTGACTGGTTTATTGCACTTAGCGTAAATGTTCCCGAAGTTCATGCATGTTGTAGCATGCGTCAAAATTTCCTTCCTTTTAAAGATTGACAAGTATTCCATTGTATGTATATACCAAATTTGGCTTATTTATCTGTCAGTGGACACTTGGGTTGCTTCCACGTTTTGGCTGGCATGAATAATGCTTCAGTGAACATGAGTATACCGTTATCTCTTTGAGATTCCGCTTTCAGTTCCTTTGGGTGTATACCCAGAAGTGGGATTGCTGGATTATGTAATAATTCCATGTTTAATTTCTTGAGAAAACCACCATACTCTTTCCCTCCTATTAAAAAAAATTATTGTGGAAATTTTCAAAAGTATGCAGGGTAAACAGGGTTGTATAATGACCCATCAGGTCCCATTGTGCTGCTTCAGCAGTCATCAGTGTGTTGCTCTTCTTTCATCATCTGTACCTCCACCTACTCCCCCCACTCAGTGCTGCTCATGGTGGGTATTATATTATTACAGCTGTTTCAGGGAAAACTTTCACGAGTGAAATGGACAGTCAGAGCTGAAGGCTTTGATAAATGGATATACATATGCAGAACATTTCCGCCTCGCAGAGTGTTTCCTTGGGTCCTCTGTCGTTTCCCACCTTCTCTCCCAGAGGCAACCTCTGTTCTGATGATCTCATATTAGACTAGTTCACCTGGTCTGGAACTTGATACAAACAGTGCCTCTTATCTTTATATTCCTGTGGCCGGTCTGTGGGGTGGGGAGGAGGGGAGGTGTTGGTGGTCCCTGTGCCACCTGTCTTACAGGACTCGCCTCTTTCACCCTGTTGCGGGTCTGGGGTGCAATGTCAGGTCAGGTTACCACTGCCTCTGGTTTTGGTTTTTATTCTGCCCTGCTAGTGTTGTAACTTAGGAACCCAATGAAGAAGCCCCAACATTTAAAACTCATTGTATTTAACCCCCCTTTTTGTTAGGAAAGCAGTTATTCATATATTAAAAACTGAAGTCTAGAGAATTAAAGGGAAATAAATCCATCGTTATATCACTTCATAATCATGATTAGTGTTAAGTTTGTCTTTTTTCTAGGTGAACTTTTTTCCTTTGTGTAATGTAACTATCATTATAGTGCATACAGTTTTATATCCTGCTTTTTCACTTAACACTGAAATGTCAGTGTTTTTCTAGCTAGCTCCATGAACAGCACAGTGGTCGTTTCTTTTGGGCTCCATAGTTGCCATAGTAGGGGCTGTCATTTGAGCACTGACTCTGTGTCTTTGCACTGTTCTAAGTCTTATGAAGTCATTAGGTCCTCACAACATACCTGTGAGATACGTACTGTTCCTCCCATTTTACAGATGCAGAAATTGAGGTCAAGTGAAGTTAGTCACACATTTGGTGAGCAGGGAGGCCAGGAACCAAACCCAGGCATTCTGGCTCCTGTCCCCAACACTTAGGCACAGTAGTTAACTTCATCAGTCCTTTGAGTGGGCTGTACAGGGATCCTTGTCTCCATTTTACAGATGAGTAAACTGAGGCACAGAGAGGGAAAGTAAGTTATATGAGGCGAGGCAGCAAGGGAGTGACAGAGCTGAGGCTGGAACCCAGGCTCCTGCCTCCTAGCACTATCCTCTCACTGTTGGGAGATCTTTTGTTCTGCCTGGTAGGGGGCCTCCCTTGTCTCCAGTTCTGCCCCTGTGTGGAATTACCCCCTTTCCCCCTAAGCTTCTGGTTTTCCTTTCATTCTCATTCTCTGTCATCCTTCCAGCAGACCCCAGGTCTGCTTACCTCTCTGGGCATCAGTTTCTTCATCTTTAAAACGGGCATCCTCCTGCTCCCACTCCTCTCTGGGCTGCTGTCGTGTCAGCCCTGCTCTCCTGGGCTTGGCCAGCCCGGAGTTTTTCTAGACACTTGCAGGAAACTGTACTTGCGGCTGAGAGAGCATCTGCTTCCCCATCTGGTCCCAACTTTTTCCTTAATTACCCACTGAATTGGCTCTAACAAAACGCTGACAACTTGAATGAGACATTAGCTGATACATTAGGCCCCCGTGCCAGGGCCTCACGGGCTTTTCTGGGACGTGACGAACTCAGGCCCAGCAAAGCCCCTTGTTCCCTGGCCGGAGTCCCCATCCCAGCTGAGAAGGAGGCCCAGCCACGGCGCAGGGTTCTCGTGGGGTCTTGTCACTCATAAACGCCACCTTGTAGTGGCTGGACTCCAGATTTCTTCTTGCCTCCAGCCTGGAAGCAAGTTTTGTCCTCTCTCCTGTCCCTCCCTTGGTCCCTAATCCTTCGTCTTTTGTTCCAGGTTATTGTTTTTGAGACTGTTTTTGTTTTGTTTCATTTCTTCTCCACATTTGCAACTAGTCTTGAAGCAGCAGGAGTAAGTGTACCGCAGAGGGAGGAAAGTTGGCCTGGGTTTTCTTGGCCTTTCTGGGCCTGTTTTTGCATTTGGATAGGGGTTTGATGAAGTATGATACAGGCTTTAATTCTAATTTCCCGTGATTCTGAGAAGAAAAGGCAGAGCTTCTGTTTTCTCCTTGTAAGCAGGGTAGGTAGAGTCAGTGGCTGCCTAGGTGAGGGTGAACATCACAGGTTCCGGGGCCCGCCATCCTGCGTTCAAGTCTTGCTGCTTACTTCCTTCCTGTGTGACCTTGGGCAAGTTGCTGAACCTCTCTGTGTCTCAGTTTCCTCTTTATAAACCGGAGATCAGAGAACCCCATGAGAGTTAATCATGAAGATTAAACGAGTTAATACACATAAAGCGCAGGCACATAGTAAGCTCTCAAATGTTACCCGTTTTTACCCCCTCCTTTTGAAGCTCATGTGCAGCAGGTGAAGTTAATTATACTCAGGTTAGGGTGCATGATCATTTTTGGCTCATTATAGGCCTTCTTGCTTTATTTAGTTATTTCTTTTTATCCTTACTGCCCCTTTCTGCTTCTTCCCTACCTCCAAGCCATTCATTTTGTGTATTTAATATGTTTTTTACCCTTTATATGTGTTCTTACAAAATGTGTGCTGTTGTTTTGTGTGCGTGTTCAAGACTGACATCAGTGCTTTCGTGTCGAGATCTCATTCTGTTTCTCACTTTTGTGCCTCAGCTCTGAGTCTGTGAAATCATCACATTACTTCTTTCTAGCTGCTGGGTGCCGCCACCGCGTTTTACTCATCCACCTCTCAGTGATGGACAGCCCGGGTGCCTTAACTCCTCCCCCTTCCCCCCAATAAGGCTGCAGGGAGCCTCCTTGTCAGGCTCCCATGTGGACCTCCATGAGATCTTTGTTATGATTTGTGTCCAGGAGCGAGATTTAGTGTAGAATGAAATGGAGACTATTTGAGGGAAGCAAAAGGAATGGATGTTTTCATACCCTGAATGGAGTAAATCATAAATAGCAATTGGTCATTTAAGAAGTTGACTGTCTTGGATTTGGTTTGAATCCCAGCTAAGTGTTTGTTTTTAAAAATTTTAACTCGAAATCCTAAAAAATACATGTTCTTTGAAAACAAGTCAGATGGTACAGAAGGAAGTACAAGAAAGACTAAGAATGGAAAGGGCCCCTTCCCATTGCTCCCCATCCTCCTTTGCCCCATTTCCGGAAGTTAAGCACTGGTGACAGTGGAATAGCTCATGCTAGTTCTCATATATTTATAGGCACAAATGTGAACCTTTCATACTCTTTCACAGCTTATCTTTCGTCACTGAATAGGACGTTAACAAGGTTGTTTCATGTTAGCCCCAACATCTCTGCTTCAGGTTTTATCAGTGCTTGGTATTCCATTTTAAGGATCTACCATAGTTTATGCAACTCGTCCCCTTCTAATGGGCTTTTTGGTTGTAGCCAGCTTTCTGGTCATTATACTGAGAGAACCAGCGCTTCATGTGGTGTTGGTCTGCTGATGATGAATTCCTTTAGCTTTTGTAGGTTTTTTTTTTTTTTTCCAGCTATTTTTCCTAGCTCTTGAGTTCCATATTGACAGGTTTTTTTTTTTCCTTTCAGTACTTTATAAAGATGCTCTTCCACTGTGTTCTGTTTTAATTGTTTCTGATGAGAAGTTGGCTGTGATTCTTATCTGTTCCTCTGTACATTGTATCTTATAAAATTTCTGACTACTTCTTAGACGTTCTCTTGATCTCTGATTTTAAGCAGTTTGATTGTCATGTGCCTGAAAGTAGTTTCTTTATGTTTGTTCTGCTTGTTGACTTCTGGGTTCTGTGGGTTTAGAGTAGTTTGCACCAAATTGGAAACTTTGGGTCATTATTTCTTCAAATATCTTTTCTGTCCTAACTCCTGACCCTCAGTTTCTTTAGGGACTCCGATTACATGTTTGTTAGTTTGAAGCCCCCCCCGCCCCAGCACATGGATGTCCTGTTTCTTTCTGTCCATCTTTTTCTCTCTGTTTCATTGTTACTAGTTTCTATGGCTGTGTCTTCAAGTTTGTCAATCTTTTCTTCTGTAGTATCTAATCTGTTCTTGCCAGGCATTGTATTTTTCATCTCTAAAAGTTTCATTTGGGTCTTTTAAAATATTGCCTTTGTCTCTCTCTAGCATGCTTATGTTTCCCCCTACTTTCTTGAATTTATGATAGCTATCTTAATGTCCTTAAAGTCTATCAGCTATTCTTTCTGGATCTCTTCCTATTAATTGATTTTTCTGCTGCTTTCATGACTAGTAATTTTTGATGGGCAGATAATTGTGAATTTTACATTGTTAAATGCTGGATGTTTTAGCATTCCTTTAAGTATTTTTGTACTTTATTTATTTGTTCCTGCTTTTGTATTGGCGTACTATTGCCGCTGTAATAAATTACCACAAACTTTTAAAAAGTTTAAGTTTAAAAAAAATTTGGGAAAGCCACACAAATTTCTTACCGTATAGTTCTGGGGATTAGAAGTCTGAGATGGGTTTCACTGGGCTGGAATCAAGGTGTTGGCAGGGCTGTGTTTCTCCTGGAAGCTCTAGGGGAGAATCTGTTTCTTTTCCCAGCTCCTAGAGGCTGCCTGCATTCCTTGGCCTGTGGCTCCACTTCTGCTTCAAAGCCAGCAGTGTTGGGCGGAGTCCTTCTCATGCTGCCGTCTCTCTGGTTCTCTCTGTCTTTTTTTTGGGGGGGGGGGTTCTCTCTCTTTTGCCTCCCTCTTCTATTTAGAAGGACCCTTGTATTGGGCTCACCCACATAATCCAGGATAATCTCTCCATCTCAGGGTCATCTGATGAGCAAGTTAATTCCATTTGCATGTATCCTAACATAGTCACAGGTCCTGGGGATTAGAACGTGGACATCTTTGGGAGGCCACTATTCTGTCTACCACGGCACTTAAATTGGTATATGGGACCAGAGCTGTCTAAAATATAGAGCAGAGTTTGGCAGACTACAGTCCATGGGGCAAATCTAGCCTGCCACCTGCCTTTGTAAATAAAATTGTATTGGAACATAGCTGTGCTTATTTGTTTATGTAAATATTCTCTGGGTGCTTTCATTCCACCATGACCCACAAAGCCTGAGATACTGCCTTTCTGGATCTTTATGGAGACCATACCTTTCTGAGTACCCTGCCCGAGGCCCTAGTGTATTGGGAAATGAAATGTCTCCACTTTGGCTGGTGGGAATATGAACTCTTCTTAGCCCTTTGTGAGCTCTGAGAACTGTTCTTCTGGGCTCTTTGTGGTTCTTGTTCCGGCCTCAGGTAGTTTCCTTATGTGCATGTGCTCATCAGCACTAAAGCAGCTGGACTTGGAGCTCTTTCTCTGGGCACCTCTCTCTCCTCTGATTCCCTTCCTTGCATGTTCTAACTTCCTTGGCCTCCCCTGCTTTAAACTGTCTCCTCAGCTCTGGGGGTCCCCTGAGCTCTGCTTGGAGGCTCCCGCTCCGTGCGCTGCAACTTAGAAATTCTCCAAGCAGTCAGCTGGGACAGTCCCAGATTGTTTGCTTGCCTCTCTTACGGAGTACTCTCCTGTGTCTCCCAGTGTCTGGAAATCATTGTTTCGTATGTCTTGTCCAGTTTCTTGGTTGTTTAAAGTGGGCAGTAAATCTGATCCCTCTTACTCCTTCATGAAGCCACCAGCACTTCTTATATCAATATTATTTCGTATTTACTACTTTGGGAAGATAGTATACAGGAAGAGGCACCGTGGGGTCAGGGACTCGGCATTTTAATGATATTACCAAATTGGCCATTTTAAAGGCTGCGCTGCTTTGTACCTTGAGAGTCTCATTTTAATAGCAGGGGTTGCGGGGACAGATGGTGATGTGAAACTGCTTCGAGTTCTGTAAAGTGCTGGGAACACGCCAGGGGTTATGGTTCTTAGGAAAGGGCTTCCCCTCGCTGTTTCTCTTTTGACTTGTGTCCCTGGTGGGCATTTTGCTCTGCCAAGCTATCCTCCCGCTGGGCATTGTAGGACCAGTATTATTTCATTAGCATGTGGGGATGCCTGGGGGGAATCTTACGTTAGGCTGCTACTTTTCTGACATCTTTTGAGCCCCTACAAATGCCAGATGATGTTCCAAGTGCTTCATGTAGTCATTGCGATGTAATTTAAATCTCCACCACGACTTTGGGAGCTTGGGATGAAGTGGAAACCGAGAGGGTTGGCATTGCTTGCCCAGAGTCACTCAGCCAGTTCCCAGAAAGCGAGGATTCTTTCTGCCTTTCAACCCAATCTGCTGTTTCATACAACAGACTATCCATTTTAGTCAAGACCTCTTAGGCTGCAAGGGACATAAACTCATCTCAAACTTGCTTATGCCAAAAGGGAAACTCATCTCAAACTTGTTTATGCCAAAAGGGACGTTTATTGACGTACCTACTGAAAAGTCCAAGGCTGGACCCAGATATTTAGATGAGGGTATTAGAGATGTGTTGCTCTCTGTCTCTCAGCTCTCGTTTCCTTGTGTTGACTTACTTACTCTTCATGCAGGCCCACCCCAAATGGTGGCAGAAATGGCTGTAGCATCTCCAGGCTTATTTCTCACCTCAGTGGAGTAGTCTCAGTGGAAAGAGAACCTATTTTCCAAGGGTTTCAACCCGAGTCCCAAGGAAGGCTCTCATTGGCCCAGCTTGTGTCACAGGCTTATCCCTGAGCCAATCACAGTGCAGGAGGGTGTGTTGTTCTGATTGGATGGGCATGGGTCATTTGATTCTCTTGGAGTTGGGGCCTGGGATTGTAGATTCTTGAAAGGACAAGATCTTTGTTGGAAAAAGGGATGCTGAATAGGCAGAAACAAAAGTGTGCACTGCACCCTTCTGGCCCTTGGAGCTCCGTTGTCCGTGGTACTCCCTGGTCTGTCTGGCACCTGCTGAGTGATTCCTCCTCTCTGGCCTTAGTTTGGCAATGGCATCCCACCCTCCCAGTTTCTGACCATCATCTTTCCTCTCTTACCACCTTGGGCAGGTGAGGCTTCCTGGCTGTCACTCTCTCTTGGCAGAGCCAACTCTCACCCAGAACTGTACCTTACTGACATTGAGCAGATAGGGGGAGACATCAGACCTCGATTTTTCAGTACTGGACCCCTGTTCTTCAGCCCCAGGGAGTGGGTGAGCTGCTCTTGGGGAGGGTAGAGCTGGGGGAGCAGAGGAATCGTGTGTATGTGGGGGTGTCGTACGCGGAGAGAAGCCCACCATGCCGTGGCCGTCCCACTCTGAGGCTACTGAACAAGAGGCCCTGAGGGGCCGAGCCTTATTCCCCAATTGGCACCAGGAAACAAAGGCCTCCCCTAAACTCCCTCTTTCATCATTACTTGATGAGCACTTTTCCAACGCTGGTCTGGGACCTCCTGTACCAGCAGAGCAAATTCAGCTCTCCCCATGCTCATACCTGCTGTTTCGGAATCTCAGGGCCCAGGGGAGGTAGAGAGTCTGAGATTTTAACAAACTCCCCAAGCCGTGCTTTCACACCCTGCGGGTTGAGGTCCCCAGGTCGATGACTGTCTTTGAATCGCCGAGTTTTCCCTGGCTTAGGTTTTTCCTTAAAGGATTCTCCTTCTGATGGGACTATTCAACTAGTTTATGCAGTTTAGGGGATTTTCCTCCTTCAGATTTGAACTGCTCCTTTCAGAGTAAGGAGGTGTCACTCTTTGTTTTTTTTTTGTTTGTTTGTTTTCCTGCTTTTTGGAGGGGCGGTAATTAGGTTTATTGATTTATTTTTAATGGGGTACTGGGGATAGAACCCAGGACCTTGTGCATGCTAAGCACGCCACTCTACCACCGAGCTATACCCTCCCCTGGAGGTGTTACTCTTTGACCTTGGGAGTGGGTCTGGAGTGTGGGATCCCTTCCTGAAGAGATCAGCATTATTATTTTCCATCTAGTACTTTCTGTGTCTCAAGACATATTGGAAGTAACATGAAAAGAGAGGATAATGGACTGTGAGCCGACATTCATATTAAGAAACGCTGACACCTAAAACCAGTGACGCAGCAGGAAGGGTCATGAGAACCGGAAGGCACAGGCGTGTCAGAAGAATGGGGAGCCTTTGGCTTGGAAGAGTCCAGTGACTGATATGACACCATATTTCATTGGTTCATAAATAAAGACCCTAATACTTGGTCAAGTAAAAAATCTTTTTAGCCAGAGAACCTTTCACAGATGAAGTCTTGCATAGGAGCTCAGTATATTAAATAGATTAAAATGGTTTTTTTAAATTGAGGAGGGCAAGCCACATGACTTTCCTGGGTCCCAGGTATTATTGCCTTCATGGGTTCCTTTTTTCATGAAAAATATTAGAAATTACACTTTATGACTGCATTGGTGTAGAAATGAGTATGCTAATATTATTCCGTGGTAAACATTTTCTCTGACTTTAAAGTTCAGTTTCTTTATTCTGATTTTAAGGGGAATTACAGGATTTTTGTGGGCCCTGGGCACTGTGACTCCTTTGGTAGGGAAGTGGGCCCTGAGGACACAGGTCCTGCCCTGGCAGCCCCTGAAGCAAGCTGGAGGAGTTGGAAGACCACCGCACAGACCCATCGCTTGTACCTTGGTCTGCCTCACTGGGGAAGAATCATAAGGTTTTACAAGAAGGAGAGAATGTCAGGCATTCCCCCCCACCCAAAAACCCAGGTCTCCTCCTTCAATCTCTTTTTAAGCGTCATTCCTACCAAGAAATCATCTCTCCAGCCTCTGCTTGAACTCCTCTAGGAACAGGGAGCTCATTACTGTGTTTGAGTGCTTTCTGGTCCAGTTCTGTAGAAGTTCATGGTACCCAACAAATCCCTGGGTCGATCACCATTTATCCCCTAAGCCAGTGAGTCCTGTAGTGCCCATGTCGCTGCTGAGCTGAGAGGAGCCAGGAGTCTGGGGTTCGAGGTGCAGCTCTGACCCTCCACTGCTGTGTGAGCTGAGCAAGGACACTCTCAATCTCTGAACCTGAGGTGCCCCATTTGGGAAAGGAGTGGGTTGGACATGATGGTCCTCACACACAATGTGGTTGTGTTATGCTAAAGGTAGACCAAGGCTCATCATCCTGGGTAGGTGTTGCCTGCAGCCCAGGTTCTTCTGGGATGTAGAGAGCTTGTTGGCTCTTGCTTGGAGGTCAGGGCCAGAGGCTGTGTCCGTGTCCTCCTGGGTCTGGGTGCTGCACTGTTCACAACAGGTGTGGAGAAAATTTGGGGAGGAAAAGGGGAAGGGTCAGGTGATTCAGGATGACTACTCACTGCTTGTCCCCCAGTCAGCTGCTGATTGACTTTTTACTGAGATTTAGGAAAATCTGGCCATCCCAGAGCCCAGTGGGCAGCAGGCCAGTGCCTCGAGGTGCCCTGAGCCTGCCCACTCAGGTTGGGGGAGAGGGGAGTGTGGATGGTGACACTCTTTCCTCCCTGGGGCTTGCTGGCCCCGAAGCCTGGGCTTGTGTAGGGATGAGCAGTAGCTCGGCAGAGTGGGAATGTTCCTTCTTCCCTTCTCCGGTCCAGCCTCTCCCAGCCCCTGGGGCTTTGATGAGGGATGCCCTGCTCTCCCTCCCTCCCCCATACTCATGGCCCAGTCTGTATTTATGACCCCCACCATGGCGCCCCTTGTCCCTGCCACACTAGGTGACTCTCCAGGGCACACACATGGTTTCTCACCTCCACGCTTGGCCTCCTACCAGGGCAGTTGGTGCGATGGCTTCCCAGACCTCAGAGAGCGGGGCGCGGGGTGAGTCCCCATCCTGGCCCAGCCGGCCTCTAATCCCCGCCCGGTGTTTGCTCACCTGGCCCCTGCTCCGCGCTTTGTAATGATTGATTCCTGCCGTGTCCGCTTACCACGAGCCAGCTGGGGTGGGCCTGCCGTGCAGCGCCAGCGTCGGGGGTGTAGAAGTTCCTGGAAACAGTGACTTATTACTAGCCTGATGAATGTGTCTCTGCCAGCCAGGTGTGTCCAGGAAAAAGCGTGAGTGTGTGAGGTGCTGGACAGGACACTGTCGTGGGCACTGGATGAATTTTCCTTTCTCTTGGGTCTGGCTCTTCAGGGCTGTTTCCTCCCTCGTCCTCACATTTTTACTTAAATAACTCACCCAATCGTATGCCGAGGGAAAAGTCAGTTTCCTAGAGTGGTTCATCTGAAACCTCTTTTCTCCATCCATCCGTCCCACCCTCCTCCCTCCACACCTACTGTGATCAGAGGGAAATGTCAGTTGGAGAGAGAGACAGACCAATGCCGAGTGCAGAACTTCTGGCTTTCCAAGCAGTGTCTTCCCCCAGAATCTTTCCGTTTTGTTCAAAACAAAATTTGTTTTACCTCATTATAAAAAGCAGCAAATGCTCTTTTATAGCGAAAGTTGGAAAACACAGGAAAGTCTGAGGAGGAGGGCAAATCACCTGCAGATCCCTACCAGGTGCTTACACCTTTGACTTTTTGACATTTTTCTTTTTTTTTCTTTAACCAATAGGTGCAATAGATACAGTTTCTCTCCGGCTTAGGGGAAAAAAAAATCTCAATTTACAAGATTAGCATTTCCCAACTTCATTGTAAACCGTATGGTTTTGGCTGCATAGTGTTCCATGAAGTGGCTGTATCCTAGTTTACCCAACAGTTTGAGGCATAGCTTGCTATTTCTGGTTTTCCCTGATGATAAATAATGTTGTGAAGAAGATCTTATAAGTGCATTGTTTTGGGTTGTTTCCCAGACTTTGTCATCTAGAAGGAATCTTAGCGATCACCCAGACCACTTCTCCACCTTTAGTGCGTGTCAGCGTCACCTGGAGGGCGTGTTAAAACACCGCTGTCTGGGCCTCACCCCCGGAGAGTCTGATTCAGTGGGTGAAGGTGGTGCCCGAGAGTCTGCGTTCTAACAAGCTCCCACATGGTCCTGATGCTGCCGGTTCGCGGACCACATTCTGAGTGCCATCAACCAGCCTCCTGTGTGGTGAGGGAAGTTGAGGCTAAGGAGATGGGAGAGTGAGTGTTGGTGGTTCCCACACCCTTTGCTGCCCCTGCTGCCAGGGAACCTGGGAGAAGGCAGCGTGTGTCAACACGAGGGGATCTCCTCCATCAAAGTGTTTCAGCTACACAAGGCAGGCAGATGCTTGGGTGCAGACGTGTGCTTAGTGTTGGGATGCAGGTGGGGCCCGGGTAAGACTAGTTTGGGAAAGAAACTGGCAGAGACTATGGTCTTAAATGAAAGTTGAGTGACAGCCTTTCTAGGATGTGAGGGGTTAAACAGGCGGCTGGCACAGCCTCCCCGGAGCCAAAGGGGGAACTCAGGAGTAAGTCGGGACTGCCTGATTAATTCAATTAAAACTACTTTATAAGCTCCGCCAGTGTCAGTAAATTGTTAAAGTCTATTAAAAAATCAGTGGAACGTGATGAGGGTTTGGGGCCGCTGCATCACCTTCTTAGAGTTCTTCCCTCGTCTTCCTTGCCCGTCGTGGGTGATGACGCCCTGTCTGGTACCCCTCCCGACCTACTGTGTTTGCTGAGGCAGGTCCCACTCCGCCTTGGGCCTCGGTTTCCCTGTCTGCACAGTTCAGTGATGGACTGGCTCTTGAACACCCCTTCAGTGCCGGAGTAATTAGAATTTTCCAGTTCCTTCTGATCAGAGGCAGCCATTACTCCAGGTGCATTACCCTTCCTCTGCCTTTCTTCACATCAAGTTCATCTGGGCAGTTTCTGGGGGTGGCTGTGAGGACAGGTGACCCAACGGAGAGGTGTGAGCTCTGGAGGGAGGAATGAGCAGAGGGGGTTTCACCTAACCCCTAACCCCCAGCTCCTGTGCTGGGGTCAGGGGCTGCTCACAGGTTCTCTTCCAGCACCCCTTCCCCAGGCTGGGAGTGGTATCGCCCGCTTTTACAGGTGAAGATACTGAGGCTCTGAGGAATCGAAGTGACTTATCCACGAATAACTGGTGGAGCTGAGACTTGAATTCAGGGCTGCCATGCCCCCCAGTGCCCGTGGCTGACTGCTTGCTTCTGCAGACGTATTTAAAATAAAGTTGCGTCCTCTGGCCACACCCAACGACGTGCAACATTGCAGTCAGGGGAAAGAAAACACCAGAAATGTTCTTTTTCTCTGGCAAGTATCCAGACGTGAGGAACTGAGAAGAGGAAGTGATATCCCCGTCTCTGGAGGTATGTAAGCAATGGCTGGCTGTTGGCTCAGATAGGCATCGTAGAACCAAGGTCCTGCAACTCTGGGCCGGACGACTGGTTTATACTTTTTTCAGCAGTTTGTGCTAAGAACAGGCTGGGGATTCAGCAGGAATTGCTCCCTGGTGCTTGGGCACTAGGGTTACTGTCTTGTCTTCCGTCAGATCAGCCACACCAGTAGGCTGGGCAGTGCTGATCCTGAGGATGACTGTGGTTCTGGGTTCCAGGGCAGGCTCCGTCTTTAATTAACCAGCTTGCAGCTCTTAGGCAGGCCCCTTCCTCTCCTAATCCTAGAAGTTTGGGTTTGTTCCCCTCATCTCTGAAAGGTGGCTCCAGGCCCATGGATGGTCTGTAGTGAGACAGGGGAAAGGAGGAGGATGAGTTTAGGTTCAGAGAAACCTGTGAATGGAGCAGACTTGATCTTAGAGATTCATAGCAGCTCTTGAACCTTTAAAGACTCTGGAAAGTCCTGCAGTGAAGAAAGGAGATTGATTTTGTTTACCCAGCGTGGCTGCTCTTTCCCTCTCCAAGAACACCTTTTGTTATAAATAACCTGAGAACTCAGGTGAATAGACATGAAAACTTAACTTTTACCCTAGAGAGTGGCTGTTTAAGGTGATTCTTTTTGTCATGGAAACACCCTTTCTGTAACTCGGATAAGCCAGCCCTTAGCAAGGTGGTGTCTTAAGTCCCCAGGTTGGGTTTTCTTAAACTAAGGTCCGTGTTAGTTCTAGGATCCCTGGGGCCTGCCAAGTTCCAGGAGCTTCGCTTGTTCCCAGGAGCCTTCAGGTAACCAGGGCCTGGAATACACGTGGGGTACCCTTTGTGAGCATTTAGCTGTCGAATTTGATATTGCAGGGAAACCCAACTCCCCACTTCACACCACAAGGCAGAGGAACCCATTGGTGGGGCTTGGAAGTTGCCTAATGTGTACTATAAGAACCCAGTGATTCGGAGCTGCCAGTTTAAGAGTCTGTGAGCTGCAGCTGACCTTTCCAGAAGAAGGTTTGTGAAGGAAAATGCTAGTGTAAACAAGATCTTAGGGGAAGAACTGTAAGGTGTGTAAGGAATCAGTCTATTTTTAAGCCTTTTGAAAGCTCCTGTTGGAACATAAACACTATGCTAATTATAAAAACGCCTTTTCTGTTCAAAACTGGTGTAAACAAGATGGAGGCTGGGAGGAGGAGGAGGAGTGTTTGAGCAGAGGTTAAGCCACAGATGAAACACTGGCCACACTAGTTGATTTAGTTGCTCATCTTAAAAAACCCAGATTTCCGACTTGTTTTGACGAGCTGGATGCCCAGGCAGTGGTGGACATGCATGCGCTCCTACCGGCCAGCGGTCAGCAGGAATGGGTGGAAGCGGCCTCCTTACCACCCCAGCTCTGGACCCCAGCCTGGTTTCCTTGTGGGAGTTCCCTGCACCGCCCCTGACCCCTTGAAGTTTACACCCCTGCTTTTCTAACAATTTCCCCCAGTGTTTTAAGAGCACAGTTAGCATATAATTGCTCATTTCCTCTCCATTAACCATAGAGGAAGTCCTCTGCCTTGTTCAGCAAAACTTTCGAAGATAAATAGTTTCAAGAACAGCCAGCCTTTTTTCTTAATTGAGCAGCTACTATGCCTCAGGCTCTGTGCAAGGTGCTGGAATTTGGTGTTGAGAAAAACCTCCCTTCCTCTCCAGAGGCTGCTGGCCATGGCAGAATGCCTTGGGGGATGGTGTGCAGCCACCAGCCAGGTGTCATTCAGAGCTTTGCCCTGTGTGTCCTGGATTGGGACAGAGGATTCTGAAATGGTGGACAAGGTCCTTGCCCTTGATCTGCCTTTGTCAGAGAGATGAGATGAAGGGTGAGGTGAACTCCTGAGAAGTCAGTCTGTGTGCCCCTTTGGGCTTTGGGGATGCTGAGATGTGTGTGTGTCGGGGGTGGAGGGTGAAGGGCCTGGTGGGGGCATGGTGGGGGCATGGTGGCGGGGCGGTCAGGGACACCTGCTGGAGGAGGTGTGTGACCTTGTGGTGTGGTTAGCATTGAGATAGGGAGAGGGGAAAGGAAAGACCATTCCAGGCTCTAATGAAGAGATAGAAAGATTATAATTAGCAGAGGCTTTATCTGCAAATGGTATTTGAAATGCTTAAAAATATCTTTCAAGGGAGGCTGAAAATAGCAGGTGGTCTACTTGAACAGCGAGAGCTGGGGAGTGGTATGGGGTGTAGGGGGCGGAGGTGGGGGAAGAGCAAGAGCGAGGTGGATGGTTGGATGGACAGATGGACAGATACATACCAAGTGTCCTGGTGGAGGACCCTAAAAACCAGGTGAAGAATTTTGCTGACCAAGGAAACGTATAACCAGGCCTTAAGGCCCATGAGGGCACAGTCCGTGTCTGTCTTATGCATGACTGTGTCCTCAGTTCCCATAGCAAATGCTTACTAAATATTTGTTGAGTGAGTGAATGAAGGTGCTTAGTCGGCATTTATCACGTTTATCTTTATGGCAACCCTGTGAGGAGATATTATCCCCTTGAGCCAATGAAGGTGGACCATTCTTAGGGGTGTATGTGCGTGTGTGTTATAGTATTGGGGGGAAGCACGGGACACCAGAAGGCTTTTGTTGTTGCAGCAGCGTGAAATATTGATCAATTTGATTCCATTGTATGACCCAGGGACAATTTTACTAGCAGGAAATATGACCGTGTTATATGACTGCAATAAAAAATCACAGCCATGAGCCAGGCTCAGAAAACGAAGTCAGCCGACAGTGTAGGCAGGGCTCATGGATTCCACGTCTTTCTGCGCGCGCTGGTTTGCCATTTGTTCCTTCATGGTGCCAACAGTGAGCTCCGTGGCAGATCGGAGGTAACAGGTCCCAGCAGAAAATTTCCAGAAGAACAAGCTGAACACTGAATTCAGTTTGCAATTCTCTACAACAGTATATTTTACCTTTAGAAATAAATTACGCTTCCTTTTTATCCCCCTCCCTTGCTTTTCCAAGAATGTAAACTTTGTGAGGGCAGGGCTTAAAAGGTTTGTTTTTTTCTTTTCGTTTTGAAAGCATTTCAGATGTAAAATTTTGCAAAAATAATGCAAAGAGTTTCCATGTATCCTTCACCCCCCAGCTTCCTCCTTCTATAACCATAGTCTAATGTTCCAGCTATATTATGAAATTCATATTAGTACAGGAAATGAATAGTAATGCAATTCCATGGACTAATCTACAAACCTTATTCAAATTTCACTAATGGTCCCATTAATGGTCCAGGATCCAATCCAAGATCCCCCGTTGCATCTAGTTGTCATGTCCTCTTTGTTTTTGCCAGCTGGGACAGACCCTTGGCCTTTCTTTGAATTCTATGCCTTGTCCCCTTTAAAGAGCCCTGGCTAGTTATTTTGTAGACTGCCCCTCGTAGGTTTGCAGGGTGTTTGCTGGATTGCTGGTTTGGGTTATATGCATTTCTGGCGGCCGTACCCCCAGAAGCCACGGTGTTCCCTCCTCAGTGTGTCACAGCAGGAGGTACAGGATGTTGGTAGGATTTACCGCTGGTGACCAGAACTTTGAACACGTGGTTAAGGTGACGTCTGCTTGGTTTCTCCTTTGTAAAGTTACTCTCTTACCCTCTGTGTGAGTAAGTATTTTTGTGGGGAGGTGCTTTGCAATTATGCAACTGTCTTGTTTCTCATCATGCTTTTGGTCCACAAATTTTAACGTCCTTTAATGATTCTTGCCTGCAACAGTTACTGTTGCGGTGTTTGCCAAATAGTGATTTCCTATTTCTGTCATTCCTTCTACACTTATTAATTGGAAATCTACTGTAGAAAGAGCTCTCGTTTCTCTCTCATTTATTCATTTATTCACTTATTTATTTACACCAGTTGAGACTCCTGGCTGTTTATTTTATGGGCTATAATCCATTACTATCATTATTCTGTCGCTCAGATCGTTCCACATTTGGCCAGTGGCAGCCGCTTCGTGGAGGCTCCTATGTCCTTTTGACAAGTGCCCATTAGTCTTTGAGAGCTCGCTTACCCTCCGCGAGATATTCTGGGCTCATCTTGGGCTGTCCCTGTCCCTAACCCTGGAAACAGCAGTTACTCTATGAAGGAGGGCCAGGGTTTTTGTCTGTATTCCTCATTTTGTTGTTTTCCTAGTGCTCAGTCTCTGGCACATAGTAGGAACACGTCAAGTAATTTTAGGTGAAAAAACGAATGGATGAGTACATGAATCCTGGAAAGAGAGATTCCAGGGTAAAGAAACTACAATTCATACTTTTACTCACCTCCTTCTGGTGAGTTGAATTAGTGAATTGGAAAAGGAGGGGCCTTTTTCCTGTTTCCTCTGCTCGTGTGCCTTAGGAGCTTTGACAGTCCCGTTTTGTCCCTGTCAGCCTGTTCTCAGTGCTGCACAGTCTGAAAAGGAGCCCAGGGCATCCCCGATCTTGTCGAGCAGAAAGAGCCAAAGGCGTGGAAAGCAGCCAAGGGGAGCAGGCTGGCTGGAGAGCTAGCTGGGGCTGGCAGAGCCCGGCCCCGCTCACTGCTAATGACTTGGTTGGACACCAGCCGTGGCGGGCAAGATGGTCTAGCGGTTGATGGCAGAGGTCCTGGGACCCCCCACTGGCGTGTCTGTAGCTGGGGGCTGCCGAGAGCTACTTCTCGTCTCTGGAGATGCACAGGCCTCGCTTGAATATTTTATGAGTTTTTCTTTATAAAAGATTAAAACTCAGTCACTTTGGCTTTGGAAAAGCTTGTGATAATCAGATTTTTATTTATGAGTTGGCTTCTGTGAGTGTGTGCCCCTGAAGAGGAAAACTGGCTGCCAGGTTTTCTTGCCGACCATTCTGGCAGACTTCTATGCTGGAAGCAAACTTGGCAAGTGGTAGCCTTTTCAGAGTCAAGAGGGGCCCGGCCGGCTCCTGGGCTGCTGTTGCTAGTGTCCTCTGAGAGTGACTCCAGCCCGTTCATGGGGCAGAACCTTCTCTGATACTGTCTTGATTCAGTGGATCAGGTTTGCAGAGCACCTTGATATCTTTGTTTTTGCTAGTTCTGCATGGTGGTCCTGGGGGTCGGGGTTGGTAAGGATGGTTTTTCTAGTTTGCAGACAGAGAAACTCAGGCCTGGGGAAAGGGAAGTGACTGCCTGTCCATACTGCTAAGGGGTCTGGAAATCATGAAAAAAACTGAAAATGTCACAGTACCTGGATGGAGCTGCAGGGAATACCCGAACACCAACTGCCGATAGCTCAGCGTTCTCCTGGGGTGGGATAAGGTGACAGAGGTTTTTGTGGCCGAGGGAGACAAGGGAGGAGCAGGAGGAAGAGTTGCACTTGCTTGGAGCAGGTCCCCGGGAGGGAGAGAGCAGTGTGAGCTTGCCCTGAAGCTGTATTTCTCACTTATATTATATGATACCTACTTGGGCAGGGACATGGAGAGATCCCAGCAGGTGTTGGAAAACCACCTGTCAAGGTCAACAGGCCTTCTGCAGTCTCTGGTTAGAGATGCTGGCAGCCTACTGGCTCAGCCTAGGGATGTAGCCATCAGCCGAGCCAAACATTCGCCCAGCCTGCTGTGCCCCCAGCTTAGCGCTCAGCGTATTTACCCTGAACTTCCCGCCCCGCTTCCCGGGTATGGGCGGCCCAGAGTAGGGAGGGGTCCCTCCCTAGCATTTTTTTTCAGTCACTTATCCATCCATCTATCTGAAAAGTACTTGAGTGCCTTCAGCATTATGCTAGGCAGGCACTATATTCTAGGCACTGGGGTGAACTGAACAGCAGGACCCCTGCCCTGTGGGGTTCACTGATAAACAAACAGGCAGTTATCCAGGATGTCGGATGAGTGCTCTGCTCTCACAGTGGAAATCCGGGGTTTGGAGACAGCACCCCTTGTCCATGCATTATACGTATTTCATCCTCAGGACAGCTTTGAAGTAGGTGTTGTCATCATCTCCATGTTACTGGTAAGGAAACTGAGGCTCAGAAGTTACTCTGCCAACTGGTAGCAGAGCCAGGTTGGAGCCCATGTGCCTGGCTCCCCAGTGAAGGAGAGCACTGGCCAGGGTTTAACAGTCAGTCCATGGCTAAAGCCTTCCCATCACCCCTGACTTACTGTGAATGAAGTGAGGATCTGAGGGCCTGTGGCCAGAGTTCTGTCCCATCTGGACCAGGCAGGGGCTTGATGCCTGATTGGAGTTGGGAAGCAGGTGGAGCCCTGGGCTGGGCTTGGGGCCTCTGCAGCTCCTGGGTTCCCTCCTGTTAGTGTGGAGCTCCTTGGAAGCTAGGAGGCCGTTCAGCTGTGGTGTGTGTATGTGTGTGTGTTGGGGTCGGTGCAGCCCACGCGGAGGACAGTTCTCTACAGTGCTAGAAGGTACTATAAGAAGAGAGAAGTAGATCTTGATTTTTTCACTTATTTTCAGAGTTTCCATTTACCTGTAAAATGGGGATAAGAGCTCACATCACAGGGTGGTCCTGAGGGTTAAGTGCAGTACTGGATCCGAAGCGCTCAGCACAGTACTGGCACTGGAGCCGAGCCACGATGTGACAGTTTGTAGTAGTGTTAATAGGATTTAGCGGTGGGGTTCTGTCTGCCGTGTGGCTTGCTGTAGTTTTGCTTAGCTGTGTTTGCATTTCACCTGGCTGAGGACGTGAGCTCTACCTGGGTGTCCATGTCATAGGCAGAAGTCAGTTGTGTGATTATTAGCAGTCGTGTGATGGGTTTCCCTTGCTAGCGTGCAAACTCCACTGGGGCAGGGCCAGTTGGTGGTCCTGGCTCAGAACCTGGCACAAATCAGGCACTCAGTTCTTTGGCTGTTTTAAAAGTCACTTGAACATAAAGCATCACTTACTGTGAAGCTTTAGTATCCGTCAAACTGAGGTTGGAATCCTGAGTCCTGTTTCTTCCACTTAATAGCTGTGTGACTCGAGGGAAATTATTTCACCTTTCTGGTCTGTTTCCTCACCTCATCTCTCAAATCAGGTCAGTGTTATGCACCTAAATTCTGCTCTGAGGCCAGAGAATTACTCTGGCACTGTGCCTGCTGGGTTGAGGATGTTCTGTCTCCATCCCGTCAGTCAAAGGTTCCATCCTGGTTATAGTAGCAGCTGAGGATCCAGTCTGTCTTTCCCGAGTCACAAAACATCCGCATCTGAAGGAGAAACTGCCAGAGGCTGATACGGTCAGAGGTCACCGAGCTCAGAACTGATGGATTAGGATGTGCTATGACCTCCTTTGAGGAGAAGAGGAAACAGCACACGGCTGGAAGGAAGCAGGAACAGCGTCTTCATTCTCCTCAGGGGAAACAAGACTTTCTGAACTTTACACCAACCTGAAAAGTTCCTGCAAATCAAATCCTTTTTTGGACTCTTCCCTGCATAAAAGAGTTTTATGACAGAGCTTTTTTACAAAGCAAAAAGATGCCTTCTGTAAAGCGAATCATCACTCTTAATGTTTCCCTTGTATAAACCTGACCTCTCTTATGTTGTGTTTTCTTTCTTTTTTTTTTCACTTCTATTATTATTTCTATTAACCAAAGTAATACGTGTTCACTATTGAACAGTTAAGGAAGTCCAGATGAGCAAAAAAGGAATAAAAAATCAAAGTTGCCTAAAACCTCCCCAGAACCCAGAGGTAATCACTCTGGGTGTTGATTTTTGATGTGCTGGTATTTTGATGTACGTACTCAGTGGACCTCAGACATGTGCAGAACGTAAGAGCGCACCCATTTAGGAAGTGTTCACTGAGCTTCTACTCTGTGCACAGCGCTGGGGAGAACCAGGGAACAAGAAATGAATACAGTTCTTCCAGGAAGCAATTTCTGTAGACAAAAGGAAGGGAAGAAATTGAAGTGGAAATGGGACTTTTCAGGAAAAGACCTGAAATTGATAGTGAAAGTTGTCATGGGCTCTGAGAGTTTTCACCTCACCTGAGAGTGGCTGGACATGAAATGGGCTGGATGGGCAGAGGGAAGATAAGTCAGCAGCTTCCAGGAGAGCCGACACATACCGACTGCCCAAAAATGAGGTGGTGGGTGGTCTCTGTGTGCTGGGGGACAAGGGCAGGACTTGAGAAGGGTTTGTTTTTTTTTTAAAATGTGGCTGTTTAGTTGTTCCAGTACCATTTATTGAAAGACTGTCCTTTTTCCATTGAATTGCCCTTTTCAGAGATCAGTTGACTGTATTTGCAGGTCTGTTTCCGAGCTCTCTGTTCTGTTCCATTGATCTGTCCGTCTGTTCTTTTGCCAACACCACGCACTTGATTGTCGTAGTTAGTAAATCTCAGAGTCAGGTAGCGTGAGTTTTCTCACTTTGCTCTTCTTCAGTGTTGTGCTGGCTGTTCTGGGTTGTTTGTCTTTCCATATATACTTAACCATCGGTTTGTCAATATCCACAAAATGACGTGCTGGGATTTTGATTGAGATTGTGTTGATTCTGTAGGTCAACATGGCAAGAATCAACATCTTGACAATATTGAGTTTTCTTTTCATGAATATGGAGTGTCTCTTCATTTATTTAGATTTTCATTAATTTCCTTCACTAGAGTTTTCTAGTTTTCATATATCCTTTACATATTTTGTTAGATTTATACGTAAGTAATTCTTTTACTGGTGCTAATATAAGTAATTTTTCTTTGAAATTTCAAATTCTATGTACTCATTGTATATATGAAAGCAATTGACGTTTTTTGTATTAACTTGGTATCCTGCATCCTTCTTATAATCACTTATTCCAGTTTTTTATATCAGTTTTTTGAGTATTTTCTCCATAGCAGTCATGTTATCTGTGAATAAAGATAGTTTTGTTTCTTCCTTCCCCAATGTACATACTTTAAATTTCTTTTTCTTGTCTTACTGCGTTTGCTAGACTTCCCAGTATGATACTGAATAGATGTGGGGAAGGGGACATCCCAGCCTTGGGGGAAAGGCATGTAATTTCTCACCATTAAGTATGATGTTAGCTATAGGTTTAGGGGTACATATTCTTCATCAACTTGAGGCTTTCCACTCTGTTCCTCGTTTTCTGTTTTGTCCTGGTTAGCTTGGCTAGAGGTTTATCAATTTTATTGATCTTTTCAAACAACCAGTCTGGTTTCATTAATTTTCTCTATTGATTTACAGTTTGCAATTTCATTGATTTCTGCTCTTTTATTATTTCCTTTCTTATGATTGTTTTAAGTTTATGTTGTTCTGCTTTCTCTAGTTTCCTAAGGTGAATGCATAGATTATTGCTTTTAGATCTTTTTTCTGATATATGCATTCAGTTCTATCAGTTTCCCTCTAAGTACTGCATTCACCGCTGTCCACAAATTTTGATAATTGTATTTTCATTTAGTTCAAAATATTTTAAAATTTCTCTTGAGACTTCTGCTTTGACCCATGTGTTATTTAGAAGTCTGTTGTTTAATCTCCAAATATTTAAGTTTTCCAGCAATATTTCCAGCAAATATTTTGAAATTTAACCACAATTTTGTTATTTATTTCTAGTTAAACCCACTATGGTCTGAGCATATTTTGTATGGTTTCTGTTTTTTCAGACTTGTGAAGGTGTGCCTTATAGCCTAGAATGTGATCCGTCTTGGTGAATGTTTTATGTGAGCTTGAGAAGAATGTGTATTTTGCTGTTGTTGGATGAAGTACTCTATAAATGTCAGTTAGATCCAGTTGATTGATGATGCTGTTCAGTTTAACTATATCCTTACTGATTTTTTTGCTTCACTTTTCAGTTCTATCAGTTTTTGTCTCACGTATTTTGATGCTGTGTTATTAGGTACATACACGTTAAAGATGGTTATGAATTCTTAGAGAATTGACCCTTTGTCATTACATAATGCCCCTCTTTATTCCTGACAGTTTTTTTATGCTCTCATTTCTGCTTTGTCTGAAATTAAAGCTACTCTAGATTTCTTTTAATTAGTATTAGCATGCATATCTTTCTCTGTATGTTTACTTTTAATCCAAATATATCTATGTTTTTATATTTAAAATGGATTTTGGGGTACATAAAATATAGTTGGATCTTCAGTTTTTTTTTATATCACTATGATAGTCTTTGTCTTTTAATTGATATATTTAGACTATTCACATTTGCCATTTCACAGTACCATATTTGGAACTGTTTTCTATTTGTTGTTCTTGCTCTTTCTTTTTTTGTCTCCCACTTTTTTCTGCCTTCTCTGGTTTGAATTAAGCATTTTATAGTTCCATTTTCTCCCCTCTCACAGCATCTCAATTCTTTAAAATAATTTTTTTTTAGTGATTGCCCTAGACTTTGCAGTATACGCTTCAGTATACATGTACAATTAATCTAAGTCCATTTTCAGATAGCACTACAGTGCTTCACAGGTAGTGTAGGGACCTTAAAGCCAAGTATTCCCAATTGTCTCCTCTCATCCCTTATAAAACTGCTGTCACTCATTTCATTTATCATAAGCTCTAATCATCCAGTATATTGTTCTTATTATTTTGAATAAAATGTTATCTACTAGGTAGCTTAAAAATAAGGAAAATTTTATTTTACTTTCATTTATTCCTTCTCCAACACTATTTTTTTCTTTATGTATGTTGAGTTTCTGACCTGTTACTTTCCTTCTGTCTCAAGAACTTTTAATATTTCTTGCAGGGGTCTACTAGTGACAGATTTACTTAAATTTTGTCTGTATCTCTCCTTCATTTTTAAAGGAGAACGTGACTGGATACAGATTTCTAAGTTGGTGTCTTTTTTCCTTTCAACATTTTAAATATTTCACTCCACTGTCTTCTTGCTTGCGTGTTTTTTGGAGAGAACTTTGGTGTGATTCCTACCCTTGTTACTCTGTATGTAACCTTTTATTTCCCCCTTCTCTTCTGGCTTCTTTCAAGATTTCCTCTTTGTCTTTGATTTTTATGCAGTTTGAATATGATGTGCCTAGGTGTAGATTTTTTGTTATTTATTTTGCTTGGTGCTCTTTGAGCTTCCTGGTTATGTGGTTTGGTGTGTGTCATTAATTTTGGAAAATTCTTAGCTATTATTATTTCAAATATTTCTTCTGTTCCTTTTTTCTTTCTTCTCCTGATAGTCTCATTACATGTATTTTACCCCTTTTGTATTTGTCCTGCAGTTCTTGGATATTCAGTTCTGCTTTTTTACATTCTTTTGCTTTGTCAATATGGGAAGTTTCTATTTCTAGTACTTTCTTTTGATTCTTTGTTAGAGTTTCCATCTCTCTGCTTACATTACCGCCTATTTTTCCACGTTGTCCACCTTTTCCATGAGAGCCCTTAGCCTAGTAATCATAGTTATTTCAAATTCCTGGCTTGACAATTCTAAAATCTGTGTCATATCTGTGTCTGGTTATGATATTTGCTGTGTCTCTTTAGACTTATCTTTTGCCTTTTACCATGCCTTGTAATTTTTGGTTGAAAGCCAGACATGATGTAGCTGGTAAAAGGAACTGAGATAATCAGCATTTTAGTTTGAGATTTCATGTTTATCTGGCGAAGAGTTAGGCTGTGTGAATAGTTTGCTGTAACTGTAGTTGTCAGAGGCTTAAATTTCCTCTGGTGTCCTTGTTTTTATCTTCCCTATAGTTTTGGGGGTTCCTTTCAGACTCCTTAAATAGAGTCTGAACCTTGCAGATCTTTCTGCTGTAATCCTCTATTAATCATTTAGGAGCCCTAGTGACGTGGTGGTGGGGTGTTGCGGGGAGGAGAAGCATTTTAGAATCCTGTGATTAGTTCTCAGTCTTTCAGCGGACCTGGGTCCCTGGGCTGTGACCTTAACAAGTGCCTCTCTGATTTTTCTTTTCCTTTTCAGGTGAGAGAGGAAGGCCAGAGGGAACTGGAGTTGAGTGTTTCCCTTCTCCCATGTCAGGTAGTCCCTTGTAAAACTCACTTTGGTTAGACTCCATAAATATTTTCCCTTGAGAGTAGGCCTGTGTTGAATAGGCCAGAATGTTCTGGATGTATTTCAAAATTGTTACTTTTTCCCTTCCCCTGCTGGAGCCAAGAGGAGAATTTTCTTCCATCTTAGAACCCTGAGAAGCTGGTAAGGCTCCTGGAGGGAAAACTCAGAAAGAATTTGGCCCCCAGCAGTTTTTCTCTCCCAGGCTCATCTGCGCCCAGTCTCCAGTTACCCCAACTGTTCCTACCAGCTGCTGGCTCCAGGGGGCAGCTTCAGGTCATCATAAGCCGTGATTCTCTTTATTTGTCTGTCTCCAGTTTTCAGGGCCCTGCGACCTTAGGTCCCTGAAGGATCTAAGACAAATTACTGATTTTCAGTTTGTCCAGCTTTTTTCTTGTTTAAGTGCTTTACAAGCTGAAGTAGAAACCAGAAGTTTGTATCCTCTCATTCTTTTATCTCTTTGTATTTCAGTTTGGGTAGTTTCTGTTGACCTACCTTCCAAGTCAGCGATTCTTTCCTCAACTGTGTCCAGTCTGCTGAGGAGCCCATCAAAGGCATTCATTACTTTTGTTGCTGTGTATTTGGTTTCTAGCATTTTTTTCTTAGACTTTCAGTCTCTGTGCTTATGTCATCTGTCTGATTTTTCTGTTAGAGCCCATAACACATTAATCATGGTTTATTTTTAATTATATTCCATGTTAATCACAGTTATTTTAAAATAATATTCCAAAATCTGTGTCCTGTCTGAGTCTGGTGCTAATGCTTAACTGATGCTTCCTTGTCTCTCCAGATTGCTTTTTTTTTTTTTTTTTCCTTTTGGCATGCCTTGTGATTTTTCTGTTAAAAGCCGCTCATGATGTATTTAGTAATAGGAACTCGGGTTGTGAGGATTTTAGTGTGAAGCTTTGTTTCTGTGGCTGTGCGATGTTGCGGGGCCACAGTTACTGTTGGCTGTAGCGTAGGTGTCAGAGGTTTCAGTTTCCTCCTTGTTTGTTCCCTCTTCCCTTTTTCCTGTTGTCTTTGGTTTCCCAAAGAACTCCTTAAAAAACTCTCGCAGCTCTCAGTTGTAATCAACTGCTGTCAAACTGTAGTCTTTTTGATGTGGTGGTGTAAGATGTCAGGGCGAGGAAGTGGTCTATACTCTTATGATTAAATCTCCGGCTTTCTTAGTGGACCCGATTCCTTGGAAGCATTTCCGGAAGCACTTCTGAGCCTTCTCTTTTTCTCCTCATATGTGAGACAGGAAGGCTCAAGGGGCAGGCGTGGTCCAATTGCCCTTCCCCGAGGTCTAAGAAGTCTATGAGAAGTTCCTTCTCTTGAGGAAAGGCTTTTGTTATGGAAAACAAAGTGTTCCGTGCTGTTTCAAAATGGTCCCTCCCTCCACCACCACCCAAACCATGAACCTGTTGAGGTTCCCACAGAGTTGGTGGCTCCCCTGAGACTGGGTCCCTGGGAGTCCCAAGCCAGTGGACACTCAATCACCAGCAATTTGGCAGTTATGATTTAAATGTTTCTACCAGTTACTGGCTCCAGCTTCTGCTGCTGTTCCCAGTAAGCTATCCTCTGCACGTGCCTGTCTCTCCAGTTGTCAGAGTGATGATTTGCTCTGTGACCTTAATACTCCATCACAGAAAAGTTCTTCATTTTCATGTTGTTCAGCTTTTTTCTTGTTGTAAGGACGGGAGTGATGACTTCCATTCTCTTTCCTTGTGGAACCTGAAACCAGAAGTCACCATGCTGGGTTCTCTTATTTCGTGATTGTGCTGGAGGGCTTGGTGCCCATACATTTGCTGGGAGATGGGGGCACGGCCAGGGCCTGGGCATGTCATAATGGCAGCTACCTTCCCCCTGCCTTGTGGCCCAGCCTGGCCTGGCTAGACAGATCACAGTCAGTGGTTCAGCTAGTGCTTCTGCCTCTCATTTGGGGGACAGGTGATGAGTGAACCAAAGTGGGCTGAGAGTCCTACATTCAGGTCTGGGCTGTGCTCTCTGGGCCTCAGTTTTTCCGCCTGTGCAGCAGGGAGGGGCGAAGCCCTTCCAGCACAGGGTGCTCTTGCGAGAATAACACCGCCTTCACTTGACACGTCACCAGAGATGAGGGAATGATTTTGTAATGAGTTTGTATTTTATGGAAGTATTTCCAGATGCCAGCTTTGCCTTTGGTGTTACTGTTAAATAATAAAAAGGCTTCCTAATAGGAAGAGTGGGAATGGTAGTCACATGTGGGCAAATGAATAACCAGCAACTTGGAGCGTGTTTATCTTGGACTTTTCTTCCCATGATGACTGTGTTTTTTGAAAAAGCGTTTCCTCCGATAACAGGACTGGCTTGTGGGGCTTCCATGCCTTGTGAGAGGAATAGAGTGTTTCCAGGGTGCAATAAACCAGTGACTTTCGTTCATTCCTCCTTATTTGCGTAGGAGACTCAGTGTTATACATTCTCTGTGGGTTGTGAGGCCAAAACTTGGGGAAAATTGCTTTGCTTTCGGAAAACTGAAATTTGGGGAAGAAGAAATGGAAATACATGTTCGGGTTAACTTTTGTTCATTTTCTTAGATAGGATGTCGCTTAAGTCATTTGTGGGTGGAAAAAGCTTTGCACATGTTCTGTTTGCTCATAAAAGATATATGCATTTAAAATTGCAGTTAGTTTAAATGATGGTCCCAATTCTACTCCTTTTAAAACTTTAAAAATTTTAGACATGAACCTCATGAAAGTGAACTTCATAGGTTCAGGATTCTCCTATTTAAAAAAAAAGAAATCTGTTCAAAAGAATCAGGTTGGTCCTTGAATGGACAGGAAATTATAGCCATTTTAGCAAAACAAATCCAGAGGTGTAATGTTCATCCTGTATCCCAGCACCTGGCATGGTACCTGCAAAGAGGAAGTGCTCATTAATGTTTGTTGAGTGAATTAGTGAGTGCAGTCACCTGCCCTACATTTCTGTCCATCAAAGCTGGACAAGAAGATGTGCACAAGCAGAGAAGTTTGTTTCCTTGCCTTGCATGCTCAGATTTCTCATCTTTCTCACCTTTGGGCCACAGGGGTAGCTGCCACTGCCTCGGGTGTTGATACTGAACTTCCCTGGGCTGAGGACAGATGATGACCCGACAGAATCAGTTTCATATACAGTTACTTCCCTTGCTTGATTTTAGCCTTGTTGAGGGGTAGGGAAGGGAAGTAAAGGCCAGAGAAGCACAGACACATACTGGACATTAAAATGTGTGCTCATCATTGCCTCCAAATCAGAATCTTGGAGGCGGGGTATGGAATTTTGCCTTCTTAGGATAAAGCTGAACAAAAATTATTAGATTTAGAAAGAATAGGGAAGGTTGTGGAGTTGGGAACATGACTCTGGCTCTGTTTTTATGCAGTAAGGCAGAGATGCTGAGAGATGGAGTGAGCAGAGGTGGACCTGAGTTACGCCCTGATTGGCACGGCAGCCCCTTTCAGTCATTAATTCAACAAATAGTCTCGGAGCACCTGCTGTGTGCTCAGCACAGATGAACAAGATGGTCCCTGCCTTTGGGGACCACACAGAAGTTGGGTGGGAAGATGGGCAGTTTGAAAGCACAAAGGAGGGGCATCTCCCCCGAGCTTAGGGTGTCAGCGAGGGCTTCCTGGGTGAAGGGGTGTTGAAGATTGAGTAGGAAGTTTCAGATGAATAGGAAAGCAGCCTTTGAGGCAACAGGAACAGCATGTGCTAAGGCTCAGAGGCAAATGAGCAGATTGCACATTCAAAGATCTGAAGGTGTAATTGGTACCATGGGGTTGTTCAGAGCCCAGAAGGGCAGGTTGTAAGATACTTTTTGTACCTGACAGAGGGGCTGGGATTTTATCCTGAAAGTGGTGAGGTGTCAGGGAGGGTTTGGGCTCAGGAGTGACCTGATCAAGCTCAGGTTTTAGATCTGTGCTGAATGGTACAGTAGCCACTCACCCCATGTGGCTGTTGAGCCCCTGAAATGGGGCTGGTCCAAACTGAGATCCTATTTCTGAAGACTTACTATGAAAGAGAGTAAAATATAGCTCATGAATAATTCTTTCAACATTGAAGTCATCTTGAAATAACATTTAGGATATATTGGATTAAGTTTAAAAAATATATTACTAGAAGTAATTTTGCTGTTTCTTTTAAAAATGTGGCCACTAGAAGATTTAAAATTACATGTGAGGTTGACATTATGTGTTTATTGGACAGTGCTGTTCTCTGTTCTCTAGGCTGATGGGAGGCTATTTGGTGTAATGATTGATTCGTTTGTGAATTCATTTATTCAGCAAGTTTATATCTATAGATTGCCTCTTGTGGGCTAGGAATTGTTGTGGGCATTGGGAATACAGCAGTGGACAAGGCAAGGCCCCTGCCCTCACAGAGACTGAACAACTAAATAAGAAGTAGAATTCAGATAACTTTTAAGTCACATGAAGATAAATGAAACACAGTTGGGATATACTGGTAACTAACATAAAGGGAATGAGGTCTAGAGCTGTTTGAAATTGGGAGTCAGGAAAGGCAACTGATAAACAGGCTTGAGTAGAATGAGAAAACAAACCTTGTGATTGATGGGGAAGAGCATTCTAGGTGGAGGGAACAGTGAGTGCAAAGGCCCTGGGGTAGGAACGAGCTTGGTGTGTTGGAGAAACAGTAAAAAGTTACTGTGGCTAGTTAGAGAAAGTGAAGGACACCGTGAGATGATGCAACCAGATAGGCAGGGTCAGCCAGATCCTGAAGGGTCTTACAGGCCACCATGAAGGGGGTGGAAGATTTTAGAAGGTTTTGGGCTGGGGTGTTGACAGGATCTGATTTAATTTTAAAAGGATTCCCCCAGGCTGTTGGGAGGAGGAAGCATGGAGTTGAGAAGACTGGTTGGGAAACTTAGAGGTAGCCTCCGTGAGAGGAGATGCTGCTTGGGAGTGCGTGGATAGATGCTGAGGAGGGATCAGAGATGGGGTGAATCGCCATGTCACAGCCAGCCGTGCTTAGCACTGGGATGAGTGTGGAGTGTGAGAGAAAGCAGAATGAATCAAGGCTGACTCCAGCTTAGGTGTTTGCTGGACCATTGTGTGCTTGGTTATCAAAGCACCACTGCCAGCTGGGGTGAGACTCAGGGAGGAGCAGGTCCTGATGGGGTGGGATGGGAGCCTGTAGACCTGGGAAGTTTCAGATGCCTCTGACAGATGTAAGTGGTTGGATATGAGTCTGGAGCTCAGGTGAGCCATGGTCAGAGCTAAATATTAAATCGGTAAGTCATCAGCATGGAGATGGCATTGAACTCCCAGCTGAGGTTACCTACAAAGTGAGTGTAGGTAGAGACCCAAAGCTGAACCTCTGCCTTGGGGAGAGACAGGGGAACCAGCCAAGGGAATGGCCACTGAGGTAGGAGCAATACCAGGAGGTGAGGGGTCCTCAAAGCCAAGAAAAGAATTTCAGGAAGGGAGGAGAGATCAGCCATGTTAGCCAAGATGAGGATTGAAGATTGTCTACTGTTGGCAGCAAGACGATCTGGTGACCTTGAGGAGAGGGATTTTGGTGGCATACTGGGAGCCAGGCTGGCTAATCAGAGTGGCGTGGACTCCAAAGAATGAGAGTGAGGAGGTGGGGTAAGCAGAGACAAGAGTTGTGCTCCAAAGGGGGACAGAGTTAGGTGTAGGGGCTGGGAAGGATCTGGTGCGGAAGGGAAAACTGTTCCAGGAGAGAGGAGGGGAAATTGCCAGAGCAGTGACCTCGGGTTAGGAAGAGGGGATGGGACCCAGCGTCGAGTGAGGCGTTGGCTAGGTTGGCAGGGGTGTGTTTGGGCTAGGGTAACAGGCAGGAAGGGGATGTACAGATGGAGTACAGTACAGATGGAGCAGCCCATTAGATTTGTTGGTGGAATGATGAGTCATTTTCTTCTGATTGCTTTTATTTTCTCAGGGAAAGTTGCCATCCGCGAAGAGAGAGCAGGTTGGTTGAGGTTTGACGAGAAAGGGGAAAGTCTCAAATACTCATCTAGGAGAGTGGATTGAGGAGGGAAAACGTTGTGCTGAATAAAGGCCCACTTTGAGGTTTGTGGTCATAAATTTAAAGTGAGACAGTCCATGCGGTTGTTTGTGTTCCTCCAGAATAGGGGAGGCAAGGAGTTGACTTGGGGTTTTGCCAGGGAGTAAAAGGCTACAGAGAGCTGGAGCGTTGAAAGACTGTGTCAAGGCAGGATGATCATGGTGGGCCTGGTCTTAGCTGGGGAAGGATAGCAGTGGGTGAGAGGTCCCACTGGCATGAGGACTGGTGGCAGGGGTCTGGGGACAGGATGCTCGAGGTTGAGACTGTTGGTGTGCTGGTGTCATTGGCGAGGATGTGAATATATGAGTGGGCCGTTGGGCTGGTGGCGGTGGGGGCTGGGGGTGTGTGTGGAAGCCACCAGAGGAAAGAAAATTAAAGAACCGATTGGCTGGAGTCATTGGAGCTGTTCTGAAGACAGAGTGATGGTAGAGGGAAAGACAGTGAGCGTCGGCTGAACTCTTCAGCACGAGGTGCCCATAGATGATGCCACTGGGCGGGCTGGTAGGAGGGGTCGCCAGGACCATGGACTTCAGCATTGTTGCCCTTTTCAGAGGCGGCTGGAGGAGAAAAGCTCCAGAGCTGGCCAAGTAGTGAGGGGGACACCCACAGATCAAGTCAGGCCACCCCAGGCCCAGCCTTGGCTCTGCACCAGTGTTTGCCGCTGGGCAGGTGACCTCCTTGTCTGAAAAGTGAGGACAGTAATTGCACCAGCCTCGTCCGTCGATTGCAAGGATTAAGTGGACAGAATACACAGAGCATGGTTAAGCCAGTGCTTAGTTTATGGTAAGCGCCCAGAGACTGGTAGCTCTTTTCACCAAAGCAGAACCCTCCTTAAATGAGGAAGATTTGTTCCCAGAGAGGCATTTGCAGTTGTGTTCCCCAAAATGGGATTGTTTGAATGAGAACACAGCATCCCAAGGGCACTTTGAAGGGGACACACCCGGTTGGTCACATGCATTCAGGCCTGTTGGGGAAGCATCGTTCTTTGGGCACAGGGTGAAGACAGACAAACTGGATTAAGTTAATTCACAAGCCGTGTGTGACTCAGGCAGACACGCGGAGTCAGGAGACCTTGGTTGTGAGGACGCTCTTGGCCTTGGCCTGAGCGTGGAGAAGCTGGGGCCGCCAGGGTATCCTGTTTGTAGAGCCCTTTATGCAGTATAAGCTCATTTGCTACGGCAACTCTGTGAAAGAGCCGTGGCAGGATGAAGAGGAGAATGGGGCTCGGGATCCCTCGCAAGCCAAGCCCTCCCCTCGTGCGGGCGTGAGCAGCCTCAGACCCAGGGCCTGATTTTATGAATGGCCGTGAGGCCAGTTAGCTGGTCAAGGATGAGGGGACGTGCATGCAGGTGGCCTGGCTGGAGCCCCAGTGGCTGGTGTGGGGCTGCAGCCAACCCTACCTGGTAGGAAGCTGCTTTGCGGCCCAGGCCCCAGGATAGGGAGGCTCTCTGTGGCGACTCTGACCTTTCCAGAAGGCCAGTGCTGCGGTGGAAGCAGGTGGACCTTTCCTCCTAGACTAAACCAGTGCCAACTGCAGCAGCTTCACAAAGGTGAGCACCTCGCCAAGGTTAAGTGTGTTCGTTTTAGGAGCTGAAGTGGGAGCTGCCAGTCCAGGGACAGGCTCAGGAGAAGGCTCGGCCAGTGCCTTCTGGCTGGCTTCCCGCAGGATCATATTGGGATGAGAGCTATCCACAGGGACAGCAGGACCGCCTGCTCTCTGCCTGGCCCTGGGAACACCCAGTGCTGTGCCCAGAGCTTGTCTTCATGTTGCTTCACCCCAGAGAAGGAGCACTGCCCCAGGACCAGGGTTGGAAACTTGACTTTCACTCTCCCACTTCCTGGCTGTGTGACCTTTGAACAAGGAATTCTTTCTGGACCTCCGTGTTGCTTCTGAAAGAAGAGGGGGTGTTGGGACCTCTCCGAAGCCCCCTTGCCTCCTCCCTTCTCCCCCTACCATAGTCAGTCTTAATTGGTTTCATTCTGGGTTGTGTCCAGTGCTGTGGACTCCAGCTTTTTTAGGATGGAGTCTCTCTTCATCCCCACTGTGTCCCCAGGACCCTGGCCCATGATAGCTGCTCCACAGATGGTTGCCGAATGGATCACACTTAATGCTTACTTGCAGCTCTGAGCACTCCGTCACCCGGAGGCCCAGCTGCTGGAGCAGAAGCAGGCTGGGCCCCTTCTTCGTAACATCCCAGGGGAGGGGATGGTTGGCTTGAAACCATAGGCTGGGATTCTTTCTCCTCCTACCAGGGAAGCCTCTCATGCAGAACCTGGCACACTGAGCGCTCGATAGGAAAGGCGGGACAGCCTGGTGGTCAGGGACCAGGCAGCGGAGGGAGACAGACCTGGGTTCGTATCCCAGCTCTGCCGTTACCTTGAACAACTCTCTTCCAGAGTCTGAGCCTCAGTTATCTCAGCCTGAAAAAAGAAGTAGAAAAAGCTACCTCATGAAGGTGGTGTGAGGATTAAATCAAATAAGAAAATTCGCATGCCTACCGTGGTGCCAAAAGAAACAGCTAATTTTTTTTTTTATTGAGTAGTAGATATTTGTTGAAAGTGAATGGGAATCCTCTAGAACCTTCTAGAATCTGGCTACTCCTAGACTTTCTTCAGTTGGCTGCATGGGTGGGAATTGCAAAGAACTGGGGGCCTTCTGCCCTGTGCAGCTTAGAAGGATGGGGATTGATGCAGAATTTGGAGTCTGGGAGGTACCTTGGACGCGTGACCACAGGTTCTCTCTGAACCTCATCTGAGTACTGGGAATAATAGAACCTGTATCATTAGGTTGTTCTAAGGAACAATTGGGATAATACGTGTGTGAAATGTATGAAAATACGATATGCTTAAAACCTAGCATATTGATAAGTATTATTTTTTTGTCATTGTTTTACTTTGTTTTTTTAAAGATGCTTAGAAATATCTCTTTATTCCAATATTATTTTTTAAAATTCTCCTAGTATTTATTTAGTATTTTTTTAGTATTTTTCTTTCCCATTTTGCTGTTTAATCCATCTGGCATTTATTTTTATGTATTTTTCCAAGCGTCTCACCCTTATCTATTTCTAAATTTTATTAGTTTTTGCCACATCTGATTTTATCCAATAAAACTTTGCAGAAAGAGTTGGGACCCCATTCTCCAGTCTCAAACCCCTCCCTCCGCAGAGGTACCAGCAATCTAGAATATGGTGTTTATAATTCCCAGACATGTTTTATAATAATGCTGTATATGGATGAAACCACAGCTATCCCAAGGGATCCTGCAGCTTACATTTTTCTTTTCAGAAACTTTTTTTGCCATAATTTCAGACTTACAGGAAAGTTGCAAGGCTAGTACAAAGAATTCCTATGTCACTTTCACCCCAATTCCCTGGATGTTAACATTCCCATATTTGCTTTCCTTCTCTCTCTCCCCCAACTCTCTCTATTAAATTCTTTTTCTAAACCATTTGAGACAAAATTGCAAGCATGACACCCCTTTACCCTTAAATACTTAAGAATGTGTTTCCTGAAGAACAAGGACGTTTGCTTATATAACCACAGTTCCAGTGATCAAAATCAGGAAATTAACACTGGCGGAGTGCCGTTAGCAGGTCTGCAACCCTTATTCCTGTTTCATCGTCTGTTCTGCTAATGTCCTCTGTAGGCAAAGGGAGCCCTGGGTCAGAAGCTGAATTCCCTTGTCTTGTCTCTGTAGTCTCTTTACATCTGGGTCGCTTCATCAGTCTTCCTTTTGTCTTTTATGACCTTGACTTTTTCTTTCTTTTTTTTTTTTTTTTTTTTTGGAGTATGGGCTGGTTATTTTGTAGAATATCCCTCCACTTGGCTGTGTCTGATGTTTCCTTATTATTAGATTCAGTTTTTGCAGGAATACCTGGAAGCGATGGTGTGGCCTTCTCAGTGCGTAACATCAGGAGGCATGGCCATTATTGTTAGTGAATAGTCTGTCCTTTTCCCGCTGATTTGAAATGACACATTCACAATCGTCTAAATTCTCACAGACATGTAAGTCTGCCTCTGGATTTCTTACTCTTTTAAATTGATCAGTTTACCTAATTCTGTGCCATTCCCTGCCCCACCCCGCCCCCAGCTGTTGTGATCCCTATACCTTCAAACTATACTAGGTTTGCTTCTTGGTGTTTGTAACGTGTTACTCACAGGAATGGAATTCTTTTTTCCGTTATATTTTCTAATTGATTATCGTTGAAGTGTAGGAAAGCCACTGACTTGTGAATATTTATCCTATATCTGGTTACTTTGAGTTATCTTTTATTCTGATGCTGTTTTCTTGATTCTCTGGTTTTTTTTTTTTTTTAATGTAGACAGTTGTATCTGCAAGTAATGCTAGGTTTGTCTCTTCCTTCTTCATACTTGTTTTCTTTTTTCCAGTCTTTTTACATTGGCTCAGATCTCCGGAATAATTTTGAATAATATGATAGTGATATTGGACATTCTTTGTTATTCCTGACTTATAAGTGGAGTAGGTCTGGCATTAAAGTTGGAGGGAGATGTGGAGATTTTAAAAAATTGCTGGTGAACTATGTTGATCATTTTTTAAAAAACTAAAAATCTAGAAGACCTACGTCGATGCTTATTTTTAGAGCTGTATTTTGTAATTTAGTGCCATGTCTTGTTTGCTAACATTTATGTAGGAATTTTGAGTCTGTATTTATGTAAATTTTATCTGTAATTTTCTCTTTCAAATTACCTTTGCCCAGTTGTAATAGGAGAAGTCTGTTATCTTTGTAGCTAGAACTGGAGTGCTCCCCTCCCCTCAACAATTTAGAAAATATGATCTGTTTATTGAGGATTTGGTAGAATTTGCCAGTAAAATTAATTGAATATTCCCAGTAATTTTATAATTCAGTTTCTTTCTCTGACTCTTGGTCTATTTAAGTTTTCTATTTCCTTGTAAGAGTCAATTTTGGGTAATTTTTATTATTTAGAAACAGATCTATTTTGTATGCATTTTGAAAAACATTAATAAAATCTCCTTCCTTTCTCCTTCCCTCGCCCTCCTTCTGATTGCAGCTACCTTCCTATTTCTTAATATTTTAAGTTTATTTTTTGTTTTCTTGGCCAGACACAATAAAGGAGCAGAATGAGGTTAGCTGTTTACTGGTAATTTAAAGAATTTGCCCTTGCTTTTATTGTCAAGTCTTTTGTTTTCTATTTCTTCAACTTCTGATTACTTTTGTTCATTTTTTACTTTCTTTTGGTCTATTTTGATTTTTTTCTTCTCTTTTGGGTGACTGGAAGTACCCCGTGGGCTTTGCCGTATAGTACTCTCATTGTTCATTTTTAAATAGTCTGCAGTTTTAATTTCTTTAAAAAAATGCTCCTCTAAATAACCTTTGGGTTACATTTCCAAGTGGTTAAATTTTTTGTGGCTCTCTTTTTGTTTCATTTTTAGTTTTACTGCTTTGTGGTCAGAGAATATGACCTGTATAATTTCTAGCTTAAAAAAAATTGTCGAGGTTTTCTTTGTGGCCTATCACATGATCAGTTTGTAATTGTGCTGTGGATTTTTGAAAAGATATATATTGTTTTATAAGTACATATGAAAATATATCAAATTGACTAATTGTATTTTTCAAGTCCTTTATTGTTTTTTGTTTTTTTTTTTTCAAATTCTCATGAGCTGTCTGTTTCTGGGAAGTATGCTGCAGTCTCCTATTATAACTGATTGGTTTTTACATTTCTCCTTGTATTTTCAGCAGTTTTTGCTCTGTATATTTAATGGATATGTGAAAGTTTATTATTGCATATCCTTTTGGTGGTAGAATTTTGTCTCAATTTAAAAAAATCTTTTTGTCCTTAGTAGTTCTTTTTTCTTGTTTTGCTTTGGGGCCTGGTTACCATTTCTGCTTTTCATTGACATATTCGTGGTGTCTTTTTGTTAATTCCTTATTTTTTGAAAAAGCTTTTTGTTTTAAAATAATGTAAGACTTCACGCGGAATGGCAAGTAGATTGCAGAGAGTTTCCATGTCCCCTTGGCCCAGCTTTCCTCATTGATAACATCTCGTGTCATCATAATCCCTTCTTATCTTAGCCTTTCTGGGTCTTTTTGTTTTAGCTCCTGGCCTACCCTGTGTTACCCATAAATGCGATATCCTCCTTTTTTAGTGGGGGAATTTATGTACCATCCATATCTATCATGTTTGCTTACATTTCAGCTTCCTTCTGCCACCTTATTTTGCTTTTGGTTTTTTATTATGTTTTTTTCCTGTTTTTTGTTGGATTGCCAAAGTTTTCTTTAGTCTCCATTTTTCCTTATTTCCATTTTTTCCTCTCTACCCCTGCTGCTTGAGCCTCCCCCCACCCTGCCCCCATCTTACTCATTTAGAAGTCATAATCTTATTTCTCATTTCTTACTTATGTGCAAATTTTTAACAAACATATTTAAACTTGGGCAAGAATAAATTAGTATCTCTAATTACTCTCAAAGATTCCCTGCCCACACACAAATATTTGACCTTTAGATGCACTTTCCTTATCCTCTCTCTATAATCTGTTCTTGGTTAATATAATATAGACTTTTATTTCCAGCTTAAAAAAAATCTACATTGTGTCTTTAGAAATTACATAAGAGCTGCCTTGAGTGTCACAGCTACATTTTTAGTCACTCTTTAGACTTAATTCTATTTTGTTGAGTTTCTTTCTCTTCCTTTTAAAGTTCTGTCTGATGTCTTCTTTCTTGGATTCATTTTCCTTAATGTTTTTCAGAAAAGGTGTTGGGATGGTACCAGAATCTTTATATATCTGAAGAGGTCATTATTTTTCCTGACACTTGAGTGATGGGTTGGTTTGCAATTGACTTCTTGGTTCAGAGTCCTTGCACTCTTGCCTTCTGCCCTTGATCTTGCAGATGAGAAGTCTGATGCTAGACTGAATCTTGTTTCTCTATAGGTTTCTTCCCTCTGTGGAAGCATTTGAGGATTCCTCTTTGTTCTTGGAGTTGGGAAATTTCATCAAGGTGTGTCTAAGTGTCTTGTTTCATTTCTGCCCCTCAGCATTTGGCTCTTTTGCTCTGAAACCTCCAGCCTTTATTTCTGGTTTGTCCTTCACTCTGGAGAGATAGGTCAATGTTGGGTCTCCATGATAGACAGACAGTGAGGCACTGGCCATCAGATGACTTGGAATGCAAGTGCAGCTGGACAGCTGGTCAACCTTCTACAGACCCCCCATTTCTCACCTGGAAAAGGCAGATAGAATAGCTGCTATCACATAGGGTTGTTGGCAGATGAAATAGGACACAGCTAGGAAAACATTTGGGAGTGTCTGCTTGGAATAAGTCATCAATAATGGGAGCTGCTCTTTCTGTAATTCCCCGGAGGCATCAGAGATTGAGTGGGCTTTTGAGCTGGACTTGAAGAATGGACAAGATAGGATTTTCTCGGAGCCTCAGTCTGTCTACTCAAAATGATGGAGCTTGATAAATTTGGAGGTAACGATTATCTTTTTTTTTTCCTTTTGGTTTGATTGAAGATCATTTCTCACTTTGGAATCTTAAGTCTCTTCTCTTCTTTCTCCTCTCTCCACTCTCTCTTGCTTTGCTTTGCTTTTTTTTTCCCCTATTGTATTTGGTCTTTCTGGTTCATGTTATCTAATTGAAGGCAGAATCCAGGGGTTCAAAAAACCTTTAATTTGCTGAAGAGAAAGGACTGCAGACTTGCCTACCAGAGCCTGTTTTGATGGAGTAAATGAAAAGTTGAATATCCTTGAGCATGATCTGTATCTGATGTGCCCTCTGATGTCTCTTCTTTATAAACTCACCTGTGTGTCCCCTGGTCTTGCATACAGTAGGTGCTCAGCACATGCCTATGGAGCAGATGCTGCATCAGTGCTCTGTTTTTCCTGCGTGGAGAAATGATTGCTTCTCACTTCACTGGGCAGGTGCCCTTTCATTTGCTGTTTTATGAAAGATTTTATTTGTGATTGAATCACAGACAGTTCTCTCAGAAAAACGAGAAGAACTGGTTTAGGACCATTGTGAAACTCCATTTTAATAGCAACAAGACAGGGCTCTGGCAACTTCAAAAAGGGCAATCAAGAAATTCTTGTTTGCTCAACAGAAAGAGCTATTTAGGGTGGTTACAGCAGTTCAGAGCCACTCCAAACTCCATATAATTTTCAACTTCTAATGATTTTTTTGGCCCCTAAGGTAACTGGTGAAAGTGTCATTTATTTATTTACCGGGGTGTTCTAGATTGGTTTCGCCAAGTTGAGTGACTGTCCCAGGCGCATCTGGAAACATCACAGGAGAAATTCAGCTGGGGAGGAGACAAGGCTAGAGGATGATCTTCAACGTGTTTTCTCTGCTCTTGGCTTGGTACACAAAGCAAACATTTTGAGCATCTTTTCTACCTGGCACTGATGAGACAGGAGAGGGAAGCGGGACGGGAATGAATTATTGCAATAGAGTGTGGTGAGTGCAGACTCTACACCCAGCTCAGGGAGGACACGGTTGGATCCAGGGCACTAGCTGTGGACAAAAGAGGGAAGGGCATTCTGAGCATTGGTTACGGCACGACAGAGGTTCCCAAGCAGGTGAGTGCAGTGAGAACGCAGATTGTGTCTGGGCAGGGTGTAGACTAACAGGCAGTGGGGCCGGGAGCCCCTGTGTTCCATCTAAGGGAAGCCATTGCCACTCAGCTACCGCCCGGGGTGGCCAGATCTTCTGGTTTTTTTTTTTTTTAAAAACAGAATCTTCTAACTCTCGAGTTTTATGTAAAATTTCCTCAATTTCAAATTATGGCAACTCATTGAAAAAAATTTAAATAAATTAAACCCCCAAAACACTCATTCCAGGCCACAAGTTTGTGAAATCTGTTCAGGGGATGGAGAGAAGGAAGGATGAAGGGGGTACCTGGCCCCCTGACCTGTGTGCCATCCATTGTCAATGTCAGGGAAGAGAGCTTGGCCTTGAATTTGGAAATGAAGTCCAGTTGACTGGAGAAACTTGATCTTCCTCTGACCTTACTTTACTTTGACTCACAGAGTAGAAGTCAAAGTTTTAGGTTTTTAGGTTTTTGCTTTTTAACTCTCCCCCACCTCCAGGCTAAATCTGGATGGGGAATGTGATGGTGATAGTTGGGGCTGGTTTGCCCCTTAGAACTAGCTTCCTCCTGCCTCCTGCTCCTGCTCCTGCCCTGCACAGTTCAGATCCCACATGGAATTTCTACCCTTCCCACTCTGCTTTTCTGATTTGTTGGATGATGGGGTGAGGGCCAGACATAAGTACACTTTGGGGCCTAAAGTAGCAACAACAGCCATGCATCCTCATCCCCCCTGAAGTAGGAGAATAAATATTTTATTTAAAATTCTTTGTTCTTGAATACATAATAGAGATGTCCAATAGAAATATAATACAGGCTACATATGTAACCTTCAAATATCTAGTAGCCACAACAAAGGGAAAAGAAACAGGTAAAATTCATGTTAGTAATCTATTTTATTTACCCCATTATCTCCAGAATGTTATCATTTCAACATGTAACCAATATAAAAATTCTTATTAAGCTGTTAGACGTTTTTAACTTTTGTGCAAAGTCTTTGAAATCGGTGTGTATTTTCCATGGATGGCTCATCTCACTTTGGATTCACCACATTTCAAAGGCTCGGTCACATGTGGCCAGTGGCCATTGTATTGGACAGTGTGGATGTAACAGGTGCACATAAGATGGTGATACTCCACAGACACAGAAGAGGATACAGGCCAGCTATGAACCAGTTATTTGAAAGGACACTGGATCACGCTTCTCCCCTGCTTGAGCCTTGGTCAGCTCTCCCTTCCCCTAAGGATGGAATTCCACCAGCTTTGTCCTCCCTCCAGCCCCATCTCTCACCTTGCCTCCTTCTGCCCCTTCGGACTAGCCTTCTCTTCTTCCTCACCATGCCGCCAGCCTCTGAACCCCCACACATGCTGTTCTCATTGCCTGAATTATACTTCCTCCCTTTCCCTATGCCTAGCTTACGCCAAACAGACCCTTTTTCAAGTTAAATGTCAATTAAAAAAATTTTTTTTATTGAAGTATGGTTGGTTTACGATGTTGTGTTAATTTCTGGTGTATAGCATAGTGATTCAGTATGCACGTATATATTCCTTTTCATACTCTTTTTCATTATAGGCTGTGAGAAGGTATTAGATATAGTTCCCCATGCTGTACAGGGGACCTTGTGGTTTATCTATTTTATATACAGTAAATGTCCATTTTTCAGGGAGGTCTTTCTTGATCCCCCTACCCCCAACTCCAGGCTAGGTTATGCTTCCCTGTTTGATGCTTTCATGGGAGAGAGAGGGGTCTCTTTCTTCTCAGCACCCAACGCAATCATAATTATCCAGTTATCACTGAGAGAATCTTTGAACTTGTCTCTACCCCATTAGGTCGTGTGCCCCAAGAATTCAAGGACCACAAGTGCTTTGTTTGTTTTTTTAATGCACAGCAGCTCCTATAGTGGCTGCAGGTAATAAATGGTCAATAAATATGAGATGAATGATGCATGGCTGAGATTCAGTCTTGTAGAGTAACCAGGACCCATGGACCCCCAGAGGGCACAGATCCCTAACAGTGAGGCCAGGGTCAGCCCCTGGGGCCAGTTGCTGGACCTCCTGTTTTCTCACCAGCAGAACCAGCCACACTCCCTGTCCCTCTCTTGACTGGCTTTTGGTTGCCTGTAAATTATATTTTTGGTGGCTGTTAATAAAAATATAGGGCTGGGGGAAAAAAAAAAGACTTCTCCTAATAGAATTTTATTAAATGGCACTAGTTTAAAAATGTCTCGTAAAAAGTTAATTAATTTGGGATTTGGGGATGAAAGGCGTGATATAAATGTCAGTTATTATTATTACAATTTCAGCCTCATGCTTATGGTCTTGATCCAGCCCCTGATCTGGAGTTTCTCCTACACCCGGGGACTGGCAGCTCTGCTGAAGTGCCAGAGGCAAATTTGAGCTTTGAGGGTCCATCAGGGACAGAGGGACTTGGCCAAGTTAGGCCATCCTGCCTTTTTATCTAGGATAACGCCAGGCCTTGAGAGCTAGCGCCACTGAGTCAGGGCCAAGAGTGGTTCAGAACAGGACAGACTTGGTGCGCTAGGGAGGGAGCTCCTGGCCAGCCAGGATTGTCAGAGACACATGCCTTAGCCCCAGCCTGGTCACAGAATCTAGTCAAGCTCTCAGAGCTGAGAGATTAGAGCCCACTCTCATGTTACAGAAGGGGAAACTGAGTTTGAAGAGGGGTGGAGGCTTGCCTAGCCCAAGGTCATATAGCAGGTTAATTAAATTTATGGAGGAAAAGGCAGTGAAAGCAATTAGTGAAGTAGGGGAAACCTTCCAAAAAAAAAAAATAATTCAGGCAATTTATAGGTGACAAGTCTAGAAATTGTTTTCCAAGGAAACAGGGAGTCCTGGGACTTCATGTGAGTTCACAGAGGCAGACAGCCCTTCACTCCTTCAAGACACGCCACCATCATTCCCTTGACTGCAGACACGGTACCTAGAGGGAAGGACTCCAGACCTGACCCGGTGTGTAATTACTTACGCGAGGTGGGGGGCAAGCTGGGATGTTAATCATCACAGCCCCTTCCTTACATTTCTCTACTGATTATGGGCTAAGGAGTGAGGATCTGAGTGCTTCCGTTTCCTCATCTCTGCAGTGAGGTATGAAAAAATACCCCTTGCAAGGGTGTGATGGGGCCTGGGTGGGTGGGAGAGTGTGTGCTCATGTGCTGTGTAAGTGGCATTGTGCGGGCCGGGGGTCTTGTGCTCCGAAAGGGAGACACGGGTGGGTGGTTGGTTATCCAGGGGGACCTTCTCAGATGCAGATGCTGTCCCCAAGACGGGGTTCCCGGCCAGGTGCTGTTTCTTTCCAATGATGGGCCCCACCCAGTTCCTCCCTGCAGCCCATGCATTCTGTTTTGCATGGCTCTGGCAAAGCCTGCCTCTTCTTGTTGGTGGTTGTCTAACCCTTGTTCTGTTTTGAGGATTAAATATTGACAGTGCCTCTCCTCTCCCCTTCCAAATGGAGCCCACTGTTTTCCTGTACCGGCCTTCACTCAAACCATGTGAGTAGAGTGTCTGGTTCAGAGCAGGAGCTTGGAGAAGGTTTGTGGATTGAAGGAAGGAAAAAAGCTCGTGCCCATCTGACTCTCCTGCCAAAGAATCTGTCCTGGGGCCTTTTAGTGAATCCTTATCCACCGCTGGGTGGGGATCATCCAGGAAATCTGGGAATCAGAGCTGGATTTGAACCCGGGCTCATCCACTTGAACAAGATACTTCATCTCAGTAATTCTCCATTTCCTCATCTGGACAGCGGAGGTCTAGAATACCTACCCTGAGCATTATTGTAAGGACTAAAGGAGGTGATGTGCGTAAAGTACTTCGTACACTGCCGTACACACAGGAACACTCAGGTGGGGCCAGAGACTACTGTACACTCACGGCATTGACGTGGTTTCCGTGGGGCACCGTCTTGGCCTTCATGGACAGCAAGTTCCCTGATGTGCCCATCAGATCCAGACAGGGCTTGACACAGACTCTTTCGAGAACCTTCCAGTTCCCACGGCCACAGGCTTCCTCGGATTATTAAATGACTATTGAACAGAACCCAGCTGAGTTGAGTTCTGGCCTGTGTAATAAAGCTGGGGGTTAGGCCCTTGGGAGACCCTGTTTGGGACCAGCCCTTCCACGTCCGCCTGGCTGCTCTCTGCAGTTGGAAACAGCCCACATGTGGAAGCTTCTGAGCAGGTCCAAGGTCTCCCAGCCTTATACAAAGTGAAAACAGCCAATGATTGTCTCCACTAGAAAAACAAGTGCCACAGCTCTGTTTTTATGTCTTATTATAAAGAAAACTTTTATTCCCCACCCCTGCCCCTTTCCTCCCTCCATCCCCCAGAAAACCACAGCTACCTCGGACTTTTGAAGGCCTTCAAGCAATGTGGGGAGAAGAGTGAGTCCCAGACACCCCCTTGGCCGCCATCTTGTTGCCCTTGACAAAGAACGTCTGGACGGCTGCTTGTCTTCTGTCAGTCGATGGCGGAGCCAGGCAGATTGCCTGGAAGATGCTGTTGGCCTCTCCAGGAACAGAGGGGCCTCCCCCGCCCCTCATCTTTATTGGATTTCAATGAGTCTTTCTGCTCTGGGTCATATATGCAGTGCAGTCTCATAAGTGGTGCAGTGGAGTTTTTGCTTCCTCAAGCACGCTCCAGTGCCGTTGTCAACCCTGAGTGGAGAAAGTGCAGGAAGTCCAGCAGAACTCACTTCTCTCAGGCAGCCCTGAGGTTTGGAATATGACAGTTCCTGTCTTATAGGCACAGGCTAGTCAGGTGGTGGGGCAGGGAGGGGGGCAAGCAGAGACGGCCTTTCCCAACTGCATGGCACCCGAGTGGCAGTCTTTGCCTGCAGACCCAGATCCTCGCACTTTTCTGTGGACTGTTTCAGAGCTTTAAAGAGAATCGCCGAGGCCCTTCGGGCCTCACAGCTTTGCATTTGTCAGATGAGAGGACGGATCTGAGGAGGCATGTGGTCTTGGGAGTTGGAAGGTTCTAGAAGGAATCGACACCCCCCTCCTCTGACCCTGAAGCTGAGGTGTTTTCAGACCCAAGCTTACTGGATTAAAAGGATACATGTCATTTCATCAACTGGTGGTTGCCAGTTTAGTGCCCACTCTGTGCCAGGTGTTGTGCTGGGAGCCAGCTGTGCTGAGGTGAGCAGGTGGGAGTCCCTGGCGTTGTGGCAGACTTGAGAAGGCAGTGCCCTCCTATGGACAAGAAGTGCGTGCAGCGTCAGATGTGTGTGGTGGCGCTCTCTCTGCACTTACTGGCTTGGTAGGGAAGCGTCCTGCTTTCCTGCCCTTTGGTGGGGGTTGGGGGGAGTGGTTTAAGATGGCCCATTTCCCCCTTCTCCGCAAGATGGGAAACTCGAGGACAGTGGGGCAGTGGATCTCTGCCTGTTTTTCTCAACCTCGCAGTGGCAGAGATCAGGCTTGGATGCAGGCTTCCCCATGCCCAGTCCAGATGTTGTGTTTGATGGGATGGAAGAGAAGGTCCTGGAACTGATCAAGGCCACTGCGGTGCCCGGGAGGTGCCTTGCTTTTGACTTCTGCACTGGACCTTCACTTCCCCACGTGGAGGTAGCTTCTGGTTACTGCAAATTGCTGACTGTGCTTGGAAAAAAAGTCATTAGAGGAGCATTTCCATTACCACCCAGATATGAGGGCTGGGTGTTCACAGTGAAGTCCTGTAGCTCAAGGAAGGGGTCTGGCTGGAAGGGTTTGCTGATGTGCAGAGAACCTTTCTCTCACCGTCCCTGCAGACCGCTTTCCTCTCTGTGGTCTGGAGACAGTCCCTCAAAGGCATTTAGTTCTTTCCCGGCTGATTCCTCTGCATCCCTACCATACAGTCTTCCAGCTTGAATGCCTCTGTTGTCGGGGTGCTCATTCCCCTCACTTGTCCTCTGTCCCTGGAGGAAAAGTTCCTCTTCACCCTGAGCTCAGAGCTACCTCCCTCTGACTTCTGTCCTCAGGGCCACAGAGCCGTGGGCTCCCCCAGCACAGGACCACCCTCCTGGAGTGAAGGCAGTTCTCTGGTCCCACACAACCCAGCTCTGGCAGCCGCCATCACACTGGCTCCACCCGGGACAGTACTGCCCGCCAATGTGTAAGTGTGTCACTGCCAATAATAGTGCAAAGGCTCCAAATCCGAGGGCCTTTCTAGGATCGTTTCCTGATTAATTAGGTCAGCGTCTCCAAAATCAATTTCCAGGGAAGGCGCGCCGCCTGGTAGCGCCGTTCCCCGCCCAGCCGGGCGAGGGAGTTGGCGCGGGAGGCAATTCCCTGGCCTCTGGCACAGTTCAGGCCTTGTCTCTACCTGGGCAGAAAGTCACATTACACATCTCTTCTGTGATTATCCTGACTTGTATTTTATCTGCCCTCCCCCTCAAATCTTCCATTAAACCCCCGTAGATCCCGCTTCAAACAGGCAATTAGACTAACAACGTAATTATATCCCTCAATGCTAATTGTAACTGGTTTTAGGGAAAAACAAAGAGAAAGAGGCTTCAAAATCTCTGGAAACTGAAAGCAGCTGTTGAAATTTCCAGGTATTTCTTGTCCCTGTGTGTTTCTTTGAGAGCCCCGGTGGCTGGCAGGCTGGTGTCTGCGTCCACTAGCTCTGCGTTTGGCCCAGATCACCCTCAGGACAAACTTTGGCCTGTCTCCACTCTCCTGAGCACGTGCTTGTGGCATCCTGTTCCTGCCCTGTGCTTTCCTGTCCCTCTCTGCTGCCCCTGGCTCTCACTTCTCCGACTATCTCAACCTTTTTTATACTCTCAGAGCCACTGAGAAAGGGAAGGAGGAAACAGGCAAGGAGGTTGCAGGTTTGGGGGAAATGACATTCCTTCCTGCTCTTGCCAGCGCTCCATTGTCCTCAGTAGCCATGTGCCACTGTGAGTCTCTCTTAGGGAGACTGGGAAAGGCTGGGAAGAGCTGGACTTGGTTCCAGGGATTGATCTTGTCATGTGACAAGGATGCTATGGAGAGACATCTCCTGCCGCCCTGCCCATTCTCAGCATTTTCTGGGTCTCCTCTCTGGGCAAGGCCCTGTGCTCAGTGGTGAACAAGCATTGGTCTCTGCCTGGGGGCCACCCATGGCCTGGGGAAGGAGGCAGGCAGGTAGGTAATTGAGTAGTGGGGCCATTGGAAAGAGTGTACACCAGAGGGGATCCAACCCAGCCTTGGGTGGCTGGGGGGGAGAGAGAAGTGGAGTAAGGCAGGGTGGGGATGTCGAGGAGTTTCCTGGTGGAGGTGATGTCTGCGATGAGACTTGAGGGATGGGGAGCTGAGTTAGCCGGGCAGTGAGCTTGCGGAGCAGGTGCAGGAACCCTTGTGTGGTCGGAGTATTAGGTGTGAGAATTGCGGTGGTGGGAGCTGGGGAGGAATGTGGTTTTTGCCTTGGAAGGAAAAGGGGGAGTCTGTGAAGGGTTTAAACAGGCATGGCAGGATCATATTTGTATCTTATAAAGACCATGCAGGCTACAGGTGGAGGCTGTTGGATTGGAGGGCCTTGAGTGGAGGCTTAGAGACTTTTGAAGAAAGCCTGGGTGAATTTTTTTTTTGAGTGCTAACTGCCCAAGTATCTGATGGGAATGGACTGGGTATCATGTGCGACTTCGAGGTGGTCATTTAACTTCTCTGAGCCTCCCTTTCCTTGCCAGATTAAAGCAAGGATAGCATATTTACCTTTCCACGTTTGGGGCATGTATGGGAAATAAAGGCTGTAAAGGTCCTGGCTTTATACTTGGCATTGAGTGGACATAGAAGCAGTACTTTTGAATAGGGAGCATGTACCAGGGTGGCCTGGGACACTTTCCAAAATGTACGTACCCCTCCCCCATCAACTTGCATTTCCTGAGGACAGGAACTCGGGCAGTTACATGTTGTTGGACTCCTCTTAAGAACCCCAGCAGCACGTGATGGCTTTTCAGTTCTCAGGACTTTTCCTATCTCAGGAGCCGAGTCCCCAGCCTTGGCCTCTCATGCCTCAGAACAGATTCCTGGTTCTGTGTCATTTTTCTTTTCTCAGAAACAGGGTCTCCCAGTTTGACAATTGAGTGTGCCGACACCGTTTCCCTTAGGGTGGCCGTAACACGTGGTGCCACTTCGGAGCCTGGAGTGGAGACTTTGTCGCCTTTCAGACATCGTTGAGCTTGGAGCCCCACTTTCTTCCAGTAAATGTTTTTAAACTTTCGTGGCACCCAGTTTGGACCATGAAGTCTTAGGTATTTGGCCCTGGGTTTGCCATCAGTTATGTGGATGGGGTGTTTTCATTAAAATTTCCATTAACTGTTTTTTTTTTTTCATTTTCTTAAGCCAGTGAGCAATTTATAGATTCATTAACTTTTTACTACACTTGTAAAGCCAGGAAGAGGGGAAAAAAGGAAATGAAATATTTGGCCCGCAACATTTCGTGAAAAGATGGCAGCCCTTAAATATGGAGAATGAAAAAGATGGATGATTAGAGCTGGTCTGAACAAGTGTTAGCAAGGCACAGGCTGTGATCTTCCCAAAGAATCCAGAACTGGGCATCCTGGCAAGGAGTTATCACCCCTTTCATCTCCTCCCCTCTCCTCAGAGCTGACCCATCCTTTTGCTTGTAACCACTGATTGTTTTTTTCACCAGATGGCTGTCCTCTCTCTGATGACACACCTCCCCCGGGGAGCTCACCACTTCTGGGTAAACTATGTGGCTCTGAGTGTATTTCCTTCTGTTGTGCAATCTGACTCCTTATAGCTCTCTCATTTCTTCATTTGTGTGTGTTGGGGGCAGGGTATTAGGTATGGTACAGTGGTTGAGTGCATGGGCTTTGGAGCCAGACAAACCTGGGTACAGATTTGCTTACTAGCTGTGTGATTTTGAGCAAGTAACTGTACCTCTCTGAGCCTCATTTTTCTTTATTGATAAAATCACACTAGTATTAGGAACTCTGGGAAGGACCAGAAAAGTGGCAACAGTAATCGTCACTGTACACATAAGTAGTGAGGATAAAATGATGAGGTGGTTTACTAAAGATGCCCGACTTCCATTCATAGTCTAGACTGTGCCATACGGTTGGACTGTTCATCTCCCAACATTCTCACTGGCAAGTCACTTTGCCTCTGTTTTCCCAGTTGTAAAGTGGATGAATAATCCCTAGTTAATGATGATGTTGGGTGACTTCACACACATTGAATGAGCCTTTTAGAGTCGCTGGCACATCATAGTATCTCAATACACACTAGCAGTTAATATAGTTTTTGTGGCTGCAATTACATACGCTGTAAAAACCTCACTGTCAGGGTCTGCTGTATTAAAAAGACAATAGACTTACAGATTATCTCCCCCACACTCTCTTAGAGAAAGTCTCAGTGCTTCAAGGTACTCTCCAGATCATCTTGCTCAGCTCCCAGGTAGAGCTTGAATGCCCTGAGTGCTTCCCAGTGGATGGGTGTGTACCTGGGCCCAGCAGCCAGCTTGTCTGCTCAAATGGCCACATCCTCAGAAGACAGAGTGTAGATGCAGGTCTTCGTAGAATCACAGGCCTTCAGTCTGGGGAAGGGTAGCATCTTAGGAAATCTCCTTGTCCAGATATCTGCCTTTATAGATGTGCAGCATAGATCTTTTAAAGTATAGTGAGTTCTTCCTTAGACGTATTAATGATGGAAAGTTAAGCAGGAAGGAGGGGGGAAAATCATCTATTTTTGACCCATTCAGGGCAAGGGCTTTTTGGCATTTTCTATATATACATACAGTGTTTATATAATGCCATATGTATATGGTTTTGATTCTGTTCTGGTCATTTCACGTTAGTACATAGTGTTTTTCATGTAGCTTTCCACCATTCATGAACATCCATTTTAATAGCTTTGTAAGTAGATATTTTATTTACATCGTTGTGTGTTATAAGTAATGCCATGGACATCTTTTGCACAAATCCTTTTCTTTCTTTTGTACAGTATTGATAGAATTTGTTCCCCAACTTCGTCAAAGGATGTGGGAGTTGGTAAGTTGGTTGTGACAGTGTGCCAAGTTAAAATTAGAGAAAAGCAGCAGTGATTGTGACAGCTGAGGGCTAACAGCTGCTTTAGAGATTCTTTAGAAGAACCCCACTTGGGACAGTTGATCTGTCAGGATGCTGCCTTCTCATCCTCGGTCATAGTTGGGGTAGGTAGCTGATGACTTGTTTTATTTGCCCAAAGAGCTTGGGCCAAGCCATGAACTAACTGGTGGCTAGAATATTGGTTTTTACATGCCTGGCTTAGAACATATATTCAGTGTCCATGATTACAGAGTTCCATACTGGGCCTAGCAAAGGGCTAGGCCTGATAATGCTAACACTGGGAAAGGGGTTTGCAGATTGCGTTAAAATACATGTGACCTCACACATTTTACTTTCATTCTGGGCCTTTATTTTCCCTCTGTGCCTTCTGACTTGAGAGACTGTGCATTGATGAGGAAGTACTGTTGTATTTTGTGTACTGAAAGTGTTCCCTAATGAAGTCAATCAGGAAAGAGGATTCAGGCCTAGTTTTGAATAAAGTGTTGGTGGTTGCTTGGTACAGGGGAGGTCAGTGCTTTGGGTAGACTTCTGAGAATCATATAGTGTCTTCAAATACCTCCTCTTAACTGTAAAGTCATTTGACTTTCTTTTCTATAGTTCTCCAGTTTTAATGAAATGTAGACATTTTCCATATTCTACTGCTTTGGCTGTCAAGTTTGCTGACTATAGATGTACTGGGTTAACTTTTTGAAATGAGTTTAGCAGTAATGGAGAAATAATAATGACAGTAAAAATGAAGACAATGGTAGCCATTACTTACATAGCACTTAGTCTGTGCTGGGAACGCTTCTAAGCACCTTATGTTTATTAATTTATCACTTAATGATTTCATCAAATCAGTTCATTTCATGGAAGAGAGGCAAGACATGGGATCTTGGACAAGGAGACTGGAGCCAGGAGACAGAAGGAGCTCAGCATTTGTCTTGGAAGAAGACTTGTGTTTGAATCTCGGCCCTGCCAGTAACTAGTGACTTTGGGCAAAGTCACTTAACCTCCACTCACTCCTTTCTGAAATGGAAATCATGACTCTTAAAACCTTGTAAAGAATTAAATGAAATAATTGATGTAAAAATCCCATCTACCACTACACAAATATGGAGCATTGCTAGAAAATGTTATTCCTCACTCCAGACTCAGGATTCTGGGAACCTGGGTCATTTTCCCCTTTCAGGATACTGTGTAGACGCTTTCTATGCATTGGGCTCTGTGGTAGGCACTGGGGAATCCGGAGGCATGGCCCCTGCCTGGGGAAGATGTATGGTCCAGCTGGGAAGACGGGTCATAAAAAGATGACTGAGTGTACAGCCAGTTGATCAATACCATTTGAATGGCGCAGGCAATAAGTGCTTTAAGAAAACAGAGGAGGGAGATCGGCCCTGTGGCTTGAGAGAAGTGGGAATGGAGCTTTCAGTGAAGGGGAAGGGCCCTTTCTTCCTTTGTAGATCATAGTTTGAAACTAAGCCTTTAGCAACAGCCAGGGACACAGAGGTTCACAGGATTGAGTCTGCGCCCTGTGGGATAGGAACATTCTTGTCTTTTATGGTGCAGTTCACACCCCCCGCCATAGAGCTCTAGTGTGGATCTGGAATGGCCTTGAAGGTGGAAAGTTCTGGGGCCCAGGATTGTTTCCGCCTCAGCCTGCCCAGCTGGCATCAGACTTGGGTACCTCAGAGCCTCCACTCCTGATCCCCATGAACATAGTGTTCTGGATCTGGTCAGGGGATGCTTTTAGAGTATCCACTGGGTGCTTGGGTCTTCTGAGTGATAGGGTGGGGCCAACTAGCCTTTCACGTTATAAGGTTTTTATCAGTAAACTCTCAGGAAAGGCTGGGAGCAAAAATACAGTGGAAGGCCATTCAGGCATCCCACGTGGTGGGACACTGGAACTGATGGCCAGGCTTCCATTTCTCGGACTTTCAGGGTCCTTTCAGCTCTGAGCTGTGACTGTTGGCTATTACAGAAGACAGTGCAGTTCAAGGGAAGACAGTCCTTGCCTTGAGGAAGTTGCAAGTCTAAACAGGGGAATGGGACCCAGGTGGACCTCTTGGTGAGCTGTGCAGGACACTGCCATCGAGTGGTTTCAGCCCTCTGGTTTTCTGATCTGAATTGATCAGCTATTGATTGGACCTCAGTTCCATCTCTTTCTTTCCCCTGAGTGCTCTGAATTGCAAGGAACTACATTTCCCAGATGCCCTTGCCCTCTGGCCTTGGAATGGTTTAGCCAGAAGGCTGCACAGCAGGGACACTGGAAGGTGGAAAGAAGGGAAAAGCTCAGGGTATATCTCTTCACTCATCTCTGCCTCTCCTGCTGTTTTCTTTGTAGCTCCAGCCTCTCCCTCTCTGGACCACTCCCACTGGGCAGCTCTTGCTCAGTTGCCTCAACTCTGTTCCTTTCTCTCTCTCTCCAAGCCTCGAGGTGGTAGCAACAGCTCCTTGCATGCTAATCCTTGGTTGCCTTTCTACCCTCTGTATGACTTCTCAGCCCATTCATCGCCCGAGTACTCAAATCCCTGTGTTAAATTGCCTCCATTTTAAAGACCTAGAGTGGCTTCTCTTTTTTCTGGCCCAGACCCTGAAGGATGCAACACCCAAATCAGGTCCTGTAGAGCCTTCAGCTCTTCTCACTCTGAATAATCCATGGAAGCCATTGTGAGATAATGGCTGCTCTAATGAGATCAGGGTACCAGATTGGTACTACCCCCACCGCCCCACAAAGAAAACAGAACTGTAGAATAATTTCAAAATAGTCTGGCTGTCTAGATTTCTCAACAGGCATCCATTGGGATGTGTAGAATTACAATCTTTCTTTTCTTCACGGGCCTCTCATTTTGTAGGAAAGTGGGTGACTCTTTCCTTTCCAACTGTGAGAAGAACTATTTTGATTTTTTCAAAAAAAATTATGCAGTCATTCTCCCCCTCCCCCTCTTTGCCTGGGCTGTTGATCTTGTGATATATTTATAGAGATTGTGGCTGGCTGACCAGGAGTTATTTTGCAATAGGAATTTGTAAGATTTCTACTTTGAGTATGTGTTCCAGACTTTTCTTCCTTTAAAAAGAAAAAAAAAATTTCTTGGAGCATCTACTTTGCCCTTCTGTAATTATTTCTCTTCCACAACCCAAGTAAGCCCTGTGTTTTATGCAGACTTTTTTTCTGTGTGTTTCTTTTGTCTCTGGTCTCCTCTCTTCTTTGGTGTCTCTTTTTACTCCAGATTCTAAAAGGCCATGGCTCCTTCTTCATGTAGGAATGTTTTTGCAAATGATAATGTGGTGACTGGAAAAGAGGTGCTTTGGGGGTCAAGAGACCTCAGTTTCTCTATCTGTAAAAGGAGAGTGTCTGGCTAGAGGGGGAAAGCTTGCAACCGTCCCTAGCTTTACCATGCCCACTGCAGACATCAATAATCAGTCACAGCACTCTTCCTACCTGACCTCTCATGCAACCCCAGAATCCTTCTGAACACATTGCCCCAGGCAGCCATAACTAGTTGATTAGAATTGGCACTGAAAATAGCCTGTCTGCCATTCTTTGGCTAGATGATTCTCTAGACCCCACTCAACCACAGCGGTTCTCTAAGTACTGGCAGTACAATTCCTTCATTCTTTTAAATCAGTCGACTGACCTTTATTATACTCTTCTGTATACAGCACAGCGCTGGGTGCTGTGGAGCACGTAGACGCTCTAAAAAGCTCGCCACCCTCCTGGAACTTGCAGTTTGCTGGGGAGCAAGGCTGCAGAGAGTGGTGATGTTCCCAGGTATGCTCAGCCGTGCCCTTGGTGCTGTTGAAGGTTGTCCCTGTGGTCAGGGCGGACTTCTTGGAGCAGGGCCTGGGGTCTAGCCGGTCAGAGTGGAATACAATCTAGTCAGTGGCACAGGATGGGGAAAACCAAACAACAGAATCTGCAAGTTTCAGAACTGGGAAGATCCTCAAAGCTCATCTGGTCAGAACTCTCCAGTTTATAGCTAGGGAAACTGAGGCTCAGAGGTAGGAAGGGACTTGTCTGAATTTTAATAAATGACAATTATATACCTAAAGTTTAATAAATGATCAATCATTTTAATAAATGACATTTATTTCTGTAGCTAATACTTACATAGCACTGCTATGTGCCAGGCATTATTTTGAGAGCTTTATGTATATTAACTGATTCAGTCCTAAGTAACCTTGTGATGTGAGTTCTAGTATCTTCCCTATTTGACAGATGAGGAAACTGAGGCTCAGAGAGCTGAGTGGTTTACCCAGGGTCGCATGGCTTGTCAGTGGTGAAGTCAGGATTTCAACCCAGGAACTCCTGAACCTAGTAAATCCGGCTGGAGTCATCAGAATATGTTGTTCTTGTTTTTCTTTGTTTTTGTTAATTTGTTTTTTTACTGTATTAATTTTACTTGCTGCCATCATTGGAACCATGATGATGTCACCCAGATCTGTCTGTGCTCATCAGTACTGGCAGCACCAGCTGAGAATGTTACAGACTTTATACTTTTTTATCTGCCCAGCAGCTGAGTTTTGTGGGGATTTTATGTACAAGGAAACTGAGGCCGCGAGAGGGGCCGTGACTTGAGGCAGGTCACACAGAGCTACATAGTGGCGCAGACAGAATTTGAAGTCAGGTCTGCCTGACTGCAGATGTCAGAGTTGGAAAGTTCCTGTGAGGCCATCAGTTCAGCAACCTCATTGGACAGGTGGGCAGATGGAGGGCCAGAGATGGCCTCTGCCCGTGGTCCCAGGGCTCCCCTGGCTGCGGGGCTGCTGCCCCTCCCTGGGGGCTGTCCCGGCGTGCCCACATCACCTGGGCCATGTCAGAGGAGGCTCACGCTCTTTACTTTAGTCCCTTTGAAGAGGTTTGAGATCCCCTTACTTACTGCCTGACTTAAAAATACCTAAGGGGTTGACTTTTAAAAACTGTCCCCTGATTCTGCAATTCTGGGTTCACCACTTTGAAGCTTGCAACCCTCTCTGTATTTATAATACGTTTTTTTTCCCATGAAGCAAAAACGTTTTTTTTTTTCTTACCCACCCCCCAACTTCCTGCTGATCTGAAGCGAATATTTATCACATATTTAATGAGTAATCTGAGTCTTGGCTTGGTGAGGCTGTACCAGGACATGGTTTATGGCTGATCTGGTTTTAACTCGCTCCAGGCAGTTTTCCCTAGAGTTTTCTGTAAAATCATAAACCTGGAGAGAGAATTTTTGTGGAATCCAGTCACATGACTTGCTCTTTTGTAAATTGAGAGATTAACTGTGTGACTGTAAAGAACTGAGATGCATTTCTTTTTTCAAAAGAAAACAAACAGAGCAGCATTTATGCACCCAGAGGAGCGTGTCCTCTCTTAAAGACTGGGAAAGTCGCTCCCCAAGGTCAGCCGCCTGAGCCTTGGAGCGGCATGGCAGAGGGTTTGAGAACATGGACTTGAAATCAGAGCACTGTGTTGGATGCCAGGCTGAGCCTCTTCCCAGCTGTCCCAGCACCCTGCGAGCTCTGGGTCCTCGTCTGGACAGCGGGGCTGGGGACGGTCCCTACTGCTTATGGTGGTCAAGGAGTTTAAATGAGATGATGCCGCCGATGCCCACACCCAGCGTTGGCATACTGGAGGTGCTCAGTAGATGCTGGTGGTATCCCCGTTTGAGGCCCTTTGTGCTGGACTAATAATGCAAGCTGACTTACTATGTGGATGTAAAGGTCCTGCTCTAAGCATGTGACTGATTAGCTTACTTCGTCCTCACAACAGGCTGTGAGATGGTCATTAGCATCATTCCCATTTTGCAGAGGAAGGAACTGAGGCACTAAGAGGTCAAATCACATGCCCAATGTCCAGCTAGCAAGTGGCAGGGCTTGTGCTCCACCTGCCTCCCCGTGACTACCACCCCTGCTACTGGGTTCCTTCTTCTTGGTTTAGCCTTAGAGCCTGAAGGCCTTTTGACCCCTGGTCCTGGGTAGGGAAACCAGGGCTCGCCTTGCCTTAGCTCAGGCCTCAGCTGACCCTCCCTGGATGCTGGTATCAGCTCTTTTGCAGACAGAGTTCTGACCATGCTTCTCCCCTGCCAAAACTTTTTATATTGGTTGAAGAGTAGAAGGGAGCTCTCTGCAGTTTCTCTGCAACCCTCTTATAAATGTAAAATTATTTTAATATAAAAAGTTAAAAAAAATAGAGAAGTGGGTATAGCTCAGTGGTAGAACGCCTGCTTTAGCATGCACAAGGTCCTGGGTTCAACCAATCCCCAGTACCTCCATTACAAAGAAACACAAAAAACAACACTCAAAAACAAAACAAAACAAAAGAACCAGTAACCTTACTGGGCATGACCCCAGCAACAACCTGACACTTTTTGTTGCAACCTTAGTGATCCAGCCCAGCTGGGCAAACAGAATTTACACTGATTAAGCAACAGGAACTAACCTAGACCTTTAGACCCATGTATGGACTGTGGGCTCCAATTGTGGTGGCATCCGGCACTCTGGGATGAGAACGAGGCTTGTGGACTGGGTGGTGAGTCCCACATGGCAGCCCACGGGAGGCTACCGCTCTTCCTCTCTGAGGCCAGGGCTCCCCCTTCTAAGGCCCATCACTCAGGCTCTAGGTGTGGAAGTAGATTCATCTTTTACTCCTGTCCCTCCCAGGAGCCAAGCTCTGTGCACAGAAGAGACTTGGCCCTCTGCACACAGTCCAAGGCTGGCAGTTCTACAGCAGCCGCAGTGGTGTATTTATTTTTAAACCCATCATTTATTGAGTAACTACTGCATGCCAGCTCCACCCGGGGTGCCTTCTGCACACTAGCTTAGGTCATCTTGGTCTTTCCCAACAGCTCTAGGTCCTGGAGCTTTCTCTCCTCCACCGCCATCACCAAACCATCATCATCTCTTCCCTGGGAGGTGATCATGGCCTCTATATTGGGCTCCCTGCCTCCACGCTGCAGACAGCAGTTGCTTTCAGAGGTGCACCTGCCTTCTGGGTGGCCTGTGAGCCTTGGAGTAAAGCCGAAACTCCTTAGCCTCGTTTTCAGGTGCTCAGGAATTACCAGCTGTTGATGGCGACAACAAAGACAGTGATGACGATGATGGTGATGATGTCAGTGTGAGGGTCCTGCTCCAGCCTGCTTGGCTGCCCACCAGAGATGAGTACAAGGAGAAGAATCTGCCCGTACTTGGAAGCTCATGAAACAGACCATATGCTGGTTCCATTCCTAGGAAGCCTGCATGTATTGCTTGACATGTGTCCTCAGATAGCAAAGGCTTGAGGAGGGGCAGAGGGCATCGCACCCAAAAGGAATAGACACTGGTCATTTCCCATGGGTTTCTGTTGTAATTGGAAACATGGCCAGTCAGTGAGGTGTCTCCCCTCAGCCTCTGGGCTCTGGCCTGGGATCTGGTCACGAGTTCCTTGTGTGAGCCTGACCATGTCAGTGGGCTGGTCCCTTCCTCCAGAGGTGGAGGCCCCCAGAGAAAGCTGTAGCCCTGCAGGGTTCAGGGACCCAGGCGTCCAGCTGGGCAAGATGGCACCCTTCTCCTTGCTCTCTGGCACCCAGCTGTGTTCACTTCATTTGTGTTAGATTTTACATCCCCACCGTTGAATAAGAGGGCATCTGTGTGCCCTGTTCCAGCATCCCTCCCTCAGGAAAGCCCTTCCCCACCCTGTAGTCTCTTTGGATCCTGTTGTCAAAGATATTCATGGAACCCACTCCTTTCTCTTCAGAGCACATCTCTCATTGGTAATTATAAATTGATAGTGTGAAGTAAGTAATCACTGTCCGTCTCCCCCACTGTTCTTAATGCTGTTATGTCCCCAGTAACTACCCTGGTGCCCAGCACATAGTAGGCACTTACTGGGTAGTATTCGGGTGAATGAATAAGGAACCATGTCTGATTCATCTTAGCAGACCCCCAAGGCTTTGATCATAATCGCCCATTTATAGCCTGAACTCTGTACATTTCTATCAAAAAATGGTACCAACCCACTGCGTTCCAGTTCTTTTTAACCCAGTGTTTTCTGGCAGCCTCCACTTCATTCCTCAAGCTTGGAGCCCTGAACACTCATTCAGGCTTTGAGTAACCATGTTCAGTTGGAGAGATAAATACAAAATTAAAGCCAAGTACCACATGCTAGAAACATATCATTGAATGTGATCAAAGAAGGAAGGGCTAATTAGGGAATTTATAATATATTTAATTCCCTGGGAATGGAATCCTCTTTGATCTTGTGAAGCATTTGTTCAGTGTTAGTGTAGTCACTGTCACTGAGTGTTTTTCAGGAACACCTGGTAAGTAAAAGTGGGAACCACCTGTGCTTGAATTGGGGTCCTGTGATTAGATAGGGAAAGAGTTCATCTGCATTGTTTGGGGCCAAGTTTGATTCATTGGTTCTAGAGATGAAGGACCAAGTGTGTGGAGGAAATGGCCATGGACTTAGGGTGAGAAGACAGTCTGAACCCTGGCCAAGCCATTGGCCAGCTGTGTGACCTTGTGCAAATCACTTGGCCTCTCTGGGTGCTTGGGTAATTCTTGGTCAAAGGGGGATAAACTGCGGTGTCTTCTTCATGGGCTTATTTGGAAAATTCAATGCAGTGTAACAATCTATAAAGTGCTGCACTGATGACCGATACTCTCAGAGAGATGCAATTCCATTCTTCTTGGTGCTGAGACCCAAGAATTTTGGATTCTTCCAATGCTTCGTTTTTCTCATACTCCACATCCAGTTCATCAGCAAATCCTGTTGATTCTACCCTCCATTATATTCAGAACCAAGTGCTTCCTCAGTTCCCTCGCTGCCACTCCCCTGGTCCCAGCCACCTTCATCTTTTACCTGGGCTGTTACAGTAACCTCCTCACCAGCCTCCTGCCCGCCTCCACCCTTGCCCCGTCGTCTATTCTCAAACACAGCAGCCAGAATGGTCTTTAAAAAAGAAATCAGATTATGTCACTCTGCCAAAGCCTTCCAGTGGCTCCCCAGAGTAAACGCCAAGGCCCTTCAGTGGCCTACGAGGCTCTGCACGACTGCCCTCCTCTCGTCCTCACTCTCTCTGCCCCAGACACACTGGCATCCTTGCTGTGGTTTAGCACACCAGCCACACTCCTGCCCTTGGGTCTGCCCACTGGCCATTCCCTTCTCCCCATCCCCCTACCTTCTGTTGTCTGCCCAATGATACCTACTCTGAGCACCTTTTCCAAAATTGCAACCCACGGCTCCTCCCTTGGCCCAGCATTCTGATCACCTCCAACCTTTCTGTGTTTTTTTTCCCCCACAGAACTGATGAGTTTCTGGCATACTATATATCTTTCTAATTGATTACCCCTAATACTACTGTCTGCCCTCCACTTGAGTATAATTGCCCTGAGGACAAGGATGTGTCCCAGTTGCCTAGAACAATGTCTAGTGCATTGAGGAGCTCGGTAAATACTTGTTGGATGAGCTTGTGCTTCAATGAGACAGAAAGTTCAAGTAAAATCTGGGGGATCCACTGGTTGTTGGAAAGGAAAGAGATTTGTAAATGAGGCTTGAGTTGTTTGTGACCCACTTGTGCCCCAGTCCTCAGTAAATAGTAGGGGACATAGAATAATCCTCTGGGCGGGTCCCGGGGCTCTGGTAGGTGCTTCTCGCAGGCTCAGTGCCTCCTGCAGGCCTCCAGGTCAAATGCACTTGGTTTCACCCACGGCTGAGCCTCAGTGTCTTCCTGCAGGGTCAGCTGTACCAGTTGGATATTTAAAACAGAATTTTTATGTTCAAACTAACATACATACATATGTATGAAGTACACAGATGTGGTTTGGAGGAATATGCATTTGACACTCGTGAATATAACATTCACATGAATTAGTAAGAGAGAATACGAGACTTCAAAGGTATTTGGGCATGCAGAGAACTTCTCTCCTCTCCCAGGTTCACATTTACTCTTCCCTTCCAGGGGTGGAAGGAAGTGAGCACTGGAGATTTGGAATTGTCCACCAGTGGATTTGAGGTTGTCCACCCAAAGCCCAGCCATAGTGCTTGATGCATAGTAGGCTTTCAAGAAATATCTGTTGAATGACTAAAGGATTGATTGATTATTTAAGATCAGTTGTTAAATTTTATCCAAGTATAACTGCCAATGTAGTTCATCATTCATCTAAGCAACCTCGGTATGACTTTTTCCTGAGAAATAATAATTAATGGATTCAACCATATTTGCTGAACATTTGCCCTGTGCCAGGCCCTGGGCTGGGTGCTGGAGACATAGCGCTGTGTGGGATCGGGTCTTTATCGAGGAGACGTGCACTCTGGGGGGATGCAGGCCCTCCAGGAACTGTGGTCCCCATCCCTTAGAGTTGGTGAAAGGCGCTGGTGGTGGTGTGTTAGCAGCCTTGGGAGAACAATGAACAGGGACAAATCAAATCTGGTGGGGGGAGGGGGGAGTCATTGAAGTCTCCAGAGAGGAAGCGATTTTTGAGTTGCAGTGGGGGAGGGAAAAAGGCAAGATTCTAATTATACCACCACGGAAACATGCTGCCTCAGGTCCGTCCTGGGCTTGACTGGCCACCGCGCCATCTTGGAGGTGCCCTCTCCATCCTCTCAGAGCTCGCGGGCCATGAGCCCCCACACTTGTGGTGGCCCCTCAGCTGCCCTGAGCCTCTGGCTCTGCTCTCTTATCGCAGAAAGGCATTTCATTCTTCGAGATCAGGCAGCCGGGACCCAAGGAGCTGTTTTCCTCCATTGTGCAAGCATGACAAATCATTAATTTTTGATTGATTTGCTTAGAATTATGGGCGCCCCAGCATTCTTTCCACCGCTGAACAGCTGTATAACAAATGAATATATCAGTGTACACAAAAGATTGGAGATCTGAGAGAAGCAATTACATTGGCCACCCTCCCCCACCCTCACCCCTTCCCGGGCAATGAAGGGAGGAAATTTTTACCAGAAATTCCTCAAGTGGCTTAAAAAAAAAAAATGCCTTTTTATAATTGAATTAAATCTTTATCTCTTCATCTTTTGCAGCACATTTCCAAACACACACCAGTTCCCCACGTGCTTGGGATCTATCCATCCAGGAAGAATCTTTAATAATGAAATTTCAACTCGTGAATTAAAACCAAAATGAAAAAAAGATTTAAATTCTGCCCCCTCCCTTTTCTTTTTTCTTTTCTTTCTTTTTTTTTTTTTTTGGTTGCTGCTATTCCTTTAAGATTTTGGAACCGTACCAGTGCACTAAATGTGACCTCCATAACTTTTAAATTAAGAATTTATGCTGGCTTGAAATTTATGAAATATTTCAGCATGAAAGAAAGCCTTTTTCCCTCAGGAAAATTGAGCAATAAATCACAGCACTGTGGATTTACTGCCCTAGAGCCAGCGAGAGATAGGATTTTTTTTTTTTGCTTCATTCTGAAAAAAAAAAAATGTAATCATATAAGACAGCTTAGCTGCTATCCTCCCACTCTCTAGAATTTTTAATTTCAGCTGTTTCTGCTTGGATTTATTTCCAATATTCCTGCTCGGCTTTTCAATTTCCTCAGTTATTAAATTTTAATTCAGTGCATTAGCATTTAAATTAAAAAAGGGTTTATTTTATCGAAATCGTTGGCCAGCCCCCATCCCGTAGCACACGAATTGCCTGTTTCTGCCATTTGCACAAAATGTGAAATGCAGCTAATGTCTTACAACTTACATTTGCACAAATTCAGAAATAAAATTTCTGGGTTTGGAATAATATTTTCTTTCCAGGAAAAATCCTTAATAAGAGAATGGAAAAGAACAACTTAACGTTCATTTGGGAGGGAAGAGGAGGGTCAAATGAAACCAAAAATAGCCTTGCCCAGGTCCTGAGAAGAAGCTGGTGTGTTGAAGAATGGATGGGGCTGGGAGAGGGGACAGGTGCCTTTATGGAGAGCTAGGATAGGGGTTGGATACCTTTACCCCCATCTATGTAAGAGTGAGGAGGAGGGCCTCTCATGAGCTCACTTCCCCCACCAAATTTTATTTACCCTTGAGGGGTTTGGTTAAGATTGGGTCAGCCCCACCTAGGGGTATCAGAGGTGAAAGGGAGCGAGAGATGATCTCATTTAACCCTGGTGCCTCCCATCCCTGTTTTTACCTATGAGAACCTCAGATCCGAGGAAAGGAAAGAGCTTACCCAGGGTTCAGAGTGAGACCCAGACAGAGCCAGGCAGAAGCTGCATCTTTTGGGGCCTGTGGTCCAGTGGCAGCAGCAGTAGAGTTTCCATTAGTTTAGCAGTTACTTCACTTACCTGACCTGTGCTTAGTACTTTGCCTACATTGCTATATTCACTGTCATTCTGACTGGTCCTTTGGAGAAGGCCTCAGGGCTCTGGGGTCTGGTGGATGCTCATGACAAGCTGACTTGCAGCCCAGGATTCAGATTAGGCCCCGAGACAGGCTGGGAAAACCTCTGGTGTGGTCCAGGCCTGGCTCTGCCTCTCACCCATCTATTGTGTAACCCTGTACAAGTTGCTCTGTTTTCTGTGCCTCAGTTTCTGGAACCCAATAAATGGTGTCATTTATAGCTGTATCTAGGGTTGCTAATGATTATTATTAAGGCTGAGCTCACGCTATGTACTTTTACATGTGTAGCGTGTTTATCTTAAGTCTGACTCCAGTCCCATGAGATAGGTCCTAGGATTGGCATATTGCCATTTTGCAGATGCAGAAACTGAGGCCTTGAGAGGGCAGATGGCTTGTCAAGGGTTGTACAGCTAGAAAATGGCAGAACCAGGACCTGAGCTCAGACGTCTGACTCTAAACCCTGTGCTCTTAAACTTAGGTTCAGATTCAGAGTCAGGTTGGATTATACTGGGTGAAGGTGAGCTTGTGGTGTAGGTTGAATCACATGAAATTGCTGGGTAGAAGACCTTTTGGGTCTAGGAAACAGCACAATCAGAAGTTCAACTTAATTCAAACAGCAGGGATTGCTTTGAGATATTTGTGAGGAGACAGTCAAAGCTGGCCTGGCATCTTACGGAAAATCTACAACTGAGAATCAGTGTTTTCGGGGCTGGGAGGGCCAGAGAGGCTGCCCTCTGTCGTAATGGTGGGTCTGGACCCATCAGGCCCGAGTGCTGAGGTTGACAGGTGCCGTGACATTGGACATGTGCGCTCTTGGGCATCTCTCACTTGTGCCCATTGTCCATCTCTGCCTTCTTCCCGTCTCCACCTCTCATCTCTGCCAGTAACGGACGTTTCCCACCCGGCAGGGATAACACTCCTCCTTCCAGCCGTCCCATTTCCTATTTGCACCACCTAAGTTTCTGCAGAAGGCTTTGTTTGGACAGCTCTTTGAACCTTTTTAGCATTTTCTCTTTGTTTTATAAAAGTGGGTGGAAAACAAAAAAGAGTGTAGTTACCAGTGATAAGAAGCTCAAATATCATAAATACCGTAAAAGGGAAACATGGATGAAGATGGTCAGGTGTGCTGACCAAGAGAGACCCTTTTCCCTACCTAGTCCTGTGTTCGGTGCACTTGAACTGGTCAACTCTGTGAGATCGTGAAGGAAGAGGACACACACACACAAAGACAGCATTAAAAATACATATGAAATTCTAGAAATATAGGCCTAGAGTTGAGTCTGAAAGGGAGAGACCATTTGGGATTTTACAGTTTTTTTTTAAAGCTCTCTGGGGCAGAATTTCCACCCCTAACTCTTCTGCCTCTTCTGATACAAACATTAAAGCAACTTCTTTCTGTTCACTTTCCATACAAGTTTGAGGAAGACAAGGTGTCGGAAAGAGACCATAATTGATCCTGTTCTTTTGCTCCCAGTGAAAAGATATGCAAACCATTTTCCTCTCTCTTGTTTCTTCCATGGAAATAATGCACTGGTATCCCATTCACTGCTCCCTCCAGGCCTTGTATTTCTACCTCCCTATTTGTCCTTCCCCTTTCTGGTGCCCTCGTGTGGGCTGTGGGGGCCGTGTGGGTTCCCTCCCCATTTCCCCATTGCCTCTCCTGAGTGTTGGTGGGAGACAGTCTTCCTGAGCTGAGGAAGGCAGGGATTGGAATGCCCTGGCCTGGGCTTGGAACTGTGGGATATTGGATAAATGACTTAAATTCTTTGACCCTTGGTGCCTCACCTGTAGAATGGGGAAATTGCATATGTGTTTTGGGGGACCCATTGGGAGGATTAAATGAGAGACTTTAAATAAGTGTCCATATCCTAGTGCCTGATGGGAAGGTAGGTGGGGGAGAGAGTCTGGATACCCACAGGGGCCAGGCTGGAGGGCTGGGTATAAGGCAAGAGGGAGTGGTGGGGACTGTGGAGAACCAGGTATGTCACCTCTAACTGACTGTGGTCATGTGGGACTGCGTGTTGCATTCAGAAGCTGAAATCTGGCCTTTTTTGGGTGAAATCCCTTTATTTTTATATATTGACTGTTTGACTCGAAGTCTGCCATCTGGTTTTGCCAGTTTGCAGCATCTTGTAAGCGCTCATCAGAAGGTAGCTGCTGCTGTTTTTATTTTGGGTCCTCAATCCTTCATCTGCAATCCTGAAATTCAAAAAAGATTGAAAATAAAAAGATTTTTTGTAACTGGTGAGGCGGCCGAACTTGACCTAACGGGAGAAGAGGCTGGTTGCCGGCTTCGTTTATCCCACGCAGGGCTGACTGCATCAGTTTCCCTATAGAAATATCAACGTGCTTGAGTCCTGGGGGCTCCCCAGACCCTGGCAGAGTTATTTCAAATTATAGAATACATGTGCCACATTACCTTTCTAAAATTGGAAGGATTCTGAATTTGGAAACACATGTGTGCTAGTTTGGAACCTGCATTGTTCTAACTGTGATTACTATTATTATAAATGTTTTGACAACGCTAGGGAATGCGTCTCCAACCAGGGGTGGTGGAGAACCCAGGCGCTTTCCCCATGTCCGCAGCCTCCGCGTCGAGGTACCCCCAGCACTGGCCTAGGAGTCAGGATCCCCGGGTATTTGTCCCTCGGTCCTTGTGAGACTCAGGCTGCCCCTCCTCTCCCAGGGCCTCAGTCTCTCCATCTGAACCAGAATTTTATGATTTCTGAAAATTTCATTTGGTCAGCCTTGTCTCCCCACCCTCTACCCCCAAATAAAAGAGATTACCAACCGGTGCTCTCTTGCCTCCCACTGCTTGCAGGGTTGGGGGACAGAATATTTTAACATAATAGGATTTTCCCCCTCCAGTTGGTAGGAATAAATCTGCGGCTACTGTTTTATTGGAAATCCCAGCTGAAAATAAAAATGGTGCAATTCAATCTCAGATTTAGCTGGTTACTTACTTTTCACCAAGTCCCCGGGGCTCTGTGGTTGCTGGGTTTGTGTTGGCAATGGGTGCTCAGCTGGATTTAAAGGGCCCAGCAAGTTGGGGGGAGGGGAGGGGAGGGGAGGGGCGGTGGCTGTCCTGACTCCCTCTAACCACTGGGGGCAGATTTTTCCGGCCTGGAGGGATAGAGCAGGGGGTTGTGGCCAGCTCACCCCTCTGAAGGCTGGTGTTTGAGCGGGAGCTGGGTAGGGTGGCGGTGGGTAGCATCTGTGTCTTCCCCTTGGCTGATGTAGGTGTTTTGGGTTTCCTTTGCAGGCTGACGGAGCCAGTGCAGCTGGAAGGAAAAGCACGGCAAGCAGGTATGCGCCCCCTCCCCGTCCCCTCCTGCACCCCGCTCCTTCGCCCTTGTCTCGTGCCTAACGGCCGCCTCTCTCTGGTCCTCCCCTACCACCTGGAAGGGTGGATAGTCTGGAACAGCTCCCTGAGCTCGTGGGTAGCACTTTCCAGCCCTGCTGGTACCCTCTGTGGGCACCTGGGAATGGCATCTAAGGATGACGCAATCCTGAACTGGCCTTGGCCGCTCAAGTTGGGGAGGACTTAGAGGTGATGCACAGGACTGGGCAGAGGGACCTGGGCTTGAATCGCATCTCGGCTGCTGCATCATGAAGAATGACATGTTCTCCAACTTACTTAACTATGGAATGCTTCTATTGAAGTTTATCCCATGAAGCCAGTGTTCCTTGGAACATGCTTTGGGAAAGCATGGGAGCAGAAGAGTAAGGTGTTCTTCAGCGCTGTGTTTCAGGGGGATCACCCTGGGTGATCCTGCAGGGTGGATTGGAGTTGGTTAGAATGGAGGCAGTGGCACCAGGCTGGAGGCCACTGTCACCCACCCACGACAGCATGGCCTGGCTTCCACCCGCCTCCCCAGTCTCCTTGTTGTCAGTCTCCCCCTTGGTCAGTCTGTTTTAGCTCCCCTGACCTTCTCTTATTTATCTAACAGTGTAAACCCGGGGTCACCCGGCTTTACCTGTAAAGGGCCAGATAGTAAATATTTCACACTGTACAGGCCACAGGTCTCTGCAGTGGCTCCTCAGCTCTGCCAGTGTAATTTGAGAGTGGCCGTAGATAATACATAAACACACTCGTGGGCTTAGTTTGCTAACCCCTGGCCTGAGAGCCTTCGCAACTGCTGTTCCTTTGCCTGGAAGGTTCCTTTCCCTGGTCATCCCATGATCAGGGACCTTCCATCCTTCAGGTCTCTATTCTGTCCTTCCCTCCAAGAAGCCTTCCCTACCCCCCTACCCCCACCTGTGGCCTGTTTGTGCTTTTCAGTAATTCCACGTCTGTGTGTGCTTTTCTCTGCCTCTTGAGTGCCAGCTCTGTAGGCGGAGGCCATGTCTGTCTTGTTCACGGCCGTGGGCCGGCCCTCGGTGAATGTTTATGGGATGGGTACACTGGACGAGATAGGAGAAGATCTGGGGTGATGTAGGGGCCAGGAGTATGGGCTGGAATGGAGGGCTGGATGGCCGGGCTTGTGCCTGGGAATCCAGTGACCCGCGCGGCCAGCAGCTGCCCAACGTCTTTGTGCTTGTCTCCTGGACCCCTGGTAGTGGAATTTTGTAAGTACAGTATATGAGGCTGTGGCCTATGGGGCCCCTAGACTGGCAGTGCCTAGAAGTGATTCCTGGCTCTGAATGTCTGGAAGGGTTTTGGACTTGGTCTAGTCCCTCCCCTCCTTGTACACATAGGGAGGAAAGGACGACCCGCTCGGGGTCACGTGCTGAGTGAGTGGCGGTGTCAGGCTCTGATCCTGCCTAAGCCAGTGCTTTCTCTGCTTCTGCAACACTGTTCTCAAGCGAGGGCCTAGCCAGCTTCCCCCACTGTCCTTCCATGTTCATTGTGCACCTGCTAGGTTAGACCCAGTCTCTGTGCTGTGGACTCAGAGAGATTAGATACTAATTTATTCACTCAACAGACATTTGAGTGTCTGCTGCTGTGGCAGGCACTGTTCACAATGCTGCGTCTACAGCAGTGAACAGGGACAGAGTTCCCTTCCTCACTCATCACTTGTGTATGAATGTGGTCCTTGCCCTCACTCTCTGATGCATGAGTCTCTCCCATCCCAGCATCTCTGCACGGTGATCAGAGGACATCAGGTGGGTTTCCCCACAGTGGTAATAGGTTCTTGAAGCTCTGAATCAAGTCTTATCAGCCCAAGGCTGTAGTCAGTGAGAAGAGTGCTGAGATAGATTAGAGATGTCTGCCCTGGTCAGGGGATGGGGGGTGGGGGGCATGTGTGTCATCTGTTTGCTATCCCTGACTAACCTACGTCTGCATATACTTAGTGATGGAGTCCCGTGTTATTACCATGGTGCCATAATAGGCACCAGGAAGGGCTAGCCCAAACCTTAGTGTATGGATTGAGGTGTAAAGAAAAAAATTCCTAATAATAATAACTACCATTTAGTTATACTTAGCATGGGTGTAGGTGATTTACATTTGTTAATTGATGTAACGTTGGTAACAGCTCTGTGAAGGGTGCTCTGATTATTCCCACTTTACTGATCAGGAAGCTGAGGCACAGAGAGGTGTCCAGGCCTCAGGCTGCCCAACTTGGGGGGGCAGCACAGCCAGGATGCCTACCCAGGCCTGACTTCTCTGATGCAGGTGCTTAACCACTGCACCCTCCTGCTTCTCTGCAGGAAGTGATCAGTTAACAGAGGTTAGAGAAGCCGGCTAGGGGCCCTGGGCTGTACCACTGGCTGACAGCTGGGCCAGAAGGCAGGGACTCCAAAGGAGCTCACTAGTGAATTTATATTGATTCTGTCATTATAGCTAATAGAGCATCTTTGAAAAACCAAAGCAGTGTTATTGTAGAGTGACCCGGCATCCAGTGTGAGAAGTGAATTCTGCATTAAACATCTGGAGAACATTGACATAGTCCTTAGCTGATGCCACCGGTGAATTTGACCCTAGTTGGGTTAGATTGGCCAGGTGGGGCTTAGAGTCATAGGTAGTTTATGGAGCGTTAGACTCACGCAGTCCCTGTTTCAGATGGGGAAACAGGCCAGAGGCTCCTGAAGTCAGAGTTAGGCTGGAAGGCCCTGGTCAGGAATGACCTTGAGGGACCTGTGACTCTGACTTGGGCCTCCGCTCCCACCTCCCAGCTGTGCTGCGCATGCTCTGTTGTCACACCGGGGTGTGCTTTCGTCCCAGTGCCTTCCTTTTGGCCCAGAACACCTAATTTTCTTCCTTCTCCAGACGGCCTCTGGCTAAACCCCAAAACCAACAGCATGGGCTGCTAAGGAATTAGTGTTAAATTGAGGGGGACAAGGAGAGGTGGTGTTTCTGATCCTAAGAAACAACCAGATGTGGTTTGGTTTACTTCCCTGTAACCCAACCTGGGTTGATTTTATAAGACCAGTGATCCCAGCGCTTGAGGTTAATGCTAACCTGGTGGGCAGGTTACAAATCACACAGCGCAACTGCAGCCAAAGCTCACTTAACTCTAAGAGGCGTGGAGGGCTGTGGGCCTTAACTGTGGACAGTTCTAAAGGAAATGCAGTCTTTATAATCAAGTAAATGCAGCCTTGCTATAATGAAGACTTATGGCTTTTTTTTTTTCTTTTTTGGTCAGTTGAAGGTTTTCAGAGCTGGCAGGACTCTGTAGATAATCTGGTCCAACCCTCTCATTTGGAGATGAGAAAACCAGGGATAGAAGACATTCAGGGACTCTTGTTCACCATATGTAATACTTGCCTAATAAGTGATCAGGATCTTGTAGACAGGGAGATTGGGGTGGGGGAGGAGGTGATAAGACTAAGTCTCATTCATTCATTCCGCAGACACGTACTAAGCACCTACTAAGTGCTAGGGTCTGACCTAGGTGCTGGAAGTACAGTGGTAAACAGAAATGCCTGGTCCTGTGGAGCTGATGTTCTAGTGGGAGTGGAGGAGACTTAATAAACACTTAACATGGTATGTCATATGGTAAGAAGTTCTATGGGGGAAGGCAGGGAAGGGGATGGGGAGAGCCAGGAGGAGTACTGCATCAGCAAGAAGGTGACATTTGAACAATGATCTGAAGGAAATGAGGGACTGAGCCAAGCAGTCACTGGGGGGAAGCACATTCCAGGCAGAGAGAACACAGGTGCAAAGGCCCTGAGGCAGGAGTGTATGCATTGTGTTGGAGCAAATGCAAGGAGGCTGATACGAATGCATAAGGCCTTGGAGACTTTTGTCAGGACTTTGGCTTTTACTCTGTGTGAGATGGGGAGCCACTGGGGACTTTGAGCAAAGGAGTAACATGATATGATTTGGTTTTAAAAGGATCATTCTCGTTGCCAAGAAGAGAATAAATTTCAGGGAGCAAGATGTTATAAGAGGTATTGCCAAGGGTTCAGGAGCAGCAGGACCTTCAAAGGTAGGCTTGGAGGGGAGTTTCTGAAAGGCCATTTTTTTGAGGCCTGAGGAATCCAGTTCAGTGAAGCATATTGTGAGTCCTGCAGCCAAAATGCATAGCTTCCTGCTTGGTCCTGCGAGAGCCCCAGAGTGGAGCTGCATGGCCCCCCTGGCTCCCACTCTCCGTGCCTGGTCTGCTGGGCACCTAACTCACCCCCTTGCTGAGCCCAGACTGCCTGGGCTCAGATCCCAGCACTAGCCACTGCCCGATTGTGTGACCGCAGGCTAGTGACCAGACCTCACTTTCCTCTAAGGTCTGTAAAATGGGCATTATGTTCGTACCTCCCTCAGTAGTGTCCTGAGGACTAAGTGCAGTAATAACGATAACGTGTACCCTGAGCACACTGCCTGGTCTGTAGTAGGTGCTCAGTAAATCTTGTTTTCATCACCACCATCACCACCGCCATGCTGGATTCCATTCCTAGAAGACAGTGGGTGGAGATTGATTTCTCCTAGAGCCTGAAAATCAGGGAGAGGCTAGAGGTAGCGACAGGGTGGGGGTGGCACTCATGTCTGTCAAGGGCCTACCGTGATCCAGTTCCTGTGTCCTGCACTTTGCACATCTCATTTGTTCCTCCCAGTGGCCCCTAAGGCAACGATTGGCTTCCTCCTCTTCAGAGGAAACTGAGAAATCGACTTGTCCAGGGTCACCCAAATAGTCACATGGCTTTGGGCCTGAGTCTTGTCCTTTAAGCCAAGATTTTCCACTACTGGACAGTTTCATGTCATAACCACATGTGTACAGCTGTATAATTATTTTTTAAATACTGTCTTCTTGTTTAGCTTTTTGGTTTTCAGCAGGAAAATTAAAGTAGCCCTAAACAAATTAACCTTAATTGCAAAAAATTCAATAGTACCAGAAGACCCGATGCGTGTCAGTGACCAGTGCAGTGTTAGCAGAATGAATTATTTGAGAACCAGCTTTGTGTGTATTTCAGTCGGGCTGCACCTTCCCCTTGACTCTAGGTTTATGCTCCTGTTATTGGAGCTCATTTGATTTCCAAAAATGTGTATTCTCACCCTACCAAACTTGGGGTAGTTTGGCTACAAACAAATCATAAATTGCAGGCTGACTCTGAGGGTTCATATACTTACTCCAAAGGGGCCACTTGCTTTTCTGGTGGGCAGAGTTCACTCTCTGCTTAATTAGTTACTGTTAAACCTAGGCTCTGCACAAATGGGGCAGATTCTAGAAAATTCAGACACATCATTTGTTCTCTGGAGACAGCATGCAAACTGTAAGTCATGTACATCAAAATCGGCAAATCCTTTTTCCAAATGGCACTGTGGTTCTCAAGCTCAGGGTGGTCCAGCTAAGGGAAGTGATTAGGGTCTCTCAGGAGCCTGGGCTCAGTCCACCCACCCATCTCGACTTTCCCACCTGTGCTCCTCAGCAAATTAAGAAAGTTCTCCTTGTGAAGCTGCAGTTACCAGTTCAGAGCATCCACAACTCTTGTCTTGTTCTGAAGAAGCACGGTCTTGAGAATGGAGCCACAATGGTCTGATGTGGTTGCTTCTTGAGCCCCTTAATGGCAAAGGCCCTCGATCTGAGAAAGCACCTCAAGAAATGTCCATAGCCTTCCTGTCTGTCTGGCTCCGCCAACACGAGAGAAAAAATCCTCACCCTCGGCTTCAGCCTCCTGTGTGTTCCACACAATCCATGGTGGTGAAGAACGTCGGTACATCCACACCTACCATCTTGATCCCGCCCACCTTCTCATCCTGCAGTGAATGTCCCCACCCCTCCCTCCTCTTCATCGCTGCTGCACTTAGAAGGGCCGTGCCTTCCACTTCTTTGGTTTTCACAAGGGCTAAATACTCCTCTTCCACCTTCATTTATAGTTCTTCACCTAGAGCCTAAGAGGTCACCTTTTTTACAGTTTGATCGAACTTTTCACATTTTGCCTAACGAGTGCTTGGTAAGGACAGGAGAAAAGAACTAATATTTATTGAGTCCCGTTCCATGTATGGTGCTGTGCTGGGTACCTTATGAACATCTCTCTGCTTTAATCTTCTAAACAACCCTTAGCGGTTAGTGTTACCATCCCTGCTTACATGCCTGGAAAGAGGGACGTGGGCAGGTTAGGAAGCTGTGGCAATGGTCCACACATCTCGTTTATCATCCTCAGACCCTTTGGGAGGATTGGACTATGTAGTGAGGAGGCTCATTTGTGTGTCCAGGGGCAGCATGTCTTGACCTGGATGCTCACATTCAAGTGTGTGGACAGAGCTGGCTGTGCATTCCAAACCTCAGTCTGTTATCAGCTAATCTCAAGGACTGATGGATGGAGAGTGGAGGGGCCGAGGCCAGATGTAATGCCAGGACAGGGGAGCCCACTGGAGGGATGGCAGAGCTTTCTGAGCAGCTGGGCAGCTCCACGCATCAGTTGTCCACGTGGGCGGGATGGAAGGGGAGCAGTCCTGTTGGGAAGCTGCTTTACGTGTCATTCCAAGGAGAATGGCCAGAGGAGTTGGGCATCAGAGAGCAAGAGAAAGGGATGGTTGCCAAGTCACAGCCTCAGCAAAAAAATAACACCAGCGGCAGAAGGGGTGTATCCATCCTCTGTTGACACGTCCGGTATGAGAGCCTAGGTATGGCCTCCCTCTTCATGGTTGAGTTAACTGCTCTCTGGAGTCTCCGGAGGCCACAGTGGGCATGGGCCCCTCTGTGGCCTCCCTGTCCCCGCCTGCCTGTCAAGGGCATTCACTCTAAGTGAGTGAGGATTCCTGCATCTGCAGCATCCCAGCCGTTGTGTGAGGGGAGACACGGCAAGGTGGATCTTCAGAGAGTGGTGCAGGCTGCTAGCTGATGTGTATCGTACCACGGTCAGACCCATCGGAAAATGAAGGCAGTGCATCTGTTTAAGATGCTGTTAGCAGTCAGTCATTCTTTTTACTGACCTGAGCCAAGCTCCCAGGACACCTTTGGAAGAAGCTCCCACTTTCCTTGGAGGGCCCCACCTGCTAAGTGTTGGAGTTTGTGACTTGACAGCGTTGCTCAAGACTCTCGCTTCTCTCTGTTTTAGGTTTAAATTAACCAGGGAATTAACTGTTAATATTTAAATCTTCATGCTGTCTTTGTGAGCCGGCGGTATTACCCAGCGTCGTGGCTGACTGACACCATACACTGCAGAAAATTAAGTGCCTAAGAATGATCTCAAACTAATGATGTATTTATGCGTTGTAGGTTATTTTGAATTTCTAGACTGTAAGAGTTGTTTAATAGGTTAACAGTTTTAATCTATTAATCTAATCTTCTCTACTTGACTATTTATTAAAATATATCAGTGATACATAACGGAGGTGGAGGTACAGATAATCCTGAGGGTTATTAAGGCACGGGGGATGGCGTGAAGATTGGAGTCCCGGGTGGAATAGTAAATACAGACACAGGTCTTGTTACTGGGGTTTGTAGAAGTGGGTTTTGCTGGAGGTTCTCTCTTTGACCCTTCCAGACTAGTGGTAAGCTGTGACCTTTCTCTCCATTGTGATTCCTGTCCTTGTGGATAGAAAGAGGAGACTCGAACATCCAAAGGGCAGGTGTGTTCACAGCAGCCATTCTCGGGCGCTCAAGGAGAGTTGGAGGTCAACGCAGAACACAGAGTCCAAGGACTTCTTTCTGTGGCAGAGAGGGGACCCTCATTCCTTTGTTTTGTATTTCCATGGTAGTGTTTTAAGCATCTCGCCGGTTTGGTCACGATGCTCAGGATACAGGAGGATACAAGGGAATACATGTGTTCCCCATCTTAGAGCTTCTGGTCACTCAGTCATTTATTTGCTCACTCATTCAACAAGTGTTTTTTGTTATTTTCTCTTCTCTTGACAAAAAACCCAGAAGTCATCCAAATGATTAAAAGCCCAGGGGTTGGAGTTGGGCAGACCTATTTTGAATGCAGCTTCTGTCACTAGAAAGCTATGTGATGGTGAAAAGGTCACTCTGTTTCTCTGATCCTTGATTTTCTTACCTGTAAAGCAAAACTACCTGCCATGTGGTTCACAGGCATTGTGAAGATCGGGGAGACGGTCCGTGCCCACGGCCGGAAGCGCCGTGCCCGGCCCGTCCTAGCTGCTCGCTCAGTACGCCGTCGCTGCCCTGTCCTCATTCACCCAGTTGTTGGCATCATTCACATCAGTGCCTTCATTGCCACCAGCATCTTCGCCTTACATGCCGGCGTTTTCTGTTTGTACCATTCAGCAGATGTTAGGTGACACCTGCCAGCGGCCAGGCACAGGGAGACAGAAAGCAGTAGGGTAGATCCTTTGCCTCTGGAGGTCTCCCAGAACCAGGTGGAATTGGAAGACAGATTTGGAGCTGGAACCCGTTAGAAGCAGAAGAGACATTCTCAGAACCACTTGTTTGAGGCTGCAGGCAGATGGCACTCAGACCTCAGCACCCCGCCCCTGCCTGAGGGCCCGAGGCTTTGAATGGATAATGTAACAGTGTCCCTGCATCTTCAAGAGTTGGTGTCATTTTGCAATATCAGATCATCACCTTGTCCACCTTAAACCTACATGTTATGTGTCAATAATATCTCAAGTAAAGCTGCAGGAAAAAAGAGTTGGTATCAGAGCGTTACCAGGCTGCTCAGTTTTGGCATTTCAGAAAGTGGGAAGAGTATGTTACATTTGAGGAAATTTCCATTGCACAGGATAAAGATAAGGCTGTGATGCTTCACTTATTCAGCAAGTTGGCTCCTGTGAAACGTCTCCGGCCCATGTTAGACCAAGGGCTGGGTGGATGGGGTGTTGCTGCCTTCAGTTCTGGACATGAACTGGAGAGGTTCGACCTTCAGTGATTCTTGCGGGGGGGTGGGGGGAGATGCCTCGAAGGCCACAGTAGCGTTGAGCTCTGCGGGGCTCGTTCATGGCTCCTTCAGTGAACAGGTGCTCATTAACTGCCTCCCCTGGCCAGGCGTTGCTGTAGGTGCTGGCATGTGACAGTGAACCAAGGGGGCAAAGTCCCCGCCCTCTTGTAGCTCTTGTTCTAGCTGGGGAGACACACAGTGAAGAGGACGAGTGGTAACAAGCATGTGAGGTGAATGTAGAGTAAATACTGAGCAGAAGGCATAGAGCAGGAAAGGGGGCACGTGGAGTACTGAAGGCTGGGGTTGGGGTGAGACAGGTGACATTTTGGACCAAATAGTCAAGGACATCTCCGCCAGCACTGGGGTGTTTGAGTAAAGACCTGAAGAAGTGGGGACCTAGGCATGGGGGCATCTGAGGAGGGGGAGAAATACTCCAGGCAGAGCAAAGGGCTAGTGCGGAGGCCCGAGGCAGGAGCTTGCTCGTGCGCTCGGGGGACAGCAGGGAGGCTGGTGTGGCCAGCAGGGAGGGAACAAGAGGCAGTGTTGGTGGACGAGATTGCTTTGGCTGCTGTATTGAGCATCAGTTTTGGGGCATTGGGCCAGGGTGGGAGCCAGGAAACAGGCTCTGAGTTATTATACAAGGCTGGAAAGGGGAAGGCAGCTTGGATGAGAGTGGTGGCTGTAGGGTGGTAAGGCGTGGTCAGATTCTGGACATATTTTGAAGGCAGGGTTGGTAGGATTTGATGGTGGATTCATTAGTAGGGAAGAGACAAGGGTGATTCCAGAGTCTGGGTCTGAGGGGCAGGATGGGTGGAAATGTACTAACTGAAACAGAGGAGAATGGAGAAGACGGCCATTATCTGATGACTGCTTCTTAGGCTGCAGGGTTTAGCAGGAAGGGCACTGGGACTGGAATCAGAAGAATCGTTTTTCTGACTTGGGACGACAGGTGTCTCCGCAGCTTGGTTGGACCTGTAAGTCTGGGTGCCTGCTAGGCTTCCAGGCGGAGGTGTCCAGCGGGCAGTTGTTCATGCAGGTCTGGAGTTCGGCGGGAGGTCCAGGCTGGAGATACGATTTGGGATTCATCATCACATAGTTAATATTTAAAAGCATGAATCTAGGTGAAATCACCAAGGAAGTCAATATGAATAAAAATAGAAGAGGTTCTAGAATTGATCCTTGGGACAGGTCGGCATGTAAGGGTTGGGTTGGTGGAGAGGAATCAGCAGAAGGCAGAGGAGTGGCTGGAAGGTGGGAGTCCCATCGGGCAGGCTGAGAACAATGAAGAAAGAGTTGGAGGAGGAGAGAAGAGGGGAGCTTGTCCAAGGCTGCTGGTGGAGGATGAATTCAACGAGGACCAAGAAGGGATGGCTGGATTGAGTGGCACAGAGGTCTCAGAAGGCCTTGGAAAGATTAGCTCAGTGGAATAGGGGAGCAGAAGCCTCACGGACTTAGGAAGCTTTGCCAAGGAGGGGCCTGCCGACATCTGCAAATAGATAATCATTTGCACTCAGATCATCAGTACCTGGGCAGATGGGTAGAGCTGGAGGACTGGGTCAGTGGTCAGCCTCTGCAGCGCCGTAAACATGGCTGAATGTGTCTTAATTCATTAAACACCCCATACATCTGTGCGTTCATGGAGGGTGTATTTAAGCTCAGCTTGAGGAGGGTATAGCCCAGTGGTAGAGAACATGCCTACCATGCATGGGGTCCTGGGTTCAATCCCCAGTACTGCAATTAAAAAATAATAATAATAAATAAGTAAAACCTAATTACCACCCCTCCCAATTTTTTTTAATTAAAAAAAAAAAGCTCAGCTTGAGGCCAGTTAACCCTCATTTGTAATGAGTGGAGACTTTTAATGGAGTTTTATTCTAGAGGGAGTTAACCAAGTCATTACTTACACAGTGTGAGTTAGAGACTTCGCCCCCCACCCCCCGACCCTTAGCATTGTTTCAGGTGGTTAAAGTAACATAGTAGATAAGAGGCAGCCTTTAGAGGAGGTGGTGACCCTCAGGCTGAGACTTGGGACACATATGGACACACGGCTCCTGATCCTGTGCACGGAGACACACACACCTGCTGGGTGGCAGTCTGGCCTCTCCCAGGGCCTTAGACATCTCAGATTCCAGCTCACTCGTCTTGCAGATGGGAGAACCGAGTCACACGGGGGCAGGACTGACATCCAGCGTGCTGAGAACTTCTCATAAACACTGTGAGTTGGTAGAACTTCAGTCATTAGTGTTTTAGGTGGAATGATGTAGAAATTGTACCCAGAAAGTTGACTGACTCCCTGTGGCACTCTTCCTCCAACAGGGCCAGAAATGGCATTTGTCTTTGGACCTCCAGTCCACTGAAAAGTTATTTGGTTGTGTTGTCCTGGCTGCAGGGTTTAGTGGGAACGGCACCAGGGTGGGAGTCAGAAGAATTGTTTTCGGACAAGCTTATCACCAGAGGTTATGTGACCTTGGATATGCCATTCGTGTTCCTGGTGGGCAGCAGGCCCCAGGCTCAGGCTGGATGTGGACGTGAACAGAACAGACACGAGCCCCATCCTGTGCTTCGGTTCCCCATCTGGCCATGGGGCGCTTGTGAGGGCCGGACATGATGGGGGTGGGTGTAAGCACTGAACCCTCTGGTGAGGCCCAGAGGGAGAGACTTATTTCTGAAACCTCCCTGGACAGGCTCTGTGGGTACATTGGACTGGCCAGACGCAGTCACTGGGATGAGTAAGAACGAAGCAGAAGAATACTTTGGGGGCAGCAGAGGGCAGTGGTTTGCAGAGTTAACCACTTTAGGGCTATTTCTTCCAGTTGAGTCATGCGTAATGAATGTATTAGTTTCCTGTGGCTGCTGTAACAAATGACCACAAGCTGGGTAGCTTGAAACAAAAGAAATTTGATCCCTCACAGTTCCGCTCACAGTTCCGGAGGCCAGAAGTCTGAGGTCAAGGTCTCTGGCAGGGTCACACGCCATCTGGAGGCGCTGAGCGGATCTGCTCTTTGCCTCTGCAGCTGCTAGTAGCTGCAGCATTTCTTGGCTGGTGGTCACATCACTCCAGTCTGTGGTCGTGCTGACTCCTCCTCTTCTCTGTATTGTCCCCTCTTCTGTGTCAAATCTCCTGTGTGTCCCTTACAAGGACATTTGTCATTGCATTCAGAGCCCAGCCAGATAATACGAAATGACCTCATCGCAAGATCCTTAAATTAATTACCTCTGAAAAGAGCCTTTTTTCAAATGAGTTCACATTCACAGGTTCTGAGGATTAGGGCATGGGCCTTCCTTTTTTTGGGCGAGGGCACCATTTACCCCACTAGAGAAAGCCCAAATATATATATAATATAAATATATACACATCAGGCTAAAAACAAAGCTGTGGGTATCAAAGATGGAGAGAATAGGGTTCTTGAGGGCCTAGTCACCACCACCACCCTCATTCAGGTCTCATGGGTGTTTCTGGGCCATTGCTATGGAACCCCTAGGCCTTCACGGAACATACTCTGAGAACCATTGCCTTAGTGAGAGGCCAGGGCTCATAGGAAATTCCTTGGGCAGGGGACCCACTGGGTCTGGCATCTCTCCTAGCATTCTGGCATGAGCAGTAACCAGTGACCACGGCCAGCATGTACTTACCGAGAAATATCCTTTTTAGTGCCTGACTTTAGATTTTATGTGGAAGTGTGACTCAAGTTAAATATAAAATTCATAGCATATCTTGAGCAACTATTTTGTAGTTATCTATATATAAATCTATTTTACAGCGACACAAATAGAATAGATTATGGAGTGTCAGCGTGTAGATAGATTCCGAGTGCTTTTTCACTAATATACCTAATGATTCGTGCTGAGAATATCCAAGGGCTCCACTGTACATTTAAATGGATATAATTAAAATAATGAGCTCTATTTTAAAAAGTGATATATGAAAAAAAAATTTTTTTTAGAGAAGTTAGAAGGAGCTGCGCCACTAATTCAAAGTGATATAAGTACTTCTGCAATTCCATTGTTATTAAGGCACCTAATTAAATGTAGGGCATCCGAGAAAAGCAACATTTGGGCTTGTAAATCTAAAATGTGAAGCTAGGGGAAGAGAAGTTGCCCATATACTCAATGCAGCGAGGGCTCGGAGGTGTCACGCTTAAGGGAGTGGATGGTCATGTGTCAGGCCCGTGGGCGAGAGGACGGCTCGCGTAGCTCCTGGCGCAAGAGTCACCTGTGCGACGCAGGGCATTCAGAGATGGGGTCTAGTCCATCTCAGGCAAGCAGGGGAAGGCTTCCCAGAGACAGGCATGTCATCGTGGACCAATGTCATCATAATGGCAGTTGCCGTCCATGGAGATCCACTCCGTGCAGCTCCCTGGCTCATCTCCTGCCGCTGTGCTGGCAAGGATCATGGTACCCCTTCAGCAGACAAGGAAATGGAGGCTTAGAGAGCGGAGTCTCTTGCTTGAGGTTGCAGGGTGTGCAGATGCCCAGCCTGTCAGATTCCAGCATGTCCTCCCTCCTGCCAGGATGTCAGATGCTACTGAGGTCCTTGAAGGCAGGAAAGGACACTGAGTCTGTTCAGAGGGGATGGTCAGGTGCTCACAGGCCATGGGGTGAGGGTGTTCTGAGTAGGGGGCAGGGGAACACTGGCAGGTGGGACCCCTCCGCCCTGGTGGGCCTCTTCGCTGGTCCTAGGAAGCACATCTGCCCTGAGCTTGGGACGTAACCCCTTGTGCAGCCAGAGTTGGGACCAGCCAGGGAGAATCCTCAACTGCCTGCCTCTCCAGCAGCCCCCTGGGACTCATGGGCTGTGTTCTTTCCCAGCTGGCATGGCGGTTCGGACAGTGGCCCTGAGCTCCGTTCCCAGGGAGCCTCAGGTGGGAGGGACTGGCCGATCGTAGCACCCACGTGGTCTCAGCTAGGGAACAGGAGTTTCAGCAACTTCTGTCACTTCTACTCTACGAGTCACTCCAGACAGCGTCCATTTTTGCAGTTAACCCTCTTGAGGCCTTTTGAGCAGGTGTGGGGCTCCCTGCCTCACTGGTGTGGAAACAGACTCAGGGAGCATCAGGGCTCACTCAGGGTCCCCAGCTGGGAAGTAGCAGCACTGATATTTGAACCCTGTTGATTTACCTCCACAGCCTTTGAACTTAAAAATCTCTGCCATGTAAGACCTTCCCCTGCATCCTCTGCACACTTCCCTCTCCTGCCCCCCATATAGACGGTAGGTACCCCTAGAACATCTCCACCAAGGCCATTATTCTGGGTCCCTTGAAGACATTGCCTTGTGTCTGCTCACAGTGCTGTGGGGTAGATGCTGCATTTATCCCCATTATATGGGTATGAAACCTGAGGCTCAGAGGGGTGAGATCACTTATGCAGGAACCCACAATTCAAGAGTGGCAGTTCTTGAGATTTGCAGGTACTAACTAATATATATAAAATAGATACACAGCAAGTTCATACTGTGTAACACAGGGAACTGTATTCAATATCTTGTAGTAACTTATGTTGAGAAAGAATATGAAAACGAATATATGTATGTTCATGTATGACTGAAACATTATGCTGTGCACCAGAAATTGACACAACATTGTCAACTGATTATACTTCAGTAAAACTAGATATAAACAAAACAGAACAAAAAAAGAGTGGCTGTTCTGAGGTTTGGCTCTGGGATGATGTGACTTCAAACCCCAGTGCTCTTTCTGTCTCGGTTCATCACATCCCATTCTCCCTTCTCCACCTCAAACAGAGTCACGGTGACGATCTCCCTGCAAGAAGGGTGGGGGGCCCTTATGATAATGCAGCGTCTTATTGAAAGAGGGAGGAGGTTCATGATGGACGACAGGGACCTGGTTTTGTGCCTTGGGCTGCCACCGGTCTTGCGTGTGGCCCTGGGCGGGTCACAGCTCTGCTCTGGACCTCAGTGCCCCCCTCATAAAGGAGGTTCAGTAACGTGAGTCCTGGCCACCTCAAAACTGAGTGTGTTAACTATATGTTTTCTAATGTTTGAAGAGCCACCTAGAGCCAAGTGTTGGCTCTGTGACATCCCCACCAAGTGAGCCTTTTGGCTTGTGTTTTCTCATCTGTAAAGCAGAAGCAGGGCAGAGCTTGGATAAGCTCCCCGCCCCTTCTGCCAAGGAGCAGAGGGAGGGGCACACACGCTCTGCACACATTGAGTCTCCGAAACCCTTGCTGATTGAGGACTGGCAGCACTGGCCTCAACTGGGTGCTTGTTAGCAGGTGCAGGATCTCAGGCCAAACCCCAGACCTGCTGAACTAAATCTGCATTTTACCAAGATTCTCAGCTGATTTATGTGCACATAGATGTTTGACAAGAGCTGATGTCAGTCAGCCAGAGTTGCCCTTGTAGGTTTCATGTAGCTCCACTTAAAAGAGTAACTGGGCATATTTAGACCCCAGTCTCCTCATCTGCAAAATGGGTGGAGCTGGAGCCATATTAGCCCACTGATTTGCAGACTATGTTCCGTGGAGCCCCAGGGTTCCTTTGAGGACCCTCAGGGGCAGCCGTGGGCGTGTGTGTCAAAGTAAGGGTCACACGAGAGGTGGGTCTGTAGCTGAACATTTTCTAGCCCCCTGGGCTGGCGGGCTCCCAGGTAGGTCTGGGATGGGTCTGGGGTCCACACTGAGCAGACTCTTCTTCCCCAGGGAGCGCTTGAAGCGCAGCCAGAAGACCACCAAAGTGGAGGGGCCAGAGGCTGTGCCGGCCGAGGCCTCGCTGAGCGCCGAGCAGGGAACGATGACGGAGGTGAAGGTGAAGACGGAGCTGCCCGACGACTACATCCAGGAGGTGATCTGGCAAGGCGAGGCCAAGGAGGAGAAGAAGGCGGTCGGCAAGGACGGCACTGGCGACGTGCCCGCCGAGATCTGCGTGGTGATCGGCGGCGTCCGCAACCAGCAGACCCTGGGTGAGCGCCTGTCCACTGGGGGCCAGGGCGGGAATGTGGGGCTGGAGCCCTGGGGAGAGAGGCCTGGGATCCCTGCCGGTCCTGGCTGAGAGTGCCTCTGGGGCCTCCCCTCTGCCCTCCGGGAAGGGCCTCAGCTCCTTACACTTGATTCTGCCTGCTCAGTTCTGCTCTGGAGCTCTTGTCTTTCTGCCTGATGTGGCAAAACCTTACCCGTCCTTTAAGACTTTGCTCAACCCAAATGCCGGAAACTTTCTGCAGGCCCGACGATCCCTCCCGCCGCGGGGCTCCCACACCCCAGGTGGGTCCAGCACAGCCCGCATTGCTCGGTGTCCTAAATTTCCATCTGCATTTCTTTCTCCTGTGCTCCCAGGACGGGTCCTGCCCAGACTGGGTGTCCAGTCAGTATCAGATGAGTGGCAGACTGGCCCCATCCCCTCCTCTTCTGGTCTGGGCCAGACTCAGAGGAGCTCAGTGGAAATGAGCTTAGAAACCATCTCTCCCTACTACTTTACAGCCTGAGCCGGGGGATACCCCTCAGGGGCTGCCTGCACTCCTGCCAGGTTTGCAAATGCAAATGCCCCAGGCCTAACAGATTCGTTTATTTAGCGTGGTGGAGATGAGCCAGACAGGCAGGTAGTGGGGATCGAGTCCAGCTGGAGAACCCGCGCCTCACGTACGGTAACTGGGTGGGAAGACAGGCTCAGCGTGGCCAGATCTCTGGATACAACACATGCCAGAAATGAGAATCTTAATGTAAATTCCTTTGGCTTTAAATGATGGTGACTAATTTGACTTTTAAAATCTGCCAAACAAAACATATCTTTGAGTCAGAGTCATTCCATGGGCCACCAGTTTGCAACCCCTGGTCTATAAAATGAAGTCCACGTGCCTCCGCCTGGCCCAGAGGCCTTGCCTAGTCTGTTACCAGACGTCCATTTCCACCTGTGCCCTCCTCCGCATTCCCGTGCTCAGTGTGTTCTTAGAAGTGTGGCCACCTCCCCTCCCCTCCGCCTGTCTTTCCTGGGGCAGCTGAGCCCTGCCTCCTCCTGACTTCCAGGCTCCTGTCCCACATATGGCAGGCAGGGACCGGTGGGGAGGCTCCCCTGTGTCTGTTTCCCCAAGTTTAGACTCAAATCCTGTTGCTTTTTTTCCCAACCACCAGGAATCAGCCTCACGTTCTTTCCCTGTTGTTCCTTTGTTGGTTGTGACTGCCACCAGCCCCACCTGGGTCGCAGCGGCATCCCACTAACAGCCATACCTCTGTGTCTCTCTGCCCTCACCTGCCCTCTACTCTGGCTGTCAGGGGCCTTGACAAAAACAAAACATTGACCAGGTCACTCCCCGCTGTGTCTAGGGTCAAGGCCATAGCATCAAGGTCCTCCATGACCAGAGCCCCGTAGCCCCCTTTCTTATTTCTGTCTTTCCGGTCCTTTCATTCCAGCACAGTCTGTTCTTCTGCAGCATTTCCTATCTTTTGCTCATGCTGTTCCCTGTCCCTTGAATGGCTTTGCCCAAATCCAGCCCGCCTTCAAGGCCAGCTCCAGTGCCCTCTCCTCCAGTAAGCCTTCCTTGATCTCTTCTGGTCAGAAGTGATCTGTTTCTGCCCCACCCCTCAGTGGGCACTTCCCATTATCTACATTGGATTAGAGGGGCCCTGTCTGTGCCTGCTTCTGCCATGAGATTGGCAGCTCCTGGAGGTTAGAGCTCCAGGACCTGTCTGATCGGTGCCTCTATACTCCCTACCCCTACCCTACAATACCTAGCAAGGTACTGGTTTTTAGGAAGCAGTGTTGTCTTTGGTGTTGTAGCTGTCAGGGTGGAGGTAGGTTATGCCACAGTAACAAAAGACCCCGAAAGTAATGAGATCTTGGTTTCTCAGAGCCATGAAGGTTGATTTATTTCTTAGTCCCACTGCATGTCTACTGTGGGTCAGATGGGGGCGCAGCCATTATCTGGAATGCTGCCAGCCGGGTGACAGAGGGAAAGACAGCTCTGGAGGGACTCACGTGCCAGCTGCAATCCAGAGGTGAGATGTACTAATTCCCATCAGTCATTGGCCAGATGAGTGAGGGAGGCTGGGAAATGCCATCGTCCCATGTGACTGAAGGGAGATGAGCCAGAAGTATTTGGTGAAGAGCCTGAGTGACTTAGCCCAGTCTCGAATGAAGGAAGAGTCTTTTGAGGGACATGTATGTGACCTCCCTCTACCTGTATTCACTCCCCGAGGCCAAGGACTGTGTTAGCCACTTGTGGCTATGTTCGCTAACCAAGGAGAGGACATACCCTTGCTCACTTCGGGGATGTGTTCTAAGACTCATTGGACCCAGGAGCCATTTATGTATTTCACTAGGAGATGCCCAATGAAGGATAGTTGAATCTGAATCTTGAGATGGGGCCAGCAGTCAGGATTCAGTGGGGAAAGCCTTGAGCAACCATGCAGGGAAAGTGTTGGGAGTCCTCACTGGGCCAGCTGCCTGCACAGTGAGAGAACCCAGGGCCTCATGCCAGCCACAGACACTGGTTTCCAGCTCAGCTGCTCCTCAGCACAGGGTCCTTGGCCTTGCTGTGGCCTCGTGTCCTCTCCTGTTAAATGAGGCGTGCTCCCTGTCCTGGCCATCTCATGGGTGTGGGAACTGAGAGGGGCAGTGGAAGGGAAGAGTGTTGTGCCAAGAGAATGAGCGTGTCTCCTCGGGCTGCGAGTGAATCCAGGCTCCCTGACTGAACAGCTGTTGTACCTTGGGCAAGCTGCTTGACCTCTCTGTGCCTCAGTTCTCACAACTGCAAATTAATGGAGTTACGTGAAGAGTCAGTAAGATAATGTGTGTCAAGTAGTCAGCACTGTATTTAGTAAATGATTTGCTCTTATTAGCAGTAATACTAGTATTAATAGTATAAAGTACGTCTTCAAGAGGAAAGAGTAGTAATAGTGTCTGCTTATTTCCCAAATCTAAGACATAAGCCAGTGTGATGTAGAGAAAAAATGGAGTGGGGAAGAAAGTTGGCTCTGGCTGAGGTGTCAGAAGACATGGGTTCTCGTTGGTCCTCAGTTTTCTCATCTCAGCTTCTTCTAGTACTGCCCCTCTAGAATCCAGGGACACTGAGTTATGTTGTGAAGTTCTGAGTAACCTGCTTTTGGCCGACCCTTGTGGACAAGGTGTGAAAACCACAGTTAGAAGTAGAGCCGCCATTTTGGAGCCAGTACCAAAGCAGGGCCAGGCGCTCCCTGCTGGTGGTCATGGCTCGTCTCACATCCATCAAGACAGACCTTCCTCCCTGAGGGTATAGTTTCTGCCGAGGGTCATAAGGCTCATAGGAATCTGGCTTGGCCTTAGCACCAAGAAAGAGAGGCAATTAAAAAAAAAAAGAATCAGTGTTAGAAGCCAGTCTAAGCAGTTGCTGCTGACTGTTAGGAGTTCTGTGTTGAAGATTCTGAAGGGTGGCGTGATTAATTACTGATGTCTGTCCTGGATGCGGAAGTGGGCAGTGGGGCTTCACGTGCCCTGGTGGCTGGGTGTCACAGAGTTAACGTGTTCTGGAGGCACTTGGCAGGGGAGCGCAGGGTTCCGGCCAGGCTCCGCTGCTGAATGGAGTAGTGTTCCTGTTCAGTCACCCAGTGGTGTGCCACATGGGAACCTCCCGTTTGCCTTTTCTCTCTTTTCCGCCCGCCTTGTCCCCACTGCCCGCCGCCAAGTCCTCACTGGCCCTTTAACAGCCATCAGACAAACAGTGTTCCCAGTGACACAAACATTATCCGAGGCACTTCCCATGGAGGAGCCTGGGCCGTGGACACACGGATGGCATTTGGCAGCTTCTCCGGCTGGGAGTTGTCGGGAGAGGCATCAGCGCCCAGGGAGCTGGCTGCCAAGCTTACAGTAGTTGCTGCTACTTCCCTGCTGCCCAGAAATTCTTTGCACTGAAAAGGGTATCTCTCACTCTTGAAAGGACGTCACTGCCATTGGAGCCAATGTGAAGTTTGAGGACAAGATACCAAGTTTCCTTTTTTAGCAAGAAGAGCAGAGATAATACTGACCATGACAGCTTTGTTGGCTAAAACCAGAAATGACAGGCATCCCTAACTGATTGCTGTGCACTGTCCCAGTAGTGCACCTCAGAATCCTTCTCAACACAGTACACCAAGAAGTCACTGCTAGTCTGCTAGAATTGAAAAATCTGAAGTGGAAATCTGCTTGCCATCCTTGTCCTAGGTGGTGAAGACAAGGCAAGCTGAGTTTACAACAAAAAAGCATCCGCTCCATGGTTCCGAGCAATAAGGACGCCCGAGTTCCATCATGGTGGTCAGAATGTCCTACCAAGCAGTGGGTGCTCTTCCCTGTGCCGTGAGACCATCGGTCCTTAATCCAGGGGAGGTTACACATGATAGACCACGGGTGCCTAGGGACCTAGTGGTCCAGGGCTTCCCCAGTGGCAGTACAGTACCTGTGGAGGGAGCGAGTGACCCAGCTGGGTTCCACTTCCCCTGGGGGTGTGGTTATTCCCGGGGTGTGGTTATTCCCAGGGTGTGGGGAGGAGCTCTAGAAGAGCTACGGGGCTGCTTGCCCTGAGGGTGGGAACAAGGGGGAGATGGTGGAATCTGAGTATTCACGACTTAGAGCATCTTGGTGAGAGGGGACAGAACACATTCTAGGTAGGCTCAGCCAGTATGGGGAAGTCACCAGGAGGCGATTTCAACTCAGTAAAAAGAAGGACTCTGCGATTATGGAACTGTTCGGTAACTGAGTACAGGCCTGTGAGGGAATGAGTTCCAGTCCTGGAGATGGGTGAGCGGAGGAGGGTCACTGGACCAGGTACAGAAGGGAGAGTCAGGTCAGCTGGGCGACTGGATCCTGCAAAGATGTTTCTAGGCGGTGAACTTTGAGCACCACGGAGGGAGTTGTTTTCACGTACGCAGGGCTGCCCTGGGAGGAGGGGCAGAGAAAGAGGTGGAGGGGCCCCAGCTCTGGAAGGGCAGTAGAAGAGGAGACAGCCATTCAGAAACAGCCACGTGGGTTTTGGTCTGTTGTAAACCCGGGCAGCGAAGGTGCCAGGTCCTGCTTTGTGGTGCCAGCTGATCGTTAGTTTCCTGTTTCAGTCAGTGTTGGCAGGGCTCTGTGCCTGAGCCTGCCAGAACCATCACTCAGCTCTTTGCTGCAGCCACTCAGAAAGGAGGGGTTCTGGCCTCCCTCCCAGGCATCTTGTCTCTGCTGCTGACTCTTCATCTGGCAGGTCCAAGGCGGGATGGGGGTCCCAACTGGAGGGTCCCCGTGAGAAAGGGCCCCTGGCCTGTCAGCCAAGAGATCCGGGGTCTGCCCCTCTGTGGGGCCTTGGACAGGCCCCTTAACCTCTCTGAGCCCTATTATCTTCACTGACCAGTGGATATAACATCCGCCTGTCTTTCCAGTAGGATTGTTGAGGTCAGAGTGAAGTAATAGGTATGAAATTGTTTTTATGGAGGGAAGGGGGACAAAAAGAACGCAAAACAGATGCCAGTGGTATTAGCCAAAGGCTTGGATGTTGACACATCCGGGGTTACCTCAAGAGTGATAGGAACCTCAAAGGCCAGTGGCTTCCAACTTTTTTTCTTCAGTGCCTCCTAAAACAATTTTGAGAAACTATATCCTCTTTCACATTTTTGTGTTGACATCTCACGTTTTTGCAAAGTTTAAATAACTGCAAAGGATATAATTTCTGGAGTATTTGTGTTTTAAAAATGTGGCGTTTGAGAAATACAACTGTGAACCACTCTTTTAAAATTTATCCAAGGGAATCCAAACCCCACTGTTTTTTGCTCTCCACCATCATCCATTTAAAAACCGTACGAACAAGCTCATCTCTAACAGTCAGAAATCTTACATCTTTCCTTTTTACTTCTTTAACTCATATTTCCAGTCGGCTTCCTTCACAGGATTTTATCCTAATATATTTTTTATGCCTGAGAGTCTTTTATTGATCGCTGTTTCACTCTCGTCTCCCACAACAAGATGTATGTAAATTGAAATAGAAATTTCTAAAAAATTTGTTGCGATCATAAAACTCTACATTTTAAAAGATTTTTTTCCCCTGATCGAGTTATTATTAGCATACAATTTATCAAAAACAAATTTAGATAAATAGCAAACGTAAAAAATTATTGAAAATACATCCCTTAATGAATCGGATGGGGCTTTATTTCTTTTTCAATTGGCTCATGTTTCTATGAATTAATATTTCTTATTATTGAGTGAGACAAGATTCAGCATTAATTTAATTCTTTTTTCCCCCATTTTCTTAAGTGCTTAGGAAGCTTGATCACATAAATAAGGAGCCAGGAATGGGTGGAGTCTTGTTTAGCAGTGTCACTCAATTCCTTGAACTCTGTCCAAGTTGTATGCAAAATTGTACGGGGTCCATCATCAAACATTACTTTTCATGGTCTCTTCGCTGACAACTCCATTAGATCTTTCTTCAATTTTGTTGAAAGCAGAGAATTAAAAATCACCTAATTTACAACAGGAATTTTTCCCAGTCATCAGATCCACCCAACTTCTGTGTCCAACAGGGCAATTCTTTGCTTGGCGCCCCGAGATAAGATGTTCATCCCCCGTGGAAGGCATGGTGATGGGACTAGGGATGGGTGAAAAAAACGTGCTGTTTGTCCTGTGGAGGAGGATGCCAGTGAGAGGACCTCCCTGCCTGCCACCTTCTCTGGCACGTTGGTTTTAGGAAGAAATGCATTAGGAAGCTGATGACTGGGGAGTTGACTCTCTTAAAACTCCCTGTGCTCACAAATCCCCAGGGGATTTGTACTCTACTTGGAAGCCCCTGGTCCCGAGGACATTCGGTTTGAGTCTAAGCTGCAGAGAGCCTCAGGAAACCCACTTGTCCGTGACGAACCTCTCCAGGCCCCTTGTCCCCCAGTGGGCCGAGTGCCCAGCTCCACTGTGTCTTGGAGCCAAGAGAGCTGGATTCTCCTGAGCATGTGATCTGTGAACCGCAGCTCCTGAGATGCTCTGCGCTCATTACAGGACTGCCTGTTGTAAGGAGCCATCTCTCTATCCCCTCAACTTGCGGTTTTCTTCTCTTCTTCACCTGCTCTGGATTTCTGCCTTACTGCATTTTGTGTATCCTGCAAGGTGTCGGAGCTGATCTGGAGCCTAGCTGGGTGCAGATGGTAGAGCTGAGGGTTGCTGCCCACGTTCCTCCTCTACCTCAGTCTTCGCCACGTCTCCCTTCAGTGGCTTTGGGAACTAGACCCACCTGCTGTCACCTGGACACACCTGGTCTGTCCAGTGCTCTTGGGGCAGGAGCTAAGTCAGGCTCTCTGCCAGGTGGCTAGAGAAAATACTAGACAGAGCTCTTACTCAGCACCTGTCGATTACCGTGGTGTCACTTGTGACAGCAAGACAGGGGAAGGAGAAGGCCAGCTCCCGTGTGCTGGCGTGTCCTGCCAGCCGTCCCTTGCAGTCGCTCCCAAGAATCTTGATAGGGGACCTGGGGAGTCCTGCAGTGGTACCAGACATGGTGGGGGGTCTGCTGCCCTGCATTGTTAGGGGGAGCCCCATGACTGAAGGGGTCATGGTTCCCTTGGGATCCAGAGGTCACCTGGCATGGTGGCAGTAGGATGGCTCTGGATCCCTGAAGGCCAGCTTTGAGCCCAGTTCCTCACCAGCACTAGCTGAATAGCCCCAGCCCTGGACCACCTGGCTTCTAGAACTTTCAGCCTCATGGTTGAAGTGGGCATTAAGTTGTTCAACCACGTGAGGACTTCTGGGAAGGTGGAGGCTAGAAACACCTGGCTGTACTCAATAAATGGCAAACGGTAAGAGACACTAGCTCTTCTGGGTGCCCTCCCAGGGCTGACCATGTGGTAGTTGCACATACATGGGGTCTAGAGCAGGACAGATCTGGGCAACCTCTGGCCTGTTGTGTTGCCCTTCCTCTGAAAAATGGGGAGAATAATCACCTTTCTCTGCTGGACTTGTGAGGATGCACTGAGCTGATGTGTGAGAAGCTCCCAAATCCAAGCCCTGCTCCCACTAGCTGGCTGTGTGAAGTGGGCAAGTTGCTGCCCACTGCCTGGGCGTCTGCTTCCACACTTGCACATTGGGGTCAGAGGTCAGCCTGCACAGAGATGTTGAAGAGGCGCAAGTGAGATGAGTTGCAGCGCATGCACTTTGTAGGCAGGGAGTGATGGCGACAAAGACAGGAGGATAGTTGGGGAATGCATCAGAGGGAGGAAGCGGGCTAGGCAGGGAGACAGGCAGCGAGGACGGGGACCACCTGAACTGAAGGTCCTGAAGAAGGCCCTCCTGTGCCCCACTGCAGCAACAGGGTACATGGTGGCCATGGGCCAGGGGACACAAGGCCACAACATACATGGGACCGTCCTCCCTGTCATTTTGCTGGAAGGGTTACGGGGAGAAGTGTTAGGTTATAACCACGTAATGGATAATTTTATGTTGTATCCATATTATGAATCAGGACAGGAGAAACATAGAACCTCAGGGGAATCTGGGTTTGTGGCTGTTGCCTCCCGCCATCCCCCAGCCTCCCTTGGGAGTGCGTGGCTGCCCCTTGGCCAGCACAAGCTCTTTAGTGAAAAAGTAGACAACATGATCCTGTCCAATTCCTCTCGGTGTGCAGATGGGGAAACCAGAGCCCTGAGGGCTCGGGTGAATGGCCAACCCTAGATTCGGAGTCCTTCTCACCTGGCCCCTCTCCGGGCTGCCCCATCTTTAAGGGCTGTTTCTGATTTCTTACACAATTCAGATGGAAAAGCACCTGAAGGCAGCTCCTATGGCAGATATGTGCGAAGCTGGTGTTCAGGGACCTGGATTTCTGAACAAGCGTTGAGGTGTACGTCTGGTATGTGATGGCTGAGGGGCAGGAGGACCTGATCGGGGCCAGCATGAGGATGGGAGCACGGCTGAGTGTAGCCATCAACTGCAGGACCTGCGAGCATCTGCAGGGACACAGGGGCCCACCTCCTCCACCCTGCCACTGCCATGGATCAGCAAACCTGAGCCTGACCAGGGCCCTGAAAGATGTGCCGCTGGAGGGATGGTAGAGCGTGTGGAAATCTGGAACTCAGGAATGTCGGGACCATTTTGGCAGCACTTACTCTGGACTGCAGCTCTGAAACAGGCCGAGGGATAAAGCAGTTCCGTGGCCAGATTCGCTGGGAGGCCTGGGGTTAACAGTCAGCTGGGTTCCTTTGCTACAGGACCTCTCTGAGCCTCGCGCGGCTCCCCAGGCAGGTCATGCCTCCTACTCACTCGATCTGGGCCCCTCCCCCAGGATGCCTTCAGGAAGTTGGGTTCCAGAGAACTTTGGCAAATGCTGACAGTAACAGCACCTGTCCTTTATCGAGTGCCTGCTTTGTACTGGGCGCTGTGCTAAGTGGCCACGGTAGTATTGCTCATACCTCCACCCCGCAACTGAGGTGGGAACCGTTTGCTGTGTCTATTTTACAGAGAGGAAGCCTGAGGTGTGGGTGTTTCCATGACTTGTCTGGCCCCTGGCTGGTACATGGTGAGCTGAGATTTGAACCCAGGTTTGCAGACACCACTGCACTAGGGGGGCACCACTCTGTTGCACTCTCCCCACGCCCCGGCCCTCACCTCTCTGCCCATCCAGCCCCTTTTGCAGACAGGACACTTGCAGCCTAGGGTCTGAGGGTGAGTAGGGGGCAGGCAGGGCCTTGAAGTCAAGTGCCCCTCCTGCCAAGACACAGTGCTTGGTCCTGAGACTCAGTGTTCCAGCCAAGGGGCTCACTCTGCTATGGGGCCAGGAGAGGGCCCCAGGCTGGCAAACTGGGCCCCTGTGATTCTCTGAATGGGTTGAGGCCTGTGAGCAAGGCTGCATGTGCCCGCAGCTCTGTGCAGTGAGGGAGAAGCCAGTGGAACTGGCCTGCTTATAAACAGTGTCAACTGGGTGGGTGAGTCGGGGGGACATTGCAGCCTGCAGGCTCTGTGCATCAGCCTACACTTACTGTACAGTTTGAGAAGAGACCTTATATCCTTGAGGGCAGTTAGAGAAACTGAGGCCCAGGTCTTGTGGCAGAAAGAGGCAGAGTTGGGGTTAGAGACCTCATCCAGAAGTGTGTCAAGTCTGAACAAGTCTTCCCGTGTCACAGGCTGTGGCTTGGGTCCTTTGGAGAGAGACTCCTCCTTCCCTGGGGTGCCTGCCCCCCTGCCTCGCCTTTCCCTTCTCCCTGCTCCAGTCCCCTGACTCCAGCCTCTTGCTGTGGCTGTGTCAGGGTCCCGCCCTGTACCCATCAGATCCTGCACTTGCCTGCACTGTCACCCTGCACATCCCCTTGCCTGGTGGACTGTCTGCTTCCCATCAAGTGGAAGGCAGCGACTGCATCTTGCTCGGGGTTGGGGCCTCAGTGCCCGGCACATGGAAGATACTCAGTAAATTCTTGATCGGTTGAAGCAGAATTAGCAGAAACTGTTGAATGGGTGCAGACACAGGAAGGGAGTCAGGGGCATGATTACTCAGTAACAGATGAGTTGAACAGCAAGACACCATGAATTTACTGACACCGCCCCCCCACCCCGTGTGCCAGTCACAGGGCTAAAGATGAAGAAATACACACTCTGGTCTTTGCCCTCCATGTGTTTATATTTTTCCCAGTGAGACAAGGGTAACTTACAAAACCACTGAAGAACAGGCTGCTAAGTTGCATGCTGGTTTGGACCACAGCAGCAAAGTGGTGATGCCACTGGTGCGCCAGCCGACTCACGTGTTGTATAGCGCATTCATCTGACCTCAGTCATGGGTTGTAGGAATCGGGGTCCTGTTAGACAGGTGAGGAACCGAGGCTTGGACCGGAGAAGACCTGGGCCTGAGATCGAACAGCGAGGGGATGGCCGAGCTGATCTCACAGTCAGACGCCAAGCCCAGTGCTCTTCTCACTTAATCTGACATCTGGAGTTCCCACTCAGTGAGCGGGCCTGTGCCCCAAGTGAGGCCACAGGCGGTAGGGGTTGGTGATCCCCCATTTGCTGAGGGTCTGGGGTCCTGGTAGGAACACTATTCATGCTTCATTCAGTCTTCACGTCCGTGCCCTTACATTGTCCACACTTTTCCAAGGAGGAAACTGAGGCCTGGCCAGTCAGTGGTTGAGCTGAGACTCCATCCCAGGTCTGTCTGACTTTAAACTAGTAGTTCCACTCTGGTTGCTGGGCTTCAGAATCCTCTGAGGATGCTTCAGGGAAAGGCAGATTCCTAGGCCCCTGGCCCTGGCCATTCTGGTCCACTTAGCCTGGAATGGGGGCAGGGCCTCTGTGTGTGTGCAGGCTTCCGGCCCATTCTGTGAGTAAGGATGGGGCCTGAGCCTGGGTGGCGGCAGGCCTACATGAGGGATGTGCAGGGCCTGGGACCCCTGCCAGGCTGGGTCTGATGGGCTCTGCTCAGACCCTGACCCTGCCTTGTGCTGGGCACGGGTGGGCTCTGCCTCTCACTTGTCTGAAGTGCCTGCTGGAGCTCAGCCGTTTCAGCCCACCTGCTTCTGGGAGAAGGAGCTGGCAGAGCGCTGGAGTCAGGCATTCACACCGTGTTGGTCTCTGCACATCTGCGAAAACAAGATAGCTCCTCGGCAGACGAGAGGGGGCCTCCCCTTGTCACACACATCTGTAGTAGGGCTGGGCACTTCCCAGGGGGTTTGTGGGGTCACCCCTATGAGGTATTTTACAGATGAGCAGACTGAGCCTTAGTGTGTTTAAGGAAATTACCGAGGTCATGCTGCTGGTAAGTGGCAGAGCAGAGACAGGGACCCAAACGTGTCTGGGTCAGAGCCTGTCCTCTTAACCTCCGTCCCTCCTAGCAAGGAGGAGAACAAGCTATAAATTATTCTCTTGCATCTGAGTGATGATTTTCTTACATGGATGGAATTTATTCCTTATTCTGAAATTCTTTTATATTCATCTCCTTTTTCCTCTCAAGGAGTAAGTGTGAGTTACCTAAGAAGTTACCATCTCCGTCTTATATATTTGGAAACTGAGGCCCAGAGATGGGAAGTGACTTCCCCAGGGTCATTGAGAAAGTTGAGACAAAAACCCAGAATGACCCCAGCCTCCTGGCTTCCAGCTCAGCACTGCCTTCGCTGGTCCTTGTTGCTGCTTCTTTGCTTGCGGGGACAAGACAGCCCAGGGACGCAGAGTTGGTGCGACCTGGAGGCATCGCTGCAGGTCCCGGGGCTTCGTGCTTGCACATGTTGGATGCTGGCTGACCAGCCCCTTCCTTTCCTGTTTTCCAGGGTCCTATGAGTGTGGAATCTGTGGCAAGAAGTATAAGTATTACAACTGTTTCCAGACCCACGTTCGGGCACACCGAGGTGAGTGGTGTGTCCCTGGGGCAGAGCTGAGGGGCTGCACCTGCCTGTCCTCTGCCTGATTTTCCACCTGGGCTCCCCGAGGGTGACCCCAGAGGCCCTCTGAGCTCCAGTCTTCCCTAATCTCCTCCCTCTTTCTGCAATAGGAGTAGGACCTGAAGAGGAGAGGGGAGGCCTCCTTAACTTGGGAGAGCACCGATGGGGGGTGGGGGTGGAGTCAGCAGGACATGCCACCAGTGCCCCCGCCTGGCCCGCACAGCCCGCTTCCTCCCCAGATGCGCCAGTGCCGCGTGGTGTCTGGGCTTCTGCCGGGAAGGTGCTCCTGTATCATCTCATGTGCTGCTCATGTCAGCCTCGGGGGTGGGGCGGGGCGCTGTCGCCATTATGAAGATGAGGACGCAGAGGCTGAGGGAACAGGAGACATAGCACCTGTGTGCCCCTGAGTCTGAGCCTGGCAAGCAGAAAGGGTACTGAGTCAGGGCCTGATGGCCAGCAGGGGGCACAGGGATGGCTTTGTTCCTGCACCTTGAACGGGAGCAGAGCACCCCTGGGCACGTGGTAGTGGCTTCTCTCTGTTTTGGTGCTGGCCCTTCCGGTGGTCCAGTCTGCTCACCTCCTTCTCTTTCTCTCTCTCACAGACACAGAAGCCACCTCAGGGGAGGGAGCCTCCCAAGGCAGTGAGTATTTTCCCTCCTCGTGGGCTCGGGGGCTGAGAGCCAATGGGGGAGGAGGAGGAGGGAGGGCTGGGGCTGGGTGTGATGCTCTCAACCCAACACCCAGGACGGCCCCAAGTGGCCTCTGGGAGGCACGTTGCTGTGGTCCAGGCTTTGGCTTTGGAGACAGGACCTCAGAGCAGCCTTTCCCAAAGTGTGCTCCAAGGCACAGCCATCCTGGGGAAGTTAACAGGTGTTCTGTCAATAAAGGGTTGTCTGGCCAGATAACCTGGGGAAACCTTGAGTTCTGCTGAGATGAATCTGTGTCTTTGCTGTAGATTTCTCCGGGCCCTTCATTGGCAAAATACACACATGCACCCCCAAGAGGGTCCCAGTGTGTACCATTTCCTCTGTGCTTTTGACTCCCACTCATGGGTCTAGGCGCCATAGCTGATGTTTGGAAAATGCTACTTCGGAGTTCTTCCAGGTGCACCCATGGGAACTAATCCTGGGGTGCGGTAGCCCAGCACCTGGGGCACACAGGGCCTTGGCATCTGGGGTTGGTGGTCTGCTTTGCTGCTCGTGGGCCCCGCTTGCCCTCCCTCCAGGTCTAAACACACTGGGTTTGGTAGGCAGCCAGCCAGACGGGTGTAGGCTGGGGTGCAACCTCTCCCCTCACAACAAACCTGAGCTCCAGAATCCAGCAGTTCCACTCCTAGATGGGTCCCTGACTGAAGAATGTGTGCACGTCCACCCAGAGATGGGAATTAGGATGTCTTAGCAGCACAGCTGGTAACAGCTTCAAACTGGAAACCACCCGAGAGCCCAGTGCTCGTGGAATAGATGCGTAAGTCATGGTGTTTTCCCACAAAGGATGACGGTGCAGCAGTGAGGGGAGACTTACAGCTGCACACAGCAACGTGGATTACCCCCAAGCAGGATGTTAGCAAAAGGAGCCTGGCACTGAAGTGTTCCCCCTCCAAACTCTGTGAGCAGAAAGTGCCAGAACAGGGGAAACGAATTCACACTGGAAGAATTCAGAGTCATTGTTATACCCTGGCGAAGGGGCTTCCTGGTGGCTTTGAGCTGGGCACTGGCTACACAGGTGTTTTTGGTTTCTGAAAACTTAACGAGCTGAACATTTAGGATTTGTACATTTTTCTACATCAGGGGTATTTTTTTTGTAGGAGGACCAAATAGTAAATATGTTAGACTTTGCAGGCCAGACATCTTCCTGACAATTGCTCAGCCCTGTCACGGAGCAGGAACGCAGCCAGAAGCAGTGTGGACTTGAGTCCCTTCCCTAAACAGGTGGCGGGCGGGCCAGAATGTGTCATTCCCTGTTCTACTTGTTTGTTATGCCACCAGAAAACGTTTCTTAAAATAATACACATGTCCCGCCCCCAAAATCGAAAGAAAGCAAAGCAGTTTCAGGAGGTGTGTGGGGCCAAAGCAGGGCCTTAACTGCGCTGGGTCCTAATCGCATTTCTTCTGAGGCACTTTCTCATCCGCTCTCTCTGTGGGGTCTTACACCACGTGAGAGGCCGGCAGGGCTGAGGCCACCCCTCCGATTTCTGGAGAGTCTGAAGTTCAGGTGGGCCAGACACCTGCTCAAGGGCCCGCAGCAGGAGGAGGCGAGGTCCTGTGTCTCCTCCCCGAGCCCCGCCCTGCCCCGCCTGGCCCCTGGCTCCTTCTCCCTCAATAGCTCCCTTCTCCTCCCGCTCCCATCGCTTGCCTGTGGTCAGCCGCACAGTTAAAGAACTTCCCTATTTATCTTTCCTTCCTCGGCTATTCTGGGCCCCCGGCCGGCCTCTCCGGCAGCCCCTCAATGATCCGTTGTGCTCCGTCTGGCTTCCGTTGTTCCCCGAGGCTCACTGGTTGTTGAGGGCTTCGTGTCTGGCAGTATTTTTAGTCCTGCCATCACTTTTCCCTTCCTGCCCGTGGAACTTTCTCCCCATGGCCAGCGTGCTTTATTTGAGTCTCAGTCCTGCACCCCTGCCCTGACCCAGGCCAGCAGTGCCTGCTCAGAGAGCCGGGCATCCTCACACCCCAGCCTCGTAACCAGAGCCTGGCCTTGGAGTCCTGTTGAATGTCAAGTCCAGCCTTGATGTTTTTGCAGATGAGGATGCTCAGTCTCAGAGAGAAGTCACGCAGCAGCTTTTAGGGGTGGAGGTGAGCATGGAAAACAGGTCTCACACCGTCTAGTCCAGGGATCTTCCTCTTATTTGTTAGAAAAGGGGTACAGTCATACACAGAGCCGTACGCCCAGTTACCCATCTCTCATCCAAGAAGATAAAAGATTAACTCCACATCCGGCTCTCTTGCCACTGTCATATTGATTCCCTCTATAGAACAAAAATGTTAGGTAACTTTTACCAAGTGGTTATTGTATGTTAGGCATTGTGTTCATTTATTCTTTATTTAACAACTGGGAGATAAAGGAATTATCACTCCCATTTTACAGATAAGAAAACCGAGGTGCAGAGGTTAGGCAGCACTTCTAACATTAGTGGCTCCTGTAAGTGGTGGAGTTGGGTTTGAGCTTGGGTGGCCTGACGCCAGAGCCTGCCTCCCAAAACGGAATCGCAATGACATTCCTGAAGACGCTGAGCTTTCTTTGGGTTCTAAAGATGTGGTTTCACTGACAAAAAATCATTTTGCCTTTCTTCCTTTGGGGTAACTCTTTTGTCCTAATTCACTCCTGCCCTGGGTGGGCCCAGGAATGTGGTCCTGTCCATAGTGAGGCGACGCAGTGGTTTGGGATTTGACAGAGCAAGGTGGGGGATGTTTCTCAGTGGCAGAAAACTTGGGGTTCAGATTTTATTGGCGGTGGCAGATGTGGCCCAGCTGGTAGGAGAAGCTGTGTGGACAGAGATAAGACGAGTGAATCAGGCAGGTGGTGGTGGTGGGGCGACCAGTACTGACCATTATGGGAGAGGAATTGCAGGAGTAGGACCCCATCTGGAACCAACACACCCCAAATGTCCTTGACTTTCCCACCTGTGTTCCCCAGCTGTCCAGCACCAGGCAGGATTATGGTCCAGATGGGACATAATGGTTGGGGGCGAGGGTTGTCTCTGCTAGATTGCTGGCCCTGGGGAAGGATTGAAGCCTGAGCCAGGCTTGGAATCCTGGAACATCTAGCCTACTAGAGTCCCTGAGAATCAGCTCATCTTCTACCATCCCCCAAATTAGGGGGAAAATGGGGACGCTGAATCCCAAAGTGGGTTGGCACTTGCTGGCAGGCTGGGTGAGGCAAGGCAGGACCAGGCTTCTCCTCCCACACCCCAGCACCCGTCCCCGACCACTGCGTGGCTGTTGTGGGCAGAGGCATGGAGATGATAGGGCCTGGTAGGATGGTGTCATGCCTGGACCCTGCCTGGTCCCTCTACCCTCAGAGTGTTTGTGTGTGCCTCACACGGAGACCAGTTCGTCTCTGAGGCCCCGCATCTGTCCAGGCACATTCAGAAAATGCAGGTGACGTGGAAGAGGTGGAGGCAGGTGCAGGAAGATGGCTAATGTCACCTGTGTCCCTAAGTTCAGCTAAGTGAGGGCCAGAAACCCTCCCACAGAATTGCCTGGCAATTCTGGATAGAGGCATCTCGTCAGGTCCTGTGTTTGGGTGAGGAGCAGAAGAGGTGCCAGGAGACTGGGACCCCAGCCCAGGAGTGGAGGGTAGTTTATTTGGACAGAGAAGGGCCAGCCATGGCTTGGAGTTAAGTGAACATCTGAATCCCGGCTATTCCCTGCCCCACTGTGCAGCCTGGAGTGAGCCGCCAGCCTCCTTGTGCTGGGCATCCTCAGGAAGCTGAGGTGGATAGCATCCCTGGATCAGCCCAAGGAACGCACACACAAGGTCTTTGCATGACAGACGTTGGACAGGGTTGGTGCTGTGGCAGGGGCAGCGTCCTGTACGAGTCTAGCCTCTGGCTTTGGAGAGACCGAGGGGCTCACGCAGACTCAGGCCTGTCATTGTTTATTGCTATGTAACGTTTCCCCCAAACTTAATGACTTTTAAAGCAACAGACATCGATTTTCTCACTGTTTCTGTGGTCAGATCTGGGTAGGGCTTCACCAGGTCCTCTGGCTCTCCCACGAGGCTGCAGTCAAGGTGTCGGCCAGGGCTGTGGGCTTGTGGCAAAGCTCAGCCAGGGGAGGGGCTGCCTCTGCACTCCCTCCTGTGGTTGTTGGCAGGATCCATCCTTCCCAGGCTGTGGGGCTGAGGACCTCAGCTCCCCCCTGGTCTTCACCAGAGGCTGCCCCGTGGATCTCTCTGTGAGGCAGCTGGACAGCAGGGCCGCTGGCAAGAGCGAGATGGTGTGAGCAAGACAGAAATCACAAACTTTTGTAACTTAGTCTCAGAGGTGACATCCCATCACCTGACTGCATTCTCTCCATTGGAAGCAGGCCACTGGGTCTGGCCCAGGCACTGCACAGGACGTGGACGCCAATGGTCAGGGTCGTTGGGAGTCATCCACAACGGGCCCCTTCTGATCCTCAGCAGCCTCATGTGTTACATGGGTTTATTGCTTCCTGCCTCAGTTATAAGGACTAATGGGGGAAATGCAGGGAGGCTGCCGGCCTGGCACCTAGCAGTGCGGCGCCCAGGAAGTCGGAGCTGCAGTGATTGCTATTCTCCCATGATTTCACAAAGGAAGAGGGCCAGTTATGACCACCCCAGGCCCTTAGGAGCCCAGCTCACATGGGGTGGGTTTGAAAGTGACTTCAGGGCTCCTCGGCCTCTTTGTACAGAAGACTCCTAACGCTCCAGGAGCTGTTCTCCATGGGATCCCCTGTTGGGCCCAGTCTCGCCCAAACCCCCTCCGCCTCCCCCAGCCCCAAGTGACTGAAGCCCTGGTAACCACGTGCCTTACCATCCCCCCACAGACAATTTCAGGTACACGTGTGACATCTGTGGGAAGAAGTACAAATACTACAGCTGTTTCCAGGAGCACCGAGACCTGCACGCAGTGGATGGTGAGTCAGGCTCCCGACTGCCGGGGAACGGAGTCACATAAAGAGACCCCTCCAGGGCTGCTTCTCGGGCCCCCACCCCAGCCACGGCTTCCCCTCCCTCCTCCTTCCCAGGGAAGATCAGGCAGCAGCCAGACCACGAGCAGGGTGACCAGCCTCCGAGGATTCTAGGCAGGAGAAGGTCCCCTTCATACTCCGTATGTACTTCTGATAAGGTTAACCCAAGTGCACTTGCCGTTTTTGTAGGTCAAAATCAGTCGCATATCAGCAATTTCATATTGACTCATTTTTACGGTTTCATGTTGAGTATTCACATGTTCTGGTGAAATTAAACCAATTTTTTAAAATGAATGATGGTATTTTAGCATCTTAGATTATAGAGTTAGAAATTAGAGTGATAAATATAGGTAATTTATTTTTGGAAGCTCGAGAATCATAGAAATAGTCTTGGGCTTGGAAAAGATCTTGAGGGCTTCCTCTGCAGCCCCACACACACAGCCCATGTCAAGTTGTGACAACCAGGTGCCACCACCTTTTTCACCGTCCTTCCTCTCACCTCTTTTTCTCTTCTCCTCCCCACCCACCATCTCTTCCTCTGTTTCTCCTGCCCTGGCCCCTTGAGCGGGTGCCAGTGATCCAGAAACAGGTTGGCCAGAAAGCATCTTCCTGCCCCAGGGTGGGCCCCAGGCCATGGGGAGGACGGGGACTGTGGTACAGGCTGCATCCTGGTTGGCATGTGCCCTCCTGTGGCCCCTGGTTTTCTGGGGCATCCACGATGACTAAGGCGGCTCTCCTGGGCCCCAGAGGCAAGCTTGCTGGGCAGAGGCTGGGAGCATTGGGCAGAGGCGGCTGTGGGCAGGGACTAACAGGGTTCCTGTTTCCTTCCTTCCTTCTGCGGCTGCCACTCCCACCCGGGCGCAGTGTTTAGTGTGGAAGGGGCCCCTGAGAATCGGGCAGGTAAGTCCTTGGTCACTGCCCACCTCCCTGTCCCCAGCTGGGCTCTGGGACCTGGTTACCAGGGCACTAAGGGCTGTGTGTTCTCCCACAGACCCCTTCGACCAAGGTGTCGTGGCCACTGACGAGGTGAAGGAGGAGCCCCCAGAACCATTCCAGAAAATCGGGCCAAGTATGCGGGCCTCTCTCTGGGGCTGGGGCTGGGGCTGGATGGGGAGACGGGTCTGGGTGGCTGAGGGCAGCAGGGCAAGTCCCTCTTCTGGAAGCAGGTAGCACTGCTAATCCTATAACAGCAGCTCTGGCCAGTGAGCCGCTGGCCTCCTTGTACCTCACTTTGCCCACCTGTCAAATGGGTCATTTGCTCTTAGGACTTGAGCCTTTGAGAAGCAGCAGGACAGTGTGGGGTCCAGGTCAGGACAGTGAAGGTAGCACAGCCGTGGTGCCCAGTCTGTTAGTGGTCCTGAGCCTCGGCTCCTCACCTATGGAGTAAGGGTGACACTTCCCCGCAGGTTTGTTGGGGGATTAAATGAGATCATGGATGTAAATAACCTATTAATTAGCACAGTGCCTGGTACATAGTAGGTGCTCGGAAAATAACTGTCCTTGTCGTCGCCTGAAAGGGTTTATCAGCAGATGAAGCTGTCTGGGGGAGCCACATGCAGATGCTCTGTCCTTGTCCCAGTAAACCCCTGAGGGCAGAAGCCATGCGCTTGACCTGCCCATTTGCAGCATACTTGTATTGCGTGTTGTGGGGACACAACAGTGAGCAAGACAGATGTGACCCTGCCCTTGGGTTATTTGTAAAGGGAGGGGGCAATAGGTCAGTCAGCAGGTGGTTACAACCTAGTGAGAAGCACAGGGTGCGGGGTGTGGGGGGCTCGGAACACACCTGACCTGCCTTGGGAATCCAGGAGGCTTCTGCGTGGAGATGGGGATGGAGAAAGAGCCCCTGCTTCCCACACAAGGGCGCAGGGAGCATTGCTTGTTCCAGGAACTGAAAGGCAGACCTGAGTTCTGGTCTTAGAGAGCCTTGAATACCAGAGGAAGATGGCAGACAGACTCCATCCAGAGGGGAATGAACCAGAGAGTTTACCCAGTGGCCAAGGGATCTGATCGAGTTTGCATTTTAGGAAGACATTTTAGCTGCTGCAAGGAGATTGAGTGGAGGGTGGGGGGGTCTCCCAAGTGAGACTTGTCTGGTCCAGCCCTTCAGGAATTTGCATACTTTGTTTCCTCTCTGTTTTCCATGCCTCTCTTACTGCCCGGTAAGAAGAGACCCTTATTGGCTCTGCCTATTGCAATAAGGACTAAGGCAGCTTGTGAAAGTAGACAGAATGAATGGATGAGGAAGTTTAGGGAGGGAGAGTCAAGGGAGCTGGAACCATGAAGCCAGAGACAAGCCTCAGCGGGCAGAGCTTGGTCCTGGCCCCTGGAAGGCGTGGGATGGGCCCCTGGCGCTTTGTCCTCCTCCTTCCTCATAGGGATGATCCTCTGCTTTCCTTAAAGCACTCAGGAAACGGGAGACGTGATAATATCTGTGAAGTGGTTACAAGTGCTTGTCGCAGGCATGGTAAACATTCGATAAACAGTAGCATTAGAATAATCTTGAAGAAAATGAGGAAATTCTTAACACTGAAACTGCTAGAAGTTAGACTGTGGGAAAACTCAGATGTGAATCAGACGTGTTCCATGATGAACATTCATAGACCAACACGGGGCAAGGACATCGGGATCTGTGACCTCCCCACTTCAGTATCTGCCCCAGTGTAGTACCCCTTCCATCTGAAGCATCATAATGAAGAAAACAGGCTTTGAAATCAGACAGGACCAGGTTTGAATGCTGGCATCACCAGTTTACTAGCTGCTTACCCTCTGCGAGTGTCCTTTGACTTATCCATAAATTGGGAACAGGCGCTCCTGTCTATTCTGCAGTGTTGTTTTGGGATGCCTGCATCAGGAGCCTGGCTTGTATTCAGGGTTTAACAAATGAGCAAGGTTGCCCACAGAGTCAAGAGTGAGAGCTTTAGAGCCATGCCTAAGATGAACCCCAGCTCTTGTACTTAATGCCTGTGTGACATCCTGCAAGTCTTATAATCTCTCTAATCACAGTGATGACAATAAAACTCACCTCTCAGGATTGTCATGGAGATTAGATGAGATTGTATCTGTAAAGGAATTAGTGTAGTCCTTGACATTTACATGGAAAGCATTAAATAAGTGGTACCTATTAATTAACCAGAAAGGTACAGAGCAAGATGAAACTTGTTCTCTCTGATTGTAACTAAGTCTGACAGACAACCAGTGCTAGGACTTTGAAGGAATGATCACAGATTATATGGAGGAGGGAACTGCATTGAGAAAAACTGAGCTGAGTTTGGCTCCTTGCGTGCTCCCAGCTGGATACCATGGAACTGAGATTTCTAGCAGAGTGGGAGGCTGTCCCTTGTTACCACTCAGGGGCTGCCTTATGAGACAAGAATGCTGCTTCTTGGGCTTCTGCCACTTCTGGTAAGCTGGCCAGTGCCTCAGAACCCTGAGAGTGACAAGGCATAGAATACGGGGGGCCAGCAGAGGCACAGAGCACTGTGGAGGAACTAGTCCCCATGAGTAGAGATCTGCAGGTCAGGGGAAGAGGAGAAACCGCATCAGCAGTGCATGCTGAGAAGTACGCCCTCCACATCTACATCAGCTGGAGAGTTTGGTACTCAGAGAGGAGGAAGCCAGAGCTGTGATGGAGCAGAGGAATCCTGCTAGAAGGAGGGAGTTGCCTGTCAGCTGGCTCTTCAGCTGCAGACCTGAGAATTACTCCCATGGTATAAAGGTCTACAGTATATCTAGGATGATCAAGGACAGTTCATTCATGTCTATTGAAACACAGTAAGTCTGCATTTATTTATAGCTTACTTGATTTTTTTTATACCTGGATTAAGAAGAGTGACTTGGATAAATAAACAAACAAAACAAAACAAACCTGGGAACTATGAAAATTCAGCATGACAAGAAAAGGAATTTAGGAGACTCAGAGGAAGAGTGTGCCTCTGAAAATGATCTACCACAGTCTAGAAGAAAGTTCTGTTTGACAGCCACAGTCAAGTAGGAGAAAATATGACCTGTCTTAGTCCACTCGGGCTGCCAGAACAAACTACCGTAGACTGGGTGGCGTAAATAAACAGAAATTTATTTTCTCTTAGTTCTGGCGGCTGGAAGTCGGAAATGAGGGTGCCAGTATGGATGGGTTCTGATCCAAGGACCCCCTTCCTGGCTGTGTCCTCACATGGTAAGAAGAGAAAGGGAGCCAGCTCCCTGGTGTCTCTTGCTATGAAGGCACTAATCCGATCAAGAGGGTCCCCCACCCACATGACCTCATCTAAACCTAATTACCCCATCTCCAAATACCTGCACACTGGGAGACGGGACATCAACACTGGTTTTGGAGATAGGGCATCAGCATCTGAATTTGGAGGGGAACAGTTCAGTTTGTAGCGTGACCTCCATGAAAAAAGGAAGCTGTACAGTGAGAAAGCAGCAAGATAAAATGAAAAGACAGAGAGAAAGGAGTGAGATGAGAAGAATTAAAAAGAAGCAGAAGATATACAAACAGAATTAAAACCTACATTGCAGATAATAAAGAGCAGAACTGATCAGCAGAAATAAAATTAACGATGTGAGGGACAAACTTGAACAGACAAGCATAATGAGAGGAAAAGATGATAAACTTGGAGAATGAGGAACCTGTTCCAGATAATTGGTGGTACTCCATTGGTGGGACAGAAGAAATTCTCCAAAGATAAAATAGAAGAAAAAATTGCTCAGCTAAAGGAAGACCTGTGTAGGCAGATTTGAGGGTTTGTCATATGTCAGGTAGAGTCACTATAAAAAGACCCATAACTAAATAGATCTTAATGACTTTTTAAACTGTAAATATAGGGGGGAAACTATACAGGCACCTAGAAGTAAAAAAGCAAGTTACTTACAAATGACTCCAAGGTGGACTTGCCTTTGACTTCCCTGCAATACTAAATGCCAAAAGAGTGTGGAATAAATAAGTTCTGAAGAGGAAAGGTTGTAATCTAAGAATTTTACACCTAGACAAATTGTAATTTATATGTGAAGAAAAAAACAAGAGCTCAAAGACATGCCATTTCTCCTGTGTACCCATCTTCAAAAAATTACTTGAAGATATACTCCAATGAACTGAGTGGTTGAGCACATGTAAGGGCTTAGTTATGAGACTTTAATTGTAGTATAAGAGGACTGGTGGTGAATCTTGAAGCCAGGCAAACCAGAGTAAGTTTAAAATGTTGCAAAGCTGATGGTAAAATTGAATGCAAAAGACAGAGATCGTTCTAAAGTACTAAAAATGAATTTTAAAAACCAAGAAGGAAGGAAACGGTGAGGGATACAGTAAAGTAGACTAAACCAGTTCTACACAGTGTGGTCTCCAGCCCAGCAGCGTCAGCATCTCCTAGAAGTTTGTTAGAAATGTCAGTTCTCAGTGGGGGAGGGTATAGCTCATGTTTAGCATGCGCGAGGTCCTGGGTTCAATTCCCAGTACTTCCACTAAGTAAGTAAATAAATAAACCTAATTACTTCCCCCCTCAAAAACAAAACAAAACAAAACAAATGTCAGTTCTCAGGCCCCACGCCAGCCGTGTGGAATCAATCTCCGAGGTGGGACTCAGAAGTCTGCGTTGTAACAGTCTTTCTAGATGATTCTTATTCAGGCTGAAGTTTGAGAAGCACGGAGTTAAACTGCTTTTCTCAGTGGCAGTAGATGTGCAGATATCAATTCCTGCTTGCCTATAATAATTAGAGAAATATATCTTATGTGCTATCTAAAGCAATGGAAAATATTGGAGGACGATGGAATATTGGGGAGTAATGGGCAGGCAAAGAAAAGAGTTCCTGTATCAGACAACTGAGAACTAAGGGAATAAACCAGAAAGGGAAGAATACGAAAGGGAAAGAATCATATAACAAGTAAAGCCACTCAGTACAGCAATAAACGCAAATGGTACAGTTTTCTTTATTAGAAGACGAAGATTCTCATGTTGATTTAAAATGGTCCAATTATTGATGGTTTATTAGAGACATAGCTAGTTAATTCCTTATCTTTTACTTTTCTATTCCTCAGGGAACTCTTTTCTACTCCGTTAACTAAATTGAATTCCCTGCTAGGATTTTCACAGTACTGTGAATGTCTCCTTAAGAACACCACCCATTGTGGTTGCAGTTTTAATTTTCTGTGTGTGATTTTTTAAATTTTTCTATCTCCTTTTCTAGACTATAATCTCCTTGAAGGCAGGAGCCATGACTGTTTTTGCTCGATATTTTGTGCCAGCTTTTAGCACAGTATCTGTTGGATGAATAAAAGTGCAAGAAAATTTAGGGAAATGGCTTTAGACACATGAAAACCAGCAAAAAGGATGATCTAACGAATTATCAAGAATTAATTACACTAATACCAGGTGAACTAGTAAAACAGTGTAATTAAATGTTAGAGCAGTGGTTCTGAACTTTCCCACACTGCAGGATTTTCTACAGGACGTGTTAAAACAGTTTTGCTGGATCCCATCCCTGGAATTTTTCTTTTCAGTCTGGGATAGGTCCTGAGAATTTGCATTTCTAACTGGTCTGCAGTTGCTGCAGATAGGGACCACATTTTGAGAAGCACTGTGTTAGAAATTAGTGTAATCTTAATAAAGGTTTTGATCTCAAGAGCCTACATGCATCAAACAACATTATATCTAAATACACAAAATAAATTCAGGAAGACAATGAGATGGTGTGGGATTGATCACAACATTTAATCTTTGATGGAGCAAGGAGAGAAACAAGATCATATAGAGTTTGAGTAACACAATTAATACAGTTGATCAAACAGCTTCAAAGCCTACAAAGAGCAAATAATATATCTTTACCAGTGTTCATGAATCAGTTACAAAAATTATTTAACTACCAAAAATTTTAAAGCTTCTGTATTGTGTGAAAAGAAAAACAACCCCATGGCCAGACTAAGGAAACCAATTGAGAAAAAATGCCTATCACATATAGAGCAAAATGTTGCTGTCCTTCATCTACAGAGTTCTTAGCAATTTAGAAAGGTGAAAATACCTGTAGAAACATTGACTGTAAACACAAACAGGAAAACCGTAAAAGAAAAACCACCGTTGATTAATCCTGAAAAATAGTCAGTTTCCTTAGAGCTCAAAGAAATGGGGAAGAAAGCCAGCAGCTGCAGTGTAGTTCTCCCTGGCAGGTCCGTAAGACTGACAGTACTGGCTGCAGTACATGGAAACAGTCATTTTCACATCTTTCTGATTGGGATGGAAATTGGCCCAGCCTTTCAATGAGTAGTTGATGCTATGGTGATCAAAAGCCTTAAAAATGCACACGCTTGATTTATCCTGAGGAAATAATGTGCACAGATTATGAGCAGTAATCTTTATTTTGCAGTGATACGCAAAAATAATGAGCAGGTGTGCAAAAATTTCTACAAGGATGTGGGTCCCAGCATTTTTTTTTTAATAAGGGAAAAAATTTTGAAGCAATCTAAATGTCCTCTGGTTTAGGAGACTGGCTCAGCAAATTCCAGAGTCCAGTGGGAACCAGGCAGCCAATAAATGCAGTAAAGATCGATGTTTATTGATTTGAGCAAGATGTCCACAAAAGATTGTCGATTGAGTGCGTCAGGTTACAAAGAGCGTATAGATCAGGGCTGGCTAATTCAAGGCCCATAGGAGCCAGACAGCTGACGTCAGTGAGAGAAGCACACCCTGGATGAGATGGGAGTGAGGGGTGGGGTCTGGGGCAAGTGGCCAGGTGCACACTCTACCCCAAGGGGTAGCTGCTACTCTTTGGGAATTATAGATGATTGAAGTTTCTCTTATATTTAAAATTTTGTATTTGTATTTATCAGTATTTTATAATTTTCCCCCAGTGAACAGTATTACATCAGAAATTTTTAAGAAGAAAGAAGTTAGGCAGTGCCAAAAGAGAGGTAAAGATGAAGTCCGGTGGGACCCGAGAGGAAGATGTGGCCCCTTCTATCTGAGGGTGGGGGGTGCTTGGGGGCCGGGAAGTTCCTGGAGATAAGGGGACCCTTATGTGGCCATTGCAGAGGGCAGGGCTTGTAGAGGGGCTGATGGAGAGGTTGATACTGGAGGTCAACTCAGGTCACCTATGTTTCCTGAGCACCGGGGCGCAGGGGTGGAGTGATGGAGGAGGACAGCGTGTGCCAGGTACTGTTCTAAGCACGTGACATACAAATTTAATCCTCACAGCAATCCTATTAGAAGGTGGTCCTACTGTTACCCCCATTTTATAGATAGGAAGACTGAGGCACAGAAAGGTTAAGAGATTTGCCTGAAGTCACACAACTTTAAATAGAGGATCTGGGATTTGAACCCAGGGAGTCTGACTCAGGTGGGCTCCTGATTCTAACTGGTGGTCCCAGAATGAGGAGGCATTTAGGGGGAGGGAGCATGCTGCTGCTTCTGGAGGGGCCCATTCCCACACTTTTTTCTCCTCGGACAGAAACCGGCAATTACACCTGTGAATTCTGTGGAAAGCAGTACAAGTACTACACGCCCTACCAGGAGCACGTGGCCTTACACGCCCCCATTAGTGAGTACCTTCTCTGGCTGGGGGAGGGGGTGTCCAGCCATAGACTGGGGGCCTGGAGTTTTGCCAGGGGAGGGTGAAAGCAAAGGTGGACTTGTTCTGGGTCAGTCTCTAGGTGTCCTGGTCCTACCTGGGGCCACCTGACTGCCATAGATGAGAAAGCCCCACCCTTGAGCCAGGAGAGCCTGAGTCTTCCCTCAGTGGTCTCAGAGGCCTGAGGCCCACGTGGGTTTTGGGTTAGGAATGGTGGGCATCACTTGTCCAAGTCCAGTCGCTCTGTCCCCATCTCTTCTAAGCACCTTCAAATCATATGGTTCCTGAGCCCCCTCCTCCACATCCAGCACTGGGTGATGCAGCGTCAGTGTGAACCGGTGTAGTGCTTAACCCAGGCTAGCGGGTGACTCGTCAGCTACAAAAGACAGCTTTGCCCTTGGAGGTAGAAGTGGTAAAAAGTCAGAAGGAACACCAAGCCAGGCCTTGGAAGCCCCAGGTGTTAGTCCCAGTAGGGTCACAGGCTTGTGTGTGGCCTTGGGCAGGCCCCCTCCTATCTCTGACCCCCGGTTGATTCTACCCCCCTGGCCTGGAAGGGAAAGGGTCCTAAGGACCCTTCCCACGGAGACATCCTGGCCTTCCATTCTCCTGATGCAGCTGATTTCCCAGCTCCCCTCTGGATGTCAGAGGGGACTCCATTCTTAGGTCCCCAGGGCTAACCGGGCCCTCAGTCCTCAACCAGAGTTCTGACAGAGTGGGGCTTAACCAGAGTCGCAGGGCAGTAGGGTGGGATGTGTGGGAGGTGTCCAAGAGTATCCCTGCTTTTGTTTGTCACAGCAGAGCTCTGGGGATCCCACTCCACAGTCTATGGATGGGAAGATTTAGGCCCAGGGAGGAGGAGGGAATTTGCAAGATCATCAGGGCTCAAGATGCCTACAGTGTGGGAGGCGTGACCCTCTTGGAGCCCTGACAGGAGCTGCACAGGCAGGTGGCCCCAGAGGGCTTTCAGGTGGACTAGGGGAGGAGTCCAGAGCCTAGAGGTGGCGGAGCCAGCTTCCGCGGGAATTCTTGCCTGCTGGGCAGAGGGGCAGGGCTGAGGTGACTCCCTGTGGGTTCCTGAAGTGAACACTGGGCTAAGATTCTTGTCTTTCTCAGCCCCTGACTGCTGGGTGACCTTGTGCCTGACACCTCTCTTCTCTGGGCTCAGACCTGTGGGAGCTCCACCTGTAGGAGCTCTTGAGGTCCTTTCAGCCCAGGTGTCTGGATTCCAGGCATCTGCAGCAAAAGGAGACCCTCAGGTGGGCATCTGGTGGCCCAGCTAGAGGAGCCTGTCCTGCCACTCAGGCTCAGGATGTATGGTTATTTAGCGCCCACCACATGGCCAGTCCTGTGTCGGGGAGAGCACCAACCCATCCACTTGAGCTACTAATGGTGCTGGTGCTGAGACATCAGGGCTGTTATGTGGCTGGGCTTGAGCTCCAAGGCCCAGACCCCTCTGGGGATCCTGCTTTCCACAAGCAGGGACAGGGGCCGCAGTGCATGGGCACTCCACCTGTGCTCTCCAGGGAAGCAGCAACTGCCCTGCTCCCTGGTGCCCAGAAGAGATGCTACCCAGAATGCACTTACAGTTAGGTGTTAGTCACGAAGCCAGCCTGCAACCTGGGTTTCTGCCTTTGGAGAAAACCTTCAGTGCAGTTTCTGCTCTTCCTTCACATGGCTCTTCTGAAACAAGTTGAGTAAGGTCATGGAGTTAATAAGAGGGGAGCTTGGCTTTGAACCCTGGCAGGAGAGCTGCAGGCCCGTACTCTTAACCGTGAAGTTCCCCTGCATCACATGTCAGATGGCACAGCAGGAAGGGATGCTTTGGTTGCACCCTGATTTCTTCCCTGCTATCCAGGTGCTTTGTTCCTGAAAGGCTGTCTCCTCTTTCTCTGTTCTTCATTTTCTTATTCTCTCTGTTGTGGACTCTCTTTCTTTGTCATTCTGCATCTGTTTGTTGAGTGCATCTCTCCTCTATTACTCTGCATTTCTTCCTATTCCTGAAGTCTGGGGACTCCAGGATCATCTGTGTTTAAAATGCAGAGTGAGAAATTAAGGCATGTGCAGCAGAGAATTGATTCCCTAAGGCTGAACAAGAAATAGCGCCCCCACCCCCCAGTGGCCTTTGGATCTAGAGATTTGTTATATCCATGGGTTCTGTGTGGAACTGGGGTCTAGATTTGATGGCTTCATCAAGTAGTACCCAGGGCCAGTCCTTGAGAACCCCGCCTCCAGTTTTGGCAAGAGCATTCAGAAGGTCCTGGGCTGACTGTGGAAGGAGATCTTACAACTGGCATCATGTAATATGTACTCTTTTGGGTCTGACTGCTTTTGCTTAGCAAAATGTTTTTAAGATTCATACATGTTGTATATATCAGTTCGTTCTTTTTTACTGCTGAGCAATACTCTGTTGTGTGAAAATACCACAGTGTGTTTAGCCATTTGCTCATTCATTTGAGTTGTTTCCAGTTTTAGGCTACTATGAATAAAGCTGTTATGAAAATGCTTGTATGAGGCTTTTTGTGGGCATATGTGTTCATTTCTCTTGGATGAATTCCAAAGAGTAGAATTGTTGGGTCGTAGGGGAGAGTATGTTTACCTTTTTAAGAACTGACAGACAATTTCCCAAGACAGCTACAGCACCTTAGACTCCCACCGGCCATGGATGGGAGTTCCACTTGCTCTGCATTCTTCCCAACATTTGGTGGTAGGAAGCTATTTATTTCTAGCTATTATGGTGAGTGTGTAGTGGCATTTCACTGTGGTGTTAATTTGTATTTTCCTGATGACTAATGATTTTGAGCAGTTTTTTCACTTACTTACTGGCCATTTGTATATTTTACTTGGGGAATCGTTTAAGTCTTTTGCCTATTTTTTGGTTGGGTTGTCTTTTTATTGTTAAATTGTAGGAGTTCTTTATATATTCTGGATCCGGATTCTTTATCAGATGTATATATTGTGAACATTTTCTCCCAGTCTTTGGTGTGCCTGTTGATTTTCATACAGTATCTTTTGATGAGCAGTTGTTTTTCACGTTAATAAAGTCTAATTAAACATTTTTTCCCCTATGGTTAGTGTCTTCTGGGTCCTTCATAGGATGTCCTTGCCTACTTCAAGGTGAGAGAAATTATTTTCTTTTATTGTCTCTTAGAAGCATTATACTTTCAGCGTTTGCACTTAGGTCTGTGATCCATTTCAAGCTGGTTTTTGTGAATGATGAGAGGTATGATTTGAGATTCACTTTATTCCATATGGATATCTGGTTGTTTCAACACTGTTTGTTGAAATCATTGTCCTTTTCCTATTGTATTGGACCTTTGTTGAAAATCAGTTGAATTCATGAGTAAGTGTGAGTTTATTTCTGTTCCACTGATTTATTTGTGTTTATGCCATGGTCTTATTTACTGGAGTTTTATAGTAAGTATTAAATCAGGTGCTCTCAGTTTTTTTAGCTTTGTATGTTTTAAAAATATTTGTCTATTCTAGGAATTTTGCTTTTCAATATAAATGTTAGTCTTCTTGCCAGTTTCTACAAAGAATCCAACTGGGATTTTGTTTAGGATTACACTATCTATAGACCAATCTGGGGAGAATAGACATCATAATATTACTGTATCTTCCAATCCATGAACATGGTATGTCTCTCCATTGGTTTAGGTCTATTTAAATTTCTCTCAGCAATAGTTTGTATTTTCATTAAATTATATTTCATTAAATTATATCTATGTATTTTATGGGTTTTTTAATGCTACTGTGATTTTTTAATTTCCTGTTTTTATTGCTGTTACATATAAACAGAATTGATTTTGTATACTGAATTTATATCCTGCAACTTTACTAAATTCATTCATACTTCTAAAAGCTTTTTTTGTAAATTTCTTAGAATTTTCCTTGTACATACTGATGTCATCTGCTAATAAAGACAGCTTTACTTCTTTTTTTCTTTTATTATTCTTTTTCTTCATTATGCTAATTAGGCACCTCCAGTTCAATGTCCAATAAATGAAGTGAGTGAATATCTCTGCCTGGTTCGCAATCATAGGGTTCAGTTTTTCATCATTAAATATCATCATTTTCATCATTAAGTATCGTGTTAGCTGAAATAGCTTTTCATAAATGCCCCTTTATCAGCTGAAAAAGTTACCTTGTGTTTTTAGTTTACCGAGAGTTTTTATCCTAAATTCGTGTTATGTGTTTTTTCTACATCTATTGAGATGGTTCTATGATTCTTATCATTTATTCTGATAATGTGGTAAATTACATGGTTTGATTTTTTAAAAAAATAAGTTACTGTGCCTGTCCTTTGTTAAAATACATTAAGACTATCCAAAAACTATGCAATGAACCAAAGAACATTACAGTGTTGAGATGTTTCTTCCTTTACAAAAGAATGATGTCTTTATTTGAAACTTCTCTTTCTTGGAAAGGCATCTAAATTATTTGAAGACCTAGGGTAGTTTGTAGAGTTAATTTGCTTTCAGGTTCCTGTTTTCTGATAACTTCTATCCAAAATTCCCTAGGAGTTTACCTGGCTTTCAATGCCACTCCTAAAACTGACCCTTCAAGGGCAGAGAACTACAGTCCTATGGTTAGGGAGGTAGCCCAAATTCAGTCAGTGGTTTGTTAATCATAGTCATAATTTAAAATATGTGCCTATATTTAAAGTAAACAATTTGATGTTTTGACCTTTGTATGCACCCATGAAACCATCGCCACAATCAAGATAGTGAACATATCCATCACCCCCCAAATTTTCCTTGTGCCTTTTTATAATCACTCACTCACCACTTCCCCATGCCCCAGCAAGCACTGGTCTGTTTCCTGATACTATAGATTAGTTTGTATTTTCTAGAATATTGTGAATATGGAATCTTACAGTATCTGCTCTTTCTGTGTGTGTGAGATGGGGTCTGGCTTTTTTCATTCAGCATGATTGTTTAAAGATTCATCCATGTTTACATGTATCAGTAGTTCACTCCTTTTAATTGATAAGTAGTGATGGTCTAAATATAGATACCACAGGTTCCTTCATCTGTTTCCTTATGGATGGACATTTGAGTTGTTTCCAGTTTGGATCTAATACAAACAAAGCTTCTTTGAACATTTGTGTACATGTCTTTCTGTGGACAAATGCTTTCATTTCTCTTGGGTAATTACTTAGGAATGGAATGCCTGGATCATATGATAGGTGTATGTTTAACTTTTAATAAACAGCCAGGCTATTTTGCCATTTTACATTTCAACCAGCAGTCTACTTTTCTTTTCTTAAAATGTCCTTGACTAATTTGGTATCAGAGTAATGCTGGCCTCACAGAGTGATTTGGGAAGAGTGTTCCCTGAGTATAGTGTCAATTAGGTTAAGTTGTTTAATAATGTTGTTCAGATCTCTATACTTTTTCAGGCTTTTTTAAAAACAAATCTGCTTGGTCTATGAAGTAGAGAGAGAAGCATTAAAATCTGCGACTCTAATTGTAAATACTCTGTTTCTCCCTTTAGTTCTGTCAGTTTTTGATTCACATATTTTGAAACTTTGTTTTTAGGTGCACACACTGAGGATTATTGTGTCTTGATGAATTAACCTTTTTTAAAATTGCACAGTGTCCTTTATAAAATCTCTTATAATGTCTGTTGTCCTGAAATCTACATTATTCAATATTAATATAGCCACTATATGTTTCATAGGATTAGTATTTGTATGGTAAATCTCTTTTCATCCTTTTCTTTTCATCTATCTATGTCTCTATATATGAATTGTGTACATCTGGTTGGTTCTTGCTCCTTTATCCAGTTGAGCAATTCCTGCCTTTCCACTGAAGTGTTTAATCCAGTTACATATAATGTATTGATGTGGTTGATTTTAAATTTACCATCTTGTTATAATTTTTCCCATTTGTCCCATCTGTTTTTATTCTTCATTTTTTCTACCTTTTCTTGCCTTTTTTAATATTAATCAAGAACCTTTTTGTTTCCTCTGTTAGCTTTATGGCTTTTTTAGTGGTTATTCTGTGGTTTTTAATATTCATCTTTAATGTATTACAATCTACCATAACGTTGTAGAAACACATCACAGATAATCCAAGAATCTTGTAACAGTGTGTTTCTGTTTACTTCCCTCCTGTCCTTTGTGTTATTCTATCGTACATGAACATCTACGTAAGTTATAAATCCAGTAATTATCCTTTTTGCTTTAAACAGTTATTTGTTTAAGAAATAGGAACATGCCTTTTATGTTTACCCACATATTAATATTTTCTATACTTTCCTTTCCTTTTTATAAATCTGAATTCTATCTATTATGATTTTCCTTTATTCCCTGAAGAGCTTCTTGTAACATTTCTTGTATGGTAGGTCTGTTGATGAAAGACTGTCTTAATTAAAGATGTTTTTTATTTCACTCTTTCTTTTAAAGGATATTTTCTTTGGATATGAAATTCTAGGCTGAGAAATTTTTCTTTCAGGACCTTAAAATGTCATTCCTTTATCTCCTGGTTTATGTTGTTTCTGATAAGAAGTCAGAGATCATTCTGATTGTTATTCTGTATTTAATGTGTCTCTTTTCTCTGGATGCTTTAAAATATTTCTGTATATTACTGATTTTCAGCAATTTCATTATGATGTGTGGTTTTCTTTGTCTTTATCCTGGTTAACATTCACTGAGCTGCTTGGATCAGTGAGTTTTAAGTTTTTCATCAAATTTTGAAAATTTTCAGCCAGTATTTCTGCAAAGATTTGTCTTCTCCAACTGTGTTATCTTTGCTATTGAGATTTTAATTATATGTATATTTGATTGTTTTATGATGTTTACAGATCAACTGAAGCTGTTTTTTAAGTTGGATAGTTTCTAGTGTCCTTTCTTCAAGTTTCTGATTTTTTCTTCTACAGTGTCTAATTTGTTATATTAGAAATGTCCATCAAGTGAATTTTTCATTTCAGCTGTCATGTTTTTCACCTCTGCAGTTTCCACTTGGTTCCTTTTTACATCATTTCCTTCTTCATTATATTCATGTTATCTTTTAAATCTTTGAGCATATTTACAATAGCTGTGTTAAGGTCCTTATCTGCTAATTACATTATCCCTGTCATTTCTCTATGTTCCTAATGATCTTTTTCCTCTTGATTATTACTTACATTTTTTTGCTTCACCTAATGAATAGTTTTTATTGTGTGCTGCACATTGTGGATGCTATGTTTTTAAGTGTCTGGATTTTGTTGTCTTCTTTTAAGAAGTATTGAATTTTGTTTTGGCAGGCAGTTAATTTACTTACGGATCAACTTGATACTTCAAAGGCTTGTTTTAAGGCTGCTTTAGGGCAGTTCTAGAGCAGTCCTTATTCTAGGGTTAGAGCAATCTTTCTGAGGCATGGCTTTTCTGGGTCCCAACTGAATTCCCAAGGTATTCAGCAAGATCTCTCTGGCAGGTGGAACTCAAACTTTCCTTCTCACCTTGTGTGATTTCTGAATCTTCACTCGGCTCCCAGCCCCCCAGTAACTTTTGGATGCCAGTCTTTGCAGAAGCTTCCTCTGCACAAATACAGTTTGGTGCTCAGCTAAAAACTTCCAGGGAACGCTTTGTGCATTTCTAGAGTTCTTTCTTTTTTTTTTTTTTTTTTTTTTTTTTTTTGCACAATTGCCTCCTCTTTGTTTTCCTGGCCTGCAAATTCCAGCCGCCTCAGAAGCCCTAAACTCTGATCGCTGACTCTCGGTTCAGTGAGGTTGCACTGCATCCTCCCAGCTCCATCTCTGTGCCATGATCCAGAAGGTCTCTCCAGGCAGAGAGCTGGAGTGATCATGGGACTCACAGTAGGTCCTTTCGTATTCTTGCACCATCTGCCATTCAAGGTTTGAAAATTCTTGTCTCATGCTTTCTGTCCAGCTCTGCAGTTGCATCTGGAGGCGGGCCAGTCTTGTGCCAGGTATTGCCTCATGGTCAGAAGTGTAAGGACTCCTGTTCTCTTTCTAAGACAAATCTAAGAGCAGTGCTTCCCAAATTAGACTCCTCTTCCGTGACGTCTCCCTTTCATTCCCTCCTCCAGCCTTTGAGCACCCTATTCCCTTTTGCTTCCAGTGCATTTCCACCCACCTCTACCGCGTAAAGATTCCAGGAGACCTCCAGTCTTTCCGCCCTCTCAGCTGCGTCATTTCTTTTCTCGAATCTTAATATTCTTAGAAAATTTTTTCTTTTGCCCCAGTTAAATTTTCAGTTTTACAAAAAGGAGAGACCATGGTGCTTTTTAATTTTTAAATATCTCTCATGTGTAAACATCTCATGTTTCTTATAAGAGCAATCAGCCAACCTCTCTGAAACTTTTTCTTCCTTTTTTGATCAAAGCCCAGGTAGGAATTCCTGCTTGATAACATTTCATGTGAGAAGATCAACAGATGGAGCAAACTATTGAGTGAAACGAGTTAGGAGCCTGGGAAATTCATCTTGGTTCAGCCCTGACCTGCTCTGTGACCCTGGAGTGGTGCCCATACCTCTCTGAGCCTCTTTGTCCCTATCTGCCTTATACCTTTGGGGCCAGTGGGAAGATAACATGTGAGATAGCTTCTTATGCCTTCTCTTGGGCATCCCGTCTTTGATGTGCTCTATTTAAGTGGTTCTGAGCCATTCGTGCATTGATCCCTGACTCCACAGTATCTATTGAGTATTTCCTGTGTGTCAGAGAATGTGCCAGGCACTGAGTGCATGGTTGAACCAACTTGGCGGAGTCCCTACTCTCACGGAACGTACAGGACAGTGGGGAAAGAGCCGTTGATCAAAAGATCACAGCTTGTGTCATTACTGGTGGCAGTCAGATCTTGGAAGGGAAGAGGAGAGGGGAGTGAAAGATAAATGACCACGTGGGGATCAGGGAGGGCTACTCGAGGAAGTGATGGTACGTAGGACCAGCAGTAGTGATCCACGCAGAGGGACTAGGTTGAGCAAAGGCCACGAAGCTTGAAAGAGAGAGGGCGTTGTGGACCGAGAGGACAGGAGGTGGGCAGGTCCCAGGCCAGAGCAAGCAGGTGATGCCCTAAGGTTTATTGTATTATGTGCTTCTGGGGTGTCCCTGAGCCCCCTGCCACAGGGAAGGAGAGGCTCTTGCACACGGAAAGCCAGGGTTTTGACAGCATCGTAGCCTGTAAAAAGATCTGATCCGGAGGGCCTCCTAGAAACCATCCTGCCTGGTCGAGACTGAGGCCTAAAAGGGGAAGCAACGTGCTCAGTTTACTGCTCACAACTACTCTGTCCCTTGTGCCCAGGTCCCCCGGGGTGTGTGTTCGGACCTAGGGGGACCACGTGGCCTTGTGCAGAAGCCTCCTTGAGAAGGTGGTGGGCTTGAGCCCCTGCCCCATCTTGGCACTAACTGTGTGGCCTTAAACTTATTAACCGTTCTGGGCCTTGGTTTCCTTATCCCTAAAAAAAACAAAACAACCAAAAAAAAAAAAAAACAAAACCCAAAAAAAAAAGCAGTAATAACTGCTTACATTTGAAGAGTAGTTTGCCATTCAAGGTGCTTCTGTGACTTCCGTGGAGTCTCTCAGAATTCCTATGAGGGTGGTGGGGCAGAGATGGGTGTCCCGCTTTTATCAGTGGAGGTTGAGGGGTGGGAGGACTAAGACCAAGAGGGGAAATCAAAAGCCCAAGACGACAGAGGCTGGAGATGACAGACCTGGGATTGAGAGGTGGGTCAGCCTCACTCCCCAGACTGCGCTTCAGGGAGACTGGGGAAATCAGAGGCGGGGTGCTGGACACCTACCTCAGAGTTTGATGTGTAGGTTTATTCTGTGGCTAAAAAAATCATTGGAAATTGTGAGATGAGCCACGCTTCTGGTTGGACTCGGGGCCTTCGAGGTCCTTACCTCTGGAAGGGAGGGAGGAAGAGAAGGGGAACATACATAAGCACCCTTCCCTGCCCACAGCTCTCCAGGTCCTGACTGAGAAAGTGAGAATCCGGCGTGGGGAGGGGGAGTAGTGAGGGACACCTGTGTTCTCCTCTCACTGAGCCTTGAGGGTTCCTCCTGGGACTCAGGTGGGGCGGGTGAGGGCTTTTAAGGGACCATGACCAGAGTACTGTCATCCCTAGGTCCTGGCATCTGGCCACTACTGTGGTAGAAAGGTGCTGTGCTCCCCAAAGGGACAAGGGAGCAGTCTGAGTCCTCTGAGCTCACCTCAGTGCTTTGGGTCCTATGTGACCTTGGACAAGACCCTGCCTCCTGCTTCTCTGGGCCTCGGTGTCCCCAACTGCCAGGAATGGGTAGAGATGGAGGCTCAGGAAGCGCCTGCTGATATTTGGCTGTGAGAGCAGTGGGCGCAGCATCTGATGCCTGGGGTGGACACTACCCTGGGAGCAGGGGCATAAGGAGGCCTGTCTTCTGCCCACAGAGGCAGGCAGCAGAGCAGGGTCCTTGTCAGGCTCTGGCCAGGCTCTGTGGCAAGGTGGTGCCCTCGGGATGTGTTCCCAGTGCCTGTGGGTTCTGGGAGCCCCCACTCAGCACCCAAGGGGTCCCTTCTCTTGCTGCCTAGTTCGCTCTCACCTTCAGGGGCAAGAGTTGCAGTTGAGTGAAACCACTGCCCCCTGCCCCTTTGGTTTGAACATGGGACCGTAGCCACGTTCAGGGACTTGCCACCACTGGTAGTTACGTCTCCAGGCAACATGAAGGAGGCAGACTGCTGCCACCCTAGACCACCCAAGGGTCGGCCCCCGCTTCTCAGGGACTCTAGCTTCTGCAGAGAATTCAGGCGAGGGAGGCAAGAGGTCTGGGAAACGGTGACACAGGCTGCCCCAGACATCACCAGGGAGCTGCTACACTTTTTTCCATTAAATCGTCGGGTGTTGGGTTGAGCACTGTCCCCTGAGAGCATCAATTCCCAGGCAGTGTCCAGGGAGCACCACGAGCCACTTCCCCTCAAACCTTGTGATGACGTTTCCCGCTCCCTTGCCAAACAGCCCTACAGGTCTCTGCCTCTCTGCTGTCTGTCGTTCCTTCCGAGCTGGCCTGCCTTGGAAGGAAAAGAGGCTTGGAAGCCAACGTTCTCAAAAATGCACTTGGGCTTGGGCTGAGTAATGCAGGTGCTCCGAACATGGGTCCAGGCCAAGTTCTTAGACACTCGGAGCCTAGGCTGGTCAAGGGTTAGGGATGAACCACCAGTGGGCTGGTCAGCGGCTCCAGGCAATGCTGAGTGTGAGCTGGTGACCAGGCTTCCCTTGAGGAGAAGCTGGGGAGGGTTCTAGACTCCCGGATTTTCTCAGGCTCCGGGCGGGAGCCAGAGCCCTTGCTCTCTGTGGACCAGGAAGTTCTGACCCTCGAGAATAGGGGGTCTGTGGCCCCGAGAGGCCATGTCCTGGGCCAGCTCCAAGGGCCCTCGGGGACTGAGAGCATGACCCTCTCAGGTACCGCCCCCGGGTGGGAGCCACCGGATGATCCAGACACGGGCTCTGAGTGTTCGCATCCAGAGGTCTCCCCGTCTCCACGCTTCGTGGCAGCGAAGACCCAGACGAACCAGTCGGGGAAAAAGGCTCCGGCCTCCGTGGTCCGATGCGCCACCCTCTTACACCGCACCCCTCCAGCCACCCAAACCCAGACGTTCCGCACTCCAAATTCGGGATCTCCAGCAAGCAAGGCAACCGCAGGTACCAATGGCCTATGTTACCCTCACACTTCCTCCGCTCCCCGCCCTTCTTTCCACCTGCCACAGCTGTGCCCGGGGTCATTGTTCCCTTGCAAGAGTGAGAGTGGAGGTCCCATAGTTCTCTGGGGCAAACCTGGGTCCCGGCTCTGCCTCTGGCTGGCTGTGTGACCATGGCAAGCCACCTAAGCTCTCTGAGTCTAGGTTTTCTTATAGAACTCAGAGGGTTGTACAAGATGGTTTGCAGACTAATTTTTTTTAAGCAGAATATTTTTTTCCCAGGTCATGGCCTAAAGGGATTTAAATTCTTTTAAATTAATTGCCAACGTTTGAACATTAGATTTTTATATGAAACTTTTGATTTCTAGCTGACATTGAAAAGTCAGATCTGGCAGTCCTGGGCCCACTTTCCTGCAGGGCAGCAGTTGCCTTGGGGCTGAGCCACAGCTGCCTCCTTCAGTAGAGCATGTGCTCTCCAGTTTTCCATAGTCCCCACCACTCCCTCCTGCCTCCCCAACACCGTGGCCACGTGGCAGGTGCCATTTCTCATTGTGACCACACTGTTGTCTGTCTCGCATCCAGCCCAGTCCATCCATTTATGTCACCTGCCTGGACCCTCTTGGCATGAGTTTGCATCGCCCATCTTTCAGAAAACCTAATCTAAAAACTCATTCCTACAAAGAGCTGCTCTCTGTGAAGAAGAGTGGTTGTCTGGGAGCTCTGTTCTCTTGGTCTCCGTCTACCTAGTACTATTCGTGAAACCTCTCCATGAGCCGTAGCCCAGCGGGAAACCAATGGATGGATGCTGGCTCCAGTGGTGCTGGAGTCTGTGCAGAAAGGGCTCAGACTCCAGAAGGGTGAAAAGGCAGTGAAAGGTTCACAGCAGCCATTTTCTTATCAGTTATCAAGGAAAACTGCTGAGACACACTGTGTGCTGAGTACTAGCTAATCAGGAATCCTGATTCATACCTGGATGGAAAGAGCTTTGAGCCTCCCGCCTACATGTGTGGGACGTAGGGTAGAGTGACGATGTGGTCCTTCTGGGACTACAAGCCTTTCAGATGCCTTCAAGAGGCCCAGAGCTACTCATTAAATGTACAAGTGATCAAACTGAGAACTCAAATGAACGAGGAGGCTGGACCAATGACAGGCCAAGGGATTAGTTGTGCTTGCCTGTACTCTGGTTCAGGAGGCTAATCAGGAGCAAGGATGTAATTCTTGAAATGTTGAAGATACGTTTGTTGTTGATCTCCCAAAAGGAGAGTAGGTAGGTGATTACCCTTGAAGGTCATGGCTTTCAGGTTCTGTGTAGAGAAGAGTCCGTGGCCCTTGATTTTTGACAACAGTAGTCATAAATCAGAAATAGGTTGGTCGTCACGAGCTCATGGGTGGTAGATACTGGCTCAACTACATAATGGGATCATGGCTTTCAGATCTTGCTTTTACTCTTGACCTTGTGGCTGGGAGTTTGGGCATCTGCAGTTTCCGCACAGAGCTGCCTACAGGGCTGTGTGCTCTGTGGCAGCTCTTGGAACCCAGTGTCACCGAATAAGCGTCGAGCAGGCTTTGGGGCTTGCCTCTGGCTACCTTTATGTGACCTAGAAGACGTGCGGTGGGTGTCACACCTGGGTTACCAGCTGTGCGGGGCAGAGGGCACCAGGTTGTGAGCCGGAGCCTGCATGTTAGAGCTGGCAGTCGTCCCTGCCCCCGCCACGCTAGAACAGGCAGCTCCTCCTGTGTGGATGGATGTGCCTGTGCGGGGATGTCACCTGCGGTACCGCTCACTGGCTTTCAGCCAGAGGTGCCAGTGGCAGGGACAGCTGATCAAAATCTGCATTATCAGCTGAGCTGTAGGAGGCCAGTTGTGAGCTTGTAACCTCAGTTGTGCTAAATTCTACCAGTAGGTTGGTCAGGCTGCTTGAAAATCATCCACAGTTGGGTAACCATCCCCCTGCACGCACGAAGATAAAGATGGAGAATGGAATCACTTCCCTGCCCTGACATTTTTATAAAGGAAGCATCTGCCCCAAGGATGAAATCTTATTCTGCCATCTTAGGCAGTTAGGAGAGCAGCCAGCCCCAGGAACTGGACAGCCTCACTTTCCTCTGGCTTCTCATCTGTGAAATGGGAACAAAAACGTGGACCTCATAGGGCTGTTAGAGCATTAAGGGAGACCACGGATGTAAAGTGTCTGGACTGGCGCCTGTTCCATAGGGGGTGCTCAGTAAGTAAGAGTGCCCCCCTTTCCCTAGACAAAGAATTGAGGGACTTTCTTGGCCAATTCACAGATGGCTTCTTGAAGTGGACAGCTGTGTAGCTCTCAGCCCAGGCATTTTACAGACACATTTAGAAAAAGGGTCTTCCTTGTGATGTTATGGACTGCCTCTGCGAAAAGGAGGCTGCGTCAGGGGGTGTTGTCGGGGTCGGGGGACAGGGCAGTTGACCAGGACCTATAGGAGCCACCTCTGGCTTCCCTTCCCATCACCCAGTGATTGTTGGGGACCCGGCCCCCACAATCTGAGCACTTGTCCTTCTGGCCTAGGGTGAACTGGGTGACAGTGGCATTTCCCAAAGTGGGTTCCCACGATCACCATTTTTGAGGACTATTAAGGACTCTGATTTTTTTCTTTTTTTTTTTTAAGGACTCTGATATTTTTTAAATGGGCTTCAGCGGCCACATACATTTGGGAAGGTTGGGTTAAATAATGCTAAGTGAATCTCTCTCTAGCTGAACTTTTCAGAGCCTTTCATATCCTCATGCAAGTTGTTTCTCAAGAAAGGCTGGGTCGGCTCCTCGCCCCAAATTGGCTTGGTCCCTGAAGGCTTTATCTCCTGGAGCATCCAGCATCCCTGTTGTGCCAAGAGCAGCTTGGAAAAGCCCAGTTACTCAGATTTTCTGTCTCAGTACCTTCCACATGTTGGAACAGGGCCTGAATTAGTGTTTTCCACCTGGTTGGACCCTATCTCTGCACTCTGGCGTTTAGAGAGTCCTGGGAGAGGGTGAGGCACCCAGAAAGGTGCCACCTGCAAGCAGACACCTCAGTAATCACTTTGGAGCCAGTGTCTTCCCCTGGGTGAACCCTGACCAGACCTCACCAGGAGGCCTTTGGCCTCCTGGGGTGTGGGTGCCCTGGCTCTGCCTGTCGTAACTTCTCTGCCGCCCAGGGCCCCTCAGCTGGTGGAGCTGGAATCAGTCGTCTGGCCCTCCTGCGCTGTCAGAACCACCACCAGAAAACAGACTGTCAACCTCCCTGCTCCTCGGGGAGGCCTGTGGCCACAGAGCGAGTAGTGAGTGGCAGATCCAGATTACTTGGTGTCACAAATATGGCTCCCCGGGGGTCAGAGGTGGGAGGCCCTGGCCGTTTGCCATCTGCTTCATAGCTGGTTGTCATGTGTGCTCCCAGGTCACACATGCATCCCCCCATGCCTGGGCCTCCACCCACTCTGGGCACGGTCAGGGGGGGTCTCTTGGGGTCCTGACAAGGTATCAGGCAATTCAGGTGAGCTTGAGGAGCTGGAGGTGCCTGTTTGGGGTTCTGGAGCCCCTCACTGGGCTGCTTCCCCAGCATAAGGCCCCGGGCACGCACTCACCCAGCCCAGGCATGGGTGTCTCCCACGGACCCGGCCTCTGAGCCCCCTCTGGCATCTCGCTCCCTTTGGGCCTGGTGCTGACCAGTCACCACGGTTTTTTCTTACTCTCTCCTGTCCCCACCCAGCAGAAAGCGCTTTCAGTCGGAGGGTGGAAGGCAAAGCACAAAACCACTTTGAAGAAACGAATAGTAGTTCCCAAAACTCCAGCGGTGAGTGCGCCCCCAGCAGTTCCTGTGCTGCGGCCTCCGTCTGTCCTGGGGTCTGCGTGGTGCATGATGGGCAGGGGGTGGTGTTGGGAGGAGGCCCGGAGCAGAGAATCAGAAGGTGGCCAGGGCCAGGCAGAAGTGGGAGGGGCCTTTTCTTCCAGGGACATCCCTCTGACCTTCAGCAGCGTCTTGGGGGCCGTGGCTTCTCTTTATCTCTTCTCCATGGAGAAAGGAGCTCCCCCTCTCTGTAGCCTGTGATATATTGAATCTCATGGCCCTCGTTCAGCCATTGCTATGTTTGCAGAGTGAACATCACAGCCATTTTCTTTCCAGGAGAGGCAAAGGGGGTACAGTAGAGAGAGCTGTGGCCTAAGAGCCCGAGGCTCTGAGATCTGGCCCTGCTTTGGACCTGGGAGCATCCAAAGGTTCCCTTCCAGCCCCTGCCAGCCCAAGTAGGTTTGCCAAGGTTCCTGGTGGTGTTTTGGCGCCCCCTGGTGACTGTCTCCTGCCGGACCCTGGAAGAGCCATAGAGCACCTTAGAACAGAGCAGCCAAAGGCTGCTATCCCCGGCCAGACCTGGGGCCAGCCTGGTGGGGCTGTGGGTGGTCACAAGCAGCCTCTGTCCGAGCAGAGCAGCCTCTGTGCAAGCTGGTCTGCACAGTGCCAGCCAGGGCAGGATGGGGAAAGGATGCTGATCCTTCAGTTACATTGAAGTAAGACACCACTAGCTTTCTTGCTTAGCTGAAGTTTAATTCACTAGATTAGGTGCTGGCCGGTGCTCAGCACCATGCCAAGCACTGCCATCTGGGTGTAGACAGATGATGGGCACGGCTTGACCACCACTCTTTTCAGGGGCTTTACAGAATATCCAGGAGTGCAGACTTGCACATGGAAGCTTCTGTGCAATGACCTGACTTTGGCCAAGGCGCAGCCCCAACTCCACCATCTACAAGCTGGTGACTTAGTCTTGCCCCGCAATTTCTTCTCTGCTCCGGAGTAGGAATAGTACATGTGTCCCGGGGAGGGGCGGGGCATTAAGCCAGTGCCCCGCGCAGATTGCACACTCACATGGTCGGGTGTTTTTGTGGTGGTTGTTTTTTTAAGTCAACCAAGTGACTGGATGAGTTAGGGACGGAGATGTGCTGTGGGAGCCCTAAGGATGTGGACCCCATCCTTTAGACCACAGACGGCATGTCGACTTTTCCAAGCGGCTTCATCCTTTTGAAAACTGTAACCTGCTCAGCCCTTCCAAAAGGTGGCCCTTAAAGATAAAAGAGATGGAGCGACCGGCCCAAGGCCACCCAGGAATAAGTAGCATGGCCAGGATTGGAACCACGGCCTCCTGGGAGCCTCTGCTCTCAGCCAGCCAGGCTGCACCCCCTGCCTCTCCTTCCACCAGAGCCAGTGCTCGGAATTGGGAATGACGGTGTGAAGTGCTGCTCCTGCCGGCAGCCAGCATTTATTGTGCGCTTACTGTGTGCCTGGCACGTGTTCAGAGTGTATGTGTCTTACCTGTTTTCATCCTCACCACAGCCCGGGGGGGTCAGTGTTACTGTTATCCCCACCTTTTGGATGAGGAAACGGGGGCTCAGGGGAGGTCGATTGCTGTCCCGGGTTCCCAGCTTCTAAGTGGTGGAGCCAGGATTCCTGGTGTAGTCTGTCTGGCCCCGATCTGCTGCCACCTGCCTGTGAGGCTCAGCTGACAACCCAGGAAGCGTCGGGGAACTGCCAGCCAACAGAAACCCTCAAAGCTCAGCCCTCCCTTGGCTGCCCTGATGCTTGGTGCCAAATACTCCCACCATGGTGCCAGGACCTCAAAGCGGCTCCCAGCTCCTGGTCCTGAAGCAGGCAGCCACGTGCGGGTGTTTTCTCATCAGTGGTCTGTGGGCTCACTTATTAAAGTTGAGGGTGTCCTGGGGGGATGGCCCTGGCTGATCTTGCCTTGCCTGTGCCCCAGGCCTACCATAGAACGTGAGCCTGGCTCCCAGACGCTCGCCCTCCTCTGAGAGCCCATCTGGCTCACTGCTTACTAAGGACAGAAATAATGACCATCATCTCTGAGCACCAGAACCAGAAGAGACTTAGCTAAACTGTTTCTCTTTTGCAGAAACTGCAAGTCCCCTGATTTCCAATCCTTTCCCTCTCCTACAGAGTAAGTGATGGTCCCATCGGGGGGCTGGAGAGGGCGAGGCAGGGCAGGGAGTGAACTCAGCCGGCCACACGCTCGGGACCTCCCCGGAGCATCAGACCTGGGCCACCCTCCCAGGCAGCCTGGGCAGCTGGTGGAGGCAGGAGGAGGCCCAACCCCAGGCGGGTGGAGTTTGGACAGGGGACAGGCAGAGCTGTGACCTGGGCAGCCTGCCTCTGCCACCCCCAGCCCTGCAGGAGCACAGCCTCCCCTTCCTGCTCACAGGGCAGCCTCAGGGCACCTTTTCTGAGCCCCATCTCCACCATCTTCCTGCTCTCTTTTCTTATCCATCTTTGCGCCCTTCTCTCTTTCTTCTTCCTTCCTCGTCCCTGTGGCGGGCACTGCCGTGAGTGCTGGGCACACAGACATGAAAAGATCTAGGTACTTTGCACACATGCTCCTGTTTCTACATGTGCCCTCATTCTTCCTGCCCTCCCATCCTCTCCCCTTCCCTCTCTTTGTCTTACCCTCTCTTCCTCTGGCTCTGCTGTGTTTCTCCCCTTCTTTCCCTTTTTCTTGCCCCTTCTCCCCTTCTCTTTGCTGCCTTCCATGTCCCTTCTGTTGTTTTTGGTTCATTCATTCATTCTTTCATCTGTTCATTCGGCAAGCAGTGCTGTCTGTGTGCGTCCCCTGGCAGAGAGATGGGCTGTGGAATAAAGATGCGGTCTCTGCCCTGAGAGAGGTCTTGGTCCATTAGTGTTGTCCTCCCCTCACCATCCCCAGTGCCCAGAACAGTGCCTGGCACACAGTAAGCACTCCATAAATGCCGCTTGATTGCACTCGACGGTCTTTATCTGCGCATCTTCCCTCTCCATCACCCCTTCCTCCCCGTTTCTCTCTCACTAGTTAGTGTGGGAAGCAGACAGACCCAGAGCCCCATGGGCACACCCCCAGTGTGTGTTTGGATTCCCAGTTCCAAAGCTGCCTGCAGCCCAGCAGAAAGACGTCTGGGTTCGTTCTGCCCCTGACACAGCAGCTCTGTTTCTCCGCACAGAACCCTACACGTGCGGCGCCTGTGGGATCCAGTTCCAGTTCTACAACAACCTGCTGGAGCACATGCAGTCCCACGCAGGTAAGGGCCCCCAGGTGGGGTTGGCCAGGGGCTGCAGCCCTCCCTTCTGCCTTCGTCAGAGCCAGCCTGAGCCCGCTCTCCCAGGAGATGGTCACAGGACACGGGAGCCCCATCAGTCAGTTGTAACACAGGGTGGTCTGTGCCCTGAGGGGAAGGGGGGTGGCAGCAGGGTCCGGTCCGTGGTAGCACATCCAGAGATGGGGATGGAGCTGAAGAAGGCTTCCAGAAGGTTGTGACTTTTGCGCTGAGCCTCCGGGCCAAGTAGGAGGTGACCAGGAGGCTGTGGTTTGATTTCAAGGTGAGCAGAGCAGGGATGGCACTGGAGAGAGGGCAGCCCGGGGCAGCCAGGGGTCAGTACTCACTGGAACACTCTGTCCCACAGAGCGGCTGTCCTCAAACGTCAGCCTGCTTCAGAGGAGGGCTGGTGAAAGCACAGAGTTCTGGGCACCCCCCTGAATTTCAGATTCATGAATCTAGGGTGGGGCCCGGGATTTACATTTCTGCAAATTGGATTTCTGACAAATCCTCAGGCCCCCGCGGCTCGTCCGGGGGCCGTACTTTGAGAACCACTGCTGCGAGCAACAGCTAGTGGTGTGCCGTCTAGGCCAATCTTTTTTATCAGCTGCCTTGCCATCTGTCCAGCATACAGTATCAGATCCCCCACTGGACCACCCAGCCTCAGATTTTAGGCTTTTGTCATAGTGGCACCGACTTCTGGTCTAATTTCTGTTTTAGTCAGGGAGACAATTTGCTGTAACAGATAAGTCCCAAATTCTCAGGGGTTTGGCATAACCCCTTGTTTTCTCAGTCACATCACAGCCAGGTGCAGGTGGCCTGGTTGGGTGGCCTTCTGCACGGTGATGCAGGCGTCCGGGCTCCCTCCTTCGTGTGTCTCCATCCTCTCCTGGCTCACAGCATCCTCCCTCTCTGACTGGCGGGCAGGGGGAGAGGCACACTTCCTTCTTTACCATTTTAGACCACAAGTGGCAGCTTTATGCTCAAATTCCAGGGCTGGGAAGCCTGCCCGGAGCACTGCCCAGGGACACTCTGCCAAGGGGAACAGAAAGTAGGGGAGGGAGCTTGCTGTCCCTGCCACCCCTCCTTCAGGGAATCCCCTGGAGGCACTGGAGATGATGTGGGAAAAATGCCTGACACACCTGGTGGTTCTGACCAGGAAAGGGACTTCGAGGTGGAGACTGAGTGTTTAGCTGCTGTTGTTTCTGTTGTCACTATTATTATTATCGTTATCAGTTATTGTTTGTATTTCGCTTTATAAATCTTTCACACAGTCTTCCAGGTCTGGCCAGACTGGCACAGCGTATTAGAGCTAGGCTGTCAGGCTACATGCTGTTCTGTTACTGTGACCCTTCTCATTCACTGGTTTATTCAGCTTGTATCTATTGGGTGTCCGCTCTGCACTAGGCACCAATTCACGTGATTTGGGGAGGGGGATAGATTTTTTTTTTTAAATATACTCGTTAAAAGCAGGACAGAGCTGGATTGGCCACCATGACACGTGAGCTCCAGTCCTGCTCTAACCAACATCCTCCTCATGGTGGGACTCAGGCAGGAAGCTTTGTCCCCCCTCTCTGAGGGGCTCTGTCTGTAAAGCAAGGGCACACAGACCTGCGATCTCCAGCTGCCTTCTTCCACCAGAGTTCCGTCTTCTTGTGTCTCATGCCTCCGGGTTGCTTAGCCATCAGCTGTCCTGCACCAGGGAGGGCCTTGAACATAGCTCACAGCGTTTAGACTTGACCCCGTGTGGAACCAGTGGCTGAAGTTGGAAGGCTGCTGGGACGCTGCGTGAGCACACCACCTGGACCCTGCTCATTCCTCCTCTGAAACCCTCTGCCCCTCTGTGGGCTTCTGGAAGCTGAGCTCTAATGAGGGGAGAGTCTGGGTGGCAGTGTTTCTCCGTCCCTCCTGTAATTAGGCGGAGGCCATTAACATGCAAATCAAGGATGCGCCTTTGGGGGCCCCACCTCCCCCAAGCATCCCGACTTGTTTTCCGAGAAGAGCTTTGGGCTGCTTTGTTCTGGTCCAGTGCTGGCAGAGAATGCCTTGCCGGCAATCCAGTGCAAAGCCAGGCGGAATCCCAGCCAGGCTGAGTCGGGATTAAAAGGATTGACTCCATAGAGAGAAATTAAGCGTCATGATCTGCGCAGTTCACAGCGCTGCTGATAAGGGGGATCAGCCTCGAATAACACCAATCTCATTAAGAGGCTGCTGAACGGCACGGGGTAATTCCCGCTAATAAACTTCCTTCCTGTGCTGCAGGAAAACCTGCCTGGCCCCTGGTGACAGTGGAGGAGCAGGTTTTGGCAGCAGTAATACTAAGGATTGCTAACGTTTAGTGAGCGGTTACTGTGTGTCGGGGCTGGTTACTGTGTCAGGTCTCCTGACAAGCTCGCTGACGTTACACAGATGGGGAAACTCAGGCTCAGAGAACCGAATTGCTGGCCCAAAGTTGCATGGCTTGTAAAAAGTACCTAATATCATTTGAGCTCTTATTTCCATGCCAGGAGGTTTTCTGAGAGTTTCACATATACTAGCTCATTTGATCCTCAGAAAGGAGGATCTTGCTATGAGTTAAGTGCCCATTTTAGCTCCACTTTATAGATAAGGGAACTGAGGTTAAAGTGGCTGATGCATTCACAGCATCCGACCAGGATTCTGACTCTCCCGTGATCTCCCAAGGCTATGCTCTCAAACCTCACCCTCGTCAGCAAGGTAGATGGGGTGGAGGATCTGGGGAGGTGGTTCCCCCTCAGAGGTCAGTCCTTCTAGCCTCTTTTCGAGTGCAGTCAGAGGACCGCAGCCAAGAGAGTGGCTCGTGGACTTTCCTAGGTCAGACAAGTTAGCAACTCAGCTCGGCAGGATTTTGGAATGGCCACGCTGGGGTTTTAATCCCTTTGAGCCACTTCATCTCTCTGGATGTCAGTCTTCTCGGCTGTCAGATGGGCTCATCTCTGCTCCTCACAGGCTGGGTGAGGGTCCAGAGATGATGTATGTGAGGTATTGAGGGCTGTGGCATGTTCTAAAGTAGATCCGGATAATGCAGGCACCCCTTTTTCCATCCCCTGCTAGAAACTTTTGCTTTCTCTTTTTTTCTCCACTGATCCCTTCCTAGGAGACAGCCTTTACTCCAGCTGTGCATCCAGCCCTTTACAGGGGTGGGTGTGTGTGTGTGTGTGTGTGTGTGTCTGGGGTACCTAGGAATGGCTACACTAAGTTAACCTTATTTCCAGCTCAAGCTGTAAGTCAAGCCTTTCACAGAGCATTTACTGAGTACCTCACCTATTCAGCAGCACTGTCTGTGAGATAAGGAGAAAAAACAATTTTAATCAACCGTATTAGACATGGTTAGGTAATTTAAGGTTGAGTAATCTCGATTCCAAGTCCTGCAGAAAGGCAAAGAGTGAGGGACTCAGCCTGCAGCTTGCCCAGCCCCAGGATTTTGGGAGGAGGAAGGGGACACTGAGGCCCAGAGGTTGAAGTGATGGACTCAAGGTCACACATCCAGGACTTCCAAATCTCTCTACTCTAGTGGAGAAAGTCAGCGACAATGGCTGCTGGTTTCCATTTTTAAATCTGTGCTTTTGTTTTTAACTGGGAGATCTATTCAGTAAAGGAAATTGGGGGAAATGCAGAGAAGTTAGAAAATGAAGAATCAGCTGTAATCTCACTACTCAGAGCTAACCACTGTTATTCTTTTAATGGTTTCTTTTCAGTCTAGTGTAAAATCAGATTTATTGAGATGTAACTTATGTAGATAAAATTCACCAATTTTAAGAGTACAGTTTGATAGATATTGATAAATGTACAGTCATTTAACCACCATCACAAGCACAATGTTACCCTCAACCCAGAAAGTTCCCTTTGCAAGTTGCTTTCCCAAACCCCTACCCTGGCAATCATTGTCTGCTTTCTTTTGTTAGAGTTTTGCCCTTACTGGAATTCTGTATAAATGGAATTATATGGTATTGAGTCTTTTGTGTCTGTTTTGTTTCACTTAGCATACTTCTGAGACTCATCCATGTTGTTCTGTGCTGTCAGTAATTCTTTTTATTTCTGACTGGTATTCCATTGTTTGGATATACCACAATTTGTTTAGCCATTCACCGTAATTTTCTTGTAATTTTTTTCTCTAGTTTTGGATCCGGGTAATGCCAGCCTTATAAAATGAATTGGGAAATACTCTTTCCTCTTCATTTCCTAGAAGAATTTGTTTAGAATTTAACCTTCCTTAAATATTTGGTCAGATTCGTCAGTGGATCCACATGAGAATTTTCTTTGTGAGCCATTATGTAAACTGTGAACTGAATTTTCTTAATAGTTATAGAATGTAATAGATTTAATTAAGGTTACCCTTTTCATTTGGAGTGAACTTTGGTACTTTGTATTTTTTAGGGTATTTTTTTTTCTTTTGCCTCGTTTAAGTGGTTGAATTTATTTGCATGAAGTTGTTCATAATCACTTTAATCCCTTTAACATGTGTAGCATCTGTAGTAATGTCCTCTTTTATTCCTGCTACTAATAAGTTCTGTCCTCTTTTCCTTTTCTAAATCTTTCTCATTATAGTTTTATTTTTAGTTTCATTGATTTCTCTCTGTGTGTTTACCTATTTTTCTGCTTCATTTATTTCTGCTTTTATCTGTAATTAGTTCCTTTCTTCTGCTTACATTAGACTCAACTTATTCTTTAAACTTGTTCCTTAGGTCTCTTAGGGTAGAAGCTTTATACACTGATTTTAAACCTTTCTTCTTTTCTAATATTATTATTTAACGCTATAAATAGCATTTGTTGAGATATATCCCACAAATTTTGAGATGTTATGTTTTAATGTTTGATTCACAGCATTTCTGATCTCTCATATTTTCTCTGACCCATGAGTTCTTTACAACTGTGATGTTTAATATTCAAATAGTTGTAATTTTTCCAAATATCTTTTTGTTATTGATTTCTAATTTAATTTAGTTATGATCAGAGACTAGACTTTATGTGATTTCACTATTTTTCTGTCCCACCTCCTTTTTCTGGATATCCAATTATATATACATATTGGACTGCTTGTTGTTGTCCACTCTCTGTTCATTTGTGTTCAGTCTTCTTTTTTTTTTTTCTCTTTTCTCATGAGAGTAGCAATTACTGAGAAAAGAGATTTGAAATTTCCAGTTGTAGATTTGTCTATTTCTTATTTCAGTTGTCTCAGTTTCTGCTTCATGTGTTCTGATGCTCTCTTATCACATGCACACATGCTTAGGGTGCATACACACTTGGTGATTTGACTCCTTTATCATTATGCAGAGTCTCCTGTTACCCCTGGTCATAATTCTTGTTCTGAGATCTGTTTTTTTCTGTAATACTATCACATACATCTCCAGCTTTCTTTTCATTACTGTATGTATGGTGTACTTTTTTTAGCCTTTTACTTTTAATCTATCCATGCCTTCATATTTAAATAGGTTTCTTATAGATAACATAGAGTTTTGTTTTTTTTTTAATTAAGTATGGCAATCTCTTTTATTTGAAATGTGGAGACCATTTACATTTAATGTAACTTTAATATTATTGGATTTAAATCTACCATTTTGCTATTTGTTTACTAATTGTTTCATTTGTTCTTTTGTCCTTTTTTTTTTTTTTTTTGCACCTTGTTTTGGACGGAGAACTTTTTATGATTCTGTTTTTATCTTCACAATGGGTTTATTAGCTATAATTCTGTTTTATTTTTTATAGTTTATTTGGGTTTTAAAGTATATTTCTAATTTATCAATTCATCCTTCAGAGGATGTTAAATGCCCACTTTGCGTACTGTGTGAAAAACTTTTAACAAAATTCTATTTCCCCTTCCTAGTCTCAGCTATTTTTGTCATATAGTTTACATCTACATATAATTACAATTCTTTGATATTATTTTCCAATGAGCAGTCAGTTATCTTGTTAAAGAGATTAAAAATGAAGGAAAACATTTTTTATATCTATATATGTACAGTTTCCAGAACTCTTCATTTCTTTCCACAGATCCAAATTCTTAATTTGATGTCATTTTTTTTTAATACCTGAAGAACTTCCTTCAGTATTTCTTACAGTTGCAGGTCTGATTTTTTTTTTTTGTCCTTATTTTACCTCCATTTGTGAAAGATAATATCGCTAGATTTGAAATTTTAGGTTGATATTTTATTTTAATACTTTGTTCTGTTGCCTCCTGGGTCTGTGGTTCTTACTTTTGTTCACCTGTACTTAATTTCCCCCCATTTCTGACTGCCTTTAAGAGTTTCTCTTGTCATTGGTTTTCAACAATTTGATTATGGTGCTGTGCCTTGGTGGTGTTTTCTTTATGTTTATTCTGCTTGGGGTCAGTTGAGCCTTTAGAATCTGAGTTTATAGTTTTCATCCAATTTGGAAAAGTTGGCCACGTCTTCAGTAATTTTTCCCTCCCTCACCCCCTTTTTCTGGTTCTCTAATTATATGTGTGTTAAACTGCTTAGTATTGTCCATGCTGTTTATTTATTTTCAGTCTTTCACCCTCTGGTTTTCATGTTGAATAGTTATTTTGCTCTGTTTCCAACTTCACTGATTTTTTTTTCTTTTCTTCTGTGGCAGCTAATCAACTTTTATCCCATGCAGTGCATTTTTCCTGTACCATTTATTTTTATATTTAGAAGTTCCACTTGAGTGGTTAGTATTAGTTTAGTTTTTTTTTTCTTCCATCTTTCATTTCTCTCCTTGTGATATCTCTGAGCATATTTATGATAATTTTACAATAGCTGTTGTAAGCTGCTTTTTTGGCTAATTCCATCATCTCTGTCCTTTCTGGGTCTGTTTCTATTGATTGGTTTTTCTCATGATTATAAGTCATACTTTCCTACTATTTTGAATGTCTGGTACTTATTAGACAATTGATGTGGTGAATTTTATATTGTTAGGTGCCAGATTTTGTATTTTTAAAAGAGTATTAAACTTTGGCTTACAGTTCATTTCTTGGGATCGCCTTAATACTTAAAGGGTTGCTCTTAAAATGTCCTATGGGAGGTCCAATGTCCTAGTGCAGCCCTAGATCTGGGGCTAATTTAGCCCCGCAGTAGGGGGACTGTGTCCAGTTTCTCATGCATTGAGGTCTCTCCATTCTGGTTGAGGGGATACAAATTATTTCCCCCATGTGGGAGCTCTGAGAATTATCAGCCTACTGTGTTTTTGTGATTCTTTCCCCAGTCCTGTGGAATTTGACCCTCTGCGTAGGAAGACTAGTTTCAGCAAAGACTCCGGGGTAGTTTCCAGAGCTCCCTCTTTTTGTCACTCCCTCCTCGTTGGTACTTTTCCTAGTAAATTCTACCTGTCTGGGGCCTCCCTGAACTTTGATCTCTGTCTCTTCAGCAGGACCGCTGGGCTCTGTTCAGTTCCCTTCCCCTATGTTGCGGCTTGAAAACTGCCTCCAGGCAGCAAGCATGACAGTCAGAGCGTGTACTGAACTTGTTTCTTTTTCTGGGATCACACCCTGGGTTGCTTGTCTGAAAGCAGTCATATCATGATTTGTAGCTGTTTGCATCTGGAGGGCAGTTCCCACGGCCGGTCATGCTTCACGGGCGGAAGTGGAAGTCCCTCCCCATCTGTCTTTGATGCATAAATTTCTTCCTTATTTGACCTGTGAGTCTAAGATACATATATACATATTTATATATGAATACATATGAAATTATGATTAGAGCTTGCTTTTCATCATCTTGTGCACTTTCCCGTGTTACTCTAGTCTACGTGACCACATTTCTAGTGGCTGCAAAATATTCCTCTGAGTGCATGTCCCAGAGTCTCTTAACTAGTCTTGCAGGGCTGACTGAACATGTAGAAGTTGGGGAAGTCTTTTCTCTAGGTATGAAAAGTGTGGCCTTGACCTCCAAGGCCTGATGCCTTTGACTAAGAAGAATGGAAAGCATCTGGCAACCCTGAACCAGGGCCACTGATGACTCGTTCATATCCTCATGTTGTGAATTTTACCTGTAAGATGATGTCTCAAGGAGATACACCTACATCAACAACAAAAGAGCACAGAGAAACAGTCTTACTAGAATTTTAGGCAAGTAGGTCCATAGCAGAACAGTAATATTTATGGAGATGGCACAGCCTAGAAACTCAGGGCTTGGAGTGGAGTTAAGCATTCTTGGAATATTGTCTGATAAAAGCTTGTGTCGCCATTTGTGATGACAAGCATGTAACTCAGACCATTTCTACTTAGAAATGTCAAGGGGTAACCATGAATAGAGGAGGAGAATAGGCATATGGCTATTACTTATAACTGAATACAATTGCAAGTGCACAAGTTAACAAAAATTAGGGAAATGCACGGAGAAGGCATCTAGGAACCGGAAGGCCTGAGATGTCTGGCCCAGCTCTGCTGCTGGTTTTCTGTGTGATCTTGGGCAAATCCTCTCCTATAATGGACTTCAGTTTCCACTTCCTACATGTAATGAGGGGGTTGGGTATTTCATACTCCGTGTCACGTGGGGCTTTGGTTTTGTTGTGTTCATTTAATAACTGTTTAGTAAATATACTGAAAAGATGAAAAGCACTCTCTAAAGAAGCGAGAGCGTGAGATGCTTTTGGTCTCTTGCAGTGTTACGGGCACCCCTTCCCCTAGCTCAGAGCTAGAGCTTTGGCTGTGGTGAGGGTGGGTGTTGGCGGGCAGTGAGGGGTGGGGAGGCTCCCAGCCACGCTCGGAATCCAGCAGATCCCATTCACTGAGCGCTCACTGTGTGCCAGGCACCATGCCCTGCTCTTTCCCTGCTTTAGCTCTTACTAGTTCTTCCAGCAACTGTGACATCCGGGTGATTATCTTCATTTTTCCAAGTGATGAAAATGAGATTTTGCAGGCATCAGATAGTTGTCTAAGTAGCCAGGATTTGTCCCAGAGGCCAGTCTCGCCTTCACCCACATGCTCTGGTTCTCACCTTGTTAGCCGCAGGCCTCTTGCACCTCAGGGAAACACACTGTCCCCTTTGTGCCCCCAGCGGACAACGAAAACAACATCGCCTCCAACCAGTCCCGATCACCACCTGCTGTCGTGGAAGAGAAGTGGAAGCCCCAGGCCCAGAGGAACAGTGCCAACAACAGTAGGTCTCTCCCAAGCTGGAGCCCGGGGCTGATGGAAGTCTGCCCCACCCACCTCCAGCCCCCTCTCTGCTCATTCCCCTCCGCCCCCTATCCCCACCCTGTGCCTCCCGTGAGGATGCAAGACCACACGTAACAGTTTCCAAAGCACTTTCACACCTCAGACCCTGTTGGTGGGAGTTCTGACCTCACCGGATGGACAGAGATGGCCCGGGGAAAAGTGATCTGTTTGTGGTCAGAGAACACAAATTAGTGACACAATCAGAATTAGAATCCACTCTCCACAGTTCCTCTTGTCTGCTTTTTCTTGACACTGCAGTCTCATGTATTTTATTCAATAGAGACTCCTTTATTAGAGAAGATTTTTATACTGAGGAAGAGATTAGACTAGTTGGCTCCAAAGGTCCAGATGAATGATGCATGCAAGTATGTTGCACACATACCACTATAGTCTGATCCCATACCCATGGCAGGCATTACTAATCAATCAGAGACCGTTATTCCTGTAACATGATGCATGCAAGTATGTTGCACACATACCACTATAGTCTGATCCCATACCCATGGCAGGCATTACTAATCAATCAGAGACCGTTATTCCTGTAACACTGTCACATGTTAAAGATGGCCAGCACCACCAATTTGTGTGCAAGATTAAATTGATTCATAATTCCTAATACTAGATGCTTTGAGTATTAGGCTGCTGCCAGACCAAGGAGCCCTGAATGCCAGCATTAATCACACCTCTCTTCGTGTCCCCCACCAGCCACCAGTAGTGGTTTAACACCCAACAGCATGATCCCGGAGAAGGAGCGGCAGAACATCGCGGAGCGGCTCCTGCGGGTCATGTGCGCCGACCTGGGTGCGCTGAGCGTGGTGAGCGGGAAGGAGTTCCTGAAGCTGGCCCAGACGCTGGTGGACAGTGGCGCCCGCTACGGGGCCTTCTCGGTCACCGAGATCCTGGGCAATTTCAACACGCTGGCGCTGAAGCACCTGCCGCGCATGTACAACCAGGTGAAGGTGAAGGTGACGTGCGCCTTGGGCAGCAATGCCTGCCTGGGCATCGGCGTCACCTGCCACTCACAGAGCGTTGGCCCGGACTCCTGCTACATCCTCACAGCCTACCAGGCGGAGGGCAACCACATCAAGAGCTACGTGCTGGGCGTGAAGGGCGCGGACATTCGCGACAGTGGCGACCTGGTGCACCACTGGGTGCAGAACGTGCTGTCGGAGTTCGTGATGTCAGAGATCAGGACAGTGTACGTGACGGACTGTCGGGTGAGCGCATCCGCCTTTTCCAAGGCCGGCATGTGCCTTCGCTGCTCAGCCTGTGCCTTGAACTCGGTGGTACAGAGCGTGCTGAGCAAGCGGACGCTGCAGGCCCGCAGCATGCACGAGGTCATCGAGCTGCTCAACGTGTGTGAGGACCTGGCGGGCTCCACCGGCCTCGCCAAGGAGACCTTCGGCTCGCTGGAGGAGACCTCGCCGCCGCCCTGCTGGAACTCGGTCACGGACTCGCTGCTGCTGGTGCACGAGCGCTATGAGCAGATCTGCGAGTTCTACAGCCGCGCCAAGAAGATGAACCTCATCCAGAGCCTCAACAAGCACCTGCTCAGCAACCTGGCCGCCATCCTGACACCGGTGAAGCAGGCGGTCATCGAGCTGAGCAACGAGAGCCAGCCCACCCTGCAGCTGGTGCTGCCCACCTACGTCAGGCTGGAGAAGCTGTTCACGGCCAAGGCCAACGACGCGGGCACTGTCAGCAAGCTGTGCCACCTCTTCCTGGAGGCGCTCAAGGAGAACTTCAAGGTGCACCCAGCGCACAAGGTGGCCATGATCCTGGACCCGCAGCAGAAGCTGCGGCCCGTCCCGCCCTACCAGCACGAGGAGATCATTGGCAAGGTGTGCGAGCTCATCAATGAGGTCAAGGAGTCCTGGTCGGAGGAGGTCGACTTTGAGCCTGCCGCCAAGAAGCCCCGCTCTGCCCCCGGCGAGAACCCCGCAGCTCAGGAGGACGACCGGCTTGGGAAGAACGAAGTGTACGATTACCTGCAGGAGCCCCTCTTCCAGGCCACCCCTGATCTCTTCCAGTACTGGTCGTGCGTGACCCAAAAGCACACGAAACTCGCCAAGCTCGCCTTCTGGCTCCTGGCCGTTCCGGCCGTAGGGGCCAGGAGCGGGTGTGTAAATATGTGTGAACAAGCACTTCTAATCAAAAGGAGGCGACTGCTCAGCCCAGAAGATATGAACAAACTCATGTTTCTGAAATCCAACATGCTTTAAGACTTCCAGGTGAAAAAAAGAGAAAAAGGAAAAAACAGGAGAGAACGTTAGGGAAAAAAAACCCCACAACACTGTCGCAAACAAAGAAAAGGAATTTTAAGTTCTAAACACTGTGGACCTCATTATAAATGCCCCCTTGGAAACTTAAGTGCTTTTTTCAGTGTGTGTGTGCATGTGTGTGCACACCCATGCGTGCGCACCATGGGCATGAGCGGCTCTGTGCTCACCTCCATGGCCGCGGAAGTGTCACACACGCATGCACACATACTACCCTGGTGCATGTACACACGCCTGCTTGTGGGCGCGTGGGCATTAAACTGGGTGTGTCAGGAAAGCTGAGTGGGAAAGAGGGAAGGTGCTTCACCTCCTTTTCTCAGTAAGGGGGCTTTAAAAGACTCCATTTTCAGGTGTGCAGATTGGTAGAAAGCTGATGTTGTAAAACGTTCAGGCAGCTGAGATCTGAAGTAACTTGACGCTCTCTGTCCTTCACCCCATGGTCCCCCTTTGCCCTCCATCCCCTTCCCCAGGCCTTCCTGACCCTAATGCACCCACCTCTCCCCAGCTGCCCTGCCATGGATTCTCCAAACTGCATCAGATGGACAGCTTCTGCACTGGACTTGGTTCTCGTTCACCTTCAGGGCATTGAGCTGCTGCCTTCGTGACACTCTTGGGTGTCACAGGGCAGCCGCCTTAGAAACACACCTATCTATCTCCCCAAATCAGGAAAGGAGACTTTCAGAATATAAAGCTGACCTTTTGCTTTTTAATATAAGATAGAAAAAAAAAGACATTTTTCAAAGAAGTATGGATACTGTCTCCATTCCTTAATAATTTTTTTCCTAACATGTTAGCAGTTTTTACCTTCTTTTTTTTCAAATTTGATTTAGACTCTGCTAGGAGGCACTGAATGTCTATAACTTATGTTTTGGAGGGTTTTTTTTTTTTCCGGTTTTTGATTGCCCTTTTTGTTCCTCAAGTCACACTGTAAACTAGCTCATCTCAGTGGTAGATTTAATATCCTAAGGTTTTTATTAGCCTTCCCTGGACAGTCCGGTTTTCATGTATTCGAACAGCCAAGACCATGAGCTCGGCTGTGCTGTTTGGAGACCAGGAGTGGGGTCAGAGTCACGGATTTCACAGATGTGGGGTTCGGTGGAAGCCATAGGGGAACATGTGGCTTGGGAGTGCTCCTGAATGTAGGCAGAAGACTGCCCTCCTGGCTCGCTGTTGTCTGGTACTGCGAATGTCTTGATTTCTATACCCAGAGTGCATTACACTACTCGCCATGTCACTGACCCTTCCAGCTCAGCAGGGACTCTTGAGTTGATCCACGTTCACATTCATCACACCTCAGACCGACAGCCTCCGCTCCTTCCCCAGGACCCCGGGGATTCCCGTGGTTTCATTGCCCACAGCCCTGGGGGTCCCCACACAAGCCTCAGCCCTCCTTCTAGGACAGTAGTTGAGCCCGGTGCCTTGTGGGCCAAATGACGGATCTTTTGAGGGTGGAATGGCATTAGGCCACATTCAACTTAACGCTGTGAAAGATGTTTCTAGGCTTTTCTCTCCACGAGCAGTTTAAAGTTCTACACACTCAGCCCAGATGCCGACAGGGTGACCCTTTCCCCTCACCAGAGGTGGTTCCGTCAGGATCAGTGCTCAACTTCCCACCCCACCTCTCAGCGAAGAGAGTGCTGGTGGTCCCACATCCCCCCCGTCCCCCGCTGCCTGTGACCGTGGGATAGAGGTGGTTACACCAAGGGCTTCAGGCTGAGGATGACCATCATCGTGGGAGGCTGTTTGCAAAGGCACATTATACCATCCTGGGGGTTGACTTAAGTCCTCTCCATCCCTTCCTAGTAATAAAGCATTATTCAACTGCGAGATACCTCGACTACAAAAAGCACTGTACAACAGCCCTCTCTTCCCAGTCCGTGACAGTTAAGTTGGAGAAGTAAAGTTGACTTAAAAACTCAAGGCTTAGGATCGTGGACCAGAACACTGTCCCAGGTGCCAAGCATGCTCGCTTTGCCTCATGAGAGCTAACCTGAGTCTTGGACACATTGAAATGCATCAAAGTGGGCCATTTCCACATTCACTCCAGCAAGCCATGGTCTCAGGAAGCACCATGCCATTTCCTCTCCCAGAGAAGTTCACAGGTGTTAATTCCACAACACTTCCAACTGGGGTCACGCCGTCAGAAGACCTTCGATCTGCACTGGACAGTCACCTAATGTCCTAGAGACTATGGGAGCGTCAGCAAACTTTGATGAGACCTTTGGGGGCATTCCAGAAGGTGGTTGCCAGGCTGCTGACGGTGACATGCCTACAGCAAAAGGCCTCCAGCTCTGCTTTGCTGCCGGGGAAGAGTCCTCATCCTGGCACTTTGATCCACACAAGGAGGATGAAAGCTGCCCATATCGTGTGGTCCGTGGGAGCCCGTCCTCCTCCTGAGAGCAGAGCTGTACTGGTGTTGCCCCATTATTGGGCTACTTGCTTAGAAAACAGGCATTTCACTTTCTCGCAAGGCTGTCGGGACCAAGCCCAGATATGTGTTCTTCTCTTTGGAACGTGGGATGTCTGTCCCCGCAGCATGAAATTTCGAGTACATTGTACTGAATTCCAGGTATCTAGTCATATGTGTCACCTCCTGTTCTGTCTGTTCTTTTTTCCCACCTCAGTTCAGTCCTTAGCACTTGGCTCGCTCTGCAGGTTTGATGTGAGTGCTGCTAGGTACTCTGAAAGCTGTCTCCCGCGGCTGCCTCATCCGGGTATGGGAATAAGGTGGCAGGAAGTCATTTCTCTCTTGCAGCCTCTGGTTCTTCAGAAACTGTCTTCGCCAACAAGAAAGGCTGTACCAAGGTGCCCCCTCTGCTTTCTCATGTGGGCGGTTCCCATAGGGCAAATCCTGCTGTGATGAACAGCTTAATAAAACCCAAAGATCTCACAGGTCCAGCCACTGGCCCCTTATCTCCAGCAATATCCACCTTATCCAAATTCTAGCTCAGCCAAAGGATTGAGGTCGCCTCTTCCAGTTCATTTCCCAACACCCAACCTGGCATTGACCTTCAGAAGGATTTTGTCTTCTGCCTCCCAGCTCTGTGACCGCTATAGGACCTCACAGCTCAAGGTGGTTGCCTGCGGACTTGGACCCAACTTGTCTAAACCACGTGATTCCCAGGACAGAACTGGACTTTGTGCTGACATACAGAGATGCCAGAGGGGAGGCAGAGAAAACACCTCCACTCTGCGGAGTCTTCCCCGTCATCTGAGGTCAGTTGGCTTCACCACCAGAGCCCAAGCCAAGGACCACAGCCTTGTGGGCGGTCCTTCAGGTTTGGGGTAACTGGGGGTCTCAGCTCCACCAAGAGCAGCAGTGCCATCCCAGCAGAAAGCCACCTGCTGCGTCCACCAGCAAGGATGCTTTGCCACCAGCCTGCCTGACAGCCTCACGCCTGGCATTCGGGGATTGGCTCTTGGCTGGGAAAATGGTGCTGTGGTTTCTTGGTGAGGAGAGGACAGTCCGATGACACAGTTGAGAAGTTCTGGGTCTCCAGGTTTGTAGGAAGGACTTTGACACCAGCTCAGCTGGTGGGCTGGTGAGTGTCCTGTCCTTCGGTTTGCTCCTTTGTCTCCTGCACTTTCAACAAACACCTGAGAAAAACTCTGCAAGGCGTGTTTTCCACTGTGAAGCTGAACCTCTGCCTTTAGGGGTCCCCTGGGCTTGCCCCTGGACTTGGACTAGACTCCTTGGAAAGCGGGCGCCTGAAGAGCTGTCGGCGATGCAGCGCACACTCACAGGGGCCCCAGGTTCACGAGAAAGGTTTGGAATGAAGCTGGGGTGTGGGTAGAGGAGGGAGGTCCTGTGAGAAATGGCCCAGGAGGGGACAGTAGCTGGATATCGTCATCACGACGAATGTGCTTGTAGAGACGGGAAGAGGAGGTGCCCGGGACACGGCCGGCAGCCTCCTCCCGCCCCAGGGAGCTGGGGCGAGTTCATAGCTCTGCCCTTGTGTTAGGAACAGCGACAGCGCCCCTGTCCCTGGGATATACCTGAGGGAGGGCTTCTGGAAAAGCTGATGGGTTAGATGGGAGCGAGAGGCGAAGTAAGGCTCAGGCTGTCCCCTGGAGACAGTGGTGGGGGGGCTCCTGCCTCAGCCCTGCCAGCCCCGCCCCAGCCCCTGTATCCAGCTGGGCCAGTGGGAGAACTGGGAAGGGGCCTGCCCCCTCTTCACTGTGGCTAATGTTTGCTAGGCCAGTTATGGTGAACCAATGATACAGTGTTTTTTCCCTCTTATGTTTCCCTCCCGGTTTGCCCTTTTCAGGGTTCTCTGGAGGATTTTGTTGCTGTCGTTGGGTGTTTTTCTTCCTCTCTCCTTTGGGTTTGAGGATCATGTGGAGCCCGGCCTTTCCCTGAAGGGAGGGGCCCTGTGGTTTCTGTGCGAAGAGGCACCTTGCTCCCGCTTGGATGAGGGTGAAGGCGTCCGGTTGCTGTCTGTTGTATTCTCGTCCCCCCCACCACCACCACCACCATGGGCGCCGCTGTAAAGATTCACCTCCTGTACAGAGAAGGATTTGCTAGGTTTGCAGTCAGGTGTCAGCATAAGGTCCCCCGGGGGTCCTCCCCACCCACGTGTCCCACCAGGCACCTTGACTCTTCGAACCAAAGTTCCTTAAAGGGGCACCGCCCAGCCTTGTCTGCAACCTCAGGTGCCTGGGATCCCTGTGGCGCTTCCTGAAGTCCAGGTTGGCAGAGACCCGCTGGGTCTGAGACCAGCCAGAAGGGGGGCTCCTCCCACAACCCAGGTGCCAGCCGGTCCCCGCCTGGGACCCTTCCCTCCCTCCCAGCCAGGGTGGCTGGGCTCCAAAGCGGTGAGCGAGCTCATGGACTGGCACGGGGCTGGGACTCGCCAGCCAGGAGAGAGCGGGACCTGCGGGGCTGGAGGCGGCCAGACCCGCTGGGCAGCGCGTCTGGGACCATTCAGGTCCCGAGCATCATTTTGTACAACCACCTGAAGCAGAGATATTTTTTAAAAAGCATAAATTATTTTCAGTTGTTCTCTGACGATCCCACCTTTTTCTTCTCCCTGCAACTTCACGTCGGTGATTCTTTCACATCAGGTAAATCTTGAGAAAGCCTTGGTGCCCCCTCCCTCCCAGGCCCCACTCAGTAACCACGTGTGTGCACCCCGCCCTTTCTCAGTAGTTAAGACATTCTAGGCAATACCATGGGCACATCTGACTGTGTCTCTCTCTTCGAGTGCAAGAAACTCAAGTCATCTTTAAAAAATACAAAAAAAAATTTACAAAAAAACACAAAAAAATATCTTTTTTAGGCCAGAGTTTTCTACAGGTATTAATGAATATTTTTCTTAATCCTTATAAGTTTTATGTGTTTAATATTTCTTAATACCGGTAGCATTAATTTATACTTTTGTAGCAACACAATATTTTTATAAACAGCCAGTGCTTGGCTAAGTCTCCACAAGGGGTTTATGCAGGGTTATCTTGGGACCCTGTGTACCATGTACTGTATTTAAAAAAAAAAAGTTACCTAGTGTCACCCTTGCTGTGTTAATTAACAAAAGACGTTGTTTGCAGTCTCCTGTGTCGTTGGTGTGGATCCAACAGCTCTCCAAGGAGTCACATTGCATGGGGGTTGAGTTGACGGTTCTTGTGATACGTAAAACCCCCGAGACCAAACTTGAGGGTTTATTTAGGGTTTTCTGTTTGTCCTTTGGGTTTTTCGTTTTACTTTGTTTTGGTGCCGTTTCTCCATTTACAGCCAAATCAGTTTTGTGATGTTTAAAACTTTTAATGATGTCAAATGGAGGAAAGGAACAGAAAAAAAAAAAAAGGTTTTTACAGAGTAATAAAATTTAAAACTCAGCTGTTTAAATGTTGCTGTTTTTAACCTGTCTATTCTTGTCCAAAAGTGGGACATTCCCAGGGAGAAGAGGAAGGTTCCACTTGGTTCCTTAAATCACCAAAAACCCCAGCCCAGAATTCAGCACCCCTTCCCCCCTGAATTCTTGCAACATTATTTCCTGGTTGGTTGATGCCAAGGCAAAAAGACATCCTTTTAATGGTTAGAGACGATCAGTTGCTTAAATGATTTCATGTCAGTGTTGTATTTATGGTTTTACAATAAAACGACCTTTAGGAAAATGGTGGCGTGTGGTGTTCTTTCTTGGGTTCGAGGTTGGGCCGTGTCGTCCTGTTAGAAGCAGGACACTTGGGAGTGACAGATGGAGTCCATCCCCGGGGGACCTGTGTGAGGCCAGGGTTGTTCACTCCTCTCAACTCTTGGCTTACCTCGAGCACCAAACCCACGCCAGCGATGTCTGATAAGTGAGAGAGGGACGTGGCCGCAGGAAGACGTGGCCCCCGTGGGCCTTGCTTGTGGAACACCACCCCACAGGAGGAGTGGATTGAATCTGAATCCTACAGGCCCAGTGCCGAAGGGACTCATGCGAGTTCACCTTGCTCAGCGGTCATTCCTGTGACGTTGTGTGTTGTGTGTACTGTCTGTTTTCTGGGCAAGAGTGCCTGTGGCTTCTGCCGAATTCCTGGTGGCGTCTGTGACTCAGGAAGTTAAGAAGCAGTGGGAGCTGTGGAAACACATTTCAACGCAGTGTGTGGACACTCTGTCCCCAACACAGTCCGGAATGGAAAGCCTGCTTTGGGAGAGAAGGCACTCTCCACCCCAGGAGAGGTGCAGGCAGAGCCCAGAGCCCTCCGCAAGTGCTAACGGAGCCACAGGTAGACCCGCCAGGCAGGGCAGCCGGGCCATCCCTCTGCTGCCCTCCTTCCTCTGCCCCGTCGGAAGCTCTGAGCAGCGTCCCGAGCTTCACGCTGCAGACACCTGCGCGTCGGCATTGGGTTGGATCATCAAACTGAAGGCAAGTCCGGGAGAGAAGTTGCCACCAGAAGACAACTGTGGCCTGAGCAGCGGGGAGGGTGACAGCTTCTAAAGCGGGCCTGCTGCTGCCAGAACGGCCCTTCAAGGTAAAACCGCATCCAGCTGCATCCCTGTCCTCAACCAGGTACGGAGGGGTGCTCTCCTCAAAGAGGATATGCTACTTGATTGGCCGAACAAATACCATCGAACTGCATAGGTGACAGCTCCAACCGGTTGTGAGGCTGGACCAGCCTCCCGGGGCATCAGCCCTGCCCTCAGAACCCCGTCTGTGGGAGTTCCCCGCTGTTCAGGGTACTGTGCACATTCCTGAGCCAGTGGTTGAAGTTTAATTGAGAGGTTTCTACTGGATCTAAAACAAAAGCTGGGAGTCCTACTGGGGCTGGAAGATTCCTCCCTCGCGCCTCAGAGTGTCAGGATCCAGTGAGGCCAGGGAGTTGCCAGAGTCTTCATACAGCTGAAGGGCCAGCCTTTCAATTTAAAATTAAAAAAAAAAAAAAGGATGTTTTTCTTTAGGAAGCAGCCACATCTATTTTGTAACAGACATGTGACCAATATCTTTAAGAGACAATTTGAGGTGAAGCTGTTTAAGAATCAAGTGAGTCATCAGGGCAGCCACTTTGCTGAGAATGATTCTGGTCCCTTCTGAGATGAGCGGCCTTCTGGCCAGAGGGTCACAGATAAGCTTCAACCCCGTAGAAGGGAAAGGGACAGGATCCAAGGCAATTTTTCTGTAGTGAAGTTTTAGTAAGTATCGGAGGCAAATGCTTCCAGGACCAGGCAGGGAGGCAGGCGGGGCCAGTAACCTGCACTGGAGGCCCCGTCTTCAGGGCGTGCCTCAACTCAGCTCAGGCCCCTTGGCGTGCAGGATGCAGGACCAGGGCTCCTGGAACTTACTTTTCAAGAGAATTAATAAACCTCAATTTGTATATGGAAGCTCCCTTTTTAAATGGTGAATTCAGAACTGTAAAAGGTACCTGAGTCAAGCATTCCATCCACCAGCTGAGCTGAGGCTGGCCGGCCCGCCTGCGGCTTATACTTTCTGGTTTAGGCATCTGTCCTTCAGGTCACTTCAAAATATCCCTCTTCAGAGTGATACCTTCCAACAGCCATCGGCAGCCGGCCCCGGTGTGTGAGGCACAGCATGGACGCAGGACGTGGTAACGTTTATTCCAGCCTGTGTCCCTGCCCCTGACCCCACCCACTTCTGAGAGTCCCAGCCATGGCCACAAACCCTGTCCCTCAGGACAGACCTCTCTTTTGGAACATGGTAGCCCCATGCTCAGGACTTTGGGGGAGAAAAAGGGGGGAAGATTTATGTGGTCCGACCAAGGAGGCTGCAAAGCTCGCTATGCCCAAATCTTTGCCTCTCCCAAATCCTTGTTCATCCCTTCAACAGGAAATGGGTAGCCCTTGCCTTCCTTCCCTCCTGAGGGTCTCTTAAGCAAACAGGCTAATGGCAGGAAAGGGACCCTTGACTGAGTGTGCCGCCATCCCTCAGCACGCTGGTCACCCAACCCCAGTGGAGAAGAGGCGCTGGCCCTGCCTGGGTTCCTGCCACCAGGTCAGCGTCCCACTTCAGAACACACAGCTGGGGTTTTCACTCTCAGCAGCAGAGTATCCATCAGGGCCAAGTTGGTCCCTCAGCTGCCCTGGACAGCCTACCTGCTCTCTTCCTCAAGAGAGAAGCCAGGCCAGATCAAGCGCTTCCAGCTTGGGGCCACGGCCAGCTGGTTGTCCCGAACACAATGCAAAGGTCAGTAAACGTTCTCCTTCTGGGACAAAGGGCCAGAGGGAGGAGCCCAGGAGATGGGATCTTGGGCTGCATGGAGAAACAGCCTGAGGTTTTTCAGCCCCTGGCAACTACCGCTGGGGATGTGGCTGTGAACCAAGTAAAACACTGAAGGGGGGTTCCGTGCAGTCAAGGACAGGGGAATTACCTCGGGCACTTGTGGGCACACGTGAGGGCACAGTGATTTCTTCTGCCCCCTGGGTTGCTCATGAGCCCCGTACCCAGATATTTTTCCTCTTTTCTTTTCTAGCTTTATTAAAACAAAACAAAACAATCCCATTTTATACAGAACTGTGATTTATGTTCCATAATTTGCATAGCCAATTTCATGTACGGCAGACAGTCCTATTACATTTCCAACACATACATTTTTCACTTCTGGGGAAAGCTGGGGCTACTCGCACCCCCACCCCAGCCTGTCCCCCCACCCCTCCCCCATCTCATTGTACATTATGACGACAATGAACAGTCAGGACATGGAGTTCAGGAGTCTACAATTTGGTTTTTATTGGAACCTGCCGTGGGGCACTGGGGCAGACACTGGCCCACGCCCTCCCTGCTGTCCCGTGGACCTCTGGCCGGTCAGTTGGAGATGCGCAGCAGCTCCTCGTCCCCTGTGGACACAGAGAGGCCCAGGGAGTAGGTGTGGTGGTGCCCAAGGTTCTGTGGGTGGGGACGGTCAGGGGACGGGGAGGAGGGAAGGCAGCTTGAGCTGAGTTTGGGCCTCAACTGGGGCCAGAAACTTCTGCTTGCTAAATGACTTGATATCGCCAAAGTGCATTCCATAAAATGATCTGATTTTTTTTTTTTTTTTTGCCTCCTGATTTACTTTAGGTGCCAGTTTCCCAGTGGGGAGATAAGGCACAGAAATCTTAGATGGCTGCTGTTTCCTGGAATGCTATTACCGGAATCATTATAGCATCACCACCATTATTAGTGACTGCTGCTGCTAGATGAGTGTGAGCTGTGCTATGACCGCTTAGTCTGGGAAGTCGGTACTCTCTCATTTTACAAAAGAGAAAACTGAGCCTCAAACTGGCACTCACACAGCGTGGCCAGCCCGAATGTGGCAGTGCCGGGAATGGAGCCCAGGTCTACTCGACTCAGCCAGTCCTGCATTCCCTCTGCCTGCACCTGGCCAGCGCCTCCCCAGGTGCCCCATCCCAGCCAGGGTAAGGCCTGGGGCTTGGCCCCATTTTACAGGTGGGAAACTGAGGCCCAGAGAGTAGATGGGTTGGTTACCTGGTACAGAGTTCAGAACTCAGCTTTCCAGACCCCCACCCCCTACTAGGGCTCTCCTACCTGGACCCCAAGAGCCCCTGGGCCCAGCCTGGCATCCCGCAGGGCCTCCTACCTTCACCAGGGACTCCACAGTACTCCTTGCACTCCTTCTCCGAGTAGAACTGGTTGCCGTTGCCCTTGCAGCCCCCATAGAAGAAGGGGACGCACTTCCCCCGGACAGCATCAAATGCCCAGAGCCGGATGGTGCTTCGGCAGGGGCCGGGGACTATGGGGAGGTTGCAGGCCTCTGTGGAGTAGGAGGGAGGCACAGAGCATTCGAAATCCTTATGACCGCTGACCTGAGACACCCAGCAAAGGGCCTGAGCCAGGGACTCTGCCCGTCTAGAACACCTAGTCCCCTTTTTGTAGACTGAGAAACAGACCCACGAGAAGAAATCCTTGCCTAGGGTCACCCATATACAAGCATCCAATTTGTCTGACTTCAAGAAACTTGCCTTGGAATTCCACCACTGGAGCATCCTCTCTCTGCTGCCTGTTCAATGGGGAGGTGGTTGGCTGGGAGGACAGGGTCATGGGGTGCAGTGTGCACGAAGGCGGGGCCTGCACTCACCCACAGTTCGGCAGGTCTGCAGACACTCCTTCTCCGAGACGAAGTTGTTGCCGTTACCCATGCAGCCACCATAGTGGAAGGTCTCGCAGGCCATGGATGAGCCGTTATAGAAATACCTCTTGATCATCCCCAGGCAAGGACCTTGTGAGAAGCCCAGCTGGCAGGAATCTGCGGAGGGGCAGAACAGCAGCATACTGAGTGCTGACTGTGGACCTGTCACCCAGCTGGATACTTTAACATGTATCATTTCATTTCATTTTCATCTCTGCATTAAGAGGAAGTGTTATCAACTCATTTTAAAGATAAGGAAATTGATTCTCAGAGAAGTAAAAGTGACTTGCCCAGGGTCACATAGAGCTGAGATTGAAAACTGTGTTTGTTGGACTCCAGAAATCAATGCTTGTTCTATTCCATAACATGACTAGAATGGGTGGGAGTTACCAGCCATCCACAGACCCAGCATCCCCTGTGTTGGTCTTGGCTGCCCAAAGGTTCCTTAAGGATAGTAGTTGATGATACATTCACCCACACCCGTGCCAGCCAGCCTGACCTCTGCCTGAGGTCCTGTCCCTGTGCCTTTGGCTCATCATTCCTGCCCCTAGAATGCCTTCCTCCATAAAACCCTACTGAGATACCTGAACATAGCATGAATTCCCTTCATCCAGGAAGTCCTCCTTGATCCCCTCACCCTTCCATCCTCTGAGCTCCTCAATTCCCTTTAGCTCACCCTTCCTTTGGGGTCCATCACTTTCTTCCTTGACTGTGACTGCCTCCTCTACTAGAAGAGAAGTTCCAAAAAGACATGGACAGTTTGTCTCTGTGACCGCAGTGCCGAGCACAGGGTCTGGGGCAGAGCAGGGTGAGGGTTCCCTGTTTGCTGAGAGAGTTGGAGAGTGATCGCTTCATCAACCATACAAAGCATCCTCATGTCCTTCCCCAGGTGCCCCCACGAGACTCCTTAAGGTCTGCTCAGCAGGCTGTTATCCCATTACACAGATGAGAAAACCAAGTCTGGGTGGCTACACAGTGATATAAACAGGCCAAGAACTTGCTTCTCATCATGGAGCTGGGCGTTCCTAAGCTCACAAACAATGCCTTCCACTCCTCGCTTCCCCTACAACCCCTGGCACAGGGCAGAGTACTGGATTTGCCTTTTCTAGGCTCAGTCCTTGATTCTAGCAGAAAAATAAGAAAGAGACTTCAGGATGATGAGGGCAGCCAGGGTGAGCCAACCATGGCCCTTCCTCTCTGGGAGTGTGGCCAAAAGAGGTAAAAGGAGGGTGATCGTTACCTTCCTTCTTGCTGAAATCAGTTACTGGTAGTGCAGCCCCCGATCCTTCCTCTTCTTGGGGCAGCACAGCCCGCCGGGCTCTCTGCGGGAAGAAAAAGAAGCAGCTGTTACAGGGACCTAACCACTGTTGCTCACCTGTACCCCTGGAAGAGATAAACAAACCATTTGCTTTGGAGATCAAGGTGAAGACAGAAACACAGCTACTAGACTGGTTAATGGCCTTTTTCCCAAATGCATCAACCTGAATTCCAGAATAGGCATCACAGGATAGATTTCTAGTCTGAAATGAAAAATCAGAACCTTGACATATAACAATACCTTCATATCCAACTTCCCATTGAAATGCCCAGAGGAATATAATAATGGAAAAGAAATCTATTCCAGAGCTGGGAACCATGGAAGGGCAGCATTCCATCCTAGACACTGGAAGGCATTTCCAAATGTATGGAGTGTGGGTGTGACTGGTTTGCAGGAAGGGCTGACCAGACCACTGTTAGCTGCTTGCAAAGGAAAAGCCATATAGAGAGTAAGAAAGGACTCTGAGACTGACCCTAACACTCCCAGCTGTAGTGGAGGGGACTGCAGAGCAGGGCAGACTGCCAAAGCTGTCAAAAGGATCTCTGGGAGTAGAGCCCACTGAGGCAGGGTCCCAGGACAATTAGAGAAGGCTGAGCGGGGAAACTGCCGGCCATCAGGCAGTCTTCCCGCCCACAGGTGAGACCTGGAATCTGCAAAGGTAAAACTGTAGTAACCTGCAATTTTCCCCTTCTCCTTTCAAGGTACAACTAAAAGCTGTGATCAGGGATTGTCGCTGTGTGCCAGAACCCATCTGAAGCTGGTTGCACATAGGTCTTCCTTGGTGAGGACAATAGAAAGGAGAAAAGTCATGGAATGACTTAAATAGTGCAGCTGCTCAGAAGAATCAGATTAAGCTGGAGAAATACCTCCACTCAACACATGTTGGTAAGAAACAGGAGAAAAAAACCATCAATAAAATTCAAGATGACATTGCATCACTGTAACAGGAGCCCACGGTTATGTAAATGCATAATAGTAGAAAGTTACTGGAGATGGAAAAGATTTTGTAGAATTTAACCACACAGTAGAGATAATAAGCTGCAGTTTAGAGATTATAAGAAATAAGTTCACAGAATAGGAATTCTAGAAGGAGAGGCAGTCAATATAGAAATAATAGTGGAAAACTTTTCCGAGTTGAAGAAAGACTTGAGTTGTCCGATTATAAGGGCTCAAAGGGAATGAGGGAATATTAATGAAGAGCCCCACCTAGAACCTTCCTCAAGACAAAGTTTAAGAGCCTAATAGTGGCCCTCAGAGTAAATGACACTATTTAATGACAGGAGCTGCAGAGCAATATCTGAAGGTTGGGAATAGGTAACCCACAGATTCCTCACTCAGCCAAGCTGCTGATCATGTGATACAAATGCAGAAAGACATTCTCAGACACGCAAGCATCCAGTCGCTTTCCACCATGTATCTTTCCAGAAAAAAAGTACTTGTAGAACTACTCCCAACAATTGAGAGTGGAATCTAAACACAAGAAAATGGATCATGTAAGAGCAAAGAAATGATGGTAGACTAGAAAGCCAAAAAAACAGTTGCAGTTAAATGATTGTTAAAATGATCATGCAACTGAATGTAAATTCTTAATGTAAAAGCAATTCTCAAAATAAAAGGTGGACAATATGAACATCAATCTCAGATTAGACCCACAAGAACAGGGATGTAGGAGGCCTGGAAGGAAGAAATGGACGTGTGCCACATTTCTCTCTTTTGCAAGGGAGGGCATCAGTTATTGTTTCTGAAGGATGTGGATGTGGATGAAGAAGCAGGGACTCAGCTAAGATCTGGATAAAGATGGCAGATTGAAATTTCCTTCAAAATTGCCCTAATACTAACCATTAGCGAAAAATGATTCGGAAATGCCTGTCCCCAAGCATGCATCACCATCACTCAAACGAGGAGAGGGGCATACTTTAAAGCAAAAATTAAAACTCTCGATCCAATAATCGGGAGTTGAACAGGAAGGTCACCAAGGTTCAGCTCCTAACCCTGCCCTCCAACTCCCAGCCCCGGCAAGTCATCATATTTTTAATAACTCTCTCTAATGTTCCCAAATCCTAAGAGAAGAAGATTGAGGGGAACACTGTCTTTTCCCTCTTCTGATGGAAAAATAGTGAAAGTGACTTCTGGGGGAGTGAAAAAGACAAGAAAATAGACCAGAGGCTGACTCTCTCTACATGAAGGTTCTGGGGCTACAGTCTAACGCTCCAGGTGGTGTCACTACAGGGCAGAGGTACCTCACTGCCAGCCCTGACCAGCTGGAATGAACCCACATAGAATATTTACCGGTCCTGCCAAAGAGAAAGCAAAGGGGATATTCCAGCCAACCCTGAACTTCAGAAAAGTGGATGGAACACAAAGTACCCAGAACTTAACACTAAATTTGGGAGGAAGGGATTAAGCTCAAATTTGTGGGAAGAGGGCCAAGGGATAAATGAAACCCCTATCCCACCACATCAGAATAATCAGAAAGCCTGGCTAAAACTGACCAAGCGGGAGTCAGACAAAAAGAAATGGTACAGAAACTATCCATGTATTCAGAAATGAATGAATAAGTAGTCAGAACTAGAGAACGCGTCCAACGTGGTCTTAGACCCTGTCACAAACTGCCTAGTCCCAAGGACTGAAGTCCCAGTGACTGAAGTCCTGCTGTCAGACAGCCCCCAGCTGTCAGCCCCTGTTGGAGACAACCTCAGCTGAGGGAGCCCTCTCTTCGAGGCAGGCTCCCTTCCCAGACCAATCAACGTTGGGTATTAAAGCTCTGCCCCTTGGCCCCATGGTGGAACAACTCTTCAGCATCATCCTGGTTCCAGAGCTTCCCTACAGGGTTGTCCGAGGCATTGTCGTGACCGCCCTGCAGCTCAGCTCCTCTCTCTGCCCAAGCCTCCCTTCGTCCCTTCTTTCCATGAGCGTTGATCTAGGGAAACCAACCTGTGGCCCCAGCTTTGAAGAAAACATAACAAGAAGCAGAAGGAAATTCCTCATTGGCCTCAAGCTCTAGAAGGAAGGGTTGTGGTGGAAGAGAGACTCGTGATAATCCCAGGGGATGCAGATGAAGTGATGCAGGAGGAACCAGTACAGGTGGACAAAGATGCCTCAGGACGAGAGAACAGGTGTTCCCCACATAGCAAGACCCAACAGAGAGAATGGAAGACAAATTCCATATCCTGCGAGAGAGTTTCCTGAAATACAGAAGACACGTCCTCTGCGGATGGAAAGAGCACAGCGTGTTCCAGGAAATTCTGATACAGACGCTTAACCCCAAGACACGTCTTTGTTAAGAAGTTGACTTCTTATCACGGATAAAATTTGTCCAGGCATCTGGGCACAAGAAACAAATTGCTTACAAGGAGAAGAAATATCAGGCTGGCCTCTGGCTTCCCCACAGTGATCAGCAGTGCGGGAGAACCAGGGGGCTTCTTCAGAGGGAAAGAAAGCATGACCTAAGAATATGACACCCAAGCGAAATACCATTCAAGGATGAAGGGAACGGGTAGACATTCTCGAACCGGGAAGAATTCTGGGGTTAGAACACCCATGGACCTGCCTCAAAAACAGCACTTGGTAAAGAAATGGTACTAAGAGATTCACAAACTTAAACAACGGGATTGGCGAAGCTGTGTTATAGTCACTGAGAGCGAATGGAGAACCCATTAAAATATAGAACTATTACTAATTGTCTGGGAATTGCGGCGACAGAGCAGAATGGGAAGAGTATCAGTCTAGACAATGTAAAAGAAAAAGGGAAGAGGAGATGGAACAAAGCTGGAGGGTGTTACTGGCCGTCTTTCAAATCTTGGAGGCAACAGATAGCTTCTAAGAGTGCACATCGTGACGCCAGCCTCTTAAATTTTAGTTCATAACCTTGAGTGACTTAGAGTTTTCTTTAAGAATAAACCTCTTGTGGAGAAGAAATATTTATCTGAAGATTTTTTTAAACTTTTCAAACTTCAGGGTTTTTTTTTAATTCAAGTAAAACTGCAATGAATACCTTCTAAAATTTATAAATAGCAACTGGAGTATAATCCCACTTAATAACAGCTTTTCTAAATCTGAGCCTCTAAATATCCAACCTTCCTTCCATCTGTCCCTCACCAGGTGTATGCAGGTCAAGATTCCTGGAATAATGTAAATGCTGGTAGTTTTGGGGTGGTGGAATTTTTTAAAACTTTCATTTTTTTATATTGCATTACTTTAATCCTTTATAATGAGCACATATTAGTTTTATAAAATCACGGTAATTTTTCTTAAAAAACATGGAAGCAAACAGATAATATGTTAACAGTATTAATTCTATGTAGGAATAAGGACATTACTGTCTATTTTTTTTGCTTTCTTGTATTTTTTCAAACATTCAAGAATATGTTTCTAAAATAAATATTATCTGCATATATATTTACAGATATGTGTACAAATATATACACACACACAACAGTAGACTAAATTAGGATATGTATCATTTCCAAATAATTAAAGATAGAATGAAGATTTAATCAATGTGGCAGAAGGCAGGAAAATAAGAGAGAAGAGGAAGGAAGCCTCCAAAATCAAAAGGCAGCAGAGGGGAGGCATTGGTCTGAGAAGCTGCTTGCTCTCAGGTCTGTGTTTTTTAGGGACATCAATTGACTTTATTTTCATTTATTCAGTATCATTATCTCATTATCGAGTATGGCACTGCTCTTAGGCACTATGCTAAGACCTTTTCTGCACGTCATTGGATTCTAGCACCTGGATGGTAAGGGTGATTTCCCCATTTCACAGATGAGGAAAGTGAGGTCCAGATGGGGCAGCAACTAGCCCAATGGCGGCACCAAGATTGAGCCCAGGTGGGTCTGACTCCAAAACCCACGCCCATCACTGCCTCCTCTCAACAACCCCACCCACCACCACAGCGGAGCCTAAGCAAGTGGGCAGGGTGGGGACGGGATGGGGGACACAGGTACTCACCGAGAGTGGAGTGGGCTCTGGTTCCTGTTCCCCAGGGACACACTCACCTAGGTCAGAGGGCAGGAGAGAGAGAGAATAAGACACAGACATCCTAGACCCAGACAGGCTTTGTTTCTTCCGTACAGTGAATGACCATGTGCCAGGCAGGCACCGTGCTGGGACCTGTCTTGTACATCAGCCCACTTCATGGGCGGCTCCACCCACGTGGCTTGCTGAAGGTCACTCACTGGAAATGCAACAGACTGGTGGCCGCACCGTCAACACCATCTGCATTGTCTCCACCTCCCAACCTGACTTTACAGCTAACATCTATTGAGCACATACTAGATGCATGGGCAGCGCTATTGTATTTAACAGCTGTATCTCACTGACTCCTCACAGCAGCTTCAAAGAGAGGCATTGTTATGCTGTTTTTGCAGATGAGAAAATGAGGCTCCTGAAGGATGACCAGCCAGAAGCCACAATGCTCAATCTGAATCTCAGTGCTCTAACTCCGGGGCCCAGGCTCCTAACTCCAACCCTCTATTGCCTCCTAAGAGGTAGCCATGGGTTCTGGATATAACCACACTTAGAGAGGTGGCAGCAAGGTGAACACTGAATTGGTTCTAGTCTCAGCCCTGCCAGGTACACACTGTGTGACGGGGAGCAAATCCAGGGGCCCGAGATGCCTTTTCTATAAAGAGAGGAAGGGGACTATCGCCCAGCTTATCACAGAGGGTTACAGTAAAGACCTAGGGGCTGGGAGGATGTTCTCTGGGGGCCATGAAGGATGAGGGGGGCAGAAATGTGAGGGGTGGGGGTGCCACTTACCCCTATTGGGCAATGTGAAGATGGAGTCCTCAGGGATGTCCACACCCAGGGCAACCTCCCTGAACTCCTCCAGCAGACTCTCCCGAAGCTCTGGCTCCCGCCCTGCAAGTGGGAAGCAGGGAAGACGCCTAGACTCACAGGTGCCTGGGCCAGCAGGGCCTGAGGTTATTCTGCCCAGGGATTTTCATTTGGGGAAAGTTTGAAAACTGTCAGCCCAATTCAATCTCTTCAGTACACTTTTGGAAAGATCGGCTCCAGCAGAGGAAGAGGTATCTCTCCCAGGCTCCCCATCCAGATCTCCCAACTCCCCACCCAGTGCTCTTCCCACTGGTTCTTTTGAGGGCCTTGAAGCTCTGGAATTTTCCGGATCCAAATAGGAAGATTCCATCTCAAATGGGAGACTGAGATCTACTTCTCCAGGGAGAGCAAATGTTTCTACCTTTTCCATAACTGGATTTTTTTCAGAAGGTAAAAGCAAAAAATCCCTGCTCTTTACCACTCCATTTCCCTAAATTTCAGGTCTCCTCCCACCCCCTACACCCAACTCCAGTGAGCTTATTCAGTTCCAGGCCTTTACCATAGAGCTTGGCAGTAATGGTGGGTCCATGGCGGCGGCTGAATTTCTTGGTCAGAAAAATGGCATACTCATCATAGTTGGTGTGGACCACGTAGGACTCCATGGTCATGTTCCATTCTTCATAGAAGATGCGGGAAGACAAAGAGATCTTCTAGCCTGAGATCCTTCACCCGTTCACCCGCACATCATCTATTCATTCATCCTTCTGTCCACCCATCCCTTCCATATATTTGTTTTTCTATTCATCCAGCTTTACTCTATCTCTCTAGCCATCCATCTCCTCCATAAGTTCATCATTAATGCATCCACCATTATTCCATCCATCCATCCTCTCCATGTATCAATCCATAAATTCATCCATTTTTCCTCTCTTCCTTCCTTCTTTCCTTCCTTCTTTCCCCTCTACCCATTAATCCATTGATTTATCTATTAAATGATTAATTCACTCACTCATCTGCCATCATACATGTATTCACTTACCATTTTTTAATTCTCTCCCTGATTTCTTTATCCAACCATCCATCTACCCAAATACTCAACCCCGACACAATTATTTGAAGCACAGAGCAAATTCAATAAACATTTGCCAGATTAATGAATAAATTCATGTCCAAGTCCCTGTCACTTAGCGCCATATGCACTGTCCATGGTAAATGCTGAGCAAACTTGTACCAGCTGATTGCAGATGCCAAACACAAAGACTGATAAAATCTTGATTTTATCCATTTAGCACCATGGCTTGAATCTTGGATGAGCACATGAGTGGGAGTGGGGGAAGGGGAGAAAGAGAGAAGGCAAAGGAAGAGAGGGAATTTGGAGGAAGGCTGGATGGCATCTCAGAAAAAGGGAAGGAAAGGTTATAGGGGCAGAGAGAGCTGAGGCAGAAGGGAAGAGAGCTTGAGGTACCAGGCATTTTTTAAGCAAAAAAGAGAACTGTGGCTGCTCCTTTGACTCAACTTACTGGATTTGTGATAGAGGAACTTTCCATCAGTGCTGGTTTTCTCATAAGTCCCAGAGAACTTCTCACAGACACCTTTCCTGGAAATGCACAAAAGAAAGGTAACTTCTGGCAGAGACCATGGTCCTGACACCACACTCTCCTGCAGGGCCCTTCCAAATCTCTCTCTTTTTTTTTTTTTGTAATTTTGAAAGTAACATTTCCGAAGATCTGGTTTAATTCTCACACCAGCCCTGGGAGACACGCATTTCACATATGAGGGAACAGAGTGACAGAGGAAAAAGGGACTACTCCATACCATCCTCCTGGCAAAGCCAACACTAGCGTCAGCTTCCTTAACCAAATCTCATGTTGTACTGATGCATCAGGAAGTCAGAATGATAAGTTAACCCACTGACTCATTTATCACTTTGTATCTCTCTTGCCCCCATTTTCCTCATCTGAGAAATGGGTGTAGTGACAGTTTCTACCTCACACGGTGGTTGTTAGGATCAAAGGAGATACTATATGTAGAGAGCTTACAGTAAGCACTATGCACTTATTAGCTATTATTGTTCTGATGATTATTATTTCTTATTCATATATACTGAGCAGCATCTATATGTCAGGCACTGTGCCACCTGTTGGGGATACAGAGGACAGACCTTGTCCCCTCATGGAGCTTACAGTCGAGTGGGGTGGGTGGGTAGGTCAGGGGCAGATGCCGCCAATGTGATAAGTGCCACGCAGAGGGGAAGCATTAAGTGCTCTGAGAGCATAAAGGAAGGCATGTAACCTGAACCTGAGGTGGGGTCAGGGAGGACTTCCTGGAGGAAGTGACACAGAACCTGAGACCAGAAGGATCCGTAGGAATTAGTGCAGGGAAGTAGGGAGAGATTTTCTTGGTAGAAAAAATATCCAATATAAAGGTGCAGAGGATGGAGGGTTCCAGGAACTGAAAGAAGGTCCATTTGGGTGGGTCACAGAGTACAAGGGAGAGTGTGGTGTGGGGAATGGTGAGTGTTTGGGAGCTGGGGGCAGCACTGGAAGGCCATGTTGCAGGAATTGAATTTTATTCCCAAGGGCAATAGAAAACTATGGAGAGGTTTAAACAGATTTGTGTTTTTGAAAGTTTTTTTCTGGTTGCTGAGTGAATAATGGGTTGGATGGAGGGTTGGAGATTAAAGGTGGGCAAAGAAGAGAGAGGTCAATGTCAACAACCAGGAAAGAAGGAAGGTGGCTTGGTCCAGGGTGGCGGCAGTGAAGAGGGGAGATGTGAACAGGTGGGAGGGGTTTAGAAAGAGCACAGATAGGGCCTGACGATGGTGTGAATGGCTGCAGCAGTGGAAAGAGGAGACCAGGACATCCCCCTCCCACCCAGCTTTCCAGGTTGGGGGTGGAAGTGACTTCACTGAGCTAAGGGACACCTGAGGAGCAAGAGCAGGTTGGAAAACAGGCAGTGTTAGGGGTACAGTGGGCCCTGTTCCCCCTCCCCCTCCCCCCGTGCTCACCGCCAATGAATGTTGGTCGTGCTGATCTCCCTCTTGGTCGCTCCCTCCCCCAGCACCAGCGTGCTCACGGTCATCTTGTCCTTGAACCTCTTCAGCCACGGGCAGGTGGAGCCCACGGCCACGAGGAACCACTTCCCGTAGATCTAGGAGGCAGCCACATGTTCTGAGGATCTGGACCTCAGGGAAGACTTGGAGGACATCTGTCCCCCTCCCTCCTCTCAGTGACTTGTCCTCCTAAGTGATAAAATCTCATAGCTAATTGGAGGCCACACAGCTTCCAGGGAACATGGAGCCCCAGTTGTGGAACTTCAGGCACTTGACCAGCTTAGGAAGGAGATGCGCAGGTGGGCTGGCTCCCCTGCCAGCCGAGGACCTGACTCTGCTAAGATGGGGGATCTGTGCTGCACACCTGGATAGGGTCCAAATCCCAGTGCCCTAAGGTCATCACCATCAACCACTGCTTCCCAAGAGCGGAGTCCTGTCTTTCACTCCTCCGAGGACAGCGTGCTTACCAGCTTGCAGGCAGCCCACACCCCCATGTTAGAAGGTATCTCCTTTTCCTAAGCGGAGTCTGACCCGTGGCTAGCCTGCCACCGCTTTTCCTGACCACTCATCAGAGCTGAAAATAGCCCTCATGTCCCTGCAGACCCCTTGCCACCGCAGACCTCCACAGGCCCCGCTCCCCGTGCCCCTCCCCCCACAGCCCTTCCTTAACTCTGAACATAAACAAAATCCATAGGACACCACAGCTACCCGGGCCTGGCTGAACCCTGGGGGTTGTGGGGGGAGGCCCTGTTCAAGGTCATGCAGGGAGAGGGCAGTCCTAACTCCACACACATAGCGCTCTGCCCAGGCCTCCTAATCCCACCATCCTGACTTCTGTCCTGCTGCCCGTCTACCCACAACCCCACGTGCCCTCCACAATCCCTAGGCCTGTGAGGACAGAGGGCCCAGGACGGGCTAACAGAGGTGCTGCAAGGAAGCTAAGTCATTAATGGATGAAGGCTGCAAGGTGGGGGTGCAGAGGAGTCACAGAAGGCTAGGTCGGCGCTGTGTGGGGGCTGCAGGGGCGGGAGTCAGCACAGAGCCTTCTCTGGGGTGAGTTCTAATCGAAGCACGGATCCTCCTTGGAGCCTGAGAGGACAGGTTCAAACGTGAGCACCTTTGACACTGACTGTCAGATGCAAAGAGTTGCAGCTTCAATGAATCCCTGACAGTCAGAGCAGCAGGAAGGTCCCCACCCCTGCAGTTCCAGATGGGGAGACGGAGACCCCAGGGCAGGTGGGGCTTGCTCCCCTCCCCACAGCGAGGCCCAGTCGCTCGGACACCCTGCCATCAGCACCGGAGAGGCCAGCCTTACCCGGGAAAGGTCGAAGTTCTCCTGCACTTGGATGTCGTTGGGCTGTGTCGGCACAGGGCTGGCCCTCACCGCCAGGCAGGCGGTCAGCAGCAGCAGCAGGGCCCCGAGACTCCGCATGGCTCTGGGCTCCCTGGGTGACACTCACGGGCTCGGTCTGGGGAAAGAAAAGCCGCTACCTCCTTGCTCGAGGCAGCCGTGAACTGAGGCTGGGGAAGGGGCCTGCAGCTGTAGGTGACCTTGCTTTTTGCCCTGCTCAGCTGGGACCAATCAGGGCCCCAAGGCCAGGGCTGATCGATCCCTTGTGGTGCCCTGGGTCAGGAGTCCCAAGGGGCCAGGGTAGCTGTTTCAGAGGAGCTGCCGGCCAAATACAGCCTGGTCCAGGTGCAGCCGGGGGCTGAGTTCAGCCCCTCCAAAGGCTTCCCCAAAAACACCTCACCTGTCACAGCATGGGGAAGATGGGCAGCCCCCGGCCCTTGCCACTGGATCATTCCACCTGTGAGCAGGAGGATGCGCCTAATTGGCCCATATCTCATATGGGAAAACTGGGGCCGGAGAAGAGGAAGTGACTTACTGGAGACTACAGGGAGGTCTGCCTGAACCAAGGCTAGAATTCAGGTGACCTGTCCCCAGACTTCCTTCTCTGACCGGTGGCTTCCCATGGTGGGAGCAAATAATAGTAGAATAATAATGATGGTGGTTATGTCATCAGATTCCGTTCACTAAGCACCTACTATGTGCTGGCTGTGTACCTGCCATGGAATGGAGCTTGTCCCCACAACAACCGCTTCAAGTCGGTGCTGTTACAGACAGGACATTTGAGTGACTTACCCAGAGTGTCTCCGCTGGGAAAGAGAGCCGCTGGGAGAGGCAGCACTTGGTGGTGGCTAAGAGCACAGACCCAGGAGCCAGTCTGCTTTCTGTGCCACTCACGGGCTGTGTGGCCTGCGGGGAGTGACTTGCCCTCTCAGTGCCTCCGTGTCCTCATCAGTCAATGGGGATAACAGTGGTTCTTGGCTCAGAGCATCGTCGTGAGGATTGAAGGAATTAGAGCTTGTAAAGCACTAGGACAGCAGTTGGCACATGGTAAGAGCCGAATGTGTCTGTAGCGGGTTGGATAGTGTCCCCCCCCAAACTCATGTGCACCTGGGACCTCAGAATGTGACCTTATTTGCACATGTAATTAGTTCAGGTGAGGTTATACGAGGTGAGGGTGGGCCCTAAATCCAATGACTGATGTCTTCAGAAGACAGGGAGAGGGAGGGTCAAACCCAGAGAGAAGATGGCCACATGAAGACTGAGGCAGATTGGGACGAGGCAGCTGCATGTCAAGGGCTGCCAGCTGACGCTGGGGAGAACAAGGAAGGATTTTTCCTAGAACCTTCAGAAAGATGACGGCCCTCCTGGCGACTTGCTGTTGAACTTGTAACCTCCAGAACTGTCAGAGAATAAACTTCTGTTGTTTTAAATCAGCCAGTTCATGGTGGTTCCTAATGGCAGCTATGCATGGGAAACTATGCAGTGTTCATTACGTTAAAATATTTAAATGGGAATTTTTTTTTAAATCCAGGTCTGTTGGCTTCCAAAGATCAAAACCCTTGCCAGTGACACTGTAGGCCCTTTTATGAAGATCTCTTCTCCAGTGGTCACAACTGCTGTCCTTACTTCTCCCCTGCCTTCGGCATGAAACATACCATACTCACAGTAGCCTCCCAGCTACAGCTGGGAATGACCCCTTCAGACAGACGACTTCAAAAGCAAGACCCCTGCTAATGCGAGAATCGGGCAGTTCCCCCAACACAATCAGTGGCCCCAACAACTGGTATGTCATATCCCTCTGCAAAAGCTACCCAATACAGTCACCTTTCTTCAGTATCAGGAACAAGTGTGTCTCTATTCATAATAAGTGAATATGTTTCCTTTGCTCCATCCCTGACAGCTTGGCTACTGAGGACATTTCCTTTTTGCTTTGGCTGTCAGGAAGCTCAAAGCCATGTTACAAGTTTAATCATAGCAACCATCTTGGCTTAGATTTCTGAGACAATGATCTTCCATCTTGTTCACAAAGTTTCTCAATATTTTATGACATGGTTAGCGGTGGTAGTAAGAAGGCAGTCTGAATTAACAGTACAGAAAGCTGAGAGCCAGAAGACTTGACTTGTTCTGCATGACTTTGGGGATGGCTTTCCAGTTGTGAGGCCCACTTTCCCCACCAGTAAATGGAAGGTAACAGTCCCTGATCTGTCTGCCAAGAGGTCCAGTGAGGCGATATGTGTGAAAGTGCTCTGTAAATAGACCACTGCCTCATCTGTGTGACTGTCTAGGGGTGTCTGTTGTTAGAGAAACCAGAGCTGGTATAAGAATGAAAAAATAACAGTGAATCATTAATAGGAACAGAGCCAACCTCTTAAGGTTGCCTACAGGGTACCACGATGGCTCATCTGATCTTCACAGAGGGTCCTTAATAATTAGGGGTGTCAACCCCATCGGCCCCACGGGAAGCCTGAGGCACACGGGGGTGTAGAAGAATTCGGGCCTCTTTTGGACAGGACTGCTCATTTGGCCACACAGCCTCTCCTGGGGGAGGTCAGAGGCCTGGAGGACGAGCCCGGGTTGTTGATCTCTTTTCCTGCCTCCGGGGATGTTTGCTTTCCTGAGATTATTAACCAGAGCAAACAAGGCAAACTCTGCCAAAGCCCACCTGGACTTTGAGACTCTTTTTAAAAATTAACCCCGGGCCACAAAGATGCAAGATTGGCAGTGATGGGGGTGCTGACCCCTCTCCCTCCTCTGGCCATCCAGGTGGAAGGACACAGGATCTGGGGCTCCTGTCCTCTTAGGGCACTCAGGGGTCCAAAAGTCCACCAGAATTGGCCAGGTTCCAGAACCACTTCAAGGGGAGGCCTCAGAGCCTCAGAGGTGCCCGGTGCAGGGGGGAACAGAAGCCTGTTTCAGATGAACACTCTGGGGCTCAGAGAGGGAATGGGATTTGTTCAAGGTCACCCAGCTTGGAGCCAAGCTACAGAGCCAGATGGGCAGACTCCAGCCCCCAAGCTTTCTCCCACCATTCATTCATTCATCCACTCATTCATTCCATGATTGGTGCTGGGGATAGGGTGGAGAGCACGACAGACTCCCCAGAGTAAACTCCCAGGCGGGGGCAGGGGCAGGGAGGGGTGGGACAAGGGGAGAGAAAAAGTGACAGCGCAGGATGGTCCCTGCCCTGATGGGGGAAGCAGAGGCCAGGGGAGGGAATCCGACCGACCCGAAGAGCAGGAGTTAGCCAGACAGAAGCACACAGGTGGGGCAGGGGCAGCGGTGGGGAGGGGGCAGTCGGGGAGGGTGTTTCAGACAGAGGGGACAGCAACTGCAAAGGCTTAGAGGAGGAACCTGGAGAGAGAAATGCATTTGGAACACAAAAACAAATGAGCAAGCAAAATCCTAGGTCTGAAGCTTGGGAGATAGAGGGACGTGGGGAGAGCGAGGCTGGGGAGGTGGCCGAGGCCTGGCTGGGAGGACAGCCCCGCGGGACCTGCTTGTTATCCGGAGTATCTGGGGAGCGCTGGTGAGTTTTCAGATTTATAACCCAGAGAGACCAGTTTGGAGGCAGTGCAAGTGAGAAGCCCAGGAAAGCAGCTCCCTAGGAGGTTTTCGAGGAGGAAGAAAAGGGTCCCAGGCACTGGGGCCTGGTGACTGGACCAGCAGGGACACCAAGGACATTGGGTGGACGTGGGCAAGGTTGGGGCCTTCCTCTGCTAGCGGTGGACACCTTCCCTCCCCACGAGGAGGTGTCTGGCCGAGCTCGCCCCAGTGCGTGACCTCACCCACTTCCCTTGGACTCAGAGCCTGTCCCTTCGTGGAGAAGCTGGACGTGGCAGCACCCAGGACTCCGTGCCAGTGCTGGGGTTGTTCTCACTGCCCTGCTCTGTCTAGGCTTTGTGACTCGCTCCCCACCCCTGTCCCAAAGAGCCAGGCCACCCACAGACTCGAATCCCAGTCCTTGTGATTTGCCAGATTTGGGGGCGGACGGGGGGCAGTCCTTTCCCTCCCTGGCCTCGTCCTCCTCGTCTGGACCGCCGAATAAGGGTATAATTAACTCATGTGATGGGGCTAAAATAACCTGAGTTATTTTAATAAATAATTTTAATAAATTTTAATAAATAACCTGAGTGAGGGGCATTTGTGAAAGGGCTCCCGGGTGTACACACTGGAGGGACCCACGTCCTCACAGGCACTTAGCACAGCGTGTGGTACCAGGTAAGGGCTCCAGACACCACAGGCATTACGTGCAAGAAGGTGTGAGCATCCCGCGTCCACTAGAGGGCAGCAGAGAACTTCTAGAAAGACCACTGAGGTTTGTTCAGAGTTCTCTGTATAGACCTGGAGCCAGAGGCCTAGAGCAAAGGCCCATAGAAGTCACAGAACCAAACTAGATCCCAGCCTTCCTTGCCCCAAGCCTGCTTACAGCCCCCTGGTGAGTGGAAGACATTCAGCTTCGACCTTGCCTATCCCCACCCCAGCCGCAGAGCTGGACACTTAGATGGGGCCCTTTTAAAAATAGTCCCCTGCCCAGGGAATTCGATTCTCCTGGTGAACCGGAATTGGGTATCGCTGCTATAGCCCACAAAGGCGGTGGTTACCTGAAAAACCACTTGATTAAGTCCCTGCTAAGTGCCAGGCCCCATGCTGAGCACTCCCCAAGCACGCCTTACAGAATTCTCCCGTTAAGGTTCCAGCGTTTTACTATAAGGGTAGCCGTATTTTGCAGACAGGAAAACTGAGGCTGAGAGAGCAGATGACCTGGTGTCAAAGGTCACCCAGCCAGTGAGTAGTGATTCAAACCCAGATCTGTCTCCCTGACACCCAAGTCCCTCTGCTGACCTCCCACAGACACTGTCCCCTGATAAACACCAGGCCCTTGGCCATGTCCTTTGGTGGGGTCTCTCGTCACTGGACCCCTCACAGTGTGAGTCAGTTTACATGAACCCGGGTCTCCCTTCCCCAGCCAAGAGCACGCTCGGTCTCTGCCACACCAAGACCTGACCGTTCCTTTTCCTTGGGGCCCAGCACTGTGCTGGGCACTTAACAGGTGCTCAGCGACCACACGTTAATTGCCTGATTTAGAACTATGAGGAAAAAAGTAGGTCAGGCCCCCAAAAGGACCACTCAACTAGAAGACAGCTAAAGGAGACTGGGAGATTGAAACTACCGGGCCCAAGTCCTTAAATGACAATCAATGAATGAGTGAGCAAATGAACGAGTAACTGGGATGCTCAATGGCCCAATTTAAAAAGCAAAGACCCCTGTTCCCTTTCATCACCGATTTTGAATTAGTCCGTGTATCATGGCTGGAAAGATCCCTAAGTCCTCAGCAGAGTGATGGCTAAGCAGCCGAATTTTGCACCCAGATTGTCCTGGGTTCCAGTCATGGCAGAGACCCTCTCCTGCCTGTTGGATCTTAACTGACTTCAACTTTCTCAAGGTGAGTCTTTTCCTCTGTTAAATGGGGTTAACAAGAGCCCATAGGGACGTAGAAGAATTAAATGATGAGAAACACATCATGTTCTTGCTCCTTGGAAAGAGCTTGGCAAATAGTAAATGTAGCCCTGGGTGGAGGATGGCCTTAGATGTTGTCAGTTTCACCCCCAGACTGTGGGAGCGGGTGGCTTAACCTGAAGACGCAGCTGAGAAAGTGAGGCACTTTGGAGCTGGGTGTCCTTGAGATCCAGCCGCCCCAGGGACAGAACTCGTAGCCCAGGGCCTGGTTCCCTTTGTATCTGGGAAGAAAGAACTCCCAAAGGAATAAACTCCCAAAGGCTGGTCTGCATTCAGGAAGAGGGCCCAGGCATTTTCCTGCTCTTTGCAGGCTGGTCTTATCTGTCCTGCATTAAAGCAGGACCTCCAGAGGCCTGCCCGACGGGTTGACGTCACCCAGTACCCTTGGAGGGACTAAAATAGCTCTTTTCTGAAATCACGAGGCAAGCCAGACTCCCTGGAAAGTCCCACTGGCCTTTCTTCAATGAAGATAAATGAATCTCTCACCATCAGCTTCCCTGGGAGGGCAGTGGGAACTCATCCCTGGCTTCTCTGCTGAATGCTCTCTCCTTGGAAAAAAATCCACATTAGAAGGCTCACCTTGTAGGAAGGAGCTGGCAGAGCTGGCTGTCAAGTTCATAAGTCTGTATAACAGAGTTCAGATATCGATGCAATTCCTCTCCTGGAGAACAGGACTGGTAGAATGTTTGTGCTGAAAGCATCCACCAGTAATAAAAATGGTAATAACAACTAGTATTTATTTAGCACTGACCACATGCCAGGCTCTGTCCTAAACAGCTTACATGGATGCACTCTTTAAATCTTTACCTCATCCCCTATGAACACATGAACGTCTCATAGCGTAAACCAATCTCATCCCCACTCTACAGCGGAGGCCTGAGATTCAGAGAGGTTAACTACCTTGCCCAGGCTCCCACAGCTGTAAGCTGAGTGGACAAGCTGAGAGAGGAAGTAGGTTTGCCAAGGTTCTGCAGCCGGGAGACCACCCAGATCTTCCCCTCCGTGTCCTTTCCACCACACGAAGGCTGGGCCGTTTCTCATTCTTTTGGTTCTGGCTTGGCTGCGGAAAATCCTCCTACATTGGGTAGTCTGTGAATAATTACCTTATCTTTGGAGGTGGTGAAGTTTCCTCCACGGGGAAAAGGGGCTTGGGGAGTCCTCTTCTCTACCTCATCAAAGACCTCTGTATGGTCTGGCTTTGCTGGGTTGTGCTGGGATTGGATGAGGACCACTTTCTCCAAGGAGGCTGCTCTGCTCTGCTCTGCTCTGCTCAATGGTTCCCAGTTAGATAGAAACAGCTCCTCTATCTGCCCTTCTTCTGTGGTCCCACTGGGTGCCACTTGGCATGGTTGTTAAGATTACCTATTCAAGAGCCAGGCCACCCTAGTACAAATCTCACTTCTGCCACCTACTAGCTGTGTGACCTTGGGCAAGTTCCTGAACCTCTTCTTGCCTTGGTTTCCTCACTGCAAGATGAGAATAATAGTACCTACTTCACAGAGTTGTTATGAGAAATGAATGCATTAATACACGGCATTCATTCATAAATTTGCTAGTTGCTATTTATTTCATGCATAGCAATTGCCACTCTGATAGTCCTTTTCCCCCACTTGGCTGGAAGCTCTTTGAGAACAGGGCAGTGGCTCAGTATCAGGCCAGGGTCCCTCATGCCTAGTAGACCAGGCCTGGCCTTCAAGTAAGGATTTAGTAAATGTGTGATGAGTGAGAGACAGCGTGTGATCAGAGCCATGAGCCAAAGGAAGGTTCTTTTGGAAGACACCTCTGGTCAACTTTTAAAGATCTCTTTTTGCTTGCTAGCAAGTGTAGATGTCAGTGATGGCCAGGGGGCTTGTAGATTGCAGGGCAGGCTTAGAACCCAGGTCTCCTGACTCCAGCCCTGGTCTCCAATCACCACACCAACTTGCTTACAAGTTCTAGGAGCTGCTTCTCCTTGTTTCATAGCAAGACCACCTCTACCTGCCCAACCCTGCTCCACCATGTCTGTTTCCTTAAAATAAAGGAAGACAAGTCTTTGGAAGCTCAACAAGGAGATATAAATGGAAAAAGTAATCTAAGAGGCCACAGAATATCCCTCAAAGGGGCTGAAATCAATCTGTTGTGTACCAAACTGAGTAAGTGTGAACTGGGGCAAATGTGTCTTTAGACAAAGGGAAGAAAGACCCTGAGTAAGAGAAAGCAGGGCACAACTGGGGTTTGAGAGAAGGCTGAAGCAGACAGAGAGACAGGGAGCATCTCATGATGCTCTTGGCAGTAGGGTCTCCACAAAATTTCACGTTGTCTCCATGTCTTGGGGTCTGCCTTGGGGTTGGTCACTGAGGGGAGACTCTAAAGCCTTTTAAACACAAGCATCCATAGGCATGCTCTTCCTGAAGCTTCTTTTGTCCTACCTAATCCTTCCAGCCGTGAAACTGAAACAATGCAGCTAACCCCATTCTGCACTGGCTAAGAGCTGGAGACCCCAAGTATCTGGAGAACTCAACCAGGGTTCCAGACACCTCGGCTGATCTCTAGATTTGCCAGCACTCTAGAAACTCATGGACGGCCTTCTAAGCACTGACGAACATCCCCACCCCCAGCCAAAAATTCCAGAGAATCCCTCCCAACTTCTACACAAAGTTTTATAATTTCAGAGAGCTCTTTTAAGGGATCTGGAATTCTGGGAAATTCACACAGTGCTTCAGGATTTCCAAGAGCTGCCCCCAGTTCTAATGTACCAGAGACCTTCTTCTAAGTTTGACAGTTCTAGAGAACTGCCATCCTATTTCATGGGGCCACAGAACTTCCCCCCAATTTCAGTATTCTGGGAAAAGCCAGAAAGAAGTCTTTTGTGGAATCCACAGTTCTCAGTTTAAAAAAAAAAAGACAAATACACTGGATTTGAAGAGTCTTGATACATTACTGGTATGCCATGGAACTACTCCAGGGTTTAGGGACTCTGGACAAGCGGCAGTTCGAGGGTAAGGATGCTGACCAGGAGATGGTCACATGGTTTGAGATGGCAGTAGTGGAGACTGATCGCCTTGAGTCCTGTGTCTATCTCTGGGAAAGTATGGGGTTTTGCTGAGCTGGAACTAGGAAACTGGAAAATCGTGGCTGGCTGCAGTGGGAAAAGGAATCGTCCAAGCACGAATGAAACAGCAATAGCCAGGGTCCCCCTGGGTGGTCCCTGTCCATTCTTCCCAAGACAGCCAAGGAAAAAGCCTTCATGCTCAGTGCCAGGGGCCTCTTCTGCCTGAGGCTGCAGACCTCCCAACAAGCAGGGCCATGATAGAGTAAGGGAGATAAGGGCGCTGTGGAGTGGAAGAGTCCAGGCTCAAACCTGCCGAGCCAGCCAAGCTGATGTGGTATCAAGTCTGAGCACTGTGCTGGAGGATGGCTGGGACCCCTGCCCAGGGGTGTCCCCATGCTCCCCTGTCTTCTCCTGCAGCTCCCTGGCTTGCCCTCCGGCCACTGGCTGAGGCTGGTCTACCTGGAGCCTTGCCTGAGCCCAGCATCCAGATCTCAGGGATGCCCAGCCCGAGGCTAGCTCAGGTACCGCTGATGGAGGTGTCTCATCTGCCCTGCACTGGTCATTTCACTGGTCTCCTGCCTCCAGCTCATCCTCACCAGTCAGTCCACCTGCTAGGGTGGCCAGCATAACATAAGTGCAAATCTAAGTGGTGACTCCTCAAGACCCTTCCACGGTTCCCCCTGCCCTAGGGACAAACCCCAACTCCTGATGTGGCTGACAAGGCCATGCACTTCCTGGCCCTGACAACCTTGGGAACCCAGAGGTCAATGAGCCTTTGCCTCCGCAGCCCCTCCACCTGCCCTGGGCCAACTGCTGTTTACCCTCTGAGCCTTAATTATGGCTCTCGTTGGCGAACCATCCCTGACCCTCTCAGCAATTTTTGATTGGGTGACCCTCCATGCCTTCAGTGCCCTGGGCTTACCCCATCAAAGCACATGTGTGAGACTGGAAATGTCTGTTTGTCCCCTACCAGACTGTGAGCTTCCTGGGCAAAGTCAGCTTGCCCCTTAACAGTCTTCTTTGCCACTTTGATTTGCAGTTGATGCCAATGGTGTTTGTTGAATGAATGAGCGAGTGAATGTATGAACAAACAAAAGAATGAGCCATGTGGGTCTCAGTCTCCCTAACTATAAAATGGGAGAGTTAGGTTAACCTCATGGCTCTTTCCGTATTAAAGTCCGTCCACTTGCACCCCCAATTTCTCATATCACGTCTGGCCTTACCCCAAACTGTAGACCCACTGCATCCTACTGGGCACTGTGCTGGGAATCATGATAGTCCTAAACTCCTTGACCCTCATCAGAGTTCAACAGAACAGGCCATGTACTCCATCTAATTGACTGAAAACCAGAAAGTGGTCCAGGGAGGGTGCTGGGCTCGCCTAGGGTCACAGAGCCACAGCACCAGGACACATGCAGCTGGCACAGAGTACGAGCCCCTCGGTCCACCACTTGCCCTGGCATAAAGCCAAGTCAGTTTTCCCCAGATCCCCTTCATGGAGATGCTCACCATTCAGTCTCCCCATGCCTGCCCAGTGGCATGTAGTAGTTGTTCAATTAAAACTTGTATAATACAGAAAAGGAAATGGGAACCTGGAATATTCCAGATCAGAAGGGGAAGGCGGAGTCCTTGCCTCCTCTCGCTCAGACTCCACCAAAAGCCCCTCCTCTCTGGGATACCCCCACAGGGAAGTAACTGACTAGTCAGAGGACAGAACCAACCAGACTTGGAGATGATGCTTCTCTTTATTTGTATATTTCATCACTGGCTGCCTGGTTTCCCCTGAATCCAGTCTCATTTCTCCTAGTCTGGGGTGGCACTCTCCCTTTGCTCCCTCAAATTTTCCCACCAGCCCCCACCTCTGTCCCTCAGGAACTGTCCTCTGCCCAGCCCAGGTACAGACTGGAGCAGCAGCTGCAACCCCATTTAACAGACGGGGAGACTGAAGCCCAGGAGAGCAAAGCCCAGTCCACGGTCACATGGTGGTCTCCTGGGTCCCCCAGCTTGCCCTCAGCAGGGAGGGAGGACGCGGCTAGGGCTCCGTGTGCCCTCACTGGGGGGTGGCTGGCTCCGGCCACGTCTCAGGGAGCTGCCGATTTGGTCTCTGAGGGCCTCCAGTCTCCGGGCCAGGTTTGGAACTGTGGCCCCACCTAAGGGGCACGGTGAGATTTGAGGCCAGTACTCCTCTGGGCCCTTCCCTACCCAGGGTCCCAACAGGGTCCCAACATCCTCTGAGGAAGCCTCAGGTGGTACCCACTCCCATCCCCACTGCCATGTACACCATGGGCTCCAGCACACATCTGGGAATGCAGGTGGCCCTAGGAAGAGAATTCCAAGTTGGGGAACTAGAAAGATCTTAGAATTCTCACCTTTTAACATGCCCTCTATTTCAGAGACGGGAAGACTAAGGTTTGGAGAAAGTGGGTTCTGGCCCACGCTCACAGAAAACACTGGGGGCCCCTCCCTCACTCCCTTCTTCACCTCTCAGCACTGGCGACGTGTTGAGGGGCCCCATGGGCATGGGGGGCGCAGAGGGTACCACCTCTTCCTTGGTCAGCATCTCTGCCAGGACTTGGGTCTGAGTCCAGTGGCTGTGACTCCTGGGCCAGAGTGAGTTGGGTGGCAGAAGGTGAGCCTTCAAGTTCCCAGGCCTCTTGCTCCCCGACCCCAGTAACCGAGGGCTGGGCCCACCTCTCTCTCAAGTAGTTGGCAGAGCCAGGGCTGCGTGGGGGTGCCCATGGTGGAGGCCGGGCAGACAGGGGCACATCACCTGGGGCCTGAGGGCCAAACACCTGCAGGAAAGACCAGAGCCCACACTGGGTGCCCTCAGCCCTGCCTCTCTGCACCCCACATCCCTGGTGCCAAACATGATACCACCATCCCTGCCACACCTGCCCCATGGGGCACTAAGAATGTCAGGCGGGCCTAAAGGGACGGGGCTGTGGTCACTTTTCCTGTGGGCAGTGGGTGGCCCTGGTGATGTCCTCTCTGGAGACTAGGAACTCCACTTAAGGGCAGGAACCATGTCTGGTCTATAAATCCTCAGTGCCCAGAGCAGGGGCCAGCACAAAGCAAGGAGCTTAGGGGAGAGTTGTTGAATGAGTAAGTGAACACGTGATTAAGTAAATGCCTAAATGAGTGCCATGTAAGTGAGTGAATAAATAAGCAAACGGCAGAGTGAGTCCCTGAAAGAAGGCAGGATGGAGAGGAAGAGGGGAGGCGAGGTAAACAGCTATTTTGAAACTTGGGCAGAAGGAACTCAAAGCCAGCCACTCCCCACCTTGACCCGTCCTGGAGCCTCCCAGACTGCAGACCCCCTGGATCTAGGTCTCTGGATCTCCCAGCCTCCCCGCCCTCGACCTCGACTTTTCCTACCTGTGGCAGGTGGAGCTCCCTCCGTGGGCAGGCCCAGTGGGCCAGTGGTGCTCGGCACAGAGGACAGAGGTGGCAGCAGGGGCAGGAGCAGAGGGATGGCAGGGCCTGCAAGAGGTCACGTCAGAGGCTTTGTGACATCCCTGCTCCTCCCCTCTGCAGGCTGGGCAGAGACTCACGTGGCAGAGGGGAAGTGGCGCCATCACACAGGGACACGGTGGGGCTGGGCCAGGGCCTGACTGGTGAAAGTAGCAGGCAGAGAAGAGGCGCCTAGAAAGAACAATGGGGTCTGCCTGCAGCCCTCAGTGCTACCACCAGGCTAGCACCCAAGTCCCCACTTGTCACAAACCCTCATGGAGTGCTTTCCATATGCTGGGCACTGTTCCCAATGCTTTACATAAGAACTCACTCAATCTCAACTTTAAAACAACCCAAGACGGTAGGCACTATATCATTCCCATTTTAAAGAAGAGGAAACTCAGGCAGTGAGAGGATAAATGACTCACCCAAGGTCACACGGCTGGTAGGTGGCAGAGCTGGAATCTGAACCCAAGGGTCTTGATCCAGAGGTCAGACCTAACTATTTCACTGAGCCCTTTCCCACCTGCCCTCCGTCCCAAGGCCAGTCTCCAGCCGGCAGCTGTGCTCACCGCTCCAGGTCCTGGACCTGGTGGGCCAGGATGCGCTGCTCATCACGGGCCAGGTCCCGGCTGCTCTGCAGCTGGCTCTTTTCTTTCCTGGGAAGAGCAGGCCCCAGGAAGGTGACAGGAGGCAGGGCTGGGGAGTGTCGGTCGGCCCCTCCACACAGCAGCATAGCACAAGCCCCAGGAGGCAGGTGGGGACAGCAGGGGAGCCAGAGACCAGGGAGGGGAGGCAGCTTGGCAGAAGCAGCCCCGCAGTGGGTGGCGGGGCCCTACCTGAGCCTCTCATTCTCCAGCATGAACTCCTGTAGCATCCCGTAGAGGTTCCGCTGGGCCCAGGCCACCCGGGCCCCACTGAGCCCAGAGGCTGCAGGGAAGAGGGAGGTGGCTGGAGCCCCAGGAGCCCCAGCCCCTATGCTCATCCTGCCCCCGCCCCCGGGGACATCATACCCTTGGGGTCCATTTGACGCAACTGAGACCGAAGGAGACGGTTCTCCTCCTGGAGCTGCAATAGCTCAGGCTCCAAATGCCGGGGTGGCTTTGCCACAGGGGACTGCAGAGAAAGAGACCCAGGGCTGCTGTTTATGGTCATACATGACTGGCACTGCATGAGGGCTCCAGGGGTGGGCAGTGAGCGGGGCCTACAATTCAGCCCATACTTCACTGGCCAGCTTTGAATCCAGGCCCAAGGCTGCATCCACCTGAGGGGGCACCTTGTCCTAGCTGCATCAGAGTGCCACGTGGCCTCAGCTGCATGCCTGCTAGGCCCGCTCTAAGCTGGACCCTGACGTCCAACCCCAAACTCAGTTCTGTTCAAACTTTGGCCCAGATTCTGACCCCAGACGAGACCTCACAACAAACTCCAACTCAACTCAGACTTAATCATGATACTAACTGGGATGTCAGCTAGACTCTGAATTACAGCCCGGATCAGACTCCACCCTAGACCTGCAGTAACCCTGACCATGACTCGGCCCCACCGTACCCAACCATGTGCCATCATCAAGATTCCAACTGTAATTCCAGTTCTGACTCAGTCCCAGACTTCAACTATGACGCCAACTCAGCCTCCAACTATTGCCTGATCCCCCACCATCTTCCCTGCCCATCCCTCTGCCTGCATCTCTCTGCTTACCCTAGGGGCCTGGGGCCGAGTGGTGACTCGCTGAGCTCGGCTTGCATACCGCAGGGTGCTGAGAGTCTCAGGAAGGCACTGGGCTGAGGGGGACACGCAGGCCACCTGGGGAGGACTGCCCCTGAGTGTTCCTCTCCTGGAGCCCTCCCTCAGGACTCCACCCTCCCTGCCAGCCCCACTCTAGTACCATAAGGGTGACCCCGCGCCCCCCCAGTGAATCCGCCAGCAGCTTGGTGAGCTTGCTGTCCCGGAAGGGGATGTGGCTCTGTTTCCGCTGGGGGTCCAGCAGCAGGGAGATGCAGTGACCTGGGTGGGGAAAGCAAGGTCCAGCATAGTTACCCCCCCTTGCCCAAGGCCATCCAGCTGGGCCGTCCAGGCCTATGTCTCTCAAATGCCTCTTTCCACATCATCTCGTTGCTCACTCAGGTGGGCCTCTGCCACCAGAATGGGTCTCCTGGAGGGCAGAGATGACCCTGTCCATCCCTGATCACCAGTGCCCACCAAAGGGCCTGGCACTTGGCAGGGGCTCAGGAAATGTCTGACTAATAAACGGAATGAAGAGGCATTCCTGAGCATCTCCCCAAGAGTGCACAGAGCAAGGCCGAGGCCCCAGCTGTTAAGGACTCAAGGCCCAATGACCTGGCAGGTGGGGAGGTGGGAAGATAAGTTAGTGCCCCTCCCCTCACAGGACTTCAGCCTTCCCAAATGCCAAAAGGGACAGGTTGAATGTCTGAGGGCTCACACTCTGCACTTGAGGGCTTCTACCTTCCCAATTAGAATGTAACTGTCTTCTCAGGGTTGAGAGATCCATAAACAAAGTTCCAAGAGGGAAAGTATGAGACAACAGCAAGCTGAGGCCAGAGGAGGCCTGTGGCTTCTGGATCACAGCTCTTTAACTCTCCTCTGTGCACTGGACCTCCTCTGGCTTCCCCATGTGGACAGCTATGTGTAAGGCACAGATGAGGGACTCAGGGAAACAGTCCAGCTGGCCCCAGATCTCACCCAGGGCCAGTAGGCTGCGGTTGATGCTGTTAGCCTCAAGCATCAGTTCCCCACGGGATCCTGTGGTCGTCACCTTCTCACTGCCGGCCAGGTCCACAAAGCACAGCTTCCCACCTGTAGGGGGTCCCCCGGGTTCCACAGGAGGCATCTGCTGGGGTTGGGGAACAGGGCTTGATGGAAACTTGGGAGAGGCTGTCCCCATCAAAGCCACAAGGCAAAGGGTTTCCACCGTTACCTCCTGTGCACGCCCAAGATGGTTTACACCCCCAGAGGTTGACCCTTGCTGGGTGAAGCGGGGCCACCTCCATCCCCAAGCTGGGGCACTCACAGTTTGGTGGCTGATGTAGAGCGTGAGCAGGGCATGGCTTCGGCTGGAGGCCTGGTTCAGGGTGTGAGCTGAGCTCCTTCGACGGCTAAGACCTAGAGGGGAAAAATATACGGAGCTGGACCTGCAAGGAAGGGCATGTGGTCACCAATGAAGAAAAAGGAGCAAAGACATCCAGGTAGAGGGCCGGCTCATGCAGAGGCACAGAGGCAGGAGAATGATGCATATTGGGTCCAGCTCTAGTAGGAATAGATGAAAGGGGGCTGGAGAGAATTGAGTGGAAGAATGTCAGTCTGACTCACATTTTATTATCATCTCTCCCACTGCTGTGTGGATGGAGAGAAACTCAGGCAGAGAGATCAGCTGGGAGGCATGGCATAATGCTCAGCTAGAACCTAGAACCTCAGTGCCCCCAATGCCAGCCACAGGGTGGGTGCTCAGTAAGTATCTGATGAATGAAGGAATGAATGAGTGAGCCTGGAACAGAAGGGCCTTTAGGCTAGGCTAAGAAGTATGACTGTTACTCTCAGGGCACGGGAAAGGTGTAGAGGGGAAGAGGGATGTGGTTTGCTACATGAAGAAGCACGGACTGAAAAGGGAGGGCCTTGAGATGGAGAGATCCCTCCAGGAGGTAAAACTGAGGCCAGACTGAGGCAGAAGCCCAGGGCTGGAGAGGAAGGGTGGGAAAAGAGTCTGGAAGGCAAAATCAGCAGGCCTGGGGGGTGGGGTGGGGAACACCCTTGCGCTGTGTCTGAATTGTTGGTTTGCTGGCCCCTTTCTCCCACAAAGGTCATCTCTGAACCCACAGCTCCAGCCCGGGGCCCTGAGGGCACTCAGTGAATAGCTGAAAAACAAGGCATCCCTCAAACCTCAAAGCTCCCCTAAGGTAGCACGCACCCATTTGCAGAAGTTCCATCAGAGTCCCCAGACTCCCAAACTCCACCACGCGTAGCTGCTCCACATAGAAGCCCCGCGTCTTGTTCCAGCGAACAGGGAGGGGCCGAAGAGACCCCAGGCTCAGCAAGTCTCGAACCTAAGAGATGAGGTGGAAGGTAAAGGAGGGGCCCTCTCTGAGTCCTTGTTCCATCCACCCCCAAACTTTGTGGTCAACAGTCTCCCCTCCTCCATTCTGCCCCTTGACCCAGGCTCCTTGAAAAGAAATGCCTCTTTTTCCTGTGGGCAGTCTCTCTATTCATCTCAGTCCCCCACCTGCTCATTGTAGATCTCCAGATAGGAAGCACGGAGAGTGACAGGGGCACCCAGGTGTTGCACGCGGTCTAACAGCCAGGCGAAGGTCCTTTGCATGATGCCAGCCAGGCTGGGGGGTACAGGCACCCCTTCCCCCTGGGGGCAAAAACAGCTGAGCCTGGGGCTGGGTTACCGCCATCACCACCGCCACAGTTATAACTACCCTTCGTAGAGCACAGTACCAAGTTCCCGCACATCTCATTTAATTCTCAGTCAGTACTATCACTTTCATGTTACAGATGAAGAAACTGAGAGCTAGTAAGTAAAGGGAACACAGTTTGAACCCAGGTGCTCTATATTGGCCAAGCCCCATCACTTCTCTGATCTTCAGTTTTCCTGTCTACAAACAAATGGGCTGGGCTGTAACGTTCTAAGCCCCATCCTTCTGGAAGTCTGCGCCGCCTGCGGCTCCCCAGAGCTTCCCGCCCACCGACCTCTGACTCGTGGGGGCTCCGCTAGTGCTGGGCCCACCTGGGGAGGAGGTCCGGTCAGGGTGTAGGTCTTCCCGGAGCCGGTCTGGCCAAAAGTGAAGACGGTGCAGGAGAAGCTGCAGGCAGCAGGGGTGGGGCTGGACTCAGGCCCGGAGGACGGCAGGGGGCGGGGCTGTGCGGGGGCGGGGCTGTGCGGGGGCGGGGCGACACCCGGCCTCACTCACCCGCGCAGCGCTAACTCGCCCAGGCGCCGCACGCCGCACGCCCGGAACACGTCCTCCTGCGTGCGCGCCCCGTCCAGTACGGCGCCGAAGCGGAACGCCACGTCTGGGCCCCCGCCGGGGGGGCTCACCTGGGGGAGGGCACGATGGAGAAGGGGGCGGGGCACTCTGGGAGGGCGGGGCCCACCTGGGGGAGGGCGGGGCCTGGGGGAATTTGCCGGGAGGAGGGACCCGTCGTCTTCCTGGTAGGTGTGTTTTGGGGTTGGGGGGGCCGGCTGGGGGTCTTTACCTGCAGAGTCCGAGTCCCTGAGCAGTGCAGCGCGCTCTGCTCCCCTCGACGCAGCTCAGCCGCACTCATGGGACGCACCCTGTGGTCCGACGGGACGGAGAACGGGGCGGATGGTCCATCAAGTCTCCACTGAGCTCTTCCTCGCCCGGCCCCCTCCTAGCCAACCTACACCCACCTGAGCACCACCTGGATGGGCGTTTCCGGCTTCTCTGGCCCTTCTGGCCCCTGCTCCAGATTCCGCGCGGGGTCCCTGTGGAGCAACCCGAGTTAACCATCCGTGCGCCAGCAGCTCCTTGAACCTCCCTAAATCTGTACTTACCCGTCGGGGGACCCGCGTTCCTCCATGTCCTGCTTTGCACACGGAGTTAGCTCCGCCCGAGTCTCGTTCTTTTCCCTCCCCAGTACCCTCCCTTCTCCACCACACTGGGACTGGCTATACACACCTTAACATCTCCCACCCTCTTCCCCCTCTTCCCAGGCAGCCATCCATCCGGAAAGTCTGGGGCCTGCCCAGGGCTAGCTAGTTAAAGATTTACCCACCCCCACCTCTGTGGTGGAGAAAGTCTCTAGCTAGGGGGTTCTGGAGTCTGAGGATCACTTGCCCTTGGCCAGTCCCATCAGGAGGGATCACCCAGGCCAGTCTCCTCTGTGCACAGATGGGGATACCGAGGCTGGAATGGGAAAGACTCAGCCAAGGCCAAAAAACAAATCTGGGCAGAGCATGGACGGGGCTCTTCCTACTCTCTCCAGATACTCCTCCTCCAATTTTGTAATCTTCCTCCCACCTTCCCCCTCCCCAGCTGTTCCAGCTTCTTCCAGCTCAGAGCCCAGGGAAGGGAAGGGTCTAAAGGGGTGGGAGGGGCCCAGGTGTCGGCTCCAGGAAGATGTGGTTGGATTCAGTTCCTGAGCTGAGCTGACAACAGTCTCCCAAGCAGCTGGTTAAACATTGGGCCACCTGCCTCTCCAATGCCAAAGGTGATCCAAGAGCTGGGCAATTGTTTAACCCTCCCCTGGTCTGGCTAGGGAGAGCAACAGAGATGTCTGTGAATGTGCTGGGGTGGAGCAGTCACCCATTCAGTGCCAGTCTCCCTCCAGGCTGCGCACTGGGGCAGGGGAATTGCATACAGATCCTGCCCCTTCTGAACTCATAGTCTTGCTAGGGAGACAGGTAAGTGCAATCTAGTGTGCAGGGGCTTCGTGGTAGTGGGGGCGGTGGGGGTTAAGGATTCAGAGATCTGTAGGAGCAGGAAGGTATGAGAGATAGGTGGGGGTGTTCTAGGCAGAGAGGGCATCCTGCAGGAAGGCCAGAATGGGGTAAGGGCGATGTGGGCATTGAGAGGTGGTTTGAGGATGGACCCAGCTCACGAAGGGCACATCAAAGAATCTGGACTCACTCTTTAGAGGATCAGGAAACCATTGAAGGGTTATAAACAGGGAAGTGACACTATCCGTAGGTATTGATCGTTATTATTATTGCCATTCTGGCTGTCTCTGCATGTTTTTGGAATATTTCTGTAAACTCTTCCTTCGAACAAACTTTGATATGAAAGCTCTAATAATCACCCCCTCTTGATGTAACATGCTCTATACCACCAATAATGACAGCCAACTATCAGAGCCACTCAACTAGCAAGTGATTTTTCTTGGGTGGTAGTGAGTTCCTCATGCACTGGAGGCATGCAAGCAAGAGCCAGTTGACCTTTTGGTTTTATAGGGCCTTCTAGCCTGATCTGTAGAGAGTTATGTAGAGCAAAGAGCCACTGCCTCCAGCGCTGGCACTAACGTACCACAGAGCCCTGGGCAAGTCATTTCCCCTTTCTTAGACTTTTCCTTCCTATGAAAAGAGATGAATGGTCTGGCCCTTATTTTCTATAGTTCTGTGATTTCAATGAAACAGTGTAATTGAAAGCAATTCATATATTGTGAAGAATTATTTAAAAGCAAAAATAAAAATCCCTAGCTGAACTCTAAGATTTTTTCAACTCAGAAGTTCCTTAATCTATTATATTTTTTTGAATCCTTGAGGTGGATAGGACAAGAATTACCATTCCTGTTATTCAGATAAAAAAAAACAACAACAGGAAAACAGAAATAGGCAGCGGAGGCTGTCTAAGGAGAAACAGCTGTAAATGGCCGAGCCGAGAGAATTTAAACCCAGAACTAGGAACTCTAAGTCCTGGTGCTGTCTGCTCTGACTGGTTACCTTTTTCAGTTGTAAACCCAGTATGTGAACAAGTTTCTCGTTGAAAGGGTTAAGGACTATCGGTCACTCACATCTTAGTGTGTGTTAGTTTGATGGCACTGCTGTTCCTCCTCAGTCTGGAGTGAGGGGAGCTACACTGAAGGGATGTTGAGAAAAGTGCAGAGACAAGAGATGTGTGCTTGCTGGGGTGTGATGAGCTGTTTGGTGGAGACTTTTGCCCCAGCCTCCTAACCCAGATCAGAATGTGTCCATTGCTGGATGTCCACAAGCAAGAGCCAAGTTCTGGTTCTGTTCTCCAATGGTAAGTGTGAACCTCAGCTACCCTTAAATTGAGCATTCATTTAGTTAAATTTTTAAGCCCCCTCTCTGTGCTGGGCTTCCAGGCACTTGAGATACATTAGTGCACAAAACGGACAATACTAAGTGTGTGTGGGGATGTGGAGAATCAGGAACTCTCATGCACTACAGGAAAAGGTATAAATGCAACCATTAAAATAAAAAAAAAACTGGCAACATCTGCTGAAGCTAAATATATGCCTGTCCTGTGACACAACAATTCTACTTCTACATCCGTGTCCAATAGAAATGAGTGCGCACTCCCGCCTGAAGACGTATATAAGAACGTTCGTAGTAGCTCCATGGTCATATGACCTCCACCACCTCTTGCACTGTTTCTACCTCCATCATTGCCACCATCATCATAACCCCATCACCATCATCACCGAAATTCTACCATCACCACCAATACCTACATAGCAGGTGGTGCCCATAAACATTTAGTCACTGCAACCACCATCTCCCCAAACATCATCCCTGTTACCATTGTGTGTAGTCTGTGTTTACTCACTTGAGAGAATTCAAGATGGGCCCCCAGCCAGCTGTACCCTTCCTTGACCATCGTGCTGCCTGTTCCAACAGCTGGGACGGAGTCCCTTGGTGTCCCCCTCCCCTCTTCACCCCGTTTTGAGCCTGTCCTCTATTCCTAGACTGCACATTTCCCCGGGAGCATTGGGCGCCCATGCTTGAGGGAGGGACAGAGGGAAGGCATGTAGGGAAACAGCATCTGAGGAGCCTGCTGGACCCTGCAGGTGCGCAGCTTTGGGCCTCACTAGAGGGCAGCAGAGTATCGCGCCAACTTGGCCCCAGGGCTCGTCACAAAGGAGGCTTTGTGCAGCGCAGGAGGCTCCTTCTATACATTTTCTCCTGAGCCTGTGCATTGTGGAGGGGCGGGCCAGCGTGGTGTTGCGGAGGGGATCGAGCTGACCCTCAGGAAGTGCTCTTGGGGGCGTGAATAAAAGCAGCGTTGAGCAATCAGGGAACCCTCCCACACATACTCCTGCTCCTGGCTCCGGGCCCTTCAGTCCACTCTCCTCCCTTCAGCCCCAGCCATCCTCCCTGAGAAAACCCTACCCTGATTCCCTGGGGCCTCAGAATAAAGTCTGAAGTCCCCTGGCTATGACTCAAGGCCACTTGGGATTAAGGTCATTTGGTCTCTATCTCCTGCTGAGCCTTCTGATTGCCCATCTCCACTCCTCACACCCACCACCCTCCACTCCTGCATCCTGTGCTCCCGCTCCAGGCTTTCCTAGGCTTCCCTTTGATGCCTGCTTCCCTCTGCTGGGAGCCTTGTTCACTTCTACCTGGTGAGTTTGCCTGCAAGCCTTCCCATCCAAGGAAGGTTTTCCCCGCCACCCCCTACCCACCAGGTCAGGTTCCAGCTGTGTCTTTGTCCCCACAGCCTCCTGGGCTTCAGTCTGTTACAGAGCTGATCACACCGGATTGCTCTTCCCATCTGTCGGGGAGCAGGGACTGTGTTGGCTTCATCCCCAGGGTCTTTGAGCCAGCACAGGGCCCTGCCCATAGTAGGAACTCAACAGATGTTGGTGGGAAGAATGGAAAGAGCCAGGAAGGAGGAAGGGAAGCTGGCGAGAGGGCTGCTGGACGCATCCCTGCTTCCCTCCCTGACCTCCGTCTCTCCTCCCTCCCTTCCTCTCGAGGCTAACCGCAAGCACTCAGCTTCGTGGTGTAAGGATTAATTTAGGGACTCATTTATCACGGAGATCATCAGCTTCTGCCACAAAGCTGCTCTCAAATGAGCCCAGAAGCTGAGTGACACTCCTCTTGGATCCAACTGTCTGCTACAAATTTAGAATTCCTGGAGGGTGGAGGGCAGGCTCCAGTGGGCCCTGGTAAGCCCAGGTGTCCATGTCCCCTGCTCTTTCCAACACATGATGCTGCAGGGCTCGTCCCCATTTGTGAGGTGCAGAGACTGAGGCCCTGCAGGAAGAGGTCGAGCTCAGTCCAGGGCTCACCCTTCCAGACAGCCTTGTACTGGATTGATGTGGAAGATGAGAAAGAAGATCAGCGAGGATGGACTTTCTCCATTTATCACATGACACTCATCTGTCACTGTTTCACTTGTACACCACCCCCCACCCCACCTCGGTAGGGGAAAAGCTAGATGGGTCCAAGGCCTGTTGTGAAATTTTCCAAGCAGAGCTTGCTGTGATCTTTAATTGAAACACCAATGTGGACCATGGGACTCATTTCACAAAATTCTCCAAAGCAGGGACCTTAAGGGATCACTGAATTAACTTCCCTCTGGCCCCCTAGCCCATTTTACAGATGGGAAAACTGAAAGGGGCCAGCATAGGCTGGAGCAGCTGTTGCATTTGTGGTCAAGAGCAGTGATATTTAGGATGAGATGGAAAGAGTCCCAGTAACCCAATGGCACCCCTGAACCACCCCTTAAGTGCCTGGCTCCTCACCCAGCTTCTCTGCTGTATATGGTGGGTACAGGCAGCCACGCCAGGCTTCCTGCTAGACGAAGAGCTTCTTGAGAGTAGGGACCACATCCCCATGCCCAGCAGAGAGCCTGGCACAGAGGCACACCCACTGTCTGTCTGATGAAGGCATGAGGGTCCTGCAAGAGGGAATAAAACTGCCTGAAGCCAAACTTCATCTCTTGGTGAAGATGACCCTCTGTTGGTGGTTGTGAAATCAAAGGACCCAGCGTTGTTGAAAATCCTGTTGTTTCTATCATTTTGACTCTTGTCTCCAGAAACAGAACCAGCTTTCCCCTGAGTCAGTCCACCCACTGCTCACCCGGGAATGACTTACCTATGAGTTGGTTATCTTCCTCTAAAAGCCATACTGTAAATACATAAGGATGTTAAGGGGTGTTAAGGACCATCTCTTGCACAATGATGCCTCATATGTCTGGAACCTTCTGGGTCAGAGGGCTGGGAGTTAATATTTATTGAACTCTGGGTCCTTTTTCTACTTTATTTTAATTAGTTTTCAAAGCCACCCTCTGGAATGAAACTACAATTGTCCCCCTTTTACAGATGAAGAAACTGAGGCTCAGAGATGTTTGGTGACTTGCCCAAGGTCAAGTACCCACCCACTAAGTGGTGTAGTGGGGATCTGCCTGTCACTAAAACTTGTGTTCTGTCCTCTACTCTCTGTAGCCTTTTCCTATGAGCTGTTCTGCAAAGCTGAACTTGGATAACTGAAGTTGACCTTTCACGCACACAGTTTTGCCTTAGTTCTACCATCTCTCTTGCAACATGCTCCATTATCGGTTTTCTCGCTGCCCTGCCTTCTTCCCTGGGGAGTGTTGAGTGATACTTTAAAGCAGTGGAGCTCCACCCCTGGCATCAGAATCACCTGGGGACTCCAACCCCCACCCACAGAGATCCTGATTAGTTGGTTTGGGGGTGGGGACCAGGCACCAGTGTTTCCAAAGCACTCCAGATGGTTTTCATGCACCAGGATCGACAGCTTCGGCTTTCAATTTTTCTTGGTGACCAAAGTCACCGCATGCAGTGTGTCTTGGGCTATGTTCTGGTAGAGTGATTTCTCAGACCCTGATGAGCATTTTGAGACCTTGTATCTGCTTTCTCTGGAACACTTTTCTCTTGGGACCAGACTTCTGGAACAGTCATTCTCATTGTGGCCCCCAGACTCCCTCTTTTCATTTCTAGCTTAGACTCCACTGAGACATCATAGACCAAACAGAGCAGGACTGCCCACAGGCCCTGCCTGCAGGGACCATGGGAATCCATTAAGAGTTTTCTAGATTCTACTTCCCTTCTAGATTTCCTCCACAAAAGTTGATAGGAAGCTGTTCCTTGTGTGAGGTGAAGCTGCACATTCAATTTGAATGTTAATTAAGTGTACTCAAAGCACACCCACTATGTGCCAGGTTACAAACTAGGTGCTAACAATCCACTGTGTCATTTGCATTGTTTGGTTGAGTGTAGACAAGCTGAATCCTCTCCCAGGAAGCCCTCTTGGATTGGGATGGGAATTCTCCTGTGAGGATCCACACCCTCCCACACCTACCAGCCCCATGACCTGAACCCATTTGGTGGGGGTAGGGGTGGGCATCACTATCTGTCTGCCTTGGAGAACTCTCAGCTCTCTGAGGGCAGGGACTGGTTAGTGAATCAGGGTTTGTCTATTAAGCTGAACTACTCATAGCAGCTGGAACCAAATGCCATGGGAGCACAGGCGAGGAAACTGAATCCTGACCAGAGAACAAGGGCTAGAGAATCTAGGAGGGCTTCCTGGAGGAGGTGTCGTTGTGACAGGCTTTAAAAATGGATAGGAATTGGGGCAGGCAGAAGGGAGGAGAGCATTTCAGGCAAAGGGAACAGCACGAGCAAAGGCCCAGAGGTGGGACGAACTGAAGAGCAAACTTGCTTAGTGGGATCAAAGACTGGGAAGTTTGGTGGGATCATACTCCAAAATGCCAGAAGACAGATATTTCCGTGGAAGTTCTGGGAATGGTTCAGCTAGGAACCTGCTTCACTCACTCCTCCAGATGAGCAGAGCCTGGGGATGTTCTAGTGCCCCTCCTTGTGATTATTCAGTCTCTTCCCAGTAAATCCCACCCACTTCATCAGCAGGAGGACACTGAATTCCCTCTTGGGTGGGTGCCAGGCCCCACTGCTGACTCGCCCCTCTGCAGCTGAGGAGCTGGAACGCAGAGCTGAGGCTTCCACATAAGCCCAGCCGCCAAGCCCTCAAAAGCTGGTCCCACTGGAGCAGCGGGAAGCACGTCTCTGGAGCCCACAAAGTCATCACTCCCGCTCTGTGACCCAGGGGAAACACACACACACACACACACACACACACACAGAGCCTCAGTGTGTGAGGAGGTCACTGGACCAGAGGCATCCACAACACTGCCTCCTCCAGGGCTCTGGGATTCCTGCGAGCAAACTTTGTCTCTGCGTCCCTGGGGGAGCGGGAGGGGCTAGGGGAGACACAGCCCCCCACAGCCCCCCACAGCCCCAAGACTCCATCCCTGAAACAGCCGTATTCTCTCACCAAGACTCAGAGGATCTGACGAGCACCAATTTCTAGGGCTCTGCACCCTCTTCATTTCTTCTTGCCAACCTCACCTCTCTGGACCCTTCCCAGTTTCCATAAAGTGGACCCTGTCCTGTCTCCCCCGAATTAAGAGGGGTGGTGTGCTCTCAGCCTTACCTGTCTCCTTTGGCACTACTATTATTACTGTCATACTAGTTCATCCACTACAACTAGTACTTCTACTACCATTGCTACCACTATTTACTAGTACAACTGGTACTGCTAGTACTCCTGCTACTAGTATTAGTAATACTGGTATTTCTCACTACTACTTCTACCATCACCTCTACTGCTACTATTAGTATGTATACTACTACTATTTTTACTAGTGTTACTACTACAAGGAACTACTATTTATTGCTCCTTACAATGGCAGCAAACGTTTCAAATGTGCCAAACACAATGGGCCAAGAACTGGGCTAAGCCCTATCAACTGATGTAATTGAATCATAGCAACAGCCTGCGATGGTATGAACCCTCTTTTGACTTTCTGGATGGGAAAACTGAGGCTTGCAGATACTAAGGAACGTGGCCAAAGTCACAGGGACAGTAAGAGACTGAGGCAAAATCTTGCCCAGCAACCTGACTGTGGGGGCCAAGTTTGAGACCTAGATGCCTTCTCCTCTCCTGTCCTTTGTCCGGTTTCCTGAGTCCATCCTTGGATTGTCCTGAGTCCTCAGGAAAAGATTCCCTTAAGCTGAAGAAGGCAAGGGGACCTACCCTTTGCAAGATGTCTAGAGTGCTGTGAGCAAGGTACGTAGTAAGTGCTCAATGCAGATGTTGTTTGAATTCATTGGATTCTAATAAAAACCCTTTGAGGTCGGGACAAGGATCCAGATGTTACAGTTGGGGAAACTGAGATTCTCGGAAGTGCTGTGATCTGTCCAGAGGTAGGGTTGGGACTGTGTGCCAAAAATGTCTCTTCATGACCTCGAATATGACATGGACTGTTCACCCCCAAGCGTAAACACTTCCAAGTGCATTGCACTTTACAGTTTACAGAGCTCACACATCTATTGCAGTACTTAATTCTCACAGTGACCCTCAGAGGGAGTGATCGACTCCATTTTTTGGATAAGAAACTGAGGCTCAAATTGCTAAGGCAGCTTTTGAAACATTCCTGGGGAGTCAGGGGCAAATCCAGGATCTGAACCAATCTCTCCCTCCATAGCCTGAGAGTAGGGACCTCTCAGCTGGAAGAAATCAAGAGGCCTCTCTTGGGATAGGCCTCCTACCTTGCTCCATCCAACCACCTCAGCCCCTGTGGTGGGCTTGCCCACAGCCCCAAGGGGCGGAGAGAACTGGTTATTTACAGCCTGGTACTTAAGGGCTGGCCAGGGAGTGGGGTGTGGGCTGGCCAGAGGGCTCTGTGTTCCCAAGAGGGTCTGGCCTTTGGCTGCTGACACTTAGGTAGGGAGTCATGGAATACTGTCCAAGCCATCTAGGCTAGCCAAAGCTGGGCAGGCCACCCTCTCCCCCAAAAGTTAAGGTGTAGGTAGCCAAGATGCACACAGGCAGCTCATTCAATCCCCTCCAGCTCAGCTGACCCTGTCCTGGGCTCTGGCCCAGGCTGGGCACTGCCCTTGCTGCTCCCGAGAGATGGAAAGAGCAGACAGCAGTCCTGATAGGGGCCTGAAGCAGCCACAAGGGACTGAAGATCAGTTAATAGCAAACACAATATGCTCTGAGCACTTACTCTGTGCCATCCTCCATCCCAGCAGGTCTGTAAGGTGGAAATTACCACCCATCATGGATCCCTCTCCCCCTTGTATGAGGATTGTTGTTGCCACACTGAACCCCTGCAAAGCACCAAGCATTTCCTGCCTCAGGACCTTATCACGTGCTGTTCCCTCTGCTGAGAGCACCCTTCCTTCAGCTCCTCACATGGTTGGCTCCTCTGTCTTCAGGTTTGAATTTAAAAATCACCCTTCAGTGATGTTTTCCCTGACTCCCCGGGCTAATATGTTCCCTCAAACCACTGCCACCACACATGTGCGCGCGTGCGCGCGCACACACACACACACACACACACACACACACAGCTTGTCTCTCACCCTCCTCTGCTTCCTCCCCAGCATTTGTGTTCATTTTTTAATCTATTTGTTGATGGAGTCTCTCCCCGACGAGAGCAAGGACAAAGTCTGTTTTATTGACTATCATGTCCCCACAGTCCAGCAGAGAGCCAGACACTTAGAATAAACGTTTATCACATGAAGAAATGGCAGGGAAGCAAAGGCCCACGTCCTCACTGGGGGCATCATTAGCACGAGAACTCACTCTGCCTTCCTGCAAGGCGCCACTGTGCCCCCGTGAGCATGCTCAGTGATGACATGCATTCTCTGCAGTGTTTCTTCCTCAGCCCCAAAGGCACGTCCTTTACATGCAGGACTCCGTGCCTTCTCTGCCTTCCCTCACAGGCCCTCCAGCCTCTGCTTGCATATCTCCAAAGGACAGGGAGCTCACTCCATCTGTTGTAATATTAGAAGTTCCCTTTCAATGCTGTGTGACCTTCCGAATGATGAAAACAGGCTGTTCTTCACAAATTCTCAAACGCTGAAGAGGAAGAATTTCTTTTTTGTTGTTGTTTTTAATTTTGGGGGGGGGGTAGGTAATTAGTTTTATTTATTTATTCTTGGAGGAGGTCCTGGGGATTGAACCCAGGACCTCTTGCGTGCTAAGCACACACTCTACCACTTGAGCTATCTCCTCCCCCCAAGAAGAGGAAGAATTTCTGTCATTAGCATAAGGCTTTGAACTTTGACAATGCACTTTTCTATTTGTTCATTTGTTTCCTGAGCCCCAACCACGGGCTAGGCCTGTGGTCATCAAGTAGAGAATAAAACAGCTTGGTGGCTGCTTTCTCAATGACTGTTAAGATCTGTGAGTCGTAGAACAGCCCCGGTGGTGGTGAGGGGCACGTGCTGTAGATCTAATGCCTCCGAATCCTCATCGTGCAGTCACATCACCCGAGCATCTTAAGATGCAGGTGCTGGTACAGCAAATCTAGCCAGAGAATCTGCATCCCTCAGGCAATACCGATGCTGCTGGCGCATGGACCACACTTTGAGTGACACGATGTAGACCCAAATGACAAAGAAGGAGAGTGAAGCCCGGAGTGAGGAAGGGACTTGCCTAGGGTCACCAGGCCAGGCAGCAGGGGCTGAGAAGGGACCGTCCGGCTCCCCCGGCCAGAGCTCTGGAATTCACGGCACAGGCTGGGCTCAGTGTGTCTTTGTGAGACGCAGCATACCTGGACTCACCCAGGCTGCCCGCCCCTGCCCATGAATAGGGGGCCTCTTTCCTTCCTGCAGCAGGCTGGCGGGCGCACGCCCACAGACGCCCCCTCCCCTGCGCACACACTCACACACACTCACACACCCTGGCCAGCCCGGCTGCCCTCCCTGTTTGGGGAAAGTCAACAAGAGCATTTGAAAAGTCTTTCTGTGTGGAGAATCTGTTTGTATAGGGGGAGGAAACGGAGAGCTGGCCAATAGGTAGAAATATTAATGAAGCTTGTTATAAAGGGCCCATTCACGGCTCTCCGAGTAAATAGGGCTCTTGTCGGGCTGCCACGTTATCTGCCAAGTTCAAGAATGTGGTTTGAAAAAATAGAATTTAAAGGGGTGAGGTGGAGCCTTAAATGGCCAGCCTGCTGGAGCTGGAGCCAGAGACAGGAGGAGCCTCTGCTGAGGGGCTGGGGGCACTGAGGCTCTGGGTCTTGGGGTGAAGGGTGAGGGGCTGCCCAGGAGAAGGGCAGGGAGGAGTCTCCAGAGTGCCAAGCTCAGAGAGGATGCTACCAACTGTCCACCATCCACCGGCACGGGAGGCCCGGTGCGGTCCCTTTCTCCCCTTGGTGTCTGGCCCAGGGCTTGCCATTCGTCTGCTCAGCCCCCTGCATGGTGACGCGGGTCAGGAGTGGAGTGGGGCTGCAGGGGTGTTCCAGTCCCAGCTACCTGTGCTGCTGGGGGACACGGCGCCTTGGAGTGCTGGCAGTGGGGTCTCTGAGTGGCGGGAGGACGGCTTCTTTGTAACTCTCATCTGTGCAGCCGTGGCTACTTCTCAAAGTGCAGCCATCTTCTCTCACCCCCTAAATTCTGCTCTGCAAATCAGAACCCAATCAGCACATAAGAAAGAGCATAAGAGATAGGCTTTCAATCCGCTCATCTCACCCAGGGCACACTCTGGGCTCTGGGAAGGAGAATGACCAACTCAAGGTCTTTAGCAGAATTGGGACTTGTTTCCCCCGGTTTCTTATTGGACCAGGTCCCCAGGACCGCGAAGGGTGCCTGGCCTAGAGGAGGTGCCTTGGCATTTCTTGTGCACAATGTTTTATTTTTAGTCTTGGACTTAAAGCAACTTATATGCAAGGGTCCTGTCTCATGCCCAGTTTGCCCCTGGCCAGCTGTGTGGCCTTGGGTAGGTGACTTGGCCTCTCTGAGCCTCAGCTTCACCTTCCATTGTAAAATGGGGTTATTGAGACCAACCTCTCCTGTTGAGAAGACTCAAACAGAGAATGTTGGTGAGGTGCCCAGTGCTATTTCAGGCCCTTGGTGGGTGGCCCAGGACAGTGGCTGTGGGCATTTCTTTTTCTGTCCCAGCCTGTGGCACAAGAATAGAGTCTCCAGGAAGACTGTTCCCTGGCCTCCAGGTTTCAGGGTGTGGTTTCCTCTTGGGTCCTAGAAGGCTGCCCTGTGTGGAGGGTCACAGGAAGCTGGTAAATAAGGAGTCAGGGGCTTCTGGCATGGGTGACATCAGGTGGCACGTGGGTGTGAACTCTCTCGAGGGGCTGAGACAAGGCCCTGCGGGAAGCGCAGCAAGCAGCTGACCTGCCGTCCCTCCCCCGAGTGGCTGCACAGACTCCATCTCTGTCAGTCAGGAGTTAACCTGTGCGTGAGGAGAACATTTACATTGGCTTTTCTTTACAAAAAAAAAGGGAGGAAATTCTTATAAAGCAAAAAGGAAATAATCAATGCAAAACTAAATGGAAACACAGAAACAGAGTTTGAAAAGACTCTGCCAGCTGCTTGCTGTGTGACCTTGAATAGTGGGGACTTACGGATACTTGGAACACAGGAAGGCGGTAGCATCCCTTTAAGGGGAGGTGGTGTAGTGTATGGTCACAAGCACAAGTTTTCAGGCTCACAGACCTGGGTTCAGACCTGGACTCTGCTCCTCATTGGCTGTGTGACCTTGGGCAAGTGATCACCCTCTCTGGGCCTCCATTTCTTTGATCTGTACAAGAAAAGAGAAGAAAGAGTTAAAGTGTGTGTGAAGCCCTGGCACATCATGGATGCTCATTAAATGTCAATTTCCTTTCCTTTCTGGGCCTGTTGGCAGGCCAAGGGGAAGTGTCTGACAGGTCTCACCAGCCAGACCTGAGAGGGACTCAGCACTGCAGGCCTGGGCGCCGGCACAGCCTCTCAACAGCCTGATGCTGACTATGTCTACACAGCCCTTTACAGTTTGCAAAGCACTTGCCTACTCACCATTAGAGCCTCAAAAGAATCTTGTGAGGTGAGCATGGCAGTGTTCGCTACCCACGGCGCCAAGACTGGGAGTGGGTAAAAGACTTGAACCCAGAGCTCTTGGGCAGGGCCCAAATCTGTCTTCATTTCTTCATTCCTTCAACAAATATTGGTCCAGCGTTATGTGCCAGGCACTGTGCTGTGCATGAGGGATACAATAGTGAGTAAAAATAGACGTGGATAGATGGATGGATGATATGGATAGATGGATGGATGGATGGATGGATGCTGGCTGCATGCTGGATGGATGAGTGAATGAAGGAAAAATGACAAGTTCCTTGAGGGCAGGTCCCTTGGCTACTCTGTCCACCACTGGGTCCCCAGTACTGAGGATGGTGCCTGGCACAGAAGAGGGGCTAAAACTTGCCATGTGGCGTCTTCTTTGCTAGTGGGGACTCAAGGAACAGGCTATACAGCTTTCTAGCTGTGTGATCAAGGGAAAGTTACTTCACCTCAGGGTACCTCAGTTTCCTTACCTGTAAAACAGGGCTGACAATACTTTGTAGGTAGTTGTGAAGTTTAAATGACTTAATACCTGAAAAGCCCTTAGAGCAGAACTGTCTGGTGCACAGAAAGTGCCGCTGATCATTATTATTTTTCAGTTTTGCTCCTGAATTCCCTTTCGTCTCCTTAAGAAGATGGTAAACTCTCTGAAGGCAGGGCTCTGGGTGCCGTGTCTTGGATGCCTCCTAGTAGAATGTCTGTTGATGCTGTGATCCAGAGAGGGGAAGATCTTGAGTCCAGACAAGGGTCAGAGAACTCCAGGCTGCACACTCCACGGGCGCCAAGGGCAGAGCGTGGCCCCTGGCTGAGGGAGGTAGGATGGTAGAATGGTCAGAGCTTTGGGCTGGGAGGTGAAAGGTCACATGTCCATTCTGGCCTTGCCACGGCCCTCCCCACGGGGCCCAGCCTTCTTTGAGCCTGGGTCTCTCCCCTGTTAGACATCCCAGGAGATAGTCTGCTGTGAACCAGTCAAGTTGCAGACTGAGGAAACATGAATCAAGCAATCTTCGGCTCCTCATCAATTTTCCCTCCTTTGAACGGATTTTTCCGGATCGGAAAAACTGAGCCTTTGCTAGCGTTGGAACACACACGCGCTCTCTCGCGCGGCTGAAATGCTGTGTCAGCTGGTGGTTGAGGATGGCACCAGATGGAGCGCTCATTAACGCCCTCAAGCAGGGCCCAGGGTCCCCCCGGGTCACCTCCCCAGAGCACACAGGCTGAGCTTTCTCTCTGAGGGCTGCCGACAGTCCCACCTTGTCCCAGCCCTGCGATTTATAGGAGCCAGTGGTTGACACGAGTTCCCGCTCGGCGTGGGCTCGTGGGCCCGTGGGCTCCACTGGACGCCAAGAGCCACAGAGACAGCTCCCGCCCGCCTGCCCCTCACTCTGTAAGTGAGTCACTGGGGTTTGGAGTGGGCCACCCTGGGGGTGGCTCCTTGCTGGAATAAGACAGTCACCCTCGAACAGAGCAGGCAAAGATGGCATGCCAAACCCTTAGCTTGGCAAAGCTTCTGCCCAGAGGGCACCAAGACACCTCCTTCCAGCTAAGGAATTGCAGGCACTCGGGCTGGCATGGCTTTCTGGGAGCCTTGAGCCCAGCTCCTCCAGATTGAGAGGGGGAGATAGAGGCTCAGCCCAACAGGGGAGTCGATGAGGCCACGACACACAGCAAATCAATGGCAGGGCTAGAACCCCGGAGACCAGGTCCATGGGCATCTCATGCTCCCCTATGTTTCTTCTGCTAAGGGAAAGGGATCAGCTGAGGGCCTTCCTGGCTGCTAACGCTGACCCCTGGCTGGTCTTCTAGGAGCACGGTGGGTGCCTGGACATCTGGTTTTATGGACAGATTCCTGGGTCTCCAAGCTTCTAGGGAAGTCAGTCTGATGCCCCTTTTGTATGACAGAAAGAGGAAAGGATGTGGCACGGAAAAAAGGCCTGGGCATTGCTGTTGGGCAGCTGAGTCCTAATCTTGGCTCTGTCAGTAACTCCTCTGAGCCTCATCTTTCTCACCTATATGATGTGGTACAGTGTCTACACAGTGGGTCCTGATGTCAAGTGCCTGGCACATAGTAGGCACTTCATATATGGTAGCTACAGCAACAGCAATGAGTTCTGCTCCAACTGGCTTGGGCAGCCTGAGTGGAGGGCATAACTCCAGGACAGGACCTGGACTTTTTAGGTAATGGGGCACCAGGCAGATGTGCAGGAGCCAGAGGATGGTCCTTTAAGCATAGGCAGGAGAGCCCTGGGGTGGAAATCCTGGTGGCCTGCCTGCATCACCAACCTGCTGGAGAATAAGTGGGCAAGTCTGGCATTCTCTAGGGCTCAGTTGTCCCATCTGTGCAATGGGTGTTGGAAGAGCGAGCTAAGGTTACTGCTGCAAGCTCCAGCCGGGCCCACCTGGCAGGGTGAGGACAGCACCCACACTGGGCCTGCTTTCTGCTTAAATGAATGCCGTCTGAGGAAATAGAGGCTCAGCATAGGGCATCCAGGACAGGAGGTGGGTGAGCAGGCTGGTGGGACTGGTTTAGGCTGGGCCTGGCAGAGCAAGGCTACTGTCTCAGGTATACAGGCTGATCATCCAAAAGGCTGTGAAGGGCCAGTCTTCTGGGGCCAGGCCCAGGCACTCAGGACCAAGGGTCTTTGGCAGCAGCAAGGAGAGGGCCTCAGCCCCTTCCCCCGACACTTAGCATCTGGGCTGCAGGCTCCCTGGTTCAGGACACGGCACCACTCCTCTGAGTTAGGTCCGAGCAGCCCTGCAGGGTCTACAGGAAGCAGGGGACACTCTGGGAGGCCCTGGGCCAGGTGGGCAGGTTGTCAGAGGCCTCCTCTGCTGCACAGTTAAGGCCACATCACTGCAGAGTCACCCTCCTAAAGTGCAGGTCCAAGTCTGCCAATACCTCAGCTCAAAAATACTCAATGGCTCCCCAGCACCTGGAACCAGCTTCATATCCTGGGATCTCTGTGGCTCCTGGAAGAACTTCAGGGGTTCTCAGGAGCCTTGACCTGGGTGCCAAACATCAGACATATACATTTGTCAGGGGAGAGTTCTAGAGTTTCATCAGATTCACAGAAAAAGCCACCGCCCTGAGGGCTAAAGTCCAGGCTCCTGGTCAGCATTCAAGGCTGTCCCCAAGCTGGCCCCAGCCTAGACTCCAGGTCTCAACATCTGCTCCTGTTTGTCCTCCACCCTCTACTCCCCACCCCACCTTCCCCCCTAAACAAGCCTGCTGTTCAACCAAAATGGTTGCTTTGCACATGTTCACGCTGAGGTCCCCCTTCCTCGTTTCCCTCCTGGAAGTTTTCCCAGCTGCTGGCCCTTCTCCCAGGCCCCACAGCATCATCGAGGCCCCCTCCTTTACTGTCTTTCTCCGAACCGTCCTCTCCTGTCCACCTGCAGCTTTCACAGCGCTGAGATATTGCCCTCCCTTGCCTGGACCGTTGCAGTAGCCACTTGTCCACGTGCCCTGCTCTTTCCTCCTCCAGCTGACCTTCCGGCCCAGCTGTCATTCCTGTTCTCTCTCCCAGGTGAGTTGGATGAGAGGGCAGAAGGGAGACTGAGAAGGAGGAAAAGGACCAGGTAGAGGAAGGGAAGGGGGGAGAGGAAGAGAGGTCTTGAACAGGAGAGAGAAATGGAGAGTCAGAGCAAAAGGGAGACAGAAACCGAGGGAGATACATGGGGAGAGACTGACAAGAAAAGGGGGTGGGGGAAGCAGGGAGTCGGGATATGGAGACAGATGGAGTTCTACAGTCAGAAACAGAAAGAGACAGAGAGAGACAAAGCAAGGCAGGCAGAGACAGGGACAGAGAAATACAGAGACCACAGCCAGAGATGGCTGGAGCGAGCGGCAAGGCAGAGAAAGAAAAGGAGGTTGAGGCTGGGAGAGCCCTTGGCCTGCGCTAGAGAAATGGCTTTCCAGCGCCTTCCATCCCTGGAGTCCCGGCCCTCCCCCTCTCCTCCCGGCAACTGATCCTCACTGGGGAGCAAAGGAACAGGGCCTGGTACCTGATCCTGCTGCCTGATGGCTCCCCACCCTCCCCACACTGCAGGCTCTGGCCTGGCTCCCTGTCCAGGACCCAGGTGAAAGGCTCCAGGCACCCCCATCATTGCCCCGTCTCTTAAGAGTGATGCTGGGCTGGGCTGGGGGCATCACAGAGTTTCAGAATTAGAGACCTCAAGGTTCAGAAAGTCCAACTGGCTGCCAGATAAGCTGTGTGATACTGGCCCAGGACCTTAACCTCTCTGGGCCTCTGAAGAAGTCAAAGGGCAGATTCGGTGTTGTCTGGGAGGGACATTGAGAGGACTCATGTTACACCCTCTCGACCCACCTGCTCCCAACACCCTCCAAACCCCAGTCCCACTTGAGGCTGATCTTGTTTCACCGTATCTATGACCACTGCTCTGGAAGGCAGGAGAAGAAAGCGCCGAGGTGAACACCCTGGCCATTTCACTAGGGAGCACGCGGCCCAGGGCCGATCTCACATTCCGGCCTCACTTCTGCATTGGCCTCTGCCTCAGCATCTGAGGTGGGAGTTAAGTTACCTGTGGCCAGAAAGAGGCTGGTTAACCATTCTTTGCCCGGGAGGCTGGTCTGGACCTCGCAAAGCCAGGGTCCTATTGGGAAACCTGGCAGGAGTATGGAAGGGCAACAGAAACAATAGTAGAAACAGTGGCTAGCATCCACGGAGCTCTCAGCTGCTTCTCTGCGTAGCATGGTACATCCTGGTCTCAGTCACAAGTCCATGTGAGATGGGTGTTCTGATTCACCTCCCTGGCAATTAGGGAAACTGAGGCTCAGGGCCAGGGAATGGTGGTGCCAGGATTCAACTCCAGGCAGCCTGACTTCAGAGCATTTTATCCCATTATAGGGCATGACAAGAGTGACACCCTTGTTGGTGCCACTCCCATCCAGACAACACTCCTATGGGGCCAGCCCAGGACTGGGGACTGGTAGGCAGGAACCAGCAGCCCCAACCTTAAGTGCTCACCACCCAATGGGAGATAAGATGGTTACCCAATGCACAGAGGACTTGCTCCTTAATGTGCTCCTGCTATGTGTCCGGCTCTGCAGAGTGCAGCTCGAGGGCAGGCTTGGTACCACATTGACTGGGTTTGAATTCGTGATATAAGACTTTTCAACTGTGCGACCTTTGGCAAGTTACCTAACCTCTCTGTGTGTCAGTTTCCTCCTCTGTAAAATGTTTCCTTGAGTTTATGTGAGGATGAAAAATACTGATTCTTAGAGGGGTCTCGGATCTGTGCCTGGCATGTGTCGAAGGCTTAGACATGTTACCCACCATCATCTCCATCACCATCACCATCTTCAGCGGTACTCTTTAGAGACCATCCCATTTAATCATCCTGGTAATTCTATAGGGTTGGTATGATTATCCCCATTTTACAGATGAGGAAACTGAGGCTCTGAAAGGTAAAATGACTTGCAGTAAATTAGTAAAAGACCAAACCAAGATTTGAACCCAAGACGATAGAAACGTGGCCTGTGCTTTTAATCATCTTTGTTGTGTGTCAGAAGGAAAACTCTCTTTCTTACTTTTCTTTCTCCCTCCCTTCCTCTTTCTCTCTCCATCCATGTATCCCTCCCTCCTTCCTTCTCTTTCCCTCTCCCTCTCTCTCTGTCTTTCCTTTATTTGAGGAATATTTATTGAGCATCTTCTATATGCCAAGTTCTGTGTTGGGGCTGGAATTCCTGTGCTGACCCTGGGGACCAGAGAACGGCTTTCTGCTGCCTCCTGACTGGCTGGATCGGAGCCTCCTCCCTCCTTCCTGGCCGCAGCTGCAAAGGGAAGAAAGCTTTGATTGGACCCTGGAAGATGGGCGGCTGGGCAGGCCAGGAAGGTATTTGGTCGGGAGGCAGGCTCCCCACGTGCAACACACTGCTTCCCTCTGTGTCCCACTGGCTCTATTTACCTTACTGAGAGAATGCACTTGTCGAGCCCTGGGTTAATTAGGTAAGGCTTCTTCTGGTGGAGCCTGTGAAAGGCTGTCTGCCAGGAAAGGGCGGGCCACAGCGGGGCACAGAAAGAGAGCTGACTTGAGGCTCAGGAAGCAGACGCCTTTACCAAGGTCCGCTTGGGCCTGTGGGGGTCCCAGGGCCCAGTAGGGCCGGAGTGAGAAGGGCCTGGGCCAGTCTTCAGTCCTCCACGGGGCGGGGTGAGGTGGGGAGTATACAGAGGAGTTGCCGAGTCCTCCAACGTGGGCCATCTTACCTGGAATCATCGGCCCTCTGTTCACACACTCCTTTCTTCTGGAACCTTCTCAGGCTGGCTTCCAGGCCTCAGCTGGGTTCCCACATTCCCCTTGAGCCCCTTGAGCCCGTGTGGATCACAGGACTGAAACTGCCTGGTTATCTGCCTGCCCCGTTCTCACCTCTGGGCCTTAGCACTTCTGTCTTTTCTCCTAGGAACTCTCCACCCCTGCTGTGGTCCCCCACCTCACCCAGGCTCTCTTCAAATGTCACCTCCTCAGAGGGGGCCTGGACCACCCTATATAAACTAGCCCTGTGGTGATTTGAAAAACATGACTGCAAATTCTCCGACCCACGTCCCGGCAAGCGGTGGAGTGTCTGTCCCTTTCCTTTGAATCTGGGTGGGCTTGTGACTGCTTTGACCCGCCGTACATGGTGGAAGTGACCCTGTGGGACTTCCGAGGCTGGGTTGTGGGAGGCCGTGAAGTTTCTGCCTTTTTGCTGGAACACTTATTCTTAGAGCCCTGAACCACCGCGCAAAGTCCAACTCTGCAGCCGCCACGCTGTGAGGCCGCCACGCTCCACCACACGCGGGGGTGGCGTGGGGGTGATCTGCTCAGCTGTCCCGGCTGAGCCCAGTTTTTAGTAACCTCAGCCGAGGGACCAGACATGTTGTATGAGCTTCTTATTGTGGCTGTGTTTTCAAGTGACGACAAACTCAGTGGCTTAAAATAATGCAAATTTTTTCTCTTAACACTTCTGGAGGTGAAATCCCAGGTGGGTCTCTCTGGGCTAAAACCAAGGTGCTGGCTGGGCTGCCTTCCTTCTGGAGGCTATTTTGGGGGACAACCCACTTCTGTGCCTTTTCCAGCATCTAGGGGCTGTCTGCATTCCCTGGCTCAGGGTACCATCCTCTACCTTCAAAGCTAACAGAGTAACGTTTTCTAACCTCTTCAGACTAGGTCCCCTGTGTCTGTTGTCACATCTCTTTCTCTGACTTTCCTGCCTCCCCCATTCCCTTACAAAGATTTTCATGATTCCATTGGTCCCGTAACCGAGGATACGCTCCCTGCGCCCAAATCCTTGATTTAATCACACCTGCAGAGCCTTTTTTTTACCGTGTAAGTTAACATATGCACAGGTTCTGGGCACTAGGACATGGACATCTTTGGTTAAGGGGTGAGGGGCACTGTTTTACCTACGACACATATGAATGGAGATGCTTCCAAATGATTCCAGCCCCCACAGCTGTTTGAGTCTTCCCAGCTAAGGCCCAGGCATTAAGGAGCTGAGACAAGCCCTCCCCGCTGGGCTCAGTCCAAATTCCGGACCCACAGAATCCGTAAGCATATTTTTTTTTTTTTACACTTGTGTGAGCCACTGAGTTTACCGTCATTTTGTACACAGCCACTGATATCTCTAACCAGCCTCATCATTCTCGTCATATTCAAATCACTTAGCCTGTTTTTTTTTCACAGTACTGATAAAATTGGCTTATACATTTATGGGTTTCCTTATTTATTTTCTGTCTCCTGCAACTGGAATACAAGGTCAGGGGAGTCAGTGCTGGTTGCTATGACCACAGCACTCAACCATGCCTGCCAGATATTTGTCCAATGGACTAATTCATGTCACCCCCATCAGACTGTACGCTCCCTGAGGTTAAAACCCAGTTGTTTTGACAATCACTAGTTTCCCAGAATCCCAGCTGGGTCCTGACACAGGGCAGGGGCTCAGTACATGTGAACAAGTGACTCTCTTGTCTTCATTCACCCTCTCCCTCCCAAGAATCATGAAGTCAGAGGAGGCTTGGAAGGTACCTCCGAGTTCATCTTTGCAGGGATCACAAACTCAATTACTGATGGGAGCCAGTTTTCCTAAGGCTGCAGCTCCTGCCTGGCTCTGCTCCCTGGTTCCCTTCCCTCATCCCTGCAGGCTGGGACGGCAAGGGCTTCTCACTGCCCCCGGGCGCTTCACCAGCTCCAGCTGATTGCCACACCCCTGCCCAGTCCTCTGTGGATGACTTGTTTTGAATATTTCCACTGAGAAGTTCAATTCTAATCTTATTTTTAATTTAATCACGGTCACCAGCAGTAGTATCACCATTTATCAGCTCCTTGGTCCTTTCGCCGGGAGCATTCAGCGCTCTCTCACTTGACCTGGTTAGCGTGTGCCGCCTCTGCCCGGATCTTGAGTGGGACAACATCCGTAGACCTCATTTGGCCCTGGATTCTGATCCAATCCCCTCACCGGGCCAGAAGTTTCCCCTCCAGCCTCTGCCAAAGAGTCACCAATTTGTACTCGTACCACCTCTGTCATCTCAGCCCGGCCAGGCCTGGTTGTTAACCACTCCCTCACTCCCCTCCCTTTCACCCACATGGACACTTGCTCGGGTAAGACAGCCTTTCCCACAGCTGCCGCCCCCTACCACCCCCCCCCCCCCGCCGGCTGAGATGACTCTGCCTCAGGCCAGACTCCCCTGGTACTTTGCTGGGCCTCAGAGGACCTCCCATCTCTCCCCGGCCCCGATGTCCCACCTATGCCACAACCCAACGTGCAACATCAAAACTCCGTTGATTTTGTTCCTGGGCATTGGAGGCCAAGAGGAGGATGAAACTGTTCCCCTTTGAGCCGGACTGGATTTTTGGATGACAGTAATTGAGTCACATTTCCACAAACAGATTTAATAAGCTTTGGAGACAACTTTCTCTTGCACTTTGATCAATGGTGGTCAATAAGTTCCCTGTATCCCGATCTTCTTCCCATATTCCTCCAAGATCAAGGGCAGGGCTGCCAGAAAACCACCGCTGTCCATGCCCTGCCGTGGCCCGGCCAGGGTCGGGAGTGGGGGGAATCTGGTACCCTTTCTGGGTACCCACGAATCTCTGTTCCTCTCTGGGCCTATTTTTCTTCTTTTGAAAAATAGGGCATTTAGATTGGGTGGTTGGGAAAGAAGTCAGAGTCTGACATCCTCTGTCTCTGGGCCTTCTTTTCCACAGCTCTGTATCCCAGCGGTAAGTTTCCCTGCGCGTGTGTGGGGATCTGGCTAACGCCTGTCTCCCTGCTGAGCCGTGGGCTCCAGCGGGTGTAAACCTCTGTTTCCTGGGGTGTGGTGCGTCACCTGACAAGAGAAGGTACTCAGTGCAGGTTGGTTAAATGAATGACTGTCTGGTTGAATTTTAAAATGCTTTCTTCAGTTCAGCGTGAATAGAGTGCTGCTCAGCTCCACAGATCACCTGGGGACTCTGTGCCGGCCCCCAGCCCAAAATGAGACACTGAAGAGCGCCCTTGAAGAATTAAAAAAAAAAAAAAAAAGGAGTGTTCTTTTTTTCTCGTGGCCCTCCTGGCAGCCAGGCCCCCTTAAATGCCCCAGGAATATTCCTCCGTGTCCGCCCTGGTGGAACAGCCCAGAACTCTGTGAGGAGCTGCATTGGGTTGCCTTTTTTCCCCTGCTGCCTCCTAATATTAACCTGGCGCTGGGCCCCCGGCCCCCACGCAGTGATGGGAGGCCCTGGATGGAGCCAGAAAACAGATCCATCTGGAAATAGAAAAATAATCCCAACACTGCGGTTTTGTCTGGCCTCCCCAGTGGGGTGTGGAGCAGACCCATGAAAGGGGCTTTGAGGGCCGGTGGGTGAGGGCCGTGGAAGGGAGCGCCTATGCGCTTGGCACCAGCTGCGTACCTGTGCCCAGGCCCCCAGGACAAGGGATAGATCCGCAGGGATCGGGCGCTCTGTCACAGCTGCCTCTGGGACCAGCCGGGACTCCGCAGTGTTCCAGCCCGTCCATGAATCTGTGTGTCCTTGAGTGAGCTGCTGGCGTTTCTCAGCTACGTTGCCCCTGTGTTTCAAATGCACCTAAAAATTGAGCCCATGGCCAAAGCACCCAGCACGGTGCCCCTGGGGCAGAGAAAGGGCTGAACAAAGAGCAGCTCTGGCAGTTACTGTAATTCTGACTTCAGGAGATGTGGTTGACGAAGCACTGCGCCAACCCACGGGGTGACCTTGGGCAAGCCCACTGGGCCTGTGTCTTCCCATCGAGGCAGTGGGCAGTGGCCCAGGCCCTCCAGCCCTGGAACCCAGGGAGGTGAGGTTCAGCAGCTGTCTGCCCCAGGGCAGAAGGAGGCGCCTCTGTCCTGCAGGGAGCCCACCTGTGTGCACAGTGCCTGGGCAGACGACTCAGAAGTGGCTGGAAGCTCCCCACGGCCCCTTGCCAGCTTCCTAGGAGAGCCCGTGAGCGTCCTTGGGCCTCTGCTGGTGCTGCTCACTATTTCCATAATTCAGAGGGCTGGGCATTGGCAGAAAGGTGCTTCCCCAAGTTTCAAAGGGCCCGGGAAGAGGGCAGACGTAGCTCCGGGCTGGCCCCCAGCAGCTCCTGCTGCCTGCTCTACCTGCGGGAGGCTGTGGCAGCAGGAACCCTGAGTCTGGCTTTGTTTTCACCCTGCTTGGTGTGTTCCTAGGCAAGTTCTATCTTTTCTTGTTGACGTTTCCCATTTACTCTTTCATTACACTCAGCAATCATGTACTGAGTATCACCTCTATTCTAGGCTCTGTTCTTGTCATTAGAAATATCAGTAAATGGCAAAGCATCTATCCTCCTTGAGGGCAGGAGGTGGGAGGGGAGCACTGGAGGGGAAGCACGCTGGGGTACACAGAGGCGACAGTTCCGTTTTGGATAGTTTGCAGCATCCATGGGACAGCTAGGGTGGACCTACAGGGAGCTGAATAGATGGGCACGCAGCTTGTGGGAGACAGTTGTGCTGAAGTGAAGGAGGACCTGCCTGGCCTCCGTCTCCCCACTTCCCCGCAGCCCTCTGGGATGGTGATGCCGGTGATGATGGTGGTGACAATGGTGGTGATGATGGTAGTGATGATGGTCATGATAACAAACATTTATCGAACTCTTACTCCAGACCAGGTAGGCTCCATAGCAAGTGATTTGCATATCACCTTCCTTTTAATTATCAGAACAACCCTGCGGAGTGAGTGTGGTTATCCCTATTTTCAGAAAGAATTGAAGCTGAGAGGCGTCTTTGGCCAGGTTCCCTAGACACAAAGCCTGAGATCGAGAGATCAGATGTGTGGTTTACTGATAAAACCTGGAAGGGAGTGAGGGCAGCCGAGGGGAGCAGGACGGAGACGGGAAGGAGTGAGGGTGTGGGCTCTGCAGCGTGGATGGTGTGACAGGCACCGGTGGGCTTTTGTGCCTGCGTCTGGGACCTCGGCCCTCCAGGGCAGGATTCTGGGGGAGGCCACCAACTCGTGTTCCTTGAGATGGGCGCACAGCAGGCAAAGGGAGCAGCCCTGTGGTGACGTAATGTGGGCTTGCAGCATCCCAGGGCTTCTGAGAGGCCTCCAGGGGTCATCTGGGGTCTGGCTGAGTGTGAAGGGGCCTCCTGCCTTGAGATCTGCCCAAGCGTTTTCCAGCACCTCGCCTCTCCTGGCCTGTCGTTGGTGTGTGGGACGGTGTGTGCACTGTGTGCCTGTGTGTGTGTGGTTGTGTGTGTGTGACTGTGCATGTGTGTGGTTGTGTGTGTGACTGCGTGCGGCTGTGTGCATGTGTGTGTATGACTGTGTGTGTGATTATGTGTGGTGTGTGCTCTCCTCTCTCTCCTTGGTCCATGTCTTTCTGCATTTCTCCTTCAGCCTCTCTGCTGGTATCTCAAAATCACTGACCCCTCACTTGCTCTCGTCCTGTGATGTCTTTCTCTCCTCTTTTTAAAACACGTCTTTCTCCTGGTGCCTTCTCTCTTGCTCTTACCTGTTTTTCTCCACCTTCCTCTCTCCTCTCATTTATGAATGTCTTCTCTCTCTGGTTCTTTTTCTGTTTCCAGTTTCCTTTTGGTCTGTCTCTCCAAATTCTATCTTTTTCTGCCTCCATCTCTCAGTCTCTCTGCCTCTTCCTCTCCTTTCTCTCCTGTTCTCCCGTTTCTGCACACAGCTGGGCCTGATCCCGAGGGGCTGGACCACAGGGGTGCCAGCAGGGAATAGTGATAGGGCTACAAGGATAACGGGCAGGACTGCAGGGGTCTTGCTGCCTGGGAGGGGAGCAAGATGCCTTGAGGGTGGCCTTCGAGGCTTTGCAGCATTGTCTCCTTGGCTGACCTCCTTGCCAGGCAGCGCTCACTCTCCTCCAGAGGGTCAGGCTGGGTGTGCGTGTGTGCGTGTGTGGATTTATGTGCCTGTGTGTGTTGGAAGGCTTCGGGGGGGTGGGGGGTGCCAGCCCGGCCCTTGCAACAAGTGAAAAAGGAGCAAGGAGATGCAGCCACTTCTTTTATTTTAATCTTTATTGAGATATAATTAACATATAATATTGTATAATTTTAAGGTATAGGACATAATGATTTAATATACATATATTACAAAATGATCACAATAAGTTTGGTTAATGCATCTATCAGTTCACATAATTACAATTTTTTTGTGATGAGAATTTTTAGGATTTACCATATATAGAATAGATAAACAAGTTTATACTGTATAGCACAGGGAAATATATACAAGATCTTGTGGTAGCTCACGGTGAAAAAGAATGCGACAATGAATATATGTATATTAATGTATGACTGAAAAATTGTGCTCTACACTGGAAATTGACACAACATTGTAAACTGACTAGAACTCACTAAACAAAACAAAACAAAACACACACAAAAAAGATTTATTCTCTTTGCAACTTTCAAATATATGATACCATATTGTTACTGATAATCGCCCTGCTGTACATTACGTTCCCAGGATTTATTCATCTTATAGCTGAAAGTTTGCGCCTTTTGACCACCTTCACCCATTTCCCTCCCTCCCCACCTCTACCTCTGGCAGCTGCCAATCTGTTCTTTATTTCTATGAGTTTGGTTTTTAAGATTCCACATAAAAGTGAGATCATATAGTATTTGTCTTTCTCTGTGTGACTTACTTCACTTACCATAATGCCCTCAAGGTTTACTCATGTTGTTGCAAATGACAGGATTCCCTTCTTTTTTTGGCTAAATAATATTCCATTGCATATATAGAGATGCAGACACTTCTGGTTAGCTTGTGTTCTACCCCATCCCCAGCCATTCTTGAGCAGTGATTCCAGACCAGATTCCACCCAGACAGCAGCCTTTGGCTGACTTTGTTCAAGATGGTGGGAGGGGCTCAATGGAGACCAAAGACCAAGGTGACACTAGACCTCTAGTTGGAGATAGGCAGTCATCAGCACCGGGGAAATCGAGACCCAGCCCTACAAGAGGAGAAGCCTAATGCTTGCATTTGCAAATGGAGAACCAAGGCCTGGAGGAGAAGGGTGGGGAGGTTGGCGGGCTGGTGGACATACTTGTTCAAGGTCTCATAGTGAGTCATGGCAGATCCAGGGCCAGAAGTTATGGCTTCTGACTCCAAGCCTGGTGCTTTTTGCACGGTTGCCAGATGCCTCCTCATAAAGCGTGGCTGTTCTCTCTCCCCAGCAGCATTCAGGACCCTTCCCAGGGCTGCAGGCAGGGCCAGGGGGGCACTGAGCCAATCAAGCCTTCCCTGAATCCCCCACCCGCTTTCCAAACCCCTCCACCCCAACGCGGCCATGCCCAGCTTTAATTTCCCAGATCCCACCTCCTCGCTGACCCTGCAAACAGTGTACCCATGCCGTGCCCCAATCCTCCGGGGTTCCACTCTTGTCTTTGTTAGCAAGGAGCCAGCCGGCTGTTCCAATAAATCTTCCAAGGTCATGTGCAAATAAATGTGTGTGGGATGATGAGCTTGTGAGTTACTAACTGGCGCTAAGATCTGTGTGCTTCTTCCTTCATCCCAAGTTCAACAGGTGGTCAGCCCTCAAGATGTTCTGGTGGCTGAAGTTTTGGAAAAGCTGAAAGCGGGAGCTGCCTGATGTCATCTTGTGTGCGCTCAGAGAAGAAATGAGGGTCCCAGAGGGGAAGGGAAGAGGCAAGTACCTCTGAAGGCACGGATGAGGGGAAAGTTGGCATTGGTGGGTCCTCAGGTTGGTGGGAAACAGATAAAGCCCCAGAAGGGAGGCTCCACAGTGTCCCTAGGGAGTCTGGACACAGCACATTGGTGTCTTAACTTCCTATGTCCAGAGCATGCTCCCAGGTCACTGGACGTAAAGGGACATCTGGCACAGTGGCCACAGATGGGAGCAGGAGGACAGAGAGATCTCCCAAAATGCATTGTTCTGCATAAGACCCCAGGACGTTTGTGTGAACCAGGACAGGGGGATATAAAGGAGCCTCAGTAATGACTGGAACTGAATTTCCTGCTGGCATGGTGATACATGGACTCAAAGTTGGATTTTAGTTTATTCAAAGGAAATAAAGGAAGGTCATACATCTTGTGCCCTGTGCTATGCACTGAGATTTAGCCTTCGTGGTTGCTGAATATATGAGTAAGACAATGAAGAAGGATGAAGTCTCCCTCTGGATAGCTAATACCGTCTCTCCAGAGACCTTCATCTAAAGAAGCATCTCCCACAGATTGGGTTTCCAACAAGGGTAGGCCATGGAAAGACATACTTGAGGCGAACAGAATCTCTGACTCACCCAGATATGGATGAAACAGGTTATGACTGGGTCCAGGGACAAGCCCACCTTGTCTGGTTTCTCCAGTTCTGAGTTCCTGGGGACACGCTGCCTGAGGAAACAAGGTTACTGCCTCTCTTTCTCTCTGCTCCATGCGGATGAAAGCTGATGGGGGAGACCAGCGCTTTGGATGCCACAGCAGCATCCTTGCCCATACGTGGTGGGCATGGGCTGGGTGGGGCTGGGTGGGATTAAGTGCGGGCCAAGTGAGGAGATGGGCTGGGAAAAGGTCAGAAGGTAAGTCGGGCTCTGGGAGCCTCCAAGCCAGGAATGCTGCCCTTCAAAGATGGAGGAGTGGTCGGTCAGGCAGCCACACGGGATGCCTTCGCATGTAATCCCTGCTGGGTATGAATGCCCCTCTGTGTGAGGTCCTTGTCTGCCCTAAAGTAGGTCTCAGAGTTGAAAGATCACAGAAATCTTCGCCTCAGAAGCATGGAATCATCGAAGCTGAAAGTCAGTGCCAGGTAGGATTCCAGGATTTTAGAGCCTCAGCGCCCTGGCATCGAATGGCATTAGAAGTCTAGCGCTTTGGGCTTGAAATTTTATGGCTCAAGTGATCTAGGAACCACAGAACCTTGCACTTGGATGACCCTTGGAGGTTCTCATGTCTGATATACTCCTCAGTGCAGTGTGCCCTTCTAGAAAGTTCCAGAAGGTAGCAGTCTTCTTCTGATAGGCAAGGAGATGACAGCAAGGCAGGATAGGACACAGGAGGTTTCTGTGTGGGATGATTTTAGGGGTTCTAGGTTGGGACTCTTGTCTTTGTCAGTGGCTTTCAGGGTCTGAAATTGCACCGTTAGGCATTCTTTCTTTGGATCTTGAAAGTCCTTTGACCTCTGAGGATCTGTTTTGCAGTCAACCACTTCTCAGGTCAGAACTGCCTCTCAGGACCTCTACATGGGCTCTGATGGCAACCTTGGGCCTCTCTCTGCCCCTACCCTGGGACCCTCCCCTGACCCAGCACCATCTCTGGGTCCTCCTTTCCCTTTGCATTGACCACCCAGCTCCCCCGGCAGGAAACCAGCTGGCTGGGAGAGGCGATTCCAACAGTCCTGAGGCTGGCCACGATGTACAGTGTGGTCCCGCCTCTAATCCCACCACCTCCTGGGGGCAGGCGACATGGGCAGAAGCCTGTAATTTGGGGGTGGGAGATGGGACTCCCAGGTCAGCTTTGACCATGGAGTCCCCAGAGGAAGGGAGTGGTCCAGGGGTTTGGAGAATCAAAGCTTTCCTCTCAGCTCCCTTGGTGACCGTGAAGATAAAAATATTTATGGACAATTTTCCTCACTCTGGGGACGGCCGGGCACAGAGCAGGGCTGTTTTTTTCCTTGGCTGTGGCTGACCTCTCAGGACGGAGGGAGCTGAGACAAACACAGGTTGTTTATGGGGTCTACAGCAGCCCCGGAGAGACGCGCAGCACACAGTTTCCCCTTTTCAACGGGGACGTGAGCTTCTGGAAAGCTGCCCAGAGGAACAAGGGTGGGTTTCTGTCTTCTGTTAGCTTAGTTCTTGGTGGGGCTGCAGGGATTTTTTTTTTCCCTGAGAGATGGGGCGAGTGTGTTATGGTGAATAACATGTTTCCCATAATTTGCCTTTTGAAAACACAAGGAAATTTGCGTATGTGGCTGAAACAGCCTGGGCAGAGAGCCTTCTGGAGAAGCCGGTCCTTCATTTCCCCACCGTGTCAGGCTGCTCGAACTCAATAAACACTTGTTGACTGAATGAATGGGTCATAGAAATGGCAAGCCAGAGCTGGAAGGAAGGCCCCATGGAGATTCTCCGGGCCAAACTGCTCAGGTTTCAGGCAGGGAAACTGAGGCCCAAAGAGGGGGAAGGGATGGAGGCTGCATAAGGTGGTAGATTTCACAGCTTATGATGATGATGATGATGATGATGATAAAATTAATAATAATAATATCTTTGGGCATTGAGTGTTTCCCAACTTACCAAAAGCTTTCCCATTAGCCAGATTCCCAGCAAGACTATGGAGGAGGCAAGAAAAAAATTAGAATTCCCTGTATCATGGACCAGCAGAAAAAAGTCCAATGATATCAAACAACTTGCCCACTCATCCAAAAATGGGTGGAATGGGGGTTCAGCAACAATTCTGGGCTGTTTCTCATCACTCAGCAGATACCCTTCATGGGAAATCCACCCTCAACTCAGCCTGCCATTAAATCCAAGTTCTGCCACATATGAGCTGTTGAAACAGCTCACTGCACCCATCCAAGCCTCAGTTTCCCCATCTGTAATTTGGGCTTGCATTTTCCCCATTTACTGTGCTGACCTCACAAAATAGTACAAGAACAGCACGAGAGAATCGATATGAACCCACCTTGGAACTTGTCAAGCAAAAGGGAGGTACTGTTGCTAGAATAATGATGTGTCAGTGGATCCCTCCATCCGAGGGAGAGAGCATTCTGATTCCAGCTCTTGAGATAAAAATAGCTTTAAGGGGAGGAGGGTGGCTCCCCAGGATATCTGGGCAGGATAAAAATAACCCTCAAGAACAGCTGGCTCCTTTTCTTCACTTTGGTATTCACCCACAGTTTTCTGATCTCTTATTTGGTTTCCCAAGTCGACCTACCATCCCAGGCAAACAATCCTCCTTGCTTTGGGGCCAGGCGGTAGCAAATATATTCCAGGCTCTGGGAGTAGAGGCTTTGGAAGCAAGAAATATGAGTCCCATTCCAGTGCTGTTTACAACTTTCTGTGTGGTTCCAAGCAAGTCATTCTCAGAGTCCCCATTCTTCCTCAGTACAGTGCTGTCTAATAGACCTTACTCCAAGGATGGAAATGTTCTATATCTGCACTGTCCAGTACAGTAGCCACTAGCCAATATGGCTATTGAACACTTATATCCCTGTCAGTTCCTCCCTTTATGTCTGTTAGTATTTGTTTTATATATTTAGGCGCTCCTATATTGGGTGCGTGTATGTTAGTGAGTGTTAACTTCTTCTTGTATTGATCCCAGGGTCAGTTGGGACCCCTGACCCTGAATGTCTTCTACAGCGACAGTCAGGCTCTGCCAGTGATCATTATATAGTGTCCTCCTTTGTCTTTCTTTAAGGACTTTGTTTTAAAGTCGATTTTGCGTGATATGAGTATTGCTACCCCTGCTTTCTTGTCGTTTCCTTTTGCATGAAATATCTTTTTCCATCCTCTCACTTTCAATCTATGTGTGTCTTTTGCCCCAAAGCGAGTCTCTTGTAAGCAGCATATTGTAGTAGTTATGGAGCACCTATTGTGTGCCAAGTCCTAGGAGCACAGAAATAAATTCCTGCCTCCTTGGTTCATAGCCTGGAAGGGGAGACAGCTTTTATCAGTGGTGATTATGTAACAGTGTGATGTGGGCTATTACTTCAGGGTTGGGACCAGGCTGAGGTGAGTGAATTGCTCATCTTTGGGACAAAATTTATTGCAGTGCCAAAAAACTCAGTAGTCAAGACAAATAATATTTCAATGTAATATTTTAAAAAATCAAAATTAATGCAAAAAATGATGATGAACAAACGATAAAACTTTTCAATGAATACAGGATCAAAATTGCTGAATTTTAGCTTTTGCCTCAGACCGCAATATGGCTCAGCACCGTGTTATGGGGCATGTCTGGGGGACTGCTGGGGGACAGAAAAGTTAGGCAGGTGACCTAGCCAGTGGTATGTTGGAATTAACTGATATTAGTGTGCATATTGCTTCCCAACTTTGCACTTAGAAACTAGCAGATGCTAAAAATCAGGGCTCCCCCCGCCATGTTCTGGAGAGCTGGTTGTTACATTTTTGCCAGCACCTCACCATATCCAGCACTGGGGTGGCGGAGGGCCTTCAAGAAAAGTTTCCTAGAGAAGGAGATACCTTCCAAATTTTGCATGATAAGAATCTAGAAAAGGAGATAAAGAAGGAACTCCTCTAAAGAAGGAACTCCACGTACAAATCACCAGAGGAGTGGGAAAAAGTGCATTGATTTTAGGAAACTGCAAGATGCCAAGGGCAGTTGGAATGGGTGGTGCTGCAGAAGAAGGAAATTTCAAGAAGGCAGAGAAAGTGATAGCACCGAATGATGCCCTAAGATTGAGGAAGATCTGGAATTATGCTGGACTAGAGGACCACAGACCTAGGGGAAGAGGAAGATGCTCCCTGTTTCTGCAGTGTTCAAACTACCAGCCTAAGCACGACACCCCAGTGCTGAGCTAGTAAGTGTTTCATAACAGGATCTCTGGGGAAAAAGAGCCCTGAATTATAGCATTCATCCATTTCAGAGGTGTAAATACGCCCACCCTGGCCAGTTTCAGGCTGCATGTGCCACGTCACTGAAGATGAGTTAAGAGCTGCTCAGTTAGCATATCATTATGCAGCATTTCCACCTTCTACTTACAACAGGTATAAATTACCTCAAGAGCATAAATAGTAGTAAAATGTACTAAGATAACTAGAAAGAGGTGACTATTGACTACTTATTACTTTATTTTTAATAGAATTTATGTTTTTAATTTAAGTTTATTCAATTTGATTCTTAATAATAGCTTAACAGCGGCTCACAAAATTCTGAAAATGTAACCAACTTCTCCTGTGAGCCAGTTGGAGTGCCAGCTCCAGCACACCAGCGGGAGAAGAGATTCCGGTCTTTACTCGCCACATGTCTATTGGGTGGGTGTGGTTCCTGACTCCCTGAGCTTCATTTTCCCCACTTGAGAGACTGGACCAGCTTTATCATGAAGTGCTCATTGCCCTCCCCCTCCGTGCACAAGGACATGGATCCACGCCTCTGGGTGGCTTTCCCGGACACCAGAGAGTCCAAAGCAATCAAGATTCTCAGAGAGGTTTTCACTCAAGTAAAAGAACAGCCCAAGGCCAATTTTAGCCCCAGGATTTCATGTCTTCATCATTTCAAGAATTGCTGTTTTGGGGGTGGGTATAGCTCAGTGGTAGAGTGCATGCTTAGCATGCACAAGGTCTTGGGTTCAATCCCCAGTACCTCCAATAACCACCCCCCAAATAAAAACAGTATGATGAAAAAAAAGAATATTAAAAAAAGAAATTAAAAAAATTGCTGTTTTATTCTGAAGCATTAGCACTGAAACTAAGAATAGTAAAAATAATAATAGTAATAAATACAACCTATATTTGTTATACTTTGACCATGTTCCAGACACCGTTCTAAGTGCTTTATATATATAAACTCACTCAGTCCTCATGATAGACATGAGGTTGGTAATATTATTACACCAATTTAAAAGATGAGGGTGCTTAATTAAAAATAAATAAATAAGGAGTTTGGGATTAACAGAGACACACTACTATATATATAATATAGATAAACAACAAGGTCCTACTATTCAGCACAGGGAACTATATTCAACGGCTTGTGATAACCTATAATGAAAAAGAACCTGGAAAAGAATATTTATATGTATAACTGAAACACTTCGCTGTTTACCTGAAACTAACACAAATTGTAAATCAACTCTACTTCAAAAAAAAAAAAGGCGAGGACACTGTTGTTTTCACAATTTAAAAGGCAGAGAAATGTACAAAAGAAGTTACAAAGAGGTTAAATGGCACACCCAAGCCCAAACAGCTGGGGATTTGAACTGGGATTTGCTCCTAGGCACTAGTGACATGTTCAACGAGGGCCGCGAGTGAGAAGGAGCACACTTTTGCAACTCAACATTACTAGCAGGGACCCCATTAGCTCTAGGGGAACATCTAGCCAGGATCAGCTGGATTTGACCAGATGGCTCACCTCATGGGTACTGATGAGGTTAGGAGAAAGGAAGAGTCACCATGGAGGTGCATGTTAATTACTCCAGGTTCACAGATGAGGAAACAGGCTCAGAAGGGAGATGAGAGTTGCCAAGGTCCCACGGTGCTGGTATAGAATGGATCTGTGACAGGAGCCCAGGGGGTCAACTTGGCCATACCCTGCAGCCAACCTTAGTGGCTGGGCAGGCATGGGGTTCATCTAAAATCACAATTATGCCTAGATATCTAGATAGGTGAGATTCCAAATAAGAATCTGGTTGAAAAACTGCATAAAATATGGAGAAAATACCCATCAATGAATAAATCGCCTAGCCCTGGGAGAGAGGTGTGGTGGTCACCTATCTCTGATTATTGCCATGTCCTTTTTACCCTTGCAAATGCCTGTGCATGTGGGAGGGTCCTGCACTAATGATAGCAGTTAGACAGGGTTTGAGTGCTGACAAAGACTCACAGGGCTCAAAATGACAATGCTTGCACATCTACGGTTCCTTGCAGGAAAACAGGGCAATATAGCAACTGCACTAAGGTGAGAATAGTCTTCACAGCCAAAGGCTGCCTCACAGCAAGGGCTCTCTGGAGAGGCCAGACATGAGCTCCAATTGCCCTCCCTTTGAAGGGCCAGACTAGGGAGCTCTTCCTCTCTCTGATCAGTGACCACTGAATTGTACATAGAACACCCCAAAACCAGAGGATCCCCAAATGGAGTCTCAACTGTGTTTCTTATCCCCAGCTTGTCACATGGGCATATTCTTGCTAGCAAACCAGCCCTAGTGGCAGAGCCTTTGGGTGGGGAGTGTCTCATCAACACCAGGTACAAATAATGAGTCTTACTGTCATCAAGTAAATGATGCTGCTAAGTTGTTACCAAATGCCTCCGACCCATGGGTACAAAGCAACATTATTAATCAGTATGGTCATCAGTATGGCCAGTGGTCAGCGTTCTACAGTTACAGATCCTTAAGCAAAGATGAGAGAAGCCTATTGAACAAACAACAATTCAGATAAACTGAAAGAATGGCCCATACTTAAAAAGGGCTCAGCTCAGAAGGACAAAACTTTACTGCCCCCCGAGGAGGCACAGGAGAAAATTTTAGAGGTTCTAGATGGTCATCAACTAAGTGTGACCATTGCGGTGTGGTTACCAAAAATCTAATATGTACTCAGGTTGTATTAACAGAAGCATAGAACATATATCAGGGGAGGTGATGGTCCTGCTTAACTCTGTGCTAGTCAGATGCCACTTGAACCTTTGAGTTTCGCTGTGGTCATTTGAAATCAGTTGGAGAAGATGATGCTGGAAGATATGACACTGATGCCAAATGAGTAGTTGTTATTTGAACTGGAAATTTTGGGCCTGGAAAAAAGGATGTCTTAGGGCATGGAGTTTTTACTTTCAGAGTGACTTCAGTCATAGAGTCAGTCTTTAGCTGATTCTCAATAGCCACTGTAAAGGGGTTTTGGCATGAGGATATTTAGAGATACATCTGACGAGTTCTCTGCAGAACTGGTTTCTTGGGTGGGAAGGCAGAGTGATGCATGTGGGGCTCTTCTGTCTTCACTTTGTGACGCGAAGAAGCATCCAAAGGCATTTGCGTTGGCCAACTTTTCCTGGAACTACCCACAAGCAGGAATGTATCACATCGCATGGTCTGGGCATGGAGTGATGAGATGGCCAAGATCTTGGAGTGCGGATTTCAGCTGGTGAAGGGGGGAGGATGATGACTCCCTAACACAGCTGTCTCTCCAGTGTGTCTGACAGTAGGTTTGCCACCTAGGAGCCTGCTGAGGACACTGCGAAGCTGTGGACTGGGCGTATTTTCAACCCTTTGCAACTCACTTGGGGGTCCCCTCACCAGCTGACTTTGATCACTTCTTGGGCTATGAAGAGAACTCCCCTCAACCTCACCGCACATGTGGGTCCTGGTACATTGCCTTGAGCACTTGGGACCACAGTCCAGCCCCAGTTCTGTCACTTTGCTGCTGGGTGAACTTGGGCAAGACTGTATTCTTTGGGGCTTAGGTTCTTTGCCTTTATATTGGAAATGCAACTATTTGTGCTGTTTCATAGGGTGGTTGTGTGGAAACTTGAGATGCTGACAAGGAAGTAGTTCGGTCACATCCAGGGGAGAGATTATTATTGTTGTTGTTGTCATTGCAATCCCCTAATCTGTCCGGTAGAGATGAAAGTTCCTTTTCCTCTGCTGTATCTGCTAGGGTCCTTTCAGTGGTCAATGAGAGAAAATCTACTAAAAGTGGTGTCGACAATGAGGGGCACTAATTGTTCTGAGAAAGGGTAGTCCAGGTGTGCGTGCCTGATTCAGTGCCTTAGTAATGTCTTGAAGGACCTGGTTCCTTTCTGTTTTTCCCTCTGCTATGCTCAGTCTATTGGCCACAGACCCAGGGCTTATCACCTCATTGTGGCAAGATGGCTGCAGCCTCTCCAACTAACATATCCTCACCCAATAATGTTCAAGGAAAATAAAGGAGTATGTTGCTTGACCATGTCTGTTTATAAAAGTGAGGAAAACTTTCTCAGAAGGTCCTAGGGTATATAACTCCTCTCACAGCTCAGTGGCTGGTTGTAGCTTATGTCCACACCCAAGCCACTCACTGGCGACGGGAAGGAGACCATCATGGTGGGCTTAGTCTAAGCAGGAGTCATTCCTTGAGGCTTGGGAGGGGCACACTCTCCACTGAAAGATGAGGCTGTTTAGAAGAGGATGGGTGAAGATGGAATTCTGTTAACAAGGATGAAACAAGAGTGTCTGCCCCAGTCGTGGGAATGTCCTAGGATGACGGTCAACTGGCCTCCAGCTCTGCTTCTTCTCCCTCCCCACTTGCCTCCTTCCCTCACCACTCCCGCCCTTCCTCACTCATCCATCACTTACCGAGGGCCTACTGGGAGCTGCCGCTGAGTCAGCCCAGGGATTCTATGGAGAAAAGACACAGCCACGGCCCTGAGGAGGTCCAGCTGAGTCGATGCATGAGATGAATCTACATCCTGATGTGAAATGGCAGGATGTGGGCAGGGCAGGGTAAAAGCTGTGGGACTCTGAGGAGGGATCCCGTGAAGAAGGACGTGCCAGCAGAGGTGGTGATGGGAAGGCCTGAAAACTCTCTGAGCTCAGCGACTGACTGCTGGGTCTTCACTTGGCTGCAGGGGTGGTCCAGAACTCATCACGAATTCCCTCTTCGGTACAGACAATGGTTCCAGACAGATCATCAGAGAGAGTACAGAGACCCTAACTTGCCGCAGCTCTCAGATCTGGAAAATGGGTCTAATTCTTCCCAGGTTGACTGAATGGATCAAAGGATGAAGAGATAGATCTGACTGTCTATAGTCAGACATCAACATGGGAGGCCTGGCTCCTCACCCCAGCCCCACCATTGACTCTGTGTGACCTCAAGAAAATCACACACTCTGTCTCTGAGCCTCAGTTTCCCCACCTGTAAAATGAGGAAATTGGGTTAGGTGTCTAAGGGGCTCTTCCTGGACTGAAATTCTTTTGGGGACCCTGAATTTGGGTCAGTGTCAACCTTCACAAAGTGATCTTTGGATATCTCCCAGCCCTCTGCCACCTGGCCCCACCCTGAGGAAATAAAGCCAGATCTGGGGAGTGGGGAGAAGGCCCCGGGGAGATGGTCTGGGATGCCCGGACAATGGGATCACGAGCCCAGAAGGTGTGCTGTCTCCTGGCTACTGGCCCAGGAGCCTCCCTGGCTTCAGCCCTCATTCCTCTTGGTGGAATGATTGTTTCTGGGGTCTTGGCAGCCTGCAGGCCAGAGGGACATGGACCCAGAGGCACAGCCCAAGGCCTGGGAGACGGGTGGGTGGTGGTAACCACCAGCTCTAGCTCCAGCCTCCTCTCTTGGGGAGGACGACTAGACTGGCATCACCTGGATGGGGCAGAGGGAGGGGACACTCTTGGAGGCTCCCTCTTTCTCCAGCCTGGAGTTCAGTTCAGTCTACTGAAAAGCTTTGTCCTGGGTGCTGAGAATATAGCAGGGAGTGGGACAGAGTGTTGGTGTATCTGCAGCCCCTGAAATCAGGCCTGCCACATGATACTTGCCCCCAGAATACTTTTGATGAGTCAGGGTCCTGATGTAGGAGAGGGAGCAGGTGGCAGAAGAAACCACACTGGTCTAATCTGGCAAATTTTATTCTCACTCATGTCTGCCTGCCTGCCTGCCTGCCTGCCTGCCTTCCTTCCTTCCTTCCATCATTTGCTCAGCATTTAGGGAGTACTTCCTATGTGACAGGCACTGTGCTTCGTGCTGATTGCAGAAAGTCAACATGGCAACTGCTCACAGCAGGAACCACAGCTTGCATTTGCCTGTGACCGCTGCCTGGCTCAGGGCCTGATGCATGGCAGTGTCTCTCAACTGGCTGATTGACCAGGGAATGAATGACTCTATTATTATATGTGTACTGTGTGCACTCATCTTATGCGACATGCTGAGTGAGCCCAATATGAAAACATGACCCAGCCCAGCGTGCCCGGACTTTGGAAGATGTATCCAAGTTCTCCTCCCAGGTTTGTGGTACCAAGGAAACAAGCATGAGTTGAGGCAGGACTTCCCGACCTTTATTATCTGTCTGTTCCCGTGCTGGTGTCCTCCAGCAAACACTGGAGAGCGGGAAGCGCAGCTTGGCGTACAGTGGGTTACAGACAACTTTGGTGGGTGAATCGATGGGCATTGATACCAGGGCAGGGTGCAACCCTCTGTACTGCAGGCTGATTTCATCTGGTGATTCAGTCATAAACATTTATTGAGCCCCTACTAAGTGTCCACCACTGAGTTGTTTGAGGTCAACAGATTCTCTCAAGGCAGATGTGGCCCCAGAGAGCAATGGGTCCGTGGCTGCTCTAGTAAACTATGTGCCTCAGAGAGTCCTCATCAGGCCAGGAATTCCGGTCCCTTTGCCTTGTCTCTGAAACATGTCCATGGGCCTGGCTGTTACTGTCCACCCAGTTCCCAGGCTCATTGCCTGCTGCCCTACAGAGACGTCCCCTTTTTGGCCTGCTGGTGAGAGCCCCATCCTTTTCATAGGGTGGGTAATGGCTCAATGTCTTCTGGATCCAAATTCCATCAGAACTGCTTGTGCCCAGTCACTGGTGCTGTGCCAGGAACCTACTTGGCAGAAAGACTGGGTGTGAAGAGGCAGCGGAGGCAGGAAACAAGGTCCCATCCCAAGAATTCTTATCAGTGTCCATATCTCCTCTTTGCTGCTGACCATGAGCTTCTGGAAGATCATGAGCCTCATTTCCCTTCCAATCATTATTTACTGATTTGGATTTATTGTTGAACAGCAGTCTCCTACTTCCCAGCTCAAAGGGCCCACGCTGCTGATCGCGTTCAGTGCAACTGTTTTACAGATGAAGAGAATGAGGCTCAGAGGGGACACTATCCATCTTTATAGGCTTTAAGGGGTTCCCACGGATCTTTTTGGCAGTAAAGCAGGGCTCCCTGGAGCTCACCATTGCACTCTCAGATTCTGGAGTGAGATTTGGAAAGAATTTGGAACTCAGCCACTGACCTGCTGCCTGACATTTGAGGATATATGTCCCCTTGCCTGAAAATGTCCTTCTGGCCAGTAAGTTGCACATCATCACCCACACAGTGCAGTGGGGAGAAATGGGTAGCTTCTCTTCTGGGCTTCCCTCACTCCCCCTTCAACACCTGCCTGAAATCTGCTCCCACCCTCCGGGACTTTTTGGGCAGTCTTCCCCTATGGCTGCATGGTTATCCAACACACACTTCAGGAACCAAAAGCCACCTCCTTCCGGGAGTCTCCCCTGATTTCTCTCCATCACTTAGTCTGCTTGACAATTCAGTTCATCTGTATCTCCCTGATAGCATCTATCACATTGTTCTTGTGTTATCTTTATGTGATTACAGGGTGTTCTCTGTGACACGGCAGTGTCTGATGTCTCCCATCTAGGCTCCCTTTTCTGTGCCAAGTTGCTGTCCACATTACAAATGCGTGTGTGGGCCCAGAAAGCAGGACCATGTGGCAGTTTCTTTATCTTTGCTCCATAGTGGCAGACCCTCTTCCCTCCGCTTTGTACAGGAGTTTGCATACTGTAGGAGTTCAAGAAATTCATTTAAATTATTAATGGTTTGAGCATCTATTGGATCCTAGGCTCCATGCTGGGTGTGGGGACAGAGCTAGATCTGACCATGTTGACACCATGTGACGTGTACTACAATATGAGTGCAGGGCAGAGTGTTGAGCTGTACCTAGAAGGACAGAGAGTCTGTGAACAGGCAGAAAGGGTGATTGGGGGAGACAAGAACCAGGGAGGAGACAGCGTGGACAAGACTTTGAAATAGGCCAGAGCCTGGGTCCAGGCATCAGAGAGAGTGGAGCTCACTGAACAGGACATGAAGCTGGGAGGCTCGCAAGGATCTGCTCAGAACCGCTTAGAGGTTAAGATTTAAATCATTACACTCGGCTGCAGAAGACAGGAATCAGACTGCCTGGATTCGAATCTCACCTCCCCCACCTAACAATTTAGTGATCTCAACAAAGTTACTTAATCTTTCAGAATCTCAGCTTTCTCGTTCGTAAATTCGTAAAAAGAGGCCTCCCATAAACGGTGGCACTCAGCACAGTGCTACATCTGGCTCAAGGGAGGTATGTGGGCTGCAAAATACCGGAGAATGCCCAAAAACCCTCCTCAGTAATGGAGTTTTATACCTAAAGGGGATGGTGCCAAAAAAAAAAAAAAAAACAAACCTTAAGTAATCAAGATACATAATATTTTAATGCAATACCTTAAAAACGTCAAAATATATGCCCCAAACTCATGATGAACAAAATATCAAAAATGTAGATAAAGGCAAGATTCCTCTAGCGCAAAGGATGCAGCTCAAAATACATCAACGACTATTGGACTGGGAGTTTTCAACCTTCAAGAGCCGCGGACTTCTGAGAAGAACCAGTGGCCCCTTTCCCCCAGAAGAACGCACGAACAGGCACAATTTGTGCAGATTTTCGGGTGTTCCTGCGCTCCTGGGGCTCGGCCAGGTGGAGGCTGAAAACTCAGTTACAACGTGGGCGTGGGGGGTGGGGAGTCGTTCCTCGCGCCATCCAGCCGCCTGCGGGCTCCCCAGCACCACGCTGGGCCTCCCTCCTGGCAGCCATGGGTGCTCTGCCCCCTGCAGGAAGCCGCGCACAGCTATGCGGCTGCTGCTTCTAGCTTTTGCTTGGCTCGCCCGCCGCCCCCCGCCCCGCCCCCTTCGGCCTGGGACTTTTCCTAAAGTTTGCTGAAACCAGACACCTTGCTCGACCGAACCCGCGTGCAGCCACGGTTTAAAAGGCCGCCTTCAGCGCCCCCTCCCCGCCCCCAGCGGAGACTTCAAAAGGCCCGGCGGGCGCCGCGGCCCCTGCACCTATGAGCCGCCCCCCGCGCCCAGAGCCCGTGCCGGAGTCCGAGGACGCAGAGCGGCTGAAGTTCGAGCGTAGGCGGACCGGGCGGGTGGCGCAGCCCCGCGCGCCCATGCCCCTCCCGGTGCCGCTGCGCTCCGAGCGCTCGCGCCCAGTTTAGGGAAGGGGACCCCGCACCCCCGCCCCCGCGCCCGCGCCCGGGGCTGCGGGGACCCATGAATACAAATGCCGTTAGGCGCCCGAGGAAGGACCGACCGTCCAGCCTCGCACCTAGGGACCCAGTAAGTGCCCCGGGGCTCCTGCAGCGCTGGGGGTACAGCGGTGTGTGCGTAAAGGTGCGCGCGTGTGGGGAGGGGGTGCGTTTGTGCCCAACTGCGGTGGGCAGTAGCGGAAAGTTGTGTGCAAATGGACGTTTGCGCGCGTGAGTGTATGCACTTGAGATGTGTGTGCACTTGAGGTGTGTGCACGTGAAGGTGTGTATGAGAGGTGTGCACTCGGGTGTGTACGTTGGGAGGATCTGGCTAGGCTAGTGTGCATTTCTGCAGGTATAAGCACTACTGTGCATGTGTCTCCGTGTGTGGAGTCCTTGTGTGCACCCGAGTCCAGACACCCCACGGTGTGTTTGTGTGAGTCTGGGAGGAGTGCTTGGCTGCGCCTGCATGTGAGTGTGAGTGTGTGTCTGAGTTTGGGGCAAGTGTAGATATGTATGAAAATATGTGTATGTACTAGTGAACAAGTCGTGAAGGTGGAGGCGGGGGTGGGGGGGAGCTTCTAATGCCAGGGCTCGGACTGGGGTTGTGAGTGTGCGAATTTGCCGGATGTTTGCGGCAGCGTCAAGATGTGCAGTTCTGCACTCCTGAGTGGGATCTGAGGGAGCCTTTGGTCTACTCCGGGGTGGGGAGGTAGGTAAGCTCCCATATCTTACCGCATGATGAGGGAAGAGAGGAGGCGACGGACGTTTAACAAGCCCACCCACTACGTGCCTAGGAAAGGCTATTCTATAGGGTGCTCTGAATCTGGGAGGAAAATAGGGGTGTGCGTGTGTGTGTGTGTGTACGTGTGTGTTAGGACACTGGTTGTCGTTTTCGTGGGATTCTGGACACTGAGTCCTGGTCCCATATCTGTCCCTGGAACTCCGGGTTCCTTTCAGCAATAGCATCTGTCCCCTTTCCCCCTCAATCTCTGTCCGCTTTCCCCTTTTATCTCTGCCCCCAACTCGGGGACCACTGTCTCACAAGCCAGAGGTCCCGAATCGCCGAACTGTGACCATACCTCTGCGCAGCCTTGACTGTTTCTCTCTGTGAATCTCAGTTTCCCCATCTTTGCAGGGGTGCGCTGGGTGAGATGTCTCAGCGGGACAGTCGTGGGCCAGCCGAGGCTGTGTCCCTGGCTGTGGCCGGCAGGGGGCAGCAGGGGGCAGCAGAGGGCGGCCCGGCGCGGGGAGGAGAGAAGGTGGAGAGCCACCGCGGGCCGAGACTTTAAATCGCCTTCATTTCCCCCAAATCCTTCCTTTTCCTCTCCTCCCCCAGGCCGGCGGGGAGGCAGCTTCCACCGCCCTCCGCGCGCCCTCGCCCGGCCTTGCTCTGCCTCCAGGGACCGCCAGCAGCCCGCCTCCAAAAGTTTGATCATCTTTTTTTTTTTTTTTCCTCCTGCTTCTTCTTCCTTTTCGGTGGAAGCAGAAAAGAACGAGGCAGGGGCGAGCGCGGCGCCGGGACTCCTGGGACCATGGGCCTGGCGCGGGCGCCCGCGGGGCCCCGGCTGCGCTGCCTGCCTGTTCGGGCGCCCCTGGGAGCGGGGCTGCGCTGGGGGCGCGGGGGCCGTGCACTCTGAGCCGGCCTGGCGCGGCGAGGCGGGGGGCTGGCGGCCCCATGGGGCGCGCCCACACTTGCCCCCCGGGCTCGGGAGCATGAAGTAGGGGCCCGCCATGGGAGCGGGATCGGCGCGGGGGGCCCGAGGCACAGCGGCGGCGGCGGCGCGCGGGGGGTGAGTACCATCTCAGGGACGCCCCCTCCCCAGCTTCCTGCCGCTCCAGCCTCGGGGCGGGCTGGGGTTCCCCGCCGCGTGGGACGCTTCCAGCGGAACATCAGCTTCCTGCCCCTTCCTGCGCCCCTGGGAGGCCGGCCGCCAAGGGTTAACGCGGGCAGCGCCCCCGGCCCAGCGAGAGCTGGCGAGCACTGCCCGCCCTGCCCCGCCTGGCGTGGCTGCGGGATAGCGTTGGGGCGGGGGCCGAGCTGGGGAGGGTCCGCGCGGAGCCAGCCCCAGGGTCTGGATTGGGATGGAGGGGAGGTGGCGCCTGGAGCGGCCGGCGGGATCGCGTCGGGGCGGAGGGGGCCTTTTGGATGCTTGTGGGAGGAGAGGGGTGTCCGTTTCTGGCTGTCTCAGTGTGTTCCAGTGTCGGTGTCTACATACAGGTCCTAAGCCTGTAAGTCTCCGTTCTGTCTGTTCTTGTAAAACTGTGCAAATTTCTAGGGCTCCGAATCTCGGCTTCTGCTCCTGTTTCAGTGTCTGTGTGTCATTGCACGTCCCCTGTTTCTGGAAATCTCCACATGTGTGTCAGTCTGTTTGGGTCTGTGTGTCTCAGTGCTTCCACGCTTGCAGGGTGAGGGCAGTGGGGAGACTGGTCCACAGTTCCTGTCGCTTTCCCGTGTGTGAGAGAGAAGGACTGAGAGCCAGCATGTAGGGCAGAAAAGGCCCTGGAAGGTCACCAGTTCCAACTGCTCATTGTACAGATGGGAGACTCAGGGCCAGAGACAGGCCGGGAATCTCCAAGGAGGGGCTGCCTGGAACTGGGACCCAGAGGCTCTGATTCCCAGCCTTTGGAGTAGGAGTTGCAAAAGAGTGAGCATGTGCAGGAGGGAGTCACTGAGTGTGGGTGTGTGTGGGAGTAATCGGATGGGAGCAGCTCCTCGGGCTGTGCAGACTGTGGACTGTGGCTCATGTTCATTGCCCAGAGAAGCACAGAACTTTCGTCCTGTCCATCCTGCCCCCAGGACCAGGGGACAATCCCAAGAGGCTGGTCAGGGCTGTAGCTCCACCCTACCCCAATGAGCCTGCCCCCTCTGAACTGGAATCGGGGGTGATGCCTCCCCCTTTCTTTCCCATGTCTTGGAAAAAACTGGCTGGCCGAGATTCCCCCGCCCCCCACCACAACACACACACACACACACACACACACACACACACACAGCACCAGTAAGCACACTGCTGACTCATTTTCTCCAGAAGACCCTGTGCCAGGGCAGATGCCAGCGGTTGGGTAGAAAAGTGGTGCCAGGCGAGCACCCCACAGTGGGGCCCAAGCTTTAGGCAAACGGGCAGTCACACTGCGTTGAGGCCCAGCTGCTGCCCCCTTGCCATGGCAGTGTCCCCAGTCTTGTGCTTTCTAGTTTTACTCTTCTAAACCTCCCAGACCAGGTTCCACAATATTGTCTATGGAGTACATCCCTGGCCTCTTCTTTCCTCCCGCTTGCTCTCTGTATTCAGAACACTGCCCCTTCTTTGCGCTTCCGTATGCCTACTATCCCCTGCTGTCCCTCGAGGCGAGAGGCTCATGGGCCATCAGCTCCCCCTGGTGCTGTACTGGAGGGGGCCTGCCCTCCAAATATAACCCACTCTCTGTCCCTCCCTGAGCACACTCTGCCTGTTACATTATTGGCATATTCTCTTCTTTCTCTGTGTTCAGGGATCCTCTTATTACCCCATAATCTGCCTGGCATATGAAAATGCCATTATCAGTTGGTGGTGGAAACTGTAAGAAAACATAGACTCATACCAGTGGGCAGAGAGGGCCCTGCAGTCAGACCATCTAAATCCTACCTCTGCCCCAAGAACTTGGGCAGGCACCTCATCTTTCTGCGTCTCCTTTTTGTCATCCACAAGACGGGCATCCTCATTCCCAGAGAGCAGTGTTTTGTGAGGATTAGTGGGACTGTGCTTGTTAAAGGCTTGTAGAACAGTGCCTGGCATGTAGTAAGTGCTCAATAAACGGCAGCTGTTATTTGTATTATTATCCACTTCATCTCGAGTGGATGTGTGAGTCAACTGGAAAGTTCTGGGCTGCATCCTGTCCAGACAGATGACCTATCTGTGTTCCCATGGAAGAGGTATAAGGTGTGAAGAAAGGAGTCTGGGTGTGGCTGTCTGGGCACATGGGCCTGACCACTCCATGGAGGCAGGTGGGACATGTTCATCCCCCTTTGCTTTTCTGTGGTCCTCTGGCCAGCATCCTTCCCAGCTTGTCCCATGGGAGCATAACCAAGCCCTGAGTCCACTGCTTTCCTTGTGTTTCTGTGCCCTGGGTCTCAGCTCTGAGTGCTCGGTGGATGTTCAAGCTAGAATGGGTCTCTGAGCTCCTGTGTGTTCTCAGTTAACAAGGATGGAGGAAAAATTATGCAAATCAGCTGCAGGTTCTGGCAGCCTTGTGGTCCAGGAGTAACTGCATTTGGTGTAGTGGCCGGAGGGCTCTTTGCAGGAGAAAGGAACACCTGGGCTCCCTTCTCAGAGAGCTGTGTGGCCAGGCTGTGTCTCCAAGATCAGGCTCCCTAACTCGTGGCTTCCGTTTCAGCTGCCTCCTGCCTCCTCTGGCCCCCATGCTCTGGTCTTCCCGACATTCTGGAGCCCTGGCTTCACCGAGCCAAGGCCCACGAGTCAGCGGTGAAAACAGAAGTCTGGAAGAACAAAGCTCTGAGCCAACGCAGGCACTAAACGTTATTAGCAGTAGCCTAAACAGGATTGGAACGGGAGCAAAAGAATCGGCAGGGCCTCCCTCTGGGAGCCAACTTTCCAGGCCTGGAAGCTTACTGAGATGGCTGTTGGCTCCCCAGGCTGTATCTCTGTTCCTTGTTGGTGAAGGCTGGGACGCTGGTCTCTGGCAAGTAGGAAGTCCCTGTAAGTCTCCGATTTCTTCTCCAGGGGAGATAAGTAAGTGAAAAGGACTGTCTACTAGGTAATGGGGTCAGATGATGTGTGTTACTGACATGCTGTGTGTCTTTGGGCAAGTCAGCTCTCCTCTGTGGTCCTCGTTGTCCATCTCTACAATGAGAGGATGGAACTAGATTCTGGCCTCTAAATGATCTCGGAGGACCTTCTCCCACTCTGTATTCCTGCCGGATAGGGCAGTTTTGGGTCGAGTACACACAGAATCCAGGTCTGAAATGGTCAGTTGCGTTTGTTGAGATGAATGAATGGGAAACAAATATGTTTGTCCCAGACTTTTCAGGACTGAAATTCTTAAGTTAGAAACTGAGGTGCTAGGAAGCTTAGTTGAAGAGATGATTCTGATCCCATCTCCCCTGTGAGTCTTCCTCCTCCCCACCTTTAGGGGTTACAAATATTTCCCCCAGATTTATCCTCTTATTCTCTACAGAGTAATCACCTAGCATAACCTCGGGGGAAAATTGACCGAGGAGGATGTTTGTGGTTCTCACACCTTCTCCTTTGCACCTGACCCCTCTGTATCAGCTTGGGGAGCATTCTAAGAAGAGTGAATGTGACAACACGGTGAGAGACTCAAGGAGTGAGGCTGGTGCTCAGAAAGGGCTGAGAAGAGACAGGGCAGAAGGAAACAGGAATGAAACTAGTTGGGTTGCAAGAATGCTAGAGAGCCAGGGGCAGTGTGTTCTGAGAGGACATGCTCAGGAAAGATGAGTTCCCTGGTCCTCTATGTTCAGGGACTGCTGACCGGTAGAAGGTGCAGTCACTTTATTGCAGAACTTCTCAGAGCCTTTGCTATGCAGTTGTGCTTTGGAACTGCCAAGACTGGGGACGTAGGATCTTCCCCAGTAGATCTAGCCACGGTTTCCGGGAGTATCCACTTTGTGGATGTGGGAAATTGTACTGAAGAATTATGACCCCAGAACCTGCCTAGGGTGACCTTGAGGAAGTGCTTGCCCTCCCTAAGCCTCAGTTTTTGTAAAGTCAGACAAAGCTGCCTATTATTGTTCATCAGGGCTGATGGGACTGCCATTTGCTTCAAGCAGGCAGGTCATGCCACAAGGGTCAGCCTCTGCCTTTCTCCCCAGACAACACCAGAGCCGCTTAGGCACTGACCTTTAGCTGTTGCTGGTGGTGAGCTGGAAGTGAGGCCAGTGGAGGCAGGGAGGACTGGCCAAGTGAAAAAGGTACTGTTACAGCAGTAGCAACAGATTGGAGAGGATGAGGAGGGAGCAAAGATTATCCAGGATCATCCCTGGATAAAGTCAGAGATGGGATGGGCCTGCTGGAGTTAAGGGTTTGGGAAGATATTTTTTTTAAGTCCAGAGTCCTGTGATACCAGGTAATATTCATTCCTTCTGCAAAAATACACTGGACGCTTACTACAGACTTGCCAGGTGCTGGGAATACAAGAGTGAACAAGACAGATGTGGTCCCTGCACTTCAGGGACTGGGGCTAGAAAGGGAAACAGAAAAATAGACAATGACCACACATGGGATGCCTGCTCTGGTGAGGTACGTGCAGCGGGCCATGGGAGGGAACACTCAAATTAGAATCTAATGCATCTGTGGGAACTGACCAGGCAAAAAAGTGGTGTCTAGAGTACTCAGGAACAGCATGTGCTAAGGCCCAGAGGCTGGATAAGTCTTTTGAGGGACCACCATCTGTGTGTGAGTGCTGCTTCAGCTAGTTTGCCTTATGCTGTGAATAACTCCCAATTGAACACGACTTAAACAATAAGGGGAGTTATTACCTCCCATATCAAGAGGTCCAAAGGAAAAACATTAATAAGGCTGGCCAATAACAACCTCTGTTTTCCATTCTGCTATCCTCACGTGCTCATGGGGCTTGTTACCTCATGTGCACAAAATGGCTGCAGCAGCAGTGAGGCCTTACTCAACAACATACAAAGGCTAGAAGAAAACATTCTCTCTGTCCCTCTGAAACGTTTTCCTAGGGGCCCTGACCGGCATCCCTCACATTTCATTGGCCACATCTGGGTCCAATATGCATGCCTTAACCAGTCACTGGCATGGCAAATTCCCAGGATGGGCTTAGACTTATCCAGAGTCATCCAGTATCCTCTGAAATCCTTATCTCCCTGAACAAGCAGGAAGGGAGGTGGCTGTGGGTAGGTAGCCGCCAGTGTCTTCCACAGTGTCCAGGTCAGGATTACCATTGATCCTAATTGCAACTAATCTGAAGTACTTGCCATTAAATCAGAGGGTGTGATCTTGTTGTCTAAGGCTCCCAGGATGCTGGGAAGAACCCTGGGCTCCAGACCTTCACTCTGGCAGATGGGTTTCCTGGATCACGTGATTCCCCAGAAGCACACCATCCTAGCCTTCCTCCTGGAAATGGATCCTGGGCCCCCACTGCCCATCAGGGCTCTTTCTGCCTGCATCCTGGCTGGCCATCTCTGGCCATGTGCCGCCCTCCTCTTTTCCTGCTTGGGGATCAGATGCCCCGGGTGGCTTCGGGTGTCACCAGTGGCTGCTCCCACAGGAAGGTGAAATTGGATCACTGCCTCTGCCCATCTTGGCAGGAGCCCCTGAGCAGAGCATTAACCCTTCAGGCCCCAGAGTGCAGGGGCAGCAGGGTCCGTCTAAGGAGCACTTCTGTGGCTGGCAGCAGGCCGAGCCCTTGACATGCATGAGCTCATTTAATCCTCACGCCTGGCTTGCAAGATAGGGAGTGTCAGCTGAGTTGCAGAGTAGGAGACAGGCCCAGGGGGGCTGAGGGGCTCATCCAGGGTCACACAGCTTGTAAGCAGTGGGGCCAGGTATACACCTGGGTCGGCCTGACTCCCCCGTCATCTCCTCTCCTCTCCGCTCTCCTCCGTTCTCCATCGGCGTGAAGCCAGCGGGCAGCTTCCTTAGCACGCGCTGGTCCTGGCTAAGGGATCTTCTCCCATTCCCTGCTGTCAGTCTGGAGACTGAATTCTCATCTTTCCTGCCCTTTGAAGACACCTGTCATCTAAGCAGACCCTTCTGGGGTTCCTGCTGACCTTTCAGCCCTGGCTCTGCTGCCCTGTGGGCCTCAAAATCTTGAGGCCATAGCACAGATAGAGAGACTGAGGCTCAGAGACAGAGAGGGGCAGGGGCTGGTCCCTTGTCGCCTAATGAGTTGGGAGCAGATATAGCTGGACCCTATGTCTCCTGACGTCCAGGGCAGGGCTTCCAGCCAATGAGTTCCTGCCTGGTGACCTTGGTTTATTGATCTGTAAAAAGTGAGGTTGTATTTGTACTGTGTAAGCGGGTCCTGCCCCGGGAAGCTGTGCCTGGGCACCCAGGAGCCTGGGCTGGTCTGCTGGGATCCTAGAGCCTCTGCCTCGCCTCCCGCCTCCCCTGGGCAAGACTAGGGTGGTACTGGGGCCAGGTGAGTGACTCCCAGCTCCCCACGCGGATCCGGCCGTGAGGGGTGGAAGCTGATGCCGGATCTGCTTGTGTCTCCTGGTCTCTAGGGGCTTTCTCCTCACCTGGATCTTAGTCTCGCTTGCCTGTCACCTGGCCTCCACCCAAGGATCTCCTGAAGGTAATTCTCTCTTCTCTTTGTCCAGGGGGAGACAAAGGAGGATGGAAGGGATCTACAAACGCAGGGGTAGGAGACATTAATGCCCCTAGTTGGAACTCAGTGCCTCAGTTTTCTCATCAGTAGAATGGAGCCAATCATTGACAAATTCTCTCCAGGCTTGAAAGAGCCCCCTTTGATGTTTTGTAAGGGGTAGGAAGGGCTCAGTGCAGAAATGTGGAAAGGTGGTGCCTTTGTTCCTATCCAGGGTGGAATTTGAGTAAGTTACTTTGGGGACAGTAAGCCTCAGTTGTACCTTTTTGTCCAAGGGGTACTCCAAGAAGTTCTGAGAAGAGGCAGGAAGGCTTCAACCATCACTGCCCACACCTGTGATCTGCCCTCCCCTTCCCGTGAGATGCTGCCTTTTCCTGCTACCCCTGAGGAGCTGTCCAGGAGGCGAGGTGGTGGGGGGCTGGCTACACAGCTGCCTGTGGAAACTGAAACCTCCCCCACATCTGTTTGTCAAACAGCCGCATCGCCTCTTAAAATAGCGGCCTTTCCCCTTCCTCCACCCCTGGCCCGCGTGCCAGGGCAGGCAGCCGGGCACTCCCAGAGCCCCTGTGGCCTGACCTGGCCGCCAGGCGGGGATTGGACCCCTGGGAGGGGAGGGCCGTGCCCGGAAGAGACTCCTGCTGCCCAGCAACATTTTGTGCAAATGTCATATTTTCCAGGCTTGCTGTTTCCCCCACAAAGTAGGTGAACAGCTGTCCAGAGTCCTGAGTCAGGCACTGGGCGGGCGGGGGGGGGGGGGTGGTGGGGAAAAAGATGGAGCAGTGTGGAGCCAGGTTTATGTAATAAAGGGATCTTGCTGCGGCCAGCTGGCTGGGTCCCTCCATCTTGGCGTTGGGCTGAATTCATTCCCCTGTCCCCTAGCTCCTCTCCCCTGATGGGGTTCTGGATGTGTCTCCGCCCTGCCTTCCAACTAGTATAGGGGCTCCAGCACAGGATAGCAGAGCAGCTAAGGAAGGACAGAGGTCCCGGGGCCAGGCACCTTGGTTCCAAAGCCCAGCTGCGCCTTTGACTACAGGCTGCGTGGCCTTGGGCAAGTTACTGCAGCTCAGTTTTCTGACCCTCGTCTGTAAAGTGGGGAGAATAAACAGTACCTGCTTCAGAGATGACTGAGAGAATAAGGAGAGACAATGCACGTAAAGCACTTGGTACATAGTAAGTGCTCAATAAATATTAGTTATTACCATTATTGTTCATTATATTATTTGCCTGCAAAGTTTGGGCGAGAATGGCCTTCCTTATCCCCCGTGGAGCCCACAGTGGTCAGAGGCTCCCGGAGGCTCAGCAAGGACCACCTCTGCCAGCTCTAAGTAGCGGAGTTGGAGTTTGGCCCCTGAACTGCAGGGGGTGTGCAGGGGAGGCCTGGGGAGTGCCTGGTGTCAGCTTAAAACCCACCAGGACAGTGGCGATCAGGGAAACCTCACTGGTGCCCCCTGGCCTGGCTGGTTGTTATCTTCCCCGGGCGAGTGCAAGTGGCTGTAAGTTGCAGTGTGCAGGGAGAGACGTGTGCAGGCCTGGGAGCCTCCCAGGGGCTGCCGAGGTGGGACAGGAGGAGGGGAGAGGTGACGTCCTGCCATTACTTCTCCAACAAATGGCTCCTCCCTTTTAAGTTGTTTGTAGTGAGAAGTATTTTATGATAAGAAGAGGCTTTCAGGGATTAAACGTATAAAATACGCTGCTACTCAGAGAATCCTTAAACAGTGGTCTGTTTTACCTTAGGAACTGGGGACAGATAGAGGTGGGAGAAGGGAGGAATTTGAAGTGAGATGAAGGCTCTTGGGTTCCAGGGAGGACTAAGAGTCTTCAAGCCACCCTGGAACAGTGGCCTGCAGCCGCAGAGTTCTTAGAACATTCTTAGCACTTTGTGGCCACCTCCAGGTCTGGTTTCCCTTGTCTTACAGGCAGGGAAACTGAGGCCTGGGGTCAGGAAGAGACTTGGCCAGAGGTACCTGATGCAGGGGTGGGTGAGGGTGGTAAGGGAGACCACCATTCCATCTCCCACTGCCCCCCGGATGTAGGTACTCTTCACAGCCCTGTTTTACGATGGAGGGAACCAGACCCACAGGTGGCCTTGTCCTACTCTGAAGTCTGGCCTTCAAACCCAAGATCCTGCTATGGAACCAGTGTGCTACCACGTTGCCAGCACCCGGGTTCTCAGTGTCTTCCAGCCTGTTTATCCATCCATACACCGGTCCATCTATCTCCCAGTTGTCACCAGAGGGCTACTGGGTGCTGGCTGCGTTCAGCCCAGGGCACACCTCTCGCTCCAGGTGATGAGGGAGAGTGCATTCCACACTCAGGGGTTGGGAGGCTGAGCTCGGGAGAGGGGCCTGAGGACATTTCCCAGACCCCAGTTCTCGAGGCAGCCTCTCCTTTCCTGCCAGGATGGAGCTCCAAGGCGGGCTTCTGCCGACGCTGGCAGCTCAGCCGCCTGAAGGAGGTCGAGTGCCCCGGTGAGAGGCAAGGTCAGGAAGCCTTTCCATAAACACCCTGGAAGCCCTCGATGTGCTCTGGCAGGCCCCATGAATGTAATTGCCAGGTGGATGTGACCTGGCTGGGCCATGGTCAGATGTCCAAATGCTTCGCCAGAGGACAGAGGTTGAAGGGATGCCTTGATTACTTCCTCTGCTCTCTCCAAAGCCACACAGGGAGGAGGGGAGTCACTGGAAATGTCCCCTACCTTCTGTGCAGACAGCAGCTCCCCCAGCCTGCTCCAGCCTGAGAGAGACTTTGGGGGTGGGAAGGGGACTGGGTGGGTTCCTAAAGATGATGAAACCAGTCGAACCCCCTGGGCATCCTTACCATGCTCCGGTGACATGAACATTCCTGTCACTCCATCACTTATGGGACTACTTCCTGGAGGAGATGGCTCTCGAGGCAGAGAGAAGGGGAAACAAGCCATGTTGGGCAGCCTCTAATATTGGCTCTAGTATTTGGAGATTATCATTATTTTTAGTATTAAAGGCTATTCTTCATAAATGCTTATTTTGTGCCAGGCACTTGTTTTTTTTTTCGACTGCGTTAGCTCATTTAATCCTCACAACACCCCTGAGCTTGGTACTGCTGTTATCCCATTTAAGAGATGGGAAAACCGAGGCACTGAAGTCACAGGACTAGTAAGTGGTGGAGCTGGAAGTTTGGCTCTAGAGTCTGCTTTTAAACACTGCAGACGGTCCCCAACCTACGATGGCTCGACTTACAATGTTTTGACTTTACAATGGTGCAAAAGTGAAACTGTACTTTGAGTTCTGAATTTTGATTTTTTTTCCCCTGAGCTAGCGGTATGCGGTACGGTACTCTCTTGTGATGCTGGGTTGCGGCAGTGGGAGCTCCCAGTCACCTACGTGATCACGAGGGGAAACAACCGATACACTTACAGCTCTTCTGTACCCGTACATCCATTCTGTTTTTCACTTTTAGTACAGCATTCAATAAATTGCATGAGATACTCAGCACTTTATTATAAAATAGGCTTTGTGTCAGATTGTTTAGCCCCACCGTAAGGTGCTGTTAGTGTTCTGAGCGTGTTTGAGGTAGGCTAGGCTAAGCCGTGATGTTCGGTAGGTAAGGTGTATTAAATGCATTTTTGACTTATGAGGTTTTCAGCTTATGTTGGCTTCATCTAGATATATCCATTTTAAGTGGAGGAAGGTCTGTAGTCACAAGATCACACAGCCAGACGAGGGATTTGTTCCAACTCTGCACCCTCAGCTGCAACCATGGGGCACAGGTAGCAGTGGGCAGACTGTCCCCGAGTCAGAAGCAGTAGGAAGCAGGCCCTGACCGTGTCCTCTCCCCCTCTGCCCTCCCTCTCCAGATGTGGACGTCCTGCAGCGGCTGGGCCTCAGCTGGACGAAGGCGGCGGGCGGCCGGAGCCCCCCGCCCCCGGGGGTCATTCCGTTCCAGTCGGGTTTCATCTTTACGCAGCGGGCCCGGCTCCAGGCCCCCACGGCCGCCGTCATCCCTGCCGCCCTGGGCACAGAGCTGGCGCTGGTGCTGAGCCTCTGCTCCCACCGGGTGAACCATGCCTTCCTCTTCGCCGTCCGCAGCCGGAAGCGCAAGCTGCAGCTGGGCCTGCAGTTCCTTCCCGGCAAGACAGTGGTCCACCTGGGGCCCCGGCGCTCCGTGGCCTTCGACCTCGACGTGCACGACGGGCGCTGGCACCACCTGGCCCTGGAGCTCCGTGGCCGCACGGTCACCCTGGTGACGGCCTGCGGGCAGCACCGGGTGCCCGTCCCGCTGTCTTTCCACAGGGACCCAGCGCTCGACCCCCAGGGCTTGTTCCTTTTTGGGAAGATGAGCCCACACGCAGTCCAGTTTGAGGGTGCCCTGTGCCAGTTCAGTATCTACCCTGTGACGCAGGTCGCTCACAATTACTGCACCCACCTGCGAAAGCAGTGTGGACAGGCTGACACGTACCGGCCCCAGCTGGGACCCTTCCTCCCCCGAGACTCTGGCACGCCCCTCACCTTCCAGACCGACCTGGCCCTGCTAGGCCTAGGGAACCTGACCACTGCCACGCCAGCCCTGGGGGCATGGCCAGCAAGCAGGGGGTCCAGGGTGACTGTGGTGCCTGCCTCTCCCCCCAAGCCCCTAAAGACTAGCGTCACAGGCCCTCACCAGCCCGTCACAGTGGGAGGCCCAGCCCGGAACCCCCTGCCATCTGCCAAGCTGTCAGCCAGTGAAGGGCTTCCTTCCGTGCCCGCAGCCTCTCCCACCAGCTCCACCAGACTCGTCCAGCCATTGCAGAAGAGCCTAGCCACCAAAATCCCCCAAAGTCACCCAACCAAGCCTTCAGTCCTTTCTCCTTCAGTTGCCCCTGTCAAAAGCCCACGCCCCACCCAGAAGACAGCTCCACCTTTCTTCACAAAGCCAGCCCTACCCACCAAGAAGCCGGTGCAACCCACTTTCCACCTAGTTCCCCCCAAAGTCTCCCATCCCACAGTGAAGCCGATGCAGAGGAACCCCATAACGCCCAGGCCCCCTCCGCCCAGCGTCCGGCCGCTACCTCTTGCCGCTGGCTCCTCTAAAAAGCTCTCTCCCACAGTGGTCCAGGCCAAGATGAGCAGTCGTGCCAGTGAGCCATCCCCTGCCCACACCAGCACACAAAGACCTCCCCATCCCACTGTCTTGCCCCCATCACCTGTCCCCAGTCCTGGCTCTACCAGGGCTGCTCAGCCACCAGCCACTGCTATGCCTCCCACCCTCGCTCCTGGTTCAGCCCTCACTGGAAGCAAAAAACTCACTGGATCAGAAGCTGCAAAGAAAACCAGACCCAAGAGCAGCCCCCGGAAGCCCGTCCCTCTCAGACCTGGGAAGGCAGTAAGAGATGTCCCACTGAACGATCCGACAACTGGGTCCAGCCCCAGACAGCCCCAGCCCAGCCGGCAGACCACCCCGGCCCCAGCGTTGGCCCCGACATTGGCCCCAGCGCGATTCCTGACCTCCAGCCCCCGGCCTGCGAGCACTGGCTATTCATTCTTCCACCTGGTGGGACCCACACCTTTCCCGCTGCTGATGGGACCTCCAGGACCCAAGGGAGACTGTGGTTTGCCGGTAAGACTGGGCAGAGTGTGCATGTTGCTTGGAGCTTAAGTAGGTGACAGGGCAGTTAGGTGTTTGCTCCTGGTAAGGGCGGAAGGAGGAAGAGAAGCAACCTAGAGCAGGGAGCTAGGTACAGGCAGAGCCTCCACTTGAACCCAGGTCCCCCTCTCCTCCACCTCTGCTGTGTTTCTGATTGCATATCCTGCCCCAAATTCGTGATTCCCTGGGGCAGACTTGGGTCTGGTGGCCACCCCCCGGTGAGAGCACTCCTGGGCTTTGGTTGGCCCAGGCCCCAGGTCACTCTTTGCTAACCTAACAGTAAAGGTTGAGTGGCTTAAGGAAAACCACAGACTAACTGGCCCCAGGTCATGCAGTCTCCAAAGGCCAGCTCTCCTGACTCCTGGAACAGAGTTCCTCCAGCCCACCAGCTTGTCTGTGAGTTTCGGACAAAGGTCGCACATGGATAGTCCTGAATGTGTTTTGTTTGGCACATGCAGCATTGTTTTAAAATATTTAATAAGTTACTAATATTTTTTAAATGTGAGAGATTTCTTATAAAAAACCGGTGACCTGCTTTTCTTGGAAGGGGGAGACATGCAGTGGCCTGTGGGCTTTGGCCGGGTCAGGGCTGCTTCTTTAGACAGGACAGGCCCGCTTCTGTCTGTGCCTGTCCACACGTCCGTCTCCCGATTGGTCTTCAGTCCAGTCCTTTCATCTTGTTTCTGTTACCTGCCTGGCTCCTGGAGGTATTTGATTTGTGGCCCCTGGTAGAGGAGTTTGAGGTGAGGAAGGTGAGGGTGGATCTGAGCAGTCAAGGAAGAGAGAAAGAACATTCCACGTGCAGGAGTCGGTCTCGGGGTCGATGCCTCTGGCATGCCTGGGACTGTCTCCAGGGGCAACGACCTTTCTGCAGCTGGAGGCCAATTCCTCCGGGTGGGGAACGATGAGATGGAGTTTCCAGAAAGCTGAGCCTCTGCTCCATTCTTCTGCCTTGGAGATGACCACTGTGCGGGTTCCTCCTTCCTGGGGTGGGATCTCCCACCAGGCTCCCCACAATGTGGAGACAGTGGCAGATGCTGGGAATTCCCAGGCCTTACAAACACACTTAATGAGTTTTAATAATCATTAGGAATAATATTTATTCAGCCTGTCTCCAAGGGGATCGAGAGCCCGTTTTTATTATAACCATATTGTAGAACTTATGGAAATTGTATGCATTGCTTTGCAATTATGTCAACATTCTGCTCAAGCTCCATGTTCTGAAATTGGCAGGGTAGGGAGTGGGGAGCCAAGGAGAGCAGGAGAGACTCTTCAGCCCTCCAGGCTGCCCAGCCCTACTCAGGCATCAGGTACCTTTGGCCTGTGACACCTCAGCTTCCCAAGATGCGTGGATGCTGGGCTCACTGGCCGGAAGGTCTAAAGGGGGTGAATTGTCCCCCTCGGGCAGGGTGGTGGAATTTAGGGTCTCCACCCTGCCGAGTGAATGAGGCCAACCCTGTCCCCCAAGGCTGTGTGCTATGTGGAGAGAGAGGGAGGCTGTGCTAGGCCAGCAGAGCTGGAGCAGGAGCAGGTTTTCAGGCTGTAGAATCTGCCTCTGGGCCTGTCCGATGCCTGAGCTTTGTACTTTCTTCCTGGGGTTTGGTGATGTGGGTCAGTAGGAGGTGAGGCCTCCTGCCAGATCTGGTCTTGGATTTACCCCCACTCTAAGAAGGTGCTGGAGTTGACCTGTTCAGTGGATGGATGCTTAGGGATCATTCAGTTCAACCCTCATCACTGGGCAGGTGAGGAGCCTGGAGACTGTGCCCAGAAAGGGCCAGGACTTGCTCAGAGGCCACACAGCACATAGGAGGCAGAGCTGAAGTTTACACCCCAGTTCCCGACTCCAAGATCAGCACATTCCATCCCACCCCCGTGAGTGTCCACTCTGAGACCCTAGGACTCAGGCCTGAGAGGCTGGGGGTTTCAGAGATGTGGGAGGCCCTGTCCTTGATCTCAAATGGAGAGCTCAGTGTCTAAAGAATCTTCTGTTTCTATACCTGTCACGTTTATGAGCTACTTCCACATGCATGTCACCTCCCTTTAGGACCTCGTGCAAACTGGTCCAGGAGGGTAGGATATGTGTGCTAACCCCGGCTTTACAAATGAGAGGCCTGCGGTTGGACCGACAGACTTGGCCAAGGGCATCCAGCATGTTCTCCCAGGAGGAGCTGGGCTGTGACTGCAGGTCCCTGACTTCAGCAAGGACCACAGTTCTTCCTGCTCCTCCTGGCCTGAACAAATGAGGGCAAGGGGAAAGACACTTATCTGCCCAATTGCCGTCCTGCCTCTTGTCCCACGCTATCCCATAATCCCACCCTCTCCCCAGCTCAGAACCCAGTCTCACTCCAATAAGAATCAAGAAGCTTCTCGAAGCTTTGTCCAGTCTGTGGCAGGTGGCAAACTGGTCATTTAGATTTGACCAGATACTGGGAATTATTAATTGAAGTGGCATCTTTGAGCAGCAATGACAAGAGCTCAAGTCCCTTCTATTCTGTTATCCCCTTCCCGAACCCTTGTATGCTTTCAGGAGCTAATCTGAACAGAGCAGAAATCTGTGCTGCCCGGGGCACGGAGCTTAGTTGTCCCCAGTCTGGGTTTGAATCCTGGCTCCACTCCTTACTAGCTCTGTGGCCCTGACCCACTCTAAGCCTCAGTTTCTGCAGAATATAAGATAATAATAGCTCCCACCTCCTGTGAGGAAGCCAGTTGAGTGATCTCCAAGGCCACCTGGAGTTCTAGATTTGCTGGGTGATTTGGAGGACTTAAAATCTCTCCCTGGGGCGGTCTCCCCTCTGTGACCCGGCGTTGGAAGAGCTCCCTTGGTAGAAATGACTGTGGGACCTTTCAGCGCCTGAGAGGGTTTTCAAGGCTATGCCTAACCGGTTCTGCATGGTTCTTGAGGGGCACGAGACAGCCTGGCGGAGGCAGAGCTCTGGGCGCAGGCCTGCCAGGAGTTGTAGCCACTGAGCGAGGGAACTCTGTGGGAGCCCCGGGAGCGGGGGGAGCATGGAAAAGCTGAGCTTGGCCCTGGGTGAGTAGGGGCGGGGAGGCTGCGGTTCACAGAGGCTGCACAGAAGCTGCACAGAAGCCCCACGCCCAGGAGGAGGCGAGTCAAGGCCTTATTTATTCATGATCAGGCGCTGGCATTTGCACACCCTTGCACTTTTTCCAAGCGTCACCTCTGGGAGACCCGGCTGAGCGCCTGGCCTGTAGCAGATGCTCCATGACTATCTGTGAGATGAATGAAGGAATATGATCCTTACAAAAAACAGGTTGTCCTGACACCCAGGACAGGCTTTTTGAGGTTACACAGATCTCTGCTGCTGGTGGGGTAAGGAGGCACGTGGAGTACAAAAGCACAGACTTTGAATTTGGAATCACCTGGGTTTGAACCATTCCCTTATCCAGCGATCCTTTCATTCTTTCAACAAATGTTGAATGAGTGCCTTCTAGGTGCTAGGTGCTGTGTGACCTTTGGCAAGTCACTTAACCTCTCTGAGCCTCAGTTTTCATCTCTGTAAAGTGAGGGTATGGCACCACCTACCTTTCCAGGGTTGTGTGGGCTGTCTGAGATGAGGCATTAGAATCTGGGTCCCAGTGGATTGTTGTCACTGAGTATTGATATACCGATGGTTGGAGTGGGGGCATTGTTACCCTAACAAAACCAGGAGGGCCTTCATGCTGTTGGCAATTAGGAGTCAGGGAGATTTTGAGAAATTTATCCCATACACTGGTATCATCAGGAACCCAGGAGAATGGAGGGGTGTCTTTGGCATATCGGTTTTGAGCTCCTATTGTGTGCCATGCTCTGTGCTATCCTGTGGCTCCAGGCAGGAACAGGGTACTTGAGGGGAGTTTCAGAAAGGGACCATTTACAGAGGTGTGGGTATCCTCAAATGAATCAACAGGGGCTGGTAAAGCACAGGGGGTACAACCTGAAGGTACAAGGGGAGGGGAAGGTGTTGCCAGAACCCAGTGAGTGTTAAAACATGAACAGAGGTCTCTGATGGGAGCTGAGGCCAAACTATAGCACAGCAAGGAGGGAGCAGGGAGAGAAATACTCCACGCATCCTCTCCTTCTACTCTGCAGTTTCTTGCTGGGGTCTCCCATTGACCAAACTCAGCTGCAAGCAGAGAGCAAGGAAGCCTGGGGGTGCAGCCTGTAGAGATCAGCTCCCCAGGGCAGAGAATGGATCTGGGGAGCAAATGGACAATAACCAGCACACATACACATTATCTTGGAAGATGGGCATTCCCATTTTACAGCTGGGCAAACTGAGGCCCGAAGGCACAGGGAGATGAAATGATTTGTTCAAGGCCTCACTGAGAAGCCCTGTCCCAGTAGGCCCCTGTCTAGGACAGAGACTGGGGGAAGCTCAGCACTCTGTGGGCTAATCTTGGGAATAATGGTGAGCAGAGATGGGAGGGCCTTTTGAGGTCCCCTGCCTCCCCCTGCTCAGGGTCACCCGGCTGTTAGCAGCACACTTGGGACTGGACTCAGGTCTCCCAGATCCCAGGCCTGCAAAACCTCTCCTTGCTTGCTGCCAGGGATCGTGCCAGCCAGGACTTACTTCCTTCTACAAGGCTTGGCTGGCAGACTGTTGCAGCTGGACACAAGGGTAGACTTGTTCTGTGGGATGGGGTTCCCCTAGGCCTGGCTGTCGGAGGCCAGGACCCTTGGGGGAAGCCCAGAGTGGCTGCTTGGTTGTTTCCACGGCTCTGCTTGCCTGAGCCCCGAGCCCAGGCCTCGTCCACCTCCCCCAGACAGGCCTGCGGCCCCTGCTTTCCTCCCCCTCATCTCCCGGCCCTCTCAGAGGCCCCGTTGTTTGCAGCGTGGAGTGGAAAAATCCCACCCCGGCCTCGTGAATCATCCCGGAGTCACCCGCTCAGGCTGCAGGCCCTGGAAAGAAATGGCAGCATTTTTCCATTGCATGGAGAACAGGCAGGGTCTCAGATCAGGAGAGAGGGGCAGGGGGCGCCCAGCCCCACTGAGTGTGGGAAGGTCAGACCAGGGGCAGCGGCTGGGCTGCCGGGCAGGCCCAGCTGGCGAGGGTGGTAGAGGAGGGACGGCGTTGGGCCCGCAGACGGGGGCTGGGCTGCCATGTCAAGGAGTCCGGCTATGGACTGACATCACCGGGCCGGGCCACAGGTCCTGACTGGCACTTAGAGTCTGCTCTGCAGATGTCTAGGATGAGGTCAGACTCCAGGCTGGATGCCCCCGTTTCTGGGGCAGGAGAGGTGCCAAGAGGTGTGTCCAGGCCTCTGCAGCGGCAGCCCTCCCAGGGTCCAGGAGGGAGCTACACCCCACAGAGATTGTCCCTCCCTGGAGTCCTCCTGGGCCTTAGCCCTCTACTCTGGGAGATGGGTGTGATCTCACCTTTCCCTTCCCACCGGATAACGTGGAAGAGGAAATCACCGCCACCCAGAAATTCAGGAAATGCCAGTGTCGGGAAGGCTCTGGGATGCTCATTTCACAGATGCCCACACAGGGGAGAGGGCTTTCTCAAGGTTACACACCTAGTCAGAACACACCTGGCCAACATGGCCTGTGTGGAAGCTGCCCAGGATAGGAGAACTAATCAAATGGTCCTGGGTTGAAGCCAGGCTCTGCCTGTTAGCTGTGTGGCCTTGAGCAAATCACTTTGCCTCTCTGAGCGGCTCTGTGGTTTCTCATCTGAAAAGGGCTCAGTCATGATAACAATATATGGTAATGCTTGGCCTTAGCGCACCCCCCTCCCCCATTTCCCTTTGATTCTAGGTCACCTGGAAAAACAGGGGCAAGGAGGGACTTCTAGGAAAGGAAATCTTTTGCTTTCCCCCAAAACAGATGCTGAGGAATGTGGCTTAAAATTTTGAGTTGGGGAGATTTCAGCAGCTTGCTTAACAGAAACGTCACTAACTCTCTGGGTGTGAACTGTGCCAGGCACCAGGATTAGCACTTTTTATAGATTATCTGTCAGTTAGGTGCCATTACAGCCTCATTTCACATGAACCTTGGAGACTGCAGGTAGCTTGCCCAAAGCCACACAGCCCGCAAGGAGGGGTGCCCAGTGTGAACCCAGGCCCCTGCCTTGTACTGTCCTCTACTGCTCCCCAGGAGGGAGTGGGGCGTAGACTGGCCCTGAATCTCAGGCCTGCAGAAGTACATACAAGACTAGAAACTGTCCACCCAGCCCCTGGGCTCTGGAAGGAAGGAACGTTGTTTGCTGCCAATTTGGCCAGAGGTAGCCGGAGGCTCAGAGGTGGCCAGGACTTGCCTGAGGTCACGCAGTAGCTCCCCTCCCTCCACCCGGGGCTCTTTTCGGTGACCCTGGGGCCTTGGTACCCATATCTGCCTGTCTGGATCTCTCTTCAGATTTTTATTCATGGACGAGCAAGCACGTGGTGTTCACAGGCCAGAACTGTGAACCGAGGCTGCCCAGCGTGAGATCTGGATTAATTACCAGCCAAATTGTACTGGGTTTTCAACACCGATTTTAACTCTGGGCAGGAAACCTGGAATCTCGTTGATGGTTATTTGAAACAAATGAATTCCCCGGGCCTCACACATCCTCAGAAGCCTGGCTTCCTTTGAAGGCTCTGTGTTCAGTTCTTTACATCAGGCATTTAGTCAATCCTCATTTACTCCTTGGGGTAGATGGGACAGTAGCTATGGTAAGGGGAGCTGCAAAGAATCCTTGCACCACGTGTGCAGCTATTAAGTGGTAGGACCAAGATTTAAACAAAGGTCAGCCTGTGGTTTAGTAAGTCTGCTCAGCTGCCTCTCTTCCTATGGGAGGGGAAGAGAGGGGAGGCCAAGCAGGTACTCCCTGAATGCCATGCCGCAGAGTTAGGACTTAACCTGGGAAATGGGGAGCCATTGAATGTAGTTGAGCAGGAGAATGCCTTGGGAAGATGAATCAGGCTGCGTGAAGGAAGACTGAAGAGGGGAGAGGGTGGAGGTAGGGAGACAAGTCAGAGGACTGTTTCAGGTTCTCAGGGAGTGGTGATGAAGACTGGACCTGGCTGTGACCGCTGAAATAGACGGAACATCTGAGTGACGATTGTATACCAGGCACTGTATTAAATATTTACCATCCTCATTCCAGTCATCCTCGATAATCCTACGAGGAGGGTATTATTGCCCCACGTGATAGGCGCAGGCTGGTTAAGGAACTTGCCCAAACCCAGCTAATAGGTGCAGCACTGGAGTTTGAACCCAGGCCCGTTTGATGCAAAAGCCTTTGCTTACACCCTTTATGCTATCCTGCCTCTTTGCGATGCAGAGAAGCTTGGTGTGACCTTGGACAAGTCCCTTCTCTGCTCAAGCTCTGCAGAGAACTTGGCTGAACTCTGAGGTCTCTTGCTGTTTCATTTTATCAAACATTTGGCTGAGCCTTGGGGAGAGAGAGATGACTCATATCCCATTAGATCCTTTGAGGAGATTGTAGTCTAGCGGGAGAGGCGGGCTTCTAGGCAGACAATTCCCCAAATATAATACAGTAGCCTTGAAGCAGAGGAAAAGAGGGGCCTTGGCCCAACTTGGGAGAGGGATCAGGGAAGGCTTCCTGGGGAAAGCGACACACTAAGTTAGCTGAATAATAAAAGATGAAAACTTCAAAGACCAAGAAATAGCAGCTGCAAAGGCCTAAAAGCCCCAAAGAGTGTGAGTTCCTCAAGCGGGGATCTCAGGGGACCTCTTCTCAACCGAGGATTTCCATGTCCAGAGATCTAGATAGGTTTGTTGAATGACTGCTTGACTCTATTCTCTCCTGTCACTTGGCACTGATGCTGTCTTCTTGCCTGTTTTTCAGGGTCCCCCTGGGTTGCCTGGGCTCCCTGGACCCCCTGGTGCACGGGGTCCTCGGGTAAGTAGTCACACACTGTCCTTTCAGTTCTGGTTGGCTCTTTGGCCTGTATCCCCTGCCCCTGAAGTCCCAGCTTTGCTGTGTGTCTTTGTGCTGCCCGACGCCCGTTTTCCAGTTGGCCCGTTAGAGTGGATGTAGGGCTCTTAAGGGGCACTGCGTGGCTAGACATGGCATGGGATAGCGAGGACCTCTTGCAGGGCCTCAGCTGCTCATTGTGGGTATCACCTCTGGGTGGCAGCCTGGAGTGGAGAAGGGGTTTCTCAGACCACATCCCCTCAGCTGACGGGCTTTGGTGTCTGTCCAGGGCAAAAAGCTGACTTGGGAGAGCATGACCCTTGCGTCCATCTTCCCACCTCTGCTGGGCCAACCTGGGGTAGAGATGCTAACACAGGCAACTGGACTAGCCATGCCAGGGACGGGGTGAGCTCCCCACGCTGGGAGGACCAACTAGAGGCTGGAGGATGGCTTGGCTGGGCTGCAGTGGCTGAAAGGAGCGAGCCTGAACCTCGGAGTGAAAAACAGTTCCTGTGTTCCACCTGACATGTCACCTAATGCAGCCTTATTTCATCCCCTCTCCAGTGTGATCCAGTGTGATCCAGTGTGATCACTCTCACTGTAGGGATGAGAGAACCAAACAACTAGGAAATGGAAGAGCCAGGACTAGAACCAGGCTCTTAACCATATGATACTGGGACTCTTGGGAGTCCTTTTGAAGGGAAATCTGTCCTTTTCCCAAGAGGGCTCAGACCCATGGCGCCTGGCATCTGTGCCCAGGCTGAATCAGCCTTTCCCACGCTGGGTGCCTGGCGAGGCCCTGGCAGAGATAGCTGCCTGGGGCATATTTTTAGCTCTGAGCCCAGCGGATGGTTCTGGTTATGCAATTACTCGAGCCCTAGTTCCCTCCAGACCTGGCCCTGTGCTCCCTGGGCCCAGGGCTCTGGAATCTGCTGTCTGAGTAGCATTTCCTTCTGGTTTCAGAGTCTCCATGGAGCACTTGCCCAGAGCTTGGGACCATGAAGGTATCATGGACCCTGCTGGCCAAGGGGCCTTGTAGCTTGGGGCCAGGATGAGGCCCTTGGACCTAGCATTCCAGGAATCTTCAGTCTGCCCATGCCTCCAAACTCCTCCTGAGCCCCCAGCCCCTGCACCTTTGGGCTGTCCCCTCAACCAGGCTTGCATTCCTTGCAAACTCCTCTTCCATCCGTGGTGCAGATCAAATGCTGCCTCCTTTTCTGATGATCACCCCCTTCTTAGAATTCCCACAGCAGTTAACTGCCCCTCTGGATAGGATGGATCCCTTCGTAAAAGCTCACATTGACAGCTGAACTCTGTCACCTGAGTGGCATATGTGTGATTTCATCCCATCTTCCCAGCCATCCTGAGAACTAGGTTCCAATATTATCCCCATTTTACAAGTGAGGAAACTGAGGCTCAGAAAAGTTCAGTAATTTTGGATAAAGTCAAATATAGAGTAAATGCCAGAGCCAGGGTTGAACCCAGTCTGACTCCAGAGCCTGTGATCTTAAATCAGCTGTTGTACTAATTTTTCCATCTACTCAGCTGAGCCCCTCTGGGCCAGAAACAGGCCCTGTCAACTTTATTTTTCTTACCCAATGCGTAGCAGAGTACCCTGCATGCAAAAGGTGCTGGGCAAATGGTTGCTGACAGGTTCTAGTCTGGGAGTCGAAAACATTTCCGTGAGTAAGCTGTGTGACCTTAGGCAAGTCCCTTCCCTACTCTGGGCCTCAGTTTCTGCATCTATAAAACATGGGATCATGGTAAGGCATTTCCAAGTTCCTCCCAGCTCTGAAATTCCACAAGTGAGGGAATGACTCTACTGACATCCTTCTCAGGCTCTCTGTGTGCTCTCCCTCCCCACCGCCCACCCATCACCTTGTTTCTGGATTGGAAATTCCATAGATCACAAAATTCCAAAGATATACAATGCTAGGATTAAACAATCCCAGTTCCTCTGTACAGATAGTGGCTCTGGGGTTCAGGGAGGGGCAGGGCCTTACCTGAGGTCACCCAAAGCTCTATGGCTTGTCCCTTTCTGCCTCCACATAGTCCCCTGGCCCATTGGGGGACGCTGGGGAATCCCTAGGCCCTCCCTCCATTTGGCTTTTTGGACTGTAGCATTTGTGGACTTGGTCTGCTTGGCTCCCAGTCAACTATGTGATTTGTTTCTCTGCAAGGCAGTGGCTGGAGAGGGTGGGGAGGCGGGGGCGGGAAAGCAGGAAGCCCCCACCTTTACACGCTGCAGATGCTCCAACCCTCCATCTTTGGGGCAGCTAGGGGCACCAATGGGGAGAGGTGGTCACTCTTGACCTCGCCTGGCATGGTCCACGCCTGGTTCTGGGGCACTTGACGTGAGGGTCCCCTCCTCAAACACCCTCGTACAATTCAGGCTGAGCTCTGAGGTTAGATCCCAGGAGCCCAGGCTGGGGTGAAGCTCTGAAGTCTTCCAGATTCCTTAGAGACCATGAGTCCCAGGTATTCATGGAACAGATGGGGAGACTGAGGCTGGAGACAGGGAAGGCTCAGAACTGGAACGAGGTTGCATCTAAGGGTGAGGAGACAGTGTTTGGTGACGTGTTGGGAAGGGGCTGGAGGGCTGATTATTTTGGAGGTCATCCGTGACACCATTATAAATCCCCCGGGCTGAGGGAGCTTCCGAACACTGGTCTTTCTGGATGTGGCTGGAGAAAGGGAGGGTCCCATTTCAGGCATCGAGGAAGGGGGAGGTACTTCGGGCGGAATGTGACAGGCTGCAGCTGGGAAGTTGGCCTCGAAGAGGGAGGAAGGAAGCAAATTCATACACAGCCAGATGAGTCAAATGGGGCCAGGGACGAGGGCAGTGTGTCTAGAGGCTGGGGTACCCTTGAGATGCCTGTCTCCACCCCCAATGCCTCAGAGTATTCCTACTGGACAAAGACCCTCAGAAAGTACTTGACTCTTAGGACTTTGTTTATGTTACTGGGCTGTAGGACTCTAGACCAGGGCCCTTGTGGAGAAAGTGGACATAAGGCCCCAGCTGTTGTAAGGGAGATTTGAATATGGTCTGGGAAAATCCAGTGCCGTGAATAAACCTTGGACTTGAAACCAACAAACTGGGTCCCGGCCCTGGCTTGGCCACTACGCTGCTGTGTGACTTTGGCCAAGACATTTTGACTCTCTGGGTTCAGTCTTCCTAGCTGCTTCATGGTCTCTGGGGGATCCTGTAAGCTCAGAGCATGTAGGAATCTAAGGGAGAGCTCTGACTGTAGGCTGTGGCCACAGGAGAGATGCACATTTGTTCAGAGGAGGCCGAGAGCTCCCTTGACTGAGCTCGCAAATCCATAGGCTCACACAAAGTCCAGTTGGGGTCTAAATGGTGGAGAGCTTCCCTTAAGCAGGAGGAGTCCCAGAAGGCTCCCTGGAGGAAGTGGCATTAAAGCCAGACCTTGAAGGATGGGGTGGATTTCAGCTGGAGAGGATGGACAGGAAAGGCATGCAAAATGATGGAACAGCATGGCAAAGGTGATGCGGAGACGAAGTACCAGATGCAGTGCAGGAAAGCTAAGTGTGCTTTGAGCCCGAGGAAGCAAGTGTGGAAGGGGCTCATGGGGTCAGGGGGAGAGAGCGTGGAAAGGTGGTAAAATTCAGAAGTTAAGGGCTTGTGCTCTGAAGCCACACATTTGAGGTTAAGATCTAGCTTTGTCCCTTAGCAGCTGGGTGACCTGAGAATGGTATAAACCTCTCTGGCATCACTTCCTCATCTTCAAAATAGGAATCACGGTAGCTCCTACCTTGTGGGTCAATAGGATAAAAGGAGATAATGCATGGAGAGTGCTTAGTGTGGGGCTGGGCATCGAAGGAGCCTCTCTGAAAGCAGGCTGCCGTGGCCACACTGCTGAGACTCGGCTAGTGGAGAAGACATAGCCGGAGGAAGGAAGTGCCGGGCCCTGCTCTAGGGAGTGGAATTTTTCTCTCATTTCTTTTTTTCTCTTCCCTTTCAGGGTCCTCCTGGGCCTTATGGAAATCCAGGCCTCCCTGGTCCACCTGGGGCCAAAGTGAGTATTTGCTGTGGGATCTGGACGAGGGTCCATGGAGTGGATGCTGGGGTTAGGGCTGTGTTTGAGGAACTTCCTTTCCTTGAAGCTCCTGGTGGGAGGGCCTCAGGGTCACCGTGGAGGATGCATATTCGGGCCACAAGCACTCCCTGAGTGCCTCCCAGTGAGGAGCTAGGAGTTTAGCTTCTGGTGGGGAGGGGTTGGGTGGAGAAGGGCAGCTGGAAACTAGGGCCCTCAAAAGGAGCGGGAAGAGGGATCATAAGACACACCCCGGGAGGCATGTCAAGTTTTGAGGTGGAGAGGAACATGGAAAGATCACACTTGAGAAAGATCCCTGGATGCCGTGTGGAAGATGGACTCAGGGCGGGGACCAGAGCAGTCAGGAGGACCTGGGATGATACAAACCCGCATTGTGTTGTGGGAGGAGGGGAAGCAGGTGCCTTGACAATGTGGATATGAGGCAGAGAGGAGTCAGGGATGGATGAGAGGAGAGAGATTGTGACTCCCTGGTGTTAGTCTAGGTGACTAAACCGAGGAACCCAGTAGAAGGAATAAGACGATGCTGCCTCTGGGAGCCTGTAACACAGCCAGGCGGAACTGATTCATGGGCGTTCTGAAACTCAGGAAGGCTCTGAGCTGGAGATAGAGCCTTGGGAGGTGGCCAGCACAGAAATGCCACCTCTGGACTTTAGATGAGACCAGAAACCTGAGTGACTGGTGCTCGGATGAGTGTGAGGACTCCAGCCCTGGAGCGCCGCCAGAGAACAGAGCTGTCCAGGGCGGTGCGTGGAGTGAGAAGCACTCTAACGGGCCAGCCGTGTGCAGGTTACTGGCAGAAGTCTCGATGAATGGCTGGAGAAATAGGAGGAGGGGAAGGAAGACGCAGGGTCAGGGAAGCCAAGAGCACAGCAACTGTGCCAGAGAGTGTGGGGAGGCCAGGAAGGGCACAGAGGCCACCCAGCCTGTCAGCCGTGGGGTCACCAGGTGAAGAGCACCCCTGGGCTTTGGTTGGCCCAAGCCCAAGGTCCTTCTTTGCTAACCCAGTGACAAAGGTCTCGTAGCCCCAGCTCATGCAGTGATTGACAGCTGAGCATCCTCCAAAGGCCAGTCCTGACTGCTGGAGGAGAGCTCCTCCACCTGCTGATTTGTCTGGAAGTTTGGGACAAAGGTGCACAGGCCACCCTGGATGTGTGACAATATGGCACCCGAGTGCTGGTGCAGGGCCCTTGTGCAGAACTGCAGGAGAGCCTCGCCTCAGCCCCTGTAGGTGTGTGACTATGGCCAGGGCTGGGCGGGGTCCTTCCTTAGAGGGCAAGCACAGAGGCCTCAAGGTCGGGGGCCAGCAGCTGCCTGGAGGTGCCCTGGGTTTTAACAAGACACATACACGGGTGATAATAAGCACCGGATATTGGACCCTTACTGTGTGCTTGGTGCTCTGCATGCACTTCATGCAGCCTGTCCAGTTTGATTCCTAGACATAGACCTAATGAGATGGTGGAGATACTATGCCCATTTACAAATGGGGAAACAGAGGCTCAGGTAGATTAAGACACTGCTCGGAACTGGCAGTGAGACCAACCCTCATGGGTCAGGCAGAGAAAGGGGAGCTCCTTTGGAGACTTCCGCTTTGCAGGTCTCCCAGGCCGTGGGCTACATCAAGATGCTAAGGGTCAGCAGCTGCTTTGATTGCCTGGTTTGCTAAGGAACACGTCCTTCTTGGCCTGCTCTGGGCCTGCCTGCTCTTTCCCGCTCCCTCCCGCTCCCAGACTTGACCCTAGGCTTCTGTGGCAGCAGATGCACCATCAGCTTCTCCCGGGCCAAGCTGGCCCCACGCGGCAGGGCCTCAGCCCCAGTCTGGCCTGCAGCCCACTCCCGTCCTGCCAGCCAATGTGCAGAGGCAGGACGAGGACCCGCCAGCTGCTTTCCCCTCCAATTTAAGGAACAACTTTGGGTGTGGGGAGGGAGGCTCAGACCGAGCAGGTGAGCCCCCCCGCTGCCCCACAGGGCTGGGACCTGTGGACTCAGGGCCTCATGGACAGGCTTTCAGCTTGCTCCTGTGTAAACAAAGAAGGGTGTGGGCTCCAGAAAATACATCTGAATTAGAGCTTGTATAAAATGCCAAGGGGAAAAGTCATGCCCTTTGCCTGGACACTTGGCTGGGAGGCTAGACGGGGAGCAGAGGTAGACCCAGGACAGGTCAGTTGGATGGGTGGCCCCAGTCAGCTGGGCTTGGGCCCCGGGGTGCTCTTCATCTGTGGCATGGCCAGGATAGGGTTAAAGAGAGGCTCTTCCGGATGGAATTCCTGACTTAGCTGAGATTGGAAGAGAATGTTGTGGATCTGCAGGAATGGGTGTGATTCTGGGGAGAGGGTTCTCACTGTTTACCAGATCCTTTGGGGGCCTGGGAGGTGACCTGGTGGGACTGTAGGGCTGGCCTCCTCCAAGCCCTGTGCTGGCTCCTCCTTTTCTGCATGGTGTTGGCTTCTAGAACCACATCTGGGGCCACCCATCCATTCGTCTTCCTTCAGTCAACAAACATTTATTGAGCACCTACTATGTGCTGTTGATGGCAAAATTAGACAAACAGGCAGGGCCCGCTGTGGTGGCAGGGATCCTGCCCTTTGTCTGGGTGGGTCCCTGTGAGGTCATTCCTGCACCGTATTTATTGAGCCCGTGGGAGCTTTTGGCCTTGTGAGTTGAGAATCCCCCTGCCAGACTAAGGATGGGAGAGACCGGTGGACTGAGAAATCAAAAAGAGGAGACAGAGCAAGGGTGAGGAACTTCATCTCGCTGTCCCAGAGGAGTGAAGACCCAAAGGGCCAATGACTTGCTAGCGTCAACTTGCAGTGACTAACAGTGGCAGGGCTGTGTTTCTTGTCCTGGGGTTTGCCGGCCAGAAGACACTCATCAGGGCTCCAGAGCTGGTACAGGCCAGAGCCAGGCTTCACCCTCACCTGCCTCCTCCAGAGCCCAAGGCTTTCCCCACGCACCACATACCCATACCTCCCATGTTCAGATCCATCAAGAAGAGGGTTCGTCAGCTCCCGCGGGGAGTCAGGATCAAGGGCTTTGAGAATGAAGCAGAGGCCAGAACCCTGGGAGGATGGCATTAGCTGTCCATGGAGGCCCAGCATTGAGTCATGTGTCCAACCGACCATGGTTGTAGCTGCAGGAGAGCGCAGTGGTTAAGAGCACAGACTGGAGCCAAATGGTCGAAGTACACATCCCAGCTCTGTCACCTCCCAGTTCTGTGACTGTGAGCACATTATGTGAACTTCCCATGTCTCAGTCTCCTCATCTGGAAAATGGGGTAATAAGAGTAGCAGCCCTCTCAGGTTGTCATGAGGTATAACTGAGTTAGTTACTCAGAGCAGTGCTGGCCTGTGGCAAGTGGTCAGCTGTTGGCATGTGCAATGGGCACAGACAGGTATGGTCCCTGCCCTTGTGGAAAAAAGCTGATCGCACCATGGAAAGGGCTCCATGTGAGAGGTACCTGGTGCTCAGAGACCCCACAAAATGGCAATCGGTCTGGCCTGGGAGGTGAGACCCGCCTCCCTGGAGGGTGGGAAGGTTGAATCAAGGTCTGAAGTGCAGATGACCAGGCCAAGGGGCAGGAGGAGGCTGGGGAGGGCAGCAGGCCTGGTGGGTGTGACAAGACTTTTGGACTTTATCCAAAGAGCAGCAGGAAGACAAGAGGTTTTCAGCAGACAAGACATGATTAGGTGGAGTTTGTGAAGGCCACTCAGGCGTTGTAAGAAGCTTAGTTGATGTTCAGCAGGGTGAGGGGTGGCCAGCAAGGAGGCCTTGAGCTGCCCTAGTCGGGTTGCTGATACTGGACCAGGTGAAGTCAGATGGGATTCAGGGCTGAGGTGGGGGTAAGCAGCTCTGGGCCAGAGGTGGGTGGGGCTCCACCTGTGCCTACCCTGGGCCACAGGGCACCTGGCAGCTGGCCACCGCATCCCTTCTCTGGCCTACTTAGTTTGCAATGAATTACCCCGGATGACCATGGGCCCTCGGGTACCTGGGAAGGATGGGCAGGCAGGAGGGGCCGTGCTTAGTGACCCAGGTGACTGCTGGCAGAGCTGGTAGAAGCTGAGGTGGAGTCAGCCCTTAGACAGTACTCTTGGGCCTCAGGCCCCAGCCTACCTTCCCCCTTCCTCTGATGACTGAGATAGGACATGCTCCTTAAGGAAAATGTGGAAAAGTCTAGAAAGTATCAAGAAGAAAGAAGGTTTCCTGTAGTGGCTCTGCCCAGTGACAGGCACTGATGGCATTTTGAGCAGCCTCTGGGCCAGGAACTGGCCGAGAGCTTTACATACTTTGCAGGGCAGATGTTAACACTCCCATTTTACAGATGAGAAAACTAAGGTCCAAAGTGGCTAAGTAACTTGCCTATTTCTGATAAGTGGCAGAGATAACATTCGAACCCTCTACTGCCTGACTCCAGTTTTAGCCACAGGGGAATTCAGTTCCATAGCTCTTTAGCCTTTCTCTGTGGATTAAGCAATATATATTAATCAAGATACATACATGCATATATATACATATATATATATATATACATGTATACATACATGTGTATGAATAATTTAAAATATGCCTTGCATAAGTGTTTAGCTGTTATTTTATTAACAATTGCCTTTTGGAAAGATTGAATTGATCCATGCCACTGCTAGCATTAGAGGAGGATGTTTGAAAAAGGTAATTCATTATTGCTTTCAATTCACTTCGTTGCGTCGATCATCTATGAGAAGAATGTTTTTCTTACATTTGTTTTCTATTCACGTTTCACCATATATGAATTTGTTCATTTTGGGGGGTTGTCTTTTGTTATTGATTTTTTTAAATTGAAGTATTATCAGTTTAGAATGTTGTGTTAATTTCTGGTGTGTTGATTTGTAAAAATTATTTGTGTTTATATATTGAGGCTTACTAAGGCTTCATCTACCTTACAAATATCTTTAAGTTTACTGTTTGCCTATTAAGAGTATTCATGATAATTTTCACAAATGGAAGTGTTACCTTTTTTTTTTTTAACTAACAATAATAGCTAACATATTAGGAACTTAACAACATGTCAGATTGGAGAGAACTCTACCATATGTAAGATGTATGGGTTTTTTTTTTTATACTTAGACATTTCTTTCCCACACTAAGACAAGATCAATATTCATTTATATTCCTAGTCATGTCATAATATCATTTGTACTCTTAAAATTTTAAACCATCTGGAATTAATCTTCATGGGATGGGTATGAGGTATAATTTTATTTTCCCCCCAATAGTTGACCATTTATTAAATAGCTTTTCCTTCACTGACTATTATATGATAGACCAGGGTCTATTTCAGGCCATTCAGATATGTTTCATTGCTCTGTTTGTATATTTTTATGCTAGTAAAATGCTTTTTTATGACATTTTTTATCTTTATACTGTGTGTCTCCCTCCTCCACTTTTAAAAAATAGTTCTGGCTATTTAATCTGTCAGATGAACTTTATGCCTATCTTAATAATTTCCTTTAAAAACTCTCTTGGAGTTTTTCTTGGAATTGTATTAAATATGTTTATTAATTTATGAAGAATTATCATCTTTAAAATATTGTTTTCCTGTCTAAAACCATGGCATATCTTCCCATTTGGTTGAGTTTTTAAAACAGCTAATAATAAACTACTAGAGTTTTTATTGCATAAACTCTGCACATTTGTTACTAAGTTTGTACTTAGAAATTTTATATTTTTGTTCCTGTTATGAATGGAATATTTTCCCCATTATATTTTATAGCTGGCTTTCAGCTATTGAAAAGAACTATTCACTTTGTATATTTGTACTTTTTGTGTTTATTTTATAACCAAGCCCTTTACTGAATTATTTTATTAGTTCTAACAGTATTTCAGTTACTTCTCCTGGATTTTCTAGACAGGCACTCATAATATTTGCAAAAAAAGGACATATTTTTGTCTCACTTTCCTCAAAGGTTAGGTCTTATTTGTTTTTCCTGCCTTATTGCCGTGGCCAGAACTTCTAAACACATGAAATAGTAATGGTGATGGTGAGAAGCATAGTGAATCTTCAGAGAACCTTCCAGGGCTGGGGCCAGATCTGACCTAATCTCAGCCCAAGAGCTGTCTCTTGAGACTCCATTCACTCATTTGCTCATTTGAAAAGTATTTTTATGATGCCTCTTCTGGGCCAAGCCCTGTGCTAGGTCCTCAGAATCTTATTATCTTGCAAGAGATAACTTACACAGGGGACTTCTGGCCCAGAAATTTTCAGTCCTTTGTGGTTTGTTCCTTCTTTGTCTGAGCCCTTCTCAAGGCCTCATCGCCCAAAGCCTTCTATTCTCTCCACCTCCCAACCCACCTGCAGGAAAGAAGCTCATAGTCTCCATTCCCGTTATATTTGTAGTATTTATTGTTTAAGATATAGCTTCTCAACCATCTTCTAGTTCTGCAAGTCTCTGTTAACTAGTCCAAAATCTACTGTTCCATACACAGAGAGGGAAAGGGGCGTTGCTCAAGGTCACACAAACTCATTGACTAAAGAGCTGAGTCTGGCAGCCAGGTTCTCATGACCTCACCAAGGTGTAAACAACTAATTAGACCTTATATAGTCCTCATATCTCTTACTGGGGAATTTGCAGGAGTCTGGCTGGGAAGACAGAGAGTCTTCTCCATCCCACAAGTCACACCTTCAGCTGACTAAGGATGTCTTGAGCATCCTTGGAGCCCAAACTTCATCTGGCTCCCACCTTGTCTTTCTCCAGCCTTAACTTGGCTGTAACTCCCTTCAGGGATTCACTCTCAGTCTGGGTCAAGTTCTCCCTGACTTCCTCTTGTACTCTACATATCACTGGATCATCATTTTTCATCTGCAGTGTATTGAAATGTAAAGACCTGGGGCTCCAGAAGTGGACTTCCTGAGTCTAAATCCCACTTGTATAACTTTGGACAAATAACTCACCCTCTCTATGCCTTAGTTTCCTCATCTGTGAAATGGGGATAGTGATCATTGCTACCTCATAGCTTTATGTGTCAAGGGCTTAGAAGAAAACTCAGTAAATGCTAGTGCAGATTATCATTACCAGTCTCTGGCTTCTCCCTTTAGAGGGCCCTACAGGCACGAGCTGTGTCGATCCCACTGTGGTATCCTCTGTGTGCATTGCGAGACGTGGCTCTCAGTAGATGTTCAGTCAGTACGTGTGTTTGTTGATATTGTACCCGGGCAGGGATTACATCCCAAACACTGTGCTGGCTGCTGAGAATGCAGAGAGAAGTCCATAGGAACTAAAATGCCCCAGATACAGACTCTGGGTCTCAGTTTCCCCTTTTGTAAAATGACAGAACAGGATGCATGAAGGCCCACCCATGAAAGCATTTTTAGCCCAGCTCCTCTGTTGGCTGCAGACTGAGGTGGGCAAGGGTGGGGCGGGGAGAAACTGCTGTCCTTTTTTGGCCATTGGAATCCTGGGTAGCCCTGGGCCTGGCCTTGCACATGGACTTAAAAGGCATTGGAACGGGGCTTGTGAGCAGCCGAGGGTGGGAGAGTGTCGGTGAGGGGCAGCCGCGGTGGGAGGTAGTAGATCCTAGAGGCAGGTCCTGCAGAGGTAACCTGGAGGGGCCCAGGTGGACAGAGAATTGGGGTCCTAGCAAGGAGGGAATGGCTTATAGACTGGGGCAGCCCGGAGGTCGTGTGGGAGAAGCATCCAGGCTTCCCATTCATAAACAAGGGCTCTGGAGTCAGATAGACCAGGGACTTAGACTTAGTAAGACCTGACACCTTACCTACGTGCCACCCCAGGTTGTGACTCGGCCTCCCTGAGCCCTGGCCTTGGTCCTGTGGTGCAACAAGTGGGTGTAAGAGGACTAACGAGGTGCTGTGTTGAGTGGGCCTGGCCAGCTCCGGGCGCTTGGTAGGTGGGCAGTGAAAGGCGCCCCTCCCTCTTTAAGGCTCTGTCCTGTTTGGAATGCAGTGATTTCTTGTGGAGAGTGGCTGAGTCAAGATTTGGAGGGTCTGAGTCCTGAGGAAGAAAAGAACCAAATGGGAACTTATTAAAGTTGGCCAAACCACCCCTCCCACGTGTTGCATTAACTCACCGGCTCTTTGAATCTGGGATGTCAGTGGGTATGTGTGCATGTGTGTGTGTGTGCACATGCGCGTGCGTGTGCTCGCTCATGCGCACGCAGGTACACATGCTGTGCAGCCCCTGTGATAAAGGTGAGAAACCGAGGCTCAGAGAGAGAAGTGACTTACCTGAGGTCCTACTGTGAGTCTGTCTCTTCTCCCCAGGACTTCTGCCTCAGTACTCAGCTTGGAGAGGGAGCTTGGGAGTGAGGGTGAGGGACAGGGGTCAGAGGCTCTTGGAAGGTGACATCAGGGGGACTGACTTTCCAAAGGACTGTCTCTTGAGTAATTTGATGAAGTTGGGCCAAAAAGCCTGACACAGCCGGGAGCCCTCTTGAGCCCTGGAAGAGACGTGGCAGGCGGGCAGAGGGACCCCATCTATAGGTGGGGCTGGTGGAAGGAGAGCCAAGCCTGGACAGGATGGCTGGGACCAGGTGATGGAAGACTTGGGACACCAAAGGAGGAGTAGGAATTTGTCATCAGGAGAGGTGGGGCTGTACGGAAGGTGTTGGTGCAGGGGAGTAATGGGATTGGAGAAGACCCTGTGGAGGAGTGTGAGCGGGGTGGGTGGGAGGGCACCTGATTAGGGAACAGGGATTTGAGCAGAGTTGGTGGGGAGACATCCTCTTTAGACGACTCGGTGGCCAAAGTGGAATTGTTTTTGTTTCAGGGACAGAAAGGGGACCCGGGGCTCTCACCAGGCAAGGCCTACGATGGGGCAAAGGTAGGTTTCCAGGGACTCCAGCGCTCAGGGACGTTGCGGGGTGGACAGTAGGGAAACTGCTGTGCTCTGGGGTGAACCCTCCCGACAGAGGCCAATGCGTGACAAAGGCAGGAGGTGGGAAGTAGAAAAGGACGTGGTCTGTTTTCTCCTTAAAGCCTTTCAGCTTTCCCTACACCAAACCCAAAGCCATTCCCTTCTGCCTTCGGCGTGCAACCAGGAAGCCCGACAAAAGATGTTGCCTGTGGACACGCCCTTGGTGAATGTCCTTTTGCCTAATGCTCTGAGTGGCTTTCTGCAGGGCCTGCTAGGTGACCCTCGGCATCCAGAAGCTTCTTGGTAGCAACATGCCCAGGAAGCTTCCAACAGACATTCAAAGTCCCCTCTGAGGTGGTTTGTTTGAGCAGACAGGTCTGTGGATTTTCAGGACGTGGGAAGGGAATGGGCCTGAGACTCAGGGCCAAAACCAGAAAGTTCTCCCGTGGAAGAGAGAATACTTAGGCCACAGGATTTGACCCATCCCTGAAGTGCCCACCCCATAGGGGCCTGGAGGGAGCGCAGGACAGGCCAGGGCAGGAGAACCCAGAACTCCAGTTAAGGTTGTCCTCTGTCCCAGACATGCACATCATGGGAGGAATCCTCAAGACCGTCTGATTTCCTTCTGGACACAACCCAAGAGCCCTCCTGACAGGCAGAACACTGCTTCTCAGCCCAGCCTCCTGTGCGGGGGGACTTGGAGGGGACAGTGCCTGTCGACTTCTCTGAGACACAAGTGGCTCGTCCCCTCACGTTTTCATGGGAAGTTTTCTCACTCAGCAAACTCTTACTGGGTGGAAACATCCCACCTGCTCCTCACTGGAAGCTCATAAGCCAGGCGGATGGGCCCAGCTTGCCGATGAGAAAACAGAGCCCCCAGAGGCGGGTGGCTTGCCAGAGGCAAGATCAAATGGGGCGGCTGAGTTAAGTGATGAGGAGGCCAGATACCCCACCCACTTGGCTGCCCTCTCCCCTGCTCAGTGTCTCCTCTTAGGCCTCTAGGCCTCCAGGAATCCTGTCTGCAAACAACCGGCTGGCCTTGGGAGGTCACTCTTTCAATTTAAGGAGTGTCAGCTCCCGTTCCCCCACCTCATCCCCTTGTCTGTGTTTTTCAGGGCGACATGGGCTTGCCAGGGCTTTCGGGGAATCCAGGACCTCTTGGACGAAAGGTACACCTTGTTGTCAATGCTTTGCCTTGCCTGGTGGGCTTCCTAGCAAGCAGGTTCTTCAGGCAGGAACTTTACGTGCTGCCTGCTTGCCTGCCCTCCTCTCCCCTGCCCCGGCCTAGCTCCCTCGGGCACAGGGACGATGGCAGGAGGGGAGACACGTTTCCAAGTGTCTGTGCTTGCCTGGGGGCGGGAAGCATCTTGGCCTGGAGGAGGTCCCCCTACCATGGCTAAGGAGATGTGACAAGAAGTGGCTCTGGTTTGCTGTCCTTCCTCTCTGGGGCCAGTTGCTCCGGGGAGGCCATCCTAGGGGGCACTCCTGGAGGTGGAAGGCATATTGTCAGAGCCAGGGGGGCCCCCATGAGCCCAGCTCCGCCTCCCACCTGCCACGTGACCTGGGCCTATGCGTCCCCTCTCTGAGTCTCAGCCCCCTCCAACCTGGGATGGAGACTGTCACCCTCCTGCCTGGGCCCCCTGGGGCTGTAAACCCAGAGGGAGGCCTGGAGCATAGAGTTTGAGAGAGGTAAATCTGGTTGTACTCCCAGCTCCACCATTTCCTTGCTGTGTGACCTGAGGCAAATCAGTAACCTCTCTGGGTCTAATATTTGTCCCTCCCTGTTACACTGCAGAGAAATGCTCTATAAAAGCAATGCCTTCTCTATACATTCTAAGCTGTTGTCATTCCATCCCCACTCCCATCCCTGCTTCAGTCATGCTGGGGGAGTTACCCCTCTAGTTGCTTTTGGGGGAAGGTCTGCCACTTTTCTAGATGGTGGGTCTCTGGCTTCCAGTGCCCCTGGATTCCTCTCCAGCTTCCCAGCCAGGGCACCTCATCCTTCAGATTCAACTCTAGTAGCGCCTATTCCAGGAAGCCCTCCTGGAACCCCAGCCTTCAGGCCAAGTGCCTCCATTCTGCTCAAGGACCTCTTAGGCCATCTTAGCTGAGTTATTTTCAGCCCCAAGTCCAGCCTCACCAACCAGTACGTGTAGATCTGGTTTGTCACTCTCCCTGCTAAGCCTAGCCCAGGGCCTGTGCATAGTAGGTGTTTGGGAAATGGAGAGGACCGTGCAGGCCAACGGTCATTTGCTTTTTGCAGGAAAACCTCCCATTGCTGTTGAGTTTTCCAGTAGATACATCAGCCTAGGGCCACGTCTTAAGCTTCCACCCTGGCTCCCAGCTGTGGCCACAGCTACCCTCTCTCTAAGCCATCTGGTTCTCATCTGGACAGCTTGGTATCTCCTGGCTCCATCCTGTCCATGCTCTAAGGGTCCTGTAGCACACAGGGACTTGGAGCATCATGTTCCTCCCCAACCCCTCCCCTTCTCCTCCACCCTCTGTGGCCAGAGCCAAACAGGCAGTCTGTGAGCTGGGGAAGTTGGTCTTTTCTGGCTCAAGGGACGCAGAGGGACTCCCTCTCCCTACTCACTTCCCCTCTGGGCTCCAGCACTTTCTGATGGATGAGGTGTGAGTGGAAAGTCTCCTTCCAGTCCCGGCTCATAAAGCAGCCAGTGGTGGTCTCGTTCTGCATGGGGGTAGGAGTCTAGCAGAGGAAGCAGGAGATGGAAAAACAGACTAAACTGGCTCCTGCCTGGGGTTCCAGGCCTTCTTGCTCTCAGCAGATGTCCAGGGAGGCCCAGAGCCCCCAGCCCAAAGGAACCAGCTCACCTGAGCAGGGAGAGACATCTTTTCTAAATTAAGAGTATCATTTGGCAAAGCCACTTGTACCGAGTCCCTCTGGCCCCAGCCTAGGCAAACACAGAGGGGTTTGATTATGGCAGGCCAGTGTCACCTGCTCACAGAGGATGGTGGACAGAGCATGGGGGAGCTCAGGTCCTAAGGCAGGGACCGCTGACCAATGGTAGGGGTCAGGGAGAAGGACCAATGCGGTGAGCGACCATGCCTGGAATTGTCACTGTTTATCAGCAGTCTCTCCTCCCACAAGTGTCTTTGGTGACAACAGTAGCCACTTTGCCCTGATCCTGTGGGGTGGTTTTTCTGCATCATCTCACATGGGGAGCCTTGAGGGAGAAGGAACATCAATGGGTGAGAGGGGTGGGCAGCATCCCCTCTGCTCCTTGAATTTTGCACACTGAATTTTGGTGTCACCTCAGAGGGACACCAGTAACCCTATTCATTCATGTATTCAACAGAAGGGATTGAATGCTTGTTGTGTGTCAGACACTGAGCTGAATAAATAGACAAAAAGCCCTTTTCCTCAGGGCCTGCAGTCTTGTGGGGAGAGAAGTCAACAGAAACAGTAAAAATACAAGGTGTTAGGAGCTGAAAAGGGCCATGGAGGAAAATAGGCAGAAGAAAGGGAGATTTGGTTTAGAGGTTATCACATTGACTAGCGTGACAGAAAGGCTAACTGTCCCTCATCATATTCTTTCCTCACAGTAGCCTCCAGGAGTTAGGTAGTATTGTGCCCATTTTACAGCTGAGAAAATTGAGGCCTAAATAGGCCTCATTCATTCATTCATTCATTTTTTTTTGAAATTTAGAGAAGGCAATTTTTATTTTTTTTAACACTTTTTATTGATTTATAATCATTTTACAATGTTGTGTCAAATTCCAGTGTTCAGCACAATTTTTCAGTCATTCATGGACATATACACACTCATTGTCACATTTTTTTCTCTATGAGTTATCATAACATTTTGTGTATATTTCCCTGTGCTATACAGTGTAATCTTGTTTATCTATTCTACAATTTTGAAATCCCAGTCTATCCCTTCCCACCCTCCACCCCCCTGGCATCCACAAGTCTGTATTCTCTGTCTGAGTCTATTTCTGTCCCGTATTTACACTTTGTTTTTGTTTGTTTGTTTGTTTGTTTGTTTTTGTTTTTGTTTTTTAGATTCCACATATGAGCGATCTCATATGGTATTTTTCTTTCTCTTTCTGGCTTACTTCACTTAGAATGACATTCTCCAGGAGCATCCATGTTGCTGCAAATGGCATTATGTTGTCGGTTTTTATGGCTGAGTAGTATTCCATTGTATAAATATACCACCTCTTCTTTATCCAGTCACCTGTTGATGGACATTTAGGCTGTTTCCATGTTTTGGCTATTCTAAATAGTGCTGCTATGAACTTTGGAGTGCAGGTGTCATTCATTCTTTGTCATTCTGTAAATAGGTACCTATGTACCAGGCCCTGTACTGACCCTGGTGTTAAATGCCAAGAACCTCATTGGGGGCTTGGGGAGAGGGACATCCACAGCCCCAGTTCTCAGCCCCACTGTGCATGACAACCAACGGGGAAGCTTGCCCCCTCCACCAAAGGGGTTCCCATTCAGTTGGTCTGAGTGGGACCCAGGCACTAGATTCTCATGTGCCGCCAAGACTGAGAGTCACTGCGTTCTTAGACATAGCTTCCAGGGTCACTAAATGGCAGAGCTGGGGTTTGAACTCAAGTCTTCTGACCCTCAGGCCCTTTCCCTCTCCACAATGCTGACTGAAACAGCTTCTTCAATAAGAGCAGGGCCATGCAGTAAAAAAGAGCCTCCCCACCCAAGGCTCCCTTCTCTACCTCTGCCTGAGATGCTTGCTGAGGGACTTCGCTGAGCTGATTCCTGAGGGCAGGGAAGGCGCATAGACCAGGTCAGACAGGCCCGCGTGGAATCCCAGCTCTGTCCCTTTCCTGCTGTGTGAGCTGGGGCACATGGCCTCAGCTGCTCCATGGAGTGGTTGGGAGGGTTAAGGAAGATGCTGTATTCCCAGCACCCAGCACGGCGCTGTCACGTGGTAGGCGCTGCGGAGGTAGTTGTTGAGTGAGTGAATGAATGATCATGATGATAATGAAGAAGCAGCACTGAAGAAGACTGGTCCCACCGGTCATCTTGCCTAGTTACCAGTTAGCCACCCTCTGCTTGCCCAGAAGGCTACCGCATTTGCACCTTGGGAGGGCGGAGTCCTGTGCTGTCCCTAGTCTAACCCTCCTGCCTTCTCGCCCATGGAGCAGTGCTTCTCAGCTGCCCCCCGGGGGACAGTTAACAATGTCTGGAGGTATTTTTGGTTGTCACAGCTGGAGGGGTGGTGCACGACCAGCTTCTAAAGGATAGAAGCCACAGATAAGTGTTAAAGATGCTACAATGCACAGGGCAGATGCTCCACCCACAGCCAAGACTCATCCGGCCCAAGGTGTCAGTGATGCCGAGACCAAGACACTCTGCTGTATAGAAACCCTCACTCCATCCAGTCCCGTGTGCCCTGGGCCTTCCTGCCTCCTTGCGTTTTCTTAAACTGGACCCACCCCTGGCATGGTCTCTCCTCCTCACTCATCTTCATGCATCTGTCCCTTGATTCTGTTCTCAAGTGCCATGTTCTCCAAGAGCATCTCCCCAGCACCTCCAGGCAGAAATCATCTCTTCTCACACCAGCCCATTTCCCCAGCGTCTTTGGGACTCTGCACTTTCTGGCTAGTGGGCAACTCACTGGTATCCTTGGCACATTTGTCAGACTGGAGCAAGTGCCCGGAGCACCTCTTCATCTTTGTTACCTCATGTGGGGCTTAGCACCTGCTCTGTGGTCCCACACCTCCCTCGCTCCCTTGCCTATGGCAGATACCATTAATTGTTCTTTCTTGCCAAGCCTAATACAGCCTCAAAATCTTTCTTAACACATCACCCCAGGTAGACATGACTAATGGAATGAAGTTGGTGCTCAAGTTGAAACTTCTTCCTGGCTCCTTCCTGCAGCCCTCACCTTGTCCATGAGCCCTCCCTACGCCACCTGAGTTGGCCACTGTCTGTGAGAATCTGTACTAATATGGGAGGGCAGAGGGGGTCATTTGGGGATGTTTTGTGGGGGAGTGTGATTGGGGCTGCTTGAGATGATCTCCTGCCTTTCTGCAGAACTACCTGGATGGAGCACCCCCAGTTCCATACACCACCCTGATGAGAACCTTCTCTGGGCTCCTCAAATGCTGAGCTGCTCTGGGCTTTGGGGGCCCAGACCCCCTCCATTTCTGAGTTCCACTGCCCCGCTGCCCTCCAACAGGGCTCCTTCAAGTTTCAGCTGACACAACGCCGCCTCCTCCAGGTGGCTGTCTACGCTCTCCTAGCATTCAGTACTTCTTTGTTCTACTTTGTATGTGTTTAATGCCTGTGTCCCCTTCTAAGAGGTAGGAGGTGAGTTTGCTTTGTTCACCAGTATATTCTTAGTGCTAATACAGGGTCTGACTCATTGCTGGGGCTCAGCAAACCTTTGAATGAATGAATAACCGGATGAATGAATGAGCCACACGGAAACTGTACCTTCCTGCCCTGACCTGTCTCAAGTGCCCGCCGAGCAGAGTTTGGCATCAGATGCCTGGCTGCATTGTGATGGACTGTGCTTTTGGACAAGCCACACATCTCACTTTAGAATCCCATGATTTTTGAGCCAACAGGATGCTTTGAAAGGCCAGCTGGGGAAACTGAGGCCCAGAGAAGAGCAGGGATTTGGCAAGTACCATGTAAATGACTCATTCTGCCTCCCGGCATGTGTTTCTTCCTCACTGACCCTTTCTGTTAAGCGGGGCTCTCTGTCCTGCTGACTGCCTGGTGTGGCCGGTGGGCTGCCAGTAGAGAAGTCCAGCAGGAAGGCTCGTGGAGCGCTAAGAAGCATGGCAAGTCCCATTTACTGGGAGAGAAGCCGGGGCCTCGTCCAGCCTGAGGTGGAGCCTGTGGGATCAGCTGAAGTCTAGGCGCATATTGGTCCCCAGGACCCCCAGGCAAGGACGGGACCCCCCTCCCCTCCCTGCCCAAAGCCCAAATAGCATCCCAGCTGATGGGAAGACTGTCTGCAGCAACAGTGAGGTGATGTCTGGTTTCTCCTTGAGCATTGTAAGCAATGATTAATCTGGCTCCCAAACCAAAATATAGCCCGAGTTCTATTATAAACACGGTCCTGTGGAGACCCGCCTGCTGGGCAGCCAGACGCCCCTTGCAGACTCCGTGGTCCCTGGAACTCCCACCGAAGCATCTGTTCTCCACTAGTACCAGTCAGGCACTGATCACCCATGGGGCAATCACTGCCCGTGGGTCCACCTTGAGGTCAGTGCCCGCCCCATAATTGCTGGGGCCCTGGAGAAGGTAATGGTTTAGATTCTTCCAAGTCCTGGGGCCCTGTCATTTGAAGCTGTTTGGCTGACCCCAGCTTGGTAAACACCATCAAGGTGCTTCCAGGGAGCATGTGAACCTCACCCCAGCCCTCACCTCATGCCTTGGTTGTGCTCAGCCTTGATTGTTCCCGGCCAGCTAAGAGAAACAGGGTTCATGGCGATGTTCAAGGCCCTTCGGGGGTCCATGGACTGGGGAGACCTAGGAATTGTGGCCTTCTGGACAAAGCACAGCCCAGTGGGTCTGGAGATGTGGGCAACAGTCTGGACTTGGCTATACCTTGCTAAGTAGCCTTGGGCAAGTCCCTTCCCCTCTCTGAGCCTCAGATTCTCATTCTGTCTAATGAGAAAGGAGGTTGTCAAATTGATGGCTTAGGTCCCTTCCAGCTCAGATGCTCCAGGGTTCACAGTGCTGCAGTCACCTGTAAGCTCAGACCTGCGGAGGTGGGTCAATTAGAGGGTCTTTCTAAGGTGGCCCTGTGGCTCTTCTAGGTGGTTCTAGGGTCTCAACAGTAGGTCTCATCCATGATCTGGTGGTTAAGGACATAGGGATTCACAGCTTGCTTCCCCTGGGAAGCTGTGTGACCTCAAGAAAGACTCTTTACCTCTCTGAGCTTCAGTTTCCTCATCTCGCAAATGTGCATGGTAATTCCTACCTCCTGGGGTGACTGCAAGTTGTTGATGAGCGGATGTATTTAAGGCTTTAATACTGGGCCAGGCATAGGGCAAGCACTGTCCATGTCCCTGGTGGCCATTTGTTTCCTTTTAGCTACACCTTGAGTAAAGGATTTACTTGAAATCTCCTGGAATTTTACTGGCAATTCTGCTAAAGCATTGGTTTCTATCAGACATCTTTGCAGCTGCAAAGAAAGCCAAAGGAGTGGGTGATGCTCAGGGGTTCCCCGGACCCCTTTCATGTGTCCTTGCTTCATTATTGCATTGGCTCTGTTATTGCATTGAGGCAGGCAGGGGATGGCAGAGTGAGCTCAGAGAGGGTGATTGCCTGTGCGGAGTCACACAGCCTAGAGCTCAAGGCTCCATTCAGCTCTAGGTGGGGAAAGGCTTTGATTGTTCTTCCTCATCTGCAGGCTTCAAGTGGAGAAAGGTTAGCGATGACCATTATATGCATCCTGTCTGTGACATGTCCTGCTCAAAACCCTCCTGTGGTTTACTACCATCTTACTGCCTGGCATACTCTGGCCTCCTGCTTCCTCTCTGACCACCCCACCCCTCTACTTCTCACCCCTCACTCCTTCTGCTCCAGTCACATGGGCCTTGTTCTTCCTTGAGAACATTTTTGTCTCAGGGCTTCTGTACCTGCTAGTCCTTCTGCCTGGAATGCCTTTCCCCAGGGAGCCAGCCCTGCGTCCAGCTCCCTCACAGCATTCATCTCTGAGCAGCCTCCCTTGTCTGCCCACCTGCAGTCACCACCCTCCCCAGCACTGCATTCTCTGTCTCCAACTCTGCTCACTTTTCTTCATAGCACTAGTCCCTGCCCCACATTATCTCCTTCTTTAATTTTATTTTTAATTGTAGTAAAAAACACATAAACTTTACCACCTGAACCCTACACGTGCAGTAACGCTAAGTATATTCACATTGTGTGCCATCCATCTGCAGAATTTTTTCATCTTGCAAAACTGAAACTCTACACCCATGTAAACAAACCCTTGAGGCATTACCTTTTATATTTATTTGTTCATATTTATAGCTTCTTAATTCGACTGTAGACGCCATTAAGGCAAAGGATATTGTCTTCTTGTTCATCCAATGCCTAGAATGGTGCTGGAGCATAAAATTTCAGTAAATGTTTGTCGAATGAATGAATGAATGAACTATAAAGACTATGGTAGGAACACCAGCTAGTCTTTACCTCGCCCTTGAATTCAGTGCCAGATACTATGCTAAGTGCTTCACACACATTATACCATATGCCAACCCTTAAGATCCCCATTTGTAAAAGAGGAAAACCAAGGCTCAGAGAGGTGTCATCATTGGCCCCACGTCATCCAGCCAGACAGTAGTGAAGCAGGGTAGAGATCCAGATTTATCTGAAACAAGAGATCTTAACCACTGCTGGCTGTGGCCTGTGCCTCAGTTTGCCCACTGGGGAAAAGTGCACATGCCCTAGGTGGAAGAATCTCACCCAGCTCTGTTGCTTCAATCTCATGGGCCCCAGATTTGAGATGTAATCATAAAACTGAGCAGTCGCAAGGCGTGAGTAGGTGCAAAAGGAATGCTTGTAAATTCTGCAAGCCTCTTGGATCAGACCAATTCTACTGTTTATGATTAAAGTCCTGCTTTCTGGGGGTGTGTTGGGGTGCTCTGTGTGCCTGTGTGTGTTTGTGTGCATGCATGAACTATCCGTGCCCGGGGTGGCTGCAATCTCCATGTGACCTCAGGTGTCAGAAGGGCCCAGTGGTGAGTATGAGCCTGCTGCTCTCTCGCAATGGGACTCCAGACAAGTGGCTTCGGTTCTCTGAGACTCAGCTTTCTCCTCTGTAAAATGGAGACCATGATCCTTAACCCCTATCCCCCACATCTCATAAGGGCTGGAGGACGTCATGTGGGTGTAATTCTGTGTAAACAGCACTGTGTAGAAAGAGCCCACAGACATCGTGTGTGTGTGTGTGTGTGTGTGTAGTCTAAAGTCTCATTTATTCCCCTCTGGGGGAGCCCTAGAACTCTTGAGTTTTAGAACATCAGAGCTAAGTGGGACTCAGAGTTCTAACTCCCTCGTTTGAGGTCCAGAGAAGGGCAGTAACCCATCCAGAGTTGCACAGTAAGTCACAGATGGTCACAGAACCAAGTGCAGGGCTCCCCACGTGGGGGGCTCTAACAGAGATCAGTGTGGCTGCCCATCTGATATGAAAGCCCCCTGTTCTGTCTTATTTCATAACAGCCCTAAGCTCATGGAAGCTTGAAGTCTGGGCTTTCCCTTCAGAGGGCTCCTCACTTTTATGAAATGACCCAGCTGGTCATCCCCAGCACCACCTGAAGGCACACACTCGTTTTGATTCTCCTGACCTGGAGACCTGGCCTTGGACCATGGTAGCTGGACCATGGGACAGAGGGTCAAGGTTGGTTCTGGGATGGCACCAGAGTCCTGCTCAGTCAGGCCTTTGGGTGGCCTCGTTCCCCCTGGAATCGTTGCTGGGACTAGTGGGAAGAAGGAAGGCGGCTATTTTGGTTCATATATTGAGTCAGTAAGTGTGAGATCTTTTAAGATAGGGGGCTACTGAGAAGGTCCCGACAGGAGATCCCAGCGTCCCTTGGTGGTTGAGCACAGCCAGACCTGAAGGCCCTCATCAGTCCACCCCTCCACTGAGAAATCCCTCCATCGCTCCTTCTGACGGTCTCACCCTCTCTCTGGATTTGGAAAGAATAGTGGTGATATAACATCACCCTCTCAAAGTTACTGTGCCTCACTTGGCTCACAAACCCTGCCCAAGGAGTGAGCATCCCCTGATGTCTCTCGGTTTAAGAACTGTTGATGGCAGAGAGGAAGCCATAGGAACCCTGATGCACGCGTATCCATTCGGGGAGTATTTATTGAACACGTGCTACATCCCCGCCGCAGTGTGTGCAGTGCTGAAAAGGCAAGCCCAGATGTGTCATCCCAGCCTGATGCGGTTTCTTCCCCCCACAGGGACACAAGGGCTATCCTGGACCGGCAGGGCACCCCGGAGAACAGGTGAGGGCGCGGCTCCAGCCCCTGCCTGTCCCTGGCCTCCTCCCCAGACCTGCTCCATGAGTGAGCCCCAGAGCCAGGCGGTTCTGCCTCCCATCCTGCTCGGCCCCCACCCTACCCCATCTCTCCCTCAGCCACATCTGCCCGAAGGGACTGGAGTCCAGGCCGGCCCGGTGTTGGCATGAGCCACTCGACTCCGGTTAGAGCCATGAATAGCTGGCCTGTTCCCGGCGATGTTAGGGGATATTATACACACCGCCACGGGGTTTGCAGGAATTTTGGCTGCCTCGGCCCAAGTCAAATAGCAGCCGCTGCCAGCGTGGGAGAGCCAGCCAGGCCTCCTCAGCGCTTTATTCCTGGGCTGTGAGCATGGGAGGGTTTGTCCCTCCGAGCTGGTCTGACCGGTTTCCCTGAGGGGTGGGCTTGGGGGCCCAGCAGACCCATGGCTTCCCCTTCCTCCCTCTTCATCTCACATTCCTGCCTTTCTCTCTGTCCATTGTGAGCCCGTCTCCCACTGCCACCCACACCTGCAGCTGGGCAGGGTCTCTCCTTTCCTTATGTTTCTCTTGTTCCTTTGCAGGGGCCACCGGGACCCGAGGGCAGCCCAGGGGCCAAAGGTTACCCTGGCAGGCAGGTGCAGTATATGGCTTCTGGAAGCTCTGTGGCCGTGGTGGTGTGGAGATGGCCACGGGTGCCCCAGGTGGAGGGAGGCAGTGGGCTGGGGGCCGAAAAGCTCCACCTGCTGGGTGGGCCCTGAAGACATGGCTATTCAGGGTGCTGCACTCAGGATCCCTCCCTAAAGGCAGCAGGGCCAGGATGCTCAGGAAGAAACAGAAGAAAGAGGAGGTCTGGGGCTGTGGGGGTCTCCAGAGGCTCCCCCCGAGTCATCTCCCTGGGGCCTTGGGATAGCTGGGGGCTCCGTCTGAAGAGCAAGCATGTAGCCCCGCTCCCGTTCTACAGAGTGGGCACCTGAGGCCCAAAGGATTCAGGACTTGCCCTGGGTTGTTGGCAGCAGGAGAACGTCTCCATATGTCCTTGCTCCTCTGTCTTTTGTGTTTCAGGGGTTGCCTGGACCGGTAGGAGACCCTGGCCCCAAAGGCAGCCGAGTAAGTAGGACTTGGCAAGTGCCACACAGCTGGGGCCCTGGGTGGGTATTGCTGTCCCTCTGGTGGGCCTGGTGGGAGATCAGGGCTGTAAAGCCTCCACCCAGTGTCTGCTTGGGGGCAGGGGGGCCAGGCCCTCTGACCTGAGCGCTCCCTGAAGAACAGAGGAGCAGCAGGATGGCCGTGTGGTGGGGGACCCTTGAGTCAGGTGAGCCAGCGTGGTCCCCATGTCTGGCCAACTGGGCGGCAAAGGTCTGCTGGGGTCTCAGCCACCGTCTAGCTGCTATCATCAGGCATTTGCTTGCCATGTCCCCCAGCACATCCCAAGCGCCAGGGAACTGAAGTTGGGGCCACTTTGTCTGTCCCTGGAATCCTCAGAGGCTTTTCTCCTGCTCCCAGCTGAGGGCTGAGGGCTGAGGGCACCACCCTTTTGGGAGGGCAGTGCTGCCTGAGGGGTGAACACTGTGCAGGCCTGGAGCTGAGGGAGCCTCTGCTTTCCCTCTCCTTCGAGGCTCGGCTGCAGACCCTGAGTAGCCAACAGCCTCATCTTTCCAGTGGGAGTGCTGTTCATTCCTACCTCTAGCATGGTTACGGGGATACTAGGGATCTGGAAGCAAGTTCTGCTGAGGACAGGTCACCAGGTTTGGGGCTCCCAGCTGGGCTCTGGGGCAGCAGAGAAGGTTCTGGATGAATTGAATGGAGATAGAGTTTGGAAGACTAAGAAGTGATCTGGTGGATGCCTCTTTTCTGCATGCAAGGAAATGGGGCTCATGGTGGGGACTCGAGGGCCCCAGTTCACACAGGATGCCTAAGGTGGAGCTGGGATGAGGACCCAGGTATTTGGAGGGCTGGGCCTTCTGCCTCTCAAAGAATGCTCGGCAAGTGGGTCACACAGTCCTGGGTCAAGCCAGGTCAGGTGTGACGTGTCCTCTGCTCCCGAGCCAAAGCTATTTATGGCTGCAGTCTCAGCCCTAGTCCCTGGAACTGACCGGTGGCTGTTAGGAAAGTGACTGGGAGGTGGGGAGGGATGGGTGGGCAAGTTCCCCAGGACGTGGTGATGAGGGTGATGGTGGTCGTGGTGGTGGTGACAGGCAGGGGCTGAGGAGGCCCCCGTCCTGGAAGCTGGACTTCCCTCCCTCCCTTTCTCCAACTCTTCCCACAAGGTGTGGCCCCAGAGGGGCCGTCTGAGCCCAGGGAGAAGGTCTTCGCAGTTCAGCCCCGGGGTCTCTGATCTGCCAGGGGGACGGGAGGAGTGAGACAGGCTGATGGCATCTGGGGGCTGCTTGCTGTTTGCCATGCTGTAGCATCTTGAGGCCACATGTGGGGAGAGAAATGGTCTCGCCCCAGTACAGCCCTCTCCAGGGTCACAGCGCCCTGGGCAGCCTGGGTGAGCCGGGCCGCTCCAGCTGCCCTCCCAGCCCTGCCGCCACCGGCCTCATGTTGGTGAAGCAGGCTGAGCTCAGGCTTGCGGGGCAGGGCGACTGACGTTGAGACCTGCTCTGCCGTGAACCCGCTGTGGGATCTTGGGCGTGTTGCTGGACCTCTCTGAGCCCATTTTCTCACCTGAAACCTGGGATATAAGCCCTGCTTGGAAGGATCAGTAAATGTCACTTGTTAAGAGGGTGCTGAGAAGGAGGCTCCGTGATCTCTTGACCTTCTGGGGAAGGAGAAAGGATTGTGAGCCTACGCTGGTTGCTTGTTTGTGGAAAGCAGTGTAGCAAAGTGGTTAGGAGCCTAGGCCCGGGAGTCAGATGACTTGAATTCAGATACCATGTTCTACCACATTCCTGCTGTGTGACCTGGGCAAGTCACTTCACCTTTGTGGACCTCAATGTTCTCACCTCTACAGGAGGCTGACTGAGGATTCCTACCTCCTGAGGGTGTGGTGAGGGCGCATAAAGGCACTGATGCCTGCGGAGCACTGAGAAGTGGGCCTGGCACATGGCCTGCGCTCAGTAATGTTAGCTTTTATTATAGTTAGTATTAAGTCATTTCACAAACATTTAGAGGGTACAGATTTGTGATAAGCATCCTGGGCTAGGTCCCTGCTCTTGAAAAGTTCCCAGGCTAATGTGGACATGAAACGTGGACACAGATAATGAAGATACAGAAGACAAAGTGGTAAATCTATTAAGTGAGGTGCAAATATGGTGCTGGGGTGGAGGGAGGGGGGTGCTTCTGGTTTGGGGCATCGGGGTGCTTGCCAGAGGGGCGAGCCTTAGAGCTGGGCTTGGAAGCATTTGGTCTGCAGTCATGGGAAGGGGATGGGTAGAGCAAAGCAGGGATAAAGGCTGGGAGGCAGAAAATCAGGTGCATCTTAGGCCGGTGGGCTCTTCCCCTGCCACCCCTGCTTTCTCTCCAGAGCTTCAGTTTCCTTTGTTCAGTGAGGAGGAGGACGGCAACCTGCAGGGTCCTTGGGAGGGTTGACTGCAGTGGCACACGTGTGCTTGGCAGGATGCCAGCACGCTGGGGTGGCAGCTGCTGTTTCTGCTGGCACTCGGGAGGCCAAGGGTTGATGTGAGCCCCACATCCAGGGCCTTCGAGGCCTAGGAGGAGGCACTGCAGAAGCCACAAGCGCCCGGCAGCATCCCTGGGGGTGGATAGGACCTGGTGCCACCCTAGCATCTAACCCAGCAGAGAGTTTCCTTCCTGCAGGTCCCGGAGCCCCTGGCGCGGGGCGGGCCTCCCCTGCAAGCGCCCGCGCCCTTCCCTGGCGTGAGGGTATGTGCCTTTGGACTACATCGTGGAAGCCAGCACCATGCAGTCCATGGGCATATACACTTGCCTCAAGGCCTATGTCATCGAGGAGCTGCTGGAGCTGCCACTGCCGCCAGCGAGGAAGAGGAGCCGGGGCACGGGAGGGCAGCAAGGCGGGGCCGGGACAGGTCGGGCCAGCCACAGCTCACCACTCAGCCCCTCTGACCTCCCACCTGCTCTTTCCTAGGGCTACATTGGACTCCCAGGACTCTTCGGCCTGCCAGGGTCTGATGGAGAGCGAGTGAGTATGCTTTTGTTTGTCCACCTCCCACCCATCCACCCGCCGCTCTGCCAGGTGCCGGCCCGGAGCAGTCAGTCACAGAATCCCTGCTGGGGGAGGTGCCCTGGAGTAGAATAGGAGTCTGCTAAGGGGACAAGTCAAGGCAGATGCCTTCCAGACACAGGGAACTGCGTGTGCGAAGTCAGGGACATATGCCAACGTGGCAAGTTTAACAGCACGGTCAAAGCACTGAGCGTGAGGCGGAAACAGAGGGAGACAGGCTGGAGGGAGCACCTGGATGAAGTTATACGGCACTCAGGGGCCGAGGTCAAGAAAGGGACTCTATCCTAAGAGCATGGGGAACTTGTAAAGGGATTTCAGCAAATGGGAAGAAATGGGCTCATTTCACATTTCCGATCAAGTGTCTGCAGATTACAGCCCGAGTGCCAGATCCTGGCAGGCACCTGTTTCTGGAAAGCTTTGCTGCACACACCACACTCATTTGCTTCTGTGTTGTCTGTGGCTGCAAAAGCTCTCAGTACAGGGACTGCATGGCCCACAGGCCTCTGTAACTTCCTCTCCGTCCCCTCCCCGCCTGAGCCTCTGCTTCGGAACTCATCAACAAGCTGGGTAAAGAGAATCTTAAGGAAACAGAAGGAGCATTTATTGAATATCTGCTGAATACCCGAACACTAGGCGTTTTCCTTAGGGATCTCCCCAGCTCAGGTCATCCGCAGGCCCCAACCCTGTAGCGTCCAAGGGCCATCCATCCGATGTGCACCTAGCTGGCATCTATTGTGTTTGTGGATTGGATGCCAAGACCTCTGTGACTCCCTCTTGTGGGTGACTCTGGGGCTGGTTTGGGGCACACTGGTTGTTTCCTGCTGGAGTCCTGTCCTGACCTCTTCCCTGTTTCCCCTACAGGGTCTGCCTGGCGTTCCTGGCAAGAGGGGCAAGATGGGTAGGCCGGTAAAGATTTTCCGTGTCTATTACGCAGATTCTATGGGTGAACCTGACCTCCCACTGGCCACGCGGCCCTGTCCACCCGTGGCCTGGGGGTTCTTTGCTTCTTTCTGCTCAGCCCTTGCTCTGCTTTGAGTGTGTGGGCGGGCATGTGGGGCTGTCTGGGCCTCGGGTCCTGTTGCCAGAACACTGAGTGGCTGCTGCCTGGCTGGGGCTGGGGGCTCTCGTGGACTCTGGGCCCCTCTGGGGTGGAGCCTCTCTCTGCGTGTCCAGCAATCACTCTGCAATACAGTTCTGTGTCTGGGGGGCTTCTGTTGTCTGGGTCATGAGTGTCCATGCTGGGGGGCCTGCTCGGACTAGGGGATCTTGTCTAGACCGGATGTCTGTGTTCCTGTGTCAGAGAACACTCGGTCTCTGTGTTGTCTTGGTGTTACCCTTTTCACTTGTGTACACACAAGGGCAGTGGGGTGTTGGGCTGGCCCACAGCAGGCATGACCACAAGAGGGGCCAGCAGGGACCCCAATCCACCAGCTCTGACCATGATTCTCCATCGTAGTAGGCGATTGTTTTCCCCTTGTTTGGGCATCTGTGGGGCAGGAAAAGAAAACCAAGGCACAGAGAGATTAAGCAACTTGCCCACAGTTTCATGAGGGAACAACGGAGCCAGGATTCTAACTCAGTTCCTCTCCAGGTCCTCTGATCTGTGTTGGCTCAGTTTCACCAGCTGACTATAAAGCTGTGCAAGTGGATTCCCTAGAATCTTCGTCTGGGGGGAAAGTCATTCATTCCAATGATTTCATTTCTCACAAGGGGAAACTGAGGCTCTGAGAGGCAGAGTGGTATGTCCAGGGTCCCGCTGTCAAGCTAAGGGAGACCACGGGCTGTAACTGAGGCATCTTTCTTTCATACCCAGCCCCCGTTGGTGGCTTGCTCTCTGCCGCTGTCCTGCAGGTTCACCCCTAGTCTTGGAACCATCCTCAGCTCTGGGTCTGGGTCTCCCCTTGCTTGTGGTTGATGGAGAAGAGATGGTGGGGGAGCTGGAAACATGAGAGACAGCTGGAAGGAAGTCAGGAGCACTCAAAGGTGGCCAGAAAGGGGGTTGTCTGTGATTCTGGGGTTGACATGCATGTTCATGGGTGTGTTATCTGTTGTAACATATAGACCTGGGCCCCCTGGGAGCCAAGTGGGGGATACAGAGAAAAGCAAGACTCGTCCTGGCCTGAAATTGCTGACAGAGTGGGTACCTCACCCTCAGATCTGGAATACTCCATGGCTGGCAGCCCTTCTGTGCCCTGAGGGAATGCCTGACCTCTAGATCTGAGCAAGGAACAGTACCTAATGCTTCTGGCTTCAGATCAAAGACCTGGAGTCTGTGAGAGCTGGGCTGGCATCTGATCTGTTCCTCAAACTAGGTCACCTTGGGCAAGGAGACTCATTCATTCATTCATTCATTCATTCAGTGAATATTGAGTATGTACCATGGGTCAGACCCTGTGCTTGTGGCTGAGCAGTGAACAAGACAAAATTGCCATTCTCAGGGCCAGACAGACAATGACTGAATAGGGGAATGAAGGATGAGTGGCTGGATGTCAGGTGGTGCTGAGGGTTAAGCTGGAGCGGGGTAGGGGGACAGTGAGTACTTTGACCTGCATGATATTTGAACCACATGTGGTTCTCCCACTGATGGTTTGAAGTGAGATTGTTTATACCTATTTTCCACATGAGGAAACTGAGGCTTCAAAGCCATTTGCCTAGAGACCCTCTGAGGCCTTGCCGGACTTAAACCCCCATAACTGACAAAGCGTTTCTGCTTGTTTGCTCTGTGCCTTTAACTTCCTAAGATTCCACCCTGCCCTCCATGATAAGGTGTTCCCGGGCACTGGGGTGTCAGGTGTGGGCGCGAGGAACCCCCCATTCAGCTAAACAGCCCTGTGGCCACACAATACCCCTGAGGGCCGTGAAATCCTCCTTGACTCTGGTCCAGCCATCATGGCCAGCTAATGGGCAAGGTCTGCACTGGGTATTTTAATATGTGTGGAATAGGCCTTCATATCACTTGAGTCCCCAAGGCTTTGTCTGTGCCTCTGCCCGGCCTCCAAGTCTGCTGTGCCCTTGGCCCACATGCTCCTTGAGCAGTCTTCAGGGCCGTCTCCCTGTTACGTGCTCCCCTGGTAGGACTAGGGGCTTCTCCTGTGCATGGGTTTTCCTCTTGTCGAAGCTTTGGGCAGGCAATTTCTAGGCACTTATTAACAAGAGGAAATGTCAAGCGAATGAGCTAGATGCAGCTCATGCCAGATCGCAGCTGGCCTCATTTCTGGTGGGGCAGGTGATGATTTTGCTAGAGCCCATTCCTCTCCGGCAAGCAAAACCTCAGGCCCATGTACATGGCCTCCTCAGAGTCAGACGTGGAAGGAGGGTGTGTGAGGAGTCTTTCGCTGATGGGAGCTGAGAAAGACAGTAGAGGTCAGAGCACATCAGAGCTGCAGGAACCTTAGTAATGATCTGGCCCAACCTGTTTGTCAGATTGGTAAGCAAACATAGCTCAGAGAGGCCAGTAACTTGCCCAAAGTCACACAGCAAATTGGTAGCAGAGTCAGAACTTGAATCTGGGACCCTTGCTTGCTAGTGCAGGGTGCTCTCCACGTCTCCCCTCCTCTCTGTGCTCACATCTTCAGCTTCCAAAGGAAAGCTAAGCCTACAGCTCTCATCACACATCACCTGCTAGAAAGAGAAATGTGTTGTAGTTTCCTGAGGAGGGGTCCAGATATAAGATGTTACAGACTTGGCTGGAGTTGAGGGGGTTTCTCTTAGCCTATCCTGGCCTGTTCGGGGCCCAGTGCAGTGACACTCACAGCTGGAGACCGAGCCATGTCTTCCAGCCAAGGATCTCTTATGGAGCCTAGGAAGACGCTGCAGTCAATCCTCTTGTCTGGCACCCTGTGGATTCACTATCAAGCCCGCTGGAATGCCTGGCAAGACCAGCCCCTGATCACAGCTTCTCTCACGGCCTCTGGCCAGGCCTGCCAAGCCTGGTCTTGTGTGGCAAGTCAGGCGGGCAGACCCTAAAGCTTAGAGCTGGGAAAGTCCAGCCAAGGCTCCAACTCCCTCGGTGTGTGGCTCAGGGACAGCTGGGACTTGTCCAATACCACATGCCCGTCTGGGGCGGGACAGGGCTTCTCCTATGGTGCATTTTGACTTTAAGCTCTTTCCACTTCTCAGCCTGTGGGGAGCAGGAAACAAAGTGGTTTCCAAATGGAGAAAATGAGGCCGAAACAGGTGAAGGTTCTTAGTGGCGGTGATGCTGTGAGCTGGGGGTGTGGTCCCCAGTCTCCTGGACTTGAGCTGGAGCTGTCCCAGGGCTGTTGGTGACCTTGGAATCCTGCTGAGAACTCTGCCTGCCTCTCTCCAACTTGCTCCCCGAGGTGACTCTTTATGGGTGGATTCCCGGTTGGATATCAGCAGGCAGGGTGAAAACATGCTCAGCATCATGAGAAAAGGGGACTCGGACCTCGGGGGTCCTTCCCTGTCGGCACACTCGGAGAGCACGCACCTTCTAGAAGAGAATACAGGTCGTGCCAAGGGTCGTAGGGAGGATGCAAGTCAGATTTGCGTAGGAACTTCTCAACTTTGGAGAATGTAAACCCTGTAAAGAGGGCTTCAAGATCCTTCTGCAGGCTCTTCTTAGAGGTTATTATGAATTCCCATTATCGGTACCTAACTGGCATGGGATGTCATATTAGAGTTTACCAGAGATGGAATTACAAACATCTCACCTCTTCCTCAGGCCCCACGCAGTTGGGCAGGTGAGTTGTTAGGTGGGTTGGGCAGGACTGCCCATTTTGTGGGCCACGATGCTGAAGGCCTTCAAGACACAGCAGGACTTCTGATCCTGGAGGCTGCATGCTTCCCTGCCCCTACATGCCACTTTCTGGAGCAGACTGTCAGGGCAGGCACTGCCTGGAGGCAGGGGAGTGGATGGGATGGCCTCCAGCCCCGGGCATCCTGCCGCAGATATGGTTAGAAGGACCAGCCTTGTTTTTGAGTCTATTCTTATGAATTGTCGTAGCCAGGAAAGACTGTGGAGTCTTGCCCCAGATCTTGGTTCTGTCTCCTCCTGGCCATGTTCTGCTCAAAGTATGAGGCTTTCAGTTCTCCAGGGGGGCCTGACCTGGGGAAGTGGAGAAACTGCGTGGCAGGGCGCCAAGCTCATTCTTTGGGCCTCGGGCCAGCCTGCTGCAGCCAGGAGCTTGGGCCTGCGGAGGAAGGTCCCGCTGCTGGCCGGGCTGGGAGTGCACGGCGTGCACAAGTGGGTGCGGCCACATGGGGGAAGCAGGCGGGGTGGAAGTGGCGGTGCGTGTTCAGCTCGGCAGCTGCCTCTCTGAGATCCAGAGGAACAAGCATCAGGGGCCTGGGGCATGTGTCGGAACTGGGATGCCCCAGTGGCTCAACTGTGGAGGATGAGGTGAGCTAGTGGAGGGATGGGGCCTTGGGCAGGTTCCGGGCCTCCGTCTCCCCACTGGTGACTGAGGTGCTGAGTGTCAAGAACAGCTTCAGTCTTTCCATCTCAGGCCATCTATGATTAATCAGTCACAGATCTGTTCCGGCTCTCTTAAAGCCATATCTTTTTTCCAACTATGGTGATCTGAATTACTCTAGATTTCTAGAGGTTATCTGCTTGGATCCTCTGAAGGAAGGGAGACAAATTGGAGATGGGTCTGGGTATGGAGGCCACCAGGCACACATAAGCAGAACTGGTCCTGGGCCTCAGGAATGCCATTCCCACCTGAGCCTTAGTCCAGGGCTCTCGCGAGCCCTTGAGAGACCACGGGCTTGCTCTAGTCTATTCTGTGTGGTCAGTGTCCATTCATAGCTAAGAGAGCTGACTCTGGAGTCAGCCTGCCTGGGTTCAGATCCCAGTTCTGCTATTCCATAGCTGTGTGACTTTAGACAAGTTCTCTAAGGTCTCTGGCCCTCAGTTTCGTCATTTCTGAAATGGGGCCAATAATAGGACCTCTCTTACGGGGCTGTTAGAGTTTGCTGTTGCTGTCATTGCTGTCACCCCACCATCATCACCCACTGGCTATACTCAGGCTGCATTTTGTCCTCATATGTGCCTCTCTTGGGGTTTTTAACCATTCTGACGGTCTCTCCTTTGCTTACGCCTCAGAGAGGTACCTTCCCATTGCTGCAGCCTCCATGTGCCAGCAAGGGCTCGCCCTCTGTCCAGCATCTCAGCTCATCCTTTCAGGACCCCTGATTGTAGAGCAGAGAAAGCTGAGGCTTGGAGGAGCCCAGGACTGGCACTGGGTTGCTCTGGTTCTAAAGCCTCGCAGGGGAAGCTGGCCCAGCAGCTGGGTCTGAGAGGAGTCCTTGGGCCAGCCTGAAGTGGCACTGATTGCAGACCTGTGGGTTTGAGACCTGCCTGGTGGCTGCTGAGTGTGGATATATTGGACATTACAGTCAGGATTGGTGCTAGCAAATGCTGTCAAGGTCTCTGTCTCCCCCTGGGCTACGGCGTTCCTGTACCTTGTGGAGCAGGCTGCATCCTCCCAGACCTTGACTATGGGTTGGGCCAAGCTGAGGGATCTTAGAGATCACACCCCTCCCCACTAGCCCGGGCAGGACAGAGGGTCAAGTGAGGGTGTGCCCAAGGTCACACAGCTAACCTGGAGGGGAGCCCAGGCTAGTGTACGGGCTGTCTCTAGATGCTGGACTTGGAGAACAGAGCTTGGACTCCCCAAAGCCTTCCCCTTGTGGGCCATGTGGAGTCAGCCAGCATCTCCCTTGTCCCCTGAAGGATTGCCCTTCTCTCTTGCCAAGCCCCAACCCCAACCTCCAAAGGCCGAGGCAGTAACTCAATGCCTTCAGAAGCCTTCCCTGCCCATAGCCCACCCAGCTGATATCTCCTGCCTCAGGAGGTCAGAGGGCTCTCTATAGCATGAGCAAGAGGGGCTGGATTGGGGTGAGGTTGGAATTTTCCAGGGGGGACCCCAAGGATGCAGGGAGAGGCATCTTAGATGGAGTCAAATGTACCCTCACAAAGACTTGACCCGGGGATGCATGCAAGTGCACACACATACGCACCCCCCACCCACGTCTGCCACTCTCTAAAACCAGGCAGGCACACATTAGAGCAGCTTCTGCCTGCCAGGATTGCCCTTGCTCAGCTCAAACAAACATGGCAGAGTTCAGAGAGGTGGGACGTGGGCTCAGCTCTGCCACAGATTTGCTTTTTGGCCTTGGCCAAGTGACATTTCCCTCTCTGAGCCTCAATTTCTCCATCTGTCAAATGGGACCAATAACCTTCCCCTCAAGGGTTAAGGCCAAAAGCAAGTAAAATTTTGCATGCAAAGTCACTGGCTTAGCTCAAATCTCTTTAGTCTGTCCTCATTTCCTCCTTTGGGTGTCTGAATGAAGCCACACCTCCTAAAGGGTCTGTATCAATGCCTGCCCTTCTGGTCCAAGAGGGCTTCCTGGCAGAGGGTGGATTTGAGGAGAGTAGTATTCTAAGCAGGGCAAAACAAAGGCCCAGATACACACACAATTCAAAGTCTCTTTGCTCAGCCAGTGTAGACTTTGTAATTTGGTTTGGGTTTTGTTTTTAGCTTCGGTCTTTCTAGTTTAATCTACTCACTGGTTTCCCCTGGTAGCGTTAGAAACCAGAAACAAATTATCCTCTGTGAAGCATCTTCACTGTTGGAACAGCTCAGGCACCCACTTGGTCAGAAAAACATGTGCTTTGTTTTTTTATTAAATTTCCCTGGAAAAACAGTGATTTGAATTCAAGGAGGGGAGGAGAGCAGGTTTCCCTGAATTCCAAGCTCGAGGACTTTCTTCTCCTTTTGAAGTAGAATGGAGTTGTGCCCCCTCCTCGGCCCCCAGAAGCTTCCCCCACAGCTGATGTTTTTCCAGCTGTCTGCCTCTCCAGAGAGCATGGAGTGGGGTCAGGGAGGGGGCGAGAGGGCCAGACCTCCGGGGCCGGGCAGCCTGGCCTCTCTCAGCTGCCGAAACTCACCTGTGGCTGCGGTGCTGAAGCTCCCGATCCGTGTGACTTTGTATGATGACCTCGGCATCCTTTCAGAGCCTCACTTTCTTTATCTGTAAAATGGGGATTGTGATTCCACAGGGTGGCTTTTGAGGAGCACATCACAAAAATCACAGAAGGTCTGAGCTGGGAAATGCTGCAGTGGCCTTCCCTGTTTTAACCAGTGGGGAAACTGAGGCCCACAAAGGAAAGGGATATTCTTGAACCTCTCAGCGAGTCAGCGACTGGTCCAGGCCTAGGCCCAGCTTCCTGACTGCCCCCGGCCCTGCCCTTGTCAGAACCAGGTCTCAGCATGGGGGTTGGCATTTCCATGCTGGGGAGCTGGGTCTCTTTTCTTTTGTAAGACTCTGGGTAGATAAGAAGAAGGTTCACTGGCCACGGGCTCCAGAGAAGCTAGTCCTTGGGAAGTCTTCATAGGCGGTGATTGCTGAGGGCCCAGAATGACTCGGGACCCCACAGCCTGCCAGACCCTGGAACCAGGGACTGAGACTGCACAGATGTGTCCTGTGTCCCCTCCAGGTCTGGATGGAAGCCACTTGTAGGTGTAAACACTAATCTGCCGATGTTTGCTCTTTCTCGTGCCCCCAGGGGTTTCCTGGAGACTTTGGGGAAAGAGGCCCTCCGGGACTGGATGGAAACCCCGTAAGTATTTCAAGTCTTTGGGAACAGGAAAGAGATTCAGAGCAAACACACGGCAGGCTTTAGGAACCTAAGCTTTAGGGTCAGGCAGACTCGGTCAGATCCTAGCCGGGCCACCTATGAGCTGGGTGCTCCTGGACAAACTGCATGATTTCTCTGAACCCCAGGCTCCTGTCTCCCATGGATTTCTTGTCCCCTCACCCCACCCCAGGAGAGCCCTCTAGCCCCCTGAGCCCCTGGTCCCAAAGCCCCAGGCTGTGCCCCATCCTCAAGGACTTGGAAGGTTCACGGGTGGCTCCCCACTGGCGAAGCCAGGACAGCTGCCCTCTTACAAGGCATCAGAAATGTTTATGGGAGGCAGCGGCCTCGGGGAGCAGATGGCTTGCAGGCCTTGTATGAAGGGAAGAGCCACATTCTAAAGAAATCTCCAACATAGATGTGTTTATAATTTGTAAATAATCAAGGCCATGAAGGAGCTAGGTCAGCCTGCCCCAGGGAGCTGAGCCTGCCTCTCCCTTCCCATCCCAGGCTTAGGCTCAGGCGGGAGGGGAAGCTTGTTCTCCACCTCGGGGTACAGACCAGGTCCAGAGCTCTTTGGAACACCTGCCATGTCCCCCTCTCTCTCTCGGGCTTCCCGCCTGTGCAGCTGTGCCCAGCTGTGCCCTCCGCAGAGGTGGCTACTGGATACATAATTAGCACCTGATGACATGCTCTTTTCAGTTCCGTGAATGCTCCCTGAGCCTCACCCAGCTGGGGCTGACCTCAGGGCTCCCTGGGGGCACTGAAGCCCTGGCCTCGGAGCCAGATGAACCTGGGTTTGAATCCTGCTGCACCCCTTGTCAGGTGCGGAAGCTTGGGCAAACCAGTTCACCCACCTGCATCTCAGTTTCCTTACCTGTAAATCATGGGGATCAGAATGCTGGCCTCACAGGGCTGTGGTGAAGTGAAGTGAGAGAGGACAGGGAGGTGGTACGCCCACAAGGGTTCACTGGATGGAGGGGTTATAAATAGTAGGTAATAACGGGGCCCATTTCCTGCCCTGAAATGGGTGGGATCGAAGAGGCCCAGGTGCTGTTGAGGAGAGAGAGAGAAGCAGGGACCACTCCTGGGGAAGGATGGCATTGAAACTGGGATGAGGAAAGAGGTGGGGAACACTGCAGGTGGAGGGCAGAGCAGTGGCAAAGACACCAAGAGGAGAAACCAGTCTTTCCTTCCGTGTAGCAGCTACTGGATTAACTGCCATAAAGTGTGACATCATCCTGGAAGTGCCCTTGGGGAGGGGCAGGGATGTCCTTGTACTTATGGCCCAAAGGAGCAGGAAGAGGACCTGATGAGTGATCCTGGCTCTGCCACACACTTGAGTGACCTTGGACAAGTCACTTCCCTTCCCTGAGCCTCGGGTCCCTCACTTTAAAGCCAGGGAAGCTCCTCACCTCCTCCTCTTCATCTCGGTGGCTGTGGTCATGACCTCCTTCCAGTCTGGGATCACGGAGATGAAGGAAGGCACACCCCTGGAGGATGCTGGTGATTGATAATCACCATTTCTAGAGCCCTGATTTCTATTCACACCTTTGCATTTTGAACTTGATCCAAACCCCTCTTCTACCTGTCTTTTCTGGTGCAAGCAATTGAAGATCCATTTTTTTAAAGGTGAGGAAACAGAAACTTGCCCACTGCCACGCACGGCCACATCTCCTGACTCGCGGGCAAGGGCTCTCCAGCCTCTCAGAGGCCCTGGGAAGCCCAAACCTGAGACCCTCCTTCTGGTGCAGACGTTGGGGGTGGGGTTCTGTGCAGGCGCCAGCACCTCCTGGCTGAGAGGGAGGAAGGTCGGCCAGTGGCTCTCATCTTGGAGCCCTCATTACTCTGTTGTTTCCTCGCACTTGACCTTGGGAAAATTTCTTAAGCTTTGGAGTCTCAATGCTGCCGTCTGTTCAGCGAGAGTGAAGTGAAATGCACGGGGTAGGCACCCTACACGTCTGTGTTACCATGATCAGGATTCTGCCCGTTCTCTCACATCTACAATCGGAAGATACTGGATTTGGAAATCTAACCTCCTCATTTTATAGCTGTGAAAAGTGATGGCAGAGGGGGAAGAGTCTCATTCAAATTCCAGGCCAGGCTTAGGAGAATCAGGAACAGGGAAAGGTCAGCTCTGAAGGATTCCGCCAGGTGCCCATGTGGAGGATGGCGTGGAGGGAGTCGCCTGGAGGGAGATAGAGCAAGTAACCACTTTGGTTTCTCTCTATTTGCAGGGAGAACTGGGCCTACCAGGGCCCCCAGGAGTCCCGGGCCTCATTGTAAGTACACAGATGCCTGGAGAGGGGGAGGACTAGGGGCAGAGTGTGGGGAGCCAGCCGTGAGTCCTCCTGAAAAGGCCCCTCTCTCATCAAACCCCAGGAGGAGCTGGGGGAGCAGGACAGACCGGTCTGGGCAGGGTGCTGAGGGAGGAAAACCCTGCTGTGTGACCTTAGGTGGATTACCTACCTTCTCTGAGCCTCATTCTTTATTAGTTAAATGGGAATGGGTGCTTGTAGCATGAGACTGCCATGTACTTTCACACCTGCTGCCTGTCCATCGCTCTGCAAAAGGTCTAGGCAGGTGGTAGCGTGCCCATTGGACAGGTAAGGTGCTTCAGGCCCAGAGGAAGGAAGTGGCTGGCAGAGGAGCTGAGGCTCTGGGCCTCCATCCTTTACAGAGAACTGACTTTGGAGCCAGACCACCGAGTTCAAGTCACAGTTCTGCCACATCCTAGCTGTGTGACCTAGACCAAGTCACTTGCCTTCTCTGAGTCTTAGTTCCTCATCTATAAAATGGGGATGATGGTAGAATCCTCTTGGGGTGGTTGTGAGGATTAAATGAGGCATATCTTTGGTGTAAGTTCTGGTACTCAGTAAATGTGCAATTAGCAGAAAATAGTTATTTTAAAATATTATTTATTGTTACTATCTCCTGATGTGTCCGGGACTGAGAGAGGTCTGGACACAGGGAGGTGGGAAGCAGTCTGACCTCTGACTCTATCCATGTTGGGGTAGGCCTTGTGGAGTGGTGCTATTAGCCAAAACCAGGGTCTCCCCTGGGCATTCAGAGGGTGAGCTTGACCTTGGGCCCAGCCCCCAGGGCCAGTGACAGGCCTGAGCCTGGAAAGTGACTCTGGGAGCTTCGTCAAGGGTCTGATGCCCCTCTGCTATGTCCTTTGGGTCATTCCTCCTGGGGTTTGAGCCTGGAGGGTTCACACAAGTAGACTGGTCCCTAATTTGACAAATGGGCTGCCAGCTTTGGCTACTCCAGCAACTGTGCCAATAAATTCTATCGAGAAGGAGGCTGGAGAAGGCCCTGGGAGAATTGAAAGCCCCCTTATTCCGGGGAGACCCATCCTGGGAAGAGGGCCCAGAGGCTCCCATTGGGAGTGTCTCCTGCCAATGTTGGGTGGGAGCAGAACCAGGTCAGGGAGGGGTGGAGGTCGGAGCAACCTGCATCCGAACCCTGGCCTCACCTCCTCCTGGCTCTGTGGTCTTCAGTTGTGGCCTCACTCCCTGAGCCTTGGGGATCCATTCTGTGAGATGGGTTCTTTGTGCCGGCTTCTGTTCAGACCATGGGTATACCCAGTCCAGTCCAGTCCCATGGCGAAGAGGGCAGTCCCTGAAACCGGATCACCTGGGTTCAAATCCTAGCTCTACCACTCATTGAATTACAATTCTGAGCAAATTTCTTAACCCACCCTGTGCCTCAATTTCTTCATCTGTAAAGTGGGGATATTAGTGCCTAATTTGGAGGAGTTTTGTGAGATTTAAAGAAGCTAGTACAGACATAACATTGTGAACTGACTATACTTCAATTAAAAAAAAAGATAAGCTTTGACAATAAAGAGCTGAAAGACTCAGGAGAAAAAAAGAAGCTAGTACATGTAAAGTGCCTAGCACATAGTAAATGCTCAAGAAGTGCTACTTGTAATAATAATATATTTAATAATAATAAATTTTTGCTATTATTTATTAATAAGTTAATAGATAAGTTAATTGCTGTCAATAAATAATTATCATCATCATCATCATCATCATCATTTTACACACACACGTAAGATATTTTATGCCTGGTAGCAGTCATCTGGGTTGCTGCATGAGTAGGAGTTGAAAGTCACAGTGGAATTTAATGGGACAGAGTGCTGTGATTGACTGGTGATGTCTGCCTTGGTTTGGGACAAGGAAGTGTCAACACATGAGTCATACATTTGTCAGCCCTGATGTCCTTTGCTGAACACCTTTTTTGACACAAGGCACTGACCTAAATGCTCTGGAAAAAGAGACATGCAATGCATGTTAGAGAATCTGACTTTATGAGGCTCTCAGAAGTCTTTTAGTCCAACTTTCTCTAAGCTCAGTGGGAGTCCCTTCTGGAGTGTCTTGGTCATATGATCATTAAACTCCAGCTCGAACACCCTGGTGTTGGGAGCTCCCTCCTGTGAAAGTCCCATCCGCTTTCACAAAGCTCTCATTGTGCGAGGTTTTCCTGTGCAGTGAACCCCACTCCTCTCCCTACCCCTGGGGGAGGTGGTTCAAGATGTAAAGATGGTTGTTGTTTGTTCTTCCCAAGGCTCTTTCTTCAGGCTATATGATCCCCATCCCCAAAGCTTTTCTGCAGGAATGTTTACGTACCTTGGCTGTCATCCTTGGCCCACGCTCCTATTTGTCATTGTTGGCGTCCACTAGGTTGGATCCTGAGAGGGGCAAGAATATTGCTTGGCCGAATGCATGCAGATTCTGGACACTCAGACTATGCCATCACAGCCTTCAGGCCTCCTGACTCTTTACAAAGCTCCTTCCCACCGATGCTCCCCTTTGCTCTGCACAGTTAGGGCTGCCAGATAAAATAAAAGATGCCTAGTAAAATCTGAATTTCAGACACAGTATTTAAAACACATTTATACTAAAATATTTTCTGTTTGATTGTTTATTTGACATTCAGACTTTAACTGGGCATCCTGTGTTTTTATTCACTCAATCTGGCAACCATATGTGCAGTATCTCTTTGGAGAATCCCACTGGGCAGATGGGCATATCGAGGCGCTCGGTCAAGGTCACACGCAAAGCAGGAGAGGATGGAGGCATGATCGGGGGCCATGTCTCCCAACTCCTAGTCCAGGGCAGTCCTCTTCCTGCCCCTCTTCTGAGCGGCCTGAGCTGGGGGCGAGTCCCGGGCATTCCTGCATTTCTCAGGCCCTGCGCCCCCTCCTCATGCCCCTTTCCAACGAGCTGATGCCCACCTCTTGCCCCGTGTCTTTCTCTGACCACTTTCAGCCTGAATTCCCCCTGTTTTTAAATTCCCTTTGGTGCCAAAGTGACATTCCCTTTTACCTTGTGCCTGGGGGGTGGGAGTTACAGGGCTGGACCTGAGCCCTCACCAAATCAGCACTGCTCTTCAAGCCAGTGCCCTCTCCTACCCAAGGCACGCAGTCCACTCCCACCCTGGGTTTTTGGGAACAGCAGCTTCTGTGCCTGGGAAAAAATTGTCTCCCCTAAGAGTTGGAGAGGAAAGGAATTTTCTAACCAGGAGCTAAGGGGAAGAGGGATTGTGAGTCACCTACGGTTTTCCAGAGGATGTGGGTTTTTTTTAGCTGAGCAAATGGGAATTCCACGTGCTGATAATCATTTTAGTGGAGATTCAGATTTATTCAATGCTTTCTGTCTACTCAGCTGAAGCAATTTGCGTGCAGACTGAAGCTGAAACGTCCCCTGTCCCCTGAGTCCTTGCAGGCGGGAGGAAGGGCTGGAGAGGACAGTTAACATTTACGGAACTTCTGTCTGTTCTGCATGTGCTTGACACGCATTAGGCTGGGAGCCTTAAGATGCTTGAGGTGGATGACAGCAGCCTGGTCACCCAGATGGGGAGGCTGGGCCCGAGGTCACTAGCTAGGGACTTGCAACCCAGACCTGTGTGACCCTGATCCCATAAGCCTCAGAGATGAGACTGCCTTGAAGCAGCCCCCTTTGCGTAACTGAAACCCTTTGGCTGGCCCTCCAGAAAAGTGTGCCTGATTTCCGAATCTGCTCAACAAAGACAATTTCTGTCTTTTTTATTGACACAGGGAATTTTGGCTCCTTCATTTAATGAGACCTAAAGAATATGTGATCTGGCCAAGTCCCAGCATGTGGGATATAGGGACAAATCCACCATGTTTTGTCACTAAATGATTATCTGGCTTTGCTTCTTTGTCTATGAAGTGAGGTCAGGAACCCCATTAGCTGACATTTACCCAACCCTCACGTGCTGGGTCCTGTGCTAAGTATTTAATTATCACAGCAAGCCTCTGAGGGTAGAAAGTGTCTTACAATTGTACGCTTAAGGAAACCGACGCTCAGAGAGGCTGAAGCACCTGCTCAGAGTCACACAGCTGTTAAGTTGTACCTGGGCCTATGTTCACAGCTCGTGCACTTTACGGCTGCACCACACACCCAGCTCCATGCGACTTCTGTGCTGAATGGAGACAGCAGATGTGTGAAAGTGTGGACTGGGTAGGGCCAGAGGCAGTTCTGTGGGAGAGATGGTGCTTATTAAGACCACACAGGAGCCAGGACTGACTCCAGCCCCCAGGTCCCCATCCCTAAGAGTCTTTGTTGCCTTAAAAGGCAGTTCTGGGGAATGAGGCCAGATTTTTCCTGGGAGGGTTTGTAAATGCGAGTGTGCAGGCTTCTTTCTCACCCACTGGTTAAGCCACTTTTAGTGAGCACCTCCTCTGGGGCCTGGGGCAGGTGGTGGCCACGTGGGCACCCATGTCGATAGTCGATGTGGAACAGGCCATGAGCAAAAGCCACATCAGGCTCAGACCAGATGGCAGGGGTCTGGCCTGGCCTGTGGGACGGGGACTTGCTGCTGGTACTATGGGCGGAGGACCAATGGGCGTTGACAATGTAAGCTCAGGGCGGAGCACCCTGGGTGTAGGAAACAGGGGCCCAGGGTGGCATAGCTACAGGGGACAGCAGGGCAGGAAGGTAAGACTTGTGCAAGGGAGGGAGGGAGGTGCTGCCATCACGGCCATCATGAGGATGGGCACTGGGAGCCCCCCCAGGTTTGCTTTCAGGGGTCCCCAGATGCCTGCTGGCACGTGGAAGCTGGGAGGGGCTGGGGGAGAGGACCTCTTGCCTGTTTTTGAATCTCAAGCCTGTCTTCGTGTCCTGTCACTTATGAGTGACAGCAACCAGGAAAGGCCTCCTTGGGTCCTTTATTGGAGTAAAGAGAGTGGACCCTGGGCTTGTGAGCATGGACTGTGGGGCCAGACAGACAGACAGACCTGTTCTGGTCCTGCCTGTGTCCCCTAGGTATTGCTTAGCCTTGAGTAGGTTGTGTCACCTGACTCTGAGCCTCGGTCTTCTCATCTGTGAAGTGGAAGGGCACTCGTGATGGTGCTGACCACTTGGGGTTGCTGTGAGTGGTTGATGAGCTTCCAAACAGCAACGCTGCTCCTGGCACAGCTAAGCGCCTGCTGGCGAGGACTGACGAGACTTGGGAGTGTGGGGAGTGGTGACTGGAACACAGTAGGAGCTCTTGCAGTGGTCACGGATGTGGCTGGTTGGTTGTGTTCTTGGTGGGAGTCGGCGAGATGAAGGGCACAGAGTGTAGAGCAGCGTCTGGGAGCTCAGGCAGACGTGGAGACAGGTTCCAGATTATGGGCATTACTCACTGTTCCTTCTCGTGGGAACTGCTATTGTGTGTCACTTGGCCAAGCTGCCCATGACAGTGTCGAGCATGGAGAAGACTGGTACTGGGCAGAAAGTGGCCTGGAGTTTTCTCTGTTCTCCCTCAACTGCTTTTATAGTGGGGGTCCTGCCAACCTGGGGAAGACCTGCCCTAAGTGAGCTGCCACCTTCTCCCCATATGCCCTGCAGCCAGACCTCCTTTGCCACGGGTTCCTTGGGTGGGCTGCCCACACCAGCCCCTGTCCCCCACCACACACAGACCCCTTTGGAGAGGCCCTCAGAGGCGGTGCCCCTGCCCAGCAGCGTGGTAATGCCACAGCTCCCAGTGGTCCCACATGGGCATCAGTCGGGCCTGTACTGAATTCAGCCTTTGCACAAAAAGCTGCCTTCAGGCCTGCAGCAGGGAAGAGGGAGCCTGTGTTCCCAGAGCTGCTGGCTGGTCCTCTGCCCAAAGCCCGGGCCCTTGGTGGAGCCAACTGCGCCAGCAGGGCCTACTCTGTTTATTTGTCCATCACGGGGGATTTGGGCGGGCCACCCCTTTCTCCCTTCCTCCAAGAAAAGAGAGGGAGAGAGAAGATGCAGCCAAAGCATCCTGCTGAAGTGCTCTTCTCTGAGGTGCTGAGTTTCTTTCACTCCAGCTCTCCCTGGCCAGTGACCCTGGCTTCTTTCCAAAGAAAGAATTCTTCAGAATTGTTTAGAAGTTCTGGGAACAGACCGCCTGGTGTGAATCCCAGCGCTGCCCAGCTCTGTGATTTGCTCAAGCTTAGCCTTTCAGAGCCTCAGTTTACTCATCTGTAAAATGGGGATAGTAGCAGGCTCTTAAGGGTTGTCGTGAAGAGTCACGGAGTTGAGGCTTGTAAAGTGCTTAGCAGAGAGCCTAGCAGCCAGTGTTACCATATCACTACTAGCACGTGTTAAACTGAACCCTCCCTTTCTTAAGATTACTTGATGGGAACCGAAAGCAGAATTTCTTGGCAAGGCTCAACTAGGTTTGGTTTGACCCAGTTAGGTGGGGATCTTGAGGTTCAGAGGGTTGAGGGTGAGAAGAGGCATTGCCTGAGCCAGGCCACGCTGCGATCTGTGAACTCTCTCTCTCCGTCTCTCTCCTGGGGGCATTCCACCACCTGGGCCCCTTGGCCCTTCCAAGGGATGTTTCATTCTTTGCTGGCCTTCCTCCAAGACGTCTTCAGGCAGCTCCCACAGGAACCCATTCTTGAGCCTGGCCACCTGGGGCAGCCTTTGTTTCTTTGATGCTTCAGAGCACTTGCCAGAGGCTTCCGTGGAGCCTGACTCAGAGATGTGGGAAACAGAGGCCCAGAGAGGTCAAGCACATTGTTTGAGCTCACACAGAAGCCAGACATTCAGATCAGTCACAGAGGATGGAAAAGGGAGAGAAGAGAGTGCTTCAGGGGCCCCCTTTCCCTGGCATGGGCTCGATGTGAGGCCCCACGGCTGAGGGCAGTGGAGACAGGGGAGCACAGGAAGTAAGGAGACTTCAGGGAAAGAGGGTGAGCTTGTTTAGAGAAAATCCAGTCAGTCCTGCACTCTAAACCAGAGTTTCTACCCTCAACACTATTGACATTTGAGCCAGATAACTCTTCATCATGGAGCCTCCACCGACCAGATGCCAGCAGCATCTTCAGATGTAAAAACCAAAAATGCTTCCAGATAGTGCCAAGTCTTTTATATGTGTTGGTCAGTTACTTCTCCGAACAACTCTAGGAGGTACAAAGTGTTAGTCCCTGTTTTAGATGAGGAAACTGAGGCATGGAGAGGTTAGCCCCTGAAATCATGCAGTGAGTTGAGTAGCAGAGGAGAGATGGGTCAGGGTAGTCTGGCCTTGATGCACAGAGGCACACCTCCCGGCCTTTCCCCAGCCCTCAGTGAAGGGCTCCTTGTGAAGGGGACGTGGCTCTCCAGAGTCTAGGAACTCTGCTGCTCCCAACTTGAACAGTCTGATCTGATCTGATGCTGGGTCTCCAACCTGTGGTCCAGGATCTACCCACTGATCTTAGTGTCATAGAGCGTCTGTCTGCAACTTGGGTGTCTGTAATTGATAGCCCCACTCCTTCTGGGTTGCTGTCCTGAGGAGATGATCCAGTTTCTGGAAGCAGAAAGTGCCTCCCCCTCACTAAGCTAGTCCTCAAAGCCTCTGTGTGTGCTTATTTAACCCTTACAGCAGCTCTCGGGGCGAGGGAACATTGTCTGCATTTTATAGGTAGGGAGATGGAGGTCCACAGAAGTCCAGTGAAATGCCTCGAGTCCCTTAGCTAGTATGGGATGTAAAGAATCTAGTATGAGATGGAAAGAAGTGGTGGGAGGGGTAGCAATCAAGGAATGAACTTGGGAGAGGACCTATGTGAAACTGACTCCAGTACTTCAGTGGAGGTGAACATTCCTAATTATAAGACCAACCCAGTGGGGTCATGTCCTCAGAATCCTCCCCAGACCAGCCTCCTATGAGCCACCTCTCATGGTGTCCTCTTCTCTTTCTCTTCCCAGGGCGACATGGGAGTATTGGGTCCGATCGGCTACCCAGGACCCAAGGGCATGAAGGTAAACAACAGCCATCCCTTAATCTGGTCTCATCCTAGCCGGGCACCCCCTGGCTCATTTCAGCCCGGAAGGAAGGATGCCCCAATGCTCTGCTGAGGGAGGAGGCGGGAGACACTCAGAGGGATTCTGGGAACACGGTAGATCAAGGGCTCAGTTCTTCTCAGTCCTGAGAGCCGGTCTCCATCTGCGTGTCATTTATGCCAGACATCTTTATTGGACAGCAGTCCTCCAGCTGAGCATGAGTCAGACATGGTTCCAGACCTCAGGGCACTGAAAGTCCAGTGGGGGACATCACCAGGGCCATAGACACTATAATGGCAAACCACTGAGCTCAGGACATCCCTGAGTGAGATGGGTGTGCAGGAGAAAGGTGGACTAAAACTGCCAGGACCACGTTCCAGGGCTGATCCCATTTGGCCAACAAGCCTGTGACATGGCTCATTAAGCCCATCTCTCCCCATCAGCACCCTTCTCCCCTGGGTGTGCCCAGAGCACTGTGCTTCACCAGTCAACTGCCCTGTCTCGTATTCCTTCAATCCACACCATTGCCTTTTGGAGTGGGGCTCATTGTCCATTTTTACTCATGAGAAAACTGAGTCCTGGGCTGGGGCATGCAGCATGGGTTCTTGCAGCAAGCCAGTGGGTTTACCCCAGGGCTCCTGACTTCTGGGGCTTTGAGCCTCCCGCACAGCTGAACGCTGGCCTCTGTCTTGCAGGGACTGATGGGAAACATGGGGGAACCCGGACTGAAAGGTGATAAGGTGATCTGAATACTCCCTTATTGCACTGTGTTTTATCTGCATGCGAACCCTCTCCGCCTCGACGCTGCTGCTGATTTCTCGCCAGGTCCACTCCCCTGCACTCTACGTGCCTCCCCTCTGGCCCCCTGAATCTGTACTCTTCATCTTCTTCCTTGTAACTCTGGGTGGGGCCCAGGCAGATGGTTCTGGAGGCATGCAGACCTTGGCCGACAGAGCGTAGGGGACTGTTGAGGCACAGAGTGGATGGTAGGGCAAGGCAGATCTCCAAATTTGGAGAGCAAAGCTGAGGCCAGTGTCTGGGCTTTGAGGCCAAAGCCAAAGAACACAGAGGGTGGGGATGGGGAATGGAGGGACATGGTGCTGAGATGACAGGTCCCAGGGCAGTTGTGATGTGGGGTCCAGAGACCCCCTCCCAGGCACAGGAGGAAAGGAATCCACACAAACTGCCAGGATTGGAATTGGGAACCCATTCCTGGAGTCTGAAAACGCAACCGAAAAGCCAGGACAGGCCTCTGAGACCCTGACCTGCTTTCCTCCCAGCTGCCACCGGGAGGCCACCCTTACAGCCCTGCTGCTGAACTGACCCCGTGCCAAACCAGAGCTGTGGTGGGTAGGTGAAACCTCGGGGCCCAGCGAGGGGCAGCACCTGGCCTGGGCCCTGCAGCATCTGAGTGACAGAGACACAGGGGCTGCAGGGAGCAGTGCTTCTGTGCTCTGCCCTCTGGCCATCTTCCTGCCCTCCCCGCCAGGCTCCCCAAGGGGATGTGGGAGAGCTTTCGCGCAGCATCCAAGTTTCCACAAGCCTGAGCAGATAGGAGCCACTCAGCTGCTCCCGGGCCAGGCTCCCTCTGCACCTGTCTCCAGATGACTGTCCTTCTAAATGTGAGGCACAGGAGCAGGTACCAGTGCTAAGCACCCTTGGAGGGCTCTGCGGGGATTAACCCATCCATATTCCACCCCGCTATGAGATAGAAAGCTTGTCGGGTGCACACCACTGGTAAGTAGTATCAGGATTCGAACCCAGCACTTGTCAACAGAGCCCTCAACCACGGAACAGGACTGAAGTCAGAAGGACAGAGCTGATGAGGCCCTTCAAGGTCACCTCCTTCAATGCCTATATTTCACAGCTGGTGAAACAGACCCAAAGAGGAAAGAGATGCATCAAAGGAAACTTGGTGATCTATTGGAGCCAGCTCAGACCTGGGATCCTTAGAAGACTAGAGCCGCTGGGCTGAAATGGGCACCCTAGATTGTCTTACCCACCCCCCACCCCTAGGTACCCGGCCGCGCAGTTCTAGCCCCAGTCTTCTCCATCTGTTTCCACCTCTCCCATCTCTTCCCGTAACGCCCAAGCCTCCAGCTGCAGCTCCCTCTGCCTCCGCCACTCTGCCTTCTGGCCCTGCCCTGCTGGCTGCTAAGCCCCCTCTTCCATGGCCCTCCCTCTAGAGATGCAGGGGCTTTCTGCTGGAGGCGGGGGCTTCCCCACCGCTACCTGTTTACCCTGTGGTTTGAGTCATCGGCACTCTGGAAATGTTGAAGTCATGGATGAGGGGAAAGGAAGTGGGGGAAATAGAGTAGGCTGGGAGCTTTTTATAGGACCTTTGCAGAGCTGGCCTCCAGCTCACTGTTTCTTCAGGAACATGGAAATAAATGTGTTACATAGAACTCGGCAGGCTTGCTGACTGGTGATGCCTGGGGCATTTAGAGATGTGAAAGCTCTGGAAAAAAAAAAAAAAAGAGGAGGAAATTATTTCTCTGCTCAGAGTTCTTAGGAAAATCAAATAAGTCTTTGGGGTTGAAAAAATGCAAAGAAAAGAGGAAAAAAAATTCTCTTTTTTGCCCCTTTGGCTGGGGAGGGGTATTAAGGCTGTGGGGAGCTGGGTTCCAATCAGCCCCTCTTCATCCTCACCCCACCCACCCCAGCCCTCCCCTGGGATGATGGAGCCACCCCTTGATGTTCTGTGGTCATGCTGTGTAGAATCCCAGACTGTCCATGACCCAGCCTGGCCTCAGTCCCACTTACAACCCACCTGGCTCCCTCTCCCCACGTGGAAGTGCATTCTGGAACCAAGGGTCCTGCTCCAGGCCCAGCTTTCTCCAGATCCATTGCCCTGATTTCTTACATGTCTTTGAACATTTTTTTTTTAAACCATCTTACTCCTCCTTTGGCTATTTAAAAAAAAAAATGTTCCGTGGTTCCTAAAAACCCTGAGATATTATACAAGATTTTCCAAATTGGAAAAACCAAAGTAAGTTAAAAAAATTTTTTTAATTAAAAAAAGAAATCTGGCTTTTGTTCTACCAAGGAAGTTCTGCTGGATCATGGCCTTAGCTGCATGACCTGGATTCTCTAAGATTCCCCATTCTTCCTGGGTTTTTCTTCCTATTCTTCCAACTGCTCCCAGGGCTGTGAATGTTTCTTGAGTCCTGGGGCCAATGTACCAACATGGAAACCTGGAACTGATGAGGGCCGTGTGTGATGGTTCCAGCTCCAAGGAGAACGTCTTCCAATCTGGTTCTACGACAGCTCATTTACCAGGATGTGGCTGAATATAGGGAGGGAGTAGAGGAACCCTCTGACAGCCAGAATCAGTGGCACCAAGCCCACGCAGTGCGTCATCCTGGAGAAGAAACGCCCAGACCTAACTCGAGGCCCATTTACTCGCTGTTTACACGTAGTCTGAACAAGCCAGGCGCGCTGGTTTCTCATGCTATAGCTGATTAAAAGCAGCAAATTAGCAGTAGACTGAAGCATACTGCAGGCTTAGAAACTCCTACAGAAGGAAGAAATGACAGCTCACAGATCTGGCGGTGAAAAATACCAAGTAACAGATGCAATGCCTCAGAACCCACTGTGGTGTGGGGCCCCGGTCCAGGCTGCACGCTCCTCTGTGTGACATCAGTTGATGAGGAAGAGGTTGAAGGATCAAGACACAGTTCCTTTGACCCGCAGGGTCAGTTCTCCAGGCAAGGCCGGGTGACATCGGGCAGTGTAGCTTCTGTTAGTGGAGTTCTCAGCCACCTGAGCAGCCCCAGGCAGACCTGCGGACAGGCCACAGGCCGGCTCTGTCCCCACAGCCCGCCTCCCCGCCCCCCAGGCTCCTCCCGGCTGGGGCAGGGTTGGGGACTGCCCTTTTCTCTACCAAGGCTGCTGCTGGTCAGATCCACTTTGGGAACAACCTCGGCAAGGCTGCACCTTGCCAGTGGGTCTGATGTGGGGGAGGCTTCCGGAACCCACTGTGGTCTCCATCGTAACCTTCTTTGCTGGTGTGTATTTAGGGTGAACAAGGGGTTCCAGGTGTGTCAGGAGATACCGGATTCCAAGGAGACAAGGTAATTGCAGCAGGTTCACCCCCTGCCCCCTGCTCTGCTCTTTTCTGGCTCTTTTTTTCCCCAGGGCCCATCAGGGGCCAGGGGCCACCTGCAAGATGGCTTCCTCTCACGCAGTACTGTCTTCTCCATCACTCATCTGCCCTCTCATTGTCTCTTCCCTGGACTTTATAACGGCCTCCTGAGTTATTCCCCGGCCCCAGCCTCTTCCCTCCCAATCTGTCTTCCTCACCGCCACAGAATTGTTCTTCTGAGGGCCTAGCTCTGCTCTGAGCTCCCAGCTCAGCCATGGCTCCCTGCTGCCCCAAGACTGGAGTGCTGGCTCCTCACCCCAGCCCCCAGGCCCCCAGGCCCCCAGTGCACAGGCCCCTCTGACTCTTTCCTGCCCCTTGCCCTCCCAGGCCTGTGCTCCGGCCCCACTGACCTGCCCCCTACACCTCAGGTTTGCACACACTGCTGCCTCGCCCAGCACACCCTCCGCCCCGCCTGTTCACGGCCCAGCCCTGCCCCACCTTCCAGAACCCCACATGGCTGCCATTTTCTCTGTCTGCTTCAGGAGTGGCCGTTTCCCCTCTGAGTGCCCCTCACCTGTGGCAGCATACTTCTCCCCTGGTTGAGGGGGATTTGTGCTCAGCCCCCTGACAGATGGCGGGTTTCCTAGGATAGGGCCTCCGACTGGCCCAGATGAGCTCGGCTTAGGGTCCTGCACAGAATGGTGATCATTCAGGACACGTCCAAGGATCTGGCCTGGCTGACTGACTGTTGAAACCAGGCAGCCTGCCAAGGCCGGCTCCTCTTTGCCGATGTCCGGCACCATGTGGCCACATCTGGACCTCACTCAGCCAGTCAACGAGGCCCAGATGTTGGCCAGCGCTCCCTCTTCCTCTCCCCTCCCTCCTAGCTGCCCTGTCCTGACCCAGCCTCGACGTCTCTGGGCTGCCCCTCCAGCTGGGCCCCAGTCTCCAGGCTTGCCAGGCATCAGGGACACTGCAGTGCCTGCTGGGGGCCCCAGGGTCCCAGGTTCCAGCATGACCTGGTGAGGACAGGGGCTGCTGCTTCACCTTTGCATCCCCAGGGCCCAGCCCACAGAGTTGCCAAGCCGGAGCTTACAAACAGAAAGAAGGGAGTGGGGAGCTTGTCCTCCCCCTAAAAGTGGATGTCCTCCAGGCCTCAGGCTGGCAATGATGACCATGCAGCTGTTCCTCTGGCCATTTCTGGTCCTCCCTAACCCCAGCTTGCTCTGCGTCTTTTCCAGGGGAGCCAGGGATTGCCAGGGTTCCCGGGTGCACGGGGGAAGCCAGGGCCTCTGGTAAGTACCTTCTGCTTCATAACCCCCTAACCTCACACTCTCCAAATGGTCATGGAATGTGACCAGAGACTCCTTCAGATCCAGGATCTCATTTCCTCCTGCAGCAGCCCAGGAGGCAAGTAGAGCAAAGCAGAGATGGAGATTCACCCATTTTACAGATGAGGATACTGAGGCCCAACCAGGGCAGGAACACACCCAGCATCATAGATAGGCCTCAGTCACTGGCAGAGCTCTGGAGAGAATCCAGGGTTCCCAATGCCTTGTAAATAATTATTAATAATAGCAGTGGGTGTTGTTTATTTATTGAATGTTACTACAAATCAGATCCTTCCTGTGTTATATGACTGCCAACAACCCAGAAGTTAGAGGATTATTATTGCTCCCATTTTACAGATGGGGAAAGTAAGGTTCCAAGGTGAAGGACTTGCCCAGGATCCTGTGGCTAGTAGGTGCAAGAGAAATAGATAAACAACAACAAGGTCCTGCTGTATAGCATAGGGACCTGTATTCAATACTTTATAATGGCCTATAATGGAAAAGAATTTGAAAAGGAATAAAAAATAAATAAGTGTAGGAGACGGGGTTTGAGCAGCAGCTCCTTGTAGTTGTCTAGGCAGATATCACTCATATTCTCCTGAGTTTTCCAACCACCTCCTGCCAGGGGGCTAATACAAGGGTTTGGGGGAAGGTGGGCCCTCACTTACCTCTGAATCCCCAACAATCTCTTCCCTTCCACAGGGCAAAGTTGGGGACAAAGGATCCCCTGGGTTTCCTGGGCCTCCTGGACCTGAGGTATGTGACACTCTATTTCTGTGTGTCTGGCTGCAACTGGGACTGGCTGTTGTCATTGGGAAACTAAGGTCTCTCCCAGAGACAGGGAGAGACTTGCCTGAGGTCACATAGCAAAAGAGAGATGAGGCTGAGAATATCAATCCCTAGACCAGTGATCTTTTCCTTTCTGCCTCTGCACCTCCCGGCTTCCCTAGGGGCTCTCCCAGGCGGTAGGGCAGATGCTGGCCTCAGACACCCTCCCGAGCTTAGTGGCTACCTTTACAGTTCCAGAGAAAAACCTCAGGAAAGCCCTCTGAGCTCTAACTGCCTGGCCCCTTCACGGGCGCTCCCCACAATCTCTGCCGTGGAGTTTGAGGCATCCAACCCCTCTGAGCCCTGGAACCTTCCCAGCTGCCCACAGCCACCCTGGAGAAGGGCGGGGCTCAGGGCTCGCAGATATGGGGAAGCAAGAGGCAAATGTATAAAATTCTGCTGTTTGAATGGAGAATGATAAATAATGAAGGATGGATAAAGCAACTAACATATTAACTCTGGTTGAGACTCCTGAGAGTCTGATACATGTGGCCGTGAACACAGCTATGTTAAACATTCGTCCCTGGCATTCACGTACAAGGGAGGGGGGCGGCTGGTGGAGCCCTTTTGGCTCTGCCCCTCCAAGTCCTTGTCCCCAGTACTGGGACCAGCTCTGGAGAACAGGGTGAACAGTGCTAAGGCTATTGCCAGTCTTAGGGGGCCCAGGTCAGCCCAGCCCCCTTCCCCCGCCACCACACCTCCCGGCCCTGGGGCCTTGTTCCTCCATGAGGTCTTAGAGACAAAAGTCTGGCCCTGCCGGGTTCTCCAGACCCTTCCAAAGATCACTCCTGGTATCGCCTGGATGGATGAGGGAGTGTTTCCTGAAAGCTACAAGCTCTGCTTCCCGCTGTGTTGACTTTGGCCGTGACACAGTCCTATCTTTAGACAAATGGACTTGGCCTCTCTTCCATGGCCCTGATTCCTTCCCTTGGTCACTGTGGAAGAAGACTTTTCTGAGAGTCTGGGTTTCCCAGCAGTCTGGCCAGTGCGGGTGGAAGGCCTGTTCCCTCATCTTTATCAGGCACCACCTCATGCCAGGCGGCTGTGTGGTATCTTCAGGATGAGAACTGGTTGAATCGCCACCACAACCATGTGAGGGGGATGCCGCTACCCCCATTTTACAGATGAAGAAACTGAGTCACTGAGCAGGGAAGTGACCTCCTCAGGGTCACTCTGCTACTTATAGCAAATGAAGGTCTTTATTTGCTCTTTGGCTTCCTCCAGGGCCCCTGGGCAGATGTGGGGGTCTGCCTCTCCCATCTTTGTGTTCTGTTTGGATTGGCTGGCTCCCTATCCAGAAGGTGGCCCTGCTCAGCTGAAGTCAGAAGCTGATGCGCCTGTCAGCGCCTTCCTTCCGGAGTCTTTGCCTCCCTCCTTTCAGAGACTGTGGGCGGAGCTCCAGCTCTCCAGCCCCAACGTGAATTAACTCTTTCGCTCATCAGTGGATCTGATCTGTGTGAGCACCACCATTTTATCAGCATCCTGAGCTTCAAGCTCTCTATGGAAATAGGCCCACCCCAGGCAGACTTGTTTTCCCAGGACACAGGACCCAAACCCTTTCAGAACGCAGATTTTTACTAAGTGCTTACCGGGTGCCAGATACTGAACTAAATACTGCACCCAACTTACTGTCTTAAAGAGGCTTAAAGCCTCAGAACAGCCCTGTTAGGTGATGTTATGGTCACCGTTTGACAGATAGGAAACCGAGGTGCGAAGAGGCTTAGAAACCTGCCTGGGGTCACACAGTGAGTCAGTGGCAGAATGGAACTTTGAGCCTCTCAATTAGAAGAAAAAGACATCAGGGCTTTGGCTTCCTGTGTTAGCTTCAAATTCGGGACGACTTTTGCCTTTGCTAGTGAGAAGGGTGAGAGGATGTTTGAGCTGAAATTTTAAAAAGTCACCAAAAGCTCAACAGGGGAAGGGAAAAGAGCCACTCATGAAGGCGAAGTAGGAGAGCATTTTTGGTCTAAGGGATTCAGATCTCAGGCTTTGGTTTCTGGCTCAGAGAAAACTGAGTAGTGGGTCTGCCCTGAAAACAAATGGGGTTCTAGGCTGAATTAACAGAGGTATTACACCTAAAAGAAGAAAGGGGATGTTCTCATTCTGGCCTGTGCTGGTCAGTTCACACCTGGAGAAGCATGGGTGTCCTACTGATCACCGATGATGGAAGCCGACCAGTTGGAGACAGCCAGACTGAGGGGCCCTGGGCCCCTGAGTAGAAGGCGTTGAAGGGACAGGGAAGGGCAGGCTTCTGGGGATGAGGTGACTGGTCTCCTAATTGTGCAAAAGACCACTATGGGAAGAAGGACCCCTTTTGCTTTGAGGGTCCCTGAGGGGCAGCGTGAAGCCCTTGGAGGAGGGAGGAGGAGATTCTGCTCCATGTCAGGAGGAAGCTTCCATGAACAGTCATCCATCAGGAACAGGCCTGGTCAGGGAGCAGTGAACCTTCACCTGTAGCGTGGGGCAGGGTCCAACACACCTGGCCAGGATGTAGCGGGGACTGCAGCTTCGGACATGAGCTGAGATTTACTAGATCAGTGCTTTTCAAACGTTTCAAAGTCACAACAAACCCAGAACATAAGCATACCTGCAGGATACCTGCAGTCAAAGGATGGTCCTTCTCAGAGCAGAGGGTGCCTGGCTCGAGGCCCTGGCTGCCCCAGGCTCAGGACTTGGGAAAGTCTAGATTAGTCGACCGTGTATGTGCTTGCTTCTGTGTTGAGATCTTCCTTCCACTTAATTTTCTCAGCAAGTCTCTGAAGTGTAGGGGCTGGTACCAGGATCCTTGTTTTAGGACCAAGAATGGTACCTGCCCAGGGTGACATCCCTTGCAGAATGGGATGGAAACCCAGGTTGGTCCCCCTCTTAGCATTTCCTTTCATAGTGACCCCTGCTCTCTGCTTCCCTTCAGGGTTTCCCTGGAGACATTGGCCCCCCTGGGGACAACGGCCCAGAAGGCGTGAAGGTGAGTCCCTGCCCAGGGTGGTAGCTCCTGCTGAAGAAGCTGACACCTGCGGAAACCACAGGCCTACAGGGCTGGCTTCCTGGCTTGGAAGCAAGGGAACCTTGCTGGCCTGTGTTGGAGATGGAGGTGCCGCCTCTTGAGATCCCTTTTTTTCCCTTCTCCCCAGGGTAAGCCTGGAGCTCGAGGCCTGCCGGGACCCCGTGGGCACCTGGGGCCCGAGGTGAGACCGTCTGGCCCTGCCCCCTGCCCATCCCTCCTAGCCCCCAGCCTGCTCTGTCCTGGGTCCTGGAGGCCTTAGCTGGGGGCCAGGGCCCCTCAGTCAGGAGACACAGCCAGGGCCACCTTGCGTTCCAGCTCCTCCTTACAGCCTTGCCCCGTGACCCTTCCAGGGTCCTTCTCTGCCCCACTCTGGCTGGCAGGTCACTCCCGCAATGGCACCCCCATTGCCCTGGGGTCTCTCTCGGAGCCACTGCCACTGCTCTTGCTTACAGTAGCACAGTTTACTGGAGTATTGATGTGGGAGGGTAGGAATTGTTGGCTCAGGTGAGGCCGTGAGTCTCAGGAAGGTGAAGGGACTGTGTCCCGTCCCATGGTTAGCAGCAGGCAGCATCAGATTCAAACCTGGGTCTGCTGAGCACAAAGCCTATGACAGACCCTATGCTATAGCTTCTGGGCTCCTGGGAGCTACCTGGGGACCTCCCCAGGGAATGGCATGACTTGTGCTGCTAGTAAGTGGCCGAGTGAAGATTGCCTTATTTACTGTTCATGACGAAGGGGATTGAGAAGTTCTCTGGGCCTGCTGGAGCACCAGCTGGAGGGCTGTTCAGCACCCGATGGATTTTTCCTGTGCACAAGGCCCTCTACCATGCACCTTGGCTCAGGTCCTAGGGCCCCGTGACACACAGCCCTGGGTGATGGTGCAGGAGGCCCAGACTCACCATGACCACAGGAAGGCGTCTGGCTGACATGGATCCCTTCTCGGGCCGGTTCTGGGTCTGGCACAGGTCCCAGCATGGGCTCTGGAAACTGCCACGTGGGGTTGCTTTCCTGGAAGCTGGAGGGGTGGTGGCTCTGGAAGGGGCCTCTTGGTTAGGTCTGGCATGCCGCTGGGGGCCGGTTTGGAGGCTGCCTGCACATGCAGGAGGGCCTGAGGAGTCTCCGCCTATGGGAAGTGGGAGGGGGCTGGAGGGAAAGATGGTACCAGCCCCGCGCTTTCATCTACACTCACAATACCGCTCAAGCAGACCCTCAATACGCCTGCCATTTGCTCTCATCTTCACTGATGCGTTCATCCACTCATACGTTCATTCAGTCGTCCACTGGTTCCCTCTCCCATGCCCTCCTCCCTCCCTTCATGCACCACACACCCACTAGGCCCTGGGCACACCCATCCTAAGTGATGTTTGAGGGATGGCTTCAGAAAAGGTAAGAGATCATGGGTCTCCTCCAGGAACTCAGGCTAGTCATCATAGTTTAGGATGACCCTCTCTGCCCTGCACCATTTTACAGATGGGGAAACTGAGGAACAGTGAGGCTGAGGTCTGCCAGCGAGTAACCATCAGAGCTCAGAAGACAGCCTGCATCTCTGAGCTGCAGTCTGGGGCTCCCCTCCCATGGCAGATGATGGGGTTTGACTTTCCTGCCCAGCAATACCACCAACCCCGGCTGGTCACATTCAGATGGCACTGAAGCTCCTGTGTGGCCTGGCCTCTAGGACTCTGCCCTGGATGGGTCAGGCAGGCGGCCCAGGTGCCCTCTTGGTCCAAGGGGGTTCTCCTGTGGCCACCCCTTTCCCTCCTAACAGGTGAAGTTCTCCAAGACTCCCACTGGATTAACCTTCTCCTTTTTTTCTTCTCTCCTGACTCTAGGGAGATGAGGGACCCATGGGGCCACCAGGGGTTCCTGGCTTGGAGGTGAGTGTTGCTGGCCTAGGGGAGGTGGGGTTTGTTGTGCTGAGAGAGCTCTGTGCAGGTGGGCAACATCTGGGTGGTGCTCTTGAGAGAAGTCGCCAGTGAGGGCCTTGGGCTAGCCAGGGAGGGGGCTAGGACAGACCCCAGAGGAGAGAGCCAAGACGCATGAAGCTGACTGGCTGTTCTTGCCCACCTACTGTGTGCTGCTGCTTTGTGTCCATCTTCATTCATTTGATTCTTCCGTGAAAGAGGCACCGTCTTCCTTCGTTTCATTCAAGGCCATCCAGGCTCAAAGAGTGAAGGGTTTAGCCCAGTAGCTCACAGCCAGGAAGTGAGCATGCCCTGCCTGGAACCTAACCTTGGTTCTCTCCACTGCACCAGGTGGCCTTCCAGAGTGATTCCATCAATCAGCAGTTTGTGAATGTTTTGGTCTCGGCACCTCTTTACATTCTTAAAAATAATTGAGGACCCCAAATGCTTTTCTTTGTGTAGGTCACATCTATCGATCTGAGTATTAAGCCTGAGAAACTGTAAAAGTTTTTGTCAATTCCTTTAAAATCAGTAACACTCCAAGATTAGCAACACGCATGCTTCATGTTAACAAAAATAATAGTTTTTAGAAAAATAGGTGTATTTTCCAGAGCAAAATAATCTAATGAAAAGAGTGGCATCATTTTACCATTTTTTTTGCAAATCTCCTTAATGTGTGGCTTAAGAGAAGTCAGCTGGGTTTTTCAGTGTGCATTCCATCTATGGATGATACCATGTGTCATGTAGCCTCTGGAAAACTCCACTTACATTCATGAAAATGAGTGACACAGGCAAATGACATCTTAATATTATTATGAAAATAGTTTTGACCTCATGAATCTCCTCTGAAAGGGTCTCAGGGACCCTGAGGGATCCTCGGACCACACTTTGAGGACCACGGCATAAACCATTTCCCTGTGTCCTTTATCTTCTGTCTGGTCCCATCCTTTTCCTCTCTGCTTGAAAGCGGGTTTCATCATCCCCATTAACAAACGCGACCAGCCGGGGAGGGGAGACTTCCCGAGGTCACACAGCTGCAGACCTTCCCTGCATCCCCATGACAGCTGGCAGCCTGGTGACCTCAGGGCTCTGAGTCCCTCCTGACGGGGCACTGTGGCCCTCTCCTCCTCCCTCCTGGCTTCGCTCACTCACCTCTCCCTGTTACAGGGTCAACCCGGCAGAAAGGGGTTTCCTGGAAGGCCTGGCCCAGATGGCTTAAAGGTGAGGGGACCTGGAAGTGACTGGGCTGGGGAGAGGGAGGAGGGAATGCCTGGGGAAGAGAGGAGATACGGGCAGCCAGCCTCTGAAGCCCTAGGATGAGCCCCGAATCCCTGACCTGTTGTGAGAAGGACAGGAAATTGTCCCCACTTATCAAAAAGTATGGGTAACAGAGTGGAACAAAAGGACATAATCTCAGTGTCCTTGAGCACTGGGGTAGTGTTCAAGTAAGGGGTACAGTGCATTCACCAAAGATGGTGTGCTGCAAGATTTTACAAGACGGGAAAATGCGTGTGCCTTCCGGGGGTGATGATCGGGGTGAGGAAGCAGGTCATAAAGCGGAACCTGCAGGATGTGCCCGCGGTGGGGCTGGGTGCACCCTGTTCCCGACTGCTCCGTGCAGAGGCCGGAATGTGGACAGGGTTATCTCTGGGTGGTGGGATTATGGGAGATTTCCATTTTCTTCTCTAGGCTTCTATATTTTCCCCATTAGGTACCATAAATCTGCATTTCATTTATTAACAGTTTTAAGTTATCAGAAAAGAACTGGCGCTAGTAAAATTGTATGATCCTCAACGCATGGGCAGCTTAATGGCTTCCCAGGGACTCCCCTCGAGGGATGGATTTCCCCAGCTGTCCTGGGCAGGGATCCTTAGGCCAAGTTTACAGCTGGGCAAATGCACAGAGGGTTAGGGCAGAGCCAGGGGGCCCAGGCTGTCCAAGTCCCCTCCCCCCAGGGGAAATGGCCCCGTGTCTGTGTCTGTCTGGCTCCTCTGGGTGTCTCAAACATGAGGCCTTGGGGAGGAGCTGGAGGGGAAGCTGAGGCTCAAGCCCGGATTGCTGTGAGCCACATCCATTTGTGAGCCAAACTCCTGGCCAGTCCGAGCCCGTGTCCTGGCCTCTGAGGTCTCGGCTTTTCTCCCTCAGATACCGGCTGGGTTTCTGTGGTGGAAGCAGTGACGTGGCCTGGCTGGATTTATCCCACGGGTCTGCTCACCAGGGCGGCTGTGGCTGCCTGGGGCTCAGGAGCCACCCCAGCATGGGATAAAGCTGACAGACAAGGCTCCAAGAGGCCACCAAGCCTGAGAGTTGGAAATAGCCTCGGGGACCAATGAGTCTGATTTTCCTTATTTGTATCTGGGGAAGCTGAGCCCCGAGCTGAGACAAGACTCACCAAAGTCACTTGTGAGCTGGTGGCAGAGCTCTGGTGGGTTAGGTCCAGGACCCAAGTGCCCTGACTCCCCAGTTCCGTGCTCAGCCTGGGTGGGGCAGCGTGGTATAGTAGGAATGGCGATTTCAATCAGTCAGACCAAAGTTCTAATTCTGGCCGTAACCTTCAACTTGCTGTGTGACCTCGAGCAAGTTACTTCACCTCTCTGAGCTTCAGTTTCCACCTCTACAAAATGCAATTGGTTGATGAAGGGCCCAAATGAGATACAGACATCAAGTGCTAAGTAATCTACAGAGAGAATGGTGACTAGAGTCATCTTTGGGGCCAGAAGTTCTGTCCCAATATCTCTTGTCCCTGCCATTTGTTTGGAGTCTCCAAGACCAGACTTTGGAGTTATGTTTCGGGATCAGCCTCCACTGGTGGGAACTAAGGCCAGTAGGCTGGGATGTCCCCCAGGAGGCCTGTACTCCTGTTGCCTTGCCCATCCCTAGTGACCTTCTTCTGTTTCTCTGCAGGGTGAGCCAGGCGATGGTGGACGGCCGGGGCCCGTGGGCGAGCAGGTGAGTCAACACTGTCCCGGAGCATAATGACTGCCTTTCCTGAGCACTTACTCAGTGGGAAGCACTCCTGTGCACCACCTCATTTCATCCCTGTGGCAGCTGGAGAGATAGGTTCGTTGATCTCCCCCTTTCATTGATATGGACCAACGCTGGCTCTGAGGGAGGTGAGGTCATTGAGTGAGAAAACCATGAACCTTGGTCATGATGGCTGTTCCCCACTGCCTGACTCTGCAGATGTGTTGGGGGCATTCGCCCAAAGACATTACATGACTTTGCTCCCAGAATGTGAAAGCTGGAAGAGCCCTTAACAGTTGCCGCCCGTGCTTGATTTATAGACAGAGAAGCTGAAGACCAGAAAAGCAGAACCACCCCTTGCCAGGGCCTCTTGGTCCAGGCATCCCTGAATTATGAAGAAAATGGGATCCAAACCAGTGGCACTTCTATTTAGGAAGCCAGGCCAAGGTCTGAGGAGGAGAGGAGGTTGCAAGTAGTTGTTGAAAAGAAGGTTGGAGCACCACGACCTTCAGTATCGAGGTCCAGGGCCCTTGGCGCTGGAGAGCAGCAGCTCGGAGTGCCGGGTGGATGACAGGCCTCGTCCCTCCTCCGCAGCCCGGTGCCTCCTGAAAGCTTAACCTCTGGGCTTATAGGTCAGGTCGGGAAGGTCGTAGTCTCCTCCACTCCTTTAAAGAAGGACCCCACCCTCTGAACCCTGCAAGGGGCTGCCTCAGGCAGGAAGGAGGAATGATGCTGGGGTCCCAGAAGAATTTATCTCTGCAGAGAAACACCATCAGTGGCGTGAGAGTCACACACGATGAGCTTCCTCACCAGGCCTGCAACATCTGTTGGGGGAAAGAAAGGAATTAAAGCAGGAGGAGGACTGGATTTTTGAAACCTTTCCAGTGTCATTCGAGCGCATTCTGTGGGAAGCCCGGGAGTTTGGAAGGGCTGCCGCGGCCTGGATGTATTTCCTGATTGGAAAAAAAAAGGCAATACATTCAGCAAATTTAATTTCATAGTTATGCTCATGGTAGGGCCCTCGGGAAATAGATACTCAGAATCCTAGGATGTCAGGGCACAAAGGGTCCCTAGAAATCACTCTCTCTTGTGCCTTGGATCCCTTTGGCAGGCCTATGAAGCCCAGGGACCCCTTCTCAGAATAGAGGATTTTTAAATGCATTAAATAGGAAACAAAGGACTGCAGAGGAAATCAATCATATTGAAATACGAATATGACAGTATGTTAAAATGTGGTCTCATGGGTAAGCTGCTTTATTCTCGCTTTAAATAACGAGATCGAGAGGCAGGTCCAATAACGACCTCAGTTTCGAAGTCTCTGCAGCCGTGGCTGTCATGTGACACGTAAATATCTGTGGCCGGTAAAGATGCTGCGGGTTTGTTGCCTACACTCATAGTTGAGGGAAATGCTAGATTTCAACTAGAGGTTGGTTAAAGTGAAAGTTGTCATTTTTCCCATTCAAGTTCATGGACCCCTGCAGTCCATCCACGGAGCCTTACGGGGACCCCAGGTTAAGAACCCCTGGATCCTAGTCCATGTTGGCAATCTGGGATCCATGGAGAAGAATGGGCTTGACCAGGATGACCAAGGATGGTAGTGGCAAAGCTGGGGCCAGGAGGAGCGGGAACCCTGCCGGGGGCTGCCCTGGGCCCACTTACTCGGTAGAGCCCTCAGCTAGCTGCCCAGCCTGCTGAGCAGGAAAGAGAGACCTGTCTGAGCCATGAGACAGGGCTGGAGCCTGCTGGCTGCCACTAGGCACCCTGGGGTGCCACGCCAGCTGTTCCCTTGGCCCCCTCCCAATGTGGGAAGGAGCAGACATTTCCTGTTTGTGACAGAATCAGAGGATTCCCCAGGAAAAATTGTAAGGACTTCCTTATAATCCCAGCATCAGCTACATTTATCAGGCATGTGTTAGGTTCCAGGCTCTGTGCCAGACACTTTCCATACCATCACCTGCAGTTCCTCCAGCAACCCTACGGCAGCAGGTACTATGATCCCCATTTTGCATATGAGGAAACCAAGGCTCTGAGAAGTTAAGTAATTTACCCAAGGTCTCCCAGGCAGTAACGTGGCTGTCAGAGCCCAGGTGGACACTCAGGTCTGCTGGATTCCCAAAACCTGCCCTGAAAGGGCTAAAAAACCCCTGACCTTCTGAGCTCTTACAGTTTTCTAACAGCTGGCTAGAGTGCAGCCAGCCTGCCAGGCCCTGTCCTAGGTGCTGGGCACACAGAGATAATCACCAGGCATGGGCCTTGCCTTTAAGAAGCTCTGTCCAGGGGGAAGCCAGGCATCCAAGCACCTCACCCGGAGATGTCTAGTCCAGCAGAGGACCCACGACCCAGCACCTAGCAGAATGTCATGAGAGCAGGGTGGGCCTGAGAAAAACTCCCATAGTCGACAACAGGCCTTTATCTGTAGCTGGTGTGAGGACCGGGCCAGCCTTTCCCCCCAAACTGGGGACTCAGGTCCTGCCTGTGCAGTGCCCTCTGTAGGCGATAATGCTGCTTCCTCTCCCCACCCCTGCCCTCCATGCCCTCTTGCCAGCTGAGGAGCCACCTGTCCCACAGCTGCCAGAGCTGCTTCTCCCCCAGCCTCGCCAGGTGGAAGTCCTGGGCCTCTGGGGAGAGCGTCCCTGGACCAGCTCCACCCATGGCACAGGCCAGGCCTGTCTGGATGTTCTGGGACAGTGCCCCCAGGAGGGGTCCCGGTGGGGGGAGGGGGCACTCGCTGTATGGCCCTTTTTCATTAGGCTCTTGTTTGACTTCTTGTTCCTGCCTGCCTTCCAGGACCCAACAACTCATAAATTTAAAGTAGCTATGAAATTTCTGTTTCTCTGGGCCAGTCGGGCAGGGGCCCCTTAACAGAGCAGTTTTTATTCCCTTTACTCGGCATCCTCTAAATGTCTGACTGCTCCCTTGTGGGCAGCTCAGGCCTCTGTCTTAACCCCATGCCCTTTTAAAATAAATTAGAATGGGATAGGAGGAACTAACATTTATAGAGTGCCTGTAAGTGCTGTGCAGTATCGCCGGTTCTCATAACAAGCCTGGGGGGTAGGGGGAGCCCTTTATCTAAGTCCCCTCACTCCACACGTGAGGCTCAGAGAGGCTCTGCAATTTGCCCAGGGTGCACAGACCTGAAGATTGAATCATGATGACATAGATTAAGTGTCAAGTATAGGGCTTGGCCCCTCCCCCGTGCCAGCTGTTGTTATTAATATTGCTATCACCTTGAAAATGATCGAATTAACTTTTAAAGTCGTTGTTGCAAAAGTCGAATACTTGGTTATTTTCTGTGACTTATTAGCTGTGATCTCACACCTTGTCCCTCACTGCTCTCACTTCATACTTCAACCCTGAAGGGGCTCTGAGCCCAAGGCACAAGGCACCCCATGTGTGGCGATGGTGCTGGGGTGCCAGGGAGATCTGTGCCCTGCTCGTGGCCACACGCATTGCAAGGACAGGTGCATGGGGTTTGGAGCCATACTGCTCAGAGCTGAATGCCAGGCTCAGCTGCAAGACACAGGTAGCCCTGGTCTGAGCTGCCACTTTAAAACCGCCTCTGGGCCCCACAGAGCAGACCTTTGGAACAGGGTGCGAGTGGGGTCTGGGCTTGCTCCTCCAACTAAGCTCCTCACGCTCGCTGAGCGTGTGCGTGTCTGCCTGCTCAGGGCAGCCGCGGGGCCAGCAGCCACCTAGAAGAACCCTGGAACGCAGAGACGAGTTATCACCCAGTGGAGTTAAAAAGAGCAACAGGAACCACAGTGTGTGAATGTGAGTGTGTGTGTGTGTGTGTATGTGTGCCCTTTCAGAAAGGAGAGGAAGCCTTTCACAAGACAGTAAAAAGGCCTCCACTTCCCAGATTTCAATCAGGTCTTTTGGCGAAGGCTGTGAGGGTATTTCTATCCTGCCAGCAGGTTCGTTTTTTTTTTCTTTGAAACAGCCTCAGAGCCCTGAAAGATGGGGACAGATTTCTCACAGGCAGCCCTCTTCCCAGCACAGCTTAAGGGCCGTCCCCCACCTCCAACCCACCCCTCAAAACCTCCCCCCAACACCCCGTCCCCAAACGTGGCCGCCTCCCAGCTTCTGGCGCGGGAAGAATGTTTGGCGCTTCTAGGGATGCTGGCAGCGGCCCCACGGCTTGGCTCGGAAATCAGAACCATCTGGTGGAGTGGAGGAAGTCAGGACAGTGCCCGAAGAGAGGCAGCTCTGTCCTCGGTGGCAGCCCCGCGCTGGCTGGATTACCAGGCACGGGCAGGAGACCCGGGAGACAGGTCCAGAGGAAGAGAGAGGCAGGCAAGTTGCCTTTGAAACTTAGCACATCCCTGAATTCACCTTCCTTCCTTCTTTCTCTTGCTTTTCTACTCGTTTCTTACAGGGACTTCTGGGATTCACTGGTCTGGTCGGGGAGCCAGGAATCATGGGAGAAAAGGTAAGTTGTGTTGGAGGGGAGATCTAAGCAAAGAGAGCTTGTGTTTAGAAGTTTTAAAAAGGCAAAGAGGCCAGTTGCCCTGGGGATTTCAGACCTCGCTTCCCTGGCCTTTCAGACCCTCAAAGAGCCACATCCCTTGTCGCAGCATCCCCTGGGACTGCACCCCTGCCCTCCTGTCAGCACCCCTGAGCGCAGTTAGGTGTCTGTGTGACAGCCATCGATGTGGCCTGGGCTGCTCATGGCCTGCATGCTCGCATTGCACAGCGGGCAACAGAGGGAGGTAAAGATTCGTTTTTCAAAAAAGGAGCCCCTTACATTGCCTTGTTAATCACCAGCAGCCTTATTTCACAGACCCAATTACCAAGGCTCCAACAGGGGTGGTGACTTGCTCAAGGTCACCCAGATGGGAAGTGGCAGAGCTGGGATTTGAACCACCTTCAGTGCCCATGGCCACACTCTGCCTCACACTGGCTCCCAGCCCAAAGCATGTGACTCCCTGTTTCGCACTGTGGGTGCTGGAGGGGAGGGTACCTGCTTTCCTGTGTAGGGCTTACCTGATCCTCAGGCAGGGCCCCTGGGGGGGGGGAGCCGATATTATTCCCATTGGATAGATGGAAAGACTGAGGTCCTAATCTGGCCCCACCTAGCTTTCCAGGCTCATCCCGTGCCTCCTTCCTTGTCACTCCCTCTGTCCCAGACCCTCTGACCACCACCACCACGTTCTTCTCCTCCTCCCTCCCTTCTTCCTCTTTTTTTTCTAAATTTCACTTTTTAAAAAAGTAATTATACTCATAAGAATTTGCAAAAAAAAAAAAAAAGCACAGAAATGTCCTGAGTACCCTCACCCTGTTGCCTCTGTGGTAACACCTTAGATAACTTCAGTGCAATATCCAAGCCATCTCTGGCCTTCTTTTGTTGCTTGAGTGTTCTGTGTCCCTCCTCAGCGTAGCCCATGCCGTTCCCTTGGCCAGGTACACCCTGCCCACTCCATCCTCCAGCCTCCATCCTCTTTGCCTAGGTGGCTCTCAGTTATCCTTTAGCTCTCTTAGGTCACACAAGACTTTCTGAGGGAAGCCTTCCCCACCACACCTCTGCACCCAGGTGGACCAAATCCTCTATCAAAATGCCTTGGCTCTGAGACCCACTTCCTCACTGCACTGACCCCAGTTTGCATCTGTTTTGATGATTTGTGTTCGTCTCCCCGTTAACACTCTGTCTCACTCCATGTAAGCAAGGTCTGTCTGTCTCTGACCCACCATTCAGGGTCTCAAATATCATACTGGGCATATAGTGGATGCCGAAGAAATGTTTGCTGGCTAGGTGGATACAAGAAACAGGGCCTCAACAAACAGAGCCAGGATTCAAACCCAGAGCCCCATCTTCCGGCTGTAACTCTGGCTGCGGCACCCTTCCTCTCTGCCTAATCTGTCTGGATTGGTCAAGAGAGACTGAGTTACATCTCTGATTCTCCAGCATCTCATCTAGGTTTGGGCAGGGGGTGGGGAGACTGAAAGAAATGCCTTCTATTGCCAACTCTGCCTTAGCAGGCCCAGCCCAGGGAATGCCAGGCCTAATGGGGACCAAGGATCAAAGGGGACAATGTATTTAGCAAATCCCTGATGAGGACCATCCTTGCTCAAGGGAAGCCCATTGTGTAACGTGCTGCAGTGGAAGCTGAGGCCTTCCAGGGCTTGCCAGGGGTCTTGGCTTCTGCAGAATGAAATCCCAGGACCCTTGGGTGATGTGGCTATAGAACTTGGACAAGTCCCATCCCTCATTAGCCTCTGGAGGGCCCTCTGCACCTGACTCCAACAGGGCCACCCCACTACCGTGACCTCCCTGAATTGCTGTCTCCATCACAGGGTGACCGGGGCATGATGGGACCCCCAGGCGCGCCCGGACCCAAGGGGTCGATGGTAAGGAGCAAGTCTGCATCCCCTTGCCCTCTCCTGTCACAGCCGTGGTGACGGCTCTGCTCTCCTCTGCCTGCCTCTGTGTACCCCAGGCATTCACGATGACCAGCTCCTTCTCCCTCCAGGAGGCCTGGCTGCTGCCCGTGTGGCCCTGGGCTGGGGCTGAGCCGGCCGAGGCAGGACTGCAGGAGGAAGAGGCACCTTCCAGAGCTGATTCCTTCTTTTTCTTCTCTTTCTTGGTAGGGTCATCCTGGAACTCCAGGTGGTGTTGGGAACCCCGGAGAGCCTGGACCTCCGGTAAGCAAAGCCCTCATGTACTCTGAGCTCAAACCCACTGTTGAGTAATGTGAGGAGTCCAGGTCTCAAAGTCCTGGCACTGGACTCGAATCCCAGCTCCCTCACTCCCTGGCTATATTGCCAGAGCGGATCATTTAACTTCTCTGGGCCTAAATTGTGTTCATCGGAAAAATATAGAAAATAATCATGGTCATGATAGTGTGGGTGCGAGGGGGAAATGAAACCATGCAGCTAATGTTCATTACATAGGGATGCTCATTGCAAAGGAGTGTCATGGCCATAAGCACCACTATTGCTTTGTTATTTCACTGGGGGTGGGGGTGGCCCAGACTCAGGGGCCCCTCCCACTCCCCCTGAGGGTGAGGTGGGGATAGGGGAGGAGTGGCTCTCATCCAGAGCACCTGGAGCTTCTGGTCCCTCTACCTGTGCTGGTCGAGGACAGAGGGAGATGAGGCAGGGCACTCACTTCAGCCAAGGTGGAGGCTCAGGGCTGGGTGCCCACTCTGGCGAGGGGGAGGGGTGGGCTTCAGGCAGGGAAAGGGTGTAGAGGGAGGGGTCGGGAGCAGGCAGGATCCCGGGGCAGGGCTGGGGGATGATGAGTTCAGGCTGCCCAGGTGCCTTCACCGGCCAGCCTGAAGGGTTCTCTGGGGTCTGACGAGGGAGGGAAAGGGAGCCTTTGATGGTTTGGACCCAAGGCAAGTGCACACACACCAGTTATCTGAGCCAATTAGGGAAACATGGCCCAAACTTTTCCATGCACCTACTGTTTGCTGCGCCCATGCTCAGTCCTGGAGATGCAAAAATGATTAAAAAATAGATCCTGCTCTTAAGATTTTTACTGTCTGGTATAATTGTCCTCTCACTCATTAATAGCCCTTTACTGAACACCTACCATGTACCAGGCAGTGGTAGGTGCTGAGGAGGGATACAGAAGGGCTAGCCCAGGGCAGGAAGCCTGGACACATAACCATCATCCAAAGATGGAAGTCCTAGTCAGCGGGTGGCCCTGTCAGCCCCCCACAGTCGTTTTGGTGAGGTGGGGAACTCACTGTGCAAAGTTGGGATCTGAAGCTAACACTCTGGGCTCCTGATGGCATACTTTACCCCCTGTTCGCAAGAAGGAGGAAAACCTACATCTGGCCTGGGGCTGGAGGGACTGGTTGGCAAACTGAGGCATAAGCTGAGGGTCCCAGCCCATCCAGCCCAAAGGCTGCTGGCCCACCTCCCTCCCCAGTTTTCACAGGACCTGAATACCAGGGCCCAGCAGACACTTCTGGAGGTGGAGTGATTGGAGCCCATCAGCATAAGAGGTGCCCAGGGTAGGGCAGAAGCCAGAGAACAAGGATGCTAGGGGTTCATCATCAAATTCTATCTGTGCCCCTGGACCTTGACCTCCTTGAACCTCAGTGTGCCCATCTGTCCAGTGGGAGGAGGAAAGCCTGGAAAGGAGGTGTTAAGACAAAAAAGAAGGCCAGTGGGAGGTGGAAAAACAGTGTGGACATCCAGGCCAGTATAGAAGGAAAGTACAGGCCTTCTCTGAATCCCCTACCTCCGAGGCACCACTGACCTCCTTGTGCCATTTCCTCAGTGCTTCCATCTGTTCAATGGGTTGGCTCCAACTTAGTGAAATCAGGCAATGAGTAACCGCTTTCAGATCCCAAGCTTGCCATTGACCCTCCAGTGTCACAGTGTGGACCTGGACCCTTGGATCTCTTGGGGCTCCTTTTGGACAGCCAGCTGCCCCAGTGCCACTGGGGAAGCAGAATAGCATGAAGGTCCAGAAAGCTTCAGAATCAGACACGTGTGAGTCCTGGATCCTCCCTTACTAACTGTGATTGTAGACAACATTTATAGCTTCTCTGAGCCTCAGTTTCCCCATCTGTGAGTCGATGTAATACCACCTTGGTTATGAGATTGTTGTGAGGAATAGATGATATTGTGCATGATGTAATGCTTAGCAAACTACCTGCATAGACTAAGTGTTTCATGAATGGTAATCATAGTAATTACTATCGCTATTTGTTGGCTATGGTAATTACCACTATTATTAGTGAGACTATTACTATTAAATTGACATTTCTGATGATACTGTTCACATCTAATTGGCATTTTCCACTTTTCCAATCACTTTAACATCTGTGTTCTCTTACAGTCCACTGAGGTCAGCCAAGGTTACTATCTCCATTATTTGTTGGGGGGATGGTCAGGTTCTGGGGCCCCCAGTTTCTGACCTCCTCCCCCTTTAAGAGAGCCAACAGTGACCTTTCACTGAGGACCCTCTAGGTCATTTCATTTTCCCAGCAACTCTAGGAGGCAGAGACTCTTCTTATACCCATTTTATAGATGATGACATGGAGGCCCAAAGAATTTTAAGTCACCTGCCAAAGGTCACAAAATTAGTAAGTGGTGGAGTTGGGATTTGAACCTAGTTCTCTGGGGGCGTAGTCTGCTCTTTAAGGCACTCTGTTGCCTCTGAACTGAGACTTGGCTCCTGAAATTTCCCAGTGACTCATTGCATACCTTCTGCAGTCTGAGATCCCTCTCTAAAATGGCCTGTTCTCACCCAATCTTCATGTTCTCCATCATCTGGGAGTCAGATCTGTCTTTTTATTGGGCCACGCTGGGGTCCACACCCTGCTTGCTCTGCTGACAAGGGGTCAGGGTGGGACCCAGCCCCTCACATCAGTTTAGCAGTTGGAGGGTCTGTACCCCTTGAGGCTCGGGGAAGAGAGAAATAGGAGCAGAAAGAGTTTTTCCTGAAGCTCCAAACAGAGTTGGGCCTCTCCCTGACATTCGGAGAGGGGATGAGGCTGCCTCTTCTTGAAAAAGGAGGACGCCCAGTCTGAGAATCGCCGCTGAGCTGGGAGGCTCCTGAGCTGTCCGAGGGGCCCTTGGGCAGCGAAGGGGTGAAGGCGCAGCATGACGTGTGTAGCTGGGGCTGGAACCCAGGGAGGGAGACCTAGCCACGGGGAGAGCGCCTTCCTCTCGTCATCTTCTTTCCCTCCCTTTCCACCCTCTGTGCTCTTCAGTCCTTCCTCTAAATCCCTGTCATCAGCCTGCCTCGGGCCAGGTGCTAGGAATGCAAAGAACAGAGCCAGCCCTGTGTTTTCTTTCCCTCCCTCCCTGTTTCTCCCTTGTGCCTCTTCTTGTCATTCCTTCATCAAACCGAGATAACCACGGAGATAACGGGCCATCTTCCTGTCTTCCTGGGCCAGGCCCTGCTCCCTTCTCTTGGCCTCCCTCCACCCCCACTCCTCTGCCCAGGCTTTCCTCCTTCTCCCCTCCCCCTCCCTGGCCCTCTCCCCTCCACCCACGCTTCCTGCTCCCCCATCCCAGGGCCATGGACTGGTTCTGCCCCTTCTCACCGCTCCCCCCACCGCCGCCCCCGGGCTCTTTCTGCCCTGGTCAGAGCCTTCTGGACGCTTTCAGGTAATATTCAGGGTCAGAACTTGGGTCACCATATTCTTGTGGATGGAGAGAGAAAAGGGGACGTGAGTGTTGGAGGAGACTTTGTCAGGAATGTCTTCATAGCTTCTGGTTGTTGATTTTGAGATAAAGAAGAAAGTGGCTCATCCAGCCAGGATGCCTTTTCCCCACTGCCAGATTCCCAAGGCGCTGACTCCTGCTCAAGGTGGCAGCTTGTCGGCTGCTTCTCCCCAGGGGGCGGGTCTTCCCACTGGCCGGGTACTTCCATCTGGAGCTGCCGGGCCCAGGAGGGGCCTCTCCTGAGCAGCACTTGTCTGCGGCTGCAGGCCCAGCCTTTACTTTACTGGTAGTCTTGCTCCTTGAAAAAGGGCGTCTCTAAACTCTTTCTCCTCCCCACAGGGTCCTCCAGGATCTCGAGGTCCACCGGGCATGAGGGGAGCAAAAGGACGCCGGGTAAGTGGGGTCCAGCCCCCAGGGACTGACACTGGCTGGGGACACTTGCCAGAGAAATTAACTCCTGGTCCTTGTCCCCTGCCCAGCCCTGACATCTATGACTTTCACAGCATCGGGCAGGGTTCCAGGCTCATCCCGGGTCTGACTCTGGGCATAGTATCCCCACCCATCTTTTCCATACCATTTCTGAGCACCAGGCCTTGCCATCTAGTGGGCGTGGAGGGGCTCTGTGATACCAGTGCTTTGTCCATCCATGTGTTTGTTCACCCTTTCATTCAGCCACCATTTATTTAGTACCTCTTCTGGGCCAGCCACTGTTGGAGGCTTTGCAGATACCTATGCAGAGAATAGGATGGCAGGACCCTGGCTTGGCTTCATGGTTCAATCAAGTAGGTTAGACAGTTACAGGGTCATTAGCGTGTTGATGGTGGAAATCAACAGGCACCTCGCCTGGACAGGGTACCAGAGAAGACTTCAAGGAGAGGGTGACGCTTGAGCTAATGCCAGCTTCCAGGCAGAGGGAAAGCCCTAAGATGAGAAGGAGTCATGTGTTTATGGTTCAACAGAGGGATGAAGAAGGGATGAGACCAAGAATTAGCAGGCATCGAGCCAAGCAGGGCCTCAAACACCACAGCTAGGCCTATGGGCTCTGCTTCAGGGTAGTGGGGAGCCACAGAGGGTTTAAGCACGGCTGGCCTGAGCACAGTAGCCAGAGGTAATCACTAGTACTTACTATGTGCCAGGCACCGTCTATCACGTACGTTGACTCATTTAATCTTCAACACTACCCTGTAACATTGATGCTTTTCTTATTCCCATCTTACAGAAAAGGAAACTAAGGCACTGAGAGATTAAGTCACCTGCCTCAGGTTGCACAGCTAGAATGGCAGAAGTGTGATCTGACCCCAGGGAATCTGACTCTTGTGAATGCTGAAGGCAGGGGGGGCTGACGGAGTGGCTTCCCGCCTGCTTCCCGCCTGGCCCAGGTGCCAGGCCATGCAGCCTTGTGAAGAGAAAGCAAGAAGGCGCAGGTGGAGCCGGCAGCCCAGGCCTGGCATTCAGACTCATACAGGGGATCTGTGATGCTTATTTGCTTCTTGGCTGGATTTCAAGTAGTTTAAAAATTTCCCCTGAACCAGATGGTCTGAGCAGTCAGCCTGGGAGAGGCAAGATTTAGTGGCATTCCTCCGGCCTGGCAGGGCCCCTCCCAGTGCCATATCCTGGTCTCTTCGAGTGGCTGAGGCCCATTGGCAGCCGGGTTCCACGTTGACCCCCTGCACATTTCCTCCTGCCCCAGGAAGCCAGACTAGCTGGAGGGGGAGCTGTGTTGGCCCAGGTCCTGCCCCCTACAACCTGCCACATGCAGAGGCTCAGGCCCCCAATGACTCACTGAGCTCCCCACAACCGTCTTCCCACCCCTTCTCTGGCTGTGGCTTGAAGAATGTATCTCCTGCTTGAGGAAACCCAGGCTCTCAACCACATGAACGTCTCGAGCTGAAAGGGGAGCTTTGGGAACACAAGCCCCTCCCCGTGCTGGGTCTGGAAGGAATGCAAAACCTGTGGAATCGGCCTCCCCTGGGTTCCCTGCCTGACTGGCCACCGCTCCACAGATGGGGAAACTGAGGGTGGTGGGGGACCAGAGGGGCACCTGCTGAGCCTATGAAAGAGCTCAGTTCTGGGCAGGCCCCCTGTGCAGCCCCTGGCTTGCCCTGTGACTGTAGCAAGGTCTTGCTGCTCTCTGGGCCTCAGTTTCTCCATCTGTGCTGTGGGAAATGAGCTTGGAGGTCTGCAAGGCCCTGCGTGCTTCTCTGCCTATATGAAGGATGGGCCCTGCTGCCCACCACTCTCTCACCCCACTGCCCTGGGCAGAATGAGCACTAAGGGGTTGAGACCAGGGCCAGGATGGGGCCCCAGACCCTTGGCTCTTGGAAGGGCTGTTGATCAGGGTCTAGGTCCACAGGCCTCAAAGAGTGGGGCTCTGGGGTCACACAGGTATAGGGGCAAGTCTCAGCCTTCCCAGGTACCCACTCTGGGACCTCAGCCCAGTTTCTTAACCTCTATAAGTCTTGCGGGATGACATAAGGAGCCAGACTTTGAACCCAGTTCAGCTGAATGCCCATTGTTTTCCACCACTACCTGTCACTGTTTACCAGTGTGGGAGTGAGCTCCCCATCAAAGGGGGTGCGCAGGTCAGGGCCAGGGGCAGGGTGTTGGAGAAGACAGTGTCTAAAATCCCTCTTCCCTGGGAGACTCCGCTATCTCCCTCCAAAATCCTCTTTGAGGGAGTCGTGAGGATTCTGAGATCCAAGTGCCCGACACTGGCCTTTGCCTCCTTTGGGTGGGGCTTAGAGCCCCTCAGGTTTGGCCTTGAATCCCAGCTCCTCCTTTTTGATCTTGGGCAACTGACTTGCCCTTTCTGAGGTCACAGTTTCTCCTTTGTAAAATGGGTCAGCACCTGAATAGACCTCTTTTGATAGCCGTGGGGATTAAATTCCTTCGCCAGAAGCTCGAACGTGGTGAGCACCTGGTGGAACAGCAACAGGTAGCATGTACTGGGCACAAGTACACGCCCTCTCCATCACAAGGGCTGTGATTGGCCAGAATTTTTGTCCCCTGGGGCTCCTCCCCGACAAGCCAGACCCCCAGCTGTGACTGCTACAAGAGAACAGACTTATGGCTCTAACAGAAGCCCAGGCCTGCCTCCCACGGGGCCAGTTGGCCCATGTTCATTTGGGGAAGGAGGGGGCAGGACTTGGGCACCCACAGGACACAAGACAATGAGCTGCAGAGTGGCCCAGAGCAAGGGTTAGGGTATGCACTGCCCTCGAGCCTCTCCCAGCATAGGGGATCCCCTTTGCCTCCTACACCCTTCGGACAGAAAAGGTTGGTCCTGTTTCCCCCCAGCCAGCCCCAGCTTCTCGCTGAGATCTCTGGCTCCCAGGGGATAGCAGTCTCCCAGGTAAGAGGGATCTTAGACATTGTCTTCTCTAACACTGTGCCCTGGCCCTGACCTGCACACCCCCTGTGATGGGAAACTCACTCCCATACTGATAAGCAGTGACAGTGGTGGAAAGACACGGGCATCTGGCTGACTTGGATTCATATTCTGGCTCCACCACCTGTTAGCAGGGCGACCATCGGCTGTTTCCTTATCTGTAAGATAAGGATGACAGCTCTCACTGTCGCTGTCACTGCTACTGCTGTCATTGCTGTTGTTCGAGATCTCATGACCTTTCTCCCAGAAAGGCTTTCATTCCCAGGATAAACAGGGTGCTGTGTCATTTAGGCCAAGCCCTGGACACCTCGGGGCCTCCACTCCGCTCCCAGACTTATCTCTTTCCATGGAGGTTTATGCCTTAGTTAGAGACAGAGGCCAGGGGCTGGAAGCCATCTCTCAGGTGGGCCAGATGCCCACCGTCAGCTCAGCCTCTGTCCCAGCTCTCATGACCTGGGCTGCCCCCACCCCAATCTGTCTCCATCACCACCAGGCCCCTATGCATGGAACAGGGGTGGTAAGTCTGACAGTGTCCACCTGAGACTGAGGCCCAGAGAGGGGAAAAGGCTTTCCTGGGGTCATACAGCAAGCCGGCTGCAAAACCAGGACTTGCACCCATGCCCTCTAATTAGACCTCATCTTGAAAACTCTCAGCTGATACAAGCTGCCTGTTCTGAGGAAAGGACTGATTCCAGGCTGGCCATGCCATTGCTCTGTGCTCCTGCCTCTGGGGAGCCTGCAGCTCCTCTGGCAGGACCAGGTATTTTGAGCAATTACTATATGCCAGGCATGTGCATTATGTCCTGTCTTGAGGCGGAGGTTTCTCATTCCCATGTCAGAGGTGGTATACCTGAGGCTCAGCAAGGAGCAGTCACTTGTCCTTGAGACACAGCCTTTCCTGAGCAGCACTGTGCCTAGTACTAGACCCCTGATGATCCGGGCCAGGGCCTGAGACACTGGGAACAAAGGTTCCCAGCCCCGTGGTCTCCTGGCCCAGGTTTATTTCATCAGTGAGGCCCTATTTAAAGTTGTGCTGTGGAGTTGAAGCATTGGGAGCCCCAGGTAGCTAATAGAAGGCATCATCGTTTTGGGGGTTCAATTATTAATTGAAAATTTCCTTGTTCAATATTTGAATGATTTCTCTGCGTTCCATTTTCTCATGCTTCATACCTTCCCCCACCCCAGTACTTCCCTGGGCCCATTTTGTGGCTGGTCATCTCACTGGGATGGGCCAGCCTCCTTCACAGGATCCTCCTTGTCTCCACAGCACGGCCTCTTTAGCCCTCAGCAGAACAAACACCACACTGTTCTCCATGGGGGCCTCTTCTGGGGGACCCCATCCCGTCTGTGTCTCTGTTGGAAGTCCCATGGAGGGGACACATGGGGCAATGGGTGGAACCCTGGAGGGAATACTAGCTGCTAACATGCTAAGGGACCCTGGACAAGACACTTCCCTAGCAGGGCCTCAGTGTTCCCATCTGAAAAGAGAATTCCACCTGCCCCAAGGGCCTCGCAGCTCTCAAAAGACCAAGAATCCTGTCTCAGGGGTTAGACCTGAGCCTGGAGCTCCAGGGAAGAGCTGCCTGTTCCCCCACAACCCTCATCCCACCCCCGTTTCTGCTCCTTCCTCATGTCAGCTGGGCCAGATTAACTTGCACATCTGGCTGGAGGAGGGGGCTACTCACATCTAGCCACAGGCAGACCCTCCCCTGGTCACGTCCTCTGTCAGGTTCCCCCAAGGGCCATTGTCCACAAACTGCTTCTGCCCCACATGTGCTCTCGGAAGTGCAGGTAACAGCAGGTGACAGCAGAGTCTGAAGACCTGGCTATGTGGCCATGTGTCTCTCAGCTCTGCCCTTAGTTCCCACGTCTGTGAAATGGGTTGGCTGGCTGACCCCCACCATTTCTTCAAACAGGATTTAAATGCACCACCAGCCCCATTCTGGATCGGTAGTACCTCTAGCTGAGTCCAGCCATGCCACGCCCTCCACAGAACCATCTCAGCGGGCACACTGCACTGGGAGACCCTCCTGAGAGTGGGAGGATGAAGGAAGTGGGAGTGGGAGGGAGCCCTCGTTTGTGCCCCGAAAGGCCCAGGGCTCTGGGCAGCCCCGCCCTCCTGGTTCCCAGCCCGAGGGAGACCCCTACTGTCCACTGTGCTAGTCCCTTTTTCCTATTCCAGGGACCCCGAGGACCAGATGGACCAGCTGGGGAGCAGGGGTCCAGGGGCCTGAAGGTACCAACCCCCGTGGCTGACGCTTCCTCTCACCTCCCACGCTGGGTCTGGCATCCAGACACCAGGGCTCGCAGCCTCTTCAGTAACAGGCCCCGTGGGACAGCAGGGCGTCCCGGAGAGACTGCAGGGCATGTTCCTGAGTGCTCATCCGGCCACTCTTCTGGTGCTGGCAGGCCCCCAGCACGGGGGCAGGGAGGGCAGAATGAGCAGACAGATAGGGAGAGAGGGAGAGAGCATATGTGTGAGGGAGAAGCACTGAGGGAGAGAGTGAGGAGGAATCACAAAAGGCCTCTGACCCCCAAGGCCCTCCTGGGCCCCTGAGAGCCAAGACTGCTTCTACCCCCATCAGGACCGAGGGGTCCTTGGTTCTCGACCCAGAGCACCTGGGGACTGTGGCGAGCCACTCCCCTGGCTGGGCCAGAGTTTTCCCATCTAGACACTGGGGAGAAAGATGGATGCCATGATCTCATGGGTTTCTTGTATCTCCCGTGGTAGTGGGAGTCCCTTCTCCATGAAGAGTCCTCCCAAGCGCCCTCTCCCACCTTTGCATGCTTTGCTTCCCGCAGGGCCCTCCGGGACCACAGGGCAGACCGGGCCAGCCTGGGCAGCAGGTATGTCAGGCCAAGGCTGCCAGCCCCTCTCCCCACTCCTTGCTTTGTGAGCCGTGCTTCTAATGAACCCTAAATGTGCTTCCAGGGTGCGGCTGGCGAGCGAGGGTACTTGGGCACGCGAGGCTTTCCTGTAAGTAGCACCGGTTCGTGAAATTCTTTCTGTGGGGCTCTGCAGGGAGAAAATAGCCACTTTAGCCAAGTTCCCATCCTGCTGTGGAAACTCTGAAAGTTCTGGTTGCCCACTCCCTGCCCTGAAGACCCTCCAGCACACCTCTTCGCTTCTGGGACTCAGTCTCCCCATCGTCACACAGCAGAGGGGGGGGATGGGACCCTGATTCACTATGATGGCTTGACTGAGAAGGCTATGGTGGGACTAAGGTCACCTTTGTTTGTCTCCACAGGGCATCCCAGGTCCCTCTGGCCCCCCGGGCACCAAGGGCCTCCCAGGAGAACCGGTAGGTGCCCTTTCCCTCCCTCTTTGCGTCTTCACCCCTGGCAGGCTGGTCTCAGATGGACCACCCCCCTGGGGGTGTGGGTCTTGTGCTTAGATGAGGAGAGAGGTTGGAGATGGAACAGGCCTGGGATTGGGGACAGAGCACTAATTGGGGAAGTCAGGAGCTCTGGGTGCATCTAAGCTCACTGAGACCTTCCAGCCTCAGTTTTCTTGCCAGTAAAATGGGAATAATTGTTCCTATCGTGCCACCCTGTTGTGAGGATGAAATAAGAAAACGTGGATAGAGTGCTTAGCACAGTGAAAAGTGTAGGGAAGGGAGTATTTCAAGTCTCCGAGATGGGGAGGGCAGGATGAGAATAAACAGAGAGCTGCCTGGGAACTACAGAGTCCGGTGTGGCTGGAGTGGAGGAGCCGGACGTCGGGAAGGCAGGAAGAGGTCACAGGGGCTGGTTGCTCAAAGCCATGGACAGAGTTTGCTCTTTCTCCGAAAGGCAACAAGGAGCTATTGAGGGGTTTGAAACGGAGGTGACCCTTCAGATCTCCCTGGAAGAGGAAGGTTTAGGGGACAGCCCACATATTTGAGGGCCCCGTGAGGAGGCTATGAAGGGTGTGGCTGGTGATGGAGAGGAGAACGCAGTCTCAGGGTTTGGAAGGAGGAATCTCAGATAGGGCAGGGGGAGTACTGGAGGCTTCTGCCCCCCTGGGCTGTGTCTGAAGCCCCCCATGCTTGAGGCCCAGGCAGATGCCCTTTTGAACAATGGATTGACCAGGGGCAGATGGAAGGGCATTCCAGGCGGAGGGAACAGAGTGAGCAAGGGTCGGAGGCTGGAAGGTTTCTGAGCCAGGGAGGTCGCACTGGGGCTCAGGTAATTGCGTAGGAGAGGTTGCAGATGGATTGGGTGGGATGCGCTGGACACATGGTGAGGAGGGAGCTGCAGGCACCGGTACCTTCAGTCCAGCGGAGGTGAGGGGGCGAGGGCAGTAGAGCCTCGGGTCCCATGGGTGCTCCCCATCACCCGCCCCTCCAGGCTGCATTATCAAGCCTTAGACCCCAGAGAGGGCCCAGACTGCCTTCTCTCAACTGTCTGTGTGTCTGTCTGTCTTTCAGGGCCCTCAGGGACCCCAGGGGCCAGTTGGCCCTCCGGGAGAGATGGGGCCCAAGGTGAGTGCCGAGGACCTTTGTTCGTCCCATGGTGCTGCTGGGGAGGTATCAGCCCCTCCTGGCCCTCCTCCTCGGGTGTCCCTGTCCTGTGTTCTGCAGAGACTGACGAGGAGACGCCCTGGCAGAGGGTAAAGCCACCACAGTGCCACAGGGTGAGGGGCTGGGCTCCCAGTCGCAGGGGCAGCAGGTGGGATGCTGGGGTACCAACACCCCCATGGGGGGTTGGCAGTGCCTCTTTTCCGGCACCATGGAGGGCAGCAATGCCCTCTGCCCCGACCCTGCTTGGACCTCACCCCAGTACAGAGGCTTGACTACAGAACCAGTCCTCTTAAGGTCATACAGGAAGATTCTTGAAAGGGGTCTCAGACACCTCCGCTTTATCCAGAGGAGAAAACCCGGGCCCCAGGCTTTATGCAGGGGCTGCGGCTGTGCTAATGGTGGTGCTGAGGATGTCTTCCACCTTTGTCACCCTGGCCCGGCTGCAGAGACGAGGGCTGGAATCCCTCAGCCCTGAATGCAGCATCCGTTGACTTCCTTCCCTGTAGTTACGTGAATCATGAAATTTTCCTCCCTGTGCTTGCCAACAGACTCCTAATGTGGTAAACCACAGCATGGGGAGGGAGAGGACTCCAGCAGCCTCTGGGTAGCCTCAGGGCTCAGCAGCCCAGGCCCAAACACGCCCCTCCGCTTAGTCCCAGCTCCAAGCTCCCAGAAGGCTGCAGCCTGCCCCTACCTCTGTGTCTTCCATGCTGTGTGACCTCAAGCATATCCCTTGCCCTCTCTGAGTCTGCCTCAGTTATCTGCTCCCTTATACCTGGGGGCCAGCCCTTGCTCTGGGAGGGACCAATGGCATTTTCTTGCAGGGGCCACCAGGTGCAGTGGGAGAACCGGGCCTTCCTGGGGAAGCTGGGATGAAGGTAAGGCGGGATGAAAGAAGAGAAAAATGGCTTGTTGAAGCCAGCTCCCAGCTGGCGGCCACATCCTCTCCATGGAAGAGAAACGGGCCTTTCTTGTGCCTGGGATAATGGGTTCTCTGTGCTCCTGGCTGGGGAGCAGAGCCTAGCTGGGGCCACAGCATATGGCCCAGCCGGCCCGGAGCCCCCTCCCCTGCCCCCTGTCTGGCAGTGTTTTCTCTGGCACCTGCCCCACCCTGGGGCTGCCGTACCTCCTGGCCTCTGCGATACCATCTGCATTTCAGCATCAGTGCCCCTCATTACCTGCTGGGACACAGGCGCCCATTGATCCCCGGGCTCTGGGCAGAGCCCCCTCCCCGTTCTGCTGTTGGAAGGGGACACTGCTCCCTGCGCAGGTCCAGGAGACCTGGGACTGTCAGTCTTGACTTAGTTTCGGAATCCTTTGCTGGAATAATGCAGGAAACCACCCCATACATAAAACAGATAGAAATGGGATGGCTCTGGGTGGGGCAGGGCTGCTCAGAGGACAGCATGCAAATCCCCACATGAGAAAGACCCTTTTGGGGTCTTGTGGAGGAGGTGGGTGACATTCACTCTGGCTCATTTAGGGCCTCTTCCTCATTTGGGTTTTTCTCCAAGACTCTCAGGGAGAGTAAAGTCTCAGAGTCTGATACTCCCTGGAGCCAAGCTACCCGGGTTTGGATCCTGAATCTCTCACTTATCAGCCTCGTGAGCTGGGGCTAGTTACTGAACCCGCGGTGCCTTGGTCTCTTCATTTGCAAAAAAACATACCTTTCCTGGCAGGATTGTTGTGACGATGTGTGAAATTAAATGTGTGAAATTAAAAGGCACTTAGAGCAGCGTATGTAAATGTGAGCTGTGATGGTGGTGGTGGTTCTGACACGGCCAGGGCTTACTGGGAACAGGGGCTCTGGTTGGTGTTTCGCAATTTCTTTCTGGTCCTGGGCAAGAAAGATCTCCACCCCCAAACCCCCTCGAATCAGAACTGGTGAGAACAAGAAGGTGGGGTGAGAGCTGGAGCTGGTCCTACCCGCCCCTGGACTTGCGTTTGGTTTTTCCTAGGGTGATCTTGGGCCTCTGGGCACCCCTGGGGAGCAGGGCCTCATCGGGCAGCGGGTAAGTCAAAGCAATTCATTCTTCCTGGAAAGCACCCCCACCAGGGTGTTTGGGTTGGGGGAAGGGATTTATTCAGCCTCCCTGAGCCTCAGTGTCCTCAACTGCAGAAAGAGACCATGAATCTTTGCAGCCTTGTCCAGTCTCCCTTGGCAGGCCAGCATTTCCACCATTCAGCGGCTCAGAAAGAAGTATTGTGTAGTCAAAATGTTTCAGACTCCGTGTGTTCGGTGTTCCCTCTTACACATTAGCAGTAGCCTTTTCAAGGCTCTGAGAAGGCCTGCAACCAAAAACTTGGGGTTTGGGCAGGGGTTAATCCAGGGTCTGCAAACATGTTTGACCTCCAAATGTTTTTTTTATTGAAAAACAGCTGTTATCACTGAAAACTGCTCCATGGAAAGTTATCTTTCCCTTTACCAAAAGAAACCCACAGGGTTTGGTTTCCTCGGAGAAGCTTTGGGATGCCTCTGTGTCCACCTCTCTATGCTCTGTGCTGGTTTTTAAGGTCCCTGCCTAAATGTGGAGCCCAGGGGTGCCGTGAGGGATGCAGAGCAGGCATCCTCTAGCATTTTACAGATGGGGAAGGTGGGGGCCAGGAGTGAGGGGGAGTTAGTGGGGAGCCTTGGTTCATGGGGGCACCAGGCTTCCAATCCAATTTCTCATCTTTCCCCTTTCCCAATGCTTCATGCTACCCTCTGCCCAAAGTCAACAGAGGCTCCACAAATTGAGTCAAGACAGAATAAGAGGAGAAGGCCACAGGGCAAGAGAGGATGAGTGTGGAGCTTGAAACCTTTAGATGGCAATCTTGTCAGTCAAAAGAGATAGAATCAGTGTAGTTTCTTGGAGTGCCATGTTAAGAAGGATCCTGAGGCTCCATCTGGGCATAGTAGAAAAGAGAATGACGAGGACTCATTTGATGCCCACTGTGTGCCAGGCATTTCGCAGCAGTGAGTAACAGAAGGCCTTGTCCTCATGGAGCCACATTTAGATTGATTAGTGATGTCTGCCACTGGCCCAAGAAGGGTGGAATCCCCACCTGTCACACGTCTTTGCCATCCCTGCATCTGATGACTTCTGAGGCCCCTTCCAGCTCAGATGCTGGACAGCTATGAAAAAGCAGAGAGAGACCCAAACTTAATTTGACAGCTATTTAGAGAACTCAGGTGTCCAGGGGCATCTCTGGAGCTAGAAAGGTAAGCAGGGAACCTGGCTGAAGGTCAAATGGGGATTCAGGTTCTTGATATCTTTCCCAAACTTGCTGGCAGGAAAGTCTGAGGGATGACCTCACTACTTTGTCTGAGAAATGGGATTCCACCAAGGTGCTCCCTGAGGACCCACTCCGGTTCCAGGAAGAATATGCCCAACGGCTCCCACTTGTGGGATGCTCATGCTCTGTCTCACAGGAACCCTTAAAGGAAGTGCTTCAGCCCCGTTTTCAGATGAGAAAACAGACACTCATGGGGGCTAAGGGGTGTGCTTATGGCCAAACCACCAGTGAATAGGAAGCCCTGTAGGGGCATCGAGGTCTGTCTGAGGTCAAAGCCTTTCTCAGCTAGAGGCTGCACACCTCCCCATTGCAAAGAACCCACCTGGACACAGGTGTCCAGCATGGCTCTGTGACCAGCACTTTCTAACTCATGTCACCCCTACCCAACCCCACCCTGTGGCAGAGCAGGCTGTGGCTTGGGGGTCTGTCCATGGTATACTGTTTGTGCCAGGCATTCCAACGCTCTACTACCCAGAGATCAGGGGTTGGGGTCTTTCCCCAGGGAGGGGGAGGAAATAAAGGCATGCGTGGTCCCCTCCCCAGTAATGTCTGCTCATCTCTCCCCACTACCCTTTCCAGGGAGAGCCAGGCCTTGAGGGTGACAATGGGCCTGCAGGGCCCGACGGGCTGAAGGTAAGTGTCTTTCTGGTGCAGAATCTAGGGAGGAGGGAATGTTCTGGAACTGCCTTCTATGTCTGCCTCCACCGTCCTCCCATCCACGACCTAAGTTGTCTGCCAGAAGCACTGTGTTCCCATAAAGCCCTGAGATCAGACCTCCCAGGGAGAGCAGGATGGGTGAGGGTGAGCCCTGTCCAGCGCCCGTCTCTGACTGCTCAGGTGGGACTGGGGACCATCCCCACCTTCCATTCCTCACTGCTGCCTTTTCCTTGAAACTGCAGCTTCTCTTGGGTGGTACCTGAACACCTGCTCATGCCAGGCCCAGAGCCAGCAGCTTTGATATCTGTTGTCTTCCAAACATCCTAAAAGATCAGGAGAACAATAATCACCACCCATGACCCACAAGCCACTATTTACAGAGGACTAGTCGCATAGGTATTAGGTACTGTGCTAAGCCCTTGGTATGTGCCACCTCGATCAGTGCTATGGGGTAAATTCTGTCTTTGTATGAGGAAACTGAGACTCAGAGAGGTTAAGCAACTTGTCCAAGGACACACTGCTAGTAATTGGCACAACCAAGACCCAAGCCTCAGCTACCTCTCTGCACTGTGTGCCCATTCTAAAGGTGAAGAAACTGAGGCTTGGGCAGAGATGTATTCATCCAGAGTTTATGGCTGTGAGTGGAGAATCCAAAATTCAAACCCCGGGCTCACTCTCACAACAAAGCATGTAGGCCTAACTCAGCCCTGCTGTGTTCCATAGATTCATCGGTTGCCACAGGTGCTGGGGCCTTAAAGAGGGGCCCAGGGCAGGTGGGCATCCCTCTCTGACTTAGCAGCACCACCTCCCACCCTGGCCCAGCCCTGGACCATTAGGTGGGTTTTCTCCAGGGCTGACCTATCATACTGTGAGTCAGCTGCCCAGCTCAGGGTCCAAAGTGCCACAATTCCAGGATTCCCTTTGTCACCCATCGACTCTCCATGTGACCTCAGATAAGCACCCCTCTTCTCTGGGCCTCCATTGCCCCATCTCCAGACTTCCACTCCCATGCTTGCCCTGGGTCCAGGGCTTCCCCATCTCCCAGGAGCCTTGGTGACAGGCCCCTGGTTAGTGCCCCATCTGCCTGTGTTTGGCTTGCAAGGTCAAGAGCGCCCCCTGTCTGCCATCCGTCTACCTTCTCTCCCCTCCAACTCTCCTGCGTCCTAGGGTACAGCTGGGTCTGGTTTGGGAGACCCAGAGCACTTGATGGCCTCTCCACACCCTTTGCCAAGTGCCTGCTGGAATTGTGATGACACTGAAGAACATTTTGGCTAAAATGTTTTGTGTATTCACAAGGCTTGCACCACTTGCCTTAAAAGATTTACAGGAATTAACCCATTTAATCCAGCAACTCTCTGAGCTGGATTCATTACCATCTCCTCTTGAAAGCTGAGGAAACTGTGGCACAATGCAGGGCCCCCCTCCATGTCTGGGCGGCCACCTTTCTTCTCCGCTTTCTTCTTCATCTTTCTTCTCCTTCTTCTCCAAGTAGGATGGGAGGGGGTCTTCCAGGCTTGGGAACCTTTCCTGCCCAAGACTTTCCTGCCCCTCAGCCCTGCCCAGCTGCTTCCTCTTTCACCCCCTCCAAAGTCAGTCCTACCCCAGATCTTGGGCTGGAGTTGTGACGCAGGTGTGCGGTGACTTCCCGGCTCCTTGTGTGAATCCAGGAGAGAATCTGTTTCCTTTACAGTGTTTGTTCAAGAATCACCTTCATGGTGAAAACCTCTTGGACATGCACAGCATGTTATACCCTATGCTGATTAACTCTTTTGAGTTCGCTGACAACCAGCAGATGGTGGCAACGATGACAGTGACTCCAGTAATAGCTAATGTTTATTCCGGGCTCAGGCATCAGACTACGCTAAGCTGCCTTCATGGATTATCTCTTTGAATCTCTACAGTAACCCTTTGGTGCTTGTTTTACAAATGAGGAAACTAGCCCAGATCACACAGCTGTTGAGTGGTGGCAGCAAGATTTGAATCCAGGGTGAGGGAGATACTGTCCCCTGAGCAGAGAAGCTTGGAATTCAAAGGAGCCAGAATCCAGGGTCTTACCCATGCTTTGCCGCTGACTTACATGCGGTGTTTGGAAGTCTCTGCCTTTGTCTGGGCCTCAGTTTCCCCATCTGTAAATTGAGAGGATTGAACTAGGCAACATGTAAGGCTCTTCTGAGCATTGGCAGATGTCCTGGATTCCGGGATTCCCTGGTGCCCCCCCCAACCCTGGGCCTCATTCTGCGTGGGATCCACAAGGACACCCAGCCCAGCTGTGTGGGGGCCCAGGCTGTGGGGGTCTGGGTAGTCCCTGCAGCCAGCGCCCCTGCAGGGCCCAGGCCAGGGCTCCTCGCTGAAAACCAGCCCAGCCACCTGGAACAGGCTGCCTGCCTCCGAGAGCTCAGAGAGCAGGTGGCCAGGATGACAGGCCAGAAGGAGAATCCTGCAGCCAAGAAAGTCCTCAAGAGGGTCATCAGGCCGACTGCCTGTCTCCATTCCAGGCTTTGCTTGGAATCTGAGAATCCCAGTGGAAAGGGACCTCAGAAACCAACTGTCCGACCCTTTCCTGGTGCCCAGATCTGCCCTGCACTGGCCCACGCCTCAGCTTGGCGCTTCCCTCCCTCGTGTGTGTCATCTCTGGACCCCTCTCATTGGGAAATCCTCCTGCACTGGAGCTACAAATGCCCCAGCCATCCTGCGCCCCAGCCTCCTCCACCCAGGGCCCAGGGCCCAGCAGGACCAGCCTGCGGGGTGTGCTCTCAGTGGTCCAGTTCCCAGGCTCTGGCTCCCTGCCCTGTGCACTCTGCTCTTTCTCCTGGGTGCACACCAGTTTATCAGTGTCCCTGGTAAAGCGTGGCACTGGAAAACAAAATGGGCAGAGACGAGCCCTGCTTCTCCAAGCCTGCTCCCCGGCCCACCCCTTCCTCCTACCTGTGACTTCATACCCTCTCCCAGGGGCCTCGCTGAGCAGTCGCAGCTCAGCCACCTGCAGACTGGCCACAGGCCCTGGCGGAGGTGGCCCTCTGATGGGTATCTCCCACTACCCCTGCTGCGCCCCTCACATCTGCTCTGCTCGTGGGGCCAAGGGCAACAGGCTGTGCCCCATCCTGGCACCGCCTAGCCTGCCAGATACAGCCTGGACATGGCAAGAGCTGTGTAAGTGTTCGCTGCTGTCCACTCGACAGGGGGAGGTTCTGCAACCGGTGAGCGTGAGAACCACGCAGAGCAGACAGTCACGGGAGAGCATACTTGCAATAAATAGAGTAAGACATAAAAAAAGAGAGAGAGAGAGGATGGAAACACACAGTCCAATTGAAGTATGCCTTTAAAGCTAAATTTACTAACTAACTTCATTGCTTTGGAACAGTCAGTTCACTGCTCTGAGCCTGGTGTGTAGCAATCGAAAGCATTACCTATTACTTGTTATTATTACGGTAAGCTGTTTTGTGTAAGCAAGGGTTGAAAATGTAACTCGAAAATGTGGAAAGAGTTTGTTCTGAGAGGCAGGCTGGGGGATTTTTTTTTTTTCCTTTATAAAACTTTCCTTTAGCTTCTTAAGACTCTGTCCTCCCAATGTGTCTACAGCGTTGGGGAGAAATTGCCCTAGTCTCCCAACCTGCTCCTTTCCTGTAAACTCCATGGGGCGGGCGTGGTCAGGGTCCTGTCTTCCCTCTGAGCAGCTCCCTCCGTGGCTAGAAACTGTCTTGTCCTCCGTGCTCTCCATGCCAGCCTGGCCTTTTTGGCAGAGCCGTCAGGGGAATTCAGGGGCTGGCTGGCTGTGGACATCCAAGTGGAGCCCTGAGGATTGGCGCCTCTGATGACCTCGGTGACTAATTTTTTCTCTCTCTCTCCTCCCCCCTCTCATGCCTTTGCAACCCAGGGGGACAGGGGTGACCCTGGGCCTGACGGTGAACGTGGCGAGAAGGGCCAGGAGGGACTGAAGGGTGAGGACGGGCCCCCCGGTCCCCCTGGCATCACTGGCGTCCGGGTGAGTGTGCACAGGGCTCCGGGTGCAAATAACACTCATGCCTGTTCAGGCAGCTCGGTGGGAGGTCTTTTGCCAGCAGCCTCCTACGGGTCTTGTCCTGTGATCCCTCCTTCAGCTGAGAGCTTCCCAGAGAACCAATTTGATCATGTCCCTCTCTTACCTAGTCCTCCCCTGGCTCCCAAGTGCCCACAGAATAACATCACTCTCCTTAGCCTGGCTGCTGTGCCCCACACAAACCTGGCCTCTGCTGACCTCGTCCTACCCAACTGCCATATTCAGCCACACTGAATTCAGCAGAAGAGGCACTGGCCCGATTCTCCATATTGCTGTGTGACCTTTCACTTGCCCTTGCCCTCGCTGGGTCACACACTTGGTATGATGAAGGATTTGGAAGCATGTGTGCTGAGCTCACTTTGAGTTCCAACATTCTGGGGACTCTTTCTTAGTGAACTTTTGAGTATTACAACCATGGAATAGGCAGCAACATGTGGCAGAAATAGCCCTGACCCAAGTCCAAAGGCTGAGTCCTGGCTCGAGCACCCACTGGCAATGTGGCTTTGGACACAGCACTGCTTCTCTCTGAGCCTTAGTTTTTTCATCTAAAGAGTTGATGAAGCTTTGGATAGGAAAACACTTTATAAAATGCACCGGAAATATGAAAGATTGTCTTTATGAATTTGGAGGAGGAAATGACTGGAAGCTCGTGGCGGCGGCAATGCTGATGGAGGTGATGGTGATAGTAGTGATGATGGTAATTATAGTGGTGATGGTGATGATAGTGATGGTGTTGGTGGTGGTGGTGGTGAACATGCCGGTGGTAGTGGTATTGGTGGCAGTAATGGTGGTGATGGTGGTGAAGGTGATAATAATGGAGACAACGATGGTGATGATGGTGGAGACAATGATGGTGGTGATGGTGGTGAAGGTGATGATGGTGATGATGATGGTGGTGGTGATCATGGTGGGGATGATGATGGTGGCAGTGAAGGTGATGATGGTGGAGACAATGATGGTGATGAGCATGGTGGTGGTGTTGGTGATGGCAGTGGCAGTGGCAGTGACGTGACACGGGCTGTGGTGATGGAGATGGTGTTGGTGGTAGAAGTGTTAAGGTCTGTATTTTGATATCACTCCCAATTCTCATATACTGGAACTGGAAAGATGTTCACTGGGGCCAGATTGAGTGTGTTTTGGGTGATGGAGGTTAAGAGAGGCCTATATTTGAGTCTCTGCCATCAAGGCTGCAGGACCAGAATCTCCCATTCCATGGCCTGAAAACAGTGGAATATTTAAAAATAGAATTTTATGAGCCATCAGGGCCTTTGCAGAAATCCTTCTATATGGATGGGGGCCCAGCAAATGTTTTCATTCTGACCCCACAGCCTCACCCCACTGGATGCTCTCGCTGTTACTCAGGATTTCCCACACCATGAAGGATGCTCCCGGCTGGAGAGGGCCTGTCAGAGCAAGTGACCAGATGGCTTCCCTGTCCTGAGGGAGACTCCCATCTCCCTGGCCCTGGACTGAATTCTTTGTCACTGACTCATTTCTCCTGCTGACAAGGGATCAGCCACTGCAATCACCTCAGTCCACTGGCAAATTCCACCAGCCCCTGTAATCATGCTTCACAATTGCCCAAACAGGATCAGCCTAGGCAAAGGGGTGTCACGGAAAGTAAGAATCCACATTTCATTCTAACTAGCTGGGTGACCTGTCGCCAGGGTCATGCCCCCCAGCCTGTTTCTTTAGCTCTAACATGGGATAGATAATCTCTACCTCCCAGCCCTGTGGCCAGAACTGGATGAGATATAGTACAAAGTGTGGACACAGTGCCTGGCCCATGGTTGAGGCCATGACGACTGTTAGTGTTTAATTACTGGAGGAGCAAAGACCTTGAGACTGTCAAGTGCAGTCCTATCTGGTAGAAACAGAATGTGAGCTACGTGTGTTAATTTAAAATTTGCTGGTAGTCACATTTTTAAAAGGTAAAAAGAAAGAGGTGAAATTAATTTCAATAATACATCTAGCACAATATATCCAAAATACTAACATATTAACATGTAATCAATATAGAAAATCATTAATAAGCTATTTTGTGTTCTTCTTTTTTGTACTGAGTCTGATATGCGGTGTGTGATTTACCCTTAGAGCACGTCTCAATTCAGATGTTAAATTTTCTTTGGAAATGCTTGATCTGTGTTTAGACTTCATAAAATATACAGTTGAAAATGTAGATTCATATCCCAAGTTGTTCCAAAAATGCCAAAAGTGTTCCAATCATTGAATTACCAGTTTTTAAATTTAAGTTAGTTAAAATTTAATTGATTAAAAAATCCAGTTTCTCAGTTGCAATAGCCATATTTCAAGTGCTCAGTAGCCATATGTGGCTAGAGGGTACCATATTGAACAGTGCAAAGCCAGTTCAAGACCTTCACGTTAGAGGTGGGGACACTGAGGCACAGAGAGAGGGAGGGACTTGTCCAGGGTCACGTGAGGACTCAGGTACCTAGTACCAGCATGCAGGGCAGTCTGTGCTTAGCTTTCTAGGCCTACTGCTCTTCCTGCCCTTCCTCCATCACAATTAGTCAGTGCTTCCTCTTAGAGTCCAATGCCTACTCCAAGATGAGACCATCACCTCCCTCATCCTATAGCAGGTGCCTCTATTAATGCAGCCAAAGGGATTCAATCAAACCAGCTCATTAGCGCTTATTTTCCCCAGCTTCCTTTGAGGTTTGGGCCTTGAGAGGACTGCCCTATGCAGACAGTCTGGATGTTCTTTCCAGTCCAGAAACACTGCCTGCCCTACCCCCTACATCCCAACCCAGTGTGGCCCCGGGTCTACACTTTCTTCTCTCACTCCTCATCTCTCTTACACTCATGCATGCACACTTACACACACTCACTCATTCCCAGTGGACTGAGTTTCCCTGACAACTGTGGAGACAAAGCCAGATGGGTCCCCTGGGGCAGGGTAGTGGAGAGCAGCATTTTGGGATGCTTGTAGGGGAGGGAGCAGAATGGCCTCTCAGAGGGAGTGGCCTGGATGGGCAGGGAGGGGGCCCTGTCAGTGGGACACGGCCTCAGGGATTGTCAGAAGTGACATGCAGCATCTCAGAGACGAGGGAGGACCTAGGACATCTCTCCTGCCTGCCTGTCATCAGTGGGCACCCTGGACTCGGAATCAGACAGATTTGTAGTTGAATCAGGGCTCTGCCAGGGACCAGCCGGACCCTGGGCAAGTCACTTCACCTTTGGGCACCTAGGCTGTCACCATCTACAGGAGGGGGTCTGAATCAGTCCTAAGGCTCAGGGTGGCTAGGAGGGTGGATCAGTGCTTGGCACGTGGAGAGGGCCCACTGGGACAGCCTGGGCATCAGCAGTAACCATGACAACAGCAGTTTATCGTGCGCTTACCATGGGCCAGGCACCTCGTAAACACGCTACTGTATCACCAGGTCGAATCCTCAGCTCTGTGAGGCAACTATGACCACTGCCTTGACTTTGTAAAGACAGAGACCACAGGAAGTTAGGTCATGCTCAAGGTCACACGGGCATTGAGCGCAGAATCAGCTTTAACCCAGGCAGTCTGCCTCCAGAGCTAGTGCTGCATGCTTCATGGATCTGCCTCAATTTTCTCTCATTCCTCATCTTTCTCTGTTTCCCTCCTTTTTCTTTCAGGGTCCTGAAGGAAAACCAGGGAAGCAAGGCGAGAAGGGCCGGACGGGAGCCAAGGTAGGATTCCCCCTTTCTCCTCCTGCCCTGATCTGTGCCATGTCCCTCCCTGACAGCCCCCATCCTCCCCTCCCCCCCTCCCCTCTGCCGGGGCCTGGTGACAGCCTGTCTCTCCTCCACTGCAGGGTGCCAAGGGCTACCAAGGACAGCTGGGTGAGATGGGCGTCCCTGGAGACCCCGGATCCCCTGGCACCCCAGGCCCTAAAGGGTCCCGGGGCAGCCTGGGACCAACGGTGAGAACTCTCTGAGTGGGAAGGGTCGGGGTCAGGCATGGGGCAGAAGGGGCCAAGGGCAGAGAGGAAAGTCTCACCCCACCTCAGCTCTCAGCTGAACACTGTGCTCATTATCCCAGCCACTTCTTTTGAATCATGGATCCCTTTGGGAACCCATAGAAGCTACAGCCTTCTCCCTGGAAAAGTACACACAGAGCTCTATTTCTTACAATCTGAAGGGGCAGGGGGTCTTCTGAAGCCGTTTATAAACCCCAGTTAGCAAGCCCTGCTATCAGGGTGTAGAGACGGAGACCCTTGGGAGTATTTTTATTGAGCAAGGAGTTTTCCCACTGGAAGTAGATTCACGAGGGTCAGGGTGAAGCTGCTCTCGGTCCCTGCGTGACTCTGAGGATGTCTCAGTCCATTGCTGGCCTGCCCTGAAGGAAGGGCCCCTGAAGGGTTTGACCGCTGCAGGCGGAGGAAGACCCCAAGAGGAAGCAAGGATGGGGCCAGATGAGGGTGATGCGGCGTCTCTGAGCCGCCAGTGTGTGTGGATGAACAGTGTGTGGATGTGCTGGTTTGTGGGACCTGCAAGATTCCCTGCTGTGAATGCTCCCATGGTGGCTGATTTCAAGCTACCAACTCGATGTCACTGAGTGCAGACTTGGGAGCACATGTGCAGGAGACCTCCATTATCTTGTACCTTCGACCCCGGTATCCACGGGGCATCCTGGAACCAATCCCCTGTGGACATCAGATACTGAGGGGTGACTGTATTTCCACCACCCAGATTCAATCAACGGAAATAACCTCATAAGCATAGGTAACAGTAAAATGTAGTAAAATTATTAGGAAAGGATGAGTTTGGAATATTTATCATCTTTGTTTTTAATACAATAGAGTTAACTGTAAGTTCATATAATTTAATTTATCATGGTGATTCTATTTAACAATTGGCTCACAAAAGTTTAGCAGTTGGGTGGGGGGAGGAGGGGCCAGGCTGCTGGGCTGAACCAGGCTGGAGCCTGCGGTGAGAGCCGCACTGTGTACCAGCGTGGGTCTTCTCCTCTCGTAGGGTGCTCCAGGACGGATGGGGGCCCAAGGAGAACCGGGATTAGCTGGTTACAATGTAAGGAAATCTCACCTCCCCTTCTCTGGAACTCTGCCCTGCAGGCCTGCCCTCAGGCCTGCCTAGGCCGCTGCCCTCACCTCCTCCCAGCTGAGGGCCAGCCCTCAGGCCACTGAAGATTCATGGTCTCCCCTGCCCCAGGGAACGTCTGGGCCCACAGACCAGAGTGGGGTTCAAGAACCACCAGTGGGCCGGGCAGGGGTGAGGTGGACAGAGACAGATTCCACCCCCACCCCTCCAGCCCTCAATGAGTCCCTCCTTCTCATAGCTCATGTCTGAGCTTCACAACTGCTCTCTATGGAAGGGAAGGCCATAGCCTATTTTTGCATCCAACTGGGTGCCCCCCACGTAGAGGCGGCTGAGCCAAAGCCACCTTTCACATGTGGGAGACCAGGCTTCAGAGGGGCACAGGCTTGCTCAGAAAGGGACACTGAGGCTCAGAGTAGGGGGGCTAAAGAATGTGTGTACAGGGCCTGACAGCTTAAGTTTGAAGGTGCTATCCCATGCCTGAAAGAGGTCCAGCAGAGAGGAGGGGCGGAGGAGGAGCACGGCGGAGAGAGGGCAAAGGGGATGGGGACCGGAGAGAGGGTGCTGGGAGCCCAAGGGCAGGACCTGCACCTGCAGGTCTCACCGCAGCCTGGGGAAGCCAGCTTCTTGCCCCCCGGGAGGACACAGCTTGTTCTCCTGAAACCTGGACCTGGGTCTGCTCCAAGACGGTGTGAGCAGAGCCTTCAACCATCCAAGCAGATACCCCTTAGAGGTGTAGCTGGGTCCAACATGGCATGTCTGGGAGGCCAGGGCCCAGAGAGGCACAGGGCTTGTTCAGCATCACACAGCAAGTTGAGGCAGAGCCAGGACCCAGTCACACAGCCCAGAGTGTCTCCATCTTTGAGTTCTTGTCCTTCATCACTTGTCCCTCCCAACTCCTCACTCCCCCGTGCTCTCACCTCCTGCCGTCTTGTTTTCTGCAGGGACACAAAGGCATTATGGGACCCCTCGGACCTCCTGGACCAAAGGGCGAAAAGGTGAGTGTCTAGTCCCGGGCAGCAGCTGCTTTCTTGTATCTGGGGCTGGTGGGAGTGAACCCCTGGGCCACTGTGGCTGGGCTAGCATGGGAAGTTCATGGCAGGCTCACCCCTAATCCCACCTCCGCCAGCCAAGAGGCCGGTGTCACCCCGGCTGTGCCCGGCAGGTAGGAGCCATTAGACCTACGTTCAGCACACGTGTATTCAGTGTCATCTCTGTGCATGGCACCAGAACAAAAACAGACACAGCTCCTGCTCTCCTGGGGCTTCCAGTCGAGCAGGGGAGATGGGCATCAGTTGTGTAATGAAGCCGTTCCATCATCTGTGTGAAGGTAGGAAGGGAAGTCTGGCTCATGAATGAGATAACCAGCGAGAGCCAGGACAGGCTTCGGATGGAGAGTGAGAAGCACCAGCATTTCAGGCCAGGAAGGAACCGCCCAGGCAGAGGGAAGGCGTGTCCATTTCCCACGCCAGGGCTCCAGATTCAGCAGGGCACAGGGACTGCTGGAAGAAACCTTGCTGACCATCACTTCCCACCCCGCTAGGCAGGAGGGAATGTGGGGGCCAGAGCTCTGAGGGTCACATTCCGAGGCAGCGCCGAGCTGGCCCCAGGACCCAAGTCCTACGTTAGAGGCTCTGTGTCCCTCCTCCCTTTCCTCCGTCTTCCCCCGAGGGCTCAGCTGGACCTCCTCCTCGTGGCGGCCCGCTGCTCTCTCCATGCCCCCCTGCTCCCCATCCCTCCTTTCTTTTGCCGAGTCAGCTCCCCTCTAACTACAACCCGCTGTTGGGTGAATCACCCCAGCCTGGCTGGCTGTCCATCTGGCCCCTTCCTCCTGCTTGAAGAACAGATCTGCAATCAGAGCTGGCCACGGGCTCCGACATGCCCCACAGGAAGCTGTAGAAAGTGTCCCTCAGTGCCCTGAATCCCGCCTCAGCCCTCACAGTCAGCTGGGGCTGGCATGGGAGGGGTTAACGTGGACTCTGAAACAAGGGGCTGCCTCCACTCTGGGCCATCTGCAGCTGCAGAAGCAGTCCTTGTGGCTGCTGAGAATTGGACCCTACCCCCAAATCTGCCCTAAGTCTGTTAGGGCTCAGGATTCCCTGAGCCTCGATGGCCTCTTCTGTTAAGGGGGCAGGTACCTTGGGGACACGAGGCTCATCAGGACATCACGTGTATGCCAGCCAGATGCACTTTCTGACTTGTAAGGCAGTATTATTATTCATTCAGTCATTTATCTGCCAACTAACAAGGATTTGTGAATTTATGATTATTTAGTGTGTTCTCGGCCCTGAGCTAGGGGCTATAGAATGATGCCCTTAAGAGCTCAAAAATAAAAATAGTCCCTTGAATGAATAGCCAACCAACCACAGCTGGATGGAGCTGGAAGGGGAGAGAGCAGGTTCCTGCGGGAGAGCCCCGAAGCAAAGCTCCTTCCCCAGAATTTCTCTTTCTTCATAACCCTCACCATGACCCTGGCACAGAGGTGTCAGTATACCACTTGACAGATGGGGAAACTGAGTCTCCACGACGCTCCAGGACTAGCTCAGGATGGGGGTGGGGGGGGTGACGGGATCAGAACTCAGAGTCTGTCTGATGCCAGGCCTCGCTTTTCCAGCCAGAAACAGACACTTAAATGGGCCAATACACTGTTCAACTTGAGACTTCCCTGTGGGACATGTGTCTGTTTACAAAGGTGGTGACCAGAGGGGTTGGAGAGATTGGATAAGACTCAGAGAACAAGGAGAAAGGTGGGGAAGGGGGGCCTCCACCAGCTTTCTGGTGCTAAGAAATGCATCCCCCAACTACAGCCGCAGTGTGGGGGGAGCGGGGGAGATCTGTAGAGCTGGCTTATGGCCCAGACATCCCCTTAATTCTTGTATGGCCTTGGCTAAGACCCTTCCTTCCCTGGGCCTCAGTTTCTCCATCTGTAAAATGGGAACAGTGGTCACAGCAGTGTAGGGGTGATGTATTTGTTCCATGAAACATACCTCATGAGGTTCCTGGCACATCAAACACTAGGTAAACACAGCCCCCTCCCCAAAGCGCCCCAGTCCAACTGTCTCCCTTCACAACAGGACAGAGCCCTGGGACAAAGAGCCATAGAGAGCGATCAGGGAGGAGAGGGAATCCCCACTCCCTGAGCCAACCACCCCCGGGTACAACTGGTTCTAGGCCTCGGGCCGAGTCCCTCCTGCCTTCAGTCTCTGCCCACAGGAGCCACAGAGGCCCCAGGCCAAGGCCAGCCCTCGGGACTGACTCGGGCCTGGGACCGGCTCCAGACCCCAGGATGGCTCCCCTCTCTCCTGCCTCTCAGCCTCCCCTTCAATTCCTACCAGAAGCAAGGGGTCTCAGAGGTGCCCTGGCTTGAGTCCCCGCCCCGAATGCACCCCAACAGGCGGTGACACTAGTTGCCTGGGGCTAGAACATTCTAAGCTCTGAGGTCCTGCCCCCTGCTGTTCTGCTTACACTTTCCTTGTAGCTAGCATGTGGCGTCCAGACACCTGTCCTGCAGATGGGCCAGGGCCCAGGGTGGCCCGCCATGGCCCAAGGACCTCAGCTCTAAACTCTGTCCTCCCCTAGTCTGTCTACCTCTGTGCCACAGGTCCTCCCTGCTGTTATTATGGACAACAGCAATTTTCCAGGCCACCCCCTGAGCCTCTGCTCTGTGCGCAGTAGCGTGCTGAGGGCTTACCAGCCTTTCATTACTGCGTCCTTGGAGCAGTGCTGCAAGGCATGACAGTCCCGTTTGCAGATAGAAGACTGTCTTATGAACAAGACCCTCAAGCTGGCTGACTGCTGAGTGCCACCTGGAGCAGCCCAGGGCCTTCTCTGGGGCTCCCATCATGGGTAGGACGTTTATCCTGAAGCTGGTTCTCAGCCCACTTTCTCCCAGCAAAGGTCAGAGAAAGGGACATTTTCACTGAGGGCTGAATAACTGAGCAGCTCACACCAACTCTCTGTGCCTCAGTGCCTCATTTCCTCATCTGTAAAATGGGGAGAGTAAAATCACCTGCTTTGTACGGTTGTTGGGAGGCTTCAGTGAGTGCCTGTGTATGGGCCGTGGGCCCTTGGCAGTGCCCACACCTGCCAGCTGTTGGAATTATTATCACTCCCTGCTGGGCACCATGCAGGGATGTATGCATCATTTCATGGAATCTCTGCCACTCCCCATGGTATCACCAATGTCCCCTTCCCCCTACCTCACCCCTATTCCGCAGCTGAGAAAAAGCTCTGAGACAGGTAGGGACTGTTGAAGGTCTGGGCAGCTGGGTCCCTGCAAAGCTGGGTGTGACCAAGGTCTCTGCTGCTAACTACCCAGTCTGACAGCCTGAGGGCGTTGGCCTGGGGGTGTCCAGCATGGGGTGCAGGTGGTAAAGAGCATCATTCTGTGTTCCATCTTCCTGGTTCCACAACTGGGTCTGCCTTTGACCCCATGTCTTCCTGACCCCACATCTGCCCCTTCCCTCTCTGGCCTCAGTCTTTCTGTCTGTAACCCTAAGTAGGCTGAACTTCCTCTGATGAAGGCCCTTTTGGCCTCAGTATGGAGGGTCGGGAATTCCCCCAAATTCACCAGAAGCAGGTTTGTCCTAAAACTGGTTCTGTGTCCACAGGGAGAGCAGGGCGAGGATGGCAAGGCCGAGGGACCCCCTGGGCCACCTGGAGATCTGGTAAGGCCCCCTCACCATCCATCCCCTGGACCACTGCCAAGATGGAGCTCCAGCCTCCGGCTGTGTAGGGAAGGGGAGGCTGAGCAGGGGGGAGGCTGCTGCGAGCTCCACGGAGGGTGTGGCCTAGGAGGTCCAGGTCTGGCATCCCCTGCACCTGGGAGCCCATGTTTTGTTGCTGTCCTTGTCGTTTAGGGCCCTGTGGGTGATCGAGGAGACCGCGGGGAACCAGGGGATCCTGGATACCCTGTAAGTAGCAGAGCTCCTACCTGCTGGCAGCATCAGGAGTGTTGGAGGAGGGCATTCCTTGGCCTCAGCTCCATGCAGCCTGGAATTAGAACAGCCTCCACCAGGAAACAAGCCCGTGCTTCCACCGCTGGTGCAAGTGCCCAGGCTTTAAGCACAACCCCTCCTGCAAAGTGCTCAGGGCCTAATTCATGCCGAAAGGGGGAGGATCCGAGACCTGTCCTGAGGGAGGGAGAGGATGGGCAGGGGAAGGAGACCTCTCCCATTTAAGGGCCTCAGGGTCCACATCTGTGGCCAACAACAGCTCTCCCAGCAAGAGCAGTGGGACAAGCCACTGAATGAGCAGCCCCACACCCCCTACCCAGGCTCTTTACTGCCCCACCTACATCCTCGCTGGCAGGGTCATTATCTCACCCATTTTGCAGATGAGGAAGCTGAGACTTGGGGGACAATGACACATGGCTAGGAAGAACAAGGGCTTCCTGGGGGTCCTCCAGGTTTGGAAGTTGCCCTGGCCCCTGTCCCCTCCAATCTGAGCCCCCCCCTTACCTGTCTCTCCTTGACTTCCAGGGACAGGAGGGTGTACAAGGCCTCCGTGGAAATCCAGGCCAGCAGGGTCAACCCGTGAGTGGTGCTTCCTGTCCCATCCCCCTCCTGCCCTGAGAGGGGTGGTGGAGCAGCAGTGGGGGAATTAAAGAACTGGGCCCTTTAAAGCTTAAAGGGACCCTCCTTGCAGGAGGGCCTGGGGCAGCCCATTCTGGTTTTTCCTACCCTGACCCTGGGGGCCCCCCCCAGAGCCTGCACCCCCAAACCCCTCCCCACCCCTCCCCCTCCAGGCGGAGACTGGCCACCCTCCCCAGGAGAGAATCCTGGGGCTGCCTTGCGTCATCTCACCTTGGTTTGCAGGGGCATCCGGGACCCCGGGGGCGGCTGGGCCCCAAAGGATCGAAAGGGGAAGAGGTAAGAGGGCTGAATGTCCACGGGGAAGATGGGCCCTGGGAAGGGAAAGACTGGCCCAAGCACACAGCAAGTGGGACTCGGGGCTGGGGGTGTGATGAGAAAGAGAGGGAACCACAGGGAGGGGCCCCTCAGGGTGCAGTCTGGTCGAGATTCCTTTCCTTCAAACAGCCTGAGGGAGGGGGATGACCAGCCCTGTGTTTAGGACCTGTAGGAGGGAGACCACCTGTCTGAGATCAGCCGGTGGGATTAGAGGACAGGGCAGTTAAGATCCAAAGCTGGCCTCTCTTCCCACCGTACCACACCGTGGAGAGAGAGAAAAGTGGGAGAAGTGAAGTAAGGGGGTATAGAGAAGGAAACAGGGATGGGGGTGCTCATGGAGGGAATTCAGAGGAGTGGAGGAGAAATTTCCTGCCTTGCACTCAGGGCTCCTGCATCGGCCCCCACTGAGGTTGGGCCAGTGCTCTCTTAACGCCCTTAATCTCCTCCAAGGCAAGCACCCCTCCACCCACACACTCATCCCCCACCGCTCAGGGATACCACACTCCTGAGGATCGAATGGACCAGCCAGTCATGGGCTCAGCTCCTACCAGGAAGTTGCCAATGCCCAGAGCCTCTGCAGCATAGTTGCCAGTGAGGGACCAGGGCCCAGAACAGGGTCAGTGACAACACTGGCAGGTCCCAGGGCCAGCCTTGCCCCTGGGCTTCCAGTCAGGGTGCTTGGGCCCATTTGCAGATTCAGATGCCAAGGCCCAAGAGGTGGAGGGGCAGGGCCCAGACACGGAAGGGCCCATGATCTTCTCAGTCACCCACTTCCAGAGCTCCTAGGGTCCTACACCTCCTCCAGGAAGCCTCCATCAGGTGCCCCTTGATTTTTCAGGGACCAAAGGGAAAGCAAGGCAAGGCTGGGGCACCAGGACGGAGGGGGATCCAGGTGAGTGATGCACAGTTTCTCTCCCGCCCCACCCCTGCCCTCCCCAGAAGCCCTCACCAGCTTCATATTCACTCCCAGGGCCTGCAGGGGCTGCCGGGGCCTCGGGGCGTGGTGGGGAGACAGGGCCTCGAGGGTGTCGCTGGACCAGATGGGCTTCCTGGCAGGGATGGTCAAGCAGGACAGCAGGTGAGCGGGACTTGGGGTTAACAGAGGGCGTCTCCATTTGAGATGAGGTGTATGCATGGTTGGATGTGAGGTACCGCAAGCCATGGGCCAAGAGGAGCAGGTTTGGAATCTTGGATGGGGCAGAATCAACATATCCAGAAGTTTGCTGCTTGGGCAATGGCCGCATCCCTTGGGACCTGGGACTGTGGCCCGTCTCACTGTCTCTCCTCCATGCCAGCACCCAGAGAGCCATCCCCTGCCAGGTGAATAGAGCTTCTGGTTTTTAAGATTCTTCCCTTCCGCATTCGCATATCCTCAAGTCCTCCTGTCCCACTAGCCCAGCCATCCTCACACACAGGCAGTATGACCTCCATCCCTGAGTTTGACCTTCCTACCTCCAGCTCTGCCCAGAGTTCACCCAGGCTTTGAATCATCCTGCCTTCTTGGCTGCCTATTTCCTGAAACATGAAAAATCCTCCTTTGCCCTCTTTCTTTACAGGGGGAGCAGGGAGACGATGGGGACCCTGGCCCCATGGGCCCTGCTGGGAAGAGAGGAAATCCAGGTGTGGCTGGCTTGCCTGGAGCACAGGGGCCCCCAGGATTCAAGGTCGGAAACTTATTAATCCCCCTGCCCACCCTCCACCCTTTCTGCCTTGATATTAACTATAATGATACTGACAGTAACGGTGACATAGGCACCCATGTCCCAGGGCCTGTGTAAAAATAGAATCCACTTTCTCAGAGGTCCCTCCCTAAGTTTAAACTTAGCTTTAAAGGATCATTTATCCAGGGAGCTGTAATACTGCCCCCTACCAGGCCCTCGAGACTCAACCACTTGTTGAGTTGTCCATGGGTGCCCTCTTGTGGGCCTTTGCGGAACAATGATTGGTGCTGGCTGCTGGGACCCTTCAAGGCATCTTCTTAAAAGCTTCTTTGAGCAGTGAGGGAGGCAGCCATGAGTTAGTCTGATCCCAAGACTAGACATTGAAGGGAAGATTGAGATAAATGAGTCAGACATGATGGGCACCCTTTCTGAGCTTGTGGTTTATTTGGGGAGAGGTTGGAACCCTCCATGAAGACAGCAGACAGAGGGAGAAGTGGCCCTGGCCCAAGGAGGATTTGAATGAGGCCAAAGTGGAGGCGACATTCTAGGCAAGAGGAGCAGCGTGAGTGGAGGTGTAGAGGGTGATCTGTGTGGTCTGTTGGGAAGACCAATAAAGAGAAGAGGCATGTGGGAGAGTGGAGGGGAAGGGGGGCCTTGAGTGCCAGAGTAAGAGAAGAGATTTTGCTCTTAAGGAGGCTGAAGTCTGGAGCACCCCTCCCCCAACCCCAAGCATCCAGAGATGTCAACTACAGCGGAATCTATTCTGTCTCTCCAACAGCCCTCCCCATCTCCTAGGACCATTTCCTCCTTTGACTGGTCATCTTGGTGTGTTTCTTTAAGGGTGAAAGTGGGTTACCTGGGCAGCTGGGTCCCCCTGGCAAGCGAGGAACAGAAGGAGGAACAGGGCTTCCTGGGAACCAGGGGGAGCCTGGATCCAAAGGCCAGCCGGTGAGTGAGCCCCAGGGAACACACATGTTCACACGCACATGCATACACAATATTCACATTCCCACGTGCACATACACAGACTCAAAGCCACCTTCCTGCTCTGTGACAAGGATGGAGGAATACCCTCTGTGGGCACCAGATACCAATTCTGCACCCATGAGTAAGGGGTGGGGGATGGAAGGAGGCTGAGAAATGAGATCTGAGTGGTCCCTTCAGAATGAGGAGAGGCAATCTCAACCAGAACTCTTAAATAGCCTTAAATAGCTTTGTATCTATTAGAGAAATTGCATCTATAGTTTGAAAAACTTGCCACAAAGGCTCAGATGACTTCACTAGTAAACTCTAGTAAATGTTTATGGAAGAAATAATACCAATTCTGCATAAACTCTTCCAGAAAATTGAAGAGGAAGGAGTCATTTCCAACACATTCTGTGTGGCTAGCATTACCCTGCTGTCAATGCCAGGCAAAGACATTACAAGAAAAGAAAACCACAGACCAACATACCTCATAAGTATAGACACAAAAATTCTCAATACGGTTTTAGAAAAGTGAGTCTAATAATGTATTAAAAGGATAGTACGTCAGTATCAAGTGACGTTTATCCCAGGAATGCAAGGATGGTATGACATTTGAATATAAATCAATATATTTCAGCATATTAACAAACTAAAAAAATCCAGCCATCACATTAACAAACTAAAGAAGAAAATCCAATTAATCATGTCAGTCATTGCAGGAAAAGCAATTGATAGAATCCGACTCCATTTCTGATAAAAACTCTGAACAAACTTGGTATAGAAAAGAACTCCCTCAACTGGATAAAGGGCATTTATGACAAATCTGTAGCTAACATCATACTTACTAGTGAATGACTGAATTCTTTCTCCCATGAGCAGAAACAAATCAAAGATACCTGTTCTCACCACTTCTATTCAGCATTGTATTCACAGTTCTAGCCAACACAATAAGGCGAGAAACAGGAATAAAAGGCGTTCGCATCAAAAAGGAAGAGCTGAAACTTTTCATTTGTAGGTGAAATGATTGCATAGGTAGGAAATCCAGTAGAATCTACAGTAAACTATTAGAATAAGGGCGTTCTAGCAAAATGGTAGGACATTAGCTCAATATACTCAAATGAGTTGCATGCACTAACAATGAGCAGTCAGAATTTGAAATCTAAAAAGCAGTACTATTTACAATAGTATGAAAATATAAAATACTTAGAGATGCATATGACAATAGGTGTGTAAGACATGTACACTGGAAAACTATATAACATTGCTAAGATAAATTGGAGGAGACCTAAATAAATGGAAATATTTACTGTGTCCATCAGTCAAAAGACTCAATGTTATTAAGATGTCAGCTTTCCTCAAGTCAATCTGTGGAGTCGACACAATGTCAGTCAGAATCCCATCAGAATTCTCTTGTAGAAAATAGCAAACTGATTCTAAAATTCATTTGGAAATGCAAAGGACCTAGAATAACCAGAACAACTTGGAAAGAGAAGAGCAAAGTTGAAGGACTAACAGTAATTGATTTCAAGACTTATAAAGCTACAGTAATCAAGAAACTATGGTATTACCATAAATACACTAATAGATCAAAGGAACTGAAAAAAAGAGTCCAGGAATATATTCATTCAGATACAGACAACTGGTCTTCGACATAGTTGCAAAAGCAATTCAGTGGATACAGAATAGTCTTTTCCAGCAATGGCTCCATGACAATTAGATGTCATGTACAAACATTAACCCAGTATGGATCATACACCTACATGTAAAATCTAAAATGCTAAAACTTCTAGAAGAAAGCATAGAAGAAAATCTTTGAGACCTTGTGTTAAAAATAGATTTCTTCGATATGACACCAACAGCATGATCCATTAAAGAAAATGTGACAAATTGGACTTCATTAAAATTTAAAACTTTTGCTTCTCAAAAGGACACTGTTAAGAGAATGAAAAGAAAAGCCACATACTAGGAGAAAGCGCAAATCGTGTATCTGGTAAAGGATTTATATCTGGAATATATGACGAGCTCTCAAAACTCAATAATAAGAAAGTAAGCAGCTCAATTTTAAAAAAATAGGCAAAAGATTTGAGTAGACACTTCAAAGAAGATATACAGATGGCAAATGAGCACATGAAAAGATTTGTATCATTAGTCTTTAGGCAAATGCTCATTAAAACCACAATGAGATGCTACTGCACACCTACCGAATGGAGACTTTTAAAAGACTGACTGTACCGAGTGCTGGCAAAGATGTGGAGCGACTGGAGCGCTCATACTCCGCTAATAGGAATGTATTTGGAAAACAGTTGAGCAGTTTCTTTAAAAGTTAAGCAACAACCTACCATATAACCCAGGCATCTGGAATCGTATGCCTTAATTGAATCTAGCAACTCCACGTCTGTGTTGAGCAAGCTCCTGCCCTCTCTGAGCCTTAGCTTTCCGGTCTGTGAACGGGGCATATTGTGTCTCCCCAGGCCGGTGTGGGAACTCACGTGTGTGGTAGTGCATGCAAAGTGCCTGACATGTCGCTGGCCCTCAGCTTTTAGCGGTTATTTTGAGGGCCCCATTCCTTAATCCAGCCTCTGGGATGGGTTGGGAAGTCTGCGGGTCCTTTCATTCTCCTCCTTGAAGACCTGGGACAGGAGATCCTGAGTGTTCTAGAACATCCCTTGTGGAATGCCTGAGCTAGCCTTGGCTTTCTCACCTGACGGAGGGCACAGGCTCCTGCCCTCTTGGCTGACGTGGCATCACACTCATCTGATCACCTCAAGGTGGAGTGGCTGATATCCTGGCGAGAAGGCAGGCCCAGGGGTCCTGCGTGACTGGCCAGATGCCCTTGTCCTGGCCCCACTCGCCCCATCTCCTCCTGTTCTCTCCACAGGGTGACTCTGGTGAGATGGGTTTCCCAGGAATGGCTGGCCTCTTCGGACCCAAGGTACAGATTCCCATTCCACACTGTTCCTCTTCAGGTCCCATCCATCTATTTACTTGTTCATTTATTCATTTACTTATTCAACAAGCATTTCCTGAGCACTTATAATGTGGGCTGGAACACAGCCAGAATCTAGCACGAGTGTCTTTTTCCCCCAGTGCTCATATTCCGGCAGACCTGGGTTCTAAGCCCAGCTCCACAATTTACCTACTCTGTACCTTAAGCAAGTTACTTGATGTCTCCAAGCCTCAGTTTTCTCATCTATAAAATGGGCACAATAACAGTAAAGGGTTGTTACAATTAAGTAAGACCAGAAGCCTATACTATTTAGCACCAAGCCAGCACACTGGCACCTGCTTAATAATTGTGGACATTTGTTATTCTGCCTGGAGCCTCTCAGGTAAGGCCTCTCTCGACAGGGAGGGCAAAGGTTGGCCAACCCCAGGGCAGGTGGAGCTGCTGCAGCCCTCACCCAGTGGCCACCCAGACGTAGCAGCCCTTCTGCTTCCCACAGGGACCCCCAGGAGACATAGGCTTCAAAGGCATCCAAGGCCCTCGGGGGCCTCCTGGCCTGATGGTGAGTGCTCTCCCTGTCTGTCCCAGCAGGGACAGTGTCCAAGGCCCCAGGCTGGCCAGCCATCAGCTGGGTGGACTCTGTACCTCCTGCACTTTTAGTCTTGAGCCCCCTCTGCCCACCTTCCTCATTCCAGTTTCTGCATCTTTGCTTATGCCGTTCCCGCCAGCTGGGCTGCCATCCTTCCCCCGTCACCTGCTCCCCTTCCCAACTTGTAGCCCATCCCAGGGCATACAGGTTGGGCTCAGGAGATGCACGGGCTGGCCCCTGGGTCCCTTCCATCCCCTGGGGGCACTCAAGCTGTCCTCTACCCCCCTGTCCCTGTAACTCTATTCCCCAGGCCATGGGACAAGAACACACAAGCTTTTCTTTCCCTTTTAGGGAAAGGAAGGCATCATTGGGCCCCTAGGAATCCTGGGACCTTCAGGACACCAGGTATGTGTAGAGGGCTCGCCAGGAAGACCACTGAGACAAGACTGTCCCTGTGACTCAGGGCTGGTCTGAGCCTCAGTTTCCCCATCTGGGAAATGGAGCCTCCCTTCTGAGCCCTCTCTCACTGGGCCATGGTTTATTGCAGGGTCCAAAGGGTGACAAAGGCAGCCGAGGGGACTTGGTGAGTGGATGGGCTGGGGGCGCAGTATGGCAGGGGGTTGGGGAGGGTTAAGTTGGGGCAGGGGTGGGCACGACTCATTCTGGTCCCCTAACTCTCTGTCCCTGCTTCTGTCCCCTCTAGGGATTGCAAGGTCCGAGGGTGAGTGGGCTGGGGTGTGAGGGCTGGGGGGACGGGGAGTGGGAGGGGCGGGCATGCTGGCTTCCCTTGCCCATGACCAGCGATGTCCTTGGGCACTTTTTCCCACTGGTCCTCAGTCGGTACCCAGGGCACCATTGTGCCTGTGTCTCAGGTCTGCTGGAGGAGGCCTGGGCTGGCTGGGGGGTAAGAGGCCTCTGACCAGGGCCTCACTGTTTTCTTCTTCAGGGTCCTCCTGGTCCCAGAGGGCAGCCCGGCCCACCGGTAGGTAACTGTGTGCTCAGTGCCCCTTGAACTGCAGGGCAGGAGGTGGGGTTCCTTTGAATAAGACCCAAGGCTGTGCTGGCAGCCTTCACAAGACTGGCCCTGACTTCACGGGACAGGCATGCAGGACAATGTGGGATAACCCTGGTGGGGCGAGGCAGAGACCAGTGTGGTGGGTTCTCTCATGCCCTGTAGCCCTTCCAGTCACCTGACAGCCCCCAGGACGGCAGCACCCAGTCTCCATTAGATACAGACCCAGCCTCTTCTTTTGCAGGGTCCTCCAGGGAGCCCTATCCACTTTGTAAGTTGGAGAACATTCTCTTTTGCCTACTTGGGGTAAGGCCTGGGGGTGGCGGTGGGTAGGGGGTGGCAACTGACCCCTCTCTCGCCATGGTGGGTCTAAACTGGACCCTGGGCTGCCCACGTCTTTTTGTCACTACATGATAGACCCGGGACCCTGAAGCAGTAGAAAGAGCCCTGGGCTGAGAAACTCAGGTTTTAGCGAGAGTGTTCCCCTGACTCTGAACCCAGGAGGACACTCCCACCGCTGGCTCGGAGTGTCGGTACACTCTGTACAGCTCAGCTGCAGCTGTTCAAGGTTCTGGTACCCATTCCAACCTGTGTGTATTTGGGAAGGGGGTTCCCCACACCAACAAGCTATTCTTGGGACACCAGCTGACTGTCCTATGATTCAACTCAATCCTGGCCCTAGGAACTCAGAGTTAGCCTCAGGTTCTGCAGATGAAGGACTCAGTCCTACAAGACTGCTGCTGGCTCGGTCCCTGGCCTGTCTGGAGGCAGAGCCCCTCCCAGGCCCTCTGACGAGTCCATCCCAATTTTACCACGGTGCTGGCTCCCTGTTAGGAGCAGCCCTGGCAGCGTCCAGGGAACGGCCAAGGGGACGGACTGAATGGAGCAGGAGCCCTTGGGCCATGAGCCGCTCGCATTCTGCTTTTCTCACCTCTCTGCTTCTCACTGTCCGCCCCCTGCCTTGTCCACAAAAATGGAGTGACCGTCCTGGGCTCTCCTGCACCCTCTCTAGCCCTTCTTATCACCAAGGAAGCCAGCTAGGGGGAAGCGAAGAGATCCGGGAAAAACCTTTTCCCTCTGAAAAATGGAGAATGAGAAGATTTTGTGGTTTTTGAGTAATAACTGGTATATTCAGTGCTTGTTATACGCCAGACATGATCAGAAATGCTTTTCACATAATAACTCACTTACTCCTCTCAACAGTTCCAAGAGAGTTTTATTATGCCCATTATCAGGATGAGAGAACTGAGGCAAAGAGAGGTTAAGCAGCTTGCCCAGATTGTGTAGTTAGTAAGGAGCAAGGCGGGGATTTGAACTTGAGAGGTTCATCCTGAGTCCTGGCTCCAGACCCCAGTGCTGGGCTCTGTTCACTATGAGAGTCTCCCTTTCACTGTTCCTGTGGTAAGACCACGGCTGTGCTTCTGGTAAGCCCTGCGCTGGGGTTGGAGGTACAAGGTGTATGTTAGACAATTACAGTGCAAGCCAAAGGAGACACATGGGGACTGTGGGAATATAGAGAAAGGGGTCCACACCCAGCCTGAGGGCAAAAGCCCCAGGAAAGAGTTCCCATGGCAGCTGACATCTATAGGATAAGTGTAGGGCAAGGTTCCTACAACTGCAGCGCTTACTGACCTTTGGAACCAGATGATTCTTGTCTTGTGCATTGTAAGATGTTTAGCAGCATCCTGGCCTCTACCCACTAGATGCCAGTAGCACCCCCTCCTCCAGTTGTGACAGCCCCTAATGTCTCCAGATATTGCCAGATGTACCCTAGGGGACAGCATCACCCTTGGCTGAGAACCACTGGAATAGTAGCCAGATGGAGAGAATAGTGTCAGAGGCAATGGGAGCAACATGTGCAAAGGCCCTGTGGCTAGAGAGAACCTGGTACTTAGGAACTTAGAAGTACAGTATGTGTCTGGTTCACAGAGCACATGTGGGAAAGAGAAGAGAGGCAGGGCCAGAGACCACAGCACTCAGGCCAGGTCTTGTAACCATGTTAAGAAGTTTGGACTTAATCCTGAGGGCGATGGAGAGTTATGGAAGTGCCTAGAGGAAGGGAGTAGAAGAGTCAGCTCTGTTTGCAAAGGGAGGATGGACAGAGTTCCACAGAAGGCACGTGATTGGCCAGGATCCTGCTGGGGAAGATGGGATGGAAGAACTCTTGCTCAGACCCTGGGGCTCCTGCTTGGTGGGTGAGGGGGGCCAGGAGACACACCCCATCTTCTCCCTGCACAGCAACAAGATGACCTTGGGGCAGCTTTCCAGACATGGATGGACACTAGTGGAGCACTGAGAGCAGAGGTACTGCCAAGAGTCCTGACTGCATGGGGTCCCTTCCTGGTGGGGACAGAAATGACCCACGTGTAGGCTCTCCAGGTGGCCTGCACCTAGTGATTCATGGCCCTTGGTGGCATCTCATAACCACGCCTGGGGGAGGGGCCATTTCTGAGGCTCAGAGTGGACAGCGATAAGTCCCAGGTCGCGTGGCTGGTGCGAGCCAGAGCAGGGGCCAGAAACAAGCCCAGGCTCCTTTGCTTTCCTCCAGACCCATCTCCTCCTGAGGCAGGAAGAGATGTTCATCTTGCCTGAGAGCCCACAGCAGCTTCTATGGTTCAGTCCCACAATCTGCCAGGAGCGGGAAGCTCGGGCCAGTCCACAGACTCTGCTAAGGCCCTGGCCAGCACTTAACTTGACCCCGATACCAGGCTGAGAAGGGCCTCAGGCATCCTCTAGTCCAGCCCTGTCAGGTGTGCCTTTTGCTGCCTTGCCTCCTTCCCGTGATGGGGAACTCACTACCTCCCAGCTCAGACCTCCTTCAGACGTTTCCATTTGTCCCCTGAGCAGGACATGGGAAGAGTGGATGCCAAGGTGGCTCTCAGGGCTCACAATCCGGGGGAAGGGCAGATGGAAAAGCTCGTTATCTTTCTTCCATTCAGGATTGGGGGAGGTCAGTGGAAAGACCTCCACTGACCCCTTACTGAGGGATGTGGGACCACTCCCCAGTGTCCTGCACACCCTGACTCCCTCTGTCCTGCACCAGAAACCAGGCTTACCCTACACTCCCATCAAGTCTCTAGGCCCTTGTGGCAGAAACCCACCCCGTCCCTGATCCCTCATTTATTTGTTAAGTGGAGGGAGACCCAACCCCACCCCCAACCATGCTCCCTGCTGGGAGCTCACACCGCCCCAGCAGCAAGAACTTGGGGCGGTGGAGGCTCGGACCTCCAGCCGGGCCAGGACCTCAAGGGGCTGAATGGCACCCTCTCTCCTCACCACAGGGTTACAGCCATCCGGACCGGCTGGTGCTGGACCAGGGAGGGGAGATCTTTAAAACTTTACACTACCTCAGCAACCTCATCCAGAGCATTAAGACGCCCCTGGGCACCAAAGAGAACCCCGCCCGGGTCTGCCGGGACCTCATGGACTGTGAGCAGAAGATGGTGGATGGTACGAGGGCCCGCAGGGTCTTAAGAGAGGGCTTCCTGCCCCAGGATGTGGCTCCAGGAGGAGCTGGGGGAGATGGTGCTTTAGAGTCCTGGCTCAACTGGGCCATGCATGTTTCTGTCCTTGGAGAGGCAGTCATTTATTCACTCAACAAACAGTCACACAGCCCCACAGTATGCCAGGCCTTGTGCTTCCTGAGGTGTGAGGATATAGTGGGAATCACAGGGGAGTAGTCCCATTCTTCCAGAGCCCACAGATTCGCAAGCTGGAGACCATTTCAGTGCAACGGGACAAGAGCTTTGGCAGAAAAAGCCCCCAGGGCCAGGAGGGGACCCCATCATAGCTTACCTGGAGGGCCAGGATTCCCCCCTTTCTGTCTGCACCTCATCCAATGCTCCTCTCTCTGCAAGCTGATGTGGTCTCATGGAAGGACCACAGTTTTGGAGGCAGGCAGACCTGAGTTCAAATGTCAGCCCTGCCTCTGACAGCTCTGTGAGCTGGGCAAGCCACTCTTCCCTCCACTGCACAGGAAGGTGGATGAGGGGCTGGCTGCCCTACTCTGTCAGCTGTGGGGCCTCTGGCTCCCTTGGAAACCCAGTGGGGAAACCAGGTGCCAGAAGAGGTGCCTGGATGATGGGGTAGAAGCATGGTCTCCCACCAAGCTCCATGAGGACCACTAGCCTTGGCGGTGAAACCATTCAACTAAATGGTCCCGAAATCCATTCGGCAAGTGGCTCAGCCTCTTTCAACCTCAGTTTTCTGCTCTGTAAAATGGACCCTTCCCAACAGCGACACAGGCAAGGATTCTGCCATGTGGCCCTCCAGGGACTCTGCCAGCTGTGAGCTCTGCCCAGAGGGTTTCTTTCCAACCCTGAGGCACATGGAATCCCTTTTCTTCTCCCCCTTCCCGACTACATGTCCAAGTGGGGCTCAGCCCGTCAGAGGGTGCAGAACCAAGCCCTGGGCTCCTTCCCACATGCATACACCACCCCCATCCCGTGCTGCCTGCAGGTACCTACTGGGTGGATCCAAACCTTGGCTGCTCATCCGACACCATCGAAGTCTCCTGCAACTTCACACATGGTGGACAGACGTGTCTTAAGCCCATCACAGCCTCCAAGGTACTCATCTGCTCCCCAGCCCCCACTGACTGGCCCTCTCTGCACCCCTCTCCCCACCCTGGACCACAGCCCACCCAGGTGTAGGACTAAGCCTTGACTATCTTTCTGCTTGTCCTTGGGAAGAAAGTTATCTCCTCTCTCTGAACCCCAGTTTCCTCATTTATACATTGGGGATGAATTCTCCTAAATCAATGGTTTCCAGACTTGAATTTCCAACCCTTTTGAGTTGTGTGATGCTAATGATTCTTCCTTCAAACAGAACTTTCTGCCTAATATCCAGAACAGTGTTGTGGGCCAAGCTGGCCTTGCTTGGAGAACCATGAACCATCAGCACAAAATAAGTCAGTTTGATGCTCACCTGGGACATGCTTTTGGGGTTGTGTGTGCCAATAAGTAACTCATGTTGAGTGCCTGCTTACCATATGCTGGTTTCTGGGCTGAGAATTTTAGGTGGTTCTGGGCAACTCAACAGCAAACCACAGCGTGCAGATGCAGTGGGACATAATACTCCCCTGCCTAAGGGATAACCACACCCCCCACCCAAGAAACCCCTCACTGGATTGTGGGTCTACCGTTACAGTAAGTCCTCCAAAAGGTATGGTTCATGCTGCAGTGAAAAGAGCTCCTCTGGCTGCAGGAGAGGCAGGAACTCAGAGCCCCCTTGCATCCCATCCCGTCGGCCCGCAGGGGAAGCTCCAGGAGGTACCTTGTGCTGACTGTGGCACACCCAGAGTCTGAGCATCCGTAGGTGAGCCAGCTGGTCAGCAAGTCTTTGTTGGGTCCCCACCACGTGCCGGGCACTGAGCCATGGTGCTAGGTTCAACAGGAAACGTCAACCTCACCGCTGCCCCCACAGCCAGAGCTCACGGGCTCAGAGCCAGTCCAGCAGGCCCTTTCCCCTCTGACTCTCAGGTTCAGGGGCTGTATGGCAAACCTGCCTGGCAGAGGGGTGAGGCCAGAGTTGGCACCTGGGTTGGCAGCATGACTGACCGTTCGAGTTGCTGTCAGGAACAATCAACCACTGTTATGTGCTGGTCTCAGCCTATCAATAACCAATGTTGTGGTTGGACCAGCCCTTGTGGTTCTTATTATGATTGCAAGATGCCCTCCAGCAATAACCATCAGGAAACTTAGAAAAAAATGTAGATGTATTACTTACAGGACCCGGAAATTACACAGCACATCTGGGGCCGCACAGTGAGTTCTTGGGTAGACAGAGAGAGAGAGAGAGAGACAGTTCGGGGGCCTGGGGTTCTGCTTTTATGGAGGGGAGGGGCGGTGCTGAGGATTTCACAGGCTGACTCTTTATTGGTGAATTTAAAACGTAAGGGTGGGAATTTAAAGCACAGGGAAGAGAGAAGGGTGGGTAATAGTTCCTTGTAGAATGTGTGCTTAACATGCATGAGGTCCTGGGTTTAATCTCCAGTGCCACCATTAAAAAAAAAAAAATGGGAAGAGAAAAAAAGCAACTGGTTCAAATGGTCAGTTATTGAAATCAACCAGAGCTCGGAAACAAAGGAGCTCAGCGTTGGGAGGTGGCCTGGCTCTTCCAGGGCTAATCACGGAGCTGGCAAGGTGCTTATTGGAGACAGCCCACTTTGAAGTGGATGCCTCGGCAGTCAAAGCTTAAGTGGGGCACTCGCATCACAAAGCAGAGGAACCTCAACTTCCAGGGACTGCACTGCAGTCCAGCCTGGGATGCTTTGTGAGGGGAGCTTCATAGTCAGTGGTGAGGACATTCACCACCTGGGCAGCTGCTATGCCAAAAGGCAGGGGTGGGGCCCCCTGGTAACCCAGAAAGAATACATCTAAAGAGGATTCTAGTAGGAAATTCTGTAATAATTATAGACGCAACAGTCTGAAATTCATTCTGTAGCCATTGTCTCAAACTTGAAGGGTCCCACAGTGAAACTAAGTCAATGATCTCAGGGGTCCTAGGAATTTGTTCAAAGATATGAGTAATACTGTGAACTATTTTAACTTCTTGGGCACCTTGTGTAAGTGGGTAAGTTTGAACCTGTCCTGAGTTGGTAGATTGTTCCACGTCTCATCGAACCAGTATCTTAGTCCTGAGAATAGGTCAATTCAGCTAAAGGGTCACGACTTATTACAGGAGGCAGTGATGCAGAACAATTCTCCAAGTTAGACCTTTATGGTGCAAGTAATCAGGTATTTAATAATAGACATTTCTATGGAAACGAAAGGGAAAAAAAGGGTTAATGATTGGAGAAGATTACAACCCCAGATTCTGAATTCTGAAGGCAGCCAGTTGAGAAGATTTCTAGATGTCGGGCTCAAAGCATTTTCAGATGGAATGAGGGCAGGCAGTGGCTATATGATCGGTTTCCTGGGTTGCAGTTTGAATATCTCGGTGATCATTCTGAGTAGCCCACATGGCAACAGGCACAAAGATTGTCCATAAATGAGCTGTTACGATGATTTCGCTGAAGTTCATTATCAAGCTGTCCCACTTTAGCTTGCATGGCTTTGGGAAGAGGGCAGTTTTAATTCTGAATCCAAGTCAGAAGGATTCCAAGTCAGAAAGATGGGAGAAAAACTGAAAACATTCGTTTAGAGAGTTGTAGTCAGACATTGGTGAAACCAAGAAAATTCAGCATCCAGTTCAGTTTATAGGCAGAAAACAAAACCGCAGACAATTAACAGAACTAGAATCTAATATCCATGACTGTGTGTTATAGTTTCTACTGAAACATAATTTTTTCTCTGGACAGTCACCCTCATTTGTATTAAAGATACTAAGACTAATTTATTTGCAAATTAAGTCTAGTTTCAATAAATTTGATTATTTACATAAGTGCAGAAAGACTAGTAATTGACCACAAAGGTCCTTTTAAGTCACCTTTGCTGGAACCTTTCGTAAAGAGCCTCAGATTGAACTTTTAAAAGACTCTCCAGGCTAAGAAGCCAAGCCAAGAACTCACCATCAGACTTTGCCTGCAATACCTATAGATTTGGGTGAATTTCCCTCTTCTCAAAGTCCCCCAGATATCCTGAGATCCTTGTATCTACCGGTAAGTGACCTTCCTTACTCATCTGGTAAGGCTGCTGGGAGCCCTTCAATCAAGGAACCAGGCCAATTTTTCCAAGGGTCTTTATTGGCTCCATAAAGTCAGCCTTAGTTTCTTAAGTGGTCTGGTCATATCTGAATCTGTGTCTCTCCAATATGACATTCCAGTCAAAGCCTAGGTGATAACCAATATTTCTAATTCCGTCCTGTTACAAGGAGAACAAATTCTTATTGAACTTATGCAAATAATTATACTGCCATAAGAATACTCACTGAGAGCTTCCAAATTGTAGAAGGATCAGGTAGGGAGAAACAGCAATTGTGTCATCTTTGTTCACAAAGATGTACTTTACCAAATTGCTGTAAGTCATTGTCAGCTTAAGAGAAAAAGTTTCCTTAAATGTGGAAACAAAAGATTAGAGAACCAGCAACGTTTCAAACAAAAGTCAAAAAATTATAAACAGCTTCCTCAATTCATTCCGTCCTATGTGATTAATCCTTGGTGTTGGCCTTTTGTTAGCAGTTTCCTGAGTCTAGTTTTTCCTAGAGTTCTATAAATCCTTACCCATTAAGTGGTATGATTTAACCTGTACTTGCCAGAGTCCTTTCTACAAATCTCCTTGAAGATGAAGCACTTTTGCAAAAACATCAGAGTAAAACAATATAAATGACAAAAGACTTTAAAATGCCCAAGGTTAAAAATCTGATGGAAGTTCATTATAATGCAGTTGACAGGAACTGATTATTTCTGTGACGCACACCATTTTAAGATTATAGCTGGAATTTTGGCTGATAACGTTACATATCAGACTTGTAGGCATTTTATATAATTTCTAGAAGACTCTGTTAATAACATATGTTCATTCAAAGATATTCATAAGGAAACTGTAACATTATTTCTTATTTGATAATGTTTCCCATGTGATTTAACATATCAAATAAGCCTAATTATTTTAAAGTCTCTTTTTTTATAAGGAAAGAGAACAGATTTTTTTGAGATGTTCCAAGGACCCCCTGGAAAACCCCAGAGTTACATCCAGGTCAAAAAGCCTTCATTTAGAACTTGATTTTGGGACGTATGTCAAAAATATCAAAGGTTTTTGACACTTGACTAAATGGAATCACAGATCATTATGAAAAAATGTTTAATTACCTACTTAACCAAAGTGACAAAAGATTTTAAAAGCAAATACACAAGATTACATAACTGTGAGCAAATTTTAGCTCTTTTGATTTTTTTCATATTTTTGATATTGAGAAGATGCAATTTTCTAAGTAAAGACCTGATTAAGACAATGAAGCACAGGAGATTATTTTGATAAAACACAAAATCTTTGCTTTCTAGCCAGATTACTTAAGAGGTTAAAAAAAAAAACCTTTCATAATCTCCTTTCATAATTGGAGCAAACCACTACTCCAAGAAACCTTTGTCCTTTTGGCAGATGAAAGAAAATTACGTAAGTACATTATTGATATTAAAGCTTATTTTTAGAAAACTCTTATAGTAACAATCCAGTTTTAGCCAACGTGACCACACAAGGTAAAATTCTTTCTCTCTCTTGGCACTGTGCTTAGACTACCCACAAAATCTGCATTAAACAGTAGACAAAAATCAGTCACCATCTCAAGCTAATTTTCTTGCTGACCAATTTTGTAATAAACATGAATTCATTTGACAAAACAAAGTTGTTTATCTGCAGTGTATTTAATGCTGGTGACCATGAAGACATACCTATTTTAATTAAAACAAACTTAGACTAGCTTTTATTTACCAAAGATTATCCCAGATCATGTGAACTTAAAAAACATTTGGTACACCAGAAATTGACACATTATAACTGACTATATACTTCAATTTTAAAAAAGAATGAAGATCTGAAAAGAAATAAAAATAAAAATTTCACAAGAAAAATATTAATTAAATACCAACTTAATTTAAAAAAATTTGGATTAGTTTCTGTATTTTCAAGCTTTAGGAATACTTAACTCATAAGTGCGTATTTTTAAGCCAATTAAAGAGAGCTCTTTTACAAATTAATTTTGGCAATAACAGAGGTGGAGAGAAAGAAATCATATATACATCCATAGATATACATAAACACTGAGACACAGAGACTCTGTAGCTTCCATTCCAGAATTTTAGCCGTGAATCAGGTACAACACTATAAAATTCACTAGTTTATAAATAACATTTGACTCCAAATTGTGTCTGACAGGCAGAACAAGTTAAAGTTGCCTGCTCCAGTTGCTAACGCTTTTCACTAATATCTGTGGAGATGATGTGTCAGATTTGTATTTGTATTTGTCCTTGACAAATAAATCTTAAGAAGGCTGTGGACTAGATTTTGAGCAAGAGAGCTTTTGTAGCAGTTTGTGGTTTTAAAAGGCTTCTTTCTCACCTTTTTTTTTTTTTTCCTTCAGCCTCAGGCAATTGTGGGCAGAGTTTTAGTTACCTCCTAGGGTGTTTCCTTTTCAAAGATTTAATCTTCAAGGGCCCGAGAAAGAATGTAAATTTTCTTCCCGGGGTTTCGGTGCCTTTTGTATGGTTTTGGCAGTTCCAATAACATATTGTAGCACCACCCTGTAACGAGGGGAGTGCGTGGTAAAAATAATTCTCTGGGTCAAATGGGGCCTCTTCAGAGCTGAAAATGAAGAGAGGGTCATCTGGATCACCATGGCCATGGAAATGGTAAACCCATTGGACCGGGCCAATTTTGCGCAGCAGGAGATGGGCCTCAGCTTACTGTTTTCCATTCACTGTGAGCCTCCGCAGTGATCTGTGTGATGGAGGGATGCAGCGACGCCAGGAGCAAACATCCAAGTGGCGGGGGGGGGGGGGGCGGGGGTGGTGGCTGGTAGAATACTGGTGTTTTGAGGGGCCTTTGCCTTCCCTTCTCCCTCTTCTTCATCCTAGAGGACGACCTGTCAGCTTTTCCCTTGGCGACAGGGATGCCTTATGAGATGTGTTCAGGGGAAAGCCAAGGGGGCTGAGGCTCTTGGAGGAAATGAGCAGACAGCCTGGATGGATCTTTAAGAAAATGATGGATTTTAGGGTTTTTAGAGATATTGGCCAGTTGATGCATTTTTGTGTGCCTGTAACAACCACAAGCCCCACCCCACCCGCCGAAGTAGCCAATTAGCTCCCCTCTCTCCTTCCTGCTGCATAAAATCTTTAAGAGAGATTTGAATTTCAGTTAAGGTGTGGTTTGTTTTTTTTTTAAATCTCAGTGTCTACTTCCCGATTTTCTCCCATTACCTTAATCTTCTGTGTTGTCATGGGAAATTTTTGGATGACATCACTGTGAAGCTTCTTCATAGCTGGCCATTTTCCTCCCCAGGGTTTCCCAGGAGACCTGTCTGGGATTGAGGTCTGCTTCCGCTAGTGTGGTATCCACAGGGTCTCTGGGAAAAGCCCCCAGGCATGTAGAACCTTGGCATGTTGGTATGCTGGCACTGAGCAACGCCCAGGCTGCGTCCATGGGGTTTTGCATTTACCAAGGAGCTGGTGCACCTCCTCAGGGTTCTTAGGAGGTGCTGGCGCCAGATGTTTAGGACATTTGTATCTGTCCGTTCATTTTTTTAGTAACATCACACCAGGAATGGGACCCATCTCATCCCATCAGGTCAGGAGATGAAGAGCAACAGTAATGAGAGGAGTTTTGACCACAGGGACCATAGATTTCTGTCGTATTTTCCTTCTGGCAGCCCATTGGTTTCCAGCTGTCCAGTTGCAAGGTTATTTTGATACAGGAAAACTGAGGAGCAAGAAGACAACCATGTCCCAGGTCCTAGACAAGTCCCTGGGACACGCCCCATCAAGTGAGGGTCCTTGGCTTCACATAGGAAAGAATACAACAGTGAGCCAAGGGGGCAGTATAGCTCAAATGGTAGCACACGTGCTTAGCATGCATGTGGTCTTGGGTTCAAGCCCTGGTACTTCCATTAAGAATAAATAAACCTAATTACCTTCCCCCAGCCCCTCCCAAAATACAATAATCAATGAAAATAAATAAATAAAATGTTTTTAAAAAAAGAGTGAGCCACAGTGAAGTGAAGGTAGATTTATTCAGAAAGATACATATTCCATAGACAGTGCAGGCTATGTCAGAGGCCAGAGAGTCCCTGAGGCGCGGGGGTGGTTAAAGCAAAAGATTTACACACTCCATAGGTGGAGTGCAGACCTTCTCAAAAGGCAAGGAAAAAGGACACGAGAGGCAGGGTTAGTTTTTATGGGCTCGGTAATCTCATGTGCTAACAAGTGGGAGGATCATTTCAACTACTTAGGGGGAGGGGCTGGGATTCCCAGGCACTGGGCCGTCACCTACCCTTTGACCTTTTATGGTCAGCCTTGAAACTGGCCTGGCACCTGTGGGAGGCCCATTTAGCAGCTGTTGTACTTCAGTGAGCGTGTGTTGGAGCTCAGAGTCTACCGGGAGTTGCATCTTCCTCTGTCTTGGTGCTAATTGCTGTGTCGTTCTTTTAATGGCTGTGCCCTGCCCCCTTCCTTCCTGTCTCATTTTCACTCTTCTGGGTTAGGACATGTAGTCCAGGCACAGCCACCAACTCAGTGGTGGCAGGCGGACTCCTCACCTCCAGGAGTCTTTTCTGCCTGCCTTTAGTCCAGAGCCTTTCCTTGGGCAGTGACAGAGCCTTGTGATTCAGTTCACCTCCCTTAGCTCTGCCCTTGTGGCATAGAGGACCCTTACACACATTAATCGTCGATTAAGTCCTCTATAATTAGTGGTCTGATTGGCTGGTTAGACCCTATGGCCTTGATCACACTGCTCTGGGGAGACGGTTGGATTATTATGGCAGCCATGACCTTTTGGGTCGGATACCATAGGCACACAGAACAGGGGCAATATGCAAAAGCACATTGCAGTGAGACGCACCCCCAGCAAGCGTGCCCCTGCCCCAGATGGTGCTACCCACCTGAGCCAGGTGTTAATAAGCAAGTTGTAAGCATTGCCTAGATTGATTGCAAGGGTAACTGGTGTGTGCTGGTCTCAGCCTATCAGTAACCGGTGTTATGGTTGGACTAGCCAGTGTGGTTCTTAGTATGACTGTAAGATGCCCTCTGGCAATAACCATCAGGAAACTTCGAAAAAATAAGGATTTATTATTTATGGGACCTGGAAATTATACAGCATACCTGGGGCCACACAGCAAGGTCATGGGGAGAGAGAGGTCATGGGCCTGAGGTTCTGCTTTTACGGGGCAGGGTGGGGGTGGCCTAGGATTTCTCAAGCTCACTCTTTGTTGGTGAATTTAAAATATAAGGGTCAGAATTTAAAGCATGGGAAGAGAGAAGACAAGTAGCCCAAAAGGTCAGTTATTGAAATCAATCCAGATCTCGAAAACAAAGGCGCCTCAGTGCATGGAGGTGGCTTGGCTCTTTATCTAGTCCTGTGGCTGGCAGTGTGTTTATTTGAGATAGTCTGTCTTTGAAGTGGTGCCTCTTTGAAGTGGATTCTTCAGCAATCAAAGCTTAAGTCGGACATGTGCATTCCAAAAAAGACAAACCCCGACTGTCAGGACTTACCCTGCAACCACTTACGCCCCAGATCCTGTCCTATGGCTTGCTGTCAGGTCTGCCTTTTCCAGCAGCACCCACCCCACCCCGGGATCTTGAGACTTAGAAACATGGGGGAGGCACTTACTGCCTCTGCCCTCCCAGAGCCTCTCAATCTTGGGCAAGATCCTCTTCCTCTCTGGGCCTCTGGATCCCAGCTCAGCTCCGAAGACCCCGTCCGATGCAGTGCATCAGGACCCTCGCAGCTCTGGCTGGAGTCAGGCAGACCTCGGTTCTTTCCCTTATTTGTGACTCCTTGGCCGTGGGACTGTCTTGCACAGACCTCAGTTTTCCTGTCTTCTGAGTGGGCCCACCTCTGGGAGCATGGCCGGGAATTGCTGACCAGGAAAGGGCTTATCCCTGGGCCTTCCAGAGAAAGGTGAGGAATTCTGAGAGCTGTGGGCGGCCAAGCCCGACCCTGCCTCACTGCTGTGTCTCCTCCGCAGGTGGAGTTTGCCATCAGCCGGGTCCAGATGAATTTTCTGCACCTGCTAAGCTCTGAGGTGACACAGCAGATCACCATCCACTGCCTTAATATGACCGTGTGGCAGGAGGGCACCGGGCAGACCCCAGCCAAACAGGCTGTGCGCTTCCGGGCCTGGAACGGGCAGATCTTTGAAGCCGGGGGTCAGTTCAGGCCGGAAGTGTCAATGGATGGCTGCAAGGTAACTCTCGGAGCCCCTTACCGGCCCCTCATGCGCAGACAAGTGGAAAAATGTGTTCTTATATAATAACAATTTTATACTATAATATACCAGTATGATATCTATATAATTTTTATCTTTGTGTAATAATTTTATTATAGCAGTTTTATAAAATTGCTTTTATTCACTTCCTCTCTGGGAAACTTCTGAGGGAAGACGTAGGCTGTTAAAAATTCTACCAGCTGGTCAACGCCATGTTCATTTGCAAGGCTGCTTGTGGAAGGACATAGGTCTCCTCTTCTCTCTGCCCCTGCCCTGCCAGGCTGATTTCGCCTCTTAACCTTCTGGTTATTTTCAGAGGCCTGAAACAGGGTAGACTATAGGGGAACAGGGAGACAAGAAGGTGTCTCAAATACCTGTTACACAAGATTAAACAGGACTGGTAATACACAGTGTTACTGAGGATGTGGGGAACCAACACTCTCACACAAAGCTATTTGGAAAACTTAAAAATAAATCGGTAGAGGTTTTCAGGACAACAGCTGCACATATATCTCCAGTGTATATCCAAAGCCTTAAAATTGTACCTGTCCTTTGATCCAGCAAATCTACTTCTAGAATTTGTTCTGGGGAAATCATTAAGGATGCGCACAAAAGTTTAGCTATGATGACTGTCATGACAGCTTTACTTATAAGAATCAAACTAGCAGAAACCATCTAAGTGGAGAAGCAACAGTAAAGTGCCATGGGGACATTGAAAGTTGTGACATAAGTTAACGGGGAAGTGCACGTGATATACAATGAGGACCATGATGGGTATGTGTGTACCCCTTTCCTTCTACCTTCAGGTCCAGGATGGCCGCTGGCATCAGACGCTTTTCACCTTCCGGACCCAGGACCCCCAGCAGCTGCCCATTGTCAGCGTGGACAACCTCCCTCCTGCCTCATCAGGGAAGCAGTACCGCCTCGAAGTTGGACCTGCGTGCTTCCTCTGACCTCTGACCTCCTGGCTCCTCTAGGCCTCGAGGGGGAGGGAAGAGGAGGAGGAGGCAACCGGAGGGTACCTAGGCGCAGGGGGCCCAGGAGAGGCAGCTCATCTGCCCAAGGATCCTTGAGTGGGCCCTGGCTGTTGTCTGCCCAGTAGAAGAGGCTGAGGGGTAGCAGGGCACGCAGTGTCCTCGGGAACAACTGATCCCAGCTCAGCCTCAAAGACCAACCAAAGAGCCAGCCAGAGCAAGCTGGGCCTGCAACCCGCCTGTGCCCCGCAGCCCATCTCCCAGCTCTGCGGCCACCCCCTCCCTCCCCAGCTTCCTGCCCAAAGAGCCCCACGTTCCAGCCAGCTTGAGGGAAGGGGGCATTGCGTCAGCTGGTCCCTGCCAGGGAGCTTTGATGTGCAATATTAGAGAGGAGACATGAAAAAAGGAGAAAAGGAAAGAAAGAAGTATATATATTTTATTTAAACAAACACGAAGAAGGTGCGTTACTATTTTTTTTTTTCACCTGGGAAAGAGGTGAGAAGGTGAGAGAGAGCAGCCGGGGGTGGGAAGCAATGGATGCTGAGGGAGAGGTAAGGTCCTTGGGGCTGGGGGTGCCCACGTCCGCTACCTCCCACTGTGAAATCGCTGGTGCTCACAATTGTCTTGTAGTGTATGTGATTTTTTTTTAAGGAAAAAAAAAAACAACCCTATTTAAGATTCTGAAGGTGCTACCATTTTTGCCACAGACTTTGAAGAAACATTTGGATGTGGGGTATCATCCACGTTTTTCTCTCTCCTCCAAATGACAAAGTTTGGGGAATTTTAGTAATTTTCCTAGCATCACCCTTGTGCTCATCAGGTAATCTGCTAAGGAGAGGGGAGGAAATGTAGAAGGGAAAAAAAAAAAAAAAGCAAAGCAAAAAACAAAAAACAAAAAACAAAAACAAAAAAGAACCAGAAACAGAAGTAGAAAGATTTACTTTTCAACTTATGAACTTTAAGATCTTAAGCCAGAGGGAGGCCTGAGCATGAAGGATTTTAACTTGACCTTTCATGGTCCTGGAGGAAAGTTAGGCTAGTCTTGGAGGGTGTGATCTAGGCTGGACAGGCCTGACCTTGCAGCTTTGACCTTGAAGAAACCAGTTAGGAGACGGGCGCTGGGTCAGGGCTGGCCTTGGAGGTGGAACGTAAATATGGAACCATCTCAAGAAGCCACAGACCATCCCCTAATGTCCTCCCTTCCTGGAGCTTGTCTCTTGCTTTTTCATTGTCATTCAATTCTGTAAAAACCCAACAGTCATTAGCTCCAAGTGTAAACGTGAGCTGAGGAGAAAGGCTCCTTATGGGAATCTTGGAATTCAGCATGGTAGGGCTGTTCAGGGTAATCTGAATTGTCCTGTATCTGCAAACCAGTCAGCACCCAGGTTGGATTTTGACGTCTTTTTAACTATGGAATTATTTTTATAGAAGGGGGAATTTTATGTGAAAGTCTATTTGTGTCTTTTTTTTTTTCTAAAGTTGTGTCTCTTTGGGAATTGGATTTGATTTTCATTATTTAATACCTCACTCTGGCCTCCACAACTTCTTATCTCCATCCGCCCCCCTACCCCCCGCCTGCTCGGATGCTCCCCGGAAGTGCATTTTCGTAGCAGCTCGGGTCTCATCTCAGCGCTCCGTCTCCCCAGCCGCCAGTCTCCACCTGGCCTCTGTCTTGTTCTGGGGTTTCTTTGCTGTCCTCATTCATGTCTCTGTCCACATGTCAATGTGTTAAAACCCCAATGGGTTCCGTTTCTCCTTTTCCCTTCTGGATTTTAAATAAATATTTAAAACTGAGGCAATGGAATGACACATCTATGGCCGTGTGCTTCTTTGAAAAGCCTGGAGGAGGGTTTCTGGCTGGGCTGGGGGAGTGGGGGACAGATGCTCAAAGGATGCCCTGTTTATTCTGCTCTCCTCAAACAAAGGAAGGGGTACAGGGAGAAATATGGCACCTTGAGGGGGCCCTAAAAGTGAGGGAGTCAGGTCTCATAAGGTCCTTTGATTTCTTAGGGCTGCTGTAGCAGTACCACAAACAGTACCACTAGTGGCTGAAAACAACAGAAGGGTCTTCTCTCCCAGTTTTGGAGGCTAGAAGTGTGCTGGAGGCTAGAAATCAAAGTGTTGGCAGGGCCGCTATCCCTCTGATGCCTCTAGGGGAGGTTCTTACTTCTTCCAGCATCTGTGGCCCACCAGGTCCTTGGTTAGCAGTGACGCTGTTGCTGGTGGATGTAACCGGTGTCTAGGTTCTTGTCCTGTCCCAGAAAGAATTCAGAGACAAGACGCAGAGGTTAAGAAAGTAAAAAGTGGGATTTATTAAGGGATGGATAGTACACTCTAAGGGGAGAGCGGGCAGGCTCAGGTGAGCGGCTGCGCTGAGTTTCTTTGGCAAGTTGGTTACATAGAGTGTAAAAATGAATGGGTAGAATATTCATTGGAGAGGGAAGGATTTGGGGTCATATTCCCTTATTTTCACCCCAACTCCACCTTCCAGAAGGGAGGGAGGGATTTTGTCCTTATTTAGTCTGGATGGAAAGTGTCATGGCCTCAGTGCGTGGTGGATACTTCTAATCTGCAAGGCTAATTTTATTATAATGAGGGCCTCGTGAGCAAAAGGTTAAATTTGGACACGAGATTCCTATCTTTCCCCACTTCTCTTTATCGGCCTGGGCCACTCATCACCCCAAAAGGTGTGACCACTTATCAGCCCAGAGGTTCCTGCTTTTCTTTTTCTGCCCAGGGACTCCCCGGTGCTCACATGACACATGGTTTTCTGCATTTGACCTGTGTCTTTCCTCTCTGCCCAGTTCCTGCCATTTGGCCTGCGTCCCCCTTTCTCTGCTTGTATCTAGCTATCTGCCTGCTCTAATAGCACCATCTCAGTCTTGGCTCCGTAGTTACATGACAGTCTCCCTGGGTGTCTCTGTAATCGTAACTTTTTATAAGGACACCAGTCATATTGGGTGAGGGCCCACTCTAAAGATCTCAACTTACATCTGCAAAGACCCTTTTCCCAAAGAAGGCCGCCTTCACAGGTAACGGGGTTAGGACTTCAACAGATCTTTTGTGGGGACACAATTCAACTCATAACACACAAGGAGGCGGTCTATTGAGGGTTAACATGAGCAGCCCCCCCCTTTTTTTTTAGTGTGACAAAATACAAATAACATAAAACTTACCATTAATGACATTTGGTACATTCGCAGTGCTGGGCAACCATCATCACTGTCTAGTTCCAGAACATTTTCATCCCCCAAGAATGAACCCCATACCCATGAAGCAGTCACTCCCCATTTCCCCTTGCTCATGCTCCCGGAAAACCCCAAAACTTTGCTACTACAGATATTTCATGTAAGTGGAATTGTACAGCATAGGACCTTTTTGTGAATGACTGCTTTCACTTAGCATAATGTCTTCAAGGTTCATCCTTGTTGAAGCATGGATCAGTACTGCATTCTTTTTTATGACTTAGTAGTATTTCATTGGATGGCTAGACCAGATTTTGTTTATCCATTCATCCATTGGTGGGCATGTGGGTTGTTTCCATCTTTTGACAATTACGAACGATACTTCAATATGAGCAGTTCTCCCCTGTGAGATTCTTGAGAGACAAGACCTACTTGGAAGAGGTGAGTGAGACTCTGGGAGACAGTGTCAGCCAGAGTTAGTGAATAAATACAAGACACCCAGATAAATTCGAATTTCAGGTAAACAGTAAGTTTGTTTTTTTAGCATAAGTATGTCCTATCCAATGTTTGGGACAGCATATTGATGGCTACAGGATCCTTGTTGACTGATATGGCAGGCAACATTTTTCACACTGGGCCAGCTCATTCCCAGAAAGTTGTTGGCGCCAGAAGGCAGCTCTTCCCGAGTCAGCAGCACCTGCAGTTCCCAATCCCCTATTGCACAACTCAGTGTCCGGAAACATCCAAGGTGGACTTCCCCGGGGATAAGCCCAGGCCTGTGTTTGCTCTGTCCACAGTGAATGAAGCTTCAGCTGTGGACAGTCACACAGTCGTGTCTTACAATGACCAGCAGCCTGGTGCTGGGGCTGCGAGAAGGCCGGGCAAGAAGGGGAGAGGCCGGCAGGTGGATTCAAGTCTCAGCATCCTGAGACATGGTCTTGGGGGCGGGCGGGGGGGGTGTTCTCTCTCTCTGGACTTCAATTTTTCTCCCAGAAAAATTGGGGGTGATATGCCTTTCCCTGCTTGCCAACCACAAAGCAAGCTATTGTTCTGTTGACTGAAAAAAGATGCACAGCTTAAAAGTTAAGAATAATGTTTTATGTGGCAGACTTTGTGAGGACTACAAACCTGGGAGGCAGCCTCTCAGATTGCTCTGAGCGACTGCTCCAGAAAGGTAGGAGGAACCAGGATATACAGGAGCTTTGCAGCAAACACCAGGTAGTCGGAATATCAAAAGATTACTGTTAATTAAAGAAAACCAGACATCGCAAGTTAATAAACGTAGGGCTTTTCTCCGTATGGGAAGATGTCAAAGTCTGGGCTCACTGAAATCATTCCTTTGATATGCACCTTAGCTATCCAGGGCCAGTACTCTGTTCTTTCCCATCCCGAGTCCCCTCAGGGCTAACTGATCGGGGCAGCTATAGTGGCTGAAAGACTATGGTCACAACATCCTTGTTTTCTGCCTTTTGTCTACTGACAAAGCAAGCGGTATTCTTAGTCCATGGCTCCATAATAATAGGATTAAAGTTAAAAGTGAATGATATTCAACTGCTTTTTGACCTATAATAATCCATAGTCTCACCTGGTTCAACCCCGAATAGCACCTTTCAAAATAATGACAGCTACAACTTCTCGCACACTTTCTGAGCCAGGAGCCGTGTGGCGTGTGATCCGTATTTGTCTCATGCACAGCACTCGGAGCCATGTGATGTTGCCCTGGCTCTTCAAATGGAAGGACTAAAAACTGATGTGAAGAGGTCACATCAGTTGCCCAAGATCACAAAACATGATTTGAACTTGAGTAAAACTTTTTGGGTATTTCCTCAGCCCAGACATGAATTTCCTAAGGACTGTTTGCTCGGCCAGTGGTATTCTTGTGGTTGCTCACATAGAGGGTCACGAATTAGTCGTCAGACACAGAGCACAGCCCTGGCCTTGATGAAGAAATTTGTATAAAGTAGCTTTCTCAGAAAGTGAAGCATTTCAAATGGGTGCATTTCCCTGATTATCAAAACCTCACCTTTTCACTGTGTCGCCTTACCCCTCTGAGCTGCTGGCTTCCTCATCTGTCTAATAGGGAAAGTATCCTATTTTCCTGAATCTAATGTAGACATCTTTTTGCATTCTGATGTCTTTAGAAGTGAGATGTAACCTGCAATCACTGAAGTATTTATGTAATGCAGGAGTCTGTCTTTCCTTCCTCACCACCACCATTGAACAGATGGTAATGGTATTACAATAGGGAGACCGTTAGAAGCAAATTTGTTTCATTTAATATATAATTCACATAATGTGAACTGATTGAATTTGCATAACAACCCAATGAAGTAGGATTTGTTGTTATTATCCCCATTTTACAGGTAGGAAAGTTGAGGCACAAAGAAGTTAAGTAACCTGGTCAAGGTCACACAGTTAGCAAGTGGTAGAACCAGGACAACACTTTACTGCCATCCTACACAGCCCTGATTGCTTTTCGGCCCTTTCTTTCTTGCCAGGCTTCTCTTGACATTGTGCCAGGGACAGATGGAGGGGCAGACTGAGGAGAGTGCCCAAGACCTCAGTTTATGGAGGTACTAAAGCATCCTTGAAACGTAAGAAGATGGAGAAGATTGTACTTTGTCAGAGTGATTTCTGGGTGTGCTTGGAGAAACGCCTCTTGGGAGGAGAGTGAGACCCCCAAGGGGCAGCCTGAGAGTGAGGATGCTAAGTACCACTTCCCCCTTCCGAGGGGATGCGCTCCGCTTATTCACTGTATTCATTTCTCTCCTCTGCTCACAATACTCCTGGCCACCAAACGTGTGGCTTTTCTCCCACATCGAGAGATTCTCCAACTCTCCAGATACCAGCTGGTGTCCTACAAATCAGTTCAGTTCTGACACTGTTACTGAACCGAATTTGGGTTCACTCCTCCCACGTACAGCAAAGCCAATCTACTGACATCAGGTTGTGGTGAAGAAAAGTCCAGTGTTCACTGCAGGCACCAAGCAGAGAGAATGGACGTTGCATACAACCACACATGGCAAAAAAAAAAAAAAAAAAAAAAGATTCTCAATATTACTAGGAAGCAAGAGCTGCTGTTGCAAGAACTTATTGCCTTAATGCTGAGAAGGAAATGCGAAAGTTAATTAACTTGTCATTCCTCTTTCTGTTGTCGAACCCAAGTTCATATGTGCCATGCACCATGAGGCCAAACTGAAACATCGGAGTCTGGAGCAGAGAAAGTTTTATTAATCAAAGAGGCACCAACACAGAAATTGGGAGGCCTAGACTTATCACAAATCCATCTTGCAGGCTGTCCAGGGCTCAAGGCTTTTTTATTTTAATTGAAGTACAATTGATTTACAATATGTTAGTTTCTGGTGTACAGCATAGTGATTCAGTTACACATATGTATTCTTTCTCATGCTCTTTTTCATTATAGGTTATTATAGGATATTGAACTTAGTTCCCTAGGATCAAGGTTTTTAAAGGCAAAAAGAGTAAAGGGGTGAGGGTTGTAGGATGCGTGATCAGCGTGTGGACCTTCGGATGGGTTGGTGGTGAGGTAACAAGGTGATGTTTTGGGAATCTCAATCATTAACCTTCTGGTTCCAAACACAGTCTAGGGTCTACGTGCTTGTGGTCAGCGTGTAGTCACCATCCGCCACCTGGGTGGGGCTTTGAGTTTCTGTAGAAGAACTCAGAGATCTGCATCACATAGTTATCTATATCCTTTCAGGATGAACTAGGAGTCCTGTGACTCTATTGTCCTAATCATTAACTGATGGGCCTGGGTTTTGGAACTCAAAGAAGGCCTAGGAGACTAAAGCCTCTCCTCACTTCTTTTTTTTTTTTTCTTTCTATAAACAAGAAATGGAAGGGCTTTTTATTTGTTGTTTTTTTTTTTTTTTGACCCGGGAAGGCCCTGCAGCATCCTGCTCAGTTTCATTACCTCTAAGTCCATTCAAATCCTCCCTGAACTCTGCCAAAGTAGTGTCTGTCTCCTATATCAGCAGGAGCATCTCCCACAAACCCTCAGGACATTTGGATACAGTACCCAATGTTTCAAGGACAGAGTACAAGATGGGAAGGATTGTCCCCCTGGGACCTGAGCAATGTGGGTCACTCTGTGCCAGTACCAGCCACCAGACCCCAAGTGACAGAGGTGTTAACGTGCTGTTGAATAAACTTTGTGTATGCGTGCACGTGTGTGTGTGTGATACAGGGCCCTCTAAAGCCCTGGGCTCCGGGTAGGAGCCCCAGTAGCCCAGGTCTAATGGTGTTGCTATCCCCACACAACGTTCAGCAGCTCCTTGAAATAAACAGTGTCTTGAATCTGTGAGCAGTTCCATCATCTCACTCCTGGACCCAGCAACCTCCCACCTACTCTGCCAAGTCCATTCTCCTGTTCTTGCCCGACCTGTCCCATGTTCTTCTCACTGCAGACAAACAGAGTCATCTTTCTAAAGGGCAAATCTAATTATTTACCACCCCACGCCCTCACCCTCTGCACCTCACTTAAAATCTTTCCATTTCTCCCCAATACCCACTGAGTCCACTGCAAACCCCTCAGCCTGGCTTCCATGCTCTGCAGCTCAGGTTCCTGCCAACCTCCCCAGCATCGGTCCCCGTCACTCTGACTCTGACCCCATCACACCCTCCAGCCACATAGACCATCCTGGTCCCTCGCATATCAGGCTCTCCCTTACCTGCACTCCTCCCGCCTGAGGAGCTCCAATCACCGCTGCAAGACTCAAATTAGGGCAACGTAAATTCAAAACACTAACTGAGCTGGCAAAAAAAGAAAGAAAAAGGAGGGAAATTCTAGTTCTGACAAGCACATGGAGAAAGAGATCCGTTTCGGCATTGCCAAATTGGGGCAGCGTTAAAAATCGTTAATATTTTTTTTTTTGGTTTGTCATGTTTTTGTTTTCTCTGCTTTTGGGGAGAGGTTTTTTTTTTTTTTTTAAATCAACTTGAGGTACAATTGGCATACAATAAAATGCACGTATTTTCAGTGTCCAGTTCAAAGAGTTTTACAAATGTGCATACGTGTGTAACCACTACCACAATGAAAGTATAGAACTTGGTCATCTACTTCAGAAAGTCCTCTTGTGCCCCTTGGCAGTCAAATCGCCCTTCTTGCTTTATGCAAGCGCTGACCTGATCTCTATCATTGTCATTAGTTTCGGCTGTTCTAGAACTTCGTGTAAATGGAATCATACAGTACTCGCTCTGTTGAGTCTGGCTTCTTTGGTTCTGGATGTTTTTGAGATTCATCCATGTTGTTATATGTATCTGTGGTTCATTCTGTTGCTGTTGCTAAGTAATATTCCACTGTATGAAGATACGGGTTTGCTTTTCCATTCTCCTGTTGAAGGATATCTGAATTGTTTCCAGTCCAGGGCTATTTTAAATCTCACTAAAGTCTTGTGCTTTAAAGATACATGCTTTTCTTTTGAAAGAAATTTGGACATTCTCTGACACATATTGTCAGAGGAAAAAAAAAATCACAATTCGAAATGCTACAATTATATCTCAATCCAGCTGGAAAAAAATAAAGTTAACGCTATTGATACAAAGGCAGGACATGATTAAGGAACTTAGAATCCAGGAAGTGGATGAAAGGTTGTGTATCCATTCAAATCACACCTGCCGACTACACTGATACATGCAAAATTATTCAAAATATACGAAATGAACAAGCGTACAAAATTGTGAGCTCATCATAAGACTTATTTGAAAATACTTATTGGTACCAGTAAAGATTTGACCTCATCATGTAGAAATGCAAATAGGCAGTAGAATTATTTTAATTTTGTTTTTTTTCGGGGGAGAGGTAATTAGGTTTTTATTTATTTATTTTAGTGGAGGTACTGGGAATTGAACCCAGGACCTCATGCACACTAAGTGTGCACTCTACCACTGGGCCACATCCTCCCCTTGGCAGTGGAATTTTTTATTCTGTGGTATCACTGAGTGTCCACTGTATGCTGGGCACTGTTCTAGGGTTGGGAATATATTGGTGAAAAGAGAGGCAAGCTCCCTGCTCATATAGCAGGGGGTGGAGACAGCACAGAGATAATTTCCTATTTTAGATGCTGGGAGTTGGTTTAAGTAACTCATTTACTGGAAATAAACATTCAACTTAGGAGCCTCTTTCTTTTGGAAATGCCCCTGTCTCCAGGATTGGGTTGGGGCCCCTCTGGGCTTTTGCTTTTTCCCAGTTGTCACCACTCTCATTTGGAATTGAACCCACGTTTGCCCTCACCCTCATCCCTAAACCCCTCTCCGACTCCATTCCCCCCACACCCCATGCGAGCCCGGGAACTCTCTAAGTTGCCTTCAGCATTTGATTTATGCTGGGTCCCTCTCAGGTCTTGGTGCTTAGCAGGGCAGGAATTAGATGAAAACAGGAGCATTTGCTTACAGGCCCCTCTATCAAAATGTAACCGCATTAACTAATATCAGTCCTGGCAACATTCACCTTGGCTTTGAATAGGCAGAACTTCGGACCTTTGTAGTCCCTCCAGGTCAAGGACCCAAATCAGACCTGGGCTTGGAGGCTTTACTTACAGCTGGCTTTGCGGGAAGGAGGGAAGGTTTTTGTAAAAAGGCGTTTCCCAAGAGCTCGCCAGATTGTGTCACAGCCAGGGCCTCAGGATCCCGCCCACAGCTAGTTTAAAGGACACTGGCACCCTCCAGCCCCCAGTTTGCCTGGCTACAGGTGCCTCCCGGTCTCAGCATGGCACTGCCCTGGGCCCTTGCAGTTCTGAGCCTCCTTCCTGTGCTGGATGCCCAGAGCCCGGCGTGTCCCAATGTGACGGCGCCACCCATCACCAATGCCACCCTGGACCGGGTGAGTGCCTGAGTCCCTGAGCACCATGGGCAGCTGCCTCCCTCTCTGGGCTTCCCTTTGCCCTCCCAATGCCGTCCTTTTCTCTCCTGGGTCCTGGGGTGAAATTCTGACCAGGCTCTGGAGGCACTTCTGTCTCCAAACTCAGACGCTTCATTGCAAGTTTCCTCAGCTGGGGACAATTCTGTACTGGGCAAGGAGGGGCTGTCCAGGGGTGGTAGGGGTGAAGGGAGATGCCTGGTCCTCCGAGTGAGCTCCTGCCATCAACTCCTCACCCGGGGCCCCAGTCTCTTGGTTTGCAAATTGCCAAGTCTCACCCCAGCTGACTGTCAAGGATTCGGCTGCCAGCCTCCAACACCAGCTCCTGGCTTCTCCCCAGATCTCTGGCAGGTGGTATTATATCGGCTCAGCCTTCCGAAACCCTGAGTACAACGTGTCGGCTAGATCGATCCAGGCGGCTTTCTTTTACTTTTCTCCTAATTACGTGGAGGACAAGATCATCCTCAGAGACTACATGACTATGTGAGACCCCTACACGCTAGCTCACCCCCAGCCCCAGATTCTGGCTTCCCTTCCCAGCTGCAGAAGGACCTGGAGGAAGTCTGCCCCTCCTCCTGGCCTCAGTTTTCCCACTGATGGACTGGGGAGGGCTGACTCTAATTGCCACCCAACTCTTGGCTCTCAATGACTGTGATGCGTGGTTGCCACCTTCCCCTTGGTCATCTTACTCTTTTCTCCCCACTTCTGTATGGCTTTATAGTGGGAACAAGTGCATCTATAATACCAGCATCCTGACGGTCTATCGGGAGAATGGGACCATATCTAGGCATGGTGAGGACCAGCCCTCATGTGCAGGGCAGCTGTATGGAGTGGGGAGACGGTGGGTGGACCAGCCTAAAGGAGGGAGTCCAGGGCTAAGGCCCTGGGGGCTTTGGGCACGGACAACATGGGACAGGCTGACTTACTTCTTGTATCTGTGGGCCCAGTGCCTGTACATGGCAGAAATTGGTAATAACTGCCAACGCTTTTGAGCTCTTACTATGTGCCTGGCACTGTTTGAAGTACTTTACGTGAGTTAATCCCCTTACTACTCACAAACAACTCTAGAAGAACATTACGGTGATCAGATGAGAAAACAGAGAAACAGAGATGTCAAGTAACATCTCCAAGGTCACACAGCTGGTAATGAGAACAAGGATTCAAACCCCAGGCTGGCTCCAGTCCTGCCTTTCTGTCAACTACTTACCCTCCAGGAGCTAAGGTGGCAGCCTCTGTTGGGGAGGCAGTGTCTCACCATCACCTGTCTGAGCCTGATTTCCTCATCTGTAAACTGGGGAGAAAGGCCCTGACAGCCATGGTCCATGTGAGGCACCTCTGACTCCACACAAGGAGAGTGCTCAGTGCAGAGCCTGGTGCACAGGAGGAGCGAGGGACCCATGGCCCAAGGGAACCCTTGGTCTTCGCTGACTGGCTGTGTGGCCCAGGGCACACCCAGGTTCCTGGCCGTGTGGCCCTGGGCACACCCAGGTTCCTGGCCTGGGAGATGGAAACCGTGGTATCAGCCCCACAGTCTCACCGGAAGCTTTCTCCTCCAGAGTCGGGCAGAGAACACTTTGCTGACCTGCTGTTCACCAAGGACCCCAAGACCTTCATGCTTGCCAACGCCAGGACAGACGAGCAGAACAAGGGGCTGTCCTTCTACGGTAGAGCCCCCCAAACTCCTACTCCTCCCAGGCCTCACCCCAGGACCACTGTTGCTCGGGCTAGACCCCAAAACCCCAGCCTTCCCCAGTCTCCCACGTAGGCCCCCCAGCATCCTCACCTGGCCTCCCTGCTCCCTCCTGCAGCGGACAAGCCGGAGCTGACCCAGGAGCAGATGAAAGAGTTCCACGAGGCCATCTCGTGCCTGGGCATTGACAAGTCCGAAATCACGTACACCGATCAGAAAAAGGTGAGCGCGAGGAGGACTGGGCCCTGCCCTGAGGGTGAGCCGCCTGGGGCAGCCCCAGAGACCCAGAGAGGGGAGCTGCCGGTCAAGGCTGCACAGCGAGGCAGGATATCCTGTTTAAGCACCTGCCTCACTGCAGGGCCCACAGCGGGTGATGAGAGGCCAGGAGGGAAAAGTCACAGGGCAATCAGGAAGGATGCCCGGAGCAGGTGGGGAGGGCTGGGAAGGCTAACGGGAGGGGAAGAGCGTGGCCAAGGTGCGGCAGTGGGAACTTGGGAAAGAGACACACGAGGGGAATGATTCTGCACCGCTGCCTGCCACACCCCAGGCTTCAAAGGCCCACGGGATGGGGAACTGGTCTTGTGGTTTTCGGTGTCACCTAACCTGCAGGTCCAGGACCACCGTCCTGATTTTTGCTATCACTGAGAATTCCCCGTGTTGTCGTGATACATTCCTTTAAACCTGCGTTAAATGAAATGCTTTACTTGGTCTTGCCCTACACGATAATATCTGACATCACAGAGAAGGTGATGAGCAGGTTACACCCTTTTGGCTGTACATGAAATCCGTTCCTGATGATTAAAATAAAAACATCTCCATCTGTCTGCCATGGGAGGTCTTTTCCTGTGACCCCCCCATGGCACAAACCATCCCCCCACTTTCGGGGACCCCAGGAAAGGGCGTATGATCACAGGCCCAGGAGCTGGCCCCATCTACTGCTGGAGGACCTCGGGCAGGCCACAGGCTGCCCCAAGCCTCACTCTCATCACCCACAAAGTAGTGTGAGGAGTCCAGGGGATCCACAGAAGGGAGTGGCAGGTCATAAGTGCTCAGTATCTGCCAGTTATTAAGGGTTAGAGGTGAAAAGGCTGAGACTCAGAGAGAAAATGACTTGCCCAGGGTCACCCAGTTAAAGCCCTGCTCGGGCTGGTCCACAGTCCAGAGCCCGTTCCACTCTCCCCACAGAAAACCCCTTGCCCTCCCCATCTTCGCACTTTCTCCCCCTGTCTTCTAGAATCTGTGCGGGCCACTGGAGAAGCAGCACGAGGAGGAGAGGAAGAAGGAAAACGAGGGCTCCTAAGAGGACACAGTGCTGGGTTAGGACCTTGGGGGACTTTGGGGGCCCATCCTCAGCCCCTCGCCCACACTTTGTACCTCAGTTCTTTCCCTCAGTTGCATCAATAAAACTTCTGTATTTTGTACAGGCAGATTGTCTTTTGCTCATTTGTCCATTTGTTCATTCATTCATTCATTCATGTTGTGCCCGCCCTGTGGTGAGCCCTGGTTAAAAGGGCCCCTGTTATAACACCCAGCACATGTGCCAGGATGGATGACGACATGCACTGAGTGCTATGGGAGCCCAGCATAGGCAAGGTTCCTTCTCTAGTACAGAAGTCTGGGAAGGCTTCCTGGAAGGGGCTTCTGAACCAGTCTAGAAAGCTTGATAACACCTGCTGTTTCTGCTGCAAGCCAAGGATCTGCTTGAGGAACAATGAGGCAGAGGACCCCGAATAGGCATTCAGTAGATAGAAGGCCGTGAGGGCTCAGGAGTGTGGTCCAAGCACAGGGACATCACCCCAGCCATCTGGGGAGGTGAGTTGGGAGGGACCAGACTGGAAGCAGGAAGACCCATGCAGAGGCTGCTGTGAGCATCCTGGTAGAGGCAGGTGCCTGGGCCATAGCAGAGGCAGGATGAGGGAGACTCGGAGGACTTGGGGCCAGGCCAGACGGGCTGTGTGTGTCCATGAGGTGTCCCTATAGTGCACACCTCCACCCCGGAGGCGGACAGGACACCTAGGGGTAAGATTGGTCTCTCAAAACTAATCATTCTTGCAAACATGTTTGGAACCGTTGCGATGGGACCATGTCTGAGGCGGTCCACTTGGTGGCATAAGAACTGAGCATCTGAAGCCAGGAGTCAAGCAAGGAAAGCCGGCCTCTTGTAGACCCAAAGGCTTTATAATATACGGTCACGTGAGGGAAGCAGCAACACTCAGGTGGCAGAGAAGTTGGGGGTGAATTACTCGAGTAATTCCATGTGCGAGTGTCCTAAGCCTTCTAGAGTGACAGAACCATAACCCTGGCTCCTGACACCTCACACGCCAGAGCCCTCCAAAGAGCCAAAGACCCAAGACTCCAGCATCCTTTGTTCAAAGCTGCATCCATGCTACATGCCCGGGGCACTGGGGCTGTGACACTGCCCTGGGCCTCCACCTCGGGCTCCCCCTTCCCATCCTGATATCCTGAAGGGTGTGGACCTGGAGGCTCAGAACCTGTAAGAAACCTTCCCATCTCAGTGTTAACTCTCAGCAAGATGCCATTTTCAACTCTACTGACAAGAATCAGCTGAAAAATAAAACAGAAATGGGGGGCAGGGTATAGCTCAGTGGTAGAGTACGATGCTTAGCATGCATTAGGTCCTGGGTTCAATCCCCAGGACTCCATTAAAAAATATCAATCAATCAATCAATCAAACTAATCTCTCCCCTAAAAGGGTCCTGGAGGCCAGGGAGGAGCAAATGAGACGAGAGAGGGGGAACACCGAAGACAAGCTCAAGCAGGAGTTGGGAAGAAAAAAAGTCACGGAGGTTTAGAGAGAAAAGAGCAGTAAGGAAAAATATGGACTTTGGAGTCAGACCATTGTGAGTTTGGGCAAACAGCCCACTGGGACCTCAGTCTCCTCATCAATAAAATGGAGGCACAGAGGGGTCAGTACTTAGCTGTTGTTGCCGTTTGCTGCTAAAAGGAGCACTGGAAAGAGTCCAGGCTCGTGCTTTGCGGACCCCAACCTGCTATGTCTCTTACCACCTCTGGCCTCAGTAAAAGAGGCTTGGCCAGACAGTCTCTCCAGGGAGGCCCCTCCAGGTGGAAAGGTTTACTGTTCTGAGGTGGGAAGTGGGAGACACAGAAGGCACCAGAGGGAGGCAGGAAGAGTTGGAATTGTGCACCCAACTGGTCCCCTGGGAGAGGGCTCGGCTCAGCACCAAATCTTCCGCCCCACAAACCTGACATTAGAAACCACAAGTCGATGACACACCACAGATATGGGCGGCTTTGGGAATGTTTTGGGGGTTTTTAGGGGCCTTCGTTTCTTAAGATCAATATTCATTCTTCTTTATTTGTCCTCATAATGAAAATAGATTTTTAAACACCTCAAATATACAAATATCACTGATGCACATACATTCCAGAAAAGCTGAGGTATGAGCTGCTACAGGGTCAGGGAGCAGGAGGTGGCCTGGCCTCAGGGCCACAGGCCAGGACCTGGCAGGTAGCTGGCCACTGGCCCAGTTCCACAGGGATCCCCGGGAGAGAGCCTGGGGTGAGGTACCGAGGGGGACTGGCGGACGGCTTCCCGGGCCCTCTGCGGGGTGTCTCCATCCCAGCAGGCCTGTGGGAAAGCCTCTTAACCATGGAGAAGCTGGATGCCTGTCATCCTAAGGTATCCCAGTGGCTTCAGTCACTGATCACCAGTCACCAGAAGAGAGGTCCCCAGCCTCGTCCTTCCCAGAGACGCCTGCTCTGGAGTATCTGGTTGCAGCTGGTGGGTAAGTTTTCACCAGAAACCCTGGCCCTGTCCCTTCTTCTCTGGCCTCCTAAGAAGGACCCAAGGCCAGGAAAATGTCTCAGTTTAAAAAAATATCTGTCCATCTGTAGACAAAAGACATATTATTAGCTGGCAATGGACAAGTGCAGGACTGGAAGACTCCCAGAGGCGGTGTCTGGACAGAGGCGACCTCGATCCCAGCACCAACCGCAGGGCTGGGCCCCAGGAAGTGACTTCTCTTGATGACAGTTGACATGCCTTCCGTTCTGGAAACACCCAGGCTGCGCAGGCAGGGCTGATGCGGAGGGACCCCGCCCCCATGAGGGTCTGCAGGGCCTCCAGCAGTGGCTCCAGCTGGACCCTGGCCCAGGGGACGACAGCGGGCTGCCTGCCCCTCGCCATCCGTGCGTCTCTGAGCCTTGAGTGGAGTCAGAAGAGGCAGGAGCCCCGCAGGCCGCGGGCCTGGCGCAGGTCGGCCGACAGGGAGCGGCTCATGTGCTTGGTGGTGGAGCGGACGCTCTCGGCGGCCTGCACGGCTCGGCTCAGGGCCTTGTTAAGCTCCTCCAGGTCCTCCAGGTCCAGCTGGATGGAGCGCCGGGGTCCCCCCGCCGGCCGGGAGGAGGCTGCGGGGGGCCACTCGGCGGCCGGTCGGGCTGAGGGGGCTGAGGTAGGTCCTGGAGGCACATAGAACCTGGGGAGAGAGGTAAGGGCGTTCACCAACTAAGGAGAGGGTGGCTGGTTCTCAGCCCCAGCTCGGCCCCTGGCCCCCATTCACTGAGTCTCAGTTCCTCATCTCTAAAGTGGGAAAAATAAACACTTCCTTTTGAGGGATGTGTTGGAGGGATGAAGGAAGATAAATGAGAGTGCCTGACCCAGAACAGGTGCTCAGAAATGGCTGGTTCAATTTACCTGACCACTGAACCAGTACTAATTGACCACATACTATGTGCCAGCCAGTGTGCTAAGCCCTGGGGTTACCATGGTGAATGAACTACATGGACCCTGCCCACCACCTTCTTGGAGCTTCCAGTCTGAGAGCCAGGTATCGGAGAGACCAGGATCGCCCTCCAGGCTCTGGAGCAAGCCCCCTTTATATATGGAGTCTCATTTGTCAAGTGCAGAGCCCTGGAGAAACACGATAATAATGGATAGGATTCTGCAGGAGTGGGGGTCTGGCTCCATTCATCCAGGCAGCAGGCAGAAAGGTGTCTTTTACCAGCCTGGTCCTGCAGGAATGTGGGGTGGTGTTTAAAATTTCTGGAGAAAATGAGCTGACGAGCTATGAAATGAAGTACAGATTTCTTCAAGAAGTGACTACTGCATTCATCGGAGGCCACCAAGTGTAGGGTTCAAGGAAACCTGCACTGGGCAAGAAGAGGGTGTGGCACCTGTGTTGTGGAGTAAAGTGTGTAGGAAAGAGGGGGACAAAGCATTTCACCTAAACAGAGCAGAAATGGGTTTGAGAGGACTTGGCTGCAGACATTGATTGGTGTCTTGCTTGCCACACTGTAAACTCTGCTCTTATTCCTGATTTTCCACTTCTTAACTTGCTCTAATTGTACAGTGTGAAAAAAAGGGCTTTGTTAGATCTGCATAGACGTCCCTTGGCTGAGACAGTTTCTCAGATTTGCCTTATTTTCGACCAACAAGCACATGAAAAGATGCTCAACATCATTAGCCACCAGGGAACTGCAAATCCAAACTACATGAGATGCCACTTCAGACCCTTCCCACCCACTGGGATGGCTAAAATCAAAAAGATGGGAAGCAGTGAGTGTTGGTGAGGATGTGGAGAGATCAGAACCCTCAGACACTGCTGGTGGGAATGTAAAATGGTGCAGGCACTTTGGAAAGCAGTCTGGCAGTTCCTCAAACAGTTAAACACACCGCCTAGCCCTGGGCTGGCATCCCCATCCTTGGTACCCATGTGCCAGGCTCTGAGACCAGTGCTTTACCAGCACAATCTTGTGTATTCAGTAGGTACTATTATTCAGTAGGTACTTATTCATCTGAGCAAAGTGAAGCTCAGAGAAGCTGAGAGATGCAGGAGGTTGCCCCAAACCCGTCATTCCGCTGGCCACCTGAACGAAGGACCCTGAATAAGCTACTTTACTTTCAAGGGTTCCATTTCCCCACAGAAAACAGCCATATTTGGCTACTTCCCAGGGCAGATCCAATAGGAAAATTCAGGTTAAATGCTCTGTATGCTCAGTGCTCTGTAAATGTCAGCTACGGAGGGCTCTCGCAGAGTCAGAGAGCTGGAAGGGGCAGTACTGGATTCACACCCAGGACTAATTAGCTCCCAGTAGCTACTGATACATACCCAAACGAATGGGCTTTTTGAAGCCAATTCCCTCCTTCAGGGATGGACTATCTGGTGTGACTACTGGGTTCCCACATACCCTTGCCTTCTGATAATTTGATGACCAGCTTGGCTTGAAAGTTACCCCACAATCCCCCTAGGGCAGAAGCTACAGAGCAAACAACAATCAAGAACCCCTCCAAAACCAAAAAAATGCCTCCAGGCTAGAAAGCCTCTGGCGCAGAGTCTATAAGGCAGCCTCCCAGCAGGTGGCAGCACAGGCCCGTTCGGTTTCTAAGGGCTTACTGGCCTCAGCCCTGAGTATGCTGTCTTGCTGATGGGTAGCTGGAGCAATTTTAGGGCATCGTCAGCCCCAATTCCAGTAGCATTAGAAGCACTTTGGTTACTGGCCACCTTCTATGTACTATGGGCTTTCCATGCATGGTTCATTTAATCCTCATCACAACCCGTTTCACAGAGGGAAAAACTGAGGCACAGAGGAGCAAAGTGACTCTCCCAAGATGATACATATGGCTACTGCTGGCCTTGTCTGTCAGGGCTAGAGCCCAGAGCCTTTCCTCTTCCCGATGGCCTGTCCAGGCCTGGGGATGGCCTCCTAGTTAGTTCTGCTCACATGTCTGAGCCTGGAAGGATCTGGAACGGCCTCAGAGCCTGGAAGGGCCTGGAATGCAAACTCAGAGCTTTATCCTGGTTCCCCAGATTCCAAGCAAATCCTCTCCTGCCTGACAAGTTGGAGCATAGGTGGGTGTTGCCACTGCCCCTGTCAGAGGCCTGAGCACACAGCACAGCCTCTCGGAACTGCGCGAGTGGAGGGATGCTTAATGACTCTCCTGGACTCGGCTGAGGGGGTAGCGAGAAACCGCCTGGTAGGCCTGAGTCCTCATGGGGGACCAGAGCTGGATGGCGCCTCAGCCTCTGCTCCCGCCAGGCACCAGCCCTCGGGGGACTCTGGCCCCTCGCTGCCCACAGACATAGGCTTCTGACGACACACCACCAAAGAGGCCTCCTGACCCACTCATTTTACAGAGGGAAACTGAGGCATAGAACCAGCTCATAACAGTCAGGGTCCAGGCGTCTTTCCCCTGCACAGCCCTGTCATGTTGAAGCCATACTTCCTCGCTTTTCCTCTTACTAATGACAACATTGAATGGTGGCAGCCTTTGCTGGGATGACAAAGCTGCCATTTATTCCCCAAAGAGCATGTGCTGGCACTGCACCACCAACCCCACAAACACCTCCTGGGGTTCTTGCCTCACTTAATCCTCACACAACTGGACATGACTGAGATTCTCACCCCATTTAACAGATGGTGAGAGAGAGGCCCAGAGAGGAAGCAGCTTTACCAAGGCCACAGCGCTAATAGGCGGCGGGCAGGATTCCAGTGCAGCTCGGACTCTAAAACCCGAACCACTTCTGCCTCGACTGTTGTGTCTTTTCTGTCTTGACTGATGTTACATCCAGATCCCTGTAAAAAGTGAGTGCTCATCCTGCTGTGGGCCTGACCAGTACATCTGTAAACTGCCAAGGCCATCGAAAATAAGGCAAATCTGAGAAGCTGTCTCAGCCAAGGGGAGCCTGCGAGATGTGACGACTAAATGTACGTGGCATCTTGGATGGGATCCTGGAACAGAAAAAGGAGTTCAAGTGAAAACGAAAGAAACCTGAATCAGCTATGGACTTGAGCTAATAACCGTGTATTAATATTGGTTCACTAATCGCACATGTATCTATTAAGGTGAGATGTTAATAATAGGAGAAACTGTGTGTGTTTGGGGGGCTATGTGGGAACTCTGTATTATCTGCTCCATTTCTCTATAAATCTAAAACTGTTCTAAAAACTAAAGTCTATTTTTTTAAAAAGTGAGCGAGCATTTGCACAAGGAAATGGAAGATGATTAGGATTCTGGATTCCCACGAGGCTGTAAAGAGGGCAAAGCCTTCTGCCAGGCTCTTTCACTTCTGGTTCCTCAGTGCCCAGCACTCTCCCTGGTACACAGGGAGCATCCAGAGTTTGCTGAGTGACTATATGAGTGTTGTGAGGAAACACAGGAGTACTTAGTGCCCGGGTTCAAAGCTGCCCAACTCAGGTCTGAATGCTAATTATTAAGATATTCAGACAGAGAGACTGGAGGGTTGGAATGGAAGATTCTTACACAGTGGCTGATGGATAAGGCATGACGGGGACTGAGGACACGTAGGCAAAGGCAGGAGGGGTTGGTGCTGAGGGCGCGGCAGCCAGATACCACAGTCCAGGGGGTGGCCGGGGCGGCGACTCTGCCCGCTTGCTCCTCTGCTTGGGGCTGGAGGTTGAAGGTGTATTTCTTCTGGTGGCGGCCTTTTCTGGTCCTGACAGGGAAAAACGTCAGAGAGACACAGGCTGGCCACTTGGGGAGACCTAGCAGAGAACAGAGGGTCTGCCCAGCTCCACCCACCCTGTTAGAGCTGAAGACTGGGCCGGCCACGCTGGGAGTGCCTGGCTTTGGGAAACAAACGCTTGTCCAGTTTGCTCCATCCCAGACTGGGCAAACAGCCAACCCAACTAAACCTGCCAGGGCCCTGAACCAGCACCCAGAAAGCTGGGGGAAGAGACGGAGCCACCTGTCCCTACCAGAGGTGGCTGAGTCTGGGCCATCCCCCTCGGAAGGGGACCCAACTTGACCACACAGCGGACATCGCAGGGTCTCAGTGGGGGACGGTCCCGGTGGGCCCTTGGTGACAGTCCCGCCTGGAAGAGGAGGAAGAGAAGTCAGGAGAGGATTACGTCCAAGTCCTCGGGCCTGGAGCTCCCCCAAAGGCCTCCCGCAGCACTGGGCTTCCCTCAGGGACCACTGCGGGAGAGACAAGCTGCCTCCACTGGGTGACAACAGTGTTGATGGCAACTATGACAGTGGGAGGCATTCAGTGAGCCAGGCCCTCTGCTCAGGGCCTTCATGCACTATCTGATCAAATCCAACAAGCCATGGGGCTAGCTTCTATCATCACTCTCCCATTTTACAGATGGGGAAACCAAGGCTTCAAGAGGTGGAATAATTTGCCCAGACTCAGAGCAGGGAAGCCATGGTCCTCTGTCTGATCATAAGCCCCGCACTCCTGACTGCAGTCCCTGCACCTTGGCCACTCTCCACAGTGACACAGTCCCATTCTCCAGGTGGGACTGGCCCAGCAAGGCACCAGACCAGGGGCTCAGCAGGGGCCTACTGGAGTAGGAGGAGAGTGGGTTCCCTTGCTCTGTTCCCATGCAAATCTTCAAAACCATATCTGGTGAATTCTAGGGCCCATCTGCTTCTCCTTCAGGCCTGAGTTCAGCCTTCACTCCCCCTGGGAAGTCCTCCCCCCACCACCCCAGGCTGAGTTATGTGCTCCCCAGCCCACCCTGTGCCCCTCCATCCCAGTTCTGACCACTCTGTTTTGTCTGCTTCACTGAGATTTGGTTGGGGACAAGGCCTAGGGCCCAGTATGGGAAGGTGCTGAATGAATGAATGAATGAATGGTGGAAGCTTGTTGGGAATCTAGCAAAGGCAGAGCAAGACAGTGAAGAAGAGTCAGGGCTCTGGAGTCACAAAGACCTGGGTTCAAATCCGGTTCTATTACTTATAAGCTGTGTGCCCCTTGGGCAAGTTACTTAACCTCTCTGAGCCTCAATTTCTTCACTCATAACGGGCAAAATAATAAAATGGGCAAAGCCTACTTCATAGGTTTGTGAGGATTAATGTTTATAAAACCCTTAGCATTATGTCTGTATACAGTAAGGGCTTAATAAATGACCACCTCTTTCTTAACAGATGTGGCACCTGAGGCTCAGAGAAGTTAAGGAACTTGCCTAACGTCACACAGTATGTCAGCGGCAGAACTGAGACTAGAACATGGTGTCCATATTCGCAGGCCACTGCTCTCCCCGGGAAAGGATGGGGAGTGGAAGGAGGATGGAGGGGAGACAAGACATAATGATCACTGCCAGCCCTTTGGCTGCTTGCACTCCTCATCAGAAACTGTTAAAATCATGTTTATGGTTTTTCTGTGTCAAGATGAAGGAGGGTGGCTTCAGGCAATAGCACCTGGAGCAACAGGTGTGAGAGCAAGACGCCCTGGGAGGGCTGAGCAGCCCAGAAAAATCCCATTCCCTTATCTGTACCTGAACCCGCCACTGAGGCCAGGGCAGCCCATGTCTCTCCCAGTTGCACCCCACCAAGAGCAGGAAGCTGCAACCTCAGAGCCCTGGCCGCTTCTCCAGGTACCTTCCCCTACCTGGGTCCTGGGTTCTAACAGGTCGGCACTGGGGACAGGAGACTGGACCACTACCTCTTGGGACTGTCTTTGGGGTCGAAGCGTGGTACTCCTGGCCTGGGGAAGAAACCAGAACAGTCGTGTTAGCTTTCTGCATGGATGCAGAATTGGGGAGGATTCAAAATAAGGATCTCTCTCCTTTTCCTCCACATGGCTTTAATAGTCTCCCTCTCTCTCCTTCTGTCGTGCACATGCACACACGTGCACACACACTACATGTGTGCATAAATACGCACATATTGAAGTTTGCACGTACATATACATAGAAAGACACTTATTTGTCTTTTTATTGTAAGCTCTCTCCAGATTCCTGTTTCAGCTCAGATCCCATTTAGGGACCAGCTGCCTAGTTCTTGACACACCAAAGCAGTCAACAAACCCAAGCTCAGTCAGGATTGCAAAGGGGGCCAGGAAGACATGATAAGCAGTGACAAAGCGTGGTACCACTCCCCCAGACCCCGGCTTGCTGGTTAGGGTTAGAATGGCCCGGGCATGGGGTCAGTGGTATTTCCTCTGTGTCCCAAGCAGCCGGAAAACCGGGAGAGTCATCCTGTGGGCTTCACAGTCTTGCTGGGAGGACGGAACGGGGCCATATCCATGAGGCATTCTGCCCAGCGCCGATGGGCAGTGCTCGAGGTAATCAGAAAGTTGGGTCTGCACCTGGCCCTGCCATCCCCTGCCTCGTCCATCCTTCAGTCTCAAATAAGACCTTCAGAATGTTGCCTGATTGCTTATCTTTTTTCTCTCCCCTGCCATACAGGGTTCCTACTTTATACCCTGCGTGTGTTGCACTGGGGCCCCTGAACGCACTGACGCTCTCACTTCAAACCCTCGTCTTCTACCTGCTCCGTTCGGAGACATGTATCTCATTTCCTTCCTTGTCTCCAGCGCTCAGCCGTCTGGCTCTAACAGCCCTCCCGCCTAGTGAGGTATGGGTGAGAGTCACGTCTATAATTTACTGACTGTAATTTACACACTTACTATAATTGCTGATTTGTTATTGTTGTCTCTGCTATGCAGTCAGATTCATGAAAATAGAAGCCGTATCCATATTTGTTTTAACGTTAAACGCTTTGAAATCCTACACTGTGTCACCCTCAAGCCTTACTATGCGCCAGGTACCTAGTTCATGAGACACAGGGGTCCCCTGGGAATTAGAACCTCAGGGTAGGCCAGGGGTAGGTGATTCGGTGTTCACTGTGTTGTCCAGGTCCTGTGAACAGCAAGTGCTACCTTCATGATTGACAGCTGAATGGGCTTCCCCAGAACCAAGCATGGGCCCCGACAAAGGGGAGCCCTCACACACTGTTTGCTGGACGAACGAATGAACAAACCATCCAGATTCACAGAGACAACTCTCCCCGATGTTTCTGTATCACAGAACTCGTAGAGAAGGATAGTATTTCAATGGCCCACTGGCTAAACAGAAAAGGCTTCTCATGACAGAGACCACCCAAGTGCCCCTCCCGGCCCACCTGTGTATTGGCCCCGGAAGGTGACCCTGTCTGGACGTCCGGTGCCTCCCACTCTTCTCGTTCCAACCCAAGCTGCCTGAGGGCTGTCCTCGGCGGTCCTGCCCTTCTCAGAGAACAGCCTGGGGGAGGTTGGCTCAGATTCGGAACCTGGGGTGGGAAGAAGGGCATCAGAGGGGGCAGGGGGCGGGGCCACGTAGCTCAGGGGACGGGAGTGGGCGTATCACATGTCCAGGCTGGGCAGAGCTTGGTTTTTAAACCCAGATCTGCCCCTTAGTAATCGCAGATGGGGTATCTGGATCCCCGAGCTTGTGCTAAGTGCTTTGCCTGCTCCGTGTCATGTACTCTCACAGCAATCCCAGGAGGCAGACGCTATAATCATTGCACTGTTAGCTGTCACTTAACTGCACAGGGCAGGTAAACAACCAGACCAAGGTCACACAGCTAGGAAGGAGTGAGCTGGGGCTGAATCTTGGCCGCTGATTCCAGAGCTGTGTTCCTTTAGGCAAGTCCCCTGTGCTTTTGAGCTTCTATGTCCTTATCTGCAGAATGTGGGTGATACAACCCAGCTTGCAGTGAAGGTTAAGGAAGATGACACACATATGCACAAAGCCCTTACAGAAACCGTAGCACATAGTAGGTGCAAAGCATACGGTGGCTATCACTGGAAATGCATGGTGTTTCAGAGCAGCACAACTACCTAAAAAAGACACACAAAAACCTTCTCCGCGTTTCCTCTAGGACTCTTGCTGTGGTCCCTGACCACTGAGCCAACATGCCCAGATGGCGGCGTACAGAAATCAGTCCTGGCAGATGGTCACTTACTCAGGGACAGTTGGGGCACCTCCCGAGGCACTGAGGAGGACCTGGTTCGCCGCCTTCCCGCAGGGACAGCTTGCTCTGCACCCCCAGGCTCACCAGACAATCTCTCTGTGGATTTGCTAGTAAGAGGGAGAGAGAGATGATGTCACTGGATGAGGCTTCATGCAGCCTTTAAAGATGATCAGTGAAAAGGCCAACCCAGAGAAATGCACACAGAAAGAGGAGAGCACAAAAATCAAAACCAAAGACTCTGGAGTCAGACTCACAGAAAATGGCCCTGAGCCTCTCTGACCCTCAGTTTCCTCATCTGTCAAATGGGGATTATAGGAGCAATTACTTCAGAAGGTTGTTGGAAGGATTGTGAGATGATATCCATGAAAAAACCTTAACCTAGTGCCCTCCAATAGAAACACTCAGAAGTTAATTAAAGATGATTTTATAAGTCTTAATAAGTGAATAGCTACTGAGTGAGTGGGTAAGAAGGTGAGCATCCTGGAAATGTTCTAGCTCCTCACTTGGCTAGTGAGTCAGAGATGTTCACTGTATCATGCTTTAGTATTAACACATATGTTTCATATATTCTTTTATGCATCAAATATCACACGGTAAAAAAAGAATGTAAGAGTGAATGAATGAGTGAGTGAGTAAGTGAGAGCGGGGTGTGGCTATGCCTGAATCCTCAAGTCTGGGGAGAGCCAGAGGCCGGCCACCTCTACCTTCTGCAGCTCCCACGAGGGCACAGGGATGGGAGTTTGGGGTCACCCACCTGCCGTAATGGGAGCCCCACGTGGCCGAGGAACCCGCTAGCCGGTCCCGGGCCCGGGCCCGGGCGGGGCAGTCGAAGCTGGATGCTGGGCGTGTTGGGCTGCCCTGCGGGGGCTGGTGCAGGCTGTCCTCCAGCCGCAGACGGAGCCGGGATACCTCCTGTTGCAGCTCGCGGATGGCCTGGCTGGGGTGGAGACAGGAACAAAGAACAGACACACAATGAACAGAGCTGCAGCCACTGCCAGGGTGCTGCCCAGATGCCCCGGTCTTGGTCCCTTTCCAGCAAACACAGTCCAACCCTGCTGTCAATTGATTCTCGAACTTCCTCGTGTGTCCACCTCTCTGAGTTCCTGCTCCTGCACATTTGGGGAACAGAGCAGAACTTTCTTTGAGGTTTACCCAACCTAGCATGCGGAGCCTCTGAGTAACTGCTCTGAAACACCAGTGACAAATTCTCAAGACAGAGGTGAGGACGCAGAATGGAAAGGGCATTGGCTAAAGCTGCACTTTAAATTTTGAATTCTGACCTGCCTCAGCCCCTGGGCTGCCCTCCTCTTCTTCTGCCTCCGTCCATAACTCGAGCTATCCATCCAGGCTTGGTTCCTTCCTGCCCTTCGCAGCGCCTCCTTCCTGGGTTCCCCCAAACATTTCCTATGTTGTTTAAGACCATCTCTTTGCTCCTGGCAGAAGATGCTTGTCTGTCTGTCTCCCTAACCAGACAGCGAGCCACTGGCAGGCAAGGAGCGGTCCTCCCCATCTCACAACCCCTGAGAGCCTTACACCTCATAGATGCTCAGGGAATGTCACTGAATTGGCATCCAGGCTCCAAGAGGGAGCAAAGTAAAGATGTGTGCACAGAGAGGGGACAAGTAGACACACCCATCACCACATGCATGTGAACAGACTGGAAGCTGCAGGGGCACTATCTGCAAGGCTGCTGTCATCCCAGGGAAGCCTCCAGACAGCCCAACCTGTGACTGGCAAGATATCTCATGAGCCGCTAGCACTTCTGGAGTAGATCCTGTTTGCATTTCTCTCCACCCAGCCCCTGAATCTCTAGAGTCTCGTTCTGAGGGCACCGCAGGCATTGCGGCAGCCAATCCCACCCAGATACCCTTCCCCCAAACCCTGACACACGGGACATCAGAGGCTGGGCTGGGCTGGGCGTCCTCCAAGCCAATGCAGACTCTACGTCTACTTCTTGGATCGGCTTCTGGGGCGGTGGGGGAGGTTCCCCTCGGATTAATTCTTGCCTGGTGGCCCCGGGATTCGTGGGTGAATGTCTCCTGGTGCCACCTCCAGCAGACATCAGCTCTCAGATGGGTGTGCCAGGAGCTGGAGATCTCTCTCTGGCTGTGCCCTGGTGCAATGTGCGTCCAAGGGCAGTTGGTTTCCTTGGCAATTCCCAGGGAGACTTTTGTTAGGGTTTCCAAGGCAAATCATGAGGGTGGCAGCCACAGGACTGTGAGAACTCCAGTCACCAGTTAACCCCTGAAAGGCAGGGCTGAGGCTCCGTGCTGCACACAGGACTGGGTGGCTCTGGCTCCAAGTACAGGCCACAGGCTGCTGAACGAGGGCCTTGGACAAGTGACCCCTTGGGTGTCAGTTGCCCTCTCTGGCTTGTTTCTATCAGGATCTCTGTCTTCCTGACTTAATCCTTTAGTGCCTGAGTGCCAGCTGGCACTTAAAATTCATCTTTCCTTGCAATTTTACTCCCCCTCCTAGGTTCCCCATCCCCGCCTCAGCATCCAGCTGGTTGGCCAGCCAGCAATCCGAGTTATTCTAAACCCTTCTCCTTCCCTGAACCCCCCCAAAAGTTAACCAACTCCCAATGTGGGCCCAATGCCTAATTATCCCTTCTCAAATGCACCCCCCTTTCCTCCCCACCGGCCCCATAATCTCTCTCCTGGGTGAGGCAGCCTTCTCAGCAGCCCCTGGCCTCCATTCTCACCTCATAGTGGCCAGAGAATTCTTTCTAAAATATAAACCCAACCATGCCACTCCCTTGCTTAAAGTTGCCCTCATGGTCCTTAGATGAGACTTTCTATTTTTTTTTTTGAGACTTTCTATATTCACAAGTATTCAGTGAACACATTCTCTGAGCAGAGCCATCATCCACACCTCTAGCCACAGGTTTGAGTTCCTCCAAGATCCCCAGGTCTCCCCTTCTACCTCTCTGCTTCTGTTAACACCCCACCTCACACTTGAGGGTCAGGTAACATAAATGTTTGGTGCTTAAAGGTGGCAGATGCTCTCTCACCTCTGGGCCTTTGCACATGCTGGTCCCTCAGCTGGGGATACTCTTCCTTCTGGCCCCAGCTGAGATACCATTTCCTCCGGGAAGCCCTCCCTGAAGCCTCTGACTGGACTAGATGCCCCTTCTCTGTGCTCCCACATTCCTTCGGGCCTGTACCATCACTGTACTTATCATGCTAGGGGTGCAAACACCAGTTTCTTGGCCCATCCTACAAGATGGTGAGCCTTGTGAGGTCAAGGACTTTCTTGTCCACTATTGTATTCCCAGGGGCTGATGTACTGTAGGCAAATAAGCCTCTAATTCCTATGCTGATGTCAGAAGAGACTGCAGGAGGACTTATTAAATTCAGGCCTGGAAGCCAACACCCCAGCCCAACAAAGGCATGTGATTGCTTATTGGTCAAGAGCAACTCAGAGGAGGAGTAAGAGGACTGGCCAGCTCTTTTCCTATTGCTGTTTAATGGAGCAAGGAGAAAACTTTCTCAGTAGAAAAACTGCACTTGGATTAAAAAGAAAAAATTGAAAAAGCAGTCTCTTCTCAGTTCATACAATGAACGCATAAACTGCAGGAAACACACCCCTGGGGGGTGCAGACCTGTCTTGGAAGGGAAATGTTGCAGGGAAGAAGAGGGGTCCTAGCAAGGTGAACTTCTAGGTCATTTCCCACTGGCTGGAGTAGTGTGTTCAAAGTCTATGAGGTCTATCACCGAGGTCCCCCGGGAACAGTGCTGCACTGGGAGGCAGGGTGCCTGGGCCTGTCTGGCCTCAGCACAGCCACCACTGGATGGAGGCCCGAGGAAGCCCCTGTCTCCTGCAAGCATCCCCCTCCCATCTCTGTGATGACCTTGAATCTGCAGCGCCCACGTATCTGACTTACTCTCGCCCTGTCCTGGTGAGGAGGAAAGTGGAGGTGGTCTCTGTCGGTCCACGGGGTGGGACAGCCTCCACAGGGGCCGGAGTCGGGGATGGGCTGATTGTCATGCTGTGGGGAAGCTGTTCAGACATCTGCCTTCGCCCCTTGAACTCTGAGCCAGGAACCGCTAGGGAAGCAAAAAGAGACCAAAGTGAGTTTATGCAGAGGGGACTCTACGTGTGAACTTGTGTGGGTGGAAGGATGGAGGTGAAGAGATGGGGCCCAGCTGAGTTTGCAAATGAAGTTTGCAATGACTCACTGACCTTAAAACCAGAAGAAGAGGTGGTTTTTGCTGGGAGCTTGGGGTGCAAATCTGGGCCTGCAGATCTGCTTGTAACTAGATTCCCCCCGCCCAACCCAGTCCACCATTTCAGCATCAGATCCAAGTCTCCAGGGCTTACCTCCTTCAAAGAGCTCCTCGCTCCTTCTTATGGGCCCCCAGATTCTGGGCATCACTGTGTTGTTCTGGGACCAGCTTTGGAGCCTCCAGCTCCCTTTAAAATTAGTCCCACCTCTACCTGTGTAAATGTCTTTTGGGGGAGCGTTCAGAACTTTAACTAGCCTCTCAAAGGGATGGGCGACCAGAGGTTACAATACGCTCATCTGACCCATGCATCTGAAACAATGAGCTCTTGCAATATTACTCAGCAAATATAGAAAGGAACAAACTATCGACTTATGGAACAATCTAGATGAATCTTCAGAAAATTATGCTGAGTGAAAAAGAAGCCAATTCCAAAAGGTTATATCCTATACGATTCCATTTATACAACATTCTCAAAATGACAAAATTATAGAAATGGAGAACAGACTAGTGGTTACCAGGAGTTAGGGAGGAGGTGGAGGCAGAGGCAGGAGGGAAGTGAATGTGTCTATAAAAGGGCAACGTGAGGGATCCGAAGGTGGTGGAAATGTTCTGTATCTTGACTGAACCCATGTCAATATTTGGTTGTGACATTGCACTATGGTTTTGCAAGATGTTATTACTGGGGAAAACTGTGGGGGAGGGCACTGAGGATCTCTGCTTATCATTTCTTACAACTGCATGTTAATCTTTAATTAAACTTTTAATTAAAGTCTAATCAAAAAGTTTTAAACGGTGAACCTTAAAAAGAGGCAAAGGAATATACGTATGTATATGTATGACTGAAACAGTATGCTGTACAGCAGAAATTGACACAACATTGCAAACTGACTATACTTCAATTAAAAAAATAATAAAAGAAATTTTTTTAAAAAGAGGCAAAGCTAGTCTGAGGGGTCAGAAGTTGGAACAGTAGCTACCTTTGGGAGGGATGGGAGAGACTGGGAGGCGCTCGAAGGGGGTCTGCGGTTTGGATTATGTTGAGTTTCTTGGTCTGTGGTCACTTTGCGAAAATTCATCAATTGATGTTCTTTCCTGTATGTTTGTCTTACTTTTTTAAAAAAGTTCACATGCACTTTTTAAGGTTAAAAAACTAAATCATGGATTTTATAGACATGGGAAGTGTGCATGACACAATGTTCAGTGAAAAAGAGGTTATCAAACAGTCATGTATAATACCCCATTTCCGTTTGAAGTTTATGTGAACAAACACACACACACTGGCATAGAAAACAGCTCACAGCTTCTACACCAGAACATCAGCAGTGACGGTTTTTAGCTTATTGTTTTTCCTTTTGTTCCCTTTTGTCCACCTTGTCTGTAATTTCAAACTTTTCTACAATGACCCTGTATGATATTTTGTATCTTAAAGGATAATGCAAGTTTTCTTGTTAGTTTGATTCTTTTTTTTAACCCATGCAACCCCCCAGGTTCTGGCCAACCCAGACACGTCCACTCACCCATCTCGGCCGCCAGTGCCCGCTCCAGACAGAAGCTGGACGCCCTCTGCCGGAGAGGACTGTCCTGGCCAGACGGGGGCCTCTGGGCTCGGCTCCTGGGTGTGCTGGGCTCAGCGGCTCTTCTGGGAACCGGAAGACCCCTGGTCTGGCGGTGGGAGGCTGCGTCTCGGGGCTCAGATGGAGTGAAGGGCTGGCCTAGTGTCCCTGGAGTACTGGGGGACCATGGAGGGAGAGACATGTTGAGGTCACACAGAAAGAGGCCACAGCCTCTGAGCCCCTCCACATGCTAAACCACGAGTTCCCACCCTTTGGGACCTGGCACCCCTGGGAGTACAGTATTTTTGCAGATGCAGCCCCAGGATACCTGCGATTCTTTGTAAAGTGCAGTGCTGTGCACCTGGCCTACTCATACATTCAAAATTATAAAGTTCCATTTAGTTTTTAGACCATATACGAAGAAATGGAATTTGTAATCCCTTCTTCGCATGCAGCCCTGGGTGGCCCGAGGGGCCTGCATCCAGCTTTGGAGGCTGTCACTCTACATGGTGGCTCTGTCACCCCACCCTTCACCAGAGCCTCCTCTACCCTCTCTCTCCCCTTTGGGTTCCAGCCCAGTCTCCTCCCAGGTAGCCGCCCTGATTATCCTTTATCCTTGTCTTCTGCTCTCCTCACGCCACCCTCGCTATAGCTCTTATTTACTCATCATTTCATCATCCATTTGCTCAACAAATATTTATTTTCCTGTCTGCCGATAACTGGCAGAGTAATGCTGGGCAAATCAGTCAGTTTCCCTCTCTGAACCTCAGCTCTCCTCTATCAGTAAGATGTGGGCAAGGACCCATCGCTGAGGGGATGAACGGCAGGCTCTGAGCATGCTCAGACCATCTGCCCCTGATCTGGGCTCACAGGCACTACACGAGGCATGTGACACTGACAGTCCCGCGGTGAGGGTCCCCAGGATACCTGATGTGGGAGAGCCGGTGCTCTGGAGTCTGAGTGAGGGGCGACACTCTGCTGGTTTCTGAGCCCACAAAGCCACTGTCTGTCTCGGGGGATGCCATCCAGGGCTCCTGAAAGAGGCAGTGTCCCTTTAATCTGAGGAATGTGCCCGAGGCACACTGGGAAACCCTTCCCAAGCCCTGGCCTGAGGCTCACATTCCTGGCCCAGCTCCCGACATCCAGGCCCCGGGTGTGAGGGTCCTCGGGTGCTCAGGACCCAGCACGAGCTCCAGGCCAACAGCAGGGACTCCACACCCCAAGAGGACCCTGAGCAAGTCCCACTTCCCTGAGAAGTGGGAGCCAGGGCCCTTGGAAGAGATACTGTGGCGGATTTCCTGAGCTGAGGAATAGAAAGAGGAGGAGGAGAAAGCAGTCCCATGGAGGGAATGGGCGTCTCATGTCCACGCGTCTTCCAGCGTGGGCCTGGAACGCCGCGGTCCGAACTGACTGCAGAAATGCCCAGGCCCAATGAATGGGGAAAATAAAATTAGTCAACACGCACATTTTCAACGCACTGCGTCTTATGCAAGGAGCAAAGATCACAGACAGCAACACAGGTGCCTGCCCTCGGAGTTCATGGTCTAGTGCAGTCTCCTTACCATGGGCTCATTAGGACCATCAGTGTGTGTATGTGTGTGTGTGTGTGTGTGTGTGGTGTGTATACACATGCCTACGTCTGTGTCATTCTAAGGGAGGATCCATCACATAAGTCACATTTTCAGAGTGATCTGTGACTCCTACAACAGTTTAAAAATTGCTATTCTCATGGTACAAATGGCATGGAGCCAAAGACTCCCCTCCTCTCCCCCAGCTGTGCTGAGCAGGCTCAGAAACATACAGGCGTGGTGCTACAAGCTCTCTCAGAGGAGGACAGGAGCTCCCGGCAGAGGGACAGGGGCACAGGCAGACATGGCAGAGGGGCACTGGGCCTAAGCCCTGAAAGCTGGGCAGGACTGTGACTGGCAGGGGCGGGAGCAGCAGGCATTCTGAGCAAAGGCCTGGAGGCAGGATGCTCCGGGAGGCGCAGGGCACTGAGGCTCTGAGCTCAGACCCCTTGTGGACACTTACCTCCTGGTGGGGCCCACCAGCCTGGCACAGAGACTTCTGTGGAAGGCGCTCAGAGATGCCACTTCCCTCTAGGCTGGTCAGACTGCCCTGGTGGGACGCCACAGAGGACTTGGTGCCCCGAGGGTGAGGGTGCCTGCTAGGGCCTGGAGGAGCTGCCCCGGCTTTGTCCAGGCCTTGCAGGTGGCTGTCTCTGGCCATGGATGCATGGAAGTCTGCTGGCTTCACGGGTGCCATCTGCTCCACAGTCCCCCTGGCAGGGAAGGAGAGGCATGCCAGCCCTGAGCTCAGGCAGGGGCCGGGCGGCCCTGTCCCAGGAGCAGCCATGCAGTCCAGGGCACACGCTCTGGAGTCAGGCACCCCTGCACGCCCACCCTGGTTCTGCCATCTTCTCGCTGTGTGACTTTGGGCAAGGCACCTCCCCTCTCTGAACCTGTTTTCTCAACTATAAAATGGAAATGTCAACAAAACCCACTCAATACACCGCAGCGGAAATAGTGTGGAAACAGATGAGCTAAGGCATCATTTCCCAGGCTTCTGGAATTTGCCTTCCATCTTCCCTATTCCAGCCATTTCCATCAACTTCAATCTACTTAAAAAGACTTCATGTCACTATTATAAATAGAAGACCAGTATTCTGTGTTACAGATAGAAGCTAACTTTGGAAACAAATACAAGAACATGAAAACAATATAGTTACTGTCTGGAGCCTGCTAAAGGTTGTGGGCCTGAGGCCTGCTTGCTTGTTTCCTCTCTTTAAAGGAGGATCAAGAGAGGCACTGAAGACTTAATAACCCTAACTGAGACTTTCTCCTTGATGTATGTGGAATGTCTGAGATTAGAAAGTGGGTAATGTTATTCTTCATTTTTTAATGGAGGTACTGGGGATTGAACCCTGGATCTAAGCATGCGCCCTACCACTGAGCTATTCCCCTCCCCCGAGAGTAACATTATTTAATGCTGCATCTGTCCTACCAGACTTCCCATTCCCCCCCCCAAATAATTTCAAGTGCTATCAATAGTATACGGTCCATGTTTTGAAGAGACACTGAGCTGAGTCAGGAAAGCCATTTCTAACGGTGAAGAGCTGTCTAGCTCGTTCTGACAATTACCACCCCTGTGGTTTCTGAGTTGGTATGGGACAAGCAGGGGAGGCTCACGGACATACTCGAGGGAGCCCCTGTGACTTCTCTCAGCCTGTGCCGGGAGCTGCCTGGTGGGGAGCCTGGTGGCTGCTGCTTTTCCCGGAGCTGGAGCCGGCCCGTCAACTTCCAGGGTGCGGTCCTGCCCTCCCGCCTCCTCCTCCTCCATCCTCATGGCTTCTGGGGGGGACTTCACACTGAGGTACCTGCGGAAGAACACAGAGGAGCGTCACTGCTGCCCAGCAAGGCCAGCAAGATCCAGCCACTGGGCCACACACCCTGGCCCTGCTCCCGGTGGGCACTCACCGCTCTAAGAGACCATGGAGATCCTGCTCCACCTGCAGCTCCTTGTGCCTGAGTGGGCCCGGGAGGCCAAGCGGCCTGTCTTCTACCTCATTGCTGGTAGCACTCAGATCCAAGTTCACGTGCAATGGGTGGGGGCCAATGCTGGTGGCATCGGGCTGGGGCCAGAAAGGAGGAGGGGCAGAGAGTCAGCAGATACCTAAACACCACTTTTTAAGGATCTACCTTATGCCAGCTCACGCTGGGTGCTGAAGAGTAAGAAATAGGTTAGAGTCACTAACCCACCACCCTTTTATGTGCGCACAAAAGGGAGGGGCTGGACCATGTGGTCTTCAGTACTGGCTGCCATTAGTTGAGCCCCTGCCATGTGCCCGGCACTGTACAGACATCTCTTCACCACAACCCCACCAGTACGTACAGCTGTTACAAGCCATCTTACAGACAGGTAACTGAGGCTCAAATGACTTGCCTAAAGTCACACAGAAGGGAGGAGCAGAGCCAAGATTTGAACCCAGACTTCCTGCCAGAAGCACCTCTCCTGACCCACTCCATTCCAATATGGACACCCAGCCCCTAAAACTCCTTCACTGTGGGAGCAGGGGAGCCCCTCAAGAGGATGCATTCAGGTCCCACCATCCATGCAGGAGATAGTGCCTGGAAGAGTTCCTCCCCTCTGGGGCAGAGCACGGTGTGTGAGAATGTCCCCCAAAGCTCCGGGCCACCAAGACTTCAGCTGTCATGGAAATTGTCCCAGTGCCCAGCCCTCCAGCAGCTCCCCGCCCCACCTGCCATGCTGGTCCTTTCTCCTGCTCCAGTTGCTAACACAACGAGCCATAGCAATGCCACTGCCACCTGTGTGAGTGCTCTACACTCAGTCTGCTCAACTGCAAAGCACGGATAGTAATCATCTCCCATGGGGTTGTGACATGGACTGGAGAGAATTCTAGAAACTCCCTCCCGTGTACGGCCTCTGTCTGGCGTCTTCCATCTCTATGAATAGTCGCCAGATCCACCCAGGACTACCAGCTGGAAGCCTACAGGTCATCCTTTGCTCTTTTCTTCTCACCATCACTCCAAGTCCAGTCAAATGTACCTTCTAAACCTCTCTCAGGTCTGTGCACAACTCTCCACCTGCGCTGCCACCTCCCCAACTCTGACTGACCTACCTGCAAATCCTTCTTTGCCATCTTCTGCTGAAAAACCCAGCAGAGTTTAAGACCATCCCCTTGATGTGGTCCACAAGCCCTTGTATCATGGGACTCCTGCTTGTCTCTCCAGCCACATCTCTCAGACAACTGCCCCCCTCGCTGTCCATATCTAGCCACAGGGCCTTTGCATAGGCTGTTTTCCCTGCAAGATGGCTTATTTTCTTCTGCACCAAGTAATTCTTACTCACCCTCGGATATCATTTAAATGTTGCTTTCTTGAGGGAAATTTCTCTGATCTCCTAAGCACAGATATGTTACCCTGTTACCTACTCTCACAGAACCCCACAATTCTCCTTCAGAGCACTGAACAAAATTATAATTAAGCAACTAACTAGTTCAACTGGATAGAAAACTCCATGACGGTAGAGACCACCTATTTTTTGTTTGTGTGTTTTCCACTGAACTTCCACCGTGTGTCATGAGCCCTGGCACATGGTACAAACTTCACAGATGTGTAGTGAAGAAGTCAATTAATGGAGAAAAGAATGAATGAAGGGACAGTCCAGTATGGTTGGGCAAAGAGGTACCTCGGGGCAGAGTGTCTGGATGGCTGGTGTAGGGGCTTGTTCCAAAGGAGAGGGCAGGCCTGCTGGCTGCTCAGGGGAGGGCCCGGCTGGGGGGCTGTCCAGAGCCAAGTCTGATCCGGCTCGCTCAGGCTTCTGCTGGTTCTGGTCCACATGGTCCTTCAGCTCTTCCAAGCGAATTCCCAGCTGGAATATCTTTGCTTCCAGCTCCCTGGAAGGAGGACACATCAGCACTGGGAACCTGGTCAGCAGCCTCATCAGGCAGGTCTGGGAGGCTGTGCTTCAGAGCAGAGGCCCCAGAGATGCCCACAGAGGGTCCACCTGATGTCATCATATAGATGGCATGGGGAGCAAAATAAACTAAATAAAAGTGGACTCCACTGGGAATAAGGAGGCCTCAGCCTGAGTTCCCCATGCCACCAACTGGCTGTGGGATCCTGAGTAAGTCCCTTCCCTCTGTGGCCTCAGTTTCCCCATTCTCCAGTGCAGGATTTCAACCCTTATCTCCAAGGTCATCTCCCACTGCAGGAGTCCAAAAGGACACAAATCTTAGCCTTGAAGTATCCCCCATCTGGATATGTTGTTAATTGGGATAGGATTTCTCCCTGTTCCCCTAGGGTGTGAATTAAGATGAAGTGCGCCCCTCCTGGTGCGACCCGAGGGCCTGCCCCATTTGTCCTCAGGGCCTCCCTCCCCAGCATGTACCTGCCAGGATCGAATTTCCCAGGCGCTCCCTTGGATCCGGCAAGCTGCTGGGCCAGGTGCTGCTCCCTGCAGGCCTTCAGGTACTCCTCCTCCAGGGCAGTGTGGGCAGCCTTTAGCCGCTGGAAGCCCTGAAACCAGACAGGCCAGGAAGACGTGAGTGTCCAGACCCTGTGGGCTCCATCCCTGCAGACACAGTGGACGAGACAGCTCATGGGGGGACCGTGTCACTCATTCAGGGAGAGGCAGGCCCCTGCGTATCTGGAAGTCTGAGGTTGGTAACCTCTGGGGTCTGCTTGCCCTGGTCAAGCTCTCTGCCATCAGACTGGCACAGCAGAGGCACAGCTCAGAGCCTTGGACCAGCTCCAGAGGGTAGCAGTCTTTCCTGGGTAGACCTATAAGTACCCCGATGTCCCATGACAGTCATAGTGTCAAATATGCTATCATTATGTCCCCATGAGGACCTAGAACTTGAGAGATCATAGATCCTCATCCTTGATTTTCAAAACTGTGGATTTTGGAACATTAGTCACTCTTTTCCCAAATCCATATAGATGATCACACACATGGTGCTGTCATCACCATCATATTGTTGATAATGATAACTAACATTTACTGAGCACTGAGGCTCTGTCTACAGCCCTGTGCATTATTCATTTAATCTTCAACATAACCCCAATGAGAGATGTAATGTACCATCTTCATTTAAACAGGAGGAAACTGAAGAACGGAGAGGTTACTTAACTTGGTGAAGGTCACACAGCAAGTGAGCAAGTTGCAGATATGGCGCCAGGCCTTCTAGCTCCAGGGTTCATGGTGCTAACAGTTAAGCTTGGCCCCCACAGCATTTATGGCTAAAGCTACAGGAGGTAGGATCATTATCTCTGGCTTATTATCAGCCTTATCTCATTCATCCTATACTGATGACAGACTGAGGCCAAGGACAACTTACAGTCCAGACCCCAGTCAGGATTGATCTTCCAACACCTCTCAACCTCCTTGGACATGGGGACATTAGGAGAACAGGGAAGAGAAAGGATGGTTTTGATTTTCAAGGTCTTTGATCATCCACTCAATGAAATAATATAATACATATCACACACTTTGTAATAGGAGACTGTATGTCACATTCTACATAATAACAGTAGTTAGTAACAGAGTAATAACATAGCAAAAATATCCAGGAAGTGCTGCGTTGCATTTCCCCTCCCAGCCCTCCCTCAGCTCCCCTCCCCAGCCTGCTCTGTGCCTCGAGCATCAGCTGGGCTCCCTACCTGCTGGCTTCCCCTGGGGTCTGTCCAGCAGGAAGCATCTATTTAGAGGTCATAGCGTGGTAGGACAGAGACCTGGGAGGGAACAGCTCTGGGCAGGTGCTAGTCCTTGGGTTTCCGTGTTCCTTCTTGGACCCCTGAGGCTCCCCATTCCCTCGTTAACAGCCCCTTCACTGAGCCCTACACTTGCAGCTTTGAGAGCTCCATCTGCTCCTTCCTGGGACCCTGGCTAAGGCAGCAGAAATCTAAATTTTATATATGACTGTAGTTTGGTATTTGGTATTTTCTAGAAATACCAAAGTCCAGAAGGAAATAAGCCAATAATGGTTAGATTAGGGGTCTCTTCGCCCTTTTCACCCTGGTTTTCAAATGTTAGTAATTTCTTTTATAATAAAGAAAATTTAAAAAGAAAATTATTCTCCTGGTTGCTGAGAGGCAGGACAATGGGTGGGAAGCTCCTCGGGGCAGTGATCACAACCCTGGACCTGGGATTCAGACAGACCTGGGTCTGGGCTGTGCCACTTACTGGCTGTGCGCCCTTCAAGTTGCCTTTCCGGGCTTCAGTTCATCCCAGTTAAATGCGGGTGATGACTGTAACTACCTCCCTGGGTTTTTATGATGCTATAATGAAATACTGTACATCGAGGGCTTCCCACAGTGCCTGGTGCACCACCGCGGTTGCTTCATCAGTGGTGACTCTTGTGATACAAAGATCACTGTCATGGAAAGCTCCGCAGCAGCTGTCCTGAAAGGAGACCCTGTGTCTGGGATCCTCTGGTCTGTCTTGCAGCAAATGAGGCTTGAGAGCCCGAGCTGTGGGAGACAGAGCAGTTGTCTAACAGCTCCACGGGCGTCTCCTAAAACGGGCAGGCAGTACCTTGAGCTGGTCCCGGGGCGCCAGCTGTCCTGCTTGTATCAGTTCTACAAAGGACTCCACCTGGGCGTTGGGAGGGGAAGGAAACACTCTCCGTTAGTCCAGAATCTGGAAGATGAGTTCTGCAGACTCCCACACTTCGCCCCATCATGCTTTGGCTGGAAGAGCTGGACCTCACCTTGGGGTGTGGGTTTCCTGACAAGCACGGAGGGGCAGGTGCCAGAAATCGATGCTACCATGCCATGGTAGCCTTGGGAAAAACCAAAGCAGAACCTCTAGGAAGTTATTGACAGCCAGGTGCACTCACTCATGTGCATGAAACCTATAAAGCAGGGTATTTACTGCAGCATGGTGGTGGTGGGGCAACAGGAAGCAATCTAATGCCTATCCACGGAATAGTGCAGCCCTCAAGAAGAGGATGGCACATGTATTTGTTTTCATATATAAATGCCTTCAAGACCTGCCTTTCAGAATCAAGTCAAGTTTTAGGACAGTGTTTATGGTATGCTACCATCTGTATAAAATATAGGGAGAATAAAAAAATACAAAACAGTTGCTTATATACTACAAACTAACTCTAGAAGGATGCAAGATACTAAAATATTAAGTGCTTCTGGGGAGGAGAACTGGGTGGTGGGGGGTCAGGGACAGGAGGAGGGTTATCTATTATACGTATCCTCTGAACTTTGAGCAAAGCAAATTCATTGTCTACCCAGAAGTAAATATTCAAATCTGGGACCTTAAAAAAATCAAAATATGGCAGGAGAGGGTACTACTCCCCCCCAAAAACATTTTTTAAAAAATCAAGCTACAGTACACCGTACACACTTATGTGACCATTTCTATAAATGCATGTGTGTGCATTAAATGTTTTTCCATGAAGCAGAAAAGCAAGAGTGAGAGAAAAGACTTCACTGAATATATTCTTTGTTCTATGTGAGGGTCTTTACCATGGGTATCTATTACCTTTACAAAAAATTTTTTAATTAGGAAAAAAAGGCAAATATGACTTGGGGATTGCTAGGCAAGCTCTAGCTCAGTGCCAAAATATAATACAGAAATTTATCTAATATAATTACATTACATTATATAATTATATGACATACAAAATAGAAATGTAAAGCAAGCTACATATGTAATTTAAATTTTTCTAGTAGCCATACTAAAAACATGGAAAAAAGGCAGATTAATTTTAATAAACTATTTTATAAACCTAAAATATTATTTTGACATGTAATCAATGCAAAAAAGTATTAAAATACTTTATATTCTTTTTGTCGCATAAAGTCGCTGAAATCCAGCATGTTTTGCACTTACAGAACATCTCAATCTGGACTGGCCACAGGTCAAGTACTCACTAGCCATGTGACCAGTGCTCCTCTGTCGGACAGTGCAACGCTGGATCATTGGGGTCAGCTGGTGCCCTGGCTCCTGCTCAGTGTGGTGACCTTGGCTTTGTTTCACAGCACACAGGACAAGGAGAAACATTCTCTCCAGTTGCAGGACCCAGAGAGTGGTGACAAAAAGGAATAAAGTACTTGTTCATGCTGCTACAAGGCGGATAAGCCTTGAAAACGTTATGTTAATTGAAAGAAGCCAGACACAAAAGGACAAATATAACATGAATCCATTTATATGTAATATCCAAAATATGTAAACCCATACAGAAACTAAATGGGCAGCTGCCCGGGGCTGGGGGTAGGGGGCATGGGGAGTGATCACTTAGTGGCTTAGTGGATAAGGAGTTTCTTGGTGCGTGACAAAAATGTTCTAAAATTGATTGTGATGATGCCTGCACAACTGTGAATATAGTGAAGAAAAAAAAAAAAAACCCTGGAAGCATTAACCTTAAATGACTGAACTGTATGTTATGTAAATTATATCTCAATAAAGCTGTTACTAAAAAAAAAAAGAAAGAAAGAAAGAAAGAAAAGAAAGAAAGGAAGGAAGAAAGAAAGAAAAAGGGAAAAGAACGGTAGTGTTTCTCTGCAGGAATTTGTTTCATGGACATGATGATGTAACAATTGCATTTCCCTTTCTGCATTGACAACTAGAAAGCTCAAAGCCAAACACGAAACTGATAAAAAGTTCAGGGTCCAACGGAATATTTTGTTTATTCACTTCTCCCTAAGTTCACTTTATTTTTCTCCTACCCTTGCTTTCTCTTTGCCCCAGTTTCCTCACTCCCGTTCTCAGAATGTGGTTACAATGCATGTCTTTTTTAAGCTGCTTTAAAATAAAGCCCTTTTGGAGTAAGGCCAAGTGTATGGTTAAAGACAGACCTGCAAGCAGTCACAGCTATTTGGACTGTTTGATGCAAATGTAGAAGTCCCCCTGAGAAGTAAGGAGAATTGATTTCTGTAGTGAAATAAACTAAGGAAGTGAGGTGATATTCCCCGAAGAGGAAAAGGTGGAGTGGACGTTCCATTACCCTTCCAGAATCCTGAAAACACTGAGTGTCTCCCCCAGGAACGAACTAGGAGGCACTTCAAAGCACCGTTATAGAGACTCTGATGAGACACAATGTCAGAAAGGGAGTTAAACCTAGCACTGGGGGGCAAGGAGGTAGCTGGAGCAGTGTGGCCTCTAAATCCAAGCGGGAGGCTCTGTTTCCGACTTAGCTCCAGCAGGGCAGTGACCACTGAGCTTCACAGAGAGTCACTCAGCCAAAGCAGGCAGAGGCTCCAGGTGAGTTCCACCTATGGTGGGCAAAGCTGGGCTTCCACTCACCTTGGCCAGGAAGCGGCTGGCCTGAGAAGCCAGTTCCTGGGCCGGCTCTGCTGCGGGCTGGTTCTGGATGATACCTGGGTTCTCTGGAAGCCACCCTGGGGTGGGTGCGCTGGGGGACGAGGAGAAGCTCGGATCTCCTCGAGCTGACGGCCACCCTGGAATACACAACCACTAAACATTAGGGCCAAGAACAGTCCTTCCTGGGGCTGAGTGATTGATGCCACGTGTCAAAGCCACCACCTCCACCCTCAAGTGAGCGCTCAGCCATCTCACAATCTTAACACAGGCCAGGGCAAGTGGCCTGGGCAGTACTGCCCCCACTTATTGGAAAGAACAAGGTCTGGATCTGCCCTGGATCACACAGCTAGAGCCAAGCCAGGCCTCTGGGTTCTCAGTCAATAGTGTAGCCTCCAACTCAGAAGGATGTAGGTTCAAATGCAGACCCTTCCCCTGTAGCAGTGTGACCTTCCACGTGTTCTCACTTCTCCAAGCCTTAACTGTAAGTGGGATAGCACCAGTTGGTAACCTCACCAGGTTAACATGGTGGTCAACTGGGATCATACGTGACAAGGCTTGGCTCAGGGCCTGGCCCTCATGTGGGCTCTCCAGTTATGATGCTCTTTGTTACACAGCTCATCTAAGATCACCTAGCTGCTAAATGGCAGAGGTAGGGCTTCACCCAGGCTGCTCTGGCTCAAAGAAAACACTTCACGTCCCCACTTAATTTCTTCAAGTCAAAGGGCCCAGAGAGGGGCCTCACCTCCCTCCCTCCCCTGGCCTGAAGCCAGCACCACCCTAGGGTGCAGAGTCACAGGCAGAGAAGCCCTCCAGCCACATCTCTCCCAGACTCACCTGAAGCTTCAGAGGCCTGTGGGCCCTCAGCGGGGCCTGGCCACCGCTCCACAGAGTGGGGCTGTGGGATGCTAAAGGACAAGACCTTGGTCCCCTGGGGCACTGTCCCCATGTGGATGCTGTGGCTGGGCTGAGGCGGGTCGGAGTACAGGTTCACCTGTCCAGGAGGGAGGCACAGCAGACTCAAGTCAGGGTTGGGGCAAATCCACCCAAAAGGCCTCACCTTCATTCTCAACATCACTCAGGCACTCAACAAACATAACTTGTGATAATAAATACTACCTTTTAGTGGAACCCTTGAGTGGAGGTCAAACACTGGGCCAAAGGCTTACCTATCCTTTCATTCTCTCTTTATGCAGTCCCAGGAGGGAAGAGGACAGGGACTATATGCCCATTTTATAGAAAAGGGAACTGAGACTCAGAAAGGTTGTCACTTACTCAAAATGTCCAGCTAAAAGATTCTTGGCCTGGAATTATAACCCTGCTTTGACCCCAAAGCCTGTGGTTTTCCATATTAATACTTTTATAATAATACTTGTTATAATAATTTACAATATAATCATAAAAATACTGTAATCAATATAGTATTTAATGTGGAGCAAGTATAATTATAATAATATAATAATTAATATTTGTTATTAATAAAAACACTTCGAGTAATTATTATTCCATTGATAATAATGGCAATGAATGGCTGTTTGAATGAATGAGTAAACAGAGTGAAGGAACTAATCTCTCAGTTGTAGCAGATCTCCATCACTTGAGGATCGATTTCATATGATAAATAGTCCAATGTCTGGGAGAGAAGTGAGTCAGGTAGATGGCCAAGGAAGACCACTTGAAGTTAAAGACCCATGTACCGTACAGTGGTTTAAAGTGGTGGGCAAACTATGGGCTGTTTTTATGAACAAGGTCTTGGTGAACACAGCCCCGCTTGCTTGTTTATGTATTGTCTGTGGTTGCTTTCATGCTATAACGGCAGAGATGATACAGCCCACAAAGCTGGAAATATTCGCTATGTGGCCTCTACAGAGAAAGTCTGCTGATCCTGGGTTAGCACATGAGCTCTGCAGAGCCAGGGCTCACATCCCAGCTCTACTACTGCCCTCCTTTGAGTCCTAGAGCAGCTGACTTAATTAACCTCTCTGTGCACAAAGTGAGTGCTCAATAAACAGCAGCCACCACCCTCACACTCATCCTCTTCAATATTATCACTATTACCATCGCCATCATCATCATCATCATCACCATCATCACCATCATCATCACCATCATCACCACCATCACCATCATCATCACCATCATCACCACCATCATCACCATCATCACCATCATCATCACCATCACCACCATCACCATCATCACCATCACCACCATCATCATCATCACTATGTCATTTATGTGGCCATCGTGGAGGCAGGTCCCTAAAAAAGCTACTCCCCTGTGGTGCCTCAGTGTCCCCTCATCCTCATCTTATTGCTCCCTGCTGCCCTAAGGTCAGGAGTGGGCAATTCAGGGTGGGCCTGGTAGAGGGAGCTTCCTAGCCCCTAGACAGGCAGCCTCTCCCTGCTTAAGCTGCTTTTCACGTCCTGATTGTGGCAGGAAAATCTACTCCAAAGTGAGGGACAATGGCCCAGCTGTGGCTTCGCCCCTGCTGCCCCCCTCTCCTTCAGGCCCAGCCTCTGATGAGAACAAAGCTGGATTTTAATAATCCCCTTGGCCATCTGCTCAGGCCTGCCTGTGGGGACTTGCCTACCAGCACCCCTCTCCTCCCAAGGTGACCCAAATCGAGGGGAGGCCCAGCCCTCCTGCGTGCTTCCCTGCCTCATCCCGCTTGTCCCCCAGCCTCAGGCTTGACCCATCAAAGGCCCAGCACAGAAACGAGTGGCTCTCAGCACCTCTATTTCAGCAGAGGACCAAAGGCCCGTGGACAGCCCAGGCAGCAGGGATCTTGGGGGCAGTGAGGGCAACTGTTGAGCTGCTCAGGCCCGTCCCTCCCAGATCTGTCTCTGGACACAACCAGGACCCACACCAGGACCCTCGTTTAAACTGGGGTGTCCCCTGGCCCTCTCTGAGGCTGGATTGGCTCCCTCAGCGGGGTTAAGCAGTGAAGGGTGGACCAGTGAGTATGGGAAACATTGGGTTAAATAACTGACTATTCTCAGCACAGCCGGGTTTCTCACAGCCTTTAAAATGCTAATGGGCTTTATGAATGGGGCGGGGAGTGGAAGGAGTGAAGAGAATAGGAAATGTTTCTCCAATTCCCCAGAACACACAAGCCTCCCTCACCCCCATCCCCACTCCATCCCAACCCTCACCCCCACTCCCACCTCCACCAGGGGCTTCTGGACCAACTGGTGGCCATCAGAACACACACTTTGGGAAAGGCAGTTTTATGTCATCCCTCCAATTCTTTCTGGGATAATTTCTGGCCTCCTCAGCCCCTCCAGATCCCCTTGCAGCTGAGATGGGGGACAGCAGCTGGAGGGGGGTGGCCACAGGGCAGTGAAGGCACGACATCCCCATAAACTCTGGCCCTAAGCTGGTCATCAGGAGTGACTCCTGACCAGCCCAGGCTCTGTGCCCACCCCCAGCCCGGATCTAGTGGTGCTCCCAGGCCAGACCGAGAGACTCCCTGGTCAGTCTCCCCAGCGGCAGAGCCCACAATCGAGTCTGGTTCTGCTAGAGAGCATGGTGTTGAAGCAGGCTTTTGGAGCTAGAATACTGGGCTCAAACCCCAGCTCTGGCACCTACCTGTGGAGTGATCTTGGGCAAATTACTTAACCTCTGTGCCTCAGTTTCCCCCTTGGTAAATTAAGACAGTGGTCAGTAAACATCGCTTACTACTATTGTTGTTATCACTATATCATCATCGTTCTGCCCTGTCCTTAAGCCTCTGCCACATGCCCACTGCCAGGGTCCCATCTGGGCTCACCCAGGCAGGGGGAAATGGTGCCCACTCTGAAACCAGGCAGACACAGGTTTAATTCCCAGCTTCTAGTCCCTGACCAGCCATGCGGATGTCGAGCAAACTGCTCCACCTGGCTGAGCCTGTCTTCTCTTGTGAAGAGGATCGAATGAGGGGTTTCTACCTTCCCTCCTCTGCCTCCGTCACACACTCGGGGGCCTGGGGAGTCCTCCCTGGGTCAAGGGAGCATCCAGGAGACAAGGCACATGGCTGTGCTCTCATTGTGTCCCCCTGCCCGTGTCTACACTGTGAACTCAATGAACACTTTCATATTAATACTATTCATCACGATAATATTCCCTAACTCCTCGGAAGTACCTGCCAGGTGCCAGGTATGCACTTTCTATACACTGACTCATTCCCTTAAATGAGTAAAGGAGGGAGGAAGGCAAGGAGGAAGGAGATGCTCTGAGCCTCGACCTCGACCTTTGGCAACTTCTGCCCCTCCTGGGGTCCCAATTCCCCAATCTGTGAGATGGGAGAGCTGAGGACTTGGACTCGATGACCAGTTCCTTTCTCCTTGGGCCTTCTAGGTCTGCAGCCACGAGAATGTGGTTTGCCCAGAGAAAACGCCTCTCCAAGCCCTCTCGATGGCCCTCCCTACTCCCCCTGTCCCTTCTGCCCCTGAATCTGGCTCAGAAGCTGGGAGAAACCTTAAGACATGGTGGGGGTGGGAGGAGCCCACTGGCTCCCAGGAGGTCTGATTAACCAACCCCCTTTTACCGTTGTGCCCAAGGAGGCCAGGATGGAAAGGACCTGCCTGTGTCAGCAGGAGAAGTCCTGCTTCTGGAATGGGGCCCCTGCTTTTGCTCATCACAGCTGCCTCGGGGTCAGGGACACTTCACGGAAGAAGCACCACTAGGCGGCTAAGAGCAGCGCCCTGCAGGCAGAGAGGTCCTGGACCAGGACGGGGCAGCCAGGGTGAGAGCCCTGAAGGAGGAAGCAAGCAAGAGGGAGAGTCCGCCTCTCGGCACCCCAGCTCCCACCCCTCCCCCACTGCTGCCTGATGGGGCAAGAGGCGGCAAGGGGGAAGCAGGAAGCCATGAGGGGCTGCGACAGGCCCCACTTCCTTCCTCACCCCAGAAAAGGGGAAGGTCTCAAGTGCAGAATTCACAGCCTCGTCCCAAGACGAGGTGAGGACTGGACAGGACGTGGGCAGTGGGTTTCCCCCTCCACACTCCCTGGTCACACTCTAGGCATTCAGTGCGGGGAGCGGGGTACCTGAGGGGAGACGCTGTGGGTGAGACAGTGGGGAAGGAGAAAGGCAATGGTGTGATCTGGGAAGGATCTCCCCCAGGGGCTGCACAGAAATTCTGGGCTACTCCCCTGGGGCTCAGAGAGCCCAAGTAACTTCCTTAAGGTCACACAGTTGGTCAGTAATGAAGCCAGGAGTTCCACCTACGTGGTCTTACCCCGGAGCTCATCTAGGAGAGAGCTTCTGGTGAAACCCCAGATTCTGGGATTCAAGGACATCACAGCTCATCAACAGTAAAGGAGGCTGAGCCTGGAGAGGGCAAGGTCACTGCTCCAGGTCACAGAGGGACCTTGAGGTAGAACAAGGACGGACCAGGTTCTCCTATCCCCAGGGTTTCAGGAGGCAGGAGGCAGTGGCTGCTCTTGAAGATTATGGAAAATTGTCATCCTGGGGACCCTTGGCCGCACCTCCACCCGACAGGGCCCAGTACCTTGGCCCCGAGGCGCAGCTGGTCAATGGTGTTCTCGGCCTCAGCATACTTGGTGAGGAGCTTGTGGTAGTCCTCCTGCGGGAGAGGGAGGCAATGCGGTCACACACCAGGCCCCTCCCTGTGTGAACCCTCGCAGAGAACCCACCCCTCAAAGGGTGCCTCTGGGCTCCTCTGAGTGAAAGAGCTCAGTGGTGGTAGTTCCACAGACCCCTTCAGGCTCACATGCAATACAGACCCTCCACAGCCAAATTCTGGAGCGATGGAGGCTGTAGGACAAATCATCCATCATCCCTTCTGCATCCCTGACAATGGTCAGGGGCGAGGCCCCTGGGCTGGTTTACCTGGATGCGTAACCCCCATCACAGAGGATCCTAGCTACTTGCTTATTTGTCTGAATTCCCTGCCCACATCTCTCTTCTCCACTGCTCTATTCCCAGGAGTTAAGTAGTATGTGCTTAATAAGTATATTTCAATGGCTGATTGAATTGTATAAGGGTCCCTTTGTAGAAAAATCAAAGACTTCAAAAATCACAGCTGCATTTACTCAGAGTCACTACTTGCCATAAACAAAACTGAAGAGGTTCTTAAAACAACTCATCACAAGGGGAAAGGCAAAAACAAGTGTCGCTGGTCGCTTTTGAAGGAGGCTAGGGAAATGACGCATTGTTCTGAAAACTGGTGATTAGCAAGACAGAATCAAGCATTTCTCCTGTCTTTCCCACGTGAACGGGAGACCTTGGTAACCAAATAGGTGATGAAGGAAAGTTTTACTTTATAGAAGATTTCCAGCAAATAGATGGGGAAGGAATGCTAGCATTAGGATACCATACTTTGTCACTCCCAGTGCAAGCCCGGATTGGAGCAATGAAAATCAGTGGCCATTAACACCACAAATGGAAGACCAGCAGGCAGCCCAGGCCTTCTGAGGGCACTATCTCTGATGGGATCTTGTTAAAAAATCCCTATCTGCGTGGAGCTCAAGATCTGGAGGGGAAATAAACAGCCAATTACAACCCCCAAACAGCTCTAGCTCTAACCAGGCAAAACACAGGACAAAGAGAGGACAACGGAACATATGAACAGATACCAGAGGGTGCACCAGCAACCCCCAGAGTGCAGGAGACTCTACAGGACAGACTGGTTTCCTTAATAAATAAATTACAAGGAAGAAAAAAAAAAAGGCCGGGATGGGGAGTGGTGGGGAGAGACTTGAAAGGCACACAGACCACATACAATATCTGAGCCGTATTTTGGATCCTGATTCGAACAAACTGAAATAAACAAGTCATTTATGAGACAAAGGGGGAGATGTGAACAGTGACTGGATGTCGGATAATATTCAGGATCGGCGTTAAGTTTTAGGCATGCTGATGGTATGGTTACTTTTAAGAGAGATTCCTAATCTTTAGACATACACGCTAACCTATTTGGGAATAAAATGTTTTAATGCCTGAAATTTGTTCCAAAATACCCAAGCAGAGTGAGTAGGGAAAGAAGTAAGGCCATAGATGAGAAAGGCCGCCAGGGCTCGGTGATGGGTCTGTGGGTGGAAGTTGGGTGTCAGGTACAGGGGGGCTCATTATACTATTTTCTCTCTTTATGTGTTTTTAATTTTTTGTAGCAGAAGTTAAAAACAAACAAACACGGCCAAGCCTTGTAGCATGAGTACAATGGCTGCTCTTCTTGAGCAAAGAAAGGGCTTGGGACTCTCTTCATCTGAGGAGGCACAACCCTCCCTTCACCAGCAGGGGGCTCCTGGCCCAGCCCCGAGGCCCCCAACCCCAACCAGCCTCCAGTCCAGACCAACAGGAGCCTTGATGTAGAAATGAACCTGGCTTACCTGGAGCTGATGGACCAGCTCTGTGGCTTGTTCAGGTGTCTGAAATTCTTGGGGTACCCTGGTGATGGGGTGGGTAGGAGGTGGGTCCTTTCCAGGGCAGACTTCTCCGCTGCTCAGCAGCACCTCCCGCACAATCTCGGCAGGTGACTTGAAAATCAGCGGCCTGGCAGGACTCTCGGGCAGCCTGCTGTGGCTCCTGGCCTTCGGGGGGCGGTAGCTCTCATCTTTGGGGAACTTCACCCGGGGTCCTACCTTGGAGAAATCAGGGAGTGGGTAGTTCAGCCGCCCCCGGCCATACTTAGGGGCACCAGAAGATGAGTGACCAGCCAGAGTGGCGCCTGGCCTGGGCGGTGGCCTGTCCTGCCGAGCTGGCCCAGGTGAGGGATTCATGGGGCTGATGGAGCCGGTGAATCGGGAAGGGAGCGGCTTAGGTGATATCCGTGTCCGTTTCCAGGGCTGGTCCCCGGGCTGAGGGCAGGAGAGGCTGGTAGCTTCTCTCCTCCATCTGTCTGCAGGACACTGGAGGCTCTGGGCTGGAGGTGCTGAGGACTCCTGGAATTCCGTGGGGGTTACCAGAGCAACGCTTCCTCCAGTTCTGTCATTTGGGTTTAGGAGGTGGTGGCTGGGGCTCTGTGGTAAAGATTCTGCCAGGGCAGGGGCCTGGGGGACATCGGTCTCTCCTTCCCAGGTAGAATCGAGACTGTCACTGGGGTGGTTGAGGCTCACAGTTCCACTGCTCCAGGACCTCGCAGAGCTGAAGTCAACAGTTGGGTTGACCTCAGAATGTTCTGGAAGTTTGTCTCCACTGGCTTGATTGCCAGAAGCCACCCTGCCTGTGGGCTGACACCACCCCAGAGCCATGGGGCTGGTGTTCCCATTGCCCCCCGAGCTGAGATTGGTCTCATACCCCAGTCTCGGGGAGCTCTCTCCAGCTTCCTGGACCTCAGCACCTCCCAGGGTCTCATCTGGCTCCTCTTCAGTCATGCCTGGTTGAGGGTCCTGCTGGGGGAGCCAGCCGAGAGGCAAGTTGGAACTTTCAGGGCTGTCCACATCCTCTGCTTCAGACTCTGGAAAGACAGGTCATTGCTTAGTCTATACTAGGGCTGGACACAACTTGTCACACCACCTAGGTCATTTCACCCCTCTGGACCTTCATTCCCTCATCATATGGTGATGGCAAGAAGCCCAGTGACCACCCCCACCCCCCTGAATATGGCCATACACTTACCTAACACCTCCTCTAGTTGTCTCAAAGGTCCTCCAAACTCAAACCTGCTTGTCCCCTTAGTGTTTTGGGAAATGGAAACATCATCCCATCCTGTTGCACAAGCCAGAAACCTGGGAGGCACTTTGCCCACCTCTCCCCCTAACCCCCACAGTCCAATCTGTCACCTGGTCCTGTCACGATTACCTCCTGTGGTGCTCTCAAACTCACCTACTGCTCTAAAGTCCAGGACCACCAGTTTTGCTCGAGCTAACATCCTCTCTTGCCTGGACCACTAGAGCAGTCACCTAAAAATCTCAATCCTCATTCTTGTCGTCCACCTGAAAACTCATCAATATTTTCCTGTTGCTCCCAGGAGAGAGCTGAACCTTTAATACGGTCCTACGGCCCCTGTCTTCACCCCTCATTAGCTTTTCTGATCCATCTTTTTCCATGGTCCCCCTCAGCCTCCCCCTGCTCTAGCCATGCCACATCCTCTCCCACCACAGGGCCTCTGGACGTGCAGATCCCTCTGCTAGGCTCCCCTCTCCCTCCCTTTCCCTAGTTAACTCCTAATTGTCCTTCAGGCATTTGCTCAACATTGACCTCATCAAAGGAGTCTTCTCTGATCTCCCTAACTTGGGTCAAAATCTCCCTTCTATAAGCTTTCATATGACTGAATACCTCGACTTTAAACTACTTACTACAGCTGCAGCTTTCCATTTATTTACGTGATTGTTTCATTAATACTTTCTTCCCTTGCTACACTGTAAGCTCTGTGAGGGCAAAGATACCGTCAGTTTTTGGTTACTGCTGTATTTACAGAGAAGGTGCTCAATATTTGTTGCCTGAATGGAAAGAAGGAAGGAAGGGAAGGAGGACAATAAGGTATGCAAAGCTCCCAGAAAATGGGTAGTTGTAATGATTACGTAGTAGAAGCTCAACGGATATCCATTCATCCATCCCACTCACCCATCCATCACCCACTCACCAATTGATCCAATTATCCATCTTTTCAATCATCCATCCATCCACCATTCACCCATCCATCCATTCACCTATCCACCACCCACTCACCTAATCATCCACATCATCTATCCATCCATCCATCTGCCTATCCATCCACCCACTCATCCATCCATCCATCCATCCATCCATCCATCTATCCATCCATCCATCCACCCACTCATCCATCCATCCATCCATCCATCCATCTATCCATCCATCCATCCAGCATTCATCCATCCATCTATGCATCATCCATGCAGTAAATGTTTATTGAGCACCTATTCTGTCTTATTGAGCACCTACCCTGTATCAGACTCTGGCATAGATTCAGAGTTTCATGAAATACTGTCAGGGCACCACCAGGCACAGACTCTTCTCTGGCCAGATGCACCTTTGTCATAACCCTTATATCACTCTTTGCACCCCCATGCTCTTTCCCTTACCCTTGGCACCTCCACAACTTTCAACTCCTTAAAATCTCCTTCAGTATATCTCTCTTGTTTACAGAAGCATACTTGAAGCCCAGAGAGGTTAAGTAGCTTGCTAAGAATTATGCAGTGGTTCAGAGCAGTCCTGGATTTAGAACCAAGTTCCCAGCCATGCAGGTAAATTAGTCTCTGCTGATGGAGGCTATGCAGTGGGGTGAAGAGAGCTGGCTCTGGAACCAGGCAGCCCTGGGTTCAATCCTAGATCTTCTGATCCCTCACTGGGTGCCTTGGGCGAGTACTGGCCTCTCAGGCAATCCTTACTCTACCTGGAGGCTAGTCTGTCCTACGTGGCAGAAGGTGGTGAGGAAGGAAGGAAGGAGGACGTGGCTCTCGTCCTGCCCAGCCCTGTGCTTGGCACACAGTAAGGGCCCAGGACGTGGCAGCAGCTGTTACATCACAGCAGGGGGTTACCATGTGACCTCAGGAAGAGATGCCTCTGCCCTTTCATCCCAGTGCATCCCAGTCACCATTCCCTTAGGGAGAGCTCAGAAAACGGCTCCTGAGTGGGTAGCTGTGGGCAAACCCCACTTTAAGCCAACCTGGCCAAGGAACTTTAGGTCACTGCACAATCCACTACCAACCTGATGGCTTCTCTGCCACCCACGGGGGACTGCCTGATTCACAGAATCGTACACAGGGACGTTTCACTCATATGCCAACACAACAGGCGCTACGTAATCAAATTCAGTGGTATTATCACGCCCATTTCAAAGATTCGGAGAGATGAAGGAACTTGGAATTTAGGAATTAGTTAGGAATTTAGTATCAGTTGGTCTTGATGCAAAGAGAACAGTTATTTTAGAAACCAAGGGATGCCATCATTCTCATGGCTAACTGGGATTTTTAAAAAATCTAAAAAATGGGCCTAACTCCCGGACCAAGCAATTTAAATTACTGAGGTTATTATCAAATCGAGTGTGCAAAGATGTACTAATGACATATCTCTGCATTATTTATAAAAGCAAAAATCTAGAAACTACCTAAAGGCCTAGCAGTAAGAGGATATCCACACCATGGAATTCCTACACAAGCATTAGAAATGACCTGTGGAAGAATATTTGATGAGCTGGGATGGTGCTCATGTCTATTAAATTACAAAAAAAGCAAGTTACAATATAGTTTGCAGAATACTCTTCCATGGTCATGTTACATTTATATATATGCACATGAAAAAGAGCTGGATAATAAGTAATAAGTATCTGGATGATAAGTAATTTTTAGTTTTTTCTCTTTTGGCTTGTATTTCCTGATTTTTCTGCAATGAACAATATTGTTTATATAATTTAAATCTTTAACTTTTTTTAAATTATAGGCTTCATAGATTTTAATTTTAAAAATTTCTGAAACTCCCTCTCACTTGCTGCCTCCTGCCGGAAGGTGGGATGTTTTGGGGACACCACTGTGGGGTTGTGGGGGAGTAGGTCTTACCCTCTTCTGCAGACCCTCCTGATTCAGGATCCTGGCACCCATCAGGCTGTGAGTCTGGGCCCCACTCCAGTGGCTGCAGGCACTGCTGGGCCCGGCGGAAGTCCTCCAGGAGCTCAGGGCTGCTGGCTTTGGGAAAGGGCCCCTTTTCTCCCAAGCTGCGTGTACTCCCGTCAGCATCCTTTCCCTCTTCAGCCCAGGCCCAGCGCCGCCGCTGCGGTGGCCCCTTCCCCGGGCCCGGCTCAGCCCAGCAGACCTCCATCCTGGAGCTGGCCATGCGGCCCGGCCTGTGTTTCACCTGGGCCCCTTCATCTTCAAGAGGTGGAGCTGCCCCTACGGGCACCAGAGTTCCAACCGGCTCCGCTCAGCACCAGCCATCCTTCCTGTGGCCTGTCGGGGACACAATCAAGGGACAGCATTAATCCTTGAGCCCCCTCCTTTCTTCGAAGCAGAAAGTACCAGCAGGAACTCTGGAATCAGACAGCCCTAGTTCCGCTCCTGGCTCCACCCCTGTGAAGCTATGTGACCTTGGCCAAGTCACCCTGCCTTGGATTTCTTCATTAGAAAAACTAGGGAGAAACTCAACTCTCCCTCAAGAGTTTTGTGAAATCACCTGAGATACAGGGTAAGAGCCCAGAGGCTGGCACACGGTAGGTGTCCCATGTGTGCTGGGGCTCGTTATCGCGAGCCAGGCTCAGCACACGGGTGCTGGGGCACAGGCCCTGCTCACACGAGAACTGAGGGCCCAGGAGGAAGCAGACAAACAACCAGCAACTACAGATCAAAGTGGGGGTGATGGGGAAGCACGGGGAGGGCACCCAGGGGTCCAGCGCAGGCCCAGGAGGTCAGGATACGTCCCATTCAGAGGCTGCTTCCTCTGGGAAGCTTCCCTTACACCCCTTGAGTAACGGTTCAGATTGTGCGGGATGGGAGATGGTGAAAAGAGCATTCCAGTATCCAAAATAATTGAAAAGCAGGTGCTTGAACAAACACATGTACACACGTTCCTTGCAGCACTATTCACGGTCGCCAAGGGGGACATAACCCAGATGTCCATCAGTGGCTGAATGGACAAACAAGTTGTGGTCCATGAATACAATGGAATATCATCCAGCCACAAAAAGGAATGGAGCACTGACAACACGTGCTGCAAGGACCAGCCTCAGAAACATGATGCTAAGTGAAAGAAGCCAGATTCAGAAGGCCACACACTGTATGACTCTACCTAGATGCAATACCCAAAATAGGTAAATCCATAGCGAGAGAAAGCAGACCAGTGCTTGAGCCGGGGGAGGGGGGAGTGGGGAGTGGGGAGTGATTGCTGAATGGGCACAGGTGTCCTTCTGGGATGATGAAAATGTTTTGGAACTAGATAGAGGTGGTGCTTGCATAACTTTATAAACACACTAAATGCCACTGAATTGTTCACTTGGATGACTAAACAAAGAAGATGGGGTATGTATGTACAATGGACTACTACTCAGCCATAAAAAGGAATGAAATAATGTCACTGGCAGCAACATGGATGGACCTAGAGGTTATTATACTAAGCAAGTCAAACAGAGAAAGACAAACATCATATGTATCACTTATATATGGAATTTAAAGAATGACACAAATGAACTTATTTACAAAACAGAAAGAGACTCACACATATAAAAAACAAACTTACAGTTACTGGGTTGGGAGGGGGAAGGAAGGGATAAATTGGGAGTCTGGGCTTGGCAGATACACTGTGCTATGTATAGAACAGATAAACAACAAGGTCCTACCGTATAGCACAGGGAACTATATTCAATGGCTTGTAGTAACCTGTAATGAAAAAGAATATGTATGTGTGTATATATATATACACATATATATATAACTGAATCACTACACTGTACACCAGAAACTAACATGAAACAACATGGTAAATCAACTATACTTCAATTTTAAAAAATAAGGCAAAAAATGGTTATTTTTAAGTTATGCGAATTTCACCTCAATTTAAAAAAAAGAACATTCCAGGCAAGGGGACTATCAAATACAAAGGCCTGGAGCCAGGAGGGGGGACATGGAAGTGGCTTCAGGATGGCTGTGGCGGTATTGGGGTGGGGGCTGAGGCTCTGACAGCAGAGTGTGGGCATGGAGAGGCGGTAGCCAGATCCAGGGTCGGGGGACCTCTCGGGTCCTGTTGGGGGTTTGAAGTACATCTCTGGCACGGGAGAGCAGGCCAAGGTATGGTTAGAAGTTTCTCTCTGGCTGCTTGGGGAGAGTGAATCAGAAGGGAGAGCCTGCTGCAGAGGGAACTAGTTGTGGCAGTGGGAGGATGGCTGGAGAAGGGCTCCTCCCCGCCTGCCTGTTAGCCTTTCCTCCTTTCCCTCTTCTCCTTCCCTTCCATCTCCTCTCTCCCTCCTCTTATTCACCCTCTTGCTATGACCAACACCCCCCAAACACTTCCTCTGAGCCCAGGAAGCACAAAGCTTACAGAGCAGCAGGATGGTCCCACCCAAGATGCTCGCACAAGGACCCATACTCCAGGTGAGAACACTGAGGCCCAGAGAGCGGAGGGCCTTGCCTGAAGCCCCAGCTGGGTCAGCACCAGGCCAGGGTGAGAGGTCACCTTACAGCCCAGGTCCCGGCTCTTCCCTCCATGCTGTAAAGACTAATTCCAGGCCTCCCGGGACAGATGTGGCTGTGTTTGTCCCTGCAGCCTCGTGAGCAACTGGGTGGTCAGAGCCTCGGTTTGTATAGTTGAGAAAAGTCAGCAGGCTACTATTTCTGGATAGAAAGTCCCCCAGGGATTGGCTGCCGCCTTCTCAAGGGCTGGGGTAGGAACAGGGACTAACATTCCCCTCCTTCTGGCCACAATCCTTGCTCCTTAGGGTCTCCAAGGCCTCAGCCTCTTCCCTCCACTCAGCTTTCCTCCCTCCTCCCAGAACTTCCCCCCACCCCCCGATCACCCTGTAAGCCTCCCCACGATCCCCACCACACATGCTGGGCCCTCTCTGTGCCGGCCCAGGCTAGAAGCTTTACTACCTGCTCTCCATCTGTCCTCTCTGCAAACAGGTAAGTAGGTCATAGGAAAACTATTTTTTCAAATTCAAAAACTAAAGCTCAGCGTGGAATAGTGACTTGGCCAAGATCACCCAGCTGGTTAGTGACAGTAAGTAAGATTGGAAACTGTCGATTTTGGCCTAGGGAGTGGTCTCCAGTATTTTTTTTTTTTAATCACACAACTCATCACTAAAGACATATTTGCTCATATACCTAATATATGTATTTCTTATATACATGCATTTTCACACGAATACTTTACATGTGTTTGAGAAATATATATATATCCAAAATTGAATTTTTAAAAAGATACAATAGAAAATAAGTATTTTAAAAAAGAAGCTCTAATTCTTGCTTCCCACAACCTCTCAGGGGGGCCTGTAGCCCTCTTGGAAATTCCTGCCAGTTTGAGTGCTCCTAAGAATCCTTTAAGAATTCAACACAAAGAGAGCTGGACTCAGTGGCCCTGGGGTAGGGCCCAGGAATCTGCATTTCAAACCAGCACCCTAGGCAAGCAAGCCCCACCCTTTGACCTTGACCGGGCCTTCTGGATCCTGCTACCATGGCAGGTGTGCGAGATGCCAAAAGCCGTTGCTTTTCTGTTTCTGAAACCTCCGCCAAGGAAGGGGCTGGGGGAGGCGTGTGGTTTTTTGACTTTTTAAAGGGCTTTTTTCTAGCCACGCCACAGAGCAGCCTGCTCAATCACAGAGACCTCGGGGTGCACAAAGAGGAACATCCTGTCTCCTGGGATGACTCAGTCGTTACAGAAATCTCACTGTGACGAGGGGAAGCCACTCATCGGAGGCAACTGTGGTCACTGGCTGGAGTTTTGCACATGCTCCCCAGGGCCTCCAACCTATGAGACTTTCCTGAGTAAAACCTCTGCCTTCCACGCAAGCCACAGAGCCCAGGACCAGCTGTCAGCCAGTCAACAAACACACACGAGTGCCAAGCGTGTGCTGACCTCATGCTGGGATGAGGACACCTGCTCATGGGGCTGCTGGGAAAGAGAAGCAGGCAGGGTGTCCAGAGACCAGCTTCTGGGCCTGGTGCTGCTTCTCCACTGTGAACCGCTGGGTTTAAGTTTTTCCCTCTGTAAGATGGAGAAAATGCCACCTGCCCTTGCTGCCACAGGGGAGCAGCGCCCTGCTAGGGGGGGCTGGGAGGTAAGAGATGAGACTACGTGAACTTTGAGGTTCCTGGTTGATTCTCTCGCTTCTAAGGGCCACAGCCTCAGATCTGTTAACCCCCTCCTCCTCCCTGAGGTCCCACTGCAGAGTAACAAAGATATATACTGAGCACCCACTGGGTGCAAATTAACTTTAATAAAAACCCTATACCTCCTACTATGTGCCAAGTGTGACACAGACATGAGGAACAACAGACAGGAGTAAAAGTGTTCCAAAATTTCAAATGAGGGTACAGAGGGTTATTGAAGACAGAAATATTAAGTTGGGCCTGAGAGACAAAGAGGATTTGGGGGAGGAGAATGAGGGAGGGCATTCCAGGCAGAGGGAACAGCATAGGAAAAGGCACAGAGGTCTGAAAGAATGAACAGACCTTGGAGAGAGCTCGGACAGGGGTCCTTGAATGGCGGCCAAAGGCAGGGTGGTTCTAGTCAGCCTTCTTGAGGGCACAGGGCTGCTCCCGAGGGTGAAGGTCCAGCTGTATGAGCTGAAGGCTGAGCCCAGGAGAGCCCCCTGAGCACTGAGTCCCCTCAAGGGCTGGGCTGTCCTTGTGGGGCTCATCTCTCTGGGGCTCAGGGGCCCTGCCAGCCGTGGAGAGACTTGCCCCACAAGGAAGCACCACCCACTCCCCCCTCCTTTTGTATGTCTCTTCCCTCCATCCACACCACCCCGGCCTCTGACTCTCTCATGGGTCTACGAGACCCTTGTAGTCTGTCTCTCCACTTCCCAAGTGGGTCGGCCACCCTCACAGGGCTTCCCTGCCCCTCAGTCCAAAACCGAAGACCCTTCCCTTTACGGCTCAATCCCTGGGTTCTCCTCTACCACCTTCAGCCACACAGCCCACTTCTGCCTCCTCGTGCCCTCTGAAGCCTCTCACTATCCAGCCAGGGCTCTCCAAGGTGCCCCCACTGCTCCTCCCAGGACCCTGACATCTCCCAGGTATGGAAACTGAGTCGCAGAGAGGCGGCTTGCTCTCACAAGACCTCACAATCAGGAAGTGTGAAACCTGGGGCCTGTGACTGTGAAACCAAGTCCATCAGACTTGGTGGGGCGGTGAGAGAAAGGGGAAGAAAGACTCGCCCTACCGAGTAGCAGGGCCCCTCCAAAAAGGCTGGGCTTTGCAGTTAAGAGCCCCAGACTCGGCTGCCCTCCCTGATCAGTGAGCAGGCAGGGCACAGACCTGCAGTTCTCAAGGGCTTCCCACCAGCCACCCGTGTAGAAACCAGTCCCTCGGGGAAGCATCAGCCACTTCCCCCTCCGGATGTTCCCCTTGCCCCCAGCTCTCTCCCGCAGCAGAGGCCAAGGAGAAGGAAAAGGTGGAAAGGTGCCCCTCTCTGCTGTGGACTCATCCCTCCAGCCTGAAGGGCTGGGCCAGGTCTTCTGCACCATCCCTGGCTCCTCTCCTGCTCCTTCTCTGCAGGAAAAAGGGTCACTCTTTAGTGGGGATCCCCCTGCTGCCTCCTGGCTGCTCCTCACCCGCACATCATGTCTGGGGCCCCTTAGCAGCCCATGGGACTAACTCTCCACGTGCAGATGAGGACACCTCAGGCACAGAGCGGGACCAGCGCTTGCCCAAGTTCGCAAAGATCAGAATCAGAGCTCAGACTGGGATCCGGCATCCCGAGGCTTGAGGAAATCCCCCTAAAATTCACCCTGGCCCCGGGGCCGGGTTCCCCTAAGCCAGAGAGAAGTAATGCAGCTGCCACAGCTGCAACTTCCTGGCTGGGCTGGTCCAGCCGCCCAGACCGTCCCAGAGAGCCTGTGACTGGCCCGTCCAGCGGGAAGGCGGCTCCCCCCAGCCCGCCCCCCTCCGCTCCCTTACCTCTCTCTGGATCCACCACCATCCCGCTGACCCAGGCTCAGGGGACCTGCCTGTGAAGTCTTTGTTCCAAACCTGGGGAGCCCCTGCCTCCTCGGAGCCCTGGCCCGCCTCCAGGCCGCTCCGCCAGCGCCAGCGCTGCTCACAGACAAGCATCGCTTCGCTCCCCACCTCTCCCCGCCCCTGCTGCGGCTGGGCTGCGGCCGCCTCGCCTCGGCAGGAAGCGCCCAGCCTCATTTCCTACAAGTGTTTGTCAGAAGGAGGGGGTTTGTCTGCGTGCAGAGTGAGTGAGCAGAAGGAGCTTAACCCCTTGCGGGCCCTCTGTGGGTCTGCGCCGCTCGGGAAAGGACTTCCGGACACCCCCAGTGTCAGAGCTTGGAGCCATCTCAGCAACTGCGGACAATAAAGCCCAAAGCAGGTGAGAGGCTTGGCCAAGGCCACACGTCACGCTGAGCCTGGAAGGGAGCCTCCAGCAGCCTCAGCCCTCTGAGAGCTTTCTCCTAGCGCCTTCCCTCCAGGGCATAACCTTGTTCGAGGCTCCCTCTCTCACTAGGGCACAGTGCCCAACTGTACAATGGGAGCTCAGATCGGATGCTTGCTTGGCACACTGCGGGCTCTGACTCTCTGCCCTGTCTGCCAACATGCGACCCAACACCTCAGGGAGGCTGCAACGATTCCTGCCATCCCACGCACTGTCCTCACCCCAAGCTGGGCCTGTAATTACAGTGGGATTTTCCAGGCAGCACAGAGGTGGGGAATTGGCTGATCATGTGAATTTCCCCTGTTATTCCAAGGGCTCATCAGATGGCAAGCTGCCTTTTCCCAAACCCCTCTCATTCCATTCATTCATCTGACAGAGACTTACTGAGCTCCTGTAGTGTGCTGGGTGCTTTTCCAGATGCTGAGAATATGGCAGGACACAAGACAGGCCAAGCTCTGGCTCCAAGACACAGACAACAAACAAACATGGAGAGAGGTGTGAACAAGGTGGAGAGGATGAGGTAGGTGGTGATCCATATCCCAGGTTGCTCTCGGTTATCCTGATACCCAGGACTCACTCAGACCTAGAGTTTGTCTTTGGGCATCAGCGATTTAAGCGTCCCAGGTTACTGGGATGTGCAGCCCTGGGAGAGAATCTGTAGGTCAGAAAGTGACAGGATGGAGATGAGGGCTTGAGGGTGGCCAGAAAGGTCTCTGTGAGAAGGTGACATTCGAACAAGGGACTGGAAGGAAGAGATGGGATGGGCAGGAGCAAACCACAAGAAGGGCTCGCTGTAGGGTATTCTGGAAGGGCAAGTACAAAGGGCAAGATAAGACCCAGCTGGGCTTTCTCTGAGGCCAGTGAGGCTGTGTGCCCAGAGCAGAGGGAGCCAAGAGGGAGAAGCAGGAGCCGGGACAGAGGGGTGGCCCCACCTAGGATCCAGGGAATCTAATTCAGGAAACCAAAGAAAAAAGAAAAGAATCTGTCCTCTGCATTGTCCAAAAAGCCCTCCAGGTAATTCTGATGAGCAGCCAGGTTTGGGAACCACCCGTGTAGGAGAAAAAAATGCATCTTACAGTCAGTGCAGACCTGGGTTCAAATCCCAGCCCAACCTCTTACTAGCTCTGTGACCTGTGAAGCTTCACCTCTCCAAGCCTCAGTGTCTTCATTTATAAAACAGGGTTAAGAAGAATAACACCCCACAGGGCTGCTGCCAAGATCCCCTTGCAAAGTGCAGAGCCAGGGACCTGGAGCATGAATGAATGAATGAATGAGTCCTCCCATGGTCAGTTTGTGAGTATCTGGCGGAGCTAGAACCAAATGCCCTCATCCCAGTAATCGCCCCACCCTCTTCCCGCCTTTTACCCACATCTGGGTGGCGGGGCTCTACCCAAAGCCCCAGCCAAACGTGGAGCAGAGCCAAACCCTAATGAGGCCCCTCCCTGCCAGCTCTGGTGACCATGTGGTCCATTGTGTGAGGGGCGGGCTGCCCTGACACCCCGTCACTCACTCACCCTCCCTCCCTGGTCATTAACCCAGGCAGCACTGCCATCAACGCCAGGTGGCTGCTGCAGCCAGGCACGCCCCGTGACCCCTGGATAACCCAGACCCCGAGGGAAACAGCCTCCTATGCACCCTGTTCCATTTCTTTGACACCCCAGTCTTACTAACCCTCCTCCCTGCCTTTGCTTGTGTGGTGCCCGCTCCCGGCAGGGCCAAATCCCACCTCTATCCAAAACCGAGCTCATTATATTGCCACTCTCAAAGCCATCTTCCTCAGCTTGGCCCACCTCTCACCCATGTGCACAAGCCAGAACCAACCATCATCCTCTCCCTGACACCCCATAACCAATCCATCATTAATGCCGATTGATTTTATTTCCTAAATCTCATCAGAATCTGTCTCTGCTTCCCCACATGGCCTCCCATAACAGCCTCTCCTGGAAAGCTCTTGGGTCCCTCCAATCCATTCCTCACACTGCTCCAAGGGTTCTTTCCAAAACAGAAGTATCCAAACACGGCCCTTCTGTGCTTAAAACACTCTGTTAGCTAGCTGCCCGATGTTCTGGGAAAGATGAAACTCCATGGCCTGGCTGCCGCTCCAGCCTTTCCCCTCTCAGCAAGCTCAGGCAACACGGGGCTCTTTGCTGTCCTGGGACAAATGTGCGGTGCTCCCCCTCGTCACCCAACCCCCGCTCCTTCTCCCTGGTGACTTCCAGACAGCCTGCAAATCCCAGCTCCTCGTGCCTTGCTCCTCGTGCCTTCGTGGGGGCCTCACCATTTGGAATTGGACGTTAGATATGTCTGCCTGACAATTGGGAGCTCAGTGAAGTGCTCATGTTATGTCCCAGTGGCCAGCACAGGCCCTGACACAGAGGAGAAGCACAGGCAACCCATGCTGGACCATCTGCTGAATCTAGCCAGTCACCCCAGCCTGGCTTGCGGCCCTTACAACAACCCAGCAAGACTGACCTAACATCCCCATTTTACAGATGGGTAAACAGAGGTCCCAAGAGCCCCAGCAACTTGCCCACAGTCACAAAGCTGCTGAGTGCAGCTAGAGATTCAGACACATGAAGACCCAGCTCTTAGCCACCATGCCTGGTGCTCATGCCGTGTAGCCTGCGGAGATCATTAATAACCCGGGCACGATAAAACCGAGTGTGGAGCTTACTACCAGCTAACTACAATCCACTAAGCCAAGGTTCTAACTCTACACTGAGGCTCTGGTTCCTCACAGGGCCTTCTGGTTTTCTAAGATGCTTTCTCATCCTTCATAGCACCAGATGCTTAAGAATAGCCTTGGGAAGTGGGCAGGACAGGGGTAGGATTCCACTGCACAGGCCAGGACACTGAGGCCCAGAGATGGGGAAGAGATTAGTTCCTGGACACCCAACAGAAACAAACGAGCAAACAAAAACCTTTGACCACTACGGCCAGGGCTTGCTTCCATCAGAAGCTTGCCCACATGGGGCTGCGTCTGCACAGGCCTGCCAGTCCTTACCACGGGAGCCTGGGTCATGACACGCTAACATTTCTCACCCACTCTCCCACTGCCCGCCCTCCCCTCTCCCTCCCTCCATAGTCATTCTGGAGCCCCACGTAAGTGCCTGGCATGTTAACCAGACTGCAAGATGAGTCTGTCTTCAAGTCTTCTGGTGCCACCCAGTACATGGCCCTGGACCAGGATGGGCATCGCTCGCTGATGTGATGAGCCCTGGAGAGTTACTACTTTAGATGATGTCTTGAGGCCCAGGGGGCACCGTGGGGCCACCAAGCTTCTCGGACATCCTGGGGGAAACCAGGGGCTGGTGCCTTGAGGGTTCATGGGGGCTGAAGGCTCTTATTTCATCCTCGGCCCCTCCCTGAGAGCCCCACATCTCCTTTCCCTGGGGAAGAAAAATCCACCCTGAGGTCACTCACTCCTTTCGACTCAGGTGGCTGACTTTACCCCATAGTTAAAATTCGCAGGGGTGTGGGGGTAAGGAGGCAGGAGGGGACCCAGAAGAACCGATGGAAGCCTGGCTTGGGAAGTGGAGACCCAAGTTCCAGCCTGAGTGACATCAATCAGGCAAGTGCTTTTCCCTCTCTTAGCTTCGGAGCCTCAGGACTTAATGAGATTATCTCTGAGGTTATCAGAAATGACCTTCTAGCACTAAATCTCCTGGGTTCTTTGATTCCACTTGCCCACACAGGCAGCAACACCGTGCCGATGGGAGGCTGCAGGGAGCAGGCGTTTAGGGCACAAGGGCTTTGTTAATAGAAAGACCTCAGGTTCTCTCTTGAAAGCTGTGTGACCTTGGGCAAGTCTCTTAACTTCTCTGAACCCCAGATTTCTTATCGGTAAAATAGGGGTAATACTGACTTCACAGGATCCTTGGTTACTGAGACTATATACCTCAAGTCCTGGCCAGTGCCCAGCTGGCACAGAGTTCGTGAGCACATGACTTTGGCCATATCCATGAAATGTTCATATGGCCTGCTCCTTGCAAAACTGAGTTCAATTTTCCTGGCTCTGGAACTTCCCTAATATCAGCCACAGCTCAAGCTTTGAGTCCTTTACACAAGTGGAGAGAAAGGCTGCTCTCTCCCTGTGACCCTTTTCCCTGAGGTCCCCAAATCAACGCTGGGGGTCACTGACCCAGCTAGAAACTGTGTCCCTACCCTGACTCGTTAAGGAGGGGAGGAAACAGGCCTTCCTCAGCCAACTGAAACATGGGTTATGAGGAGGGTGTGGCCATAGTGAGGAACACACACACCCACACCCTCAAATTTATGTTCCTTGGAAAGAATCAAACAACAGCTACAAAATGTGCATATGGTGGGGATGCATGGCTAACAACAAAACTTTATTGCACACATATTATGTAAAGGCCTTTCCATGGATTAGGATCTCATTATTTAATCTTCATGCCAATCTGAGGAGGTGGGGATTATTATGCCCATTTCACAGGAGAGCATGCCGGGTTTGAATCAAGCCGTCTGAATCCAGAGACTACAATCTTAGTCACTTTGCGACTGAACCTTAACAGTAGGTGAAAAGGTTGGAAACAACCTCAGTGTCCAACAATGGGGCATCATTAACGTAAATTATGATACTTCCACTCAAAGGAATATAATGCAGCTATTAACAGTTGAATTGTAGAAGAATATGAAGTGATGGGAAAGAACTGTGATACGTTACGTGAACAAGTCAGTTATAAACTAATATATATCTAGTTTCAGTCCATTAAAGAAAAATACAGTAAAATACAGAGGAAGGGAAGGGAAGGAGGGAGGAAGGGAGGGAAAAAGAGGGGTACTCCAAAATGTTCACAATTATCCCTATTAGGTTAACAAACCAAGGCGAGTTTACTCTTTTTCCTTATGTGTACTTTCTAAAAATAACAGTTGCTTTAAAAATAAGAGTAAAACGGGGTAGTGGGTATAGCTCAAGTGGCAGAGCGCATGCTTAGTATGCACCAGGTCCAGGGTTCAATCCCCAGTACCTCCTCTAAAAAGATAAATAAATAAACCTAATTACCTCCCACCCACTCCCCCAAAATAAGAGTAAAACGAACATTAAAAAACAAAGCCAAACAAACAAAAGCCACCACCGTACACTGTATAGGGCTCCATTCTGGTGAGAGCGCGGACACAGCCCTCCTTGGTTTCTCCAGCTATGAAAGCTGGGAATAGTGGTTGGGCCCTTTGAGGGTCTTCGCAGCTCTGACATTCTGTGACATTCAGGACCCCCATCCCACACTTTCTCTCTTCCTCTTTTTAGACTCTGACACCATGTGCTTTTTCACAAGGAACATACAGCCATTACACAACATGTAGGATTATGTGCAGATCACAAAAAGGAAAGCAAGCAATCCCAGCTTTAGCCACTCTCAACGTCTTGGGACACAGCATGTGTTGTCTGATTGGAGCCTCATAATCAGGCATTTAACAGATAAGGGAAGGCCCAGAGAGGTTACACAACTTGCCCAAAGTCACCCAGCACATCAGGGGCAGAGTTGGATATGCACCCACAAGTAAAGTATTACCCTCTAAATGAATCCTTGACTTTGGGGGAGCTGAATGCCCCCTGGACCTCGAGGTCCCTCCCAGTCCTTGATCCTTGGCTGCAGTCTCAAGACTCCAAGAAGATTCATAGCTGGGCATCCAAATCTGGCTTTGATCACTGGCCCCTCCCCCATAGATTAGGCCCAGCTCAGGGTGCAGGGTAGTGGGAATGCTAGCAAGGATCTTGGGGGCTGGCACAAGACTTCCCCTAGGAAAGGGGATCTCTCTCTGCAGCTGAGCTGGAGTTCGGCTGACACTTGGGAAGGATGATCAGAGCCAAGATGGGATGGAAGGCTGGAATGGAGGAGGGACTGAGAAATTTAAAATGTGAAGGTTTGGGGGCAGAGATGCCTGGGTCTAAATCTGGTAGTTCTGAACTTAGATATGTTTCCAAACCTCCCTGATATCCTCATCTACAGACTGCAGGTAACCCTGTCCTCAGGGACATGGCTGTAAGGTAACAAGACTATTTGCTGGGCTTAGCTCACAGGAGGTGCTCAGAAAACCAGGGGTGCTGTTAGCTTCCTCCTGGTCCCCTGGTCAACTAGTGCCTCTTCCCAGAGCCCCCACCCCAACTCACTCTCCAATCTCTTCAGCACATGCTGCTGGATAAATCTTCTTAGAGCATCATTCTGGCCAAGCCTTTCCCTGCTTAAAGACCATCAGTGGCTGCTGTCCCTTTCAGGTTAAAAGCCAGACATTTTGGCCTGGAATTCAGGCTCAGAATGACCTGTTCCCAAGTCAGAGGGCAGCTACATTGCATCACTCACATCACAGACTAGGAGCCTCATCTTATAAAAGCTTCCTTCCAAAATCCCACACTTTACAGGAGCTGTAGTGGGGCATAAGTCTTCTGGCCTGGCTTTCCTGGGGTTTCCTACATCACCAGGAACCCTCCAACTTCTGACTGCCATGGAAAGCAAGGCTTGTCTTCCAGCACCGAACAGCCTTCACATGCAGCTCTCATGAAAGAAAGAAAGAAGGAAGGAAGGAAGGAAGGAAGGAAGGAAGAAAGAAAGAAAGAAAAGGAAGAAAGAAAGAAAGAAAGAAAGAAAGAAAGAAAGAAAGAAAGAAAGAAAGAAAGAAAGAAAGAAAGAAAGAAAGAAAGAAAGAAAGAAAAGGAAGAAAGAAAGAAAGAAAGAGAGAAAGAAAGAAAGGAAGAAAGGAAGAAAGAAAGAAAGAAAGAAAGAGAGAAAGAAAGAAAGGAAGAAAGGAAGAAAGGAAGGAAGGAAGGAAGGAAGGAAGGAAGGAAGGAAGGAAGAAAGGAAGGAAGGAAGGAAGAAAGGAAGAAAGAAAGAGAAGAAAAGCCCAGAATTGAGGCATTTATTAATTTCCATAGTATAAATACCCTTACTATGGTCAATTTCAAGCTACCAACATGGTATCACTGAACACAGCACTGGGAAGAGATCCACACAGTCAGCTCTCAGATGACACACCCCTGCAACATCCCAAAGTAAGGACTGACTAACCCCAGTGAAGAGCTGTGTGACCTCAGGTTAGCAACTTAACCTCTCTGAATCTCAGGCTTCTCATTTGTAAAATGAAAACAATAGCACCCATCTTATGGGGACAATGTGAACGCTAAGTGATTTAGGCAATCAACAACAATATACTGAGCCCTACTACATGTAGGGCTCTGTCCTGGGCACAGGGAGGGTGACTGGTGACAAGATGGACAAGAGCTCCTGCCCTCCCAGAGCTCACTCACTGCAGGAAAACCCTTGGCACAGTGGCTGGAATATAGCATTCCATAACATTAGCTATTTTTATCAATAGTATTATTATTGTTATTCCTTCTTTTCTCTGGACCTCAGTTTCCTTCTCTCCAAACTTAGAATGTGGATTGAACAGAACTTTCTATGATGCCACCTCACTTGAGCCTTAAAAATGGCATTACCATTCCCATTTTACAGAGGGGAAAAGTGAGTGCTCAGAACTGAAGCCAGACTGAGGATTCAATCCAAGTTCTTTTAATTCCCAGCCTCCAGATCTGCCCCACCTCCCAGGACTGAGGAAACATAAAAAGGACCTGGAATTCAGCTGGTGATACAGCCAGATGCTTAAAAAAAAAATACTCTTTCTTATCTACCTCATAGGGGTAAATTGAAATGCCCTCAGTGTGCACTAGTTTCCAAAATACCCTCTCAGCATGACAGCCGCAATGCCGGGGCCATTCCCAGTCTCTCTGGAAACCCTGGCACCTCTAGTGGACTCTCCAGGCTGATGGGAGCTGATGAAACCCCCTTGCAAGAAACAGCCCAAACCACGTTTCAAATGCAAACTGCTGGACTTTGGGAGACAAAGGCCTCACAAGGGCACCTTCTCCCTCTTTCCGATGAGCTGAGACTGCCCCTGGGAATAAATCCAAATAGTCTCCCAAAGACCCCGGGGTCCACCCTCTATTGGTAAGTAACAGAGTTAGGCACCCTCAAATGGATAGGCAGAAATTCTGTTTCTTGACAAAACAAAGCCAATAGCCAAAAAATTAAACCCACCAACTCCAGAGGAGGTGCACGGAAATGTCTACTGGGAAGTCCCTGTATGGATCTAACCTCAGTCCTTCGTGCTTTAGTTTCACTCATTTCTTCTCTTTCTGTTCTAGAGGACAGGAACAATGTCTCTTTTCACTGCAGCTTGTCTCAGCCTCTCTTCTCAGCTCCAAAGAGCTCAGGTTTGTTATCAGCAACTTTCCTTTCCAACTTTTTTACTTAGAAGCAGAAGCTTTTGAAACATAGGTAATAATCCACTCCAACTTGTCATTTCTTTTAACAAAAGCCAGAGAAAAGGAGTAGGGAAGAGTCTCTTCCAAGGTCGCGCAGCCAGAAGGCTCTGGCTCTACCTGTGCCAGAGCCACCACACTAGGGAGAGGCCAGCCCTGTGCGAGCCCCATTCTGCGCTCTTGGGCAAGTCTCAGCCCCTCTTTGGGCCTCAGTCTCCCCATCGGTGTACCAAGAGAGGTTGGCCTTATTCCTGCAGTCCGTTCCAGTTCCTACCACTGTCAGAGCTGCCCACCCTCATGCTGGCCCTTGTTCTACCTCCCTACCCCTGCCGAAAAGAGGAAAAGAAACTTGCGTTAGGCGTCCGGGGAGGGCGCGTGGCTCCGAGTTGTCAGGCTGCGCAGGTTGTTGCCGGGTGAGCGAGTATCACACAAATCCCAGGACAGAGAAGTCCCACCTCCCCAGTAACCACAGTTACCCGGGCCACACCTCCAACCCAAACACTGCCAGAGGCCCCGCCAAGGACCACCCCCGATTCCCTCGGGACCCCTCCCCTCCCTGTGACCAGCCCCAGCTGGAGACAGAGAGAGAAAGCCAACGCCCCCATTGCACGGAGATGGAGACTGAGGCCAGAGAGTGGGGACTGCGCAATCCCGAAACCGACGGGGTTTGGACTCAGATCCTGATAGCCCCTCCAGGGCTCCCTCCCATTCCTGGAGCAGCTATCAGTCTCCTTCCCGTGCGCAGGGGTTTCCACGTGGGAGAGGCCGAAAGCAGCGCGGTAACTGTGGATCTGAGCCCATCCACTCTGTCCTCTCTCCCTTCCCATTCCCCCGACGGAGAAACTGAGACCCGGCGAGGGGCCAGGACCCGCCCCAGACCCACCGCGAGCCCCTCCCTGCCTCTCACCTGCTGGCCGCGGCGGGGCGCGGGTGGTTTCCTGGAGTTGAGCGGCAAACAAAGGCCTCCAATCCCGGCGCGGGGCGGGGCGGCGACATTTTGCATAATCTCGGAGGCCGGCCTGTGACGGCCGGGGCGCGGCCCCGGGAGGCGGAGCCTCTGGAAGCCCCACCAATCGCAGAGAGGCGGCATCTTACGGCCCGCCCCTAGGGGTTCCGACGCTGCTCCAGGACAGAAAAATCTCAAATCTGGGAGATTGCGTGTCTTTCTGGAACCCGCCCAACTGCAGCCCGAGAGACTGAGGCCTGGAGTTAAGACATTTGTGTAGGGTCGCACAGAGCCACGCTGAGGAAGAAATCACAAACTCTGATAGCTGAAACGACTGCTTCGTAACAGTAAACTTTTCTTGAGCACTTATTATGTGTCAGCCACTGTTGTATACTTTTTACTCTACTCGATCCTCTCTGTCAGGTAAGTAGGTAATATCATTACCCTCTAAGTGTATTCTACTCCGAACCATCATTAGATAAGCGCGGAAAAGCAGGCCTGGAGAGAGATAAGAACTTCCTCAAGGTCCTGCAGTGAGAACAGGACAGAAAAAATCCGTTGTTCACTGAAACACGGTGAGGGATGGCAGCGTAAGGTGTCAAACTGGCCTAGGCTCTCGCCCCAGTTCTGCCACTGGCTGCCAATGAACCTCCGGTAAATGAGATTCTTAATTCTCGCCTCACAGGGTTGCTGACGGGGCTAAATAAATACATAAACATTGTACAAGGCCTATAAAAAATAAATTAATGACACTAACTTAAAGGGCTCCTCCACCAATCCTGTTTCACAGACGGGTGTAATAGGCCCAGAGACAGGAAGTGACTTGCCCAAGGTCTGGCATCCAGCTGTGTAGTCATGTTGCAGCCCAATTCTCTTTCCTCTTGGCAGAAAGCTCTTCCCAGTTCCCCAGGTTGCCAGTGACTCCTTACACTCATGACTAATGGTAATCACAGTAGCAGCTTCTAGTCACTAAAATCTTCCTCTGTGCCAGGGGCAAACATTTTTGCTACTCCTTACAATATCTCACAAGTTAGGTTAGTATTATACTCCCCATTTAAAGATGAGAAAATTGACCCTCAGAGAGGTTAAGTGACTTACCCAAGATCACACAGCCAGGAAGTGGTGAAGGTAAAATTTGATTCAAAGTGTCAAACTCTGTGGTGTGGGAATCTGAGCTGTGCCTTGTTCTCTGTCCTTGTGATTCTCACAGTGGGCTACTCCACCCACCTCTCACCCTGCTTTCTCCAAAGCAGAGAAGATGCCAGGTGATTTAAAGGTCAGCTTCGCACTTGCTTCGGCAGGCCCTGGCTCAAACCAAAAATTTGCCCTCTTCTTGTCTTCTCCTTCATCTAACAGCAGGCCCTGAAACTGTACCTTCCCTCTCCAGCTCTGGCATTATGAGTAAAGATGTTAGGGCCACAGGTATATGTGGCCAGGTGGACTTCTGGCCCCTCCCTCTCCCAATATCCAAGCTGCCTTAGCTCATGCTATTGGGTCCCTTCAAAAGACATCAGGACACTTGCTTACCTTGGAGCTTCATGTTGTGTACCTCACGCAGCCGAGGGCCCAAATTTGTCCTCTACCGCTCACTAGCTATGCAATTTTGGGCAAGCAGCTTGGCCTTTCTAAGACCGCCTGCAAAGGAATGTTTTTAGGTTTAAAATTCCACTGGCGAGGGGGACCCTCACACCCAATGGTCTGCAACCCCAGAGTCAGGCCTAGAAATTTCAGAAGCAGCAGTTCCATAAACTCATTCTCGTCCTTTTTTTTTTTCAGAGTACAAACTTGGAACCGTGGGTAGCAGCTGCTGAGAGCTCCCAAACCCCTGGGGTTGGACTGGGTGGGGAGATGGCTGGTTCAGGACATGGGAAGTCATGACCTGCCCTGGAGTTCATAGAGCAGGTCAATAACTGGCCTGAAATTCACATAGCGAGTCAGTAATAGACAAAACCCTCTCAATTCAGAACAGATGCACAGGGACTTGGACCTGGAAGAGATGTGGTGTTTATAAGGCCAGAGGGCTCCTTCGTTCACCATCATCCTGACAACAATCATCTCCCTGGGGCTGACTCTGAGTCTGGTACTCTGAGCCCACACACAGCATCCCAGCCTCCATCAGAGGCAAGTAGCAGTATTACCATTGTATTTATTTCCTGTGGCTGCTGTAACAAATTACCACCAGTTCATGGTTTAAAACAACACTAATTTGTTCTTAAAAAGAGAGTTCAGAAGTCCAAAGTCAGTCTCACCTGGCTAACGTCAAGGTGTCAGTGAGGTCAGTTCCTTCTGCAAGCTCTCAGGGAGAATCCATTTCCTTGCCCTTTTCAGCTTCTACATGGCTGCCTATATTCCTGAATTTATGTTCCCTTCCTCCATCTTCGAAGTGCATCACTCCAACCTCTGTTTCCATCACCACAACACACCTTTTCCTCTCTTGTGTCAAATCTCCCTCTCACAAGGACCCTTGTGATTACATTGAGCCTACCCAGATAATCCAGGATAACCTTCCCATCTAAATGCCTTAATCACATCTCCCTTTACCACATAAGGTAACATTCACACATAACAGGATCGAGATACCTTTGGGGACTATTATTCAGTTTACCACACCCATTTTCTAGATAGAGAACTTGGGCTCAGAAAGGTGAAATCACTTGCCCGTGATCACACAGGATTTTGAGTGTAATGCCAGGAGATGTGGGGCCTGACAAAGCCCTCTTGCAACAAGGTAAGGGTTATTCCCCCCAGGGGTACAAGGCCTGGGGAAGGGCATACAGAGTCCCCTGGGAGGGGCAGGGGACTTTGGAGATACTAGTTGCTTCAGAGGTCAAGTGGCATCCAGGGCTCTGGCCTCAGGTGGTCTCCTTAAGCTGGGGAAAGGACAGGAGCAGCTAAGAGCAAGATCTGGTGAAAATCTGTGGAATCAACTGCGCCCCACCCACTTCTGGAAGAACCCTGAACACAGGGCTGGACAAAGCAGGACTTCTCAAACTCTTTTTGCCCCAGAGAAAGCCTGGGGATAAAGGAGCTGGGCACTAGGGCTGATAGTGGGGCTGTATAGCAGACCATTTTTTGCCCCCTTCCCCTTCCTGCCCGCTCCATGTGTTTTTACTTCTAATATCCACTGCCTGGGCTCCTGGACCAGCTTGGCCTGCACAGGTGGAGGGTGGGAAGTGACTGGGAATTCACTGCCTCTGCCCTCCCCTCCAGACCTTGTCCAAAGACTGACAACATGAAAGCCTTGTCCTTTTGCCCTGAGTGGGGACAACTCTACCCCAAACTTACACTCCAGTGTCTCTCATGGGATCAGGCTGCAGCTGCCCCGCAGGACTTTGCCTGAAATCGCATCCTGCTTTGTCTCCTTACCTCCCCTCCTGACTCCTCCACTGCTTCACTGGTCTCTCCCCAACACTTCCTTAATGAATCACCTGTACACACATCCTCAACTCAGAGTCAGCTTCTGGGACCAGCCCCAAGACAAGCCACCTTTCTGTATTTTCATTTGTGCACACTGTTCATTCTGCCCCATAACATATGTGGGCATTTTTAAATTATTCTGTGTTTTAGGCGTATAGCATTATAGTTTAACATTTAAAGTTACCTGTGCATTTTGATCTAAAAACATTATATGTAAATAGCCTTCAAGTAAGGTGCTCCAAGATGTGGATGCGGCTCAAGTGCCCCTGCACAGCCACTGTGTGACCCAGATTGAGCCGTAAGGGGCAGAGAAAGTGCAATGTTCGGGGGCCTCCATCTGTCCTACCCACCCATCTCTCCACAGCAAGCAAGTAAAACCCCAGCCGCGCAGGCCACATAGCACGCTGGATCCTAACCTTGTTCAGATCTCTTTATTGAAAAATTAAAGTCATAAGCTCTGTATATAAATACACTGAAGTCGCTGGTCACCTGCAAGGCAGCCTCTGGGATAGGCTAGGGGTACGGTAGAAAGCTGGCTGGGGTCTTGGGGGTCCCCAGGGGTGTGGGGAGGGAAATAAATAATAAATACCTTGGGGGATGAGGAGTTAGGAGGAACAGGGGTGTGAATGAGGGGTGCCTGATGCTTATTTGTGGCACTGAAGGTCCCGCAAGAGCCTCCCTGGCTGGGGGCCATGTCTATGGATTCTCATGTGACTTCACTCCAGACAAAGGCTTGGGCATCCGGGGATGGGCCAGCTCCTAGCTGGCTGGAGGGCAACAGTGCCTTCCATCCAACCCAGAGCCCTGGGAGGCCTCAGGTGGACGTGTCAAGATACAGGCACTCTGTGTCAAGTGCCGTGTCAAGACACAGGCATTCCCTTCCTTTCTTCCCTTTCCTAAACCCAGGCTTGTATTGAGCGCCTACTATGGCCTGGGTACAGCACCAGATCCTGACCTAACCTTCTGTTTGCCTGGCCTGGCTCTCTTCCCCTGGGTCTGGTCCAGTGGGCCATGAGGAGTAGGGGGATGTCTTCCTGCTACCCTGGCCATTCAGCACCTGCCCCTCAAGACGCTCAACAGTGCCAGGAGGGAGGAGGGACCAGGGCCAGGGGCTGGGCAGCAGTGGGAGGCCCTCGGGCCTCGGACCCTAGAGCATCACATTGAACTCGGTGACCAGAAAGTCGATGTAGTCACGTTCCTTGGTCTTGAAGGCCTCTGCGATGATGCGTGCGGCCTCCCGATGCTCCTTGCCCCGAAGCGTCACCCCGTTCACTTCCAGGATCACGTGGCCCACCTTGAGCTGCCCACAGTTGTGGGCTGAGCCGCCTCGCTGCAGGGGCAAGACACAGGCCATGGGCACATGGGGTGCCTGAGGGCTGGGCCAGCCTGGCCCTGACCATTCATCAAGTCATGCCCGCCACTGCCAACCAGATAGTTACAATCTGGGTGTCCACAACCCTGATGAGGAAAACTGAGAGAACAGTGAGAACAAAGGTAGTATGAGCCTGGGTCTGCCTTTGAGTGCTGGGTCACCTCTGGGTGTGGCAACCCCCTGGGCTGAGAGAGGGTCCTTCAGGGGCAGGGAGAGATGGTCAAGTGGGCCCCTGGGGACATACCTGAATGGTGACGATCCTAGGCAGGGGCTGGCGGGTGTTGGCGCCACCCTCGATGGCGATGCCCAGGGTGGCTGCACTTTTTTTCACGCGGATGAGGGTGGATGTGGGCTCCAGGAGTCCGGGCTGCAGGTGTGAGGAAGGAAACCAGTGACAGTCCTGACCTGCCGGCTGGACTGGTTACGACAGGCCTCTGGGCCAACAGGGCACAGACTCCAGCCCTGCGACAGGAGCCTGCAGTGTGCTAGCACTAAGCACAGCACTTGGTGTTCTAGCTCTCTAATTGCTACAAAAATCCCTGAAGTTTGGGAGGTTAAAGGGCTGGCCCAAAGCTGCCTGGTGGTGGCAGCAAGACTGCCTGCCCCGGCCACCATGTCAGAACTGAGCTTAAAGATCCCTGAGATCAACCTTCAGCGCTTGGCTTGTCACTGTCGGCGGCAAAGGAGGACTTAAACTGGAACTTCAGCCTCCAAATGTAGCATTCTTTCTGGACACTCACATCCCTCCAATGATGGGGGCTCACTTCCTGTGGTCACTTGTCAAGCCGAACTCTGGTCAAGACCTCCTTCCTGTTCTTCACCTGGGTTGGGTACTTCCCCCATCCTTTGTACCCCCTCCTCCTTGCTCACCGGTTTGGTGGCCCCCTCGGTGGTCCTCTCATTCCGAGGCATCTCCTTGCTGCTCCTGCTCCTGGTGGACGCCGTCTGTCTGCTTCGGCCTGGGGCACTGGCCTCTGCCTCACCAGCATCCACGCCACTGTCCTCACTCAGTGTCTGCCCGCTGTCCGAGAGCTGGGAGAGCGTGGAGGCTGCTGGGAGCGGGGAACAGGAGGAGAGTGGTAGTTTATACAACTGGGGTCGGGCCAGGCATCCTGGAGGAGCTGAGCTGCAGGCTGGAAGGCTGGGGGGATTTCCCTGGGCAGACTCTCTGCTACCTTTCCACCTACCGAGACCTGCCATCCAACCAGGCCTGGCCCCAAGGCTGCCACTTTCAGGATGTCTGCCTTGACTGCCTCTGGCTTAATGATTAAAACAGAGGTCAGAAGGCAAACTCAGCCCACAAATATGGGTTTGGCTTTGTTTTGTTTTTTAACTCTCACAGTGCTGTCAGTTTTTAACAATGGACCAACAAGTTCAAATTAGGACATTTCACATAAAAGTTAAATTTCTAGCTTCTCAAAAAGAAAAAAAGATCTGCTATATCTGGTCTGTACCCCTACTGACCCATGTGGCCTGAGCTGAGTGGTGAACACACACCCTCTGGTCTGCCATTCAAACCAAGCCGCTTCACTGCGTATGTAACGGCTTGATCCCTGAGTTTGAGACACTCTGGGGTCTGGCAAGTGGAGTGTGAATCCCCTCTGACCAGCTACACAATCCTGGGTGAGTTACACAGCCTCTCTGAGACTTCACGTTCTTGTTCTAACACAGAGGCAACAATGCCTACCCCACAGGGTTACCATAAAGACTAACGGTTATGACGTATGGGGTGAAGCAATCAAGAGAACAGGCTAATGCCAGACCGCTTGGCTCCATAGTTACTTTCTGTGTCTCAGTCTCTTCATCCGTAAAATGGGGATAATAACAGTACCAGCCTCACAGGGCTGTTGGGAAGATTAGATGCATTACTAACACAGGCAATGTCCTTAGAAGAGTGTTCCCGGCACAAAGATATGGCTGTATACCTGTTAGCATCTGTTATCATGTGTGTCCGGCTCAGTGCCAGGTCTGGAGTGATCCATCTATGATAGCTCCAGTTTCTCTCACCACATCCTGCCTGATCTCTGCCTAGCTGCCTTCCCTCAGTGAGCTACTCAATGCAGGGACCCCACATTCTGCATCCTGGTCTGCCCACTGCTTGGCATACAGCAGGTGCTCAGTTAACATCCCCTGACCTGGCCTGCCTGCCACCTTCTCTGGCCACAGCGGCCCCACGTGACATTTAGCCACAAGATGGCAGCAGAATCCAACCAACTGGACCCAACTCACTAATAGGAAGGAGGGGTTCCAGAGCCTGCAGGGGGCTCAGGCTTTCCAGAGTGGAAAGCAGGCTCTACCCTTCCCTCCAGCTGGACGTCCTCTGGATTCTCAGGGGCTGGAGCCTCAGGCTGTGCCCACCCCCCAACCTGGCGGTCTGAAAGGTCGAGCCTGCACTCTGACCCTACAGACCTCCGGGGTCCAGAGACTGCAATTTCAATACCCACCTTTCCCCAGCACCTGCTCTGTGCCTGGCCCTGAGGGACAGAGATCACAGAAGCCACCCCTGCCATGAATAGGCTCAACCTTCTTGGGAAGACTTATAGGGGAGTGCAGCGTGACCAGGTCTGGGGACCCTGGAGAAGGAGCCCAACCCTTACTGCGACCTGGCAGGACTGTCACTGTTACCTCTGATCCACGATGGGAAAGCATGGCAGCTGGTCCACAGCCACACAGCCAGTGATGGCAGAGCTGGGATTCACATTCCCACCTCTGCCTCCAAAGCCCCACAATGCAGGCTCAGGACCCTGTTCCCCGGCCCCCCTGACCCTGAGTGGGGAATGCCTGAGCTAGAAGGCCCCTTACTGGGTGAGCACTTGGTCCCATCTTGGCTGTGTCGACGAGCAGGTCAACCCAGAGGGGACAGGGACCCCTCCTAAGATGACATAGCGGCACCCCAAGCCCAGCCCACCCAGGGTCTGCTGGCACTCACTGAGTGTCTGGGGCAGCGCCCTCACTTCGTTCACGTCAGGCTCGCTGTCTGGGCGGTGCACCTCCACCATGACAAAGTGCTGGTTTGTACCTGTCTGGTCTGGGCGTCCAGAGGGGGAGGGTGGTGGAAGGCCGCCCCCGGCCAGCGTGGCCTCTGCAGGGGGGTTCTTCAGGTGTGGGGGTGACTGGACCCGTGGGAAGGGGCCGATGGGGTGCTGGTTGACCAGGGCCAGATGGGCATCCAGCGGCCTCTTGGAGCCGGGGTTGGCTGGGGAGACAGAGGTGTAGATGGGGGAGGAGGGTGAGTCCTGTGCTGAACCAGAGGAGTCCTCTGGAGCAGGTGTGGTGCCCGCTGGTGGGCTGTGGTTCCGTGGAGCCGAGAAGATGATGCCAGAGTGGGAAGATGCAGAGGAAGGCGGCTGGAGGTCCTCTCTGCCCAGCTTCCTCGGCTGGGAGAGCGGGTGGTCGTGGCCTTGGACCAGAGGTGGTGGGGGAGGCGGTGGCTTGTAGCTAGGCAGCCCCTTGGAAGTGGACTTGACATCATCCTGCCAAAAGACCCAACAGGAGTAGAAGGAGTCAGAGCCCATTGTGGCTGGTAGAGGGGAGAGCAGAGCACCCTGGCTGGAATTCCGTCTCCGCTCTATCAGCGCTTGGCCACGCTGCTCTGAATAATGCAACACCCGAGTGGAAAACTTCTCCCAGCATCTCGGCAACTGATAAGCGTTGGGATCTTGGTTGGCGTCTCTGGGGACAGCATCGTTACCTTTGGGAATTGAAGTTCTTGGCATCAGCCAGGGCTTGTCACAGGGAGTGGGAGTTAGTTAGAGGCATGATGCAGAGATGGAAAAACAAAAAAGGCCTTTCTTTGGCTTTTCTTTTTAAGGCTTTATGATGATTACTGGAGACAGGAGGTATATGACAGGACTGGAGAGGGGAATGGAAAGAAGGTGGACAGACATGGGCTGGGGTGCTGTGTGGCTCTGGGTGAAGCACAGAACCTCTCTGAATGCACTCTGGGCAATGGGGAAAACCGCACCTACCCCGCAGAGTCGTAGGGAGGTGGGGAGCAGCGTGTATAATGTGGGAGCAAGGGGCCTGTGAGGGGTGCTGGCTGTGGATACTGTCGTCCCATACCCCTTCTCCCTGTGCCAACACCCAACACTTACACAGCTCTGATGGCAGTGCAGGCACTGTTCCAAATGCTTTACTTAGATTAACAAATTTACCCCAGCCACAAACTTATGGGTTAGTACACTGCTATTACCCCATGTTACAGATGGGAAAACCGAGGCACAGAGAGGTTACAAAACTTGCCCAAAGTCACACAGTCAGTGACAGACACTGGGATTTGAACCCAGGCAGTCTGACTCCAGAACCCAGACCATTTAAAAGTTATTTGGGTCAGAATCACAAAGTGACGCTGCCCAGACTGCTGATGTGCAGGCATGAGGTTAGGTTTAATTCTCTTTTCCAGAGTAGTCACGTGGCCTCCTCGAGGGGTTCTCTCCACACACTTCATGCTTCAGTACTTGCTATGATTAACGTTCAGATAACACAGCAAAAGTAGCACCAACTCGGCAAACAGTCAAATGGCCTGACAGCGCTGACTAAAATCCCCAGAACAAGCAGAGAGCTCGCAGCTGAGGACCTCTGTCCCCTCCCTGTGGTTCTCACCAGGGAGCCAGCCCCAGGGCCTCAGGCCGACCCAGGAGGGCAAAACACAGTGAAAGGGTCTCACCAGGGAAACATCTGAGAGGGTGTTCAGATTGCCCTGGACGGCCTCCCCAGTTTCCTCCAGGTCCAGAGTGTTCTATAACAGAGAAGAAAGCACTGTGAATAAGAGAGCGAAAAACCAATTTGCTTTCTAGGACACCAAATTCTGTGGCCCCTATGACACCTTCAAGTGGTTCAAGTTTCTCCTGATACGCCCCACTCCATGGGAATTGACTTTGCACGTTAAAATTAATGTCGATTTTTCCTGCCATTCATTTTGAAATCAGTTGCAAGGATTTCAGTCTCTTGGAGACTTTCCAGCCTCCCCTGAATTACGTGGAGCTGCTGTGGGGTAGGTAGCTCTGGCCTCGACTGGGAACTCCTGACTCTCGACCTGAGTGCTGTGCTCAGCGCACTCATTGCCTTCAAAACCCAAGGGTTTTCTCCACGCTGCTCCTAGCAGAATCTCAGGAAGGTGTGGAAATGGCCAGGTACAAGTGAGAGGTGGATGGAGAAAGTCTCTGTCTCACTTTTAATTTCAATGGTTTTAATGTGTGTGGGAGGGGGGTTACAGTTTAAATGGAGCTTATTTTGCAAAAATGCTCATTTCTTCCTTCCTTTCCTAACTCACCAGAAGCCTACTGCTCCCTCAAGTGATACTGAGCTGCCGTGAGGCCATCCCTAGCCACCCCTGGGAGACTGAGCAGTGCTCCTTTCTAAACTGGGCTCCTGAGGGCTCAGTGGAGCCATTTCTCTCCCCTTCACAGGGCCCAGAATGGCAATGAGCCTCTGCGACCAACACTAGGCTCAAGTCTCAAGTTCAGCGATCAATATTGAGCAGTCTCAGTGCTCCAGGCAGTAGCTTAGAGACAGTGGAGCTGACAAAACAAGCAAGGAGGAGACTGCACAGGGTGAGGAAACACAGGTATATAATGCAGCTGGGGAGGAGTTATCCAGGTTGGCTTCCTGGAGGAGGGAGCAGGGCTTAAAGCTGAGTCTTGTGGACAAAGGTTGGGTGTTTCAGAGATAAGGGCGTGCATAAAGCTAGCAGGATAGAGGATGCTTGAGACTCCTTGGGTGGTTCCACGTGAGTCAACAGCTGCTTAGATCTAAGCTTGAGGGCAGTGGGTTGACATGGAGATGTGGTCAGGTTTGCCTTCTAAGAAGATCCCCTTTGCTCGCTTCCTCTCCAGCCACACTAAAGCAACGCAGGCATGTCAGGGATCTTACATTTAATACTGGCTGTTCTTTCCGTCTGGAACACTCTTCCTCGTGGCTATCCACAAGGTGTGCTCTGTTTGCTCACCTCCTTCCAGATCTTACTCAACTATCACCTCCTCAAAGAGAGTCTACTCTGACAACCCCACCTAAAATCACAACCCCCACCCCAATCTGCTTTATTTTTCTCCTTTGCACTGACTACTATTCAGCCAGCACCCAAGATGTAATCCTGAAACTTAGGTCAGATAATGTCTCTCTCCAGCTCATAACCCTCCAGGGCCTTTCCATCTTACTTGGAGGAAATTCCAAACCCTGCACTCATTATGCCTAATGACTGGGCCCTTTCTTGCTACTACTCCAACAGGATTGGGTGGTTCATGCCTCAGGGCCTTTGCACTCACTGTTCTGCCTGCACTACTGACTCACTCTCACTTCACTTAGTTCTGACACCAGCAAGGCCTTCCTAGACCAGCCCTGTTTAAAACAGCACCCCTCTCCACGGCCCCACACCATTTCTAACACCTGACCCTGTTTTGTTTTTATGTATAAGATTTATCACCAGCGTAGGGGGCAGGGTATAGCTCAAGTGGTAGAGCGCATGCTTAGCATGCACAAGGCCCTGGGTTCAACCCCCAGTTACTCCTTTAAAAAATAAAAAATTATCACCACCTGTTGTGATAATGTCAATTCGCTTATTGTCTGTGTCTCCCACTAGGATAAAAACTCCTCAAAGGCAGGACTTGTAACTACCTGGTCCCTACTTTATCCTCAGTGTTCAGGATAGTGGCTGCATGATAAATATTTAATAAGCAAACTAATGAATCCATGAATGAATCAATGGCTGAATGAATTAATCAATAATTCTGGCTGTCATGAGGAGGCCCAAGCAGGCAGAGAACTGAGCAAGGCAGCTACTGCAAGTCATCGTGGGGAGCAGTAACGGTGGTATGAGTGAAGGTCAAGGCAGTAGAGGGGATGAAGGTGCCCCCGAGTCCATATATAGGGCAGAGGCTGCCAGGTCACTTCACACTGACCCTCATCTGGAATGAGCTCCTGACCTTGAGCATTCTGGGTGGGCAAAGGGCACACGGTCAGAAAGGCCAACTATGTGAACTCACCAGCCAACATGATGCTCCGCCCTTCCAACCCTGAGGCTTTCTCACCCAGGGCTCCCCATCTGGTCCCCTCATGCCTCTGGGGCAATGTCAGGCTAGGACAACTGCCTTGTTTTACCAACAAAGCTGAGGCTTAGGTGTAAACCTCAGCCTCCTGATCTCTCCTGCTCTCTCCAACCCTGTCTCCTGCACACCGCCTCCCAGGAGGAAGCTGCTGTCAGCCTCGGTGACGCAGCGATGGGGAGGACTCCTTGGGTGGGGGGAGGGGAGGGCTGCTCTCCCATCCACCGATCAGTGGCGCCAGTTCTGGCTTCTCTGAGTGGCAGAGCTGGGTGACAATGAGCAAACTACTGAACTGCTCTGTGCCTTAGTTTCCTCATCCGTAAAATGGGGAAACCACAGTCCCTCCTCTGGCACAATATATGAGGGGAGGCGACTGTCACATCAGAAGCCTGGGATCCTGCAAATCAGCCCCAGCAACTGAAAGTCTGCCCAATGTGCCCTGGCCCATGGGAGCACCCAGATGGAAGGAAAGAGCAGTCCTCCCATACATCCCCTCCTCCCAAACCGTAACGAATCCAGTGCTCCCTGGAAATAAGTTCAGCTGCGCAACACAGAGCATCCAGGGCGAAGGTGAATGGAGAGGCAGGTTATACGCAATGACTTCCCAAGACTGTAGTCACTACTCTGGCCTCGGCAGGAGGCCCCGGGGGAGTCAGAGACCTGGGACGTATCTCAGCCAAGACAACAGGGGCCTCTGCCATGTTCTAACATAGCCACTGCCAACCGCCCCTGAAACTCGGCCGGAGGCACTCTGGGGCTTAGAAGACAGTCCGCGGTGGGGCCAAGGCCATGGGGTTCTGTCCTGTTCTGGCACATCAGGAACTTTGAACATTTATTTAGTCATTCAACAAGCATTTGTCAAGCATCCTTCACTTATGAGGAAAGCTCAAGGGGATACAACATGAGCAAGTCATCATGTCCTCAACACCCAGCAGAGGGCCATGAGCACCGGAGCTGCCCACATGCTCTTGCTCGGGTCACTGATGGGAAAGGCAGTTTTAATGGGGGGGTGGGGGGAAGGAAAGGAGCAGGAGGGATCCAGCGCCTGACACATAAACATGTCTTTGCAGAGCACTACAGGGAGGGAGTGACTTTCCCTTAGAAAGTAGGGCATCAGAGAACTCCAAACTGTGGAGGGCCTATAGCCAGACCCCTGATGAGTGTTTTACTCACATGATCTCATCTGATTCTCCCAGTGACCTGGGAAGCCGGCACTCTGCCCCTGTTCACATCTTTTACACTTAAGCTCAGAGAAGGTAGTGACTTGTCCAAGGCCACACGGCCATTCTACAGCAGATGATGCCTCTAACCTCTAACCCATGATGGGGGACCCCAAAGCCCATACAACCTTACCCCAACCCTAGAATTGGATATGGCCCTGAAATTGTAGGAACCAAAGGGCCCCAGACCCTCTCTGTAACAAGAGAGAACCTAGCCATCGCTGGCCCCTGGCCCCAGTCATTCTCTGCTATTAATGGCATTCTGGAGCCAAGATGGAAGGCAGGGATGGAAGGGTGGGAGGGTGAGGGTGGAGTGAGGACAAACATCCAGCCCCGAGAAGAAGGCCTGAAGTGGAGCAAATGGCAGACGGATTGGAACCCAGCCCTGCCAAACTCCATCTGCTGAATCCAGACGCTCAGGAGCCCCGGGTCCCCGAGCCATGTTCTTACTGCATCTGAAATAGCTGCAGACAGCAGGCTAAGAACCCTGGGGATGCGTCAGCAGAAATGTTTCCTGAACAGGCTTGGAGAGGAGGATCAAGGTCAGAGCTCATGCAGGAGCTGCCCCATGCATCCTAGCCTCCTCCCCAACCCCCTCAGACCCAGTTCTTTGGGGTCCCCTCCTCCCACATCCACTGAGGCCAGAGCCCAGATAAGGGTTTAGACCTAGCAGCTCAATTAATGGGACACTTCATCAATTCTATAGCTGAGGTGACTGAGGCTCAGAGAGGGAAGGCCACCTGCCCAAGGTCACAGCAAGGACAGAGCAGGAAATTGAACTCGATTCAAGGTTATCCAGACCACTTCCCACAAGAGTCAGGACCTGCTGCCCTTGATCCTCCATCTCTCCCCTCCTCAAATCTGTGGTGATTCAGAAAATACCCTTCCCTTCAGAGAGAACTCCTTTCTGTTTGAGTTGACCCAATCAGGGCCAGATATCCCAGCAGTTCGGTTTGAAGGAAGTGTGGGGCGAAAATGAAATGAAATCATGAAGGGCTATCACCCCTGCCGACCTCTTCCAGATGGTTTCCTAATTCTGGAAACGGAAGCCCGTAGGGTCTTGCATGGTCTGGGTGCCACCTCAGCAAAATGAGGCTCTCCCTTCTCCTCCCTTCTCTCCCCTTCTTCTCCTCATCTTCCCTCCCCTCCCCCATTTACAGCCCAATTCCTGGGCTCCTCTGCCTCCACTCCTCATTATGATGGAAGGGCTCTTACATAAAGGTGCTATTTTCAGCTCTTTGTTCTTCTTGCTTCTTTACTCTAATGTCAGGACAGCAGGCTCCCCCCCTCCACCTCAGCCCCAAAATGTACAAGAGGCGTGAGGCTGGGGGCACCCTCCCTGTTCTATATACGGGAAGACTGAGGCACCGAGTCACAAAGGCTTCTGGAAGGTCACAGTGGGGCTGCTGAGAGGAAGAGGACAGTCGGAGAGAGAGAAACCAGAGAAGGGAGGAGTGAGAATAAGAGGGAAAAAAGAGAAGGGAGGGGACTGAGGTAAAAAGATCAAGAAGGGGAAAGCAAAGGGAGAAAGAGGAAGGGAAAATTTGAGAAAAGCAGGAGTTGGTGGCCCGGCCAGAGCAGGGACCAGGGAAGAGAGGCTTGTCACCCCAGGAATGATGGGGTGCTAGGAGGGAAGGAGTGATGTGAGCCCAGAGAACCAGAAAGTCCTGGCATCCTGGGGACAGGGGGCTGCCCAGCCTGGAGGGGACAGGCCTTGGGGTCCAAAGGATCATGGGGCCAGACCCTAGGGTGATGGCCACGCTGGTGGAGGTGGACCATGTTACTCCCAGCTTCTCCAAGCCCAGAGTGGGGTAGATGTCTGGAAGCTGGGGGGAGGGGCAGAGGAGAGGACAGACACGATTCCCAACACAGGGACAGGAACCCCCACTCACTGGCTAGGCTGAGGCCTCGGGAACCGGCATTGGGCCTTCTAGCAACTTGTCCACTCCTGATCTAATGTTCGACCACCAAACCACAGAAACAGAAAAGCCCCCAGGGCACCTGTGCACGAAGACTTCCCAAGACGAGGGGTCACTGCCTTTTCCCAGCACAGACCGTGCTTCCTTCCACCCCCTTGCACCTCCCTCCCAATGGTCTTAGGGAAAGGGCATCATTCAGTGGACAGAGAGGGTGACCCGGAATCTCCAGGTCAGGGCCAGAAGAGCCTTGGGGACAGGTGTTGGAAAGCAGGGCTTCAGGAAGGAGTCAAGGGCCCGTGAACCTGGCTAGGGGAAAACGCTGCATCTTTATTTTCATTAACCTCTAACCGAAATGTAGCATCTCCTTCCAACAGGAATGGAGGCAACACAGCCCAGGAGAATCAGCAGCACCTGTGCCTCCGTCACAGGGCTTTCATATCACACTGCAGACGCTGCGAAGTTCCATTTATGCTCATCATGGCCTCATCATTACAACCGTTACTGACTGATGTCACACCTTGTTACTGGACATGCTAATAAAGAGGCACACGTTCTACGATTTGTTTCTGTATTTTGAATACGGCATTTCATGATCTGATTTTGTTTCCTTTGTAACCCTATGTGTTTTATTTTTAAACATTTAAAACTGTTATTCTGAGACCGGGTCCCAGGGCTCCACCAGCTTGCCAGAGACAGGGCAGTAAAGCCATTAGAGGCAGGGGCCCCACCCCCAGCATCCTCTGACAGCTCAGGAGCCCCTTTCCAGGCAAATGAGAGGCCTGGAGTGCAAAATCTTTCAAATCCAGGAGGAGAAGGGCGGTGGTTAAGGCCAGGACAAGTCCTAGCTGCCACCCCAACCTCAATGGCATTTGCTCTGTGCATACAATTTGGGTCTTGTCCTCTACAACCCCTCTTTTCTCTGCAGTCCTCTGCAGTGCCCTTTGCCAGCTTAGGAGCATCCACAGAATCAGCTCCCACGTACTCCACACCGGCAAGTCTGTCCCTGATCTCACTGAAACTTCATGACAATCCACAGGTGGCCGGTCTATCAGCCCTGAGTACCGATGTGGAAACTGAGGCTCTAAAAGCTTAAGTCACCTGCCCAAGATGCCACGGCTACTAGTCGGGAGAGCCAGCCCTGGTGTGTGGGATTCCAGAGCCCGTGCACTTAAGCCCTGCTGTGACGGGCCCGCTCACCGCACTAGACGAGGAATTCAAGAAATGCCGGGCCGGCCTTTCTCCTTTTGCACAGCTCTCCTGGCTGCCATCTTTCTGGGAGGGGAATGATACTGTTTGGAGGCAGCAGAGAAATTCCCAGGACTGAGCCCCTATTAGACAAATGGAAGATAAACACAATTTGTTGAAGGGGCAGGGCTACATCTGATTTCCTTTGATCAACTGTGTCTGGTTTGAGGGAAAACGGCTACAGAGTGAGCCACATTTAACCTGGGATGGATAAGCACGCAGCTCGATCCAGGGAATTTGGGCTAAGTGGAAACTGGCTCTAACTGGGGCATCCGGGTCACGACAGCCAGCTGCCTGCCACCTTGCCTGTCTGAGTGCCAGAGTAAAGGACATTTTCCTACAATATGGGAGGTAACTGTTCAGAAGGCTGGAATGTTAGAAGATAATCCTGAGTGGCCAGGGAATGAGGTTTCATTTTGCTTTCTGCTTCACATTTCCTTGGAACTCCACTCTGTTCCAGGCCCTGGGCTAGCACTGGGGACACAGACAGGAAAAAGATGAGGTCCTTGCCTGACCCCACCAGCTCTCCCTGTTTACAGGGAAGGACACTCATGGAGAGGTTAAAGGAATACAACAAGCATTTTAATGGAGATGTGAAAAGCATGAATGCTCCATGAGGAAAGGGATTTTGGTGGTTGTCCATCCAGATTGTGGGGGGTTGTTTGTTACTCAGCATCTCTGCAGTGAAAGCTCACTAATACATGGTGTTGTTACAGACCAGTGACTGGCACTCAGTGGTGAATAAGTAAATATTACTTCCAGCTTCCTCTTGGGAGGAATGATACAGTGTTTGTTCAAATACATAGACAAGTGGTGGCAACACAGGTTTTCCATTCCTTGTGATGCCTCTCCTGGAATATTTTTCAGAATCTCCCAACAAAGGGGACTTTAAGAGGTGGAGGAAACTTGGGGTCTGCCTGGGTGGTACATATGGGGAGACTGAGGCCAATGGAGGATGAAGGGCTTTCCTGAGGGTGCACTGCATGGTGGGGACAGAGTATATGAAGGGGCATGGGCTTCTGATTCCCAGGATGGGCCTGGTGCCCTGCATTCCTGGATAGAAGGGCTTCCAGGAGGAGGTTTCTGTCCTGTGGCTTCATATGCAGGCAGCATGGGGTGTCTAGTCTGAGACCTATTTTGTGTGTGTGGAGAGAGGGGGCTCTCAGGAGATACCAAGGCCAGGGCTGGCCAGGCAGCAGGAAGAGCTGGTGCCTGCAGAGCCATCATCACATCTCTTAGCAGCTCAAGCCCTTTCTGGGAATGAACCTGTTCTTGGTAGAAATCCACCTTTGTCTATTCTCAGCAGTCAGCAGCATCCTAACAGAACTAAGGCAGACCGTGTCAGCCCCTGCTCTATCCTGCCAACAGCTCCCATCTCACTCAAAGTCTTCAGCATATAATTCGCCACTGCCTTTCTCCTCACTTACTGCTCCAGGCTCAGGGCCTCCTGGACTTTGCTCAGACACTCTGGGCACACTCCCACCCAGGGCCTTTGCACTCACTGTTCCCTCTGCTGGAAATGCTCTTCCCGCAGCTGTGGGCGGGGCCAGCTCCCAAACCTCTTTCAAGTCTTACTTAGGTGTCACTTTCTGACTATGCCAATCCCTCCCCAAATCCCCTTCCCCGCTTCATTTTCCTCCTTAGCATTTTTCACCACTTAACATACTGTGTGTTTCAGTTATTTATCTGGTTTAGTCTGTCATCCTTGCTTTACCCTAAATTCCATAATGGAAAGGATTTCTCTGTTGTTCACCACTGTATTCCCAACTACTAGAATGTATGTAGTGCACAGCAATCACTTAATTGACATTTGCTAACAGAAGGAGAGAGGAGATGATGGATGGATGGATGGATAGATAGACAGACAGACAGACAGACAGACAGATGATGCTTAACGAGCATCTGGTGAGCTCCTTCAGGGAAGAATCACAACCAGATGGCAGGGGTTAACAGCACCAACTCCTAGGCAAGCAGGCCTGGGTTTGAATCCATATTCCTCCATTGACTAGCTGAGTGACCTTAAGCAAGTCACTACTCTGTGAGCCTCAGTTTTCTTCTCTGTAAAATGGGGATCATAGTGGTACTTGCCACACTTAGTTATTGGGAGGGTCAAAGAAGATACAGTTGGAAAGCATGATCACAGCCATGGCATCTCCTGACAAATGCCAGCTACTCTTATTATTAAGAAAGGCCCAAATTATTAAAATAGGCCAGGCTCCATGCTGAGCACTAGGGAGTCAATGGTGACTCCAGACGTAGTTGTTGCCCTCAAGCCGCCCATGGTCAAGGAGGGTAACCGGCTTGTACAAACTATTAGAATAAAATGACACAAGAGCCATAACAGCAGGAAGCCTAAGGGGCTGAAGGAGCCAGAGGCTGAGGGTCATCCCCCTTGAGAGGATGAGGGAAGTCTGCTTGGAAGAGGTGGCGTGTGAGCTAAGGGCTGATGCACACACAGGAGCTATCCAGGCCGTGTGAAGAGGGAGGGAGAACATTCCAGACAGTGAGATTGTATGGCATATACAAAGGCCAAGAGGTCTCTCAACAGCTCCACAGCACAAGAATTATCATCTTCATTTTACAGATCCTGAAACTGAGCTCAGAGAGGTGAAAAAAACCACTTCTCAAGGTCACACAGCAAGAAAGTGGCAGAGCTGGGAACTGAACGGCAATTGGCTCTGCATTCTCACTGCAGAGCCCGAGAAAACTGATGTACTGGCAAACAGGAGAGACAGTGGGTGCCAAGAAGAACCCCAGCTCCCCACCAGGGCTGGGTGCAGAAGTAAGGGGGTGTCGGGAAGGCCACAGCCCCCTGCCTCCGCCCCAGCTAAGGGACTGCCACAGCCCCACTCCGCAGGAAGGACGGTACCTCCATCAGGTCTATAAGCCACAGCAGCCGCTCCTGGCGGGGAAAGGTGAGCAAAAGGCAAAAAGAAAAATACATCAAATAAATATTAGGGATGGGGTGGGCACAGCAAACCTCCTTCCCAAACACACACACACACACACACACACACACAAAATAAACAAAGGGATTCCCCAAATCCCTTTTCTTTTTACTTGAAATGCTTGGGGCAGGAATAAAAGAGGGATGAGGAAGACCCCACAGCTACAATCGGCATGGTTTCATTTCTAACTGCCTCCTTCAAGGAAACCAGGGGTGGGGGGCGGTCCTCACTGCTCTGCAGAAATGACACTTGTCCTGGAGAAGGGCCTTCAGGAGACAGTCATGAACCTGGGCGCAATTCTGGGACTCCCAAGCAGTTAAGACTAGGATCACTATTTCCACTTAGCAGAAGGGAAAACTGAGGCTCAGAGAAGGGAAGTGACTTGTCCAAGGTCACATCTGCTACTGAAAAGCAGAGCCTGAAGGAGGACCCTGTTCAGAGGACTCGATCAAAGAAGAGCTATATTTCTGAGAGGCCTGGGCCTTGAGGGGCAGAGAAGCTCAGGGTCTATAAAATGGAGCCCGGCGCTATGCATGTGGGGGGCGCCCGGGGTGGGATGAAGCTTGGAGAAGGAGTGGCAGATCCTCAACCCAGTGCTTTCCAGAAGCCACCAAGTGTCTGCAAGGCCCTAGGTACTGGGTGGTTTCCCCAGATCCGGAAGAACACAGGCTCCCTCTGCCCTCAGGGTGTGGACAGCACTTCTGGGATGTCACGCATCCTTTACTCCTCCCAACAAGCTGGGGAAAGCAGCAGTGCTGCCCCAGTGCAAGGAGGGAAACCGAGGCACTGTGGAGTGAGGCGACCTTCTTTCCACACTGCCTTTCCTGCGGGCACAGCTTTCTCCTAGACCCACCTCCAAGAGCTCGCCCTGGTCTTGGTTAGTCCTGATCTGACATGCACATGCTATCTGATGGGCCTCAGACTATCACAGTTACTCACATCTCAGAAGCTGGGAGACCCCTTCACCTGTCCCCCAAATTCCCTGCTCAAAATCATCTCGTGGCCCATCTGAAGTCTGCCTTCTCCAGGGTGCCCCAATCTGTAGAGAGGGTCTTTGGCAGGGCAGGGTCAACTGCCACAGCTGGGGCCCAGATGGCAGGGGCAGTGTTTCCCAGGTACGGGACAGACCCCCAGGCTGGGACAAGGTCAGTGCAGGCTGGTGTTGAGTTGAGGCAGGGACCCTGCCCAGAGCCCTTTCCAGGTGTAAAAGTCACCCTGACTTCTCCAATCCTGCAGCCTTGGACTGCTGCGGCCAGAGCCACCAAGGACCTCAGGCCATTTTACCCACAGGGAAGCCGAGGCCCAGAGAAGCTGGACTGAAATCTGACTCTCTTGCCTTCCGAGCTAGAGCACACCTATCCCACCCACTGGACCTCTATCCCTGATTCTGAACGACCAACCCAGGATTACAATCTGCAACCCCCAGGTTTTAGAGCTGTGACCAATGGCTCCTAAAGAGCCAGATGGACATTATCAAGGCCAATCTCAGTGGAGCAAGACCCAGAAAGAAACAAACACTTGGGCCAGGGCCCACAGCCTGAAGCCAGCTCATCAGCTGTGTGCCACATCAAAGCCAAAAACTTGCAGCTCTGGGCCGGGGACAGCCTCCTCTCTGCACCAGAAGTGATCTGCTCATCCTGAAGCATGACATGGCCTCTACCACAGCCACGTCCAGAGCCTAGAGGAATGCACGGCAGCTTCCCAGATCACCCAGGATGGATGAGGACTCTTGCGGATGAAGGTGACTCAGTATGGTAGGCGTAGGAGGTAGAAGAGGAGAATTCCCCCAGAAATCCAGATCCCCAGAGCTATTAAAACAAACTAAATAAAAAAGCCACACCAGGAGCTGGAGTCTGCAAAGGAAAGGCATGCATGCCCCAGGGTGGTTGTTTCCTGGTGGCTGCAAGCTCACCTGTGCCCACTACCTCCTGTGTCTGCAGGTGGACATCACTGCACCCTCAGAATTGCTCCTCCAATAGGACAACGAACACTGTCTAGTAGATTCACCCAAAAGAGCTCCCAGTTCAGGGAGTAACAGTGCTTAAGAAACTTGACTTCCCACTCCCTTTCCAGGAGAGAAGTGCTGAGTGATGGACAGGCAGGGAAGGAGAGGATGGAGCCAAGCCCGCTCTCCTGACCTCCAGCCCAGGCTCTTCCTACAGCGCGGACCTTAATAACCAGCTGTTTCTCATGATGGATAACAACGCATTTCCTCTGCTCCTTCCTTGCAAAGGCCTCCAGGGTTCATCTGCCTCTGAGCATCCTGGGGGCAGAACCACACCCTGAAATGGACCAGATGATTTTCTGGGGGCTGGCAAGTCTGAGAGAAAGTCAGGCTGGGTTTTGGGGGTGTGTCTCAGGGAAGGTTCCAATCACCACGAGTGCCCTCCCACAGATTGGCATTATTATTTCTATTTGTCTCATTATTGCGTTTTTCATCTTCCTCCCCCAGCCTCCTCTCCTGGACTGTGAGCCTCTGAGGCAGGGCCACATCTGTCTTGTTCACTAGTTGTGTCCTAGAGCCTGTGCCTGGCATGCAGCGGGCACCCAACAATTACGAGGTTTTTACAAGGGAAGAAACTGAGGCTCAGAAAGGCAAGGCACAGAGCAGGCAAGGGGTCAAATGCCAGCACAGAATCCCAGTGCTGGGATTTGAACTTGGATGGGTCTCACTCCAAAGCCAGCATCTTAACTCCCCTCCTGCTGGCTGTCAAGCCAGGGACGGGGCAGGGACAGCTCACCCTGGCCGAGCTGACGGTGGTGGAGGTGCCGTGGCTGCCTGTGGATGAGCCCGTGTCACTGTAGGAGACCATGGAGTAGATGTCCCCAGCCCCAGGGCCCGGGGGCTGCCGCGCCTTCATCGACTCTATCTCCCGCCTCAGTACCAGGTGGTCGAAGCGGTCCAGGTCTTGGGGGGAGATGGTGCCTCTCACCTCAGAGAGGAGCGAGAACTGGAGTCAGGGACAAGCGGGGCACTCAGCAGGGAGCTCCACCAGCAGGTGGGATGGCCCCCTGCTACCCCAAATGACCTGCATGCGAACTTGGCCACTGGCCTCCCTCCTTAACCCTCTATGGCTCCCCACTGTCCGAGGAGAAAGTGCAAACACCTTCACCTGGACACCAGGCCCAGTGTCATCTAACCCTGCTTGCCTCTCACCTCTTCCTCCCTGGCATCTCAGTGTGCACAAATGGCTGCAGCTCCCTGAACAGGAAGCTCTTGGCTGTCCCTTCCCCCTACTTCTCTCCAAATTGCATTTCCTCTATTAAGTTTTCCCAAATGTAACCACTCCCAGCAGATCCAATCACTTTCTCCTTGCTGTAACTTCTGAACCTCAAAGGACTTCCACTAGAGCCTGGTTTCCAAAGGAGGCAGGACAGCACAGTTGCTTGGGGGGCGATTCATAAAAATTACTGGTGGCTGGGAAATCAACTATACTTCAATTTTTAAAAATGGGGGAAAAAAAGTATTAAAAAAATGACCGGTGGCTGGCTCCCATCCACAGATGTGTGGCGTTAGCCAGCCTGGGGTGGCGCTTGGACAGCGCCTTTTAAGAGCAATCCAGCCAATTCTAAATGTACACTCAGCATGGAAACCCACTGCGTCAGGGCCTCGGTCATAGGAACTGTAATTGGCGGTTTCCCCAGGAGTCTGCGGGCTTCCCCAGGCCAGGGGGGTTGTCTCAGTTACCAGTCTCCGCCTGAGGTTCAGTTTAGGCCTGACTCTTTCTGGGTTCTCCGTAAAGGAGTGGGGGACAGAGGGCAGCAGGGAAGGATGCAGAGCCCTGCAGAGCTGAAGCCGGGCCCCCAGCACCGCCTCGCCCAGGGAGGCACGGGTCACCTTGGCATGCGTGTTGAGCAGCTCAAACAGGGCCATGACGAGGGCCTCCACAGAGACGCTGCCGCGGCGGTACTCCTCCAGGTAGTAGGCCATGGTGGCGCGCTCCTGCTCGTTCAGCAGACGCCGGGCCTGCTCCTCCAGCAGCACCCGTGTCTGGTTCCCCAGGCTGCTCAGGGTCACCTGGGAGCCGGCCGGCCCCTTGTAAAACCCCAGCTGAAAGACAGCAAGACAGAGGCCTGGGTATTCGGAGCTGCTCTGGAACTAAATGGCCAGGCCAAACTGGTGACCACACTGCACAGGGATGCGGTGGGTCCTTCTGAGGTCTCGGCCCATGCAGTACACCTGCAGATGTTAACAGGATGTGCTCAGAGCACACGGCCTCGTGCAGCAGCAAAGTGCTTTCATGGCTCACGTAGCACTTGTATGCGTTACCTCATCAGAGCCTCACGACCATTCATTGTCAAGCAATATTACTATGGTTCCCATTTTATTCTCCAGTTTGCAATCTCTCTCTTGGTAAACTGGGGATAATAGTAACTTTATTTCCAAAACATAGCTCAGGTCTGCAAACACACACTCCACCCCTCCCCGCCACTGTCTCTACCATCATCAGCCATGTCCGTAAGACGCCACCTGGTCTCCCCTCTTGTCCCCTCTGCCTCAGGAACCTGTCTCCTACTCAGAGCTGCTGAGATGGCTTCATCAAAATACAGATCTCATCTTGCTTCCCTCTTTAAACCCTTCAACAGCATCCTGTCATTTTTGGTTAGAAGTCAAGCCTCTTACGTGACCCACTAAGCCCTGGGTGGTCTGGCCATCCACCAACAAGCCAAGCCTGGTGCCTGCCTCAGGGCCCTGGCACGTGCTGTGCCTTCTGACTATATCACCCGCCTTCCACTCCTGCAAAGACGTTGATCTCACTAACTTCTACTTAACGTTCCGTTTACAGCCAAGACACCATGTCACTATCTCAGAGAACTTCTGCCCTCTCTCCGCCCCCTGCCCTCTCCCCGCATCTAAACTAGGCGTCAAATCTGTCATTCTCTCTCATAAGACCCAGCACCTTGCTTCGATGACACTGAATGTCTTTTGTGATTAGATATGATTAGATAGATTAGGTTTATTCCGTTTTTATGTATGTCTCCTTCACTGAGTGTAACCTCCACAAGGGTGGGGACCTGATCTGTTCTATTTGTGCCCTTAACCCTGGTGTCCAGTGCAGTGTCTGGAACGTGGCGGCACTCACTGGCATGTGTGGAATGGAGGATGGGCGGACAGTCAGCAGGCCGCCCACATGAAATGAGCTCATGTACGTGAGCCACTCAGCCCACCCTGCCAGGCCTAGAGCTATGAAGAAACCTAAGAGACCCACAGACAGAGATCACCCTACCTTGTTGGTCCCTTCTGTGAGATCCCCAGGAAACCTATGAAGAAAGACAAGCATGTTCAGCTTCACGTCTGAGCAGTTCAAACAGGCACGGGTAAGGGAATGCCTGATCTGCAGCGGGATGAACAACGGTTTTGGAGAAGCATGGCCTGCACTCGCCGGGGCCACTCAAGGGAATATCAACCCCTGGAGAGATGGGCAGCTTCTGTTCTCCCGACCAACCACGTGCATAGCACTTCTAAAACCATGCAAGGTTGACTCCTGAGTTGTTTCCAACCCTACAGGACCAGGTAGGCAACAAGAAGAGGTGAGAATAAATGGCAACTGATACGTGGCCTCGGGGTCAGGCCAATCCCAGCAAGGGGTGGGGACATGTATCTGGCAGGTGCCGCTCAGCTCTAGCCTGTTTTCACACAAAAAAAAACCATGGGCTCAAGGTGCCAGAATCCCTGATTTTCAAGAAGTAGCCAGAAATCCAGCTTTTTTTTCCCAATGGGAAACCTGTTGTCCTTTTCGATGTTGGCAACTAATTTTGTAAAATTATAATACTCTGCAAGTGAAAGGAAGGTGGGAAGGAAAAAAGGGAGCTAGTGAGAGAAAGAGATGCCCTAGGTATATTTGGCTCAGGGGCCACCAACCAGTCTGAGAATTTTGATGGAAATCCAAAGGTGACCCTTTACAGTATTAGCCACTATGCAGCCATCTGGCAACTATATTTCACTTTATGACCTCCAAGACCCTTTCACCCAAGTAATTCACGGGATCCTCATCCACACCTTTAGGATGGGGGCTTTGGGTTATGATTCCCACTTTTCAGATGAAGCAACTAAGGGTCAAAAAATAATTAGGTGAATAAATAAAGAATGAGAGAGCTGGATCATGCAGTTCAGCTTCCCAAGGGCAACTGAGGCCAGGAGAGGAGAAGGGATGTGTCCAAGGTCATGCCCTGCAAATGGAAGGGACCCTGGGGTTGGGACCACAGGCTCTGAAAAACAGGGCAATCTTCACAGATCAGAGCACGGTGGAGGAGTGGGAGGGGCTGTTACTGGCTTTCAGAAATGGCCCTGGGGTCCTGGGGCTCAGAGTGAGTGAGCAGTGCAGACAGACCCTGCTGAGTTTGTGGCGATGTCCCCAATCCGGGAACTGGCAATCCACTTGGTCTCGTCCACAGTGGTGCGAGCGTGGGGTAGCCTCCCGACGTCCTTCACCGTCAGGATGAGGTGCTGGGATGACTTGAGCAGCTTGACTGCCTCATCGTGCAGAATGTTGAGAAAGCTCCGCCCATTCACCTCCAGAATCTGGTCCCCAACCTGCACAGTCAACACAACAGTCACCTAGGCTGTTTGTAGGACACCAATTCATGCCAGGGGCTTCAGAGCCCTGATTCCAATTCTCCTCCTGGCTAACCTGCAAGGAGGTCACTGAGGCTCAGAGAGATTATATGGATGCCTGAGGATCACACAGCAACAGGCTCAGAGAGGTTATGTGAATGTCTGAGGGTCACACAGCAAATCAATGGCGAAACCAACCTTCCAACCCTGAACCTTCCAAGCCCACACTCCTGTCACTAGAAAGGGCACCTCCCTTCATCATAGCCATGGCTTTGAGGGGTGAGTCTATGAGATCCCCAAGGGTCTCCTTATATAGAAAACAAAAGCCATCTCAGAGGCCTAAAGGCTGGTGGAATTGGGGGTAGAACGAGGCGAGAGGTATGAAGGTCTATTTCAATTATATTCTTTCTACGCTTCTACATTGTTAAAATTTTTACATCAAGCATGAAAGTCTTACATTACCTTAAAATGTACACAACATTTTAATTTATTCGAGAAAAAAAGCAATAAATGAGAAAACCAGCTTCCCCTTAAAGCAATAACATATTGCTTGATTCTTACGACCAAAGGCATTTTTCATCTTATAATGTAAGAACATATTTTTTAATGAAAGGATCTAAAAACTTGGAAGGAAAAAAAACTACCCTTCTCATAAACATAAATATGTGACAAAACCAGCAGAGTCTGGCTGGGAAGATGCTGCAGTGGGAGACGGGCAGGTGGAAGGACACAGCACATTTAACTCAGAAGGTCCAGTGCTTTTCCTCCACTCACCTATGGGCGCCTGGAAGGGGCTGCCCAGGGTCACACCTCACCGTGGCCTTGAAGGGCAGCCCCATGACATCAATTACCCATGGCTGCTCTTCCTTCTCCCCAGCGTTTCCACCCACTGATGGCGCATGGTCACGCCCCCTCCCCCAGGATGGTTTTCCAGTGCTTTTCAAAGTAGAATTTGGAAAAGAGAGCCAAAAGGGAATTTGAAAGAAAAAGACGAGAAAAGACGATGTGATGACGAGGCTGAGAACTGAAACCCTGGTCCCCAGTTTCCTGTCTTCTGTTTAACACCTCCCTGCAGTTGGGGAGTTTCCAGAACAGAAAGTGGTTACACATTCAGACTTTCCGTCTCCCTTCTACACCAGCGTTGATGTGCCCAGAGGAGGCCCACTGCATCTTTGCCTCCACAACCCCATTCAGCAACATTTACTGAATACCTACTATGTGCCAGGCTCTGTGCTGGGACACATGCTGAGCAAGACAGAGACCTCTCTGCTCTCATGCTGCTCAGCGGGCTCTGTCTTGTGCTATAATTGGCTTTTCCCTTCAGCCTCTCCACAGTGTCCCCGGGCCCCACACAGTGGGAATTCAATAAAAATTCATCAAATGAATGAAAAGTCAGACACCTACTCCCCTCATTCCTAGCTCCAAGACCATCTCTGTGGCAGCTTAGCAGGGACCAGCACAGGACACCAGCCTGGAGCCCCAGATTTCAAGCCACTTTTTACCAGATGCTGTCTGTACGTCAAGGACCTTGTCTGTCCCTTTACGTAGTTTCCCTTATTTAATATCCTCAGCATCCTGTCAAGTAGGTACCATTGCTCTGCATCTCACCAGAGAGAAGATGGAGGCTCAGAGAGGTTAAGTAAATGGTCGGTGGTCACAGAGCTAGTGAAGAGGACAGCTAGGGTGCGAGCCCAGGTCAGGCTGGGCCCAAGGCCCTAATTCTTTCTACTACTGGGCTGCTGTCAGGCTTCAATTCCAGCAAGTCCAAAGCCACCATCCTGCCATTCCTTCTCACCTAGCTCTGAACACCCACCCCCATCACCAACTGTGATTTTATTGCCCTGAGTAGATCCTCCAGCAAGTCTCACCCCATCTTCACCTTCCTCCACCCACTAACTTGGATTCCCTCCTCCTCACACCTGGGTTCCTGAGTTGGCATCCTCCTCCACGCATCAGCATCTAAAGTGCTGCCAGACCTAGCACCAGATTCATGTTTCCTCAACCTTTTGCTTTCGCAACAACCTTCCTAGCTTAAAAACCTCAACAACCCCTATATGATCCAGGAGGCAGTGTAATGTTATGGTTAAAGGTTTCAAAGACCATCAGAAGAGGATTAAAATCCTGGCTCTGCTACTTTTATGCCATGTGGGGTCAAGCAAAGCCCTAGTAGCTTTTGTCCCTTAGTTTTCGCCTGTGTGAAAAGGGGATCCTAGCCCAGGATTATCCCCCAAGTTTCTACAGTCATCAACATCTGTTCCCAATGCCACCAGCAACATCTACAATTCTCTCTCTCTTTCCACATCTTTGAGCTCCCTACTTGAGAAATCTGAGTCCCTGAGAACTCAGGCAGCCCCAACTGGTCTCCTCATAAAGAGCCAGAGGTGAGACCCAATACCTGATTCCGGGCTTGGCACACAGCAAGTGCTCAATATGCGCTTATGCGTGGAGGTGTGGATTTAGCCACTTCCCACTGTGCCTCTCTCCCAGCTGGCGTTCCCTGATGCTAAGAAGCAGAGCTGTGTCAAAGGAGACCTTCCATAGGCCCTCGGGCCTTGCGGAGAGCGGAGGGAAACTCACAGGGCAAGGGCGGCCTCACTTGTGCCCATGTCATTAACCGGTCTGTCTCCCTGAGTAGCGGCTCCACCTCTCGCCTCTGCCCAACTAGCTCTCTCCCTCTCCCCTGCCATCCCCAGCTGTCCCCACCCCCCACAGCTCCCAACTGGAGCCAGGCTGTCCTTTTCATCTGCTGAAGTGCTCTGTTTTCTTAAGTATCCCACTCAATAGCTTTGGCTTTTGTTAAGCTAAGGAAATCCATTTTAACCTTTCCCACACATTTTATTTCATCCCAGAAGTTTAATTAAAGGGAGTAGCATCTGAGAGACCAGACATGTGAGGGCATCCTTTTGTAAGCAAGCCTCTTCCCTACAGGTCCAGGCCTGGGGGAAGCAACTCAATTCCACGAGCACTTACCTGGCCCTGCACAGTGAGGCTGGGGGAGGGGGCGAAATGTCCCAAATATTGTTTGCGACGTACGTACATTAAAAAAGTGGTGTTTAGCTGGAACTCAAATTTAAAATGGGTGGTCTGCATTTTTATTAGCTAAATCTGGCAACCCTGCGGTGAGGGTGACAGTCACCTCCGGGAGCGATGGTTCTTGGCGGGGTCGGGTGCTGACTTCGTGCAATGGTTTCCAGACTTCGGTTACTCTCCTTCGCCCTGCGCCAAGCACCCGTTATTTATGTAGCCCCAGAAATCACCGAGGTACCACTTAACTGCAGCCTCCTCGGAAGCATTAGCCATGAAATCACAGGTCTGCTGTGCTAATCACATTTCCCTGCTCGTGCCTGTTAAATAAATACATCCCTGCTAGATTTGTGAGAGGCAGCACGGGGTTCGTGTGCAATCCACCTGCGGAACATGTGTGAAGTAGGAGTCATACTCCAGAAACCCCAAATTAATGGGGCATGTGAGCCCGTCTTCTGCATCTCCTGCCAATCCTCTCTTGTCCTTCTTCTGGGGTCTGTTTTAAAACCCAAGCTGTAGACGGGGCTGGTTTCAGGGTCTCCACGCAGCCCCCTGCAGCATCTGAGTTGGTCCGAGTTACTCCTTTTTCTGTGTCCTGGTCTCTCTCATTTCCTTTACCTACTGGAAAGCTTCTTGAGGTCCGGCAGCCCTGTCAGAACAGGCATCTGCCTGCTCACTGTCATTCAGAGTTCACTAGCCACTTTCAAATAAATCCAGTGTCTCCCCAGCTGCTCACAGCAGCCTGAGGCCAGCCGGCTGTGGAGTCCCACCCCTACGGTGCAGCAGAAAGATGTCCGTTGTTCATTAAGTCAGGCAGCCAGGACAAGGTGGCTGTGTGGCCCTGCGCAGCTCAAGTATACTCTGAGTGTATTTCCTCATCTGTAAAACGTGCCTGGCTGCAATTCCCAGGTCACCGAGAAGCGAGCGGGATCACTTGGTACAGCGCCTGACACGTGAGAGGCTTTCAAGAGCTTTTCAGTGACTTCCCTTCCAAACGGCAGGGACATATCAAGCAACTTGCTCAGGGTCATGGTCACATGAGAACAAGGAGCCAGCATTTGAGCCCAGCTTCTCCTGTATTCTCCCGCAGCCCATGCCACCTTTATCCTGCACAGTGCCTGACACGCGAGAGGCGTTCAGTAACTGCGAAGGGATGGCAGACACCCTCCTCCCTTCTCCCCCGGGCTCACTTCTACTCACTTCCCCTTCTCTTTCGGTTTGTGTGATGTGTAGTTGGAGGTGACATGTTCAAAACTCTTCATCTGGCTCCTCCCCTAATGCCACCCCCCTCCCCCAAAAGCCCCAACTAAGAGCTCTAGGTGTTTATTCATTGCAGTGTTACTCTCTCCTTCCCATGGAAGCCAGCTTTGAGTTAAATGACATGGGGGTGATCAAGGTAAAGAGGGAACATGTGGGGACTGTCCGGCCTCCCAAGGTCCCCTACAGATTGAGAGGCTGAGGCCCAGGCAGCACAAGGGTGTGTCTGGGACTACAGAGCGAGGCCACGGCAAAGCCTAGACCCTGAGGCTGATTAACCAAGAAAACACCCACCCGCCCAGAGCTCGTCAGGACACGACCCCCTGGAGAAGGGAGAGACAGAAGCAGAGTGTGATCGAGTGTCAAATATTGCTCAGCCTGCACACAGGCACTGAAGGGGAGGGCGTGGAAGGATAAACGAATAAAGAAGGCTTTATTTTATTTGTCACCATGGGCATCCTATTTATCACCAGTGATGGGGGAGCAGAGGGTGGACAGCGGGAATGCCCTTCATTTTAAGGCAGAGGGAAGACTCCTCCATCATCCACAGCCCATCGAATGACAGGCTCGGGTTTGGGACGCTCTGAGGAGAGCGGGAAGGAAGCTGAACAAGGACAGGACACTGATTTCCCCTGAACTTGGCCAACCAATCACCAGGAAGTAAGAATTCACTTCTCCTGGGCCTCAGACCCAGTGAATTCTCGCTTCCCCTGGAAAGAGGAGAGAGCTCAGCAGGCTTGGGAGTGACTTGACCTCGGTAATGGTCCTTCATTACTCCCTAAGAGACCTGGGGAAAATGATGTTACTGCTCTAAGCCTTCCTTCCCTCAAAACAAGAACAAGACCACCAATCGATGAAGTATTACACTGACTGAATGAGAGGCCGTCTGGTGCGTGATTTATGAGCACAGACCCAGGAGTCTGTCCTCAGGGTCTAATTCCAGAATCTTCCACTTCCTAGCTGTGTGACCTTGGGTAGTTTCCCTACCCTCTCTGGGCCTCAGTTACCTTCTCTGTAAAATGGGGATAGCATCAAGAGTTTAGGATTAAATGAGTTAATACACTCTCCACTGTATCCCCAGCACCTGGCACATGGTAGGTGCTCGATGAATATTTATTGAATGAACACATATAAAGCAAGTAGAACAGTATCCAGCATACAGTAGGTGATCAGTAAATATTAGCTGCATTTTTGAAAAACCACATTTATCCTTGAAGTGACCCCTCAGTCACTCACCAACCAGACCTTTTGAATCTGCTTCCTCTGAGTCACTCAAGGCCATACCCCTCCACCTTTCCACCTGCTTCCTCCGGGAGCCCTGCCTTCAGCTTCAATAGACCCACACATGTTAACCACACCCATGAGGCACATACCCTTACCCCCATCTTACAGCTGAGGAGGCTAAGGCTGGAAAGTGAAGTGACAAGATCTGAGATTTGGCCTTTGTTCGACCAGCTTGCCAAGCCCCTGCTCCAACCAGCACCAGCTCCTCCTTGAAGAATAACCAACCTATCCCTCCACCTCTGGCGTGACCTCTCAGCCCTGGGCAATCTGCCATGCACACAGTAGGTGCTCTATTTGTGCCTGGTGAAGGGAACAAAGGAGCCCAAAGAACCCACAGCGAGACAGCAGCAGCGCCGAGCTCCCCCACCAGAGGCAGTCAGGGGAGACACCTGCCAAACCCTCAATCTGTGTGCTGCGCTGGGAGACAGGATCCATCCTTGCCAAAGGCGTGCAGCAGCACACCCGAAAGAAGCAGACTTCAGGCCCTTTTTCATCACCTTCTCAAGACTTCATTGAAATGGATTTCGTGGCCTCAAACGAGGACTCCACTGATTGTAACATTATTGCAATGAAAATTCAAGTTCTATTCAAGAATTTTATTGCAATTATGAATCTTTAATAATCTTCCATGTCAGGTATGAAACTTTAATGGGCCTGGGTTTTTTTATTTTTATTTTTTTGGTTCAAGTGAGCAAGGCGGTTTTAATGAGACATTAGCTTTCCCCAATAGTTCAGAAGTCAGCAAACTTTGTCAGCATTTAAAAAAAAAACTCAAGGTAAATGCTAAGAAGGTTCCTGGAGCAAGCAAGCTGGAGGTGAGGGCTGGGTCTGTGAGCTCATCACATAGCCCTCTCTGCTCTGACAAGGCAGAACCCAATCAGAAACGCCACAGATGGAACTGGCAAAGCTGGTGCGTTCTGACTTCCTTCTGCTTCCTCCTCCTGACGCCAGCACAGCCACTGTCAGTCCTGCTTACTCTATTCAGAATGGGGCGGGCAGTCCTCAGGGAAGGCCTGTTTAACCCATAGGCAATCAAATGAAAAGACTGAGGTCCAGAGAGGGGAAAGAACTTGCCCAAGGTCATACTCTGAGTCAAGGTCAGAGCAGGGGGAAAGAAGCCACTTCTGAGTTCTTCTCAGAGGAGAGTCTGGTTTCCAAGGAAACACAGCCAAAGGTCAAACCCAGGAGGAATAACAGCTATTGAACCACGCTAAGTACCTCGCTTAGGCCCGAATTCATACCGTTTGGCTCTACACTTAATAAGCACCACCCAGGGCCCAGATGGGATAGCCCATTTTAGAGATGAGGGTGGTGAGGTTCGAAGAGGTGAAGTCACTTGCCCAAGGACACCCAGCAAATAGTAGAGCAGGATTTGAACCCAGCCCAACTGCTGTTCGGAGCCACAGACTTGTCTTTGCCCACTCAACATTTCAGATGACCCTAAAGGCACTCAGAACCAGCACAGTCCAAAAGAACTTTCTGCAATAACAGTCCCACGGCCCTCATCATGGTTTGAGACCATATTGGGCTGTAAGCACTGAGTGAGGGCCAGAGAGCCGCGTCCCCCTTGCCTGTCACATGGGCGGCACCCAACCCATGTCTGACGGAATCGGTGAACTTGTGAAGAAACAATTAAATGAGTGGGTGACCAAATACACAAACAAGCAAGTTAGTCCCCTTGCCCTTCTGGTTTCTGCAGACAGGCAGGAGACATTTTTCATTTATGTAAAGGTTTAGTCTGACAAGGCCGGGGCACGTGGGGAGGCAGGGTACTTGCAGCTCAGCTCTGTGAACTGCCGCAGGGAAAGAGTATCCAGTTTTTTTCAATCAAACAGAAGACAAAGAGGTAAAAACACAAACCACAGTTTTGTTCTGGCTGCAATTACGCTCCGGGAAATGGCGCCCACTTGTCCAGCCCCTCATTGTGGAAGAGAGAAAACTGGGCTGAGGGGTGGAGAAGAGATGTTATGGGTCTGAGGCTTCCCAGTGAGCCGGCCTTGGAACCCAGCCCTCTCACCTGCTTTGTGCTGCTCCACAGCCCTGCAAGAATCAGTGAGTCCTCAAGTTCAAGTCCACAGCCTTCACGTACACAGAGTGACCAGTCTGAAGGGGAAACCTCATTTAGAATGGCGATTGAAGAGAGAAAATATTTAGGGATAAACGTAACAAGAAATGTGCAACACATATGTGAAGAAAACGTAAAACACTCAAAATGGACTCAACACATAAGAAAAAAAAAGATGCTCTGTTGTTGGAAAAGAGTCAGCATCATTAAGATGTCAGTTCTTTCTCATTTGAAACCTTAACATTATTCTCATAAAAACACCAATAAGCTTTGTTACATACACTGACATAAAAGTTCATGGGAAAAAATAAAACTGCGTACAGAGGAACCCTAAATGCGTATAAAGTGAAAGAAGCCAATCTGAATAGGCTACATACTGTATGATTTCAACTATACAACATTTCAGGAAAGGCAAAACTACGGAGACAGTAAAAAGATCAGTGGTTGCCAGGGGTTTGGGGAAGGAGGGGGGGATGAATAGGATTTTTAGGATAATGAACCTGTTCCATATGATAGTGTAATGGTGGTTACATGACATTATACGTTTGTCAAAACCCATAAAATGTAAAACACCCAAGAGTGAACACTAATGTAAACTATGGACTTGAATTAATAATAATGTATCAATATTGGCTCATCATTGTAATAAATGTACCACGTTCATGAAAGACGTTAATAACAGGGGAATTTGTGTGAAAAGATGGAGAGACAAGGGATGTACGGGAACTCTGTACTTCATGCTCAATTTTTAAAATTAACATAAATTACTCTAAAATGAATCTATTGCTTTTTAAATAATAATTTTTACTTAAAAATCAAAATGCAAGAATAGCTATGAAAACGCTGATACAGAATTGCTGCAGAAAGGGGTACCAGATACTAAATCCTGCTCTAAAGCCTCTGTAATTGAATGGTGGGGGACTGACCCTTGAGCAGATGGACAGACAGGGGACCAGACTAGAAATAGGTCCAAGGACACATGGAAATGCAGTGTATGTTAAAGGTGGCACCACACATCACTGTGGCAAAGACGGGCTTTTTAATACACAGCACTAGGATAACTATGTAGCCATTTGGAAAGAAATAAAATTCGGTCCATAACTTACACCCTACACAAGAATAAATCAGATCGGCATTGAGTTCAGGGCCAGCGTGCTGATCAGAGATTTAAAAAGAAAAATGTATTTACAAGTATTTAAAAAATGGATAAAATCCTCTATATCTAAAAAAGGTTTTCTAAAGAGAACTCAGATTCAACAGAAGAAAGGGTTGGTAATTAAACTAAATGATAATAATTTTTAAAAATTTGTACATTGACAGAAACCTCTCTAAGCGAAGTGAAAAGAAAATGATGAGCAAGGAGAAAATGTTTGTAATATATATCACAGATAAAAGTCTAGTAAGCTCTAATCTATAAATGATTCTCAATTTTAGGGGAGAAAAAACCCAAAATCTTGATAACAAAAGGATAATAAAAGACAGGAATGAGTTTCAAAAAAGACATAAAAATGGTTCATAAACATATGAAAAGAACTTCAACTTCACTCACAGTAAGAAAATTGCCAAATAAAGCCACATCAAGATACCATTTCTCACCTATTAGATTGGAAACAATTATAAACTTGACAGTACCTGTCAGGGAGCTATGGGGGAGCAGACATGCCCAGACTTGGCTGGTGGGAATTCAGGATGGAACAACACTTGTGGAGTCGAATTTTCCAATACTGAGAAAACTATAGTATGTATTTACTTTCTGACCCAGAAATCCCATTTCTAAAAATATACCCTGAAGATACACTTTCAAAAGTGAGAAAACACATATGCACACAGTTACTTATTGAAGTATTGTTCATAACTGTAAAATATTGAAAGCATTTAAATGCCCAGACAGAGGAGAATGGTTGAATAAAGCATGGCACAGCCCTGCAGCGGAACAGTATGCAGCTGTAAAAAGGACAACAAAGATTTTCCTGCATTGACATGCAGTGATTTTCAGGACACTAAATGTTTTAAAATTAGGTGAAAAAGAATATCTACCACATACCACCTTTTGTACAAGAAAGGAGAAACATATACATGCATCTGCTCATTTTTGCAAAAAAAATAGGAATAAGCCAGAAACTAGTTTATTTAGTTACCTGCAAGGAATGGTTCCGAGTGGGTAGAAGGGATGTGGGGGAGAAGTAATATTCTGAGTATGTCTTTTTTGTACAGTTTTGATGTTTTTGTTAATCAAAAAGTAACATTAAATCAATAAATATGCCGGGAAAACCCACTCATTCCAGAAACAAATGAACCTATTTTAAATGAATAACAGAACTAAGGTGAAGGGGAAAAGAAATAACTAAGCCAAGTAACACAGTACTTTGACTATAAACCCTCAGTTCACAGATACAGTGAACTGAAAATAAATCAGAAACTTAACCTAGTTGGTTTGTTTTCCCAGTGGTATGAATGTGGCAATTGTGAAACTACTTTTGTGTCCTGTAAGACGGGGCAAATGAGTGAATATAATGAAGTATCTAGACAAGAACCAAGTCCCTCCTAAGGGCCAGCACTGTGCTAGGTGTTGGGGATACACTGTACTGCATTAGTCAGTCCCACTTAGCTGCTGCGACTAATTACCACAAACTTAGTGGCTTAAAAGGACATACATTTATTATCTTACAGTTCCCGAGGTCAGAAATCCAGCACGGGTCTTGTGGGACTAAGATCAACATGTCAGCAGAGCTGAGTTCCTGTCTGGAGGCTCTAGGACACAACCCATTACCTTGCTTTTTCCAAGCTTCTGGAGGCCATCCATATTCTTTGGATGGTGGCCTTATTCCTCTAACCTCAAAGCCAGGGCCAAGTCCTTCTCATATAGTCATCTCTTTGGTTGTCTCTTGTGATGCCCTCTTCCACCTTTACATTGGGCCCACTTGGATAATCCAGAATCATCTCTCCATCTCAAAGTTAGCTGATTAGCAACCGTAGCTCTGTTTGTAATCTCAACTTCTCCTTGTCATTTAATCTAACATAGTCACTGGTTCTGGTGATTAGGATGGAGACATTTTGGGGGCTCATTATCCTGCCTACCACACGGGTGGTGGTGCTCCAAATACAGTGGCACTCATGGTTAGCCAAAAAGATCTGAACACTAAAAAGCTTCCACCATCTCATCTGGGTGAAGAAGTGTTATTAACAAGGGCATCTGGCACTTTGCCACTTTGATTCAAACTTATTAAGAAATATTTGACAAAATGATACAAAAACCTTTGCTACTTTACTTCTAAGAATTAACCCCGAGAAAATCATCACAGTTATGTAAGACAAAAAGGCTACAAAAAAAATTTGGACCCCTCTCTTTAAATGTCTATGAATTGATCACTTAAATACCATATGGTATATCCATACAGTGACACTATAAAGTCATAAAAAAATTTTAGAATATTTAATGACATATAATGATTTCTTCCAATTAAATTAAAAAAAATTACAAAACCAATATAAACACATAGTAGAAACAGAGGAATAGTAAAAAAAAAAAAAAGTATATATACAAACTGTAAAAGTCTTGCCTCCCTGAAGCTCCCTTCCCTTGAAAACACATCTCAGGCCCCCAGACTGAGACTAAGAAGTAACCACCACTGGACCTGGAGATTCTCATACAAGTGAAAGTAAGACAGAAAGATAAATATATGATATCACTTATATGTGGAATCTAAAAAATGGTACAAATGAACTTATTTATAAAACAGAAACAGACACATAGACATAGAAAACAGACTTATGGTTACCAAAGGCGAAAGGAGCGGGGAGGGATAAGGTAAGAGTTTGTGATTAGCAGATAAAAACCACTATATACAAAATAGATAAACAACAAGGTCCTGCTTTTTGCACAGGGAACTACATTCAATATCTTGTAATAATCTAAAATATATATATATATATATAACTGAATCACTGTGCTGTACATATCTTCTATAGTGGACATGCTTTGCTTTTTAATTCAGGTTTTTTAAATGTTATCTTAACATTGCTCATCTAACATGGTCCTCAAGTGTGTTAAAGAGACTGAGAAGGAATATGTCAAAATGTTCACAGGAGTGCCTCTGAGCGGTGAATTCCAGGCAATTTATATTTCAAGCTCTTTATTCATTTTCTGTACTTTCCAGATTGCATCTGAAGATCACATTGTTGAAGGCAAAAAGAAAAAAAGAAATCCTAAAAAGAAATGTAAAAATTTGCTGGGGGGCATGATATAACACTGACATCTCCCTCGACATTTAGGGGTGTGGAGGAGGGTGGGCCTGGGCCCCTGGCAGATCTGCTCCCTGCCCTGGAGAAGAATCTTCTTTATACCACTCTGTGCCGTCCACGTCTCTTAGTGATTTGGGGTGAATCTTTCTTGTTCCCTGCTGGGCTCAGCAGCCTGCTGGCACAGATAGGCTGGGAGGTGATGTAAGCTCGTCTGGAAAGACCCTCTGAGGTTTCTTTCACTTATTGCTCCTTTTAAAAACCTTATTTCAACTGGGAACAACTAAATGCCTGACTTCAAGGGAATGGTTAGGTAAATCATAATTCGGCCAGAAGATGGGAGTGCTATCACACAGCTATTACAGATTGCACTTATGAGAAGTTTTTAATTACACGTGAAAATGTGGGATGAAAAAACAGTAAATATTGTATAATATCAATTGTGTAAAAATGTACAGAGAAAGGAATGAAAGAAGCTACATCAAGGTACTAACAGATGGAAGCAACTCAGATGTCCATCAACTCACAAATGGATAAACAAAATGTGGTATACCACACAACAGAATATTATTTCACCATAAAAAGGAATTTACTGATATACGCTACTAGTATATGCTTCACATTATGCTAAGTGAAAGGAGCCAAGGCCACATACTCTATGATTCACTGATATTGAAATGCCCCAAATAGACAAATCTATAGAGACAGAAATGGTGACTGACTGCTTGAAAGATACAGAAATTTTGGGTGGAGGGGATAAAAATGTTTTCAAATCTGATAGTGGTGATGGTTGCACAACCTTACTGAAGTGTACTTCACTGATTTGTACACTTTAAAAGGGTCAATTCCGTGGTATATGAATTATACCCCCCAAAATAGAAGGTGTTATTAAAGGTTGTCTTCGGAAGGTAGGATATCTGGGTCCTTCTACTTTGCATGCATTTGTGTGTGTATTATGTATTGAATCTACTACTTTAGTAGCTGGAAAAAATAACCTAAAATGAAACAAAGTTCCACAAAGGGTCTGGGTTAATAGCTTTAGTACACCGCCCCCCAGGTCTCTGAACTCCCCAGCCTCTGAAAGCTTCTGCCTCCTTTTGTCTGCCTTATAGCAAACAGCTCCCTGACTCTGCAGTTAACGCCATCAGTCCAAATGCTACGTGCATCTCCAGGTTCGCCTAGCCATCTGTGAGGTCTGGGAAAAACCCAGGGGTTCCTTTCCCATCCCATGCCCCCATGACTTCTTGCTCCACCTCTCCTGTCTGTCAGCCCCTTCGTCCCCCTCAGCACACCAGCGCCCCCAGCCCATGCCTCTGTGCCTTTGCTCCTGCTAGTCCTTCTTGAAGATCCATTCCTTTACTTCTCTTCCTGGTGTGATCGCCTGCAGTCAACACGCCAACCAGATTACACAAGGGCAGAAAGCATCTACCTTTGGCTCCTGCTTTTGTGTCAGGCTCACACACATTTAGCAGATCTCTGGTGATTGAGTGAATATCCTGCAAGACATAGTTAGGGAGCCACTTAATCTCTGCAGACACACTGGCCCTCCTCTCCTGGCCTCATGGCTCCCTCCCGAGGTCCCAGCCCAGGCAGGGGAGTGCAGTGGTAACTGCAAGGATTCTGAACCAGCTCTGCCTGGGTTCAAGTCCCGGCTCCATCACTTCCAGGCTATGTGACCATGGGCAAGTCATTTAACCTCTCTGAACCCCACATCTGTGAACAGGGACAAAGACCCTTATTAAAAGGTGGCTGTGAAGGTTTAAAGGAGCTAATATATGTCAGCTGCCCAGAACAGTGCCTATATATAGTAGGTACTGTGTGTTATTCAAATATGTAGTGTTGGTATTAATATGGTACCTGGTTTGCTCTTTACTCCTCCCTCTTCCTGAGCAGACTGAGATTTGAAGCAACATCCTCCATCTTTGTATTCTACATATTGTCCACGGGCCAGAAGTATCAACCACCTAGGAGCTTATGGGAAAAGCAGAATCTTAGGCCCCAGCCCCAATCTACTGAGACAGACTGTATTTCCAAGTCTCATATGTTCTCCTAGAACCTTGCCACTCCCCATCAGGAGGTATAGTGGGGTGCATTGCATCACCCCAAAAAGTTATGTCTAAATCCTAACCCCCAGTACCTGTGAATGTGATCGTATTTGGAGACAGGATCTTTGCAGATGTAATTAATTAAAGGATCTTGAGATTTAGGGTGGGCCCTAAATCCAGGGACTGGTGTCCGTAGAAGAGAAAGGAGATGGAGATCGGAGACATAGAGAGATGTGCAGAAACCACCCTGGCATTATGCTGCCACAAGCCAGGGAATGCCGGGGACGCCACAAGCTGGAAATGGCAAGGAAGGCTCTTCCCCTAGAGCCTTCAGAGAGAGTATGACCCTGCTGACACCTTGATTTGTGATAGAATAAATTCATGTTGTTTGAAGCCAGGAAGGTTGTGATGATCATTTGTTACAACAGCCCTAGGAAACTAACCCAGGAAGTAAGAGTTATTCCCCTCCCCTTGAACCTGCCTTCTGAGGCTGGGTCATGAAAAGAATGCAGCTCTACCTGCCTCTCTCCCAGGACCTGTGGCCTGGAAGCCCCCTTCTAAGCCACCATGCTCAGAAGAAGCCCAAACTCGCTCTGTGAGAAGACAGCATGGGGAGGCTGGGGCAGGGAAGGGCCTGGGCCCCAGCCAGCAGCCAACGCCAGCCTCCAGACATGACACAAAATGAGCCTCCCGATGGCTCCAGCGCCCAGACTGAGTCTTCCAGCTGCAGCCTGAGGTGTCATGGAACAGAAACCGGCCGCCTGGCTGCGCCCTGTCCACTTCCTGACCCCCAGCAAGGCTGAGCAGAATCCGTGGCTACTGCACACCTCTTGGTTTGGGGCTGCTTATGCAGTCATAATAACTGTAGTGCTTTCTGAATTATAATCTGCCCTTGACAAGGTCCCTGATGATTCCTATGCACAGTCAAGTGCCTGAAGCACTGCCCAGCATGGTTACTGACCTCTCTCAAAGCCTGTCGCGTGTGCCCTATCCCACAGCCAGGGCTGAGGAAATGCTCGCTGATAATTATTTCCCTTAGGAAACGGGGAAACAGGCTGACCTCAGGTCCAGCAAACCATGCACATCTTTGATCTGTAGGCATAGAATCTCATGCATGTGGAGCCAGAGGGCAACTGACAACTCTCCTGTGCTGGTCAGCCGCCTCCCAGCTCCCCGGGCCCTTCCCTCGGCCACTTGGGAACAAGGGATGAGAAGGAAAGCCAGCCCCTGCCGACCGTGGGCACCTGAATGAACGCTCTCAGCTCTTCCTGTGACCAGGGCAAGCCGCAGCTGGACTTCTGCTCCAAAGAGCCTCCCTGCAGAAACTAAGTATTTCTCTTTTTGGCAGTAGCCTGCCTGGGAGCAATCACTACCCTTGCAGGGGCCCCTTTAAAAGCCAGGAGGTAAGACTAAGCAACTTGAACGTCTGCAATTTTTAGACACCCATTCAGAGGCCAGTCCATGCACCCAGCTAAGAGGGCATCCTATGGGAGGACTGAGAATGTGGCACAGCCTGGGGGAAGAGGCTAAAACTGTCACCCAGCACGTAACGGGATTCTCAAGAAAGAAATCACCTTCTGGCTTCTCAGGAAAGGTCTTTGTCATCAGTGTGGTCTCACCAGCAACCTGAGAGTTTCAGCTGCCATTAAGGACCAGTCTTACCCACCCGCACACATACTCGCGTGGATAATGAAGATCGCTCAGCACAACCAGAGCTACTGTTTTGGGGTGCTTAGCCTGTGCACTGGGCTTTACCTGCATTAGCTCACTGTGTCCTGACACTATAGGACCTAGGACACAGGTGGTAGTGGTGCTAATATTGTTATTTTTATTATTTCTAAAGAGCCTGGAATCTACATTTCCTCTTCCACAGTCCTTAGAAGCACATTTCCTCTTCCATAGTCCTTAGAAGGGAAGCAAGATGCCAACATGCAGGTTCACGGCTCATGGACCACTGCCCAGGAGGGAGAGATGGCCTCCGCACCTCAGGAAGAGGCAGCACCCAGGAAAAGGCTTGGCAGAGAAGGCCCAGCTCCAGAGAGGGGCTCTGGAAGGGAGGCAAAGCCAGGCTCTAAGGCGGATAGCTCCACAATGATGTTAAAGTTGTTATCCCACCTCTTGCTGAAAGTGTCAGGGGATTTTTCAAGTCCCCAAGCAATCAGGCGCTGCTCTGCCACGATTCCTTGCAAGCAGGCTCTATGTGGGGCCAGGGTTGGCGTGTCAGGGAACAACTGAAGGAACAGCCTGGGTTTATTCCATCCCGGAGGGGCAACGCCAGACTGACCTTTCACCAGGGAATCAGGCTCCACAGCGGAAACCACATGGCTGGGCATGAGAGGAGAGAGCCAGGCCTGTGACCTTATCCAGACCCTTCCTGGAATGTGACCTTGGGAAAATCACTCCCATTTTCTGAGCCTCATTTTTCTCATCCACAAGCAGAACCAGTGCTATTTATCTTACAGGGTTATACCAAAAACCAGAAATAATTTTTTAAAGCCAGTGTGATGTGAATACTTATATCCGTAAGTGCTTTATAGAGATTCTCTGGCTACCTTATCACAAAGTTGCTAAAGATATTATTTTTCAGCTTTACAGATGGGGAAACCGATTCCAAGGAGAGAAAGTAATACAGCTGGTAATTTTGACTCCAAAGCGTCTCCATTTAACCACCATGTGACACTGCCTGGTAATGACTCGTAGTGCCTGGCACACAGTGGGCATGAGAAGTAGCTGCCACTGTTATTAGTTCTCCCCAAATAATACTTTCTTGCTGAAGTACAGCTTTAGTCACAAATTCTTATTTAAATAATCTTAAAAGTCAAGCTAGGCCCACGTTCTCACATGGAGCTGGCAGACATCCAATCATCTGGGCCCCAGGTCCCCCTTCTGCCTGGCAGTCCCTAATAGAGAGCCTGAGCTTAGCTAGGTATTCTTTCTGGCAGAGCCCAGTTGCAAACACCCAAGTACAAACACTTCTGCAGCCACACTAATTAAACGGTGCTGGCACACAAGATATAGATTATTTGCTGTCCTTGGGAGTGGAAAGAGCACGGGATGTGGAGGCACAGACAAAGGACAAAGCCTTTCCCCACGCAAAATTTAATGACCCGTGTTACCAATCGGAGACATTCTGACTTCCGTGCTCAGCCATCCAGTTGGCAACAGAGGTGAGCACGTGGCCTTGGAGAGCCCTGCAACTGAACTGCCAGTTCTCTGCCAGCGAAGGGCATGCTTTGTGGCAAGCTGTTTAACCTCACTGAGCCTCAGTCTCTTCATCCAGAAAATGGGATGATAACAATCAGTACCTCTGCATAGGGCTGAGATGAGGGCAGAACAAGATGACTCCCTGTGGACGGGACCGGGCTGGAAGTGGTCAGAGGATACTAGTGCTTCTGTGCTGTTGTTGTGTAGACAAACACACAGACTGCATACACACAGACACAACCCCGAGTAAAGAATTATTCACTCCCCCCTCACCTCCAGGGGGCAGTAAGCTCAAGCTGCCCAGTTTGCCTGATAACCACTTTGCAAGGGGACAACCCTCTAGGTTCTGTAGGAACCACTGGGGGTTGACCAGAGCGGAGGCTGTGAGAGGAGGAAGCAGTGGGAACAGGACTTCTGTGACTAAACTCCAGGCCTGCCTGAGTTCCAACCCCAGCTCCTCTGCTGTGTGACCTTGGGCATATCACTTAACCTCTCTGGGTCTTGGTTGCCCACCTCTAAAATGAGGATGATTCTATTGCCTTCTCACAGGGTTGCTGGGAGAATGACTCAATGCAGGAACAGCACTCACTAAGCACCCTGGTTGGCACAGACACAGCACTTCCCAAATGCTGGTGATTCCTATGATTATTACCATCAATTAGAAATACTAGAAGATTCGTCTGCCCTAACTTCCTTCCTTCCATTATAATTTATTATTATTATTATTATTATTATTAAATAGTATTATTATTACCACTCTCACACTGCCACACCTTCTGCCATTTTCACCATACTTTTGCTTAAACAATAGTCTGAATGGTCAGGAGAATCCTCTAGGTTCTAAATCCGAGAGCAGAGTGTGCAGAAACACTAGGCAGGTGTCACGACTGTGCTGCCGGCAGAGAGCCCGCACAGAAGCAGGGAGGGATGAGTGCCCAGCTGCCAAGGGCCATCAGTCTGTTTTTTCCATCACACAAGCTCAGGGCTATAGGGTCTTGTGGCTAACAGAGGAGGTTCTGGAGCCCATCTCCACCCCAGTTCCACCACTTCCTTGCTGTGTGATCTTGAACACGTGATAACCTCTCTGAGCCACAATTTGCTCATCTTTAATGAATGACACAGCATCTACATCAAGAATTGTTTAGGGATTCATTAAGGTGTAACATAAAAAGCTCTCAGCAGGGTGCCTGGCCTGGAATAATCACTCAGTGGATAGTGGCTGTCACCGTTTCTCTCACCAGCGCTCAGCCAGCATGTCACCTGGGGCACCAGGAGTCTTTGCTGCCTTCTGTCTCTACCCTCATCCTCCTTGTTCAACACAGTTTCCACCCAGAGCATGGAGGGGACACAAATCCAGGTGTTGCATTGCACACACCTTGCTCTGGTCCCCAGATAGCCAGCACCTGGGGCCCACCTGAATGCCGGCAGGGATCCAACACAAGAAAGACCCCATGGGCCCCGGGGTGCCTGCCTTCCCTGCCACCCAGCCAGCAAGGCTCTCTCCAAACTCTGCTCAAGATGTGCAAATGGACATGCTCAGCACAGTTTGTCGTTTCTCCTTCCTGTGTTTTCTCTCTGACAGCAGGACAACCTTATAGATAATAAGCTGCAATAGTAAAAAATGATAGTAAGATGGCTAAGATACACTTTTGCTACATTTTGGGGCTCCTAACTGAGGAGGGCCTTCTCAACACTCTGAAGTGGCGACAACTAAATAAAGTCTTGTAACTCAGAGTTGTCAGGTTTTGAACTGAGAAAGGAAGTACTTTTCTAAGAAGCTGATGGTTGAGTCACAAAAGGAACAGAATGATCAAGGGTCTCCAAGTGACTGTGTGTACAACAGGCCAAATAGAAAAAGGTCTGGAAAGACATGCCAACTGCAGGCATTCTCCATGTCCCCAGGCTGGGCAGGGGCAGGGGAGGAAGCAGGGTCAGTGTAAACATGAGTCAGGGCATGATTTGACTTTGCTACAACTAGTAAGTGTTATGTGTACAATTAAAAAAAAAAAGTTAGGATTTTTTTTTCTTAAGATGTATTACACTTGACTAAGTTGGTACCTGCCAGAATTCTCCACTGTAAACTTATTATTTCCCCCTTATTATCACAAAACATATTGGTAGACATACTCTGAAACTGTGCAAAAACATCCTGTTTCTGTTTAAACATCTGTCTGCTGTTCAGCAAGCACGGGTATGTCTTGCCTATGGCAACTATTACTGTACTGTAAGGTTCTAATGGTGATTTTCTGTATCTTTATTCCTCCTATTTTTTATGAGAATTTTTCCTTAAGGAAGAGTTGTTGCTTCTCTCCCATTGATTTATTTATTCTGTTCTTTATGTAATTGCATTAGGGTGTTTACTGTACATCCATGGGTATATACGGTACCCATGGGTATTTACCGTATTCTCCTTTGGCCATGGGGAGCTCTTTCAGGTTGGCTCTGTACACATCTGATAGGCTGATTGATTGGTTGATTGAGCTGGTAGCACATCTTTACTTTCTGGTCCCAAAAGATCCCCGGGCTTCCCTGCCCTAGACCTGGAATCAACCACTCCTACAAAGAGCCCTGGTTCCTTTCATTTGGAGAACAGCGTTTAGACACTAAGATCTGGGTGCTAGCTGTATCCATTTTTATTGGGCACAACCCCTCTAAATGGCTAGAGGGAGGAATTATACCTGTGTGTGCTAACTCACGCATATATACACATCTATATTGATTTCTCTATTATCTGTGTGTGGACATACACATTTTGTTCTTTTTTGTAAATAAGGCCATATTGATACCTCTGACTAGTCCAGCACCACACAGTTTATTCTTTCCTTCCTTGTAACTTCCGCTGAGGGTGACAAACCTGGCTCTCACCATCTAAAATATACTTGTTTTTTCAGCCCTGTACAAATGAAGTAGTTTCAGAATCCCTAATTCATATCCTTTGAGAAAAAGAAATTTGCTAACTGGACTACAGTATCTGAGTCCAGTTCCTCTTGTCTTTGCCTTTAGTATCAGTTGAAACGATGTCTTTCAAAATCACACAGGTCAGCTCCTTCCCTCTCCATTCCCTTTCAGTGTGGTTACAGGAAACATCTGTAATACAGTTAAATTCCTTTGTCCCTGTTGGTCTCAATCTGCACTCCATCTCCCCTGCCACAACCGGGTTGATTTTTAAAAATTTATATACAGCAAAATTCACTCTGTATGTATAGTTCAACGGGTTTCTCCAAATGCACAGACTCATGTGTCCATCACCATATGCAAACAGTTTTCCATACAAAACTACTGGGAAGTCTTTTGCCCATTTTGAGAATTCTTTATGCATTCTCAATACAAATTCTTTGTCAGAAATGTGATTAGAAAATATTGACTTCTCCAAGGCTGTGTGGTGTGTCTTTTCATTCTCTTAAAAGTGTCTTTTTCATTGCAAAAGTTTTTAATTTTCATGAAGTCCATTTCGTCAATTTTTTCTTTTATGGGCCAGGGTCTTGATATCATATCTAAAAATTCTTTGTCTAATGCCAAAGCCACACGGATTTTCTCCTATGTATTCCTGTAGAAGTAGTACAGTTTCAGTTTTTACTTTTAGGGCTATGATCTATTTTGAGTTAATTTTCATAGAAGATGTGAGATTGAGGTAGAGGTTCATTTGTTTGCATATAGACATCCAATTGTTCCAACAACATTTGTCGAAAGGACTATCCTTTTCTCCACTGAATGACCTTTGCACTTTTGCCAACAATCAGTTAAGTATGTTTGTGTGGGTTTACTTCTGGACTCTACTCTGTTCCACTGATCTATGAGTCTGTCCTTCACTAATACTGCACTGTCTTATTTACTATGGTTTTAAAGTAAGTCTTGAAATCAAGTAGTGAGTCTTCTAACAGTGGTCTTCGGCTTCCAAATTGCTTTAGCTCCTCTAGTTTCTTTGCCTTTCCATTACAACATTTACAGTCAGCTTGTAAATATCTACAAAAAAGTCCTGCTGCAATTGGAATCAGGGTTGTGCTGAAACTAGATCAAATTAGGGAGACTTGGCACCTTAATGAGTCTTCCTATCCATGAACACAGTATATCTCTCCGTTTACTTTTTTAGAGTATTCTGCATACAAACACAACACATATTTTGTTATTCAGACCGAAAAAGTTTTGGTGCTACTCCAAACTGCATTGCTTTTATTAATGCTGAATTCCAGTTGTCATTGCTAGCATATAGAAATGCAATTGACTTTTGTAGGCTGATTTTGTCTCCTTCCACTTTGCTAAACTCACTTAATAGTTCTAGGAGCTTTTTTGAGGATTATTTGGAATTTTCTATGTAGACAATCAGTCTCTATAGAGATTTATTTCTTCTTCTCAAATCTGAATGCCTTTTATTTTTTCTATTGACATTACATTGACTATAACTTCTAGTATGATACTTCATAAGAGTGGTGAGAGAAGACATTTCTGCCCTATTTCAATCTTAGAAGAAAGCATTTAGTTGTTCACCATTAAATATGTTAGCTGTAGGTTTGTGTAAATGCCCTTCATCAAGTTAAGGAAGTTAGAGGTTTTATCATAGGTGGACACCGAATTTGGTTAAATGTTTTTTCTGATCACATATTTTTTCTCCTTTATTAAGTTAGTAACACTGATTTTCAAATGTTGAACCAGCCTTGCATTCCTTGGATAAAACCCATTTGGTCATGGTATAGTACCCTTTTTATAACTGCTGGATTTATTTTGCTAAAATTTTGTTGTGAATTTTCACATCTGTGCTCATAAAGAATGGTGGTCTGTAGTTTTCTTTTCTTGAAATGTGTTTGTTTGCTCTTGATATTACACAAGGCTGGCCTCAGAAAATGAGTTGTGAAATACTCCTTCATCTTGTATTTTCAGGAAGAGATTGCATAATATTTCTTCCTTAATTGTTTGTTAGAGTTTATTAGTGAAAGCTTCTGGGCCTGAGTTTTCTTTTTGGATAGTTTTTAACTAAAATTCAATTTCTTTGACACATATATAGGACTTTCAGGTCAGCTGTTTTTCTTTCTTGAGTGTTAGTAGTCTGTATCTTTCAAGAAATTGGTCCATTCATCTAAGTTGTAGAATTTACAGAGGGTTGTTTGCAATATGCCCTTATTATCTAAGATTTTTAACTGTTAGGAATTGCATAGCTATTAACAGGTAATTTTTGTCATCTTCATTAGGACTGCTGTGAAATCAGCCACAATCAAAGATAAAAATACTTTTAAAGGCTCCTTACTAAGTAAGTATTATGTAGTAGCCACACCCTTTCCCACCAAGAATACACAAGAAACAGCCTTGGAGCGTTTGCTGGGTGCATTCTCTTCCAGCAGAACTATTTCGGGATAGAGACACAGTCAGAAGGCAAAGTCAAACTGCTGGATGATGGAGGGGCTCTGTCTGGGGCTCTGTGCTGATCCTCATGATCCTCAGCCAGTCCTCTTCCTTCTTCTGGTCTGTTTCCCCATGAGTAAAATGGGAAGGTTGGAGGCTGGGATCTGTGCATATAGATGGTTTCCTACACCCACTGGCAGAAATGAAATGAGCCTCCCACCCTGGGGTGACCTCAGGGGTGAAGTATGTAGAGCGGACTAGGATCAGGGACAACCACCTTGGGCTTCAGAAGCTCGGTGACTTCTAAGAAGACTAAGCGGCCTTTGTTTCCTCTCTCTGCATTCTTTTCATATCTAGTCAAGTTAGGGTGCTAGAGAAGTGGCAGAGCAAAGCACACGAAGGACCTGAGGAGCTGGGGCCAGATCCCTGTGTGATCTCGAGCAAGTCACTGCACCTCTCTGAGCCTCAGCTGCTCATCTACTAAATGGCACTATTAATGCCCACCTTAGGGCTACTGGGAAGATTAAATAAAAGTGTGAAAAAAGTGTTCAGCACAGTATTTGATTCATAATAAGGGGTTAATAAACAGCAGTCTCTATCATTATTATTGTTGTAAAATGCCAGTCAATTCTGGCTGCCCTTAAAGGAACAAACAAGGTTTTACGGTCCATTCTTTGGTGCGGTTTGTTGGGAGCAGGCGCAAAGGAACAAGAAAGGCTAAGGATAAATGCCAAAGAGGGAGCCAGCTCCTGCTGGGAGGGTGGGACAGTTCCAAGTTCCACAGGGCCACCCCCGGGGTAAATGCTGGGAAGTGCCCGACCTCCTCCGAGGAGCGTCTCCTCCCAGCAGTGTTGGCTGGACTCACATGGACCCTCAGGAGCGAAGGGAGCAGCTGGAAGCCAGGCGGAAGGAGCACTGTCACCCCAGGAAAGCTCCACACAGTGGCAAGGAGCCCTATTTACAAATAAAGCCTCTTCTTGGCTCCACCACCCACACAGCCAAGCCCCTTTATTCCATTTCAATATGCCTAATTCTATGGAAAGTGCATTGGCAATAAACAGAATTAATCAGTCCTTGAAGCCCAAGTGAGTGCAGGCAGGTGTTAGCATATGCGAGGGACCTTGGAGGGGAAAGTAAAATAGTGGCAGGGAATATAAAATGCTTTACTGCAGTGGGGACCAAAAGATGGAAAGGACTTTACTGAAGGCAGGCATTTTATGAGCAAATAAAACCTCTGATTGCCTGCAACTGAGAAGCAAACTAAAGTAACGGAAAAACTTCTATGGATTATTTTTCCTCTGCCTTGTTTCAAAATGGAAATCACCTTGTTGTTGCTGCTTCTGTGATTATAAAGTAGTATTTGCTCTGTTCAGACACTGTATAAGGATGAAAGAATGGAATGAAAATCATCCATAATCTTACCACCTCCAGCTAATCACTGTTGGCATTTGGTGTATGTCGGTATAGACATTTCTTTGGGCATATTTTTACATACATGTACAATATGAACAAGATCCTGACAGACATGTGATTTGACAGCCTATGTTTCTCACCTAATAACACACCATGGACATCCTTCCGTATTAATAACTGAAGATCTCGAGCATCATCTTCTCACGGCTGCAGTCTTGGGTGCCATACACATTCTGTGAGATCTGGCTGTTCGCCTCCACAGCATCATCTGGCATCTTCTCCAAGCCTGGCTTTCTGCATTCAGCCACACGGGTCTTCCCTTGCATCCACTTCAGGGACTTAGCATTTGCTGTTCTTTCTGCCTGAAATTCTCCTTTCCCCTCTCACATAATTCATTTTCTTCTCTTCTTTTAAATTGCAACTGAAATGTGTCTTCTTCCAGGAAGCCTTCCTCGATATCTACTACCAAAGCTAGTCACCCCTGTGAGACACACACGATTCCATGTGCTTCACCGTCTTCGTATTTATCACAATTGTAATTAAACAGTTGTAGAACTTTCCCCCTTGTCTTCCCACTAGAAAATAAGCTCCAGGAGGTCAGAGGCTGTGTGTGTCTTGCTCAGCTCAGAAGCTGCAGGGCAAGCACAGTGCCAGGCACACAGGAATCCTTGGTAAATACCTGCTGATTAAATGGAAGGAAGGGAAGGAGGGGCAGCCAGGGAGACCCACCACCTGCAGGTAATGTTCCCTTCCTTCCTTCCTTCCTTGCTTCCTTCCTTCCTCCCTCCCTCCCTCCCTCCCTTCCTTCCACACAAAAGAGGGATCTGCCAGTGGGCTACCTACTTTGGCATCTCTCTGAAGGTACAGGAACCTGTAGGTGAAAGAGAACAGAGCATGTTCCTGGTGCCTGGGCACCTGCTGGCCAGGAAAATGTGCAGATCTAGGAGAAATCCTTGGAGATCTGCTAGCCCAACTGTTCAACTGCTCACTGTCCCAGCAGGCTGACCAAGGCCCAGAGAGGGGAGGACATGTCCACCCTTACACAGCTGGTCAGGGCGGGTCCTAGGCCTCCTGTCCTCCCCTACAACAGGGCAACCCCAGACTCTATCAGGCCTGGGTTCAAATCCCAGCTACATTAGAAAGAATTTGGCCTTTATCTCTATAAGCCTTGGTTTCTTCAGCTGTAAACTGGTGACAGTAACACCTACATTATCCCTGGAAGGGATGGAACATGGTGGTTAAGAATATGGACTTGGAACATGCAGGTGAGACTTCAAATCTAGCCATTCTAGCTGGGCGACCTTGGGCAAGCTGCTTACCGTTGCTCCTGAATCTGCCCCCTGTCAAAAAGGGATAAGAACATTCCTTTTTCATACACTGCTGCATTAGTAGATAATGTGAAGCATTTAGCACAGTGCCTGACATAGCAAGTGCTTAATAAGTGGATAACATGATAATAGAAGCTACCACCTGTCAGTGATGGGGGCGAGGCAGTGGTGGGAAAAAGAGAGAGAGGACAGAGAGGTGCTCAAGCCTCTCTGCCCAGAATCTGTCACCTCTCTCCGACGTTCCTTCTTTCTCTTACCATGGATTCAATAAGAATGTATTCACCTTCAACAAAGTATGGAACCTATTCATGCACTTCCTGTCACTGAAGACACTGCTTATGTCATCACACAATATCCTCTCTAACGAGGACCAGTGGAAAACTGCTCTCAAGCCTCAGGAAGGGAATAACGAGGCTTCTCCAGCAGAGTTGGTCTGTTTTCATCTTACAAGTGTCACTGACCTGCTTCCCTCTTTGTGTTGGCTGCCAGGAAGCTCAGATACAAATCTGTGTGCTGCCTGTAGCTAGGTTTGCAATGCCACACGGCAAGTATTCTGCGAAAGACTCTCACCACAGCTTTATCTCTTTCCCTCTGCCCCCAGTTTTCTTCCTCCAAATTTCCTCACTTACTCATTCAGAAAAAAAAAAAAAACTTTACTCAGTGTTTAGAAACTGACTTCAATCTTTTTTGAAATTTTGGGGAAAAATAAATGGAATTAAAACTGCATATAGGCTAAGTGCAATGTACTATGCTAAACTGAACTGTATCCTAGAATGGAAAAGAGGCTTTAGTGGGAAAACTGGCAAACTCCAAATAAACTGTAGTTTAACAGTATTACACCAATGTTAGTTTCTTAGTCTTGACAAACGCACCATGGTTATATAAGATGTTAACATTAGAGGAAGTTACATGAAGGATAAGTGGGTAAACTCTTTGCAACTTTTTAGTAAGCCTAAAATTAATTTAAAAACAACAAATTTATTAAATACAATCTGCATACAGAATACCATAGTATTTCCTTTTGGAGTTCCAACGAGGTACCATCTTTATGGGCTGAGAGCATAGCAAGCCGGAGACCCAGGGCATTTCAGAACCACCTAGACCCAACCAACATTTGTGGGGCATCTACCACCTGCCCAGCTGGCCTGGCTGTGAGCACAGTTCTCGAACCAGAATCTCAAATCCTGGATGGCAATCCCCGCTTTGCCTCTAACTAGCTGTGCAGCTCTCTGAGTCCCAGATACTGGGCCAGTAAAGCGGGCTAACAGAAGAACTGTTTTCACAGAAGTGTTGTGAGGTTTAGGTAATTTTATGACATAAAGTACTTGGGAAAGAGCAGATTGTCTCAGTCAGCCTGGGCTGTATAACAAAGTACCACAGATCGGGTAGCTTATTAACAACAGATATTTCTTTCTTGTGCTGCTGGAGGCTGGATGCCTGAGATCAGGGTGCCGGTGTGGTCAGGTTCTGGTGAGGACTCTCTTCCGGGCTGCAAACAGCTGGATACATCACTGTATCCTTCCAAGGCAGAAAAAGGGCTAGGGAGCTCTCTGGGGTACCTTTTCTAAGGGCACTAATCTCATTCATGAGGCTCTATCTTCATGATTTAATCGCATCGCAAAGGCCCCACCTCCCAATACCACCACGTTGGGGGTTAAGGTTTCAACAAATGAATTTGGGAGGAACACATTCAGCCTATAACACAGGCACTCAATAAATTTAACCTTTATTGTTAATTTTGTCAGTTTGTTCCTCATATTTTCCTTTTTAGTCATCCTGAGAAAGAGATGCTATTTATTGTTATTACCTGGGAGAAGGAAGGGGAGCTCAGAGGGGCACAGGGACTCTCCGAGCCACACAGCTACCAAAGCAAAAGCAACCAAGCTGGGATCTGAGCCCGGTCTTCCCGACTCCAGCCCCAGGGCTCTTCCCAGTGTGCATGTTTCCTGAGAAACCCTGACAGATGCCCTGTCTCTCTGCCTCTCCAGCCTCACCCACCACGACGTGGCTCAAGGGGTCTCCTGACCACCTCGGATCCTCCACGAGCCTTCTTGTGGGCACAGAGAATCAGCTTCCCCTCCATTAGTAGGCATGCAAGGCCCTTTGCCTGGAAGACATACCCTCATCTTGTGCTTGTTCCCCAGGCCTCACAGGCACCAGTTGCCCACCTAGTCACACACGGTCAAACCATGTGGCTCCTTCAAGTAGACACTCCTGCAGCCCAGCCCCTTTACCCATCAGCCTCTCTCATCCCACAGGACCTGGCTCAAATGCCACCTGTTCCCAGGGTTACCGCTCCACCTCACTGCTGTCGTGGCATCCCTGCCACCAGGATTTAGCCCAGACTCATGCTGCCATTTATCTAGGTGATCTGTGTCCTGGGTCCAGTGTCCTCGAGGGCAGTCTCACTCACTGTCACCTCTCCCAAAGCTCTAAGCGAGTTCCTGGCCCTCCCCAGCAGCGGGTACACAGCAGCGGTTAAGACTGTGGGCTTTGGATTCAAAACTGTTGGGCTCAGATCCTGCTCTGCAACCCACTGGCTGTGTGACCTTGGGCAAGTCTGTTTAACCTCTCCATGCCTCAGCTTCTCCAACCAGAAAATGCAAGTAATAACAACCCACCCTACGGGACAGCATAAGGTTCGACGAGATGATATGAGTGAAGTCAATTACAAAAGCTGGGCACGCAGTTCGCCCTCTTTAAAATAGGAACTAATGCTATTATTTCAATAACTGCTGTTGCCTTGAATCGAACGCCAGCCCTGGAGCTGCCCGGTGCAACCCCACCCCAGCCGGCAGCTTTCCCTCCTCTTCCCTCTCCAGGTACCACAATAAATCCTGAAGCCAGGGCCATCACAGGCCATCAGCAATGTTTGCAAAACAGCAGCCACCAAGAGCGCAAGCTGGCCTGCTGCCCAGCACCACGTGGGAGGCTGCCCCACTCTGAGGATGGCTAGGAGAACTCGGGGAGCAGAAGTGGGGGGACGGCTCCTGCTGCTCGCTCTGAGCTGTGAACTGGCCAGGGGAGGGCTCCCAGCTGGGACTGATCCTTAGGGTGGTGCTGACTGCTCTGCTGGACGTCTGCTTGAAATTAGCTACACAGAGCTTCACACACAGGTCTTTCCCTCCCTCACCCCCACGCATGCAGCCCGGCACCCCCTTCCTCCCATAGAGTCAGGGCCTCTCACCTTGAGCCCGCTGCTTTCTGCTTCAGAGCCCGGGTCCACACCAGTGACATAAATGCCCAGGCCATACTCAGCTCCCCCACGGATGGTGAGGCCCAGGGACCGGCCGTCCCCCAGCACCAGGTTCACCTGCAGAGGGAGAGGAGACAGCATTCGAGGGCCTGGAGGGCACCATGAACTGCAGGGAATGGCAGGCTGCAGAGCTCCCTCTTGGACTCTGAAGGGCACACCGACTCCTGCCTGCAGGGTCTCCTGGAACATTCCGGTTTCTGCCCCACCTCTGCCTCTGACTTGCTGAGTGACTTGGGGAAGTCTCTCTCTGTCCCTGGGTCACAGTTACAAGTGCAGTAAAAGGCAGGCACTGAGGAGATGACCTCTAGGGACCCCCTGGTGCTAACACCCTAGACACTCCAGGTTTTCACGTGTTCTTCACACCACGGGGGCCACGGACTCTCTTGGCCTCCACTGGCCATCCTTGGCTACACACCCTTCAGTCAGGGAGTGCCCGTCAGACCCCAGGGTCTCCCCAGGTTCCCTCAGCTTCTATCTACCCTCCTCAGGATCAAAGCTGAGTCTAGGTTCAGGGTGCCACCACCTGCCACCCCAGGAATCTCCTGTCTTTCCAGGGGTCTCCTGCCTCCCTGGGGCTCTCCCCCCAACCCGGGGGTCTCCCACTTCCCCAGGCACTTCCTGCCTTCCTGGGGGTCTTCTTCTTCTTGGGGACCCCAAGAGAGCACAGTGTGACCGCTCACAGGAGAGGGAGGTGTCAGGGGTCCCTGCAGGCATCAGGGGAGGGCAAACGTCATAGAGTTAGGGAAGCCATCCAACCAGCTTTCTACTTCCGAAAAATCATTTATCCAAGAGTTATGAAGGGCCCTGCGCCACCAGGAGAAGACTTTTCCGATTATTATCTCATTTCATTCTTCAACCTCCCTAGGGGGCGGGTGGAGGTGCTAAAGACTTGGACAGACTCAAGTCCAAACTGACCAGGGGGAGACCCAGCTGTGTGACCCTGGGCAAGTTACTTCACCTCTCTGTGCCTCAACCGCCTCACCTATAAAATGAGGATGAAAAGTGTGTCTGCCTTATAAGGTTACTAGGGAGAGGATCAAACTGAGAGACAAATGTAGGCTCATCTCTGGCCCACAGTAAATGCTCAATAGTTAGTCATTGTTGGTTCTATTTTGCACACGATAAAACCAGACAAGGCCACACATCCACAGCTGGTGTCTACTGGCTGGCAGGCCATTGTCAGGAGAGAGCCCAGAATGACTCTTAAAGATATGGTTCTAAGACTGGAAACTCTGCGGCACATCAGGGAGGCCCAGCCCCGTAGGACAGTGCCAGGCGATGCTGCCCAATGGGGTGGTCCCAGCCCCTTAATCCAGACCCAGCCCCCTGGTTCTCCATCAGACAGGATGACTGCATGAGTAAGGAGAGCACCCGCGAGGCCCACATAACACACAGGAGGACCTGTGAGCAGTCACCCAGAAGTGTCAGAGTCTGGAGAACAGCAGGCACTGGGGACATGAGGTCAGACTTTGGAACAACTTCCCAGCCCCTCCTTGCCCGGTGCAGCTCCAGGGCTGGGATAGGTTGGAGGTGACCTGGGTTCAAGGCCCACCCTGGTCCCCCATCACATGCAGGTCTGTGTGTTTGGGAGGTGACACTGGTGGTTATGTGTGCAGGCACTGGAGAGACTGTTGAAGTTTAATCCTGGCATTGACCTCGCTAGGTGCGTTAACAATGGGCAAGTTACTCTGCCTCTCTGTGCCTGGGTTTTCTCATCTAAAAAGTCGGAGAGACAACCACACCTACTTTGCTGGGTGGCTGTGAGTGATGAATGGGTTTATCTACTTGGAGCACTTAGAGTCATGACACAGCAGAAGCACTTGTGAAATGTCAGCTGTTGTCATTATCTTCAGTGTCCCTCGAGCAAGCCATCAGGCTGAGCTTGGGCAGGTATGATCTGGGAAGAATGAGGAAGACATCCTCATGGGAGAGAGAGAACGTGGGCCCCTTCCTAGACTGGGACAGGCCATGCACACGTGAGCCATCACTGGTACTCTGTCCAAATGCTAACCGGGCCTCAACTCTGTGCCAGGCGTTGGGCTGCGCACAGATTCAGGGAAGAATCTGACTGGATCCCTGTCCTCAGAGGGGCCCCTGGGCTGGAGTGTTGGCTGTTGATGGCTGAGTCCCTCCCAGGAACTGGCTCACCTAAGGTCACAACCTCCTTGGAGCAGCTCCCATCCAATCACTAGTTGCCCTACACATCTCTTCCATCTGGATGTTCACCTGTATCTTTTATCATATCCTTTTATAATAAACTGGTAAACAGTAGGTAAACAGTTTTCCTGAGTTTCGTGAGTCACTTCAGCAAAGTAATGGAAGCTGAGGACCCACACATCAGGTGTCAGAAGCACTGTAAGTGTGATGTAAAGGAGAAACACAGAGGGAGAACTGCAGGGTTTTCTTATACACCAGACTTCACACCCAGTCCCAATGCCTCCTCTCCTCTATACCAAGCTGGGTCCCATCTTGTCTGCGTGGGAGCAAGAGACCACAGTGGAACAAGACTTGACGCTTGCTCATGGGCCAGTGATCCAGGTGGGAGGCGGTAGGGGGCGTCTGGGTCCTCCATTTTAATTCAGTCATTCATGTAATAAATACCGAGCAACTATACTGTGCCAGGCACTGACCCAGGCACTATGGGTGTACCAACGCACAGAACCAAGAGCCTCACGTAGTAGTCGGGGTAGTAGGCCCTGCCACTGTCTCCAGTCTCCAGAAGAGGAGATCAAGGCTCAGAGAGGTTATGTAACTTGTCCAAGGCCACACAGATGACAAGTGATGGAGCCAGGATTTGAACCCAGGCAGCCTGGCTCCAGTGTCTCACTCTCCCTTCCACACTGACGTTAACCCCCCACCGCAGATCTGCTCCAGTTTATTACACACAGAGACTACATCTGTACTACAGAGGCTGGGGTCAGCACAGAACAAGAAGCTGGAATGAGGAACAACTCTGTAGGCCTCGGAAAACGTGTTGGTGACTTGAGAGCAGACAGGTCTGATTCCCAGAGGAGCTACCTGCCATCTTCCTTTCCATTCCTTCCTTCAGCCTCGTGGGATGGTTTTCAGCCTTCAGAGTGGAGAAGAGCATTTCTAGCAAGAGCTGCAACACCAGAACCAATTTCGGTGGACAGCTTAGGGGGTTTCCAAGGGCAACTTTGCTATGTGTGATTTCTGCGTCACTACTGCCCTGAGAACTCATTTCCCTAGGAGGTGCGGCCCCACTGGGGTTAAGGGTAGGATTCTGGAAGTTTGGCATACAAGAAGTCCAGGAGTCTGGTCGTGGCTATTTGGACTATTAGAAGATGAGACCAGGCCGCTGGAGAGAAGAGTCAGACCAGGAGCCAGAAGTGAGCCTCCGGAGACATTTTCTTCAACAGGGAAATGGGGGTTCCACACTGTATCAGCAAGAGGAGGCCCAGGGGAGTGTAGAAGCTTCAGCCTGGAGCTGTAAAATCTGAGGGCCTCTCTGGTGTGGCCCAGGGTATTTCCTGCCTCCTGAGGTACCTGGGTCCTCCCTGGAGCGGAGTGTGATTCTCTCAGCCTCTGCCTTCTGCATTCCTACATAAGTCATTCCAAGACTCCTGGAGGCACCTTATGTCCTCCCAAGCCTCCCATCCACTCCACCATCCCAGTGACAGGCTTCTCTCTAAGCCTTGAAGGTGCCAAGCTCGTTCCCACCTCAGGGCCTCACGCACTGTCCTTGGTGCTCAGGACTTTCAGCACCCGGAGCGCTACATGGCAGCTCCATCTTCCTCTCTGGGTCTCGGCTCAGAAGTCGTCACCGCAGAGGCCCTCCCTGCCCACCTCAACTGCAGCAGCGCCTCCCTGCCCATCACTCTCTATCCTTGCTCCTGATTTTATTTCCTTCCATCAATCTTCACCACCTTATCTGGCTCAATTATGCTCATTTCTGGATTATTGTCACATTCCTCCTACGATCTCCAAGCTCACTTGGAAGCCTCCCCAGAGCAGGGCCTCATGTCTCTTATCCATTTCTCTATTCCCACCTCCCGAAACAGCGTCAGGCACACCACGGGTGCTCACCCGGTATGGACTGGCTCACTCAATGAGTCCTAGGTGCCGCAGTGCCTTCTGAGTCTCTAATTTTGCATCTGTAAAATGTGGGTAAGGACACCTACCCCACAGGTCAGTCACGAGGATTCAGAAAGATGCTGTAAGCACAAAGCCAGCACATGGCCAGCTCTTCATTGGCTATAATTACTACTCTAAGATCATGCCCTACACAGGGAATGGCTTGAGAAAAAGATAAAGCCAGTTCTCTGACCAACCCTGGAAGGCTGGCCTTGAAAATGACCCAGTGCCACAGGCTGTGCTGCTCTCTCAAGATTGTCAGAGAGCAACATCGCCTGGTGGGGTGGGGGGTTCGAGCCCACCTCTGCCACCAGTCAGCCCTGGCCACCTCGAAGACGCCCAGGCAGGCTCTGACGGTGCATACTAACCAGCTACCCCGCCGCCTCTCGCCTGGCACAGAATTCACTGCCACTTCCTGAGTATTGACATTTGAGCAAAGAACACAAAACACATTAAATAAATGTTATGGTCTTATCGACAGGAAAGAAGAGCTGAGAAAGAGTCTCCAGAGGCTCAAAGCCCCAAGCTGTGTCAAGGTCTTAAAACACCAGAGAGCTGCTCGCAGGAATTACTTTCCTGGTCCCAGGAGCAACCGTAGGGCTCAATGCAAACAGCACAGAGTGAACCTTAAAACATCAGGGGAACCATCTCATTCTTTCCTAAATTTTTTTTAAAGAAACAGTCATGGTCTTGGGGAGGAAACCTCTGGAGGGGGCATCTACTGATGCCCCTGGCCCTCTTCTTCAGGTTATAACACACCATAGTGCTTTGGGCTACAACCCCTCCCAGACTGGCCACAGTTGTGGTGTTTCTGTCAATCAAAGTGCACCTCTCCACCAGCCAATCAGGTGCTTCCTTGGAACATGAATCTTGAGGGGAAGGATGCAGAGAATAAAAATGGTGGGATCCCTTTCCTCCTGGAGGCTGCACCCTGAGTTCCCCAGCTTCAATTCTGGAGCTGCCTACACCCTTGTAAATTCTGACTTTGTGGAAAATGACCAAGACCTGTTTCTCATTTCTGTTCCTTAGAACCTGAGACCCACATAGCAAAAGGTTCCCTGTGGACCTGGGAGTCCTGGCAGCTGCGTTTGGCCATGTGCCTGGGTCTGGACCACTGAGAAGTTAAATCATCTCTAGTGTAAATCATCTGAGATTTCTCTGTCCCCCTTTCTGCTTGAAAGGCTGGATGGGGACTAGGCTTCAAGCATAAGGGGGCGGTATCCCAGAGGATGGCAGATGGAGAGCAGACCAGCCCCACCAGCTTAGACAGTCCCTTTTACTCTGCTATGTGAGGAGCAAGGGAAACGTAGCTTATTTAAATCACAATATAGGGAGGTGTGGCGTGGTGGGTATAGCTCAGTGCAGTCCTGGGTTCAATTCCCAGTACCTCCATTATATTAATTAATTATAGTATTTGGACTCTTCCGTTGGAGCAGCTTAGCCTGCACTGTGATATATGCTGCACAGGTCAAAAGGAAAAGCAAAGTAAACCCTTCAGTAGGGACCTGAGGGAGAGGGGAGGGCCAGAGCCCCAATAGAACCAAGCTCCTTCTTCCAGCATCTAAGAAGCTTCTCTGTTCTGGGTTTGGCAAGGAGAATGGGGTGGGGGGGCAGCCTTCCACCTGTGCCAGCCCTCCACCTCCAGGAGGCCTGGTTTGGCCAAGGCCGGGCAACTCACCTTTTTCTCATCCCCGCCTTGCAGGAGGTGTAGGGTGCTTCTCCGATCACCCTCGTGCTGCCGCAGGGTGCTGCCATGGGGCTGGGGCAGGCCTGAGGGCGGGGAGATGCTGCGGCCCTGAGGGTCCACCCAGGTGTAGATGTGGTTGGTGACGTAGCCGCCAGGGATGCGCCCCGCTGAGTACACAGACAGCATCAGCTTCTTGGAGCCCTTGAGGGCCTAGAGAGACAGAAAGACAGATGCACAAGTTAGCAGGGAAGGGCACAATGATGGACACACTCCTATTATCCAGAACTTGCCTCTTCTCAGGACCCCGCACGTGGAGGAGGAGACCAGGTCCTAGGTCTCTTCCCTCTACTGGCCCTCAGGTTTGTCCTGTGGAAGTGAGGACATCTGTCCCAGCACCCCACCTCTCCAATCCTGAAGTGGTCCAAACACAAGAAATAGGACCTCTTAGCATACCCGTGCAGAAAAGAGCTAACAGAGCAGGCTCACAACTGCATTCTTATGAAGGCCTGCTGGACTAGCCTCTGGGAGCTTGGATTCTGAGTATTCTCACCATTCTTGAATTGATAAGGGTGGCTCACCATGGACTATTTGTGCAAACCGGGGCGGGGGGGGATCTGCAATGTGGGTATAGGCAGAGATGCCTACCTGACTAGCACCAGTTAAAGACCCCTGGCAGTGAGTCTCTAACCAGCATCCCTGGTAGACAAGACTTCACATGCGTTGCCATAACTCAGAGCCGGAGGAATCAAGCTCACCCTGTGCGCTGCACAGGGGGAGGACTCCGAAGCTTGTGCCTGGTTTCCTCCAGACTTGGCCCCGCGTGCTGTTCCCCGTGCTCACTGTGCTGTGTATCCTTTCCCTTAGCCGCGAGTACAACCGTACGCTGAATACGTGAGCCCTTATGGAGCCTAGGGGTGGCCTTGGTGACCCTGATAAAATACTAGACAAGAGAGTCAAGAGATAAAAATCCTGGTAACCATGGTAGCTTAACAATTATAAATGGCTGTATGTATGAGACACTCTGCTCTGTACCTGACCTGCTTTATCTCCTGAAATCCTCACGGAATCCGATCTTGTGGGGGAGGGGTTCCATGACTCGGCTGAAGAAAAGGAGGGAAATGACCTGCCCACACAGCTAGTAAGGGGTTTCTTGGGCACAGCAACTAATTTTCAGTGTAGATACCACCTTTGCTCAACAGTTTCCAGCCTGGAAATGATACAGCCAGAGGGAGAGGTGACCCCACACTCCGTGCCCTGAGGGCGGCCATATTGCTTTCCCATGATGCACCTGTAGTGAAATGAAGCCGCATCTTCCGGCAGACGGTCACTTAGCACTGGGATTACCAGCAAACGCACCCCGAAACCGAGGGCTTTAGGGTCAGTGATATAATACCTGCACGTGTCAAAGTTCATGCTGCTGTTAGAATCACATTTTACAATCATTCCAAAGCATTAGTAATGCCATGAATGTGTGATATATTTGAATGTTAAGTGGGGTCAAAAGCAACTAAATCACATCTTACAGTATGATCTCAGTTAAGAGAAAAAAAATCACACTGGGAAGAAAAGAAAATGAAACTGAGGAGTAATGTGCCAGGATGCCTGCAGCGCTTCTCCCTGGGTGGCAGGATTATGGGTGATTATTATTTTGTCCTTCCTGCTTCTCAGTATTTTCCAAATGTTCCAGAATGGAGGTATATTATGTTCACTACCAGAAAACAGCAATATACCTAAAAGGGGAGGGTAGCACTTAGCTCTTTGGTCCCCTCAAGCTTGCCTGCATCTGCGGAGCACTGGATTCTACTGACTCCTTGGTTCCCTCTCTGTCTCTCTCGACAGATGAAAGGGGCCAAGGGCGGAGCTTTCAAGGACAGTGGGGAGCCCTGGCTGGGCAGGGCTGCCGGACGAGGACACTCAGCCACAGGACTGGACACTCTAACATCTGAACCTCTCCCAGAGCAGGAAGGGAGAGCTGGGAGGGCCCCACACTTCCACAGCTAAATGCCAGTCTCTGGTGGAGGGATAAGAGGCTGGCAGCTCTCCAAAATCCTGCTTTTAAAAAAGATTTCTGAGAAGATGAGCAGAGAAAGATTTACACTGTTCTTTTAGTATGCTCTGGGACTCCCCTGACAGAACAGCTGGGAAAATAAAACCTCTGTGAAGTCTGAGATGCAGGATGGAGTCAGCTGGAGACCAAGTGGGCTTCTGCCGGCACTTGGGGCATGAGCAGCATCAGCAGAAGCCACTGCGGCCTCTGGGTGGTCTTCCTGACCCCTATTCCCTGCCCACTGCCCCCTCCTCCATAACAGCACTTCTTGAAGCTTTGAAGCTGCTCCAACTGGCCTGCCTCTTCCCTGCTCCCTTCCTGGGGGCAGACTGTGAGTCTGAGGCCCATCATTCATTCAATAAGGGCTGACTGGGCCTACTGTGTGCTGGCCTGGAGAGAGCAACGTGGGTATATCTTCATGCCACCTGCAGCCTGGAGAGAGACAAGGCTTCACCAGGTGCACAGTAGGTCCTCATAAAAACCTGATTGACCTGATTGAGTGAGAAAGCACGTATGTGGCCTCCAAAGAAACCATAATGTGCACAGGCATCATCCTGCAGCCACCTCCCTCATCTGATCTGGAAGGCCATGCTAGAATCAGGAAAAGGGGAAGGCAGGTAGAAAGAACGAATGTTGTAGATTTGGGCAGACCTGGACGTAAGGTGCCTCTGTCACTGGTTGGTCGGGAGTCCTGGGGCCAGCTGCTTCCTCTATCAAAGCAGCACACATGCGATGGGGACAATGCCCAGCTCTAGGGGTTGCATAGGTTGAAGGAAACTGCACATGGAGTCTGAGCCTTTGCACACAGTGGGGGCTCAACATGCAGGAGAGCCCACTCCCCTCTCCTTCCTGGAGTGTCTGCAGTGAGAAGGGAAACCAAGTGTAGAAAAGCATTGCCCAAGGAGGAGTTAAAAAAAAAAAAGGTGTCTGAGAGAATGAAAACCAACGCACAGTGCATGATTTGTATTCTGTATCGCTGGCAATAGTGGCATTCTCTTGGTCAGTTCTATAAATAGGCAAGCGGCAACCTTGAGAAGGGAGAGGAGGTTAATGCCTTCAATGAGAACACCATAGAGAGCTGGCGCCGCAGAGGGCCTGGGAGGTCACTGAGTCTCCCATGCGCCTCCTGACACCAATACAGTACAGAAGGGGACCCTGGAAATCTGAGGTGGAAGGGACAGACAGGGTAGAGCCCAGACACAGGCGGCCAGCCCTGGGCAAGCCTCTTCCCCTCTGTACGTCAGTTTCCCCATCACATGCCTAGGAGACCAGAAAATCTGATGGCCACTCAAGCTTAGGCCATTCCAGAACCTCTGCTATTGGCTCTTTTGGGGGGTAAATAAGGGCTTTCATTGGGTCCTGGAGAGCAAGAATACCATCATCCCCTGCTGCCTTTTTTATTTTTCTGGCAAAACTGAAGAAACACGAGATTCCTGAGTCAGCACCTTCCACATTTAAGCAGGCTCTCGGAGTAACGGTCTCAGTGCAGGGGCAATTAGAACCCAGTGGGAAGGGCTCCATCCATTGCTCTTTGACTAAACCGTGTGTGTGATTCTGGAAAGGTGAGGAGGAGGAGGGGATGGTCTAGGAAGCTGGCTTCTACTTTCTTATTGCCTTCTTGTCTCCTTTCTTTTTTTTTTTAATGAACAATTACTTGCTTATTTTAAAAAGGTGTCACTAAAAAAAAAAAACGGGGGTGCAACTAAACGGAGGGGTTAATTCCTGAAGAGAGCTGGCCAACGCTTTTTCGCCCTGATGATCCTTCCACGAGCTTTCCACACTCACTCGCCATCGCCACCCTGATCCCTGAGGCTCAGACCATCTGGGAGAACAGTGTGGTCCTCGCAACCGGTTAGATGCACCCAGCCATTCAATTTACAGAGCTAGTGGCTCCCCTGACCGGTGAGCCTCTGTAGCAAGCAGCCTGACGCAGCAAGGCAAACTAGAAAGAGCTCTGGCTGTGAAACAGAGACCCAGGCTTGTCCTCATTGTGTCACTGTACTGCTGGGTGGCCTGGGACTATGTCCTCCTCTTGCTGGGCCTCAGTTTTGCCAACTGGTAATGAGAAGATTGGAATCACTGATAAGGTCCTGCCCCAAGTTAAACTTCAATGTCTTCTGGCTCATTGCTGTATTTAGAAGAAAAGGAGTTGCTACCAGGTCCTTGACCAGATCTTGAACCTTGGGCTCTGAGGTTCCATATCAGTTGGGAGGGATCAAAAGGGTTTAAGAAAACACCTGAAGGGCAGATGGAGCATCTCAGGTGTGGCAGGAGGCACACCTCAACTTGGCACTATCATCGGCAGCAGAAGGACCTTCAAAGGGACCTGAGGGCTGGGGAGACACTCTCCAATGGGACTACGACTGTGTGTCACTGCTCTTTGTAGAGGCCGATGTGGGTGGTAAACCACACCCAACAGCTACCTTAAAGCAGCCTGCATTCTCTGCCTGTGCCTGTTGGTGAGTGTCAACCACAATCCTCTCCTGCTGCAACAACCTGCAGAACCAGCCAGTCTCCTGAATCAATTATCAGCTGCACCACCTCATACAAGTTACCAAACCTCTCTGTTCATCTGTTTCTCCCCTGTAAAATGAAGATCTCTTTTCTACTCTCTCTTAGGTAGAGGGACCCTTTTAGTACAGTGCCTGATACTTACGAGTTCAATGAGCTACGGCTAAAATAACCCCATGAGATGCAGGGAAAAGTCCATGGTGAGCAAGAGCTATTATGAGAGCACTACACTCCCCTGCTTATCACGTATTTACTGGCAAAAGCATTCTGCCAAGTCAGATCACAGAGAAATCTCAATCTGACCTGGCAGATGGCATGGCTAAGACACTGCCCATGACCAGATGACTCCTCAGGCTGCGTGCTATGATTGTGGAAATGTAAATTATATGTGTATGTCTTTAAACCTAGTAACTTGCTACTTGGATTAGTGCTCTCAGGGGCAGATTTGCCTCACTCAGCTCTTCAGAGCTGACTCTTAAACCCCAAATTAACAGACCAGGGGACACAATTCTCTGCTCAGCAGAAGAGGAATAGACTAGAGATGGCCACAGTGGGAGGGGACTGAGGGAGATTTGTTAACATGGTAGATGCACACATGCTCCCGTGTTCAGACACATGCGCCAAAGTGCAAGCACAAGGTCACAAGACCATCAGACTATTGTCCGGAGGGGCGTGGACATAAGAAGTGCTCTGGAAAAGTCTTAAGAAAGGACACATAATGGTGAATCATCCAGCTTATTTCAGGGCAAGGTTTTCTCTTCTCGGGAACACAAACTCAGGAAAGGGAGGTGGTCTAAGACCTAGATTAGTGATGGGGAAGAGAGGAAAGGATGATGCTGGCCTGCTCTTCCTGACCCCCCCCCCCCGCTTGCCTATATGGGCTTTGTGTTCAGACTCACTGGGCACCGATCCTGACTCTGCTGTTGGCTTGCTGTGTGACACAGAACAAATTTCCTAACCTCTCTGTGCCTGTTTCTGCATTTAAAATGTAACTGTCATAAGGATCACCAAGAGAATGTAAACTACCTATACAGTACCTGACACGTAGTAGGTACTAAATGCATGTGAATCCTCTTCCTGAGTCTGCCAGCTCCTTTTCCTGAACAGAAGCTCTAGAAATCCTCTAAACCTCTCATCTACACGGACACAAATACATGAGCAACTCTAGCCTCTCCCTCCCAGCTTTTCTCCTCCTGAGAAAAGTCTTTCTTTCCTTTAATCCACACTTCCTCAGGTCAGCCCTGCCTTTGACACTCAGCCCCTTTCCCACCACCTCCAGGAAGCCTCCCTAGATAGTGACTAGCTCTCCTTCTCTGAGAGTACTGGCACACTTCTGTGCTTGTTGCCATCTGCCCTGTAGGCTCACGTTCACAATTCTGTCTCTAAGACTACGAGACAATTTCCTGGAGACACGTTGCATGTTCTGTTTTCTTTATACCCTCTCCTTGCTCCTCCTTCACTTACCTACCCATTCATTCATGTCATTCACTTGCTCACTCATTCAAGATATTTACTGGGCTTTCTACATGCCAGGCAGCCCCCAGGGATTTGTTCAACTGAGGCCACAGAAAGAGCAGTGCCCTGGACTGGGGCTCAGGCAGCCTGAGGTCACCATCCTATGCTTCTCCACACTTGTGTGAACATACACACCTCAGACACACCTGGAATTTGGAGAGAGAAGCAGAAGACGGAGTGGTTAAGAGCCAAGGCTCTGAAGCAGGGCTGCAAGGATTCCCATCCCACCTCTGCCAGCTGCCAAAGATAACCTTGGACAAGTTACTCAACTCGTCCATATCCCAATTTCCCAGGCATAAGACAGGGTAATAGTATTATTTCACAGGGCAGTTGTGAGGATTAATTAGTTACTGTACATAAAGTGTTTAGTGTCTGGAGCATAGATAAGAGGTCAGAAAGGTGAGGTATTATCATTATTACAGAGAACCCAGAGTAGAAGTCTCAACCCACCATCCATGGTAACCACTGATACATCTTGGTGTCTGTCTTTCCTGACTTGTTCTGTGCATTTTACAAACACGTGATGTACATACACTAAATTGTTGTCTGAGGTTTACATAAGTTGACTCATACGTTTTATCACCATATTTTTTTTTCCAGCAAAAAATGTATGTTGAGGACCTTTCCTCAAAAGAACATCTCTTTCTGCTCTACATCGCATTCCTGGCAGAGATGCACCACCACTGAGTTCTCACTGCCAGACTGCTGGACATTTGCATTGTTTCTCAATGTTTGCCAGCACGAGCAATGCTGCGATAATATAGCTGCACACGCACCTTGGAGCACACGCGCACCTAATTCTCTACACCAGAGAAGTGAAATCCCAGGAGCAGTAGGCCGTCTTTTTTTCATTTGCAACCCTGTCCCTCTCTGTGTAGTTCCTACAACTACCTGCAGGGGGCAGCTCTATGACACCTAGGCCTATAGAGGGCCTGAATCCTACCCGCGGCCCTGTGGATAGAACCGGGTGAGGGCTTTCCAATCTTTTCCCAAAGCAGAGCTTACTCTGGAGCAGGGATCCATCCTCCTTCATACCTTCTTCCACAGGCTCCAGGTATCTCCTACTATAGGCAAGTCTTGGCTCAATCTTCCAATTCCATCTGGGGACTGAATTATTGCAAAGCAACAAAATAAAAGGTAGGCTTAGGGGGAGGACCCCCGCAAGAGTTTTTCAGTGAAAGGTACATTCACTTAAAAAACGACTCCCAGACAAAGTTCCACGTCTTCCTAACTATGAGACTGCAGGCAAGTTCCCTAAGCCCTCTGGACCCTAGCTTTCTCACCTGTTCAAGGGGGCTACTAATGCCTACCCTTACTGAGTCATCGTGTGGACAAAATGAGGACAGACAAGGTAAGGTACACAAAGCATCTTGCACTGGGCACGGCGCATAGCAGGTGCCTAGCAAATGGTGGTTAATATCATCGGTAACAGCAAAATTAGAGTGATGACCACGCACTCTATTCTATCCACTACACATGTGAAGAAAGAGCCTCTGGGTGGTGAAGTGTCTTATGCAAGGTCACAAAGAGGATAATAGGCAGGATTTGGATATGAATCTTAGACTCTCCAAATTCATGTCTGTCTTACCAGGTCAAGAAGGTTCAGATAACACATGGCCAATGCTACTTCTTGGCCTCACAAGACAGGCAAGGAGAGGGTCTGAAGAGGGGGTGTGGTCTTACAGGCTGTATATAAGTGAGAGGCCCTGGACTCTGAGCCCTGAGCCGATCCCAGATGCAACCACATGCCCTGGAAAGACCCTCCCCATTCAGCCCCACTTTGAGGGAGGACAGAGATTGTGTGGACTGTCTGCCCCAGTGTTTTAATATCATGAGAAAGTAAAGCCTGAATTAGCACTCTTGTCTTCAGAGCTCCTTCCTCTGCACCATGTTTTTATCTGTGTTAATTATTACCTTTTACAGGGACCACTAACTGCAATAGCTCCCCAGCCTCCAAAATCAGTCTCTACAAGGCTGAACATCATTTTACTTTTTTAAAATTTATTTTTCTTCACTTGCTTTATTTTTAAATTAAAAAAAAAATTCCCCTTAATGGAGGCACTGGGGATTGAACCCAGGACCTCATGCACGCCAAGCATGAGCTCTGCCACTGAGCTCCACCTCCTAATCCCCCAGACATCCTCTTAAAATGCAAGTGGACCCTGCCCCTGTCCTGCTCCAAACTCTATCAGTGCATCTCACACCTGTGCAGCTGGTCCTGCTGCCTGAACAGCCTCATCTCCTGCCCCTCCACCTGGCCTTTCTTATAGTAACTATCAAGCACTCCAAGCTATTTGCACATGCTGCTCCCTGTCCCCGAAAGTACATATCTCGATATATTTACTTAAACAAGTGATTATTTTATCAACATTTTCCTCAATAGACAGAGAAGGCAGGAGGTTCTTCTGGTTTGGTTGCAGATTTATTAATAAACGTGAAAGACAGGAGATCGTGGGTGGCTCCACGTGAAATGAGAGACAATGAAAAAATGCAATGACAACTGCTTTCCTTCTAAAATTGACCTCCTTCCTCTTGAAATTGACTGCCAATCAGGAATTTTACCTCTCCTGAAGTACCAATGAGTTCTCTAATAGAATCTAAAAAAAATATTAATTTCCCTTTTTGCTCTGGTTGCTAGAAAGCTCAGAATTCCACTTAAATATGAAATACTATTCCTATAAAGACACCACCTCTCTCTCTCTGTCTCTCTCTCTCTCACACACACACACAACACACATACATATACTTCCCAATATGGTTTCTGATCTCTCTGCCTTTTTCATGATATATTTTTTAGGTTAAGTCACTCAGTTATTTTTGAAGTAGGAAGCAATATTAATTAAAAATATATTAACAAATAAGTAAATGGGATAAATGGGATATGCAGAGGATAAGGAGGGTGTTAAATCACACCAATCACAGAGGAAGTGCTCAATAAAAAATTGCCAAGTGGATGAATGAATGCTAAACCACATCTCAAGGATTAGATATCTTCTAAATGCAGTTGGAAGCAGAGATGTTTTTCACAGACACTTGGACAATAACTCTGCTTTCTCATCCCATCTCTCTCCCTCCGCTTCCCAGAAATACTTAGCTGCTGCTGACTTTGGTCTAAGAAGGAATGTCATTTGTAAACATCCCCTTAAAGTCCAAAATTATTTGTCTTTATTGTTGTGGAATGTTGACATAAGCAGGCAATAGTATGGTAAGAACCCATTATATTGCCAAGAAAGGGAGGAGGGGGGTGTACATTGCAGGGTCCCTGACATCTGTGTGCCCATCAGGGGGCCAGGATCTGAGGCAAAGCTGAGCCGCGACATGGTCCATCTGCTTTGGCTCCTCGTGGCCACCTCACCTCCTTGAGCTGCTGGATCCCAGGGAAAATCAACTGGACTGCAGATCAGCTGTATGAGCCCATCCAAGACCCCCTCCTAGAAACACAGCTCCACTTAAGGACCAGGAAGCACCACGACAATGTACGTACAAAGCAAAAATGAGAGGAAGAAGGTAATTAAAGCACTGTGGAAACATGAATAGAGATAAAGGCCAGGGGAGATGGCAGAAAAGGGATGACTAGTTAAGGAGGGTGGGAATATCCACATCTTCTTTCCCCCTTTGCAGTTTTCTTTAATGATGTTTAAATTTGCCTTAATTTGGGTCTTAGTTAGTAGATTTTCAAAAATCAACTGTTAATTCCCTCCAATCTCTTTTCTTTATGAATTTGACCTTCTCCAAAGGCTCACTGTAAAGATACAGAAGGAAACCTTTGCCCCAGTGCTGGGAATGCCAGGATCCCAGAGGCTGGAACCGGGACCTGACATTTGAAAGCCCCTGCTCCCCAGTATCTTTGGTCCTAAGTGTCTTAGTGAGTTAAGACTGTGAGAAAAAGAAAACCAGGAAGAATCAGAGAGAGGGGAAAAAAACGGTTGTCCTTGAGGATGATGCCATGAGAAATTTACAAGATAGTGACAAAGTGACTATCCCTTTGCAAAACAACTCAGAAGATGAGGACAGAGCAGATTCCAGAAAGATATTGATTCCTTTTAAATGCAATTCTTCAATTATCCACTAAGCCTGGCTTTTAGTCCCTTATAATTTAAGTAAATGGCTGTTCATATGTTCTTTTAAATTTTGTCTCTGTATTCTTTTCTTTTTTCCTTTAAGGAAGAACTAACAAGATTCTTGAAGTCATAAATATAATCACAAGATGAGCTTTGATGGGTTTGCAATGGAGTGTTTTTTTGTCTAGAATGAAGGACCATAGCACATCCATCCATTAGGAACATCAGTTTATATCAATACTATTTTCTCAGTGCATGAGTGAATACATGTGTGGGGAGTATTCTCACTGACTCTCCACATTCCTGTCCCTCCTCTTTTTCTGTGCATTCTCAGTTAACACCAGGATGGCCTTCCAATTTAATTCACCCTTAGACTGAAGAATCTGAATTCAAGGTGGATGAATCCCAGCAGATATGATAAAGAAAAACACTGACAGATTTGATGATACAGAAATGTAAAATTATTGTGATTACATGGGCACGTGGAGGGAGGGTATAGCTCAAATGGTAGAAAGCATGGTTAGCATGCATGAGGTCCTGGGTTCAATTCCCAGTACCTCCTCTGAGCATAAATAAATAAATCAATCTAATTACCTCCCCCCACCAAAAAAAAAAAACAAAGGCATAGGACATCAAAAAGTTGTACACCAAAAATAAGTATATTACATGTGTATTATATACGTATATATGTATATAATATGTATGTAATATATAATATTGCATAGGATGTATATTCTGTACATCGTATATATGCATATACAGCTTTACAAACAATAAACATGCAGAGGGGTTCAACTTCACTATTTAAATTATGCAAATTAGAGTAGGATACATTTTGTCTATCAGATTGGCAAAAGTGGAGAAGAAATGCAATAACCAGCATTGGCAAGGCTGAGGAAAAATGAGGCATCGCATACGCTGCTAATGTTGGGAAGAGGGACTGTAAAAAATCAAACTCTTCCCCAAGAGCACTTTGGCAATAGTTACCTAGGCCTTAAAAATCTGCTTGTCCCCTGAACCAATGCCACCTCTAGAAAGACAGCCCAAAGACTTTTTATTAGAGATGTGCTTAAAGATTAATGTGCAAGGATGCTAAAGTAGCAATACGGATAATGCTTTTTTTTTAAAAAAAAAAAGCAGTATGATACATCATGCAATCTTTAAAAATCATGTTCTAGAAACATTTATCAAGGCAGGAAAATAGTCTTGATGCATTTTCTGGTGAAAAAGGCAAGCTCTAAAACCATGTTCAGAACGGCAGTTTCGTAGAAGGCTCCCAGTCCACATTTACACACAGAGGCAGACAGGGGACTGCGCAGACAGGAATCAAACTATCCACAGTGATTGCTTCTGGGTGGAGGGGATTGTCAAGATTTGGGGTTTTTTTCCTTTGCGTTTTTCTGGGGTTTCTAAGTTTTCTAAATTGAATCCATATCTCTTAGGTCATTAACACACACACACACACACACACACACACACACACACACTTTTGTTTGGGGGGGATAATTAAATTTATTTATTTAGTTTTAGAGAAGGTGCTGGGGATTGAATCCAGGACCTTGTGCATTGAAAGCATGTGCTCTACCACTTGAGCTATACCCACCCCCTCCCCACGTTTTAATTTTAAAATCCCAAGCAGACTCTACTCCTTGTGTTTCCTATGACCCAAACACAATGGCCCTTTGATCCATCCAGGCTGCGATGGGGCCGCCAGCCGCCTTTTACACAAGGCCCAGCAGACTCTGTCCTCGTCCTGCCCACATGGCAGACAGCGAGACAGATTCGAGACTTCACCATTCAATGAGATAATTTCATACGTTACAGGTTTATCCTCATGGGGGTTGAGTTGAGGTCACAGTTATCTATTAAGGGAATTTCCACAGACAATGTACAAAATAAAATCCTGACAAAGGTCAGAGCATGGCAGGAGAGAGAAGGGAGACGGACAAGGAACAGAGGCAGAGCGTGCCCAGCACCACCTCTGCACCTGACGTCCAGTCAATGAAATGCAGAGAGCTCGCGCGGGAAAGGGCAGGGCGGCCATGGCCTGTGTGGTCTGGTTCCTCATGGCTTTTCTCGCCAAACGGGAAAAATTGGGGAAGAAACATACACTTACTGAACCTCAGCTCTGGCCAGCACCATGGCTGTACAGCCCACTTCTTGTTAGAAGCTGTCAAGAGCAGTGCTTTGGAGGCAGAAAGACCAGGGTGCACATCCTGGTCCTGCCACCTCCCACCTGCGTGCAGGTGGCCTGTCACTTCCTCTTCCCGATGCTCAGTTTGGTCTCTCCAGGGGGGGTTGGTGAAAAGTCAGTGTGAAGCAGAGCTTCCGGTGGCAAACAGAAGACCCTCCATGTAGCCAAATTTATTAGTGTCCTCAGTATTATAAGCTCTTAAGCATCTTGTATGTGTGCGTGTTTTTTTTTTACCAGGAAGAACATCACCTGGTAGGAAAATAGACTCCAATACACCAGGGTGAACACAGTAGGTGATCGTTCATTGTTCAGATTAATAGATGTGCCCTGTGCTTTAATGCATTACCTGCATGGCCAGTGACACACCCATTCGAGAGATGAGGAAATTGAATGGAGACGTTAACTTGCCCACCATTTAACTATTATCCCCATCACACTTTTATTGAAGAGGAGTCTAAGAATCAGAGAGGATAAGAAGTCATTTAAGGCCTGATAGGTACAAAGTGGCAGAGCCAGGCTTCGAACCCAGGGCGTCTGTCTCCAGAGTCCAAGTTCAAGCAGAGTGGGACGTTGCCTGTCTCTGGTGTTGGGGTGATGGACGCATTCCTTCAAATCAACAAAATCTGAGTTTAAATCTCGGCTCTGCCACTTTCCATCTTTGTGACAACAGGCAGGTGGAAAATTCTTTGCAATTTTGCAAAATGAATTGATGAAAGTGGTACCTACCTGACAAGGCTGTTGGGAGGTTTAAGTGAATTTAAGCATACAAAGGTTATTACTGTTCACAGAGCAACACTAGGAAACAGATAACCTGTGTCAGGACAGAGAGAAGGAGGCCACTACCTGGAGGAAGCTGAGGGGAAAAGAGAAGGCTCCCCACAGGTGGGTGGCAGGCCTGCTGGGAGGATGCACTGGGGCCATGGGTGTCAAAGGGTGGGGAGAAACAGAGTCTTGTTTCAGGGGTGGGGGGGCATGTTGCTTGTCTAGCCAAGTGTGGGTGGCACTTGGGAACAGCGGGAGAAAAAGACTGCGGGTAAAGGGGGATCGGTTCATGAGCAGCCAAATGTCAGGATGAGGAGCTTGGCGTCTGCCCCATGGGCTCCCAGCTCCAGTGCGAGGCACTAGGCAGGGCATGGCTCAATCAGACTCAGGTTTAGGAAGTTCACCCTGCCTCTGGGATGCAGAATGGACTGGTGGGCATATGAGCAAGACGGGAGACAGAGAGCGAGGAGGCCTCGGCAGTTGCCAGTGGCAATGGCGGGGAGGACTGGTCTGAGACCTGCTCGGGGAGAGGTCAGGCCCAGAGACCCTAACCTCACCAGGGCCGGTGCAGTCCCCAGTGGGGACTGTGGAGAAGAGGAGCAGGGCAAGGTTACTAACTTGGGAAATGTCCATGATTTGCGGGTGAGTGGAGAGGTGCCATCAGAGGGTCAGAGATGAGCCAGCGCTTCCAGGGCAAATAAAGGTTGTTCTTAATACTGGAGAAGAGCTGAAAATAGAAATAAAATAAATAAATACACTAAAGGGAGGCACAGATCCTGTTTAGAGACAACATAGCTAGAAGATGGGTGAAAAGACGGACATTTGGAGGAAGAGAGGGAGGAATTTGAGGGCGATCTGAACATCTTGACCTACTCAGTAGACTTCAAATCTCAGGATCTGGAAAGACTCTTAGAAGGGGGAGAGTTAGGGAAAATCTGGGAGAGGTTTCGGGCCCTCCAGGAAGAAAGATGGGGGAGGCAGGAGAGAGATGAAGCAAAGGATAAAGGTCTGCTGGGTCCAGACACACCGAAGGACACCACACCCTCCATCTGGGGCCAGGAGGATGAAAATGGCAGAAGGGGGACCCCTCCCCAGGGACTTCTGCACGAAGCTTCCTTGCCTACATGGGAGGTTAATTTCTCATAGCTGGACAACTTTTCTTTTCTCTTCTTAATCAGAAACTTCTTAATGAAGCCTAGCACACCATTCCAGAAGTGGTTCAAATAAATTACAGGAGTTTTTCTCAAGTGCAGATGCCCATGTTGTCAAATCACCTCTTTCACCTGCATTAATTGCTTAAATGGGTTCTGGAAACAGCCAGCTCCTCTGCTGCCTCATCAGGGCCCCTGGGGAGCCCATCAGGGAAGGAGGCTGGGGAACACGGCTGGGGATGCAGCTGATGGAGGGGACAAGGCTGTCACATCCTGGCCTCTGGGCCGTGCATCTGTCTCACCTCCCCACATTTTTAAGGGAGGTCAGAGCACGCGATTCCATCCAACCCCTGGGCTTGATTAATGCTGCAAAAAGGAAATGTAGGTACCAACACCCAGATAGGAGTAATTACAATTTTTTGAGTATTTATTTCTTTTGTTTTTAATATAATTAAAGTGTATATAACTTAATTTTTAATGATGGCTTTGTTTAATAGCCAGCTCACAAAATTCCTGGAAATTTTTTTTGAGTAATTACATTTTTAAAGAAACTCTGTCTATGTGGGAATATTGACTACATTCAGTAAATGACTCTGCAATTCAAGCAGCTATGACCAATCACGAGGGCCCTGAGTCCTAGCATTTCCTTCCAATGGTACTTTTTTTTTTAATTAAACAGGTATAACAGAAAACTTTCAAAACCAAGCAAATGCAATCAATAACATTTTTCATCTCAATGTTTGCAGTGGGACCTCCACGGCTTTATTTCCCAAACTTCTGATGTGCAGCGGCGTCAGTGACCTGCTTGTGAGGACAGTGAGCCAGGCTCACTGGTGGGGGAGTCTGAGTCACAGAGAGACAAAGGGATCCCTCAAGGTCACAGCCAAGTACACTGGTAAATGAACACAGGCCCACCTCCAAAAGGTAGCTCTCGGATACAGACCTCCCTTCCCTTGATTATCCAATATATTAGCTGACCTTGTACATCTGGAATCGTGCTCCCAAACAGATAAGGACGGGGACAGGGTAGATCTGCCTCTCTGACCAAGTCTTTCTGTGGATAAATGGCAGGTAGGGCAGAGTTGGGGGCAGGGATCCAAACCTCAGAGCTGTGAAGACTCGCCTGAGGGGGCTTGTTAATTCTTAGGCAAAAGCTGCACTTGTGAATCAGCACTTCTAAGGCTCTGGGTATTTGGAAACACCCTTTTGATGTCACTTTACTATGTTCCTCCCTGCAGCCTGCAGCTTTGGAGTCCCGTAAAGAGGACATCTTGGGACTTGTTTATGGGAAGCTGATATATTTGCTTTGCATTCAAAGTTGAGAGGATGCTGATATTATGAAAACTCAGGTAGAGAGGAAAAATAACTATGAAACTGGCTGCCAGCTGAAGCAAAACCACAGCCAATTTAGCAGAAGGAACACAAATTCTCAAAGGGGGTAGGAGGCAAAGGGGATGAGACTGGAAAAGGAGAAAAAATAAACCCGTTTATGCATTCTCAAATAAAGCAATCTTTGAAGCATATGTGTGATTAGCAGGAACTTGGCCTTCACTCGAAATGTTGAGGTTTCCTGAAAACTGAACAGGGCTTTTGTTTTTGTTTTTGTTTGAAGGAAAAACCAGAAGATATATCTCACCCAAAATTGGTTCATTGATTGCTTCAAAATGCATAAATGATTCTATTTGGGCTTCTCAGACATAGTCAGGCTGCAGAAGTAGCCCACTTCTGGGACTGTGTGACAAATGAAATAACCGAACAGCCATGGGGGGTGGGGGGAGTCTCTCAGGGTGGCCTGAGGCTGCAGTGGACAGAAAACAGCTGTTGCCCGCCAAGTCACAGACCACACTTTTATTTCGAGGCCTTTCACTAAAATAGTATTTGAGGGTTTCCGACTTACCAAATGTTTTCGAACCTATTAAGTCATTTGACCCCTACAGCCATTCTGGGAAGGGGGCAGGCAGGCAGTAGCTATCCCCATTTCACAGGTCCAAAGCTGAGGTTCAGAGATGCCACACGATCCACCCACACACAGCCAGCTTCCTGGTAAAGCACACACTAGAGCCTCTGGCTCCCCTTGATTTCTTCTATCCAGCCCCCACTACACTGCAATCTGCAGGTTTTTGTCAGCTCTCACCCTCAGGAACCAAGGACTCCTGAGCTCACTAGCACTGGGTTGGGAGTAAGATCAGTCCATTCGGCAATTATTATTTATTTATTAAAACACCTACTGTGTGCCAGGCACTGTAGCGGTGCTGGGGTATGTGAGTGAGCAATGCAGATCAAATCTCGGCTCTCATGGGGCTTACTCAGAGCGGGGAAGGCAGATGATCATGAGTAAAACGTCCTTCCGGTAGTGACAAATGTGCTGAAGGAAATTAAAGCAGGGTAAGGGAATGGAAGGGTAAGGTGAGGTGGGGGTGGGCAGTGCCGCTGTGGAGAGGGTGGCAGGGATACAAAGGGCTGCCGATGTCACAGCACTTAAAACACTAGCTGACCTGTGGCCATGGGTGGATTCATGTCCTCTTCATGGCTCCCTGAGGGCAAGGGCTGTGTACTGTTCATCTCTGATTTCCAAGTACTAGGCACGGGCCTGGGCGTGGTAAGTGCTGCTCGGAGCACGTGTGGACAAATGACTCTGTCTGACGACACGCTAGGGGAACGTGCCACTTTCTCTTGACATGTAAGCATCAGACTCCCCACTTAGCAAAATGAAGGCTTTGGATGTTTTTTTAAAGGTTCCCCAGAGTGTCAGGCACAAACTGTGCTGTCTGCCTGCCTTCCGGCAGGAGGCTGCCTTCGCCTTCCAGGAGGATGGCTGTGTGACCCTAGGGCTGGGTACCAGACAGGGAGGTAAGGCAAAAGGGTCACTTACCTCCTACTCCCAAAGGTGACCCTGGGCTAGTCAATTTCACCTCCTTGAGCATGACCCTCCTGGCTCCCCTGGGAGGGAGAAAGCACCTGACACACAGTAGGCACACACTAAGTCAGCCTCCTCTCTTCCCAATAGTGTTCCAGAAAAGCAAGGTTGAAACACAAATGCACCAGGAGTGCATGGGAAGCAAATGGAGAGTCTGATTCCTGCTCTTTGCACCCTTTCCACCTGGAATGGAAGTGTCTGCAGCACAGGAGTCTTTAAAAGGCAGCCCCACCCCAGGGCGCAATTAGAATTCTGTGTGAGCTCAGTGTTAACATCACATTCTTGCTTGGGGGGTTTTGAAAAAGAAAAAGAAAAAAAAGAAAGAAAAAGAATCAGTTTTGAAAGATTTGTATTTCAGCCTCCAGCCACCTCCAGTCATTAAATGCCATTTCCTCTAATCAGACTCTCTGATCCTTGCCGGGCAGTAGTCTGGGGTCCCTAAGCAGTGGAGACCAAACGCTGCCCTTAGAAGAATCTTGCTGGAAAGCCAGTTGGAGCCTAATCCCCCATGGACGCCTGCTTCAGTGCAAAGCCCTTTGAAGGGCGGAGGGGGGATTATGACTCGGAGGAGATGCACACGTGCGGCGAGCATGAGCAGACAGGCATGCGAGGGGCTGCTGTGCACTTGACAGGTGTGTACAGGCTGCGTGCCGTGTGGCTGGAGGCAGGCGGAGCTGGGAAGCAACAACACGCACACAATCCAATTGGTCGGGGGTTAAAGGATCATACTTATCCTTGCAGCTCCATCCAAATGATGAATCTATGGCAGGTAATAAACAACGCCAGTTTGTCTAGAGGGGGTGGGGATGACAGAAAAACAAGAAGCTAGCGCTGGGGTGATTCTGTATCTCTTTCCCGTCCAGCTTAAAGTCAGGAGGCAGGAATCTTCTACTAAAAATATCAATTCTGGAAAAAATAAAGGCATTCTCTTCCACCCTACAAAAATGCTTCTTTGATTTGAACAGTAAATAACCAGTAGAAAGAAGATTGTGTCCCACAAAGATAGGAACCATCATTTTCTAAAAACCTTGAGGATCTCCTTGAGCCAAATAAACATACAAGACTAAATTAAAGAAATGGACCTTCTCAAGGTACTGCATCATGCTCTGGATCCAGCAATCAAACCCACATTCAATAAAGGTTTTATTAATAGCGAGCTTTCAACATGTCACTGCTGGCAGGACTCACAAGACCTAAGAGTGGGTGCAGGGCCAGAGGAAAGTCTGTGTCCCTGCAAATACATTACCCACGGTTTCCAAATTGGAATACAGGAATGAGGCGGGCAGGAGAAGCTGCGTTTCAGACACAAAGTTGGAAGCGTTAATAATTTGTAATGGCTTCAGCTAACCATGTACAACAGGAAAATGACAAATGTGTCATTTCAAATGTGACGGACCAAGTACAATAACTTATATTAATACAGACAGATTCTTTCTGGCTTATTATGCAAAGGAAGGGAGGGTGTGATAACTCTAATTAAATAAAAGAGCCAGACACTATTTTAAACTTCTGGAACGTTTCAAAGTCTAATATGCTCCTCAGAGGTACCCGGGAGGATACAGAGACTGTAATGAAGCTGTTAATTTTTATCAGGATGAAACACACACATCTATATACACATCCCAGCAGCACACGGATACCCCACGTCCTGCTACCCACAGAATCAGGGACTCAGAAAGCAAGTGGGTAAATGAATTTGATTTTGAATGCTCCCAGGGTGGTGCTGTGCATGCCACAATCCTGTTGTCTTTTTCTGATTTACTCTGGAATGGCACAAGGGTTAGTGTTCTTGGGTTGAGAGACAGCAATCAAGTTCTTGTCAGTGCAGTGTGCAACCCATCAATTTCTTGATTTAGTAAGAGGCTACACAAGAGTGCCAAAATTCTTGTCTCCCTATCCTTAGCCAACTTTCTTTGTCTTAAACGAAAGCAATTCCAAAAGAACAAGAAAACACCAGATTAGACGTTTTATATGCCTTCTGTGTAGTACATACTGAGCAAATCACAGGCTGGGCTGGAAGGGGCCTTGGGCAGCCCCTGGCTCATCCACTCTAGGACCCAGAGAGGGTCAGTGACTGGCTCAAGGTCACACAGCAAACATGCAGCAGAGCCCAATGCAGCATCCCTGATCTGTGGACTCCTTGGCCACTTTATCACGCATTTTTGGCTGAAAATCTTGGAACATCTACTTTATTATTATTGTTATTAGCTTGGCTCCTGTTCATTCAAGATAGACTTTTCAAAAATCAAAAGTTTCAACATAATTGCGAATAGTAAATGGTTTGCCTTATCTGGACCCATCACTGCTGATTTAGCAAATAGGCTTCAAGAGAGGGATGGGAGCCCCACCAGACAGAGGATAAAATCCTCACTGAACTCGCCGCAACAATGGATGCTTGATTTGTCAGAAAGAGAAAAGAGGGAGAACCTTTGTGCATTCACCCTCTGTTCACGGAGAGGAGGTGATCTCTCTGATTAATAAACCTTTAAGTAATTTGATTCTTAAAATTTAATTTTCTTTATACACACACACACACATACACACACAATGAATCTCTCCTTTGAGAGTCTCAGAGGATCTTTTTCCCCTTTTTACCTGCAGAAGAAAAATAAAGATTTTAAGATTGAAAATAGACCTCCTCAACAGCCAAAACATGACAACAACCTAAGTGTCTATGGACGGATGAATGGAGAAAGTAAAGGTGTTCTAAATTTAGATACAATGAAATATTATTCAGCCATTTTAAAAAAAGGAATTTTGCCATTTGTGGTAACAGGGATTAACCCGGAGGACATTATGCTGAGAATAAGCCAGGCACAGAAGGACAAATACTGTGTGATCTCACTCATAAGTGGAATCTTAAAAAGTCGAACTCATGAAAGCAGAGAGCAGAATGGTAGTTGCCAGAGTCTAGGGCGTGGAGGAAAGGGGAGATACTGGGACAATCTTCTAGTTATAAGATGAGTAGGTTCTGGGGAACTAATGCACAGCATGGTGACTATAGTTAATAGTTCTGTACTGCACACTTGAAATTTGCTAAGAGAGTACATCTTAAGTGTTCTTACCACACACACAAAAACTATGTGAAGTGATGGCTATATGAATGATTTTAATTATGTGTAATCATGTTGCAATATAAGGGTATATCAAATCATCACATTGTATACCTTAAATAATACAATTTTTAACTTGCCAGTTATACTTCAACAAAGCTGGGGGAAGGAGTAAAAAACAACTAAATAAAATAAAATTGAATAAGGAAAAAGAAAACACAGCTACTACTAAATGCCATGTGGTATCCTCGAACAGAAAAAGGACAGAAGCAGAAAAATTGGTGCCATTTGAATAAAATCAGATTTTAAAAATCCCTGAACTGTAGCTTATAAAGAGGGGCCAGAAGTGGAGAAATCCTGGTTAAGGGCAGTTTGTACCTAGTAGAGAAGCCGGGGCCTCTGTGGGCTTTCAGTTAAGGACCTGACACCCTTAATTGTGTGGAAATGTGTCAGGAGCAACTGCAGGTGTTCTAAGCTGTCCCTGAAACCGCCCACCCCTCCTGCCAGCCCAGGCGCCACCGGGAGAATGTAGAGAGGAGGAGGTTCCGCCTCCTCCGTTTTAAATTCCAGCCATGCAAAGTCCATCTCCCTTTTCCCCTGGAGTTAAGGTGACACAAAGCAGCACTCGTTTGCCTGTTGCTTCTGAAGGGTCCAAAGGGGCGTGTTCCAGGCAGGTTACGTGGCCACATAAGCCGGAAGGAAGAGTGGCAGGAGCTCCCTTGGCCTCAGCAGGAAAAGTGACAGAGACAAGGGGCTGCTCCGCTGGCACTGGCTCGCACCCATCCAAGGGCAGTTCTCCTGCGATCAACCCCTCCCTCCAGCAAGGATAGTCCTGGAGCTTCAAAATCTATGCCAAGAGAGTTTAGGTTTGACTCTGGAAGCAACAAGAGTAAATAGACACGCTAAGGCCTGATGCTGCTCTGAGTGGGGTCGCAGCACCTCGGTGTACTCGGGAGGTTCAGACAGAAGATGCAGAGTGCCATTGACGAAATGAGGAGGGCCTCACGGAAACTCACGGAAAGAAAGCCAAGCAGCTCCAGCCTTAGAGGCATGGCTGAGTCTGGGATGGGAACTGAAGGGAGACTCCGTGTTTTTAATGTCCAGGTTACCTGAGGCCTTTCCCAAGTCTATCACCTTGTGATGATTAAGTTACCCGAGTCCTTTTAAATTGCCACTAAGATGGAATCCATGTTTATAAATGACCATTTGGATCAAGCATCTTTTCAAACATAAACTTATCATGTGGAAACTCCAGACCTTTTAGGGTCAAAGGCTAATGGACGATTTCTTTATAAATACATGAAGTGTCAGACAAAGGGAAGAGATTGATGGGGGGAGGAGACAGAGAGGAGGATGGATGCCTGGAAGCCCAGGAGGAGCTATGTCTACTGCATCCCTGAACAATATAAAACCATCAGCCTTTTTCCAGAAGCAGCAAAGAAGTTTCCAAAACCCCTCAGGGGCCTCCCGTAAGGGCAGACAGATCAGGAAGCAAATGAAGGAAGCCAAGGTCAGAGGATGGTCATGTCCCAGGTGAACAGTCAGGAAGTGGGCTCAAGATGCACCTGGCCACAGGTATTAACAGACACAGGAAGCAATCCGGGGATCTCTGCTGCCTAAGCCTTTCCCAGCAGCCTACAGGCCCTTGGCTGGAGTTCAAAACACCTGCACAGAGGAGGAGCCAGGCAGGGGCAAGGGGCGGGGTGGTGAGAAGGTGGGTCACAGGCTGGCCCAAATACCCTGGGAAGCATTTTCCCTGCAGAAGCAGACTGTGTCACTGTTCCTTTTCCCCCAAACGCTTCACTTCTTGCACACAAAGATGGTGTGTGTGTGTGTGTGTGTGTGTGTGTGTGTGTACACCTGCAAGTGAGCCCTGAATCCACACATAAACCAAACACTATCCATCCCATACTCCAATTGATTTTCAATAACCCTGGGCATAAGACTAACAAACACATACATTCCTTTTAAACAGCATGATTAAGTCCCTAAGCGCTGGTTGTCAAGAGCTTATTTTTCTCAATTAGCAAACACAAAAAGTACAACTACTCTGAAGGGATTGGGGGATTTATTTTTGACATTCAGGCAGGGTCCTCGTTTCCAACAAGGTTAGAGATACTCAGGATCCAAGTGGAGAACTAGAGGTTCTGAGGTGGCATGTGACAAGTCCTAGGATACACAGCCTGGTCCACAAACAGCACGGTCAGGCCAGAGCTCTGCGGGTCACCAGAACAGCCTCCTTGGACCACTTTGGAGCTAACAAAACTTTCTTTCAGGGGCAGAAGCCTAGAGAATAATGAGAATAACAACAGAAGTGGAGGTCACCCACTGATTACTAACCATATGCCAAACAGAGAGCTTATTTCTTTTAATGCTCCTAAGAATCCACAGCCCTTTTCACACTTTGTAATCATGCATTTGTCAGAGATAATGCCTGTCTCCCACACACTAGCCTTTATGCCCCATGAAGGCAGGGTCCAAGTCTGTTTTGCCCATCCCTGTATCCCAAGTGCCTGACATCTATCTGCTCAAAAAATTAGATGTTCCTGTTATAAATATTTCTAAGACAAACGGGGCCCAGAAAGGTCAAGTGATTTTCCTAAGGACACACAGCATGGAGCTACTGCCACCATGAGGAGCTGTGCCACTCTGCCCCATACTCATCCCCAAACCAGAGCCCTACCTTGACGGCCTCAGCATGGGTCACCCGGGCCAGGGATTTGTCGTTGACACGCAGAATCTGATCCCCAACTCGCAGCCCTTCTTTCTCGGCCAGAGAGCCTGGCTCCACCAGTGACACATAGATGCCCACGCCATGCTCCGAGCCCCCGCGGATGCTGAAACCCAAGCCCTCGTGGGCCTTGGCGCGCCTTAGGCTCACTAGGCGCACCTCCCCGGGCCCCGCGCCGTCGGGGCAGCCCCAGGCGGGTTGCCTGTAGGGGGTGGTGGCGGGCAGGTAGAGGCCCTCGGCTGTATACTGGTCGAAGAGCAGCTGGTCAGAGCGCGGGATGACCAGCCGAAGCATGGGCAGCAGGCGCCGCTTGACCGGGCTGTCCAGCAGCACGCGCAGGGTGCGAACCAGGTCGAAGACGTTGCGGCGCGCGTGGTAGGCGTTCAGGCAGTGCGTGAACTGCTCCCGCTCCGCCTCGCTCAGCAGCGCCGTCAGCGCCTGGTGCAGCTGGCGCACGTTGGCAGACAGCAGTCGCAGCCCGGTGCCCCCGCCGCCGCCCGCCCCGGCCGCCGAGCCCAGCGAGCCCGTGGAGGACGAGCTCACCGACAGGCCGTCCAGCTGCGCGTTCATCTCCCCGCCAAGGCCCGGGCGGCCTCGGGGCGCGCTGTGGGGCAACTGCTGCACTCGCCGGCACGGCCGCGACAGCTGGATCCTGGGGAGCGCGGAGACCGTGGCTGGAGGCTGGGTTCGGGGGCTGGGAGCGGGTGGGGGGACGCCGAGACAGGGGTTGGGTGCCCGGAGATACAGAGGCGGCGGCTAGAGTCTGGGCGTGGGGGGCACGGAAACGATGCCTGAATCCTGGTGGGATCGCGGAAATCAATGCTAGAGTCCCGGGCGAGCGAAGACTGAGGGGGTCGTGAAACTGGAGTCCGCGGGGCGCAGAGACGGCGGCTGGAGCCCAGACAACACGGAGACAGCGGATAGAGTCCGGGCAAAGCGGAGACGGCGGCTGGATCCCCGCGGACACGGAGTTGGCGGCTGGAGCCCGGAGGTCGCGGAGACTGAGGCTGGAGTCCAGTGGAACGCGGAGAGAGCGGCTACATTCTGGAGGACACAGAGACGACGGGTGGCTGGAGGGGGGGTGGCGCGCAGCAAAACTGACCGTCCCGTCACATCATGCCCGGGGCTCCCCTAGCCGGGCCGCCCGTTCCTCTCAGGCTGGGGGACCCCAAAGTCATAAGTTGGGGTGGGGGGCGCTCTAGTCCCGGAGACCCCCGAATCGCAGCAGGTGGTGCAGCGCGGACGTCCGGCAGAGGGTGCGGGGCATGTCCGGGGCCGCCCCGGGATGCAGCAGCCCGGGGACCCCCGCGCCTCTGCACTGCCCGCGCGCAGACGGAGCCGCGCAGCCGCGAGCCGGGACTTTGCGAACTGTTGAGCCGCCCGGGGCCGATCTTCCAGCGAGTTCCGACGCCGTCGCTGTCGCCAGCCCAGCCTTGGCCCCGCCCCCCTTTGCCTCTCCCCCACCCCCCGCCCCTCCTCGGGCTCTTCAGGAAATGACGTCCCGCCTCGCGCCTGGTGGTTGCCTAGAGACGAGGTGAAACAGTCCAGCCCCAGGGAAGAAAGGGGTGCAAGCGGGGGTAGAGGTGGGAGGAGCTCCAGGGGCAGTGCGAGTTCCCGCACCGCTCCAGCCTTGGGTCCGGGTTGGACCGCAAAAACTGTGCTCTTCTGCGATCGAAGCGTGTTCATCGTGATGAGTCTGGAGCAATGAGCCAGCTAGCTAATTCACAATTGTGGGGAAAAATAACCAACTTTTTGCCCCTAAAATACTAAATGCTTCAGGCTCAGTTTTCTACCTTAAAACTTGAGCTCTTGTACGCACCAACATTCAAGTTCACATGTATATATGAGCGACTTTTGGGCACCTACTGTGTGCAAGATATCTGTTTAAGCATATACCGATGCCTGCGGGAGCCCACTCCAGTGCAGAGGTAGAGCAGACTGGACACCTGCCCGCTCTCCAGTAGGTGGGGAAAACGTTTTCACAAATGTAAAGTGGACACAATACCCACCGACCCCCCAACACACACGTGCATATAAAACATAAAACTGGAGATATCAGAATAAGGTGGGTAGATTATATCAATGTCAGTATCCGGGCTGTGACCTTGTCAACATTGGAAGAAACTGGGTAAAGGGTACATCGGATGTCTGTATATTATTTCTTACAACTGCATGTGAATCTGTAATTATCTCAAAATAAACATTTTTAAACAGTGTATAGGAAGCAGGTTGGGAAGAAAGTATTCCATGCCTGTCCATTCCAAAACAAATAGGGAGATACTCCAAGGCATGGCCTAGAATATCTTCCCACCTTACTCCCCCAAATACAGTCTAAGTGAAGCCTGTGCTTATATTCAGAGGCGGCTTTCTAAGGAGCCCAGTAGTGCCCTCAACACACACACACACACACACACACACACACACACACACTCCTCACACACATCCTCTCCAACCTGAATTGTCTCTCCTAAGCTATCTCCTATAGAAAGCTGTATTTTCCTTGAAAATATTCTGGATTGCTAATCTAGAACCATCTGACTTCTATTTGAGAGGCAGAGACAGGGTGTCACTGGAGTAGGTTTCAGCTGGACCCAAAAGGATGGAGTATTCATTCATTCATTCATTTGCTTATATGATCACTCTCCATTCAACATTTTCCAAGTACCTAGTCTGTCCTGGATCTTGTGCTGGGTACCAGAGGCCCCAGTTAAAAAGATGAAATCTTTTACCTTAAGGAGGTCATAGTCTAGCAGGGGCGAAAGACCACGTAAATAAAGTTAAAAATTAGTATGATGAGTGTTGTAATGGCTGAAAGAAACCAGGTTTAGGGGAGGAGAAAAATGGTAAGGACTTTATCAATCAAAGAGGTGACACCTGAATGAAGGCCCCTAAAGGGAATGGATTTTCTCTTCTGGACAATGGGGAACCATGGAGGGATTTTCAACCCTGTTAGCTTAGTGCCTTCCCACAGCTGAGGCTAGGAATTGAAGCTATATTATCCTCCCCACCACCAACTGTCAATTCTCTACTTCACTCCCCCAGAATAGACCTAGGTTAAATTAATGCCCAGTGAACATACTTGACTGTGTGTCTTAAACAGCAAGTTAAAGCTACCTTGGACATCCGTCTGACAGCTCTAAGTGTAGCAGTTAATAATGTGTGTACTTTTTTCTTCTTAATTGCCACTGAAGCCTTTAAACTAGCCAAAGGTATTTAAGAAAAAAATCAATCTCCTGCACCCCTAAAGTATATTAATGGCATACCTCAAAATGCCACCAAGCAGGGCTTAATTGTATGCAGTTCAGGTTTTCTGCAAATGTATTTCATGCTAAGCTTTCACTTGGTTTGTGTTCTAATTATAATTACTGTGATTGGCTTGATAAATGCATCCCAGGAGCTAACATCCCCCTTCTCAACATTTTATTTCTGTGCGAAGGATATTTGGGAGAAGGTATTTTGCTTTAGGCAGCAGAAACTACTGTTGCACACACATCTTAGTAGAAAAAGAAACACTTTCTTCTGCAAACATCAGAGACCATCAGGCTTGCTGTGCTGTCATTTAATGTCATAGAGGCCGATGTTGGGGGGGGCAGACAAGTGCAAGAGCATGGAAAGAGAACTCATTGAGATTTCTTCCATCCATCTTGTATAACCTGCTTCGTATCAGTTTGCACTGTGTACACTTGGATGCAAGGTAGTGTGTAACTGTGCTCAAACGTCAAGAATCCTATTTCATGTCTGAAGATGTGTTTGTGGTTCAGAAATAAGCTCTTGGAAACCCAAGATGCCTGGGCTCCTGTGGGCTACACTGCCTCTGGCCTTCAAGACCTGGAAGGAAACCCTGAGCACGTGAGCAGACCTGGCCTTGGCTGCATACTGCCCTCTTCAGAAAGAAAATATAATACTCCTGTGTCGGCTGCAGGCTTCCCTTGGCTGTCTTCACCAAAGCTACTTTTGATATAGCCCATTATTTTTCCCCAACTCTAGCAAATCAATGCCCTTCTCCTATGGATGTTCCTGGAAACTTGCACACACTGGAGAAGTTGAAAAGACAGAGGGAAGAAGAGTGAATCGTATTCAACTCGGAAGTGCTTTGTGTTGAACTGGATTGTTGGTTGGTTATTTCTCAAGTGTTTGTTTTAACCAAGAGACATGTTGAATTGCAGTCTGGGTAACAGGCGGAAAACCATTATTCCAGTCTCAGCGTGTCCCTTTACTAGTTGAGTGACCCATGACAGATGGCTTCCTTGCTCATCTATAAAATGGAGTTTCTAGACCTTCCCCGTCTCTCCAGAGGGCAGCTGTAAGCACCGTGTCCTGCACAGTAAATGAAAGCATGATGCAGCATAGGGTGTCCTAACGTTGTTAGTAATTTCCTCCTATTTTCTATGGCAATTTTTAAAATCCATTTTCTATTTCATAATTATTTGGAGCTTCTCCCCTTCCCTCTTATCAACTGGAATGTATCCTTAGAAGGCAATAGAGATTAATTAAATTTGAGATATATTTCCCATGGGACATATAGAAAAATGTAGTAATGTTTATTGAGTGCCAGATACTATTTTAAACATTTGTATTTTAACTCACTCGATCCTCCCAATGACTCTATAAAGAGAGAGATACCACCACCACCACCACCATCCTGGTAAAACAGACAGAAAACTGAGACCTAGGGACATAAATATCCCCAAGGTTACAGAGGTAATCAAAGGAAGAGTGGGGATTTGAACCCAGGCCATCTGGCTCCAGGATTCTCACTCAATCACTGTGATGCGTGGCCTCCCAAGTGTTTGGTTCAAAGACGCTAAAAGGTCCCAGATGGGAATGGCATGAAGACCACATTTTCTTGAAAGTTGGGCTGGGAATGTCAGAGGTTAAAACCAAGCCACATATTAATGATTCCAGGTTGGTATGATGACATTTTGTGGTGGAGAGAATGACCAGGGATTTAATACTAAGATATCACTGAGAGAGATGGAGATGGAGAGGACTGAGGGATTCCTGGGGCTCTCAGCCTGGACACAGCCTGGAGGGGCATGCTCAAAGCTCTCTGGTAGAGGGTGTCCTAGGAAGCCTCCCCCAGCTCTGGGATCCCTAAAGAAAGGAGGTTAGCAACTGGAGTTATCGCTTCAGCTCCAGGATCACAGCCTGTCTCTTCCCTGCAATGTCAGCGGGGATGGTATCGGCAGAGAAGAGGGACACGTTCGCCTCTATGCCTGGTAGATAATGCAGACAATATTGGTGGAAGTGCGGGGAGATAAGAGGGAGGCGAGAAAAAGAGAAAGCACAAAAACATGAGGAAAAGAGGAGAGATACAGGTATTTATCTTGGCCTGGGTGTAATCTCTAAAGAGTCTGTCTCATGGTAACGGAGAATCATGTGATGTTTGTGCTGGAAAGGTGTTAAAGCAGAGTTGATCTCCAGGTTCTCATCCCTTTTCTGATATTTGCTACCTGTGTGACGGTGGGCAAATCATGGAGGTCTTTTGCACTTGAGTGCCCTTACCTGTAAGATGGGGAGAGTGGCACTGTCATTGGCGTTACTATGAATATTGATTGAACTCAGGTATGCAAACTGCTTATCACCCTGTGTGGCACTTACCAGGCACGCCCACTTGATCTGTCTTGGTTAAAGTTCTTACCATACGGGAGGCCCTCAAGAACAGGGCCATAGCTCCTTGACCTCTGTGTCCAGTGCTCTGTTCCAGGACAAGCACATAGTCGGTGCTTAGTAATTATTGTTGAATGCATCCTTAGTTCTTGCCTTCTCCCACGCTTGTGTTACAAATAGGATAGTCAAGGGCCCGAGAAAAGTCATTGTCTTGTCCACACTGTCACTGACAGCCAGAGGTGCCTGTCCTAGGCTTTCTCATTAGTAGCTGAAGGGAAATTTTACTGAGTGCTTTGAGAGAGCTAAGCCCTTTACAGGCACCATTTCTTTTATTCCTCACAACAATCCTGTGAAATGGTTATTATTATCCCCATTTGACAGATGAAGAAACTGAGTGTCTGGGCTATGACCTGGTTTCCTCAAATTCTGTCATTAGCCACCCACTATGCACTCTCTTTTTACCTTGTATTACGACAGATGGGATTGAGGCTGACTTCTCTCACACAGCTTTGGGGAAACAGCAAACTATGATGGCAATAAAAAAATGGCAGGGAGCCGACCTGCAGGCTGGAAAGAGGCAGGGCAGTGGAAGTGACCTTATCAGGCAAGCTGCGTTGTAATCCGATTGCTACGAAGTCTGCAAGAGCTTCTTTAATCAGGGGATTATATATTGGTTACACTGGGACACTCGCTCCACACATCATCTTGGTTCAGGTTAGAAAAACTCCCAGCAAAAAAAAAAACCCTTGCTGTACACACACAGCATGGTTAACCGGGGCCTTCGCTCCTGTCCATTCATTCATCATTCAAACTTTACTTAGGTCCTCCTTGATTCTTCCAGGCAATGTTCTGTGAATTCAGCAGGAACAAGACCATCATGGTTCCTGCCCTGCTGGAGCTGACAGTCAGGAGCTGATATGTTGTGTGCATCAAATGTACTAATGGTTGGCGGTGGTGGGGTGGTGTGGTAGTGTGTTGAGCTCCAGTGTGAGGGTCCCAGGCAAGGCTCCCCAGCTGGCATCCCCTTCTCTGAGCCTTCTTTCAGCATCACAGCAAAGAACCAGTACTGCAGACTGACTTGGTTAAATAATTCCTGGTTATGTGACCCTGGAGGAATCATATCACCTCTCTGAGCCTCAGTTTCTTCATTTATTAAAAAAAGAAAGCTATAAAAAGGGCTATAAAAAAACGGAATAGTTGGAAGGCTAGTGAAGCTAATGCATGCAAAACAGTGAGCGCCATGCTGGGGACCAGGGCTGCTCTGGGCTGCTGTGAGAATCGCTTTGAAAAAATAACTCCTTAGCTTTGCTTATCTGTACAGATCTCGTAAAACTTACTGTGTTTTAATAGTGAGGTGCCTGAATTTCTGGTTAATTGCCAAATGTCCTCACCGATCTTCAAGGAAACTGTTGTGTGTTTTTATCTCTAACTTCAATCTTCAGGAGATTCTGGAAAAGAATGCTGTTCTTGGTCTCTCTGTACATGGTTGGCCAAGATCTTTCCAAGCCTCAGTCTTCCCATCTGTCCAATGAGGGGCTTGGAGGCAGGATCTGCAGGTACTTCTGGTTCTAAGAATTATGTGTTTGTTTCTAGGGCAGACGAGGAGGAGGAGAGAGGAAGACAAGGACGAGGGAGAGGCATGAAGAGTTTTCTGGGGGTTCTGAGCAGATTCAGATTCAGAATTCTGTCTCTGGCTCCGTGGCTGACTGATGACTTCCTCCGACTGGCTTGAGGCTCTTAATGCCTCTTTGCCTCCAGGTTTCAAATAGCAACTAATGGGCCTAGCTGCCTTTCAGCAGGTTTTGTGATTTTGCCTTTGACTTTGACCATCTTCAAAGACACTCGGCAGACATCGTTATTACACTTACAGGGCCCAGTGTGCCCAACTGCTTGGCGAATTGTGTCAAAGACTCTATAACTGTTACAGAAGAATGCTTGCTCTCTGCATTCTTCTTTATTCCTTGGAAATTGGATATTCTCATTGACCTTCTATGAAGGTAACTGTACATGGAGTTTCAACATCCTAGAATTATAGTGATTTTTAAAAAACCAGGTGGAACTTTAAAGATCATAATCATTTAGTCAACAAACATGTATCAGGTGCCTACTATGTACCAGGCACTGTGTGGGGTCTAAAGGAGCTGAACTCTAGTCCTTGTTTTCACGGCTCCCATCTAGTTGGGAATAATATATGAAGAATAACACTGGCTGTGTGTTTTAATAGAGTGTATTAGTTATCTATTGCTGTGTTAACAAATTATTACATACTTGGGAGCTTAAATAACACACATTTATTATCTCATAGTTTCCATATGTCAGAAGTCTGAGCTGATTCCTCTGCTCAGTATCTCAAAAGACTGCAGTCAAGGTGTTGGCAGGGCTGTATTCCCATTTAAGGCTCAACTGGGGAAGGATCACTTCCAAACTTACTCAGTTGATGGCAGAGTTTATCCTCTGTGTCACTGTGACTGAAGGCCCCACCTTTTTGCTGGCTGTTGGCTGGGGGCTGCTCTCTGATCCTAGGTGCCACTCACAGGCTTTTTTGTTTTGTTTTTTTTGCCACATGGCCCACCCATGAAAGCTGACTTCTTCAAAGCCAGCAAGGGAGTCTCTCTCTCCAGTGTGCTAAGACAGAGTCATCTATAATATTAGGTAATCTTAGGAGTGCCGTCCCATCATCTTTGTCATATAAGGTAACCAAATCAAAAGAGGGACATCCTATGACTTTTGCCATATACTATTGGTTAGAAGCAAGTCACTGGTTCTGCCCACACTGAAGGGGAGGGGACTATACAAGAGCGTGACTCATTGTGGGGTCACCTTAGGGTGGTGGCCATCCCATAGAAAACAGACAAAGTACAACAAGTGTGCAGAGGAGGAAGCCCCTGATTCTTCCAGGTAAGGTCAAGAAGGCTTCCTGAAAGAGAGGACATTGAAGGGTGACACTGGGAGGATGAGTAAGGGGTCAGGGGTGGACAAGGTGGGAAGGACACTCTGGGCAGAAGGAACAGCATGAACAAGACACAAAGGCAGGAAAGTATGCAAATTGCTCAGGGCGCTGCAAGGAAGTTCTGCATAGTTGGATTCAGCAAGCATGTGGCCAGCGATTTGGCTGGAGAGGAGGCGGGCAGAGGCAAATCATGACAGATGTGGAATGCCGAGCTAAGCAATTTTGAACAGTATCCTAGAAGCAACAGAGAGCCATCAATTTGCAGGTGCGGATTCCGATTCTTCCTCAAGGAGCACCAGGCACCTTCTCTAACAGCTCTCAAAGATTTATAGAAGCACTTGTATTTCATAAAGAATCCTCAGTGAGGGTGGCACTCTTTCAAGGGTATGACAGACGCCAGAGCTTGCTAAAAATATGTCTGTACCTCCACGGCGTACAAACCATAGACTGTTTATATTGGAAGGGACTTCCAGAATGCACACAGGCCAGTGGCTGCCTTTTCTCCTCATCTCAATTTGATGCAGCTGAGCAATGGGTAGCAGGCATCAGAGTCAGAATGACCTGGATTTGAATCCTGGTTCTGCCACCTGCCAGCTGGTAAGACCTCGAGCAAGTGACTAACCCCCTGGTCTGTTTCCTCACCCATTAAATGCAGGTAACAAAGAATGCAATGAGGATCCAATGTAATGGTATATGCCAGGCACTTGCCTGGCATAGAGTGTGTGTATTAGTTTCCTAGCGTTTCCGTAACAGAGTGCCACACGCTGAGGGGCTTCAACAACAGAACTTTATTTTCTCACAGTTCTAGAGGCTGGAGGTCTGAGATCAAGGTGTCAGCAGGATGGTTTCTTCTGTGGCTTCTCTCCTTGGCTTGTGGTTGTCTTCTTCCTGTGTCTTTACACGGACTTCCCTCTGTGTCCATGGGCATGTCTGTGCCCAAACGTCCTCTTCTTATAAGGACACAAATCATACTGTATTAGGGCTTACCCTAATTTTAACTTCTTTATGTCTTTAACAGCCTTATCTCCAAATATGGTTATGTTCTGAGGTACTAGGGGGTTAGGACTTCAACACATGGATTTGGGGGGGACACAATTTCAGCCCACAATAGTATACTCTCAACAAATATGAGATACCTCTTCCTCTACCACTGATGGGTGAAAATCCTTATGTCCCAATTCCAGACATGATTTCTCAGCCTCTCCTAATTATTTCATGAGAATTAGTTTGTCTCATCAGTAACCTTCCAGAAGGACGTGTGTTCACGCCTCACTCTGTCAACAACAGTAGCAGCATTGACTGTCCGTGATGCTATCCCAACCCCACTGACACATGCCCGACGAATCAGTTGAATAACATTTCTTTAATTCAATCCTATGGCAGTAATTTTCTGGAGCACACAATTACAAGGGAGCCGTATCATCTCCTGGGCTTTTTGATGCCTAATTAAAAGGCAGTGTAGCAAGAAGGAGATTTCAGTTACATCTCAGAATCACAGTGTTCTGATTTTGGAGTTGGAGGAAAGGAGGAGATTTTTTTGATTTTTTGTTGTTGTTGTTTTGTTTTGTTTTGTTTTTAACCAGACTGTGAGAAGGTTGAGCAGGGTGGCCCAGGGAGACTGTGGGGGCCTCTGCTGGTCACGTGGAGTAAGCTCTGTGCCATTGTTCTTGCTTGTCAGAGTAAGCCAAGGTCATTCCTCTTTCCTTTCAAGTGATGGGCTGAGATGGTCATTGGCTGAGGAATTTCAGGGAGGGCTGATCCAGTTTCAGTACAAATTCATTCAGCAGTACCTTCTTATTGGGCATTTATTAGGTGTTACTGATGGTGGACATAATAAAGGTAACTGACATCTATAAACATCTCTAAACTGTGGGGTTTTAACTTGAGGCTTGTGCTTCAGTGCATCTTGGAAGTTCCTGGAATCATGCACATATTTTTTCCATGTGTGTGTATATCAGTATTCTATTTCTCTAAATTGTGTCCATTACCCCAAAAGATTAAGGCCACTCTATTGCAAATAATGCTTGCTTCTATATATTGAGAGCTTGCTGTCTCAGGTGCATTATGTTCCTTTCTTCATTTAACACTCATGTCAACTCTCCCAGGTCTCTGAATCATCCCTGTTTAGTAAATAGGAAAACTAAGGCTAGGAATCTAAGCCTTTAAGAGACAGGGCCAGAATTTCATCCATCCATGCAACAAACATTTACCGAATACACACTAAGTGCCATGCATTATTCTAAGAAGTGGGGATGTGGTGGAAAATAAAACACAAAAACTCTTTGTTCTCATGGAATTTACATTCTAGGGAAATTTGAATAATCTATTGAGATTGCAACTACTAGATTGAAACGTGCTGTTATACTGTTTTACTTATCTTCTTATGATAACATGTAACAGTCATCAATTGCCATAACAGTGCTGCATAACAAACAACCACAACATTTCATAAACACTTATTTGGGGGTCAGCTGAGTATTTCTGCTGCTCTGAGCCCACTTGGCTGATCTTGGCTAGGCTCACACATGCGTCTGCAGTCAGCTGGTGGGTCAGCTGGAGTCTGATTAGCTGACCTCAGCTGAGATGCCTCTTTTCTGCTCCATGTGGTTACTCATTCTCTACTCAGCTAACTTGACCTGGCTCCTATGTTGGAGGCAGCTATCCAAGAGAAATTGAGACAGAGAGAGAGAGAGCGAGAGCACAGAACCACATTTCCACCACATTCTGTTAGGAAAGCAAGTCACAAGCCCTGTCCAGATTAAAGGTGCGGGAAAGGGGAATAGACTCTACTTCCTGATGAGAGGAACTGCAAAGTCACATTACAAGGAGCATGGATACAGGGAAGGGAACAACTGCAACTTTTTTGCAATTAATCTACACATAACAAGCTGTAGTTGAATATCCCCCCCCTAAATCCAATGACTGGTGTCCTCATAAGAGAGAAAAGAGGGAGATTTGACACACATAGACACAGGGAAGAAGGCCTGGTGAAGACAAGGGCAGAGGCTGGGATTAAGCTGCCAGCAGCCACCAGCAGCTAAGAGAAAGGCATGGAATGGATCCTCCCTCAGAGCATCCAGGAGGAGCCCACCCTGCCAATGCCTTGATTTGGACTTCTGACCTCCAAAATGGGAGAGAATAAACCTCTGTCCTTTTAAGTCACTCAGTTTGTGGTAATCTGTCACAGCAGGCACAGGAAACTAATACACGTGGTTAATAACAAATATTTAAAGTTACCGTGTTTCCAGTGGTATGGTCTTTGACTCTCCCAATTTTAGAGATGGGAAACTGAAGTTGAAAAAATACGATGACTCTCTCAGGGTCCTTCCCTAAAGACAGGTGGTGGAGGGACTCAGATTCAGGCAACCAGATGTGGGCAGGGCTTCTCACACTTAGACACACGCAGGAATCTCTACCTTTTGGCTATCATGAATCACGCTGTTTGGAACAGTCATGTACAGGTTTTTGGAGTGGACATACGTTTTCATTTCTCTTAGAAGTAGAACTTCTGGGTCATACGATGACTCTACGTTTAACCATTTGAAGAACTACTAAATTGTTTTCCAAAGTGACAGCACTAAGCCTCAGAGTTCATAGTTCTCAAAAGTCAGCCTTTTAGGTTTTTCTAAGTTAACACTGGTTCAGGTAGCTTTTAGCTCCTTCCTTGCTATTCTTATTTGTTTCGTTTCTTTGCTGGCTTTTTAATAAACCAGGATTCAGATGTGAGATGGCTTCAGGCCCCATTAAGCTGATGTGTTTGGGCAGCTCTGACCGTGCCTCCTGCTGGCCTCTGAGGCTCCAGCAGGATTTACAGCCAGTGGCTCCCTCACCTACACCCTTTCATTGGGCTCCTGGGAAATCTTTCTGTTCCCAGTTCTATTTCATTCCTGTTTCCTCTCCTACAGCGTCATCCATAACCCCACTCCTCTGCTAGGCCACCAGGGAAGGGCCTGGAGGTCACTAATCTAATCCCCTCTTCTTGCTGGGGACTGAGGCAGCAAGGGGTGGGGGTGGGGCGTTATGATTAAAAAAAAAATAAGTTGATAGAATTGAAACAGAAACCCAAGGTTTTTTTTTCTTTCTTTCCCTTCTTCTTTTTTTTTCTTCCTTTCTTTTTCTTCTTAATGTACATGTAATACAGGCTTAATGTATAAAAATTAGAAAATAGATATAATTCAAAAATAATAAAAACACATTTAAAAAAAAAGATCACCCATAATTTTACTACCTACAGAAAACTAATGCTAATGTTTTGGTTTATAGCCTTTATTCATTTAATTATTTATTAAGTTATTTAGTAAATGTGTATCAGGTATCTGTTAATGGCCAAGTACTTTACTAAACCCTGGAGACATTTTTCTTTGCATACGTATGTATGTAAATATATACATCTTTCCCTATGAAAAACAAGATCATCCTATACATGTACTTTATCACTTGAATTTCTCTATCATTCCTAAAATCTGTTGTAAATCCCTTTCTATGGCAATACATCATCATTCTTAACGACTGCATAGGATACACCATGATTTATTCACAGCCCCCTGTTTTGTACGCTTAGATTTTTAATTTCCCCTATCATCAGTGTAGCTATAATCATCTTTTTATCTTCTCCGTTCTCCAGATAAATTTACGGAAATATGAACTGCTGGGTCAAAAGGTATATTCTTTTTTTTTAGGGTTGTTATTAATACCTTTTGCCAATTTACCCATTGAAGAAGCACAATCTCTCATCAGCAGTGTGTAAGAGTGTCTATTACCACCCCTCACAAATATTCTCCTAAGCCCTGGGGAAGTTATTCTCTTCATTCTTTACCAATGTGGAAAGTAAAAATGGTTTTTTTCATTTCCCAGGGCTGTCCTTACAAAGCACCACAAACGGTGTGACCAAAAATCACAGAAACTAATTGTCTCATGGTTCTAGAGGCTAACGTCCAAAGTCAAGGTGTTGGCACGACCATACTCCCTCTGGAAACTTGAGGGGAATCCTTCCTCCTCTTCCTAGATTCTAGGGGTTTGCTGACAGCCTTTGGTGTTCCCTGGCTCGCATATCAACTCTCCACTGTAACCATCACATGACTTCCTCCCGGTGTCTCTGTCTTCATATGGCCATCTTACTACAAGGACACCAATCACATTGGAGTAGGGATCCACCCTACTCCAGCGTGACCTCATCTTAACCAACTACACCTGCAATGACCCTATTTCCAAATAAGATTACATTCTGAAGTACTGCAGGTTAGGATTTCACTGTTTTTTTAGAGGGTTGGGTTGGGGGAGACACCATATCAACCCATAACAGTGGCACCACATATGCTGAGGGGTTTTTTGCTTTTTGATTACTGGTAAAATTGAGCATTTTTCCATATGTACCTTAGGCCATTTTTCTATAGAGGTGTTTGTCTTTTCCTTATTTATAAAACCATTTATATAATAAAAATAGTCATACCTAAACCACAGGTTTTTCTCTTTTACTCAATTTCAAACACAGTAAGATCTGTCCAGACTTTGGGATATTTGTAAAATTGCCAGAGTGTGTGGCTTGCTCTGGGTGCAGCTGTCTGCCCACCAGCCTGGTGAGACAGTCCTCTCAGCACAGACCCAAGTGGAGGACAATGTGACGTCATGGCTTCTATGTTAGTCAAGATACGATAGACTTTTGCCCCATAAAAAAAAAAAATGACCTCAGGAATCTTGGCAGGTCACAGCACAAAGGCTTGCTCGGTTCTTGCTCAGACCACGTGTCTACTGCAGGATGGCCAAGACTCTGCCCATACCACTACTCCAAGATCCAAGATGCTGGAGGAGCCCCCATCTGGGACATCAGGGTCAGGAAAACAAAAACAACCTTGTGGTTTCAACACAGATAATTTAATACCAGGGACTGCGTTACTGAGTCCTAGTGGACTGGAAAGTCAAAGGGAACAGAGGTTTAGTGCAGAGAGAGTAACTGCAGGGAGCAAAGACCACTCCTAGGTCTCAGGGAGCAAAGGAAAAGAGTTGGGGACGGTGGAGCCTAGTGGCTCAGAGGTGGGGCCACACAGACCTCTGGGGAGGGGATGCAACTGCTGGCACCTCGCAGGGGGTGCCGTGGGTCTGGCTTTGGGAGGGCTAGAACATCTGGAAACTGGAACCAGCTGTTAGTGTAGGACCAAGGGCTATCCTGCTGTGGCAGCACTGACAGGATCACAGGCAAACAAGAGCGAGCAAGACCCTCTTCCTCTCCTCCAGCCTTGCATCCTCCCTCAACGCCCACTAATGGTGTTCCCGTTTGAGCAGCTATACCAGAATACCACAGACTAAGTGGCTTAAACCACAGAAATTTACTTCTCACAGCTCTGGAGTCTGTGCATCCAAGTGGGAAAGGCTCTTCTCTACAGCACAGCATGCCTGGCGGTCCCTTTTACCTGGACCGCAGGAGAGTATCCCTTGCATTAAGGCTGGGTAGGTTTTTTTCCCAGCCCCCCCACCCCCCACCCCGCCCCGGGTGGCCTTGAATTCGTGCCTTGAATTCGTGTCAGTTCCTCGCAGATTCTGGCCGTAATTTGAGAGTCTACCTTAGTTTTCCTCATTGTTGAGAATTTTCTTTTTCTCTCTTTTTTTTTTTCCTGCCTAGTTGTAAGGACTTAGTGAGAAGTCGGAGGGGCCCCTTAAGGGGTTGCTAGTCAGTTGCCACTTTTTGGCAATTTTTTGATCCCGAGTCCATGGTTCTAACTTGCCTGGATTCTGGTTTGTAACTTCACTTGGGCGTCCATTCTGTAACTCTCCTAAGAGGCTCTGGGGTTCTATGAGTTTCCTAGGGTACCATCACAAATCATCACGAACTTGTTGACCTCACACAACAGAAATGCATTGTCTCACAATTCTGGAGGCTGGAAATCCAAAACCAAGGTATGGGTAGGGCCATGCTCCTTCTGAAGGCTCTCGGGAAGAACCCGTCCTTGCCTCTTCCTAGCTTCTGGTGACTGCCCACAGTCTTTGGCCTTCCTTGGCTTGGAACTTCATCCCTCTATTTCTGCCTCCATCTTCACATGCCTTCTTCTGAGTCTGAGTGTGTCCTCTCATCTTCTTAAAGGACATCAGTGATTGGACTGAGGGCCCACCCTAACTCCAGGATGAATCCTCCTTAGATCTTTAACTAATTACATTTGCAAAGAACCTACTTCCATGTAAAGTCTCTTTCTGAGGTTCTAGGTAGACATGGATTTGGGGGGATACTATTCAACCCATGTGTGTGTTTGGCAGCTTGGGGGTGGAGTGGGCATCTCTGGGACTTACTCCAAGCCTTTGTGGGCTTCATGGTTTCTTTGCACAGATGCTTCAGAGCATCCTGGCCTCATACCCTAACTCTACAGTGAGGCCGCACGTGACAAGACACAGGTGTCCCTCCTGTAGCTGGGAATGTGGTAAATATCAAATCCAAATACTGTAAGATCAGTTCATTAAGAGCCAATCTCTTTGCTTTTACAGCTTGCAAATCTGTGGATTCTGCAGCAATTGACTGTACAAAGCCAATTATCTCAAAAAGTGCTTTTAATTTTCCACATGCTGTGGCTTCTCCTCAAAGCAGCAGCCTTGGGCAGCACTCAGTAGCCAAAGCAGGTGAGGCCAGTCAACTGAGTGCTCGGGTAAGCTGTTCTGTTCCTCAGGCTACACCCAGAGGGAGCTTGGTTATCTGCAGACACAGGGCCCAGAACCATGTGGTCCCACCAGACTGTGAGCTCTCCAAGGGTAGAGACCATGTCTTATTCTTTTCTGAGCACACAGGACAGTTTCCGGCACACAGCAGTTGACTTCGGTCATATTTCCCGTAAACAGATCTTGAGATGAAGATTTGTGGCACTTGAGTAGTTCTGGGAGAACTCCCAGGGGAACCCCCTAAAGCAGTAGGGGAAGCAGACAGGCAAGAGAAGGAAGGCCAGCAAGCAGGGTGCAGGGCTGGGGGAGCCAAGTGAGGTGCCCCAGGGGCAAAATGTTTGGACCTTCATGCCTGAACCTGAGAGTAAGTGTCCCTTTAAATTCTGCACCCTGTTGCCTCACTTGCCTCACCTTAGTCCCAGCCCTCTGGGCAAAGATGTGATTTCAGACAAAATCTCCCAGAAGGCAGCTCCAGCCTGATCCTGCAGGGGTAGGCACCCTGGAGTGTAAGTTATACAGTTTTCCTGATTATAGAGGCCAGAGGTCTGGAGCTTTCTAACTCTTGCACTCCACAATCATTGGTTAAAGTCACCCTGGGGGTTTCAAGGATGTCAGTTCCCAAGGACAGTCCTAAAAAGAGCCATAGATGTTCCTTGTTGGAAGAGAAGGCACACCTAAGGAGAGGCTACAGGGCACAAGAGCAGTAAGAAGGGATCTGTGCAGGCCATTCATGACACGCCTCTCCAAGGTTAGTTGAGCGAATGAATGAAGGAAGGAGAACCTTTATGAGTGAATTAACAATTGAACAAGTGGATGAAAGCACTGAAAGTTGAGAATGCTCATAATAATCCTGTCCTTCAACTAACTGAGCTCCCACCCCACTCAGCCTGCAGACTGTGTGAAGCTAATGTTTATCTAACACTGGGTGGCAAGCGTGGCGGTGAACATCCTTACAGCAAAAACCATCTCTCTCTGACCAGGAAATTTCCCATTACTGGTGGAAACAGAATGCCTAGTGACATGATTCAAACACTGGGGGACAAAACAGCTCCATAGAGAGCAGAGCAGTATCCTTCTCTTCCCTGGGAGCACCCCCTGAGGGAGAGGAAGGGAACAGGGAACATAGTTGCTGCCTGATTAGTGCCCTGGATGCTGGGCTCTTGCCTTCCCAATTTCTCCATCCTTCCCATTAACTAGGGCTCCTGAAAGCAGCCCAGCATATTGTATCACCGTTTAAATCCCACTACATCTCCCTGCTGACTTCTATTCCAAAATATTTATTCATTTGATGGCTCAGCATAATTGCCTCAGTACCCAGCCTCTGAGACTGGCAGTGCCAAGCAGCAGATAATTCCCATCCTCGCCTGGCTCTCCTGCTGCCAAGGGAGCAGTGGTGGTACCAACCACCCAGGGAGCAACATGAGACACTCAAGCACTCTGCCCAGCCCAGCCCCTTTCACCCCAGAACCACTTTTCCTCTCATTTTCTATCAGGGGCATCCTCACTGTTCTAGCAACCCAGGCTTAAGACTGAGGGTCATCTACTAATTCATTTAAAACTTACTGAACACCTACTTTGGACCGAGCCCTGATCCTGCCCTTTAGCTATGTGGTAGATGATCAGCACATGGGTGCCTGTATGGTGCCAAGCATAGGAAAAGCTTTAAATAAATGCTTGTTAGATAGACAAATGGATGGACAGATCCATGGATGGATGAAAGAGTGGATGGATGAATGGATGGATGGGTGGGTGGGTAGAATGGTAGAATTTGTTTGTGATGTCTCTTCAGTATCCTGTACATATTCCCAGTGATTAGATGGGGCTGAACTTGACCCCTCACACTCTCCACCTGGCCATGTGTCCCAGGCCTAGCTAATGAGACTATTCCAAACTTCCGGCTACGGAAATTGGTTTCAGGCAAGGACATATAACATTAGCCAGATCCGATCCCTTGCTGGGATTTTTCGCTTGGGGCGGACAGTAGGCAACCTCTCGTCCCTGGGTCGCTAAGCTGCTAGGATGTTCACTTAGGTCTGGTGAAGGCTCTTTTACTCGGCACAAAGAGAGAGCCTGACTGAAGGATGGGAAGATGAGAGGTGGGAGAAAGGAAAAAGGAAAGGAGAGAAAAAGGAGGAGGAAGACAGACACCTAGGTGTATAATTAAAGCCCCCAATGTGGGAAGCCGGTTGAACTCTTGGGCTTTTCAGGCACTTGAGCCAATGAATTCCTTTTGTCTGACTTAAGACAGCTTGAGTTGTGTTTCTTTTACTTGTATCCAAGAGAATCTTGTCAGTGTAGAGTGAGGGACTGAATAAATGAGTGAATGCAAGATTGAATGAATGATTGAGCTCCATAAATATCAAACTAGACACTGGTTTTTCCTCTCTTTAGAGCTAGACCTGCAAATATAAGGATTTAATTAGATGTTCCTGGTTTCCACTGGGGCCTATCTGATTGTTTCTGTTATGCCTGGTATTGACTCAAACTCTTGAATTGTAAATGAAAAGTGAAAAGGAGAAAACAGCCCACTAAAATTAATAAATTTCTGGGGCAGGTATTCAGCTCTGGCTGCAGATTCCAGGCTCCAGAAGTTATTATAAAAGGAAGATTGAAACTAAAACCAATAACATTAAAAACTCCTGCAAAGTCTCACCTCCATTCAGACCAAAGGAGTGGAAGCAGGTGGCCAGGCAAATCCGACCATACATACATACTGCCCCGCCTTTCCTCCCCCATCTTCCAGAACTTTATCCCCATCCAGAACTTTCCAAGAGCTGCTCAATGACTGACAACAAGCAGAGCCTGACAGTTCATGGAAGGCTTCCCAGGTGAGAGGATGTCTGAGCTGCACCTTGTGGATTAGGAAGGATCCAGGTCCAGGAAGGTGGGAAAGACTTCACAGACATGGAAACAGCACAAGTCAAGTCACTGAGTGGTAAGTACAGGCAGTGGGAGTGGTCAGAGACGAGACTGGAGAAGTTGCAGAGGCCAGCTCACAAAATGCCTTGTAAATCCAGAATTTGTGTGCTGCCTCAATTGCCTTATTGTAATTTTCAGAATTGGGTGTTTCTCTAATTGTTCTACATGGAACGTCTGTAATGGGAGCTCCCAGGGTGCTTTTAAACAACACTGATCACAGGCCCCACTGCAGATCTACTTAGGAGAGAACCAGCTGGGGTGAAGTCCCCACCGAATTGTCTCAAGTGCCCTGGGGATCTGTATGCTCACGAAAGTTTACAAGCATCTCCTACAGTTGATGGGAGAGTGTATCAGTTAAGACTGAATTTGACTTCAGTAACAGAAACAGAGACGCCAATTACTTAACCAAATGGAGATTTATTTTCCTTGTGTAGCAGGAAGTCTGGAGCTAGATGGTCCTGGGTTACTGTGGCTGCTCCAGAAAGTCATCACAAACACAAGTTTCTATCCTAGCTTCCTGCTCTACTAACTGTAATGTGTGATGTTCATCTCCCTGTTGTCAAGATGATTCCTCCTCCTCCTCCAGTCATCAATCCTCTGTGTGACAGACAGAAAGGGGGAAGAGGAAAAGGTACCACTTAAGCCCTCCCTTTTTATCAGGAAAACCATGGCTCCCCTAGAAACCCTCCTCCATGGACTTCTGCTTCCATCTCTTTGACAGGAGGCTGGTAGTCTTTGAGAGAGTCTGGAAAGTAAGTTGTTTGTTTGTTTGTTTTACTGAGCACATTGCCACCTCAAGCAAAAGTGAAATCTCTATTAGGAAACAAGGCAAGATTGGACATGAGGTTAACAGGAAGGGGATTGTATAGGGGGCCATGGAAGGCTTTCAGAGAGGTAGACCCTCTCTGGGGTGGATGCCAGTCACCCTCACTGCAGAGCTGAGAATGCACTGACAGGGGACGAGGCAGAGGCAGGGGGCCCAGGAGGAGGCGGCTGCAGCCCATCAGGTGAAAGATGACAATGATCCACACAGGGTCACGGCTGTGTGATGAATTCAGGAAACACTCAGCAGATAAAATTGACAAGACTTGGTTGTATGGGATCAGAATGGGGCGATGGGCAGGATGGCAGATGATACAGGGTACAGGAAAGGAGAAAAAGGAGACCTCAAGGATGTCAGTGAGGTTTCAATCCCTGGGAGGATGATGCTGTTTATAAGTGAGTTTGCAGTCACAGAGAGAAGAACATTTAGTTTGGGACAAACTGCATTGCCCAGAAATACGAAATCTTAGCATCTTGGGTGGGAGTTCAAACTCCAGGAGTTGGTGTGATTGTCAAGGACCATAAAGTAAGAAAGACATGGAGCTTACATACCCCACACTGATGCTGATAAGGCCTCCAGACAGAAGTAGCATCATTTTGAGGCTTTTGTTTTTGTTTTTGTTTTTGTTTTTGTTTTTGAAACCTTGGGCCAACAGGGAGCAGAAGCAGAATGCTTCAGCTTCCAACCTCTCTCTGGTGCAGGGAGCCACCAAGTGGCTGGAAAACCATCTAAGATCTTGTCCTCCTCTAGACTGAGAAAGTAATTAATAATAACAGCTTACACTGAGTGTTGACTTGGAGCAAAGTACTAAGTACATTACGTATCTCATCTTTCTTAATTCATACAACTGCCCTCTCTCTCTCTCTCTCTCTCTCTCTCTTTTACAAAAGAGGAAACCAAGGAGAAATTAAATGACTCTGGAAATAAAATGACTTTTGCAAGGATGCATAGTTAGTCAAGGTCAAAACTAGTAGGTGAACCCCGGTCTGACTCCACAAAGTCCTAAATCTTAAACCACTATGCAATGCAACCTCTTAGCCCTAAGCATTTCTACCACGAGTTCCAATAATTTATGTCCTTGCGTATACCCCTATTGAACTGCAGCCAACTGAGAATAGGAGGTTATCTTAGACTTTTTCTTAGTAACTGTTGAATAAAAGAATTAATACAGGCCCCAAATGATGGCCCTAGGTTTAGCTCCCTGAACATCCTGGATTCTTTCATACCCCATCAACTTCAAAACAGTCTTCAGGACCAGATGTAGTCCTTTTTAGTGTATAGATATTTGTGAAAATTCTGTTTGTGATTATCTTGCTTTCAGAGATGAAAAGGGGGCAAGTGACAACTTGTTAATAAACTGCAAACACTATTATGCAAAACCACTGCACCCGTGGTCACTGCTGATTCGAGCACGAGAATTTAAATTCTTAATGACAGTAAAACCACTTTTCTTAAACAAGATAAAGCAGTACAAAGGGGCTCCTGCTTCTTAAGACTGTGTCTGGAGTGTTGATAGCTCGCAAGACATAAGTCTCTGCAGCACTCGGGCAGGAGGGACAGTGGGGAGCAGAATCTATTTCTGATGATTGAAGCAGGTAGGAAGGGAGAGGCTGCCTTAGAATTCTTCCTACTTGTTCAGGTGACACATACTGTGACCTGCCTCGAGCTGCTGGCTTTCCTCAGGCCTCCAGGAGAACCCAGGGAGATGTCTGGTCCATAAAGAGTTATGACCACATCAACACTGAAGGAAGATGTCTGCAGGCCAGGAATTGGAAATTAAGGGGATTGGGGGGCTAGGTCACTATTTCTTTCATTTCAACCTCATATCCCAAGTAAGTTTCTTTCCTTTGTTAAAGAGCTGAGTTCTCTATCCCATTTGCCCCTATGGCTAGCCTGGGAAGAACTGGAATCAGCTCTTTATTTCCTGCTCTGAATTCCTCTAGATAACTCAGAAACTGACCTCCAGACTCACATGAATTAAACTCTGGTTTGCTCTTCCAAATACCCTTGTTACATTAATTTAGGGGGCATAATAAATCTGGAGTGAAATATGTTTTCTGCAAATGCTAATTTGCTCAATGAGAATATCAATTAGATCTCTGAGGCATAGAAAGTATGGCTGTTAAAGATCTCAAAGGTTATTCTTAGCCTGCTCCAAGGAAGAGGATGAGTAGTTATCTGCTGGAGAGGTCTTGGATGAAGCGGTAAAGGTACAAATACTTCATACCAATTAAATGTCAGATACTGTGCTTGGGACTGAAAAGTCAGGAGTTTTATAGACCCCAGAAACCCATGCATAGATCACCATCATCACCATCATCACCACCACCATCACCATCATCATCACCACCACCATCATCACCACCATCATCACCATCATCACCATCATCACCACCACCATCACCATCATCATCATCACCATCATCATCACCAACACCATCATCACCATCATCATCACCAACACCATCACCATTGCCACCATCCTCACCATCATCAGTAATATTGATAACAATAATAGTGACAACAACAATTACAAGAATGATGGCTTCTACTTATTGAGAAATTACCATGTTTCAGAGTCAAGTATTAAAATGTTTAAGCCTTGCAACAGCTCTATGACATGGGCACTAATATTATTGTCATTTTATAGGTAAGATAATTGAGTCTTAGAGAATTTAAATAACTTTCCAGGCCAAACTGGAGAAACAGGGATCAGATTTACTCCAATTGAATAACTGAAAAACCAAACAACAGTTCTCAAGATATTGGCTATTAGTCAACGAAGGACAATAATCCCTGAGAGATGGGAAACAAATGAAGTGAGTCTTACACATGCTCCAGCTTTCTGCCTGGAGAAAGTTTCTAATCTACAGTGCTGATAGGGGAACCAGGTAGAATCCAGCAGACTCCTTGAGTTAAGGATACAGAACTGGGAATCTGACGAAGTCAAAATGACTAGTGTTTACAGGGCAGGGTGCCAGAGAGAGGAGAGATTAACAGAGAGAGAAACCTGGTGCTCTCTCTGCACAAGTATTCCCTTTACTGACAAGGGCACGTATGTGAGGAAATTGCCAAGACTGAGCAAAGAACCACCTGAAAGAATGAGAGAGAACACTGATGAGAGCTCATGCAGGACTCGGAATAGACAAAATGGAAGCCTCTCATAATACACGGGGTATCAGAGGACTGGAAAGAGCATTGCCTCATTAGTAAAGAAAATGAACACAAGACTAAGTATCGCCCTGCTCATGCTTAATAAAGCTTAAAGTTAAGCCTTGAAAGAATGAAACTGCTGCCAAGTAACTGAACCACATCTCAGAAAAACAGCTCAAAAATATATTTTAGAAATATGTAACTATGACCAGGCCAGATAAAATGTTAAGTGGATGGGATAAATGTGTAAAAAAGTTTAAAATCTATACATTTTATCATTTCTGGTTATATGTGTACTAAATTAAAATGGTCTCTATTCAAATTTGTTTGTTTAATATAACAATGTTCAGTACACAATATGGTAAAACTTACAATGTCTGGCATCCAATAAAAAAAAGACTAGGTATGTAAAAGCAGTAAAATAGGAGAAAAGTCAATTAAACCTGACCCAGAAATGACACAGATGACAGAATTAGTAGATAAGGATGTTAAAACAGTCATTATAACTTTATTCCATACGTTCTAGAAGCTAGAGGAGAGATGAGACATGTTAAGTAGATACAAGGAAGATACTTTAAAAAACAAAATGCCCAAACTAGAAGTTCTAGAGATGAAAACTATAGAGAGTAACAATGTATCAGACGGCACGCATGGCTTCTTAGACATCAAAGATCAGCGAACTTGATGACATAGCAACAGAAACGATCCAACACTAAACACAGAAAATGCAAATCAATCTATTATGACAGAAAGCAGATCAGTGGTTTTCTGGGGGGGAGGGTAACTGGGGGGAGGGGCAGGAGGAAACTTTTGGAGGTGATGGATGTGTTCATTATCTTGGTGGTGGTGATGGTTTCGTAGAAACTTATAAAATTGTATGCTTTGAACGTGTGCAGTTTATATTATGTCAATCATACCTCCACAAATCTGTTTCACAAAACAAGTTTCCAAAGGTCATATAGCTCATAAGTTGCAGTCTAGCTCCAGATGCTAAATACTTAAACACTACTTTATACTGCAAGGTAGATATTATTATTATTCCCATTTTATAGAAATGAAAGTGTGGGAATCAAAGAGATGATGTGACTTCTCCGAGGTAAGTGCTGGTAAGTGCCAGAGCTAGAATTTATACCCATGTCTGCGTTACTCCAAATCAAGTGCTCTTTCTGTCCCACCCTCTCTGGTTTTGGTGTCAATTTGAAGTTTGTGGACACCATGCATACAGCCTCTGCTCTCCCCTGGGACTCTGGGTCACCTCCTCCCAAGCCCCACACCTCTTCCTCCAGATACAGAGCCCACCCTGGACTCTCAGTCCTCACCCATGGATCATTATTCAGCTGCTTACCTTCTCCACCTGGAAACACAGGGACAAATCAATTTCTAAATGCCTAGAAGACAACAGGGCTCTGAGTAATTGCCAATGCATCTTTGTGAAGGCAAGAGCTGGCTGGGCACTTGGAAAGCAGCCCCTGCCTGTTTTAAAGAAATAGGCACTCTGAATCGAGACAAATAGACCAGCGTGCATGCAGCACTTAGCATCCAGAGGGCTCTTTCTCCTCTCGGGTCTTCAAAACAACTCAGTAAGCTCTGTATTCTCATTCCCTCTCCTCCCCCCACCATTTATTATTTTTTTAAGATGAGGCAACTAATGCTGAAATTGGTTATGAGGCATGGAAAAACATAAGTAGCTAAGCCTGCATCAAAATTCATCCTTGTCTTAGGGAGAGAATGTTGCTTTGTATTCTATATCCTATTCAGGTCATGGCAGAGTGAACATCTGACCACTTTTTTCAGTGTATGCATGAAGTTTATACAGCCAGAGCTGTTACAAAAAATCCCCCCAAAACCTCCAACTACCTGGATCCTGGAAGAGGGGCTTTCTACTCCAAGGGGGTGCTTCTAATAGCTGGCTATTAAGAATTTCACTAAGGAGACGCCTGCACAGCCCAGGGGGCCAGCCCTGACAACTTCTAAGGTCCCTTCCCAATCTGGTGGTTTCTGAATAACAGGGCGCTTAGAACATGAGTGCTACTTACATATGAGGTTAGGAGTGAAAGGAATGTCTGCCCTGTGGCCTGCCCTGTCCTTTGTCCTGACTGATTCAGCATTTCTCAACCACTGGACTGCCTTTCCATGTGTAGTGCAAAGCTTTAATCATTATGTTAAAACAATTTTTTTGGTAATAACTGAGAAAAGAAGCCATTGCGTATTGTCTGTTGGATGGGACACTGAGTGGTTACCTGATCCAGGGCAGAGCAAGGCACACCTCTCCCTGCACTCCAAGGACACAATTCACGTAAATCCAAATTTTGTTAACTATAAATGTTGTGATTTAAAACATGGTAATTAAGTTTCATTCTGTGGGCAAAATTTGAAATAAGGCAAATTCCCCTAAATTGGGGGAAAAATAGCGCATGATGTAAAGAATGATTTCCAAACTGGAAAGAGGCTGGGATGAATCGTCTTCTGGGTTTACGCTGTTGATTCATGGCTGTACCTCTTTAGCAGGTACGGATCCTGACCATTTCCCTTGGTCAGGACTTGTCTTGGATCATGTATTAACTTCAGGAAATTTGTTCCTTGCATTGTCCTGTTAAGAGCTAAGAAAAAACATCAAGTCAACTCCAATGAAGTGTGTATTTTCTGGAACAGAGGAGGACTTGATCTCCAGAGCAGCTTGTTCCAATAGGAATGCAATGTAAACTATATACATAATTTTAACTTTTCTAGTAGCCATATTCAATGATGTTGAAAGAAATGGGAAATTCATTTTAATAACATATTTGACTTAATCCAATATATCCAGAATGTTTATTGTAACATGTAATCACTAGAAAAAAAGTGATTTTTGAGATATTTTATATTCTTTCTTTCATACTAAATTTTCAAAATCCTGTGTGTATATTACAATTATAGCACATCTCAATTCAGAATGGCCACATTTCAAAGGCTCAGTTTTGGATATGCTGAGTTTGACACGCCCAGGAAAGACATCCATGATGAAGATACAGCACCAGGGCTTTTCAACATGTTGGTCAGATAATCTTCACCTAGTGATGATGAAAGGAGAGAGTTCTCTGTATCCCTGTGGGTAACCGAGAATCTCTAAATCTCCTACAACGTTTCCAAATGCTTGAGTTTATTATTTTTTTGAAGAGGTAATAAGGTGTTTATTAAAAACTCATTTTCACCTGGAGGTAGTTAACATTGATAATTTAAAACCCAGCCCACTACAAAAAGGGGGAAGAGGAGGTTAAAAACTGTGCGGCTAATGGCTGATGTATTGGACAATGCAGGGCTATAATATGTATGGGGTGTGGTCAGAGCACTAAAGAAGTTTGCTTGGTGAGGGGCCTAGTTGCAGGGGTGGTTCCTTCTAAGAAACAGCATGATAACTGCCTCTTTTAATGATGCACTAAACTGTTCTCTGACGCTGGCGGCCATTGTACCGTAATTACTGCTCCCTTTATCTTAAGTCTTTTAATCCTGCCAAGTGGCCTGCCCTCAACCCCAGTATCCAACGGCATCTTCTCACACAAGACTGAGAACCGCTGGATATAATATTAGATAAGCCACAAGTCAGTTACCTACTTTTTAGCATAAATTTCCCATCTGTAGAATGGTGACAAGAAGATAAAATGAGGCAGCTGATGTGAGCGGTACAGTTTAAATTTTCATAATGGATGGTTACAGTTAAATTTCTTGGCTAGACTAATATGTGAATGTCTTTGTATAATTTTATATTTCACCCACCTTCAAAGCAGGTATTTGAACTTAAAGGCAAGGAAAAGCAAATCTAAACAAAGAAACAAAAAAACCCCAAATGAACTATATGTATTTGCTGAACCTCGAACAAACCAAATCTAATTTTTTAAAAAAATTTAACTGAGAATTAAATCAACCTCCCCAAAACAACAATAACAATAAAACAAAAGACCCAGCAAGTCCCTTCTAACTAGTCTGAAGTGTTTTTGGTCCCTCTTCCTTGCTGCCTGATCTCAGTCACAGATCCCAGTTCAGGTGCTCTGGACCCATCACAGGGCTCCTCCAAGGCATGAGAAACCGAAAGATGTGGCTCCGGGGGAGGCAGGGAGGCATCAGCCAAATAATCATTCCTGTCTTATGATGTGATGCAAATGCAGTGAGGCTTATCTGTTTACTTTATAGAATGGGCGAAAAAGGAATCATTCAAGAAGAACTTCCAAGCTACCAGGACAGGGCAATCTGTTCCCAATCAATTATCACAACATGTACAGGTACCCTGACTGAGGACTTGCTTAAAGGAAATTGCCCTGAGTGAGAATCCATTCAGAAGCCTGTTCCACTCTGTCCTGCTCAGAAGCAGATTATTTTCCTTCCATTTGAATGATAGGTTATTATTAAGTCCCTGAGAAAAGATGTGAGGCTACTGCATGTGGGTGTCATACAATATTTCATTCAATGCAGTTTAATGAAGAACAACCAAAATAGCTACGTTCAATCTTTGCTTACACAACCAATGGCACATCCAAGTGCTAAGTTCAAAGAACTAGTCTACCGTGCTCCAATGGAAAACCCGTGGGCTTCGGAGTGGGGTATACCTAGTACATATCCTGGTTTTCCTCCTGTACTGTATCTTAGTTTTTCCGTCAGTAAAATAGAGATAATCCTGGCTGCCCAACAAAAGATAAAATGAGGTCATACAAGTAACTTCTTGGCACACAGAAGGTGCTCAATAAATACTTCCCTTTCCAGTTGCCAAGCCAGGATTCCCCTCCCAAACTGATCTTTGAAGTAATTGCTGGATGTTTTTCAACTAGAACAGCAGGTGATGAATTTGTTGACCCTCTATAAATCATGACCAACTTTATTAGAGCAACCTGAGAAAGGCTTCCCACAGGCTGGTGGCCAGTAACCAAAGCACTGCCAAACATGAGGATTTTCTGCTCTTGTCCCTGAATAAATGGTTGGATACTATCAGCTCCCATGACTGTAATGTCAGTCTGCCCCTGATAGAGGCAGCCGATCAATCAGAAAATAATGAGAAATTAATGGGAGCTGTATGTGAAGATGTGTGTGTATTACTGTTTAATTCCTTGGAATAAAAATTCTACAACTAGAGTAGTTGGTTTAGCAGAGCCTGCATATTTAAAAGACTGTTAGAACATATTGTAAAAATGAGCTCAGGAATATTCCACCAGCAGTGGATAAAAGTGCCCCTTTCCTCGCAAGCTCATTAAAACCAAGAATTGACACTTTTCATGTTTATTAATATGAAACATGAAATGGTATAATGTTTAATTTGTAAGGTTTCATTGGACATTTTTTCCATGTGTTTATTGGCTGTGTTTCTTCTTTTTTGTTCATGTTTTTAGCCTCATACTCTTTGGAGGTTAGGTTTTTCCTTATTGGTTTATAAAAGATCTTGGTAATATAGATATATTAACTCTTTATTCTATTTGTAACAACTGTTTCCACCCCCTGCCCCAATGTGTTATTTGACTTTTAAGGTTTATTATTCTGTTTTTCAAAATTGTCTAAAAAGTAATGAGCCACCATTTATTCATCCAATAAACACCTGCTGAATGACAATTATATGCCAGGCTGTGTGCCAGACATTGGCATTGGAAGAGAAAAAAGCTCAAATCTCTGCCCTCTAAGAGATCATAGTCTAGAGGGGAGCAGACATTTTTTAAAGAGAGCTATCAACCCAGTGTAATAGTTACTATGGCCAAGGGAAGCACTAGCGTCCATGGGAACAGAGTAAGGGCATTCTAACCCAGTTGGGAGAGGAGGAGCAGAATGAGGGAAGACTTCATGGAGGTGGTGATATTAGAGCCTAGTATCAATGAGACACAGTAAGGAGGGCATTCCAGGAAGAGGCAAGACCACCAGTGAAGGTCCCAAGGCATTGAAGAGGCTCGATCTTTTCAGAGATTCCAAATAATTCAGTGACTAAAGAATGTAATATAATGGGGTAAGGGGAGGGTCATTCAAGGAGAGAGATTTGACAGCAATGAAGTTGGACAAATACACAAAGGCCAGGTCACGAAGGTCCCTGGACTTCAGGATAAGGAGCTTGAATGTCATCCTGAGGTCCTTGGGTTGCCACTGAAGGGTTTTGGGCAAGGAAGGGGCTGGGTCAGAATTAGGCATAAATGTTAAGGCATAGACTAGAAGCACAAATCCAGTAAGCAGGGGCAATGAACCAAGCCAAGAAGGAAAGTTGGTTTCCAATGGGGCAGGCAACTCTTCAATTTTTCTCTGGAATAAGATGATATTGGACCTCTTTGCATGCATAAGCCTTTTCTGGAAAGATTAGCTGCTTTTGCTAATAGCCTGAAATCAGATTCAAGAGGCATGAAAGGAAAGCCATCATCTCCATGTCCCTATTCAGCTGTTGTCAGCCAGGGAAGTTGCAGCCCTGGTTCCTGGGATTATTCATACTGGGGAGGCAGGAAGGAAGGGTGGTAAGGGAGTTGAGATCTGCTTTTCTGTTGGCTTCCATTCAGCAGGCTCTTTCCAAGCACCCTCTATATATACAAAGCCACAAGAGAGGAATAAGTTATGGGCCCTGCATACAGTACACGGATAAGAAAGCACAAAGTGTAAGATCAAAGTTGGCCTAAGCTTCCCACCGTACGAGATCCATACCATTAGACTCTAAGAACTAGGAAAAGTATCAAGGGGATTTTGGAGGTTGGCCCTAAATGGTGGGGTTACATTTCAGTTGTAAGAGGGACAGGAGAGAGAACGAAACATTTCAGGCAAAGGATGCGACTATTCAGCTTGAAAAAAGTATTCAGATGGAATGTGACACGGGAAGAAGTGTCATTTTCTTTTTCTTTTTTACTTTAAAAAATTTGTATGAGCTGATGGATGTTAACTGAATATCATGTGGTAGTCATTTCATGATATGTATAAGTCAGTCGTTATGCTGTATACCTTAAACATATACAGTGCTGTCTGTCAAGTATATCTCAATAAAACTGGAAATAAAAAAGCATCAATCCCTGGGCCGACGGCCCCAGAGGCGTTCTCAGCTGACCGTCAGCACCAACCTGCCCACCATGTGAGTGAACCATGTTGGAAGTGGATCCTCCAGCCTCAGCTGAGCTTCCCCGGCTGACACTGCCTGGAGCAGAGGTAAGCCTATCTGTCAAGTCCCCCAAATTGCAGACTCACGGGCAAAATAACTGATTGCTGTTGTTTTAAGCTGCTATATGTTCGAGTGGCCTGTCACATAGCAATAAATAAAGGGGACAGTCATCTACCAGAGGAGTGGCAAACTCTGGCTAGACAGCCTAATTTGGGCCATCCCCTGTTTTTGGAAATGAAATATTACAATGCCCATTTGCTCACCTATTGTCTGTTTTCCTGGTGTGACGGTGGAGTTGAGTAATTACGACAGAGACCCTCTGGCCCACAAAGCCTAAAATTTTTACTATCTGGCCCTCTACAGAGGAAGTTTGCTGACCCCTCATCTAGTGTATCAGAAAGAGGCCCAAGGAGAAGAAGGCATGGCTCAAAGCTGACATACGAGTTAGGGACAGAGTCAAGGCAAAACTTCAAGATTCCCTAATTCTCCCTCTGGGTTTATTAAGCACCTACTATAAAGTAAGCTTTGAGCTGTTAGTGTCCGGATGACAGGTGTCACAGCTGCTCCCCTAAAGCACACAAACACTGGGGAAGACAAGCAGGTAAAGAAAAAAGCATCTAGAAAAATCTACGGTAGAAGTGAGCACAGCGCATGAGAGCAGGGAGAGCAAGCACTCTTCATTCCTGCTGTGGTGACCAGAAGAGCTCCCGAGTGCCTTCACAGCACCTGGCCGTGCCATCAGTTCACAGCGTCTGAGTGGGGCTCACCTCACCTTGCGGCTCCAGGCCTGGCCACTGCGCTTGGCTTCGTTCTGGGAAGTCCAGAACCTGGCAATGAGATTCCACCCTCAGACTCTTGCTGGATCTTCTAGACAAGGAGGAACGGAGTGGCTAAGCTGGAAGCCTGACAAGCTGGGGCCATTGGTGACTATCTCTGTCCCCACACTGGCAGCCCCCAGAGAGGAAGGCAGAACCCGAAGCTGGAGAAAGGTTCCTTATGATATTGAATCCGATATAACTTGGAGCTCTTCCGTCAATAATAATAACTTTCCTTTTTTCCTTAAACCACATAGAGTGTCATTGTAATTAAACAATTCCAGCCGGTATCGGTTTTTTCCTAGGCAACCACCATGCCTCCCATGCCTGAACCCTTCTCCTCCCCTCCCCGTCTCAGCCGCCTGCTATCTGCATCCCAATCTTCCATCTAGGAATGCAAATTCAGAAACCACTGGTGTCAAAGGCATGTCTGAGAGGAGCGGAGCCAAGTTTGATAATGAAATCCTACGCGCTGTGTGAGCCATTCCGCGATTATTCGAAAACCCATTCAATGTTTTTCTCTAGTGATAATAAGTGCGCTGTTCTTGGTATTGTGTCTGTCACCAGCTCAATGAGAGTGATATTTCCACTCAGGATCTTCATAGACTCATGGCTCTGGAAACGATGCTTCTCAGAGGAGACTGGCAGCTCCACGCGACAGGTGTGTGTGAGTGAACGCGCTTGGAGCAGCTGGCGGCAGGCGATGGGCTGCCTTCCGAGGAACTGCTGCTGTCTGGTCCCCGATGTTTTCAGATTCCTGGCTTCAGAAGGCTTTTCCCTTCCCTTTGAAGTGGGGGCTGCCTCCTGGCATTGGCACCTCCAGGGTGGGCAGCAGGGCAGCTGGGAAGGAGGTGGTTGGCAGAACAATGGGTTGGCTCAGATCTTGGATCTCCAACGCCTGCTGCTTCAGAATTTCCTGGAGAGCTTTCTTCCAGTCCCCATTCCCTGCAAGATTCTGAGTCAGCAGGTCTGGGGCAAACACTCTTGATATTTTCTAAGCTCTTCGATTCTAAAGGGCAGCCATGTTGGATAATCTTAGGTATGAAATGTCCAGAAGTCAAGGTCCATCTCCTTTCTCTTTGAGGGCCTCCCATTAGTCCAAGGCAATACTTCTCCCAGCCTTTAAGGCCCCCCACCGGAACCCTCCCAGAGTAAACTTTATGCCATCAGATGCTGTTGGGAGCAACAGTAGAAACCACTGATGTAGTGCAACCCCATAACTTTGCATTAAATGAAACCAACTGAGAACCAGAGGGGCCATATGAGTTTCCCAAGATCACACAGCAAGTCCAGGGCTTAACTAGGGTGCAAACCAGGGAGGATGCACAGAGAAAGCTCCCCTGGGCCTGATCCCACACACTCAGAATTATGGATGGTGCGCTATCTTCTGATTAGCACCCTCAGCCTCTCAAAGCGGTCTCCGCAGCCTTCTACCCATCCTGATAAGTGAGAGGAAGCTGCCCACTGAGGGAGGGGAGCAGGGGGAAGGAGGTGCTCAGTTCCCCACTCCCAAGCACAAGCTTTGGGCTCTGCAGAGGCTGCTTGGAAATTGACAGGTAGCTCACTAGCATCTATATGTAAACTTCCCCCCTCTCTTCCAGGCTGGGGTGACTCTGGATGGTGGGTACCCACTCTGTCCCCACCCCACCTCCTTCCCTCCGCTCTGCCCCCAGTATTCCATACGCCCACACAACCACTCTCTTACAGTGGATGACCCCCTTATTAACATATGATCAGGCCAGACACAGACCTTCCAAATTCTTATTCTTGGCCATATAAATGATTTGCTATATTGTTTTGCCCCAGTGATCAGTCAGAACAAACTTCATGTCAACCAAACTGTGGTTTATGAAACTCTCCTTCTCCCAGGGCCCTGAGCTTTGGCCCATCCTCAGTGTGAGCCAGCATACAGCCCCTCCCTAGGGTCCTCCTGAGTTGGGCTGATATTCTGAGTTACTCTGTCCCACCATACCAGCCTTTTATCCTTCTTTCCACAGCTGGTTCTTTCTGGCTTTGATTACTTCTCTTCATCAAAGAAAACCTCTTGGCCTAACCCTTGAGCAGGTGCACATCTTATGGTGGAGGTTTCTCTCTACAGTGATTGTAGAGAGAAATAAATAAATTTCTTGCAATAAATCTTTCCAATAAAGTCTCTCTGTGTCTCAATCCAGACTTGTTTTTTATTTGACACTACAAAGTTGGTACAGGAGGGTGCAGTTCTCTGCTTTCACCTGATGTTTCTTGGGGATGAAATAAAAATTTGCATTACATTTAAGTTGTTCTCCAATAAATCAATTGCATTGGAACAAATTTACATCTTCAGAACAAGCATTAAAGCAGAAATAACTGCAGAGATCTGACCCAGACATTCTGAATCTCAGTGGTGGACACAGCTTATCCACGTGCCAGGGTCCCAGGTATGTGACAGTCCTTTTAGACTCACAGAAAGAGAGATTCTGGGTTTGTATTTTGGTAACACTTTGGAGCTTTTGCAAAAATCCATGATAATTCAACCGTCTCCCATCTTTACCCTTATCTCCAAGTAAAGCCTTTCTTCACAGGGCTTCCTCCTAGAATTGACCTCACGTTTATAAAAATCATAGAATTTCAAGGTAAGAATGGATTTAAAAATCACTTAGCCCAATGCCTTCATCTTACAAAGAAGGAAGATGATGTTGCTGACAGTGAGCTCCTCAGGGCAGGTTCTGGGCCAGATTTATATCTGACACCCTCATGCTTAGCTCAGGTCCTGGCAAGATTAGGTACTCAGGAGGAATCAAAATGAGTTACAAACCCGAAGGGAAGGTGGGGGGAAAGACAGTGATGCAGGCTGGCTTGCTTGGGGAGTTCTCTCAAATGATACCAACTGTCCAGAGGCTACTCTTCCTTCCAAAACCAACCAACAATTGTTCTCAGTCCCACCCTCTAGATGTTCCCTAAGCCACCAAAAATATAGAGGCATCTTTGGGCTCAGGGAAGACTGAATTGAACCTTTTCAATTTTTCTGGTTTGATTGTTTTTGCCCGTATCTCAGAAGATAATGTGGATTGTAAATGATCAGACCACATCCTCTAAAATGTGACTCCTCTGGGAGTTTTTAATCTATGCAAGACACAGACAAGTGCAGCAGGGAAAAATGAAAACATCTCAGCTTCATTAGAGAAAATGTATGAGCTTGCCGAGGGTCGCTATGGTGACCAAAAGACAGGAACTATTTGTAGATGCCAGTACCTGTAGAAGTTCTCAGGGAAGGGACAGAGCCACGTTTACCGACAACAAACTATGTGCCAGGCTGCCTGGCACACATTACTTTATTTAATTCTCATGAGTATCTGTGAGGTGGTTAGTATTATTCCGTTTTAGAACCGAGGAAAACAAGGCTCAGAGGCACTCAGCTGTATTTGCTGAAGACCACACAGAATTGATCTGAACTCAAGTCTGTGTGACCCTGAAGCCTCCACGAGCTGGATTTTTTAAGACTGTGAGGATCGCCATGCTTACGCTGACTCAGGTGGTGGAAACTGTTATAAAACGGAACAGAGACCTACGCCCACCCAGGGGAGCATGTCAGTGGGGGTGCCAGGGTCCAGCTCATCTGTTGCCGTTTCCTTTTTCCTACTTTAGCTCCTTCCTTCTCCGTTCCCTGAGAAAAAGAATCAGGTTGCTTTGCTTAATCATAACCATGCACGGAGCGGAGTTCTGGCCCACCATGGGTGGCTGTCTTGGGTCAAGGCTCAATCCTTATCTAACCAGCTGAGCCTGGTGGTGAGTGTGGGTTCCCTGGGAAGCAGACCCTGAAGCAAGTTCTTATGTGGAAGGTGCAGGGCAGGCTGGTAGGAGCGTATACAAGTGACCCCAAAAAGGGGCAATGCATTATTAAGCCAGTGGGAGAGGAGAGTTAAATCCAGAAACCCAGCACAAAACATGCCTCAGAATTATCCCACCCAAAGGTCGAGGGAACAGAGGTATTTTTATGCCAACTCCCTAGTGTCACGGGTTTAGGGCTGCTCCTTGGCAAGTGCTCCCAGTCCCTTTCAGCTGGATCTGTACCTGAAAAAAGCAACCTTCCTCAATTCTCAGGGGGAAAAAAAAAGCCTTCAGTCTGAGAAATTCAGATACTGGCAGCTGGAAATGGGCTGGAGTCCGCTAAGAGGTCACAGGGAACTGAGTGGAGCAATGACAGCTTCTACCACACTAGAGTTGCAGGGTCACAAGAGCAAAAGCACGGTGACCTTTTTGCAAAGATCAGCCTCTGGCCACTTGGTTCATAAGTGAGCTGAGAGAGTGGCGGACACCAAGTGGGATCTAGAGTCTTCTTGTAGGCAATGGCCTCTCACTCCTTTCAGAAGACCAAACTGTTTTCCCAACAGAGTCTGTAATAATAACAGGCTAACATCTCATGCATTCACTGATTCCTCTCAACATCCTTGTAGGGTAGGCACGATTATTTTCATTTTACAGAAGAGAAAACTGAGGCTAAGATAACAGTGACAATAATATCTATAATATCTTTTTCAAAAGGTTGTTGTAAGTGCTCAAAGAAAGTTGTGATGATGACAATTTACCTAGAAGGTAATAGTATATTGTTCCTGGTAGATTTATGCATCCTGCAGTCCAGTGCCTCACAAAGTGCTGTGCACATAGAAGATGCTCAATGAATGATGTGTTCAGCTGAACTGAATCCATCCTTGTTGTATGGCACATAAGTGCCAAGATTATAGTTTCCACAAATTCTGGTTTATGAATTTATTTGTCTGAAAGAGCTCGTCAAAGACAAAACACAGACTAATTAAGGGGATGACTTTATTCAGACTACTGCAACAGGGAGAGCCAACCAGATGTGAAGGATCAAAATGTCTCGGCAGAGTGGTTTTATCTTTGACTTTCATAGGAAGGTTAGACAAGTTATAGGTGGGATGCTGCAGAGTTGGAATTGTTCTGCAATCAGAGGAAGTCTGAGCCAGCTGATCAGGAAGTGTTTACCTTCATTGTCTGGCTAGTTTCACAGGGACAAACAATTTTAATCTTAATCACTCGGGAGACAGAGAGCAGGAAGTTGGAGGGGATAATCTGTGTTTGGTCTCACCACAGGTGTACAAGAGAGTTGTCTGTGAATTTGTGTGAGTTACGGTAACTGGTGGACAGAGAGTCTTTTCTCAATTATGTGGGGAGGAGTGGATTTTTTTTGTGTAAGTCATTTCCAGAAACACAAAAGTGTAGATTTTGGAAAACAAAGCTTATGGGGATTTCTGAACTGTTTGCCGTTTTCCAGGAGCACAGGACTCAGATAAAAATCTAACACCGTCAATCTCATTAATGAAATAAAATTCATATTTTATGGCAAGACAAGAAAAATTTAAACATAAAAATTTCCCCTACCCATTTGGACCTCCTCTCTCCACTTCAGCTTGTATTGTGCACTTGCATTAGCCAGACCGCCGAGGGAGAGAACCTTCCTTCTTAATCTTGTAAAAGGTCATGATGACCCATCACTCACCTGTACTTGCAGAGCTGCATTGTGGAAAATGTCAATACGTCATCTGACCTATAACCTTTTTCCTCAAAAAACATACACAACAGTGGTTTGACCTCTGAAGGACAGAACAGTCCTCAGAGCTTTCTGAAAGACTGTCTCCCGGGGTTACAATCCTCAAGCTGGCTCGAGTAAAACTTTCTATTTCTTTCGTAGATTGACTCTCAAATTTTTTGTCGACATCATGAAAATAGGATAAAAATTAACTACATTTGACTACATATTAAGCCTCATTTATTTAAAAAAATAAAAACAAAAACTACTCATACACATGCATACAGATACAGCAAGAGCAGTCTTTTCAGAAGACACATCATTGTCCCTGAGCTGCTGGCTTCCCACTGCTTTTAAGATAAAGGTCAAAGTCCTCAGCAAGGCCTCCAAGCCCCACCTGGTCTGGCCTCATCTCAGACCCTCTACCCCTCCCTCTGTGCACTCCAGCCTCACTGTTCTTTATGGAATATTCCATGCTCTCTCTTGCCTTCGCACTCTTCTTCAAGCTGTGTTCTCTGCCTCAAAAGCTCTCCACTCATCTTGACCTTGAACCCTACGCAGGACAGACACCTCAATCTTGCCTGGTTACCTCTTCCTCTACAACCAGATCAGGTTCCTTTGTTAAAAATCCCTGAAGACCCCTCAACCACCAGAAAGTTAAGCTTCAACAAACAGTTCAAGGCTACTTCTCTTCATTTGAATGTCTTCTAGAATGCGTAAAAAAGTAATAAATAAATGTATCTTCCATGCTACACGTACAATAAGAACAGATAGCTAAGTTCTTATAAATTGGGAGTACATTCTAAACTAGTTACATATGTTAACTAATTTAATCCTCATTATAACCCTAGTATACTATTAACTTCATATGAACAACTTGAAGCTCACAGAGATTAAGTAATTTGCTCAAGGTCACCTAGCAAGTATGACAGGGCTGGGACCTGAACCCTCCAGTTTCCTAAGCCCAGGCAGTGAGAGAAACCCATTTCCTTAGTCACTGCTGACCTGGGGTCTGGAAAGATTGCTGTTTCTCCTTCACCTTGTTTCAGGCTTGTGTCCAAATAGCTCCACCTCAGAAGGGGCACATTATTTCCTAGACTTGCTAATACCTTCCCTCATCAGAGGAACAGGGTCTGGGACCCACTCTGTATCTTTCAGATGACTTGGCTAACCTTTGCTCTGGCCTACTGGCTCAAGACTTCAAGGCTTCCCCTGGAGGGCAATGCTTCACCCTCATTTCCTAGCTATTGAGGGACACCTCCCCAAGGCACCTAAGTTCTGACAACAAACACCCACTCAGATAATCAGAAAATCCAAACCAGTCTGGAAAATTCAGAGGACAGATTGTCCAGTATTTCTTTCTTTACACAATAAACTTTTGAAAGGCTGCAAGAAAAAAAATGGGGAATTGGTAGATATTTAGATGCTTCAAGGAAGCTGGCTGTTAGAGAAACCCTGAAGTGAAGGCTTTTGTTAAGTGGAGGAGCAGATTTGTAAATCAAACAATCATTCCCTGACCAGATGAGAACAACAGCTTCCATTTCCCAGCACTTACTATAGACTAGAAACTGGGCAAGTCGTCACAACCATCATTGCTCTCTTTTCATAACAGCTTTACTGTGACATAATTCACATACTGAACCATTCACTCTTTTCAAATGTACAATTTGGTGTTTTAAATGTATTTACAAGGGTTTGCAACCCTCATCATCTTATTCCAGAACATTTCTAAGATCCCCAAAAGAAACTGATACCAGTTAGCAGTCCTTCTTCATCCCCTCTCCCTCCAGTCCTGCTGGCCACTGTAGAGGAGTGAAACTTGCCACCCCAAAATGTCTCTTTGGTGTGCAGATTATTTTGAACTGAAAATAATCAAGGCCCAAAAGACTCAGGAAGAAATGCTGACCTTCCCCCTAAGAATTTAGGGGGCCTGTTCCTGGAATAGAGCTATCACCAGAGTTAATTTGCAAATAAGATGGGCTAGGTGTGGTGGGGGAAGACTCTGGTTAGAGACCAGAGTCTACTCTGTGTCCCATTATCTCTGCCATGGTCAGCAAACATTTATTCACCAAACATTTGCTTTTCCATCTTCATGTTAATTGCCTTCCCCCTCTTGGAAGTCCCAAACCCCTATCCCCAACATTCTCTTTTGTCTTCAGCTGAAGACAGTATTTAAGGTGAAGATTTCAGCCATTTTGGTGAGTTACTCAGTTTTCCTGGGTCTCTCCTGGATACATGTATGAAATAAAATTCGCATTTTATGGCAAGACAAGAAAAATGTTAACATTAAAAAAATTTCTTGTCTGCCCTTTGGCTTCCTCTCTCCCTCCTCACTGTGCATGGTGTACCTACATTATGCATCAACCAAAACATCCCCATCAGCAGGTAATACCTGCTCAACCATAAATAACAACTTTTCCCTAGCATCAACAAGACAACTCCTCAAAAGATAACATTCCTTCCTGAGCTTGTTAGAGGTCACATGACCCACTAGGATGCCGCTTAGATCTGGATTATGTAAACTGTCAATAATATGTCATCTGATGTACAGCCCTGTGTCTCCAAAAACATAAAACCATGCCTTGATTTTTAACCAGTGGAACAGTTCTGAGAGCTTTCTGAGATGCTTTTCCTGGGTTATAATCCTCAAATTTGGCTCAAATAAAATTTTCCATTTCTTTCTTAGATTCACTGATTAATTTTTCATCAACACTTAGAACTGTATATTGTCCTCCACAGATTGAATGAATTATGTTTTCTCAAAACACCAAAAATGACAAATTTTCCCAAGAAATCATTAACTGGACTTAGAAGTCCCAGAGACCAGTCAAGTATCAGTTCTTAAAACAGGAAAGGATAGGAAAGTCAGATTTCAGCCTTCTTTTCAACCCCATCCCTAACCTCATCAAATGAAAACGTCCTGTTGGGCAGGAATCCAGCTCCTCCTGGAGTAGAGATACTTCCACAAAAACGTTTTGATGTCGCTTATATGTGGAATCTTAAAAAAAAAAGACAAATGGACTTATTTACAAAGACTCACAGACATAGAGAAGAGACTCGTGATTACCAGAGGGTAAAAGGGGTGGGAAGGGATAAATTGGGAGTTTGAAATGTGCACCTCCAGGGAAGTGATGGGAAATGTTAGGTATCTTGATTGTGGCAGTGGTTTCATAGATGTACACATCTATCAAAATTCATCAAATTGTACAACTCACATATGTGTAGTTTACTGTACAGAAATCATACTGCCAATAAAGTTGTTTTAAAAAATTAAAACTAAAAAAAAATTCCAACATCATTCCATGTTTTGGTTTTGGTGAATTCTGTAAGATCATCTGGTCCTTTCCACTGCCCAGAAATTCTTACAGAAGAGCACAGTGGGTCAGATGTTCCACTCTGCAGACCTGAGTGATTCAGATGCCCCATCTGACAGATAGTAGGGGTGTGACTTTGGGCAAGTTGCTTAAACTTTCTGAGCTTCAGTTTTGTCAGCGATAGAATGGGGTTAATAACTTTACTTCTAAGTTACCAACAGGAGTTGTGTAGTGTTTAGGACACAGCTTGTCATATTGTAAACTCAACCACTGGCTTCCTACTGCCTCATTTGTGATGGGATATGTCTCTATGCCAAGTTGCTCCCCCTAAATCCACACATGTGGGTCCTTCTCCTGTAATCACCCTCCATCCCCATCAGCCCCCACTATCCTTTCCTCACCAATTTCTCATTCTTCTGATCTCATTTTAAATGACACTTCCTTGGGAGAGTCTTCACAGACACCTTCACAACCTGCATTTTTCCTTCATTACTTTATCGCAGTCTGTAATTTTCTATTTATTTTAGTTAACCTGCTTTTGTTCATAAACTCTGCGCTCCACCAGGGATCTTGCTGGTCTTGGTTTCTGCTGTAGCCTCAGTATCAACAGTTGTCTAGGATCGTGGCAAGCATTCATTAAATGCTTAGGGAAAACAGTCTAATCCTTTCCTGAACTAGAGTTCAGAGAGGGAAAGCATCCTTTCCCAAATCACACAGCATATTAGCGGCAGACTTGAACACAAGTCTCCCTATTCCCAATTCCAATTCCATCCCAAGAGCCTGCCAAGAAGTATAATCCTTAATATATTTTGAGTGCCGGGGAAAATTCTACAAAGGAGGGGAGTAAAGCAGTGTGCAGAAAAGGAGAGTGATTAGACTTGGCCCCTCCTCTCTGGACCTGAATCAGAGCTTAATTGTAAAGGGAGGGATTACGGCAACGACAACGTACCAGAGCGCCCACAAGGTCTCAACCAGAGAAAAGACAGGCGTTGCAAGAGTCTTCGGCTGTGAAAACAGAAGGACGCGAAGACAAATCCTGCGCAGGCGCAGTCAAAGCCCTCCGCTCTCAGTCCTCCGCCCTTCCCTGCCCCGCCCCTTCCCGGCGGAGTCACAAGACGCCGAGCGCAGTCAGCTGACGCAGGCTCGCGGCGGTCACGTGACGGTGGGCGGGACGCCGGGAGGCGGGCGCAGGCGCAGGTCTTGGGCGGCTGGGTCAGCTGACCCCAGGGGGCAATCAAGCCGATTTAGGCCGCTTTCCGCTGCCTCGGAGTAGCGGCCGCCATGGCTAGTCAGTCGCAGGGCATCCAGCAGCTGCTCCAGGCCGAGAAGCGGGCCGCCGAGAAGGTGTCGGAGGCCCGCAAGCGTGAGTTTCGGGGTGGGGTTGCTAGGCGTGACGCGAGTTCAGGGATTATGCCCAGGCCGCGGTGGGTGGTAGCTCGGTGAGGCCTGAAAGACTGTGGACAGGAGGGGTGGTTACAGTCGCAGAAGCTTGTGTGACTCGTTACTCCCTGGAGCCGAGGTTCTGGAAGGCTTGTAGGTCGCCTAGAAGCTGCGATGTGGGATAGTAGATTGGACGTGGAGACAATAGGTGGACGTCGTTCTTGAGGCCTGGGAGGCGGGTAAAATGGGCTATCCGAATGGAAATCGTTGTCTTTCCCGCTCCCACTTGCTCCTTTGAGGTCTTCCGTCTCAGTGAAAGGAGCCACCGTCTGTACTGTTGCTTAGTCTAGAAAGAGTCCTCTTCGCCACGTCTCAGACCCTCTCTCGTTCGCCATGTTTGGTCAGTCCCCAAGGTTTATCTGTTCACTTTTCCTCCATCTCTGCAGTCAGTACCTTAGTCCAGGACGCCAAATTCTTTGAGGCTCCTAATTTAATTCCTTAATTTTTTTTAATGTGGGTAATATGTGCCAGAGGCAGTACTCGGTACATCATTGCGGTATTCAAAGCCCCAGTGAAAGAAGCAAATATTGTGTGGATTAATTGCAGGTGAGAGAAGGGTTGGCTTTGAGAAATGTGAGATTGCCAAAGAGCTTTACAGGTGGATCAAATCTAGATTGGTGAGTGGGAGAACGGTTCCTCTTATCCACTCCATTCTCCTCCCCGCAGTCAGAGTCATTCCTCTCTCAAATGCAACTATGACTTCCCCATTTCCATTAAAGTCAACGAAAGTTTAGTGTCTGCAGAATAAAGCCTAAATTCCTTAAGAGAGTGTAGGAGGTGCTTTGGGGTCAGGCTCCGGCTTTCTTTTCTAGTCTCACTTTTTTTTAGGTACTGTCTTCCAGACATAGTGATTTCACCTGCAAGCCTTTGCACAGCTGGTTCCTCTGACTGGAGGAGCCTTTTCCTAGTTTACTCTTTGTCTTCTAACCTTAGTCTTCATTCAGTTAGACAGTAGTTCTTCCAGGAACTCTTTCCTGATTTAGTCTGTTACCCTCAGACTAGGCTAGGAGTCCATCCTAAGTGTTTGTTTCTGTCATCACAGTGCAGTAACCTGTTTTGTTTTTTCATATGGCTCAGTCACTAGACTAAGCTCCTGGGCTGTATCATACTAGTTTTACATATTCAGTTTCCCATCTGGTGAGATAGATGTTTTTATTCCTATTTTATAGATGGGAAAATTGAGGCTCAGGGAAAAATGATATGAACATACCCTGGGAAACAGCATAGCTAGGGTAGGATACCAAAAACTATTAATCTTAGTAATTTCTTGGTGTTTCTTCGAGTATAGGATGTATACTCTTAATCCCATATTCAAGTAGGTTTCAAGCATGGCTCTTGTACTTTATAATTAGGGGTTTTGTGGTACTCTGTATTTCATTAGAAAAGCTTGCTTTGAAGGAGCTGGAGATGGGAACAAGTCTCCTATTCTTGCTCTGGTGACTGTAAAGTTCTTTGTTCCTCATGGAGTATTTCTGATCATACCCTTGATACAGTATTTCCAGAGTGACTTCTCAGAGTTTGTCCTGTGATGGCTCATCAGCAACAGAAGTTGTCTGTTGGGAAGCGTGTGACAATATTTGAGGGAAGTGCAGGAACAAATACTTGGCCTGTGGTTAAGAATGATTCTGAGGGCCTTGGAGGTATGGGTCATGTTTCACACCTTCCTTTATCCCATCAGGCCTTGTGCAGGAGCTTGTATATCTCAGGTAGCTATTATACATTGACTGAAAGAATTTGTTTTAAAGGAGTGAGTTTATGGCTAATGTACATCTCAGAATTTGCCATAGTTGGAAACAGAAGTATTGAGAAGACCTACAATTTGAAAAAGTTAATTGCCTGTCTTAATCTGTAATTATCGTTGACTTGCCCAGTTTGAAATTGGGAAGGGGTAGTGCATGATGTGGTAAAATGGTCCTACCCTAGTTTTTTTCATGAAATCATTGCCTGAACCATAAAATTAAAAAAAAAATTGTAGTTTGTATCATTGGAGTGAAACCAAATGCTGGCCTCCACATGTAAGTCTTATAATAAAATAAGATTTTAAAAAAGATTTCCTGTTCAAATACTTATTTTTGATTTTCAGAGAAGTCAATCAAAATTGAACTTTGAAGATGTTTGCTGACAGGCAGAGAATGGTTTATCTTAAGTAATTCAGGGAGCCATCGGAATTGGAAGTGATAAGGACAGTGGAATTGTGAAATTATTTAGAGCTACTGCATGATGTTTGGGCCATGTTATTTGCTGGTTTGGAAAAGAACCTTGGCTTTGGAATATGGCTTTGAATATATGGCTGATGAGAACACCATGTGAAGCATTAGGGTAGAGGTTGGCTGGAGCAGACAGCAGGAGGCCCTAAATAGTACTGGAGTAAATATTTACTTGCAGAAATTGTCCTTGGGTTGCTTGGATGCCTGTTGATTGATGTTAAACTAGCCTCATGGAGTATTGATGTCATAGGGTCATCACCAGTCCAAAATCCTGTTGTTAATCAGGATGTGGGAGGTTAAATTCAGTCTCATTCATCTACGTGGGCTGAATGGGATTTGAGCAGATACAGTGAATTCCAACACAGCTTGCTTTTAGGTGCATGAAGTCTTTTACTCTGAATTAAATAAATGCTCAGACTGATTATCTAGGACCTGCTCCCATCTCCTTCCCCTTTGGATACCTGAGAAGTTTGGTGAACAGAAACTTGTTGGTTGGTCTTGTGGTCTGTTTTCGTAACAGGCTCTGATAGAACCTAGAGAATTTTTCCAGCTGTATGTTAAACGAGGTTCTTCTAGAAACCAGAGCCTCTGTATTTCCTCACTTCTTAGATGTTTGTCCAGTGCTCTCCATTCAGGATTCTTTCCCAGGACCACTTCCATTGCTTATTTCCTTGTGCACAGGCATGGTTTTTCATTTCCAGTATTGCATCATCTGTTTCATTAGTTACAGTTTAGCTTGATGTCCCTTGGGAGCAAATTAGCCTCCTTGCTAAGCTTATGAGCAGAGCTTCAATTGTAATGAGCTGCATAGTTGTTTACTTCTCAGGAAGAGAAAGAATTCCTCAGATGGCTAATGTCACCCATTTTATGTGGGTTCTTAGTAGTTGAGATTGAGAGAATATTCTGAAACATTGCAAAATTTTTTCCATCATTTTTACGGTCTGTAGTTAGAGAGGCAGTCCTTTTTATCTAGTCACTTCTAGTTAAGTACAGGAGGCAAGAACCTGTACTGTTAGCTCTGAATTCCCTCTTTCCCATGCATGTCTCTTGAGACTGTATCTTTAAACTTTTTTCTTTGTTTATTGTTAGAATTCACCATCTCAGTCTCTGCTTTCTTTTCTTGTCACTTAACCACTTCCTGATGTAGCTGTTTCCTTTGAAAACAGGAAAGAACCGGAGGCTGAAGCAGGCCAAAGAAGAAGCCCAGGCTGAAATTGAACAGTACCGCCTGCAGAGGGAGAAGGAGTTCAAGGCCAAGGAGGCTGCGGTGGGCCTGGCTTATTTTCAGTGCTGCCTTAGTTTCCTGAGGTTTCCTTCTCCTGCCCTTCCCCTTTGGCTCACAGAATATCTGGCATAGCTCAGCTGTTCTGATTCTGGTTGAAATTTGAAAATTTGGTTATTGGATACTTAGGCTGAATCTCATAGGGGTGATCAGTTTTTGTTTTTGGCTTTTAAAAATTTTTTTCTTTTCTCTTCTTTTTTCTATTAGTGGAGGTACTCAGGATTGAACCCAGAACCTCATGCATGCTAAACATGTGCTCTTCCACTGAGCTATACTGCCCCCTGGCCCCTCCTCTCCCCAGGGTGATCAGTTTTTAACTAACATTGAATTCTAGTCTACACTTACTCTGTTAAATTATTAAATTATTAATAGATATCATTATAAAGTATAATCATATATAAGGAATGTAATATTTAATATATATGTTAAATATAGATATTATTAAATACCTGTTGTACAGTTCCTGTATGCCAGGTCCTATGCCAGATGCTAGGAGATCAGCTACGAACAGAAATGGACATGGTCCTCGTGGAGCTTAGCTTACGGTCTGGTGGTCAGGGACACTTAGTAATAAAATGTAAGTCATGCAAATGGACAGCTGATGAGGGCTGTGATGGTCGTAAGCATAAATCAGGTGGAGCCCCACTTTAATATAGATAGACTCTTACCAGTGGATAGGCTAGAGCACAGTGCATAAGATGCATATAATAACAGTACAAAAACAGATCACAGAAAGTACAGAGGGAAATTCTGGAAAGGAGAAAGATTGGAAGAGGCTTCATAGAGAAAAGAACCTTTATCAGGACTCTTGGATACGGATAACAGAAGACTGGAATTTATTGAACTATATGATTAGAAACCCAGGTGAAGACTTCACTATTTTGACCTAGGAGCTTAGATAATACTTTCAGGACTGTTTCCCTCTCTCATTCCTGCCTTAGCCTTGTGGGCTTCACTCTCAAGTTCTATATTGTGGCCTCCATTAGTTCCAGGCACACCCCCCACCAGGGCCAACAGTGGTTAAAGGCTCACGCCTCCCTCTTAGCAGTAAGTAGCAAAAGGTTCATTCCTCTTTGCACTGGACAGTGACAGTGCTGTTCAAACTTAAAATGGGTCTCTGACTCAAACTGGGCAGACCGGTGCTGTAAAATGTCAGACTGCCCACAAGACAGTGTAGAAATAGTTTTGTCAGGGCAGCCATCTCATCCTGTTTTTACATCTGTGCTGCAGCTGCTTGGGGAGACAGTCTCGATAATGACTGCAAGCATGAGCTCTGAGTTTTTCTAGGAGCGTTGCGTTGTACCCTCTTCACTTGTGGGACAGCGTCTTGGGCTTGCATACAGTGTACATATTCAAAGAACAGAGGTAGTGCCCCTCCCCACCCCCACTGAGTAGGGGTTATGGACTTTTACAAATATGAATGAGCAACTGAGACAGCCATTATGAAGTGCTCCAGGTATTCCTGTAGTGTGAACAGTGATAGTATGAGGAGCCCTGGGTTTGAACCTTTGCCTGTTCACTTGGCCCTCTGAGCCCTGGTTTCCTCATCTGTGGAAAGGGGAGTGAGAGCCTCCAAATAGGTTATGGATGAATAGGTAACAGGTCACATGAGAGAACGCTCTGAACTAATGTACCCAGATACGAAGAAGGGATATAGTTCACATACGTAATGAGGCGGCAGCAGGTTAGGCAATGAAAAGGGTCAGACACAAAGTGATGCCTTAAGAAGCAGATAGGTCACATTCTAATAAAGTAGGCACACCAGTTAACAATGAGAAGACAGTAGACAGTAAAAGAAAATTTATGCATCAGTGTATGTTAAATTGTAAATGGAAACTGAAACGCTAAGACAAGCATGTGCCAAAACTTCAAGCAATAACATGGCAAAAAATAAAATAAAAATTTAAAAAAATTTTTTAAAAGGTTTGCAGTACTAAATATTAAAAAATAATAATAATAAGTAACACCGGGCAACAATGAGAGGATAGGTTGCTTCTCACCCAGACCTATAATCCTCCTCAGAAACAGTCACTGTTGTGCCTTCTTCTAGAATATTTATATTTGAAAGAACAGGTGTCGTGTATTCATATACCAGTGAACCCACTGCTGAACTTAAGAGCTAAAATGTTAACCAATAATAGTGAGACTGTATATTCCTCCTAAATTGCTTCTTCCTTGTGTTTATTATTTTTTAAGAGCTTTTTTTCCTCCCCAACACCATATATCTCCTCTTTTAAAACTGCACAAGAAGACTTATTACTAGCCACCAGGCCTCAGTTGTTGGGCCTTTAGGTTCATTCCAGCCTGTGGTTAAGGCTGCACATTAGACTCCATAGACAGATGGGACTGTGTCACCCTCTGGGATAATTTCCTAGCAGTGGCAGTGCTGTGCAGTTTACCTTGGATAGATGTTGAAAGGCTACCGAAGTGGTTGTATCACCTTATGTTCCCCTTAACAGTGGGAGCGCCCACTTCTCACTGGCTCCTCGGTCATGATGTTACATTGCCTACTGCTGGTAATTTATATTCATGATGAGTCGGGTTTCTTCAAAAATAAGGAAGTTGCTTATTAAACGGTGTTCCTGGCCAACGGGAGCACCATCCTGATGTTCCCGTCTGTCATTGCTCCCCGGCTCCAGGCTCTGGGATCCCACGGCAGCTGCAGCACTGAGGTGGAGAAGGACACCCAGGAGAAGATGACCATCCTCCAGACCTACTTCCGGCAGAACAGGGATGAAGTCTTGGATAAACTCTTGGCCTTTGTCTGCGACATCCGGCCCGAAATCCACGAAAACTACCGCATAAATGGATAGGGGAGGAACGAAGACATGCCCGTTCCATGGCTGGCGTTTTAGATGCCTTCATGGAATGGGAAGCTTTAGCAGGGCTTGAGTTATATTCTTGTGAAAAGGCATTAAATTATTTCTGTATATTACGTAGTAGGTTCCTTCACTTTTTGCGGAATAGCAGATCTAGCTTCTTCATACAAACTTAGAGCTTATCCAAAGATTTTTATCTTTTTACCTCATATTTCTTAGCAATTTAATGCATATACGTTGTTTTCTTATGCCTTTTCGCTCAAGCAGCATATATATCAATACTGAATTTTTCTTTCTTAGATATAGTTAAACTTTTTTTTTTTTCTTAAGAAAGAAAGGGATTAAAATTTTTTTTTCCCTAAAGCTTTCTTGAAGGTCAGGGGCTTTATCTATGAAAAAGTAGTAAATAGTTACTTGTAATCTACATGAATCAGCAGCCAGCCTTAAAATAGTCCTTTCCGGCTAAGGGTTAGAACAATGAGTACTAGTATAATTGTTCGGGCTGCTTTCAGTGTCTCTTAATCAAAATTTCTAGATGATAGAATTCAAGAACTTGTCACGTGTTATTACTTGGTGTGCTGATACTTATTTAAAAGTAAAGACTGTCATACGCTTTCCTCTCCCTCTGGTTTATCTTTTTTTGATGATGCAAAATTCACTTTGAACCCAGATGTTCTGGAGAATTTCACTTAGGAAAATTAAATTAGCACATGTATTCCTTACACATATTTAGAAAATATTCACGGCCTGTCTCGCTCCCTCTTCTTCAGAGACGGCCTGCACTCAGTCTATGGAGTTTGTATCTATTTTTACTTTAATGTGAGCACCCAACCCCCACACCTCATGGCCTGTCTTTCGCCTTCTGAAACAGCCTACACTCAATACAGTATGTGTCTCTAAATCTACCTTACTCAAAAAAAAAATTCACGGTATGCATCTTCACAGGAAGGAAATCACTTGTGATTTCACCCTACAGCTGTTTTGAAAAACAATAGACAGCTAGTAAGTCTGAAGTTTGCCTTTTCTCTAGAGCGCTCTGTCCTGGGACAGCCTTGGGTACAGTATCAGGCACAGTTCCTTCCCAGTGGGCTAAGTGCTCTGTGTGGTGCCTGTAGTACCTTCGTACCAGCACTTAAGCATTAAATGCCCTCTGATCCTCTGTTAGCTGAAAGTCTTTGATTGCAAGATAATTTCTGTAGGTAGAAATAATTGAAAGGGGACATTATGGGATTTCCTTGCTTGTCCTGAAACAGCGAGAGAATTAGATGACCTTTAAAAAAAGTAGTGTATTTTATGTGAGTGAGAAAGGGTTGATCTCGGGCCACTTCTGTTTCTAGTTACTGTTCCTTTTTATAGAATTCCTCAAAAGAATTTTCTGTATGAGCTTTTCTATTTTTTACTGTTAAAGCAGCCCAGTCAGGCTGGCCACGTCATGGAAACTGCTTGTCACGGTCACCAGTGATAACCAGATAGGTCCAGTCCTCCTCTGCCTGACCTTCAGTGCTGTTGGACGGGCTGGACTGTTCCCTTCTTGAGCCACTCTCCACGTCCCTTCTGCAGTGACGTGCTGCCTCAGTTCTCAGTCTCTTGCTGGTTCCTCATCTTCCCAAGATTTGTTCTTGGATGTCTCCACATCACTCCCTTGTTGAGACCATGTATGTTTCATGGCTTTAACAGCATCAGTGTTGAAGAACCCAGATTTCTGTCTCCAACTTACATCTCCTAAACTCATTTCTTAGATTGCTTATTTAATGTTTGGATTTAACTTACGGCGTTGCTAAGTGTGGTGATGCCAAGCCTGACTATTGCAGGTACAGATTTCCCAAACTGGAGGACCATGAGGAGGAACACCTGTGTTCACCCAGAGTCTATAACTTGGTGGCCACTAGTGTTTTCATCCTGGATTAATAGGGTTGTACGCAGTTTGACTGACTTTTCTAGCCAACCAGCTGAATCTTGCTAATGTTGCAGAAGCAACAGAAGGAAGTATTTCAAAGGGGGATATGATCTAGGGTCAGCTGAGAGGACAAAGTCAGATCTGGAAAGAGCTTGGTAACCTGGGAGACAGGAACCTAAATTGTTTTGGCTGTAAAGGGTTCAGAAGGGAGAGGCCTCAGTGGTTGATGGACGGGGTGGTCTGAGGGAGGTGATCATGCCTTTAAGTGCTGGTAGGGAAGGGAATAGAGGGAGTGAGACGGGAGAAAGGCATTCTAGGTGGGGTGAGATCCTCGAGTGGTCCATGAAGTCCAGGGTACAGGTGGTGGAGGGATTAATTCTGTGGTGGTCAACTTTGGCTATCCCCAGTGAAAATGGTGGCTGCTCAGGCCCCTACCAGGCCAGTGGAATCAGTCTCTCGAGTGGGGTCAGGATGAAGTTTTTTTTTTAATTTTCCTTGATGAGATTCCATTGTGGCCTGATGTGAGAAATTAGCACCTGGTAGGTTCTTTGACCACTAAGACATGCAGGTGTGTTGGTTCTGATGTGGAATGAACCTCGGCATAACACTTATAACGCAGAACAGTGTGTGATTTGTCCCCTTTGGGCATAAAAAGATAAACACATGCTTGTGCTTCTAAATGCAGCACGTACATGGAAGACAGAATACACTGGTGGTAACAGTGATCATCTCAGAAGAGGTCTGGGCTGTGGTGGGAAGGTTAGTTTTCGTACACTTAATCTATAGGGATGTTCAGCAGTGTCCTTGGCCTCTACCCATTAGATGCCAGTAGTACCCCTTTGGCAGTTGTGACAACCAAAAATACCTTCATTGTCTGATGTTCCCTGGGGGCCCAGATCACCCCCAGTTGAGAACCACTGTTCTACAGCTACAACAGGATTTTATTAAAAGTATCACACATGATTCCTGGAACATTCCAGTGCTCAACAAATGTCTCCCAATTTTCTAAAATTTGCCTGTCCCTTTCTCATCCTAATCATCCTTGATTACAAGTCTGATAATAGCTGTTATTGGTCAGGATAGGATACACTCTGGAGTCTTAGTGGCTTAATACAACAAAGATTTGTTTCTTACAATGATACAAGTTGGGTGACCAGGGCAGCTGTTCACTCAGCAACACGGTGACTCAGACTACCTCCATGTTGTGGCGCTACCATTTTAGCACATGGTTTCCATGATTGCAGAGGCAAGGGAAGACAAAGTTGGCAAACACGCACTTGTTCACAGCTCACTGATCAAGCCTGGGTCCCCTGAGCTGATCTGACTGCCGGGAAGGCTAAGAAAGAAGGCAGAACCTGTGGTGAGTGAAAAGTACCTCTGCTCCAACCGCTAAGAATAGCTTTATCCGTGCCAGCTAGTGTTCTAAGAACTTTTGCTTTTATATTAACTCAGGATCATAAAATCATCATAGCAACTTGACTTTACGGGACATGAGGCAGAGAGGTTAAGGAACCAGCCCAAGCGTGTGCAGTGGTAGAGCTGAGATCTGGACCAGCAATCTGGCTTAGCATCTCATCTGTGCTTATCCTCTTGTGCATATGCTCAGTACTGGGCTTCATATTGTACACCTTTTATGTATCTCACCCATATGACTCTTTTCCCTTTACATTTTCCCCAAATCCTAGGCTGACTGCTCCTCTGGGCAACTACATGTTCTGTGAACCATTTTCTAGTGAGAAGGATGCCCCTAGTATTGCCCATGACAAGGAAAGAGACTCTGGCCGTGCCATTTGGTGCCATAACTCAGGCCTGCTCAAGTTCTCCTTGACAGAAGGTACAAACAGCTGACAGTAAACAAGATCCTGTGTGTAACATCTTCCCAAATTCCCTGAAGATTCACCCCCGACTTTACAAGTGGGAAGACCCCCGAGGTTCTGAAAGGTGATGCAACTTGTCAGAGGCCGTACATTAAATCTCTGCTTGCTTCTAGTGAGGGAGGCTTCTTATGTGCCAGGCACTCTAAACATTCAAGCTGGGGAGGTTAGGCACTGTAACCCTACCTGTGGATGGGGCAGCTGAGGCCCAGAGAGGCTTAGGGAATGCTCTAGGTCACAGAGCTGGAGATCAGATCAGCCCAGCTGGAGCGAAAACCCACCTCTGCCTCCAGGCTTTTTCTGAGAACTCTGCTAGACGGGTACTCAGCTTCCTATAACCTCATAAAGCTTAGAGCCCTTTTGCTAACATTCTGCATTTCCAGGCATGCTTGGCCTGGAAAAGATGGCACCAGAAGTCAATGAAAACTGTTAGTCTGAAAGTAAGTGCTCTGATGGTCTTGCGTGCCCCTTGTTTTTCACCTTTCTGTTTTTCCTCTCCTTCAGGGACAGTCTGGCAGATCTCAGAGTGCTTTTCTAAAAAAAATTGTATACATACCTCAATTAAAAATTGCTAAACAATGCTAACCATCAGCTGAGTCTTCAGCAAGTCAAAATCTTTTGGCTGGTGGAGGGTCTTGCCGCGATGGTGATGGCTACTGAGTGATCAGAGTGGTGGCTCCCAAAGGTCAGGGTGGCAACTTGCCAAATAAGACAACATTGAGGTACGCCAAATCGACTGACTTTACAGTTTCTCTGTAGCATGCGCTGTGGTTTGATAGCATTTTATCAAAATTGGAGTCAATCGTCTTAAGTGCTTCTGCTACATTACCAACTAAGTTTATATAATTTTCTAAATCCTTTGTTGTCATTTCAACAAGAGTCTTCATAGCGTCTTCACCAGGAGTAGATGCCATCTCAAGAAACCACTTTCTTTGCTCATCCTTAAGAAACAACTCCTTGTCTGTTAAAGTTTTATCACGAGATTGCAGCAATTCAGTCACTTCTTCAGGCTCCGCTTCTAATTCTAGTTCTCTTGCTATTTCTACCACGTCTGCAGTGGCTTCCTTCACTGAATCTTGAACCCTTCAAAAAGTCATCCATGAAGATTGGAATCAACTTCTTCCTAACATGTTGATATTTTGATCTCACGAATCACAAATGTTCCAAATTCCATCAGAAGAATCACTTTTGCAGCTATAGCCTTATGAAATGTATTTCTTAAATAATAAGATTTGAAAGTTGAATTTACTCCTTGACCCATGGGCTGCAGAACGGATGTTGCGTTAGCGGCATGAGAACAACATAAATCTTGCTGTCCATCTCCATCAGAGCTCTTGGGTGACCAGGTGCATTGCCAATAAGCAGTAATATTTAGAAAGGAATCTTTTTTTTCTGAGCTCTCAGTAATGGGCCTAGAATACTCAGTAAACCATGTTGGAACAGATGTGCTGCCATCCAGGCTTTGTCTGTCCTTTTATAGAGCACAGGCAGGGCAGATTTAGCATCGTTCTTAAGCATCCTAGGATTTTTCAAAATGGTCAACAAGCCCTGGCTTCAACTTCAAGCCACCAGCTGCATTAGCCCCTAACAAGAGAGTCAGCCTGTCCTTTGAAGCTTTGATACCAGGCATTGCCTTCTTTCTAGCTATGAAGTCCCAGATGGCATCTTCTTCCAATATAAGGTTGTTTTGTCTACATTGAAAATCTATTGTGTAGTGTAGCTACCTTCACTAGTTATCTGCGCTACATCTGGATAACTTGCAGCTCCTAACCTCAGCAATTACTGCTTCACCTCGTACTTTGATGTTATGGAGAAGGTTTCTTTCCTTAAATCTCATGTACCAACCTCTGCTAGCTTCACACTTTTCCTTCTGCAGCTTCCTCACTTCTCTCAGCTTTCATAGAATGGAAGGGAGGCAGGGCCTTGCTCTGGATTAAGCTTTGGTTAAAGAGAATGTTGTGGCTTGTTTGATCTTCTGTCCTAACCACTCAAACTTTCTCCATATCAGCAATAAGGCTGTTTTGCTTCCTTGTCATTCATCTGTTCACTGGAAAAGCACTTTTAATTTCCTTCAAGAAGTTTTCTTTGCATTCACAGCTTGGTTAACTGGTGCAAGAGTCCTCACTTTCAGCCTGTCTTGGCTTTTGACATGCCTTCCTCATTAAGCTTAATCACGTCTAGCTTTTGATTTTAAATGAGGGGTGTGTGACTCTTCTTCCACTTGAATACTTAGAGGTGACTCTAGGATTATTTGCTGGCCTAATTTCAATATTGTATCTCAGGGAATAGGGAGGCCCAAGGAGAGGGACAGAAATAGGGGAACAACCAGTCGGTGGCATCATCAGAACACATGTAACAGTCATCAAATTCACCATCTTATATGGGCATGGGTCTTGGCACCCCAAAACAACAGTAACATCAAAACTCACCAATCACAGTTCACTGTAACAAATATGACAATAATGAGAAAGTTTCAAATATTGTGAGAATTACCAAAATGTGACACAGAGCGACGAAGTGAACAAATGCTGTTGGAAAAATGGCGCCGATAGACTTGCCTGACACAGGGTTGACACCAACTTTTAATTTGTAAAGGAAAAAAACCAAAAAGCATTATCTCTAAAGTTCAAAAAGCAAAATACAATAATACGAGGTATCTTGTGGGCAGGTCTTAAGAGGCAGGAGAGGCACATTCTTTGTTAAAAGATTTTGCAAGTAGTGTGGGAGAGGAAGCTGCCAGATCATGTCAACATTTAACTTCTTTGGCTTCTAAAAAGCTTCAAATGACACTGCCTAGCTCCTGGGTCGAATGTGAATTCAAAGCCATAGCTCATATAGCTCACTGATGGGGATGGGTGGGCCTGGAAGGTCAAGGGGCAGACAACTTTTTTTTTCCTGCTAGAAAATAACTTGCAAAGGGTGGAGTGAGTGGCTGCATTTTAGAACAGGTGGCAGTGGTTGAAAGGTAAGACTAGGAGAGAAGTTTGGCTGGTTGTTCTGACAGTATGACTGGGTTGTCTACTATTGTCCTACTGGGCTTTTAAAATGAAAAAGGACAGTGGAGCTTTCACGTTGAAAGCCTCCTCACTGTAGATTGCCTCTCCCTCCCCTTCTCGACTAGATGCCCCTTCTCCCTCCTCAGGCTCTGCCCCATCTTATTCTCTTTATACCTGTCCGTGGCCCTTGTCTTTCTGTCCACAGTGTAGGAACAGATTCCTAACTCCCCAGGGAGTTGTGGTCTTCCTGACAGAAATTCAGAGTATTTCTTCCGGTTCTGACCCAGTTTCCTAACAAACAGCACATGACTTGTCTAACTTCCTGCACATTCCTGACAAGGACAGCTGTGTGTTTAGTCCCAAGCTCTCACTTGTATATCTTCTAAAAAATTGAGGTACAGTTACTCTACAATGTTGTGTTAGTTTCAAGTGTACAGCAAAGGGATTCAGTATGTATATATATATATATTTTTTTCTTTTTCAGATTCTTTTCCATTATAGGTTATTACAAGGTATTGAACATAGTTCCCTGTGCTCTACAGTAGGTCCTTGTTGTTTATCTATTTTATATATAGAAGTGTGTATACATTAATCTCAATATCCCAATTTATCCCTCCCCACCTTCCCCCTTTGGTAACCATAGTTGGTTTTCTATGTCTGTGAGTCTATTTCTGGTTTGTAAATAAGTTCATTTGTATCACGTGTCTGTCTTCTAGTGGAGCACTCACTGTGTGATGTGACTTCCAGGATTTGGAATCAATGTAATGGAGCTGTGAGCAATGGAACGTTCTGGGGGACATGCTTTTGGAAATGCTTTTTAAGATAGCTCTCGTTAGTGGCAAAGCCTAGATTTGAACCCAGGTCTGTCTGACTTGCTGTATGATTTAGTTCTGTTTGTTCAGGCCATGGCAATGTTTTAAGCAGTACATTTCTAAAAGAGTTAGAAAGTCAGTGAATCTACAACTGACAGACTCATCCCCCCTCCCCAAAAGAAACTAATTTTGGATCTTTGCCTTTTCACTTACTCATCCAGTGGTCCTGAGGCTCACTCCTGAGGCTGCCACACTTGAAGATTCTGCCAGGTTGGGAAGAAGTTCTTTCCATCTTGCTTCATCCCAGTTGCCAGATAGTTGGCAGCTGTCCTCAGACACAGGCCTGTAACCTTTGCAAACATGACAGGGCAGATGGTGCAAATGCTGAGTAAGGGTGGCTTTGGTTGGGGTTTGTGGTTATCTGGATTTATCTGTAGTTGAGGCCCTGATGATTTCATTCATAGCTATTCATTCACCAATTCAGATGCATGAACCAATGCTGAGGGCCGGGTGCTGAGGAACAGCTATGAGTGTGGGCAGAAACAGCCCCATGTCCCCGAAGGTTTATTCTCTTTTAGGGAAAGGGGAAGTTGAGCAATGACCATACCCTGTGCTAGTGTGGCCGTAGGTCAAGCAAGGGTAACTATGAGAACGGGGGACTGGCCTGGGCCCAGGACAGGAAAGCGTGCTCAGAAGAAGGGCCCTTTCAGCTGAGACCTGAGAATATGTCAGTTAACCAGGTGATGGGGTGGGGATGAGGTTTGAGGGTTACCTTCCAGATGGAGAAGGATGGCAACCACTGAGAACTGGAAGTGAGAGAGAGCACGGGTGGAGGAGGAACTGAGAGATGGTCTGTGTTCTTGGAGCTTAGGGTTTTTAGGGCTTGGGGGACAGTGGGTAACAATTAGCACGGGTAGGTTGGGGGTGGGGAGGGGCTTAGACCCACCACACAGAGCCTTGTGAATCCATCAAAATATTGCTACCGAAGTCTGTTTTCTTTTTCTTTTTTTCTTTTTTATAAGCATTTTTTATTGAGTAATAGTCATTTTACAATGTTGTGTCAAATTCCAGTGTAGAACACAATTTTTCAGTTATACATGAACCTACATATATTCATTATCACATTTTTTTTCGATGTGAGCTACCACAAGATGTTGTATATATTTCCCTGTGCTATACAGTATAATCTTGTTTATCTATTCTACATTTTAAAATCACAGTCTGTCCCTTCCCACCCCCGACCCCTGTAGTCTGTTTTCTAGCGGACTTTACCAGATATTACTCACCTTTACTGGATTTTATTCACCTTTCTCCATTTTCCATGGAGCCCCCACTCCCTCATACCATAGTGCCCAGGCCTTGCCATGTGCCAAAGTTTCGGAAATGCAAAAGAACTGCCCAAGAACACAACTCACTTTTACCGAGCACTTTCTGATAAGCATCTCAGCATCTCCTTTAATTCTTACAGTCTCTCAGTTTAGCAGATCTTGTTACTCTTCTTTTATAAATGAGGGAATTGAAGCTCAGAGAGGGGAACCGACTGGTGCAAGTTCAGATACCAGTGAGTGGTGGAACCCTGTCAGTCCTTTCCAAAGGCCCACCTCTTCTGCGCCTTCCTAGGAAAGAAGACTGCTGTGTCAAAACGTTAAGTTCATGCTGGAGCGACAAGCAGTGAGAATGCAGAGCGAAGGTGCCCTGGCAGAAAGGGCAGGGGTACAAAATCCAGTTTCATGGAGGAGGTAGGCCTTGCTGGAGAGGCAGGATTTAGACAGATGGTGACCAGGCCACATACCTGTCCAAGGATCCCTTTCAATAGCCTATCAGCAGGTAGGAACGCTCCAACATCCCATAAGACTTGCTCCCATGCCCCCAGATTGTGTTTTGGGAAGTTAGACAAACTAAATAGGGATCTTGTTTGTCTTGCTCAGGGCTGCCTAGTACAATGCCTGGCACTTAGCAGACACCTGATGTTGATCTGTTAATGAATAAATGAACGGACCTCACTTTCAGTAGCCTACTTCTTGCATCCTCACTTGCATACTGAATGAGGATGCCTGGGCAGTGTGTGTTGCTTAGCTCCTCAGTCACTGCTCACTGTCCCCAAGCGTTCTGCCTCTGGCAGAGCACGAAGCCACCAGTCCTGTGACAAGAGGTCCCCAGCAATTTGGTAATATCTGTTGAAACAAAAAAATGCAGCCGTATTCTGACTCAGCAAGTCCACTCGTAGATACGCAGGCAGTGGCATGTACACTGTACCTGGCTATGACCATCCCAGCAAGGCCTGTAAGCAAGAGTGGAATCCCCCACTGGCGGGGCAAGGCGACAGAAAAAAGAACCTTCCTACAATGTATGAAGGTTTACGCACCTTTAAAAAGAAATGAGGCAGAGTGGAGTGTTTGGCATGAGGTGAGTGCCAAGGCACTTTGTTGAATGAAAAAGCAGGGTGCTCAACAGAACAGGTTCCCTTCTGTATAAGCACGATATGCGCATCCATCCATATGCGCTCTGAGCAAACCTACACAAGGTTAGTGCTTTCCTCAGCGAAGGGGACGCTTTTCACTGCAGACGCCCCTGAAAACAGGAGCGATGGTGGTGGGGGTAGCAGTCATCGCCTAGTGAGCAGCTATCCCGTGTCTGGCAGTTGTGCTCACTTCACGCAGATTCTCATTAAAGCTTTACACAATCCCATGAAATAGCATAATCTGCTTTTTACAGAAAATTAAGGCACAGGGAGGTTAAACACTATACCAAAGATGATCTTAAAATCGGAGAGAACTGGCTTAGAGCTCAGGTAGCCTAGTCCCCAAACGGATGCTCTTAACACAGCGCATATATAATTTTTCATTAAAAACAAGTCCCTGGGAAATTTCTGGTCACAAATATTGCCTCATCCATCAGGCTGGATGACTGTGTCCGACGTGGGCTTGACCTCAGAGGCAAGCCGCTGCTCTCACGATGGGGAGACCGAGGCTAGGAGGGGGCGGGAACTCGTCCCGGCCTGGCGCGCAGGGGCCGTGAGCCCCAGAAGCCACGCACGTGGTCGGCGAGCGCGGAGCCGCTTTCCGGCGTCCCCGGAGGGAGCCCAGCTGATGAAAGGCAGCTCCCAGCTCGGCTTCGACGCGGGCCTGGGAGCTGGTTTCCCTCCTGGTCCCGAGGCGAGCCCGGCGGGCGGCTCCTCCCGGTGGGGTGACCGCGCGGGGCCGGCCCGTCCCGGGGGCGGGACCGGGGAGGGCGGCGCGCGGCGCGCCGCGCGGTCGGCGGGCGGGGCGCGGGCGGCGGTGCCCGGAGGCCGCGGCGCGGAGGGGCTGCGGCTCCCCCACTTTCCGCGTCCCCGGGCGGCGGCGGCGACGGCGGCGCGGACGGGTGAGTGTGCGCGGGCCCCGGGCGCGCGCCCCTGTGTCTGCGCGCGGCCGCGAGCCCAGATTTGAGCCGCGCGGGTCCAGCGCTGCGCTGCTGCCTGGGCACCCGCGTTCCGGCCTAGGGTGGGCGCAGCGGGCCGCGTCCGCGTTCTTCCTGCGCCTTAAGGCCCCATTCCCCAGTGTCGTGGAAGCTGCTCTCGGGCTGATCCTGTGAGCCGGTGGCGGGGGTACGGTGGGCGTGATTTCGGGGGTGAGAGAGGCACCAGAGGCAGTAGACTCTGGGCAAGGCTTGATTGAGGGCAGAACCTGGAGCAAGACACAGCTTACCCAAAGCCAAGGCCAGATGTGGTGGAACATCCCCTGCCTGACGAGCTCGGTTCCGTTCTGGTTCCATCCCCCAACTGGCTCCTTGACCTTGGATAGTTCACTTTCGTTTCTGGGTCTTAATTTCCTCATGTATAAAGTGAAGAGCTTGGGACCATTGTCTCTCATGGCTTCTCCGCCCCAAAACTTCTGTGACAGACCCTCTATGGCTCCTTCTTGGGACTTACCAGCTTAACGAAAACAAAACCTGATTTGTGACTGTAGGTCTCCCCTCTTCCCCCAGCACACACATACACACCCCTCAGTGAGGCACACGGGCTCCTGGGGGGGGGGGCTGGGCACTCAGAGTATACGGAAATGGAGATCTTTGCTCAGTGGGACTTTTAAGATCCTTGGCAGGATCTTGCCACCTAGGTAAAAAAGATGGATAACTGGAAGGTCTGGTTAAATGCAGAATCAGCAAAGGGAGCTAAGGAAACTGGGGAGTGGATGACCAGTTAGTTGCAGGAACCTCAGGGCTGTGCTCACTTCCTAGCTCTGTCTCCACCCTGGTACCTGTCCCTCCCTTCCTTGTCCCTCTCAGGGCTAGTGCAGGGTTGAACAGGATGGCAGTTTAGAACACCCCCTGGGTAACGGGTAGCACCTGCCCTTGGCTAGTCTTGCCAGCTCCCCTCCTGCCCTCTGCAGCCTCCAGGTTGCACGAGGAGCTGTAAGGTAAGAGCAGAGGCAGTCCTGATTGGGCCCATCCTGACCTCTAGTTTGTATGTCTCCCTCCTTGGCTGTCCTCTGACTCCACCTTTGCCAAGCCAGGGGCCTCCTTCCCTGCTCCAAGGAGCCTCCTGAAGAGCTCTTCCCTCACTGCAAGGTGCTGCCAGCTCCCTCTGATGCCTTCTTTAGTCACTGTCTGTTTTTTCTCTGAGTTTACCTTTCCCACCAGCTGGTGATACCCAGCAGGGAGGGTTGAACAGGGACTTCAGATTTTATTTCTAGTTTTATATTCTAGACAGCACAGGGCTTGGCACTAGAAGTTCTTAGGGAGTGTCTGTGGAGTAAAAATAATGATAGCTATATTCCTTTTTGCCCTGTGCTATTCTTGATTCATTTAGGTATGAACTCTGTAAGCCTCACAACAACCTAGTTATATTATCCCCATTTATGTGTGAAGAAACTGAGTCACTTGCTCCAGGTCGTACACGTGGGAAGTGGCAGGACCATACAGGGTGCTTTTATCCATGACAGTCAGTAGCCTCCAGGCGAATGAGTTCTTCTGATTGGAACTTTGTGGGAGGCGAACTGGGCCAACTAGGGTGCTGGGATTTCTTCCCAAAGACAATGCCCATTTGTGGGATTTTGCAGCTGACGAACCTTTCACACAATCTGGAGGAGTGTCTGCGCAGCTCCAGCTTGTGTGGGTGGCCCCTCCTGCCTGGAGGAGGGAGAGTGGGTGCCTGGGTCCCACGGGCCTTTCTGACTCTAGTGCAGCTTCTCTGGGCTGCCGGCTCCTAGCTATGATGTCCTTGGGTTCCTTGTCTGGAAAATGGATCTAAGGATTCTGTTTGTCTCGTGGGCCTAGGACATGATCAGATGAGGCAGGAAAGGGCTTCAGTTATTGCCAAGTGCAGGGCAGACATCCTTGGGCTGTTGTTGCTTTCATGCCTCCTGGGGGTACAAGGTAAGAGGAAGGAAGTAAAAGGCTGTATGATTGACTGGCACTCAGTGATGTTTGGGCTAGGTCAGGGGAAGATGGTCCCTGCCCTCCCGCAGCTCAGCATCTCAGATACTGACTGGAGTTTGTTGCCAGATTACACCTAGGAAATGCAGTCTGCAGTCTCCCTCCACCTACTCTTCTTTAAGGCAGTTTAAGGAAGAGGCTCAGAGACAGCCAGACCTGAGTCCCACCTGAGGTTCAGGAGCATAAGAATGATGGGCTTGGACTCTGGAGCTGGATGGCCTGGTTCATCTCTTGTCTCCACTGCTTCTATCCAGCCCACCTTGGGCAGGTCATGTCGCATTTTGACCCTCAGTTTTCCTTACTGTGAAATGGGAAAAACCTGTGAGGAAAGGGGCCTTATGGCGAGCAGGATACTGGATGCCGCGCTTGTATTTCCTTCTGTTATCCGCACAGCAGTTATGGCAGATAGACCTCACTGAACCCATTTTACAGATAAGGACAGCAAGGCTCAGGGAGTTAAGTACCTTGACAGTGTATGTCCCAGAGCATATGAGGGCTGCCTGAGGGTTCAAGTCTAGGTCCTTTGGTGCTAAAATCATTGCTCTTTTCTTAACATTTTGCTGCTTTGTATAAACAGGACTCCCCATGATGAAGATACCTGTCCTGTGCTCAGTCAGGAAGGGGAATCCCAGACGCCTGGGAGGGGGCCTGGTCAACTCTGAGTTCCCTGCGGGTCACTGGATATGTCTGAGCTGGAGGAGATCCAAGAGCAGAGGGAAGTTCTCAGCAGAGGCCTTGGAGGGTTTTAGCTTCTCCTCTCTCCCCCTAAGAACGCTCCTCAGCATCAGCAGCAAGACCAAAGTCCGTGGAAAGACTCTGGGTGGCCCTCCCTGGCCTGCTGGTGGCTCTGGCCTTGGAGAGCCAGAGGAGCCCAACCTGCCCCGGGACCAGGCCTGAAGTTCTTTCTTGTGATGTTGTTTTCTGAAGGCAAGCGAAGCTCAGCTGGCTGCTCCAGAATGAATCGCAGCTCCGAGAAGGGGAAGTAGAAGTCTCGCCGGCTCTGCCATGGCCTGTGAACCGCGGATGGACCCCGGCGGGGCGGCCGGCCCCTTGCCCACCTCCTCCCCTGGCTGGAGCGCCCTGCCTGGGGGGAGCCCTCCTGGCTGGGGGCAAGGTAGGGTCATGAACCTTGACTCCTCCCCACTCTCCTCCCCCTGAGGATGCTGAGCTGGACTTACGAAGTATGATTGAGGGGGAGGGAGTTCAGGGGCACAGAAGTACCTTTAGATAAGGGTGGGCATTTGGGGATAAGATTCTAGGCCAGTTTCTGTCATTTCTACCTATTTTGTCCGTCACCAGCTCCTTAGATCACCTTTTGCTTGGATCCTTGCTATCGCTTCTCAGGACCTTTCCTCCTTGCCACTTCCATCTATTCTCTACATGGCATCCCAGAGAGAGCTTTTGAAAATGCACAACCAACCCTGTCACTTTCTGCTTCAGTGTTTCCCACTGGCCTTAACATGAAGATCTGTCTTTACTACCTTGCAAGATCTGCCTTAATGGCTACCTGCTGCTCCTGTTCTCTATTCCTGCCCTGCTGCCCTGCCTCAGGACCTTTGCACCTGCTGTCCCTCCTGCATATTATGCCCTTTCCTTGCCTCCTTTCCCCTGCTTAATATCCATTCATCCTCCAGAGCTTAGTTCAGATATCCTTTACATGAGGAATCCTCTTCCGATGGCCCAGCCTAAGTCAGGACCCTTTGATGTATTCAAAGTTCTCCCCATAGCGCTTATCATAGTCTGTAATTAAATAATTACCTGTGTAATAAAGTGTTGAATTTCCAGCTTCCTCACTAGAATATAAGTTCCCAGAGGACAGGGGCTCTGTGTTGCTTTGTTCATCCCTGTGGCTACAGTACTCAGCACACAGCTTCGCCCATAGGAGGTGCTCAGTATGTATTTTGTTGAATGAATGAATGAATGAATGAATGGAGTGTCTGGGTATAGGCAAGGGGAGATGGCATTTTGCATTGTGGCTGGTTACTTAGATGATTTGAAACTTAAAAACAAGGGTTCCTTTTATGACTACTATTATTAGGAAAGCAGTACACACACACATGCTCCAGTAGAATGAAATGGAATGGAATAATTTGCCTTCATCTCTTTGAAGACATTGCTCCACTGGTTTTTGGCAAGCCAGTTCTTGCTCCTTTATAGGAAATTGCTCCCTATACACACACATACACACACAGGCTTCGTTGGTAGCTTTTCAGATCCTTTTTCTTAGTCTAGGTTTAAAAGCAAGTGTTTCTAAGTGGAGGACTTGCAGTTTTCATTTTAAGGAACTTTAAGGAGAGAGATTTAACTTTAAGGAGAGAGATTATTGCCGAGAATCCAGGAACTCATGGTTCGAAAGGCAAACAGAAGCACCATGAAAAGTCTTTGTGTCGCTTGGACAGACACTTTCCTCACAATACAGAGAGCCAGAGCAGTTCCCAGTCTCCATGCCCGGGACCCAGATGAACTTGGGTTTTCCATCGTGTGCTGTGGAGTGAAGGGCTAGGCGGAGGCCCCTATGGCACGACTGCCTGCATTTTGTGAGCTACCCTTTCTCCTCGCTTCTTCTCTTTCTTACTTTCATTTCCCCTGGTAACACCGGGCAAGCTGGTTCTCCTTTCACAGGCTCTGTTTCCTTTCCCATCATAGTGGTTTTCCAGCTTCTAGGGTCTTGGAGGATTAAGTGGAATCACGATGTGATGCCTTAGCCTGGGCCTGGTGCATAGTGAGGCTCAGTCCCCGGAAGCTATCCTTATTTTATTTTTTGTTCTGTTTTATTTCTGCCTTTATCTTCTTTTTGTCTAAGTTTGCTCTTTTGCTTATTTTTAAGTCTAATTTTGTAATTTTGGCTTTTCATCTTTTATTTTTATGAAGCCACCTTCAGTTCTTTCTGGAACAGGTGTGGGAAGATAAAAACCAATACAACTAAACTGGTGTGGCTTTATTGTAACTTATGAGCTCTGACAACCTGGCTTTTAAATTATAGCAACAATAGTGGCCGATTATTCAGGCCCATTTTGCACCATGTGCTTTATTTCCATCATCTTAATTATTTGCAAACCCCTCTGCAGTGGATATGATCATCCTCTAAGTGGATGGCCGGGGTTAAACTGCTTCTCAGGGTTGCTCTGTTAGTGGGAGGCGGAGTTACAACTTGAATCCCAAACTACTCTAGCTTGTGCTTTCCCCACCTCATTTATATATCAAACATTTACTTAGTGCCTGCTGTATATCAGGTACTGAACCCAGCTCAGGGGATTCAATGATGGGCAAAACCAATGTGGGAGTATATAGTCTGATGGGGACAATGGACTTTAATCAAGTAATTACATACAGGAGTAACCAAATAATTGCATGCATATGTACTCATCCTTAATAAGCGTAAAGAGAAGAGCAGGTAGTTATGGGCAGGTTTATCAGACAGATTTGATCTGTTAAGTGTTCCGAGTGTCGGGGAAGACTCCCTGGGAAAGAGATTGATGAGCTGGAAAGCCAGTGATGATTAGGATCAGACGGGTGACTCTAGGTGGATGTGTTCCAAGGAGAGAGCAGGGAGAGCATGTACAAAGGCCCTGGGGTGGGAGAGAACACGACATGTCAAGAAACAAAGGAGGCTGGGGTGACAAGACACAGAATGAGGCTGAGCACTCAGGGTGAGTTTGGCAGGAAGCTCTTTCCTCTAAGAGCTGGGGGAGTGTAGTAAGGAGGTTGGTTTTGTTAGAGCACCAGGAAGCTATTGAAAGTTTTACTCAGAGGATTGCTATCATCTGATTTGCCGCTCTGGCTGCTGTGTGGAGAATGCACTGTAGGAGGAACAGCAGGTTGGAGAAGCCAGTTAGAAGACTACTGCAAGGTACAGAGAGAGGTGAACGTAGCCTGGCCTAGGGTTGTGGTGAAGGTGCCAAGAGGTGCATGGAGCTGGGAGAGATTTTGTTGGCCCAGATGGCAGGGCCCAGGGATGGACTAGGGGACAGGGTGGAAGAGTGTTTGGGGAGGCCAGAAATTCCCAGGAAGGTAGAGCTGGTCGTTTTGCTTTAAGACTCAAGTATTGCCCAGAGCTGGGCTCTGGGCCAGCAGATAAGATATTTATGGTTTTATCCCATCAGTCCTGCCTTATTTTCTAAGCTACAAAATATGGGCTGAAATATCCAGCCATCCGGCCTTGCTCGCTGAACCCTGGGATCCTAGAATCTCAGGGCTGGGACTCCCTCCAGTAGCTGCCCTGTCTGCTGACTGGTGGCTCCCAGGGCCTCATACGTGATGGGAGGAGATCTTGGTTCTTTTGTCCAGAGTTTCTCTACTCAGAATGGAAGTAGGTTTGGTTTCCTTCTGGGCCCGAGGGAATTTCACTCCAGCTGGCCTCACCCAGTCTCCTGGTCTGCTTCATTGCAACCCTGCGGGGCAAGAGTTTTGATAGCTGTTGAGCCTGAGTTGATGTGTGTGTTTTGAGGTCTGACTTTACTCATATTTATGCTTTTAAAATGTTGAGTCAGTGCAGATAGACTAGGGAGGGCTTACCAGTAAGTCAGCATATTAGTTGTCTGTGGCATCTGTAACAAATTACCGTAAAATAGTGGCTTAGAAAATGCAAATTCTCTAACCGTTCTGGTTTGAAGTCTGACACTGGCTACACTGAGCTCAAATCTCAAGGTCAGCAGGGCTGCATTCTTTCAGGAAGCTCCAGGGGAGAATCTGTTTCCCTTTCTTATTCCAGCTTTAAAGGCTGCTCACATTTCTTGGCTCATGAAGTCTTCCTCCATTTTTTAAAGCCAGCGATGCTCGTCTCTCTGCACTTCTTCCACAGTCACATCCCTCCTGACTTCTGCTGCCTCCCCCTTCCACTTTTAAGGATCTTTGTAATTGCACTGGGCCCACCCACATAATCTTGGTTAATCTCACTATTTCAGGCCAGCTGATAGAGCACTCTTAAGCTCATCTGTAGCCTTAACTCCCCTTTGCCACCTAAGGTGCGTATTCCCAGGTTCTGGGGATTAGAGTGGGGACATCCTTGGGGGTTCTCTGGTCTGCCTACCACAATTGTTCTCTCTTCCTTGGACTCTGAACCCACTGGGAATGTAAGTTGTTTGGTTGAGCTTCCTTTGCAGTGCTAGAAGAAATGTCTGCTTGCTCATCTCCTCAATGTAGTCAGTTGTTCAGTCTCTGTTTAAATATCCCTTGTGATAGGGAGCTCACTACCTTTCAGTCTGTGTGTGGACAGCTCACATTCTTGGGAAGTTCTTCCTTTTATGGTCTCAAATAGTGTTATAATAGCCTCCGCCTTCTGGCCTCAGTTCTGCCCCCTGAAGCTTTTGGGTCAAGTCCAGCCCTTCTTCCATAGGTTTGAAGATGGCAAGTCCCTCCTTGCCATGAGACTGTTCTCAAGGCCAGAGGAGGTGATGCCATCAAGCTCAGAGCTCATCCAAAGTACTTATCGCTCGGGCAGGTGAAGCTTCTGGTCTGCTTTCAGAGCTCCGCAACGGCCAGGTCCTCACAGTTCTCCGGATTGACAATACCTGCGCACCCATCTCCTTCGACCTGGGAGCCGCGGAAGAGCAACTGCAGACCTGGGGCATTCAGGTGAGTGTTGATTTTATTGAGTCCTTGCTACTTTTTCTTCCATCCATCCATCCATCCACCTGTCTGTCCGTCTATCTATCCTATCATCCAGTGAGGCACAAAATATTTATTAAGCACTTACCCTGTGCTCGATGTGGTAGGGGACATAAGGAAGATGTCCTCTCCTTCCAGTTAACTCACGTAACAGATGTGTGTTTTGGGCATCTGTCCTGGGCACTTCGCTGGGCACTGGGCACTACAGAGGTGACTGGGTCCCAGTGCCCATGCTCACCCTGCTCGCACAGCCCCGTGGGCAACATGGACGTGCATCAGGTAAATCAGGACAGTGTGGTATAAATGCTGCAGCAGAGGGCTGCACAAGGCGTTGAAGACATTCACAGGAGCAAATGATAAACTCACCCAGGGAAGCAGTTGTTGTGAAAGTGTCGACTGTAAAAATGAAATAGCCAGTTATTTTACTGGCAAATGGGTTTATTCGGGAATAGCAGAAAATTGCAATTTGGGACAGGCATGCTATAGTAAAAATTGGGCAGGTCCAGAGAAACAAAGGAGAGGAACATTGTTTTATAGAGGTAAAGGGAAGTTGAGAAGGGCTCTTATAAACAAAGAGTCTGCAGAGGGAAACTGGGGGTCCGAAGTATAGTAGCTTTTCATTGGCTGAGTTGTGACAGTCTCTCGTTGGCTGGGCTGTTGCCAGGCAAGGAGAAAATCCTCCTTCCTCCCACTGAGTTAGTAAGGTAGTAACCTCTTTCCTGTTGGAGGTGCAAGGTAATTCTCTTCCTGTTTGGAGTCTGCAGATGGCAGAGTGGTAGGGCATGAGTGCGCCTCCTTCTGGCCTTCTCAACTCCAATTTAAATATCATTTTCTTTACTCATGTTCACAGAAGCTTTACAGAAGAGCAGATACTTGATCTGGGCTCTTGAAGGAAACATAGGAGTTTGCTGGGTGGACAGGAGGAAGGGCATTTTAGGAGAAGGAACTGCTTCTGCAAAGGGAAGAGTACATGAATTCATTAGACAATAATGCAGTCCCTTCAAGCACAGTGACTGGAGGCACAGGCTTCACAGATTCATAGATCTGGATGCAGATCCAGCTCTGCTCCTCACTGCCTGGGTGACTTTAAGCAGGTGGCTTAACCTCTCTGAGCCACAGTCTCATCATCTGTAAAACAAGGGCAATGTTAATACCTACAACATAGGGGGTTTGTGCAGATTAAGGGGAATAGTGCTCAAGGAACACTTGCACTGGTTCTAGCACATGGTAGATGTTCAATAAATTGTAGCTATTGCTATTAAGTTTCCACTGATGTGGTTCTTTCTTCCCAGAGCCCCCAGCATGATTAGGCCTTCCTCTTCACTGCCCAGGGGAGATAAATTATGGATGGGGAAGATGCACTGCTAATTTTACCTTGAAGATTTGAGAGTTTACTTCTTTAAAACTGAATTGCATTATGATTTAAAACAACATTTTGTCGCCACTAAAGGGAAGCTTTCCAAGTTGACGGTACTAACCCCGCATAAGCACAACAGCTGGTTTTTCTTCCCACGCTTCCTTCCAGCCTTTGTACAAAAGAACATTTTCCTTAAACAGCTGTCTTCAGATGGGGTTTTCTTAGCTGTTGAACAGTTTACACATTGTTCTATCGTGTTCCTAAATATCATCTTTAATGATTAAATTCTGCGTTCTTAAGCAGTGCATTCTTGTAGGACGTTTACGCCCTATGACATTTTTGTTTTGGCAAGAAGATGCGAGTTTTCAGTACTTTGAACTGTATTAATAATTATTGACATTGCAGTTTTGATATCAAGTGTTCAGTATGGAACAGGCATTGGGCCTGTATGCTATACGCTTAGATAGACAACTCTAAGTAAGAGAACAGAGGCCCCCAAAGATGTCCAGGTAACATGTATACACCATATTATACATATACTTACTGTATAATACGTATGTAAATATTGTTTATATTGGGGGGTGGGTATAGCTCAGTGGTAGAGTGCATGCTTAGGATGCATAAGGTCCTGGGTTTAATCCCCAGTACCTCCATTAAAAAATAGAATTAAAAAATATTGTATGTATTTTATCTTGTTTAATATGCACACCACTTCTACAAGGTATACTCTTATCATCCTCATTTTACAGAGGAGGAAACTGAGGCTCAGAGAAGTGAGTTTGCTTGCTCCAGGTCACATAGCACATGAGGAGCAGGGCCAACGTTTGGACGCAAGGCCGGCCAACTCCAAGGCCTGTACCTTAATCTTTAGGCTATCCTGGTTCTGCTGTGAGGTGACCCCTCTCCTGGATGTCCTCCTGGATCTCGAGCTGTCCCAGCTCCCCAGTGATGCCCGTCCTTCTCTGAGGCCGGAGCTGCACCCTGTGATTGCTGTTCGGTGGTTTGAGCTCCTCATTCTGTCTTCTGGGGCAGCCTGGAAAGTGCCTCATCCCCCTTTCATGTGATAGCCGCGTGAACTGGAAACGCCGTGCTTGCTGGAGGGAAGGAGGCGGGCAGTGGTTCTCCGTGGCTGATGAGTCTCTTTCCCTTGGGTGGCCAAGCAGGTCCCGGCTGACCAGTACAGGAGCCTGGCAGAGAGCGCCCTCTTGGAGCCCCAAGTGAGAAGATACATCATCTACAACTCGCGGCCCATGCGGCTGGCCTTTGCTGTGGTAAGGAGGGAGGAGGCGCGGCTGAATTCGGCGTCTTGTCCTGGAGCTTGTTGCTGCAGGGAATGGGTTTGGGGGCTAGTGGCCTGGCTGCCTGGGAGAGAGCAGTACACATGGACCTGGGTTTGGTGTAAGGGGAGGTTCATGGGGGAGAGTTGTGACCAGGTTCCCACGTAAAGGACGGGAGGCAGGATTTGCTAGGGGCAGAGCTGGGGACTGGGAATCTGCAGACCTACCACTGAGGCTCTGGACTCAATGTCTGGCTTTGTCAAGAGTTTTCTCCTCTCTGGGACTTGGTTTCCCCATCTGTTCAACAGATTGGTCCATTTCAGCTCTAATCGTGTGTGTGTTTGTGTGTGTGTGTACACACATAAGTACATATACATATAAACACACACACACACATACATACATACATACATATATATGGCCCAGCCAGTATTTGAACCCAAGCCGTCTGGTTTCAGTATCTGTGCTCCTAACCGCTGTATGTATAAATGGTCAAACAGCATTCCTGACTCCCACGTCCTGCTTCTAGGGAGGGGAAGGGATGGCAACTGGCATTTATTAATTTCCTGAGACGTACTAGGCTGTTGTATATGTTATCTCATTAACCCTTATAACCCTATACCCTGTGAAGTAGGTACTATTACCCCCATTTTACAGATGAGGAAACTGAAGCACAGAGAATTGTTATAACTTGTCCAAAGCCACCTAGCTGTTGAAGGGTCATTGTTGGCTTCTGACTCAAACTGATCTCACTCCCAAGCCCCATGCCTGTTTCTGTTTTATTTGAAATCAGAGTAAGCAAGGATTCAGAGTAGCTATTCTAACCCCTTGCCTCTACCTTTGCTTATGAACAAGGAACAAGGGCTCATTCTCACAGACCTCCTTCCACCCCCCATCAGTCTCTGACCCTGAGAGCTCTCTGAACTCAAGGAGGGTGTCCCTTAGAGCGGAGCTGCTTAATTTGAGGACTGGTGTTCCTGACCATGCCCTCTCTCCGTCTTCTTGCAGGTGTTCTATGTGGTGGTGTGGGCCAACATCTACTCCACCAGCCAGATGTTTGCCCTGGGGAACCATTGGGTGGGTGTGCTGCTCGTGACCCTGGCTGCGGTCAGCCTGACCCTGACCCTTGTGCTCATCTTCGAGAGACACCAGAGGAAGGTAAGACGTCCGGGAACCCCAGCCATGCTCCTTCCAGAAAGGCTGTGCAGGCAGGAGAACCCTAAGGCTGTCAGTTCTCTTTTATCTGCTTCAAAGCATTTCTCCAACCATGGAAATTCACGCTGGCCCATGTGCCCAGTGACTAAAAGAAATCAAATCACATATGTGATTAAATCCTCTCTATTTTCCCTGTCTAATCCCTGTGGATTGTTTTTTTGGAAGCAAGCCTTGTTTTGAGAGCGTCTGGGAGCGGGGAGGATGGCACCGATAGCCAGTATTCCTATGGCCACTGAACCCTTTCACCTCCTCCCGCTGGATACTTGTGACAGCTCTGTGAGCAAGGAGGGGGTTCCTGAGCCCACCTCACAGCACAGAGTACCAGGGGAGGGGTGGATGGACTCTGACTTGGTGCTCTGTTGACAACTGTATCTCAGCTAACCCCAGTTACCCTAACCTTTGAGGCAGAGAGTAGGTGCCAGGGAGTTTAGGTAACTTGTCCCAATCCCACTGTGAGTGGCAGAATCTGGGTTCAGAGCCTGACCCCTCTGATTCCCAATCTCAGTCACAAAGGAGGTCGACACCTCCTGGCTTACTGTGTGGTTTGCTAATTGTCTTCTGTTTTCACCATCTGTCTTTTGTTACTGTTGATCGCTCCATATATGGTAGGTTATCTCTTAAATGTTTATGTACCTTAACTCATTAAGCCCCCAGTGATTGTCTGGGTAGAGTCTTACATTCATTTCACAGTTGAGGAAGCTGAGGCTCTGAGAGGCCCAGGGAGTAGTCCAGGGTCATGCTGCTAGTAAATGGCAGAGCTAGAATTCAAGGCCAGGTGCTCAGATTCCAAGCCGTCCATGTTCACAGTCAATACCGAACTATATATTGGTATTCTGTGGCTGCTATAACAGATTACCATAAATGTAGTGGCTTAAAGCAACACAAATGTATTATCGTACAGTTCGGTAGTTTAAAAGCTTGACACGCAGGGCTGCCTCCTTTCTGGAGCCTCTAGGGGAGAATCTGTTTCCTTGTCTTTTCTAGCTCCTGGTGGCCACCTGCATTCCTTGGCTTGTGGCTGCCTCCTTTATCTTCAAAGCCAGCAGTGGTGGGTTGCGTCCTTCTCACATCCTTGATTCTGAGTTGTTTACTGGAAAAAAAAAAGCACAATCTAAAAGTTCAGATTACATTTTTTTTTCCAGAGGGCATTTGTGAGGTCTTAAACCCAGGAGGCAGCATCTCAGAACGCTCTGAGAGACTGCACCAAAGAGGCAGAGGAAGAGTCAGCATATGTAGTATGCAAACAAAGACCACATCAAAAGATTACTGTTAGTTAAAGAAAACCAGATATCTCAAGTTAAGGAATTCAGTGCTTTTCTATGTATGGGAAGGTACAGAAGTCTGTGCTCCTTGAAATCATTTCTTTGATGTGCACCTAGGTACCCAGGGCCAGTGTCCTGTTCTCTTCCGTCCTGAGTTCCCTCAGGCGCACTGTTGGGGGTGGTGGCCAGAGGCCGAGCTGTCTGCTCGTCTCCATCCTGCGTTCTCTGTCAGCTGGTGACTTGACGGCTGCAGCGTCCTTTGTTTACCGAGATGGCAGGCAGTACTTTTCATTCACAGAGTCTTCTGCCTCCCTCTTCCACTTTTAAGGCCCCTTGTGATTACATTGGGCCATTCGGATAGTCTGGGACAGTCTTCCTATTTTAAGGCTAACTAATCAGCAACATTCATTCCATCTACAACCTTAATTCCTCTGTGCTGTGCAACATAAATTCACAGGTTCCAGGGAGTAGGATTTGGGTATCCCTGGGGGCTCTTATTCTGCCTACCACCCCTCCACTGTCTTTCCAGCTGCTTAGGAAACTCCCCGAGCACCTGGCACCGAGCTGGACTTGGAGATCTTTAGCAAACACTCTGCTCTTTCCTGATTCGGGAGGGGAGGGCTGGATGTTGGGAAATGTGGTCAGGGTTTGGGGTATGAATTCCATTTAGTGCCTGTGCTTGCAGACAAATAGGAACTTTATGGCTTAATCATTCTGAAAGGATCTTTGTTGGGCTTTGCGATGAGGCTGACAAACTAATGCTGCCCTTGGGCTCTTTTGAAGCTTTCATGACCCTTGTGTTTGGCCTATAAAAAATAAATCGAGCTGGCTGCTTCTGCAGCAGGAAAGTTCTCTTGGGGAGGGGGAAAAGGCAAAGTGTTCTGCTTTATCAGGAGCAAGCAAAATGTCTGGCACCTGCCAGGTGCATCAAGGATGCAGTCCAGGGAATGCCTGCTGTGGCTCCCTGCCTCCTTCCTCCCTTTCTTCCTTACTCAACTGGTATTTATGAAGGCCAAGCAAGTACCAGGTCATGTGCCAGGTGCAGAAGTGAGCAGGACCTGTGTTTTTATTCATAGGTGCAGCACGAAGGCCCCAGGTACATCTTGGCCCTTCTGTGATCGCTGCTCATTCAGGGAGCCCCTCCAGAGTTCTTTTCTTTCTAATAATGACTGCCATTTAATGAGCATTTATCATGCACTGTGTTTGGGACCTGATTTCTATGCCCAACAACAACCGACAAGGAGACAGGATACCTCTGCCATTTGCTAGCTCTGCAACCTGGGGTGATTTATTACTTAACCTCTCAGAGCCTTAGTTTTCTCATTTGTAAAATGGGAAGGTAATTGTAACTCCTTCATAGGATCGTTGGGAGAATTAAATGACTTAATACATGATGTGCTTATAATCCTATCTGGTATTACGTAAATGCTCACTAAGTATTAACTGTTATGATTATTTACTCTTCACCAGTGGGGAAACTGAGCTCAGAGAAGTTAAGTAACTAGTCTGTGGTCACACAACCTGGCTCAGGTCTTCCTTTGGGCCTCAGCTCAACGACTTCTCTCTCCTCAGATCCCTTATCACTCAGGACCATGCAGATCTCCCTTCCTGACCATTGTCATTTTTACTGTCTGTGTCCTCCCTACATCACGGAGCATCCTTGAGAGCCTCAGCATTTTGTACCTTGTTTTCCCCTTATTTGGGGCATTATTAGCCTTTCTCAAGGTCGGAAGACATATGAAGGCAGGCAAGACCCTGCCCTGTGTTCCCTACAGGTGAAAAATATCACTAGGATTTAGGATGGGAAATTCCTAAAAACATTTGTTTATAGCTAACATGGTTTAGTGGAAAACATGGTATTTTCAGTTCAATGTCATCGTCATAATGATGTTATTAGGTGCCATATGTTGAGTATTCATTCTTCCAAGTGTCCTACATGGATTAACTCAGTTCACCCTTGTTATAGCCGTTGCTATTAGGGGATGTTAACTCTAATTTGGAGATGACGGTTTGGAGGCAGAGAGATGCTGTCATTTGCCCAAGGTTATACAGATGGTTAGGGATGCAGTCAGGACTTGAACTCCTGGTGATAGGAGTTTCTGAAAGGATAACCACCGTTATTAAAGTTCTAGGCAAAACAAAATGTAATCACCCCTTGATTTTCATAATATAGGCAGACCTTGGAGATACTGTGGGCTTGTTTCCAGACCACCACCATAAAATGAGTATTGCAATCAAACAAGTCACACACATTTTTTGGTTTCCCAGTGCATTTAAAAGTTATGTTTACACTACATTGTAGTCCATTAAGGGCATAATAGCTCTATGTCTGAAAAAGCAATGTACGTACCTTAATTTAAAAATAATACTGTTGGGAAAATGGTGTCAATAGAATTGCTTGACTCAGGGCTGCCACAGACCTTCAATTTGTAAAAAAAATGCAGTATCTGTGAAGCATGATAAAGCAAAGTGCAATAAAACAAGGTATGCCTGTAGTGACATTGCTGGAAAATTCAGTGTATTTAAAAACCCATCCAAAAAACACTTTAGGTTTAAATGTAAAATGGAGTTTTGGTGGCCAGTCAGAAAACTATAAGTGTTTTTCACATGCATTCATGCCCCGTGGGGCATTTGGGTTTCAAGTAGGCTGAGGGACAGTTCTTCTGGGTGTAGGATTGTCTCTCGTGGGACATGGCCTTCAGTGGAAGGCATGCGTTTAGCATCCCTGGTCCTGGTCCCTAAGTGCCAGCGTTGCCCCTTCCATCCCTGTGATAACTGGGATGGGCCATCCCACACTTCCAAAAGCTCCCGACCGGGGTCCTGCCCCTTTTGGGAACCATTGTCCTGGATGAGGCTACCTCTACCTCTGGTGGGTTTTTTCAGAACTTTGGGTCCTGTCACCCTTCCTCTCCTCCCCTCTCCCCCTGTCTGCTTAGCACCTACTTTTTCAACTAAATCCTTGGCGTCGATTGGTTCTGGTGGGAAAAGAAGGAGATGGATTTCCAGAGCCCCCCCGCCCCCGAGGACCAGGCACTGGGCTAGGCACTTAGAAAAAGTAGGTGCATTGTTTCCACAAGAGATGCTGTCCAGCCCTCTTTTCCCATGGCGTGTGTTGCACCCGACTGTGTCCCAGGCACTGGGTCCACACATACAATGTCAGTTAATCCCACCACATTCCTAAGGGCTGGGGACTCTATTTTTATTCTACAGCTGAAGAAAACAAAACACAGAGAAGGGACACACTTGTCCAGGGCCGCACTGCCAGGAAGTGGCAGAGCTGGACTTCACCCCGGGGCTCTCTGACACTGTTGAATTTACTGTCCCAACAACCCCACAGTCTTACAGGGGAGATAATGGATGTGTCTTGAAGGCAAGGATTGTTCTGTGGGGTTCACGGGTGGGGCAGTGTGGTTACTGCCTGGGCCCAAGGGCTCCCTGGCAGCGTGGGGGTCAGGCCACAGGGCTGATGTTTGTCTTACAGGCCAACACCAACACGGACTTAAGGCTGGCAGCTGCCAATGGAGCCCTCCAGAGACACCGGGTGCTGCTGGGGGTGACAGACACAGTGGAAGGCTGCCAGAGCGTGATTCAGGTACTCTGTCTCAGAGTAACCTCTGCTGGGGGCCCACTTTTGGGCTGGGCTCTCCCAGTCTGTACAGGGTCTCCTGGAGTCTGCTAATGGAGATGGTGTCGGCAGCCCTTCCTTCTTCCCTGGCTCCAGTGTTCCTTTCTGGAGACTCCTCTCTGGATGGTAACCAGCAGCCTGAAACCTCCGTGAGGCAGGGCTGGAAGGGAGCTCAAAGACCGACCAAGGCACATTCCTCATTCAACATTCGTTCAGCAAAGGGATGAGGCCTCTTCTGTTTCCATCCCTCAGTGCCCATACGAGGTCTCTAGAGAGGCAGGTCAGACCCTGAAGGCCTTGTTCTCCTGGCTTGGTCATTTTCTCGGCCCCAGGGCAGTGGAGAGTTCTTGAGTGACTAGCAGAAGGTCACACAGCGGGTCTGGGACACAGCTGGGCTAGATGAGGTCCGGGTCTCCTGATCCTGGCTGGGCTTTGTTGGGGGGATCAGTAGATCTCCTCAGCACCACGACTGCATTCTCACCTGGTGGGACCCCAGGGCTGGGAGTACAGTTGGGCGCTGGGAGGAAGCCCATTGGGCACATGATCTGTTCATTCCACAAGTATTTACTGGGCATCTACTATGTGCCAGGCACTGTTCTAGGTACTGAGGCTGCAGCAGAGGACAGACATACCCAGATCCCTGAGTTTCTGGAGCTCACCTGAGAAGTGTAGGGTGTAAAGGGGTCTTACTTGACATGTGGAGTGAATTAAATGGCATCACACGAATACTAGCAGTTCAAGTGTGATGTCATAGACTGGGGGCTCCCTGAATCTGGGAGTTCCTACAGCCTCATTTATCTCTACCAGCCACACAAAGGAGATCTCATCATGTAGGGGGACTCTGGGAGAGGGCAGAATGGTGTGGATGAATCTGGTGGTCCCTGGAAGGACGGGCCTCTGGTGAGGAGGTGGGAGGTGAGGTTGGTGTCAGGGATGGAGAGGTCGGGGTCCCGTGGGCTTTGGCCTCAGTGGTCACGGCTGCTTCTTTCCGCAGCTCTGGTTTGTCTACTTCGACCTGGAGACCTGTGTGCAGTTTTTGTCTGATCACATTCGAGAAATGAAGACAAGCCAAGAGGTAAAATACCTTAAGTGGAAAACAAAACAAAAAAATAAATCGGGAGGCTAAACTTCAGTGTTGGAAAAATGTTCCACATTTTCTATAGTGAGCGTACATTTTATTTATAATAATAATAATAATAATAAACGTGAGAATTAATTTTACTTATAATAACAATTAATAATAATAATAAAGATCTTGGCAGAGGAAATTACCATATATTTAGATGACTTTCACTTGTTCAAAATCTCGAACATTTTGAAGAACAGGGAGATTTTGCTCGGATTCCACAGGCTCTGAGAAGTCACGGAGCCGGTTGGTGATGCCAGGTTTGGAGCTCAGCCCTCCTGTCCTCGCACCCTGTGCTGCTTCCCTGGGATGCATTTCCTGGGCTGTAGTTGGTCCTGAAGTCAGGATTGTGGCTTAGCCCTGATCCAGGCCCTTGAGTTCCAGTGTGGCTTTGGGCAAGGCCTTTGAGCTCTAGCTTGCTCATCTGCAACATACAGATGAAGTTTCCCACATCCCAGATTGCTTCTAGATGCAAATGAGAGCATGGGAGAAAAAGTGTTTTCAGAGCAATTAAAGACCAGTGGGAGAGGATATAGCTCAAATGGTAGAGTGTATGCTTAGCATGCACAAAGTCCTGAGTTCAATCCCTAGCACCTCCATTAAAAAATAATAATACTAATAAATAAATAAACCTAATTATCTCCCCCACCCTCACCCCCACATGCACAAAAAAGCCCAAAAGGATTAAAGACCAGACTTTTGCAGGGAGTTATCTGATCTCTGCAGAGTGGCTCAGCTCTACGTTCTCCTGAGGTCAGCGTCTGCGCCTGTAGATGGTCCATCTGTCCTCGGTGGGTCGGCAGCTCAGGGGCCCTCTGTCTCCTACATGCACCCCACTCAGAACACCACCAGATCCCTGTGTTCCCTTCACAGTCCTTGCTGAGAAGCCGACTGAGCCAGCTGTGTGTTGTCATGGAGACAGGGGTGAGCCCCGTGGTGGCCGAGGGGCCGGAGAACCTGCTGGAGGAAGCGCCTCTCCTGCCCAACAGCCCTCGTCCCACAGAGAGACCACTCACGCAGACCGAGCTTCGCCAGCTGGTCCCTGAGGCCGAGCCCGAGGTAACAGGCGCCGGGGCCAGTCAGGGCCTCCCTCCGTCCCGGGGTGTTTGCATACAGTCCTTGTGGGACCTCAGGTTCTAGGTTCCTGAAGTCATGGCTTTACTTTAGTGGTAGGGACTTCACATCTTCTTCACATCTTCTAGCCTACCAATTTTCAGTATTTTTCCCCCTCACCCCAGCACTTTAAAAAATAGCTTAGTGGAATCATTTTCTACTTACTGGGTTTTCCCCCATTTAAAAAACATCTTTGTGTTCCTTTTGGTGGTTCCATTGGATATGTAGTTGCATGTTGATGGATCGTAGCTTACTTAGCCATGAGCATGTTGATGAATATTTGGGTCATTTTTAAATCTGTTTATCAGTCAATCTTTCTATCATGTATCCATCTACCTGCTTAAATTGCAGTTGGATTTTTAAATCTTGCATGCGTCTCTGTTGAGTTCTATTTCCTTCTGCCCGAGCGTTCTCTTGTGTCCTGCCACCTAAGCTGTGTGTTGAGCGTGGCCGAGAGCTGGTAGACCAGAAGTCTGGAAATGCGGTTTGCAACTTGTGCTGCCCTCTTCCTACCATGAGCACAGACCTGCTGTCTGGGACACACGAAGCGAGGGGTGATCTCAGGCAGGTTATGAAGCAGGAGAGGACTTGCATTTTCTTTTTAGCAGACAGATTTGGCGGGGGTTAAAGGTCCAAACCAGCCCAGACTTTTCCTTTTGCATAGATGGGGAGTGGCGGGCCTGCAGATATGACTGTTAGGAGGGGAAATGGTAAATGTATTAGTCTCTTCAAAGAGCAGAGAAGATTGATAAGGCCCCATTCTTTCTTGTGCAGGCATGTCTGGGTTTATGTGAAATAGCCTATTAACTATGATGAGTCTTTTAAATTATTTTTTCAAATCCATTCAAACCAATAGTAATGCAATTTCCTGTCATGAATATCAAGTCTCAGTGTGTGTGCACATGTTTTTAAAGTAGCTGCCCTTACAACGTAGCTAGGGAAAATACAATCAGTGCCCATATCTCAGCCTGGGCTGGACTGTCATATTTCAGTGGGAACCCCGTGTTTGTGAAAGGCCGAGAAATAGTCATAATGACCTCTTACATTTTTACAGATTTTTATCATGCATAAAATTCTTTAGCATATCCTCGAAGTGTGGACTATTTTCCCTTCTTCTCTGATGGGTGAAAGAAGCTTCCAACAGGTCGGCTGCCTTGCCCAAGGTGGCAGAACCAGGGAGAATGTGGCAAAGTCTGGGGCAGAAGCCAGCCCTGTGGATTTTCAGTAGGCTAATTTTCTTGTCATAGTTCTTTGCTTTCTTATGTTATCCATTTTAGAATAAATGGGGGAGAAGACCAATCTGAGTTAGTAAGTGGGAGGCTGTTGGAAGTTTTCAGCGTTTTCTAGCACAAAGGATAACTTCAAGGGAACACTGATCCTACAGAGCTGGGGCCAGTTTCTGCTTTGCTGAATGATGATAATGTAATGATACTGATGGCAGTTAGTGAGCACTTGGTACTCACTTTAGTTCCTTTAGTCCTCTCTCCAGCTCAGCCAGATGGATGCCGCGACTTTCCCTCTTTTACTGGTGAAGAAATGGGCTCAGCAAGTTGAAGTGCCTTGCTTGGGGTCTGTCACAGGGTGACCGAGCTGACCTTCCCACTCGGCCTTTCTGATTTGAAAGCCTTGATCACTGTCTGTACAGAAATAAACAAGCCTGGGTGTCACCCACACCTTACCTCATTACATTCGGACTAGACCCAAGTCCCGTGGAAGACTCCAGTGGTACCCATAAGGAACTGAAGCATCTTCCCTGGCATCTCAACTGCCCGATAGCTGGATGGAACTTTAGAGACCAAATGTGTTCATAAGAGTATGCCTTAAATACAATTTTTAAAATTCATTTTTTAAACTTTTTAACTTTTTCCCATTGCGGTAAAATATACATAATATAAAATTTACCACCTTAACTATGTTTAAGTGTACAATTCAGTGGCACTAAGTACATTCACACTGTTGTGCAAACGTCACTACGTTCACCTCCAGAATTTTTTCATCTTCTCAAATTGAAACAACTTACCCGTTAAATACAAACTCTTTCCCCTTCCCCAGCCCCTAGAAATCATCATTCTACTTTCTATCTCTATCAGTTTACTGTTCTAGGTGCCTCACACAAGTGAAATCATACACTGTTTGTCTTTTTATGATATATCTAGTTTTTGTAAGCAAGCTTTTAATATAGTAGGAGTGCTTGTCCGAAGAAATCCAGCAGGTACCGTGTGTGAATTGAAGAATCCTGCCTTCATACGAGTATTCCTCCATGTCTGCCCTCTTTTGCTGGTGGTGATTTTCTTCCAGTACATTACCTTACCCTCAAGCACTTTACAGACTCACAGACAACTGAAACTGGAAAAAGTGTATGTGTGCGTGTGTGTTTGCAGTTGGCTGATAGAAACCAATGGTAATTTCTAGTGCTCTGAGGCTCCCTAGCTTTTTTGTGCATGTTATTATCACCTGTTGGCAGTTAGGTTACCCACCTTGGAGATGAGGAAATTGAGGCAGCAGGAACCCCGCAGAGTTTGAGAGCTGGAGTTCCAGACCAGGCCAGGCATCTTCCAAGAGCCGGATTCCCCCTAGTGTGCATCACTGCTGGTCCAGGGTGTGAGGACTGCTTGGCCTTCCCCTTATGCATTGGCTACATCTCTGCAGCCCTCACTCTGCCTCCCTGCCTCTTTCAGGAAATGGCCCAGCAGCTGCTGGCAGTGTTTGGCGGCTACTACATCCGACTCCTGGTGACCTCCCAGCTCCCCCAGGCACTGGGGACACGACACACAGACTCTCCAAGGATCCCATGCCCCTGCCAGCTCATAGAAGCCCACATCCTGGGCACAGGGTGCTGCCCATTCCTGACTAGGTGACCTAGGGATGGAGGTACTGACCTTCCTCCAGGACTCTAGGTGAGAAGTCAGAGAGGCCTCCGGAGCCCACGGTGGCTGATGGCAAGCCCTCGGTGGGGAGAGAAGCTTCTGGACCCACTCTGAAGGGTGTCAGTCATGTCAGCAACGGGGATGTGGTGCTCACTCCAGGACCCTGCACAAAAATGGCTGTTGACATCCCATGCTGCCCTCTGGCCTTTCCAGAAGCTGATGTCCCACTTGAAGCTACTTTCTGTGCGGCTGAGAACTGTAGGCGTGGATGGGAGGGCCACGCGCCCATCCATTTCATTGTCTGGAGAGCCCAGGAAATGTGAAGATGAATGGACTGGACCAAATGCATCCAAAGCTTGGTCTCAGGTGATGCTCCCATCCCCAACCCCTTCATGTCAGACGGGGGAAGCTGAGGCTCAGGGAGGACACTGCTCTTCGTGGCATTGCCTTGGGCCCCTTAAGTTATAAAATGCCTCTTCCCAATCTGAAGAAAAGAAGCAAATTCTCAGAACCTTCTCCATTTCTGAGTGTTTCTTCCCCTACATTTTATGAAAACCAATGGCACCTGGGCTGGTCTGCTAGCATGCAGGCCTTCAGGAGACAGAGGAAAGAAAGAAAGAAAGAAAGAAATCAGCACGTAAGTGCTAATACGAGTATTTGGAAAAGACTGATCCTGTCTGATTGCAGGACTTATTTTGCATGCATGCTTTTGGTGGTTTCATACAGCGGACGTGGAACAGCTGTCCCGTTTCCCAACACTAACGTGGCCCTGGAATGAAGCACAGTCTGTCGCTCATGGGATTCCACGCAGAACTCAGAGGCTTCCAGGTTCTGTGCTTCTGAACAAGTTTGAAGACCCAATGTTCTTCTCGGCCCAAAGATAAAAGCCCTAGCCTGGCATTTAAGGCTTCCCAGTGCCTAAGACCTGGCCTTCATCTGCAATTTTGACTTCCTGTCCCACAAAAATCTTTCATAAGTTGAAACTCTTTCCTGGACTGACAGACGTATTCCTTTGCATCTGTTGGACTCCTATGCATGCTTTAAAAATTTTTGATATAAAATACTATATAAGTTTCAGGTATACAACATAGTGATTCACAATTTTTAGATGTTATACTGCATTGATAGTTATTATAAAATATTGGCTGTATTCCCTGTGTTGTACAATATATCTTTGTACCTTATTTATTTTATACATAGTAGTTTGTACCTCTTAATCCCCACCCCTATCTTGCCCCTCCTCTCCATGCACGCTTGGAAACCCAGCTTTACTCTCCTCTCCTGCAAGAAGCCTTTCAACATAGCCAGACCTGCTACTGTCTGCCTTCTTTAAATTCTTGGTGTAGCTGCTGCCTTTATGGATATTTTATGTTATTGATTCTGTTTTCCTGTGCACATGCCTATTTTTCTAGCTAGGCCATAAGCTCCTCAAGGACAAAGATTGCACCTTGTATTTTTGTGCATGACCTGGACCTGCTAAGGGAAAAAAAAAATGTCCTATGGATTGAATGCTTTGTCATCTCCATAGTAGCTTTTGCAAATTGCTGTCTGTATTCAGTTGAATGATGAGGTTGGCACAGACCGGAGTTCTGGTCCTGAACTGCCACTTGTAGCTGTTTGACTTTCGGCTGGTCCTCAGTTTACACATCTATATAATGGGTAGATTGGATGATTCTTAATAGCCCTTCCAGAGCCAAAGTTCTGGGAATTTCCAACCTCTTTTGTTTCATTCTAGCCTTTGGCCTGTCTGTCTGTTACGCCTTTACAGGTTGAAAGGTGTAATGGCCCAACACAGATGAGGTACTCCAGACGTGATACCCCTTTGGATGGAACACTGGCCTGTAGCTAGCAGGAGACCTGGATTCTCATCCCATATCTGCTACTTCCTAACAGTGTGACCTTGTCTAGGGTAACCTCTCTGAATGTCCGTTCCCTCCTTCATAAATGAATCTGGACAACATGAAATTATGCAGGTGACTCATCATGTAGGAGATGAATCTGACTGACCGCTTTCTCTGGGCCAGAGAAGAGAAATAGTGTGCATAGCCCAGCCCTTGGAAATGGCTGTTTTAGGCATTTCTCTTCAGCTGACTCTGCGGGCTGCCTTGCTCAGTGAGAGTTACTCATGAAGGGGACCACTATCTTTCTCACCTGCCACAAAGGAAATGTGGGCTGTGAACGTGACCAGTAGAAGCCCTATATTAACATCTGGGTAAGTGTAACAACAGAGAATGAAATGTGTGTATTTTGACAAAACAGCAGTTTTTCCACTTTGAGGCTTCCTTAAAGAGCCCTTGATGTGTTCTTTCCTGTCTTTTCCTCTCGTTAGAGTGGAAACTCTGGTAACTAGGGCACACAGGTGTGCCCACAAGGTACATTATGTTGCATTTGAGCCTCAGTTTCTTCTTTTAGAAAATTCTGTGATCTCTGTCTTGCCTGCTTTCCAGGGTTACTGTGACGATCAGACTCCACAAAGAAACACACGCTCTGTTTTAGGTCCCTGTGTTGATGATAGGCATGGCTTTGGTGAAGATGGTGCCGTGGCATGAAGTGGGGGCGGAGGGCTTGGATTCTAGAATCACAGTGTATTCAAATCCAACTTCTGTCACCCCAGAGCCACTTCCTTCCCATCCTTGGGTCTCACTTCTCAAGTGTGAAGTGGGGATAGATGTACCTAACTTGCAGGTGATTTTAAAGATTAAGTGATATGGAAACTATAAAGTGCTTACAACTGTGAGTTACAAATGAGTAAGAACTCAATAAATCATTGCTATTATTATTATTAATTATTTTATCTCTCATTATGTCTCATATGTTGTAGGTGCCTGATGTATGTCTTTGTTGATGATGGAGTTCATTAACAGTTAATGTTTATTCAGTCTGCATCAGACCCCAGTTACTACAGCACCATGGGGCTGCATTTATATGAATAAATATTCTAGCCATGTCTCTCTGAAATTCAGTACTGGGAGACAGCCTAACAGGGAGGTTAAGAACAAGCAGGTTGGTGACTCTGGGCCAGATGCTCAGCCTCTCTCTTCATCCCCTGCCTCCCTCTCTTCATCTAGTAGGAGGCTGTTGGGTAATAGGGGGATGAATTGAGGTGGTGCATGGAAAGCACATGGCCCGGCTGGTGGTGTGGTCCACGGGGCTCCGGCATCCGATGATGGCTTTTCTCCTGCATTTGCTGCATGCTGTCTTCTACCTGTGTCTACTTGTGCAGGCTTTTACTTGCCTTGTTCAAATCTATACCCTTACTGATTTCAGTTGGTTGGTTCTGTCAGTGGCTAAGGGAGGAAAATCTCCAACTATGATGTAGATTTTCTGTTTTTTTTTCTTTTACTTTTGACAAGTTTGATTTTTAAAAAATTGTATAGTTTTAAAAATTGAGATGTACTTAACATGCCGTAAAATTCACTGTTTTAAAGGATAAAATTCAGTAGTTTTTAAGGTATTCACAAGAAGGCACAAACATCACTATTCTAGAATATTTTCATCACCTCATTCCCCTAAAAAAGCCCTCTTATCCATTTGCAGTCTTCCTCTTCCCCCATCTCTCCAGCCCCGCTTCCTGCCGTCTCCCCAGCCCCTGACAACCACTAATCTACTTCCTCTCTCTATGGATGTTCCCATTCGGGACATTTCATTTAAATGTAATCATATGGTTTGTGGCCATTTAGGTATCGCTTTTTTCACATAACATAATGTCTTCAGGATTCATCCATGTTGTAGCATCTATCAGTACTTTATTCCTTTTTAATGGCTGAATAGTATTCCATTACATGGATTTTTGTCTATCCATTGGTCAGTTGGGTTGATGAATCTACTTTTTGGCTCTTGTGAATAATGCTGCTGTGAACAAGTGTTACCAAATTTTTGTGTGAACATATATTTTAATTCACTTCTGACAAGTTTTGCTCTGTTAATCCATGCATACAAATTTAGAACTGTTAAAACTTCCTGATGGGTTGAACATTTTATCTCTATGAAATGTCCCTCTTTATCTCTAGTAGATTTTTGCCTTAAAACCTTCTTTGTCAGACACATTAGCTTTCTTTTGATTAGTGATTGTATGGTATATCTGTTCATCCTTTTACCTTCACTTTATCTGCATCCTTATGTTTAATGTGCCCGTCTTGTGAGCATATGGGATTTACAAAATTCCGTCTTTGTTTTTTAACTGAAGTATTTACTACACTGTGCCTAGTGTGTTTCCTGATACATTAGGTAGATTTGGGTTTAAATATTCTTAGTGTTTTCTTTCTATTGATCCTCCCTTTCTGTGTTCTTTTTTCTGTCCTTTTTTGCCTTCTTTTGCATTAAGGTTTTGGGATTTTTGTAATTTCTTCTCTATTAGCCTGTGAGGTTATGTGCTCTTTTAGTGGTTACCCTAGATTACAACACATGTCCTGCATTACTGAGTGTGTTATAAAGAGAGTCCTTCTACCGTCCTCCGGACAATCCAAAGACCTCAGAACTCTTACCGTTCTGCCTGCGGTGCTATGGTTATCATGGATTTCAATTCTCACTATATTTTAAACTGCAACAGACATTATTATTAATGCTTTATACAGTCAGTGTTCATTTAGATTTATCCACATGTTTATTTTTTATTATTCTTCATGTTCCTTTTTTAAAATTATTCTTTCTCCCTTCTTGCATTTCTACACATTTGTTTAGGATCATTTGCCTTCTTCTGGAACTATCTTTGGACTTTTTCTTTAGTAGTGTAGAGTATTAAGTATATTTAGAAGTACCTTTAGTGTTTTCCTTCTAGTATAGATTTTCTGGTGGCAGATTGAGTTTTTGTTTGCTGAGAGGTCTCTATTGTGTTTTTATTTTTGAAAGAAGTTTTTGGTACGTCAAGAATTCTAGAGTACTAGAGTTTTGTTTATTTTTTTCCAACCTTTGGAAGATGTCATTGGCTTTCATTGTTTCTGTTATGAAGTCAGCTATCTGTTTCATTGCTGTTCTTAAAATGTTTCTCTTTGCTTTGGGTTTCTGCAATTATATTTTGATAGGGCTTTCTTTATATTATCTTATTTGGTGTTCATGGTACATCCTGAATCTGAGACAACAGTATTTTTCATTATAGCTTCTACCCTCTTTTTTTCTTGTCTCCTTGGTCTCTAAGGATATGTATGTTAAGGCCTTGTCACCGTATCTCTGAGACTCTCAGTGTTTTCCATTCTTTTGTTTCTTCATGATTTGGTCTGAATATTTTTTTACTGACTTATCTTCTACACCATTACTCCTGCCCTCATTTGTGTTTGCTCGAGTGAATCCTTTTAACTGAATTCTTAATTTTCAGCTATTGTAAAATCCAATCTTATCATTTTAATTGATTTTTAGAATAGTGTACAGTTCTCAGATGAAATTACACATCTTGTCATCTATTTTCTTCAGTGTTTTAGAGTCCATGTTTGCTGACTCCAATATCTGGTTCTTCTGTTAATCTGAATCTTTTGCTTTTTGGTCAGTTGGTCTTATCTTCTGGTATTCCTAGTCATTTTTGATTGAATGCTAGTCACTTTTAAAAAAATGAAACATTGACGAGATATACAAGACTCTGGATATTCCTTCAGAAAGGACTTACTTTTGCTTCTGAGAAAAGTAGGGTTGGGATAGTTTGATTTTGGGTCTCAGTCCTAATGAGACCTGGTCTATTTCTGGTTAGCCCTGATTTGCAGGTTCTAGACCTCCCGGGATTTTAAATTGGAAACCTATTTTTAAAAACTTTTAACAACCAATCCTCTTTCTCTAGGGTGAGCCCTAAACCTCCAAATGTGAGTCTGCTGAAAGCTCTGCCCAGTTTTCCAGCTTTTTAGACTCCACTTAAGAACTGGAAAGTGCCTTGAGGAGGTCAGGAGACCTTGGTGTCCATTTCATCTCTTTGCACTTCATTTTTCTCCAGGATCTTGGTCCCTCAAGTCCTCACTGCATTGGTAGCTCTCTGATGCGTTCGAACAGATTTAAGAGAAAGGAACTACAGCCTTTTAAACTGCTCTCAGCAGGAGAGTTGATCTGATACCAGCTAGTCTTCCATAGTCAGAGGTAAGGTCCATCTGTGGCTTCCATTATGATTTTTATTGTTATTATTTGAAAATCCTCCAAGGAAAGATATCACTCTTAGTCCAAGAACACTTTGACAAGTTCACCGGATGTGAGCCCCCTCCCGTCCTTCTGTGAAGTGGCTTCTAAATGATCAAAACAGGAGGTGACATTTAAGAAGCATCTTTTATGTGCAAAGCACCTGCTCTGTGTGTTGCAGGAAACAATTCCAAGACATAAGGAACAGGGTTTTCTAGGGAAAGAAAGTGGGACTTTGGCATGGGAGGTGTGGAGGCGTGCATAGGATTAGAAGAATCTGGGTCAGAGGATGCATCCAGGGGATGCAGTGTGAGAACTGGCAGCAGAGAAGGACCTTGGACAATGAGGCCCCAGGAAATTGAACTGTCTTTTCACCCAAATGATGCTGTTGAAGATTCTTCCCCTGTGAGAAGAGGTGCCTAGTGAATTGATAATCCACATACAATTAGAAAGCCCCTTGTTTTCTTCCAGCCATTGTTCTTTTAACTTTTCTTGCTACATATTTCCAACCTCCTGGATCTGGCCACCTGGATGTCCCATAAGCTCCTCTAGCTTAACATAGCCCAAGATGAAATGATCTGCTGTGTGTGGTCAGCTTGGCCTCATTACCATCCCCTTTTTAGTTCTCTGTGTTAAAAAAGAAGCCAAGAGCCTCACTTCCCAGAATCTTCTTCCCTGTATGGTTCTGAGTTAGACTTGGCCAGCTTTATCTGAGAAATATGCTATAACTTGGGGCTCTCTTTTCCATCTTAGAGCTGCTGACCTAGTTCATACCTATATCACTGCCTGTCCTGACTGCCTAGGCAGCCTCTTTTTGGATGTCTATATCAACCACTGTCCAATCAGAAGACAGAAAGCACACAGTACTTTGAATATAAGAAGTGTAATATAAAGAATTATTAACTGCAACAGGGGGTTGAAATAATAGGTTGTTTAGTAAGAAGTAAGATCCTATAAATATAGAAATAGCAGATCTAAGGCATAGCTGTGATAGAGCCCCCAAGGAAGAGCCCCCCCACATCCCATCCCCAGCTGAGATAGGAACCTTGAGAAGGACATGGCTGTGGCCCACTGGATGCAGAGAAGTCTGAGATGCCATGTTGACAGAAGGTTCTAGAAATCTGCCCTAGGGTGTTAGAGAAAGCTATCACAGAGAAATGGAAGCACTCCCTCATTGGTTGGGGGGGCACCGGCGAAGCTGCTGGCTTATAAGTGCTACTGACCCCTGTGCACTGCAGGATCTGGGTGCTGGAGAAGCTATGTGAACTGCCAGAGGCAGATACCCAGGAAGTGGCAAGTGCTGCAGGAGCCTGCTTGATGAGCTCACCAGAACAGGAAGAAAAGCTCTTCCTCTTCCCATGTCTCTAGCACCCCCTACTGACAAAGCCTAGCATTGCACTAGCTGCCAAGGGGAAAAGATTTAAAGGGCCCAGCTCCATTTTTGAAAATGAACAATTTGGAGCCAAGAGCAGTAACTGAATGTCATTCTTCCATCACTGTGAAGGGCTGAATAACTGGTTGGTTAAGAGTATGAACTCTGGAATCGGGCATCCTGGGTTTAAGTCTCAGCTCTACCACTTACTACTGGTGTAACCTTCAGATACTTATTGAAGCTCTCTGTGTCTCTGTTTCCTAATTTGTAAAACCATGGTAGTAACAGTAATAACCTTGTTGGGTTGTTCTGCTAAGTGAGTTGATATTTAAAGAACACTTAGAAGAGTAAGCAATATACCAGATTTGTACATTGCTATTGTCATTATTGCTCATACTCCTTCAAATTGCAGCCAGGATGGTCTTTCCATTGTAGGTATGAAGTTTGGTCTATAATATTTGTGACATAAGACATCATCTTCCTTTATTCTTCTCTTCTGAGGTGGGGACAGGGAGTTCTAATATGTTATCTTCTTAATTCACCATGTTCTTATTGCCAAAACCAGAAATATAACTCTATCACTTTGTTGCCTGAACATTACCTTCCATGGCTCCCTATTACCTTCAGGATAGCGCCCAACTCCCTTTTTGTGGATATGAGCCTCCCCCCACACCCTTGCTCAGGTTTTCACTTCATCTTTCCAAGCATCAAAGTTCACTGTTATACTCCTACCAGGTTGTGTCTCTCTTTTCCAATTTGCTTATTTTGTTACCTTCTTCTAGAATACCATTCCACCTCCTCTTTGTTTGGCTAATTCCCTTTCAATCTTGAGAAAACTCAAGCACCCTATTTTCCAGAAAGCCTTCTCCAGATCCCCAAGTTGTTGCAAAATCCCCCATTGTTATTTTGTTTCCAGAGTCAGTGTCTATTATGTGATGTGCTTCTGCGCCTGGTTTCTCCCTGGCTAAAGTTGAAGCCACCTGGGGTCTCCTGCATGTGACTCACATTTGTGTGCTCTGTGTTTTAGCACAAACAGCTCTGTACATCTGCCTGGGCTGCACATTGATTGGATCACCGTGGGGCTGCTGGTTGCAGAGTTTTGTACTACCTGCCCCACTGTTCACAATGGCCCTGAGCAGCAAAGGAGCCACAAGGTAGTTGGGCAGAATTGTGCCCTCAGGCTCTAGACAGTTATTACAGCATCTGTTTATAGCTGCCCATTACGCTGACCAGCCTCTCCCAAGTACTTCCTTGTTAGGTTGGTGAGGAGTGACAGAAAGTGTTTTAGAATAAAACCTCATTTCTTTATAAGAGATGCCAAGTTCTAACTGTTTCATCTTCAAGGGAATCTCAGAAGTGGGGCTGAGGGAGGGGGAAAGAGGAGGGACACAGGCTTATGATGCAACTAAGGACTTTAATATGAGGCAGCTCCTCTGCAGTGGCTTTTTCAGGAGCTGAAGTGACTCTTGCCGGTGGCACAGGGATGGCTCAGACGTCTTCTCCTCCGGGGAAGTTTCCGAATCAGTCTTCATGCCTCTGTTCACGCCCTCTTCCTCCTGGCGCCACTCCAGCAGCTGTGCAGCATCGAAGACCTGCGAGAGGGCTGCCACCTAGAATGCTCAGGGTCTTCCAAGAGCACATTTCTTCAACACCAAATTGTGGGGGTGAAGGTGTGGGTGTCTCTTTTGCCTACAGTTTCTGTGAGGATCTGCATTCATATCTGAAAGAGTGAAGGAAAATATTTACCCTGGGTAAAGCCTTTGAATTACATGTGAGTAAACAGTCTTGGTCACATTCCACTTGAGGATGGCTCATATTATTAGTGACATAAAAAAATATTTTGCTTGCTTGAGCTGCAGATAACTCCAAACTGAGTCAAGCAATTGAGATCTTGGTGTTTGCTTGTTACTGCAGCACAGCCTAGTGGGTCCTGACTAGGTCACATACACAGTTACCGACCGTTGAGTGCCTAGGTGGGGCCCGAGTCTAGGCACTTAGGTATGTTGCCTCATTTCATCTTCCCAACAATCTGAAAAGTAGGTAGTGTATTATCATCATCCCTATTTTGCAGAGAAGATGCTGAAGCTCAGAGGGAGAGGTTCAGAGACCTGCACAATAAATGGCTGACACTGAACGCAAACTGGTATGTAGGACTAAGCCAGTCATCTTTAGTATCTAATATCTAATAACTAATGTAGTTTTTAGGCTGTGTTGTTACAGATTTGGGTAATAACTCCCCTTCTACACCCCCAAAAGGCTGAAAGAGATCAGAGTGTCCCAACAGAAGGTGGCCGGGGAGTCAGAGGTCCAGAGAAATAACTCAGGTGGTGTTGCCAGACCACCACACACCCACATCTGGAACCTACTGAAGGTCCGTGGATGGTGCTGTTGGGATGTCCTTTGACTGTGGGAGCCAACAGGGGTAGCAGGCCCCTCTCTGGCCTGGCAGCAGCAACAGAAGATCTTTGACGCCATGTTTTGGTGGGCTGTGGGAAGAGGAAAGGGCACGGGGGCGCCTGGCTCTGCAGCCCCAATCCCAGAAGCCCATTGTTATTTAAGCAGTGGGTCATACTGGGCCAGCCTCTCCCAGGTATCACACCCCTCCCCTCTCCTAAACCTCCTGTAGCTCTAGCAGGTCCAGGCCTTCTTTTGTCCAAAGTTTTCTTAACCACGGGAAGGACTGGATCTCTACTCTGTGGGGCCACCATGTTGAATCAGCAGATCTTGGGGTCTGGCACAGTTCTCTGGATAGGGCTGTTTCCTAAATGAACATGATACTTTAGCCAAAGAAGGCCAGTCCCTTCTCGACGAGGTCTGGTGGCAGAGGAACCTCAGCACACGCAGCAGTGCCCACAGACAAGCCCATCCTTAGGAGTCAGATTTGTCTTCTGCTGTCTAGGTGTGTGCTCTTGAGCTGATTATGTGATTTCTTTGAGCCTCACTTTCCTACCTGGAAAATGGGAACAGTAGTACCCACCTTAGAGGAATAGGTGATTAGCTATGCACAGTGACCACTGTGATGGCAGGTGCACACAAGCACTGCTCCGTGCTCATTCTCTTTCCATTCTCTTCTATTTATGTAGCTCCTTGGCTCTAATCTAGTCCCACCGGGCTCCAGTCCCACGGCAGCATGGTAACGCAGCTCAGCCTTGCCAGTGCACACTCCTGGGTCTGCCACTCACTTGCTTTGTAGCTCTGGGCCTCGGCTCCCATCTGTAACAGCAGGTGGTTGGGCTGCACCAACTCTCCAAGGATCCTTCCAGCTCTGATGACACAGATTGTGAGTCCTTGTCTTAGTCCCTCCTTTCTCTTTTCCAGGCTCCTGGCCATCTCCTGCTCTTGCTCCCCTTTCCCTGTGGCCAAAGCCCCACCCTGGGAATTTCCATCATGGCTACTATATTCACAAACATCACACTGAGTTCACTCCATGGCCTCACCCTGGGGCTTCCAACCTCTCATAGCCACCACCATCTCTCACCTGAATTATTGCAGTGGCCTCCTGACTGGCCTCCCTGCCTCTTCCACCTTGGTCTTCATCAGTGTCAACTCAACACAGCTGAGTCCTCTTACGATGTAAGTCAAATCATGTCACACCTCTGCTCCAAGTCTCCCAGTGGCTTCCCATAGCACACAGAGTCGAAGCTGAAGTCCTCTCCCTTGGGATCTGCTTCAGGATCCGGCCTTGCCAGCTTTGCCAGCCTCATTTGCTCTGGCCTCACTCACTGTGTTCTGGCTGTGGGAGCTGCTGGCGGTGCCCCAAACTCTCTCATTGTGCCACTGCTGTGCCTTTTGCACAAGTTGTCCCTTTCACCTCCATGTTCCCTCCTCACTCCTTCACCCATCAACTTTGAAGATTCAGCTCAGATGTCATTCCCTCCAGGAAACCATCTCTTATACGTTTTACTTAGATGGACTCGGGATTTAATTCTTGCCACACCTTGCTGTGTATTTTAGAACAATTTAACTTCCTTAAATCTCCTGACTGTAAAAAAGGGGATGGTAAAATCTACCCCGGAATGTTACTGTGAGGATTGGGTGACATAAGATGTGAAGTGCTTGGCACGCTGTCTGGCACACAGTAAGTGCTTAACAACGTGAATGACAGTAATGTAGGAGAGATGCTGGCTGGGGTGGGGTGGGTGTGGTGCTTCTTGCACTCCCAGTATCCTCTTCTAGATGGAAATAGGAGCCAAAGAAAAGGGGCTTTGGGTTTCCCACGGTGGGCTGTGAACTTCAGGTCTCCACTGACCCCACAGCAGTTCAGGCAGAACAAGGCAGATCAATGAGGTCAAACAGGAAGAATTCTGGAGCAGGAGGAGCCCTGAGGGGTCATTCAGCACAGGTGGGGAGATTGGGATCCAGAGAGAGAAACAGTGGGGTCGAGATAAATTAGAGATGGTGTCTGCTTCCTGGAGTAAAGTGAAAAGTTGCCCAGGACTGATGGAGACATTGTCCCTTTAAGTACAAAAAAAGTACCCCTCCTGCTCGCAGGTCTAACCTTTGAGCCTCACTCACCTGCAGTTGGCAGAACAGAGATGGGGCTGTCTGTGATGTCACAGAGAATCAGGGCATGTTGGGGACAGAAGGGTTTGGCTGGACCACAGAGGTAGGGAGGAGGAGGGAGGTCTGCCTACCTTCTCTCCTGTGGTCCTTCCCTCTGTGCATTATGTCGTGCTGTCCACCATGCTCCTCAGGCTGGCCGGGGTGCTGCTGCCTCGTGTATCTCTTATCCTTGGAATAGTAGGCTAGCTGGGGCATGTTCTTCTTATGGGGGTTCTAGAGGCAAGCCCTACTGTGAAAATACATTTCTAAGCTTCTACTGGTGTCCCATCTACTAAGTTTCCATCGGTTAAAGCAAATCATGTAATGAAGTCCAAAGTCAAGAGGGAGGGAAGTATACTTCATCCAAGAAGACATGGCTAAGAAGGGTGAAGAACTGGCTAATATTTCGCTTTGCCACAGGTAGATACCATTGCTGTACCCATTTTACAGATGAAACTGAGGCACAGAGTTTATTAGGTGTCTTGGCCCAGGTGACACAGCTAATAATTGGCAAAGTGAGGTGGGTCAGAGACTGGGGCTTTTGAAAAGTTCAAATTGCTTTACAAATGGGTTGTACCAATTCAGTCCCTTCTCTGCTAGGGAGGGAATGCTGGTGTATTACTTGCTGCTGCCACTTCCCCTCCTGTCTCGGCCTCTGTGCTAAGGCAACAGAAACCAGCCCCAGGGCTGAGCTGCAGAGCTTGTCCCCATGTGATGAGATGGGGCCCACCCAGATAATTAACATTGTCTCTTCATTTTAAGGTCACCTGTCTAGAACCTCTATTATGTCTACATCCTTAATCCCCTTTTGAACTGTAAAGAAGCAGGGCATAGAATGAAGACATCTTTGGGGGGCCATTACCACAGTCCTTAAACACTTGTATCAAGAAAATAGAAGAATGAAATAAATATCCAATTCAAAAAGCTAGAAAAAGAACCACAAAATAATCAAGGGATCGTACAAGATAAGGAGGGACTAAGGATTAAAAGCAAATTACTGAAGTAATTAGTATTAACCTAATTAGTGAACCAAAATCTTTTTTTTAAAAAAATTAAAATAGAAATACTATGTTACTTAATCAGGAAAAAGGGAGAAAGTCAAATATGTAAGATTAATTTACACCTGAAACTAATGTTATGTTGTATATCAACTTCAATTAAAAATTTTTTTAAAAAGAAAGGTAAGGGAATATAACCATTGAAACAAAAGAAATTTAAAAAATCTTGAGTGTACATTATATACCTTTATGTAAAGAGATTTGAAAACCTAGATGAAGCAGATAGTTTTCTTGGAAAATACAGTTTATCAAAATGACTGCATTAGAGATTTGAAAACTCTTTTATCAATTTCTGTAGAAGAAATACATAAATTTGTCAAGGAACTTCCCTGCCCCTTAAAAGGCAACAGGCCCAGATGGTTTCACAGGGAAATTCTACCCATTTTTAAGTCCAAATAGTTCCAATCCTACATAAATCATTCTAGATCATATACGATGAAAGGAAGCTTCCAGGTTCTTTTTATGAAGCAAGTATATAATATTGATAACTAACTCTGAAGGGATACACAAAAGAAAATCGTAGAGCAAAATTCTCTATCAATATTGGTACGGAATACTAAGGAAAATATTAGTGAACAGACTCCAATTCCATATTATAAAAATAATACATCATGATCAGGTGGAATTCATTTGTGAAGTGGAAATTTGTTTCAATAGGAGGAGAGATTATATGATTTTCTTTCCATTTATGATGGAGAAAAAGAAGAAAGAAAAAGAAATTGATGGATATTACCTTAACATAGTATCTCTATCTCTACCTCTATATTTTTGTCCTAAAATGAGCTCCTTACTTAATAGGCAAACACTGGAGGTATTTCCTTCAAAATTGGAAACAAAGCACAGATACCCACTTACTCCACTATTTAACATTGGGCCAGTGGTATTAACCATTGCAATTAGACAAGATAAATCAGAGACATAAAAATTAGAAAAAGAAGCTAAAGTGTCTTTACTTGCAGATGGTATAACAGTATTCTTGTTAAGTCATAGGGAATCGATGACAAAACTGGCTCAAACAATAACATAATTCAGAAGGGAAGCAAGACATAAAATTAACATAGTGAATTCAATCATATTAAATACACAAGCACTAACTAGTTACAGAAATAATGTAGAGAAAAACCCAATTTATAATAGCAATGAAAAAGATAAAATACTTAGGCATAAATTTAACAAGAAATTTGCAAAATTCACATGGAGAACATTTAAAAATAGCCCTGAAAGACAAAAAAGGAGATTTCAACAAGTGATAACCTTTTGTTTGTGGATTGGAGGAATCAACATATAGAGGTGTCACTTCTTCCTACATTAATTTATAATTTTTCCTAAGTTAATTTTTATATTTATCACAGTCACCATGAAAATATTAATATTTCAAATAGACCTAGACAAATTGATACTAATATTTATATGTTTTTAAAATGCAAGAATAAAGCAAAGTCATACCAGCAGATGAACAGACAGACTTACCAGTGGAATAAAATAGGAAGGTCAGAAAGAGAGTAAAATATGTAATGAAATTTTCATATATGATGATAAAGGAGTCATCTCAAATGACTGGCCCAAAGGTGGTCTTTTTAAAAAATGTGCTGGAATGATTATATAACCATTTGGAAAAAAGATAGAGATCCATATCTAATACATGTATAATAATACAAATGGAACAGGGATCCAGATGTAAAAAATAAAACCATATAAGCACATAAGAAAATATGGATGAATTCCTCTAGAAACTGAAATTACTGACTTTCTAACTAAGACCCAAAGTCTAGGAGCAATAAACTAATAAAGTTGACTTCAAGACCCAAATCATCACAAGCAAAATCAAAAGAAAAGTGGAAAACTGGAGAAATTATTTTTAATATTTGTCTCATATAAAGAACTAATATCCCTAGTATATAAAGAATGCCTAAGAATTAAGAGAAAAGCAGTAAAAAAGAAAAAAAAACATAATTTACAAAAACATACAAAAATGGCCCTTAAACATATGAAAAGATGTCGCTCTTCATTCATGATATGACGAATGAAAGTAAAAATCAAATTGAGATACCACTTCTCATCTGTCAGATTGCCAGATTATTAAAAAGTTGGTGAAGGTATGGGGAGACACGCATTCTCATACATCATATATAACCCTCATAGAGGGAAATTTAGAAACATTTAACAAATATATATGTATGTGTACTATTTGGCTCAAAAGTCCACACTTAGTAATTAACCCTAAAAGTATACTGTCAAATACAAAAATATTTGTGGATATGGCTGTTCATTGCAAATTTTTTTCATTCATTACAAAATATTCATTTTAACTGCAAAATGTTGAAAACAATCTAAATGTTCATATATAGGACAGTGATTAAATAAATTACAGTGCACACAATGCAGAACTATGTAATGTATAAAGAATGAAGATCTCTATGAGTTCATATGAAGTGATTTCCAGAATATACTGTTAAATTAAAAATAGCAAAGTAGAGAAGAGCTTCTATAGTATGTTACTTTCTGTGTAAGAAATAATGGGATATAAGAAAATATTTACGCACTGGGTTATTTTTGCAAAGAAGAAACATAGGAAGGGTAAACCAGAAACCAACGTGGGGGGGACAAAGAGAAGGGGTTTGGTGGGAAAGTGACTTTTCTGTGTATGTACCTTTTTGTATTGTTTTGACTTTTGGACCAGGTTAATGTTTTATACACTCAAAAAATTAAACCAGGATAGGAGAAAAAAATACTAAAATTAAACACAAACAGAGACAAATGAAACCAACTGTAATTCAAATGAATAATGTAACCCCCATGAGGAAGAAAAAAGAAAGAAGTAACCTAATTTTTGAAGGCAGTATTTGGCTATAAATCTTTAGTCAGTACATAAAAAGAGCTGCAACTGTTCTGAAACGAATTTCAGGATGGAGCAAATGAGTAATTATTTAGAGGATAATTGGATCCAGGTCTTTCATGGAAAAAGGAATTACAAATGTGAAAAAGGGGGGAAACTACATAAATTTTATAGTATTGGATTGAATTGGAGATATCAGTATGAACTACTGGTTTTTATTATCTTTCTTGTTCAGTGTGTCTGTATAAATATGTTTTGTGAAGTTATATATACATATATGGATGTGTCTATACATGTGTGTTCGTGTATTTCCCAGCTCTGTCACCTGGAAAGGCCTAAAAGCAATGGCACCCCAGGAGCGATGAGCACAACTAGGACCAAGATCTTGGTTTCTAAGTCAACTTCCTCACTAACAGGTACCAAGGGTCCTTGAAGAACTAGCCGATTCCAGGGCTGATAGGGAAAATATGAGTCTAGAACATCTTATGTGCCAAAGCATAAATGCTAAAACGATGGAGACACGTCATAAGAACACAGGAACCACCCAGCTTCAAAGGTGCTCCCAGGTCAAATCTGGGACAATTTGAGCCTCAAAATAAATAATGATAGTAATGGATTATAGTCACTTCAATAAAATAAGGATTTCATGGATCTAAATTTACATAAACATTTCACATAAATAAAGGGGGAGAAGAAAAGCTGTTCTTTATAGTAGGAGATTAACAAATGTAGAAGGAATAATGGAGTTAGAAGAACCATTATTTGGCAAATATCATAGTAACAGTGAATTCTGGCAAGAAATCATTTATACATGGTTAAGTTAGAGTCTCAAGGTATCCCTCTCCCCCAAATTACCTATTAATTCCAAAGGGAAAAATAGTAATTGTCCATAGATAAAACATGCAGCATACACCCCCTTAACCATATAAGTTAGCACCACCAGCAGTGGGACCCAGCTATGTCACGTACCACTTGATATGATGCACTAAGGAAGACACCATGTTGCGGTTGTGGTATTCCTGCCCAAAATGCAAAACTGGAATCTAATTGTAAGGAAATATCAGATAAACACAAATCGAGGGACAGTGTGAGATAGCTGTGCCTGTCCTCTTTAGAAATGTGAAGCTCATGGAGGTGAAGACACAGCTGTCCCAGATGAAAAGAGACGGATGAGGCATGACAACTGCACGCAGTTACGATATTGGAGTAGATCGTGGACTGGGCAAAGAGGTAGCTGTGAGAAATGTCGGAGACAACTGATGAGATTTGAATTGTTCTGCATCTGTTTTGAATTTCTTGCTTTTGATAACTATTGTCTTTAGCTAAGAGAATACCCTTGTTTTTAGGAAATGCGCACTGAAGTATTTAGGGTTAAAGGCACATGATATCCACAACTCACTTTCAAAAGGTTCAAAAAAAAAAATAGTAGGGAAAGAGGGAGAGTTGAAATGATGAAGCAAATAGGGAGATGTAAACAACTGGTGAATTTGGGTGAAAGGCAAATAGGAGTTCTTTGTACTATTCTTGCAGCTTTTCTGTGAATTTGAAACTATTTAAAAAAGGTTAAAACAATTTGTTTTAGGTTAGTTAGATGTGACAATGTATTTAAAAATGAACAGACAGTATTTGGAAGAGATACTCCCCGGTAAGGGGGACAGGAAACGAGGAGGGACAGGGTTCTGTGATGTCACCAAAGACTTTAATTGGAGGCAGCTCCTCTGCAGTGGCTTTTTGGCGGGCTGAAGTGACTCTTGCTGGTGGCACAGGGATGGCTCAGACGTCTTCTCCTCCTATAGGGGAGTTTCCGAATCAGTCTTCATGGCCCCTGTTTACCGCCCTCTTCCTCCTGGCGCCACTCCAGCAGTCCCTGCAGCCTCGGAGACCTGCGAGGGGGCTGCCGACTAGAATGCTCAGGGTCTCCCAATGAGGCATGGCTGGTATGGCCAGTGACCCTGGGAGTAGCAGTTTAGGTTTCTCTTGTAAAAGCCTCTTTGGGAAACATGTGAATTCACATCTGAAAGAAGAAAGGGAAAAATTACACCAAGTTAAGTCTTTGCGCTGGGCCTGGCTGGACTGTTCCGGTCGCCTCCATCCCCAGTCATTGTCAGATTCTGGAATACTGTGTGAGCCGTGTGGACCCCTGCCTGGGGTGCACTGGGGCTCCACGGGAGCATTCAGTGACACCAGGGTGTCTTGCCAAGTGCAGTGGCCTGGAAAATAGAAGAATTGGGCCCATCCTGGTTCTGACACTAACACCACTGTCTGCTGGGCTTTTGGAAAGTTCCTTCCTGCCGTAGACCACAGCCTTCTCTATACAGTGAGAAGCTGGTTTTTAAACTATGTTCCCTGAGCCCTGTGTGAGGAGGAGAGGGGAGAGAAGGGGGTAGGTGGGTTAGTGGGGCTTGTGGACCGACATCCACGATTCAGGTAGAGCAGGATGCCTTTGAGTTTTTACAGAAATTGGACTTTGAGATTTTGTTTGCAAGGAGTGTTTAGCTATTATGAGAATTCTGAAGTGACTGGGCTGGGTGACCCTTACCTCTCAACAGCCAGCCTCATGGGTTGGTTGTGAGCTATGTGAGGTCATGTGGACACAGCCTTGGTGCCCATCAGTGAGGCTGCAGTTCTTCTTCCTGGATATGGCTGCCATCCAGTACCCAGAGGCATTTCTCCCCCAACTGGACTACGCTCAATCCACAAGCATTTTCTGGCATGTTTACTTGCCATGTACCTGGCTGAGTTTGGAGGAACAAAACTGATGTAGGCCCTGCCCTCCTGGAACTTACTGTCTGGTGTCCGAAGCAGACATTAAGCGAACCATCACACACAACACACACATAAAACTAGGTCACGAGGGCTTAGAAGGAAGGTATGGATGTGTGTTCTTTCCTCCCAGACCTGCTGCTCCTCATGTAATTCCCAGCTCCGGGGATCATGAGGACAGGTCTCAGACCCCAGGACTCTGTCCAGTGTGTTCTAGAATATGACTGCAGCTTCCTGAGGGGAGCAGTCCCGCCTCTTTGTCACCCCACTTGGCTTAGCTCAGTATCAAATTGGGGTTTGGTCATTAGGACAAGGCTCCCTCCCCCAGAGGTTTCCTGGTCGGTGTTAGGGCCCCGATTTGGAACTCACCTTCAAACTCACTGCCGCCGTTATACGAGGCTCTCTTTTCTGGATCGATCAGGGGTTGTCCCAGAGGTTTGCGGGACGCTGTATCACCATGCTTGAGATTTTGTCCATCAAGTTCATCCTTCTGCAAACCTGGCAATGATAATTCCACGTGGTCATGTGGGGAGGCTCAGAGGGGATGACGGAAGGAAAGGCGTTTTGCCAACTCTAGAGCAGTGCACATGGACCAGCGGTGGTTATTATGTGGGTGGGGAGTACCTGAATCTGCATCCTTTAGTCTTCTGAGTTCTCCCCCTCATAAGCAGGTACTGGGTTCAAAATACGCATTCTTTTTAAAACATAGTTTACTTTTTTTTTCTGTTTATAAAAATAACATATATCCATTATAGAAAAGCTTAGGAAATATTGAAGAACATGAAGTAGGAAAAAAATGCCCAACTCTCCCTTCGGATATCACCAGTGTTTGCCTATTTGCATATTTTTACGTAGTCCATCAGATCCTGTATATTATGCATGCATTTTACTTTGTACAATCATAAACATTTTGCTCATGTCACTAAATTTTAAGAAATAATAGTTGCATAATATTCTGTTTTATGGATAATTCAGGATTTATTTAACCAGTGTTCTATTTTTGGGTATTTTGGGGTAATTTATTTTCAAATTTCACTACCATAAATACCATTGTGATGAACATCGTTATTTAAAAAAATTTTTTTTAATTAATGGAGGTACCAGGGATTGAACCCAGGACCTTGTGCAGCCAAGCATGTGCTCTACCACTGAGCTATACCCACCCGCAAACATTGTATATAATGCTTTGTTTCGATATACTCCTAGATTCTTAAAAGTATAACATATGATCTTGTCAACAGACTGAGCTGTGTTCTGTAACAAACAGCTCTGTCCTTTCCCAGCTGCCTACCTTGAACAAATTGTCTCACATCTCTCTGTCTCTGAGATGGCTGATATGTAACAGATTTTGCATGAGCAAGAAATAGACACTTTCATTTTGTAAACCATTGAGATTTAAAGCCATACTTATTTTAACAGAAGAGCCTATCCTATCCTGGCCAATATATTATAGTTTCCAATTGTTGACCTTTATCGAATGGCTACTTTGTGCAGGCCCCGTGCTCGGTGCTTCTATATATTCCCTCATTTAATCCTCCCAATGATCCTGAAAAGTAATAATACAGTATGGATGTCCCAATTTGATGGGTAAGGACGCTGAAGCTCAGAGTGAGAGGGTGACCCGCCCAATTCTGTGGAGAGCTGATGGGAGCTAGCCCCAGCCCCAAAGGCAGGGATCTCGACCACTGCTTTTCTAGTCTTTAGGCAAGTGCTTCTCACACTGTAAGGTATATTCAGATTCCCCTGAAGGTCATGTTAAAGGGCAGGTTCTGATTCAGTGGGTCTGGAGTAGGGTATGAAAGTGCAGTTCTAACAAGCTCCCAGGTGACGCCCATGTTGTTGGTCCATGAATCACACTTGAAGTATCGAGATTTTAAGCTCTATTGCTTATCAATTTGGGTACTCAGCCACCCAGTCTTCATCTCCTTTTAGGTTGGAATTATTCACTCAGTAGCGAATGGCAATCTGAGGGTATCTCAGCAGGAGGGGATGAGCAAAATGAAGTCTTGAGAGGCTAGGCTGGGTGTTTTTGCCTGGTACCTACCATGCTTCGATGGCTGAAACTCTTGGCTTTGACTGGGGGTCTTGGAGTCATCTATACCATCAGGCTCCTCACAGTCTTTGCAGCAGAAACAGAACATCTTCGAAGCCAGGTTTTGGTGGGCTGCTGTATGAAGTAAAGGAATGGGGGCCTTGGGTTCTGGGGCTTGAATTCCATGTGCCCCATTGAAGATTTACTGTGATTGGGGTTCTTATAGGGTCAGCTTCTCCCGAAGTATAATATAGCCCTTCCCTCTCCCACATCTTAGCTCCCCATAGCCAGCAGGTCCACGCCCTTCAGCCTAGGTTGCTCCATCTTAAGGCCATTTCCCCTATTTTATACAAAAATTTTCTTACCCAAGGAAAGGAGTCCAAGTCCCTATTCTTCCAGGTTCACTTGCAGGGGTGCCTGATCGAACTGACCGATCTTGAATTTGAGCGCAGTTCCCTGGGCAGGGCTGTTTCCTAAATAAACATAAGACTGGGTGAAAAGCATCAATCCTTTCTCTGGCCTTACACTCTGGATAGGACCTCCACTATAGCAAAACCCAGCCCATGCAGAAATGCATACAAACTTGCTCAGCTTCTATAGAGATCTGTATTCTACCCCACTTCTAGGTGTATGTTCTTGGATGGATTCCTCAACCTTCTTGAGCCTCACTCTTGTCACGTGGAAAATGGGAATAGCAGTGCCTACTTTGCAGAAGTAAGGGTTTAAATAAAATAAGAAAAGTGACCCTTGTGGTGCTGGGTACACAGAGTGCCCAGTTAGTGGTCATTTTGTTTCCCTTCCCTTCCCTCATGTAGCTCATTGGCTCCAAACTATTCTCGCTGGTCCAGGTCCTGTGAAAACATGGTGACGAAGCACAATCTTATAGACTTAGGTCTTGGTTCTGCCACCAACTTGCTGTATGGCTTTTAGTAAGTCCATGCTTGTCTCTGTGTCTCAGGCTCTTCGTCAGAAATAAAAAAAGAAGGGAGGTTAGATCACCCTTCAAGGATCTTCCTAGTTCTGATGGTCTGGAATTATAAGGCCTTGTTCAGTCCCAAACGACCTTTGCTGTGTATCAACTTTTCCAGGTCTCTGAATGCCTCCTGTTCTCCCTCCCCTTTCTGTGGCAAAGTCCTCTTGAAGGGAATTCTTATCATAGTGTTGGTTAGGTGTCCCTCACCTTACCCAGCGCACTGTGTGAGTTGTCTCATTTACGGGCATTTGCTTCTCACGTTCTCTGCTGTGGTACCACCCAAGCCAGCATCATCTCTCGCCTGCGTCATGGCAATAACTCCACCTGATCTTCCTGTTTCTTCTACCCTGGACTTCTTAATAATCAATACAGAATCTTTTAACTTCCTGCACATAAGCTATTCAATAAGCACAATTTATATACTGTGGCTAGATACACCCAGCAGAGTGGACACAGGCAGACATGCCCATTGCGTGGAGCCCTTGGGCCAAGACGGGTACTCTCTGGGCTCATTTAGCCTCAACCTCCAATAGTCCTTTGGATCTACTGCCAATTTTTCATCATAATTTGAGCTGTGACATATTTCACTGAGTGCTCTTTAATGAATGTTTTATTTTCTTAGGATTTGTAAACAAAGGGAAGTTTATATAAGGCAATAGGTCTTCTGTTTTGGAGATGTAACATTTATCAAGTATGCTTGATAATATATTGATTCTTCTGCTGCTTTAATTTCAATTTTCTTCATCTACTTATGTAAACTCTTGCTTTGGGTTTTTAAAAGTTTTTTTTAGAATTTTGGAAATCTCTTTTGGGGGAAATTAGGATTGATTGATTGATTGATTTACTGAAGGTACTGGGGATTAAACCCAGGACCTCGTGCATGCTAAGTATGTGCTCTACCACTGAGCTATATACCCTCCCCCACTTCATGGGGTTTTGTTTTGTTCTAGATTGCCTTACATATATAGAGTGTAGAAGGAAGTGCTTCATAAGGAAGCAATGAAATCCTAAATCTCTTATTTTCAACACTGAAAGTTTGCCATAATGGCCATTGTAATTCTAAGTCACCTAGCAAAATGTTGCCATTTATTAAGATAAGCACATCAGAATACATTCAGTGAGAGCATATATACAAAGCAAGAGTTTTTCCAGGAAGAGGCAGCAACTTTAATGTAGGTGAGATAATGACAAATCGGAAAGCATAGAGTGCAGTCAGTCAAAAGTTTGTATTATGTACGACGTCTTGAATTCCCTGGCCAAAGATAACTTAGAAGAGTTCATATGATCAACAGCCTGGAAATCACTGACTCCAGAATATGGGCTGAATAAAATGACCTTTCATTGGATGTAACAAGACATGTGCTCATGAAGGTTTGGAGGGACCCAAGACAAAATTTTAGCAATTTCCTTTATATAAGCTGACCATCAATCTAACAGACCTCCAACCATTCATTCTCAGCGCTGACCAGGGTATCATTTGAAATTTATTTCCTTGGTCATTCCTGGGAAATCATGGGTTATGATTCTAGAGTGCCTTCCAGACTCTTCTTAAAATACTTTTAATTATTATTGTTTGTCTCACAGTCATTCATTGGCTGCTGTCCAGAGAGTCGAATACTTTTATGCAGCAACTAGCCTAACATATGGTTCCACAGATGATTTAAAGACCAAAGCAAGATATCAGGCTGGCTGATGCTCAAACTGAATTATCAGACCGTTGTAAGTGGAAAAATGGAACTGTATCTTCAAGGAAAGTCAAGGGCAGTGGTGAAGATCAGTATAATCCCTGAGGGTCTCTCCTGTGGCTTTGATTGAGGCCCAAAAGGGGAGACTGAGAATAAAAGAGGAGTTTTCATACTCCTTTGTGCAGTCCACTTGCTCTGTAACCATGGTAACGGACAATCACTGGAACCTGTTTAAACCAATTTAATCTATTAATGGACCTTTACCTCGGTGACCATTCTCCTGAAAGTAACAGACCCATGACAGTAGGTACACCTTCATAGCTGACGGTCTACCACTCCTAAGCACTCCTGCCTCTTAAATTCCACCTGTCAACGAACTGAATGCTTCCTCAAGCTCCATATGTATCAACCATTAGCTTTGTTCAAAGACTTCGTCATTGGAGCATAGATATCCCTCGTTCAACGAGAAATAAATTCAGTTTTTGTTCCACGCATTGAATGGAAGCCTCTTCTGCTACAGCAGCTTACACATACACAAGTATCTTGGAGACTGGAGATTGCTCAGCAGAGATTTTTAAATATAAGTTTATCTGAATCTAGTGCTGGTGCTGTTCATGGCTTTACTCCCCGGAAATTCTCAGAGAAAAAGAGGGGAGTAGAGCCACTTTCTCCTTTAAGTGTTGGTAGCAGAGTTTTGAACTTTTGAACCCTCTTCAGAAATGGAAAGGGTTTTAGGGAGAGCAGTGTAGCAGTTACAAGCACATTCTTTGAGGCATAATTCTTAAGGATTTATTACTTATTAGCCATGAAATTTAAAAGAACATGACTTTCCTGAACCTCCGTTTTCTTATTTGTAAAGTGTGAATTATAATAGAAGTATCTATCCTAGAATGTGGTTGTGAGGATTAAATCATGATGGACAAAAATGTGGAGCTGATTTTGGCTTGGATAGGGTGGGTGTGGTATTTCTTCCACTACCAGCGCCCTCCTCTAGATGGAAGCAGCTACCAAAGAAAAGGACCCCTGGATTACCTCCAGTGGGCTGTGAACTTCAGGTCTCCACTCACCCCCGCAGCAGTTCGACCAGGACAAGACAGATCAGTGAGGTCGAACAGGAAGAATTCTGGAGCTGGAAGAGCCCTGAGCGGTCATTCAGCACAGGTGAGATGCTGGAACCACAGAGAGAAACAGTAGTGTCAAGATAAGAGGGATGGCGTATGCTTCCTGGAGCAAAGTGACAAGTTGCCCAGGACTGTTGGAGACATTGTCCCTTTAAGTACAAAAAAAAATCCCTCCTGCTCTCAGGTCTAACCTTTGAGCCTCACTCACCTGCAGCTGACAGAGCAGAGATGGGGCTGTCTGTGATGTCACAGAGCCTGAGAACAAGGGAATGTTGCAAGTAGAGGGGATTGGACTGACTGCAAATGCCTGGAGGAGGGTCGATGTCTGCTGACCCTCTCTCTCATGGCCCTTCCTTCGGTCCACAATGCTGTACTGTTCTTTGGGCACTGGAACTGAATCCCTGGGCCTTTTGTGAAAGCCATTGAAGATGGGGGGGCCAGAAGGGGGCAGTATAGCACTGGCTGCAGAAGACCTGGGTCCACATTCTCTGTACCCAGCTAGATGGTCACCTTAGGCAAATAGATGTCACATCTGTTTCTTCCTCTTTAAAATAGGAATAATAATTATTATTTAATTTACTTAATTAAGTAATTTAATTATATTTTTAGGATTAAGTGATATCAGGTAAACATTTAACATGGTGCCTAGATGTAGTAAACCTTCAGGAAATGGTGGTGGTTAATGATATGTGCAAGAATAAAGTGACATTTGCTCCCCAATCTATCCTTGACGGAAAAGGGAATCACTTTATATTGGAGTCCTGACAAAATCTCTCTCCTTATGGAACACTCTCATTTCCTTTATTTAGGACAACCAAGTACTATTAGGGGAAGCCAAATTGGGTTAAAATGTTCTCAATCATTGCTATTTTGGGATGCTTATAGAAGTCACCTGATACCAAAGAAGCAAAAGCAAGCCAAGATTCAGCACAATTTTGGATGTCTTGGTACCAGGCGGGGAGTTGCGGGGTGGGGGAAGCGGGATGCAACCTAACCATCATCATTATTTGATGTCTTCTAAATCTTACTTGTAAAGCAGTACTCCTAAGTGGTAATGTTGAAGGTTCTCAACTCTTGCTAAAAGTAAGGTTCATCTGAGATGTTTCTAAAATGTAAGAACGCCCTGGGGCCTAACTCTGGATAAATTAGAATCTTTGTCAGGGATTGGTGGGTGGGGGGAGCCTGGGCGTCAGTATGTTCACAAAGCTTTCCAGGTAATTCTTGTATGTAATCAAGACTGCGAACTACTCAGTTACATCGCTGAGATCTCTAATTATACACTTGGGCAGTGATTCTCTGCAAAGGCTGCCCTTAAAGTCATGGGAGGAACTTTTAAAAAATGCCACGCCCAGTGCTTACTTCATAGGTCAGGAAAATCACTATTTCTTGGCATTGACAGTTTTTAAAGCTCCCCAGATGATTCCTACCCTCCTTTTAAAAACTGAGATATAATTGACTTATAACACTGTATAAGTTTGAGGTGCACAACATGTTGGCTTGATACATTTATATACGGCAGTATGATTACTATAGTAGTGTTAGCTAATACCCTTATCACATCACATAATCATTCCTTTTTCATGTTGAGAACAATTAAGTTCTAGTCTCTTGGCAGCTTTGAAGTTTATAACACAGTGTTGAAACTACTGCATTATAACAGCATTGAAAACTATTGACTTAGAGAATCAATTTTTAAAAGCCTTCCTTTTCTTGATGCTATATAAGCGTGTCTTTCAGCTTTTCAGGGACAGCATTATATATAGGTTCAAAAGGACTAGTTTTTCAAATAACTTAGAAATGAAGAACATATACTCTGGAAATCTGTGTTAGGTGAAAGCTGTAAAGATACTGATGTTAGAGATGTGTGAGAAGTGTTTGAGTGAAATTATTTCAGAAAGTGGGAGATTGAGGATAGCAGTTCTTCCAGATTAACATATTTTGTATAGCATGCCACTGTAAACATATATCCTGTATTGAATCCTTGTAAATAGATACTTTGTTATTTAACCCATACCACTAAATGTTTACATATTCAAGTTGGCCAAAATACTTAAAAAAAAAATCTTTGCATGGGGATATTGGGAGATTGTCTTCTGTTTGGGGTGGTTTACCATTCAAGCATTTAGGGTCTGGTTGCTTCTTTCCTCTTGGGTCTGGGGTAGGAGTCTAGTCAGCAGTCTAATTCTTGGTCTAGATTGAGAATATGAAATCCTGAATCCAAAACCAGATTTTGAATCTGGTGTTTCCCTGAGGCAGGGGCTCTGGACTCAGAACTGCCTAAGTGAGGAGCCCACCCTCGTAATTTACTGTCTGACCTTGGCCATGGCCATTCACTCCTCTAATCCTCAGTTTCCTTACCTTTAAAATGGGAATAATAATAGAGATGATGTGAGGAATACATGAGACCAGCGTGGAATGTTTTAAGTTGCTCCTGTGTAGGAATTGGTCCCAGGACCCTCAAGGATACCAAATCTGAGGATGCTCAAGTCCCTTGTATAAAATGGTGTAGTATTTGCATATCACCTATGCACATCCTCCCATATAATTTAAATCCTCTCTAGATAACTTATAATGCCTAATACAGTGTAAATGCTATGTAAATAGTTGCTGGGGCAAATTCAAGTTTTGCTTTTTGGAACTTTCTGGAATTTTTTTTTCTCTGAGTACTTTCTCTTGAGGTTGGCTGAATCCTTGGATACGGAGGGTCAACTGTAGTGCCTGATAGAGAAGAAGTAGTCAATGTGGCCTATTATTATTATCTGATACTGCGAGTGAAGGTTAAGGAGGCATCTGGGTTGATGCCTACGTGTCCAGCTTTCACATCTGTGGATGTGAAATTAGAGAATTCAGGAAGAGTAAATTTTGGATAGGGATTCATTTAGGTTTTCAAAAAACTTAATTTTGAAATAATTAAAAAATTCACAGGAGGTTGCAAAGAAATGTACAGAGTTCTCGTGAACCCTTTACCCAGACTCCCCCAATGTTAACATCTTGTGTCACTAATGATATCAAAACCAGGAGGTTAACATGGGTACAATCCGCAGAGATTATTCAAAGTTCACCAGTTATGTATGTACTCATATGTGTGTAACTGAGAGCAATTTTATCACATGTGGCTTCATGCAACTCCACCACAATCAAGACACTTAACTACCATCACCGCAAAGTTCCTCTGTGCTGCCTCTTTATAGCCACATCATCCCCTCTCCCCACCATCTCTAACTCCTGGAAACAGCTTATCTGTTCCCCATTTCTATGATTACGTCGTTTCACGAATGTTCATAAATGGAAACATGCAATATATATGTACCTTTTTGAGGGCTTTTTTTAAAACTAAGTATAATTTCCTTGAGATTCATCCAAGTTTTATGTACCAATAGTTTATTCCTTTTCATTGCTGACTCATAATTCACGGTATGGCTGTACCACAGTTTAACCAGTCACCCACAGAAATTCACTTGAATGGTTTCTAGTTTTTTGCCATTACGAATAAAGCTTCTATGAACATTCACATACTAGTTTCTATGCAGAAATAAGTTTTCACTCCTGTGGGGTAAATTCCCAAGGGTGCAATTTCTGAATTGTATGGTAGATCCATTTTTAGTTCTAAAAGAAGGTGTCAAATTGTTACCGAGCCTCCCAAGTTGGACCCCAGCAAGTGTCCTTCTGCCTGGTGATGCTTGTGCCAGTAGAACGAGACCAAGTTGGATTCAGAAGCAAAGGAAAGTTTTATTCTTTGATTGAAGAATGGAGAGGTGTGAGCTCCCTTCCAGAGTGCTAGCTTTTCCCAATAGGCCATGGGCGGGGCTGCTGTATGGGTGGGGGTCCTCCTCCGTGGAGCGGGAGGGAGCGGAGTTCTCGCGGGACCAGCTCAGCTGTGCTGCTCAGGCTCTGGATCACAGTGCCGAGCGCAGCCTCTGTGCGCACGGCCCACTGCCGCCATCTTGAATTGTGGTGTCGTGTGTCGCGTGTCTATGTGTGTGTGCACGCGCGCGTGTGCACTTTTGCGGGCGGGGGCCCAGCTGACATGTGGGCTCAGCTGTTTCGCCCTAGGAGCTCTGAAGAACTGGGTGCCAGGCCTCTGCACCTGGTACCCTACTAGCAAGTGATACTAGACGAAGCTCGAAGGAAAAGGAAAAAAAAAAAGGTTAGACTTTATTTTATTACCCAGACCCTAATTTTATTTCCCAGGAAGTGTGAATGGGCTTTGCCGGTGACTAAAGTATTTTCCATAGTGATTGTGCTGTTTTAGAGGCCCACCAGCAATGGACGAGTGGGCCTGCCTGTTTCTCTCCTCTCCTTCAGTGTTTTTTTTACACTATTTTAAATTTTAGCCATTCTAATAGGTGTGTTTTGGTATCTCTCTGTGATTTTAATGTGCGTTTCTCTGACGCTACTGATGTTGAACATCTTTTCACGTGCTTATCAGCCACCTATCCCTCCTCTTTGGCGGAGTGTCTCTGTGTCTTTTGCCCATTGTCTAATTGGGTAATTTTTAAAATTCAGTTTTTAAAATGGTGGCTTATTGAGATATAATTCATATGCCATAAAATGTGTACTTTTAAAGTATACAAGTCAGTAGTTTTTAGTATAATCAGAATTGTGCAACCATTACCACCATCTAATTCCTGAATATTTGCAGCACCCCAAAAAGGAGGCTCCGTACCCATCAGCAGTCACTCTCTATTCCCCGCTTCCTTCCAGCCCCTGGCAACCACTAATCTGCTTTCTGTCTCCATGAATTTGCCTATTCTGAACATTTCATATAAATTAAATCATAGAATATGTAGTCTTTTATTTCTGGTTTATGTCACTTATAATCTTTCCAAGGTTCACCCATGTTGTGACATATATCAATTCTTTATTTCTTTGTGTTGCCAAATAATATTCCATTGTATGAAGATACCACATCTTATCTATTCCTCTGTTGATGGACATTTAGATTGTGTCAACTTTTTTGGCTCTGTGAATAATACAGCTATGAATATTTACTTGCAAGTTGTTTTTTATGGGCGTATGTTTTCTTTTCTCTTGGGGATATATACCTGGAAGTGAAATGGCTGAATCGTATAGTAACTCAATTTTAACATTTTGAAAAAATCACCAAACTGTTTACAAAGTTTATTTTATTTTATGATGCTTCCAGCAACGTATGAGGGTTTCGTTTACTTTATACCCCCAACAACACTTATTATTGTCTGTCCTTTCATTTTAACCATTTTAGTGAGTATGGATAGTATCTCATTGTGGTTTTGATTTGTGTTTTCCTAATGATTAATGATACTGAGCGTCTTTTCATATATTTATTGGCCATTCGTATATCTTGTTTAAAGAGATGTCTGTTAAACTCCTTCGCCTATTTAAAAATTGGATTGTCTTTCTATGGTTGAATTTTAAGAGTTCTTTACATGGTCTGGATATCAGCCCATTATCAGATACATGGTTTGCAAATAATTCTTGCATTCTGTTGGTTGTCTTTTCGTATTCTTGATGGTGTCCTTAGAAGCACATGTAAGTTTTTTATTTTGATGAAGTTCACGTAACCATTTGTTGTTGTTGTTACCTGTGTTTTTGATGTCATAGCCAACAAACCAACCACCTGACCCAAGGTCATGAAGATTTACTCCCATGTTTTCTTTTAAGAATCTTATAGTTTTCTTACATGAGGTCTTTGGTCCATTTTCAGTTAATATTTGCATATAGTGTGAGGTCCAACTTCACTGTTTTGTATGTGGATTTCCAGACTATTCTTTCTCCATTGATTGGGCTTGGCACTGTTGTCGAGAATCAGTTGACCCTAAATGTAAGGACTAAAATTTACTTCTGAGAATATTGCATCTGATATTGTAAGGGACAGTCAAACGAAGGTTTCCAGAGAGATCAAATGAGACAGAGTGTTGCGGATGGCATTTTTGGTCCCAGTTCCTCACCCCTGCCTATGGTCATACCTCTTCCATGGCATCATTATAGGCAGAATGTATTTCCCTGCATTTGGTTTTAGATTTGATGAAGTGATTTGCGTTGGTCTCTGGTTTGTAGGCAAAAGGGACAGTATTAGAGTTTTGAGCTTAGAATGCTGAACATGTTGCCACTTCTGTTCTTTCTCTTCTGCTGCTGCCCTGACAGAATATGTGCCCACTAGCCCATTAGTCCAAAAGGAGAATGAGAGGCATAGGTCAGAGTCACTCCAGGCAAGCAGCCCAGGTAAGCTCAGCTGAGATCAGCCAAAACCCACGCAACTCATAGACAAGGAATGACAATGTGACTGATGCCACTGAGATTTGGGGTGTTTTGCTGTGCAGCAGTGATTAAGTGAGACACAGGGCATTAGACATTTTTAAATTACACAAAATATTGTCCACAGGAGAAGGAAGATTGAGATCGTTCACTCTGCTTTCTTTTAATATACTTCTGTTTGAACAAGAGCTCTGACCAATTAGAGACCTGGGGACGTTTGCTAGGCCCTGGCATTAACGCAGTATTTCCCCAAAGTGTGGGGCACAGTCCCCTAGTGGGAAGTGAGATGATTTAGGGTCAGACATGGACATGACATTATATAGCATTGAATATTATCATGAGAGAGTGACTCCCTTTTTAGTCTTTTCAATTACATACAGGGAGACGTCTTAGCTAGGTGCTGCCCACTCTGTCATGCCTACAGAAAGTTGACAACCTCCCTTTATAACAAAAAGAAAAACAGCCTGCAGGCTTAGGGTCTTTGCAGGTGATAGCATCATACCAGAATTTTAGCACCTTATTCTGTTTTTATTCTATTTATTTTTGTGTTGACCTTTTCCATTTATATGGTACATTTGTTTTTGTGTGAAAGAATGAGATGGTTTAAAGAAAAATATTAAGGAAATAATAGTAGAGATAGTAGGCAGATCCAACAATGATGTGTGAATAAATGGAGTTTAGGAAATACTGATTTGATGCACAGCATCATGTCAGTGACCTATGTAGTAAATATTCTGGGATGGGTTTATGTTTGTCTTCTAAGCAGCCTGTGGAAGGGCATCATTTTGGATGTAAACTCATGTCTTGCCCATACTTTTTGAGATGAAGATTTAGTTTATTCTTTCAAAAATAAGCTTCTCAATTTCCAGGAATCCTAACCCCTGGACTCCTTTCAGAGCCCCAAGGTGAGGGTCACAAATAAAATCTTCTTGTGGCTCTTACATAACTAAGAACCTTATAGAAAAATCTTCCTCTGTAATCTCACATTCTAAACATAGGCTTGACTTTTGGATTGCTTCTAAATAAAAACATATTTTTCGATTACACTGGAGACAAAGAAAAAAATTTCCAGTATCAGTTTGAGACTTGTGGGAAAATGAAGAGAATCAAGTTTCACTGTTCTCAGTGAAGGTTTTGGTATTGAAGTTCTGTCAGGTTGGCTGACTTCTGAGTGTGGTGGGGGTGGGGAGGAAGGAAGGATAAACATTGTTACCAGTCATTTAATATGTCACTTATTACTCAGATCTGACACTAAATGCAAAGGCTGTGGCAGGAAGACAAAGCTCACATCACTGTACATGCTGTGGTCCAGGAGAACATCTCTGAAATGTTATGGTTTCTCTGAGTAATTACTGAATCATCTCTTTATTACAGTGAAACTTCACAGTGACACTGTTTGCTGTGGAACAGAACCAGAGGGCTTCATTCTGGGCCTTCCTGGGCAGCGACTAAAATGGCTTGGCTTCCAAAGAGGCGATGCATGCTCCTTTACAAGCCCCTCTCACCCGAGCACAGCCAACGGAACAATGCTGCAGTGCAGGCCATTCTCAGGAACTCCTGCTGGGCAGTCCCTCTTGGTGCTGGATTTTGTTCTTCCTCCCTCTTTTGAAACAGTGGATAGAGAAGAAGGAGCCATGGGCATGTAGGGTAGCAGTTAAAATGTGGGCTTCCCACATTCCTTCAAGGATGTTTTCCCTTTACAGCAAGTCATCTGCTAGGTCCATGGTCTAAAAGATTACTTACTCTTACGTGGATTTTTGCCTTTCCCACTCAGGGAGAACCACTTCCCTTTTTTGGGTCTTATTTGCTCAACTCTGAAATGGGACCCACAGTTCCCAACTCGTCCAGGGCAAGAAGAACAGGCATCTGTGAAACTGCGTGTTGCACTGCCCCATGTCGTGCATTTTGAAAGGACATCTGTGCCTTCCCCAGTGTCTCACCAGGCTGCCTTTAGGTAGCCATCCACCCATCTGTGCTCTCTCTGGAAGCCTTTGTGCTCACAGAGCTCCGTCATATTACCTGACCCAGATGGGGATGGGAGTAACTTGACTGAATGATAAAGGGGAAGCTTGAGACCCTACCATGTGTCCCTGACCTCTGAACAGCAATATTGTTTATAATGCTCTTTATATTGCAAATCCTGGCAGAATGCCATATATACACGGAGAATGGTGCATATGTATACTTCAATTGGATTTGAGTAAGACTCTGTATTTATTGTTGCCTTGGTGCTTGAAAAGTAAACAGAGGGGATGTAGGAAAACATACTTATACGGTGTCAAGCGATAGGGGGATAGAGAAGAAGCATGTTTGAAGGCAAAGGGCAAAGTCTTACAGAGGAAAAAAAAAGTTGAGAAAGAGAGATTCAAGGTTTCCAAATCAGCAGACTTACCTACTTATGTCTCCATATACCTTTTTCCAGTATTTTCTCTGGCCTACTGATGGGCAAAGGTGCACCATTGGAACTGACATACAGCAGCTCTTCTGTTTCTAACATTTGACCTCTGAACATATTCCATCAGTCGTGTCTTCACTTGGATAAATTAGAGGTTTCTCCTTGTAGAGAAGGATTGGAAGCTACCAATTTGAGGCCCTACCCTTTTCATGGTGATTTCTCACTTAGCCTTATAACTGATTTCTAGATAGTTTGCCAATTCCCCAGGCATATGGAAGATCTTATTTCTTCAGACTGTTCAGATGAAGACCTAAAAAGTGAAATCCAGCATTCTCAGAAACCAATGCAATAAGACAAAATCCTTTGACCTTGGCGAGGATGCTGGAGAGAGCTATTGGCTTCTCCTGTGGAAGTCTGCTAGATGCTGTGGGCTTGTGTGCCTGGGGCCACCTTGCCCCAAAGTAGGCAAGAATCATTTTATGGGGAGTCACTATAATAGTAACATGAGTGTTGACTGTATGCCAGACACTGTACTAAGTGCTTTGTTCAGGGCAATGGCCTAGGATGAAATATGACCTTGGACATGTTATGTGGTTTCTCTGAGCTTCAGTGTTCATGCCTCTAAATGGGGTCATAACACCTAATTCTCAGGAATTTTTAAGGATTCGCTGAGACATTGAACTCAAAGTAATAGGTGCAGAGGAAACACATAATATGTAATGTTGCTGTTTTCTTGTTATTCATGCATTTCATACGAGATTCAGGCAGTTGTGAATTTTGTGGCAGATGGAGTGTTCTGTTGGCCCTGGGCTTCAGTGCCATTTTGAAATTTTTTTTTCCCCAAAAGGAGAGATAAAATGCTTGAATTTTAAAGGAAGAGGATTTCTGAGTTGTAAGTTAAATGTCTGATTTATAAAAGTAGAATAATTTTGACTGCAAATCCACAAACAATGATTTCAAAGTAGATAAAGACAAAGCCGTAGACCTAGGCTCATTCTGTAAGAAGAGATTCTTATGTCTCTCAGATGGAAGAGACTTTTACTCTAAGATTTGAAAGCCTCATGATATTGTCCTAACCCACAAGGGAGTATGTTGTTTCTTTCCTCACAGAATTGTAAGGCTTTGTAAGACTTGTAGAAGGCCTTAACTAGACTCTGAGCAAAGGTTTAGTTCCTCTTTATAAAGTGTACCTATGGGCTATATAATTTGATAGAGGTAAATGAAAATATGTTTATTTTCTATTCCCACTCCAAACAGGGTCACACAAGAGTTGCCAGGTTAGGTTTTTAGTATCTGACTGCTCCCTTCTCAAATCTTGTTGAGTCGCACAGCTTCCTAGCTCTGGGTCTGGGGCAGGAGTTGAGTTTGTTATCTGACCACTACTAGGTACCTGAGGGTTCTAGCTAAGGTCGGCCTTAGAAACTTCCAGAACCCCATGACAGCCACTTCTATACAACTTGAAAAGCAGCCATGAGAGAGCTCAGATAGGTCCCTCTCATCCTCCAACACAGGTTTGTATTTGGCATTTGTTTTTTTGTTCACTAAATGCTTTCAGACTAAAGGGGAGATGTCACCTAGATTTATAGATAGTTATATCTCTGATGAAGGCTAACCCTTTCAGAATCTTCAGTCTATTATTCGGGAAAGGCAAGAGCCAGAAGAAGATTGAGATCATGCAGACCAACTCTGAATACAATGCCTCCATTGTATAGGTAGGAACACTGAGGCCTGAAGAAGGAAAGGATTTTCCCAAGTTTGCAAGTTGAGCTCCTGGTTGGGCTATGATATGGATCTAAGTCTGATCCAAAACCTGTTTTGGATTTGCAGTAGAAAGTACTGATTGTTTCCCAAATTCCATCTTCCACTTACCCCTTATTTACGGAACCTCCAGTTTATGGTTGAGCATATAACTGTCTGGAGTAAAGATTTATTTTCCAGTCTGCTTTACCATAGAGGTTGCCAAGAGACTAAATTACGACCAGTGACAAATAAGCGGTAGTGTCCTTTGTGTCTTCTGGAAGCATTACTTTGTCCTTCCTCCATCTTATAGCTGTAATATGGAGGTGATGACTGGAGCTTGAGCAGCTATCTTGGATTATGAGGTGGAAGCCATGTGTTGAGGATAAGGGAACATCCAGATAGCAGGATCTTGGGTGCCTCACTTTGCAGAACACTATACCAGCCCTGAAATGCCCATCCCTGGGCTTTTTATATGAGAGCATAAAATCTATGTGTTTAACAGATGTTGTTTTTGGAAAAATTGTCAGTTGCACCTGGACCTTATCTTTTCTGATACTCTGCTATCTCATTCTGCCTCCAGATCTGTTTTCTTGTTTTTAGGAGGATAGAAGTTAGGTTTGGGGAGTTCTGCTGGGGGATGATGAGGCAAAATCCTCCTCGATAAAGAAAGAGATATTCTGTGTATCTCTTCCAACAGATTGGGAACCCTATGAGGGAGGACCATGACTGATTTTTCTTTGTGGTTCAGAAGTCAGCCTAGGACATAGAAAACACTGGTAAATGTTGTTGGATCTATTTATTGCCAAAATAATCCCGAGTAACAAATAACCACAAAACCTTGGTGGCTTATGACAATGCCTATTTATTGCTCATGTGTCTGGGGTGGTCAGCTAGGCAGCTCTGCTGAAATTAATTAGGACTGGTCACGTGTCTGGGGAATTGACTGGCTACTGGATGATCTAGGGTGGCCGTGGCTGGGACAGCTGGGGTGGCTTGACTCTACTTCACACACCTGTCATATCCTACCGAGCTAACCTATGCCAATGGAAGAGGCCACAAATGATGAGTAGAAATATGCAGGTTATTTTTCTTGCCTCTGTTTGTGTCACATCTGCTAACACCCCGTTGGCCAAAGCAGGTCCCATGGCTGAGGTCCCAGAGACAGAGTTACATGGCAAAGGCATTGGTACAGGGTGGGATGAGAACTGGGGCCTTAATGGATCCAGTCTACTATGATGGGTGAATGGATGGAGGGATAGATGGAAAGAGAGAGAGAAAAAAGGCAGACATGGGTAGGAAGTTCTCTACACTGTGTCCAATACAAGGGAAAACAAGTCACTTGGGGGCAGTTTCCTAAGTCTCTGATGCTCTCTGGGGTTACCCACTCTGGGGCCATCATGCCGTGGGGACTGCCCATGGCACATGGGGTCTGGAGTTTTGGTGCAGATCCAGGCTGTCGGGTGTTTATATTATGACTTGCTTCTGTGCTGGGGAATCTTTGCGTCTGAGTGAGTAATTATGAAAGGCTTCACAAGCTTTACCGAGTAGTTGGGAAGAGTCTATTTTGGAGACGAGAAGCCTTTTCAGAGAGAACTAATTCATAACATGAAGACTGTTGTGTTGTGGCCTGAGAGCTGAACCGGGAAGCAAGGCGCCTCTGCCAAATAAGAAAAAAATGACACCAAAAATATGAGCTTCTCTTGGGCAATTTCTGAGTACTATAGTACTTGTCAGCAAGAGAGAAGGCTAAAAAAAGTTTTAAAAAATCCAGTCTTCATGGTTGTTTGAGCTCCTGAAAATAATATTTTTTAAGAAAATGATAATTCTGTAGCACTAATGAATTTGGTCATTTAGTTTTCTGTTATGTATATTGAGGATCCCTTTCCATTAGTTGTTTCAAATACTTTCAAAATAATGCTTAAATATTTATGTAAGTCATAAAACAATGGCTGGTATCAAAATTAAATCATAAAATGATGGTTAGTGTGAAAATTAAAGCGAAGCATAGTTAATGTGAAAATTAATAATGACTAAATTTTGTAATAGTTGATGCAAGAGATTTAGCAGTCTCACCAAGTTTTCCTCATAGATAAAAAAAAAAAACCAATTGATCTTGATGGTGTTAGGATGAACAATTCACTTGGTCATTTTCCTTCCATTGTAGAAATAAAAGTGATTCTGGCAATTTTCCTCAATCTTCAACACAAAGTAAATGCTTTTTGTTTACTTACTCAGCTTGAATGCAAGGAAAATTATATCTAATTCCTTGGCATCTGCAGATCCTGCTGGTTTTTCAGGATCAAGATCAAGAGCGTCTAAGTAGGATACTTTCTGAGGGGCTGAATCTGGAGGACTGAGACTTGTCCTTCTGATCCTCTTTTTGATCCTTCCCCACCTTTAAATTCCAGGGAATACTGAGGGCTGGAAGAGGGAAGAGACTTGCCCATGTGAGTCTCAGAGCACCTTCAGGAATGCAGGATCCTCATGCTGGTTCTCTGCACATTGCATGAGATCACGTCCTTCCATCCTACACAGCTCATGTCCCTTTAAATGGTGACTTGCCAGTTCCTAGATGCACTAATTCAAAACATATTTCAATATCTGCTTTCCAAAGAGAGAAAACAATGTTATATAATGTTGCCCCAGAGGAAGATGGAGCAATAGCGATTTCATTTCTGAAATTCACTGGAGCCCACTCAGCCTAAACCCTGTAAGTTTGTTGAATAGATCCAGGGCCTGTCTCATTCTGTCTCAACCCTTTTTGTCTCCTTCCTCCATGGCTTACACTGAAATGTCAAAGAGATGCCTTCTTTTTCCCGGTGCATGGTTTATGATTTCACTTCATTATGAATTCAGGATAGGCAAGAGATTGAAAGCATCAGCACCAGGCACTGACAGCTTTGAGATGGAAGAGCTCCCAGGAGTGCCTCAAATCTCCCTCCATCAGAGGCCAAATAGATCTTAGAAGGGCTTCTGGTCCTGTCACTTTGATTCATGTGGGATAATGATGTCTGTGTGCAGAATGATGGCTTCTAATATAGGAGATGATCTTGAGATTCATCTGCTGATTCCTTGAGTCAAAACCTTGCAGCTGGAGAGAAGCAACGGTCTCTGCCTTCCTTACTGACAGCGGCCAGGATTGAGCATGCCTCTGGTGTCAAGATCTGTTAACTACTTCTTTATATTTTGTGTTCTTCCAAATACAATGAAAATGACCACCTCCAGACTATTGGCTTGGAAGGCTTCCAGGGTTCTGGAGTTCAGAGACCCTAAAATCTCATGGCTTTCTCACTGGAGTCTGTAGAATCATTTTCCCTTCTCTGACCTTACTTTCCCCACTGCCAAAACTGATATCCATGTAGATGCCACCCAGGGGATTAAGGAAAGGCTGAACAGAAAGGGCCCTGGCCTCTTCCACAGGCTTTAAGCAGAGCAGCTCCATTCTTATGAATTTCATAAATTGAGAATACATGTAAGAGTGTGTTCAAACAAAGGATTCTGCTATTGCAAAAGACGCTTGACATCTTCCTCGCCTCTTTTACAAACATGGCCCATGCTTGATACCTGAGAACTGTTCTTAAATACTCCCAGGGACGTGAGGTGGTGGTGAGGAAACATAATAAACCACACTCTTCATTGTCCATAGCATCTCAGCAACAAGTGGACTTTTGCAGTATTTTTGCTTCTCCTCTTATATGTGAATAGTTTCTTTATATTTCTGGTTGTTGGCCCTGGATTGAACCTCTGAATCCTCCTGAGTAATGGTTAGCCTTGGGAGCAGACTCATCTTATCCAAGTTCATAATAGACTGATGTACAAACTGGATGCTATGGTGTCAGTTTACAATCTATATAAATAAAAAAAATTGTCCATTTGCCTATTATTACATGATATGAAAATATTGATTGAATTGAGAAATTGTTTTGGATAGAATAACCTAAATAACAATCTATGTGTCCGTATTAGTCAATTTTTTTTTGCCTGATAATGCCATATAAGAAATAGTCCCACTTACCCACCCCCATGTCAGTGTCTTATGATAACACATATTTTTCTTTCTCACAGATTTGCTATTCAGTTCCTGTGTCTCTGTTGGGCTTAGTTTGGATCAGCAGGATGAGGGTCAGTTCAGGTTTGGCTCACATGTCTTCATTCTAGGACCTGAACTGAAAGGACAGAAACTACTTGGGGGGAACTCTCATCATGGCAAATAGCATCAGTACCAGAGAGGTGAGCAGAAATATATGATGCCTCTTAGGGCTGTTAGAACTGACACCCTGTCACTTCCACCCATGTTCCATTGGCTAAAACAAGTCTTATGGCCAAGTCCAGTGTTGATGGGCTGGACGTATACTTTATTTCTTCTACTCAGAGGCAACGTCAAGTCACAAAGCAAAGAGGATATGTAGTCCTAATAATAATTACAGGGCAGAGAAGAATTGGGAATAGTAATTCAGTCTACTACAGAGGCATATGTTAAATTCATTTAGGGGTAGGCACTGGGGAGCAGCTCAAAGAGAACCATTTACCTCCCAAAGTAGCTAAAATGGGATTACAGTGAGAGCCCATGTAATGCTGTCCTTCAGAGTCTATCACATAAGACAGCAAGCAGTGGTTTCAGTCATGAGCTCCACATTGGAAATCACTCCAAAATGCAGATATTGATTTTCCAGGTGAGCTGTTTCCCACCACATGACATCTCCATTCACTATACTTCAGGGTTGGTAGCACCAAGACCCAGTTGAGTCCACATTCAACCTATGAACTTTGGGTTTTCCAGAAAAGATCAGAATTCTTCCAACGATGGCAGGTCTCATGAGTTTCATGTCCATTTGTCTTATTTTCATTCTCTGGGGATAGGCTAAGTTCTAGATTTGACTCTTTTGTGTTCTGCCTATAGTAATGCTGCTCAAATGGGAGAAAAGGGAGTGAAAATAGAATCCAGACAAGGACAGGGAGTTGAGAGGGACCAATCTACCTACAGTACTCATGAGAGACACCAATAAACAAGTGCCCTCTCTCCTGCTGAGCTCCCATGTACCCTCAGTCTTCTCAACAAAAAGCTCCGCACAGCCGTTGCCAATCCAGCCGCCTGGCGGGAACACCGTCTGCCATCATTCTCTACAAGGAAATGTCCACGGTGCCACAGATAGTCTGTCCTGAGAGATCTCCGAGGAGGGAGGCAAAAACGGTAGACCGACCGGAGCTTTGACCTACAAGAGACACAGGTTCCATTCCCAGCCCTGCCGGTGACCTCCTGTGTGATGTTAGGCAAATTGTTTTCCCCTCTCTGACCTCAGTTTCCCCATTGCTCATTGATATCAATGATGGGAGTTGTGGGTTTTAGTCCTGACTCAGCTGTGTGTCTATAGTCAACTGATCTGGGCTTTCAGAATCCCATTTTTCTCAATGGGTAAAATAGGGTCAAATTTTCTGCAATGTCTGGGACAAGGAAGTGACCTGTAACTGAATTGTCAGAGAAGTGTGAAGGGCTTTCTTCCAAGGTCTATATTTTGATCAGTCCTGGAAAAGCCAGGATTCTTCCTCTAGTGGCTTTTCCAGTTGACCTAGTAGAAGGCAGAGGACTGGATCCCAGAAGCTTCGAGGGTCCCTTCCTGTCCGACTTCAATGCTTCTGCAAACTTTCCTCCCAGAGAAGGGGGAAGGCCCCGTTACATGCTGGTGTGAGTGTGCATGTTGGAAAAAGCAAAACGAAACACCACCACTTTCTAGCCTGGGCCTCTTCTGAATCTCTCTGCAGAAAGAAATCAGGGATGCCCCGAAATTGAGAATGTGGCAGAGGACTAGACCAAATTGCTCACAACAGGGTTATGTGACGGATGCTCAGTCATATCAGGACCCAGAAGACGCGCAGAGCCCTGCCTTGCGGGCTGTTTGAAGGTCACGCCGACTTTGCCCTGCTGGGAAAGGAACTCAGTGTCTCTGTTTGCGGGTTCCCTGTGCCGAGGGCACAGTTCGCTGAGGCTCCGGGTCCCCTATTCCCACTGCTGCCTGGCTGTCTCTGCTACCCACCCTCTGGCCCCTACCCCTGAGCCCCTCCCGGTGGGGGCAACTTTTCCACTTAACTTTATTTTTGTTCTCTTCTCTTTTTTTGGTGTGTTTCCTTCTAAATTTTTTTATAAAGGGGCCAACTTGGCACAGGAAATGCAGTGGTGGCCTGAGGCCGGTCCTGTCTATTTGGATTTGGGCCAGAAGGGAACTTGTGACTCATCTGGGGAGAAGCTGTGGTCTTTATGTTTTGTTGCAACCCCTGGGGGAGTGAAAGCAGAATGACCCCCATGACTGCCCTGGGGTCACTGGGCCACTCAGGACAGTAAAGGGAAATGATTTCTATGGAGCACTTGCTATGAGACACTTTTTCCATGCAAACCTCACAACCCACAGCACAGGGAGGGAGGTATTACTCCTGTTTTGCAGATGTGACTCAAGGAGGAAAAGGACATGTCTATGGGGGAATGAATAGCCCCTTGGCATCTCCTTTTCCAGCCTCTCTGCCTTAAAAAGTATGTGCTGAGGAGGGTAAGGTGTCACTCCATTCTGTTCTGTGTCTTTAGGAAAATCCCTTTTTATTTCCTCTGGGCTGCAGTTTCTGTAAAACACAGTCTGTGGCAGTAGACCTCTGAGCTCAAGAATCCTATATTCCAGGCCTTTTTAGTGCTTTCCTCAGCTCTCCTTAGCTCCAGAACATGCCAGATAACTTCCTGAATGAATGTTGGCATCCATCTCAAGGGGTGAACCCATGGACAGCTGTGGATCTAGTAGATAAGAGGATGGAGGTACACCTAGATGTTGTAGGAGAGATAGTGAATGACTGTAAAGTGGACTGAAAAGATTACTGGGTGTCTTCAGTGGAAAACTACGCGTTTCTATGGGGCCTCTGTGCCTTTGAGCTATTTTGAAACTCTGAAAATCATAGATAACAGAGCCACAAAAATGGTCCTTGTTCATAGATATCCAGAAGATTTTTTTCCAGTGAGAGTACAGTTGGTTTAGCACACCCCCTGTGGAATATAAACCACTTGTGCACCTTTTTGTAGTTTCCTTTCAACATTTCTTGTTGTTTTTGTCTATGTGATTCTTTGAACCAACTGTGACATCTTACTGGTTCCCTTACTAATTAATAAGCTAAATAAAATCCTTAATACATGTTTATTTTATATTTCTATGAGGGTAATGATTATACTCTTTTAAGTGAACTGTCTGTGAACAATATATAGCTAACTAAAACACAAATCTGTTTGGCATTATTGGAAAGGGTTGAAGGTGGGGGTGTATAAGCCTTTGTCTACACTTCCAGCCTAGAAGCTGTTTTTCTGGTCCAATCTATTTCCCACAAAACCCTGGTCCCCTGAGTTTTTCTTTTTGCATTTCCTGGAAGGGAACCCATACTTTCCAACTCCCTACTTCAAAGCTAACCTAGAAGTCTTGCTAACCTACTTCTGTGTTTAGATTTGACCCATCATGATGGGAGGATGGAAATACCTCCCAGGGGACAGTGATGAGGATTCAGTTAGGCTGTGCGTATCTGAGGGTACTGATCTGCAGTCATGTCAGGGACCAATTGAGATGGCAACTCAAGGGATCGATGCTTTGTGCCTGCCTCAAGTTTGTTTATGACAGTTGGGCTCCCCCAGCTCCAGGCCACTTCTCTCCCCACTACCTGGCCCTTAGCAAGGCTGCTGGAACTATCTACTGTTCAAAGATGAAATCTGGGTCTGAACAGCCAACCAGACCAGGATGTTAGGTGCTCCTGCTTCTCAGACCAGGCGGTGGGACTTTCTGAGGCCTCCAGTATTTCCAGGAATGATCTCTAGGATTGCCTCACCAGCACTTCCCTATTGACAAAATGTATTTCCATTCATTCTGAGTTGAGCCTTACAGTAATTCCTTAGCTAGGCTGGATTATCCTCCACTTTACACATGCAAGGGTATGAACTTCATAGAGAGGACATAGCTTGCCCAAGGTGAGCGTGCCAGGGAAAGAACCCAGGCCAGGACATGGCAGTCCCCGGACCTCTGTCTGCATACTTCACTTTGATCCTAAGCTGCCAGCTTCCCCTAGCCTTGGCTGTTTTAGACGTTTGTGTCTTTGGCCAAAGAGAGGGTCTGAGAGAGAGAGGGGAGGACTCTGTTCCACCCTTCCCCTCTGCTTGGGGTATTCCTCTGCCCGGACTTTAGTTGATTTAAGATGCAAATAAGATGGAGTTAATGGCTTGAATATTATCCCCTAGGCAGTGGGGGCCCTGGGGCTCTCCCAGTCTCTTTCCCTGGGAGTATCAGTTAGAATGCATTTGGCCACAGGTACCAGAAAATTCAATCTTCAGTAACCTAAAAATTAGGGATTTCTCTTACACAACAAGGAGTTTGAAGATAGATGACTCATCAGAGAGCCTATGATTCTCTAGTCCTAGCTGTCCAATAAGGTAGCCTCTAGCCACAGGTGGCTATTTAAATTTAGATTAATTAAAATTAAAAATGGAGAAGAATTCAGTGCCTCAGTCATATTAGCAACATTTCCAGTGGCTACTGCATTGGATCATGTAGATACAGAGCATTTCCAACGTTGCAGAAAGTTCTGTTTGACCGCAGCAAGATGTCTCCTGCAGTCTAGGTGTGGAATATAGGTTCAGAGAAAGAAGAAAGGCAGATCGTGGTGGTGCTACCATGTTTGCTCCTTTTTATCAAGAAGGAAACACTTTTCCAGAATTCCTACAAGAGTTCTGCCCATGACTTACTGGTGTCATCATGGAGCCCTTCCTAGCTGCCAGGGAAACCAGGGAAATGAGACTCTTGAGTGACGTTGGGCACTTTGTGGCCCCAAACAGAATTGGGGTTCTAATAGCAAGAAGAAAGGGGAAAGGATATTGAGCGAGCCATTCTGTGGTGAGGACAGGCTTATAATCTTTTCCTGGTCACGTCTCCTCTGAGATCCTCTCTGCTCAATTTGTTCTTTCAGTTCTTGGGTTGTCTCTGTGTGTGTTCACAAAGTCTACCACTTTCCCCAGCACCTCTTCTTCAATTTGCTCAAAAACAGCAATAAAAATGCTCACATAAGTCACACTCTAGTAGAGGTTCCCGAGACTGGAAGGGGCCTTAGATTGTATTAATGCAAATCACTTAACACTGACATCGGATGTTCCTGATCTTACCAAGCTGTCTGTGTCACATTGCCATGTTGCTCTGCCATCCTGTTTCTCCTCTCTGTGTACCCATTTTTAAAACCCCCATTCCTTAGACCACCTGCTTCCCCTTCTTTTGTTAAGTAGAGCAATTTAGGCTGATACTACAGGCCATGTGGCCTGGGGATCTCCCTTTTCTTAATTAAAAATGCTGCAAAGCAGTGGCAGTCTTCTTCACCCCCCTTCCACTCCCAAGCCTCCTGTCTTTTTACTAGTGCAAGAGAGCCAAGGAAAGGCTTTGAAATGTCCATCTATTCCCTTCTTCGTCTCTACCAGCTCTGCCAGACAAGAGGACGCTACACAGATGTAGCTTCCCTCTGATAGAAAAGAATTCACCTATTTTTGGAAGGCAGCAAAAACTACAGCTAGTTTTGATTTTAAATAACATTTTTTCATCTATAGCATATGCAGCGTTTGTACTACTGAACACTGAAAATGCAATTAATTAAATATTTTGGCTAAGAACCAGGGGTTAATACATTTTTGAAGAAAGAGAATAAAGTATTCTTAATTCCAGAGGCAGAGTGGCCCACAAGTCAGATCTAAGTATGAGTGAGAGTCCTGATGGCTGAGTGACCTTGGACAAATGTACTTAGACTCTTTGACCTGTGTGCAGTGAGAGGATTGGATGAATCAGAGATCCATGAACCATGGTCTTCAGGCCAAATTCTGCCACAGTCCTGTTTGTGTCCAGCCCCTGAGCTAAGAATAGTTTTTGCACTCCTAAATGGCTTAAAAAAACAAAAACAAAAAAGACTACATGACGGAGACTGGATGTGTCACACCAAACCTAACATGTATACTGTTTGGCCCTTTACAGAAGAAGCTTGCCCTCCTCTGGAGTAGATGGTCTCTCAGTGTTCTCCCAGCTCTCAAGGTCTAGATGTCTGGGACCCTGGTAGCCTAGATGATTCAGGATGTATTAAGTCCAGGGCCTTGTGGGGCTCAAATAATGATAGCGATTTCCCTCATTTCTGGGGTCTCTCCATTCCCGTATCAAAAGGGAAATGAGAGGGGACATGACTAATCAGGGACCGGGGCTGGAAGCTGCCAGATGATGACTTTACGGTAAACCTGCTGACGTGGTCCTTGGAGATTTCCCTCAGCAGGTGAGCTGCCGGCATGCACGTCAGATACTGGAAACTGTGGGGCAGAACATTCAGGCTTTCTAGCCGCAGCCAGGCCTGCCCATCCGGAGCAGGTGTCAGCAGCTCCGACTGCGGTCAGCTGGGCAGCCCTGGCACCAGGCCTGGCTCAGGTGTGTGTGTGTGTGTATGTGTGTGTGTGTTTGGGGAGACATCAGAGGTGGGGGGACTGAGTCACACTTGCTCCCCTGTGAGGTCCCAAGGTCTTGAGTTCCACCCTGGTTAGGGACTTTGTAAGGGGACTGCCACCCTTGGCATTTCTCGCTCTGAGGTCTGGGAAACCAGCCCTTTAGCACATGGCTTGGAAGGGAACCATTTTCACTTCTATTCATCCCCAGGGCGACCGTGGGCAGGTCACTTCACTTGTCTGAGACTCAGTTTTCTCAACAGTAAGATGGCGCTAATGAATCGTAATCTACAGACTTTCCTGAGTTGCTGAGAGGGTGAAAGATTTTATATGGAAAATCAGTTACAAACAAAAGTACTGTAAGGTCCCAAAGGTTCAAGGGAAGCTTTCTTTTAAAACTACCATTTACTGAACACTTAACTATGTGCCAGGTACTCTAGCAAGCTCTTTGCATAGTTTATACATTTAACCCTCAAAACAACCCTCTGAGACACGTGTTATTATCCCTGTTTATGGATGAGGCATCTCTGGGTCATGTGCCTTTTAAACTGCAGCACTGGGATGCAGTCCCAGGTCTACGTGATGCAGCTTCTTGCTCCTAATTTTCAAGATCTAGAAAGATGGCGAACTTCTGTAATAGATGCTTTTAAGTGGCTAGGAGGAATCCTTATGCCATTTGTGGGAATGACTAGGGTTGCTTTAGACTGGCCTCATGTTTGTTGTCTCACAGAATTTTGTGCTGACTCCTGACAACTCACAGGGATGAATACTCCAGTTAAGAGATTCCTATCAAATCTCTTACCTAGAGTCTTCATATTGTTTAGTAACTTTAGAGAAAATAAAATAGACAATGTTCTCAGGAAGTAAACACCCAAAAACCTCAACCACAAATAAAGTAATAATAGCAACGAAAAAACAGTTAAGATGAAATTTTGATGTTTGATAAAGTAATAATAGCAACGAAAAAACAGTTAAGATGAAATTTTGATGTTTGACTTTAAGCCAGCTTTGTGCCAATAGACGTTTCAGAGTCCTTTGATTTTATTTTCTCTCTCCCACTGCTAATTCTCATCTATTCTGCTTACATTCTGGGTAATTATGAGATGGAAGCATTTTAAAATGACAAATATCGAGTCATATCTGAATAATTATTATTATCTTAGGGAGCCATGATACAGAGTTTTCAAACCACCTTTATTTCCAATATTTAGTTGAATTTTACAGAAGCCTTCTGAGATCTGGAAAGCATGATATTTTGTCCACAAGAGGAAGCGGAGGCTGAGGGATGTTAAGTGACTTGCTTAGGATCACATAACTACTACTTGGCAGAGGCCGAATTTCTAAGACTCATCAGATCTAGCCACCTCTAGGACAGGCAGTCTACCCTGATTTCATGGTGTAGCCAACCGTGCAAATATTGTCTGATTGTGCTGTAACTGCTTTTTCTCATTAAACTTCTTGGCAACCCTGCGAAATAGGTGCTTATTATTATTGGACTTTTACAAATGAAGAAACCAAGACTTAGGTGAATATTTATCCAAGTTTACTCAGAGGCCAAATGGAAACAGAGGCAGGATTTGAACCCAGCTCTGCCTGGTTCCAGAACCCACACTCTTGCGCATCATTGGCACAGCCAGGGAAGATTTAAAGGAGATCATGGCAGAAGGGAGGGAATAGGGTATCTTGGTTCCAAAACCTATTGGGATTTTATCTGGCTCATGAGAGACCCAGGGAGCACACTGAATGAGTGGCCTTAACACAGGTTTGGTGATGGAGGCTGAAGGTGTGTCCTGGCCTCTGTCATCAGGAGATGGGCATGTATGAAGGCAGCTAACAGAATGGTCAAAAAGCAGCAGTGAGTCTTTTGAGTGAGGTGAAGTGTGTGACTATGTGGGTGTCTTCTCCCTTTCTGTCTTCTAGCTCAGGATTCTGGAGTTAATCACATTTTTTAAGCCCCTCCTAGATACCTTGTGCTCACTGCAAGCTGCACGTTTATGGTATTCATTTCAAAGAGGAGGAAACAGAGGCTGAGAGATGTGCCATGACTCGACAGAGATCACACACCTGGAAGGGGCAGAGCTGGGATTCACCCTGGTCTCTCTGGTATTGAGTCACTCCTCCTGGACCCCTTCTTTTTCAAGTTGCACTCCCTGCCATATTTTTTATCTCCTTGGTCCATGGGCCCAGCTTCTGGACAAGTCCATGCTGGGCACAGGCAGGAGAAAACACAATTCCCAGAGACCCAGACGCTGCTCCTGTGTCCGTGCTCTACCGGGGGCAGCGAGCTCCAGTCTTCTAGTCCTTGTTCCCTTACCAGCAACTTGTGTGACCTGGGCAGCCTGTCCCCAAGAGGGTGAATGGCAGTAATAGCTAACAGATGCCCAGCTCTTCACACACACAGTCATTCTCCATTCCAACCAGGAAGGCTCAAATACTTCATGAGTGTTGCCCCCTTTCCAGGTGGGTTCCCGAATCCAGGTGTAAGCTCAGCCAACAATCTTTGTATGACTGTGGCTTCATGCCTTCCCTTTTCTGGACCTCAGCTTGTCCATTTGCAAATGAAAGAGATTCTTGGAGAGCTTCCAGGGGACAGATCTGAAGCTTCTGTGAGAAATACCGTCTTTCTTTGTTTTTTAAATTTTGATCTATTTCAGATAACTTTATTTAACCTTATAGAAACATCCAAATAAACAACAACTCTCAGACCTTTTTTTTTTTTTCCCCCACTGTTGTTGGGGCGAAGGCATTTTTCTTCTTATAGTGTGACCTTTGTCCAAATATAATTGGTTATTCTGCTCTACTCCACCTCCAAGAAATGGGGAAGTGGAATTTAGCTTTGAGGCGACTACTACTAATCCAGCACAAAGTCTTCCTGCCATGATCACAGCCACAAGCTGAGCTCCTAACAGCACATCAGAATGACGACACATTTTCCACCCAGGGGACAATATCTGTTTCCGTCACCAACCTCTCCCTCTCACTGAGGGCTCAGTTCCTGGACAATTTCAAGAGCTCATTTTAGGGAAAAGCCCATTTTCTACCTGACAGCAGATTTTTCTTTTTGAATCAGCTTTGGAAATTGCAGCTCAGGGAAAGAAGATTGCTCCTTTTCCTTTACCAAATGCTTTCTCTTTTCCCTTTGCGGTTAGTTACTTCATGAGTGTCCTTTTACCCATCAGTACCCCACCCTCACCCTTGAGCTAACTGGAAGCATGGGTCTAGGATGGCAAACAGGACATGAAACCTGGAACAGTGTCTTACCAGGCTGCAAGGAGAGCTGCAGGGGTAGGAGTCTTTGGTCCATTCTTGGCCACTCTGTCCCTTATGGCTGCACAGCATCTCCCGGCCAGGTTGGGGCTGTTCTCCTCATCTCCTCTGAAGCATCATAAATCAGCTGCCCCTGCTCTATGCTCAGCTGAGCTCTGGAGGTTTGCAGAGAAGCCTGAAGGTCTGCTCTTTGTCCTCAGGGGATGTCCCATTGAGACAAGGAGATTTGATTGGAAAAAGTTCAGAGTTGATGAAGAATGGTCTGAGGTCACACTGAAATTACTAACCTGCTGCTTGCCCCGCCCACGACTTCTGGGGCTGCAGGCTCTTCTGGGTTTGTGCTAACCACCTGGGGCTTTGCAGATCAAAAATAAGTGTAGCTATTTGGTCTCTGGAGGCTACAAGATGGCCTGGTAAAATACCACTTTCATAGTGTCCCTGCTTTGCTCGAGAATACCCAATGATTCCTCCTGAAAGTTTTCTGCCTTTGTGCAACAAAATCACCCCCAAACCTAGTGGGCCAGAATTTGGGAGCAGTTAAGCTTGGTGGTTCTGGCTTCAAGAGGATGTGTCCTCATACCTCAGCAGGAGAGACAGACTCATTAACAAATATAAATGCTGTAATTTGTGTTGCCAGTTTTAAGTATAAACATGGTCAAAAAAGGTTATTAGGAAATACATTTTAAAAGCAAAAAGACCTAAAGAATTGTGTAAGATGGGTGTACTCAACCTATCCTAAGAAACAAAACATTTCCAATCATATGGAAACTGCTGGATATCCCTGTCCTATCACATATTCCCCACCACCTCTTCACCCACCTGGTAACCAGTGCCTTGAATGAGGTCTTTATCAGTCCCAATCATTTCTCTTATGCTTTTACTGCAGCAGTGTTCTTTGCGGACTTTTAGGATCTACTTAAAATTTTTTTGGTTGTTTTTTTTTGGGGGGGTGGGAGGGTAACTAGGTTTGCTTGTTTCTTTATTTATTTTTAAATGGAGGTACTAAGGATTGAACCCAGGACCTTGAGCATGCTAAACACACACTTTACCACTGAGCTATACCCTACCCCGCTGCAGACTTTTAAATTACATTAAATTATGCCATACTTCGTATGCTTTTCTGCAATTTGCTTTCTTCACCCAACATTCTACCCATGAATACCCTTGTTCATTCAGTTTTTGCTGCTGTATAATATTTCACTCTGTGGCTATACCATAGTTTATTTATTCATTCATTCTCTTATTGATGGATACCTGTTTATAGTTACTATCAAGTTAATTGCTGGAGCTCTCCTTGCCCCAATTAACAGAATGTTTCCTATCACCCCCTTGAGGTTCTATGACATCCCCAAATGGCTAGGAATCTTAGTGACTTTCTTAGGCATAAGGAATGAGTCCTGCTCTTGCTTCAGGGACAGTTGCATGGTGTTGCTGCTTAAAACTTGTTTCACGTTGTCCTGTGTGTCCTTATTCCTTGATATGCTAGCATCCCCAGGAGAAGAGTTGAGCAGGTGAGTATGAACCAAGAGCTGTGACCCAGAGTGTGAGCCTGGGCCAGTGCTGATCCCAGGCAGGGACCCAGTCATCACCTAGGCGTTCCCTGTAGCAGGGTACAGGAGAAAGACTCCCTGACCAGTGTTCCCCCAGCCTCGAGAGCACTGTAAGCATGGCTACAGCCATGGTTATTGAGGTTGGAATGCTCCTGCTGAGGCCTCTAGAAGCATAGCCTTTCATGGGTCTGTATTAACAGGAGGCACCTTCATTTTTCAACATCAGTCACTTAGCCTCTGTGTTTTAGTTTCCTCATCTGTCAAGACTGAGTTACCCAACGTGATGCAGAAAATCATTGTCAGTGGTTGCTTAGCTAGAAGCAGCCACGTCTAGTAGGAGCACCCGGCCCCAGTATGCCCTCCTCCTTCCCAAAGGTGGTGACACTTGCCTGGACTTCCCTGTTAAGAGGCTGCTCAGCCTGGCCAGAACCTCCCTAATGGAAGACATGGCCAAAGCACTGCTTTTGGAATGAGAGGACCTGGCATAGGCCCAGGCCCCACTCGTCCACATTCAGGCTGTGTGATCTTCTTCATATCCCTTAACTTCTCTGAGCCTCAGGATCCCCATCTGTAAATACAGGGAAAATCACCTCTCTCTGCAGAGAATTGCTATGAAAGCAAAATGAGACCATGGACTTGAAAGGGGACTCAAGAAGCTTGAATGGGTGGGCTGAGGCTGAGGGTCTCTTCAGCTTTGGAGGCAGCACATTCTGCTGTTGAACAGCTCTGACCTTGCAAACGTTTGAGGCAGGTCCTGCTTTCCCAAAGCAGACACTGGACAGCCTTTTGTGAATTCAGAGACTCCCAGCATGTTCAAAACATCCCCCTTGCCCCAAGGCTTTTATTCTTCAAAAATCTTCTCTAGTTCCTTCAAACATGATATTACCAGCCATGTTTCCATAAAACAAAAGAAGGTTGTGGAGTATAAACTGCTTGCAAAAGTATAAAATTCCATACAGTTCTCAGTTCTAAGGTGATATCATTGTTATTGAGGTCATTTGTTATTATTATCACAGTGAGAATGGCAACCTTGTCTACTGGGGACAGAAGTCACTGATGACTTCCATGCCCTTGTATCCAGGGACATCTTTCAGTCCTCATCAGACCTGATTTCTCACCTGACCACATTTCTTAACTCTTTTTTTTTTTTTTTGACTGCAGGAACCAAGGGAACAGTGTGTTTTTCACTGGCAGCTCCTTTTCAGTCTCATTTGCTGTCTCTTCTTCAGACCAGCCCTGACATGTTGTAATTGTCAGGGATACGTCCTAGGCCCGCTACTCTTCCTCCTCACACTGTCTGGGGAAGTTCACCTATGCTTATCTACTCTGGTAGCTTCAATTATCATTCATGGACGGGACTTCCAAGGTCATCCGGTCAAAATTTCTCTCCTGACTACCAGCTCTATAGCTCCAACTACCTGTTAAACATCTCAATTTGGGTATCTCATGGGCATGTCATTCTCCTTGAGTCCTTCCCCCAACCCCAAACCATCTCGTGCTCTAAGTCCTGTACTGTATCACAGTAAAAGCTACTACCATCCTCCCAGTTGCCTGAGCCAGCAGCCTAGGAATCATTTGTGACTTCTTTCTTGCTTTCTGCCCTACATGTAAAGAATCACCAAGTCCCGTCAAAACCATTTGTTTCTCCATTCACACTGCCACTACCTACCTCTGTCTAGGAATCAACAGTTCATTTATTGCACTATCCTCTGATCTAGTTTCTCCATCTCCAATATTGCCCGCTTTTAATACAGTTTCTACACTGTAGCCAAAGAGCTCTTTCTAAAGTCTAATCAGATCATGAGGATTTCGGGCTGGATGGTTCACTCCACTCCCCTACTGGCCCTCATGCCCTAACCTCTGCCAACAAAACCTGGTCACTGGAGACTCTGTGGAAGGAGAGGGAAGCATGGAGGCACTGAAGAACTAGCATAAAATCATGAAGACCTCTGGGGAGGACATCCTGACTTAGCATGTGGAGGGAACACAAGCCAGAGGCAGAGGGGGATGGGGAGCCTCACTAGGGGACAGATATGACTTCTGTTCTTTCCCCTCTCCCACTTGTTGCCTTGGGATACCAGTGCCTGCCTGGCACAACTCATCTATGAGACAGAAAACTACCGGGGCACCTTGGGTTATCACTGCACTTGATGCCAAGAGCAAAAGCAATGAGAAGTTGTATTCCCCCAAATTTTTATGTTGAGGTCCTAACCCCCAGAACCTCTGATTGTGACTGTATTTGGAGACAGAGTCTTTAAAAAGATAATAAAATTAAAATAGGGTCATTAGGGTGGGCCCTAATCCAATAGGTCTGGTGCCCTTATAAGAGGAGATTAGGACACAGACATATACAGAGGGAAGACCACGTGAAGACCGGGAGAAGATGGCCATCTACCATCCAGAGAGAGAACCTCAGAAGAAACCCACCCTACTGCCACCTTGACTTCAGTCTTCTAGTGTCTAGAATTGTGAGGAAATAAATTTCTGCAGTTTAAGCCATTTAGTCTATGGAACTTTATTATAGCTTCCCCAGCAAACTAATAGAGAGGTGTGAAGATCAAAGGGAAAAGATAAAGCAATCGTTATTCACAAGTGTTACGATCATCGACAAAGAAAGCCAACTGAGTCAGCAGACCCTCCTTTAAAACTAATGAGAGGATTCAGCACGATTGCCAGACCCAAGACCAACTGCCAAAAACCATAGCGTGTTTCCACACCAGCAGACACCCACCATAAAATATATAAGAGGAAATATGATGCCATTCACAGTAACTACAAAAACTATGTCGGAGTTAGTTTATCAAGGAATAAACAAGTCCTCTACGGAAGAAAAATTTAAATTCAATTAAAGGACATATAAGGAAGTTTTGAATAAATGGAGAGATATTCTATGCTCATGGTAGAATAATATAACATTGTACACATGTCAGTTATCTTTAAATTAATTTATAAATCGGGTGCAATTGAAATCAGAATTCCAGATAGATATGTTGAGAAACTTGATAGACTTATTCTGAAATTAATAAGTATAAAGATCTGCAAATAGCTGAGCCAACTTTCAATAACAGGAGGGACATATCACCTAGATGTTGAAATATATTAAAAAGTCATAGTAATAAAAGAATTACGTGGTTCTGATGGAAGGCCAATAAACCAATGGAAAAGGACAGAGAGCTCGGAGACAGAGGACGCATATGGGAACTTGGTATATGATAAATATGGCACCGTAGATCGATGGGAAAGGTCCCACTGACTTGCAGATTGCTTTGGAAAACTGGCTAATTGTATTTCTAAGAGAACTGGATTCCTGCTTTACCCGGAATACAAAAGTGAACTCTACGTAAGTTGAAGACTCAAATGTCAAAGGTTAAACAAAAAAAACTGATGGAAGATAATGCAGGGGAACATTTTTATAACCTAGGAGTGAGGAAGTCTTCTTAAGACCCCAAAAATGCAAAGTATAATATGAAAAATTAATTTGGTAAATCAAAAGCATGGATTTCTAATAAATGGAATTAGATAACCATAACCCAGTGGGAGGGACAACCCTGTAGACCAGTGGTTCTCAACTGGGGTGATTTTGTCACTAATCCTGGGACATTTGCAGGTATGTGGAGACATTTGTGATTGTCACAACTGGGCTGGAGGCGCTACTGGCACCTAGTGGGTAGAGGCCAGGAACGCTGCTAAACATGCTCCAATGGACTGGACAGCCTCCCAGTGAGGGAGAATCAGGGCAAAATATCAGTAGTGCTGGGACTGACAAACTGCTATAGACACATCATATAAAGATGCCTCATCTAAAACAGCGAATATACAAGAAATTCTATAAATTGTTAAGAAAAGGGCAGGGAACCCAATGGAAAATTGAGCATAGTATACAAATTAGCCATCCACAGCAAGAGAAACCAATATGGCTCATGCATATATGAAGAGCTGCTCAGACTCATTAATAATTGGTAATGCCAGTTAACGCAGCAGTGAACTGTTACTTTACACTTACTAGACTGGCGAAAATGAGAGAACTGGAGAATGCCAAGTGTTCACAGGGATGTGGGGAACCAGGGACTCTTGCACACCACTGGTGGGGCTGTAGACTGATGGAGTGATTTTGGAGAGCAATCGGGCAAAATTTAGTCAAGATAATGTGTCCATACCGACAGACTCAGTAGTCTCACTGATAAGGACCCCAGGTCCTCTATGCAGGTCAGTAAGGGAACACGTTCAGATATGTTCATCACAGCATTGCTTTTGGTAGCAGGATGATTGGGAGGTCCTTAGGATACACCCCTGGGGGAAAAGAAAAGTAAAATATGGTGTAGGCATATGATAAAATACTGTGCATCAGTCTGAATCCACAAACTGGACATGCATACAGCAACGTGGATAGATTTTAAAAAATTGTAAGAATTAAATGAAATAAAGTAGAACCGTGTCTGGCACACAGCTTTGAATGATGTCTTTGCATGTGACATTTACATAAAATTAAAACACACGTGCACACAGATTTTACCAGTTCATGTACACCTGTGTTTTAAATCTATCTAAATTCATTCTAAGTTTTGCTCTGTTCAACTCAGTACTGTGATATTGTGTCCTAGGCGCTATGCTTTTTATTACCCTCCTCCTCATGCCCTGGTAGGTAATCATTTTAAGGAGTTTGACATATATCACATGTGTCGGGGTAATAAAAAAGTAATTTAAAAAGACAGGAGAGAGTCTGCATAGGATGCTGTAATAAAGTTCCACAGAACAGACAGGGTGGATTAAACAACCAGATTTTATTTTCCTACAGCTCTGGAGCTGGAAGTCCAAGATCAAGGTGTTGGCAAGTTTATTTCTCCTGAGACCTGTCTCCTCGGCTTGCAGGCGGCTGCCTCGCACCGTGTCTTCACATGGCCTTTTCTTCGTGTCCATGTCTCTCCTCTTCTTACAAGGACACCAGTCCTATTGGTTAGGGCCCCACTTTATGACCTCGCTTAACATTAATTACCTTCTTACAGATCCTGTTTCCAAATACAGTGACATTGGAGGTTAGGGCTTCAACATCTCAATTTGGTGGGAGGGGTGGCACACAGTTCAGACTATAATTAGAGTCTATTGGTCTTCAAGGGGACTTGAGGAGGCCTCTGGGGTGCTCATTTACTGACCCGGGTGCTGATTATGCAGGTATGTTTAGTTGGTGAAAATTCATTGACTGGCACTTAAGATTTCTATACTTTTGGACAGGTATGGTACTGTTCAAAAAAGGTTTTTTTAAAAAAGGGGTTGGATTTTAGCAACTGCTTTTATTACTTTTACTGATAGATTTAAATGGATTTTCTACTTTGACCTTTTACTGCAGTATTGTATTAGTCTGCTAGGGCTGCCATAACAAAATACCACAGATCGGCTGTCTTTTAAACAACAGAAATCTATTTTCGCACAATTCTGGAAGCCAGAAGTCCAAGATCAAGTTGTCTGTAGGGTTGGTTTCTTCTGAGGTCTCTCTTTTTGGCTTGTAGATGGCCATCTTCTCCTTGTCTTCACAACCTCTTCCCTCTGTACCTGTGTCCAAGTTTCCTCTTCTTATAAAGACACCAGTCCTATTGGGTTAGAGCCCACCCTAGTGACTCATTTTAACTTAATTATCTCTTTAAAGACACTATCTCTAAACATAGTCACACTCTGAGATACTGGGAGTCAGGACTAGAACATACAAATTACAGGGGGGCCCCGTTCAGTCCATAACAAGTATAGTGCATTAATGGATTGCCTGAAAGAATATCCTTGTAATACTTGAGTGTGAGGTATTTTACACATTGCTGAATTCAAATTGACAACATTTTATATAAGATTTAAAAACTTGGAGAATATATATATATATACATATATATATATATATATATATAAATGAATCACTATTCTGTACACCAGAAATTAACACAACATTGTAAATTGACTACACTTCAATAAAAAAAGAAGTATTGAAGAACTTGCCAATGGTAGGGGGAACTTCTATGGCCATATTCAAATTTGTCTTATCTTTTATTTTATGGCACCATCCCTATTAGGTTTAAGTATTAGGATTATAATAGCTTTATAAAATGAGATAGGTCGCTTTTGCTCTTCATTCTGTTCTTTAAAACAACTATTGTAACCTCATTTTATGTGAGTCTTGAAGGCTTGGGGAAACTGAACTGTAAAATTCCACTGCCTCAACAAAAAGTAAATCAAAGGGGATAAAAAAAAAAAAGAGGGGCACCGATCAAGGTGGATGGTGAACACATTGAGCATATTTCTTGCATCCCAGATCCAGTTCCACTTCCTCTAAACACACAAAGGGATGAACAAACCAAATCAGATCCAGTCACTCTCCTGCTCAATTCTTCCCTGGCTCCCCCTTGCCCTCAGAAAGGAGTCCACTCTTCACTGTAGCCTTCCAGGTTCTTTGTGCTCTGGCTCTGTCAGCCTGTTCCATATTCCTCCCTGAACCTGGAACATGTTTAAGTACATTCTCTTTGATCTCACTTCTAGCCTTTTGTTTAGAATGCTGCCCTTCCCCCTCTTTCCTCACCCGTAGAACTCCTCCTCCAGGTCCCAGCTTAGAAATCACCTCCTCCAGGAAGCCTCCCAGAACTCTCCCCTGCCAACCCTCAGGCTCAATTAAATAGCTCTCTTCTGTGCTCTCCAGCTTTTCATGCTCTCCCCAACTTCAGCTCTTCCTATCCCATCTTTCCTATTGCTGGGAGCCCTTCCAGGATGTGCAGGATGAATGATAACCTGAGATTCACAGTTTCATCATAAAACAGCCTTCCCCTAGTTAAACATGCAAAGAAATGGGAGTCAGCCTTTGCTTTGAAGGCCAAACCTTTTTTTGAGAAGATGGTGGCCCTCAAATTTAACCTAAAGTTAAACACTACCTAAATTCTTACTCTGGAGTGAGATGTAATTGGATGGGTGGGGGAAATGCAGCTCCCTCCCTATTCTCTAAAAGCACAAAGCCTTCGGGAGGCACCTTCTTCCATTGCTGCTCCTTAGCTGGCTGCGATAGGCTCCCTTGATCTTCAGGGAGAGTCTCAAACCTCTGACCTTTGTATTACCTCCCATCCCTTCTATTTTGCCTTGAATGGACGTGTTTGAAAAATATCCGATTCTTCTTTGAGCCCCAGGGGCATTCTCTCCTTGCATTGAAAACCTGACAGTACCCTGGGGATCTTGGAGAATAGCATCCCCTCCTGCATTGTAGACATAGGGAAACTGAGACCAGACAGGGGAAGGGATTTGTCCAATCCATCGCTGGGGAGCAGAGGCAGGTCTGGGCAGGTGGCTCTTGCTCGCAGGTAGAGAATCTTGGCAGTGTATGTTCAAGACCCAGTGTGATGCCAGGACTCCCCTGGCTGGGGTTCCATCTTCCCTGTTTTATATCCCCCCTGCCCTTTTCCTATGGACCTTCCAGCTGTGTCCCCCAAATTCATATGTTGAAGCCCTAACCTCCAATGTGACTGTATTTGGAGACAGGGCCTTTAGGGAAGAAATTAAAGTTAAATGATGTCATAAGGGTGGGGTTCTCATCCAATAGGCTTAGTGCCCTTATAAGAAGAGATACTGGAGAGCTAGTCCTCTTTAACCACCATGTGGGGACATAGCTGGAAGGTGGCTGTCTGCAAACCAGGAAGAGAGTCCTCAGCAGAACCCAACCATGCTGGCACGCTGATCTCAGACTTCCAGCGTCTAGAACCATGAGAAAATAAATTTCTGTTTTTTAAGCCACCCAGTCTATGGTCTTTTGTTAGGGCAGCCTGCGCGAAGACGCCTCCCGCGCCTTCGTGGGTCTGCCCTTCTGCTCATCTCTGACTGCTTCATCTGTCTAATCCTTTAGCTCCTCTTCTTCCTGAGATCCAAAATGTTGGCTTTTTCAGAGGTTTTGCCCTTTATTCCCTCTCCTCCCCTTCTTTTCCTCCTATTCCCTTTCTTCTTCTTGTTTTTTTTATCTTCTATTCTCTGACTCTCTTATCTGCACTTCTAGCCTCTTTGTAGGTGACATCTCCATTTATTATTTCTCTCCTGACCCCTCCTAGCATCTCCTGCCACCTCCTGGACTTTTCTGCTTAGATCTCCTGCTGTCAGGGATTCTCATCCTCTTCTCTCTCACTGTCCAGAAAGTTCATGCCCCTTCCTGAGTTCCCTGTTAACATCCTTAGCACCACCCCCTAACCCCCAAGGGAATCTCACAGCCTTGGAATAAATTTCCAAGTCACCCTGGTCTTCCACTCCCTCTCTCTGGACCAGAGAAGAGTGGGTGTGGGTTGCAGCCTTAGAGAGTGTTTAGCAAACTCAGTTGAATAGTCAAAAAGTACAGCTCCTCTTGCCACAGAATTTGAATACCCGGCAGGAGTAGCCTCTGTGAGTCATGGAGGATGAAACCACACAGCCCCCACTCCTTATGTTTTTCTTGGAAGCGGGTGTGTGGGTGTGAGCGCCCTCTCATGAAGACATTTGAAGCTTTGTATCCTGAAAGGGAGCTAACAGCTCACCTGTACAGAGCGCTCTGCAGGTGACAAAGCGCTTTCATGTACCTTGATTCATTACCCCCTTATGGCAACCTGTGAGGTTGGGATAGACATTCCCAGGCAAGAGCTGGAGAGACTGAGTGCCGGAGAGTGGCTTGCCCAAGGTCATCTCTGGTAGGTGGCCCAGCTGCCACTCAAAAGCCGGTCTTCCCACTCACAGATAGAGGAAAGAGCATGCACTGGACACTTCTCGCTGTCAGGCCCTTGGCAGTTGTTACGTCCGTATGTGAGGGGAGTTAAGGCTCCCCTAAGTGGGATGATTTACTCATGGTCTCCACCTGTCATGAGGGTCTGAACCCACATGGCTCTGACTCCAAAGTCAGTGGAATTCCGAATTCAATGGATGTGCAAATCATTAGGTACATGGCCTCCCAAATCTTGTCTTCTCATTTCCCAATGGGCACTGATGGCTTGTCATCCTGTTGCAGGATGGAGAGAGTCATCGCTTCCGTCATCACCTTCACCTTGGGTACCACTTACCGAGTGCTTCCTATCTGCTAGGCACTGCACTAGATGAATTATATAACTGATGCTCTGGCTGAATTGTGCCCCTCCCCACAACCCCCATTCATGTGTTGAAGTCCTAACTCCTAGTATCTCTGATTATGGCTGTATTTGAAGATAGGGTCTTTAAAGAGAGAATTAATTTAGAATGAGGTCATGAGCCCTAATTCAATATGACTGGTGTCTTTTTAAGATGAGGACATTATGACACAGACACACACGGAAGGAAGACCATGTGGAGACACAGGGAGAAGACGACCACATCCAAGGAGAGAGGCCTTAGAAGAAACCAACCTGCCAGAACTTGACCTTGGACTTGTGGCCTCCGGAACCATAAGGAAATACATCTCTCTGGTTTAAGCCACTCAGCTGGGGGTACTTTGTTATGGCAGACCTAGCAAACTTAGTAAGTTCTCACAGGCATTATGGGAAAAGCGGATCCTGGAGAAGGCAGGCGTGAGATGGGAAAGGGTCTCATGAGGTTGCCTGCAGGACTGACAACCAGATTGGTGCCCACAAAGTGGCAGTTATCCTCCATAGTGGGACCGGTGGTCCTCAGCTCTGTGAGTTTGGGCACCCGAGTCAGCGCACTGAGAATGAAAACCACTCAGCTGTCCTTGACTGGCTCAGCCTCCGTATCAGGCACATACTCGGTGCTGCACACACACCATCTTGCTTCCTCCCCAAGACAGCCCGTGGGGTGAGCATGGGATCTCTTCACTTCACAAATGGGGACATGGAGGCTCATGAAGAAGGTTCCCTGACTTGCCCAGGAGAACACAGCTCATAGGGACCAGAGGTAGAATGTGCACCTAGTTTGGCCCAGTTCCAGAACTCAGAGTGACAGCAACTGACTCAGAAAGAATGGTGGATATACATACACCTGATGCCCAGAGGTCCATCCCAATGAGAACGCACCCCCACGTGGTCTGGACTGCTCTGGCTGCCTGGAGGGGCATTCTGGTCACTGTAGCCATGCTAGTCAGAGTTGCTTGGTAATGCCGGAGTTGGAGCAAGGAGAGGGAAAAAGCATGCCTGTGTTTCTCATTTTCTTGAGCCAGTTAGGCACAGTGGCTCAGAGAGCACACCCCCGGGATCCAGCCTGCGTAGATTCAAGTCTCATCTCCATCACTCACCAGTGGGGTGACCTAGAATGACTTGTTTAACCTCTTGATGCCTCGGTCTCCTCCAGGAAGCGCAGACGGTTGTGCTCACGGAGTCCCCTCCTGGGGCTTCGGGGAGGATCAGTGGTTCCATGTGTCTAAAGTTTCCACAGGCTCCCGTTCCCGGCAGGGTGAGAAGGGGGCTCACATCGATTGAGAGGCCCCCTGTGCCAGACACCTTCTGTGTGGGCTTGATGGCTCTGCCAACATGCCCCTCTTGTCCTTCCCTTCTCTGGACACCATACCTGACCGATCCTGGTTTGTTTACCATCTTCCGCTAAACAGAACCCAGTCCACTGACTGCACATCATCCTCCCTGGGGTTCTGGAAACCAGGCTCTTTATGCACACATTCTCCTCATCCACACAGATGCCTCATCTCCTCCTTTGTGAGTGGATTTTGGTAACTTGAATATTCTATCCCTTTCTCTTGCTTCTAGGTGTTTGTACATGCATTTCCCTTCTCTTGGAAACTTCTCTTGCCTCTTTGACCAACTCCTACTCATCCTCTGGATGTCAGCTTAAATACCACCTCCACTGAGAAGCCCACCCTGATTTCATCCTGGTTTCTGGGCTCCCACGGATCCTACTGTAGAAATGACTGCAGCATTGCAATTGCTTCTTCCCTATAGTGGTCTCTCCTTGTGCCCCCCAACCCCACCCCACTGTACTGTGAGTTCACTGAGAGCAGGAATGGGCCCTCTTGTTCACTGTTGCATCCACCATTAGTGTCTGACACACAGTATGTACCTCACACATTTTTATCGACTGACTAAACTTCAAGGTGATGTTATATGTGAGGACAAAGTGATAAAAGTAACACTGCTGGCCCTGGTTATCCCTCCTCCATTTTGCAAGGAGCACCCTTGGTTGACATTGCTCCTTGGAGTGTGGAGAGAACAAGGAGGAAGGCGGAATGCCCCAGGGCCAGGCTGCTTTGTTGAGGGGCCAGAGGAGAGAAACTGTGACTCTCAAGTTCTGGGATTTGAGCAGAGTGAGAATGAGTGGGAAGGAGGGCAGAAATCTGAGCAAGTTCACAAAGGCGAGAACTCTGTGGGAGGGAGAAACAGCAGAGGAGTTTAAGGAATGTGTGTGTGTGTGAGAGGAGCCATCTCTCCTCAGTGTCCTTAAAGGGCCTTCGTGAAGTGTGTTCCCTAGACCAGGACCAGCAGCCCTGTTACCCAGGAATTGTCAGAAATGCAGATTCTCTGGCTCCGCCCTGGACCTATTAAATCAGAAACCCTGTGGGTGGACCCGGCAATCTGCGCTTTAACAAGCCCTCCAGGGGATTCTGACTCACGTTAAAGTTTGGGAACCAGCTGCAGTAAAACCGTCCGTATCTTTTTGTTGCCCTGCGGAGCTGCTCTCGTGCTTCATCTTGGGGAGAGCCCCCCGGGAAGAGGGGCCAAGTGCTGGTCCCACTGACTTGCAAGCTCTTGGTGTGCATTTGCTTTCCTCTAACTTTGAGGTCCTGCCAACAGCCTCTGCTTGACTGAGAAACTGAGGCGCAGAGAGGTAAGGAGCTTGCTCAAGAGACATCCCGGGACTGAACATGTCAGGCTTCGGGGTTGGGATCTGATTTCTATCATCACTTTGTGCTTTGTCACTTTGTCACTCTGGGTCCAGATTTTTTTGTCTGTAAAGTGGGAACATGGGTGTCTTCAGCCAGCAGTGGGGTAACGAATGTGGAAGGAAAGTGTGAAGAGCCTCATATGGAAGATGCTGTAACAGTAGAAGTGCACGGACCTGTTGCTTACGAGGGACGTGGCTTCACTAAGATGACACTGCTAGTAATTTAGGAATTGCTAACTCCAAGAGGCACTGTTCAAGACTGCGAGAGAGAGAGAGAGAGAGAGAGAGAGAGAGAGAGAAAGAGAGAAGGCCACATAGCCTTTTTGCTCATTAGTGCATTTCGAGGAAGCCTTTGTCCGTGTCTAATTTCTGTACATTTACTCGGGACTGGAGTGAAAGTCAACAGTCCGTGTCCTGGATGATGTTGCTGCAGACCTATGGTTCAGAAATTTGGCTGCCCATTAGAACCCCTGGGCAATTTTAAAAAATGTCAATGTCCTGGCTGCACCCCAGACCAACGACTTGCGAGTCTCTGTGGTTGGGGCCTGGGCTGCTGGTGAAGCCTCCCAAGAAGTGACTTCCAGTGAGTATGCTGAAGCATTAAACACAAAACTCAGGAAAGATGGCCACAAGGGAAGAGGGGAGGGGAGCATCCATTTGTCCAGCACCCATGATTCCATGATCCCCTCTGCCTCTGACCTCGGCTGGGAAAGGTTCTCGGCTTTCATGGATCCGTGTGGTTAGACCGATAATACAATTTTGACCTGGATAACCCAGCATAATCTTCCCATGTCAAGATCCTTAACTTTAGCACATCTACAAAGTCCCTTTGGCCACATAAGGTGACATACACAGGGTCTAGGGATTAAGGCAGGACATCTTTGAGGGGCCGTTATTCTGCAGACCTCAGGTGCTAAGCACAGTAAGGGTTCAGTGGAGTTAGCTGTGTTAATCTCATTTAGTTCGAGCAATGACTTGGAGAGACAGGCAGTGTTATCTTGCCTCGTTTCCGTCACTTCCTTGCTGTGTGATCTTGGGGTGATTACTAAACATCTCTGAACCTCAGTCCCCTCCTCTGTATAATGGGGGATAATAGTACCTGTCTTACAGTGTTGTTGTAGTAGTTAGGTGAATTATTTCTAAGCAAAGTACTTAGAACCTTGTCTGATACAGAGTAAGCCTCCAATAGGCATTACCTAAAATAAGAACAACATTGTCATCTCCATCGTACGTGGCACAGAAAGCAGGCCATTCAGGGTTTCAGGGTCTGTTTGCAGATGCAGTTTTGTGACCCCAAGCTCTGTGCTTTTTTCTGGAATGGTGAAGTGTTCCATGTGGTTCTCTGGGGAAGAACAAAGGCCAAGCGAGGGTGAACTTTCCAAGAACCAGATTTCAACTCAATGACAGAACTTTCTATCAGGAGAAGTGTCTGGCAAAGGTGAGCCTCCTTCCCTGGGAGCCTCCCCCAGCACAGTTCCCTCTTCCAACTCTAGAGCCTGTGAGTCTGGCGGAGGAGCAGGGTTGGGGGCCCAGGAAGGGGCAGAGAGGGTCTTCAGGAATGCATCTTGCCGAGTTCCAGACTATCTCCTGCAGGAGCCGATTTGATGGAGTACGGGGCACTCCCTGTGTAGTGGGTGGCGAGGTCATCTGTTTCTCCTCTCTACTCTCATCCTCCCTCTCTCAGGAAACCATGGCCCCGTGGATGGGTTGTTGGCAGAGGCATGGAGCTCGCCAACACTGAAGCAGAATCATAGAGGTGGCAGCCTCTGCTAGACCACCAGGTCTTCAACTTCCATTTTACAGATGAAGAAACTGAGGTCCAGAGAGGTGCTGGGATTTGCCTGAGGTCATAATGCAAGTGGGAAGAGAGCTGGGACTAGAACCTGGATTTCATGGCTCCCGGGAGCAGCTTCCCGATCCCCCTCCCTCCCTGTACAAGCATGTTGCCTGCGAGTCACTGTGCCAGACATTCCATCCCCAGCAAGGAAAAGACTTCCCTCCCTGCTCTGCCCTCGTCCTGTTGGACTTCCTCTCCTGCAGTCCCTCTTTGGTAGCCTCTTGTCTGTCACCCCAATGTGTTGAACTCTGTCAGCCTCCAAACCTTTGTCCCTGCTGTTCCCTCTGCCTGGAGCCCTTTCTCCCTGTTCTGTGCATGGCTGGCGCCCTTTACATCTTGGCTCCCAGGGAAGCCATTTCCAGCCCCTTGCTGCACCCATGCTGGCTCCCTCGTCTTTCTTTTGTGGCCTCATTTTGTTTCCTTATTCCCACATCACGATCTGCTTGCACTGATCTGCTTGCTCATTGTCCTGCCCCTCTAGGTGCTAAGCCCCCCAAGGGTAGGGCCTCTGTCATTGCTTCCACCAGTGTCTGCATGGACCCTGAGCTCAAAATACATCCAGGAACCAACGAATGAAAAAGTCAGCTTTCCAATGGGCAAAAAAGTTATTAACAAGTCACCCATCAAATGAGAAAAGCATTATGCATTGTGGTCACTGCAAGGAGGTCACACAATGTGGGAGCCTGCCTGACCTCTGCCGAGTCCCCAGTGAGGCACTCATGACTCTGCAGGGTAGTAACAGGGGGTCCTCTAAGAAGTGTCTCTGATCCCCAGACCAAAGCAGGCCTCCCTGTCCTGTGGCCTGAGAGCTTCCTAAGCACTTTCTCTGCGTCACTTACTGCAATGATATGCACTTGTGCAGTTAGCTTGATTTTTATTGTGATAAAACACACATAGTATAAAATTGACCATCAGTGACATTTAGTACTTTCACAATATTGCTCAACCATCACCACTATCTGGTTCCAAAGATTTTCATCATCTCAAAAGGAGACTCCACACACTTGAAGCAGTCAGTCCCCATTCTCCCCACCCTCAGCCCCTGGCAACCACTAATCTGTTTTCTGTATCCACGGATTTACCTATTCTGGATATTTAATTATCCATGGAATGAAATTAGTGTTAAAATTCTTTTCCTATGTGGTCACCTCTGCCAGGGTAGGAGTTGTGTCTGTCTGTCTGGCTTACCTTCACCAAGCCTCTGGCACAGACAGACAGCTGTGGTGTGACAAGAGAACGTTTTCTCTATCACAGTCCATGAGCTCATGCAGGCAGGCTCTGTGTCTCGTAGGACCAGAGGTGTGAGAGTGCTTGGGTTCAGTTCCTCTAGCTGCCTCTACTAGATTAAGTGTTACCCAAAGTCAGTTACTTAATACCTTGAAGCATTAATTTCCTCATCAATAAAATGGGGATAATGGCACCGCGTGCCTCCTTTGGTTACGTGAGGACACATGACGTGCTGCCTGCATGAATGTGCCTGGCTCAGGGCAGATTCTCATGAACATTTGCCATTATTACCGTTTTCCCTGTGTGTTTCAATCCCAGGCTCTGGGCTGGGTAATGGGCAGGATCCAAACTCTATAAATGCATTTCAGTTGGAATGATGCCTAAAAGGGTTTCAAAATTAGGTGTGTGGGCCTTCAGATAAAAATTGCAGAGATTTCAGTTGGGATGACAATAAAGAAGAGACCCTTTGCACCAACTTTTGCTAAGTTATTCTGCAATGATAAGCAGCACCAACATCTCAGAGGTTTGCAAGAATAAAAGCTTTGTTCACTTTGTAGGTCTTTGTGGGCAAGTTGCTTTCTTCTTTTGGGGTCCAGGCTGTGCAAGCAGCCCTCATCTGGGACATGCTGTTCCTGTGGCAGAGGGAAGAGGCAGGGATGGCTCTCAAAGCTCCTGCTCCTGTGTCACGTCATTATCACTCACATCCTGAGGCCATTCCAGTCACACAGCCAAGCCTGATGTCTGGGTGGGGAAGAGGCAGGGACTGTACCACCTGCTCCAGGGATGCCACAGAGCATTGAGTGGGATGGGTAACCCTCTTCCAGAAAGGGCAGCCAATAACTGGGAATTATAATACACTGACCACCCTCTGGCCTGAGAGCTTTAGTTATTCAGGGGACATGGTCTGATGCATCCCTTGCTCACTCTGATTCTCCACCCACAGTAGCATAACCCTAGATCTGGGGCGGGGCGGATGTCAATAAGAATAGGCACAGTGAGTGGTCTGTGAGTCTTTTGCTCTGCAGATTCGGCCCAAAGACTGAAACCTCTGAAACTTCCTTCATGGCAGTGCTATTAATGGTAGCAGAACACTGGGACCAGCCTAAATATCCAGCAAGAGGGGAATGGCAAAAGCATGGTGGTTTGTTCATGCAATGGCATCTACACCGCCATTAAAATAAATGAACCACAGCTAAATATTACATCGGAAGACTCTCCAAAACATAACCATGAGTGAAAAAGACAGACATAGTATGAGACCAATATGAAATGTGCAGAATTTTGGAAACAATTAGGCAGTTCCTCAAAATGTTACACATCTAGTTACCATCTGACCCAGCAATTCCATTCCTAGGTATCTGCCCAAGAGAACTGAAAACAGTTGTTCACACAAAAAGTTGCATATGAATATTCATAGCAGCATTATTCATAGTAGCCAAAAAGTAGAAGCCAGCTAAATGCCCATCAGTAGATGAATGGATGAACAAATGTGGTACATCCACAAAATGGAATATTATTTGGCCATGAAAAGAATGAAGTAAAGTACTGATACATGGAACAACATGAAAGACATCATGCTAAGTGGGAGAAGTCAGACTCAAAGTAGCATATATTGTTTGATTCCATTTATAGGAAATGTCCAGAGTAGGCCAATCTGTAGAGATATAAATAAGGTTAGTGGTTGCTAGGAGCTTCAGAGAGAAGGGAATGATCACTTAAAGGGCACAGGATTCCTTTCAGGGTAATGAAAGTGTTCTGGAATTGGAGAGTGGTGATGATTGCATAACATTGTAAGTGTGCTAAATGACACTGAGTTTTATACTTTAAAATGATTAAAATGGTAACCTGTATTATGAGTGCTGTATCACCATAAGAATAAAATATACATAACAGCATATGTGTAGTGTGAATAAAAAACATGGAACCGCATGGAACTGTATATACCAATATCAGGATGCTGGATATCTTGGGGAAGCAGGAAGAGGGGTGGAAGGCAAGAAGTTTCAGCTGAATCTGTAACATTTTGTTGCCTTAAAATGCCTTGAAATCTATATGGCATAATGTCAAACTTTATTAAATCTGGGTTAGTGTGTGAGTATTTATTGCATGGTTCTCTGCATTTTTCTGTATGTTTAGAATATATCATAATCAAAAGAGAACTTGCCCAGTAGCTTTGAGAACTATTTCTGGGTGGCTGTAAGTGTGAGCATGTCTTCCACCTCACTGCACTCTGAGAGCAGGTGACTCAGGGAACAGGGAACATTAGATTTCATTGTATTTTTGCCTGGCTGCATCCCATTATTTTAGATTCTATTGAAATTAATGATGCAGGGACTTTATTTTTTTCCATCTAGGCCTGGAACTTTGACTCTGATCAATGAATCCCATCTTCTGGAGGCAGAGTGATGGGCGGGGGAGGTTTTCATCTCAGATAATTGCTTTTTCCCCCTTTGTTTGCTAGAAGACAGTTTTCCTTTCAAGCCCAAGCCATTCAAAGATAAGGCAGTAAACTTGTTTTCTCAGTTTGCAATTTTTCAAATGAGTTATTTCATCATTATTATAAGCAATTCTCCAATCTATGGAACCTCTCAGAGATGATGAAGTGGGAGAGGGAAGAAGCTTGGGTGCTAATTATAGATGTTACCGATTGCGTCGCTGAACAAACAAATTCAGAGAGTATCTTTGGGGACACGGCAGGCGATGGTTGGGGGTTGTTTTTCCGCAGAAAGATTTAATACCTCTCTGGGTCCTGTTCTTTTTCTCTGTAAAGTAAAGTGATCGTCCTTGTTGTTTCAGAAGCAGTTATGCAATAAAGTTAACTGCAATTTAGGCAAAGTTTAGCTAAACTCAGATATCCAGCACAAAGCATAATGTCATTGGGGTTGCTTTTGTTCAAACCTTTCCTGAAGGTCCCTTCAAGGTCATGTTGTCCAACAAAGTTACTGTAAAGTTGAGGAAACTGAGACCCAGTTTGGCAACAAGTCTTGCCCAAGATCCCAAAGTCTGTTTTTCTATCTGAAGGTCAAATTTCTATTTTGAGGTTTATGCACAAATCTACCTCACTTGCCAATCTTGACCTCGGATATCTATTTTGTATTTCTAAAAATTAAACTTTTCCTTCCAAGGACACAGATTCCTTACTAAAAGGATTTTTATTTTTTGATGGGATGATTGTGCTGTGAAAAGAACTCTGTATATTGGAGTCAGAAAACCTGGTTGAGATCCTGTGTGATTTTGGCCCAGTCACTTCTCTTGTATGAGTGTCAGTTTCCACTCCTACAAGTTGGGCCAAAGATCCCCAAATCCAAGGGTGGTTGTGACATGGCTGATGTTCCCTGTACTTAAGGAACTTGAAATCAAAGAAAAGGACCCACCTGGGAGGAACTGGGCATCAGTGTAAGTTAAGATGGCAACACAGAGTCAGTCTTCACATCCTGGCACATTGCCTGTGAAAGCTGGTTCTCTGAGACACTTACTATGTGCTAAGCACCGCACTCATCACGGTTTGTGGACTTCCGTATTGAATCCTCATACAACTCTCTAATGAAGATGCCATCATTATCCCTTCTACTGATGGAAAACTAAGGCACAGATAGGGTAAGCAGCTTGCTAAAGATCACACAGCTTCTGAAGAAGAGTGAAAATTCGCCCCTGGGCGCACTGGCTCCAGGGCTCCTGCGTGTAACCATAGGGCTGTTGCTCCTCTCTGCTTCTACGTCCAAGGAGGCATTTGCAGATCAGTTAGATGTCTGCAGCAGATGAGTCCCAGCACCTTTTTGTCTCAATCCTGGGAATCTTTGGAGCATCTTCATGGATTATCAAGGAACACTGGGGACAGATGCAGCAGAAAGTGGTACCCAGATGGCGTCAGCCAAGCCCCAAAGTTCCCATCTATGACAGGGATAACCTTGTTGCTCAATTCCTGGCTATCAGGCTGATTTCTAACAAAGGAGCTTGTGCTGTTACCGTACCATTTTATGGAATGCAGCTTGGAATATATTTTGAAATCAGGAAGTGTTGTGCCTTCAGCTTTGTTCTTCTTTCTCAAGATTGCCTTGGCTATTCAGTCTGTTTTTGGGTCACATATGAATTTTAGAATTGTTTTGTTTCCATTTCTGTATAAAAATGTCATTGGGGTTTTGGTGGGGATGGTATTGAATTTATAGACTGTTTTGGATAGAATGGACAGTTTATGTCTGACAAGGGGTTAATATCCAGACTATATAAGGAGCTCCTATGACTCAATAGCAAAAACAAAAACAAAAAAAATCCCAGAAATACACTCAATTTAAAAATGGACAAAGGACTTGAATAGATATTTCTCCAAAGACATACAAATGGCATACGAAATGTATACGAAATGTGCTCAACTTCTCTAGTCACTAAGGAAATGCAAATCAATACCACAGTGAGATACCATCTCACACCTTAGGATGGCTCCTATCGAAAAAACAAAGGGTAAGTGTTGGCGAGAATGAGGAAAGTTGGAACTCTGTACACTGTTGGTGGGAATGTAAACTGGTACAACCATTATGGGAAACAGTACAGAAGTTCCTCAAAAAATTAAAATTGAACTATCTTATGATCTACCAACCTCACTTCTGGGTACATGTCCAAAGGAAATGAAATCAGGATCTCAAAGAGACATCTGCATTCCCATGCTCATTGCATTATTCACAATGACCAAGAAATGGAAACAACTTAAATGTTCATCGACAAACTGATGGATAAAAAATTGATATATACATACAGTGGAATATAATTCAACCTGAAAAAAGAAAGAAATTCTGCCATATGTGATAACATGGATGGAGGACTATGTGCTAAGTGAAATAAGCCAGTCATAGAAGGACGTATGATTCCACTTAAATGAGGTATCTAAACAGTCAAACTCACTGAAGTAGAGAGTAGAAGGGTGGTTGCCAGGGGCTTGGGGAAAGGAATAAATGAGGCGTTCAATGGGTATCCAGTTCAGTTAGGCAAGATGAATAAATGTTAGAGGTCTGCTATCCAGCGCTGTACCCACAGTTAACAATACTATATTGTACACCTAAAATTTTGTTAAGAGGGAAGGTCTCATGCAAAGTGTTCTTATTGCAATAAGGAAAATAAAAGAGCTTGTGGAATTTCACTTTCTCAAGATAAGGAGAGGCTGCGGAGAAACACACGGGAGACCATGTATTTTGGAAGGATGTTTGCAAAGCTGACTCAGGATAGATGCTCTTGGTTTTTTTCCTAAATTCCATTGTGACTGGAAGAGGAGATTAGGACACAGACACACATGGAGGAAGACTATGTTAAAGACGTGGTGAAGACAGCTAACTAACTACAAGCCAAGGAGAGAGGCCTTCAGAAGAAACGATTCTGCCAACATGTTCATTCTGGACTTCTAGCTTCCAAAACTGTGAGAAAATAAATTTATGTGGTTTAAGCCACCAGTCTGTGATACTTCTCTAGTACTTTATTCATTTATTAATGGCCGCTTAGGCAGACTAATTCAGTGACTTTTCTTTGACCTGCTTACAGCAGAGGAGAGACCATTGGACTCTTTAGGAACTCCATACATTTTTTTCTACCCAGTCTTGGCCTATGGAAAAATACTCGTCTTTGACAACCCTGGCATGGTTAACTCAAATATGCCTTCTGAGTGATGATAACGTCATCCCTCGTATCCAGGGCTATTACTGTCTCCACCCTTTGTCACCTGACCTTTGAAGAATGGATACAGAGTCGCCTCTGTGGATTGCTTTCTTCCTGTCATTAAGTTTACTGCCTTCTCTGAGGTCCTTCGTGGACATCTTTTTTAATAAGTAACTGAGTTGTACAATCTACTCACAGAATAGACATAAGAAAAAAAATTCCTAAGACATTAACAGTGCACAATCAGGAGCAAGGAAGTCAGATTTCTAGTCCAACGTTGAATAGTGTGGGATTTAAAAGTGTTATTATGTAATAGTATTATATATAGTATTTTATATAGGCGTGTGTGTATCTATAAGTCTAGACATACATATAATAAATTATGAGAAACCATATTTAAATGATTGAACCTACCACCCAGCAGGGAACTTTTCCAAAACTACTGAATTGATCCATGTGTTGCTCCCTAATCCTATTTCTCCTCCCCTCTCTGCAGTAATCACTATTATGAAATTTAAAAAATAATTTCTTTGTTTTTTAAAAATATGGCTTCACTTCTTCTCTCTGTATCCCTAAACATCATCTAATTTAGGGTTGCTTGACTTTGAATTTTTTAAAAGTGGTATCCTGCTTATCTGCAGTGTTCCATGAGTTAGTTCTTTTCATTCAATGTTATGCTTTGAGGAATTCATCCATGTTGCTTATAGCTATAATTTTATTTTTTCTGTTACATAGTATTTCATCATATAAATACTCCATACATTTATTCATTCTTTGCTGGTAGACATTTGAATTCTTTACAGGTTTCTGTTACAAACAATGTTGTTTTGAACATTTTTGTGCATGTCTCATTGTATATTGCAAGAATTTCTCTCAGGTATGTACATATGCTTTTACAACTAAAAAAATTCAAAGAATGTGCAAAAATGTAAATACTCTTGAAAATAATTCAACTCTATTTGATTAAAATTAAACAAATGGATTTTTTTGCTTGTTTGAAACAATCCAGATATCTTATCTATGGAACCCCAGGCTTAGGACATTCAGAGGGCTGATATTGTATTGTATTAGTAGCATTTCTTATAATTATCTCATTTCCCTAAATAAAGGTAGTTCAGAATATTTAACTCAATAGCGTACATCACTGATGTATTTGAGATTCTCTAATCTTCCTTTTATTTTTATGTCTATATCCTGGTTCCCTGTATGGATGGTATCATGAGGACATATCATACGTAATGAGGATTTATTGCCTCTATGTATGGAGGAAACTGAGACTCAGCAAAATTAAGCAGTTTGCTTAAAATCACACAACTGGGAATCAGTCTAAAACCCATGCACATCTCACTACATGAATCTGTGGGTCACAGGTGTGTGTCCCCTCCTCTGATGTCCACCATCACCTCTTGCTGCTGGGGTTGGCATAGAAGGAAAATAAGTCTCTGCATTTGGCAGGCTGATTGTCTACTAATTGCTACCATGTCTTGTATGCCTACTGTGGGCCCACCAGTTACTGCTAGGTACTCGTAGATGGGTTCAAACTAATCCTCATAACAACAGTATAATGTTGATATTACGATCCTCATTTTGCAAGATGAGGAGAATGAGGCCCAGAGCAAATGCAGTAGTCTCCCCTTTATCCATGGTTTCACTTTTGACAGTTTCAGTTACCCATGATCAACCATGGTCCAAAAATGTTAAATGGAAAATTCCAGAAGTAAATAATTCATAAGTTTTAAACTACACGTGCCTCTGAACAGTGTGATAAAAACTTGAGCTGTCCGCCTGAAACTGGGAGGTGAATCCGCCCAGGAGGTGAATCATCCCTTTGTCCAGCTGTGTCCCACCCACTAGTCACTTAGTAGCCCTCTTAGTTATCAGATCAGTTGTCACGGTATCACATTGCTTGTGCTCAAGTAACCCTATTTTATTTAATAATGGCCCCAAAGTGCATGAGTAGTGATGTTAGCAGTTAGGATATAAGGATGTACCAAAGAGAAACCATTCTTCCTTTACGTGAAAAGGTGAAAGTTCTCAACTTAATAAGGAAAGAAAAAAAATTGTATAATGAGGTTGCTAAGATCTATGATAAGAAAGAATCTTCCGTCCGTGAAATTGTGAAGAACGAAAAATAAATTTGTGCTAAATTTGCTGTTGCACCTAAAATTGCAAAAGTGACGACCGCAGTGCATGATAAATGCTTAATTGGTATGGAAGAGGCTTTAAATTTGTGGGTGGAAGATATGAACAGAAAATAGGGTTTGCTACTACTATCTGCTGTTTCAGGCATTCACTGTGGGGTCTTGGAACGTATCAGCTGCAGATAAGGGGGGACTACTGTAAATATCCAAGGACAAGCAGGTAGCAAAGATGTCAGAATTGGGTCTCAAAATCCAGGTCTGTCTTACTCTAAAGGCTTTATTCTTTCTAAACATATATTGCCTTCAGAGGGAGGAAACACCAAATGCACTCCCAATGTGTTGTTACTTCCTGTCTGATTCTGATTATGTGCATGCACCTGTGTTGTTAGAAGAAAGCAGAATGAAGACAAAATTGCTTAGAATGAGCACGGTAATTCAATTTAGATGTTCCTCTGTGAGGACACTGGGCTCAAACCCAAACAGAACCTTTTGTGATTTTGACTTTCAGTCCCGGATTGTGTCCCACTCCCTACAGGGAGTTAGCTGAAGAATGGTAAGGAAGTTGGTCTGCATTTGCACTGATAATCTTAAGAGTGGGTTTGGATTTAACAGTATGGACTCTGACGCTGGGTGGACTTGGCTTCAAATTCTGACTCTTTCCCTTATGAACTGTTTGATCTTGGGTGAGCTACGTAATATCTGTGAGCTTCTGTTTTTCCATCTGTAAAGTGGGGATAATTAATAGTGCCTTCTTTATCGAGTTCTGGTGGGGGTTGGGTTACTCCCTGCAAACCTCTTAGAATAGTGTTACTGTAAACACTCAATACCAGATATTGTTATTGCTGAGTAATGATAATAAAGAAATAGAGGATTGAATCAGGCTAAGCTTCAGGGTCCTGTCAAGAAATGGTAGGACTACCCGGGTTATTCCATTGTGGGTGATTAAAATTCTGCACATTTGTGATATTTGTGGTCTGGGAAGAAGTTCACTAGATCCTCTTAGTAACCCTGCAAGGCCACCAGAACCTGCTAGCTGGCCCCCAGCTCCCCATGAAAAAACTGGGGCGGGAGGTAACTCACCCAGGGTCCCACGTATCCTTTCTAGGGGCAGAACTCAGGTGGTTATTTGAGCCCTACTGGGGGTGACGTCTTCCCTGTGGCCTGTTCAGATTCCAAAGGGATATAGAGGCTGAAAAAAAACTGACTTCTAAGAACTGCCTTGAATGGGACATTTCTTCGTTGCGAAGACCCAATGCCACCCACTTCTTTTAGCATTTATTACAATGGCTAATTGGGCACCATTAGGATGTGGGGTCTTATAGAAGTCAGGCTCAGATTGGCAGTTGTGTTGATGTAAAGGTGATTTGCTTTCAATTCCTCTGGACTGTTCTGTCTTCATAGACAACCACCTGTGGGAGAGACTGGTGTCTGGAAAAAAGGGTTTCTCTAGTTCATGGAGAAATCAGACATTCTGTTGTTCTTTTCTCTTAGAATTATCCAGTCATGCTTGAGACTGTTTTCTTACTAAGTTTCTAAGAAGTTGCCTTTGGTATAGCTTGGTTTGTTTGTACTGAAGTCAAAACATCAACGTGGTAGGTTTTAAAAAGAAATAGAAAAAATTTTCACTATGTAACTGGGTGGGGAAATTACCCAATCTTGGGCAGAGTTCAGCTAAGCGTTATTTGATGACAGCATGGCTGAGCTGTGCCTAGGGTTCAGAACATGTGGACACTAGGCATGGAGGGTTTCTGTATTTCATGTCAGAAAGAAGGACCTCTGCTCTGGTTGGGCATTAGGGACTGGGGTCTGGCCCTGGCTGTGACATTTTTTCTTGGTATGACCTCAGGCAAGTCCCTTTTCCTCTTGGACTTTTTATCATTGTCCCACCTTTAAATGAGGATATTCGACTAAATGTTCTAAAAGATCCCTTTCACTTCTGGAATTTTAGGATTCTGTTAATGTAGCGCTGCAGCCCATTTGAAAATCATATCCTTTCCATTTAAATCCACCAGAGGGAGATATGACCCACGTTTTGGCCCTGCCCCTGGTGTGAGAGTCCTGATCACTGTGCCAAGTGCCCTGGAAGAGGAAAGGCGTGACCCAGTCCTTGCCTTTCATGGGAGGCAGATGGAAAAAGGCACTATTTAAGTTGGGTCTGCAGTTGACCAGGGGTCTTCAGATCTATTGTCCTTTTGATCTCATATCATTTCCCTGGGCCAGAGGCTACCTTCCCATTTCGCAGGCCTAGAAACCAAGGCTCAAGGTATTGAAAGGACCCACCTTGGGCTATGTGGGTTTCCAGTGGTGGACTCAGGACCTTATCTTCTCATCCCCACTCATTCCTCTGGCCATTTTCCACCTGGCTTTGACAGGCTGCCTCTGTTTCTAAGGGGCTTCTGTTGAGCTAAGAAGACAATTTATATACAAGTTGATTAGGGCATAATTTGAATCTGTATCTGATAGAGTCCAGAGTAGGAGCTGAGCTGCTTGGGTGAACTAAAATTTTTTCCCAGTATAGCTTTTCTTTTGGGATTTAGACTACATGATCTGTAAAATGTGGTGGCCAACAGGGACTAAAATGGTCCAGGTTCTAAGTTGCAGGCAGCAGAATCCACTCTGGCTCATTTAAGTGGCAAAGGAATTTTTGAAAGGGTTTTTAGGAAAGTCTCAGACTCTCCAGAAGGGCCGGAGAATGAGAATCTGAAATCTGTGTAGCCATCAATCTCACTGCGGGGGCTTTTCTGGGAAAAAAACCACTGCCACAGCTACATGGCACTTGTGATATTTGGGACTGGTACCACTATCAGAACTGCCATTGATTGAACCCCTTCCATGTTCTCAGGTAAGGGCATAAACCTTATCTCAAATGATCCTGCAGGACCAGTATCCTTATCCCTCATTGACTGATACTTGATCAGTTAAACCCATGCCTCTCTGACTTCAAAGTCTGGGTTCCAACAGAACAAGAGGATACTGATGTCAGACTGGAGCTGGGATCTGAGGGTCCTCGGGCTCACAGAACGATTTCAGGAGAGTAGGTACTTTTCTGGTGTTTCTTTACTGCCTTTGTAATACTTTTGTCTTCTAGTAACGTGGAAGGGAAGGAACATAAGAGCATGTTAAATTCTTGTTTTCCATTTATTTTATCCTCTTGTGCCTCTGGTCCCTCTGACAAATAGCAATAGCCCTGAAGGAAGGGAGTACCCAGCTGACATTTTATAGGCATTACTTGGATCTGACTCTCTTCAAATAAAAAGTTGTTGGACTTGGAAAAGAGCGTGACAAAGACTCACCCAATCCTGTTAGTTTAACTGGGGAACTGAGGCCCAGAGCAGGAAATGACCTGCTCAAAGTCACATAGTAAGATTGTGGCTTTCACACATCCAGCAGCTATTTAATGAGTGCCTACTATGTGTCAGGCGCTGAACACAGTATTAGACAGACAGCTTTCCTGTTGCCATGGAGCTTTATGTAAACAGATACCCCAGAGGTAGTAGTCTTGCCTCTGGTTCTCTAACCTTAACTAAATCTGGAGCAAAAATACTTTTAGCTCTCTTTCTTAATTTTTAAAAATAATAATTTAAAAAGAATCCCATTAGGAAATGCCACGGGAAAAAAGTTTAACTTTATTAGTTAACAAAAGCTGCAAATAAGCATTCTTTGTCCCTTCTATCAGATTGCAGTTTTTAAGAAAAAAAGACTACCCAATGATGGTGAAGGTATGTGAAATTCTTGTCGTCTCATATACTATTGATATGAGTGTAAAATTAACCTTTGTGAAGAAAAAAAGTTGCAGAATGTATCAAAACATTCTTGACCCTGAATTTACTTTTTAGACTATCTCCTAGAAAAACAGCTGTGCATGTATCTAAAGGTATATCTTATAAGGAGCACAGTATGGTTTATAATAAATAGCAAAGTCTGAAAAAACCCTAAATGTTCAGTAATTGATTGATCATATGAAGTATGCTATAGCCACTCTACCCTCAGAATTATATTTGTCCTTGTATAACAGAAAACTCCAAATAATGGTGACTTGGACACATATGAATGCATTTTTCTCTCCTAAAAGAAACCTGAAAGTAGGGAGTTTAGGGTTGGCAGGGAGTCATCTGGAACCCAGGTTCCTTCTGTCCTTCAGTATTGCTTTCTTAGTGCATGGTCAAAAGAGGCTGCTGGAGCTCCAGCCATTGTGTTCACACCTCATATGGAAGGGAGGAAAGGCAAAAGTGAGCATGTCATTAGCTAGCACTTGGTCATTTGGCTAATATAGCTGCAAAGAGACTTGGAAGGGTGAGTTTTCAGCTGGGCACATTGCCAGCAGTTCTGGTATCAGGAATTAAAAGGAAGAAAGAAAGAATGTAAATTGGGTAGGCCTAAGGTCTTCAAACATTTTTGCTCACATATCCCTTAAAAGAATTTTGAAAAATTATAAACCACCTTGTACATTTTTAGATTATACATTTAGATAAACAAAGAATGTTTATTTGTACATTTTGTTAACTGAGAAAGTTAAGCTTTTTCCCTATGGCATTTCCTAATGGCATTCTTTTTTAATTATTATTTTTAAAAATTAAGAGAGTTAAAAGTATTTTTGCTTCAGATTAAGTTAAGGTTGGAGAACTGAAGGCAAATTTTTAGATTAAAATTTGTTTTTATCATAGATGTATATTTGATGTGAAGGATAAAATTTACAACCTATTGTAAATATTGACATTAAAAAAAACCCTCTTGTATCATCTTTGAAGATACCTCCAGTGGAACATAAATATCTTTGTGATATTATAGCCACCATCCTCCATCTGAAAAATGAAGAAATAAGCTGTTTAGCTGGAAGTTTTGTATCATTCCTTTTTCCTCAGTTTCCTTTACAGATTTTTTTCTAATATGTATTTTTCTGCTTGAACATTTTTATTGATCACTTTATCATATCTCTCAGTCATAACAATATATAAAGTAATGGAAAATTTAATTTTAATTTTATGTGGCTATAAGACTCTAAAGTATTAAAATTTTTCTTTGAATTATTATTACAATTATTAATACTATATGATTTATTTAAATAGTATAACCATAGCATACATTCTGGCAAATATGAAACAAAAATGTATCTCTTAATGAGGGAGACGGGGCTTTTAAAAAACTAATTTATGTATCTCTGTGTGGCTGTTAGTTACAGAAAGTATAGGCATAACCACAAATTATATTTCTATTTCATCTCCATAAATTCTAGCATTGAAAAACCTTGTTCCATAAATAAATAAATGGAAATGAAAGGAGTTATTTTAGAGCAATGTCACCCAATTCCCTAACTCTTGAGTTGCATGTCAAAAATCACTCAGTGATGTACCATCAAATGTTATTTTTGATCATCTGTCAGCTGACAACTTACTCCTTCAATTTTGTTGAAAACAAAAATTGGAAACCACCTGACTTGCGAAGGGATTTGTTATTCAATTATTAGCTTCATTGATTATCTTCAACTTTGACACCAACATTTTGAATGTTGAATTTGTTCCTTTTGACAACCTATATCATCATCGCCATCATCACCACCACCACCATCATCATCATCATATTCAGGATGGATGAAGAGTGTGTCTTTCTATTGTACAGAGGGGAAAAAGCAACTTTGAAAGGGAAAGTGGGAACCCAAAAGATGAACCTAAAGCCTTAACCTTGACCAAAGATATATTCTCTGGCAGGTAGTTTTAGGAAAGTATCCAAATGGGTAAAGATCATCTACTCATTGATTTCCTTGAGATGATTCCTGCCCAGGTACCACGGTGAGGAAACTAGCAGTTTTTGCCTTATCTATACCAGATTGTACGTATTGTACATTGTACTGTGTATAATGCATCATATTCCAGCAGGTGCCATGTTATGGAAAGACAAGTTACAAGACATATTGTTAATTTAGAAAATGGCTACAAATCAATATAAGCAGTATGAGCCTGTTTTCATTATGTATGTGTCTGGGAGATTCTCTAAGTGAAGGAATTAGATGCAATTTAAATTTTTCCCGTAATTCAAATGTCTTAGGCTTCAAAGACATCTTTTCTTCCCTCCCTCTCTCCCTCCCTCCTTTCCTTGCTCCCTTTCTTCCTTCCTTCTTGGTTTACATACTGTAATTTTAAATTATTTTTGTATGTTTTAAATTTATTTATATATATTTAATATATATTTAAATTCAGATTTTAAGTGTACCATTCAAGCAATTTTGATGAATACAGGTCAAGATGCCAAACATTTCCATCAACACAGAAAATTTCCTCATGTCTCTTCCTAGTCAATTCTTGCCTTATTGGTAATCCCCAAATAACCACTGATTTCACATCTATTGCTGTAGGTTATTTTTGCCTATTCTAGAATGCCCTGTAAATGGAATCATGCAGTATGTACTTTTTTGTGTGTTTGGCTTCTTTTCCTCAGTACAATATCCTTAAGATAAAACCATGTTGTAACATGCGTTACTAATCTGTTCCTTTTAACTGTTGAATAGTATTCCATTGCATGAATATACCACTGTTTATTTCTCCTCCTGTTTATAGACATAAATTCAATTAAAAAAATGAGGTATTTGTTTTAGAGTAGTTTAAGATTTACAGAAAAGTTGCAAGGATTGTACAGTTTCCCTGATTGTTAATATCTTAATGTTAGTATGGTACATTTGTTAAAACTAATGAAGCTATATTGAAATATTAAGCAAAATCTATAATGTATTTAAATTCCTCAGTTTTCCTCTAAGGTCTTTTTGTTGTTGTTATTCAAAGACCCATTCAGGGTACCACATTACATTCTGTGGTTTTTGGTTTTTCTGTTTTTGTTTTGTTTTTTAAGGCTCCTCTGGGCTGTGACAGTTTCTCAGACTTTCCTTGGTTTTGATGATCTGGTTAGTTTTGAGGTCAGGTATTTTGTAGATTGTCCTTCCACTGGGGTTGGTCTGATGTTTTTCTATAATTAGGCTGAAGTTACAGGTTTTGGGAGAAAGACTACAGAGCTGAAGTGCTCTTCTCATTATATCACATCAGTGTAACTTGTCGCTGATGATGTTAAACTTGATCACTTGGTTGAGATAATGCTTGTCAGATTTCTCTCTTATACTCTTATAAAGTTAACCATTCCCCCCCACCGCACCCTGCTCTTGGAAGGAAGTCACTTTGCTTAGCCCACACTCAAAAGTTATGGAGCTATGCTCCACTTCCTTAAGGGCAAAATACCTACATAAATTACTTGGGATTTCTTGTCCTGGGAGATTTGTCTGTCCTCCTGCATTTGTTTACTTACTCACTCATTTATTTACATCAGTATGGACTCATAAATATTAGTTTATACTTTGGGGTGAATCCAGTACAACCTTATTGATTTCGTTGCTCAAATTGTTCCTACTTTTTTTGCCAGCTCCTATGTCTCCTGGGCATGTCTCCATTCTTTTGTTTCTTGACCACTTTCAAGCTTTCTGACAAGACGGTCCAGGCTCATCCTCTCTATCTTCTACCATTGGAGAATCAGCCATCTCTTCAAGGAGTCCTATTTTTCAAAAAAATTTATTAATTTTTATTTATTTTATTTTTAAAATTGGATAATGTTGTTACATACCTATCTGGGTGCTGGGTCATGATTTCTTTTTTATACATAACTTTGTGACTCACAGCTCAGCTCTGAGAGGCCATTCTTGATCACCCAATTTAAGATAGCACCCCATCCCCAACCAATTGCTCTCTATGACATAATCTTTAAAATATTTTTATAGGACTTATCATGACTTAATATACTTAGTATCACGCTTGTGTGTGCACTTGAATCCAAGCTATACATTGTGTTCTGCAACTTGCTTCCCCCAATTCCACAATATATTGTAGATATCTTTTCAGATCAATATATATGATTCTATCTTATTTAGAAAAAATAACTATTTGGTATCCTTTTTTATTCTCTGTCTCTCTGCACACACATGCAGTAATTTTTACAATGATGAAACAAAAGAGAATTTCAAATTTTCTACTATTACAAATGGTGCTATAAAGGATGTGTATGTACACCTTTGTGAATTCTTGAGTGTTTAACAGCAGTTAATATTTTTAAAAAGAATTTAATAAAGGCTTTTGCGTGTATTAAATCAAATTTGATCTCAAGCAAATTTATAAGACAAATGTTACTATCACTCTCGCTTTATAGATGAGAAAGGCTGATGTAGGCCAGACAGCTTATTCAATGTGACACACTTGATGGGTGGCAGAGTCTGGATCTGAGTTTCAGATATGCCTGACTCCAGAACCAAAGACTTAAATATGATGCAATTATTATATAAAAAATTCCCAGTATATACCCAAACTACCTTTCCAGAAGCTTTAGCCAGTCTTTTCTGCTCCATATCTAGCAGAAATAAGAATTCCTGCATTTGGATACCAACTACTATATATAAACTAGATAAACAGCAAGTCCTACTGTATAGCACAGGGAACTGTATTCAATACCTTGTGAGCACCTATAATGAAAAAGAATATGAAAAGGAATATATATATGTGTGTGTATATATATATGTATATATATATATACATATATATATATATATATATATATATAAAACCGAATCACTATGTTGTATATCAGAAATTTACACAACATTGTAAACCAACTATACTTCAATTAAAAAAAAGAAAAAAAAAGAATTCCTGCTTTTGCTAAGACTTAGATGGTTAATCCTCTAATAACAATGTTTCCCAAAGGGACATATATTGCTTTACTCTGCTATCCAGGACTGTTCTATTATATAGTGGCCATATTAGCTTATCAAGTATTTCCGATCTTTGCTTTCTGGGTATATGGTAGAACTGTACTTCCTCCAACTTTGAGTTCAAATGTGGTAATATTACTTTCTTTGATTAAAAAAAATATGACCAAAAGCGATACGTATGTCAAACTCCTGGGTATCCACTGGGCATGTAACACAACTCTGGCTGTGTTAAGCCACTGAAATCTGGATTCTGTTTGTAACCTAACTTACCCTAATGGTTACAGCTCAGTATACATTTTCAATTTTCCCTTCTGTGATTTTTCAGCATGGGACCTTTACTCCATTCATATTCCTTAAACATACTTTATATCCTCCTTTCTCAGACTCTTTTCATGGCTATCCTTTTTCTTTTTAAATCTTCCTTATTTGCTGCAGCCATAATGAAGTTATACCTCCTCCAGGAAACCTCTCCAGACCATCTAAACCCATAGGCAAAATGTGTAGTATAGCGGCTTTGGTAAACCTAAATTTAAGGTAAACCTGAGTCTGAATCTGTTCTCAGCCATGAACCAGTTGGTTGACTTTGTGCAGGTAATTTGATGTCTTTGAAGTCTGTTGTGTTCATTGATAAGTGTTAGCGTCAGTGATGGATAAACCCCTAAACTTTGGTAGCTTATCACAACAGAATCTTATTTCTCACTCACTTAAAGTCCAATGAGGGGGCCACTCAACTCCCTGCAGTGATTCCAGGAATCAGACCAGAAGAGTCTCTGTCATTTCAACATGTGACTTCCAGGATTTTTCTGAGTGTGACATCGAGAAGAAGGAAAATGAAGGACCACAGGTGTTTTTATGAGTTTCTCAGTATTGGTCAGGACTCACACCCATGGCTGTACCTTCAAGAGAGTTTGGGAAATGCAGTCTATGTGTATGAACAAGAAGAAGAGAAATGAGTTTCTTCAGGTTTTGCCAGTCTTTGCTACATTGAGTTGCATCTCCCACTCTATGAAAAATATGGAAAATATTTTCTATTTCGTGGCTTGTTGTAAGGATTGAATGAGATGCCATATGGAAAGCAGTAATATAGTATCTGGCACATAGCAGGCGCTCAAAAATGTTGGTTTCCCCATCTTTTGAATTTATGACTTTAATTTGTGTCCTATACATAAAACAGCCCTGGCTGATAATGAGTCATCTTCACCCTTGAGCTTTCCATTGGACCAGGCATGATGAGTAGGATATGGTAGGCATTTGATACAAATCTGTTGATTGATTGTTTGCATTTCCTGAGAGGGAGAGAAGGTTGAGGACCACATACTCCAAAAGTCCAGAGGTTGCAGATGTCAGATAGCATGGGTTGAATTAAGCCCACTTCCAAGCAGAGAGAAGTGGTTTAATGATTGTGGTGGCATGTTGCTTCTTTTTGGTGTGATTGCTTGAAGAAGCGAGGTGGGTGGGTGTTGTTGTGATGCCAAGACCGCAGTGGCCAAGGAACCATGGGTGTGTGAGGTGAGACTAGGGAGTAGGTGGGGACAATTCTCCCACAAGAGGAAATGCTACCTTTTGCCTGATGTTACCTCCCTATATACAAGGACCATTTTAACCGTGGGTGAAGGTCTGGCAAATTGTGTGGTGGAGATAAAGAAAGTCCAGGCCCCACCCCTGTCTCGTGGGGAAATTTGAGATGGACAGAAATGACTATGGGTGATCTCTTTTGGATTTTCTTCTTTTGTTCCCCTAAACAGGAAGTGTGAGCTTCCAGGGTGAGGTTAACAATGATCAGCACCAAGTTGTTCTTGGGAATGTGGCCTGTTGGGGCTCCCTTGTTCCCAGGGGCCCCTGCAGTCCAGAGGAGTTCTGTCCCAGCTCCGCTTGTTCCTGAAATTATGGCCTTTTGCCTCACAGACTGTTAGTGTCTCCATTCATGAGATGAGAAGAGCGTTATCTTACAGGATTGTTGTGAGTGGTATATAAATAATGTACAGTATTAAATACACCACATTCCTATTCCCTGAGCCAAACCTGTTTTACCCCTGGGGTCATCTGGCTCGGAGGGTAGCACTACTATGCATCAGTTGCTCCAGCCAGAACCCGGGTGTCATACTTGCACTTTCTTCTCCTTCAGCCACTACGTTCTATCAACTGTCAAGCACTGCTGACTATGCCTTCTTCGTGTATCTGGTCTTCATTCATCTCTCCATCTCTCTGACAATACTTTAATTTAGTCCAGGTCACTAGCCTCCCAATAGATCTTCCTGATTCCGGTCTTGCTCCTGGCCAATTCTTTCTTCTGCATGCAGCCAGAATAATCTTTCCAAACTGGAAATCACATCAAGTTCTTCCCCTGTTTCAAGCCCATTTATGGCTCCCCAGGACCTTCTAGAGAAAGTCCACAATCACTGACATAGCCTGCAGTGCATCTCACTCCTGGCTCCATCTACCTCTTCAGTTTCATCTTTCTCCCCTTCTCACCTCAATCTCCCCTTCTCCCCACCCAGTACTCTTCTCTCAGTCAGATGAAATCCCTTTCAGTTTCCTGAACACACCACTGCCTTGTACCTCCAAGCCTTTGGCTGGGCTCTCTCCTCTACTTAAAACTCTCTTTGCCAGACTAACTCTTACTCAGCCTGGGAGGACTAGCTCAGTGGTCCCTTCTGCTGGGAAACTTGCCTGTGATGCTCCCTTCACTCTTTCCTTTCCTGCAGTCATCTGGTTCCTTGTCTCCCACACTAGGGCATAAGCTCTTTGAAGTCATGGCCAGCTGGATATCTAAGGCACAAAAGGTCTTTAACTGATAATTGTTAGATTGAATTGAAGTGAATATAACAAAATATAGTCTCTTTTCTGAAAGAGTCCTCCATCAAGACAAGGGCAACAATCACTGGTGTTAACGACCATACGCTAATACTACGCGAGATACTTGTTTTTCTTTTCTGAGTGAAACAGATTGGTCTGAAACAGAATATTTTCTTATCACGGGAAGTTACCAGGTAACATTAGGTTTGTAGTAGAGACAGCACCCTGTTGAGTTATTGGATTCCTCCAAATCTCATTTAAAGAAGGTCTAGTCTCTGGTGAAGGACTTCCTGTGTGCCTCCAGGTGCCAGAGCAGAGCAAGTTTCATGGCTGATATCAGTGAGAAGTGAAGGAATGGGGCATAAGAATCAGGGGAGGTATTGGCAGGGGAATAGTGATTTCATATACTCTCGGCTCTCCTTCCTCTTCCCCTGTCCATGGGGGGCCATTTGACTTGTCCCTCTCCTTCCTAAAACACCGGGAAAGCCCAACACCTGTTCCCTCACCCTCCTCACAAAGTTGGGAGGGCTGATTATTTCACTTGTGAAATCTTCTAAACATCTGACCTGTAGAGAACGTAAGGCTGATGGTGTTGGTTGTGGAGAAGGGGGTACTTTAGAGCTGGTGGATCTGAGAGAGGAAGTATGGGTGAGCTATGTTCCCACTGAAATGATGGAAGATTTTCCCTTGAGTGGAATGAATCCCATGAAGGTACCTGGGACTTATACCTTCTTGCTGATTCCTCTAAGTGGATCACTGATGGGGGAAGAGGCCTCTGCAGTCAGGGGTTGTAGAATGGATTATCCAAGGATGGGAAGGTTGAAAGAAGAGGAAGATGTCAAGCCTCAGCTGAAACTCCCAGCCAGCGGACTGGGTAGAGGGCAGCCTGCAGAGAGCCTTCCAAATAACCACAAAGTTCCCCTATAAAAGAACCTGTGTTTGAACACTGGCTCCCTAGAGAGAAACAGCTAGTGCTACCAGAAGCAGACTGAGAAGCAGGGACTCACCTTCACCTCTAAAGATCCCTGTGGGTTTACTCACAAAAGGGAACAGGAGTTATGAACAATGAAGAAGAGGACAGTCACTCCACCGCACCCCTCCACCAATAGTTGGGCGAGAATAAACATCAACTTCTTTCTCCCTCCTTCCCACCCCAACAACAGAGGAAGAAAGGCCAGGGAGGAAGGAAGAACAGAGCATGCACCATACCCGACTCATTGTGCCCCAGCTACTGTAACCACAAACACAATCTGGGCTGGGGCACAAGGGAAGAGAACTTTTATGAGACAGATTAAAAAATAGATGGACCAATCTATAAAAATAGAAACTAGCCTGCTCTTAATATTTAAGGCAACTGAGAAGTAGTAGAACTGGACTGAAACATATTTAAAGAAGCTTATTATCAAGCAGGAAGGGAAAGTGGACAGAGTATCAAAATAGTAAGAATTTGAAAAATAAAATCTTTCACAGTGTTTGAACCAACAAATTGAGAGTCTCTTAATCCTCCCAACAGCCCTGCAGAATAGTTATTATCTTCATTTCCAGAGGAAGAAATTGAAAGACATTTAAGTGACTTCATCCAGGTAAAAGGTGAATAATCATAATATAGTGTGATAGCAACATAGACTTGAGAACACCATTTTCCATTGGGGTGTTTGTTTTTCTTTTTGATTTGTAAGAATAATTTAAATACTGACTTTATTAGTAAGTTTCCTATTTTGGGGTTGATTTTTTTAAAAAATCCCACTTTTTGACATAGAAATGTAAAATATTCATCTAGTCAAAATGTCTTTTAATTTATGGCTTCTATTATAGTTCTTAGGAAGGTGTCCACCTTCATATGCAGGACTATTTTATCCCTGTTCTCTTCTAGTATATTTGCTGTTTTATATTTTATCCCTACCTAATTTCATATTTGTTAGTTTTGGTAGGTTTGTAGACTTGGAAATTAAACTTAGCAGAATTACTAGTAGGGTCATAATGAAAGCCTTGCTTTTCTTTTTTCTTTTTTTTTAAGCCAAGTTTGTGAACTTGAGTGCATATAATTTTGAGTTCTTTGTGGTTTCTCTCTCCCCTTTCTTACTTCAGATTCTCTTCTCAACTCACTTCTATCAGACTATGGTCCTGTGAAAGATCAAAGATGGCCACAAATTCTCTGCTTACCGCCTATTAAAAGGTGAAGTCTATTTCCCCTCCCCTTGATTCTGGGTTTAACTTAGAATTTAGAAGCTCAGTGTAGAAGCAGTGCTTCATGACTTCTGAAGCTAGCCGATCATAATCCCTGCAGCTTCTGCCTGGGTGGGTCTCGGACTGTCCTCTTGAGGACACCAGGGCAGGAAGCATATTGGAAGAAGGGAATCTCCCGGAAGCACTGTCTTGCCTAACACCATCTGTGACTCTCATAACTCTTGCAACACAGCCCCAACTCAGGAGGGCCACATTCAGCCCTACCTGCCACTTCCATCTTACCCACCATTGCTGCTTTGTGTCACTCTCTCTCCCCACTAAACTCATCTTCTTCCCTAAATATCCATTTCTTCTCCCTGTTATTGTATTTCCCCATTGCTCACACAACCGAAATGCCTGTTCTTTTGTCTCAACATACCTGCAGTATCCACCTTCAGCCCCACCTCAACAGATTGACACACCTTTACTGAGCTCTTACCAGGTCAGGCCTGTTTAGTCATTGATGTCAGACAGTCCTCACAGTGGCAGGCACCACACCTTACATGCATTTGACAGATAGCCCTGAACTGGTCTCCAGACAGATAAAGAGAGTCAAGGGAAGAGACCCTGGGGAGGAGAGGCTCTTGGAGTTTCTCCCACATCACTTCATGAGAGCAGCTCTGCTTTATCTGTTTTTGTATGGTGGAATCCTACCCTAACCTGGGTGAGGCTTTAAAGTCAACCTGTGAAAACCTTTTCAGAAGGCACGGCTCTGGAGAGTGACTCTCATTATACCCTACACAGACAGCTTCATTTCTAGTGGGGCTGCTCTCCCTTTAGTTGAGTAACCTTGTCCTCCACTTAACTGGGTATGTTCTACAGACACTGTATATCTATACCTTTAAATGATGGAGGTACCTTCAGCTCACACTCTTAAAAGAAGCATGGGCTGATACCCACCCCCCCACCCCACCCAAGGGTCTGGCAGCATCACACCTGCTCACCTGATGGAAAGACCAGCAGAGTCCCATATGATCAGACTTGCTGATTTTGTGTTCACAGGTGGTAAACAGGGTAGCTTGGGATCTTGCCCACTGACTGTCTTGTTTTCAAAGCATATTAACATTTCATTTAAATATAGGGCTCTGCTATTAACATGTTGAAACCACAGCTCTACACATTGTTTCCTGAACTTCTGGAAATTGCTGAATTTGCATTATGCAGTATGCGTATGTAAACATGTCTTGGAGAGGATCTGAGGCCCACAGTGTAACTATTGCTGTCAAGTTCTAGGATCAGGGAGTTCATCACCTTGCACTATAAATATAGTCATGACAAATGTGGGTACGTAGGATTAAATCAAGCTGTTCTGGCTTAAAAACAGTGCTGTTGAGGAGCTTTTTCCTTTTTATTCTAACTTCTCAGAATGTAAGGTTATTAAATCAGCACGGTCAAAAGAAAAAAGGTTATCAGTTGAATAAATTGAAAGCAGCTTCCCTAAGCATTGTGTGAACTGAGTATTTAGGGTTTCCAATCCCTTGTTAAAATACCCCAGTGAATTTCAGGAGGGAAATTTTCCTGAAATTTACAACATACCAACAGAAAGGACCTATGGGCTTGACTATGCATTTCAGGAGGCTGATGCATGCAGTTCATTCATTCACCCAGTATTTGTTGAGTGTTTCCCTGTGCCAGGCAGTGTTCTATATGCATTGGGCTATAACCATTAACAACATAGGCAGGGCCTCAGCTCTAAAGGCACTTACATTCTAGTGGGAGTGGAGAGAGACAGACAGTGAAAACAAACATGAATTTGGATAGTGGTACCTGCTATGGAGGAGCAACAGAGAGGGTGGTGAGAGCTCAGGCTTGCTAGGATTGGGGAAGGCCTCTCCAAGAAGGTGACATTTGAGCTGGACTAACTGAGGGGATGGATTGAGCCACAAAAAATTCTGGGAAGAGCATGACAAGCAGGACAGCCAGTACAAAGTCCCTGAGAATCCCTGGAGGACAGCAATTGGAATACTGGTTAAAGGCGGGTGGGATCCCCTTATGCAGGGCCTGGTAGACCAGTCAGCAAATCCCCACAGTGGCTATTTGATTCTAATTGCGATGTGAAGCCACTGGAAGATTTTAAGCAAGAGAATGGGATGATTTATTTTTTTACTTGCTGTGTTAATTTATTTCCCTGCAGAAGGATTAGATCAAAGATTCTGAATCACATCACATAGAAGGATTTAAAGTACTACTTATCGAGGCCCAGTCTCAGGGATTCTGATTTATAAGACTTTTGAAAATTGGAATGTTGAGCCCTTCCTGGTGTTTCTACTGCGTAGCCTCTCCATTTGATTGCCTTTTGCTGAAAGTGTTTAAAAGTAGGAAAATTAAGATCATACATTATTAATGATATATTTTCCTGCTTGGATGGAAATGAAGCTTACAATTAAATACATGCAACAGAATGGTTAAATTCAGAAATGATGTCAGAAACTTAAAACCACCACCATTGTTTTGTTGAACACCTACTTTTATCTCACATGCTGGGCTAGTGCTTTATGCACTTTATCACATTTATACTGTGTAAGAAGCATGTGAGAGAGTAGATAAAGTCCCAGGTCCTATGGCCAGAAAGTGTTTGGCTGAGCCTCCAGGTGAGAAGAGAATTGTTGCAGAAGTAGGCCATCAGACAGGACTGGATGGTTCCTTGCTCTCGTACACAGAGGGACCCATCATTTTCCCATTAGACACAATGTCAGAATATAAAGCAAGTCAATGGGAGGTGTCTGTGCTGAGGCAGTGGCAGAGCATCCCACATCCAGTAAGTGCAGTGTCCTCTTCTGCTCCACAGAGACCAAGAAAGTGCTCTGGGGCCACTCAGGGGCCCATGGAACTCAGTTTGAGAACCAGTGTGTAGTCTAAGTCTTTAATTGTGCGGAAAGGAGGCTAAGACTCAGGCAGGGGAATGGGACTTGCTGAGGTTTGAATAGTGAATTCATGACCCAGAGAACACTGGAACCTGGATTTTTTATTCCTATAGACCAGGACTTTCTGTGATGCTCTTCACTTCCTGGCAGTGCTATTCACTTCATTCATCCATCGACTCATTTATTAAATGCATTTTAGGCCCTAGGCATCAAAAAGAGATTTGATTACTTAAGATTTAACCCAAAGGGATGTCTTCAGACAATGCCACTTGGTATCTCTGGCTCTTGAGGCTTGAGATCTTGTTTTTCAGTCCAAACACTTCAGAACAAAATTTGCCAGAAAGTGTCCTTGCACCGTTAGCTCTGCATTTCCTGTAAACCTCTGTGAATAACAAGATGCACACTCCATCAACGTACAATACATTCCTGCTGTGTGATAGACACCGAGATATAGAAATGAAGCAAGCCAAGCACGTGCCCTCACAGAGCCCACAGTCCAGGGAGGGAGGCCAGTGCAGACGACACAGCAGAGTGGGCAAGTGCTACAGGTGAGCGAAGCCCTGCCAGGGAGCACAGAGGGAGGAGCTAACCCAACTGGCACATGTTGGGTCAGAGAAGACTTTCTGGAAGACGGGACATTTCGAGTCTCAAACAAAGAGTAGGACTGAGTCAGAGAAGATTTTGAGAGGGGAGAGGGCTGAAGATGGGAAAAGGCTTTCCATACCTTGGGAACATTCCATGCAAAAGCACTGAGTTGATCAAGGAGCTTTTGAGGAGCTTTAAGTAGCTTGGAGTGGCCGGATGATCTGGGCACAGAGTACAAAGGGCATTTTGGGAAGAAACACTGTGCACTTCATTCTAACTCTTAGTTCTGTTCTATCAGAACTGATATGACTGAGGACAGTGATCCTTAGATCCAGCCTTCCAATTAGTTTTACTCCTCCACTTGATTGGCAACTCCCAATGGCATCCTTTGAAACCCCAAAGCAAAGCCAAAAGCAACAAGACTAATCAGGTGGGGATTTTCTGCTCCCTCTCCAAACGTAGAGGATGGTGAGGTCACTGGTGTGTGGATCTTGTTCCCTGTGAGGAAGAGCAAGAGGATCCTCAGTCTCCATGTGTGTCTGTGTGTGTGCATATACACGGGTGTAAATGTGTGTGAGAATATGTGTGTATGTGTGTGTGTGAGCATGGAGGACTGAATGTGTGTGTGTGTGTGTGTGTGTGTGTGTGTGTGTGTGTGTGTGTGTGTGTTGTCTGTCTGCAGTTGGAATGGGACTGGAGGAGGGCTGGGAGCCAACACAGTGGAACAATAATATATACCTTTTCTGAGGTCTCGCTTGGTTACAGAAGCTAAGGGGTTAATACTGATTTCACAAAACAGTAGCTTTGTCTGGAGAAGCACCTGGCCATTTATCTCATTCTCTCCAGAATTCTTGTTTCACTCTTGTAAGAACATTTAAATTAATTTGCTTTGATGGTCTTGAGTCTGCGTGGCAGACAACACAAGATAAAGATGTGCTCACATTACCAGAAAAGAAAAAGAAACATGCAGGCTTGCTCACACTAGTTGACTCAAGCCATTTATGAGCTGATATCCCCCTAGAGAATTTTGGCTTTCCTTCTTGAATATTTTGCACAAATGGAAAAAGGGCCTGATAATGTTAGATATTGTTCAGCCCAAGGAAATATATACTTCTGAGTTAAAGGTAATTGTAGTAGACAGTGGTCACGGAGAACCTAAAAGGATGCTAAGCAATTTATACATGGGGACTCATTTAATGCTCACAACAATCTAATGAGGGGTCATAATTATCTTTGTCCTCATCTTGCTAAATGCAGCTGATGCTCTGAGCCACTGCACATGGTCATGCAGCTCTTGGAACTTCGAGCCCCTAAGTCGCTTGCCTGCACTTACTCAGCAGGTAAGGAGTAGAGTGGAGAGCAGGACCCTAGTGGGTTGACTCCAGACCTTGTACTCCTAACTATGGTGAACATGACCAACCAGGGTTGATTCCTTGTTGAACTTTTTCTAAGATTTACAATTGCAGTGGGGCTTCATTGGGAAAGATGCTCACTTCTCTGCTTTTTAATGGACTAGAATGGAAATTTTTCTTAACAGGAGAACTCTCAAGGACTTGCATTTTTCTAGACTTTGGTTTTTAAGTGGGCTCTGAAATCAAGCACTTAGCATGGTTCTGAAATTCAGCTGCTGCTGTGTTCGTGGACTGGTTGGAGCCCATTAAAATGTTAAAAAAAGACAGAGCAATGTGCAAAATCAGAGCTAAGTAATTCAAGTGGACTATGAGACATTTTGCAAAGAGAGAGCAATGAGAGAAGAGGTACTGGTATGCTTGGGCTAGATCATACAGGACCATGCCTTGGAGGAGGTGGAACTTATCATGAGGGCAATGGAGAGTGACACTGGAATATTTCTATTTCAGACCAGTTACTATTTGCAGTTTGGGGGACTCACTTGAGAGGTCAGACTATAGACTGGGAATCTGGTTAGGAGGCTGTTGCGGTGGTAGAGCCTTAACTGCTATGGAGAAATAAGGCCTCAGTTGAAACATGTGGAACAGAGAAATGACAAGGAAGGATTCCACTTGTGTCCTGAAGGAATTTGCAGACAAGAGTGTGAAGCTCTTTTGGACAATGTTAAGGTCTTTTTTTTTTTTTAAGTCGAAGTGTAATTCACCTACGCAGATCTTAAATGCGCAGATCTTAAATGTGCAGTTTCATGAGTTTTGATAAATACATACAGCTATGTTATCCACATCCTTATCAAGATATAGAACATTTTACCATTCCAGAAAGTTCCCAAATAGCCCTTCTTAGTCAGTCCATGGCTCTCCCCTGCCCAGAGCAAACCATTGTTCTGATTGTATCACTGTAGATTAGTTTGGCCTATTTTACAACCTCATATGAATGGAATCAAACCGTATGTACTCTCTTGTGTCTTGCTTTTTCACTCAACACAGTGTTTTGAGATTCATACATTTGGCTGCATACTGACTAGTATCCTAGTATGTGAATATATTGCAGTTTATTTATCCATTCTCTTGCTGGGTTATTTCCAGTTTTTGGCTATAATAAGTCTCCTCAATACATTCCTTTTGGGGACATATATTTTAATTGCTGTTGAAAAATACCCAGGAGTGAGTGGGTTATAGATACGTATATAAGGTAACTGTATAAGGCACTGCAAACAGGTCTCCAGTGTGATTGGATCATTTCCTACTCTCTCCAGTGATATGTGAGGGTTATAATTGTTCCATATCTTGGACAAGACTTGGTAATGTCACTGTTTCTAATTTTAACCATTCTAGGGAGTATGCTGTGATTTCTCGGTGTGGTTTTATTTATATTATCCTAATGACTAATAATGTTAAGCTCTTTTTCACGTGATTGGCCACTCATATATCACCCTTGGTAACATATATGTTCAAATTTTAGACTATTTTCATATTGGCCTGTCTGATTTTTTTTATTGAATTGTAGGAGTTCTTTATATATTCTGAAATCCAACTTATTGTTTTCTCTTTATGATTAAAGTTTCCTGTGTCCTGTCTAAAAGATTTTGCCTGCCCCGAGGTTGAGAAGACATGTTAATTTACTTTCAGTTTTTATACTTAGGTCTATGACTCATTTCAAATAATTTTTTGGTGCATTGTGTGAGTTATTATTTTTCATATCTGCATCTAGTTGTTCCTGCACTATTTGAAGAAATAACTTTCCTTTCCCCTCTGAATTACTTGGCCTTTTACAAAAAATAAATGGAAGATATAAATGTAGGAGAATTTTTGAGCTCTATTCCACTGATCTATCTTTGTATCATTGTCTTGATTACCATAGCTTTCTCATAAGTCTTGAAATCAGATAGGATAAATCCTCCAACTATTTTCTTTCACAGGATTACATTGAATATTTTAAGTCTTTTGCAATTCCTTGTGCATCAGACTCAATCTATCAACTTTTATAAAAAAGCCTATGAGATTTTAATTTGGATTATACTGGATTTATCAATCAATTATAGGGAGAAACAACATCTTAACAATACTGAGTTTTATGATTCAAGGAGTGGTAAATTTCTCTACTTTTTAAGGTCCTCAAGTTTTCTAAACATTGTTTACCAGTTTTCAGTGTAGAGCAGAAATGGGCCAATTTTTTTTTGTTGTTTTTGGTAAAGGACCAGATACTAAATATTTTAGACTCTATGGCCCAAAAGGCAAAATCAGATATTATTTTGGCTCTCCTATAACAAGGAAAAAACCCAAATTTCCACAGTTTTTTATTGACAAAATTATAAATATTGAATGTTTTTTTTTTTTTTTTTGGTAATACAGGTCTACTAATGAGAAGGATGGAATTCTTTTTTCAAGGGAGAATGTTTTGCCTCACTGGAGTTCAAAATTAGTATTCTCTATCATCAAATTCAGTTGCAAATGTTCATCTGTGAATGCTGATCTGTAATGAGATTTTATGTATTTTATTTCTGAAAAACATTTTTATTACACAAGTGGTACTGGGAATACTGACACCAAACTGTGAGCAGATGACTAAGAATGAACATGTTCACCATTCACCACTTGGAAGGCATTTAAAAAATCTATTAGATTCTTCTCTTGATATTTTCCTTTTAGCATGTCATTACAATGCAGATTAACCATTTTCAATTGGAATTGAGGAGAAATTGCCTCACCTGCCCAGTTTAATGGATTTTTAAAGTGGACCTTTTGTTTGTACTTGTACTGAGTTTGAAAAATACTGCTGGAAATGTAATTTAAGCTCAAAAAATATGTATACCAGAAATTTGTGTGAGAGTAGAGATTCTCTTCTTGTTTTAAGCTTTGACAGCTTGGGTTGTGTACCAAGCATCTTGACATTATTTGTAACTCAAATGATGTAGGTTGTAGTCAAATGACTGTCACAGTACATAGTCCACAAATTCATGTTGTGTTGTCTTGTCATTTTAAGTTGAATTCATTAAGAAACATGATTGAGTCTGCAGCCAAAGCCAATTTCTAGTCATTCAAATGTTGGATAATAGTGGGGGAAGTTTTTCTCATTCAGAAAAATTTCACTCTCATCCCTGAGCTTAAAAAAGTAACTGCAATAAATGTTTACCACTGCTAAGCCATCAAACTGCTATGTGGTAGGCAAGTCAAGATGTTCACTCATATTTTTGACAAAAATTTGTGGAACTGACATGGAATTTCTTTCACATGAGAGTGAATGAAGTTCAACATTCACACTAGTGGTTTAATAACACGTGAGAGATTTAAGTATTTTCAGCAAAGTATCTACTGTTGAATAATATAATGAATAAACCATTGGCCTCAAACACCTCACATTTTCACAAGCTTTGTAAATTTGTACAACTAAGAGTTTTTCTTCTCCACACACATTTTTTACCACCATCAGTTGTAACACATCTTAGCAGACCCCACTTCAGTTTGTACTGATCTAGTGTTTTCTCAACCTCTTTGAAAGTATTCTTACCTGTAGTTGTTCCACAAAGACTATTCATAGAGGCCGATTCTTCAGTCATTTCAAATTTGGCAGTGATTTTTTGAACAAACAATAATTGAGCAGTGTTGGTAATGTGTCAACTCATCAATAGCCAAGGAAAAGAACTTAAACCATCTGCCTTGTTTTTTTAATTGACTTTTGATGTTCCTCCCAATGTCTTCAACTCTTTAAGCAACTCTTCTTGCCTAAAGGTTAATGGTCTCAAAAAAGTTTATTTCCTTTGGTCATGTTTCTTTAGCTGCTGCAAACATGGTTTAATTAACTCACCATTGGTGAATGATTTTCCTTGCTTGGCTAACAAATGAGCTGCTTGGAAACTTACTCTGATTGAGGCTTCATTTCCATTTCTTATTTTTGTGAAGAAATTGTGCTGTGAGGAGATTTGTTATTTTAAATTTTCTAATTTTTCTGACTATTGCTGGCTCACAAATTTAGACACTGTGACAAATGCTTACTCTGATAATGTTGACATATATTGTATTCTTTTCACACAGTTATAGTGCCATTGCATAAGAAACACACTGTATTGCCATTTATTTGACAAAAAAAAAAAATCCACACTCCACTGTGCCTTAAAGCGAGACTTTCTTTTTAACATTACAGATTTGCATTGGTAATATTTTAAAAGTTGCATTACAGATATAAGCATGAGACTCAAAATACTGTCAAGTTATAACTGCGTCACTGTAAGTTGAGGTTTACCACCCATCAGTGAGAGGTGATGGGAGTGGCAGACGTTGGTTCTGTTGGTCAACTTGGCCATTATTGTCCAGAAGCGCCACAGATGCTGCCTAAGCAAAGGAGCATTGCTGTTTTAGGCAGTGTTTTTATGGACACTGAAATTTGAATTTCATATAAGTTCCTGCATGTTATAAAATACTGTTCTTCTGTTGATTCATTTTCAACCAATGCAACATTAAAAAATCTAAAAGCCATTCTCTATTATGAACTATACAAAAATCGATGGCAAGCTAGATTTGGCCTGCTTGTCATAGCTTGAGGACCTTCACTTTAAATAGCCAATTGTCTTTTAAAACATTAACAAATGAGGTAAAAGTTCTTTTATATTCCCTCTTACATTTGACTTTTCTGGTCTTTTCATTCCTTTGTGTAGATCTTTGTTTCCTGTGGTATCATTTCCCTCAAACCTGAAGAAATTCCTGTAACATTTCTTTCAGTGCAGATCTGCTACTGATAAATTCTGAGTTTTTGTATATTTTAAATGGTTTATTTTGCATTCATTATGCCCTTTTAAGTATCTTTGTGTTCATAAAGACAAAAAGCAAAGCAGTAACCAACTGATGACAATATTAATAACATTTTAAGGAAATTAGAAGCAATTTGTAGTTTTCTTATATAATTATTTGTTTATAGTCTGTCTTGCCCTTCAGAATAGCCAATATTCTTAATTTCCAATTAGCATTCACACTGCTTATTAGATACAGCTCTAATTTCCCTTTTTTTGTTCCAACACAATGCTTGTACATTTGTTTATATGATAATACACATCTCAAGCAGTATGTAAATATCTATGTGAGTAGTAAGTGTGTGCATATTTTGGTCCTCTATCCAAAAGTCTACAAGTGTCAAGAAAATATGCAGTTCTTATTTATTTATTTATTTATTTACTTATTTATTTATTTAATTGAAGTACAGTCAGTTACAATGTGTAGATCTCTGGTGTACAGCACAATATCCCAGTCATGCATATGCATGCATATATTCATTTACATACTTTTTTCCGTTAGAGATTATTACAAGATATTGAACATAGTTCCTTGTGGTATACAGAAGAAACTTTAAAAAAAAATCTATTTTTATATATTGTGGCTAACATTTGTAAATCTCAAACTCCCAAATTTATTTCTTCCCACCCCCTTTCGCTGGTAACCGTAAGATTGTTTACTAGGTCTGCAAGTCTGTTTCTGCTGTTTTGTAGATGAATTCATAGTGTCCTTTTTTTTTTTTTTTTTTTTTTTTAGATTCCACATGTAAGTGATATCATGTGGTATTTTTCTTTCTCTTTCTGGCTTACTTCATTTAGAATGACATTCTCTAGGTCCATCCATGTTGCTGCAATTGTCATTGTTTTATTATTTTTTATGGCTGAGTAACATTCCACTGTGTAAATATACCACAACTTCTTTATCCAGTCACATGACAGTGGACATTTCAGTTGCTTCCATGTTTTGGCTATTGTATATTGTGCTGCTGTGAACATTGGGGTGCATGTATCTTTTCACATTGGAGTTCCCTCTGGTATTGCTGGATCATATGGTAGGTCTAGCTTTAATTTTTTGAGGAATCTCCACACTGCATCTGGAGTTCTTCTCTTCCAGATCTCCTTCTGTGTTACCTTCTTAGTTGTCTCCATCTTTACCACGTCTTTGCTGAAGCTAAGATTTGCTTTAATTCCAAAACATAATATTCCGCTGCTCTCAATTTAATTCTTTTTTAAAATATCACCAAACTAGAGTTTTTCAGTTAGAAGAAAATTTGAATGCTAAGTTACCAAAATAAAATTCACATATGCTTAAAACTCAACATATAGGGAACTTTCCATTAAGGAGGAGAAAGTGCAGATATATTCTTTAAAAAAGTGACTTTAAACACTTTTTTGGTGATGGAGTTTAAGCTGCAATATTGTTATATGTTTCATAGATTTAGTATATCTCAGGAATAGTATTAACATCCGTTGTAGAATGTTTATACTTTCATATTTCAACTTCAACTTAAAATTTTAAGTCTTATAGACTCACTATAATTAAAAACTATAAACTACTCAATGCAAATATTTAAAGATGTATAATATCTAATTTTTTTCCTTTTAGTAAGCTATTTTCCAGTTGAATATTCTTTTACTTGATATATTTTCACTACCTACCCACTATAATCAAGGCACTGTGCTAGGTGGTGGGATTCAACAGTGAAAAGGCAGATATTCTGCCATACAAACACCTAAAAATAAACTATGCATGATGCTATGAAGGAAGGAAACAAGAGGGAGGGCTATGTGTAGACTGATTTGGGAAAGCTTCACTAGGGAGGTAATCAATGAATTGAATGACTTTGAATAACTACTGATAAAAACATGGATGAAAGGGGTGGTTTCAACGGGCCATCTGGGACAACAGTAGATTCATTTCAGGTTGTCCACGGCAATCTGGGATCTAGTTTCCTTTTATTCAGCCTTAGAAGAGCTCCCGTAGGGAGCTGCTGAGCAGAAGGCATTGTATATTGCTGCAGCTGAACTGCATTAACTGCTGGAATGCTAGTGCATTACTCCCCTGAAAGAACTGCTGCTGGGACTTGTGGTTGAAAAGGCCTGTGGTAGCTCCTGAAGAGCCCAATGGTACCTGAATACCAAGGTTGCCAACTTGTTCCAGGTATCCAGATTCCAAGTTTTAGGATTTAAAAATTCTTCAACTAGGGGCTTATTACCTGTAGAATTAAGAAAAGGCCCCAATCCATCTAGAGGATCAGTATGGGAGCCTAGATGCTCAACTACTTCAGTTGGTGAGCCTTGATGACTTCTAGGAGTACACTTAAAGTCTTAGCAGTCAACATCCATTCCACTTGATAAATGTTTAAAATTTATTTTAAAATCATAATCATCGTCTCCTTGTTTAAGATCTCTGTCTCCAACTCCATCACTCTTTTCATGGCTTCTGTTGCCCGTACGTAGCATGTGTACCATCCAAATCATGTTTTTAAAAGATTCTCCACCACTATCCTATTACAATGCCAGCTTCTTGAGAGTAAAGACTGTGCTTATGTTGTTAATGGTTATAGTCTAATGCATACAGAATACTGTCAGGGTAAGTGCTCAACAAATACTGGGTGAATGAATGAACTGAATGCATTGGGCTCCTAAAATGACATCAAGCCCATAGGTCCTTTCTGTTGATATGTTGTCAATCACAGGAAAATTCCCCTAGTGAAATTCTCTGGGTATTTTGAAAAGGGGATCCTAGTTACTCAGTTCATACAATGCTTTCTGATCACGGAGGCAGTATCACATTTACCGCATTGTTTTCTTGAAAACCCTTTCCAGATTTTCTCTGTACCATAAGCTCTAACATTGAAATGATGGGAAGTTTGCCATGCAGTCTTTCTTCATTCATTGTTCCCCAACAAATGTACCTTTTTTGTCTTCTTTGTTAAGGTTCCCAAAGAAATTTTTCCATAGAAAATGTTTTCAAAAAATTTTGGTAGTCAAAAGCCATTTCTGGGTGAACAACTAGAAGAAATTGCCCTTCCAATGGTGAGTCAGTAAAGTCATCATCATCTTTCACATTCTCTGAGATTTTAATAGAAAGATTTGAGAGTCATTATTCATTTTATACACAGACAACTGCAATTCTCTCTTGTCTCCCCTGCTGCAATCTAACCTCTATTTTGGCTTCATTTTTGAAGGAGAGTTTAACTGAATACGAAATTAAGTGTTGATATATTTTTCCCACATGAAGGAACATAAAGATGTTACTCTATTGTCTTGTTTCTGTTGAGAAATTAGATGTCATTCCTGTCACTATTTCCCTAAATGTAATGTGTATTTTTCTCTGACTGCTTCAAGATTTTTCTCTTCTCCATTTGTTTGAATATGATAAACCTTTGTTTGGTGTTCTTTCTTTTTTTAAAAATTAAATTTAAAAATTAAAAAATTGTTAAAAAAGCCACCTTTTGGTGGCTTTACATTTCTTGGGTCCGTAGGTGGTTGTTTATTATCAAATTTGGAATATTTTTGCTATTATTTCTTCATGTATATTTTCTGCTTTAATTTATTTTCTTCTTTCTTTCTGGGACGCTAGCTAAACATATATTTAGTTTTTACCTCAGGTAACCGGGATTCTGTTAATATTTTCAGTATTTTTTTTCTCCTTATATCTTAATTTGGATGATTTCTATTGACCTGTCTTTGAGTTCACCAATAATTTTTTTTTCTGCAATGTACATTAAGCTATTAAACCTAGCTAAGAAATTTTAAAGTTTCTGATATAGTGCTTTTTAGTGGTAGAATTTTCTTTTGATTGTTTTTATAGTTTCCAGTTGTTTACTGAGAGTCCCTAGGGGTTCACTTGTTATGTCCATCTTTTCATTTAAAACCGTGACCATATTTATGATATCTATTTAAAAGTCTTTGTCCCCTAATTCCAACAGCTCTGCCATCTCTGGTTGTGTTTCAGTGATTTTTTTTTTCCTTCTTAGTTGTGTATCACATTTTTCCTGACTTTTCATGTGTAGTAATTTTTATGATATGTTGGATATTGTGGATGCTATGTTGTTGTTGATTTTTGTTGTCTTCCTTTTAAAAGAGTTGAGTTGTTTTCTTTTTCTGGGAAGTCTTGATCCGATCAAGGTTTGTTCTAAGGGCTTGTTAGGACAGGACTGATGTTTACTAATATTTATCTTACTCCTAAATGTAGTCTTTCAACTGAATGCCTAGGCTTACAGTCATCTGTCCCTACTCTGGTCGGTCAGAATACTATTTTAGCCCAATAGTGTGTGACTTCTGTGATCTCATTCAGCTCTTAAGCTCCCTATAACTGTTTTCTGTCATGCTTATTCATTCTCACAATTTAATATTCAAACAAAGGGACGTGCGTAAAGATTTCTGTAGCTTCTCTGCATACCATCCTTCTTTCCTGTATCCTTCCCCACAAATTCTACCTGCCTCAGCAGTCCCAAAACCTGTGATCTGTTTCTTCTACCTTGTAAGGCTGCTGCTTTCTCTTTGGGCTCCAGTTTCCTGGATCACTGTTTGGAAATTGCACAGGCAGAAAACTGAGATGAATGTGTTACCCTTCTCTCAAGATTACAGCCGTGTGTTGTCTGTTGTCCAGAGCTCAAAAGCAGTTGCCTCATATGCTTTGACCCATTTTACAGCTGTTACAACAGAAATTTAAGTCCTTTAGTCATTAATGTGCATGGCCCAATGTCTTCTTCATCTTTGTTTTCTCAGAGCTTAGAGTAGTGCTTAGAACTAGGTAATGATGTTGGTGAAATGAGGTGACAGTAATTTTGTTATGTGACCTGGCTAAGGGCATGTTGTAGAGCAGTACATGGATCCCATATCTCCTGGTCTTGGCTTTTCTATGCTGTACTGTACAGGGCTTCATTTCCTTCTCTCTGTGGTTCTCAATTGAGGCCCAGAGTTCAACCAACATACCTTTGTGGAAAGAAAGCTTAAGTTCTCCACGAATGACTTTTTCTTCCCTCTTTTATGAAATTGACACCCACACTTATGATGAAACCACGTTTAACCTTTCAGGGTTCACCTCGGGGGACTGTTGGGGAAGCACAGGGAAATGTCCAGTGTTTTTCAGTACTCTCTTCTTCGCTTCCTTCTTCATTTAACAAAGCCATGGAACATTGCTTAGAGCATCTGTCTGATGCAATCAGGGGCTACTTTTCTGTCTTCCTGAATAATCCTAATGATTAGTCTGGTCCTTCTGGAGCAACTACTGACTAGCTTACACCCTTTCCAGTTGATGCTGAGCTAGTAATTTCTATTTAAGCCATTTCCTGGGGTGACTGCCAGGGAAGTTGGAGTAGAAGATTGCATCAGGTCAGAAATGTAAACCATGGAAGGAAGAAGGCCTCTGAAAACTGAGTTCTGTTGCTTATGAAATGTGCAGCAATGGTCAATTTTCTTAAACTTTCTAAGCCTCAGTTTCTTCATGTGTAAAATGGAGATATTAATACCTATCTTCTAGGTAAGGTTGAATGAGTTAACAAGGGGAAAGCACCTAGCGTCATGCCTGCCTGACTCAGGGGAGGTTCTCAAAAATAGTAAATTTCTGTTCCCTCCCCTTCCCTCCCCTCTCCTCCACCCTCCCCTCTCTTTCCTTCTTTCCTCTTTTGAGCGCTTGGTGGAAGATGGTGGTGCCTCTGAATGCTAGTGCCCGTGGATATATGGACCAGGAGAATATCCCAGAGGACTCCAGGTGTTTTGACCAGGAGAATATCCCAGAGGACTCCAGGTGTTTTCACCAGGAGCTTCTTGGCCAAAAACATTTTTGCTGCATTTTGCTGCATAGCTAGCTGCTTGTAAGGCAATTTTGCTGCGAAAGATAAAATACCTGGTTACCAGTTTGGTTTGATGACTTGGTTTCAAATGGTTAGAATGAACTAATGTTTCTCCCAGGTAGGGAAGTTATTGGTGGCATTATCAAGCTGACAGGGAGTGATGATTTGCCCCAAGTTAAGGTTCTTATTCTGAAACACACTTCATTGGAGGTGAAAGAGGCACAGAGTTGAACCCACCTTTCCCATAGAACGTCTGTCAACGGACATGTGACAATATGCCAGGAACAAGTGGCAGTGAAGAGGTTTTCACAGTGCGATACAAAGCTCAGTTACAAATATGCATCCTAGTATTTGGAAACCTCTCTTAATGAAGGAAGAAACTTTCAGCAAAAAAAGAAAAGTATGATGCTGAACAAGGAAACAAATCAACAAGTCAAAAAATGTATAGTACTGTGAAAGAAGACAGTGTAGAAGACAAGTGCTTGGGGACAATCCCCAAAATAAAATCAGTTCTTTGTGGAGTATTGCCAAAATCTACACACATTGTCAGTGTATTCAAATATTTTGTATTCTATAATAAAGTCTTTAATTTTGTTATTCATTTTTCATGTTTCATTATGTCCCTCTTTTTTGTCGTTATTTTATATTTTATGGCAAAATTGCCTTACAACCAATGAGTTACTTGGCAAAGATGACTATGGCAGTCATACTTATTTGGTGAAAATACCAGACAGGGTGCCGGAGACATGAGAAGGTCCTAGTGCAGGGGGTCTTACGCCTCTGTTCCTGCTTGCATCTTTTCCACAAGCACTTACAGGGATTTAATTTTGCTGGGTAGACTCCCAGAGTGGGGTAATTCTGACCCTTTTGCCCAGGGACTGCACCCTCTAGGGAGGGACTGTGGGGCTGGGAATGCTGTATTGAGGCTGACCAGACATGGCCCCCTTTATTCCTTGGGCCTGATGGTTTCCTCTCTAGCCTCAGTTTCTTTCTTTGTAAAATGGTTATTGTCATCCAGACCCTATTCTCCTCCCCATGGAACTCTTGGGAGAAGGCATGCATGCCAGTAATTTTTCTCGTGATGTCAGATTGTGTTTCCTACTGTGAAGGCGACAACCAGAGAGAGTTCCCTAGCACAGGAAGCAAAGCCCAGTTGGATGTCATTCCTAAAAAATAGCAGAGTGCCAAGAAATGTTCTGGGTGCAGAAGAAATGTTTCCCATGCAAGAGTGTGGAGTGGAGTTCTAACGGTTGGTGGGATGGTTGTTACCAGCCATGCCAGAAAAGTCCAAGGTACAACTCACTTGCTTTTGGCTCAGGGACAGCTGGCAGCTGGCTAGTGCTCAGTCAACTTGTTCTTTGCCCCTGAAGGTCCTAGTAATTAGCAATGGGTGAGTCACACTTGCCATAAGTCAGTAATCGTGTTGTGAAGTCACTAGTCCAAATATTAACTATATCAAGAACACTGAATCATCTATGTGGGTCCCCCTTATTCTCTATTTTTGCACCCTGTTTGTTTCCTTTAGATGGCTTATCAAAATGTGTCATTTTTTAACATTTTTTATTGATTTATAATCATTTTACAATGTTGTGTCAAATTCGTGTTCAGTACAATTTTTCAGTCATTCATGGACATATACACACTCATTGTCACATTTTTTTCTCTGTGAGTTATCATAACATTTTGTGTATATTTCCCTGTGCTATACAGTGTAATCTTGTTTATCTATTCTACAATTTTGAAATCCCAGTCTATCCCTTCCCACCCTCCACCCCCCTGGTAACCACAAGTCTGTATTCTCTGTCTGTGAGTCTATTTCTGTCCTGTATTTACGCTTTGTTTTTGTTTGGTTTTGTTTTTTAGATTCCACATATGAGCAACCTCATATGGTATTTTTCTTTCTCTTTCTGGCTTACTTCACTTAGAATGACATTCTCCAGGAGCATCCATGTTGCTGCAAATGGCATTATGTTGTCGGTTTTTATGGCTGAGTAGTATTCCATTGTCTAAATATACCACCTCTTCTTTATCCAGTCACCTGTTGATGGACATTTAGGCTGTTTCCATGTTTTGGCTATTGTAAATAGTGCTGCTATGAACACTGGGGTGTAGGTGTCATCCTGAAGTAGGGTTCCTTCTGTATACAAGCCCAGGAGTGGGATTCCTGGGTCATGTGGTAAGTCTATTCCTAGTCTTTTGAGGAGAAATTACAACAAACAAAATAGAAATACAGAATATCATACAATAATATTATGAAAAACTATATGAAACCAAACTGGATAACCTAGAGGAGATGGACAAGTTTCTGGAAACATACTGTCCACCAAAACTGAATCAAGAAGAAACTGAACACTTGAACAATCCGATCACTAGAAAGGAAATAGAAATAGCAATTAAAAACTTCCCTGCAAATAAAAGTCCAGGACCGGATGGCTTCATCGGGGAATTCTACCAAACGTACAAAGAAGAACTCATACCAGTCCTTCTCAAACTCTTCCAGATGATTGAAAAGGAGGGAATACTCCCAAACTCATTCTATGAAACCACCATCACCCTGATACCAAAACCAGGCAAAGACACTACAAAAAAAGAGAATTATAGGCCAGTATCACTGATGAACATAGATGCCAAAATCCTCACCAAAATTTTAGCAAATAGAATCCAACAACACATTAAAAAGATTATACATTATGACCAAGTGGGGTTCATCCCAGGGACACAAGGCTGGTTCAACATATGCAAATCAATCAATGTAATACATCACATCAACAAGAGAAAGGACAAAAACCACATGATCATCTCAATCGATGCAGAAAAAGCATTTGATAAAATTCAACACCCATTTATGATAAAAACTCTCGCCAAAGTGGGTATAGAGGGAACATATCTCAACATAATAAAAATGTGTCATATTTTTGATTCCTTTATTGTACCCTCCTCCCCCATTCACAATTTCTACTCAATAGCATTGGAATCTTGGTGAGCTCAGTTGCCATGTTGGCTTTGCTCACGCCCCCCGGTAGGAGCTGAACACATTGAGGGTGCTTATTAAATATCAGTTGAGTGAATGAATAGCCAAATATCCCGTTCATCATTTACCCTACCCATTTCATTATGATTTTATAATTGTCATGATTTGGTTTTGCTTCCTTAAATGTGGAAGCAAAGAAATACAGAGAACAGAATTTCCAACTCATTTTCTGACGAAGTGACAAGTGCCATCTATTGAGCCTGAAGCAGAGGCCATGCACCTTCATGGGCATTATCTCGTTTTGTCTTCACAAGGGCACCATGAGGCACACACTGCCGTCATTCTTGTTTTGCTGATGAGGAAAGTGAGGCTCAGCTAGACTAACTCAGGTGTCTAAGGTCTCACAGCTGGAGCATGGTGGGGCTGAGAACGTAACACAGATCTGTCCTGCTATAGGGCCTTGCTCTTTGCTTCAAACGCCAGCGCTTCGAAAATTCTGGTTCTCCACTCTGGCTGCACATTGGAATTACCTGGGAGTTAAAAAAATTACAGTTGCCTGTCTTCTATTATTGGAGATTTTGCTTTAATTAGTCTGCGATATGGCCTGGTTTTTTTTTTTTTTTAAACTCTAACTATCCCCTACTCCTGCCAATGTATAGTCAAAATTGAGAACCATTGCTCTTGAAAAGCATGAGATAAATGTAGAGCCAGTCAGAACGCTTTGCTCAGGGGCAGCTCATTTTGGCTGTGTGGCTTTGAGAAAGTCACTGTGATTCTCTGAGCCTCAGATTCCTCATCTGCAAACTAGCCATAAAGATAATAGTACCTACTCTTCAGGATTCTGTGATGCTAAAAGGAAACTGTGTTTGCAACATGCTTAGCGAAGTGCTTGGCCCAGAGTAGGTACTCAGATCTTTTGGTGGCTGACAAAACAGAATGGAAAATCAAGACAAAGGCAAAATGGGCCTCCAGAGGTCACCCTAGATGGGTGGTGATATTGGTAAGGATCCTGGGGCCAGCGGAGAAAGAAATCAGGGATCCTGTGCTTGGGAGCTGGAGCTGGTGAGAGGTCTTAGTGTGGCCAGAGTTAGGGCATCCCAGCTGGGATAAGGTTGGGCTAACAAGATAGTGGTGGTGCCAGTGTTCTTATTCTAGGTGCCAGGACAAGGGGGACGTGGCATTCAGGAAGGGATGGTGTCCTTAGAGCCCTCCTCTAGTTCGAGTGATTGTTCAATCAATGGTTATTGCATGGAATGGAAGACCTGGTCATCTTTGGAGGATTTGGAGGTTCATTCCTGGGAATGCCAATCTCTGTGGAAGCAGATGTGTTTTACAGATCTGAGGCTTGGAACTCAGCCTCTGATTGAGGATTAAATGAGATGACGCAGGTGAAGTGCTCAGCACTCTAAGTGCCCAGTAAACGTCAGTGATTGTTATTTATTGCTGATGATAAACTTTGAGAGCTGGCTACTTTTTTCCTGCCCAGGAGTTTGAATCTTGGCTTAGCTGAATAATTTTGGGCGAGTAAACTTAATCTTTTATGCTGCATTTCCCTCATCTGTAAAATGGGGTAGTAGTGCAATGTCATCACATTGGAAAATAAGACGCACTGTATGAAGATTGAGTTCAATGCCTGACACAAGGTAAGAACACAGGAAATGTCTTCTCTGAGCACTGGTGTTGAACTCCAACATCAGCCTGTGAGGGGCCATCCCTGGTTATGTGGAATGGTGAGTGGGCTGTCAAGCCCAGGGGGACGTCAGAGGCATAGAGGGAGTGGAGGGGCATGAAGAGTGCTGTCAGGATGGAGCAGCATCCACTGACCCTAGAGTTTACTTCTCAGTTCCAGCGATCTTTCCATTTCCTGTGCCGAAGGGGTGAAAATTCCCCATGTGCGAGGTGGAGAGCTTCGTAGCATAAGGTACACGGGGAATTCTGCTTTCTCTTGGAGAAACTCTCTTCTCTCCCTGTGCACACTGGATAAAGGGAAGCTCATTTGAAAGTCAAGCAATACAAGCATAAAATTATTAAGACTTGTATCTAAGCTTCAGATGGAAGGGGCTTTGGCTCATTTTATCCACCTCTACTCATGGTCCTCACAGGAGGACTCTGAGATTCATAGAAACGAAGTGGTTGGCCCAAGGACTCAGAATTTGCCAGTTGGCAGACCTGAGCCTGGAACAAAGGTCTGTTGACTCTGATCCACTGTGTTTTCTACAATCCCACCCTGAAGCATCAGCATCATCATCATCATCATCATCATCATCATCATTATCATTATTATTTTGTTGTGGATGTGTGGATGAGTGGAAGCGATGTTAACAGGGATGGTAGTCAAAATATCTAATACTTGGTTAGTTTTATCTCCTTGCTCTGAAGTTCCTAGGGATGAAGAGTCCTTTTGAGAATTGATTGAAAATGTTGTGCTTGGTGAACTGGATTAGGTGAATAGTATTTTTCATCTGGAGAACTGGCATTATGATTTTTGTAGACATTTTTCTGTGAATAAATTCTGGGCAAATAATTAATTTTTCTCCAGAAGTATAAAGCATGTTTCGTTTTTACCACTCCTGGGAGTGGGTACAGGCTAAATGTGAGGACTGTATTTCAGAAGGACATCACGACATGCTTAGGTTTCCCACTGGGAGGGAAAGTTTTGAGACTGAGGCTTTGGAGGAGAGCCTTATCTTCTTCTCTCTTAATCCATGACTCATTTTACTTACAACTCTTGGCTGAAAACAAATGAAACTTCAATGTGGCCATTTTTGACCCACAGAAATGGCAATTTATTGTGGTCCCACCCTAATACTGGCTGAGCATCAATGGTGACTCCAGCTACTGCTCTAGAAAGTGGAAAGAGATGGATGAGTTGAACCCTTTTGATTCTTGCCAGTTGCTGTTTTCATGAGAGGCAGCATGTGTGGTGTCTGAGAGACCTGGGTTCAAATCTGGTTCCATCAAGTACTAACATGGCTCTCTCTGGCCTTTCTTTCTCTTTTTTAGGGTTGTTTGGTGTGAGTTCAAGCCATTTAACCACAGAATCTCCAACTTCATAAAAGGAACTCAGTTGACTCCCTCCTTTTCTTCTTTTCCCTTGTGTGATCAGAGTAGCACAACCTGTGGGGTTGCACAGTCAATTTCTTATAAGACTTATTATAACCTGTGAAAATCAGTCACCATTTTGCATTCAAACACATGGAGAACTAGATGCATTTTAAAATCCCAAGAAGTTATCCTTAGACCTTAATCTAGAAAGAAAGATAAATTAACAAAAGAATTGTTCTATTTATTAAAATTCTGTGGCTTTCAATGCCAGTTTATTAAGTTACATCTGTTAAATACATTAACACATACAACATTTCATTCACAGTGATTAGAATTCATACAGTAGTGCTGGAAGACAGGGGATGCATATCAGTTAAGTACATATCCAACAACATACAATATGCAGCTTATCTTGGGTTTGTGATGTTTTAACATAAAACATAAGATCAGTAAAAGCACATGGGGCTTATCACTAAAATCACATAAAAGCTTACATTTGTTTAATCTGTTCACCCCTGAAACAAAAGAGGGGAAAGTTACATATTTTAATGACTTTACAAATAAAGTCATCTGATTAAGCTCAGCTACTTTATTTACTCAACATTGTGTGTCTCCTTCCTCCTGAATGCATGTTACGTAAGAGTGGGACTTACATCATATTCTCTCTTGCCTTGGCTCTCCAGCACCAGGTAAGTGCTGTCCTATGACAGGTGCTCAAAAAATCACTGAGTCATGGATGAAATGGAAGGATTTCCAGGCTGGGTGTCAGGAGATGTGAATTCTTGTCTCACACAGCTACTAGCTGCTGTCTGGGATTGGGCCATTTATGTCAGCTTTCTGAGCCGGGGTTCCTTCATCCTTAAAATGATGTAACTTGGAATAGACAAGCTCTGTAGGCCCATCAGCTCTAGAATTCCATGACAATCCCCCTTGGTCAAGGTCTCAGAGTCACTTGTGTTGGACACTCTCTTAACAAGTGGAAAACAGCAGCCACTTCTAGGCTAGAAGCCCTGAACACTTGATGAGGCCTACCAGGTTCTTAACGATCAAATAGATCACGTGGAAGTCAGTTAAAAAATGGCCACATAATCATTCAATCTTTCCTCTTACATCAATCTAGGAATGGCTTCTGCAAAAGCCTTGAGATTAGCCCTTTGTCTGACTGTCTCCAGGGCCTGAGAAATCACTATCTGGGGAGTTATATTTTTGGATAGAAAGTTCTTTGGGACATCGAGCCAGAAATGGTGACTCTGTAACCGCAACTCATTAGCCCTAGCTCTTTCTCTAGGGAGACATAGAAGAAATCTCCTCCCCCTTTCTATATCACCCTATAGATAGTTGACATTTCTCATGTCTTCCTCCCGTTTTTCTTCCAGTTATTAAAATAAATGCTATTTGCTAAGAGCAGATGGTGACTGAGTGAGCCTAGGACTCTGATACAGGAAGCTAGTGTCCTAGCTCTAGCTCTGCCATTAACTCAATGTGTGGTCCTGAACAAGTAACTTCTGTCTGGGCTGGTATGGTACTTTTTTCTTAAAATAAGGTGATGGGAGGGATGAGGGAGTGGTGCAAATGAGTCACAAAGCTTGGGAAGTTGTAAATATGGTTCTCACAGTGGTGCAGGTCATATATGTGACTACTCTGACCCTCACTTTATCACTGTTGGAGCAAGAAGATTGAGGGGTTCACAGTCTACTGAATTCTTCCCAGGCCCAGTTGCCAATATGATGCAGTAGCTCTAAACATCCAGGATAGTGGTGCATCCTTTAAAAATTTTCTTCTACAAATGGTTGAACACTTCCAGGACTCTGGGCCTTAGGGGAGCAAGAAGTCTTGAGGAAAGTGACTTCTCTATGTGTTTTGTTAGGTGCATACACAGATCTGTCCTGAAGATTTAATCCCCAGTGTCACAATCATGAAAACATGATTGGGAAAGGACTTGGGAAAACACCTTGCAAGAGAATTTTGGCAACAGGCGTGCCTTGTGAACAGTGAGCTAGTTGAACTTTTATAATCCAGAGGGTTGTTGACAAGCACAGAGGTGGAATTTCCTCTGGAGTGACGTAGCTTAGATTGAAATGAAGCCAAGGGCTCTGGCCTGCCTTGCTACTGAACTGAACTGGACACTTTTCAGGGTGTGAAAGTGTACCTTTTCACATCCTACTGTACCTTAGTCAAAAAAAATTTAGGAATTTTGTTCTGCCAAATAGATCTAAACCATGCCAGGGTCAAAATACTAGTGATTCCATGCATTTTGATCATGGTTCCTGTATTTGCTGAGAAACAGGCTTTTCAGAGCATCTGGGTTATCCATAAAGTTCTAATATTTTCAAGGGTGTTGATGGCCAAACTTGAGTCCAAGAGATAATAAGCCTTTCCCTATATGTGGCTTAAAAATGTATTCTACCATAGAAAACAGTATCTTTATTTTGTCCCTTTTTATTTATGGAGAACTGTCCTTGAGTAGCTACTTAAAAAAATCACTTAAACACAAGTCATTTTGTTAATGATCATCATTCATCAGATAGCACCCATTTTCGTAATGAGAAAATACCCATGTGCCTAAAGTCACCTAATTAATTAGCTAATACAACCAAAATAAATTAAAGAATCTGCAGACAATGGAGGTGCTTAAGCAGTTAGAATGAGCACATCTGAGACTAAAATAATTGATCTTTGTGTCCCCAGGGTGAGTGGGTACTCAGTAAATGTTTGTGGAATTGATTTGAATTCAGCCTTTTCAGGGATATTGAACCAGTAAAGTATTTTCCCCCAAAATTAATTATTTTCTAAAGCATTGTAAACATGCTCCTTCTTTCCTTCCAAATCTTTGAATGCACCCCATCTACTCCTTTTAAGGGATCATCACATGCTCTGAAAAAACATTCTCCCACCTCATTTTTACAACTACTGCACTAAATTTTGCGACGGAGATAGATAATGCCTAAGAAACAGAGGTTCTGACTTGGGTCCTACTAGGAATGTTTGGCAGGTCCTATCTGGGCAGTAAAAGGAATATTAGAGAGAGTTTAACACTTTCAGCAATGAAAACCTGAGTATAATATGTTCTTCAATAAACAAGCTTATAACAGGAGCAAAATAAATACGTGGCAGGGGTTTTTCCAAAGCCTCAAGTATTTTAGGATAGTAGGAAACCCCTGTTTCTTGGATAAACTTCCAAATCCACCAGATTCCCTATGGGACAGAGGAAAGGTTTGAAGCCCTTGGTAAAGGGGTTCCTTTCTGTGGAAGGGAAGGTGAGCAGACCACTCCAGACTCCTCTGTACAAATCCTTTCCCATATCCCAGGTTGCCTGGGGCTCTCATGCACTTCTTGCACAGAGAGCATTTTATTTTCTTAAGAGGGTTTTGTCTCTAATCATGGAGCCAGATTGGCAACATTGATAAGACATTCCAGATTTACTAACAAATATTATTCTAAGAGATGGCTGGGGAAACATTCTCTTATCAAGCTGGTTTTGTACTTACTGAGAAACCTTTCCTTTCTCCTTTAAGCAAAGGGTAATTCCTCTGTCCAAGATGCCCTTTCCTAGAGGCCATCTGCTGCCCTCCCACCTTCTTTCAGGACTCATTCAGGCTTCACTTCCCTTGTGAAGACACTTCTGAACCAGGTGGAGGTGACCACACCCTTGTGTGTGCTCACGCTGAGCCCTGTGCTGACTGGTTTGAGAAGCTGAAGGCTTTAGGACCTTAACCTCCCAACTGAGAAATTAGAAATTAGTTTTTATTTAATTATAACTCAACAAACATTGATCAAGTGCTGCTACACCAATCACCATGTTCAGGAACCACAACATGCACCTCTCTGCCCCTGTAGTCTCTTGGCAACAAGAGTAAGAGCGATTTCATTGCCAAATTTGCCTTCAGACCCATCTGTGAAGTCTGTCATAACAGGGAGCATTTATAATAGTGGCCAAGGTGCTGGAAGTCACTCCCCATGTCACACCGACATGCTCTTAGACTTTACAGAAATGCTCGAAGTTAACATGTTCCATACCCATGGGAAACAAATTGATAGATTCCTGCTTTACAGACAAGTCAACAGAGGCTAAGAGAGCAGTAATGCCCCTCCCACCCTTGACATATTAGTTCAGGAACATCATACAGATTAGAGGATGTGAACTCATTGAAGCGCAGGAGGGTTCTCAATGTCCAGCCTCGTCTCAAGCAAAGATGCCTTGGCTGGGCCAATTAGCCAAATCCTTATTTAAATCTCTTTGAATATTTTAGAGAAAAATATCCATTTAGCAATCTGCATGTACTGTTTGATCAGAGTTATCTAGTGGTATTCATATAAATTTGGGTAGAGTGCAGAGTCTGTCTTGTTCTTCGTCGTGTCTTCTGGGTTAAGGTAGCAGACATAAAAGGTTCTCAAGAACACCGTGCTGAGTTGATGCTAGTGTTGAATTTTTTATTTGCATGTGGAACTCATACCTGCTTGTTTTGATACATGTGTACATAATAAAGAGAAAGGTAGTTCTTCTCACTTGACATAGATGGCGTGAAAACCAATTTCTTTTCTTAAGAATGTTCATAAGAAACATCAGCTCTCTTTTCATTTTTCTAGGCAAAGCACTGAAATATGTGTTTGGGGAAACTGATGAAGGATTTCGCCTCTGAAGGATTTACAGTTTTCTAGGGCTTGGGATTTTGTTTCAGGGTCCTGAACTGAAGCAAATGCTTCATAATACAATTGTACAGTACCTGGGCCCTCTGGTGACAAACGCATACTAGGAAGGCATGGAAAGGTCCCAAGTGGATCATCCATTCATTTGGTGATCAGTGTTTTAATGTTTAGAAACTCACCACTCTTCTAAGCAGCCATGATAATATGTCTGCCTTCTTCTGCCTTTTTTTCCAATTAGTATTCTCATCAGTAAGGCACATAAAGTGTGAACGTTGGGGCCCTAAATTTCGTAGCTAATCCACTGTCTCTGTGGATGCTCCAGAAAACTTCCTGGTTATAATTACATCTGAATGAGGAAAATTAGGAACTAAGAGGCAGAAGACCTTCATACAATGACATCTGCCTTGCCCCTATAGCAAGAAAGCTCCAAAGAAGGTTTTATCTTCTTTTGTGTAATCCACCAAAGAGATGTCACTGACATTCACTGTCAGCTTGTCCCCTTCATGCAAGGAGAACATGGCCCCTAGATAGATGGGTTGGAACCAGTTGCTGCCTATTTCACACACTGACTTGGTCCCCATTAGGAGCTGGGTTGGCTCGGGGTAGCTGTCTGTTACCTTGGTGATGACCACGATAATGGAGTCTGGCTTGCTGAGTCGTCTCCGTGGACTGATTTCGCCACACTCGGATGTGGTCCCTCGGAATGTGATCTGAGAGTAAACAAAGTAGTCTCCTGACTCTGGGATCACCAGGAACTTGTTGGTATAGTTCATCCGGTTCTTGGTGAAGGCCAAGCCAAGTTCATGTTCCCAGTGCAGAGCTGGGAATTGATTTTTCAAGGGCTGTGTGGGAGTTTGTCTCACAACTGCAAAGACAAGAGGGAAGTTTCATTTGCTTGTGTCAGAACTTGTGGACTTTGCTAAAAAGAGTCTTACATCGTTCTCAAAGAGTAAAATGCTTGACTAAAAACCAACAGCTAACAAGATCCTTGAGAAGGAATGAGTAGAGGATACGTGAGTGGACATACACATCTGTTCAGAGATAACATCTTAGGCAGGTGACTTGAAGAAAATCACTTTGCCTCCCTAAGCCTGAGTTTTCTTGTTTGACAATTTTGAATTTTACCTAAGCCCTGTGATCCTGGAAAACAGTGAAGGTTAAACAAAACAAAACAAAACAAAAATCTCCTTACTCTTTTGTGTTTTGGAAAACAGCTTACTGCAAAGAACCACTCTTCCCTAAAGACTTAGATAAGATTTAGATAAGGCTGGTGGGTGCCCCTACCTTCTTGTTTATTTGTGTCAAGACTAGACACTAGATCCTCTAAATTCCCATTCTTTTCTTCATAAATAATTAATTGAACTATCTTATCCCCACTGAGCCACTGAGCAAAATACTTATTCACTAAACTTTGGTCAAGCTTCTCTCCTTCCTCCAGGCCCCTGAATTTTGGCTCATCCTCAACCTAACCCTCAACCCTGAGCCGCCCTCCTGAAAATAGGCTGGCCTCAGGGTAAGACATTCTCTGAGCCTATCATGCCAAACTTTTATCCCACTTCCCCACACCTGGTTCTTTTTTGCTTTGTATATGCCTCTCTGTAAAGGCAAGACCCTTTTAGTCTAACTGTTGAGACACTTGCAGACTTTACGGTCAGAAGTTCTCCCAGTTGCAATAGTCCCTTCCTCCACTAACTCCTCATGTTGCCACAATCCTATTGTATAAAGCATTTCTTTACTACATGAGAATGTGTTTTTTATTTGATATATCTTTCCTTGAAAACAAACAAACAAGAACAAGAGCAACAACAAAATGTGAAAGGACATAATAATACCTGTGGAAAGGCTTAAACGAGATGGTGTGTATTAGGAATAGCCTCTAAACTACGTTCACTTTTATTAGCCTTTTTATTTCAGAAATGCTTGCTGCAGAGAAAGGACATTTGGAGACAGAGTCAGATGTTCCCTGTCACTCCCCAATTCCACTCCCTTTGGCTGTGGCTCAAAGCCACATGAAACACAGGCAGTAATTAATAAAAAAGGGCATCAAATATCTAGAACATTTTGCAAATGCTTCTCCCACACCAACAGGACCAAAATATAATCCAAAATATAACTGACTTGTGGAGTGAAAGGGACCAGGGCTCTGGGCCATACAGGTCCATTTCCAATCCTGACTCTACAACATGTAGGTTCCTTCTCTCTGAGTCTCAGTTTCCTGCCTGTGACCTGGAGATAAAGCTCCCTCATAGTCTTGTTCCGAAAATCAAATGAATGGAAGAGACATGGACATTTTTGCCATGATGGCTGGATACAGTGTTACTCAACACATATTTATTTTCTTTCCCCAAATAAACTAACATCTTTCATATTGACAGACTGAAAAATAAGCCTGTTTCATCTTAGATATATTTATATGTTCTTATGTTTGCATTATTTGTAAGTATATATTATATAGAACATATGAATGAATGCTCTTACAAGGTATGTCTAGTGTAGAGAAACCATTGATTCAAACCGTTGATTTCAAACAAGATAACCTGTGGGTTGCAAATTTTCTTACAGGTCAGAAGAATATGCTTGCTTTTTAACTCTCTAGTTTTTTCAGTAGGTTTTTAACACATATTTCTGCACTGTCTTGCTCTTTTCTCTGGAGTCTTAGAGGTATAGGCAGCTTCAGATGTGAGGTGCCAGGAATTTTGACACTAGACTTGGGAATCTGGCCAAATGGTGATATTAAGAGATTACTCTTAATCTCTTTACATCAATGCAAAATTGTTAGAAATACCTACCTGAATGTAAATGCCCAATAACTGCATCTTGAATAGGGCACAGATGGACTCAATAAATTGGCAACTTAGGGGAGCTTTCATCTTTGACTATGTTCAGAATTACGTGAATCTTCGAGTCTGAAAAAAGCCATTTCTGAATGACTGAGTGTGCTAATGAAAGGGAGAGAAACAGTAGAGAAAGGAAAAAAGCTAATAGAATCTGAAAGAAAAATGCCCAGGAGACATGGAACTTTGGACCCTTCACTGGAGGAAGACATCTGAAAGCTCTGACTGAGAGGAGGATGTTACCAAGAGATGTGGTTTCCAGTTTGAAGCTACAAGAATGAGTTCTGGCAAACACTCAGGCCCATGGCCCATGGTCTCCTGGAAAACACACCAGGAAGAATTACCTGTCAGATGTGCCCTTGGCTTATCTCCACCAGCTCTAGGAGGTGCATCTGTAAGGAAAGGAGAAAATGCTTTGTATGAGTTAGAAGGTGACTGGAGTAAAGACACCATTTGGAGAGTTACACGGTGCCTGCAACTGGAGAGAAACATTCCTCTCCTCCAGCTTGTCCAGGTCCACTCTTTGCAGGTACCCCACCCCACCCCCCACCCTGGGGCAGGGCAGCCTCAGGAGAAATAATCTTGAACACAAATGAATCTTTGGGCAGTTATCCAATCTGTCTGAGACTCTTTTCTTATCTCTAAGATAGACACATCAAATCCTACCATGAACGATAAGTGCTCAGAATAATTCCTGGCATATGATCAGTGTTCAGCAAAGCTTGCCTTGCCTTTCCTTTGCTTCTGTTGCTTCTTTTGCTTCTGTGGGAGCTAATTGGCCTTTTGCCTTCTTCATGGTTCCTTTAACCATATCCACCAAGCCATCTGGATGGCCTAACAGGGCAGTTCTTGAGTGGGAACTACTCTGTAGCTATATGACCTTGGCAAATCTCTTTCCCTCTCTGGGCCTCTGCTTCCCTACCAGTTCTCCAGAAGGCCTCCAAATTTCCTTTTGGTTCTTGGAGATGATTATATAGGACAAGTGTCTTCTAACTGCAGTGATAAAGTTGATGGTATTGATAATAGAAAGGAAACATCATAGCATACTTTTGACCTACTAGGTATTGTTCTAATACCGTTGTAGGAATTAACTAACTTAATCCACACTAACCCTGGGAAGTAGGTACTATTATAGCCATTTTTATAGGCGAGTAAACTGAGAGAGAGAAAGATGAAATTATTTGTACAAAGGCTGTCAACTCCACAGGCCATGCACTTGGCCTTGGCAGCATTTTGCCTTCCTAGTGACTGGGGAGGTGCCTCACTTCTCTGGGTTTACACCACTCTGAACCTCTTATATCCCAGAACAGTGAGAAATGTTCTTGTTCCTCATAAGAAAAGGCATAAAATATAAACACACTTACAGACTCGCTGATGTGAAGGTCCAACCTCCTGTCCTTTTGGAGTCTATGGGGAAGGAAAGATACGATTCAGATCATCTGTGGTCCTTTTGACCCCACACCCACACTGCTGCCCATAATATAGGCATGATTAAGATGCTGCTACCCAGCCTGGGTACTCAGAGATAAGGGAAATGGAATGAGAATATTTGGTTGGTGGGAATCTTTCACCCGAGCTCTCTCGTTTCCTCCTCCAGCACCTCCGTGATCTTTCTCTATCTTACACTCGTCTCTGAAGTGTGACTTCAAAGTTCTGTCCTTAGCGCTTTCTTCCCTATTCCATTCTAGGGCACGCCAACATCTTGTCATCACTTCTATTATTTGAACAAATAATAACATTTGTTTTATTTTCTTTTCTTCACCACAATTTAAAAATTGGAACTATTGTAAAAAATGATACAGAAAAAGAAATGATGACTACATCATCTTTCTCATCAGCCCCCACAATTCTGCCTTGTTTCCATGCAATAGATGAAGACTTTTTCATCTGTGCAATTCTAGTTTGTGAGCCATTTCGGATGCCTTGTTGGTTGTTAAAGAGTAGCTGCTTTGGGGGCAGACAGACCTGAGCTTGAATCCTGATTTCACTATTAATTAACAATATGATTTTCAGCAAGACAATTTCTCTCTGGGCTTTGGTGTCTTCATTTGTAAAATGAGAATAATAACATCCCTAGCCATAGATAACTCCCAGATTTGCATGGAACTCAGGAGCAAAACTTAACTCTTAGTTTAGGAATAAAATCACCATCCTGCATTTTTCCAGTGTTTCCCCAAAACCTTCTCTGATATGATTTTGGCTCAACCCAGAGTCTTCTGTTTTGGTTCTTGTATCTACATGGTCTCCACGAACAGTGACCCTCATGTCATCATGAACACTTGATCAGTTTTACATCTTAAAATTCATGTGTGTGTGTGTGTGTACGTGTGAATGAGTTGTGTGTCTGTGTGAGTATGAGAGAAGACAGTGTCACCGGTGGGAGAGAGTGTGAGTCACTGTGTTTTTGCATCTGTGTATCTGTGTCTGTTGTGTGGTGTTGTGTGCATGGATTCTCTACACACGCATGTGTAGCTGTGTCATTGTTGAGTCTGGGTCTGTGTGCAGTGATAACAGAGATCTTGCCAGGGCACAGACCACCAGGCTCTTTTTACTTCCAAGCCATGTTACCTAACCTCTACTGGAAGCCCTTTGAAGGCAGAGATCTTGTCTTTGAATGACTAACTGACTTTATTGTATCTCCAGCTCCCTTTTCTCCACTTCCTAATTCATTAATGGCCCCACTACTGCTTCTGCTCAGTTACCAGACCTGAAAGTTGTGTCTTTCTTCTTCCAAAAACCCAACCTGTCATTTCTACTTTGTAGTTTTTCTCACGAATGCCTCCACTCCAGGCCTTAGCATGCTGCTCTTCTGAATTCTTCCAGTGGCCTCTTAACAGGTCTTCCTGCATCTGGTTTCTCCTTTTCTTGAATCTGTCTCTTAGTCTGCCTTCAAAGGGCTTTTCCTAAAGCATCACTTTATTGAGACACAACTCTGTTCGTAAACCTTCAGTGGCTCCCCATGGCCTTTAAGACACAGCCCCAAATACTTATCGTGGCAATTATCACCCCAGGCTTGTTACCCACTATTTATTCCTCTCCAAGTTCTCTGTGTTCCAGCCATAAGAACCAGTGAATATTTCAGGGGAGCTGAAAAAGGCAGTAAGTGTTGCTACTGTTTATTGGATGAGTAGTGACACTGCTGTCCTAAGCCCGTCACATGCATTATCTCCTTTAGTCTCACAGGGACTCCCCAAGTTTATATCCTCATGTTGAAAATGGGGTTTAGATACCTTAAGAAACTTGCCCAATGTCTTACACCTGTAAAGTAGAGGAGTAGGATTTTAACCCAGGCCAATTGACTCCAGAATACTAAGCCCTCAGCCTTTGCTCCTTACACCTTCTGGGCAAGCTTCTCATCTGCTGAGGGCGATGGATACCTGCCAGCACACAGTTCCATGCACTGTGACAGTGGGGAAAACAGAGAGTCCAGAAAACAGGAACCTGGCCCAGAAGTGGGGGAATCAGGGAGAATTACCCCTGAACTGAGTCTTACAAGTTCCCACAAGTATTAGCCAGCTGATAAGAGATAATGACCATTCCAGACAAGGTCAAAAGCTTGTGCAAGAGTAAGGAGGCCCAACGGAGCATGGGAGCAGTTGGGAAACTGCAAGGATTTCTGCTGCCAAATGAGTACATTATAAACTTTTAGCATAGGTTCGTGAGTAAAATGGCTTTGAAAACCTAAACCCAATCAACCTGACTGCTTGTCCAGCATCAATAACTCTGATGGGTTTGGGAGGTGGAGAGGCAGCCTGGAAATGAGCTTATCCTGTGGCCTGTCTCCTTACTCACTGCTGACAGAGCTGATAAAGGACTTGGTCATTTGGCAAGGCACAGAACGGAAGGGGAGTTCCCACGGAGAATGGGGAGAGCTTGGCTGCTGCTGCTTGCGTAGGAAATGATGCCTGCCACACTTGGCCATGTTCTACTTCATTTAGTACTCTGCTGAGAAATCTTGACCATCCTGATTCTTTTTATCTAAGCAGACACTCAGCTAAGAGATTGGAGCATTTCTTTTGGCTCCAAGTTCCATTGTCACTAGCAAGTATTTGGGATGTGAACACACTTCCCTTTGCTCTGCTGGATCTGTATAACTTGGGCACATACTTTATTTTCATATACGGATGGGCATGTACGGGCTTTAGTGGCCCAGAACGTCACTAAATACCTGGAGGCTGTGATGGTGCCGGTTGGCAGGTTTGAAGAACACAACATTCCAAGAGTCCCCAGGAAGAACATCAGCTGGGGTTCGCTTTCCAAGAACAACATCTAAAGACTTCCATTGCAGTTTCTCTTAGTAATGACTCTGTCTGTCATGGGAGGAAGATTATTGTGACAGGAAGCAGGAATGAATGAAGAGGAGATTTGAGAGGATGAAATAGTGGGTTAATTGGGGAAAGTTTTATGCATGTGAGCTGGCTCAATGCCTGCTTTTAAGATGGCTGCTTATTAAAAAATGTCAGGCCAATAATTGGCTTACTGTCTTCCAACCCTGACTCATCTCCATCACTTCTGGTCTTCCTGGGGCACCAAGGAGATAAAGGCTCCCAAGGAATGCTAGTCACTGCACTATTAGCTTCCCAGTCTTTATAGACATGGAGTCCAAGAGCACTCCAGAGGAATGTGATTTATTCCCTTTTAAATGCCTGCTCAGTCCACTGTGGAACCAGGATCCAATTTTATTTCTCCTTCTGAGCATTTGTCACTTCCTCAAGTGTCGTTATTTATTTGTGGGCTTACTGCTTTTCTCTCTCTAGTAGAATTCAAGATGCATGCAAGCAAGAGCCTGGTCTGCCTGTCTTGCTCACCACTGCATTCCTAGTGCCTTGTACAGTGCCTGGCGTGCCTGCTGGATTATCCAATCTGCAAAATATGCTGATCCTCAGGCATCAGAAAGGCAGACAAGAGAGAGCAGAGGATGGAGTAAGACTCAAATTCACGGACCTTAGCCAGAGTTTTGCAATTCAAAACATTGGGAAGGAGACCTTTTCATTTTAGAATACATGCAAAGTTTTGAGGTTTTGTTTAAATTTAAGCCATTTAATTATGTAGAGGTGGGTGGCCATAATCTTTTAGTATTGGGGCCTCTCAAGGTTTTCACTGGGCTTTGCTTGGAGCATAGTCATGGCTCTAGAAATGTTTGTTGAAAGTTGTGAAAGTTGGCCAGGATTAGAGCCAGAAAAATTACCCTGGTACTTATTAGCCCAAGCAAAGTAAGCTGGTGCTTTTCACCCCTTAGTTCTTACAGGTCAGGGAATTTTCACTCTCATTTGATTTTCTTTCTTTTTCCCTTCTTGATTTTTTTTTTTTTTTTTTTTTTGGTAGGAGATGGAAGGCATGTTGAATGGTAATCCCCGGCTCAAACTAACTGTGACCTATTACTATAGGCATTTGGGGAATACTCTAATATTTTGAACAAGGAAGAAGAAGGATGGAAAGGAGGAGGAGACGGCTGTCTAGTTGAGTGCACACTGGTGCCAGGTCCTACTGCTGTCTGTGTGCGCTCCTTGCCTAATACTCCAGCCACTCTCAGAAGAGGCGATCACTTTTTATAGTTTTTGTATGCCAAAGGGAAAGAGCATATGGAAGGTCTGGGATCTGAACCTTTAGAGCAAGTACAGACTGGCACATATCAGAAGCCTCATAAACATTAGCTGATTACATAATGGATGAGCCTGAAGCGGTCTGGTCTTTGAGAGTCTCTTATTGGCATTTTCCCCAGAAAAATCCCTTGAGTGTATTTTAACTAATGACCCATTTAGCCTTTCTCCCATGTTCTGTGCTCACTCTCTACTACATTTATAAACAGGAAGAGTTATCTATTTCTTGCCGTCATGAACGCTGCAATTGCAAAGGCATAAATGCTTTATGGCCCATAACATCCTCCCAGCGCTTCCAGGAGAAACATACAGACGTTTACCTCCTTGCCTTTTCCTCTGGCAGCTCCCTGTTTGTACTTGCACAAGGATAAGTCCAGCCTGGAAGCTGTTTGATTTCAAAGCCATTTCACTTCACCCTCCTCCAAGGCGCACTGGACAGGGCTTTACATGCTGCACTCAAAGTGGTGCCAAGGGAAAGAATGTGGTGTTTGCAGCCCGGCAAATACGGAAATTTCCTATTTCCTAGCAGCCACCTAACCTCAGTAAGACTCAAGTTTCCTCATCTATAAAAACAAACGATCATTCTTCCCTCCCAGGACTGTTGTGATAGCTAAGAAACACCGTATATAAAGTGGACATCCAATTCATTTTCCTTCCTTCTTTGGGCCCAGTCAGTCCTTGTGGTATGCATTCTTGGTTCCCCTTAGTCTCACCACTCTCGTGGTAAACGGAAGCCATCCTTGAGTTGTTTGTTTGTTTGTTTGTTTTTACGACCAGCTACAAATTTGGATCCTTGCAGAGCTCTGAATGGCTTCCTCCTTATCCCAACAGGAGAGGCATCCTCATTCCATGGTTCACTTCTAGACTCCTGCCCTTTCAGAGTGCAGAGGGGTTGAGAGAATGGGATACACCCCACCCATTTCAAACCCCAAGCTTTTTGTTCGTGTCAGCTATCGAGCCTCACTAAGGACACCAGGCTAGGGGACGACCTCTGATAGCCATGGTGCTGCGGCAGCTGGGCTGCGTGCGGTCTGCTAGATGAGGGCGCTGGGCACTGTGTTTACTCCAGTGAGAGAATGAGTGGACCCTGGAATCACCAGCTAGGAGCAGCGGTGCAGGTGTGGGAGTCACACCCGCAGCTCGCTTGCCCTCCCTGCCTTTCATTTCTTCAGTGCACCTTCACCCGCTCTGGTTTCTCTGCCCTTTCCCCCGAGCCTGACCTTAGAAGTGAGCTAGGCTTGTCCTCCAGGTGTGCCAGGACTTCCTGAGGTTACAGCAGAGGCAGCGCCAAGGAGTGTTTGGCAGTTTACAAAGCACTTTTATCTCAACTATTTGTTTCCTGTAGACAGCACTGACGGGGGCTTATCATTACTGTCTTCATCCAAAAAAGGGAACAGCTTGAGTGAAATAAAAGACTCGATGGCAAAGTGAGTAGAGAAATAATGTCTGTTGAGCATCTGCATTATGGGAATAGCTTTCTGGACATCTCCTTGCAGAATTCTCAGCACAGTGCTCTGAAGAAAGTATGTTAACCTCCCCACTTTATATACGGGGAGTATAAGGCTTAGGGAGGTCCGGTACGTTGTGCACCCTTCCATCCTTCTCTCTACCCAGCAAACACTTAGTGAGCGCCTTCTGTGTGCCAGGGACAGTTAGGTGTTCCCAGGTGAGGGCGGGAATTAGTATTTATGAGCACTAACTATGTGACAGGCATTTTCTAAGGTGTCATTATTAAATCTTCCTGACCCCCAGGAAGTGAATAATTTACTGGTTTTATACTCAGAGGCAGACTAGCATACTGGTTAGGAGAAATGGACATTGTAGGTTTGAATCCCAGTGTCACTCTCACTGTGTGACTTTGGGTACAGGACTTTGCTTTTCTAAGCCTCAGATTCACCATCTCTAAAATGGAGATAAATACTAGTACTTTCCTCATTGTGCGATTTCAAGGATTAACTGAGATGTTGCATGTACATCAACAGTAAGTGTGTGTTGCACGTGTTACATGCCAGACCCCATGCCAAGAACTTCATAGGCATGAACTCATGTACTCTTCTCAGAACCCTACATATGGAAAGCTTAGAATGGAGTCTGGTATATGATAAATTGTTACAAGGTCACAGTTGTGACATGGTGGAGCTATGGCTTTCCCTCCAGTCTGTGTACCTCTGAAGCCTGAGCTGGCATCACTATGGGGTCCTGCTGGTCTGGGTGGAGACTAGGGGGGGTCTCAGGGACATGCATGGGGGAAGGGGGTGCTGCAGGGAACAAGGGCCAGGAGCCTTGCAGGGATTTTTCAGGAAGGGGTGGAAATGAGATTGGAGGGGACTAAGGAGAATGTGGAAAGAGTGAGTGCAGATGATTCTAGAAGCAGGCCTGTAGGGAAGGACAGAGATGGGCATTGGTGCTATCCTGGGAAGCAGTGGCATCCCTGACTATTCATCGCACAGTACTGAGTGCCCACTCCGCTCCGGGCTTGAGCTGAGCCAGTGTGGTGCGTTCTGTTATGCCTGGAGCACAGACTCTGTGCTGGAGCAGCGTCTGGGAGAGAGGAAGGCCTGGCTTCCGGGTACCTGTGGGCCAGAGTGGGGCCTGTAGACCCATCCTGAAGGCAGTGGATGCCACTGAGGACCAAACGCAGGCCCAGGCCAAGGCCAGTGGCAGCTGGTAAGGGATGGGTTGGAGTGTGGGTTGCGGGTGCAAGACCAGGGTGGAGGAGGAGGCTTGGAGATAGCTCACAAACGTCAGAGACCAAGAAAAACCCTCCAGTACCAGAACCTGCTCTCTGGACTGGTGATGTCAGATTCCAGGGCAGGTGCTGAAGTTGCCCTCTGTGATGTAATTTCCATGAGCAGGGAAGTTCCCGGGACAGAATTGCTACAATTGCTAATTCCCCGTCCTCTGCCACATGCTTTAAGGATTTTATTTCTAATTATCCCTATTTCATACACAAAGAAGCTGAGGTCCAGGAAGGTTAGTTAGGTAACATAGCTAAGAAGTGGCTAGGCCAGAATTCAAGCTGGGTTTGAACTTGTGACCCATGGTTTTTCCATGATTCAAATCTATCTGACATCATTCTCTAGGCGTCTAAAGACCTTAAAACATTTTACTGCCTCTATTTTGTTTTGTATAGGTCACATATACGTTTTGTATAAAAGGATATAGGTTCAAAAATGTCTCCTCCTTTCCCTTGGCACCCAGCCACCCAGCTCCCCAACCTGGATGCTAGCAGGGTTACCAGTCTCTTTGGTCCTCTTCCTGCGATAGTCTGTGCATTTATAAACACATTCATACATGTGAACATGTGTTACTTTTTCAGAAAATGAAGTGTTCCACATTCTACATGCTGTCATGCACTTTGCTTTTTTCACTTAATGGTATATCTTCAAGAAATTCTCCATCCCTGCGTACAGAGACGCCTCAATTTTAAAAAGCAGTGGCAGCTGAAGTTTTCCATTGCATGCAAGGACCGTGATATACTTAATTGATGCCATATTTGCAGACACTTCACCTAAAGACAGTTGGCCCAACCTTCTCAACTCTAATTTTGATTTCTGCTGTGCAACTTACTGATAAATTTGTCACATGAGAGCTTTCCTTACACAGCCCCTGAAGGGAGAATCCAGTTTAAAAAGTATTTTTGTGTGAGTCCTGGTAGCGGTTTTGGTTGCTGCTAATGAGAACCTGGAACACTACTTCACCAGTTCCATTGCCTTTCCAGTGTCTGGTCTAGGGACCCAGCAAGACTGGAGTTGGTCCCACTTTCTGGGAGAATGAGGGCAAGTAAGCATAGAAGTAGGACATCGTTCTAGGTCTGCCCCGATCTGCCCCGTGACCCTGAACTTTACCTTCCCTCCTCTGATCCTTGGTTTCCTCAACTGTAAAACGAGATTAGACAAGACCAAGGGTCAGCAAGCTTTTCCTGTAAAGGGCCACATAGTAAATATTAACTTTGCAGGTCACATGGTGTCTGTCGCAAATACTTAGCTCTGCAGTTCAGTGTGAAAACCCGCCAAGGCTGTGCATAAGTGAATGGGTGTGGCTAGATTCCAATAAAACTATTTACAAAACAGGCAGTGCATGAGATTTGGCCCTTGGGTCATAGCTGCTGAGTCGTGGGTTAAGGGCATTTCCATCTCTTAATTTATTTAAATATGTGAAGAGCTTTCCTACTTAGAGGAAGGAAAGGGAAAAACAGCCAACCAGCGCCCATGCTGCCTGGCACTTGCCAGTAGCTTTATGGAAGCTGCTTGTAATCCTCACAGCACTGCAGTTGGTGGCTTTAAGGGGATTACTCAGGGAGCTTCTGTATGTTGTTCACTCCCTTCCTTTCAAGCTCCTTGGAGCCTCTTCTTCCCAAGCCTCAACTCCTGTGTTGGATTAGAAAAGGTTCTCAGGGATGCTGGCCTCCTGTGGTGGTTCTGAGAGTGGAATGAGAAAATCCCTTAGTACAGTCCTGGCAGAGGGAACAGCGAAGTAAGGACTGGGAGCAGGAGAGCGCTGGGAGCTGAGGGAAGCACGGAGCTGAGAGGCCAAGGGCTGGGGCGGGGTGGGGGTTGTGGAGGGGAAGGGGAGAGGAGTGGGAGGGCACAAAATGAATCCACAGAGGCAGGGCCCTGATGCAATGCAGCGAAAGGTTCCAAGAATCATTTTGGCTCCTGCGTGGAGAATCCAGTCCAGGCTTATCTTTACAGAATTTCTTGTTTTACGGAATCCTCCCATTCCCTCCCCAACACATAAGGATGACCAATTCATCCATCCCTAAAAAGGGCAGATGGAAAGTGTGTTCCTTGATCAAAAGTTCAATTGTAGTGGGGGGTGGCGGGGGCAGGCAACAGGGAAGAGAAACCAGAGACATCTGGATTTGCCAACTCTGAGACTTAGCTCCATCCCCTCCCAGGCTGTGACCCTGCTCACTGGGGCAGGCGCTCTCTCTCCAAGTTCCTCATCTGCCAGAAGCCACTGCTCACCCTCTCACCGCATCTCTGGGTTGGTGTGACTACCCAGTGGGATCTCGTTTGTGAGAGCTCTCTACGAGGGAGAGATGGGAGCTAGTATCATGGCATTACTACTGTCAGTATCGTCCTCTGCTGCTGGGCCTGCTTTTCAGACCTGTGAATGTATTTAAAGGTCTGGGTGACCCTCTTATCTTAATTCTCCCCGTATTAGAAGTGAATTGCCTTGGGCCTGGGCCACTGTGAGAATGGAAAATTCTTTCCATAAACAATCTCAGATTCCGTGGATTTAACTGAAGTCTTTGGACAGAAGAAGAGGACAGTGGGGCTGGATTGGGGGTGGGAGGGAAGGTGATTTTTTGCCCCTAGGTAAGTCTGAGGAAGTCCACTCAGGTAGATCACCGTGGAGCTTTGCATCTGCAGGGCTTCTGGAATGTTCCAGGCTTTGGGGGAGACAGCTCTGGGTTCGAGTTTTGGATTTAGGTCTTACCAACCGTGGGATCTAAATCATAACGACAAATGTAAATAAGAAATAAGAGGCTTAGTTCCTCTGTTGAAAATAAGGGAAGAGATTTCTTTCCCTTCCTTTTTCCTAGAGTGTTTAGGTTAGGAAACTTGTAAGTACTTTCACCTCACTTTGAAATGTACGTAACTCCTTCTGAAGATCAGATAGGCCTTTTCTTCCCCACCTGACATGAGAGCTGGTTTGTCTGAAATGTGATCCTCAAGACAGATAATGCCCCCATCTCCCAGTACCTTAGATAGGTACCTAATTTAGGTGGGCAACTTGCTCTAAGTTGCAAAACTGCTTTCTATCATAAAGAAATGAGAAATTGATTTTTTCCTCTGGTGAAAGCCAACGAAACTAACACAGATGGTCACATCAATTACAAGGTGAAGTTTGTATGAACTCCGTGAGACAAACGGTGTTGTCCAGTCCTCTTACCACAAATGTGTAGCTCCCCCACATTCCCGACATATAAACTGCCCCTGTACATGCTTTATTAGTGCTGTCAGAGTACTGATACTAGTATCCTTTTTGGGTAGGGGTCAGGCTCAGGAAAATGAAGCCACATGCATATTTTCACATGGCCAGAGGTTACTGAGCTGGGGATCAAACTCAAGTGTCTCAGATGCCCTGGTTTTTCCTCCTTGAATCCCATCTTCTTCTGTCTCCTCTGAGCTGGCTATTCTGTGAACCCCTCCAGATCCACTCTTCACCCTTTTTGACTCTGCCCTGTGCCCTGTGAGGCTGACCTCTGGACACACTCGCTCTCCATTTGCATCTGGCCAGTGCGATGAGAGGCTGGTTGCAGAGAGTGGTCAGAGTTTTCCCTCCCCACTTTCTGTTCCCTCCCTGCTGTTTTGGCAGACGGCTTTCCTCAACTCAGCCCTCAGCTCCTCCAGGCAGGCCCTCTGTTTGCCTCTTCAGGCCAAAGGGTGGTGGCCAGCTTCACACCTTTGCTTGCCCCAGATGCTGCCAGCCCTGCAGTTCCCATTAATCTGTTTGTATGTTATCAAATCAACCTTTCTTAAACTCTTTAAACATTCTTCTTTAAATTTCTGCTTTGAATGGGTCAGGTGTCTCTTTTCAGGACTCCCATTGCTGCATGTGCCCCAGCCTTACCCATGTTTTCCTCCTTCTTTTGATACACCAAGAAGTTACACAGCCTGGCCAAACCACAGCTCCAAAAGTCCCCACATGTCCACTCTCCAGGGAGACTGGTTTAACGATGACAGCCTCGCTTTAAAGCCTTTCATCTCTCAAGTGCTCACAGTAGGGCAAGCATGCATCTCCTTCCCTCATGGGGCTTCCTGTCCAGTGCTAGGTCATGCCTCAAACTCTCTTCCTGATTGGGTGAATCACTGACCCCCGCTGGGCTGTGGCATTCCAGCTGCTGGGCTTGTAGATCAACAAGACATGGGCAATCTCAGACACTGTTTTGGGTAAAAGGAGTTATCTCCCATCAGGACCCAGGAGAGCTCGGGTTCCTGGAAGCCACTCAATGCCTCATTCAAGAATAACCATCTCTTTCTGGCCAAAGAAGGCTGACTGGACACTGCAGTTTGACTTTGTAGGAGCCAGCCGCATGGTGGTCTAGGGGTCGCAGCCTAAAGCTCCTGCCCTTCCACTCTCCTCTAACATGAAGAGCATTTCTGGTTATCTGAGTATTTCTACATTTTCTGAATGATGGCATGTGGCCATGGATGCTGCTGTCTGAATGAATCTTGGTCTGTTTGCTGACGCTGGTGGGTGGTGAGAGTTACACATTAACCATGGCTCGCTTACAGTGTCTTTGCTTTGAGGTCAGCCAGCATTGCTTAGAAATGTTTCTGGTGAAACCAACTGAGAAGCCCGTTTTCTTCTCTGGAATTTAATACCTTGGACTGAAGTTAAATCAGTTATCATAGATTATGCAAGTGAGTTTTTTCAAAGGGTGTCACTTGAATGTGCATTTCTCAGGCTCTATAGTTTTTTAAGTTCCTAGTCTAGAATTATGTTTTCCCCCTGTTGCCCATAAGCACCTTCCCACTGTTGCACTGTTGTCTTCCCTAGACCCTATATTCTTTTTTGACTAAGCCCCCAGCAAGACCAGAGAGATTGACAATCAGGTGGGAGGTTCTTTCTTGAGCTTGAAAAAAAATTTTCAGAACCCAAGAAAGGAGGTTGATTAAGTAAATTATAGCACATGCGTATACAGGAATATAATACAACCGTCTATATCATCATGCTGCTGTGAATTTACTAACAAATAAAATCATAATATTGGACTAAAAATAATCCCATCTTATTGAAAATATGGAATTATATACCTCAAAATGTTAACAGGAGTCACCTCTATGCAGTTATGCATAATGATAATTCTCTCCCTTTTGTTAATTGTGTTTTTTACCTTTTTTCAATGACCATGTGTTAATTTTGTAATCAAAGAGTTCTCTTTTTAAAGAAAAGGGATGTTCCCAGATTATCAGAACACTATGATTATAATTATCTAAAATATGTGGCTTGAGCTTGTTCCCATACAAACATAAAAGGGCACAATTCATCCCCTGGAAATACTGAGAATAAAAACCAAATCAGACCTCTCCGCCCCTCACATTCTACACTTCCTTTGCAGATGAATCAAGGTGCACCGTCCAAAGCTGTAATAGCAGCCAGGTGGCTGCAGAGTTCTGCTGATCTCCCAGGTCACTGCAGAGTCTTGCTTACCTGGAACACACAAGCCTCTCCTTGGGCCCGGAGCTGGCCAACGAGCAGGTAGGTGGTGAGTCCTGCCAGGATGGGGAGTGATACCAGGCAGCAGGTGAGAGCCCAGTGTGCACTGCTGCTCCTGGATGCTGACCCAGCTCTGGCCTTGGGCCTGCAGTCGCCGTCCTCAGGCAGCATTTCCACGCTGGCTGATTCCCCAAAGCCCAGCCCCAGATCCTCTGCCATGCTCCTGCTGGTCCTGGAGTTGCCTCTGACTCCTCCTGGCCAGAGAGACCCCCCCCATTAAATAGAAGCCCAGCTCTCACAGTGGGTGAATTAATCACTGCCTGCTCCTCCCCAACTCCCCTTTTCACAGCATGCTGTTCCCCGCCCTACTAGGGAATGCACCGCCTACAACAGAAACCAAGTTTGGTTTAAGGGGGGAAAAAAAAGAGAAGAAGAAGAAGAAAGCTTTCCCAAGCATATTTATATACAGTGTGCTCATGTGCTCTTTCCTTCGTTTACAGAAGGAAGTTAGGAAAGTCCCTGGAGGAGGAGAAAAAGAATTCATCAAGTTAGTGGGTGGGACAAATGGAAATATACCTGCTCCTAGCCCTGGAGGCCTGCCAGCTGTGCCAGTCTGGGGACTGTGCTTCCTCTGGAAGTGAAAGTGAGGATGGAGAGGCGTGTGGTGTGGTTTGCAGACTGGGAAGTGGCAATCATGTTTGCATCACCACTTTGCAAAGTATGCCATGCCCTCTGTCTTTTTGAATCTCCTAGGAGCTCATTCCTATTGCATAGATGAGAATACTGATGTTCTGGAAGGTGAAGACACTTGCCCTAGGTCAGCCAGGGATTAAGATGGAGGAGCTAGAAAGAAGATCTAGTTCTTTTAAATCATGGTTTCGGGTTCTTGTCTCTACCACTAGGTTGCCTGTGAAAGGAAAGTGTATTTCTAGCCTGTGTTGACCAACTGTCTGTGAAGGAAAGACATTGACTTCTACTCTCTGATGAGTCCAAAGCTGACTGAGCCCAAGCTGGGTGTGCATGGCAGCCACAACATGTAATAAAGGCTAACAGTGATTAAACACTGCTTTGTGCCAGTCACTCTTCTGAGTGAGTTAAATGTATCTATGAAATTATTCCATCCTGAGATAACCTTTTGATGTAGTAATGTTGTTATTCCCACTTGACAGATGAGGAAATTGAAGCATAGAGGGTGTGCAGTAAAGCCAGGGTTGGGACTGGGGCACGCTGGTTCCAGAGGCTCCTAACTATTACACTGCACTGCATGTGATGCTGTACAGTGCACATACACAGACACCCACACCCACTGCAGATCATCCCTTCCAGTTAGGGGTTGGGGAGGCTTCCTGGAGAAAAAGGTGGTGTTGGAACTAGGCTGTGAAGCTTAGGGAGGTTGATATTGGAGAAGAGTAGAGGACCCTGCAAAAAGATGGACTCCAGAAAGAGGAAAGCTTAAGGATGTCCTGTGGCATGTGGTGGAAACTACTCTGACTAGTGTCTCCATTCAGTTGCTACTTCTGCTTATATCCCAGCCTAAACACTTCAGACTACTTGGAAAAGCCTTTCATGACCTGGTCCCTGGCCACCATCAACCCTCCTCAAGTGTCCAGATCTTCTCACACCATTTTCCCAAGCTGCAGCTCCCCCAAATGCACATATGGACTAGCGGCATTGTTGTCCATGCTGTTCCCCTCACTGGTCCTTTCCTTTCATATCACCAAGCTCCCCGATTTCTAACTTCATGTAGATATCTTTTTGCATCTCCCTGCCTCCAGGATTAGGGGTGAGATGCTCATCTATGTTCTGATAGCCTCCCCTTCTTTCCCTTTCATTGAATACTTCCTACTATGATGTGACTGACTATTTTTTCCCATCACTCTCATACAGATCTAAGAGGGCAGGTACTAGGTCATATCTCTTCCCTGTGGCTGTAGCTCCTAACATAGTAACTGTCATGTAATAGACTCCTAACCAACACCTACTGAAATAAGCATCTAACATATTTTGAAAGAATCCCAGCAAAGGATGATTTTTTATGTTCCTGGGTTACCCATTCTTGGTTTAACAAATCTAATAAGAAACTTTCCCTTAAGACTAACCTAAAACTTTGCTGTTGTAACTTTTAAGCACATAATCATACTTAATATCAAATTATCTTAAAGAGATTTACAAATGTTTTCTTACCCTTGTATTTCTTATTTAGAAAATTAGTGTGCTTGATCAAATCAGTGTCTTAAAAGTAGTAAATGTAGGGGTTGGGAAGGTATAGCTCAGTGGCAGAGTGTGTGCTTAGCATCACGAGGGCCTCGGTTCAAGCCCCAGTACCTTCTCTAAAAATCAGTCAATCAATCAATCAGACTACCCTCCTCCTCCTCCAAAAAAAAAAACCTCTAAAAAAAAAAGGAGTAAATGTATAGTTTCAAATGAAGAGGTACGAATTATCATCTACAATATAAGAAGGCTTCAAAAGATGGTGATTACTAAAAACACCAGACCGGGGATTGGAGACCTGGGTTTCAGTGCCTCTGTTGTGTGACCTTGAGGACTCTAGCAGACTCTCCTCATTCTAACGTATCTGGCTGTCTGCAAAACATAGTAACTAAGCTTGTTATTCTGCTGTTTAAAGGATGGGTCAGTGGATTCTGAATTTGTGCCTGGGGAATGTCCTATGGGAAGAGGATTAGAGTTTTTGGGCACAGACCTATAGACATCTATTTGAGATAACTATAGATGTAGATTTACATATAGTTGTAAGAAAAAAATACAGAGAGATTTTATATGCCTCTTACTCAGATTTCCCCCAAGGCAACATCTTGCGTAAGTATGTCATACCACAACCAGGAAATTGACACTGACATTGATATTCGGATCCTACCAGCTTTATATGCACTTATTTGTGTATATGTATTTGGTTCTGTGATATTTCTCACATGAGTACATTCATGTGACCATTGTTACAGTCAAGATGCAGAAAAGCTCCATCACAGAGATCCCTCATGCTACATTTCATAGTCACAGCTGCCAGCCTTCCTGTCCTCCTCCCTTCACCTCTGGCAAACACTAATCTGCTTTCCAACTCAGTAATTATGTTATTTGATAAATGTTATCTAAATGAATCATGCATCCTGTATATTTTTGCATTTGGCTTTTTTTTCTACTTAGCATCATTTCCTTGAGGTCCATCCAAATTATTGCATGATTAATACTTCATTTCTTTTAATTGCTGTATGGCATTCCATGATATGAATCGACCACAGTTTATTTAACCCATTACCCATTGATAGCCGTTTGGGTTATTTCCAGTTTAGAGTTACTGTGAATAAAGCTGCTATGGATACTGGTGTACAGGTTTTTGTGTGAACAAGTTTTCGTTTCTTTGGTGTAAATGCCCAAGAGTGAAGTTGCCAGGTCATATAGTTGGCATACGTTCAGTTTATAGTTATCTGCCGGCTGTTTTCCAGAGTGGTTTTCTCATTGTACTTCCCTCCAGCTGTATGCGAAAGATCCAACAGTCTCTCTGCATCCTCTCTCCAGAATATGGTGTTATTCCTATTTTTTATTGTAGCCATTTTGTTAAGTATGTAATGATATCTCATTGTGGTTTTAATTTACATTTCCCTAATGGCTAATGATGTTGAACATCTTTTCATGCACTTATTTGTCATCTGGATAACCTCTCTGGAGATTCAGACATTTTGGTTGCTACAAGGTACTCCTTCCTTCCTTTTTGATTCTCAGTGGATCTAAGGCAGAGGAGTCTAAATAGCTTACAGACAAATGACGAGTTGTTGCACATGGGTGCTTACTACTGGGTGCAAGATATTGTTCTAGGTGGTAGGATAAAGCAGTGAAGAGAACAGACAAAAACCCCTGCTTTTATGAAGTTTATATTCTAGTGGGGGGAGATGGCCAGAAGACAAAATAAATAATTTAAATTTATAGCATAGTTGATGGCCTTGGTGCTTTAGGGAAAAATTAAAAACAGAAAGAGCTAGCTTATTTTAGTTGCAATTCAAAATAGGATGGTCAGGAAAGGCAACTTTTCCTGAGAGTAGATATTTGAATGAAGACCTAGTGTGAGGGGAAGCCTGTGGGTGTCTAGTAGACGGCTCCTGACCTTGAAGCAGGTGTGTTCAAAGAGCATCAGGATGCCCAGGATGGCTGGAGTGGTAGTGAGGAGAACAGAGGCTATGAGGCCAGAGCAGTGTCAGAGGAGGCTGAGCACACAGGGCATCTAAGGTGGGACTTGGGCAAGACTTGGCTTCTCCTTCAGTGAGGTGGAGACTCTTTGGAATATGTAGGGCAGAAGGTTGGCCAGTTCTGATTTCACTTCAAGAGGAACATCCTGGCTGCTATGCTGAAGGGAGAAGGGTGGAATCAGGGAGACAAGTTTGGAAACTGCTGCAGTAACCAAGGTGAGGCATGATGGTGGATTGGGTAGGGTGGTGGCAGGGAGGGTCACAAGCAACGGCAGAGTCTGGGTATATTTTGAGATAGAATAGACATACTTTCTTATCAAGCCAGATGTGGGGTGAGAGAGAAAGATAAAAGTCTGGGTCTGAGTTCTTAATTGGAGCATCAGAAGGATGGAGATGCCCTTAAAGGAGACAAGAAAGACTGTGGGAGGAAGCTTGAGATCTTGGATCAAGACATGCACCATTTAAGGTGATTTTAGACACCAAGTGGAGATAGCATAAAGAGGAGGCAGTCGGATGACAAGTCTGGGGTCCTGGGGAGAGGCCTGGATGGAGATACTAATTTGAGAGTCACTCTTGGTGCAGCACTTATGACATAGTTAGTGCTCCAGAGTGGAGGCTCCTCTTTTGATTACAGGTCCTCAAGTCCTTAATGCAAAGTCCTTGGGACCAGGTGTTAGAAAAGCATTACATTGAACTCTATGAAATTGCCAGTATCTGACCATTCTTGATGTACAATAATTTTATATGGTTCATCCTAGTAATACACTCCACGTGCCTTACATTGTGTAACACTCTCAGTGGGGTCTAGAACAGTGCTCTGTAATCAAACACAGAAATATTCCTGTAAGTGTACTCACACTAAGTAGGAATCATCTACACACCAATACACACACACTCGCCCTTTCCAGTCAGCTTCTGCTGCCAAAATACATCATATGAATCTCACATTTGCTCCTCACATTTTTAGAGCTTTTTCTCACATTTTTGGACTTTGGATTGTGGGCCTGTATTATGATCATTGCTGTTGTGACTGTCATTTTACTATTCTTTGTGGCATCCAGACAGTTGAATGAGTGGATGGTCCTGAAAGGCATATTCCAGCTCAATGTTAAGCCCACGACAGTGCTATTCCTTGGTAAATCATGCAGCTTCCAAAGGTGGGAGCTCTGTCCCATGAGTAAATACAAGACCTGAATAACCAGTTATTGGGAGATATTTTAGGAGAGAGTCAATGATTAGAGAGATGATTGGAGTTGATGTCTTTTACGGCTGTTGATCTCACTGAGACAGGATGACTCTAAATCATTTCTACTCTTCAGGCCTCATTCTCTGCGTCTGTAAAATGGGGACAAGGAACTGAACTTTGTGATTTCTGAGGGTGCTTTTGGCCTTAATGTTTTCAGGGTCTCTCTGCTTCTCTGTGTCTTCTCTTTGCCCACTGGTTGTCCCCTCCCCTCCATCTCTACATCCTTGTTTGCTGAGTAACTCTTTTCCCACACTGTATCATGGCAATTTCTCCATGATATGCAGCCAGAGATTAGCATGGGCAGCTGGGATGGGGAGGCAGAGGTTTTCCTGTTGATTCCCAAATTGGGAAAAACAGTCATTTGCAGCAATTACTTCTTGACGTCTAAGTGTGTTTTGGCTTGTGCAACAGCCACAGGCTTCCTGGGAGATTGCTAATCCAGGGCACAGCTCCTCTTTCCTGGAATGGTGTTGATAGTTGCAGGGCCTCCCTTTTCCAGTTCTCTTGAGAAATGAGTTATATGATGAAATAGTTTTTCTTTTTAAAAAAATTATTTATTTTTATTTAAGTATAGTTGACGTGCAATATTATATGTTGCAGGTGTACAATATAGTGATTCACAATTTTTAAAGGTTATACTCCATTTATAGTCATTACAAAATATTTGTTGTATTCCCTGTGCTGTACAATATATCCTTGTAGCTCATTTTACACATAGTAGTTTATACCTCTTAATACATCATTCCTAAATTGCCCCTTTCCCCTTTCCTCTCCTCACTGGTAACCACTAGTTTGTTCTCTATATTTGTGAGTCTGTTTCTTTTTTGTTATATTTAATAGTTTGTTGTATTTTTTAGATTCCACATATAAGTGAGCTCAGACAGTATTTGTCTTTTCTCTGCCTGACTTATTTCATACTCTCCAAGTCCATCCATGTTGTTACAGATGGCAAAATTTCATTCTTTTTAATGGCTGAGTAGTATCCCTCCCTCCCTCCCTCCCTCCCTCCCTCCCTCCCTTCCTTCCTTCCTTTCTTTCTTTCTATCTTTCTTTCTTTCTTTCTTTCTTTCTTTCTTTCTTTCTTTCTTTCTTTCTTTCTTTCTTTCTTTCTTTCTTTGTATCTATCTATCTATCTATCTATCTATCTATCTATCTATCTATCTATCTATCTCTTGTCACTTCTTTATCCATTCATCTGTTGATGGACACTTAGATTGTTTCCATATCTTGGCAACTGTAAATAATGCTGCTATGAACATTGGAGTTCATGTATCTTTTTGAATAAGTGCTTTAGTTTTCTTCGGATATATACCCAGGAACAGAATTGCTGGGTCATATGGTTGTCCTATTTTCAGTCTTTTGAGAAACCTCATACTGTTTTCCATGATGGCTGTACCAATTTACATTCCCACAGCGTATGAGAGTTCCCTTTGCTCGACATCCTCACTGACATTTGTCAGTGTTCTTTTTGATGATGGGCATTCTGACAGGTGTGAGGTGATATTTTGGTTGTTGTTTTTTTAACATTTTTTTATTGAGTTATAGTCATTTTACAATTTGTGTCAAATTCCAGTGTAGAGCACAATTTTTCAGTTATACATGAATATACATACATTCATTGTCACATTTTTTTTTGTTGTTGTTGTGAGCTGCCACAGGATCTGGTATATATTTCCCTGTGCTATACAGTATAATCTTGTTTATCTATTCTGCCTATGCCTGTCAATTATCTATAAATTTTGAAATCCCGGTCTGTCCCTTCACACCCCCTGCCCTCTTGGCAACCACAAGTTTGTATTCTATGTCTATGAGTCTGTTTCTGTTTTATATTTATGTTCTTTTTTTTTTTTAATATTCCACATGAGTGATCTCCTATGGTATTTTTCTTTCTCTCTCTGGCTTACTTCACTTAGAATGACATTCTCCAGGGACATCCATGTTGCTGCAAATGGTGTTATGTTGTCATTGTTTATGGCTGAATAGTATTTGGTTGTATAAATATACCACATCTTCTTTATCCAGTCATCTGTTGATGGACATTTAGGCTGTTTCCATGTCTTGGCTATTGTAAATAGTGCTGCTATGAACATTGGGGTGCAGGTGTCTTTTTGAAGTAGGGCTCCTTCTGGATATATGCCCAGGAGCGGGATTCCTGGGTCATACGGTAAGTCTATTCCTAGTCTTTTGAGGAATCTCCATACTGTTTTCCATAGTGGCTGCACCAAACTGCATTCCCACCAGCAGTGTAGGAGGGTTCCCTTTTCTCCACAGCCTCTCCAGCATTTGTTATTCGTGGACTTTTGAATGATGGCCGTTCTGACTGGTGTGAGGTGATACCTCATCATAGTTTTGATTTGCATTTCTCTGATAATTAGTGATATTGAGCTTTTCATGTGCCTGTTGATCATTTGTATTTTTTACTTGGACAATTGTTTGTTTAGGTCTTCTGCCCATTTTTGGATTGGGTCGTTTGTTTTTTTCTTACTAAGTCGTATGAGCTGCTTATATATTCTGGAGATCAAGCCTTTGTTGGTTTCATCGTTTGCAAAAATTTTCTCCCATTCTGTAGGCTGTCGTTTTGTTTTACTTATGGTTTCCTTTGCTGTTCAGAAGCTTGTAAGTTTAATTAGGTCCCATTTGTTTATTCTTGCTTTTATTTCTATTGCTTGAGTGGACTGCCCTAGGAGAAGATTTTTGAGATGTATGTGAGATAATGTTTTGCCTATATTTTCTTCTAGGGGGTTTATTGTGTCTTGTCTTATGTTTAAGTCTTTGATTCACTTTGAGTTGTTTTTTGTGTATGGTGTAAGGGAGTGTTCTAGCTTCATTGCTTTACGTGCTGCTGTCCAGTTTTCCCAACACCATTTGCTGAAGAGACTGTCTTTATTCCACTGTATATTCTCGCCTCCTTTGTCGACGATTAGTTGACCAAAAGTTTGTGGGTTCATTTCTGGGCTCTCTATTCTGTTCCATTGGTCTATATGTCTGTTTTTGTACCAATACCATGCTGTCTTGATGGCTGTAGCTCTATAGTATTGTCTGAAGTCTGGGAGAGTTATTCTTCCAGACTCTTTCTTTTTCTTCAGAATGCTTTGGCAATTCTAGGTCTTTCGTGGTTCCATATAAATTTTATTATGATTTATTCTAGTTCTGTGAAATATGTCCTGGGTAATTCGATAGGGATTGCATTAAATCTGTAGATTGCCTTGGGCAGTGTGACCATTTTAACAATATGGATTCTTCCAATCCAGGAGCATGGGATGTCTTTCCATTTTTTTAAGTCTTCAAAAGCTTCCCACTAAAATCTGGGACAAGGCAAGGATGCCCATTATCACCACTCCTATTCAACATAGTCTTGAAAGTCCTAGCAACAACAATCAGGCAAGAGAGAGAAATAAAAGGGATCCAGACTGGAAAAGAAGAGGTAAAAGTGTCACTATATGCTGATGACATGATACTATATGTAGAAAACCCTAAAAGGTCCACACAAAAACTACTAGAACTATTTGAAGAATTCAGCAAGGTAGCAGGTTACAAGATTATTGTTCAAAAATCAGTTGCATTTATTTACACTAACGATGAATCAACAAAAACAGAAAGTAAAGAAACAATCCCCTTTAAAATAGCACCCAAAGTAATAAAATACCTAGGAATAAACCTAACCAAGGAGGTGAAAGACTTATACATGGAAAACTATAAACCATTGATGAAGGAAATCATTGTGGTTTTGATTTGCATTTCCCTGATTATTATCTATGCTGAGCATCTTTTCATGTGCCTCTTGGGCATTTGCATGTCCTCTTTGGAGAAATGTTTAATCAGATCTTCCACCCATTTTTCAATTGGATTCTTCGTTTTTTTGATGTTGAATTGTATGAGCTGTTTGTATATTTTGGATATTAACCCCTTATTGGTTATATCATATGCAAGTGTTTTCTCCCACTCAGTAGGTTGTCTTTTAGTTTTGTCCATGGTTTTTTTTTGCTGTGCAAAAGGTTTTAGGTTTTATTAGGTCTCATTTGTTTAATTTTTATTTTATTTCCACTTTTATTTCCTTTACTTAGGAGACAGATCTAAAAAATACTGCTATAATTTATGTAAAAGAGGTGTTCTGCTTATGTTTTCCTCTAAGAATTTAATGGTTTCTGGTTATACAGCCTAACATTTAGATGTTTATGCCCTTTAGATTTATCAAAATTCTGAAGCAGGTTAGAGTCCAAGAGAAACTCTTGTACATGTTCAACAGGAGGTATATACAGGATCTTTGTCATAGCAGTCATCATGGTAGCACAAAGGTGGAAGCACACCAGATCCTGTCACCAGGAAAGGTGGTGAGAAAAGCATGGTAAAACCACCCAGTGGGGCATTGTACAGTCATCCAAGTGAAACAATAACATACCATGCCTTGATACAGATGAATCTTAGCAAAATGATAGAAAGTGAAAAAGTAAATTCCCAAAGGTTGTATACAGCAAGGTTATATAAAATGAAAAATAATGCATGTGCGTGTGCACACACACAGACACAAATACATACAGATACAACTAATTATAAAGGAGAGTAAAGCAATGATGAACACTGGACTCAGGATGATGGATACCCTGAGCTGGAGCAGTTAATGGGTGGCTGCAAGAGGTTTCATATAGTGTCATATGATATCCCTCAAGGTCCTGGCTTTCATTTTACTTTTACATCATGGGTTAATTGGTATTTACATGTTATAGCTAACTAATTGACTGACTAAATAAAATGCAGTCCAAGCATAGACCATGATGACAGTGTGACATGATCCAGGGATTATGATGATTCCAGTTTTGTCTTTCTGCAGTCCACTGTTTGGCGGGGTCCAGGAAAACTCAGAGAGGAGGGAGTGGTTTGGTCTGGCCTTTGGAGTGGCTTTCAAGGAGGGAGATGGAGGGGGGAGAATGGTGAGGGGTGGTGGTAATGGTAGGGTGGGGATATACAAAGTAAATAACAACCAGAACTGCATGCCTGCTGACCCATCAGTGTAGCCTCTGGTAGTAAATAGTATTGCTGTCCAGGTGTTTACCAAGTGCAGATCATCCAGGAAGACAAGGAGGGGCTTGAGGTTCGGGTGGTGAAGAGGTAGAACAGGAATAAATGTTTCAGCATCACCATCTTTATTCCAGCTTGCATCAGGACCCTTCTATACATCATCTTCCTTGATTCTCACACAACCTGGGCAGGTAGGCACTATGACTCCAATTTTTAAGAGTAGGAAAAAGACTATGGAGGGGTGATGCAACTTTCTCAGAATTACCCGAAAAAGAGAGTAGAGCTGGAGCTGAAGTTGATTGAGCCAGATGCCCAAATTCCTAGCCTGTGCTCTATGCCCTCTACCATCCTGTCAGGCTGACAAGTGTAGAGGGTGTGGCCAGTGGAGGTCAGGGTGAGAGCCAAGGCATAAAGTGGGAGCCTTTAGACACATGTGAGGACTGTGTGGAGGAGGAGCAGGAATGAGGCTGCAGAAGTGGGCTGGGCAGCTCCTTAGGCTGGGTGGGTGTCTGTGGCCAGGGACATTCTATTTAGAGTCTGTAAACCTCCACCCTTCCTACCCAAGAAAGTCCACAGTGGCCACACCCTTGTCATGGGCTTTCTGGGGAATGTTTCTGGACCTGGACAGAGCTCAGGCAGGGAAGGAGGGCAAGGCACTGCCCTGGAACCAGGGCCAGAGATGACTTTGGAATTTAGAAGGGAGAGGTTGAGCACAAGGTTTTGGCCTTTGGGGCTGGAGATGAATAATGTCTGGTTAGGGGAGGAGCTCCACTTTAGGAATGAAAAGGAAGTGATTACAAAAAGAATCAGAAACAGAAGATGTGGCTGAACAAGTAAATGGTTTTAGTCCCAGTTCTGGTGAGAGAGAAGTGCAAGGACTGGTTTCATGGGATTCATCAAACACATCTGAGTGGTATATTGATGGAGGCAATGTATGTAGGGGGAGAGACAGAGCGAAGACTGGGAGAGAGGAGAAAAATATGTACAGAAACAGAGAGACAGACTGAGGTGGAGGCAGAAATACACAAAGGTAAAACAAAAACACAAAGACACATAGACACAGAGATAACCTGGAGATCCAGATGCACACAGAAACCAGAGCAGTGAGAGGGAGAATCAGAAAGGAAGAGCAATAGGAACAGAGACAAGAGAGAAAGGGGTACAGTGACACAAACACCTAATGGATAGCTGTTTAATGGAGAAAAAAATGTATGAACTTCCTGAGAAGGACTATATCTGGCCTTTTGGGCCTCCCTGGGAGGATGGGTTCTTTGGCTTAGCTGAAGTGTTGGACAGTCCTAAATCTGTGCTTTCCTCACTGACAGGTGGAAATCCCGGGGTTAAAAGCCACCTACAATACAGACTTTCCCTGTAATCACAGCATCTCAACCCCAGAAGAGGCTTTAGTGACATCTCCCATTCTCCCATCTCAAACCTCTGCTCTGTGGTGAACTCCAAAGACCAGTCACTTAGTACTAATTCTCAGAACATTCTTCCTTAGGCTGAGCTACCTCCTTTTGACTCCCAGGTTGGGAGCATCACATCAACAAATCTGGTGCTGTTTTTCCACTTGGCTTTTCAGGTTGATGACAATGACTCTGGTCCCATATAGTCTCTTTTCCCCAGGACCATCATCTGTAGTTCCATTGCTGGTTTTATCAGCCAGACAGGCTAAGTTATGATACAGTAACAAACAATCCCAATATCTCAGGGGCTCTCGGGAACAAAGGTTTCTTTCTTGTATTAAACAATATTCTGTTAAAGAAAAATTATCCATGATGCTTGTTACAAAATGGTAAGATAGACTTTATTTGAGAAGGGGTATTGTGATGAGTGTGGAGACCACCACAATAGGGCCTTGCAGAGATTGGACTCAGCTCCAAATACAGCATGAGCAAGTGGACATTCATAGCTAAGGAGAAGGATCGGGGATCAGTGGATGGAAAATCGCTAAGAGGAAATACCCAGAGTAAGGGGGAGTCCAGCTAACAGGATCTAACAGGATTCTTACTGAAGGTGGTCCAGGGTGATCATACATCACCTGGGGGGTGCTGGAGGATGAAAACCTGATCAAATATAGAAAGTGATCAGATACGGAGGATGGAGGATCCTGGCTCAACTGATTTGCAAGTGTTCTTGCTAAAACCGGCTAATGCAAAGATGAACAAACACTGACACTCAAAAGTATGAGTCTGCTTGAGAAGAGAGTTCAGAATAGAGTTGGCCAAGGAGAGAATCTCTGTCACCTGCTCACACTGTTTTTGTTCACTGTGGGTCAGAACAACTGCTCCAACTCATATTCAATCCAGGAGCCAGGCGGATCAAGTGGGCTCTATCTAAAGGAGGGTGGGGTCATCCTCCAAGGAAGCAGCGCTGGGCGGGGAGAACCAACAGAGCATGCGCTTTGTGGTCTACGCCGTGACGCAGCACGCGGACGCCGTCCAGACCGTCTCCGCCAGTCCCCATGCCCTGCGCTGCCTCTCTCCGCGCGTTGACCGCCAGCCGGGGGTGTGGTGGAGCCCGTCTACCTCGTGGAGACCAGCTGCCCGCAAGTGCTTGGTGGCATCTACCGGGTCCTGAACAGGAAGGGGCCACATCCCAGGGGACTCCCAGGTGGCCCTTTGGCTTCGCCACTGACTGAGGGCCCCCACGGGCGGCCAGGCCTTCCCCCGTTGCCTCTCTGACCACTGGCCCGCCCTGCCCGCAGACCCCCTGGACTGAGGAGGGTAGGCCGCCTCCCGCAGCGCCGCGTCCGCCCGCACAAGCCCTCACCTTCTCCTCATGACACCTCGCTAGACTGTCCAGACTCGCGGATGCTCTTTCCAGGTGTGTTTTCGGGATTTCAGAGGCAACAGAAATGCCCTCGCAGCAGGTACTTACTTGACCTGTGGAGGTGGAGGAAGGGATGGGACATCCAATCCTTTTTGTGTTTCATTCCTGCAGAGGAAAACTCAAATCTCCGCCATACCTTTCCCCCACCCCAATTAAAAAAATGCATTAAGGGTTTAAAACAACACGATACAACACAAAAATAAAACCGGTTGTATTGGTTGAAGAAAAAGAGAACATGAGGCTCCCTACCCTGGTCCTCAAAGCTTCTACCGGAAATGACGCAGATCACCTTTCACCGCGCTGCGTCAGCCAGAGCCTTCTGTCAGTGCAGCGGGGAGGAAAATTCTGCACTCAGGAAGGGGCAGCGAATATTTGTGAACAGCAATGCCGTTTACCACACAGTAGCTTCTCCCACACTACAGTTTAAAGCTCTCCAAGCTAGTCCCTTGTTTAGGGTGCTCCCGAGTTTATAAATGTTCCTCTTGATATTTGGGAGCCAGTATTGGACAAGGGTCCAGTGTTACAGGGAGGTGATGCCCCTAGGGCACTAGGTGATCTTACCTATGAATGGTCTTCTTTCATCTTACAGTTACACCATATAGAATATGTGTCCCCCAAGTTTACTGTGACAGGAGAGAGAGAGAGGAAGAACACTTTTTTTTTAACCATTAAAAGAAAAAAAGTATAGTCAGTTTACAATGTTGTGTCAATTTCTGGTGTACAGCATAATGTTTCAGCCATACATATACGTTTTCATTTTCATATTCTTTTTCATTATAAATTACTACAAGATACTGATATAGTTCCCTGTGCTATACAGTATAAACTTGTTGTTTTATCTATTTTATATGTAGTAGTTAATAGCTGCAAATTTCGAATTCCCAATTTCTCCCTTCCCAGCTGTTTTCCCCCTGGTAGCCATGAGTTTGTTTTCTATGTCTGTGAGTCTGTTTCCATTTTGTAGTAAGTTCATTTGTGTCTTTTTTTTTTTAAGATTACACATATAAGTGATATCATCTGGTATTTTTCTTTCTCCTCCTGGCTTACTTCACTTAGAATGCCAATCTCCAGGTCCATCTGTGTTGCTGTAAATGGCATTATTTTATTCTTTTTTATGGATGAGTAGTATTTCATTGTGTGTGTGTGTGGGGGGGTCTTCTTTGTTCATCTGTTGATGTACATTTAGGTTGCTTCCATGTCTTGGCTGTTGTAAATACTGCTGCTATGAACATTGTGGTGCATGTATCTTTTCAGATTAGAGTTTCCTCCAGATACATGCTCAGCAGTGGGATTGCTGGACCATATGGTAAGTCTATTTTTAGTTTTTTAAGGAACCTCCATACTGTTTTCCATGATGGCTGCTCCAAACTACATTCCCACCAACAGCATAGGAGGGTTCCCTTTTCTCCACACCCTCTCCAGCATTTGTCATTTGTGGACTTTTTAATGATGGCCATTTCTGACTGATGTGAGGTGATATCTCATTGTAGTTTTGATTTGCATTTCTCTGATAATTAGTGATATTGAGCATTTTTTCATATGCCTATTGCCCATTTGTATGTCTTCATTGGGGAATTGATTGTTTAGGTCTTCTGCCTATTTTTGGATTCGGTTGTTTGTTTGTTTGTTTGTTATTAAGTTGTATGAGCTATTTGTATATTCTGGAGATAAAGCCCTTGTCAGTCGCATTGTTTGCAAATGTTTTCTCCCAGTTCACAGGTTGTCTTTTTGTTTTGTTTATAGTTTCCCTTGCTGTGCAGAAGCTTATATGTTTAATTAGGTCCCATTTGTTTATTTTTGCTTTTGTTTCTATTACCTGGGTTGACTGCCCTAGAAGAGCATTGCTAAGATTTATGTCAGAGAATGTTTTGCCTATGGTTTCTTCTAGGAAGTTTATAGTGTCTTGTCTTATGTTTAAGTCTTTAAGCCATTTTGAGTTTATTTTTGTGTATGATGTGAGAGAGTGTTCTAAATTCACTGATTTACATGGGGCTGTCTAGCTTTCCCAACACCACTTGCTGAAGAGACTGTCTTTTCTTCATTGTATATTCTCATCTCCTTTGTCAAAGACTAATTGACCGTAAGTGTGTGGGTTTATTTCTGGGCTCTTTATTCTGTTCTATTGATCCTTATGTCTGTTTTTGTGCTGATACCATGCTGTTTTGATTACTGTAGCTCTGTAGTGTTGTCTAAAGTCTGGTAGGTTTATCCTTCCCACTTTTTTCTTTTTCTTCAGTATTGCTTTGGCAAGTCTGGGTTTTTTGTGATTCTATATAAATTTTAGGATTGTTTGTTTTAGTTCTGTGAAAAATGTCCTGGGTAATTTGATAGGATCACATTAAATCTGTAGATTGCTTTGGTTAGTATGGTCACTTTAACAATATTAATTCTTTCAATCCAAGAGCATGGAATATCTTTCCATTTCTTTAAATCACCTTTAATTTCCTTAATCAGTGTTTTATAATTCTCTATGTATAAGTCTCTCACCTTCTTGGCCAGGTTTATTCCTAAATATTTTATTTTTTTGGATGTGATTTTAAAAGGGGTTGTTTCTTTACTTTCCTTTTCTGATATTTCATTATTAGCATAAAGAAATGCAACTGATTTCTGTATATTAATCTTGTATCCTGCTGCCTTCCTGAATTAGTTTATCAGACCTAGTAGTTTTTGTGTGGCACCTTTGGGATTTTCTATATATGGTATCATGTAATTCACATATAGTGACAGTTTTACCTCTTCTCTTTCAGTTTGGATCCCTTTTATTTCTTTTTATTGTCCGATTTCTATGGCTAGGATTTTCAATACTATGTTGAACAGAGGTGGTGAGAGTGGGCATCTTTGTCTTGTTCCATGTTTTAGTGGGAAGGCTTTAAACTTTTCACCATTGAGTATTATGTTGGCTGTGGTTTGTCATAAATAGCTTTTATTATGTTGAGATATGTTCCCTCCATACCCACTTTGGTAAGAGTTTTTATCATAAATGGATGTTGAATTTTATCAAATGCTTTTTCTGCATCTATTGAGGTGATCATGTGATTTTTGTCCTTTTTTTGTTGTTTTTGATGTGGTGTATCACATTGATTTGCATACGTTGAACCACCCTTGTGTCCCTGGGATGAATCCAACTTGATTGTAGTGTACAATCTTTTTTATGTACTGTTGAATTCTGTTTGCTAATATTTTGTTGATAATTTTTGCATCTATATTCATTAGTGAAATTGGCCTGTAATTTTGGAAGCACAGCTTTAATTTGATCTCTCTACCTAGGTTTTACTAGGCTTTATTATTCAATGCTTTTAAAAAATCTCATCTGTTGTTGCTTGGGGTCTAGAAGCAATTGACTCTTCTGTAGCTCCAAGATGGAAAAGGGCATCCTATCTTCATTGGACTTTGAATGAATGAAAAATAAACCTTTATTGTTTTAATCCACTGAAATTTTAGTATTTACCTGTTTTGACAGCTACTGTTAATTATTTTAATGCACAAATTGATGTAAGAAGTGGAGTGCTGCATTACAAAAACATAAAAGATATGTTATCTTAGTGATTGGGGACAGGTAATGGGAAACTGAACTGGAGACTGGAAATACGGAGGTAAGAGCGTTTAGTGGCAAGGTGTTTGTAAATTGTTGCCTGTGATGACTTGAAAATGCAGATCCTGTGCTTACTGAACTTGTCATTCTAGGGAAGAGGGAGAAAAATAGAATGATGGTAGCTTGGCTGCGTTTGGCAAGGTATTACAAGTATGAGATGAGCCCAGGAAATTATTAGGTTTATTGCAAGCAGAAATTAAGAATAGAGAGTCCAGAAATGTGAGACCTTGAAGTTGGAATAGTATACTGCTTTAGAAACCACACAATAAAGAGATGAGGTTCAGTAAGAATTTAAGTGGCAAAGGCCCAGCAAAACCTGTCAGTTGGAAAAATGACTCAGGGCATAGATCAAATAAAAAGAGCAGACTTCCCATTGATTTTTCTGTATAGTCTTAAGGTAGCTGCCATTAATTTAAGAAAGAGAGAAGCAAGGGAGTAAGAAAGCAAGGAAAAGGACAGTTTTGAGAACTGTATCTTAAAAGGAACTTTGGCTGTGGTCAGTGGAAATAGGTCAGAAATCTGTTGTATTACTGAGTGAAATGCAATGCCAAAGAAACCATGATTCTGGTCTAGAAAATCTTTGAAGCTTGAAACAACCCTTGGGATGCCAACCTTCCATGAACAGCAAGTAGACTAAGAAAAATACATAGCATCCAAGGAGGGCATAATCCCTAATACTCACTTCATAAGTGTCCAAGGAAGGTTATGGCTCCCCAGAAGTGGACCCCGGTGTCTTGAGAATGATGGACAGGCATTCGCTGCTCTGTGAGGACATTTATTACTCCTCACCCAGAGCAGGATCCTTCCTAAAGTCGGTCCAGCAGGGTGGTAGAACTGCTCCAGATCTATGACTCTTGTATGTTTCCCATTCTTCCCAAGCAGGCCTGTTGATTGTGGCTATCCTGCTCCTCTTCCTTCATTTTATTTTGGATGTGTGGTATGTGTGTTGGGGGATAGGGATAGCTGGAATAGAGGGATATATAATTTGTCTTTTTATCATATGTGTAGTTATGTAAGGTAGTGTTTCTCAACTGGGCAACATTTGGCAATACCTGGAGGCAGTTTTGATTGTCACAGCTGTGGGAAGGGAGCTATTGACATTTAGTGAATGGAGGCCAGGGATGCTGCTAAACATCCTACAGTGCACAGGACAGCCCCCTCCCCCAACAAGGAATTGTCCAGTCTAAATGTTAGTGTTAGGTCTAGGGAATAAACCCTGGTCTAGGGAGTAAAAGTCGTAGAATTCTGACCTAATAGCAAGATTGTGGGACATCACCTGCAAATCAGAAAGCCTGAAGTGAAGTTGGTGCTCATTCTTTCATTCAACACTTAACTGAGTGCCTGCAGAGTGGAGGGGTTGGAAGGGGTGGTTGAGGGGTGGGTTGTCAGGTATTAATGCTAGTTGCCGAAATAGACAACCTCCCAAAATCTCAATATCTTAAACAATAAAAGTTTATTTTTTACTTCATGTTAAGGAAAATCTGTTTTCCTCCTGAATAACTTTATGGGCATTGTGAGCCTGGTAAAGGATTGATTTTCCTCATTGGCTTAACTACTAAGAAGCTCATTATAACAACTGTTCCTTGCTGTTTACTGATGTTTCCTGGCTTATCTTCCTATTTGACTCTTATTTCCCCATGACTTTGATTTTTTTCTACCTTACCTACCCCTTCCCCCAATATTGCATGTATTTTTGTTTGTTGTCTCAAAATACCAAAATACCCTTGAGATTGAAGTGAGCTATAGAGTAAATGAATCAATCAAAAACATTCTTGCTGGAAGATGGCTGCTATTAAAGGGAAGTTGGGGAAATAGTAAGTATCCCTTTCCTTCTTTAAAAAAGAAAGTAGAGCTTTGAGTCCTGGCTTGAAAATTTACAGAACTGAAACTGTTGCTTAGGCTTGGGATCTGCAAATAGTTTTTCTTTTTCATTCTGCAGTTTACGTACCCCTTTTAAGTTGCTATTTTAACAATCCAGAGTCTCATTTGCTTTAGCTGTCAGAGGAAGGAGATAAGAAAACCTTTTCTCCAAGGTCTTTTGGGGAATCACTTAATGCAAATATCTTTGTCTCAGAAGGAAACTGTCCCGAGGTTAAGTCTCTGCCCACTCCTGAGAAAGCAGCATTCAGAGTTGGTGTTTTTCCTTTTGCTTTTCTGTTTCCAAATATGAAAAAGTCAGGGAGTCAGGAGACCAGTCACAACCTTGCTGTTTCTGATCTCGGGAAAAACGAGTGGGCTGAGAACCCACCCACATCCATGGGTCTCGTCTGTGTACCAAAAGAGTGGGGCAACCCAGTGAAATGTGCTTTCTGATAATTTTGGTTGAGTGGAATTTTTGTGACACCCAAACCATGTATTCAAAAGAAGCTAGCTCTGCTCCTTATAAACATAGGAAATGCTGGGTTTGGAGGCTCAGGGAGGGATCTCTCACTGGTGACAGTTTTGAGAGGGTCAGCGTGAATCTGGGAGCCCCACTGCCTGGCTTCCAGTCCTTGCTGCATCCCTAACTTGGGCAAATGGTGTTGCCTTCTTAGGCTTCAGTGTTTTCATCACCCACAATAGGATGACAGCAACAGAACCACGTGTCATGAAGCGTAAATGCCATATTGCTCATAAAATGCTGGGCGCATTCTGCAACCCACATTCCTGATTGCATCACTTAATTGGACAGGACACTGCTGGATTGGGGTGTGAACACCAGAAGGACTCACTGAGCTAGGATGCCCTTATCCCGGGCCCCCTGGACTATCCTTTCTCCTCTTCAAAGACGTCAGATAAGAATAGCTCCAGCCACTCTCCCCAAATGAGGTGAGAAGAAAGGTATAGAAACATCATCATGCAAAGCTTCCAGATGTCCAGCTCTTAAAATCTGTAGGGTCCTGTTCCTCTTTATCCAATTCTTCCTTGGGACATGAGTCCCTTTCCCTTTCTGATTTCCATTTTCTCTTCCGTGAAATGAATGGATTAGGTTAGATCATCTCTAACCTAATGTACTTCATCTCACCCCAGTTTAGATATTTTGTATTAAATTAAAGCAGGATTTCCCAACCTTGGCATCGTTGACATTATAGGGCAGATAGTTCTTTGTTGTTCTGTTTATTTTAGGATGTTTAGCAGCAGCCCTGGTCTCCACCCACAAGTGCCAGTAGCACCTCTCTCCCAAGTTGTGACAACCCAAAATGCTACCAGACATTGTAAAATGTCATGGGGTTGGGGGAACAAAATTGCCCCGGTTTTGAACCATTGACTTAAGAGTACTTAAACGTAATAATGCTTATCACCTTTATTGAGTACTTCTTTATGCCAACCACAATGCTGAGATTTCCATGCCAGAATCTTATTTAGTCCTCACAATACCCTTGTGAAGTAGGTATTAATAGCTTCTGCTTTGCAAATGAGGGTGTTGAGCTAATAAATGATGAAGCTGGGATTTGAACCCACGTTTTCCCAACATCAGAGCCAGTAATGCATGACCACTTTAAAAGTTTAGAAATAGAAGTGTAGTCTTTTGAAAAGTAAGGCAATACGGTTTATGTAGTAAGAACACGGAATTTGGAAACAGACAGACCTTATTTAGAATATTAATTCCAAGCTCATGAGCTGATAACCATTTCCTCACTGAGCTGCATTTCTTCCATTGTTAAATTAAGAGTAATATCAGCCTTGCAGGTTGTTGAAGGATAAAATATGGCAGAGACATCTGGCATGCCAGGCCATTCTCCAGCTAAATGATATACTCACCAACAATGAGCAGTTGCTTTCATTCCTTCCCTGCAGCCCTGGTGTGGTGTCAGAGGTGGATGAAAACCTCATGCCGTGGTGTATCACCTTATTCCTGGTCCCACCCTCTCTTGCATGTCTAGACCTTTCTTCTGAGCTCCAAACCAGCATGGACAGTGGTCTTCATATTCAGTACAACCAGAACTGAAATAGTCATGCTACCCCTAATTTACTTCTCCATGTGTCCCATTTCTCAGTGACCCTAGTCACCTAAGCCAGGACTCTGGGAGTTGTTCTTGACCTCTCCCAACTCCTCACTCCCCATAGCCAAGCAGTAAGTGGACACTGTTCACTGTCCTTGCTGAGACCTGCCTGCATTTATCTGCATCTCGTCCTCTCTGCCTTTCTCCCAGCCAGGTCACCACACCTCACACCTGGGTGCTGAAAGTGCCTTCAAGGCAGTCTCACTCCCTTTACACTTCCCCTCACAATCCACCCCGAAAGTGCTGCTAGATTAATCTTTCTCTGCTGTGCGTCTGACCAAGTGACCAGCCTCCTTATTCTCAGGATAAAGCCCAGTTCCTTACCTGGCATTGGAGCTCATCTCATTCTGCCTCCATCTTCTCTTCATCTTCATCTCTGGCCTCTCTCCCTTTCTTTTTCTGTTTCAGCCTTACAGAAGCACTCACAATTTATTGAAGGTGCCATGCCCTCCCTTCTCTTCAGCCATCCGAGTATGTTCATGTCTAGAAGAGAACACTTCTCTGCTACCTCTGCTCTGGCCTGGACAACTCCATCCAGCCTCAGCTTAGAGCTCATGTTCCCTTGGGAGCCTTCTCTAATCCTGAACTCTGCTCAAGCATCTCCTTGGGCTTCCCCACTAAGGCAGCAACTATGCTGTGCTGTCGCCCTCTGTAGACAGGTTTGTCTCCCCTACTAGACTGTGATTTTTCTGGGTGGCCAGTGTGCCTTTTTCAGTAATCCCCAGTGTCCAGCTCAGGCTTTGTTATAGTAAGTGTTTGTAGCATAAATGAATGATAACTCAGTGTTGCATAAGTTAAAGAGTGGCTGTCAGAAGGAGGGAGGAAACTGAGGCAGTGAGTTAATTGAACCTGGAAAATAGAAACTGGTCCTGAAACTAGCTCAGAGACCCCTCTTTTCATCTTGATGTCTCCGGGAATTCAACAGGAAGATTATCCTATTCTGGAAAAATGTCACTTAAGGTTAACTGTATCTCTGACGTTAAGATAGATAAGAAACCATCTGCATACCTGACAAGGAGCTTATGTTCTTTTTTGTGGAATAAATGTCAGATGGAGAGGAACAAAGAACCAGGAGCTGTATGACCAAGGATTCACCTTTAGCTTAGCTGCTGGGGAATTTATGGATGAGTCTTTCTGATGATGTAACTTGAAAAACTAGGTGAGTTTTGGTATGCTTTAGGGCAGGATTTCTCAATATTATTGTCATTTTGTGCCAGATAATTCTTTGTTGTGGGGGCTACCCTGTGCATTGTAGGATATTTTGCAGCATCCCTGGCTTCTACTCACTAGAAGGCAGTAGTCCTTTGTGGCATTGTAACAACCAAAAATGTCTCCAGACATTGCCAGATGTCCCTTGTGGAGACAAAATTGGCCCTGGTTGAGAACGCCAGCCCCAGAGGACTCAGAATTGGAATCCATCTGATGGAGCCACGGGAGCAGTGGATGAGAGTTGGGTTTAAAGTTCATGCCAACTTTGCCATTTATAGAGGTTGTTTTTTGTAAGTTCCATATGAATTCAGGATTGGGATGTTTGACTTGGGGAATCAGCTTCACTTCTGTGGATTACAGCCTCCTCGTCTGAAGTGGTAGAATAATGCAAGTCCAGAATGTTTGGATCCTTCCAAGTTCAGTTTTGGTCTTAGGAGTGGTTAGGGAGGTGGAGTGAGCTCAGAACTGGGGATGAGGATCAGTGGCCTGGCAGCTACAGTCAGCCGATGAGGATCAGGTCTCTGCTTGCTTAGGATGGCCTGTCTCCACAGGCCAGCTCAGCTCTCTCCAGGGAGCTTCCCCAGATGCCACAGGAAGGACTGTCTCATTCAGTCACTTCCTGCCTGTGCTCCCTTCCCAGCAGCTAAGACTGTCAGAGCTGGAAAGTGCTTAGAAACGTGTGGTCTGGGCCCTTTATTAGAGAGAGGGAAACAGACTCAGAAGAGGGAAGAGACTTAGCTGAGGTCACACAGTGGGTTAGAGTAAGACCTCTTATTGATCAAGTTTGTTCGTTCGTTTGTTTGTTTCTTCCTTTCTTTCTTAAACTACTTTGTTGAGTTATGATTGACATGTAAAAAGGTGTACATATTTAATGTATATAGCTCAGTGGGTTTGGGGATAAAGTGTACACCTGTGAAACCATCACCACCATCAAGGCCGTAGGCACATCTATCACCTCCCAAAGTTTCCTCCTGCCCCTTTTCTTTTTATTATTAATTTTTTTTTTGTGGTGGAAGTATTTATTTCATTGAAACATACATGCCTTTGGTTTCACACTTCCTATATCCTAATTTCTGCTTGGTGATAGCCATCTAATGTAAACATAGGTCCATAACACTTCAGCAAGAAATAATGTATTTTCTTTACCTCCAAGAGAAACATTTGGCTTTTAATTGAGCTTTATCCCAATGAAATGAAACTAATAGTAGGAATTTGAGGCACTGGGCTAGATTTAGAAAGACTTTTGGAACAGTTAGAGCCTTTTGGGAAATTCCCCTTCTTTGGAGGTCATTCTAGTCTACTGTTGTATATAGAGTTGCACACTGGGGTTGTTTCCCATCATGTGATTTAGAGGAAAGAACCTGGACATAGGTGCGAATTCCAGCTCCACCTCTTTATAGCTATGTGAATTTACCATGAGGATAACACCATTTTTGAATGGTACATGTAGGCTGCTTATGTTACGTATATTATCTTATTAATTCTTACGACAGCTGTGAGAAGAATGGTTCACAGTTTATGGGTGACAGGACTGAGTCTTGGAGATTTCAAGATACAAAGTTACATTGACTAACAAAGTTAGAAGTCGTGGAGTGAGGAATTTAACCTAAGGCAATCAGGTTCCAGATTATAAATGACCAAACAGATTTAAAAAATGATTAGCAATAACCACTTGCTGGAACTTCAGTTTCTTAATATGCTAAATTGGGATGGTAATACCTCCTCAGAAGTGTTGCTGGGAGGATTGAATGAAATAATACTTGGTAGTGCCTGGTGACAAGGAGTGTTTGACAGATGAGTAGTCTTCTCTTTAGCTCATGTCACTTTTTTTTTTTAAATAGACTTTATTCTTTTAGAGCAGTTTCAGGTTCACAACAGAACTGAGTAGAAAACACGGAGTTCGCACATAGCCCTCCCTACCCGCACGTATATACTCCCCTACCGTCAACACCCCTCATCAGTGTGGCATAGTTGGTACAATCGATGAACCAACATGGGCACATTATTATCAACCAAAGTCCATAGTTTACATTAGGGTTCACTCTTGATGTTGTACATTCTGTGAGTTTTGACAAATGCATAATGACATGTAGCCCCCACTATAGTATCATACAGAATAATTTCATTGCCCTAAAAATCCCTTGTGTTCCATCTATTCATTCCTCCTTCCCTCTCCCCAAACTCCTGGAAACCATGATCTTTTTTATTGTTTTTGTAGCTGTGCCTTTTCCAGAATGTCATTTGGTTGGAATCATACAGTTTGTAGCCTTTTCAAATTGGTTTCTTTCATCTACTAATATGTCCTTTAAGTTTCTTCCATGTCTTTCATGGCTTAATAGATCTTTTTTTTTACTGCACATACATTTTTTAATTTACATATGTGTACTGTTCATTGTTTCTAAGAATTTTTAGAGCTTTAGCTTTTTAAACTTACATAGTTATCAAAGGAATAAAGCCAACCACAAAATAAGAATTAATTCAAAAAGATACATACGCCTTGCTATTAACAGCAACATTATAATTGGCAAGATACAGAAGCATCCTAAGTGCATATCAGTAGTTGAATAGATAATGAGCATGCAGCATATATATGTGTGTGTGTTTGTGTGTGTGTGTGTGTGTGTGTGTGTGTGTGTGTAATGGAATACAACTCACCCATAAAAAGGAGGATATTTTGCTATTTGTGGCCCTTCGTTTACTTTTTTTTTTTACTTCAAAACCCAGAATTTTATAACTGGCAGAGACATTTCCATTACATCAAAAACAACAAAATACCTAGAAATAAACTTAACTAAGGAGGTTACCTATACTCCAAAAACTGAAATGACACAAAGAAATGGAAAAATTTCTTGTGCTTTTGGATTGGAATAATCAAGACTATCAAAATGGCCACACTACCCAAAGCAATCCACAGATCCAATGCAACTCCCATCAAAATACTCAAGACATTTCTCACAGAACTAGAACAAACAATTCTAAAATTTATAAGAAACAACGAAAGACCCCAAACAGCCAAAGCAGTCTTTTGTAGGTGTCTCTTTTTTTTTCTCTCTCTTCTTTTTGTTCTTTTTTCTTATGATTTGACGACTAGAAAGGTTCCTTTAACATTTGTTTGTTGTAAAGCTGGTTTGGTGGTGCTGAAATCTTTTAGCTTTTGTTTATCTATGAAGCTTTTGATTTTTCCATCAAGTCTGAAGTAGAGCCTTGCCTTGCTAGATATTCTTGGTTGTAAGTTTTCCCCTTTCTTCACTTTAAATATATCATGCCACTCCCTTCTGGCCTGTAGACTTTCTGCTGAAAAATCAGCTGATAACCTTTTGGGAGTTCCCTTGTATGTTATTTGTTGCTTTTCTCTTGCTAATTTTAATGTTTTCTCCCCATCCTTAATTGTTGTCAATTTGATGACTGTGTGCCTTAGTGTGTTCCTCTTTGGGTTGATTCTGTGTGGTACTCTCTGCACTTCCTGGATTTGGTTGACTGTTTCCTTCCCCAAGTTGGGGAAGTTTTCAGTGATTATCTCTCCCCAAATTTTCTCAGGTCCTTTCTCTCTCTCTTCTCTTTCTGGGACCCCTATAATGCAAATATTAGTACGCTTCATATAGTCTCAGAATTCTCTTAAACTATCCTCATTTCTTTTCATTGTTTTTTCTTTTCTGAGGTAGTGATTTCCACTCATCTGTCTTCAGGTTTACTGATCCATTCTTCTGCCTCATTTAATCTGTTCTTGGTTCCTTCTAGTGTATTGTTCATTTCAGTGATTTTATTCTTCAACTCTGGGTGTTCTTTATATTTTCCAACTCTTTGCTAAAAACTTTGCTCTGTGCATCTATACTCCTCTTGAGATCTCTGAATATCTTGGCCATCATTACTTTAAACTCTTTCTCAGATAAATTGCCTATTTCCTCATCTCTTATTTCTTCTTCTGGGATTTTATCTTGTGCCTTGGCCTGGGAGATATTCCTTTGCTGCCTCGTATCATCTATCTTTTTGTGTTTGTGGATTCCTTCCACAGGCTTTGGGATTATTGTTTTCTTATTTCTAGTATCTGCCCCTGGTGGATGAGGCTGGACTAGAGGCTTATGCAGGTTTCCCGGCAGGAGGAGCAGGTGCCTGCCCACTGCTGGGTGAAGCGTGGTCCTGAACCTCTGGTGGGTAGGGCTGTGTCTAGAGGCTTTGTGGCTTAGGAAGTCTGATTGATGAGTGTGGCTGTGTTCCCAACCTGTATGTTGTTTGCCCTGAGGCTTCCCTACAGGCTGTTGGATGGGGCTAGGTCTTGGTGCTAATGATCCAATCAAGATTTCAGCCTCCAGGAAAGCTCATATAGATTAACACTCCCCGGAATGTCCGCCACTAGCTTTTATGTCCCCTGAGTAAGCTGCAGCCATTCCCCAGGTCCCCAGGAGACCCTCCAAGTCCAGCAGGCAGGTCTGGCCCAGGGTCCTATGAAGTCACTGCCTCTGTCCTTGGACCTGGTGCATGTGAGTTTCTATGTACGCTTCCCAAATGAATGGAGTCTCCGTTTCCCCTAGTCCCTTGAGGCTCCCAGAGCCAAGCCCTCTTGGCCTTCAAAACCAAATGTCCTGGGGTCTCCTTCTCTTCCCAGTGCTAAGACCCAAGCTGGGGAGCCTGATGTGGGGCTTAGAACTCTGACTCCTGTGGAAGGGCCTCTGGGACTTAACAAATCTTCAGCTTGTGGGTCACCCACGTGAGGGGTATGGGGCCCAATTATATCGCGAGCATGCCCCTCCTGCCATCCTGCTGTGGTCCCCTCTTTATGTTTCCAGTTGCAAAAGATATTTTTTGCTAGGTTCCAGTGTTTTTTTGATGGATGTTTAGCATTGAGTTGTGACTTCATTGTAGTTGCAAGGAGAGGCAAGCTCGTGGTCCTACCACTCTGCCATTTTGACCCTCAGTCCCTTGAGAATGGAAAAGAACCTTAAAAACGGGTGCTGAGAGACCCTAAAGGCATCTGTACTTTTTTTTATAACCAACTGTGCAGCCTGGGGCAAGTGCCCTACCCTCTCGTGATTGTTGATTGGTCTGTAAAATGAAGTGGATGAAATGAGTGGATGTGAAGAGGATTTAATTCAATAATGGATATGAAAGTATTTGGGGAAAGGTAATTACTTTCATCATTTTCCTTTCTTTAAAATCTCTCTATGATAAAATCTCCAGATACGTTTGTTTTTGGACTGCCGTAGACAATCAGCTTTACACTAGGATGGATTGTGAAGACATTGCCAGATGGTTTATTATGGTGGGTTATAACCAGATCAAATATGTGTAAGTGGCAAGGACTGAGGTGTCTTTTAGTGGTTTGTGCTGGGGGTAGTATTGTGTGCCTCCCTGATGGATTATGCTCTGAGTAGCATCCAGGAACCACTGAGGTAGGTGAAGAGGCAGAGAGAGCAGCACCGATGCTTGGCGCACTGCTTGGGAAGAGCACGTCAGTAAAACTTAAGTTGGAAACTTAGTGTTGTTCACATCAGATTCGTGTCCACAAATAGTGGAAAGAAAAATGAGGAAAGGTGAAAAATACTAAGGCTGAGAGACTGAGAGAAACAAGTGAAGAAATTAGTTTATCAAGAGCTGATTCACCCTTGACCTCTTCTAGTTGTGTGACCTTGGACAAGCCATTTCTAGAAGAACAAAGCGTTGTTTCAGGCCCTCTGGGAGATGGAGATGAGTATAGCTCAGTCTCATCCCTCAAAGCTCTGGGAGATGCAGACAGCTAAGACAAAGATGCCATTGAGAGGGATGACTGCTGAGCAGGAGGATGTACAAGATTCTGTGGGAATGCAAAAGGGAGAGGGGATTGAACTGCCTGAGTGGTTCTGGGAAGATACTAGACAGGAAGTGTTTTTTGAAATAGGCATTAAGAGAAGAAGCTACTTTTACCAAGTGGAGTAGGAGTGATGGTGGGCCAGGTGGCCCTATTCTCACAGGAGAGAATAACTTGCGTGAAAGATGAAGGCAAGAGGTGGCATGGTGTCTTTGGGCAATCAGTTAAGATTGGGCACGGCTCCAGCATAGGCCACATGGGAGAAGAAAGCAGGGAAGAAGGGAGGGCACAGATCAAAAAAATCCAGTAAACCAGGCTCATTGGGACTTTTGTTCCTGTGGGCAGTGATAAGCTATGGAAAAATTGTAGGCAGAGGAGGAACATGGTCACACTTGCATTTCAAAACAGTCATTCCAGTGCTGGGCAGAGGATGAGTTGGAGTGAGAGAGGCTGTCAGGGGGGCCACCAGTAGAAGCCTGAGGCACTTGTCCAGGTGAGAGATAATTAAGGCAGGGGCCAGGAAGATGGGACAGGGGCCTCAGATTCCCCATCTACAAAGTGAAATAAAATTAAATATTTCTGAACCCAAGTTTCAATGATGGCCTCAAAGATTAAAAGTGTAACCATGGCTGGGATTGGAGATACCTTTAGAAATGAATGTCCTCTGGAGGAATGCCATTTTGTAGACTCCCTATAATTCTCTTGGCTGGGTGTATTTGAGGGAGGGAGTGTTCCAGTTTTCATAACAGCCCTGCTAAGGGGTGAAGAAACTATGCTGAGAAACCTGAAGGATGGGATCTGAGGCTGGGTATATTTAAATGATTTTAAGAGAGTCTAAGGTTTGGGAGAACCTTGAGAAGCCAACCTGTTGGATGCTCTCAGCACCTCTTCAACATACTCACTGAAGACATTGCCCAGTCTCTTCTTGGTCCTTCCTGTAATGAGAAGGCATTCACCTCCTGAATTGCCTGTTCCATTGCTGAAAAGTCTTAGCACTGAACATCAACCCATCTGTCCCATTTTTACCTCACCTTGGCCAGAGAATGGAGTGTCTTTGAAAGAGACTGTCTTAAGAATCCTTGCACAAAAATGCCTGATTAATGAAGGCATTACAAAAGCAAGCCATTGCCTTGATTGAAATTAATTTTCATTTTTTCTCATTTGAGGCCCAGCAGTATTTCAAGCTTTATGTCAGACAGAGACAGAAACATCATTGAGCTCAAGAAGGATTTTGTCAAAATAGAAGTCTGGGTATCAGATTTTAATGCCAACTGTAGTTAAGATGGTTCTGTCCATGCTGAGAAGTACCTGTGGGGCAGGAAGGCCATATGGTACAGGCTAAGAAAGCCAGAATCCCTTCTTGGTGTTAGGGATCGCCTTGTCCTAGGATGAACATGGGAACTGTTAAGAAATAAGGAAGAAGCTGCTGCAGTGAGTGTGAATAGAGGGTTGGAGAAACATTGAGGCAGTGACTCCAAATGCAGTGGGCTGCTCTCTGCCCTCTCTCACCCCTGCTTCCCTTATCTGCCTCCTACTCCAAACCTCTTCTTCCTGGTTTCTTCTACTGTCCTCTTTCTAAATTGGCTATCTTCTTCCTCCTTCCTTTCCCACCCAGCTCTTTCTCACTCCAGGTTTCTGTCTCATTCCCCACATAGAAGCAATGCCTTACATTTTTATGATGCTTTGCAGTTCAGAGTTAGTTGTAATACATGATCACATCAACCTCACAACCACGCTTACAGGTAGGTGCTGTCCCCATTCTGCAGATGATGAAAATGAGGCTGAGAGAGATGAAGTCACTTGCCTAAAGACACATAGCCACATGGCAGCAGAGGCAGGTGATGACTCATGCTCTTTTTTCTGAACATCACTCCATCACTCCAACTATGCAGATTAAGTTTCTGGTATTCCAGTGTGCTGACTTATGCTGGATTTTCCCTGAACATAGGGAACCGAGTAATCGCCTCGTGTAAGGACCCCAAAAGATGACCACTTTCTTCTGGAGGGATTTTTAGAGGAGGTCAAAGGAGAATTTGTCTCCCTAAAAGTTGTCTTGAATTCTGGGAAAGTCTTGTTGGTCTCTGGAATCTTTTAATGCCCATGCCCACTTCATTTGCCCAAATTCCATTCTGCTGATAGTGACACTGTTAGCAGAAGTAGGCTAGAATCAGCTTTGTGCTGGAACCAATTCATACTGGTCTGTTTGTTATATTTTGGGGAATTTTGCAAGCTGGTTGTGAAACACAGCCATTATTGAAAATTTATAATATAAAGTTTTAATCAAATCGATTATAATGAAAATGAGGGTAAAGAGTATTCAAGACATCACTTCTTAGTTATTTCACTATATTTTGCTATTACTGTAATTATTCTTGAGGTTACTTACATCTGTTGTATCTGAATGATGAAAATATGATATAATATTAAGTATTACTCATCTCTTGCCAACCCTATGTTCCATGACATCACATTGGCATCTTGAAATTGGCTGTAGGGGAATATTTACACCATGGAAACTGGCAAAAGCTACATATCAAGGCCCTTTTTCTTCCTTAGAAAACCAGTTATTAAACATTTATCAGCCCAGCACCGGCTAAGATAGGTAAAGGTTTGTAGTGATTGGGCCTGTAGAATCCTGAGTGCCCACCTTGGCCTTCCTCTCTGCCAGCAGAGACTTAGGCAGAAGGGATAATGGTGTCTAGAGAGGAATGGAGATAATAGACATTGGGAGGTTACTCACTGTTTGCCCTCCCTTCCTCCCCCTTGGCGGTGATAACACCAGCAGTGGTATATGACAGCTAATGCTTGCTACGGGACAGGTACTGTGCTAGCCTCATGACATGCCCTTTTCTGTTTAATTCCCATGAAGGTCATATGAGGTAAATATTACTGTTCCATTTTACAGATGGAAACCTGAAAGCTCAGGGAGGTGGAATGACTTGCCCAAATTTACCTAGAGAAGTGGTAGAGCCAGGCTTTGAGGCCAGTTCTTTCTGATCCCAAATTAGTGGTTTTTCTGAAAGGCTGATGGGGAGGGGAAGTCATTGAAATTCTATGGACCACCCTGTACTTCTGTTCTCACCTCGAGAAGCTCTTTGGTTGCTCTGGATCAATGACATGTCAGGTGTCTTCGATTAAAATTAATCACAAATTTCAAATAGAAGTCAAATTTGAGGCATCTCTTCATTTATCCAAACAATTTTTGAGTGCATGTTGTGTGCCAGGCACTATCTTAGGCTCTTGGGATCCAGCAGTGCACAAGACAGACAAGATCCCTGCTTTTGAGGAGCTTATGGATGAGCAAGGAATTGACTTTAGGCCTGGTAACACACAGATTTGGCACCTTCCCAGGATATCCCCAGAGCTTACTCTGAAGTTATGTTCAGAAAACTGGGTGACGATCATGTGCTCTCTGGCAGTCACCAGGCCTTGCCCTGGTCTGGCAATATCCGCCTTTGAGGTTAGCAAAACTCCCTTTCTCTCCCCTCTTTCAAAACAAGCTTGGTCTCCAATTGTCAGATTCACTACTGCTGCCGAGAAGGAAAAGTGGCCCTGGGTACTGTCCACAGATTCTTTCCCCTTCCGGGGTGAGGGGACTGAAGAGAGGTGTGTGCATGGTTTCCTCAAATTGTGGTTTCCTGTTTGGGTTTGTGGTTTTAATCCCTATTTTTGACAGTCACTTCAGCTGTAGGCCAGCCAATCATGTGAGTTCCTTACCCTCATGGGACAGATTCTGTGTTGGAGGGGAGGTGTCTGACTTACCACTATTTCATCCTTCTTTTGGGAGAGTGGAGGCAAAGCTGGTTGTTGGGAGGCTCGCTCACTCGCTTGCTTGCTTTCTGTCTGTCTGTCTGTCTTTTTTTTTTTTTTTTCCTTCTTTAAGGGCAAGGTCAAGCCATTCTAGAATGCTTGGCTGCAGCCACATTCAGGTTGCTAATAGGGATATTTCCTGGAGCCTATATTTTGGCTGAGAAATAAACAGTAGAACTCTTTTGGCAACTCTTGATCTATGTGATGTTGATTTCCTTAGGCTAGCTGGAGTTACTTTCCCTGTCGTAATGGTGGTAGAAACATCTTGAAAAGCCTAGAAACCTACGGAGGAAAGTCCCTCAGGAAGCTCGATTGTCGAATGTGTCAGACCACAGCCTCATTCAGCTGTGATTGGTTTCTCAGTTTTCAGAAGATTCAGGTTTTCCATGGCTGCCTTCTCTTCCCCTCTTGGCATTTGTAGAGAGAGGTGAATATTGATTCTTCTTGAAAAGTGTACCCAAAAGATGGCATTCGTCCCAGTGGAATGATGAGAGTGGCACGCTGGCACTAGGAAATGTCAGTCTGGAGTCTAAAAATGAAAGAGAGGAAAGCACCCTGCAGAGCTGGTGAGGTGTGAGCCTGGGGAGTTCCCGACCTAGCAGGGAGGGGCTGTAGAAGCAGGTGTGGTCTGAGCCAAACTGGTCTTCCTCCTCAGGCTACCTTCCTCTCCCTTCCATCTAGGACACAGCTGAATTCTTTTTGATAGACACCCCCACCCCCACCCCAACAGGGTGTCCTGTATTTGTAATCCAGGCATTGGGGTTGTTCCCCAAGCTGGAATCTCACCACACGGAGAAGGGCAGTGTTTCTGTCCTCCAAAGTTCTTCATCATTTCATTGCTTTTGACTGTATCCACCCCTTCTCCTTTGAAATCCCTGCCCATACAGCTTCCAACTCTTCCCCATCAGGGACCGTTTTATTATTCTACAACTCTGCTGTACAAAAAAACTGTATGTTTTGAAAGATGTTTTCTACTAGTAATTTATTTCCCTAGTTGGTGTGAATCAAAGACCTAAGAAGGGATGATTAGAGCTTCTGAACTGCTTGAGATAATCAAGTCACAGTAAGTTCATTTGCTTAATAACTGCAAGACCTTGGATATCTCATTTTGCATAAGCTGCTCTTGTTTAGGCGGACATAGTGAAAACATAATGATATATACCTCAGAGAGTTAAGTTGTTCAGTTAAAAGACAGTGGATATAAAATGCTCAGCATTGAACCTGAACTTGCTGTGGTCTCTCTGATTATCTTATGCGTGATGGATCAGAAGAACAGTATTCAAGAAAAACCTACTCTGTGCCCAACCCTGAGCTTGGCTTTGGAGATGCAATGATAAGCGTCCTGTTCACAGTCTCTCTGTTCTCTTGAAGCTTTGAGTTGAGCAGGAAAGAAAATCAAACCAGAACAAAGCAAGTGGGTAGGAGAGCCTGCCTCATTGACCTCACGGGTTCAGGTGTCCCACCTTGAACAGAGAATTCTGTTTCTATCATCTTAACTCTTGCTTCAGTGGAAGCCTTTCCAAATTCTCTTTTTCTTTCTTTTTTTTTATTGAGTTATAGTCATTTTACAATGTTGTGTCAAATTCCAGTGTAGAGCACAATTTTTCAGTTATACATGAACATGTGTACATTCATTGTCACATTTTTTTTTTTCATTGTGAGCTACCACAGGATCTGGTATGTATTTCCCTGTGCTATGCAGTATAATCTTGTTTATCTATTCTGCATATGCCTGTCACTATTTACAAATTTTGAAATCCCAGTCTGTCCCTTCCCACCCCCTGCCCACTTGGCAACCACAAGTTTGTATTCTATGTCTGTGAGTCTGTTTCTGTTTTGTATTTATGTTCTTTATTTTTATTATTTTTTTTTTTTAGATTCCACATAAGAGCAATCTCGTATGGTGTTTTTCTTTCTCTCTCTGGCTTACTTCACTTAAAATGACATTCTCCAGGGACATCCATGTTGCTGCAAATGGTGTTATGTTGTCATTGTTTATGGCTGAATAGTATTCGGTTGTATAAATATACCACATCTTCTTTATCCAGTCATCTATTGATGGACATTTAGGCTGTTTCCATGTCTTGGCTATTGTCAATAGGGCTGCTATGAACATTGGGGTGCAGGTGTCTTTTTGAAGTAGGGTTCCTTCTGGATATATGCCAGGGGCACGGTTACTGGGTCATGTGGTAAGTCTATCCCTAGTCTTTTGAGGAATCTCCATACTGTTTTCCACAGTGGCTGCACCGAACTGCATTCCCACCAACCATGTAGGAGGGTTCCGTTTTCTCCACAGCCTCTCCAGCATTTGTTATTCGTGGACTTTTGAATGATGGCCATTCTGACTGGTGTGAGGTGATACCTCATCATAGTTTTGATTTGCATTTCTCTGATAATTAGTGATATTGAGCTTTTCATGTGCCTGTTGATCATTTGTATTTTTTACTTGGACAATTGTTTGTTTAGGTCTTCTGCCCATTTTTGGATTGGGTCGTTTGTTTTTTTCTTACTAAGTCGTATGAGCTGCTTATATATTCTGGAGATCAAGCCTTTGTTGGTTTCATCGTTTGCAAAAATTTTCTCCCATTCTGTAGGCTGTCGTTTTGTTTTACTTATGGTTTCCTTTGCTGTTCAGAAGCTTGTAAGTTCATTAGGTCCCATTTGTTTATTCTTGCTTTATTTCTATTGCTTGAGTGGACTGCCCTAGGAGAACACTTTTGAGATGTGTGTCAGATGTTTTGCCTATATTTTCTTCTAGGAGATTTATTGTATCTTGTCTGTTTTTCTCACTGTGAGTTACCTCCTGAGAGTTTCATGTTTTCAAAACTTTCTAGTGAACACTTCCTTGGTTATACCGCCATGATTTTAAACTCACTGTGTCTAGAAGCAGTCCTTTTCTTCTCTCTGTGCTAACATTCCTTCTGTATAGCTCTGAAGTTTCCTTGATCAGCTAGGCCACCTGGGTCATCTTTAGTGCTTTTATCCTTTTTTCCCCTCTGTCCTGACATTCCTGCTGATTAGCTGGGCTGAGTATCTAAGTCATCCTTAGTCTTGCCCCTGCCTTGTCTCATCTGTCCTTTTTATCCCCAAATCTTGCAGGATTCCAGGCCATTATCCCAACATCCCTGTATATTACAGTTATCTCTCTGCCTCTAATCCTTCATGCATACTCACCTCTAATAGATTAATTTTCCCCAAACATAGCTTCATAATTTGACATGACAGCCACCGTTTATTGAGCACCTATTTTATGCCAGGTTCCATTCTAAGTATTTTATATTCATTGTCTTTTAAAATCTACTCAGCAACTCTTTGAGGTATATATTGTTGTATTCACCTACATTAACAGAAGCTTATGGGAAGTGAGGTGTCCAAGATCTTACAGTTATTGAGTGACTAGATTTGAATGTAGTGTTTTCTCTGATTCCAAAAGCCATGTTATGTTAAATAACCTGTGAATTTAAAACAAAACTGTCTGTTGTCAGCTAAAAAATATTCAGTGGCTCCCCATTGCCTAAAAAGTAATGTCCAAATACTTGGTCAAGTTCTCTTGTTGCACATTCTCTTTCACCATTTTCCTGGCGTGAACTTGCTGCTTGGGCCAGTCCAGGATCCTGAAATCCCCTTCAGTGCTTGGTTCATTCCAGCCTTTCCATTTTTGGTCATGCTGAGAGCTATCTGAAAAGTCAAGAGACTAATAAAGGAACCTGATTTAAGCACTTTTTAGAGAGCAAGAGAAATTACTCAACTCTACTTGAATTAGAACAAGAAAAAACTAAATTTAGTGAAAACGACAAATGTTATGAAATTAATTTGCATCCCATGCCACTGACTTGTGGCAACATGAGATCAGTCTTACTTTTGATGTTCATAAGCTAGTAAGACACTTGATGAGTTCTGTGAATGAGTGAGTGAATGAATTTCAGAGTGGTGAATGAGAAAGCAAAAGGGCAAGAAAAGAAAGATGGAGATCTTTGTATTTGGGGAGAAGGAATCATGTAGGTGGGTTTTATTTACAACGGTGAGGGCTTTACAGTTTAAGCAAAAATATAGAATTCATATGTTATATTAATTGTAAAAGTTTACGTTAGAACTTGTGATACCAAAAATACATTGAAATACATTTGTGCATAGGATGAAACAGACTTTATAAAAAGTATTACTCTGTATGCCCAAATATAAGGCAAGGTCTTTACCTACCCCATTTCCTGATCACCCCTGAGAAAAGGGAGTTTCATCATATTCCAGACTTGTGGATTGTCTCAGCTTATGGGATGCTTTCACAGTGTATTTTTTTCCCATCATCAGTATAATGGAAGAAGACCATTAGCCTGAAGTGATCTCAAACAATGTAAGTTTTAGGTGTTTACACAATATGACCTAATGTAGTCATTTAGAATGATAGGCAAAGGAATCTAACCCAGAGTCAATAATTTTTCTTATGGCTCTACCTTCCCAAATGTAAGTGGCGGGTGAAGGTAAATAGATGGCTTCATAAAACAATAGAATTAAAGTAGTTATGCTTTGAATATCATAAATATACACCAGAAGACAAATAAAAACAAAATCTTCCAGTGTTCTGAAAGTGGGTACTTGCTGCTTGGGATTACATTTGATGTGTTAATATGATTGTGGATAGTCCTGAAGCAGAAGTATAACTGATATACTCTGAAAAACTGGGTTAAATGACTGAAAAAGTGGCTTCAGTGATGACAAAGACAATGATGTTGAAGATACATAAAGACTTTGCATCAAGTTATTGCAACATACATGAGAGTGGAAGAAAGCAGTGTATTTCCACATTAATATAATTTTATATACTAGGTTATCTTAGATGTGTTTGTATAACAATATTAAATATTATAAGTAGAAATAAGAATATTTCTTGTGTATCCCTAAAAGCTTATATATTTGGGTTGGTCAAAAGTCTTTTTTTATTGATACTTTGTCAGTGAAAGTGAGGCCCCTTCCTATATATGGGGTTGCTTTATATTTTGGCATATATAATACTCATGGAGCTCCCCAGGAAACATGGTTTTTGGTTATTGGCACAAGTTAAATGTGGTATAATCAGTGCCTTCTTAAATCTTGACTGCACTCATCTGTGATGTATAACTATAGTTGGAATTAAGGTCAAAAATTCTGCATGAATCTGAGGCCTTCCATGAATCTGAGGTCCTTCATGTTGGGACCTTTGATGTGATATTCTGAGAGAAAAGAAACCATAGGAGAGGCTTAAGTGAGGCGATCACAGTTGGTCTTCAACTATTTAAAGTTCTGGATCATTCATTTCCTCCCAGGCTTCAAATATCCAAGAAACCCTCCTTCTCATACCATGTATCTAGGAATCCAGCTTCTTAGTCCTGCCTCCCTCTGTCCCAGCCTTTCTCAACCAGGAGCCTCATCTGTGCCATGAACACAGAAACTATTTGAGCAATAATTTTCCCATTTCTTTCAAAGGTGGTTCATAATTAGTACCATTCTGGGTGCATAGAAGAGAAGTTAATCGATTATGTATAACGGATACCTTAGGGCCGCTTTTCTATCTCTCAGGGTTTCTTTCTTTCCCAGAATTTCTGTGTATGAAGACCCATCTCCTCAGTAGATGAGAGAAACTATTGATGCAGCACTTACTATGGGCTAGGATTGTGTGAGACATTTTGCATGCATCTCATTTACTCTTTCCAACAAGGCTATGACCTGGGTACCGTTGTTTACATTTTGTGGCTAAGGAGACTGGAGCTCAGAGAAGTGAATGGCTTGGTGATGGTGACAGTTAGAGAGCCAGAATTTGGTCCCAGGTCATCTGGACTCCAAAGACCTTGTTTTTAACTATTGCCCTTGCCTATAGCCCAGTATGAATTAGATTTCTTCCCTTTAGATGATGAAAAATTTAGTAAGGCTAAGGTGTATATAAATCATAAGCAAACTCGCAGTCTATTGTGTGCCTTTATTGCCTTTCTCACATCTCTTACCTAAGTTCATTCTTACCTGAGTCTGTCTAGATGTCTCCTGAAAATTTGACTTAAATTGATACTTATGGGTACCTACCATAAGCAGGGTGCTGTGCTGGGTAATAGTGTAAAAGGAGAATTAGAAATTAGCCCCAGAATTCCTCCTAGGGAAAGTACTTTATTTAATAAGTATCACGTGGGGTTGTGAGTGAGCTTTCCCCAGGCAGCCTGGTTAGAGATAGGGAAAAAGAAGGGGCCAAAGGAGTTAGTGTAAGAAATCAGCAGAAATTTGGGCATGGGGGGTGAGGAGAGAAGAGAGGCTGATGCTGACAGAGAAGCAGCTGAGGAAGTTTCTGAAGACTGGGATTGTCTACCATAGAATTTTAACATGCTTGGGCTGTTGTAACACCATCTTCACTCCTGTGATCTCTGTAAACCTCTTAAAGAGTCTCCTGTACGTATCAAGGTCCTGTGAGTTCATGGACTGCAAATGAGGAAATGAATCAAACTCAGGTCTGCATCAACCTTTCAGGAAGAGAGTGCATATTAGCAAGCAGCCCAAGGTACAAATGAACTGGTTCAGTTGGTAGAATCTGGAACTCAGAGGGTTCACGAAAATGTCAGTTCCCTAGGAATTGTCAGAAAACTTGAGGAGGTCCCTGAGCTTTCCTCAGGATGAGTGTCAGGGATTCAATACAATCTCATCTAGATCTCAAGAGGCCTAGCACCTGTAGCTCTGAGTCTGATGTATGAATTACTCGGAGAACAACAAGGTACAGACCCTGTCCTCAGGGAACGTACAGTCTAGAGGGAAAGGCAGGTACGTACCGGTCCTTTGAAAATCCCGTCCCAAGCTCTAGAGGAAGAGAACAGTACTGAGTCTGTGAGTTCAAAGGAGGGTGCAAGGATGGGCTGTGCTAGGGCCAGCAAGGTTTCTTAGAGGAGATGGCAGAGCCCTAAAGGAGCATTAGAAATCATCTAGGTGAGGAAGAGTGGAAAGAGCCTTCTGGATAGACAGACAAGTGTGAGAATACGACCACTGCTGCTCCTCCCACAGCTGCTACCTGACCCTTACTGAGTATACACTGTAGGTACCAGATGCTGTTCTTTGCAGTTTAGACCTACAAACTCATTTGAACCACACAACCTTACGAGATATATACTATATTGTCACTGTTTTGCACATGAAAGAGCTGATCAGGTGACTTTCCTAGGGTCACACAGCCAAGTAAGTAGTGGTGAATTGCACCGAGTCTGACACCAGAGCCTGATAAGCTTAATTACTATTTAAGAGTGGCTCCTCATACTATAGGGAAATTTAGGGAGCTTAGTATTACTGAGTATAAGGATAAATGCTAGCAGTGGTCAGAGATGAAGCTAGAGTTGGTAATTAAAGGCTTGGTCATGGGGTCCTTTTGTTCTTTTCTTCCAGGGGAAGGGGCTCCTGGAATTTTCTCTCTCATCTCTCTTTTCTACCAAGAAATCTCTTTCCAGTTGAGATGGACCAACTTGGTGTTACATCAGTTGTCTATTGTCTCAAAAACACTATGTAACAGTACAGAATATTTAGTTCAGGAGTCAGTTGGATTCAGATGCTCTGGATAAGACTTGATCTTGGCTGAGTTTGCTCATGCATTTGTGGACAGCTATGAGTCAGTTAGGTAGCTCTGCTGATCTTGGATGAGCTCGCTCATAGGTCTGGGAATAGGCTCACTATTGGCTGATCTAGGCTGGAGTGCCTCTGCTCAGTTCCACATGACTTTCATCCTCTAGCAGTCCAGCTCAGGCCAGGTCACATGGCAGTGGCAGAAGTGAATGAAGCAAACTGAAATGCTCAAGCCCCTTTTCAAGTCTCTGATTACATCCTATTAGTCAAAGCATGTCACTAGGCCAGCCAAGACTTGAGGAGTGGAGAAATAAACTGAGACGCACATGACAAAGGGCATGATATATGAACACGAGAAGAATTGGATCATTAATCCAATCAGTCTACCATATACACTCACCTGTTTTGAGCCTATTGCTGCAAGCCATTTACATGATCACTTGGAGGAGCTGTTTGGCTGCTGTGCTTATTAAAGCAAGGAAAGGAAAAGAGTGGAGAGAAGAAAAACAGGACAGTGTTCGTTTTGGAGTGGGGAGAAAGAAAGACCTATTATTAAAAAAGTTACGATTCTGCATTGAGTTTTTTTTAAAAAAACTTTTATTTTAGAAATTTTAGAATGGTTTTAGATTTGCAGAAAAATTACAAAGATAGTACAGAAAGTGCCCAGATAACCTGTGATCAATTCCTCCCTATTCTTAACATCTTCTATTAGTATGGTACACTTGCCATAATTAATGAACCCATATTGGTGCAGTATTATTAACTAAAGTTCATATTTTATACAGATTTCCTCAGTTGTTACCTAATATTCTCTTTCTGTTTCTGGATCCTATCCAGGGTGTCACATTATATTTAGTCATCATGTCTCCTTGGGCTCCTCTAGGCTGTGACAGTTTTTCAGACTTTTCTTGTTTTTGATGACCTTGGCAATTTTGAGGTGAATTGGTCAGGTGTTTTGTAGAATAGCCCTTATTCAGAGTTTGATGTTTTTCTCATGATTAGTCTAGAGTTATGGGTTTTGGGGAGGAATACCACAGAAGGAAAGTGTTATTTTCACCCATCGTATCAAGGGTCCATGCTATCAACATGACTTACTACTGTTGATATTAATCTGCATTGAGTTTTAAAAATGAATGTTATATTAACAATTTATTTTTAATCACATAAACTATATGAAGAACAAACTTATAATTTTTTAATGCCAAGAGAATTTATGCCATTTTAACTAACATTTGGATTAAGTATGACAAGATGAGTGAGATCTTAACTCAATGGTTTAACTATTACAAGTGTGATAAATAAGTTTAATTTCTCATAACAAACATAAGGTGAGTAAATAAAATTTCCCAAAGCAAATGAAGGAAGCATTTTAATGTCAGAGTAAAGAGTATATCACTATGAACCATTGCAGTTCAAGGAGTATCTCATATGAGAGTTTCCTGGAAATAAACAACTCCTTTCCATTCATAACTGGATATAGGATCAGAGCTTTAATTTTCAGAAAGACCTTTCTTTCTTTTTCTTGATGAATGCTTTTTGCCTCCACCCACTCAAATTTCTTCTAGTCTTTGGAAAGATGATGTTGTCTACCCTAGAGGGTTTTATTCTCAAAAGAACTCCTAGGAAAAATTTATTTTTATTCTTTTAGGATTCTTCATTTACTGCCATAAAGGCATGAGACCTTTGGTTTCAATAACAATATCAACCAAAGTGGAAACAAGCTATTGGAACACATAATTCTCTATTTCCAAAGTCTAGGGGGCACAAACAGGAAGAAATTAGGCAGAGTGAGCATTCACTGATTCAGCTAGTATTTATTGACACCCGTATGGGCCTGGCTCTCACCCAGAGGGCAATGAGACAGTCACTGCCCTGAAGGAGTTCAGCTGTGATGTGGAAACAATGACAAACCAGTGTGAAAAGTGTGATCCATGTGTGGGGCTGCAAAGCAGAGGTACTGCCTTCTGGGAAGCGGGGCTGAGGGCACAGTTCAGGGAGGGTTTCTTGGAGTCCTTGACTTCCAGAATACCTGAAGGAGGAGTAGGATTAGGGGAAAGAGGCATTTATGTGCATGCATGTGAGCGTGCGTGTATGTATATTTGTGTATGTGTGTGTCTGCACTCGTGTGTGTATGTGAATAAAGACTTTTTACGTGGAGGGAAAATCTAGAGATAAGCATGGTTATGGCATGATCAGAGAAGGGCAGGAATACCTGTGTTTAATCTGAAGAGTTTGATTTAGGAGGGTTCCTTGAATGTCTTAAATGAAGGATGGGAGGCAGCAAGCCAAACCAGGGGGTGGGAGGGCAGGACTCTGAGTTGGGACCATGGCCTCAACAAAGTCACAACATGCCTGGTACCCTCAGGAAACTACAGAGAGCTCAGCCAGACCAGACCGAGATTGCAGGGAGGAGGGCACAGAGACAGGGGAGGTGATGAGAATCTCAGGTCTGCCACTCAGTAGCCTTGAGAGCTTGAATGAGTCACTTGACATCTCTAGCCTCAGTTTTTTCATCTTAAGGTGGGGATAACGACAAAAACAACTACAACCACCACCGCCACCACAACAGACCCTGCTCTGTAGCATTGTTGTGATGATTAAATGAGATAAGCCTGCAGACGTGTAGCACAGTGCTTGGCATGTAGCAAGAGCTCAGAAAGGGGCCGATTTGATTATCATGCACTGACTTTGAATTGTCAATGCACTGATTAGTAACCACTGTTTGCAGCTGGAGGTTTCTGAAGTTCTTCAACTTTCCCCAGAGTGCTCGTTGGAGAAAGCCTTGGCTGGGCAGAGGGCCTGGCACATTACTGGCAGTCAGAGGCGAGGCATAGAGGTGAAGGGAGATTATTCTTTGGGTTTCAACCACAAGGATGGACCCCAGCCCTGCCCAGGCTCAAGTGAAATAGAGTGGAAGGCTACACAGGAGTCTGATCCCACTGGGAGGTGTTCCTCACCCTGGACTGAAAGATTTCAGACAGACACGTGTCCTTGAAGGCTACTCTCAGTTTTTGTTCCAATTTTAATCCCCTCTCCTCCATTTTTTCCCCTGAAATAAAAATGGGCATGTTGAGGGTGAGGGTGGTAGGAGGGAGTATCATGCAGTATTTTTTCGTTTAGTGAAGTACTGTTCTGCCAAAAATTCTACTGTGATTTTCATCTTTCCAACTGACTGGCAGACTCTGGGTGTGTAGAATATTTAACAAGATGGAAATCTTTATGCCTTAAATCTTTACAAGAGAGAAGGAAACTGGAGAGGGAACCTGCCTGTAATGGACTGAATGTATGTTTGTGTCCCTTCAAAATTCATGTGCTGAATCCTAACCCCAGAGGTGGTAGTATTAGGAGGTGAGGCATTTGGGAGGTGATTAGGTCATGAGGGTAGAGGAACCCTTATAAAACGGACCCCAGAGAGCTCGTGCCCTCTTTCTGCTGTGGGAGGATACAGTAATTCTACAACCCAAAAGAGGATTCTCACCAGAAGCTGGCACCCTGATCTTGGATGTCCAGTGGCCGCAGGTGTGTGAAATAGGTGGCTGCTGTTTATAAGCCACCCAGGCTGCGGTCCTTTGTTACAGCAGCCCAGGCCGCCTTGCGCATAGCCAGTACCCGCTTAGATTCAGACCACCGAGGCCCTCTTCTCTGAAGGTGTTTGGGGCCATTGGCTCAGGGCATTAGGGTTAGACCACTAGGTCCAGAGCTGATAATACCATCCTGTTCACAAACATGAACAGAAAAGCAGGGACTCTGTAAAGCTTCATTACTTCTAATTATAAATTAGGAAAAATGCCAAACCCGCTCTTGATCAAACCAGCTTTTCTAGCTGCTCCTCTACAGCCATCCTGCTTCTGGATATTTATCGAAAAAAATGAAAACACTAGTCTGAAAAGATCTATGTGCCCTCCTTGCTCATTGTGGCATTATTTATATAGTCAAGATATGGAAACAGTGGATGACTGGATAAAGAAAACGTGATATATATATCCCATTCACAATGCGGTGTTATTCAGCCATACAAAAGAATGAAATCTTGCCATTTATGACATGAGTAGACCTCAAGGACATTATACCAAATGAAATAAGTCAGGTAGAAAGACAAATACTGTATGATCTCTTACATGTATATATAAAACCAGTCTTATAAATGTGGAGAACAGATAGGTGGTTGTCAGAAGTAGGGGGGGTTGGAGGGTGAGAGAAATGGGTAAATTGTCTTTATTTAAATAAATTAAATAACAAATAAAAATAAAGGGAAAAAGAAAAAAAGAAACATGCGAAGTCAGCTCCTGACCAGCTTTCTCTAGCTGTTCCTTTACAGCCGTGCCTCTCTCTGGCCATGTCAGTTTACATGTGCCTGCATTTTCATGCTTCATTGTTTTTGCCCGAGCTGTGCCCTCCATCTGCACTGCCCTTTGCCACGTGCTCTTCTCTGTCAGGTTAGCTCCTACGCTGATTGTATGTCATAATTAAGCTCAGGCAAGGCTCTTCTCTGCAAAAGTCTTCCAGTGTGTTCACCTTCCCTCACCTGGTGGATGACTTTCTCTGACTCAGCCTCCCTCTATTGTCTTGAGTTCCCAAATTAGCATTAAATTGGAAGCTCAATGAGGACAGGGATCTTATTGGACTGATGTCTGTAATTCAAATCATTACCATGAGAGTATAAAGTTTGAAAGAAAAAAATAAATGAATTAGTAAAAAAGAAAATAAGTAGGCTGAGAAGACCCACCAGAATAATTTTTTCTTAGTTTTTAAGATTACTTTAAAGACAGTGTTTCTGGTAGATTTTCATTCTTTATAATAGCTTAGTAAAAGTTGCATTAAAAAGTTTACTGTCTAAAAAATGATTTCAAAAGTAATTTTTATTGTAAATAAAGTACATCCTCCTATAATTTTGCCACTTAGAATATTTTGATACATACCTTTACATTTGATCAAACAAGTATGTATATAATTTTAAATACTACATAAACCTCCCTTTAATCACTTTCTATATCATGAAAATCTTTCTTGCTGTTCAATATTTTGTCATAATAGCTGCATGATATTCTACTAAGGATGAATCAAATTTTATTTAGTGATTTACCTGCAAGTAGGCCTTTTAGATGGTTTCTTTTTCTTTGTTTGCTACTATGACTACTGCCATATGAACATTTTTGCAACTAAGTATCTGTGCATATTTATGTTTTTCTTTCCTGCTTTAGAATACATTCTCAGGAATATAAAATAATGGAGTCAGAAAGTATGAGGATAATTTTTAAGACTTTTGACACATACTGCCTTTTTGCAGTTGAGGAAGTTAATACCATTTATACTACCATTGAAGTGACCCCTTGCCAGCACTGGGCACTGCCATTACTTTTAATATTTGGCGATTACATGAGTAGAAAATGATATCTTACTTGAAGATGCATTTCCTTGATGATTGATGAGGTTCAGTATCTTATTTGTTGATTGATCATTTGTTTTTCTTCTTTCCTGAATTACCTCTTAATGATCTTCATCCATTTTCCAACTACTGGATTCATCTTCTTTTGTTTCTTCTAGTACCAGTGATAATACTGATATTAAATTGAGGCCCACCATTTGATAAATGTCTTGCATTAACTATCTCATTTAATTCTCACAGTAATTCTGTGAGGAGGTAAGAGATTTTTTTTTCCCGTGACACCAAATGTGTGATTTTTTTCCAGTACTACTTCTCTAACTCTGACACCAACTGTATGTCAATTATGATACTAACTACCCAGAGTTAGCATCAGACTCATAGGTTTAAGGGCTCCGTCCCACAAGACTGCCTTTAGTTCAGACACTAGCTACAAGTATCAGGTCAGTGATAGACTTGGCTATAAATTGAGGGTTCCCACAACCCTCTTCTCAGGTTTGATGGTTTGCTAGAATGGCTCACAGAACTCAGGAGAGCACTTTACTTATTGTTACTAGCTTATTATAAAGGATATAAGTGAACAGCCAGATGAAAAGGTGCATAGAGTGAGGTCCAGAGTGCAGGAGCACTCCCGTGGAGTTGGGATGTTTACCATCCCAACACTTTGATGTGTTTATCAACTGTGAATCTCTGTTGTTTAGGACTTTTCATTGGCTTGATTGATTAAATCATTGGTCACTGATGATTAGCTCAATCTCCATCCCCTCTCCTCTTTGAATATTGGGGGATGGGGCTGAAAGTTCCTAACTCTAATCAAGTGTTGATCTTTCTCATAACCATCTTCCATCCTGAAACCATCTAGGAGCCCACCAAGAGTCATCTCATTAGGACAAAAGATGCTTCTATTACCCTTATCACTCAGGAAATTCTAAGGTTGTTAGAAGCTCTATACCAGGAACTGGGGACAAAGATCAAATATTTTATTTATTATAGTACAAGAGGGTATTATCCTCATTTTGCAGAGAAGGAAACTGAGGCAAAGAGAGACCATGGCCCAAGTCATACATTTGGCAACAGGGAGCCCTGGAGTTGACTCTGTCTCCAAAGCCCATTTCTGAACAAAAGGCTATGTGGCATTATTAATACTTATTAGTTCATTTATTAAGTATAGCAGTCTGTGTCTGTGGTAGTTGTTGAAAATACATTTTGTCTTTTTAGTATATTATTTGTCTTTAATTTTTTGACTATGGAAATTTAATTTTTTTCATTATTATTTTATTTTTTGAAAAACTAATCTACAGACATAAAAGCAGCACAATGACAAGTTAGTCACTTCCCCACTCTTGGCCCCCAGCCTCCAGTTTTCTACTCCAGAATTAAAAAAAGGAATTTACAGCTGAATCTGTTCATTTTTACTTTAGTGGCTTGTACCTTAAGCACTGCATTTAAAAAGCATATCACTACTACAAGATGTTATGAATATTCATTTATATTTTTCTTACAGCTTTTATAGTTTTTTAAGATCTAATTTTTAAACCCCATGGATTTTATTTTGATTTAAGGCATAAAATAAAGTTCTATCTTTTTTTCTCTGTTGTTAACTTACATTTAAATTTTAAAGTTGGAGGGAAGACAGTATATTTCATGTCTAACTGCAGACTCCAAGGGAATTAATTATGCAATAATAAAAAGAGAAAAGATGCCTCATCTGGAGGGAATGCTGAAGATGTCATAAGAAAGGGCTGCTTCTGTGAGAGAAAGTGAATGCACTCATGATCTCACCAGTGGAATCCACAACTTTTAACAGAACTGGTTTAAATGAACTAATGTGATAAAAGAGGAGCCCACAGGACCACTCCCAGAAAACTCTCCCGTTTGGATTTCTGCCACCGTGTTCTGCTGCAAACCCCCAGGGAAGAATGAAGGCAGGCTTCTGTGCATCTCAAGTTTGGGGACTTTCTCAGTTTTCCTGGGTGGAGATCTGTCCCCTCTCAGGGTTATTGTAATTGAGGCCTTTGGCAGATAACCAATCCTGGGACCCATGATGGAGATCTTCACTCTGTAATCTTATCTGACTCAGCCAATGCCAAATTGAGCTAGGACCTTGGGAGCAATGATTGGGGGAAAATTGGTAAATTAGAGAGGGGCTGGTCTGGGGAGGTCACAAAACCTGTTCTAGTTCCATTTTCTTACTGAATCTGAACATGCTCAAATTCTACAGAATCTCTAAGATCCTTTCCAACTTGAGGTTTATGATCTTTCTGGGCACTTCCCATTGCATCCCTGTAGGCCTCAGGCATTCATTCACTCATTCATGCAGCGAGTGTTTATCAAGTACCTGCTGTAGAGATAGAAGTTCTCACAGCTAGCTCAGATAGAAGCTCTTAAAGAAAATAAAAGTGGCCTAAATAATAAGACAAAAAGAGCTTACATGACACAATGTTCTGAGATAGGAAGACTTCAACATAGGCTAATTCAGCTACTGAATGACATCAAATACTAGGTTCTCCTGCCTTTTGTAAAATAGGAAGGGGTGAGGCTTGAAGCCCCTTCAGGACCTCTGAGGATTTCAGGGCTGTTTGCCACAGGCCACTGTCACATCAGATGAAGGCTGATGCATCCCCTCATTTTCCCAGTATAGCTGCAGCAGCTCATTGTATCCTCATGCATTTGGGGCAAACAGAGTGGGTACTGAAAGGTGAGCTTTCTAAGAACTAAGAAACTTCTCCTAAAGTCTTTCTCATCTTTCTCGGTGTATTCCTGTCAAATATAATTAGCCGGAATTGGAACATATGTCCCTTCCCAAGCCAATCATTAATAAAGAGAGTGGAACGACCAGTTTTGGTTTCTACTAATCAAAGTTCTTTCTTACTGGGATGGGGCTGGGCTGGGACCTAGAAAAATAAAGCCAGCTGGAAGAGCCTAGAAACCTGAACAAACCCAGAGCTCTGCTGACAAGAAAGGGTGCTGCTGGTTAGGCAACCGACATGTCCGCCTCACCAATTTTTATATTTTTTGCCAATCTTAAGAGGCAAAAAGCACCGTTGCATACTTTTATTTGTTTCAGTTAGATTTTTTCCCTATTTTTTGGCCATTTTTATCTGTTGTTTTATAATTTGCCTGTTCATATCCATGGCCTGTTTTCCCATTGGTACATTCATTTTCCTTATTGATTTGTAAGAGGTCTTTGCTTAACATTTTTCTAGTGGAATTATTATTTTCTTCCCTATTCCTTTACTCTGAATCAGATAATCCTAAATTCTTTCTTTTCCTCGGTCCCATATACTTCCAGATTTACCGTCTTAGGGTTGTTTCAAAAATTCTTTCTTTTATAACACACACAACCCTGGCCTAGCATGGAATAGTTTCCCACCAACATGAAGTTAGTCCGCAGTCTTCTGTATTCTTGTTTTAGAATAAACGTCACATCCTTTTTCCCTCTTCTCATTACAAATGCCCCACCCACTTCTTCCTTTGGACTGTTGCCCTGGCCTCATAATTGTTTACCTCTCCACTAGTGCCTTCCTTTTTATTCATCCTGCAGTGTATCAGTGAGAAAACACCAGGGTGTGGATGACACAGCTTTACAGCCATTGTTGCTAAGGGTGACCTTTCGCTTGTTCAGTCAAGTCTAGACTTCTTAGCCTAGCATGTAAGAACTGCTCCATTCAGTTCCAAAGAACCTTTTTCACTGTTGCCTTATGCTCTTATTATATCAGTCTACCATGATTAATTCTGTTTTCTACCAGAGCCATTTCCCTTCGTCACGTCCTTTTGGTGAAATCTCACCCATTTTCAACACCCATTTCAAGAGCAACCACCTTGTCAAAGTCTTCACAGATTCCTCAAGTCAGAATGACCTTCTCTTTCCTCTTTCATAAGCATTTTTCCTGTTCGTGTTTGAGTATTTAGGACATTTTGCCTGTATCACTGTCCCGTATATGTGGAGCTCTCCATAGTCTGAAACTCTGATCTAAGCTCGAGTCCTGGAGTTTATGTGTAGTGACATTCAGTGTGGGCTTGCTGAATCTGTTAGTGCTCGGTGAATGCTTGACATTAACAATTCCTCTGGATGTGCAGTTAACTCAGGGGTCAACTTAAATTTAGTGGCCATTTAGTACTTGCTGGAGCAAGGCTGATTACCACTACATGCACCAACACTTTTGGAGAGGAGGTATTTTCCACAGTCTGTTTGTAGCATGGATTTTCAAGCCTCATTTTTGATTTGTTAGCAGATGACTCCATAGTGGTCCCTCAGTCAATGGATCCTTTGAGTGTGAGGATATTTTAAGTGAATTCAGCCTCAAAATTCCTGCTCCAAACAAATCTTCATAAGTCGTGCTCATTTATGGGGAATGGGGTCAATTGTAGAAATTTACTTTTCTAGTTCTTTTTAAGAAACTTTAAAAGATATATAATAGCCAGTAGTTATTGACAGTTTGATACATGTCATGCAGTATTTTAAGTACATATGTAAGTTAATTTAATTCTCATAACACTTCTAAGAGATAGGTACAATGATCATTTTCATCATAGACATGGGAAACTAAAGCAAGCCACACACAGTGAATAAGTGAAGGAACCAGGATTTGAATTGAGACAGTTGGATTTCTGAACTCACACCCTGAAGTGAACTCTGAGCTATATTTTTACTACCACCAAGGAGGTAAGTCAGTTCCAAGCCATTCAATCAATATAAATTACGTTTTCAGCAACCTTAAGTTTTAAGGGACAGAAGGACAAAAAGGAGAAGAGTTAGATGGTAGAAATTTTTGGCTAAGTCTACAGTTAGGAGAATTAAAAACTGTATTCACTTACCATCTTACACCACTCTTGATTTTCTTGCTAGAACACCTGATGCTCTGGAAGGCACAAAGATGCAGAAAGATGATAAGATATAACTTAGAAGGAACATTACAGAATTTACAGTTTCATGCTGCTATGCTGAGCATTCTGTGTCACGAAGGTAAGCTTTTTTGGTGGATTTTAACATCTATGATAATCATTTAATGAGAATGGGCATTCGGATTTCTCTGCTATTGACATTATGATGCCATATTCTAGTAGGGTAAGACCTTATATCTATTTTAAAGCAGAAAAATAAATCCTTTGATTAGTTTTCCCTACTGTGTGTAGAACTTGCATTATGAAATGTGTGACGTAATGGTTCTCAGCGTGTGGTCTGGGAACCCCTAGGGGGTCCTTAAGACCCCTTCAGGAAGTCCATGAGGCAAAGGCTATTTTAATAGAGGTGCTAGGATGCTATTGGGCTTCTTCACTTGCATTCTCTCAGGAGCACACAGTGGAGTTTTCCAGAGGCAGTAAGTTGAATGCAGATGCAGACCTGAGAATCAGTTGACTTTTATTAAGCCAAACTTTAAAGAGATTTGCAAAATGTAAAACATTGCCACGTTTCTCATTAAATTATTTTTGTTTTGGAAAAATACTTATTTTTCATAAAAATATGTTGTTCATGTTAACCCATTAATATGTAATGGGTCTATTACTACTATTTAAAAATAAATACTCTCAAATAATCAGTTTTAACTTGTAATCCATTCCATATTGATAGGTATAACTCATGTAAACAAAAGCTCTTTTAGATCTTCTCTGAATTTAAGTGTAGAGGACCAAAGAGTGTGAGAACAGCTGATACAGAGAGACTGGAACATATCCAAGTCCTAGCGTCTAAGATCATGATTTCAACCTTGTGTATGTGCTGAAATATTTATAACTTGGAATATATTCACTTAATTATTCACGTATTCAGTGGATATTTATTGAACTCTTGCTGTGTGCCAGGTGCTGGGTGAAGCATTGGGGGTACAAAGGGAGCAAAACAGCCAGCTTTCATTCATTCCTGCAGCTTTCCCTTTATCAGCTATACCCAGGGTCTACTCTAGTCTTAGTAGAGGTTCCAAAGGGTTTATAATCTAGAGAGGCAAGACACCTGTGTGGAATCTTTAAGCAAATCAGTTGCAATGTCATCGTTAGCAGTTCTCATGATGTTAGGAGCTCAGAAAAAGGAGAAATAAGCATGGGCTGGTATGATAAGGGATTCTGGAACTGGTCTTAAACCCAGAAGGACAGGCAGGCTTAAGAGAGGCTCAATTGAGAGGAAAGGGCCAGGCTGGGTGGTGGGTGAGATGAGCAGGCTTGTGAAGGTGAGATCATTGCTCACTGTTGGGATGTAGGGAAGGGAAGGGGCCTGCCTAATGGAAGAGTCTTATGGAGGGGAACTCCTGGTCCAAGACTGGGTTTTTTTTTTTATGTAGTTGATGGAAACCTCCTATGTCTTACAAGCTGCTGATCATCATTTTTTCTCTCTTGAGAATCATTACAAGTCTATGCCATCATTCAGTATTTCCCAGACTTGCCAGATCCTAAAGTTTCCCAAATAACAAGAATTATCTGGAAGTACTTGTTAAAGACACAAGTTCCAGGGCTCCATCCAAGATGTACTGATCTGGGGAGGGGCCTAGGGTTCTGCATCTTTATTAGGCATACTAGGGGATTTTCTTTTTAATAATTATATGCAAGTTTGAGAAATATAACTCAACCCATTACCAATTGTTCCATCTCTGATGAAGCACACTGATGAGAAACTTAAAAAAATAAAAAAACCCACTGTGACCTAATTAATAATAACAGCAAAATGATAGAAACAAAGATAAACTAACAATAATTAGAATTAAATTAGAAGAGTTTTTGGTCCATACTTACCCCTTCAGTTGCACCATTTTTTCCATAGCCCAAGAATCAGCTAGGAAAATCACATCTGGCTCCATTAACAATGTTTTGCTAGTTTCAAGATGCCAAGAACACAGCATTGCAAACTTAGGGGTGTGTTTATTGGTGGGGTGGAGGGAAGAGTGACATGGCTTGCTTTGGAGAAAAAGATAACATTTGTGATTGCTTTGGGCTGTCACTGTTTGTTCAGATCACAGCCAAAGTTGAGGGCATCCCATTGAGGCTACATGGGAAATAATTCTCTTAGCTCTGCTTAACTGGAAACTTTGGGAGGAAGCAGAGAAACAAAATCACACGAGGGCTCTCATTATTCCTGAGAACTTTCTAAGTAAATGCGAAGTATGTGATGTTTGATTCCACAGGAAAATCAATTTCTTTTTACTGAGAAGGTGTTGATGTTTTTCCACTTGTGAAATCATGGACTCCACGTCTTGGAGGCTCACAGGGCCAGAAAATCTGTGAGAGGCATTTGGCTTTACTGCTTACTCTCTCTGCTCTTCCTCACACAACCACTCCCAGAGGGAACTTGGAGCTGCCTCTGGCACTGTCTTGCTTTGTGACCGTGGGCAGGCCCCTTGCGCTTTTTGGGCCACAGCTTCCCTATTTGTTTGAAAAAAGGCGTGCTTTTAATTTGTTGTATTGAACTACTTGCTAATAATCTAATACCTCAATTCGGTTTCTCCTGAGAGCAAAGCCTAAGGCAAGGATTTCAGTGAGAAGTTTACTTGGGAGGTGACCCCAGGAAGTAGAAAGGAAGGAAGGGAGAAAAACCAGTAAAGACTATGTCAGTGAACTGGTCACTGTTGTGGGCAGCTGGAGCTCAGTCCCTAAGGGACCCTCTTTCAATCCACGTAGTTCAGTAGTTCTTAACTGAGTGATTTTTCTCTCTCAGTGGCATTTTGCAGTGTTTAGAGATGGTTACGGTTGTCACAACTGGGAAGTGCTACTGGCATCCAGGATGCTGCTAAACATCCTGCAACACACAAGAAAGCCCCTCACAACAAATAATTATTCAACCCAAAATATCAGTGGTGCTAATGTTGAGAAACCTGCCTCAGAATTGTCCCTTCTATGGATGATAAGCCTAGAGCATCTATCCATCAACTCTCAACCTCTCTGGGTAAGCATTGCCTCTGGGAGTGTGAATGGATTCAGACTAGCAGGCTGCGCTTGAATTAGGGCTGGGCAGCCTTCAATGGGTTTGGGAAAAACCCTGAAGCGAAAAAGCAGAGAGACACACATAGGTGGGGCACAGGCCACGTGCAAGAAATAGCCTGATGTGTGCGGAAGTCAGGCCAAGGTCGAGGGGTTGTGGCTAAGTGTAATTTTCCTAGCTGAGCAATGATTCTGGGCTGTGAAGAGTATGGTACAATTGAAAATAAAATTATAAACCCCCAAACTTCCGTAAATTAATTTGACTGTGAAAATGGTTAAAGGCTGCAAATCCAGTATAGTACAAAGCTGCTATGTGGTGAAATGGTTAAAAACATGGTATCTGGGTCAAGACTAGCTGCCTTAAAATTCTGCTTCCAACACTTTTTAGCATTGTGACCTTTGGTAAATTAATTAATTTCTCTGGCTCTCAGCTTTCTCACCTAGAAAATAGAGTTAATAATGGTTGCCACCTCATAAAGTTGCTGTGAGGGTTAAATTTTATTTGTATATGTATGTGTATGTATATATATCTATATATTAATGTAACATATATATTTAATGCAACATACATAAACTACTTAATGTAACATATTAACAGTACTTGGCATTTGGTGAGCTGACTGACTGGTTGGCTGTTATCATCATCCCAGGGCTTGGGTTCTGGGCTTGGGAAAATGCAGCATTAATCTAGTTTGGCATAATTGTACCCATTTTGCAGATGATTAAACAGATTCAGCAAGGTTAAGTGACTTTTTCAAGAACTTAAAACAAAATAGCAGATGTATGATTGGAATTCTGGCTCTGATGCCCACACTGTCTCCAGTTCATCACAGTGGTTTCATAAAATATTCAGTTGCATGGTTTAGAGCCAGCGGCTTATTGGATAGGAATCGGAGGTGAGAAAATTGAAAAGTCCAAACCATTGATTCACTTTGAATTGATTGGCATCCTTTAGTTTACTTTTAGGAACTTCTTTTTTAAAACAAGGAAACAAAAATAGGTCATTGTTTAAGGCCCCTTTTGGAAAGTAACAGTGAAAGGTGCTTTGGGCAGATCAGTTTTCATGGTGTGTGATGGATATTACTGGTGCTTGCCAGAAAAGACCTCCCATCATAGTACAGCATGCAGTCCCATATATGGGGTACTCCTGACATGTGTCCCATTTAGAATTCCCTGGAGTTTGGGTTGTCTGTCTAAATACTGCTTTAATACTGACTTCACATTTGGACACATTGTAGCTAAAATTTCATTAACTGAAAAGTAGACTTCCCCAGAATTTATTCCCTATTTTATTTTAAGAGAAAGAGAGAACTCATTTTTTTAAAAAATCTAGAATTAATCAGTTTCTTGGAGCGTTCTGGTCAGTTGAATTCATCTCAACATATACGTTTCAGGCTCCCGCTATGTGCCAGAACCTGGGACAGAGTTGCACACAAGACAGAACACTAACCCTAGAAGAAGCCACATAGACTCTGTTAGTGTGTTATTTTTCCAGTTGTAAGAGCTCTTTTTTTTTTTCCAGTTGTAAGAGCTATTTTTCCAGTTGTAAGGGTCTCTACCCTCCCAGCTCAACTAGGAAATACTCAATGTTAGGAAACTACTTGAATAGACAACCCCAATTTCAGGGAACTCAGGAGCTCCCTCAGCCTGCTGTAAGGATACATGTAGAAAAAAAGGAAGACTAGAATCCCGGTCACACAGATAGATCCCTAAAAGATTGGCTCATCATGGGAGCACTGGAAGGCTCAGGGCCCTCCCGGAGCACTGCTTGACTACTGCTACTGTCTTAGCTACCACTAACACATTTCTCTTTAATGACAGTCGTGCCTGTTAAGGGTCAGGCACTGTGCCACTCTCCAGTTCTGATCATTTGTCCCTTTTTCATATTGTCTTCTACTTCTTGGCTATTACTCTGCCTTCCTTTACATGTGTGCTTTGGCTTCTGGCTCTTTAATAATTTCTCAGCTTGCTGTGCCTGGATTACAAATGTTACAGAATATCCGATTGGCCCACTTCGTTGACTCATTTAACTAGTATTTATGGTCCTCCTGTTATATGCCAATGTTGAACTAGGTTCTGGGGATTTCAAATTTAATGAGAGTGGTGAGTCCTAAAGTGTGTGTGAGTGTGTTAGAAAGAGAGAGAGAGGATGTGTGAGTGAGCTAGACCAGTACACTAACATGATCCAGTTTTCACTTTAAGAAGATCATTTTTCATGAATGGAGAATGCATGAGGGGTGCGGAGGAGGAAGCAAGAAAGTGATGAGAGCAGGAGGAGCCTATTCTGGTAATCCAGGTGAGGATGATAGTTTGGATCACAGTGCTGATAGCAGAAATGAAGAAAAGAGGAAAATATGAGAGTTTATTGTTGGTTGCTTGGATTTTGGATATTAGTGAAAGGGTGATTTCTGGTTTGAGCAGTCGAGTTGATGGGGTGACAATTTTTGAGGAGGGTTAGAGAATGGGAGGCATGGAGGGGAACAGAAGATGTTAAAATTAAAAGTTTGGGACAGTTTTTTTTCTTTCTCATCTTTTTTAAATTAAAGTATAGTTGAATTACAGTGTTGCGTTAGTTTCAGGTGTACAGCAAAGTGATTCAGTTATATATACACATATATATAAAGTTTTGGATATTTTAAATTTGAAATAACAGGGGAAATTAATTTGAGTTTGGAAGAGTGGATCTCAGAGGAGCTGTCTAGAGTGGAGACAAAATTTGGTAGTTCTAGCGTATAGATGGCACTTAAAGCCATGGTTATGAAAGAGATAATGGAAGGAAAGACCATAGAGGGAGACCAGAAAGATCCTCCAAAGAACCCTAAGTTTGAAGGTGAGGAGGAGCCATCTAGGTGATCAACTGGGACTGAGGAGGATGTCCCAGTGTGGTGAGAGAAAAAAACCAGGTGATTGTGATGTTATGGAAGCTGAGAGAGAAGCATGTGTCAGGGAAGTATTCAACTGTGACAAATACTGAGAGACTGAGAAAGATGAGGACAAAATGAAGTCCATTGGATTTAGAAATATGGAGGTTATTGATTGATTACCTCAACAAGAGCAGTTTCTGTTGAGTGGTGGGGGTTGGAAGGCAGAGTAGAGAGTATTGAGAATAAAAGTTTGAAGCAAAATTTCCCATTTGTCCCACACTTAGTCTTATCCTGCTGTCCCTACCATAGTAGCAAGCAGTGTCATGAATTTTGTGTGTATCCTTTTGATTCATTTGAAATACACATATAGAGATAAATATCCAGTACTTTCTCTGCATTTAAAAAATTTCTAGAAAAATACAGTAAGTTGAAAATCAGTAAGAGGAAGCAAGAATTTGGAAGTATTGTGTGTCCATAACTCTAGGCAAGTGTGGCTATGATTGGGGGATAGAGGATGGTGCGGAGGGGTCAAGACTTGCCTTTTTAATAAGAGCAGATATTTGAGCATGTTTGCCAGTTGGTAGAGAGGGAGACCAGTGACGTTCCAGAAGGGGCATAACTAGGGAGTGAAGTCTTTCAGAAGGCAAGGATGGATCCATGGGATGGAATTCAAAGCCCAAGAGGAGGGTTGGCCTTTGTTAGGCCCAAGGACACTTCCTCTATCATGGTAGGGTAAAACAAGGAGAACATGAGTACAAGTACCCAAGGCTTGAGCATGGGTGGTGAGAAGCTGAAGGAGTAGTTTGCTTCTGGTGACTTGTGTTTTTCTCAGCGTAGTATGAGGCAGGGTCATCAGCTGACACTGTGGGTGGAGGAGAAGATGTGGGAGGCATAAGGAGAGAGGTTATTCACCTCTACAAGTGAGGAGGTGAGCCTGGGAGAGAAAGATGGTTAGCTCCCTAGGGAGATGTGAGAACCCATTGGTACTTGGGACTGTTAGATTCACGTGACTCCATCAGCTCAGTTGTGTGTGCGTGTGATTGTTTTCTCCAGCAACATACAGCTGCTTGCAGCCAGCCTCAGATGGAGGGGGCTGTGTGTGAGGAAGTTGAGGCTATTTCCTAGGAAGTAATTAAAATGAAGCTCATGAAATCATGGATGGGCAGGAAGGAAGTCAAAGGAGATTAAGGGATGATGAAAAAAATGGTAGAGACGGAAGAATAAGGTCAAAGAATTGTGGTAGTAGGGTTGGTTAGAGCTGTTCTGAAACATGTGATTTGGAGTGATGGGAGGTGGTGGTCAGAATAGGGGTGTTTAAGTTGATATTTCACAAATAATACATTGTTTTGTTGGAGGAGAGATCCAGGATGTAACTGTGAGAGTGGGTAGCTAATAGAATGGAGGACAAGGTGAAGGACCTGAGAGACCAGGGCACTGGATGTTTCATTGTGTGGATGTTGAGCCCAGTGAGAATGATACAGAAGTTGGGGTGAAGAGGAAAACTGAGCCAGGAGCTCAGGTCTTTAAGGATTAATGGAGTGGTCAGGAGATTAGTAGATACAGCAACAAGGGGGAGGTGTGAGTTCACAAGAGCCTGAGTGTTTTGTTCTTACATAAGGGTGAGGAAGGGTGTGGGAGAAGAAATGGGGAACAAGGAGGACACCTACCCCATTTCAAGACTGCTGGTGTGGGCTGTGGGAGAACGAAGCACCTCCACTTGGGAGGCCACAGGAGGAATGGTGTCTCAGAACAGCCAGATTACAACTAAAGCAAAAAGGTTAAAAGGCTATTCACCAAGAAAAGTTGATAATTTATTGAAGTTTGCTGACCCCAGAGTAGGATTTTCAGAGGGTTACAGTGGAAGGGTTTGTTAAGGAGGGGCTGAGTTAGATGAGGAGGTATGCAAAGCAGCATGGAGGTCTGCGCCCGCTTGCTCCCTGTCGTCCCTGCAGAGCTAAGTTTGTACACCAGACTAATTCACAAGTCACTGACCATTCTGTAGGCTTGACCAGGGGTAACCTGTCCCTGGTCAAATCCCCTAAAGTCAGATGGTTGTCACTTGGGTACAGAATGTGGCTTCCTATGCTTAAGCTACCTAGAACTGTTTCCCTCAGCAAAGGCTGGTAGGATAGGGTAGGTACTCTTAAGGCAGTAAATTCCTGTACAAAACCTTAAATAATCCCAGCCTCTTTTCAGAACAGCTGTCATCTTGATAGCATGGTCAATAGCTGATGTTTAAACCTGCTTAGTTAATATGACAATATTTCTAAAGTCTAGCTCATATTAGTGTTGGCAGTTTCCGGCATAGATATGTGATTAAGTTATTTTTAAATGCCAAATAAAGTGTCAATGAGATGTCATCTAATCCCCCTTAGATTAGCAAAAATAATAAAAATCGGTAGTACTCATAACTGGTGAAAGCATGGAAGGAAGGTGGGCACTACTATACACTGTTGGGTGGACAGCGAACTGGTTCAGAATTTACGGGTGTACTTTATGATATCTATTAAAATCTTAAGTATTCATATCCACTGACATTAAATTTACTTCCAGGAGTCTAACCTATAAAAATTTCCCACTGTATCTTAGTCACATAAAGATGTATTTTTCAGGAATGTTGATTGTAGTACTGTTGAAATAACAAAAAACTTAAATGTTTGTTCATCAATGGAGAGAAAAATGGTTTGAAAATTAACTCTTTACAAAGAAGTATTAGACAGTAATTTAAAAGAATGAAGAACAACAACAAAGAGATCTGTCAGCATTGACATGAGGATGTTTTTGCTATATTATTAAGGAAAAAAGTAAATTGCAGATGCATATGTATCATTATTGCACTTTTTGTAGAAGAAAGTGTATATGTATTGTATGTGTTTCACCAATTTTAAGGCTTAACATTTTTCATATTTTCATGTCTCTGAAATCAAGATGTGCCTTACAGTGTGTGGTGTGTTACAGTAGAATTCACAGTAGTATTTTTTTTCTCTCTTGGCACAGAAATTAGTGGTGCATTTTACAATTGACAGAGACCTAGGCATGATGAAATATGGTAAATAAATAGACAAGTAGAGAATAGGAAAGAAACATACAAAGGTATGAGCATAGGAAAAAAGATACCCATCGAATAGTTATTTGAAGTTACCTTTAGGGGGATTTAAATGACAATGTGTGGGTGTTTTCCTTCTTCTTTAAAATATTTCTAAGTTTATTTAAAATTTTCAAATGAGATAAAAATGTCCAAATCTTAAGTAAACAGTTTGATGAGTTTTCATGCATGTATATAACCTGTATAATCATCACTCAGAACAGCTTTAGAATATTTCCATCACTCCAGAAATTTCCTTCATATCCAGTCACCCACAAATGTAAACCCTGTTTTGACTTCTATCAACAGATTAGTTTGCCCATTCTGAACATTATATAAATACAACGATATATGAATGTATTCCATTCATCAAATGCAATGAAATGGAATGTACTCTTTTGTAAATCTGTCTTCTTTTGCTTAATAAACTGTGTTTGAGATTCATTCATATTATTGTATGTGGCAGTAGCTTTTTTAATCCCCCATTTTTGCTGCCTAAGTACTTTGTATGAATATACCACTATTTATCCATTTTTCTGTTGAGTGACATTTGAATTCTTTTAATTTGGGACTATTGTGAATAAAGGTGCTACATTCTTCTACCTGTCATTTTGTGGACATATGACCTCAGTTCTCTTAAGTTTATGCCTAGGAGTAGAATGGTTGAGTTACATACAGGGCAAACACATGCTTAGCTTCAGTAGGTATTACCAGTTTTCTGAAGTCTACCATTTTCACTTCTCCCAGCAATTTATGAGATTTCTAGTTGCTTCAAATTCTCACTCATATTTGATGTTGTCAGTCATCCTAATGTTAGCAATTCTGATGCATGTAATATGTCATTGTGGCTTTAATTTCCATATCCCTGACTACTAATGATACTAAACACCTTTTCATATCCTTATTGGCCATTTGGATATTCTTTTTTGAAGTCCTGTTCAATTCTTTTGCCCACTTTAAAATTAGGTTGGTTTGTCTTTTTAATTTATGGGAGTTTCTGTACATTGTAGATGTGAATTCTTTGTCATATATATATGTAGCAAACATCTTCCCAAATATCTCTGGCATTTCTATTCACTTTCATAATGGTGTCTTTTGATGAACAGAAGTTCATAGTTTAAATGAATACCAATACCACAGCTTTTATGGTTGTGTCTTTCATATCCTATGGAAGCCATTTTTGCCTACCTCAAGATCGTGAAGGTATTCTTCTATATTTTATTGCAGAAGTTTAATGCTTTATTATTTACATTTAGGTCCATGGTCCATCTCAAATAGATTTTTATGTATGGTGCAAGATAGGGGGTAAAAATTCATTTTTAATACTATTGTTTCAGCATCATTTATTAAAAAGAACCATTGTTTCTCCACTGAGCCTTTTGTCACAATTCAAATGATCATGTATGTGGCTGTACGGTTAGACCCTACTGCTTTGATTATCTTAACTTTATAGTAAATTGAAATCTGATATTGTTAAGTCTTGCAGTGTGTTCATTTTCTTTAAGGCTGTCTTATTTATTCTAGGTTTTTTGCATCTCCAAATAGATTTCACAGTCAGTTTGCCAATTTTGGCATATAAAATATCTACAGGGATTTTAACGAGGATAAAATTTATTCTTATAGGTCAATTTTGGGGAAAAATTACATCATAATATATTGAGTCTTCTAATTCAGATACCTGAAATATCTCTCCATTTAACTCTTTGATTTCTCATAGCAATGTTTTATAATTTTCAGTGCAGAGGTCTTGTACATCTTTCATTAGATTTAGTCCTAGATATTTGATATTTTGGGTTACTACTTATTGTACATAGTATATTTTTCTGAATTTTGTTTTCTAATTGTTAATAGTATGTAGAAATATAATTGATTTTTATATGTCGACTTTGTATCCAGAAACCTTGCTAAGTTTGTAGACTGTTTACAGTCTTATAATTAAAATATTTGTATCATCTATTAATAAAGACAGTTTCACTTCTTTTCTGAACTTTGCACAATTTACTTCTTTTGCTTACCTTATTGCTTTGGTTTGGACTGCCAGTACAGTGTTGCATGAAAGTACTGGTAATGGACATACTTGTCTTGTTCCCTACCAGTGGGCAAATGTTCAGTGCTTCACCACTGAGCATGATTTTAATTGTAGGCTTTTATAAATATAATTCTTTTGTTTCTTAGTGTGAAATATTCAAAATAATGATGAGTGTTAGTGAGAAATACTTCTCTTTTCCAGATGTTTCTTTCACATGCAGGAAGTTCAGTTTGGATAGCATCATGTCTCTTTTTGCTCTTCAGTTCATTCTGCCATGGGGTAGTGGCATGGGCTTATCTGCTTGGTAAATCTGAGATGAATACAGTGGGACTATTTCTCTCAGCTGCTCCCTTTATTTTCCTCTTGGTGGACCCATGTTCTTGTCCAGGATTCAGGAATGCTACAACAGTCAGTTCCCTCTAGATGAGGAATTTAGCTGGAAGGGCTGGTGTATTTGGCTTTCAAGTCAAGACACATCATCCAACTTGGCCTTTTATAATCACAGAGTTGAAACTTATTTCCCATCTATCTTAATTTTTGTTTTAATTTTCAGTCTGTTTCAGAGCCTGAGTGCAGAAAGGAAGGGCTTACTATTTGTTGTCCCCTCCTAACCCTGAAACTTCAACAGTGGTATCAAGGAATACATACACTTTTTTGTTGCATTATTTTTAGATAAAACAAGTTTGTCACAAATTTTTTTTAATATATAAATCCTTAAGAAATTTTTTTAAAGATCTTATTTATTAATTTTTTTGTTGTGGGGGAGGTAGTTTATTTTTCTAATGGAGGTACCCAGGACCTCGTGCATACTGGCATACACTCTACCACTAAGCTATACCCTCCCCCCAACAAAGAATTTTAAAAATAGATGAAGCTAAGGTATCTTCAAGGTATGATTTTCATGAACCACTTGAGCATCCTTCTTTATTCTGCTTATCCTGGCCCTTTTGCCATTCCCCTTTCCTTCTCTCCACTGTCTTGTTGCACCCTAGCCAGGTTTCATCCCCTTCCCTCCTTGAAGGCTCTGCTGGCCTCTCTCTCAGCACCACCACATCTGCTTAGCTGATTTGTCCTATGGATCCCCTTCTTCCCTAATGGATCGACTGAGGCCCTGCAAAGTCAAATTCCACAGTTATCACAGAAGCTCCACCCCTTCGTTAGACCTTCCTACAATAGGCTCTGAAGTAAATTAACCTCTCAGGGCCTCATTTCCATATCTTCTAAGTTGGAGATAGTAAATAGGACCAACCTCATAGGATACCTGTGAAGATTAAAGTTATTTGGATGTAAAAGCACTTAGATTAATGTCTGGCTCAGTGTGCTCTCATTACATGTTAGCTACTATTGTTAGCTGATATGATCACATTTGTTGGGCTTTTTAATGTATCGTATTAAATATCATATATTTTCTACTTTTATCAGGATATTTTGGGTATGTATAACTTATTTTCCAAATTAGTTTTTAAGCTGTATAAAAGCACATCTTAGTCTTGTACTTGCATTTCTTTTGTGCTAGTTGAATTTACTGTCTGTAATAGAACAGCAAAATGATAATATTGGAATATCTGTATTTTTTTTCCACCTGTATTTCTCAAATACCATTAGCCTGATCCTTTTGAAGTGGTGATATTTTGGGGATAATGGATAACTCTATTATGTGGAGATTTTACTTCTTTAAATATTCAAAGAAAGAGATGAAGAAAGCGTCTCTCAAGAAATAGAATAAAAACTAATTTGGTTCCTGAAAATCTGGGTAAGAGTCCTGGTTTTTTCATTTAGTATTTATTAGCTAGTTGATTTTCATCTTTGATTCTCAGTAAAATAGGGACAGTAAGGCCTCTTTTTTAATGCAGCCTTTAGCTTTCTTCTATATTTTTAATATTCAGATTAAAAATAGCAAGAAATCTTATTTACTGAAAAAAAGTACTACTTAAAAATAGCTAGACTACCAGAATACTGTAAATCTGTACCACAACCACTAGTACGCATGCGTGTGTTAAGTATGACATTGTTGAGTTAACAATTCCAGAAAAGATTATAGACCAATGTTTACCAAAGAAGATTCCCTGGAGGTGCTAATAGATGCTCCTGGGTTGGGGAGAGGGTTAGAATAAATGAAAACTTGCAGAACTTCAACATCCACAAAATGATAATCAGTTGCTTTGCATGAGGCACAGTTTGCACTTTTATGGACAAGAACTGTTTGCATTACTGTCACATTTTTACAACTTTCAGGGTTGTAAAAAATATCAGAGACCACAGAAGCTTGAAATAATTCGAATTTATGAGCTAGTCAGTAATTTCACTAAATTTTAGTCTTTCACAGTCTTTCACTGTTTTCTCAAATAGAATGCTATTCTTACTAATCTTGTATTTAAAAGGAGTGTTGAATTAAGTATTTTAAAAGTATGTGAATATAGAGTTCATTGACTGAGTATTTGGATAGAATATTTTCAGTTTAAAAGAAATTTGAACTAAAAAGAAAAAAATTCTATGTAGGAAGTTTTTTTTTAAAAGGTGATTTCATATTCTATTCAAGTTAATAAATATTTCATGAGTAACTACCATGTGATTCAAAGAGGAATAATAATGATATCTTGTCTTTATTGGGTGCCAATAATGTTCTACTACTCACAGTGTTGGGTTTGGCCCCATGTTTGAATAGGACCTTATGTCTGATAGTATATTTCTGGAAGTCTGGATAATTCAGTCCAGAAAATAGCCATAAAAGGGTTTTCATAATTCACATAAAATTCACTTAAAGTCCCCTTTACTGGTATAAATGGAAGATATGTTTTCATGCCCCTTCAGTCACCATCTAGTCTCTGTATCCAAACTCCCCTGGGTAGCTGATTGAAGAAAAATATACAAATCTAAGAACAAATCATAATTTTCTTGGAGCAGTGCATTCTGAATTCCTATTTTAGAAAGAGATGTTCATTAAAAACCTTTTAATTATTGTAAAGAAGTTCAAATCCTCACATTTCAAACCTCTTTTATTTAAAACAAGATCTTTGCTGTGTTTTTACATAACTAAAAAGTCCATTAATGTGTTTTTCTCAAAACAAAAAACTCTTTGTCCTCAAAGGTTAATTCAGGCTTCTCACTTAGAACGCTCCTGGCAGCCTTCTATCTAACTCAAGTCATCAAGATTTAATCATAATAATAAAATAAATACAATACAAGAGATGTGTTTGAGTGTGAGGCACTGTATTGCCACTGGATTGAGTTGGGCCAATTATAAGAGTGTGTAGGGCTTTCACAGAACCCCGAGCTAAGGGGTCCAAGTTGTGATTTTAAAATTATTCTGTTTTATTCATGGTTCTGTCTCTTCTTACTAGAAGCTATTCCTTCTCATTGTTTTTGGTGGATTTGCCTCTGAAGTCTTCTTCTTTGAGTTTGTTACTTGTATTGTTAGAATAGATGCTGCCATGGTCAAAGCCCATGCCCTGGCCCATAGTACCTGTCACTCAGCATTCACAGACGTATTTTATACGCGATTCCAACATACTGGATACTTTCTTCTCACAGTTAACAATATTGAGAAATTCAGATAGAGCCAGTGGCCTGGTGGTTCTCTTTGTGGGTGAATTTAGGATATGTATATGTGGTATGTAAATACGTACATTTGAACATGTATGAAGTCACCAGTAATATATAGCAGATACGGCAAGTATTTTCTATAAAGGCCCAAACAGTAACTATTTCAGGCTTAGCAGGCCATAGGGTCTCTCTTGCTTCCTGTTGTGACTAACAAAGCAGCCATAGACTGTGTGTAAAAGAAAGGACACACAGTAAAAAAAAAGAAAGTTTTACTGTGTTCCAGTAAAACTTCACTTATAAAACATGTATATACCGTACATATGTATAGCTCAGGGAACTAAATTCAATACCTTGTAATAGCCTATAATGAAAAAGAACATGAAAAGGTATATATATATATTCAAAACTGAATCACTATACTGTAAACCAGAAATTAACACAACACTGTAAACCAACCATACTTCAGTTTAAAAAAGTGATTACCCCAAGGCTGTCATTTGCTGACCCCAGAATACAGTCTAGTTTAGAGAAGCGATCAGAATCCTGGGGGCTCCCAGGTCTGCATGAGTGCACAGTTTAGTTCCCTGAAAGAGTGGTTTTGTAAACTCTAAAATATTATGCAGCCATCTAAGGTGGTTTTCACCACCTTTCATTTATTCAACAAGTATCTATCAAATGCCCATCGAGAACTATCCTAGAACAAGACGGTAGTGGATAAGGATGAATCACACGGACTTTGGTGGGAGTACCAATATCGGACTGTTATGTGATTGTCAGGTTGGGGTCATAGGGTAAGATGACAGCCTGGTAGGTGGGGGTGGGGTTTTCCCCTGAAGGGAATGGATGTTCACATAGTTATTTATTTTGGGAAGTGGTTAATTCTGGGCAGGAAATGAGTTGGCACTTTGGCTTGGGATGGTCACGCTTCTTTCTCTCTGGGGCCAGGGAGAATTGGGTCAGGATTCTCAGTCATGAAAGGGCCTGGGTAATTCTGGTAGCGGAGAGTAAGGTATTGCCTGGCTGTGTGGTTTTAGGCCTAGAGTGATTGGTATCTTTAGGTTCATAATTTTCCACTTAGCAATGACAGTGACCAAGAGGAGAAGCAGCCAGCATTTCTGGAGCAGCCAGAATGAAGCATGAAGGCTCAGGGATGTAGAATCACCAGTCTCAAGGTAGCAGTGTCCTTTCCAGAGTCCACAATAGGATATGAGTGGTGGGGAATCATACCAAAATAATTTGGAAGCAAGAGCCACTTTGACTCTGTCAGGAAAAGTATACTCTCTTTAAGCAGTGTTCTTATTAAGAAGTCTAGCAAGGGAAGCAAACACGTAATCATACAGTTATGGTTCAGGGAGATAAGACTTTTGATGGAGGTGAGAATATCAAGGCCCAGGTTGGAATGCCTGACTTAGCCTGGGAATGGTTCTTGAGAAATAATGTTTGAGTTGAGATTTTATGAATGAGGTCAGCTAACCCAGCTGAGAAGGGAGGGCAAGAACCTTGTAGGCAAAGGAGTCACAAATACAGAGCAGTGTAGTGTTTTTAGGGATGCGGCTCTGGAGTCAGACTTTGAGCATTGACATCGTGGCTCCTGGCCTGCTTAAACTTGGACTTGCTGATGCATTTCTTTGAACCTCAGTTTTCTCATCTGTAACATGGGAATGGCAATCTCTCTTTCATAAGGTGTTGTGAGAATGCAATAGACTACAGTACTTGAAGGCTTCAATATGATGCCTGGAACCTGGTGAGTAAGCACTCAGTAAGTGTTACCAATAACATCTGTTCATATAATATAAAACTGTGTAAATAAACACATAGTTATTGAAGGAGGAGCATGGAGAGATCAGCTCAACTGAGGCAGTGTATTCGAGTGTAAGAGTGTAACTTTGGCAGCGGGAATTAAGCCTCCTTAAGCATTTTGTTGCTTTTTCCTCATCGTAATGTGGCAATCCCGTGATGGGTTGTGGCCTTTCTTACCTTGACTACTTCTGTGCCTGCGTGCATCAGGCCAGCCAGTAAAATGAAACTAGTTGTGAGAGTGGAAGGTGAAGTCAGAAGGTCATGACAGTTACGTCATCTGTGCCCCCAGCAAAGGGAATGAAATGATGAAACACTTCAGCTGGTTTTTCCTTGGCACCTTCCAGTGGTGAAGGGGGATCAGATTTCAACGTAGCATGTTCCTAGCTAGCGGCACTGATATCCTCACCGATTAATTCCCTGTCCTGCTCCAAGTGAAATCTCCATTTTCTGTGTGCTGACTGTGCCAGACACTGATCTAGGTGCTGGGGTCAAGAGGAGAGTTCTTGCCTTCTGGATGTACCGCTCTAAGTGGGAAAAAGACACACAGATACCGACACCTGCCATGAGGGAGACACAGGGGCGGGGCCTGCGTGCTCCACCTCCACATTTTCAATTGGCTGATCCAGGCCAGTTTTCTGTAAAGTATAAAGCATCCTCTGCGCATTTGTATCACGGATGCCTTTGTTGGTCCAGGGGTTAGTTTTCCTGGACACAGATAGGAGTGGCTTTGCTGAGTTTGGGGAACCTTCATTCCTGTCAAACATGCCATTGTCTTTTTCCCCTGCTCCTCCCAGAACAGTCAAACTCCTTTATGGATACGGAATATAATAAAGTTACCTCACATTTGTGTACTTTTCAAGCTGACTGTATGTTTGTTCTCCCACAGCTTTGGGAAGGATTATGCTTCTCATTTTACAGCTGAGGAAATTTAAGTTTACTGAGTGTTTGTGACTCATCAAGATGCTAATATTACTAACTACCTGAGCTAGGATTCAAACTCAGGTTTCCAAACTGTCCTTTCCCATCTGCTGCCCTCAGACTTGTTTTCTGTCTTCCTTGGCCACAGGGAAAGTACATAACCCTCTCTGTACTGTATCCAGAAGTTTCAGCATATTGGCCATAACTTTTTCCCGGGTCCTGCCTTAGATTCCCAAGGGAGAGAGCTGAACCAGAAACAAATTTTAAAAACTCAGTGATGATAATTACAAATGAATGCCATCATCGTGACTTAATGATGCTTTTGGCATATCCAGACCCCACATATTTGCATAAGCAGCAGAAGGGAAGAGAGACTCCATTTCCCAAAGTCAGCCTAGGGGAAACAGGGAGGCATAATGGATACGGAGTAATCTTCTCCACTTACCAGGGAAAGTCATGGAAACCAGTGTTTCTCAAACTGTTAGGTGCCCGTGAATCTCTCTTGGATCTTATTAAAATGCAGGTTCTGTTTTAGTAGGTCTGGGTGGGTGTGAAATTCTGCATTTTTAACAGGCTATCTGATGATACCAGGGATGCTGGTCCAGGGCACAGTATGGATAGCGAGGATTTAAACCACTGACTTTTAAACTTGGCTTTAAGTTCAGGATCGCAGTCCTAATGCCTGGGTCCTAACCCCAGAGGTCCTAATTTAATTGGTCTGGGATGTGGTCTAGGCATGAAGATTTTAAAAAGCCTTTCAGTTGTTTCTAAAGTACACTAAATTTTGATTTAAACTCTCTAGGGTGACTTTTGCCACCTACAAATGATCCTAATAGCACATAGCTATCTTATAGGGAGAGAAAGAAATGGGTTATATAGTATTATACCTAGATTATATAAAATATTCAGTAAAGTGAGGGTTTGCCTTTTTGCCTTCTAAATTCTCTAATGGCACAGGTGGATCTGTTTTCTGAAAATTTCACCTTTGTTTAATCAATGTTCTTACTCTCCTGAGTGCTGAAAAATATTTCTAAGAAAAATAAGTGCCTTTCAATTTACATTTCCATATTTGGTAAAGAGTTTTTATTTCTTTTTTTAGATAGCTTATTTGATACCTTTTCCCTAGACAGGGCCTGTTTTAGAGAGCTTTTCTTCAATTATTTATTTAGGAAATACAGCTATTAAGCTGTCTGTTTTGTCCCAGTAACTGTGTTGAGTTGTAACGATCCAGTGCTGAATAAGATTAATAGGGTTCAGGGAGTTTGGATGTTAGAAAGGAGCTATAGAAGAATCAGAGGTGGACAGTAAAGTATAGAAGAACCAGGGGTGGCCCTTAAGGATGAAGCAAATGTGGGAAAAGACAGCAGGGAATTAGGTGTGGCCAGAAGTGACAGAAAGACTTTGTTGAGGAGGTCAGAACAATGATGGGAGTTAACCAGGCAAAAGAGAATGAAATGGGTATTTCATGCAGAAAGAAGAACAAGTGCAAACACCTGGTGGCAAAGCTGAGCACAGAAGGTTTGAGGAATTGGGTGAAGTTCAATGTCATTTAAGCATAGAGCATGGGAGGTGAGAGGTGGGTATGAAGGCATGAAGCTGAAGAGAAAGGCAGGATCTAGAGGGAGAGACCTAGGTTTGGAGACCTTGGATTTTAGGAAGGCTAGATTTGGAGTGATTGGAGCATAAAAGGTGGATGTTCATGAACCAGGGCTTGAATCCCAGCTCTCCCACGCGCTGGCTTTGTGATATTGGCCACAACACTCAATGTCTCAGAGTCTCAGTGTCATTGTTGCCTGCAACCTGCCTGCCTCATCAGGCTGACTGAGGATTAAATGAGCGAGTACTTGACAAGTGCATGTTTGGTAACTGATCATTATTACTTTCAATTTCAAGAACAATGAAAAGTTGTTATTCTGTCTGGAGATGTGATTTGTAAGGAGTAAGACAGGAGACAAGGATGTGAGTTAGGAAGTAATGGGAATGGTGCATATGAAATGATGGTGGCTGGGACTAGAGAACTGGATAAATTGGACAAATGTGGATTGTATGGGAAGTAGGCAAGAAGGGGCATGAGAGTCTCAGATAGTCCCTGAAATTTAGAACATGGGAGTAGCGACAAGTTTGGGGTGCATGTCATGAGGTCAGTTTTGTACATGTTGAGATTCTGTCCATCAGGGATCAGTTAAAGGGAGCAGACTTCACTCCAGCTTGCTCAGCAGGAAGGCATTTATTCCCAGGGTATTAAATGGCTTGTAAGATGTCAAGAGGGCTGAGGAAACAATCCAGGTTGAACTCTCAGGAGCAACGTCTTACGCCACTCCTAGGAACTGATCTGCTCTGGTAGCTGCTGTCTCTTAACAATCTTGCAGTCAGGAAGCTACCTCCTCTACAGCTACAACACCACTGTTTTGAACAGGAAACTGCCCCAATCAGGAAGCCGCTACTGCCCAGTTCTAGAACCAGCGTGAATCTGCAACAGACCACGTCAGCAGAACGATGCTGCTCTCCCTACAGTCAGGCTTGCCACACCTACTAAGCTGGTGTCTGAACACTGGAACCTCTGCAAATGCAGCTCCAGGAAAACCACGTGCCTCCACAGCTGTGCTTGCAGGGTGACTGGACTAACATTCCAGAATCTTGTCCATCTCAGACCAAGGTATTCTAAAGCCCAAGCTGCAAGGGGATAAGGAAAGTATATTTTTAGCTTTCCCACTTCCAGAGCAGGGAAAAGCACGCTAGAACAGTATTTTGCAAACTGTAGGTTGTGACTCACAAGAGCATCGTAAAATCACAAGTTTTTTTGCTCAGTCACAAGTAATAGGGGTAAGTATTACTTAATGAAATGTTTGTCTTAGGTGTGTGTGTTTGTGTGTATGCAATCTTGTTTGCAAAGTAAAGCATTTCTTCCTCTGGGTAATGGTGAAACAAAACAAAACAAAACAGAACAAAAAACCCCAAAACTTGAAAGCCACTGCACTAGACATTGAGTCTGTCCAGTCGTCCACTCTAATGGGTAGAGTGCAATAGCTATTGAATATATGGGGTTGGATTTTATGAGAAGAATCAAACTGAGGATAGAGATTATGCAGTCATTGGCAAGAAGATGAAGGCAACGGGGTTGATTAAGTCACCCGGAGAGACAACATGGAGTGCAAAGAGAAAAGGGAACACACCTCAAGGAACACAGACATTTGGTCTTGGGGGAGAAGAAGATGGGGATTTTTCGTTTTCTCTCCAAGAAGAGAACTGGATCCAAGGGAGCCCTGGGTGCTTTGGAAAGGTGTATGTCAAGCACAGGCCAACTAGAGCTGATTTTGCAACAGCCACGCACACACTGTGCTGGGTCATAGGCTGGCACTGGCCTGGGCAGGAAGAACTCTCTAGATTCCAAGGCTGCAGCTTATGAGGAGAAGTCTGAACCTTCACTGGTCAAGGCTGACTCAGTAGCTTTAGGGTACTATTTCTAATTTTCAAAGAGGACTTTTGCTGTATTGAAAAATGGCAACAAGTGGTGGGAACTGTTACAGGAAGATGTCCTTATTGCAACAAAATTGGGAGGCAAACTACATGTTCATCCATAGGAGAATGAGAAAAATGTGGTGTATTCAAACAATGAAATAGTATATAGCAGTTAAATGAATGAGCTATATTGACGTGTGTCAACCTGGATAAATCTCAAAAACTTAACATTATGTGAAAAATTTCAAGCCACAAAATGTTATTTAAAATATGATATCATTTATTGAAAATTTTAAAACCGCACAAAATTGTACCATATATTCTTATGGGTAAACAAATATAAAAATTATGTAAGTGAAGGAGACATGCAAACTTCCAGGCAGTAGTTACCTCTGGGGAAGGCATAGGGAAATGGATGGAGGGGTGAGACTTTATCTGTATTGTTACTTTTTTTTAAAAGAAGCGGAAGCAAATATAGCAAAATAGTAATAGTTATTAAATACACTGGTAAGGCATGGGAAAAATATTACTTTCTGTTCTTTTTATAATTAAAAATAAATACAAGCATACATAAGTTTTGCAATATCCAAAGCAAGAACAGACTTCCTTCTCTGACCCTAGGTTAAGTATATGATCTGTAAAACAATTATTAGGGAAAAGCATATACACACACTCGTACATATATGTGTATGTATATAATATACACATGTGTACACTCTTATATACACATATTTATATACACATACCTACTTACACACACATATACATACACACATATATGCATAGCCTCAAATTAAAACATGCTTTTAATTTTTTTATTGCAAAATATCATCCTTATATTTCTTCAGTTTCTGAGAGAGAGAACTTTTACATCATGGGACACTAACCTTTTTCTGTGATTTGAGCATGTACAGAATTTATAGACACATTAAAATGATCCTGGATTGATTTGAGAGGGGCTAGGAGAAACAGAGGAATCCCTGAATGCTGGGAACTGCTCCAGGGCAGGGCAGGAAAGATGTGACCTGAGTTATAGAAAGGCTGCTGGTGGAGACCAGTAGGACCTAGTGGGAGATAATGGAGTCAGGAGGCTGGGCTCAAATCCCAGCTCAGCTACCAACCACATAATGAGGACTTATGTCTCTGCCCCAAACTGGGCTTCCGTTCAAACGCTAGCTTAGCTGATCTCTCAGGATCTTTCCACAGATGACACTGACTGACTTCTTTGTCTCCCAGTGCCAGAATAATCAGTGGAATTCCAGGGATTCTGGAAGCCTCCCTTGTGTGGTAAATTCTGCCCAGTTTTCCTCAGTACTTCCTCCCTTTGGTGCCCATTCATATCAGCCCTGCTAGGGGTGCTGGGCCCTTCTCTGGGCCAACCTTTTTGTGACCAGGAGCAATTCTGAGAAGTTGAATAAGGGAGTTACAGGAGACATCAGTGTGTGATGGAGAAACTGGGTGAAGGAAAAGTTGTCAAATGTGGATGAAGAAAGTCTTATGAATTTTCATAAAGGCAGGAGTACATTTACACTGACTTGTTAGTTTTTTTATTTTAATTTTTATTTATTTTTTGGAGGGTATGGGCAATTAGGTTTATTTATTTATTTTTAGAGGAGGTAGTGAGGATTGAACCCAGGACCTCATGCATACTAAGCATGTGCTCTACCACTTGAGCTATACCTTCCCTCCTGACTTGTTATTTTTCATCAACTCATTCATCACCTTCCTCTACAAATTCTACCAGTGTACTGTGTGTGTGTGTGTATTTTGGGGGTGGAAGTTTGTGAACTCCAGATGAGTTTTTACCGAAGAGGCATGTTTTCAGTAGTCTGGGTCCCCAGTTAGCAAAATGATTTGTTTTACTTGCATAGATGGTATCATTTGCACACAACATTCCCAAGAGGTAGGTGACCCTCAGAGAGTGACAGAATTTCATTTTAAACTTTCTAGGATGTCCACTCCTATGTATTATAAGTTGAGTTATTGATTATTGTCTTGTACTTTTTTTGTTTTGCTACTGGATTCCTTTACATTTTGTGCTTCCTGTGTATTCAGATGTTGGCTTTCAGAGCATTGCTTGACAGAGGCTAAGATTAAGAACTCTTTGTGATGTAAAAATAAGGTACCTACTTCAGCTCGGAGAAGGGTTGGTGATAAATGAAAATGAAAACTTTCTCAAGTTAGAGTATGAGATGGTAGAAAATTTGCTTAGTTTACACATGTTTAGGTTGCAGATACCTTTTCAAGAGTGCATTAGTTGGTTTAAGCAAGATTTCATTTATCCTACAGAGTTAGGGTATAAATACCAGAAACTCTCTTGTAGCTTTGGGTTCTCAAAGCCTCTCTATTTTTACCACCTATCACTTGGCTTGCTGAATTCAACACCTTTCCCAATGCTTACTCTTCCCAAAGAATCTGCTCACAGAAACATGTTAAAGAGAAATGTAGACTTCACTGAATATTTCATAGTGGAGACCTAGGAGGGGTCAACATAGCACCCTGCTCAGTAAATGCCTTAAATCTCTCCCTTAGCCATTTTTGTTCTCCAAAGCCCCTCTCATTCATACCAGCACTGCTGGGTTTTTTTTCCCCTTCTTTTAAATATTTTCTAGTCTTTCTCTGACAGACTTTCCTGAATTCTTAACTCCTTTCTTTTCTCTCCTTCAATTTGAGAAAAATAAAAAATTTTGCTCCATTCTTTTGCATAGCAGGTGAGGGTCCGTGTACTTCTGATGCATAACCTCAGGGGTTTATGCTTCAAGTCAGTGGTCCTTCTCTCAAACAAACAAGGTGCTCCTTCGAAGCCGACAATGGACAAATGTAAACGTTGATTGAAATGTCCTGGCTTCCTAAATCAGAAGGGGACGTGGCCTCAGAAGTCCTTTTCACCATTTTCAGAGTCATCGTTGTCTATCAGCAATGTTGTGGGGCCTTAGAAATCCTCCACAGAAATATGTTCCTGACAGATGGTTGAAGCAGAAAACAGAAAGCGATCACGTGGGGGATGGCAGCGGCTGTCCTCTGACTCGATGACTGGTCACCTTGACCCCTGCATGCTGACTGAGTGCCTGCTGAACTCACGGTGCTTTCCTGACAGGAAACAAAAGCTGTCTGTGGTTGACTTACTGTCAGTCTTAACTGAGGTGGAGTCATGCCTGGTCGATGGTTTTCCAAATACCCAGAAGGTATCAGATGTTCAATTTTACACATTTGAGATCCTACAGTTCGTACTATTTGGCAAGGTGCCCTGAATCTTGTCCCCAAATCCTGACTGTGTCGAGGTGACGTGCAGCCAGAACTACAAGTACTGTCAGTTTTATGCCAGTGTGTGGGGCCTTTGGCTGGGGGCTTTTGAGAACACTGCCTGGAATCTTAGTTCACAAGTCTGTGATGAGAGAGCCTGGTCTTTATAGATGGAAGAGATTTTGGAGATATTCAAACCTAGCCCCTTGATTTTTCAGACATGGATCCTGAGTTCCAAGGAGGGGAAGGACTAGCTCTAGGTCATACAGTGAGCTAATGGTTGGGCTAGGGCCTAAATCCATCCCTTTTGATTCCTGTGTGGGGCTCTGTCCACCACACCACACTGCTTCCCTGCCTTCTTTCTGAAAGATACTTCACTCAAAACCCCCTTTTCTTTTCTTTACTTTTTTTTTTTTTTAACCCTGGAGCTGTATCTTCCCAAGAGACAGAAAGAGAAGTGTGCTATTTAATTCCCTTCGTGGTTTTAGTCTTGGTTAAAATTTTCTTTTTTTCCCCCCAAGTGCCTGGATGGATGAAGTGCTGTATGATAGAGAGTTCCTTTCTTCTTAAAAGCCAGAAGAAACAGTTCAGTCTGAACTACTGTATAGGAAGATGGAAAACACATTCTCTAGAGGAAAGGTATTTGTATCCACATACTGAAATTTATCCACCTTGACCGATATGGTGGTGTTGACCTGGAGGTGCTCCAGCAAGAACTGAGAGAGATTCTGGTATATGTTTTTAGTTTGCGCTCCAGACTCACACACTGTCACCAGTGTCTGCTTTTTGACATCTTTGTTGATGAGAAGCTCCAACTTCAGGTCGACAGAATGTTCTGGGCATTTCACAAGAAACTGCAGTTGGCAAATGATGAAGTACCAACCTGGGAACTGGACCACTAGATTCCCATCCTGATATCGGACTCCATGGATAATGCCATCTTTGTTCCAAGACAACTTGGTTTTGTTTATATGCTTTGACACTGGAAAGAGAGGGACAAAAGAACCCCAGAATTATTAGGCAAATTTCAGATGCAGATTGGAAAGTTTGAAGTCTTTATTTAAGGTTCCCTATTCAAGACCAGTGTTTTCTGTATATTGCCTGCTGTTTCAGCCATCTGGAGTATCTTCTGCGTTACTCCTAGGTGCTGCTTAATGGTCAAGGCACAGGTGCAAAACCACCCCTCTTCCTCTTCTGTAATGCATAAAGCTGAAGGGTCAGAACACACGCGGCATTAGACCTCTGCCTCCTACACAATTGTTTTCCACTTAACTATTACATTATTCTGTTATTGTTCTAATTATTATTTTTCCCTTTTTAGACTATAAGGTCCTAGACTGTATTCTCCATAAATTCTGGACTGTCAGGCTCATTTATTCAGTCAATTAATGAATGTTTGGTCAATGAGAGACCACTATTTGGTAGGCATTGCACAGAGTATCAGAGATAAAGCATTCAATTTTGTTCAATTAGTAACTAGTTTAGGCATCAAGAGGTCCAGGAGAATCTGTTTTTAACTGTCACACAAACATGTGTCCTTTAACTGTTCATTGTCTGAATTTTTAAATGTCTTCCTCTCTTAAAAAGGGTGGCCAAATATAACTGTGTAGACCCTTCAAGTGCACATTAAAGGACTCTTCCCAGCTGAGATATATAGAAAAATAGAGAATTAGCAGACCCTCTAAGCTGACATGTTGGTGTCTGAAGCCAGATCTCTGAGTCTTAACAAGTGAAAATCAGCACTGATTGGTAAGGGTGCCTTCAGGACTGGGAAGCTGTCATGTTCATTTTAATTGCTTCCCTTTAAACCTCATTGTGATTCAGTTGAAGAATAAGAACTCATCTAACTGCAAAACTGAAGTTTTAGAATGAGCAGAATGGCTATTTCAGAGGATGTTGGCCATCTCCTCTGCACCTCATCTTCCCCAGTGTAAATGCCTCCTATTATTTCATTTATAAGAGGCCTCTTCCCTGAGGCATGCTGCAATATGCAAATAGGCCCATGCCAACATGCTCATTAAGCTGTCAATCTGGGCACAAGGCAATTTTGTGGTTCCCTTGTGAATAACTTGATAGAGGCAGAGATTAAGAGCCTGCTTCCCTTGCATGAGGAAGAGTACTGTATATTTGGCCCCCAACCTGAAGACAGATGAGTGAAGAGGGACGGTGGGGTGGGACACAGATGCCTTCAGAGGCCAAGGAGGCAAACGTAAAGGAGGGAATGAGGCTGAAGGAGCAGGAGCTTTGAGCTTTGGAGAGTATTATTCTCCCCGTCCCCACGGCATTTATATCCAAATTGTAAAAAAATACCATGCAGGCTAAACAGAAGACATCTGCAGGTCACATCTTGCCATGGGCTTCTACTTGTGAACTCTGGCTTAGAGATTTCAGAAAGGCCACAGGAAGTGGTCTCATCTGGCTGGGGTTCCTGCATTCGGTTACTGACCTTGGAGGTAGGCCCATGACTTCTTGAATGGAGCCCTTTCCAGGATACATAAGATGTCCTCTGAGCAGTTCCCTAAAAATAAGGAGATTATGCATTAAGTATCTTTCTCTACTCTGGAAACTGGAGACACCAGATCTTTTTCCATGATCCTTTGATGAGACAATGACTATTCTGTTTCCATTTTGAGGGCAAAAGGAAAACCTGTTTATTTCTCATTTTGCAATAGAGTACCTTAGGATTTTAAAAAAAACTTGATTGCTTCCACTTGGGCTTTTACAAAAGACTGGAAGGTGGGGGAAGGAAACAAACATGGCCTGAGTTCCTATAGGTACCAGGTGCCATTCTTGTCACTGTATGTATCTCACTGCACTTGATCTTTGCAACAACTCCATGAGAGAGGTATAACTAATTTGCTTTGAGAGATGGAAAAAGGCCTGGGGACCAGACAGATTAAGTACATTGTCCTCTGTCACTCAGCCAGGCAGTGGTAGTAAGAACACTAACACTGGTAGTAATGATTGCCATCCTTCCTTTAAGGGTGCACCAATCCTGGTCTGTGTACCTTTACATATTTCAGCTGATGTAATTCTCAGAATAACTCTGCAAGGCTAATCTTATGCCTAGACATGGTCAGTGATGCAAAGTCATGCAAGTTGATGGAAACCCTGAGATTCACACCCATGTTTATCTGATTCCAGAGACCAGGTTTCCTTCTCAAGGCTGCTTTTCTAGACAGAGGAGATAAACACATCCTAGTGCTCAATTTGAAGAGGATATAGGATTAAAGAGATCTAAGCAGGGAGCGTGCTATCTAAAGCTTCCTTGGCAGGGAAAAGGACAATGTTTATGTCATCATGGTATTTAAGAAATAAAAATATTTGTAATATATTCACTGATGATGGCAGCTTAGCTTCTTATTATAGTAACTATTTTGTATGCAAAGAACAAAGTTATAAATTTCCTGCAGTGACTCATGAGTTCAACTACTAGGCAATTTTTTTTTCCTCTTTGGGCCTTGGTTTCTCTATCTGTAAAACTGACATTCACATCTTTTTGGTGGTATCACCAGAGATGACCATCCATGCCACCCATCAGAGGATAGGCAGCCATAGGCCCATTCAGAGAAAGCGGCCACATCCTAGTGTGGTTGCTCACTGGATCTTCGAGTAGCATCTGCTGAGTTCACAATCTTCTTCGTTGCCCTCTCTGTCCAAGCCTGAAAAAATATCCCTCCTGGCCTTCCTTACAGTGGGACGTGGCCTTGGAGTGGCTGAAAGTTAAGTGAAGAGTTCCCTCTGCTGTCTGAACAAGCTCACTGCTACTGGTACCCCCAGCAGAAGCAGGGGGCAGTTTTTATCCTTATCTGCCCTCCAGGCATAAAGAGGTTCTGGTCCAAATGTCTCTTGAGTGAGGAGGGCTGGTAGGCCAGCTTCCATTCTTCTCATCCCATCTCTCACTTAACCCTCTAACTAGTGTTCTTGTCCTGCCTGTTTCAGCCTGCAGCCCACACTCCTGGGTGTGTTTAGTCACAACAGTGAGGGCTGCTCATTCTTGAATGCGCTGTGACTACTGGTAGAGGGTCCCCGGCCCTGCCTCCTCTTTGGGGATGTGGAACTTCAAGTCGGAAGAAATCGCAGAGAGGCATGTCTGGCTGCATCTCTCTGCATCTCTTCTCTGCTTGGAACCCCTTTTTGACACTGCTGTCCCTGCAAGATTAGAACAAGCTCCACCACGTGGCATTCATGTTCCCTTGTGTTCTCATCCCTACTGAGTGCTGCAGTTTCATCTGTCACCTCCCCTATTTCCCCTGCACTCTGTACCAATAGTAATAGTAGTAGTAGTAGTGCTAGAAATAATAATAAGAACAATAATAATAATAATAATAATAATACCTAATACGTATTGACTCATGGCTGTTTTCTAGGTATTCTGCTAAGCATGTTACATGCATTATTTTACTTAATTCTCACTAATCACTCCATGAGAAACGTACTATAATGACATCTCTCTTGCACATAGGAAACCGAGGCTTTAAAAAGTTAAATGTTTTGTTCCCATTGGCACAGCTAGTCATTGGTGGAGTAGAGGTTCAAACCCAGGCTATCTGATTCTAACGCCTAGGTGGAATTTGGATCACTTAACTGGAGCTTGGAGGCATGGAGTGCCTGCAAACACACCATATTGGTTTTCCCATTCCACCTGGAATCCTCCCCTTCACTGGGAAGTCATTCCTTGCTTAAAACGTAGCCTGGCAGTCATCTCCTCCATGAAACTTTCTTTGACCCTTCCCTCTGTTTGCCTGTTTGCCTCTTCCATTAGACCGTGAACCCTCAGGGCAGAGACTACTGTTTACATATTTCCATTGCTAGCCCAGAAAATGCTCTGTAAATGTTTGTTGAATTGAATCATCTCGTCTATCTCTTACTTCCCTCTGTGGGTGTCAAGTAAGTTCTTATGGCTTGAGTAGGATGAATGCAGGTGCTTGGCTTGCCTTTCCCTTCTGGGCTGGAATAACACCTGGCCTCATTCTCCCATTGATTCTACAGGTTAGGTTAGATTACTGAGGAAGTAAGCCTCATGCCCTGGGCTGAGGCCAGCATGTCACAGCAAGAACAAGCGCTGCTCCTTGGCTGGAGACCCCCTCACACCGCGCCACTTGTGATGGCATCTGTCAGGTGAACATCTGCAAACAGGTGGCTGTAGAAGTACAAGCCTGGGCTTGCCTCTCGCACATGCAGGTTTTTTCTCTTTCCTCTTTGGTCTTTGCATGTTTGATGGGTTGACCTCAGTTGTAATTCTGAGAAACCCAAGGATGGAAAAAAACAACTTATTCTGAAGCATTTGCATTTCCTGAAGTCAAATGCCATGGCGTATCGGCGCATCTTATTTTTTCTTGAAGAGTCTTTCAGATGGTTTCAAGAGAAAGGAAAAACACAGGCCACTCTCTTGAAGAATGACATTACTAGAGCTGGCTAAGGGGAGGGGGCTGGGAACCAGGACATGGAGGAGCTCTTGGGGGAACCAGGCTGCTGGATTTGGAGGGAACCCTAGGAGAAGGTGCACCCCTGGCCTTCAGCATCTGACAAGGCTGTCAGCAGGAAGACAGGGAGCCTGCTCTGTGGGGCCCGAACACTAAGGCTCCATGGGAATTCAAGGAGGCGATGCACTCAGCTGACAGCTAGCGGTATTCTTGTCCCCGTTTCTCAGGTCAGTGCATGGGAATACTTCCACTCAGGACACAGAAATCACACTCCAGGTCGCAGTGCTGGCAGCTCAAGTATTTGACCAGTTAGTGTTGGTCAGAGATGCACTGGGGTGTTTGAGGGTCGTGAGGCCCTTGTCAAGACCTAGGTAAATACTTCTTGGGTCATCGGCCATGTGACTTGAGTCTCCTCATCACCGGGTGAATCCATGAGATGAGTTTCTTTTCTGATTATGTGACAGGAGTAAGTAATTTATAAATAGGCGGTGCTGCATGCAACTGGAATCCTGTAGTATCCCTAGAATTTTGAATGTTTGGAGCGTAAGGAGCAAAATGCACTCCTGTTTCATTCATTTCCCAGCTGAACGTGATGTTTAGAGGGGTTTTGTTTGGAGAGCTAAACACTGGGGTGGAGAGGTGAGAACAATCTGTAAGTCATGGCAGATTAGATGACCTGAGATTTGGAATCTAGGAGTTTCCCCTCTCTGGGCTCTCATGTCCCTAGCTAGATGAAGAGCAATGTGGATTTGATGGTCTAGAAGGGCCCTTTTAGCTGATTCCAGCTGGCCGTCTAGACTCCGCTGCACACTGCTGGGCCTGCTGCAGGGGCAGAAATTCAGTCCCAGCTCCAGCTGTCTTTGTGGGTGTTTTGCTTTACCCTAGCTAAGAGTCTGTCTTCACACATTAAGATTTCCAGATACCTGCAGTGGTAGAACAGAGCATTTTAGGTCTGGGGGCAATCTAAGTTATGAACAGCCTGGTTCTGTAAGGATTTTCATGGTTTCTAGAAATGGAAGTTCCCTGAGAAGTCATCTGGCCAGGCTTAGTAACTGCATAACACATGTGCTCCCCATTGTTACCCCCATGACAGTCTTGTCCTATGAGTTAGTGACAAAGGCAGGGCCAGATCCCAGGAGTCCTTGCTCCTGTGGGACATTCCATCTTTTAGACAACTCAGGTCCTTGTGAACTCTTCTGACGACCAAAGCCTTCAGATGGATGAGATATGTTAGCTGTTTTCCCAAGCTTTGGTCTCCTCTAGAAGGATCATGGAACTTCCTTGGGCTTTATTTGGAAGCCTGGAGAGAAATATGTGCCAATGAAACCCTCTTGGCCAGATGCACAGAAGACAGAGATAGGGAGAGAGAGAGATGTTGCTTAAGGTGGTTTAAATGGTCATGATCTAGAGGTCAGAATAATGGTAACCTGAAGACTGGAACCCATCTTGAGATCAATAGTAGTCCTGAAATGGCCATTAGATGCCAAGTTAATCAAGACCCTAGATTTATGAGCAGGAGACTGAACCCAAAGGGACTGAGGCTCTGGTTCAAGGCCCACAGTAGATTAGTGGTAGAGCGGGTTCAGAGCACGGGTTTCCTGATTCCTAGTCCAGGGCTCTGTCCCATGATTTTTAGTCTTCCTGTGGAGCAGGGAGGGTTAAATGTAGAAAGAAGTGGGTTTGCAGCCACCATACATGCTGGACTGAAAACTGAAGAGACAGCTGAAGGTGCTGGGAAAATAAACACTAATGAGCCTTCTAGGCTCCCTCTTCCTGGAAGAATGCTAGCAGGTGACTTCAGGCCCATGAGCTGAACCCTGACAAGTCATAATTCAGGGACAGTCATGCATTCATTAAGATGCAACAGTGCCCAAGGTGGCAAAACAAACCACCCTACCATTCTGGCCAGAAGGTATGTGGCCTGAGTGCCAGGCACCTTCCCGCTTGGTATCAGTACAAGACAGACACAAGTGCACCTCAGAGAGAGCACCTGGGTTCTGGTCAAGACTTTTAGCTTGAGGCCTGTCACTTGCCCTTACTGACCTTCAGTTACTGCATCTGTAAAGTAGGGTTGGTAACAGTCGACCCAAATGTATGGATGTTGTGAAGATGCAGTGAGATTATGGATGTCAATTGGCCAGAACAGCAAGTGGCTTAGAGGAGACACTCAGAAAATGGTAGCTCCTTTCTCCTCTATTCCTCTTTTCCTAGTTTTTACAGTGGCACAGCTTAGCAGTGCTGCTTAGCAGAGTGATTTGGCTGGTGAAATGCTCATTAAACCAAAGCTTGTGGCATTATCTGATGGATTGGGGTTTCTCAATTATGTACAGAAGTGTTTGAGGCCATCTGATGCTCCCAGGAAGTGTGCAGAATCCTCCTTCCATCTGTTGAAAGTATGTTAATCCTTCCAAGAAGACGAGGAATTATCCTAATGACTGCATTTACTGCGTCCAGGCTTCTTAATTCCATCCCTCTGGTGGAATATCTAGGAGAGTCTCGACAGTGACATCTAGGGGAGAGTCCTCCGTTATCAGTAGAATTTGGAATCAAAATGAGTCCTTAACCTATGGATCATTTCAGCTGGCTTCAGTCTGACGTTTCCTTAATGCCACCAGGCCAACTAGTGATGGAGAAACTCCAGGATGGGCTAATTGTTAAACAAAGGACAACTAGGTGACCCTAGATTTATAAACAGCATATGGGGACTACCCATCCTGGCATGCTCTGTGTTAAACACATAGAAAGTCATCAGTAAATACAAATTGAGATCAAGTTGAAATTCATTTGAGTCACTTGAAGGTTACTTAGGATTTTGTGGTCTTTTCAATCCTGACCTGCTGTAGTATATGAGATAAAACCTTTTGACTCTATGGGTATTTCCTCAGAATTCACTTATACTAAATGCAGATTGAATTGGTATTACTGGGAGTATTTAAGAAGCATCTTCTAAAGTCTGTCATTTAAAAGGCAAGGAGGGTCTGGAGTCGTATGGTGATATCTGCTCACATTTTACACAACTTTTAAGAAACAGCTTCTAGCTATTCTAGGTGCAGAATTATGCCAGCACACTTAGACAGGTAGGCTTGGGATCCAACAGGCTTGGGTTCAGATTTTTCCTCTGCTACTGACTACGTCATGTGGCTTTACACAAATTACTCGGCCTCTTTGAGTTCTCCCCAAAGTGAAGATAATTATACCCTCCTTTGAAGAGTTGGGAGGATTAAATGAGATAATGCATAACAATGAGCCTGGTGTCTACCACCCAGCGTATGCTCAGTAATGATTGGCTCCCATTCCCTGGCCCAGGGCTTGCACTGCTGGGCTTGTGGAAATTTAAGCCAACACATGTGATACCCAGAGAGCTTGGATGAAATATATAGTGAAGCCAGTTTGAGAAATAGACTTTCTTTCCCTCCCTTTCTCATCCTCCCTCTGTCCTTCCTTCCCTACCCCACCTCTGTTTCTTGTTTTTTTTCTCCCTTCCTCACTGTATTTGAAAGATGGGCATTTTTTTTCTGAATTTAGAGACTTGTGATTTGTATGTGCTAAATTCAAGTACAGATTTTAATGTTTCTCACTGATCTGAATATTGTTTTCCTTTTCCTCTCCTTTCATCTCCTCCTGTCTCCCCTCCCCTCCCGTCTTCTTCTCCCTGTCCTCTCCTCTCCTGCATCTCCGCTCTCCTCCTGGTGAGAGGGGTGGGGATTAGGCATAGATGGCTTTAGCACTCTGGACGGCCTCTCCACGACCCTCTTCCACCTTATTCCGAGTGGCCTATTTTCTAGTTTATTTCTTGTAGGGAGATTCCTGATTATTGTTAGCTCTGCTTTAAGAAAAACACAATATAAGGATGAGTTTTGAGTGAGTGGGTTTAAAGTAAATGGAGAAGCAAATAATCTCTTTGAGGCCTGTGACTATCTGAAAAGCAATTACCCTCGAACAGGAGTACCCCTTCTTGCTGTGGGAAGAAAAAGGCTACAACAACTGGTGGACTGGGCAATCCAGACCCAGCTCAGTCCATCTGATAGAAGTGGGTCTCTGTTTGCTATTTTCAGTCTTTCCAGGGGAGGAGGCTGTTGCTTCTTCACCAGCCTCTTCTGCTGCCATTGTGGCGTCCTGGTGGGGCTGCAACTATCTGGGTCACAGCCTTGTGATACCAGGGTTAGTGAGGGGTTGGTGAGTAGCCAGATCCTTGGTTTAGTCTCATTGCTTTCAGTGGACAGCTTTTATTGTTTCTTTGGGGGTGGGTTCGCTAGTTACAATAAGAGAGCCAATGGTACTTGATCTCTTTGAATGCCCACGTTTTCTTTTTAGCGGGAGGAGTGGGAAGGAGAGTAGCTTGCCAAGCCGTGCAAAAATTGTGAATTGTTAGAATGGTAAAATGGTCAAAGAATCCCAAGATGTTTCTTTGATTCTTAGAATGTTATCCTCAGAGCAAAATCCGTGCCAGATCAGGTCAGCGGTCTTGCCCCCCTCACTCCTGTTATTTTTAAAAACAGGAAACTCCAGTCCCTGAGAGTTCAAGCCCCAGGACTGGAATGTAGGTATTCCAAAGTTCAACCCAGGTCTCTGCCTTTTGTACCTCGCCTTCACCTGGAGACTGAATTCAGGCGAGGATGGGAAATGCGCAGAAGGGGTTCAGGACCCCTTCACGTAGTCCGTCCACTGTTTCCCCTTCCTCAGGGCTTCCAGGAACCTGTAGATATTAGGGGCCACGTGACAGTCACAGGAAAAACAAACTCTGATAACTGGCTGGCTGTGGGGAGGAAGGAATCACCCAGGTCCCATGACTCCCCAGCTGCAAGGCTGGTGCTTGAATTTGGCCTCTAGATTCCCTGCTGTGGGCTGTTGATGCTCTGCATCACTCCACCTTTCATGCAAACCCACGTGTGTGGTTGCCCTAGTGGCCCTCTCTGTCCCCAAGCTCAACAACAGAGTGCGTACTTCAGTGACAAGCGAACAGCTGCAGGAGTGGGTGTTGAGGAAGCGATAAAAAGCCTTGGAAGGATTCGTAACCCTGGGGAACTGGTAGTTGCACTGGAACAAAGCACAGCCATGTTTCCCTCAGCACCTGACTATGTACAAGCCTGGTTAAGCAGAAGGGCTCCAAGGCAGGCCAGCCTGGGCTTTGAGGTCGTGCTCTACTCCTTGCTAGCTGTGCAATCTTGAGCAAGTTGGTAAACCTCTCTGTGCTCCTGTTTCCCTACTTACAAAATAGGGCTAATAACTATCTTCAGGGCTTGTTGTGAGATCTCACAAGTGAATCAAAGCACTCAGCCCAGTGCTTAGCACAGAGTGAATGCCCCCATCAATGGTCGTTATTTTCACTCCACCAGGTCCTCACATATATGTAGTAAGGGAATGAAATAAAAACTGATTCAAAAGTTGTGTACAGAATTCCTCTAGTGCAGGTGAGAACTGACATTTGGTTGTTGGGATTTTGGGAAGGCCTGAGGCGGAGGCCAAGGTGACCAAAATTGTTCTGCAATAAAGTCAGTAGAACTTTCTGCATAGTTTGTGAGGGGAAGTGATGGGGGGGTGGTGAAAACGGGGAGAAGAAGGACAGGAAAACAGGTCAGAGGGAGAGTGAATCCGTATGCATGGTGAAGGGCTGAACCCCAGGGAGGAGTGCGGGCCCTCGAGAAGTCCGCAGGGAGTGGAGTGTAGAGGCTGCACAAGCACAGAGGGGTCTGAAACTCAATTCTGCATCATCGTCTGTGATGGAAGGCATCGCCCTGCCAGCTTCTCCACTTACCCTAAATCCTGCTCTCAGCCTTGCTGTTGCAAATGCCAGGTGCTTCTGGAGCTCTGGGGAAATCGGGTAAAGGGGCCTGTATTCTGGGGTTTGGGCAAATAAGCCACATACACAGGCACACATGAGATTCAAAATGTGGCTGAGGCAGAAAGTCAGAACAAGGAGCGGTGGGAAGCAGCACAAGCTTTCCTCTCCCCGCAGCCCTCCCTGGGTCCAGGAAACAGGCTCTGCCAGGCAGCAGACGGGTCATGTTGGTTGTTGTTTCACCCTCGTAGTGGCTCTGTGTGGGAGTCCTCAGTGAGTCCGTTAAAGCAGAGGAGAAGGGTGTGGGGAAAGGTTCTCCTCCCACTGTCCTTCCTGGCCCACAGTCCCAGCTGAGCCCCTGGATGGGCCACTGAGTCCTAAGCACAGTGGAGTGGGTGTGAGGTGACAGTCTGCTGGTGACAGGTCTTCTGGCCAGGAATGAGAACCCTGTGTTGGATTCGGATATCATTTCACTACAAAAAAGGCTTGATTGTCTGTGGTTTCCCTGCAGCTAAGTGTCATCCTGTGTTACGTTACTTTAGTGTGTGTTTACGCAGCCCGGCTTCCGAGGTTCTGGGTTGGTACCAGCTTCCTGCTGATAGTGGACAATTTCCATCAGCTGGCAGAGGGCTCCCTGGGAAGTGTCTGGCTTCTGCCTGTGTCCATCCCAGTGACAAACCACGTGCTGCCCCCTGGAGCTTCTTCCATGGAGTTTCTGAAAGTGATTTTCCCTCTGCCTGTAATGTCTTGCAACGGCTTTTCAGAAGGGACAGTTTGCTGCTTGTGCCTGTTTTAAGAGGGGTTTGTTACAGGAGGAGGCTGTGGCTGCAGACTTCCTCAGGATTATTAAGAATCATGTTTTAGACTTTTTTCTTCTATATTTACATATTGAACGAGAGGTTAGAGTATCATAAAAGCATCAAAGCTGGAAAGACCTTTAGTTCATTTAGTATATTGCTGTTATGTTACAGATGGGGCGCAGAGTAGAGGGAAGACTTGCCCAGAGAAGCACGGCCTGCTGGTGTGAAGGTCAGTTCTGGAGCCCGGGTCTTGCTCCAAGGCAGTACTCTTTCCACCTCACCCCACTACTGTGTCTGCAGTTTGCCAAGATAAGAGAAGCAGAGACTTGCATTAAAAGCAGGAGAGAGCCAGGGAACACATACGGCAGGTCGCTGACATTTCATGGCTGAAGCATATTATGTAGGGGCTAGAGAGGAGCCCTGGATTCTGATCCCTGCTCTGCCATCAACTCCCTAGGTGACCTTAGGCAAGTCACCTTGATTCCTTGGGCCTCAGCTCATCATCTGCAAAATGGCAGTATTAATCCCCATGTTGCCCTCTTACAGGATGGAGGCTAAGATCAACCCAAGGGAGGTGTGGGAAGGTCTTTAACAAAAGTTTCATTGTTCTAGTGAGAATTATTAGCATTTTTTAATATGATTGCAAAAACACTAAATTGTGAACTGAGGTTGGTTTTAGATTCGTTTGTGTCCTGAGATCCACAGTGATTGCCATATAAGAAGTGATCTGATAAGTTGCCTAGTCCATGACTTCCAAAATTTTGGATTTTACGGACCAAAATGATCTATTCCAAAATGTAAACTCAGTGATCTTATAGAATGGGCAGCTTATTATTTTGCCTATTGTGACCATTAAAACAATAAAAAATAACTGATAAGAAGCAAACCAACTTAATTCCCATTTATATTAGCTTCATGTTGTAAAAGGAAGGACATTTTAATACCAGAAAATACCCTTTTAGGAAAGGACACACTCTGAGAGGGAAGTCTAGTTGGCTACAGGCAAAGGGGGTTACTAGTTAGAGCCCCTGTGGTTGGCAGCCTGCAGATGGAAGTGCCGAAACTGAGACCCAGAATGGCTGAGGCTGCGTCGCCTAATCAAAATTCCCCTTGTCACTGAGATCATGTTCTTCTTAAAGATCACCTCCCCCTCTTGAAAAATGAAGTTCTGGTCCAAACTTGGACAGTCTGGATGGATGCGGAGTGGTGGGAGTGGGGAAGGGAAAATGACATTCCCTCACTTTATTTGGCTTTTTGCAAGGCTCTGTGTTCTGATTCCAAAGCCTGTACTGTTTCCATGATAGGGGTCGGCAAGCCCTGGTCTGTGGGCGAGATCCAAGCTACCACCTCCTTCTGTGAGTGAGGTTTCGCAGGCCTGCAAGTCACGCCTGCTGATTTGCAGGGAGTCGATGGCTGCTTCTGCACTACAGCAGCAGAGTGGACTTGTTGCAGTGGGGACCTCATGGCCTGCAAAGCCTAAAATGTTTACTACCTGGCCCTTTACAGAAAAATCTTGCTTACCTTTGCATTATGCCATGCTCTTTTTTACCTTAATGAGGCATTATGGGAGTCAAGGTCACGTGCCAAGTAATTCCAGCCGAAGTTAAGCGATTGTTGACAAAGCTGTAATTATTAGTCTGCCTTGAAAGATAAAGAATGCTGCTCTCTTTGGGGGATTTCCCCCTTACATTCTAAGTCTCTGGGTGACAGAGAGCAGAAGCATGGCTAAGGGTATCCTAAAGGAAACTCCAGGTGTGATTGCTGGATTGGTGTGAGGAGCTGTGTCCAGATACTTGTGTCCTTCGTCTGGTCCCAAGGATGCCCTGGTGTCTCTTTCTAGGTGGCTATAATGATGTGCTCTTTCTCTTTTACTTTTTTTTTCTGTCTGAGCTGTCTGGTACCCAGCTGTACTTGCTGTCTAGATTCTAAATATTATAGGACAGAGATGGGGTTAATGTTTTGGGGTTGAAAGAACACTGGATTAGAGATGAGGACATCTGGTTTCTGAGGACATCTGGGTTCCAAATTTGACACCATATGACCCTGAACAAGACATTTCACTTGGTCTTACTTTTCCTCTTTTGTGCAATAAAATCATTCATCAGAGAATCTCAAAGTTTTTCATTTTCTGTGTTCACCTAACTGCATATCACCACTCTGGGGCTAGTAGAGACAATGCATTAATTAGTGACTTCAGTGATAGGAAATATGAGGAGTGAGGAGGACTGTTTCACAAGCTCTCGACTTCATTGTGCATTTTGGCTGTTACCAGTTATTTAATGATTACTATATGCTGGTCACCATGCCAAACAATTTACAGGAGAGATCTGATAGACTTCTCCAGTACCTTCATGAGGTGGGTGTTACTAGTCCCATTTCACAGATGAGGAACTGAGTTTCTCAAGTGGGGTGTAGAGCAAAGATTCATACCCACATTTTCCTGACTCCAGATTTTAAGCTCTTAACACAATGCTGCTTTGTGTTTCTGTCTGTGTCCGCATGACAGCCTATGCCAGAGGTAGGGTTTTCATTAGTGGGAGAGTTGAGGGTCAGTGGGAGAACTTGTGGGGACAAGAGTGCAGCTCAGAGACTGCTCAGGTGAATGGAGATGCATCAGCTTCCACCCACTCTTCTGTTGGACACTGTCAAGATGTTTCTGGTTGTAAATCAGCTATAATGTGATATGTATGGATAATTCCCTGCACAGTTACTTCCGATTTCAAGGACTTACCTCCTTTAAGGTGGAATTTGCCCGGTGGGTTGGGAATGGAGTCCTGAAAGAGAAGAAATAGAAAAACAAAAACCAGTGTGAGGATGTCATCATATTGGAACAGCTAGTCTTCCCACTCCACCACCCCCATTTTGGTCAGCATCAAAGTATTGTGCAATTTAGAATTTGTGTTACACCTGACTCTTAGATTTAAAAAAAATTTATTCACTGTCTTAGTTTACAGTAGGCTTTCTCATCCATTTGCTTTACAACTTGCTTATCAGGAACACAATTGGAGGATTACTGTCCACATTTCACAGGTGAGGAACCAGGGCTAAGAGAGGTAATAAAGAGTTTATAGTAGCTCAAGGACCAGAATCTGCTACTCTTAACTTTCAGTCCAGTGCTTTTCTTTTCACCTCCATGTGTTACTTTTTCCCTGCCTTGGTCAACATAAGAGCAATCAAATATAATGTATAAATATATGTGGTTTTTTTTTCTGTATTTGATTCATCAGACAGTGAAAGCATGTTGTAAGCATACCTGGGAAGGTACATTTCTGTCTCTCTTGTGGTTGGAAATTCTGAATTAATAGAATAATTACATGCCAAGCACTGTGAAGACACCATAAATAATTAAATTGGGTCCCTGCCCTCATGATTTATTACAAGTTTATATTTGACTGTAATACCTAAATATGTATAATATAATATAAATAAGCATAAATGTATATTACTTACTTCTGTAGTCACATTATCTTTTATGTTATTTATTCTGTAATAAGCATAAATAGATACTTAAATATTTACACCAATAATAATAAATTCTTCAGAGACTAACTTCCCCACCCCTGGTCTCACTCTCCCTTCTCCCCACCTTAGCCATGGAGACGCCCCTCAGGTGTCCTGCCAATAAGGAATGAGTATCTTACTCATCTTTTGACCTGTCTAGGTTGAAGTGTCTTGTAGTGCATTAATAAAGACCTAGAGAGATGGGAGTGTTTCCATGGATGAAAGCAACTTCCCAGCCTCTACCGGAGCATGCAGTTAGCAGCTGCCCACATCGTATTCTCTTAGTGTTCTGTATGAACACCTAGGACCACCTGGAGTTCCCTTTTAGTCTATCATTGCTCTGGGTGCTTTGTCCTTTGCCTCCCGCTGCTGATCAATGGCTGTTTCTTCAGCCCAAGTGAGTGGTAGTGGTTGGGGGTCTCCCGAGACAGAGCACTGATCTGGAGATGGTGGAAGTCAGTATAAATCTGGGGGCTTAAGCTTATCAAGGGAAAGGAAGTGAACTTTGCTTGGAAAGTCCTTCCCTCTTTGCTCTAGTATTCTATGATTTTGCTTTAGTTGAAAGCTCTTAACCTAATTAACAATGGTGAACATTTGTGGTCTCTCAGCTTACGCATGCAGTTTAAAGGAAAACCTGACGTCACAAAATTCCCCTCCAGGTTGCCTCTGCGAGACAACAAACAGCATTTTGTGATTTAATAAACACCTAGTTTACTGCCAAGCAGGTCCATGGGTTAGTGTGATGTGCAAATGCATGAAGAAAAACATCGCTGTTTAAACGTGGCACTGAGACTGTTGAATCTGTCAGATCCCCAGGAACATACCCAGGACAGTGAGAGAATGCTAGAACAGCAAAACCCATGGGTCGTCCCAGTAGCCACTGGCAGCTGGGAACTGCCAGAGAGTCATACATTTCAGCACATGTTAAACAAGCACCTGGTGTGTGTCAGGCATTATGTTAGTCATATGTGTGGATTTTATGGCTCAATCATTAAAGCATAGATTTAAAATTCACAGATACATATAGAATTGCAAGTTATGGCAAGAGCTATGAGGGAAAAGAGGCAGAGTGTTTAGAGATAGTACTTCTTGAACTTTAACATGTGTACCAATCACTTAGGGAGCTTGTTAAATTGCAAAATCTGACTTAGCAGGTGTGGGTGGAGCCTGGGAGTCTGTTTCTGACAAGCTCCTAGGTGATGCTAGTGCTCCTGGCTCACAGAACACACTTTGAGTTGTGAGGTTTTAAGACCATAGTATCTGGGAGGAGGATCTAATTTACATGGGGGTTGGAGTTGGGAGCGCCAGTCATTTGAGGACTTTCTGGTTTCCTGGCTTCAGACAGGAAGAAGTTAAAAACAAAGCATCTTGGTACAGGAAAGAATTCTGTTGCTTAACCCTTCACTCAAGGCCCATGGCATCCAAGTGTGATTATCCCTATCATGAAGAGCTCTTAGGACAAGGTCTCCATAGCTTCCCTTGGCTACACATGGTAGACAGAATCAAAGATTCAGGGCCAGGCAGGAACCTAGACATGAACAACTTTAGTCCATCAAGCTAATTTTACAGACAGGGAGATTGAGACAAGCTCATGAGTCAGTGGCAGATCCTGGACTGAAATTCTCTAGTGCTCTTTCTACTGCGAAGGAGAAATGCTGTCTTCAGAAGCCAAGGATAGAAAAGCTCATTCTTCCCTATCTCTTCTCCCATTTAGCAGTCCTTGCATTTGGAGGTGGAGGAGTATAAAGAGATGATGACTTAAAATTTGCTGAGGACTGTTTATATGCCCTAGGCACTATACTAAATGCTATCCATCATCTCCTCCTTGGCAAGGTACCTCTCAGCCCTAGAATTCTCTCGCAAATCTTGCCTGGGGATTTGGGTCCTGGCTGGGGTAATGTGAACCACCTTGCTTAGCAACTTGGCTTTGAGGTAAATAGTACATAGAATAGACACAGACACAAGCAAACGGCCCCTCCCAGGTTGTCACTCTCAGCTTCTTTGAGTAGTTCAGGAAACTCCATCTCCATGATTAGCAACCAGCTACATTTCCTTAAGTGTATTTCTGTCTTTTTTTTTTTTTCAGACTCTGGGTGTCTGATGGGGAGCCCCAACAATGTTTCTGTGTATTGGGAGAGGAATTGTCACCTTTAACCTGCTTATCCCCAGGTAAGATGACATGATCCCAATCATATTCTCTGCCTAGGACTCTATTTTCCCACTTCCTTTAATCACTGTGATTATTGAGTTAATAATCCTTTCCTCCACTGGGTTGCTGTGGACATGGACATCATAATTGTATACATAAGTGCTTGAAAACGTTGGCTATTTTGGTTACCCACTTGATCCTAATGAGGAGCTTAATTTGCCTCAATACCTTGAAAGGCTTATTTGTTTTCACAGAGCAATGCTGTACAGGGGAATCAGCTCCCAAATTTGCTTTGACAAAAAATGTCCTGTCTGATTGAAAATGGCCAAAAGGCAACTAATGTTTGGAATATGCCAGGCAGATTCTATATCTCCTTCCTTGCTGGCCTCACAGTTGGCCTTGTAAGGTGAGCCATGAGATCTTTGCCAGGAATCCCTCTCTTACTGTCAAGCTAACAGGATTAAGCACTTAATGAGGGTGCTTAATCCTCTGGGGCTAAATCTTATACTGTATATGCATTATCTTATTTCATCTTTACCTTAAGAGTTAATGATTGACTAATACTTAGAGAAGTGACTTAATGATTATAGAAGGTCCCACAGATGGTGAATAGCAGGAAAAGGATTCAAACTCCGATATGTTGACTTGGAAGGCAGTGCTCTTCAATGTCAAGCCATGTAGAGCAGGATGAACCCAGGGCAGAAAATTCTCCCAAGACTCCATGTGGAAGTGGACGGAGGTCATAGAAAATCTCCAGGAGGAAGGCTATTTTCATTGGCAGCCTTCCTTTCGGTAGAGTTAGTGAAAGTGGTAATTAGAATACGGTGGCTTAAAGCAGTGCTTCTCCCACAGGGAATCTTGCTAAAATACCAAGTCTGATTCAGCAGGTCTGGGATGGGGTCTTAGGTTTTGCATTTCTAATGAGCCTCCAGATTACACCAGTGCTGATGGGCCAGGGACTACACTTTGAATAACAAGGGCTTAAAGACTACTCAACTGGCAATCAGAATACTTGAGGTCTTCCTTCCCCAAGGAATGGAAACAGCTACTGGAGGCTGAGTATGGAGCTGGCCTCATGTATGAATTTAGGAAATCTTCGTAGTCTGTTGTTGGGGGTGGCAGCCTATCCTCTCATCTTCCTCTGTCAGTGCTTCTTGCCACCTAGTCCTAAGTCCTGCTGCTCCTCTGTGCAGTCTGGACTGACCTCTGTTCTGTCCCTGCCATGCCTCTCCTCTCACCTGGAGTTGTCTTCTAATCTGGGCCATGCCTCTCCTCACTCTTTTGCCTCGCCTGAAATGAATGCCGGCACCATCTCCACCTGTGCCACCATCTTTCCAATGGAGAGCTCTTCTCCATTAAAGAATAAATGCAGCTAATGAATGCAGAAGGAATGATAGAATTAAGCAATGATGTTTCAACCCTCAGTGTATTAGCTGATTCAGATGAGGGTCATCAAAGTGTGCCAAAGCCGCTGAGTGAAGGATATTCATATGTCTTCAAAGTATCACCCCGTAGATTAAATTTTAATAAGAACGAAAAAAAAGTGTTTTACCAAAGAGATAGTGGTCACCAACTTAATCAAGTGACCAAACATCATAGCCAGTAATGGGACAACCTGACATTCTTCTAGCCGTGCTCCAATAAGAAGTATTTACCACTGTCTCTGTACTTTTCTTGCCAAAAGTGCTTCATCTGAATATATAATCATGAGTGAACACTAAGACAAATCCAAAAATGTGAACTATTCTACACCAGAACTGGCCTGGACCTTTTGAAAGTCAATGAAAAGCAAACAACAAAGAGCAGAGGAGATTGTTAGATCATTGCTTCTCAGACTTTAATGTGCTTATAGATCACCTGGAGACCTTTTTGAAAATACTGATTTTTGATTCAGTAGGTTTAGAATGGGCCCTGAGATTCTGCATTTCTAAGAAGCTTCCAGGACCACCTTTTATTTAGTAACATTCTAGGTTAAAACTGAAAAAACCAAATGTGATATGTGACCAGAGAGTAGATTCTGGGTCTACAAACAAAACAAGGCACAACAACTATGGAAGATGTTTTTGAACAAGTGGGGGAAATTAAAATATAGGCTGTATATATTACTGCATTAACATGAACACTCTTGGCGATGAGAATGGCCCTGCAGTAAGTAGGAGATGGGTGCTAGAATACATGCAAGCCAACGGTCACCCTGTGTGTGACTCTCATGTATACAGAAAGAACACAAATATGGCAAAATATTAATGCTTAATGAATTTAGGTGAATTAAGTGAATGAGTGTTTACCATTCTATTTTTTTGTAGGTTTGAAAATTTTCAAAATAAAACTTTGAGTATAAGACATGATTCTTCTGATTTTTGAAGGAGGCTCAGCTTACTTTCTAGCTCTTCTGCAAACCCCTCCCTCATCCAAGCAGAAATTGTCTCCCTCTCCTCTGGTCTATGGCATTCTGTGTTATTCTACCTTGAACTCAAGTTCTTGAGTGTTTGGGCCTCATCTCTTCAATTTAGAGATTCTCAGAAAACAGGGGTCCTGCCTTATTCACATGGATCCTTCTGTCACAGTCCAGTTTAAGGCTTGCCCCTGAGAAGATTTTCAGTGGACTTTTTTGAATTGATTAATTTGAATATATTGGAGAGAGTAACTTGGGTAGAGGGGAAGTATCACAGGGCATTTCGATTCACTCCTGTACTTTATCTGGGTTGAAAGCAAACCACAAAACCATACCACTCCTATCACCAATCACTACCCCTAAACTCCACTCTTAGTGGGGAGGTAGAATGGTATTGTCCAGATAAATTTTTTGAAAAAAGGAATTTTCTTTCCTTATAAAGGGAAGGAAGGCAGCTACTTTCTTTTCTTTCTAGAAAGGGTCTCCTTGAAAATCTAATGAGCCCTTTGTTCTAACCTTTTGGAATGTAAATGGATCTCTTCAGGGACTGGATAAGTCCAGTCACCTGGTTCTTTGTTATGTCTCTAGACTGAAGCTCTAAAGACCCTTGAACTGTAAACACTTCTGGTGTCAACCTTACAGCCTATCTCTTTATATAACCCTTTTCTCTGGAGGAGATATGAGAAATTTTTTTGTTTTTCTTTTTGCTTAGCTGTAAATTGCATGAAATTTCATCCTGACATATATGCATGCTCTCTGTTGGGCTTACTCAGTAAGAAATCAGTTTTCTTTCTTTCCGTATTAAAGTGAAGACCTGTCTCTTTGTTGGTAGGACTTTTACTTCCTCAAGAATAGTGTATTGGTGCAGTCTCTTTGGAAGCTGATTGACATTATTTACTGAAGTGAAAAATATACGTTCTATTCCCACCACTAGGACTTTATCCCACAGATACACTTGCATACCTGCCCAACGGGCAAAACTTCTTGAGAGAAATATGTGTTCTTCACTAGGCACAAATGAAATATGAAGTACAATAAAATACTATGTGACTCTTCAAAAGAATGGGATGGACTTCCATGTATTGGCATGGAAGGATCCTCAAGATAAACTGTCAAGTCAATAAAGCAAGATGCAAATTTGTGAGTTTACTATAATGACGTGTGTACTATATATTTGTAGATGCATCGATTTTTTCTTTAAAAGACATTTTTTAAAGGACATCTGTTAATGGTCATCATCTCAGGGAAGAGGGATTAGTAGGTGGTGAGTATGAGAGATTTCTACTTTTTCTTTTCCCTTGTTTACTGTTTGCTTTTCTTAAACCATGTAAATACAAAATTTTAAATAAATATTATATTATAAATAAATATAATCTAAATAAAATACAGACACCATAGATACTTAAGACATCAGTAGGCAATAAGTTCCCATGAGAGTGGGGATTTTGTTGGCTTTGATCAAGGCTCTATATACCCACTGTTTAGAACAATGTCCTGCACACAATAGATCCTAAAAAATTATTTGTAATTGAAACGTAAGTTCCTTCTTTGTCTCTCCCAAGGAATTTGAGTTTGGGGTTATTTGGTCTTCAGGCCAAATCTCAAGGCAAACTTTGTTGATTTTCCTACAGGTCCTATACTTCTCTTTTCCATCACTTTGCTCACACCATGCCATTGGCCAGGAATGCTTTCTCCTCTGATTTCCCTTCACCTGTTTGAAACTGTACACATTTCTCGAGCCAAACTGAAATTACAATCTCCAGTGAAGCTTTTCTTAGTTTTTCTTAGCCCTGTGTGCCTACCTTCTATCACTTGTTATATGTTATTACTTAATCTTGTTTTTGAATTTTGTCTGTACACGTGCCTTTAGAACTGAGACTTCTTAAGCCAATAGAACCCTTCTCATGGTTCTCACCCCTGCCCCCATCCACCCTCACAAATAGAGTGCTATGTGGCCATCACTGTATTCCATTTTTAATTATTAGGATGTGAGTTGAAGTTCCTTGGGGATCTCACATTGATTTCTTTACCAGAAGTCCTATTAGAGTTTCTTCATTTGTCCAAGTTTTACCTGTCCCAAAGCCAGCCTGCAGTCCCTCTTCCTACAGGAAGCCTTTCCTGATAACTCAGCTTCAAAGGGATAACTCTTTTTAGCTCTTAAAACAGTTAATAGCTGAACAAATGATTGGAAATGATATGTGTAAAATGCTTAAATTTTAATATCGCAATGCCTTTAAGCAAGTAACTGATATTTCACAGTACACCCAACCCTGCAATCAGATTGTGAAGTGAATCTTTTCATATCCCACCATGAGTCTAATAAGTCTAGGAAATGGATGCCAAGAAGATAAAGCTCCCAAGAGAAGAGCAGGAAAAAAGTTTCTTAGGGCTTTTGTGGCTGTCTGTATTGTCAAAGGGAACAGTGTCCTCATTTAAGAGTCAGGAAGTCTTGATTCTACCACTTTCTCTGGACAATTTAGGTCAAGCATTGTCCCCTTTCTGTTCCTCATTTCCCACATTTACAAAAATGAGGCAGAAAGATCCACTCCAGTTTCTTCATGGAAAGAACCAATTTAACCAAAAGTGGGATTTGAATAAGGTCCATTCTGGAGCTCTCTAGCTTTGTATATCACTGCCACACCCTATACCCCCATCATCCGTCTCTCTCCACTTTTCCTCCTCCTTTCTTCCCTCTCTCCCTCTCTCTCTCTCTCTCTCTTTCTTTCTTTCTTTCTTTTCTCTCATAGCAGTTCTAGCTGCAACCTTTAACAAAAGAACTTTTCAAAGGTCACTTTAATTTCTTTGCTGTTGCTATAAAATGATACACCTCTGGTTTACTTCAGATTAGAATTACACAAATTATAGAACCTCTACAAAAAAAAAACGGCCCTCAAGAGTATTATTTGAAGTAAACATAGATAATCTCATTAAATGATGAGTTTCATAAATTCTCCAATCTAAATTAAATGCTGGCAATTCTGTTTTCTTTCAGTTTTATGGAGATACGAGCCTGAAAGTTTCATTTAAATTTCAGAGCTTGATGACACCTGAGAAACAGATACCAAAACCCTTTAAAGCCTGGTTCTTTTCATTAATCAATGAATTCAGGAGCATTCAACCTAAAACAACTGAAAGAAACCAGAACAAGTTGTACAGGATTGTAATACCAAGAAAAATGGGATCTTTGAAGGAATAAATAGAAATGTACTTACTTTCGCAGGTAGGGGGTAAAGTTCTTAAACTATAAAAATTAATTCATTAAAAAAATTCATGAGCAATATATATTTTCAGTACAGTATTTTATATAAAATATATATTGGTGGATTCTCTGTAAACACCAATTTCCTAAAATAAGAGGAAGCTCCCTCCTTCATGTCTTCTGTTTTCACAACAAATCTTGCCATTTACTTCAAAAAAACATAAATTTCCTAAGACAGTTTGACTTTACAGTATGTACCCATAATTGCTTGTAGTTTTAGAATTCTTAGCAGACTCAGAGAGAACAGGTGTGAAAAACATTTCTATGTTCTGCCTCTGTGCTCTTATGTTTTTGTGACACCTTAAGCTCTTCAAAGCAGGGACTTGGGAGGAAGCTTTCAGTTTGTCTTGTGAGCTTTAACACTGAAATGCCCAAGCTCTAAGGAGCCTGGTCTTCTCTCCTTCCCTTACAGAGTTTGGCCTCTGAACCTTAACTCCTGGTTAAAAAAGCTCTTAGCATTGGATGAGGCCTCCGAAATCTCAGAAACATTTGGGCTGAAAATATAGACCCCGGGAATCTGGTCTGAAGGCATTGAAGACGTGATACCAACTTGTGCAGGTGTGTCATCAAGTTTCCTTATTGCTTTGTTCCTTAATACAGGTCTCTGGCTCAGCAACATTTAAATCTTAATTTCTCAACGCTAATAGCTCCTCTCCCTTCTTTTGGCCCATATGAGTCTGGAAGGTTTGGAGATGATGGCTCAACAAATTTTTCTTTCAAAAAGCCGAATTATTTGCGAGGGTTAAGTTCCCATTTCTTTGCTCCCTTTCTGTACCTGGTATATGTCCATTTTTAGCATATTCCCAGGTCTCTCTCGAGAAAGCGGAACATAAATCAGAAAGGAAAGGCGAGGAAGAGAAGTCCACTTACCGTCTTCTGAACTACCAGCACCATAATGGTTGCCACAGCGAAGACGAGACACAGAGCCAGCAAGGCTGTGGTGAAATAGAAATAACCACGGCCAGTGCTTCCCAAGTGGTTGGTGACCGAGCCAGCCGGCACGTGCATGGCTGCGCCTTGAGAAGGGGCCAGCGGGTTGAGTGCTTGCTGCAGCCCTGGGTCCATTTATATAGTCTTCCCTGCATCACACCTTATCTCTCTTCATCTGATTCGGTTCTGGGCCCATCTCTGTTCCAAGAAGGATTCTCCCCTGAATCCTGGATCATGTGACTTGGAAAAAAACCTTCACCGGCTGCCTCACGAAGAAACTCTTCTCTGGGGGCGTGAGGCGAAAGGCGGCAGCAAGGGTGGGGGAGAGGCTCATTTTTCATCGCCAGGGATTAATTTGAGTGAAGAGAAACTGTAGCTACAGAGAAGGTGGCTGATGTCAGAGGGCGAGTAGGAAAATGACGGTTTCCCTACTCTGGTGTGTGTGTGTGTCTGTCTGTGTGTGTGTGTGTGTGTGTGTGTGTGTGTGTGCGCGCGCACACACAGAGTGACTTCTCTTTCGGTCAGACTTAGCCACAAAATGCCTTCCTGCTTGAGAAGCTGAACATTCTCTTAAGTGAGGCCTGTGGCTCAGAAATCCTCACCTGAAAATATCTCTTTGCTGGGTCTCGGGGGGACTGGATTCCTTGAACTATGTTAGAATCACTCGAAAGGGTTGATAGTATTGGCTCCTGCTGAGAACTGGTGCTACCAGATATCTGGGAAGGAAGGACCCACAAATGTGGAGTTTTATCCAGAGGGGGACAAGCTCATGGCAGTATGAAATTTGGGGACAGGTTCAAAGATACTGTGTGAGAGCAGGAATCTGGAAACACTGATACTTTGAACAAAAATTCCTGCAGAATGTATTGGGACCTGTTAAATTTGCAGATAAACTTGTGTCTGCCATAAAACTCAGAAAAAGGGGAAGGAATTGGCAGTGAGGGTGGGGGTAGGGAAGTGGTATGGTACAGAATGTGGGGGGGTGTTCTGTGTGGTGTGTGCATGTGCTGCCTGTGGGTGGTGGGTGTGTGGAATGCCTTCACCATGCTTGGTGCATGTTGTGTGTGTGTGTGTGTGTGTGCGCGACTACTATAGTTGAACCTCTCCTATCTCAGGCACAGTGCTAGGACATGTATACAATGCCTCACTTCACCCTCACCTTTGCCCTCTGAGGCAGGTAATATTTATTTTTTTTAGATAGGAAAATTGAGGGTCAGAGAGGATGAAAACTGTCACAATCAAAGTCACAAATTTGATCAATGAGATAACTTGGGTGCGTAGCTGTACCTGGCTGGACCCCAAGCCCACACTAACTCATTCAACTGTCATTGCACTTGATGGCTGAAAACCTGAGTTCCTGTCTCAGCCCTACTCCTACTGGTCTTATATTCTTGTATAAATCCTTATGCTGCCCCTCTCTTAGGTCCTTGTACAAATCCTTGTGCCCCTCTCTTTTCCCCATTGGCACTGACAGCTACTGTGAAGATCAAATGAGATAGTGATGTGAGAGTACTTCATGAATGGGAGTAGACTTGGCAGGTGGTGTTAGACCATTCTAGTCAAACATTCCAAATAGTCTGGAATTTAGGTAGAATATATGAATTCTCTATGGGGCAGAGCTGGTCACATCTATGGTTGTTAATGATATTCACTTCAAAATACCATTTAAAAAGTGTGTCACTGCATAACCAGTGCCTCCAGATGTAGCTCTTTGAAAACTTTACTTGGTAGTACCCAATTCTTTGTAGCACCCCTCCCCTTTCTGCTCACTTTTTGGCTGCCATATATCTCTGAGAGCCAGCAGAAATCCCAGATCCTCCCAGGGAAGTGTCCTGTGTCCAAAACCAAGCTTGGATAATTACCACTGCCACCCTTGCAGAGCTCCCAAGCTGCTGAGCATCACCTGAGTTGGGTCACTCTAGGAATTGGTCTGGATATTCCTTTCCAGTGAATCTGTAAAATAATAGATTTCTGGAGATCAAAGAGGTAAGTTGTTTTCTTGGGCTAAATAGAGTGGTATGAAGTGTACCCATTTTATAGTCAAGGAAGCTGAAGCCCCCTCAATCCCAAGTTGGGCTCAGTTGTAGAAGAAGTGGATGCACACATTTATTTGATCTGTTACTGAGGTGGGAATTAAGCAAGCTGGCGTTTTGGGGGGTGTGCACCTGGCTGATCTGGGAAGAAGGCTGTGTCCTGTGATGGGCATGGGCAGTGAGTGGGTAGCAGGGGGCTCTATAATCTGCCCAGAGCTGCTGAGAACAAGCTGTTTCCTTGGCCTCTCTTTGCAGTCTCTTTGATGAAAGTGGAAAACTTCTGATTGTTGAATGGAAGCTGTGGGTGTTGAAAAATAAAAAGGCTTTGCTTGAAGTGCAAGTCTTCCTGAAGGCCCATGGGGCTCAGAAGGGCAGCGGAAAAAAATGTTTGTCTTACAGTTACACGTTTTGCATAAAGTACAGTGTCCTAGGAGGGAAGGCTGACAAGGGGGAAAATCACCCTTTGTTTTTGCTCAGAACCTTCTGAGCAGTTGAGACTTTCAGATCAGTTTGCTTCCCTGGCTACTTGTGGGCCCAGTGTCACTCCTCTCCCTGTGGTACCCCTCCACTCATGAGCCATCAGTGTTCCCTAATTCTCACCCTCACTGATCTAAACTCCTCTGCTGTCAGCTGTGTCAGAAGCCAGCCCGGCCCACCTCGTGGTCCCATCCTTTGTGCTAACTGGCTTCTTTCTCCTCTCTATTCAGCTTTTACAGAGTTTCTTGTTGAGTGATTTTCAAATCCTTTCTGGAAGCAAAACTGTACAGTGAGTGTAAACGTGCAAGAAAGTGGAGCTCTTGGGCTGAAGCAGAGGCAGGATGAGTAGAAGGGCTGAGCCCAGATTGCTCATTTACCATTTAGTGCCCTGGGGTCTCTCCATGATGCAACAGAATTTGTGACTTAGCTCAAAACCCTCAATCCTCAAATTAGGAAACTGAGGCAAAGAAATGGAAATGACTTGAGGGAGTTTTAAGGGGGGAGGATAGAGACATGCTTTGAAGTCCCTGCGCTCATTCTCATCCCCTCTCTGCTAATATTCAAGGCACACTCAGGCTTCTTGCCATGTTCTCCTCACTCTTCCACTGCGTCAGGTCCTTTCTGTCCCTCAGGGCCCCTGCCAGCCTAGCTCAGTCCCCTAGGAAAGCCTGCCCAGACCTCTCAAGTCCACCAATATCCTCACTTCAGAGCCCTCTGTCTTCATGCCACCTAACACTGCATCTCATTATCTGCTTGTCTTGACGTCTGTCAAGTGTGTGAACACATGTGAATTTTGCCTTTCCCTTAAGACTTCCCTGAGGGCAGTCTGCACTTTTCCAGCCTTCTTCTGACTCCTTGCACCTCACCCTGCATTACTTGGCTCTAGGCCTATGTGTGTTCAAACTGTAGTCAATGATCATGTTGATTTTATGTTTATGGAAAGAGAAAGTTCTAGAAGTTTGGCTCATACAAAGGAATTGTGTGATAGCATATTTATCTCTCACTTCTCAGTGGTCCTCCCTTTCCCTGTCCTTCTCCAGATGGCTCATCCATTGGCTTTTCTGTTCCAGCATGGCTCCGTGAGAGTCACCACCAGCCTCCTTTCAGCCTGTAATTAGTTGCTGAAGTGTGGCTGCAGCACCTGAGATTCAGTGGGCAAACAGAACCAATCTCTCATCCCTTTAAGAAGGAACCCCATTTTGAAAAAATGAAAAGGAACCAGCTGTAGGACACCGGTCCCCTGCCATTGCTTCCCCATATGTGGGACTATCATGTAGGCCCACTAATGGTTCCCAAAGTGTGGTCCTTGGACCAGCAGTAGCAGAACTTGTTGGCACTGCAAATTCTCCACCCAAGACCTACTGAATCAGAAACTCCTGCTGAGGTCTAGTAATCTGTGTTTTAACAAGCACCTTGGGGAATTCTGATTCCTGAAACCATTTGGAAATACTGATTTAGGGAAATAACCTGTCAGTAATTCCAGAAAGAACCTGTGAGGGATCATCTGGTCCAGACTCTGGCTTTGGGCAGGTGAAATCCTACCCCCATCGTGCAGATGAGAAAACTGAGGCTCATAAAGAGGGGAATGTTGGCATGAAGACTCCTTTTTCCTATCCCTTGATTGAGCCCTCTTTCTAACCTCAAATATGGGTATATAACCTCAAATATAGGCTGCAAAAATACTATTGCTTGTGTAGATGGAGATATAATTATTATATTTACCCAAAGTTCTTTTGTGATCAGTGTATGTGGTAGAAATAAATATTTAAAAACTATTGGTCTGTGTGAGAGGACCTACTCCCCAGGGTATTTTCAAGCAATAAAACATGCAGTGAAACTGCCTGCTGAGGAAGGAGGGTCCTGTCATGTTAACTGTAGAGGCCTCTGTTTTATTAAGGCGGACTAATGGGGATAGATTGGAGTTGGCCAGAGTGACACTTCCCTGAGAGGATCCAGTGATGACAGATACAGTGGGGAAAGATTTAGGGCTGGGTCAGCAAACTGTGGTCACCAGCAAAATCCAGCCCACCACCTGTTTTTATAAATACGGATTTATTGAAACATTCGTTTATGCACTGTCTGTGGCTGTGCTTGCATTGCAGTGGCAGAGTTAAGTAGCTTCAACAGAGACTTGGCCCATAAAGTCTAAAATATTACTATCTAATCCTTTACTGGATAAGTTTGTTGATCCCTAGTTTAGTGTATTAAAATAAACTCAAGGCAGAATAACCAAAGACTGGATCTGGAGAAAAGAACAGAAATGTGTTTCATAAGACTCTTCTATAAAAATCTTCACTGTGTTTACATTACTAAGTCATGCCTTCACGGGAACTGAGAGCGAGGTGTGTCAGAAGACACCTGGGAAATAAATAGATAGATATACCTTCAATATTGGATATGTGTGTGTTTATAAATAATATGCAATATACATATATGTATATATATGATTACACACATATTATTCCTGCCTACTTTAAAAAGGTTTTGAGTATGGAGATTCTTCAAAAAACTAAAAACAGACTTACCATATGATCCAGCAATCCCACTTCTGGGTATATATCTGGAAGGAAGTCTAATGCGAAAGGATACGTGCACTGCAATGTTCATAGCAGCACTGTTTACAGTAGGCAAGACATGGAAGTAACCTAAATGTCCATCGGCAGATGACTGGCTAAAGAAGTTGTGGTATATTTATACAATGGAATACTACTCTGCCATAAAAAGAATAAAATAATGCCATTTGCAGCAACATGGATGGACCTAGAGATCGTCATTCTAAGTGAAGTAAGCCAAAAAGAGAAAGAAAAATACCATATGATATCACTCATCTGTAGAATCTGAAAAAAAAAGGACACTGTGAAGTCATTTACAAAACAGAAACACACTTTCAGACTTAGTAAACAATCTTATGGTTACTGGGGAAAGGGGGTGGGAAGGGATAAATTTGGGAGTTTGATATTTACAAATGTTAAAAATAGATTTTAAAAAAGTTTCTTTGTATAGTATAGGGAACTATGCTCAATATCTTGTAATAACCTTTAATGGAAAAAATATGAGAACTAATATATGTGTGTATATTGCAAGAGTGGGACATTGTGCTTTCCACCAGAGATTGAAATGTTGTAATTGACTGTACTTCAATAAAAAATGTTTTGAGGCAACTTAGAATAAATGCACAGATATTTAAGAACTGAAGCCACTAAAACAAGGCAAGAAGTGGGAGTCAAGATACCAAGATAGAGTGTAAAGTGAATGGATTAAGGAACCCTGGCTGATGCCAGCTTCAGCCACTGAGCACAACATATATAATCCTGAGCTTCCTGGTAACCAGGGCAAAGAAGAAAACACATAGGGTTGGATAACTCTGATCGTAAAAAGCAGCTGAGTTCAAAAGGAGAAACGGACCCTTTGTTGCTTATACAGGTGCTATGAAATATAGACAGTCTCTGACTTAACGATAGTTTGACTTAAAATTTTCGAACCTGACGATGATGCATAGGAGTTACAAATTCAGTAGAACTTCGAGTTTTGAATTTTGATCTTTTCCCTAGTGAGTGACATGTGGTATGATGCTCCTTCCTGATGCTGGACAACGGCAGCGAGCCACAGCTCCCAGGGAGGCACAAGATCACAAGGGGGAAATAGCCATTCTGTACCCATACAACCATTCTGTTTTTCACTTTCGGTATAATTTTCAATAAATTACACAAGATATTCAGCATTTATTATAAAATAGACTTTGTGTTAGACGATTTTACCCAACTATAGGCTAATGTAAGTGTTTTGAGCATGTTAAAGGTAGGCTAGGCTAACCTACACTGTTCTATAAGTTAATTGTATTAAATATATTTTTGTCTTTCAAATTATAAAAAAGCACTTCCAATTTACAATGGGTTTATCAGGACAGAATTCCACCCTACATTGAGGAAAATCTGTATAACATATTCTGAAAGGGCAAATGATTGTCATCTATGAATTTAAAGTATGACATTGCAATGAAAAAGGATAAGAGCCATTTTAACAAGCGAAAATACTGTATTATTTGAAAAAAAGTATTGTTTTATGATTTTTCAGTGAAGCAGAACTAATTATAAGTAAATACTCATAAAGTGAGAGGTTCCAGAAAAAAAAAAGAACATCACTTTCCCAGCTTCTAGGGTCTTCCAGGAGAAGTGAAGGACTAGAAAACCCTGTAGGGCTTCCTATAGCATACTTCTACCTCCAATCAATAATGATGAGAGTAATAATAATTATTTTATGATTACAACCACCACCTACATTTAAAGAGCTCATGTTGTGTGCCATGCATATTATGTTGATAATCTCACCAATTTTGACAGTTACCCCGTGAGTACTGTTATTCCTATTTGGCTACGATAAGGAAAGTTAAGCTTGGAGCTGCCAGATGGCTTTTCCGAGATTTTACTGTCAATCAGTGATGGAGCTTGCATTCCAACACAAGTCTATATGCTGACAGAGCAAGTTGCTGTAAACACTATGCGATTGTATTACCTGTACTCTAGTTGCCTAGGGCTCTTTCCCCCCAGTACACTGTAGTCACCTTGAGAACATAGCATGTCCCTGGAGGAAATTACTTGCACGTGTCCTCACCTAGCAGGCTCCCAATAATTGTTTAAACTACACGTCTACCTAACAAATCCATTTCATTTTTAATTTTTACCTTTTTTTTTATTGAAGTATAGTTGATTTACAATGTTATGTTAGTTTCTGGTATATAGCATATTGATTCAGTTATATATATATATATACACACACACACACACACACATATACATACATATATATACATTCATTTTCATATTTTTTCGTTATAAGTTATTACAAGCTATTGAATATAGTTCCCTGTGCTTTACAGTAGGACCTTGTTGTTTATCTATTTTATGTATAGTAGTTTGTATCTGCTAATCCCAAACTCCTAATTTATACCTCCCCTCTTTCCCTTTGGTAACCATAAGTCTGTTTTCTATGTCTGTGAGTTTCTGTTTTGTACATAAGTTCATTTGTATCATTTTTTAGATTCCACATATAAGTGATATCATATGATACTTGTCTTTTGCTGTCTGACTTACTGCACTTAGTATGATAATCTCTGTCCATCCGTGTTGCTGCAAATGGCATTATTTCATTCTTTTCATGGCTGAGTAATACTCCATTATATATATATATATATATATATATATATATATATATGTGTGGGTATACCACATTGTCTTTGTCCAGTCATCTGTTGATGGACATTTAAGTTGCTTCCATGTCTTGGCTATTGTAAATGTGCTGCTATGAACATTGGAGTGCAGGTGTCTTTTTGAATTGGAGTTTTCTTGGGGTATATGCCCAGGAGTGAGATTGCTGGATCAAATGGTAAGTCTATTTTTAGCTTTTGAAGGAATCTCCATACTGTTTTCCATAGTGGCTATATCAATTACATTCCCACCAACAGTGTAGGAGGTTCCCTTTTCTCCATACCCTTGCAAGCATCTGTTGTCTGTGGACTTTTTAATGATGGCCATTCTGACCATTGTGAAGTGGTACCTCATTGTAGTACAAATCCACTTAAAATACATAATATTGATATGTAATATTGAGGAAAACACCATTTAAAATTTTTTATAAATGAAGTCTAAACATGAGCCTGTGCTGGAACGGAGATTCCAGGCTTGGTCCCTGACCCCTTCCCTCTTGCTGCCTTCCATTGTCCAGATTCCTGTCTCTCTCCCTACCCGAGTCCTTGCCTCTTAAGTGTGTGCGTTACACACGTCTAGAAATAGAAGCAGAGAGAAACTCTGACATATAGATGTCTAAGAACATTGGAGCATACTTGGTGAATGAAGAATTAGATGAACAACTGTTACTTGGAGAAAAGGAGAAGGAAAGTGTGGAGAGGGAGAAACAGAAATTTCAAAACTTTTCAGAAGTTCAGGATCTGTTCTGTTTTAAAGAGAAGAGTGGCTCATTTCTGTGTTATTCGAACTTTTTTTCATGTAAAGTCTAGCCTCTGTTCTGATTGTGCTACATTTATGGACTTCACTGAGGGTGGAGGTTGACACTGAATGATGTCCTTAAGTGTTGTTTCCTGATGTGAGTGAAATCAGGAAGTGAACTTTTCTCTTTAAAGTGGGCTAACTTTTTTTTTTCAATTTCTACGAAATCTGAAGCTCAGTGGGTCTTGGTTTTAAAGTAAAAATCGATTTATCCCTGGAGTAAACTATTCAAAGTGAACATTTGAATTTGAATGCTTTAGCTATACAATACTGCGTATTTTCAGTTGTGAAGGGCCAAGCAAAGGAGAAAACATGTGAACCACAACAGAATGCACCAATTCATTTTTCATGGCTGTTATTTTTACTGAGAAAGAGAACAAAGAAGTCTCAACCTAACCTTGCCTTTTTTTTTTTGAAGTATAGTTGATTTATAATGTTTTGTTAGTTTCTGGTGTGCATCATGGTGATTCAGTCATGCATATATATACTAATAATCTTTTTATCATAGGTTATTACAAGATATTGAATATAGTTCCCTGTGCTATACAATAGGACCTTGTTGTTTATCTGTTCTGTATACAGTAGTGTGTATCTGCTAATCCCAAACTCCTAGTTTATCCTTCCCCTACCTTTCCCCTTTGGTAGCCATAGTTTGTTTTCTATGACTGTGAGTCTTTTTCTGTTTTGTAAGTAAGTTCATTTGTGTCACGTTTTAGATTCCGCATATAAGTGATATTGTATGATAATTGTCTTTCACTGTCTGACTTACTGCACTTAGTGTGATAATCTCTATGTCCATCCATGTTGCTGCAAATGGCATTATTTCATTCTTTTTTTTATGGCTGAATAACATTCCATTGTATATATGTACACTGTATCTTCTTTATCCAGTCATCTGTTGGTGGACATTTTAAGTTTCTTCTGTGTGTTGGCTATTGTAAATAGTGTCACCATGAACATTGGGGTGCATGTATCTTTTTGAATTGGAGTTTTCTCTGGATATATGCCCAGGAGTGGGATTGCTGGATCATATGGTAACTCTATTCTTAGTTTTAGTTTTTTAAGGAATCTCCATACTGTTTTCCATAGTGGTGGCACCAAATTAACCTAGTCTTATTAACATTAGACTTTCAGCTGTGCAAAGAAAGGGATTACTGACAGACTGAAGATGCTGAAATTTGAGCATCTGCAGAGGGGCTAATCAAGGAAGGGGAACACAATAGGTGTGAAAAAATGGGTAGTGGGGCACCTCTCTAGGAAATGCATCCATGGTGAAGCTACGAGGGAGTGTGGGTGTTTAGAGAAGGGTTCAGAGAAGTGTGCTGGAAACACAGACTTGACTTCAAATCCCCCTCCCCTTTGTTTCTCCTCAGAACAAACATTTGTTGAGCATTCGCAGTAAGATGCTTGTAACCTTTGAAAGGGGGTCTGCTTAGTCACCCCAAGTCTCAGTTGTTTTCATTAGGAATACGACAACAACCATTGTCACTGTAGGGTGGTTAAAAGCTTGATATTGTGTTTAAAACACCTTAGAACACCTCCTGATACACAGTGGGCACTTTGTTTACATTTATTAAAAAGATATGAACCTTTCTTCTGTTGACGTGACGTGTTAGACACTAATCTAGCTAAATAAACCACTGGATATCCAGGCAACAAAACTCTTCCTCCATCATCTCCAGGCAAATCCCCAAAGATGTTTGTTCTCCCTTTCTTATCTCCCTCTTTCTCTCCTCCCAAGTTCTTTCCCTCTTTCTTGCCTCATTTGATCTTATGCACTCCTTTGTTTTAACTTCCGAACTGCAATTTTACCAAGTATATTTATTTCTTTTTTTTATGTTACGTATTCTTTGCCCCAAATTGTTTATAATAAATATGTATTTCTTTTTTGTACAGAAGATACTAGAAACAACCCATAATCCATATCCATAGAGGAGACCACACATAATACTTGGGATCATGCCAATGCATGTTATACTGTTGTTTTCTTTTTAAATCTATAGGTCATAGAATATCTATTATTTTGTTTTCTGAATACCATGTACTATTTTTCATTACATCTTTCAAGGGAACATGGAATATATAAGAAATAAAATTAAATTCCTGCCTCTGAAACCAGCCCACAGAGTGGTTGACATACACTTCGTGCCCTTTTCTTCTTGATATGTGAAGTTGCTTTCTGACAAATAACTGGGCCAACTGAAAATCTTCTATGGGAACTGAGAATAAATAAGGTATCAGTACCAGAGGCTCATCTGCCAGTTTGGCAAAACCTTGGAAGATGATTCCCTTGCACTTAGAGGACTAGAACCCAGATGTGGCTCGGCAAGGTGCTCTCTGCAGTGAGCTCCTCCCATGAGGTCCTGTGAATGCCCCTGGGAGTATCCAGGCTGATCAAAACTGGCCCAGTTCTCCCAGACTTCATGAGACCGTTGGAAATCTCACCCCAGAGGCCACACGGCTTTGCCTTTCTTTCCTGTTTTTCTTGCTTTGATGTGACAGACCTTGATAATAAGCATTTTGGGGGAGAGGAAATAAAGCCTAAAAGTTAATACATTTTTTAACATTTTTTTATTGAGTTATAGTCAATTTACAATGTTGTGTCAATTTCCAGTGTAGAGCACAATTTTTCAGTTATGCATGAATATACATACATTCATTGTCACATTCTTTTTCGCTGTGAGCTACCACAAGATCTTGTATGTTTCCCTGTGCTGCACAGTATAATCTTATCTATCTATTCTACTTATGCCTGTCAGCATCTACAAATTTTGAACTCCCAGTCTGTCCCTTCCCACCCTCTTCTCCCCAGCAACCACAAGTTTGTACCCTATGTCTATGAGTCTGCTTCTGTTTCTGTTTTGTATTTATGTTCTTTTTTTTTTTTCAGATTCCACATATGAGCAATCTCATATGGTATTTTTCTTTCTCTTTCTGGCTTACTTCACTTAGAATGACATTCTCCAGGAGCATCCATGTTGCTGCAAATGGCGTTATGTCGTCATTTTTATGGCTGAATAGTATTCCATTGTATAAAAGTTAATACATTTTAAAACATTGTGGAAGTTGTAGCCCCTGCTGCATTGGGATTGAATGCTAACTGATTAATTGTAGGTTAAAATAAAAGAACCTCATCTCTCTTACAGAGTCCTCTGGAGAACATCATAATGTTGTGATTAAAGAATTACAAGTAAAAAGTGGAAACAACAAGGGGAAAATATGCACGGATATTGATCTGATCCGGGAATGACTAAGAGCTTCTTAAGAGCGGCAGAAATTGTCCAGTGTCCACAGTTATGCCCATTCTGTGTAACCATGGGTTCTGGTCCAGAGTTCATCTATACCACTGCCTTTCAAACTTTAATTAAGCAGAGGAGTTGCCTGGGGATCTATAAAAGTGTCGATTCTAATTCAGTAGGTCTGAGGTGGGGCTAACTGTATTTCTAACAAGTCCTGGGTAATGCTGATGCTATCTCTCCAAGGGCCATACTCTGAATAGCGAGGATAGATAACCAAACCTACACAACCACAGAGATCTCCTTCACCTCGAATACAACAGAAGAAACACCGCATATCAAGAGGCAGCATTAAGTGTACCTCTTCACTGGGAATCTTCACGACAGTTTAAGAGCTGTTTTCCCCCTTCCCTCAACAACACAGGTGCTGTCCTTGTAATGAGACTACAGAGTTGGGTATAGGGGCCATTCTGGTTTAAAAGCCTCAGGTTCCATTGGAACCAATATCTGTTCTCACAGCTTCCAGGTCCCACACTGTGAGAAGCTCAGATCTATGGCTTTCCGCTGGGTATTCATAGTTCTTTCACAGTTGCCCAGTTTATCGATCAGCAGTTGTTTTTCCCATTCGCAGTGCCTTTCCACCTTTGTCAGGAGGTAGTGCTTTGAGATTAACACATAGTCGCATTCCCATGGAAGAAGGGAATGCATTTTTTAAAACCTTTACTCATATGCCTAATTTGCTTTTGTATCTGAGAACACAAGATCACCATGAAGTCTATAACAATCTAGTCCCCTTGCAGGGAGGGTAGAGCTCTGCGGCTAGTTGAAACACTGAAATATGATGAGAAGGTACGAGCTGACATATTTCTCTTGAGTTCCTTCTTAGCTACTGAGCTGGATGTGGAGAATCTGATAAAGTACTGTAGGGAAGATGTGTGGGGGATGGTGGAGTCTCAAGGGGAAAGGAGAATAATAGTGTGAACAGAGAGATGTCTGGAAAGAGTTGCTATATGTTGTGTGAGATATAACTAGTTTGCCCTGTGATTTATTATTTAAACCATGATGCCTAAGAGGCAAAGGTGGCTCTTGTATTAGTAATTACGCTAGAACAATAAAGCTAAATGTACACTGTCCTAGCCAAACTATAACACATATGGTCACTCTTTTGGTATAATCCATTTTGTTATCACCCAACAAATTCTTCAGTAAAACAATGTGATTTACCACTGCTTTTAGAGCTGTGTGCATGTGTGGGAGAGAGGACCATAGTGAAGTACTGAGTGAAGTTTCCAGGTCATATGCAAAATTAAGGATCATCACCATAGTGATCTATTCATGTTTGAGTAACATGGATGAGAAAATTCAGAGCTAGACAGGTGAATTTCCAATGTTACCTCATAAGCTGATGATAGAATCAGGCCTCGAACTCTAGGTTTCTTCATTTCTTTTTCTAGTGTTCTACTCTGCCTCTTTGTATGAGTCAGGATACTACTAGGATATGCAGCAGTAACAAGTTAGCCCTGAGCTATCAGACACTTAATAAAATTCAAATTTATTTCTCACTTCTGTGAAGTCTAGTGGGCGACAGCTAACCCTTGTGGCCTCCCAGGTGACCATGGAGAGAGAAGACAGTATTAGACGATGGCACATGGACTATTTATGGGTCAGGCCTAGAAGTGGCTTAGGTCATTACTTCCTGCAAATCTCTTGGCCAGAATTCAGTCATAGGACCCCAATCTAAGTACAGAAGAGGCTGAGAAATGCAGTCTTCCTGCATATACAGGAAGAAAAGTGTGATGAACATAAAGCGTTTTCTTGCACACACTCTCAGAACTGTGCTTTAACAGTTTGTTTTAACAATTGTATAGGAAACTGTATGAATAGGACCAAGGGCCTCATGAATACAGCAGAGAATCCGCCACCTCCACTTCTGCCCTCCAGAGGAGAACATATTAGTCTGCTCTGGCTGCTGTAACAAAACACCGTAGGCTAGGTGGCCTAAACAACATTTACTTCTTACAACTCTTGGGAAGTCAAAGATCAGGATGCCACCAAGGCTGGGCTCTGATGAGAGCACCTTCCCTGTATTGCAGATGACTGCCTTCTTGCTATGCCTCACGTGATAGGGAGAAAGAGAACGAGCTCTCTGTTTGCTTCTTATAAGAGCACTAATCCCATCATGAGTACCTACCACCATCTAAATCTAAATACCTCCAGTGGCCCCATCTCCAAGTATCATCACATTGAGGGTTAGGACTTCAACATATGAATTTTGGGAGGACACACACATTCTGTCCATAATGGAGACCTTCTGACATTCTCTGCCAAGACCCAGGACATGAAGGGCAAGACTACATGTTGTCCTCGGATTTTCAAGGGTTGATGCCCTAACCCCCTCATTGTTCAAGGATCAACCTTATTTGAATCATAACTAATTAGTATAATTAGTGCTATGAAGGAAAGATCCCCAGTCATGTGAATGGACATCACTGGGGCATTCAGTCTCATTTGGGGGGACATAAAATCTTCCTGGGGCAAGTAATATTTGATTAGAGATTAGAAGGGTAATTTGGAAATAATGATGATGATAACGCTTACTGAGATCTTACTATTTGCCAGGTGCTGTTTTACATGCTTTACATGTATGATCTCAGTTATCTTATTATCTCAATTACTCCTCACAACTACTTTATGACCTAGGTATTAATATTAGCCCATTTTTATAGAACCAGTTGGAGAAAAGAGGGGTGCATCTTCCAGGAAAAGGGAGCCTCAAATACAAGAGTCCTGTGGTTGGACGGAACAAGGCACATGACTCATTTGAGGACCTGAAAGAAAGATGAAGTGTTTGGAATCATGTTGTCCAGAATGTTACAGGGAAAAAGGCTTCCCTCCTTCTCATCAAAGCATGAATGTGTTGAGAGACAGAGGGGAGAAGCAAAGAAGCAAACATGGATGTTTGTATTTGGGTGTGAGATTCAGCTGTCAGTGAAATACACTTACCAGGTCGTAGGTAGAACCAGACTTTTGTCTGTATTCTTCATAATGTGACCAGAAAAGCCCAGAGAAATCTAGACTTTTGGAAGATGAAGAAAACCCCAAGACCAGAAGGAGGGAATTTGGGGTTTACTAGCACTTTCTTTCTTTTGGAGCTATCAAGTTGGGTATGGGAGGTACTGAGGTTTTACTGAGGAGAAAGAGTTCAAGGAGGAGTACTTCCACTTGTCCTTATTTCAGCCTGCAGTGTGAATTGGGGATGGTAACAATTTTGTATAATACAGTGATAGCTTATCTAGTCCAGCTCAGACTGTTTTCACAACAAGTTAATAGGAAGGACATTTTTTTTCTGTTCTTCTTAGAAAATGCTCAGCTCTTTTTGAAGTTAGAGTGATTTTCTATGCTAGGCAGCATTTTGTTTTCATTGAATTGACTTTGAGGTGAAATTTCCTGGCATTTCTTAATTCTGTAGAGGAGGTGTCTGCCTTTGAAACTGAGATGTGTACGTGCATAATTATATGTGCTGCTGTGTCTCTGACTGATGCATGTGTTCACACATCAACTAGCAAGTGTTTATTCAGCACCTCCTATACTTGGGAATGCTGCAATAAGCACGTGGAATTTACATGGCCATGGAATTTACCATCTGAAAGTGCGTATAGACATTCAGCAAAAAGATACAAAAGTGAAAATTTTGTTGAATGCTAGGAAGAAAAAGAAACAGATTGCTATCAGGCAGAATAACTGGAAGGTCTGCGTGAGAGTGGATGGTGTGCAGGATAGCTTGTTTACCCTGTCATCCTTCTTCCCACCATTTTCCTTTCTTCCTGGGAAGCTGGCCTGCATGGACTGCCATAAAGGGCTCCTCTGCTCCCGGTTGGGGATTGGCCTTCGGGATGTTGGGAGAAGAATGAGGCTGGGGTTTTACTTCCCTAGTTCATTCTTTACCACATCTCCCTGCTTAGTTGTGACCCTCTAGTGATAGCCACCAATACTTTAAGGTCGGCTTCTTCTTAACACCTTTTCTCTGCAGGTTCTGGTACATGTTCCCCCTGCCCCTTCCTGCTTCAGGCCTGGATGAGGTAATGGATCCCTGCTGTTGCTGGCCATGGGGTGCTGTGTTATCTCCTGTTGGTGTCCTGAAACCGTGCTCATAACCTTTGTATATAGCCCCTTTATTATCATTTGACCCTACTTGGTATGTGACACCTGTTTCCTGCCAGGGCCCTGACTGATATCTAAGAGGGTCTTTTTGAGGATGTGGGTTTTAAGTTGAAACCTGAAATGTCAGAAATTGACCAGGAAATTAATGGGAGGAAGTGGGTTTTAGGCAGAGGGAAGAGCATGTATGAAGGCTCAAGGCCAGAAAGAATTTTATGTGTTTAAGGGACATGTAGGGGCGAGAAGTATCTGTAAAGGTAAAGGACAGGTAGTGCCAGATGAGGCTGCAGAAGTGAACAGGGACAGCCACCCTTGGCTTTACAGCTGCTGTTAGGGAGTTTGGATTTCGTCTGAGTGCAGTGGAAGCCGTCAAAGGAGTTTAGGCAGGAGGGTGTCATGATCAGACTTGATCTGTTTATCTATTTGTTTGCTTAAGGCCATCAGCTGACACTTATTATATGCCAGGACCTGTACAGAGTATGGGGAAGAGGGGCGTGGATATAGAGGCATACAAGGCATAGCCCTTCCATCAAGTAGCCTACTGGAAGAGTTAGGATGTTGGGAATATAGAATGCTAATACAAGATGTGATTTAAGTAGTGTAAGAGGGAGCACCAATGAGATCACTTTCAGTGGAGATGAATAGGGAAGACTTCCTAGAGATGGAGCATTTGAGTGGGGCTTTAAAGGATAGATAGATCTTAGATATTGATGATGGAGAGGCATTCCAGGGAAAGAGAACTATATTAGGCAGCATTATTCAAAGTAGCTGGTCTGTGTACCAAGGACATAAGAAACTTGTGTCTGAGTATAAATCAATACATTATTGCTTTGTTCATCAAGAGAGTTTTGCAGTGGGCCATCTGGCATTTATAGGTAGAGATGGAGGAGTAGAGAGAGAAAGAAGTTTGGTAAAGTGGAATGCAGCCAGATCACAGAAGGATGCAGGGTGAGGAGCTGGGGTTTTAGGCTATGGGCAGTGAAGTTGTGGGACACTGGACATTTTTGAGAAAAATGTCAAATTTGGAGCTGTGTTTAGAAACATAACCTAGCAGGACAAGGCTGATAGCTCCAAGGGGGAAAGTGTGAGGCAGTGATCAGAAAATCACTGTGGAAGACACTGTGGAGATTCAGTTCTCTCTCTTGTGGTTTTATTAATTTAACAGGAATTATTTATCTTTGAAATGATGGCTGTGGTCTAAAATGTGCTGTTACTTGCTCCCTTTCCAGACTAATTTTTGGTATGTTGGAATAAAGCCAAGAGCCTTCAGTGAAATAAAAGAGAGTCTTGAGAGCAAAGTGAATTGCAGTCTGCTCATTTCTAGCTTGTGGATTTGGTGGGGAGGAGGAAAGCATAGCTATCATTTCTGTAACCTGTGTGAACTTGGGCTCATTACAGAATTTTAGTAGGCCCATCACTTTCTGAGCAACGTCAAAGAATTGTGCAGAGAAACTTCGTGAATTATCAGCATACTGTTTGTTTGTAGATAAAAGAAAGAAATCATTTTAATTAACAAAGTTCCCAAATAGGATTTATAAAAGAGAAAGAAGAGAGGGAGAGGAAAACAAAAACAGAAAAACGACAGGCAGTCTAGGAAAAGTGAATCTCAGGTGCACATTTTCTGGGTAAACTGCTTAGTTGGCACCAAGCACATATCCTTGAGGAGCCTGGCCTGGGGTGTTAAAACCATTCCAGCTGTTTATGGCTTGTCTGGAAAACCTGGAGAGTCTAGCTATGGAACATACATGACAGACTGGGTGACTATAACTTTGGAGTGCTTTAGAGTGCTTCTGGGCAGAGGGAATAGCATTTAGGAAAGCCTTGAAGCTGGGAGGAGTCTGGCATCGTTGAGGATCTGGAAGATGGCTCTTGTGGCTGGAGAAAGTGAGGAGAAGGGAAGCTGTAGCTTCTACATAGAAGCTTCTCTGTGAGTCTTGGAATCAACTGGCTGTGCCAACATCAGGATTTTGCTGCATCCTCATTACTGTGGTCCACATCATCACAGCTGCCATTTTTGGAGTTCTCACTATGTTTCAGGATCGATGATTGGTACTTTGCATGCTTTATCCTGTAGGAACTTCCCCCAAACCCTGGGACACTGGCATTCTCATCCTCATTTTACCAATGAAGATACTGAAGTTAACAGAATCCTGTGACTTGCCCGGGTCATACAGTTAGTAAGTGGCAGAAAGGAGTTGGAAGCCAGTTCATCTTGATGCACAACCTCAGTCCTTATACCAAACACGTTGTTTCTTGCTGTGATCCTCTTCTTCCTCCTCAACTCCAGCACTCAGCAAAGTGCAAATCCATGTTTGCTCAGCTGATTCTTACTATGATTGTTATTTTGCTCAGCCGATGCCAGGTTAAGGGCGTTGCTTTCCCCCCAAAATTGTCACCAAAATAAGATACCCTGCTTCCTTAAACAGCAATCTATACTCTAGACAGATGAAATAAAACTGAGATAAGCTATTGAATGAATGACGGATCCAAATAAATTGCCCACAAATGGCTATTTAAGAACAGGTTGAACAACTTATTAAGGTAAGTAGGCACTTCGAGTGACATCACTTTGGCCATTTGTTGTCTACCAACAGTCCTGTAGACCCTGAGTCATGGCTGAATCACCTGACTGTTTAAAAAACAAATTCACCTATGTCCTTACTAACAGACACCTTCCTATATGTAATAGGATGTAAACATATCTTTTCCTTGCTTGGTTGGGAAGATTAAGTGAAACCTCTCATGTGAAAACACGAATGTTTAAATAAATAAATATATTTTGCTTTTTAAATTTTAATTAAGCTAGCGATTCTCAAAATGTGGTCCAGGGAGTACTTAGGATCTCTGGAACCCTTTTACGCTGCCCATGAGGTCAAAGCTATTTTCACAATACCAAGACGTTTTGGCCTTTTCCCAGCTCATTCTCTCATCAGTGTTAAGTGGAGTTTTCCAGAGGCTGCATGATGTGTTTTATCTACAGATAACCTGGATTAAGAAACAGATGTGAGAATCCAGCCGTCTTATGTTGATTCAGATAGGAAAGAGATTTCCAAAAATGCAAAACCAATGCCACTCTTCTTAGTACTTTTAAAAAATATGTAGTTTTAAAAAAATTAAAATGCCATTTATATTAACATGCAATGAGTTTATTATTGGTATTTTAAAATAAATTAATAAGTAAAGATTCTTAAAGTTTATCAGTTTTTATTTCTTGGAATATTTATAGATAAACCCATACAAACGCAAGCTTTGGAGTCTGATTTTTAGAAGGCTAAGAAGTTCTGAGACCAAACAATTTAGAACCATTGACTAAATTAACGTTTAGCACACATTATCAGTTAAGTGCTGCCTTATCTCAGTACAATAAAGATAATTTGTAATTAATCTTTAGTAAGACCTATAAGAAAATGCCTGCAGCAGTAATGTAGAGGCCTCCTGATTCTTCCAAAGGAAGCAAGAGTTAATATGCAGAGAATAACTGCTGTTTCACAAAAATAATTAAATCTGGGTACATGGTAACCCAAGGGCGTGAATTGTAAAATGTAATTAGAACAAGTTTTCCCAAATATTAATCACAAGTCCTTTTTTTTTAAAACATTTTTTATTGAGTTATCGTCATTTTACAGTGTTGTGTCAATTTCCAGTCACAAGTCCTTTAATAGAGGGAAAATCTTCTATTAATAGAGAGGGGAAAAGGAAAATTCACTTCTTGGAATTCCATAATCTCAGGCTCCTGCCCGCAGGTGTGTAGTAATTTTGTTTTGTTTTGCTTTGTTTTTCCTGGAGAGTTTTCAAGGGAGGACCTCACAAATAAAAAGTGGTATAATTTGCATTATGACCCTGGTTCTTCCATCAGCTTGTTTCTTGATGTTGGCGAAAATAGTTTCTTTTCCTGGAGTCCATTTTCTTCATAAAAGTCAGGAGAAAGCTTCTATTGGGTCCTTCCTTGGAAGATCCAAATTTGTTTTGAGACATTCGGGGAAGAATTATGAGAGGGTAAAGAATAGGGCACTTAGGAAGTCAGTCAAGTGATGGCAAAGACCAGGACTTTAGATTTGCTTAAAGAGAGGGAAGTGGGAGCCTGAGAAGAGATTGGAGGGAATCCTGCATGCAGAATTCCAGGAGGGGAATAAGAGGATGGAATAGGCAGGTGTGGGAGCAAGAGTTTACTTGAGAAAGGCCACTTGAAAAGCCAGCAGGGACATTGGGAAGTCCCCTCACTTTATGGATGAGTCTGACACATCATCTTGAAGGAAACAGATAAAATCTGGCTCAACTCTCTGACTGTACTGTAACTTCTTCTATTATGTTGTGGATTTGAGTCTGTTTTTTATGCAAAAATCATGAAAAGAAGAAATGTGCCCCAAACGTTGGTCTCAGTTTTGCAACATGTTCTTATGACTCCACTGATGTTGTCATCAGCCAGTGATTCAGCAGTCCCTCTGGGATGCTTCATGGTGGCATCATGTTTTTTTTCTTGCTATCTTTGCTAGTTTGTTCCTGAACACTTCTATATCCACAGTCTTACCCTCAGCCAGTCCTATCCACTTCAGGTTCATTAAATCATCATGCTTGATGTCACCCCTGGGTCTTTGCACATGCTACTTCTTTGCCTGGGAATCCCCTTCCCCTAAACTGGCTGGCTAGATAACTTACAAGTTCTCTATTTAAATGTCATCTCCTTAGAACCAACTTTTCTGAAGACTAACGTAAATATATAGTTTATCCATTTCCATTTTTCTTTATCATGGCATCTTCTTTTGTGGCTTCTTAACGCCTACTATCTTGTGTAGTTTTTGAGATTGTGTGTTTTTGAAAATTAATTGCCACTTTATCAAATAACATGTATATGCAGTTTTAAAAAAACAGTGTTGAGAGGTTTGTAATGAAAATAGCAATGCCCTTTTACGAATCTCTACCTCATTTGGTCCTGCTTACCAGACAAATCACTTTTTAACTTTTGTACCTATTTCTTATGGCATGTGTGTCTGTATTTCTAGCAAATACACTTATATTGTTATCTATTGATTTAGTGTCCAACTCCTGTTGACTTCCTGCTATAGTAGATGAAAATTTAGACCTTTTATACATCTCTTCATTTCTTCCCTCCTCTTCCCTTGATATTTGTATCATAATTTTTTGATAACTGAGAATTAGTGTGTATGTTTTTATGATCATGCGAATATTGTTCACTGCAGAGTTCAAGTAGTTTCCTATGATCATTTATTTTCTTGTACAACTTTGTATTTCCTGAGTTACCAGTTGCCTCTTTACCCCTATTTGGTGTGACTTTTTTCCCTTACATTTGTTCTTTTTCACACAGTCCATCAAATCGGTAGGTTTTTTTTTCCCTTTTAAATCAAGGATTGACAAAACTCTTTCTGTAAAGGATCCTATAGTAAAAATTTTACGCTTTTCAGTCTAGACGGTCTCTGTCACAACTGCTCAACTCAGCTGTTACAGAGGAAACAGTCATGGGCAATAAGTAATCAAGCTGCGGGCAGTACGTAAGTGAATGAGCATGGCTGTGTGCCCGTAAAGCTTTATTTACAAAAGTAAGTGGCAGGGAGAATTTGGTCCATGAGCTGGAGTTTGCAAACCCCTGTTCTAATTGGTAAACTATATCAGATATTAATGTGTGTCATTTTTTATTTTCTAGCAGCCCTTGTCCTGGAGCCCTCCACCCTGTGCTGACTAGACAGCTTGTTCTTTTTGTGCCCTGCCGTGCTGGCATCCTGGAAATTCCCTTCATTGCTTTCCTGTTTTGGACCCCTTATTTCTTGGGTCTCTGCATCTTCCTCTTTCTTATTTTATTCCTTTGCTTAGCTGGAGGGTGTTCTCAAGTAACTTCCTAAAAAAGAGGGTGTGCATGGGAGGTAAATTTTCTGAGCCTTCGTATGTCTGAAAATGTCTATATCTTTCCCCTATGTTTGTTGATACTATAAGCAAAGAAATGGGTTATACATTATTTCCTCAGAACTTGGAAGGCTTTCTCCATTTATTTTCCCACTTCTAGCATGTCTGGTAGAACCCTGACTTCTCTTCTGATTCCTGTTTGTTTGTATGCAATCCTCTTCTCTCTCCCGACCCCTCATCTGGAGCTTTTAGGATCATCTTTTTATCCATGGAGTTCTGGAATGTCACGGTGGTGTGCCCTGGCATGATCATCTTCAGCCCCATGCCTCATCTCTGTTCTGCTCTGTGCCTTATGTACATGAGTCTGGAGCTGCTTCAAACTTCTCCGGACACTAGCTCTCCTGTCTTCTGCCTGTAGGGTGGCTGTCAGGCTCTGAGGGGCCAAGAGGGAACCTAAGAGCTTAGTCCTCTCTGTGTCCAGATGAGCAGCCTCGTGCTTCTGCAGAATAGCAGGTCTCTGAGAGCCTTGCCTTGCAGGTGGTCTCATAGAGTGTGTGGCTGATCTTGTTCAGTATATGCCTCTCCACGTCCTTAAGGTTGAAATTTTCTCCACTCTGCTTCATTGATCATTGCTCATCTATTTATATCCTGTCTTCCAAAGTTTCATTATAATTTGTTGTTTAATTATACTGTAAACAGTTTATTGTTGTTGTTGCTGTTCATCTCATTGAAGGAAGGAAACAACATAAATGCTGTGGTCAGTCGTGTTTAACCAGGAGTTCAGTTTGTCATGATACATGTGTTTACATGTCTAAAATCTGTCTGTTGTACTATGGAGAGGCTGAGTCTGTTTATTCACCTCCTGTTTCTCTAATACTTGGCTCAACATGGGTATTCTCCAGGTATTTGTTGAATGGCATGAATGCATGTTGAATGAAATGGTTTGATGAGAGCAGAGGCCTTAGGTGAGGAGCCCTGGGAGATGAAGCTGGGAGAAGCTGAGCCCATATGTGAAGAACCTTGAGCTCCAGGACAAGGAGTGTATGTACCCTTCTCCCAGTTGGAAGGCTGTTGATGGTTTTTCAGTGATGGTGGAGGTGGTGGTGGAAGGGTATTTTGTTCAAGGTGATTTCGAAAAGAATTTTTCTAGCTTTGGAATAGAGGCTAATTTTCCAAGAATACACATGTAATGGAATAAAATGTCATGAACTGACCAGAACCTATGAGGAAGGAAGAATTGGCCTATAGAGAGCTATGGAAGAAGAATCAATAGGGTTTGTGTCCTAATTCAATATAGGAAGTTAAACATGGATCTCAGTGACTGGTGGTTCCATTATCAGAGAGAAAGAACAGTACAGAGGATATGGGGAATGTCATTTTTGAGGCGGGGAAGGAACTTCCAAGTGAAAATGTTTAGCAGGCAGTTGGCTATGTTAGAAGTAGGGACTGGAAACATAGATGAGGGAGTTAGTCTCACAGAGAAGTCAAAGAAGAGAATGACACAAAGAAAGATTGTTACTTGCTGAAAGGCTCATAGATGGCAAGACAGACCCAGAATTTGAATTCAGATCTGTCTAAATCGATAGCCCATGTTCAGCCACAATAGTGTATTAGCTCTAAAACTTTGTCACGATGTAGCCCAGAGGAGTAGAGGCTTAGGATTGGCCTTGGGAAGGAGTCACGTTTAATGGGACATGTGACTTCTTAGGAATGGAGGTGTAAAATGCAATAGAAAGCTAATTAGGTGTGTGAGAAGAATGCTGATGCTACAAGATTCCCCAGAGTCTGGACAGAGGGCAGGCCCGGCAGCCTCCCTCAACAGGCCAACTTGCCCTTGACCAGAGCTGAGGTTCCCACAGACCCCACCAGGTTTCACTCTGATGACTTCCCCAGGAACATCAATTGCACTTTCTTTTCTTACACTTTCCACCTTGCCTGCTGCTATGGTTCAAGCCAGAGAAAACTATAGCCAAGTAGCAATTCTCAGAACCCAAGCGGGGCTAACATCCTGCCTGGTTTCCTTCTCTCTCTTGCTCAGCCCAGAGCAGCTTCAGAGGATCACAAGGAGGTGGTATTTAGAGATTTTCATAAGCGCCACATGCGGAGAAGGACTCTTGGGCTCCTCTCTGCTGGCCCCCTCCCTGTAGTGTGGCTTTGGGTTCATGTCATGGACTGAGGGAGGAAGAGGAAGCCGACTCATGAGAGTGGGGGCGTGGAGAGTGTAGGTTGTGAAACAATATGAGAAACCTCCAGAGCCAGCAAAGAAAGTTTTGTTTCTGGAATTTCGAATTCAGACTTTTTTCACAGTCAACATTTCTGTGACTAGAAGTGAAGATAAAAATCTATGTCATTCCATCGGTTTTCACCTTTGTTTTAAATGATCAGATTTTAAACAGAAATTATTATCAGTCTGGTATTGTTTCCTTTTCTAAAATGTGGTTTAATTTTGTAAAGAGCCGAGTAAGACGGCAGAGCTGAATCATAGGAAGCGTCAGCATGCAGTCTCTGCACCCGTGATTACAAAATCATGGCCAAGTAACCTTGGTGTTCTCCTTGAAAAAGTGTTCCTTGATCCTTTTCGTTTTTAGCTAGGGGAATTTCCTCTTCCTTTCTCCTACCAACATGACCTCTTTGGTTTCATGTAAGAAAATGTTTAATCAGCTGAAAAAGTATGGGTCTTGAATTTGAATCTTATCTCCTCCTCTTCCTTACTGGGTAGTGTTGGGACAGTCACTTAAACTTTCTGAGCCTCAGTTGTCTCCCTATAAATGTAAATAAGCAGATGGAAGATACATGATTGTTAATATATAATTATTTATATTATGTGACTAATTATTACATATTTGTGACTAATGCATTGCTGGATACTTAGTAGGTGCTAAAATTGTGTTAATTGCTACCATTGAACAAAGCTGGGTAATCTTTTCCTTATTGATAATCACTGACTCACCAAAAAAAAAGAAAAGAAAAAATCAATTTACTGTATGCTGTTAATTCAAGGGAGAGAGTTGTGGGTGCTTTTGTTTTGGATCTTATTTTTAGACATTACAAAAATGTTCCATCTACTGTATTTTGAAATTAAGAATGGGGAACATTATTTATATCTGAATCATATATTACAACAAATGAAAATATTACATGTATGATTTTAGGTCTATATTATAAGCATTTAAAAGAAGGAGAGGGAGTGAGGGGAGAGGGGGAGAGAGAGAGAGAAAGAGGAGAAGAAAGGGGGAAAGAGCGGAGATGGGACACATGCAAAATTCGCAGAGTTGTAGAAGAAATAGCAAGGGACTGGACTTAAGCACCAGTGTTTTTAGATGATTAGCTTTGGGTTTTCCCTAATTAATACTTGTCCTAATCCATACTAAAGTCATTGCTGCTGTCACTTCCCTTTGAAACTCATTCATCCATCTATCCATTCATTCTTTATTTTTTGAATCAACAAACAACTATGAAATACTATGTGTTTAGCCCTGCCCTAGGTCCTCGTGATGCAAGAGATCAAGCCAACCTTGTTTTCTAAGAGCTCACAGTTTTGTGGGAGAGAGAGACAGGTAAACAAACAGCAGCAGAATAAAATAAGTGACTGACTCAGATGTGGCATAGTGGGAAAGGCTTCTTAGATGAGCTAATCCTATAGGCTCTAGAAGAGAATGCAGTAATTTGTTAAGCAGGTAAGATTTTTTGGTGGTGGGGGGGGAGATCAGGAATGTGTTCTGGGCAAAGTAAAACTCTGAATAGCTTTTGGAGTGACCTAATTCTGTCTGAACTGGGAACTTATTTATTTAAAACATAGCTCTGTTTGGTCATGGAACCAGTGTGGCAGATGGTTAAGATCATGGATGCTGCAGGCAGATAGACATGGGTTTAATCCTGATTCACTAGCTTTGTGGTCAAGATGTTCATCCTTTCTGAGCCCTAGCTTCTTGGTATTTAAAAGGAGGGTAAAACTCAAGAATGTTTTAAACTTTAAGTGAATTGACATAATACATCCAAAAGCTTTGTACATTGTTGGGCACATAGTAGATCCTCAAATTGAAACCATTATTTTCATTTCAATGTATTGGATCTTTGGTATATTAGAATCTTAGTGGCATTCTGAGCAAGTTGAGTCAGGGACGAGAAGCTGTGCCCCTGTGACAGAAAATAGATTATCTCCTCTTGAAACTTCTCAGAAACTTTTCTGAATCATAATAACTCAAGTTATCAATGTCAATTTTTTTTCTTTGAGGTGCATCTCCTTCTGTATTTTCTAAGGCTGAAATGAAACCAAACCAAGGGTAAGAGATTCACTATCTTGGTTGTAGATTACCTTGGTGGAAAGTCTTAAACCATTAGCTTCTGAGAGCTGAGTTCTTCAGGAGGCTATCAGCCACACCTTTAGCACAAAACTCTTTTCCATTCTGTAATTATGAGTAGCACCAAGGGCACCAGATGGAGAGGATGCTGTCAGCTCTCTTAGGATGGACACCCATGTATAAGATATAGAGAGAGCAAATAAAAGCACAAGACTAAAGCATGAATGGAGGGGAATCATTTTCAACAGCAACCCACTGAAATTTAGCTGTCCCTTCCATAGGAGTACTGTTAATTACTGGAGGGTTGGAGTGACTCTCCAGTGACACTCCAGACTCTCCAGTTTATAACGGCTCTTCCCCAGGTAACACAATAGACTGCAACACAGTGGTCACGTTTATTCTCGATCTCCCTGTGCCCTTGGCCATCGCTGATCCTAGACCAGTGGTTCTTAAGTGTGAGTATGCATCAGAATCTCCTTGTTAAACACACGGATTGCTGGGTCCCAGCCCCAGAGTTTCTGGTCCAGGAGGTGTAGGGTGGGCTTGAGAATTTGCCTTTCAGAAGGTTCCCAGGCATGCTGATGCTGCTGGTCTGGGAGCACACGTTGAAAACTGCTGATCTATGGAGTAGCTAGTTCTCTTCTTTCCAGTGCGCCTGTCTCCCCTCAGCCTTCTTTGTGTGTTTGCTGGGCATAGTTTCTTTTACTCACAAATAAAACAAGTTTAATGAATACTGGAGGAGGGATTATCTTTATCCTGGAGAAGAGAGGAGTCAAAGTATAAGGGGGAAATCAAGGTGTTCTCTAATATCTGAAGATCTGTTGTGTCAAAACAAGAATAAGAGGTGAATCTTACCGTGCTGTCCATTTTGCCTTAAACTAAGTAAGACATTTTAAACCATTTAAATTGTTTGAAAATGGGTAGCTTTTAGTTAAAAGAAGATAAATTGAACAGCCTCATTTATCCCTGTTCTCTCCTGAAACATCAGTAAAATGATAATGCCTAAACTTTCAGCATAATGTATGGCATAAATCCAATGACAAAAAGAAGGGAAGAAGGGAAGATAAGGATACTGAAAGCTGGGAAGCAGATGGACAACTGGTTCAGTTGGCATTAGCAGACCTGAGAGGTCTGATTTGTAAGCTGGCAAAAGCAGAAGAGCAAAGAGATTTATACCTTAGAGCCCCAGGAAGGTTCTGGATTTTGGAACTTCTAAACAGGGTGAAGTTGGGCCTTACAAGAGGAGGACTGGTTGAAAATCTAATGCAAAGGAACCTACAGATTGTCCCAACCAACCACATCAGATGATGTCTTCCCCTATGCTTTGGTATATGGCTGGGGGTTTACTCTTGAAGAGAAACAATCAGAAGGGCTCTGGACTAGTGGATACCAGGTACAGGCAGAAGAAGGATTACCTTACAGAAAATGAGTGGAGCGGGGATTAAGTGAAAGTCAGCATCTGGAACCTTTATACTCCAGTCTTCTTCCCATACTGAGCTCCCAGAGTCTTGACCTTCATGTGTGTGCCTTCCACATAGTAGTACTGAGATTTTAAAGGTACGCAGTAACTGGGAGCTGTTATAGAAAAAGATTGGAAAAGGAAGGAGGGAGTTTGTGGTGCAGGGGAGTCTTGCTGAGGGTGTCCAAACTGAGTGTAAGTCAGCAATATTTACTAAGCAGCTACTTTGCACAAGATAGTAAGCTGTAAGCTCAGATGATTCAATGCTGAGTAAGATTCAGTGTGCCCATCCCTCAGTGAACCAGACAGGACAGTTAGGGGAAGAAACAGCATGTATAAAAGCAGACAGTAGTGAAACAGCATGCTGAGCTTGCGGAACTGCAAACAATTCAGTGTTGTTGGCGTGGAAATTGTAGACACACAGGGAACGTGGGAGGCAGAGAGGCCAAAATGATGCTGTTGTGAGTATGTCCTCTCTTTGTACAATTTCTTTCAAAATGCATGTAATTTTACATGCTTGTATTTTGAATCTACATAAGTATATCCATTCTGTTTTTCCCTTTATTTCTATCAAGAGCAATGTTATTAAGCTCCATCTGTGTTGCTGCGATAATAATTTAAGCCATTCCTCTGAACTCCTGTCCAGTATTTCATGATATTTTATGGTGTGTATCTACCTATTTGTATCTACTTATTCTCCCACGAGTGGACATCAAGGTTATTTTCCATCCCCTCTTCCCACTTGGTCCAAAGAAAAGATACAGCAACAAGCATCCCCAGGCATGTCCTCTGATGAACCTGTTTGAGAATTTCTTGTGTTTTGTACCCTGGAGGGAGATTGCTGGGTATGTGTGTGTGTAATGGGAGTAAGTATGGATAGTTTGCCCTCCAGGATGTCCCACCACTGGGACGTGATGACCATTACATTCCCACATCCTTGCTAATCCAGTTTTGTGGGGCTTTTTGTTTGTTTATCTTTTCACCTACAAAAGTTTTCTTGTGCCTCTTTGGGTTGTTATTATCATTATTATTATTTTTGCAAGAACACTTAACGTGGGATTTACCCTCCTCACACATTTTTAATTATACAATACTGTATTGTTAACTATAGACATTATGTTGTATAGCAGATGTCTAGAATTTATCTTGCACAACTGAAGCTTCATCCTCATTGGACAGCTCCCCATTTTTCCCTCCCCCTAACCCCTGGCAACCATCATTCTATTCTCTGCTTCTATGAGTTTGACTATTTTAGATACCTCATGTTAGTAGAATCAGACAGGATTTCTCCTTCTGTGACTCGTTTATTTCCCCTAGCAGAATGTCCTCTAGGTTCACCCATGGTGTCATATATGGTAGGATTTCCTTCCTTCTAAGACTGAATAATGTTCCATAGTGTGTATACTGGCGTATCTATCTATTCATGTGTCAGTGGACATTTAGGATGTTTCTGTATCTTAGTTATTGTGGATAATGTTGCGTTGAACATGGGAGTGCAGATATTTCTTTGAGATCCTGACTTTAGTTCTTTTGAATATACACCCAGAAGTGGGATTCCTGGATCATATAGTAGTTCTATTTTTAATTTTTTGAGGAAACTCCATCTTGTTTTCCATAGCGGCTGCACCATTTTGCATTCTCACCAACAATGTACAGGTTTCCAATTTCTCCACATCATCACCAACAAAATTTTTTTAAACACAGGTTTATAGTTTTTGCTAATGCAAAATGTTTATAATTTTTCCTAGGTCCAAAATGTCATTTGCATTTTTCTAATTGCTGATAATTTTGACTATCTCTTTACAAGTTTGTTAGCTTTCAAGGGTTCCTCTGCTGTAAATTTACTGTTCGTATCCTGTTACCGTATTTCTGCTGGGGCGACTGTATGTTTCTTGTTGATCTGCATGATTTTCTAATGTATTCTAGATCTGAATCTCTTGTTGGCTGCTTATTTGAGAGCTGAGGAAGGCCCTTCAATGGCAAGTCCTATCTCAAGATGTGGCCATAAAATCTCAGAAAACAGAAAAATGACTTTGAGACAGAATAAACTGGCAGTGACCTTCTGTGTGACATATACTTACTTATGACCCCAAGGATCACTGGAGTTATCTAGTCATTAAATCTCGTCATATCTGACTTCATTCACAAACTTCCCCCTTCATTGCTTCCTTTACCAGCCTAATCTTCAGTTATAGGCACAACATATTACTGTCATTACCCTATTACTTTTATTATAGAGATGAAAAATATTTTGCTACTGAAAAATTATGAAGTGCTCAAACTGATAACAAAATTATTGAAAAACACCCACAACTCTGCCGCCTAGAAATGACTACAGTTAATCTTTTAGGATGTGTTCCAATCTCTGGAAGGGGATGATTGAGAAGACGGAAGCATCACTTTGACAAATGGGCCTCCCCTTCCACTGCAGGGCCCTACATTCATCTCTTCTGTAGAACTTTCTACATTTTACTATAGTTATTTGTTCAGGGATTATTAGAACAGGAGTCAGCTGACTGACGTTTTAGTTCCATCTTGGATTTGCCAAAGCTTCCCTTTTTAAGGAGACCTTGAAAACCACGTGAGGGGGTTTAGACTTTCTTCTGTAAGTAACTGGGAACCATTGAAGGGTTTGAAGTGGTGAATCATCCAAAATGGTTTTGATAGAAGATGTTCTTCCTGGAAGCAATGGTACATGAATGTAAATGAATTGAAATTACACTTACCAAGTGCCAGGTATTGTGCTAAAGGTACTCCTTTTAGTCCTATATAGTATAGAGATGATTACCCCCAAGTTACAGGTAAGAAATCTGAAATTCAGTGGGGTTAAGCCGTGTGCTCAAGGACACACAGCTAGTGTTGGAGTAGGGTGTTAAATCAGGCACATTCAACTAAGTGGTTTCTTTCCAGGCACAGACTGGTTTGAAAGATATTTCAGCAGTCTGGGTGGGATCCATTCCCATTTAACAGTGATAAGTTCAAGTGCCTTGCAAGCTGCATTCTTATAGCAGCAGCTTTGTTAGTTGCTGGCTGTCCCCAGGGGTTTTTCTCTGTGACTCATACAGCAGGGGAATCCTGAGGAAAGCTCAACTTTTACTTCTTGAATTTCAGAGTCCTGACAAACTCTGTAGTGATTGCAGATAGAGATCTGAGTCCTGGCCAACAAAAAGATTGAAGGAGGGATCTTGGGTAAGTCCCTTCTCTCTGGACCTCAGTTTCTTAACCACAAAGGATTAAATGATCTTGAAGTTTGTTTTTTTTTTTTTCATTCTAACACTCAAGGATCTCTTGTGGTGCATAATGTGGTGCTGAGTTCTAAGTAGAGCTTTACTGGTGATTCATAGGAATTAAACCAGCAAAATATAATTACACACAAAACTGGTTGAAAATAGGCTGTAGGCAGGCTATAAAAGATACATGTTCTTAGTTACTCAGCTTTTATTTATATTCGCTGGACTGTGAGACTCACGTGGAAGGGACTGTGTGTCTTCATTCTACAGCTTAAAGTCTGTCACTAGTGCCTTACATATAGGTGGCCAGGCAGTTTTGCTGCAGGAAAGAATGAGCAATGCAGATAAGGCTCCTTGTCCTCTAATATCTGCCTTGTTCCCTCCCTGAATAATACAACACCTGGAAGTTACCTGGAAATAGTAGCCCAAGTACAAAACCTCACTTCCCAGATTTCCTTGTAGTTAGACATGACCATGTTATTAAATTCTGACCAATGGGGTGTAAATGGAACTAGTGTTGACATTTTTTCAGGAAATATTCTTAAAGGGAAGGGCATGATTTTTCTACTTCCTGTTTCTCCTTCTGGCTGGCCCAGATAAAATAGATAAATAGGTAAGATATTTGGAGCCTGGATCACAAACTGGAAGCCACATGTTGAGAATAGCAAAGCAATAAGAAGGATGGTGTCTGGGTATCTAATGATACTCAAGCCTTTAGATAAACCTTGAACTGTCTTTGTTAACATGAGAGAGAAATAGATTTCTAATTTGTTTAAAATATTACTGTTACTGATTTACTATATATTGCCGTGGAACCAAATACAAGGGAACATTTCCCCCCAGAAAAGCACATGATCTTCATAATTTTTCTTTTAAAGAATAGCTGATAAAAATATTTTGAGTTTGGTTGCCATAAACTTCACAATCACATCTGGCAGATCTGATTTGGAGGATGGCCACAGGGTGCCTACTCAGTTAGCCAATAGTTTAGTTTTATCAGGGCCAGTAATTTTTGTATAAATACATACAAGTTTTGCCAGGGCGATAACTTGAATATTAACACTAAGTTCTTAAACTAATCCTTTTATTTTCACCAAAAATGTTCATTTCTATTCTTTACATGAGATTGTTACTATAAAACCAATCTACTTCTGCAAAGGAAGTAGAGAAAAAAAATAAACGGTTAGACAGTTGTTCCAAACCACTTATTTTATAAGATATATTTTTTGCCACTGACACATTTGTCATATATTAAATTTTTATATACACATAAACAAATAACAAGAAGGTAAATTTACCCAATTATATTATTAATTATATTGAACAGAAATGGTAAACATTCCCATTAAAAGGCAGAAGTTAAACAGCCTGGTTAAAAATGCAAGAACAACTATGTGCTGTCTATAAGGAAATCATTTTAAACACAGATAGGTTAGAATTCAAAATATTGAAAAAAGATATGATGTGCACATATAATCATAAAAAAGAAAAACTGGCTATATTAGTAACAGACAAAGAAGAATTCAAAATAAAGAGTATTATCAGGACTAAAGAGGGCTGTTTTATAGGGATATGAGGGTAGTTCATAGAGAAGACATAATCCTAAACTGTAACCAATTAATAGAGCTTTAAAATATATGACTCAAAAATGGACACAATTGAAAGACAAATTAGACGAATCCACAATTACGTTTGGAGACTTCAACATTGCTCTTCTTATAACTGATGGAAAATCAGACAGAAAATCACTAAAGATACAGAAGAATTGAAAAACATCAACCAAATTGACCTAAATGACATTTATAGAACACTCTACCCAAACAGCAGAATTTAAGAGCTCATGGAACGTTCACCAAGACAGACTTGACTGTATGCTGAACCATGAAACAACTCTCAGTAAATGTAAAGGGACTGAAAGCATGCAGAGTACGTTATTTGACAAAAGCAGAACTGAGAAATCAGTAACAAAATGGTAATTCCTGAATATTCAGAAATTAAACAACACACTTCTAAATAATCCATGAGTCCAAAAAGATAATACTAAGTAAACTAGAAAACATTTGAACTGGAACAGAGGGGCAAGTTTTACTTTTAAATACTTACATTAGAAAATCAAGAGGATTAAAAATGAATGATCTAATCTTTACCTGTAAGTATTGTGTTGGCTGCTTCTCACAAATTTTTAAAGTTGTGTTCATTGTCATTCTATTCAAAATGTTTTCTAGTTTCCTTCATATTGTCAAAACAGTATTGTATGCTGCGGGGAGTGCCAGAGATCAGTGCCACATTTAAGACTTAACGGACATAAGGTTGGTGGTCCTCCTCATATCTCTGTTAATTCATCAGTGTGGCCCCTGCAAAAGTCAGATGGTTCATGGAGGATGACTGAGTCTACTGCAGACTCAACTTAAATGGAACCCTAATTGCAGCTGTTATGCAAGACATGGTATCTTTAATAGGGTAATTAATAGCATCTCAGATACATGGCATGTGGCCAGCTTGTGTGACAAATGTGTTCTTTCCATCCCTATCAGAAAAGAGAGTGAGAAAGTTTGTATTCACTTAGAACATAACAACAGTATACATTGGTCATGCCCCAGGGCTGTGTTAACTCTCTTTCTCTCCATAATAGTAAATTCTGGAGAAACCTGAACTGTCTGAACATCAGGAAGAATGCCACACTTAGAATCCTGATGTCATGATAATTGGACCACATAAACAAGAACTGTCAGGTACGTTAGAGGCACTGAAGAGACTCTTACACTCTTACCAGGGGTAGGAGATAAACCCTGTGAAGTTTCACTTTGAAAGGGCAGCAATTCATTTTGACAGGCCAAGGCACGTAAGCTGGGTGTGGCTTTGCCTTTCTTCCCTGCTGGACCTCACCTGGTATCACTGTATGGGAGCTTAAAAACTGTACCGTTCAGTGCCACAGGATCCCACATAACACTGTGTCAGACAAGGGGACCCCTTTTATAGCTACAGAGGCATTGGAAACTCACTTATTATACCATGTTCTACCCCATCCAGAAACGGCCAGCCTAATAGAGTGATGGAATGGCTTGTTGAAGACAAGCTGAGGCACCAGTGTGAGAAAGATGTGTTATCTTCCAGGACGCAGTGTATACTCTTAAGTCAATGATCTTTATATGTCACTGTGTCCTCAAAAGCTACAATTTATGAACTGGTAATCAAGGGGGTAGCAGTAGGAGTATCTTCATTTGGAGAATTTATCATATCCCTGAATTCTGAGTGTTTGTGGGTCTCAGTTTCCAAAAGGGATTACTTTCAAGGGAACACAGAGAGAGACCCATTGAAATATAGGTTATAACTGTTTCCAGGACACTTTGGGCTCTGTCCCAAGGGACCATCATGCAAGAAGAGGAGTCACCATCCTGATCAGGGTAATTATTTCTGAGGAGAAGTTGTTTGATAATGGGAAGAAGAAATGCTGAGTCTCCCAGTGGTCCACTCTGATACTCTCTTGGTGTTCTTCTGCTCCATCCTGACAGTAAGTGTACAGATGCAGCAGTCACAGTCTCAGAAGGGCAGGTGACTGTGGCCTCAGACCCTTCCAAGATGAATGGGTGAGGCCATCAGGTAAACCTAGACCAGCAGAGGTTCTAGCTGACAGTGAGGGGAAATCTCAGATGCGTGATAGAGCAGGGAATGATGAGTATGACTTAAACCCAAAGACAGATTGCAGTGTGGTAGGGGCTGTAGTTTCCCTGTAAACCTTTCAGAATCCTGAAGGAATGTTTCCAGAACTTACATGAACAAGTGGATCTAGGCAGCACAGGCAGTGGACTCTAGAAGATGCTGCGGTACGCTGCCCTGGTCATTGTGGAGGCACCATCCCAACCCTGGAAAGAGAAATGACACATAACATTGTTTGTACCACTGCTGATTTGGATCTGTGTTACTTCAGCCAAGCCCAGCCTATCTAATGCAGTCATAAAGCAGGGAATACCATTGCCGTCTTGGAACACTAGGACTGTTTGTAGGAGATCAGGCTGTGAAGGTATAGCTTAACCACTATGAGTGAAGCTCTGTCCAGAAGAGCCATAATTTCTCCTCTATCTCCCCAGTGACATGTCTCAGCAGATGCATTCCTGTGGTGCAGGGCTCACCCCATAATTTTTGCCTAGTTCTTTGGCAGATAAAACTCATAGTGGAGAAGATGGAAAAGAGCTCACAAAGAGTTTTTCTTGAAGGTTTCAGATTTCAGTTTGAAAGTGATTAGTCTCTCTCTCTCTTTTTTGTTTTTTTTTTTTTGCTTATTGAGAAAGTTTAAAATAACATCTCAGTCAATAAATCCAGAATTCAGTTGCTTTGTTGCTTTGTGAGTATGTGACTCACTGAAATAATTTCATATCATGAAATAACCTCTTTGGAAATTTACAGCTTTTTATTATTCCTTTGGTGAAAAGGAGGGAAATGGGTAAGATAGTTCATAAAGAAATTCCAGGGAATGCCTCTAAGTCCTCACCAGTCCTTCTGGGGCCCTGGGTTCCAGGAAAAATCATTATTTGATTAAGTCAGCCAAGTCAGAGTCAAATTGTTTACTTATAAAATGGGACGCATATACTTACTCAGGGCAAAAATTATCTTCTCCAGTCATGCAGAGGAGTTGAGTGAATTGACAAAGATTACACAGGTAGTATGTGACATAAATGCACCTTGAACAGAAGTCCCTTAAGACAAAGTCTGGTGCTCTGTCTCATATCCATTCAAGGAGGCTGCCTACAGCTGAGAGAAGCCAGAGGAGCTTGCTGTGAAGTCGTTTGACCAGAGTGAAGGGTGGTTGAATGAATCACTGTGCTGTACACCAGAAACTAACACAACATTGTAAATCATCTAAACTTCCCTTAAAAAAAAAAAAGGCAGGCTTGAGATGATGCTGGGCTTGGGAAGAGCTTCAGAGCAGAGCTTGAGATGGTCCATGGTTTGACTTTGAAAATCAAGGGCTGTAACCTTTGAGTATGAACCAAATAACTGGAGAAGTGCTTGAAAAGGGTTCATGTCCTTCAGGCAAGCAATTCCCTTCTTGGGATTCATCTGAAGGAGAGTTTAATGGATATGAACACATGTATCTGCAAGAATAGCCATAGCAGAATTGCATGGCAGAATAGCGATGTAGTAGAAATGGCCTAAATGTCCAAACATAGGGAAACTTAAAAATAAAGCATGGCACAGTCATATAATGGCATATTGTGTTTTGAATAAAAATGATGATGGGTTGGTCTTAATATTTGGCTCATGGACCCTTTGAGTCTCCAAGAACCATAGAGCTTCTCCCCAGAAGAAGCCATATATGCACATACCCATAAATTTCAACTTGCAATTTTAGAAATCTTCTCAATTTTCCTAAAGCCAGTCCATGGGGCACTATGTTAAGAATCCCTATGTTAAATTGTGCTCTACACTGGAATTTGACACAACATTGTATAGTGACTATAACTCAATAAAAAATGTTAAAAGAAAAGAAGAATCCCTATGTTAGATGTGTTTTTAATGACCTGGAAAGGTATTTGTTTATGCACAGCACAATTATTGTATAAAGCAGTTTGCAAAATGGCATATGTGAGACGTATGTGAATTTTAAAAGAAAAATGTAAATATCCTAAGTATGCAGAAAAAAATTTGAAAGTTTATAGTTGTGCAAGTAGAGTGCACAGGACAGAGCTCAGAACTGTGAGGACTCTGGAGGAGGCCAGGTGTGTAGCAAGTGTGCCCAAGGGCCCCATCTTCTGTTGAGGTAGGCCTCGGGGCCTGACCCTGCCTGATCTGAGGGGACCTGCCCCTACTCTTATAGGAGAGCAACAGTTCTGAGTATTTGCATGAGAACTGTCACTTCTTCCATGTGCCAGTTCTTGAGAACCTACAGGGTTCTCCTGGAAGTATGACACTGAGTCCCAGTTATCAGAGTGACCTTGGGAAATGGGAGAGTATGCAAGGGAGGGGACAAGGATGGAGAGGGAGCCAGGGTCCATGCAAAGGAAGGATTAGTGAAGGATCCTAGGAGTCTCATCAGGAGAAGAGATGATTAAGGATGGGCAAAGTCATTGTCTTCACTCATTTGAAGGCTGTCATGGAGAAGAAGGCATACAGTTTTTGTGCAGTAGTTCAAACCAATGTATATTATGTACATGGCCTTAGCCTTATGCCAAGAGCTGGAGAAACAGACGATGAAGTTCCTCCTACGTGATAGGGGAAGGGAGAGAGTTTAACACAACTTTCCAGTATGGTCTGCTATGTGCTGTATAATAAAGGTATATAGGGGAGCACCTGGAACACAAAGGAGCAACTGAACTACTCTACCTGGGGAAGTTGCAGTGGATTTTAAGGATTGACAGAACTTTTCCAGGCTTAGAAACCTGACAAAGAGAATTCCAGGCAGAAAAAAATAAAATACACAAAGGCCAAAGGCCCACAAAATAGACTGTGTAGAGGAGAGAGGAAGGAGGGAAGGAGGAGTAAAGAATCTCAAATTTTCCACTAAAACATATGAACCCGTGCTATGAGAGCCACAGAAAGTATCACCTGTCCCTCATCCTGTGATGGAACTAGGTCCAATGATGGCAGGTGCAGTGGGGTCAGTAGTGCCTTGGGAAGGAAAGACTCTCCATCAGGCAGAGGCTGGTCATCCCCTTTTTGGAAGTAGATAAAGAGAGACAACTACTGGGTGGGCCATTTGACAGGACTTTCTGATCCCTTCCACCCCAAGAATGTTCCTGGCCCAGCTTTTCAGGGAGATATATTTGTGTATCACCTTCTGTGAAAGAAATGACTCGGAGTTACTATATATTTTTGCTTCCTAACTTAGTAAACTTTTTATTATCTTAATAGCTGGTACCAGAATTCACCAATGAAGGAATTCTTCCTGTTTGGAAAGCTCACATGTCAAGTCACTGTGAGTGGCAGGTAAGACCCCAAGTGAGTGGTAAGAGCTGAAGCAAAAGGAAAACTGGCTAAGCTGTTCAATTTGGGAACATAAGAGGGATTTAGAGATGTGTTTGTATCTCTGTGTCAGTGAGGAAGAGGAGCAATCCAGGGCTGGTAAGGGAGTGAGGGGAGGAGGGACTAAAGAGATGGTCTGTGAGGACTCCGTGAGGTAAAGCCAGAGCCATCATATGCACGTTGTGAAGGTTTCCATTGCTCAAGTTGACTGGCTGAGGGGGCGGATTGGGACTGCAAGGAAACCAATACTTCGCTCTCCAAGTCCCTTGGTCTGTGAGCACATGGAGGGGGTGCGCCTATGGCCTAGAGGTGACCCTGGGAAAAACATCCCATGGGAATTCCCCTGTGGCAGGTTGGTCAAAGGAAAGTTTCAGCAAGGAGATCTCTAATGTTCAATTTGAAGTTGTTGGTATGTAACCCCTTTCCTATCACCTATGTAAATCTTCGAGTAAGTATATTATACTTATCAGCTCTTTGTGCAAGATGACTCACATGTGTGTGAATGTGTGTGTGGAAATTGAAGAAGGCTTAGATTTCTTGTCTGGTTTGTAGCAATGTGGAATAAACAGCACTTCCAGAATCAGGAACCCGGTTTTGGAGGCATCAGAATGCAGTCCCTCCCTGGAAATCTGCAGAAATCTTACAGATTTTTGCTTTTCCATGGAGCATGGACTTAATGATTTGAGCCAACTTTATCTGGATTTTAAAGGGCAGGAGGGAGCAAGTGACATCAGGATTGTAGTTTACTGTTTTGGTGCCTCCAGCAAAATGTCTTTGATACGTTTATTTTGTGCTATTGCATCGTGGGTAGCTTACACAAATCACTGAGGAATTTAAGGAATTAGTTAAAAACACCAATTTTATGAGCAACTGCAGATTCTTATCTCCAGGATCCAAAGGAGAATAGTTCATTTATTCAATGTGTCTTCTGGAATGTATTTTTATAGGCTGTAATTGTTTGAGCCAGTTGAGTGCAATGTATGGTAGTAAGGGTAAGCAGTTAGATGTCCTGAGTTCAAGACCCAGCTCTCATTCTACATTGCTGTGTGAATTTGGGTACCTTCTAGCTTTCTCTGATACATAATTGTCCCATAATATTGGAGTGTTAGACAAAAATGGTGTTCAGCATCTGTATTAATTAAGATAATTAGTTGTATGAAACTTTTTTTGTAGTTGTTGTTCATTTCTCCGTTCAGCTCTATCAACGTTTGCCTTGTGTTTTTAGGTACTCCAATGTTGATTGTCCTGGACTGAATCTTCTTTCATTTTATAATGTCCTTCTCTGTCTCTTCTGATAGATTTTGACATACATTCTGTTTTTCCTAATATAAGTAATGCCACTCCTGGTCTCTTTTATTTGTTATATTATTTTCCATTCAGCCACTTTATTAATTTGATTAGGGAGTTCAGTTTATATGCTTTTTTTATGTATCTTTTCTTTGTGGTTACCATGAGGCTTACATAAGGATCTTATAATTATAACAATCTGTATACTCTTCATCTTTTAACTTTTATACTAAAATTAAAAGGAGTCTACACACTGATGTTGCAATATTCTGTACTTGTCTGTATATTTACCTTTATCAGTGAATTTTATGATTTCATACTATGCTTTCTTTTTGCTGTTTATCAACTTTAAACACTCCCTTTAGTATTTCTTTAAAGCAGTTCTAGTGGTAATAAACTCCCTCAGCTTTTGTTCATCTAAAAAAAGTATTTTGTTCTCTTTTATTTTTGGTGTACAGCTTTGCCAGGTATAGCATTCTTGTTTCATAGTTTTTTTTTTTTTTTTTGCATTACTTTGAATATACGATTTCAGTCTCTTCTGGCCTACAAGGTTTCTGCTAAGAAATGTACTGATCATCTTTTTTTTAACATTTTTTATTGAGTTATAATCATTTTACAATGTTGTGTCAAATTTCAGTGAAGAGCACAATTTTTCAGTTATACATGAACATATGTATTTTCATTGTCACATTTTTTCCCTGTGAGTTACCGTAAGATCTTGTATATGTTTCCCTGTGCTATGCAATATAATCTTGTTTATCTATTCTACATTTTGAAATCCCAATCTGTCCCTTCCAAACTTTTTTTTTAATTAAGCTTTTTTGGGAGGATTAGGTTTGTCTGTTTGTTTTATTTTATTTATTTTATTTTATTTTATTTTTATTTTTATTTTTATTTTTATTTTTTTAAATGAAAGTACTGGGGATTGAACCCAGGACCTTGTGCATGCTAAGCACGTGATCTACCACTGAGCTATATCCTCCCCTCTTTATGAAACATTGACTTAAATAGGACAGAAATACCCTTTTTCCTCATGTAGAGGTCTCAAGATAGAATATAGGTGTCGCTACTTCAAGAAATTCTGAAGGACCCAGGATTGTTTCGTCTTTCCAGAAAGCAGGAAAGCATGAAGAGCCAAGAGGATACCACCCCTAATGATTAAATATACACTCCGGAAGCTGCACGTGACATTTCGCCTCAAATCCCATTGGTTAAACTGTGTCATGTGGCCACGCCTAGTGAAGTGTGGAGTAAAGTTTTTATTCTTAGTGGCTACAGTGCCAGCTAAGAACTAGAGTTCCATCACTCTGATTGAGGAGTAGGTATTCCAGAACGATCAGAAGTCTCTGCCGTGGATTCCTTCTAGACCTAACAGTCTAGGATTCTGGCTGTTACCTACAGTTTGGATGATCAGATATCAAAGCAGCCTCCAACTTTAAGGCCCTCTTCACTGCATGATAGTCAAGGTGCCTTGATCAACAAGTCATGTAGACCAGGGATGTCCCATAGGAACATAAAAGGAACCACATAGAAATTTAAAAATTTCTAATAGTCACAATGGAGAAAGCAAAAGAAACAGGAGAAATTAATGTTAATAATGTATTTTATTTAAGCCCATCATGTAATCACTGTAAAAAGTTATTAATAAGATATTTTACATTCCTGTATTCACACCAAGTATTTGAAATTTAATTTGTAGTTTACACTTACAGCATATCTCAGTTTGAACTAGCTGCATTTCCAGTAACTATGTGCTGGCGGCCACCCTGTAAGACAACACAGTTGTAGATTGTACCTACTAGGACAACAGCACCGTTGTATGGACATGTTAGTTATTTGTTATGAAGGAGCTCTGCTAATTAATTAGTGCAGATTTAACACTGTACTCTGGTCTTCATGAATATGAAAAAGAACATTATCTTCTCCCCTGAGGTTTTCCTGTGGATAAGTGACCATAGGCTGTTTACTTTCTTGATCAGCCGAGGTCTAGCCAGGTGTCCATACCAACTAGCCAGGTCAGGTAGAAATGGTTAGAACCTAGATCTGCCACTGACCAGCTGTGTATCAAGAATGAGATGCTTAATTCCTCTGAGCGCAAGGTCCTTACCTGTGAAATGGCACATATTGAAATATTTTTTAAAATTTTTTTGTCTTTTGGAAACTGGACTCAGCAGAAATGGTACTGGACTAAGAATAAGAGATTTGGATTGTAGCTTCAACTTTCCCCTGACTCTGTGATGCTAACAGTCTTGTCCTGTCTCTTACTTTTCCCACTTTGAAAGTAGGGGAGGTGGTATATTTGATGTTTATTAATTTGTCTTTTTTCTTTTCTAATGAAACCACTTGGCATTAAACTTAAACTAAAATAGTCACATTCTAGAGTATGACTAGGGAGATGATTACTTTCTCAGCTTCCAGCTATTTCCATAAAGGAGAGAAATCTGGGAGATTGAAACATCCATAGTGGTATATCTGTAAATAGACATGTTCTTTGGAAGAAGGAGTGGGAGGGGTCAGGTAGAAATAGCTCTTCTAGGAGTGACTGGGCCTTTAGCGTAGAGGATGGGAAAAACTTCCGAGAGTTCTTTATCATTGCTGATGAAAGTATATATTTGAAAGTGTATATTGAGGAATCTCTCTGGAAGCCAATTGACAAAGTGTATCAAGAGACATAAAGTATGTCCATGTAACAATTTTATGTTTAAGAATTTAAGGAAATGATCTTGTTGCCGAGTCCAAATTCGTTCTGCTCGCCACATGACAGGCCAGTAAATCGGGAGACGAGGTGTTGGGACAAGGAATAGTGACTTTATTCAGAAAGCTGGCAGACCAAGAGGATGGCAGACTAATGTCTCGGAGAATCATCCTGCTCTAGTCAGAATACAGGCTCCTTTTATACAAAAAATAAGGGAGGGGGAGGGAAAACAAGGGAAGGGGTGTGGTTGATTGTTGTAATCTTGCTGCAGGCATTCTTTGTTCTCGCAGCCATCCCCAAGGGCTAGGTCATGGTGTCCCTGTAAACCTCCAACAAAACAAAGGTTATTCTCTACTACAGTCTGATGTTCACGAAGTTCTGTTTATTCAAATGTTCCTTGCTCTATTATTGACGTCACCAGAAAATTAGAAATACTCTGGCTGTAAAAAAAAATAAGGAAATAGTCAAAAAATTACGGTACAGGCCTATGTCAGGGTATTATCAAACCACTAAAGCCCATGTTTTCAAAGAATATTAATGACGTTGGGAAGTGCTCCACTACAGTGTTGAGCCATAAAAGATCACAAAGAACATGTACGATGTTGTTCTAACCCTCTTTTTAAGTTGAGTCTTTCCCAGAGGCTCCCCTCGTATTTCCTGTCCTTGCCTTCCTTCTAGTCCCCACTCCTCCCTTCCTTCTTCATATGTCCTGAGTGAATCTTTATTTTTTTAAAGTTCAGAGTTTCTTAACCTCAGCACTCCTGGGCTGGTTGATTCTTTGTTGCAGGCGGGGGCAGGGCTGTCCTGTACTTCGTCAGATGGTGGGCAGCAGCTCTGTCCTCTCCTCACCAGGTGCCAGGGGCACTGTTCTCCCAGTTGAGATGACCAAAAATGTCTCCAGACATTGCTAAATATCCCTTTGGGAACTAAACCACCCACTCCTTCCTCCAGTTTGGTGGATATCCAAGTTTGATGATTATTAAATTATTCTTGCCGGCGAGAGGTGGAAATTGAGGATTCTTTTTGGTTTCCCGCCCTGTCTTTCATACACACATGCACACACGCACCACTGAACACATCTTCATACCCTCACGTTAACACAGATGTCAGTTGTCTGAGACAGCTCAGGCTCTGTGCACCGTGGGCATCTCCCACCTTGGGAGCGTTCCCCCCGTGGGGGCAGGGCTTGGTGAGCGTGCAGAGCAGTCTTTTCTCTCTTGGGTCATCCTCTGGTTTCCAGTGTTTTGATGGAGATACCTGCACTTTGGAGCTCAGTGATCAGGACTTGGAGCTGAGACTTCACATGGGTTTACCGTCTGTTCCAGGAAGCTAAAGCTGTAGACCAGTAAATAACTTCATTCTTAACCTCAGGCAGCTCATAAAAGCCATTTATCCTTCTCAGGACAACTGAGTGCTCACCTGGGCAAACGTCAGCCTTCTCAGAAAAGTAGACTGCTCAGCTGGACAAACCTCTCACTCATCAGACAACCGTTTACTCACGGACACTCCCTTCAGGATGCTAGCCTTTCTGTGTCCTCCAGTCCTAAACTATTCAGACAGAGACCTGCCTGAAACACTCAAGTCCAGACCCCCAGACCCCAGGATCCTTTAGTAATGTCACCTCTTGCCTCCCTTTTCTGAGACACACCAGAACCCTCTTGAGGTGGTGTCCTCCCCAGTGTGACCAGTAATAACTCAGCTTTGCCTGGTGGAAGGAGGTATCTTCGCGGGAACTGGCAATCCCCCAGAGCCTGACTGCTTTCCAAGAGGGGCGTAATGCAGGACCTGATGACGCTTACAGAAAGATCAGGAGGAAGTTTTGCAACAGCAGCTTTTCTGCGTCTTTGGCCACATGAAATTCCTAGTCATGGTGTATGCACACTGCACTCTGTAGGTAGAAAGGAGGCGACAGGAGGAGTTACGATCCTCCTGCCCAAGGAGTGTGAGTATAAGTGGAATAGAGTTAAGGTCACAAGTTTCATGAGCATTGAAAAAAGGCAAAGTTTAGAAACACACATGAACAAACACACACATATATATACATTGGAATTATGGACTACTTCATTTTTAAACTTTTCTGTATTTAACATTTGTTTCTTAGTGAAGATGTCTACCTGTTCATTAAGTAATTACTGTTAGAATTTTAGATGAAATAATATAATTTTCTCCTACCATATACTGACAGAGCCAGGCTCTTGGCTTCAGAATCTACTACAGAGTTGGGAGTCTATCATTTATAGCAAGTACTAATATGAAGTATGAATGAAAAGGATTGTGATTCCCCTTTTTTCCTCTTTGCATTTCTTTCACAATCTCATGGCTACTAGTAAATGCACTTAGCAGTGAGATGAGGTGGTTGAGCTGTGGGGCATATGACAGGATACAATGACCAGGCACTAAAGTAAATCATAGTGCTGAGACCCAGGCACGTGGACAGATGGATGTAGAAACTAGGATACCCTTGATCCAGTGCGTCACTGTACAGAAGACCGCTCTGGGTTTGGCTTCCACTGTACCTCTTACTAATTCTGTGACCATGAGCAAATGCTTCACTTTTTGACTACAGTTTCTTCACCTGCAAAGGTGAGATACCTGTACCTGCCCATGAACCTCATGAGTTTGTTTTAAAGACCAAAGGAGATAATGGTTATATACATGTTTAGAAAACAGTTTAAATACATGGTGTGAGACTACCTCTCAGTTTTTCAGATGTCTCCTTGATTGATATTGACATAGATTAAGACAATCAGCCCACACCCAATTTGAATGCCAGGGCTATTTAACTCTGTGAGATTGTTTGAGACAGAGATATAAGCATTTGGGGATCTCCACCTTATCTTACATTTGAAGCACCGTGGCCTGGCATAGCACCAGGGTCCTGGCTGGAGACCCCCCCACCCCCCAGCTTGCAGCCTAGCTCCACCAGGGCTGTGGGGGTGCTAGGTGTGCCCGCTGAGAGCATGCCTAGGAAGAACAAGTAGGAATGCTTGCCACAGCTGCTTACCATCCCTCGTTAGTATTTCACGCCTAGCACATAATCCACTAGTTGGATTTTACAGGGTGGGGTCAGAGGGATGAGGAGAATGAGGGAAGAACAGATGGATAAGTGCAGCATCTCCTGCATCCACTATTTTTTACTGTGTTCCCACCATCTTCTAGTAAATGCTATCTCATTTAATACCCAGGGCTGATGCTAGTATAAGGTCTGTGTGACCCAATACAAGCTTCAAGAGTTTAAGTAATTTACCCCAAGTCACAGAGCTTATCAAAGGGAGGGCAAGAATTCACATTCAGCTGCATAAACTCCATTCTGCCTTATTCTGTTGAGCAAGGAAAGACATTTCAGATTTGTAGATTGACCCCGTGAATGGGACTACAGCAATACTAGTTTCCTACTACAAATTTTTTATATCAACTGCAGATGGCAAGAGGGCGGAGGGCAAAAGAAGGTTCTCATTTCTTCTGAAATGAGAACTTTAATCTTTAGTGATCTTAATTCTTCCACATGAGCAGAATTTATGCATAATGATGCAAAATGCTCATGTATACAAATCATCATAAAAGTGGATTACATTAATATCAGGCAGTTCCTAGAGCTAAATGCTTTACTCCCCCCCCCACTCTCCATATTTTGATCCCAAGAATCAAATAATCCAAGAATGTCATAATCCAGTGTTAACCGAATGAGATATACATGAAATTCACAAAAATAACTAAATATTCATATATTTTTAAAGCTATTTTTGAATAAGGGGGTGAGGATGACTTTAGGAAATAACTTCCCACTTTTTTGACTTTTGAAATACAAACCGGAGAGAGTATGTGAAAACAGAATTTGATAGTTTGGGGAAAAGATTTTTCTAAAATCCCTGTGACCTGCTCAGGATATGAAAAGGGTCACACTTATTTATTACTTGTAAACCTACATGCCCACTAGAAGGAGATGTAGTATTTCCTTTTTTTCAGACTTCCCCCACATCTGATTTTCTAGGAACCTTAGATGCTTACTCAGTTCAATGAGGGATCAGTCCTTTTCTAATGTCAAGCCTAGGGAGAAAGCTGGGTTCTGAGCACCTGCTTCTCTCTGCCACTTGGTGGCACTGTTGTAGCTCAGTCCTGCGGAGCTCTGTAGTTGGTTTCCCTCTCTGGAATCATGTGCTTGCTGGTCCAGGTCCTTGTCCAGACTGAAAATCTTCCTTGATCTCCAGAGTAATTGTCCTTTTCAGTTACATCCATAAGCCTAGGCATTTTTGCCCACCTCGCTTCGCTCTGCCTGAGTGCTGCACCTGAACCAGCTTTCCCTGTGTTGGCTTGAGATGTATGTGCTAGTTTGTGTTTCCTTTTCCTAAAGGTAATTTTATTTCTGGTGTCTGTTGCCTTTTCCTGAACCACTGATTGAATCTCAGTGAGCAGCAATGGAGTCCTTGTCAGTTTCTTCCAGAAGACCCTATACTCCTCATGTAAATTGACCCTTCCTTCTCAGTGAGCTGCTTTGCATACCGTTGGTCTCTGGAAGTAACAGTTCTGATACAATAATACAAGATTCTGTTCTGACTCTCCTTGTGCTTCAGTATCACCTATGTTTAAGTAACTCAGGGATCCCAGAAAGCATTTTTTTTCCTGAAGGATTTCTTTTTCCATATCTAAATGGAAGAATGGCTATCATAACTTTAAAATTCATCCGTTCAACAGATACGCTGTTTGATGTCTTGATAGGCACCTTATTGCTGATATATTACGTGACATCCTGGAAAAAAAAACTTGGAGTTTGCAGTCTGAGAAAAATTGGGCTTTGAAGCCTGGCTCCCAGTCATCACTTGTGTGACCTGGTTATTGTTGTCTCAGACCAGGATTTCTCTCCCCTTGCCTCCTGTCTCTGCCTCACTGATCCAACCTCCATGCTGCACTTCCGCAGATTGATTCTAGATTGATTCGTCTAAATCACTGCTCTCTGTAATAGGCTTTAAAAAAAAACCCTCTTGTATATTCCAAGTTTTCTATGTTGATCATGCATACCTTTTGTATTTTAGAAAGAAAATAAAGCAGGGAATGCATAAATAAAACATGATGGCAGACCACACAGCGGTTAGAACTAAATGGCTAACTCTATATGCATCTTCAAGGATAAATCTCCAGATCACTTTGATGAGTGAAAAAAGCATGTTGCAAATATGTTCCGAATGGTTCTATTTATGTTCAATTTCAGACATACAAAGAGTAGAATAAGTTGAGATTTGAAGAATCCAGTAGATAGGTTTTTCCTTTCCCTACCAGAGTTCAAAATCATCACACTCCAGGCACCCCAGGGGGAGCTCTCTGAGTAGCTTCTGAAAGGACCCTTCATTTGGTTTGAGGTGGGGGAAAAGTGCATTCCCTTCCCCTCCTGTATGATGGGATGGGGTGAAGGAAAGCAGAGCACCCTGGCAAATTCCTTTTCTGAAAAGGCCCCGGTTCTTTGATCTCTTCATCCTCAGGAAGAATGAATTGCAAGCCCTTTCCTAAGGCCTCCAGGTGAGTGATGGGGTCATGTTGGCCACCTGTCCTCAAGTCTTAACATACAATATCTATGCTTCGGGACATGGGGTATTTGATAGGTACTTATTTGTAGGTGGTCTTTAAGAGAGATTTCTGCACAAACTCCCAGGCAGTAGGAGATAATGTTGTTAACACACTTTTACATTTCATCAAAGCCCAAAGTTTTGACAAACAGACCCCAGTGACATTCATTCAGTGTTCTTCTGTGCCCAGCCCTGTTCTGGGCACTGAGACGTGAACAAGGCCAGGTTCCTGGCTTTGGGAGTTGTAGGACTGGTTGGAATTACCTTCCTAGTGAGTTTGCTGCAACTGTGCCCTGCAAAAAAGCTAAGCCTCATCACAGGGGTGACTCACTGGGATTACACCGCGTACTTCCCCACTTGGGGCCTTTGCTGTGCATGACCCTCTGCTTGCGGTGACCTTTCTTCCTCTAGTGAACACATGCTCACCCCGAAGACCAGCAGCCTTCATTGGTGCCTGGCCCACTGCATCTCTCCCATTCTGACCCTTGAGACTTCCTCTGTACACCTCTAACCCTTATCCCAGTCAGCCTGGCGTTGACTTGAGCTGTGCGTGTATCTGTCTCCGCAGCTGGACAGGGGGCTCTGTGAGGACTGAGCCCTTGTTTTTTTCATTTCCGTGTTTTCTAAGATGCCTGATGCAGGGACTGCACCTGGTAGAATGGAGGACACTTAAGTGCACCTCTTCCATGAGCTGCCTCCGCTCCTTCTAGGGTGGGTGTCAGGAGGAGTGGCTGGACAGATGTGGGGAAAGAGCATGGGACAAAGCATCATGAGGCCTGGATTTTCCTTCCTGCCCTCTCAGCCTCCTAGTCCCTGGGTGATCACTTGCCCTCTTCAGGCTTCAGTCTTCACTTCTCAGATGGGGGCTCGTGGCTCACGGCTCTCAACACGTGAGAATCCGTTGCTATTTGCTGCGCTTCTTTCAGATCAAACCTCCCTTGCATCTGTCTCTGTCTCTGTCTCTCTCTCTCTCTCTCTTTCCTTCCCCCTGTCCTTCCTCTTAGGTGCGTAATAAACTGAGAGTTTACAGTAAAAGCACAGGAAGAGCTGAATGATGCGTTCTCTTCAGGAAAGTACCAGGTCCCCCAGGTAGCCAGCAACTGCTTCAGGAACCCCGAGCCTCCCTGAGCTTTGGCTCCCGAGGGCTTTCAGTGTAGACCCGGCAACCCACCTCAAGCTTTTGATGTGGCTTTGACAGGACACATTACGCAAGCAGCACTGGTTCAGAGCTACAGAAATGCTTGCTGCTTTCTGCCACCAACCCCAGGGATTGAACAGTGGTAGGGGACAGTCAGGGAAATTGGCAGAGAGCATGAACCTCAGTCACACCCACCTGATCCCAAGACTTCAGGTGGGACCAGCCTCTACTCCACCAAAGCTCTTAAAGAGGGAAACAAACATACCCTTAAAATCTGTGTGCACCCTAAGGAGCCAAGTGGTACTCAAAGGACGTCCCTGGGGAGACAGTACATTGAATAGTCAGCCCCTGAATCTTCAGAAGTGTCTGTGCTCTTATAAAGAAGCAAGGAATCCCCAATGTGTTTATTCATATGTTTCTTCTTAATAGAAATAAAAGTGATGGCAGAGCCTGAAGATACGGTTCTTACTCATGGCTTTCATCCAGTGCATTCATTCTTTCATTCATTCATTCACTTAGCAAAAATTTGAGGACTTATGCTATACATGGCACTGTGCTGGGCATGAGGGACACAATGGTTTTGGGTAGAAGGATAAATAGATAACAGATGTGTGAATATTGATAGGGATATAGACATGGATGTGGGTATAGATGCAGGTGTGGATATGGGTGTGGATACAGATATCGACTGGGCCCTTGCAAAGCTCAGAATCTGGTAATGGGCACAGGCATTATACCAACAGTGGCACCTGTAATTGTGGTAACTGCCCAGGGGAAAAGACTGGTGAGCCACACACTACACTATGGGGGGATCCTGAGTGAGTCTGCAAGGCTTCCTACATAGAGTCATTTGGGAGCTGAGCTCAAGTGAAAGGAGACCACCCTCCCCTAAACCCTACCACAAACTCTGGTCAAACTAACTGTAATGTGGGCTTTGGAGTCAGACTGCTTGAGTTTTTTTCTTTAGAGCTCCGTTATAAAGTAAGTAGTTCTACAGAGTCATCCAGGACCCAGACTCCTTCCTTCCACCCTCCCATCTGCAGCCCTTGACTGTTGCTTTCAGTTACGGGCGGCAGGATGCCTGGCTGCTGCTCCAGTAGGCATCACAGCTAGTTTCAGGTGCCAAGAAAGGAAGGACCAAATGACTAAGGGGGTATTTCCTTTCAAAGAGGTTACCCACGAGTTCCAGCCATGGGATTCTGCCTACATCTCATTGGCCAGAACTGGATCTTACAGCTACTCCTAGTTGCAAGAATGTCCGGGAGGAGGCGAGAGGATTTTAAACTGGGCACTTTGCCTCTTTGAACCAAATCAGAGGAGACTGGGTGGTAAACTAGCTGGGTCTGCCCAAGCTGTAGTCAGTATTTACTTCTTCTTGGCCGTCTGTAACTTTTCCTCACTTTGGGCAACACTAATCAGATTGTCTTTCTTTCTGGAAATGAACCTGCTTCAACGATAGAAGTTCCTGATGTCCTGCCTTCCTGAAACCAAAGGATGGACTTCCAAAACTTGGAATCCCAAGCAAAAGAGATAAAGATGGAAAAACAGTTGGAGTGTGTTCATTTCAAGGTATGGTCAGAACTATTGGTTATTTCCTGCTACTTAGAGCCTGGGACTGCCCACTTTCTGGGTTTTTTTCACACTTGGTTTTTTTTGTCTTCTCTTAGATTCTGTGAACCAGACTCACAGAGCTTCTATTCTTTCTTCCTGGATGCCTTTTACTTAGTGCCTTCTCCCCCCTCCCCATCCCACTGCCTCCTCTTCCCCTCCCCTCCCTCGGCCCCCAGCACCCTGCTCTTCACTGGAAGCTCTACCTAGCAGTCAGGTGGTGGGAGTTTCTATTCCAGGCAGTTGCCCCTATGTCTGTGCCTCTTCCCAACCCCACCCTCTAGACTGCAAACTCCTAGAGGGATCTGGTTCATTTTAGGGTTTCTAGCGCCTAGCATGGTGGTTAGCATGTGGGGTTTCTCATGTGCCTTTGCTGTGGTTGTATATAGGTGCATCAAGGTGCTGGGGACTGTCACAGAACAGACAAAGCAGAAGACAAGACTCTTGTCCTTGGAGAGATTCCTGACCATGTCTCCAGAACATTTCTCAGGATCCCACCAGCTGGACAGACTTGATAAGACCTTATTCTTCAGTAAGTCCTGGTTTATGGAGCCACCCCCCACTCTGTGTCACAACACATTCTTACCACTCTCACCTCTTCCCCTTCCTCCCCCTCCTCTCCTTCCTCCTCCTTCTTTCTTGTCCTCATTACCTTCTTCTTAATCATCATCATCATTATCATCATCATCATTGTTAGCGCATATTGAATATTTACTATGTGCCAGGCCTATTCTAAGTGTTATCGAAGAGGATAAACCTCTTGCCCAAGATTAATTTCATTGCAAGGTTAGGACTCAAACTCAAGTCAGTTTGACCCCAAACCTGTGTTCTTGACCCCTTCCTCTCTCAGCCATAGAGACTCGGGGAGGATGGAGAACAGCTCTAGCCATTCTCCACCTTAACATCCCTCCATGAACTGGACTCTGCAGTGTCCACTGTGGTGCACGCGGGTGCGTGCTGAGCCCTCGTCCTGCAGACCCATGCTTCTCTTCATCTGCACGGAGCCCTCCCTCACACCTACCTGTCTCTACTCTGCTTCACTCACCCGAGGTTCTGGTCCTGCCACATCTTGGTGTACCAGTTATGCGCCATGCTGATGCCTCTGCCATCCATTCTCCCCACCTGAAATGCCTCCCCTATCCACCTGTGCAAATCACATTCTTCACTTAAGACCCATGTCGAGTGTGGAGGCACGGGATCTGATTCGCCCCTCTCCAGACCTCAGCTCCTTCTTCTCTAAACCTCCACAGCACCTCTGTCTTCTTAGGGTCTAAGGAAGCAGCCTGGGGTGGGGAGGAGATAGGAAACCAAGGCCTTAGAGACAGACACACTCTGTGAAATCCCTTTTCAGCCTCTCCCTAGCTTTATGAATAATTTTGGCAAGTTACGTACCCTTTCAGAGTCTCTTAGTAAGAAGGAGATAATAGTGACACCATTGGCTGTTATCATTTCTGTCTAGTCTGCTAGGGTACTCATGGCCCCGTAGCAACTTCCTGGCCTCCTGCTATCTGAGTCCCCCAGCAGCTGGTGGGCAGCACCCTAGACATGAATATCTGCCCCATATAGGATGGAAATTCTACCTCAGCAGCCTTGCCACTGGTTTATACTGGTAGGTCAGATAAAGGGCATTTCAGACTGTGTGGAGAAGTGGAGGATGTATGCACGTACAGAAGGAAAATAACCTCGTTCTAGTTTTGGAATTGCCTCTTACTCGTCGTGTGATTCCATCAAGTCTCTGCCCCTCTCTGTCTCAATTTCCGTCTGTAAAATGTGATAGTGGGACTCAGTCCCTAAGCAGCGTCCACCTGGATCAGCTCTTAGGGTCTGTAACTCTGTCTCAGGGGAGTCAGCTTGGCTTTGGATGCTCCCTGGTGTTGGGGGGCGTGAATTATTAGTGGTGGATCATCCTGCACTAGAAGAGTCCAGGATGTGTGTGTGTCTGTAGGAGTGGGGGGATTGGGACCAATCCAGGGGACTGCTAGGAGGATGTGTGACATCAACCTAGAAAAAGCTGCTGGGAACTCAGCACCACTTGGAATTCTTGAAGACACCCCAGACGGTCTTTATGGACGACCCTAAAGTCAAGCAGTTGGCATTCCCTGAGCACCGGCTGTGCGCCCATGTGACGCTGGTAGGAGCTTTACACTTAAAGCTGTGTTTTGACATGGACAGTTGAGTTCCTCGTACGCTCTGTCTCAGGGTGTAGCATCAGCGATGGTCCAAAGAGCCTCTTTTGTTTTATTTTTATTTTATTAATTTTATTTTCTTCCCTGCACCCTCAGTCCCCTCTCCTGCCCTCCCCCGGCTCTGTCATAGAGATATGTGTATATTTTTTAAATGTGTAGTGTTTACAGTGAATGTGTAAGCTTTTAATTTACCTGTATGATGCCGTCTTATATGTCTTACTCAGTTTCTTCTTCCTTCACTCAATATTTTACTTTAAGACTCTGTCCACTTCAGTGGATGTGTTTGTTGTTGACATTTCCAACTGCTACATAGCTGCTTGGTGTGGACCGCTTAGTACTTCCTGTTCTGCTAGGGATGATAAGTGTGTTGCCTCCAAGTCCCAGAAGCAGTGGGGCAGGTCTTGTCTGCTAGGGTACTCACTGCTTTTTTCCTAGTGCTTTTTTTTTAATTTTATAACTTAAAAAATATTTTTATTTAAAAAATCAGAAATTAGAAGATGTTTGGTAACCTTTGATTCTCTAGTGCTTTGTAAAGGCAGACACTTGGTGCTCATAGAGAGCGTTTTAGGTGCTGCATAGCGTAACTGTTAGCAACATGGAGTTACAGACTGTATTGTATCACAAATGTCCTGTCAGTTTGGTGCTAGTAAGTCATTGCTAGCCCTCTTTGTTCACTAAATTTACCATTTTAAATAGGTCAGGAGCAGGCCTCAGGCTAACATTTGCAGGCAGCACACTCTAGCTGAAATTTAATTACATTGGAAATTCAATTAAAATGTAATTTAGTAAAATCTATTTATTTAAATGGTTCCTTCTGTTTTTAATAAGCAACCTGATTTTCTACTTAAAGAAGTCACATTGCATATATAATAGAATCTAAATGTTGCTGGTTATACAAACATCATTATTATATATTCCATTAAGAAAGAAAAATAATTGTACTGATTAACTATCATACACCACTGAGTATAAGAAGCATGCTGCTTTCAAGATTTTAAAATATGAACAAGCATGCATCTTTTTTTGTTTCCTTTACCAAATAAAGTTATTTAAGTAAAGAGGAGGGTTGATTTAATGGAAGAAAAACAGTAAATAAATGACAATTCTGGTGAATTTGGTAGAAATGAAGGTGCTACTACAGGAGTGACTGGAGTTTGGGAAACACGGAAGTATCTCATGTGGGTGGTCCTCAGACCATGCGCTGCGAGAGAGGGTGGTTCTTCCTGCTTGGCAGGCAGAGAGGAGAAGTGGTCTTCCCCAGGCCACAAGGCTAAGAGTAGATTTATATTCAGGCAGGTATGTCCCAAGTCCCTGCTTTCAAGCCCTCAGAGTCCAGCAGACTTGTGACCTGATTCCAGCTTGGCTTCTCTCCTGCCTGTCCTTTCTGAGAGGCCTTGACGAGTGCCCAGAACACGGCCTATTTCCTTCCAATCATGAGCCCTTCAGAGCACCTGAATGCTTTCATGTTAGCAACCGCTAACACTCCCACCTGAGTATGAATTGCTGCGGTCTGGTACCTTTCTCACCATGGCTACGTTATCAACAGAGAAGGCAAATGACGATGAGTGGACATTTCTGGTACTTAGGCATCCACTAAGGGATGCATATTGAGGACAGAGACTATTCTAGTGATAGTGGTGATAGCAGTAGTAGCAGTAATGCTTTGTTAGTTATAAGTGTTATTTTCATTTTTATTTTTATGTGATCCTGGCCACCATCATGAGTAGGCATTATCCTCATTTTACAGGTGTAAAAATTGACAATGTTAATTTGTCCAAAATCACACAATTAATAATTGGTGAAACTGTAAGTAGATCTGTGAAGGCACTGCTTTTCTGTCTTTTTTTGTATATATATATATTTTATTGAAGTATAGTCAGTTTACAATGTTGTATCAATTTCTGGTGTACAGCATAATGCTTCAGTCATACATGAACATACATTTATTTGTTTTCATATTCCTTTTCACCATAAGTTACTACAGTATACTGAATATAGTTACCTGTACTATACAGTATAAACCTGTTGTTTATCTATTTTATATATATATATATGTGTGTGTGTGTGTGTGTGTGTGTGTATATATATATATGTATATATATATATATATATATATATGTATGTATATATATATTAGTTAGTTTCTGCAAATCTCGAACTCTCAATTTATCCCTTCCCATCCCCTTCCCCGCCCCGGTAACCATAAGTTTGTTTTCTATGTCTGTGAGTCTATTTCTGTTTTATAAATAAGTTCATTTGTCTTTTTTTTTTAGATTCCACATGTAAGTGATATATGTTATTTTTCTTTCTCTTTCTGGCTTACTTCACTTAGAATGACAATATCTATGTCCATCCATGTTGCTGCAAATGGAATTATTTTATTCTTTTTATGGCTGAGTAGTATTCCATTGTATAAATATACCACAGCTTCTTTATCCAGTCATCTGTTGATGGACATTTAGGTTGTTTGCCTGCCTTTCTCTTTTTTTAATTAAACTTTTATTTTGAGATAATTGTAGATTCACTACTGTTAGAAATAATACAGAGAGATCCAAGAGATCTGGGTGTATTACTGGATTGATGATCACTTTCCCTCATTGGGGACATCTTGTGAAATTGTCTCACCATGTCACAACAGGGTGCTGACACTGATGGAATCAAGATGCAGAGCATTTCCATGGATCTGTCCCCTGGTGCTGCCCTTTTGCAGTCACATCCACCTCCGTCTCCTACACCCCATCCCATTCCTGACTCCTGCCAACCACTCATTTGTTCTCCATTTACATATTTTTGTTACTGCAAAGATGTTACCTATATGTTGTTACACAGTATGTAACATTTTGAAATTGTTGTTTTCATTCAGCTTAATTCTCTGGGGGTTCATGCGCCTCATTCAGTGTGTCAATAGTTTGTTCCTCCTACTTCTGAGAAGTGTTCCATGGTTTGTCCATTCACCTGTTGAAGGTCATCATGGTTGTTTCCAGTTCTTAGCTATTACAAATAAGGCTTCTGTGAACAACCTTGCTCAGGTTTTTGTGTGAACGTAAGTCTTCATTTCTCTGGAATAAATGCCTGAGAATGTGATTACTGGATTGTCGGGCAGTTGCGTGTTTGTTTTATGAGAAACTGCCAGACTGTTTTCTGGAGTGGCTGTACTCTTACATCTCTCACCAGCAGTGTATGAATGACCCCATTTCTCTGCATCCTCATTAACATTTGGTTTTGATTAATTTTAATTTTGGCTAATGTAACAGATGTGCAGTTATATCTCACTGTAGTTTTGATTTACCTTTCCCTTATGGCTAATGGTGTTGAATGTCTTTTACGTGCTTGGCTGCCATCTGTATATCCTCCTTGTTGAAACTTTGCTACTTTTTTTCCCCCAAATACCCTTCCATTTTCCCCAAATATTCTTTCTTCTAAAAAGTTAAAATTTGTATTGAGGTAATTGTAGATTCATATGCAATTGTTAGAAATAATACAGAAATCAATAATAATAAAATGAAGAACTCAGAAAGGGGGCAAAAGATTTGAATAGACATTTCTGTAAAGAAAATACACAAATGGCCAATAAGCACATGAAAAGATGAGCAACCTCATTAACCATCAGAGAAATACAAATTAAAACCACAATGAGATATCATTCCACACCCAATAGGATGTTACAATTAAAAAAGAGAGAAAATGACAAGTGTTTGTGAGAAAATGGAGGAATTGGAACCTTCACACACTGCTAGTGGGAATGTAACATGGTGTAACTTTTTGGAAACCAGTCCGGCAGTTTGTAAGAAGGTTAAATGTAGAGTTAGCATATGATTTAGCAATTCCATTCCTAGGCATACACTTAAGAGAACTGAAAACATGTGTCCACACAAAAACTTGTACATGAATATTCATAGTAACTTTATCCATAATAGCCAAAAAGTGGAAACAATCCAAATGCCTATCAAATGATGAATAGGTAATAAAATGTGGTATATCCATACAATGGGGTATTGTTCATCAATAAAAAGAAATGACATATTGATACATGCTGCAATAAATGCTAAGTGAAAGAAGCCAGTCACAAAGGACCACCTATTGTATGATTTCAGTTATGTTATATGATTTCAATTATATGATATATCCAAATCCATAGAGACAGAAAGTAGATTAGCAGTTTCCTAGGGCTTGGGATATAGAGGGATTGGGGGAGTAATAGGTAAAAGATGCAGAGTTTCTTTGTTTGGATAATTAAAATATTCTAAAGCTGTGGTAATGAATGCACAGCTCTGAATATACTAAAAGCTATTGCATCATATACTTTACGTGAGTGGATGGTATGTTACGTGAATCGTATCTCAATAAACTTTTTTTAAAAAATAATACCAAGAGATTCTGCGTACCCTTTACCCAGTTTCCCTCAATGGTAATATTTTGCAAAACTATAGTATAATAGAATATTGATACCAGGATGTTGAGATTGATACAATCCACTGTATTATTTAGATTTCCCCAAATTTACTTGTACTCATTTTTCTGTCTCTGTCTCTGTCTCTCTCTTTCTCATTCTCTCCGTCTCTGTGCACGTGTGCATTTAGTTCTATACATTTTATCACAAACGTAGATTTCTGTATCCATCATCACAGTTAAGACACTAAACAGAATATTGCCTCTTTTAAAGCTCTGTTCACCCTAGATTCTGTCTGAGGAGGAGCTCCAAAGACTTTTAGTTTGTCCTCACTGTTATTAACCAGGTCAGAGCAGCTGCCCCCCTTGCCTCCAAGCGCGCTTCTCCTTGCTGTCAAAGGGCAGAAGTCACAGAGGAGCATGAATTCCCACCCACACCGGAGGGACGGGAGGTTGGGATTGCTGGCACCATTCATCTAGATTCTAGAATCACCCACACTTTTGAAAGAGTAGGAAATTATCTTACCAAAAGGAGGAACATGAATTCTGGAAGGGGGATACGCCCCCATGTCTCCACTCCCGCTTTCTCCTCCCACCAATTTCGGAAGCGATCTCTCTAACTCCCAGGCCTGGTGGGTGACTTGTCAGCGCTTTCGGAGATCAGGTATCTGTTGGGTTGCCAGCAGCTAATGCTCTCAGGGAGAGGACTGGCAATGATTCATCTCTACTAATCCCTGTGTTTTCATCAACCTTGCTTCTGTGTAAGGGGACAGCCCCGGTCGCTCTTCCACATCATCATCACTTTGGTTTCTCTCAAATGTTTGCTCAGAAAAAGCCCAGAGTTTGGCCCCAGTTCATTCTGGGCTTCCAGGGGAATTTCCCATCCTTCTTGGACTCCATGGGCGAAGTTGCTAGAACGTTTACTCCTTACCTGGCAAGGCAGAAGATGAAGCTGGCTCTGGCACAGATTTTTCTGTGGGATCAAAGACAAACTTAGTTGGACCCCTTCATTTGGGACAAAAGATATGGGAAAAGTAGTCATTATCACTGTCTGTTTCTCAGCTGTGATCCCACTGCCCCCAAAGCACTGGTCCTATCACAGCTGACCACGTGCTAGTCTCAGCTCTGCCTTCCACCTGGATCTTATAAACCAGCCATGACTTGGCCATCTAGCACTTCCCTGGTGTACATCTATCCTTTACAACTCTAACTGTGGACCCTGAATGCTGACTTCATCATCTGGACCCTCCCTCTCCAAAACCTCAAACTCCAGCACTCATGATCCCAGTTAAACTTTGCATTGTGACTGGTGCTTGGTGGAGTCTCCAAAAATGAATACTACTACTAAAGATAATAATAATATCTTAATTAGTTGAGCAACTTTGTGAGACTAATAGAAGCTCAGAGATGTGAAAAGACCTGTTCAATATCACATAGTGTAATGGTGATGAAAATTTGTAATAGCAAATTTAAACGCCTCCCCTTTAACTATGGTTTCCTTGTAGTCTCCTACCTCCTTCAAGTTCATTATCTCAGATGACAGGTACTTGTCTTCCCCTAATAAGGCCTTGAAAACAGGGCCTTTTAGAGGGAAAAAGGGTGGTGAGCAGGCTGGAGACCCAGGGAAGAGTTGATGTTGCAGCTTGAATCTGAAGGCAGTCTGTTAGAGAACTCCCTCTTCCTTGAGGCCTTCAAATTATTAGATGAGGCCCACATATGTTATGGATGGCAATCTACTTTACTATAGTCTACTGATTTAAATGTTAATCTCACTTAAAAAATATCTCCACAACAAAATCTGGACATGCTTGATCAAATATCTGGGTACCATGGCCTAGCCAAATTGACACATAAAATTAACCATCACACCAGCGTAGGCTCTTATGGAAAGGAGACAAAGAGGGAAGAAGGAGAGGGGAGCCAGACTTCAGTAATATCTAGAGGCGGCAGGGCTGAGTGAGCCAGGGAGCACCCAGACTTTGCCCAAAGCAGAGAGAGAGAGAGAGAAACACAGCAAACCTCAAGCTTCACTTGTTGCAGACTTCAGTTGCAAGCACTAGCAGGTCAGCCTGCAATTAAGTGGATCAAAGGTGTTATTTCTGACACAACCTCCAACTAGCTTTGTGCCTCAGGGCTCCAGTGTTGCCCTTCCATCCTAAGCGTGCATAAACCACATCCAGGCATCGTCTTGAAGAGGCATTGGGGGTGGCAGGTGACCTTCATTTTAGAAATTGGACCTTATTCTCCTAGAGAAACTGAGAAGTTCCTAAAGGGTTTACTTAAATTACTGGCTTAAACTAAATATGTATTATATAAAATCTGAAGTCCACATTTTATGTACATGAGGAATTGAATTCATTAGAGAAAGCAATACATTTCAGAGTTGATGTGTGATTACATTTGTGGCCTTATTATATTAGTAAGTGGTGAATCCAGGGGTGAAAACTGGGTCTTCATTTCTTCAAAGTTTCATGCTGACTCCCAGACAGCGTCACCATGATTCACCGACAGTCTCCATGAGCCTCCTCCACCACTGACTAACTCCTGCCAGCCTTAATTCTTCCCTCTGGCCGTGGCCTTCTGACTTCTACTCCAAGGTCAAGTTAGGCTAATGGAGGGAAGGACACTTTCATCATCCTATGTACGATGCATTGCTTTACTTTAATTACTTTCACTTTGAGAAATTAAAAAAGTACAGACAGGTATAAAGAGTAGTATCAGACACATTATCACCATCCAAATTAACAAATGCTAAGGGTTTGTCATACTGTTTTTAGTTTTTTAGACACGAGTAAAACATCGCAGATGAAATCACTGTCCCCTTTGACCATTATCCCTAGACCCATTTTCTTCTACCTTCCCCAGAAGCAGACTGGTTCATGAGTTTGCTGTATGTTCTAGTCCATTAAAAAATACCTCTATATATACGAACATACACATCCATGAAAAATACAAAGTATTTTGTGTGTGTTTTAAAATGTAATCAGATGGTACACAACTGTGTGTGTGTGTGTGTGTGTGTGTGTGTGTGTGTATACACACATATATAAATTTGATAACTGCACTTTTCATTCAATCTTAATGAGACTACATGTTAATGATTCTAGTCACCTGTCTGCTACATTTTATTTACTCTCCTGTTGATGGGCATTATTTTTTTCCCCTAATTTAAAAAGTTATAGCCAGATTTCAGTGGATGTCTCTGTCTGGTTGTCCTCTTTTATCTGTGCTTTTCCTTTCTGTGGTTTTGCCTTCTGCAGCTTCAGACACCTGTGGTCATTGACGGGTCCAAAAAATATTAAATGGAAAATTTGAGAAATAAACAATTGATAAGTTTTAAATTACAGGCCTTTCTGATGGACGCTTGCGCCGTCCTGCTTCATTTCCCCTTTGTCCAGTGTATCCTACCCATTAGTCACTTAGCAGCCATCCCAGTTATCAGATCGACTTTTGTCGTGTCTCCATGCTTATGTTCAAGTCACCCTTATTTTACTTAATAATGGCCCCACAATGAGAGCAGTGATGTTGGAGAAACATGGTATATATAGAGTTTGGTACTACCTGCGGTGTCGGGCATCCACTGGGGGTCTTGGAGTGGATCCCCCCACATAAGGGGGGACTGCTGTACGTGTTCGCTTGGACACACATGTTTGTGTCTCTGTGGTGTGCTTCTGCAAGTGGAATGCTGACTTTCTTGTACATGTAGGAGGTAGTTCTCACCCTAGGGGATCAGTAACCTGTGTGTGTCTGTCTTTCCACCTCATCGCTGAATTCCTTGAGGTTGGGGGCTGTGCTTTATTCATCTCTGTATTGCCAGCGCCTGACACATAACGTGGAGATAAATGAATAGATACACGAATGAATGAAATGCTCCATCCCTCCCCCTGCTTTCCCAAACCAGCTCCCTTCCTCACCCTAGCATGACGAGAGTACAGGGAAGTCCCTGCCACAGCTCACAAGGTGTTTTACTCCGATTATCTCATGTAATTACCACAACTTTCTGAGATACACCATTGTACAAGTGATAAAGCAGAGGCTTAGAAATGTGAACTGAGTTTCTGCCGTCACAGTCAGTTGGAGTAAAGGAGAGATCTGAACCCAGGTCTGTCCAGATCCAGAGCCTGTGGCCTGTCCATCCTCCCGCTGCTTCTCCAACAGTGGAATCTGCTGATGTGGGACCGATCTGGTCTTTGCCTTCATAAACAGGACATCAGCTTCGACAGCTCTCTCCACTTCAATGAGGTTTTTTTTCCCTGAGAGTCTGGGGAAATCACCTTCATTAATTATCCCACAGCTTTGACTAATTAACCTACATCCTTCTCTCTCAAGCCTTGAGTATACATATTAGGATCTTAAAATGTTAGCAGGATGCTTTTGTATCAGTGAGGCTAACCCCATAATTCCCATAATAATGGGAAAGCTTGACCAAGGAGCCGAGGAAATGTGCTCAGAGTGACACAATGAATGAGAAGCCAAGCTCAGACAGTACTGGGTCTCCTGTGAGTGAGTCTGGTGCCTTTTGATCTGGCCTTTGGCTTATCTGATGGGGCAGGCTCCTCTCTGACAGGGAGGAGAGCTGCGGGGTATATGGCTTTTGCTGCCTAACTGATTTCAGGGGCAATGAAGAAGGGCATGGGGGCAAGAACTGGAGGCAGGAACCAATATCACAGAAGCCAGACAACGTGCATTCAGTGAAGTCCAGCTTGGTAAGGACCAGATGGAGGGATAAGTGACGCTGAGTCCGCTGGACTGAAGTCAGAGGAGAGAGCCGTCTTGACTGCATGGGACCATATTGGCCAGGGTTGGCTAACTGTGGCAGCAAACAACCCCTTAGGCTCTGTGTCAGAACGCTATACACGTTTATAGTTGCTCACACAGCCAGTGCTTCTGGTGGGTCTGATGTCTGCTCTGTGGGGTGGTTTGGGGAGTCAGAGTCCTCAAGAGTCCATCTGCAGACTGCAGTCTGCAGACTGCAGTCCACAGCCTGCAAAGTCAGGGTCCAAGGTGAATAGGGAGACTGGTGAGTCGAGGCCAGTCAGGGGTAGAGATTGGGCTGGAGAGGGCATTCCTGGCTCCATGGCCTGCGGCTATTTCTGCCACACTGTCCTGTCTCTCAGCATCCCTGCTCCTGTTTGTTCCTCTTGGAAGCGGGAATCACACAGCCTACTCTGCCCATCCTCAGCATTGTGATTTCAAGCCCTGAATGTGTTTTATAAATGGGCATGTGTGCCCTGCAGATAGAAGCTTGGCTGTGGTTTCTTTTCTAAGCGGCAAAAAACTAAGTATCCCACTCACCCTGGCCTGGAGTTTTTTTCATTCAGGCCCTGAAAGTAGATGACAAATCTGAGGCACGCTCCTCTTGGATGGAAAGACAGCCGCAGCGTGACCGCTTTGGACCCGGTCACTGCCGCTGTGAGTCTGAGGCACAGGGAGCAAATCTCCCCAGGCGGCGCGGTGAACCGCCGCTGTGTGGGCGCTTTGCCTCTGGGCATCAGTGCCCGCCTCTCCCAGCGCCTCCCACCTGCAGCCATCAAGCTTACAGCAGCAGGGTCAGTGGTTGACCTTGAGCCTGGGCAGCAGCGCCACGGGACCCTGGCGGGGTAGTTGCTTGGCCAGAGCATGGGATTTGGAATCCAGTAAGTGGATTCAAGTCTTGGTTCTAGTGCTGAGTGGGCTCCCTTTCCTCGTCTGTTCAATGGGAAGAATGCCTCACACGGCTGTTCTGAGAGCTAAGTGAGCTCATTATGAAAACTGCTGAGCAGACTGAGCATAGGCAGCAGTCAGGAAAGCTGCGGTTGTCTTTGTGCCATGTCCAACGTGCTAGAGATACGAGTTCTGGGCACTAGTATATGAGCTGAGTCAGAACTTTACCTTGTGGCTTCCCTGATGGCCCCATTTCGATAAGCAGACTTTTGCCTCAGTGTCCCCTCCCTGCCTGTCCCAGTTCCTTCCCCGAATCTTAGCGGGCTTAGCAGAGGATCCAGTCAGGCCGGACCTCCAGCCACCTGAGGGCCTGTCAGCTGGACTCCCAGGCTGGGCTCCACCATCTTGACCCCCAGGCAGTGCAGTCTAAAACCTAAAGCTTTTCTGTGGCCCGTTCATGGTCTGGCTCATATTGACCTCAAGGACCTGATCTCATATAGTGCTCCTGATTTTCACCATAACCATTATGAGCTTCCACCTCAGCTCATCAGGCCTAAAGCAGAGCCTGAGGAAGAGCTTGCAGATGATCCCAGGGTGCAGGAGTGGGGGTGTGGGCAGGGTGAGACCGGGAGAAGGGAAGGACCATATGTGCTCTGGTATTCAGTTCTTGCTGTGGGTGGCTGTGGCTCTGCTCCATCCCTCAGGGGCTCCTGTGAGAAGGCATGGTAAACATGCCTCGGAATTGTCCTGTTGCAGGAGAGGAGCCTGAACATTCATCCAGGGCTCCTGTCCCTCACTGGTTGAGGGGTCCCAGGGAGGTCCCACCTCCCACTTTGAAAATGTTCCTGGGTTAGATCTGAGTGGGCTTTCCAGGCTCTGAAGAAAGCCCTGAGGCAGAGACGTGGAGAGGCTTACAGGCATGTGCTTGAAGGACCGCTTGTCTGCTGCAGCTGCACTGATGGCAGAGATGATGTTGGACACAGGAAGTGTCTGCCAGAGCCATTTCATTCAGCAAGGTGCTTCCCAGTTGGGCCCTTTTGCACTGACTGTGCTCTGGGTCACACTGAGGGTCTAGGTTTAAATGTTACCTTCTCAAAAGGGGCTTTCCTGTCATCCTAACTGAAGGAGCCTGCCTGTGGTTGCTCCATCCCATGGTATTTTTCTTTCCATGATCCTTCTCTGACAGCCTGACCAGTGTAATTTAAAATTTACCAGCTTGTTCATGTGTCTAAGTGTTGGGATAAGTTCAAATAAGACTTGCACCAGGCTTGGTAGGGGTCATTATAGAAAAATAGGGGTCAAACGTCCCTGGTCCAGGGAGTGGATGTCAAAGGAGTGCTAAAGCTTTGGCTGATGATCAGGTTTGGGGTAGAAGATGTCAGAGTCAGGCACAGCAGGCAAGGGAAGGACCAGGCAGTAGGAAGTGGGGCTCAGGAGGAGACCAGAGGTCCAGTGTTATTTCTGTAGACAATGTCGGGCCGGCAGGAAGCTCTTTTGGGAATGGACAAGATGCGCTTCCTGGTCCTGCTTTGCCATTTAAAGAGCACTTTCCTGTATTTGAGTTTCTTTCCCTCAGTGTGGCCATACTGATGATGTCATTCAAGGTTGGGAAAAGTGACGACTTGTATACACATGTCAGTGAAGTTACATTTCTATCCTGTAGGTTATTTCAAAACCCTGAAGGCATAGGGATTCTAAGACCTGTAGAGAGTGTCTTTTTGAATCTTGGTCCACAGGAGAAGCAGCTTGCAGTGGTCCCTAGAATTCTGGAGACTCTGGGATGTGGAACAGCAGGGCACTGCCTCCTCTTGACCCTAGATTTCTGAGCCGCAGATGAGAGCAGCTACTTCTCCACAGACCCGCTCAGCAGGACCAGCTCGCCTGAACACGGTGTGAGTCACAGACTGTGGTCAGGAGCTGGGGCTGGAAGTGTTCTTTTCACAATGACCTCACGATCCCTGTCTCAGTTCACCACACTGGGGAGAGCCTGAAGAATGGCAAGTCTGCCGTGTCAGCCGAGAAGACGTCAGGGTCCGTGCCCTCACGCCGTGTGGATCTTTTTCCCTTCTGACCCAGTTACAACAGTCTCTTGGTTTTCATTGTTTCTACAGCCTGGGTCTGCAGTTCCTGAGAGTGAAACTTGAATGGTAGAGGGAAAATATACTCCTTATCGTTAAAATCAGTATCCTAACCGTGTGGGCTGGCTCCATCGCCAGCATTTGCAGTGTATTGATTATACAGTTGACTCTTGAACAACAGGAATTTGAACTGTGCGGGCCTATGTATATGTAGAAGTTTTTCAAACGTGAACTCTAGTACAGCCGGGTCCGTGGTTGACTGAATCTGCAGACGTGGAGCCTCGGACATGGAGGGCTGACTGTAAAGTTATACCTGGATTTTTGACTGGGGGGAGGTTGGCGCCCCGACTTCTGCATTGTTCAAGGGTCACAGTCATCTTCATGGTTCCCAGATGATGAGGTTTTAGGTTAAAGTGTTCCATTTTAATCCTAACTGTCTTAAATAAAGCAGCTCCTCAGAAGTGTAGTTTTGAAGTTACCTAACCTTTCTATGACTCAGTTTCCTTCTCTGTATAATGGGCATACTGGTATTACTTACCAGGTATTACTTACCTCCCAGGATTTTTGTGATGATTACATGAGTTTCTACGCGGGAAGCACTTACAACAGTGCTTGGCATCTAGCCAGAGCTATTTTAAGTGTTCGATATTATTATTTGTTAGCATCATCACTCATTTAAAGATGGTTACATCTGAGGGAAAGAAATCAGGTATTGCTTTCAAACTAGGGGGCCCACACTGGGAATCTGTGTATGTTTCATATTTTAATGATCTTCTATCTTATTTTTCTACGGAAATATTTGAAGTGGTTTATGGATTAAACAGAAGCAAAATTTAATCATTAGGATGGAAAAGAGAACAGGGACCAGTGGAAAGATCTGGAAGGAATAGATTATGCCCCAGACCTGAGCTGTGATGGCAGTGAATTTGTCTTTACTTTCCTTGCAGTTAACGTAGTGAGGGAACATGCGGGGTGGCATATGTTTCATTCCTGATCACAGCATCCAATATGGGTCCATTTGCAGAAGTAAACTCACTGGGGTCAGGGAGCGGGGACCAGACACTATAGGAATTTCTTATGTGGTTCCTTTAAGAATAAATGATTCTCTGAGTGGAGTTTACTGTGTCTATATATCCTGTTTTAATAATGGAAAAACCATAAAGTGTGTGAATCTTACGTGAATCCCCTGCAAGACCTGGGAACTCTGCTTTGTGGAGCTAAAATACCAAGTTAGAAATCAGAGTGTGAACGGAAGACACATACGAATGTTTGCTGCCTCTCACAGTTAGCAGAGAGGTACTTAAATTTTGGATTGCCTTCTCTCCCTCTGCCCCAAACTCTTCTGTGGAGCAGCTACCTGAGCCCGAGACACCTGAACTCACCTGTCTAAATTAACCTAGAGCATTCATATCAGTTCCACCTACAGATCAGCCAAGGCAAATGTTTACCGGGTGAACAAATGTTACTACGTAAAATACGGTTCTAGGGCCTAGGAGGATGATACCATTTACTGGGCTCCAAATCTGTGTGTCTAGGGCACTTTATACACATTATCGCATTTATTGCAGTCATTTGATGTAGCTATTACTATTTCTGATTTAAGATGAAAGCACTTGTGGCTCGGAGAAGTTGTGTAACTTAACGAAGGTCGCACAGCTAATTCTGTAGCAGAGCCAGAGCTTGAAGCCAGTTGGTTCTTTCATTGGTTTAGCATATGTCTATCTTCCTTGCCAGATGCTGCTGATACAGAGTTTGTTAAGAGATGATTCCTGTCCCCACCACACCTGCTTTCTGGTTGGGGAGGCAGTTTTCTACCTCTTTGCCTAGTGGTCTTGTTATGATCGATCTTAAGCCTTAGTATTAAAAACATGTATTGTATGCTGTACACGAAGCCATTTAAATTCCATTTGAATGCTCTCAGTTATTTAGGTTGAGTGCGGAAGGAAGGATGAAGTAGTGTCTGAGATAGGGAGCTGAATGATAATATGGTCTCTGTTTTTACACTTAAGATCTTCTTTATGGAGACTGTGACTTTGAGCAAGCCTCCTGTAACTTCCCAAAAGAAGTTTAGAAAGTGAAATTTGGCCTTGAGCAATCTCTTGTAGCCAATATCCTGGCCCAGGAGGCAGTGAGAGTCTCTGGCAGGAGGTCATGGTTGGGGTTGCAGATTTCTTTTTCTGTAAGGAGCTTGCTTCGGAGAAACGAATGAAACTAGATTTTTTTAGGAGGTTCATGACGTTGCCATCTTGCAAATATGGGTCCTCCCCAGGGTGTTCCCTGGAGGAGGGGTTCTGTCTGTGCAGAGAGACAGTCAACCCTCTCTTTTTATTACCTCTCGTGTAAAGGGCCACCTTCTTCTTAAGAGTAATATCTGTGTTTCATGCTGTCTCAGCTCTTTCATGATAGCCCTTCCTATTTTTGTATCTGGGGCTCAGGCTGGACCCTGGAAATCTGGAGTAGAAACATTTTAGACCCCTTGTATGAGACAAGTAACTGATCCAGAGGTGCAGAGTAAGTCCATTTGGGGCTGGAAGGGACACTACACCACTATTTAGTGTCTGAACTACCACGAAGCCCCAGGATCCCTCCAGTGTCAGGTGCTCACTGCTTCTGTGGCTGCCTATTCTCTGGATGGCTTTGCTCGTTAGAATTTCTCTTCTTATTTGAGTGCCAGTTGTCCCCATGTAGACTTCACCATTGAACCCTAGTTCTTCCCTCTGCCTCCCAACAGATAGATCTGTTCTCTCCTTTCCATGACAGACCTTCAGAGATTCTGAGACAGAGATTACATCCCTACTTATTATTCCACTTCCCTCTCTCTAAAGAGGTGGGGTTTCTAGTCACCTCACTATCTTGATTGTCTAAATATGTACCATTCTAAGAATGACAAATATGTTAAAACATCTAGAAAATATACTGAAGCATCTATTAATTGAGTGCAACCCTCTTTTCAGATAAGCCTGGGTGTGACCTCACAGTCCTTCCCAGTAATTTCCAGGCAGCTATCATAAATGTATTTCTTAAAAAAGAAATCTTAATTGTATAGCTGCTGTGTTCACGCACTACGTCCTGTGAATGTGCACACAGAACAGCCCATGCCCTGGTGGCGTCTGTCGCCTGCTCTGACGCTAACCCCGTGTTGCACTGAGTTGGAAGCTCTTTGCTGCCTTGAGCTGGGCTTTTGGATGGAGATAGACGCCTTTTCAGACCTGACTCTGGTGCTGCCTGAAGGGTATCCAGGTGGAGTGTGGTCTTCTGTCTCCACTGGGCTGGGTCTCCTGTGCTCCTCTCCCCCAAATTCCTTCCACACTGCTGGGGCCTGCTCCACTCTCTCCTCTGCTAATTGCTTAGAAGGCCTTGATTGCGGGGAAAACACACGCACACGCACACGCACGCTAAATGCCTCAGGAGATAATCCAGGCCTCATTTTGCACTGCAAACTAGTGGCAGTTCTGGAGAAGCTTTTGAACGCGTAACTAGGTGAATCCAGTTTAGTGATGTTTCTGCCATAACTGGAAATTTTTCTCCCTTCTCTTTCTATTGTTTTAGTAACCTTTTAAAGTTAATGCTTGTAAATAAAAGGCTTGAGAGATCAGATGCATTTTCCACTTCCCATCAATCCTTGAGAAATGATGGTCCACTGTGTGCCGAGGCAGTGGGGCCTCTGTCCAGAACTGGGAGGATGCGCTCCAAGAGACAATGTGTGTGGAAGGTCTCCGGAGGAGTGATTTTATTTGGGCATATATTATGCTCTGTCTTTGAAATGACTGGTATCTATGGTGGTGTTCTTTTTTTTCTTTCCCCTTTAAATGTCCTATTGGATTTCTCCCTCCCTGGCTATGAGACAGTCTTAGTCCATAGCTTGTTCCTCCCTGGGAGATGCTGTTGTCTGGGGCTCTTGATAGAGCAGCGCCTTTCCTGTTGCTTTAAATCCTACCATTAGGTTCTGATCGGTCAAGGTAATGATATGGCTGGACAGGAACTGAATCTGAGTCCATACTGACTACGTGGCCACTTTGGGAAAATCACTTTGTTTCTGAGTTTGCTTCTGTTTAAAATAATGAGCTGGGAACAAAGTCAACATTCAGTGAATTGACTAGGAAAATAAGGTGAGGCCAGTAGGGACCATTCACCTCTCCTCCAGGTCTGGTCACATGCTCAGTCAACATGGAATGATGGGAAAACGACAGAGCAGGCTCCATTCTAGGTGCTGGAGATGCAGCAGAGGGGAGACGCACATAAAGCCCCCCTCCTCACGAAGCTTGATTTCTCGAAAACATGGACACACTTAAGTAAACTGGTAGTGTGTTCAGTGGCAATATGTGCCATGGAGAAAAGTAGAGAGTGCTGGGGATGGGGGGCTGTGTGTGCGTGTGTGATTGTGCACGTGAGTGTTTACACAGTAGGTGAGGGAAACCCTCCTTGAGGAGGTGACATTGAGAGGCCGCCTGCAGGAAGTGAGCGAGTGAGCCCTGCATGGAGTGGGGAAGGGGGAGCACTGGGGGAGAGAGCATTCCAGGCCAAGGGTCTGCAGTGGGAGGGTGCTTGCCGGGCTTAATAACAGTCGGGAGGCCACTGTGCCTAGAGCATCGTGAGAGAGAGGTCGAAGTCGGGAAGCATCAAGGCTTCCAAGGCCACTGTCACATCGGGCTTTGCTCTAAGCCTGAGGCAAGCTTTGGAGGGAGGGCTTTGAGCAGCAGAATGAGATGACAGGACTTGGCACTTCAAGAGATCAGTCTGTACCTCTTTGGGGTGTAGACCAGCTCCGGGAGGCAAGCCCTGCAGACAGAGGGCCCTTGGCTTCACTTTCAGAGCTACCCAAGCTCCTCAGGAGTATGTGGAGGGACTGTCGTCTAAAGGAGGCTTTAGAGGTTACGGGAAAGTAAAACAGCAGCAACTAAAGGCAATGGGAACGCGTCCCCGTTTCTGGACCCGCCTCCCTCTGCAGTGGAGTGATGCAGTGAGGAAGCAGGTCAGGAGTCTTGTCGCCGAGGGGCCAGGGGCAAGCCAAAGGAACAAGCGCTGGCAGTAGGAAACGTGTGAGCTCGGCCTTCGCAGGTGGCAGTAGGGGTTTAGTACACAAAGGAGAATTAGTGATGGGACATCAGTACAAGGCCAGAGAAGGGGGAGGTCCTTGCCAGCTCTCTGCAGAATCTGAGTGGGGACTGGGCATGTCCCCACCCGCCTGTCCTCCCCAGCCCTCCCCACAGTGTACAGGAGGTGCTGAGCAAGAGGGTTTGTGGTTGTTGACGGGAGGTTTTGTGTAGCAAAGGGGAAGTCAAAAACAGAAGAGGCTCCTGCCATCCCCTGCCGTCTCGGGCTAGGTGTGAGCCACTCCTGGAAAGAGGGGTTTGAGTGCCATGAAATTGTTTCCTGAAAGTGTCTGTGAGCCCGGGGAGCCCTTGGCGGCGCCGCATCAATGCAGCCTTCCTGCGCGCTCCTAAAGCCGGGGGAGGCTGCCATCTACTGGTTGACTTCAGTATTTCACCCACATGCTCCGCTTTGGACAAATGTCTTTCCAACGTTAGAGAGACCTGTGTTGGCATTTTCTCCAGGCCAGGCGCTGCCTGTTTTCTCTTTTAACTCATACCAAATTTTCATGAGCGCCAGTCCTCTTCATTCCCATTTTTAGGGATGCTTAGAAAAATTAAGTGACTAGATTGAGATCATTTAGTAATTGGAAAATTTGGAATTCAAGTTCAGCTCTGACTACACACACAATTACTTTAAAACAGTTGTTATGATCACATTGGCTTTGCAGACTATAAGTGTTCAGAGGGAACTGGCAAATGGCAGTTGTTCGTGTGTGCTGAGTGGAGCAATGGATAAAGGAACAGAAGTGCAGGTGGGTGCTCCTCAAGGCTCTGCCGACGAAGGGGCCAGCAGACGTAGGCTTTAGTACTGACTCTAGCACTTCAAGCCTGGTGAACTTGGGGAAGTCATCTCACTGCTCTGAAACACAGCTTCTTTACCTGTAACTGCAAATGTACTGGCTTAATGTGGGAGCTACTTATTTTGACTGTGTGTGTCTTCCTTCCATAACACATTGAAATCTGTTTTCCAGTCTTGATAGGATTGGAGTGATTCGCAAGAGGACAGCTTTTCCCTGCTTCCTTTCCAAGCTCTAAATGCCTTTGCAGGGCTCTCTGGGATGGAGGAGGATGTGGGAGTGAGCCCTCTGCTGGCAACTCATATCCCACACCAGCCCAAATCCTGGCAAGATGCATGTGTGAGGACCAAGCACCCAGGCGAGGCTGAGGACAGGGGTGGAGGGGCAGATGCCTTTCTGCTGCAGGAGTGAGCTTCCCCAAGGGCGATGCTGGTTATGTCACTGCTGGCATAAGTACCTTCAGCACTCTCAGCTGCGCTCAGAGGATACAAAGCCTTTGAGGCAAGGCCTGCACCAACTTCACCCTTGGCATCCAGCCTCAGCCCCCCCCCCCACCTCTCCCACATCATCAGAGTTCTCATTCTAGTCAGAGTAACCCCAGGGGAGCCTCCCCGATTCTCTCACCCACCCCACCCAAATTCTGAAGCGCAGCACCCTATGGCTGTAGGACCCTGCAGTCCTCCCAGTTCCTGGAGCTAATGGGCCATGAGCCCAGCTCCCCACATCCCTAGTTAGTCTGGCTTACTTGAAATGACAGGGAAAATTCCCTGTAGGGATTGAGGGTAGCTCAGGAACAGGGGTGTAGACATAGAGAAACTCCCTGGGACCCCATGTCCTGTGGGTTTTACCTTCTAAACATCTCTCAGAACCATATACTCTACCTCCAGGACCATACTTCTGCAAACTCCATCACCTTTCACCTGGACTCCTGCAGGGACCTCCTTACAGCTCTCTCCTATCTGTATCTTCTGGCTCAAATACAGACCGCAACAGAAAGATGGTTTTAAAAAAAAAAGACATGAGTATAATACTCCTCTGCTTAAAATTCCTTATTAGCTTCCTACTGTGTTTAGGAAAAAGATCAAAATCGTTATTCTGGACCAAAAGAAGCTCCAGAACCAGGTTGCTGTTACCACTGTAGCTTCTGTTGCTCCTGGCTTTCTTCCTGAGCAGCCTGGCAGCTCAGGGCTTATAGAAATGCTCTGCTCTCTGCCTCTCCTACATCCCTCACTGGTTAGCACCTACTTACTGTTTAAATCACATTTCCCCTGCCCTTCCTTAGAGAAGCCTTCTTGGTCAGGTCCCTGTTAGATGTTCTCCTAGTGTCTTGTATCTGCTTCCAAAGAATGCCCTAGTTTGCAATTATACATTCGCTTGTGTGATATGAATGTGTGACTCACATTGGCATCCTCCCCCTGGCATGGAGGCTGCATGAGGGCAGGGCCCATGGTTATTTTGTTCACTCAGTGCTGGGCACATAGGGCTTACCCAGTACTGATTTATAAGTGAAAAGGAAAGTGAGAACCCCGGGAAAAGAGAACCAGTCAGCACAGCCCACAAGGAGCACGCCCTGGATACCCTGGAGTTGGTGAGGTGGGAAGGAAGATGGCTTGGGTGGGGCAAGCTGAGAAGAGGAGAAGGTGGGAGGGATTGTAGTCCCAAAGGACGGGGCTGTGTGGACAGATACTGTGATGGTGGTTGTGGGGAAGAGGGCCTCAAAGGCTCTTCGGTTTGCATCCCTTGCTGAGGTTAAAACTCTCTCTGCAGGTATCCAGTGGGCATAGCTCAAGTTATGTGCCCATGCTCCAGCCACCATGGGGAGGAGGAAAGAATGTTCTCCCCAGTGGCTTTCATGGTGGGAGGCAGGGTCCTCACCCACTGGGAGATTCTCCAGAACTAGAAAGGAGTTTGGATGCTGGGAAGCCATTAAATGACCAACGTCCACTACACGGGGAGAGAGGTGCTAGTAGGGGAAAGGCAGGCAGGCAGCTGTAACAGCGGTACCGAGGGCCTGGGTATCCCCCAGAGTGGGCGTGCCTGTCAGGGTCTCTGAGGGGAGTTTAAGTAGAGGGACTGTTTCCAGCGATGCAGGCAGGCCGGAAGAGGACCACGAGGGCTAGCTTGGTTCCTCAGGTCTAGTACCAGCTGATGTGCAGAGGCCTCCCCTAGGCCTGGAGGGGCAGGTGGGAGGAGCAGTTACCTGGAACCTGAAGAGAGTTGTGTGGAGACAGCCAGTTGACAGGCTGTGACTCCTATGAGGAAACCTCACTCAACGTGATGGCCGGCCTGCCGTGGTGCTATAGGGATGGAGCTGGGGAACAAGTACCCTGACTGACTCCACCACCCCATCTGCACCCGTCTCCTCCATTCAGTGTCCACGTGCTACCCATTTTGATACCAACTGGAAGCCAGAGGGCATCAGAGCCCACTGGTCCAATTCACATAGGGTAGCCATAAAGATACAGAGCGGGGAGAAGGGGGAGAGCCCGTGGGGGAGGGGTAAAGGGGAAACCAGACACCCTGGAAACTGATTTTCAGTGGAGAGCTATGGAGTGCGTCATGGGGTTGGAAGTGGACTTGGACTTTGAGGTGGCGTAGAGTTTTGGGAGGCTTTTCAAGATGGAGGAGTGTGCTTGAACAAAGCCACAGAGCCAGCCACTGAAAGGTGTATGTGAGAACTACCGAGCTCACACTTCTGACCAGAACTTGGGGAGTGTAGGCAGTCTGAAACCCGCCGTGGAGGTTTTGAATGCCATGGCCTCAGGCCTTTTGCCCACCAGGTCCCCACGTGGAGGCATCTACAGTCTTCCGAACGCCATGATTTTAAGGATTCTTGTTTGATGTGGTTTCTTCACCAAGGAAATTTGATTCTTGTGTGGCTTCCAGGGGATGCCTCACCAGCTTAGTTATATCTGTCTTCCCCTGGAGGGGATAGGTTGGGGTTCAGGAAATCCTCAGTCAGCAGCCAGGAGAGGGTTAAGCCTCCCATGTAAGGCTTGGTTGTTACAGGGAGCCCGCTTGTTTGGGTTTACACAGCAAGGCGAGTGTTGCTATGGCTGGATTGCAAGCAACAAGTCTTATGATCTGGAACAGCAAATTGTGTATATAACATGACAGCATTTATTAAAGCAAGATAAACTCTGCGGCACAGAATCTGGCTGGAGCCATAGATTCCTCTGATCCTCGCTTTGGAGCCATCACATTCCATTTGAGTGAGGCCGATCAGCCCAGACATTTTCATTAAATAAGTCGATTTGTTGAAAATCCCTAAGAGAATGAACTGAGAATTGCTCCCGCTCCATCCTTGTTTTAAAAGAGAAATGTATATATAATGTGTGATTCTGACTCACAGTCACTGAGTGTAAACAGATCTGCTTTTCTGGGTGGTGAGTTCCCTCCATCACTACATGTGTTCAGGCCTGAGTGGGCAACACAGGGGGCATCGAGTAAAGTAGAAGGAGATGTTCCTAATATTCTTTTTAGTTCCAAGACTTCAGGATTGTAGAGCCTGATGAAAGATCCAGGTAACTTCCCCACACCCCTCATTCTGCAATCTGTACTCTGTCACCATGACACAGTATCCTCAGGGAAGGAGAGATTTTCATCAGGAGCTTGGGGAAGAGCAAGGACACTGGGGCCAGAAGGCCTGAGTTTGAGCCCTGGTTCTGTTATTAATTGGGCAAGTAACCACAGGCAAGTCAGTGCACTCCTGTGAACCCCAGTCCACCATCTATAAAGTGGTAGTAGTGATGGCCAACTCACGAGCAATTAGTATCTGCCAGGCACCATGCAGGGCGCCTCATGGGGATGCTGTCATTTATTTTCCACAGAAATGCTAGGAAATTAAGAAGTGTGAGTGTCCTCACTTTACTGATGAGGAAGCAGAGGCATGGAGAGGTCAGGGAGCTAAGGAATGGAGGAGCCAAGATTTGAACTCAGGCAGTCGGCCTCTGGAGGTTTTAACCCTTGTTGGATAACAGTTGTCACCTCATCCATATCATAGAATTTTTAGGAGATTGCATTAGGAAGTGGGCATAAAAACAGCTTTTAAACCATAAACTGTTAGCCCTGGAAATGTTGAGCAGAAAGCTGAATCTTAAGATATAAGCTTTCCCCAAACTTGTTCAACTTTGTTCAGAGATGGTTTTTTTCTCTCCCAGCCCGTAGTCTCCCTTTTCTCACTTGACCAGCATCCCTCCGATCTCTCCCTTCCAACATTCCTTCCTTTGTTCAAATACACTGGTTTTGATGGAATTCAGGCTCAACAATTAAAGGAGGACCAACAGCCAAATTTAAAAGTACTTGTGCTTTTATTAAAAAAAAAAATCAGGTACTGTCCAGATGTGTTTTGGAAAGGAAGATCTCTTTAAAAATCCTTAGTTTACAACATCATCATTATTATTATATTAATAATATTAATCATATCCTTAAAATTGAAATAGTATTGCCTTTCTGAAATGTAAAAAAAGGGACGGATTCAAGACGCACATTGAATCATTGCTAACAAAAATAATGATAATTAATTATACAGCTTTGTGTACAATACAGCTGGTTCTAAAACAAACTACCACTGTACAGCCTACCCGCTCCCATTCCCAGAGCCACCCAAGAGAAGGAAAGTCATTGTGATGCTGTCACTGGAAGATTTTTGCTGAATCAGAATAGAAGCCTGTTGGACACTGTGGTCTTTGGTGTGAAGGAAGTATCGCAGAGTGGGTGAGGCCGGTGCTGCTGCCACTGGCCCCGACGATCCATGGTCACCTTGAACTCCTGCCAAATGCCCAGGTGTGGCTTGATGGTCGGACTGGTTGCATCGATGCTTTGGTAAAACTATTTTCTTTCTCTGGGCCCTACTCCTCTGTCACCCAGTTGTCCCTGGAATTTATGCCCGTTTGCGCCTGCCTTCAAGATTTCGGAAGTTGCTGGGTCTCACCTTCATTTCAGCAAATTGGATTGAATATTCGTGGCCCTTCCAGTGGAACCAGTTAACACCCTGTGAAAAAGAGGAGATCTCTAAATTGGTTTCCATTACGCGAGGTGGTCGCTGACCGTGACTCTTTAGTTGATGGGACAAAACGAGTTCTGTTTCAGCTTGACCATTTGGTATTTCACAGGAGTCTCTTGCCTGTCTGTCTGCTGATCTGTGTAGTGAAAACTTTCAAAGGGGCTGACTGAATTGGACTTGTTTTTTTTTTAACTTCAGGCAGAAGTCACCTGAGTTTGCATTGAGCTTTGGTCTGAAGCAAATCAGGTCATGACTGGAGGTTACAGAGTTGAGTAGCTATATGCAGGGGGGTCTATAACTCTCAGGATTCCTATGGAGTGTATTAATTGGGGTTTGTATGGAATGGCAGAAGGAACATAGTTGGACACGAGTTTTGCAACCTGATGTATAAGGTTAAATCTTAGTACTCTTACTTTATGGATAGATGGTCATGAATAAGTTATCAAAACATTTGAGCCCTCAGGTTCACTACTATTTTCTTAAGGTCTAATAATGCTAAACTTGAAAGGATACTGTGAAGACTAAATGAATCTGTAAAGGAGCTATCACAGGGCTGGACACATCGTAGGTGTTCAGTAAATATTACTTCCCCAGTCTCAAGTAGGGAGAAATGTCCTTGGAATTTTGGCCAAAATTTTCCTCAAGAAAAGACTATTTAAAAAAAAAAAAAAAGAAGAGACAAGACTATTTCTGGGCTTCCTAGTTCCATGTTTGGGTTTTTAGCTAAGTCTATGATGGTAGAACCTGCCCACCGAATTCCTCAGCCCCCTTGTCCTACTAGGGGTGGGGGTCAGCTTCACAGGGTCCTCCTCTGAGGCCTCCACCCCGTGTGCTGAGCCCCCTTCTCTTTAAGCTTTGTGGGGCTGTGAGGGAATGTGTCCGTGGAGAAGTTAATGGCTGGTGCAATGAGGGGAAAAGTAGACGTTCTATTTAATTCTGATTTTTTTGGCATTGACTGATACTGGGCAGTCTCTAGACTTGAGAATAGCTGACTTACCTCATAGGCAAGTGTGTTTGTAATTACTCAGGCTGATCCTTGTGCTGCCCTCCTCTGTCCCTGTTCTTCCCTCTGCTAGAGGTTCAGAGCTGGAAGCAAGCCCTCCTTGTACCGTGGTGGAGATGGACGCCAGAGAGGGAAAGCAGCCTCACAGAGGCCACACAGTGGCTGGAGCAGAGACAGAGCTGGGACCAAACTCCTCTTACTGTTCTGTGGCCTCTTGTGTCATCTCCCTTTTCCAAAATTGGATGGAAAGATGGAAAAGAAGTTTCCTTTTGGCTTGTAACTTTTTTTTTTCTTTGGAAGGACTTTGTGTTACACCGGTGTTAGGGGGACAAGGAGAGAAAGGCAGTACAGTAATGCTCAGAGCGCACGTGTTACGATGGAGAAGACGCAGGATGATGTGCAGAGGTGCCCTTCAGGTCTTGCCTCCTCTGTAAAACAGGCATGAAAAGCCGTGTCCTGGGCCCCTGGCAGGGCAAAGGTGGCATGCACATGGGCTAGAGAAGGCGAGCGCGCTTTGAAAAGTGTCAGAAACTATGTCAAGGTAAGGTCTACGTTTAAGGTCACAGTGACCACTTGCTGGCAGTTAACTCACCGTAAACACAGGTTTGGAAATCACTGGTAACAGAGAGAAGCCGGTCGGAAACAGAAACAAAACAACCCAACAGCAGCAGAAAGAAAAACCCAACAACAATAAAGTCTAAGTGGGCAGGGTGATGAGATGCCGCACCCCCCTGCGACCACCCGTCAGGATCCCTGGGGCTGCTGGCCGCGGCTTGGGCCTTTGCCTCTTCTTAAAGCCCCTGGGATCCCGGGTTACAACTGGGTCAGACTCCCTGAGGCCCAGGGGTCAGGCTGGGTGGCTCTGTGTGAATACCCGTCCCTCCTTCCTGGGCTGGGGACGACCTCTGACTAAGTAGCGCACTTGACTTCGTCCACTTTGAGGGCACCTGCTGGTGTAGGCAGGGCTCAGTGTAAAGTGATGGTTGAATTTGGTTTTGCTCACCTGTTTCTGAAGAGGGTGGACAAAACCTGTTTCTATGATTGCAGAAATTGTGTCACAGCCTCCAGTGTGGTGCAGGGAAACGCAGGGGGAGGGGGCTGGAAGGGGGAGGCTTAACTCTGCCTCCAGCTTCACTCTGTGACCTCAGGGAAGTCATCTTTCTCTGGGCCTCAATCGTATGATTCATAAAAGGAGGGGACTTGGAATCTGTGGTCTTTGTCCTGAGATGTTTCTGGGATTCTGGAGGTGCCCCCAGGCCAGGGTGAGGAGGCAGCGCCCTGGTGGGGAGCATGACCCCCAGTTCACCCAGACGGTCTCCACCTCCATGTTTCCTTTTGGGGTTCAGACAAAGATTTATTCTGAGGAAATCTTTCTGTTTGAAATTCCCTCGACCAGTGATTCTCCTTGGGACCTTCCTGGTTAACATATGCTACATATGCCATTTCTGTGACTTTACCTGACCTGCAGTGCCAGGGGGCTCTCTCCTCACTTTGAACAAACATGTTGTCTTATACCTGAGGTCCCTACCTCCTTGTCTCAGCCCTGCTCAGGGCCTCATGGTCTGCTCACCTGACTGTGGTTATTGTCCCCATATCTCCCCATCAGGTTGACACGGTGGCAGTTCTTGTACCAGAAAGCCCCCTTGTAGGACAGCGCACAGTTGGTGATGGCTGAGTCCGTGTCCTTGTCGAAGGTGGAGAAGGATCTGCCATTGTGGTAGGCCATGGAGTCACCTGGGAGAGAGAGGGTGGGACTGAGAACCAGCTGGAGCTTCCTTGTGGGCTGTGAAGGCAGTGCCAGGGTGACAAGTGAACAGCCCTGCGGTGGGCTGGCCTTGAACATTGGGCTCAGACTTAGGATGAAACACGGGCCTGGATGGGACGTGAGTGTCACCCCAGACTCATTTCTGATAGAAGCAGCATAAGGTGGTAGAAAAAGGGTCCAACTTCAAGTCTTATCTCTCACTCCCTGTGACCTCACGCAAGTCAAGCTCCTGCCGAACCTCAGTTTTCCCATCTATAAAATGGAACTAGCACATTGATTTGGTCCGCCTCGGAGGGCTGTTGGAACAATGACGAGGAAGGTAAATGCTAAACAGAGAGTGTGGTATGCTAACGGTCACGACTGTTGTTATCTTTATGATTGTTTTTGCATTTTCTTTCCACAAAGGAGCTCAGAGGGTAAGGTGGGAAATCTGTATTTAATAATGGTGTGCTTTCCCCCCAATACAAGTATTTAGAGCTATGCTTATAATTAAACCTTTCAGGCATTAGATGTCACCAAATATCCTGTGTATCGTACAATGATTTTTCAAAGTGTTTATGGGACCTTTTCCCTTATTCTTAGACAAGGAGCCCATTTGTATACAGTGCTATATGGAAATCTAGTTTGTAATTTAATGTATTGAATTTTAGGAGCATTTAAGCACCATTTTTTTTTTCTCTGCCCCCTCACTCCTAACCCTGACTAATGCTGTGCATAAAAATTTCAGAGCATTGAGGCATTCTATCCTGCCGTTTTGGAGCAAGTCGTCAAAGGGCCTTGGGTGCCTTTTTAACTGAGGAAGCTACCCAAGAGCAGTTAGATCCTGATGAAGTGAGATACCCTCCTGTGGAGGGGCTGGTTGCCGTCAGTGCACACAGGAGAGTGTGGCTTCCAAGGCTTAGCTCAGTGAAGGGGCATATTTCGGCTCATTTTCTGTTGGAAATACAGAGAGAGATGGATGGAGGCCACATTCCTGCAGCTCAGTGCCTTTGCTTGCTGTGTAACAATATCCTTCTTGCCTGAAGCCGTTTCAACAAAAAAGGTATTTATTGCCACGTAATAAAATGTCAGGATTCTTTGAAGAATGCAAGAATGAAAACAGTTTGTGCCCCTGGGTCTCTCTCTTCACTACCACCAGACTGATCTCTAAAGAGTTTGATCTCTCCTTAGACTGAGCCTGGCTTTTGGCAAATCTTACTGTGGAGACTTTCCCCATTGTGGGTGGGTTCTTCCAGGGCTGAGAGACTGGGGATGTGCTATAGCATCAGTGTCTTCTGTTTTCATAAAGGTAACCAAGAGCCACCCGGACTGGGCAGGGGTGGTGTGAGGTGGTCCCACCTTTACACCTGATCCCCCCCTTGTTACCAGGAACACCCGTCTGAAGCCAAGCTTGCACCCCAGGCCCACCTTCCGCCGGCTGTTACATCTTGAGCAAATCGCCAGATTCTCTAGGCTCAATTTCCTCATCTGTGTAATAGCAATATTTTCCTGGAATGTTTTTGTTGTTGTTTTGTTGTTTTTTGATGAGAATTAAAAGAGGGTAATGCATGTGAAATATCTGAGGACCTGAATGCATGTTGTTTCCTTATTTAGTTCTCCTTTAACGTGGAGCCAGAAAACCATACAAAGGCCATTTTAAATCAAAGAAACTTTTAAAACCTGTACTAGGTTATGTACCAGACAAGGAAAGAAGGACTGCTTGTGGGGTAGTGAGCTTCTGTCATGGAGGGTGCAAGCTGAAGCTGGATGGCCACGTGGCAGGAATGTCGTAGAAGAGATTCATCCAGTCAGGTGATGGAGTGGATTGTCTGTTACTCAAAGTGCAGCTGCAGACCAGCAATGCCACCAACAGTGGCATCACTAGGGAACTTGTAAGAAATGCAGTATCTGGATTCCACCCCAGATGTCCTGTGTTGGCACATTAATAAGATTCCCCACCCGAGTCAGATGTATGTAAATAAAGTTGAGAAGCACAAAAGTAGGTGAGAATTAAGGCTCTAAGCAACTGCTTTTCTCTCAGTCTAAAACTGATATCTCAAAATAGGTAAGAAAAAGATGTGTTTTTTGAGCAATGGTAGCCACAAATCCATCCTGATTGTCCTGATTCTCAACCTACTTCATGTTTCAGTGACCAAAACATCCGCTCAACTTTGTACAGTTATAGTTCTGCTGGATTAGCACCTAGTAGGGATTCAGATATTTGTTGACAAACGGATGGACTGATGAAGGAAGGAATGATGACTGGAGGAAGTAGCTGGAAACACAAGAAGGTTCTGTGGTTCCGTAGGCTCTAAGTGCGGCTGCCCCTACCTGCTGTCCCGCTGTACCCCTCCACCTTCAGTTTGTAGCGAGTCCTGGCGTCTCCCACGCTGAACCGGTCGTAGACGGCATAGGCTGTCTTCCCGTGGTCCCGCAGGTCTACCCGGAGCTCATACTGCCCTTGGGCTGTGATTTTGTTCAGGTTGTCCAGCCCTGTGGATGACAGGCAAGGGTTGCCAAAGAAGTGCAGTGACCAGCGCTGTCATTTCTACTCACCCTGTAAGAACAGCGACCCTGAAGAGGTTGGCATCACACAGACCTGGGCTAGCAGCTTGGTCTGCTCCTTGCTGCTGCACCACCCGGTGAGATGTATGCTGTTTCTGAGCCTTAGGAAAACTGGGTTGACATCTTTGCCCTGCCAACCTCCTAGCGTATTGTGACAATGAAAGGAGATAAGGTGGAGAATGTTCCTTTTAAACTCTACAGCTCCTTACAGGTGAAAGGCAATGGCCAGACATTCCCTGGTCCAGGCACTGGTATGAAGGACAGTGCCCTGTGCAGACAGGTTGTTGGAAATTGTGAGTTGCATGGATGGATGGATGGATGGATGATAGCATTATAGTGTTGGCTTGAGAGATTTCAAATTGCAGCTTAACTCTTTGTTGACTAGATTCCTATGGAAAACAACGTGAACTCTCTGAGGCTCTGTTTTTCCATGTACAAGAGGGGAATTTTGTGCCTTGTGAGGGCACTGTGAGGCTTAGAGGTTATGGCTATAAGGGACCCATGTCAGCACAGGACTAAAGTAGTAAAGGATACCAGTGAGGTTGCTTCTGTATATGGTCCAGTGATGGACTTAAGGCTAGGTTTATTCTTAAAGCCTGGATTTTGGCTCTCCTTTGATCAAGTTTTTATTTTTAGTGACCCAGAAAATTTAGTCTTTTTCATTGAGAATTTGATATTCTGTGTCGACCACCCAAGCTGTTGTTTCCTCATAATCCATTTTTCTCCCACATGTTGCTGTAGGTTAGGACAAATGACAAGGAGGGCAGAAAGGGGCATTTGGGACACAGCATGCAGGCCGCATTACCAAGCCAGAATTCTTCTTTTAGGTCCCCAAACCCAGCAGCGTAGGCCTTCCAGTTTCGGTAGAAGTCCTCACGTCCGTTTTTGCGTCTCAGGAATACCTATAAACATAACCAATGAATCAAGTGTGCTTAAGCTGTTGAAGGAAGAGAAGACATCTTTCTGAGAGGAAGAAGCATCCACTGTGGGAGAAGCACTCATCCCCGCCTGTGTCCCGCTTATTTGCCACGTGACTCAGGGCATGTCACCTCCCCTTTCTGAGTCTCAGTGTTCTCGTCTGAAAAACAGATTTGAAAACTACCGCCCAGCTTTGAGTAGTTGTGGTGTGTCAGCGTGGGTTCATCAGTTGTAACAAACGCACCACGCTGGTGCGGGATGTTGGTGTGCGGGAGGCCGTGCTGGTGGTACCCACGATGGGCTTGCTGACTGCTGCCATTATAGATCACACAGATGCTTTAGGATCAAATAAGATAAATTACAGGAAAACAGGGAACTGTGCTTTATCCTCAGCTTCTTTCCCATGTGTTTGTTTAAGAGAGAATTCCTGTGTCTCCATGTGACAGGCACTATCTTGCAAAACATCACGCACATTAGTGTCAGAGGGCACGGGGAAGATCCTTGCCCCTCCTCGGCCCTACCCCCGACTCCTGAGAGCTCTGGAGTCCGTTTCCATGACACTCACGATCCATCCGCCCCCGTCAGAGGCCATGTCACAGAAGACTTCCAGCTTCTGGGCCTTGTCGTTGTTCAGATAAATGGTGTAGAGGCCAGAGGTCGTGTCTCCATTCAGCATGGCTTGGGAGCAGTCCCTGGGGAATGGGTACAGGAGTCCAGCTGCAGGATGAGAAGAAAGAGTGACTCTCACAGAGCAGGACTGGAGTAGGACCTTTCAACTTGCAGCTCAGGGGCTCATTGACTAGATTCCTGTGGGCAAGCAGCCCAACCTCTCTGAGGCTCTGTCCTCTCATGTGCAAGCTGAGATAAAAGCTATTTTGCAGGGGTGCAGTGAGGCTTACAGGTTATGGGTATAAGGGGCCCATTTCAGTTTCTTATATTGATGGAAGCTCCAGTGATATCAGTGGGAGGAGAGCTGAGTCACTGTGAGGAGCGTGTGTCACGCTGACCTTCATCTACCTGGAACAGCCAGGCAGCACCTGATGAAAACCCAGGTACTGGCCAGGGTAGCAGGGTCTCCAGCACCCAGTGGGTGGCACACTGTGGGTCAGGGCACTCTGTTAGGCTGGATGCAGCTCTGTCTCTTCAGAGGATTCTAAAGCCAAAGATAAGGGCTCTAGTCCTGAACTTGACACTAACTTGCCTTCAGACTCTGGAGAAGTCTTTTAACTGCTGTGAGCACAAGAATGCCTGGGGAATTTCCAAGTGCAATAATGTGGTGCAGAAAATTAAAAGCTTGATAGAAACAGATGATCTTGGGGCTTAGCAGGTGGGCCGGAGAACTGATGGTCAAAGAAGTTCTTTTTTTCTGATCTGACCTCCTCACTGTACTTTACTTTCACCTGAGGCTGTATCCTTAGCTATTTTCTTGTTTATTTCATGGCCCTGCTCTGAGAGCATCTTTAGGGCACACTTATATTTTGTGTCCCCAGCCCCTGGAGTAAGATCTGGCAAAGAGGTGCTCTGTGCAGAGTGTGTGCAGAGTGACTAGAGGGCAGTGTGAAGGGCAGGAGGCAGCGCTGGGTACACTTTGTGTATGCCAGGGTCAGGGCTGTCCAGAGGCCCACTCTTCCCTTTCTCAGAAAAGGATGCTTCCTTCCTCTTCTCCACCAACGGAACAACTTGCATGTCTGCCATCTGCAGGGGACATCCAGTGGCAGGGTGGAGGGATGGTTCCCTGGTCCTGGGACACCTGAGCCTAGGGCTGACTCTAACTCACAGTATAACCCTGAGCAGGTCAGTTAGTCTCTGGGAGCCTCTGTTTCCCCGCCAGAAAACTGGGCGTGATAATCCTGGCCCACTGTACCAGCTTTGGGGGAGGACTGTTTGTGATTTTGATTATGAACATCCTTTGTACATGCTGACATGCTGCAGGAGAGAGAAAATGACACAGCTTATAATGAGCCCCTCAGTGGGCCACACTCTGGGCTGGTGTTCAAATACACTACAAGGACCCTCAGAGGTCTTTGTGAGGAAGGGATAGTCATTGATGCCATTATATAGATGAAGAAACTGAGGCTTGTAGAATGGCAATAACTTTCCTAAATCACTCAGAGCAAGTAGTGGAGGTAGGGACTGAATCCAGATGCTCTCACCGCTGGCCCTCCTCCCCTTTCGCCGTGAATCCTGTAACCTCCTGCACTCACATTCCTCCAGCTTTTAGGTAGAAACAGCGAATTGATTCATTTCAGAGATTTGGTGGAAACATGTAAAGTAGCAGTTGGAGGAGAAGTTGAGGGTTGGTTTAGTCTCATGAAGTTTGATGTCAAAGCTTGGCTGCCTCCTGAGCCCCTTACTTGTGGTGAAGACGGTCTGGACCACCTTGCTCCTCAGGGCCCCATTCAGTGCCTGAATCCTGGCCGTGTAGTGGGTTGATGGACTCAGCTCTGCCAGGCTGTAGGAGGTGGTGTCTGGACCCACGACGACTTCCTAAGAGCAGAAGGAAAATATAACAGCTTTTGGCTACACAAATCCTCAGAGTACAGACGGTGCATTCATTCATTCACCCATCCATATATGTCTTCATTCAAGAGGAATCCACTGAGCCCCACTCTGTGCCAGATTCCACGTTCACTTCTGGGATGTCAGAGATGGGGAGAGTGCAACATGAGCAAAGCTCCTGGGGCCAGAAGGGGCAGAGCAAACGCAAGTGATACGAGGAGGCAGTGCCCTCCCTCAGCCACACTTCAGTCAGGGGAGCAGTACAGGAGGTGGGCAAGGATCAGATTACCAAGGGCCAAGCTATGGAATTTGAAGTTTATCATTATAAGGAGCGGAGGTTCCTGAAAGGTTTTTGAAAAAGTGAATGGCATGAGCTTACCTAACCTGGTGGCAAGATGAATCACACCAAGGGCAAAGGTTTAGACTTTGAGACCAGTTAGGTCAGTGGTCCCTCGTATGGCTCATTTTCATAGCCCTCTGGGAAGCTCTACCGTAAAACAGTGCCTGGGCTCTATCCCAGAGCAACTGGATCACAAGAGTCAGAAGTGGAGCCTGACCAGGGATATATTTAAGTAGCTCCCCGATGATTCTGATGCACGGTCACTTTGGGGCTCTCTTGAGTCAGGAGGTAATTACAACAGCTCAGGGGCATGGATGGCATGGTGGCAGCATGAGCTGACCCCGCCCGTCTCTTTTCTAGAACAGGGATGTCCAGGAGAGGCAGATGTGTATGGTGGCTGCAGGCTGCTGTGTTCTGACTACGCCTGCAGATTATGACTGGCCACTGTGCTGCTGCCCAGAGGACCTGATCGGTTTCAGTTTTGCAGGAGATCCTCTTTCCTTTCGAATCCTCTTTCAAGCTTCAGGTGCCTGTGAAATCACCTTTTAGCAGATGACCTTGGTATCAGGGGATTGGAATTCAAGCTACATTTCTAGCAAACCAAACACAACAGTGCTTTCTACAACCTGTGAACACAACCAACTGGGTTTAGGCAATAATGAGTCAGTGTGGAAGCCCCTGAAGGTTCTTTCTTGTCCTCACAACTGGGAAAGTGAAGTTATCCTGGTTTTTCCAATAGTGGAGCGGGAGGTAGGTTCAGAGGACTAAGAGACTTGCACTCACTCCATAAATTGTTGGTGGCAGAGGATGGTTCTGCATCCTGTCTCCTAATATGCTGTCCAGGACTCTTTCCTCCTACACCAGGCTGATTTTCTTGAGTGAAACAGATATAGCTGGGGACTGGACATGCCGGAAAGTAAACCTTGGTGAGTGCCCATTTGATACTAGTGACGCAGTGACCTTTGTGTGGCCCCCAGGTCTGGTCCTTGGGGAAGGATCAGGTACAAAGCTTGGTTCCTTGAATTACTTGGGGATACAATAGCCTATCAGCTTTCTAAACTGGTGTGCAAAGTAGTTTTCTAGGCATTTAGGGTAGATGGAAATGAGACGGATGACTTCAGGTAAACAGTGAGTCCTAGAATGCCTGAACAGGAAGGGCCCTTAGAGGCTGGTGAGTCCAGTGCACTCATTTTACAGATGTGAACACTGACACCCAAAGAAGATGAGAGGCTTGCCTCCGCTCACACAGTGAGTTAGTTCATTGTTATAAGCATTCCAAGAAAGTTGTGACAGTAACTAGAAATGTTTGTCCTCTTCTGGTTAAACGTGGCATATTGAACACGCCAGTTTATATGCTTCTGATACCCACTAATTTTAGGGATATAAAGTGTAAACCCACGAGGATGAGGGAAATGGCAGAGGAGACAGCAGCAGGCATGTGATATCACCAGAATCTTGATGGACGGAAAGTGTGAGGTGGAGTGACAACTGAGGCGGCAAAATGGAGAAAGCCGGGAGCTAATTAACTAGCGGGTGGAGTCAGTCAGAGGCTGTTTGATGAGTGCCACAGAGCCCAGCAAGTTCAGGAATGGCATGTATGCAAAAGCAAAGATTCCTTTGAAGGCCAGTGTAGGGCGTGGCTGAACAAAGATTTGTTTAAAACTTTGTGTAATAAACAGATCCCCAGCTCTGTCCGTTCCCCAACAGTCTGCATGGCTGTCCTTCCTGGCCCAGATGAAGGGCTGAGGTCTCCTTTCTGGAGAGGCTGAGCCAGAGAGGAGTCTGTGGATTCAAATCCATCAGGCCCAGCTGGGGGGTTGGGGGGAGGGTCTGGGGTGCTGCACTGAAAACAGAAGAAGTGAAGGTTTGTAAGAGTGGGAGCCCAGGCTCCTTCTCCAGGTAGGCTCCTGGCAGCCTGCTTTGAAGAAGTTGAAGGATTCTCCAAGGAGACTGATGAGTTTGAGAGAAAAGGCTCACAGTATTGATTTTCGGGAGACCCCCAACAAAATTGCTGGGTATTTGCCCAGTCACTCTACAGCGAGCCCCATAGTGGACAAGCCCTGTCTATGCAATGAGAGCTCCCAGCCAGCCATTTCATTCTTGGCTCAGCACAGAAGGACCAACAGACATCAGGTGGAAGTCTCCAACATGAAAGATGGAGACCCAAACCAAACAGCAGTGAACCAGAAAAAAGACCCTGGAGGAAACGCTGTACAGGCTGTAGAATAAAATGCCAAGAACATTTATTCTTAGAGATGAAGAGAAGAAGATAGACGAAATGCAAATAATATGCTAGAAAAAAGATCAAGGTGCAGAAAATAAGTAAAAGATCTTGGAAATGTAAGGATGATGACCAGAATTACAAATTCAATAACAAGTTTAGAAGGTGAAGGTTAGAAGATTTCTTTTACTTGTGTGAAAGTCTAAAGTTAGTTCAGATTAAAAAGAAAAAGAAAAAAGTTCATAGATAGAGAAAATAAATAACAATAGTTGTAAACAGTTGATGTCATAAGAACGTGGTGATACATAGTTCAGTATATAATGGAATGATGCCATCTGTGAGATAATATATATGGCAAAGATGCAAAAGAAAACATTAAAGGACAAAGAGTCCAGCTCCTAAAATCTCCTCAAGTCTTGTGAGCAGTGGCTCTTGACCTTGGCTGGCTGTCAAAACTGGAGTCTGGTTAAAATGAGACAGGGAGGCTGGAGCGTATGATTCAGAAGGTCTGGCATGGTGTCCAGTTCCTACTAAATTTTTTCCAGCTCCCTAGTTGCACTGGGGTAGGAGAAATAGCATCCAGATCATTCTTCCCTACTTTGAGGACCATGTAAATGTTTCACCCAGCAGTGGGGAGTTGTTTATATACTTCAACATACCTTGACTGTACCATCCACGGATTCATACACCAATAGGTAACCGGTGACAGAGGCTCGGGAGGGTCTCCATGTGAGAAGGGCACTTTCCGACTGAACGTCGGTAGCAGTCAAGTCTCTTGGAGAATCGAGGTCTGGAGGAGATGAGACATTTAATATCAAATACGTTAGCACGTGTAGAACAAAAGTCCTTGACTAGGTATTAGGAGGTCTGAGTTCAAGTCCTTTCCCTACCATTGACCTGTATACCTTGGGCAAAACCTTCCACATCTGTAAATGAAGAGATTGATCCACGTGATTTCCAAAGACTTACACTCTCTGTGGTTCATTTCATCCTAAGGGCCACATTTTCCTGAGCCCAGTATGATCTTGATTGGTTTTGGTTGGATTTGGGGAGGAAGAGAACACAGCTGAGAACACCGCTACAGCATCATTACTTTTCTAAAGAAGAGGATGGATGAATGCTGTTGTTGGTGCTCAGCTCTGCTCAGAAGACATTTCCTCCATTTCTCTGACTGCTGCAATTTGTAAAAAGATCTCAATGTATAAAAACCCAATGGACATCTAGGAAAAGTTGCCTTTAAAATCTTTCTGTTAAACATATTTCCCTGCCTAGAATATGGATCATTAAATCTTGGGTTTAGGGCCAGTGGGGACTGGTTTTCCACTTAAAAAGCCTTCCTCTTAAAATCATTTCCTGGCCCGTGGGGAGAGCAGGGTCATTTCAGTTCAAAAGGAAATGGTTCTTAAGGCCTTGATCGAGTGGGCACTGGTGAATTTAGCTGATACTGACTGTCATCATATTTCAAGGATTTGACTTGAGGAACAAGAGTTGGGGAAGGTTACTGTTAAAGACAGAGGCTGTGGGTGGGCTTCTTCCAGCTCTGAGTGCCCTTGTACCTGTTGTGAACTTGGTGCTGATGGTCGAGCTCTTCTGGGGCCCTTTCTCTGCAAAGATCCGCAGCGTGTATTCCGTGGCAGGCTCGAGATTGGTCAACGCGTACTCCACCGTGTTCCCAGACACCGTGCGTGTAATTTCTGGCACTAAACAGGAAATACACACAGCAGGGCAGTTACCTCTCCCTGTCTGGGCCATCAGAGGACTTGGCCGACAACGCACACACCTTCTTCTAACACAGAAACTCTCAGTGACCCTGCAGAAAAGCAGGTTTGATTTCTGAGATGACTCATACCCCTTTCTCTCTTCTGAGCGCTCGTTTCATATACAAAGGATTTATCATGTGGAGACTGGATTTTTCCAGGCACCAAATCAGAAGGAAGGGGAACTGGGGGTTAGGAGACTTTTCCACATGGTGCTGCTAAGACAGCTTTGCAGCTGAGGCCTTGGAACCAGTTAGAAGAGAGTCAGAGTCACAGGTAACAACTCCAAGCCTCAGGTTACCCAAATTGAATCTGTCCCATTGCTTGCTCATCTCCTTTCTTCCTTCCTTCCTTCTTTCTTTCTTTTTCCTTCCTTCCTTTCTTTCTCTCCCCCGTCCCCTTCAACTTCCTCTCATGTCCTTTTATAATTTGCCAAATGTCTAATCATTAGGCTGGGGGATCACAAAAATCAGGCAATGCAGACACACCAGAGCCTGGTTACTGCCTCTCAGTCCCACTGAGTCAGGTCCAACAGTGGGCACCAAACCATGGTGCCCAGGTGTATATGTTTATTTCCTAACTGTACGTGACCGACCATTCTGGCTTGCCAAGGACCAAGAGGTTTCCCAGGCTGTAGGACTTACAGGGCTAAAACCAGGAAAAGTCCTGGGCAAACTGGAATGAACTGGTTACTCACTCATCATCCATGACCCCTGCCCCCTACTTCTGGATTAGGGTATTTTCTATGCCTGCATCCACAATTTCCATGATTCCCATGACCTATATTCTAATTTATTTTAGGTGATACAGCATCATCTTTCCTGACATCGTATTTCCTGTTCACAGGGAATATTTAAAAATTGAAAAGTGGAAAGAATAAACCCAAGCTTCCCTCTGACCCGACCACATCTTTGCTCCGTCCTCTCAGAGAGCTCTTGTAAGCGGTTGCCAGGGCTGAGTTAGGATTTTCAGAGCCCCCAGTGCAGATTATGGTGCCCTCGCATATTGTCACTGAAAGTAAAACAACACTGAACCATAAAATGTGAAACTCACATATACTTTGAGTTTAAAATAGTAACATGTTTTTTCTAGTCTTGCTTACGACAGAAGTATGGATTTGTTCACTCAAAAGGAATCTCTCTTTTTTTCTTCTCTCTTATTTGTATTTAATTTTGCGTTCTGGTGGCTGTAATCTGCTGGTGCCCCAAACAAGTTTTTAATCTGCCAATTGAGTAAATTAACACAGATAGTGCAACGACAAGGAAATAATTACTGATTTTTTCAACCACATTTGCTCTAACTGGCCTCCTTTGTGGCATCCGAGAAACCCAGGCTCCCCAGAGCCACCTGAAATAGTCTGTTTAAGATTTTAGACTCTGGACTCCTTCTTTGTGAGAGACGAGAGCTGCTGCCCAGAGAGGGTGACTCACTCTGACGGCAGAGGGACTAGCAGGAGAGCAGGCGCAGGCTGGGGAAGTGTGTGGAGGCTAGAGGTGCATCCTCTGTTTTTCTTTAAATGGCCTGCTGGCCTCCCTTGATATCACCACAGTGTTGAGGCTTTTTCACTTGACGACAAGCAGAGGAACTGGGTAGGGCCTCCCTTGCTACCACCTGAACAGGCCCCTCCACCCCCACCCACCCAACCCATGAGTCTGTTCTGAGGTGGCAGTTGAGAGCCACAAGGACATTGCTGGACTTTCCAACCTACCCATGCATTTTTGCCACTATGTACCAAATGTGGCAGGAAGAAGGGAGAATGGGAAGAGTTTACAGCAGGACAGCCATTCCTCTGAGTGTGGAGGGTCTTGGACACGACCTTACCTCTCTCCCCTGTGTAGGAGATGACATAATTGTCCACGGGGGCGATGGCTGGCTGCCACATGGCCAAGGCTTCTGAGTCAGTGATGTTGGCTGTCACCAGGCCAGATGGGCTATCCAGAGCTGCAAGGGAAGATGGAGATGTGTTGGAGAGCTAGGCAGTCGGGGTAGGACATCAGACCACAGCTGCTTTGCTGTCTGTGCTGCTCCTGGACTCCTGGTATGGGACAGTGTCAGAAGCACGGAAAGGGCAGAGTCCTGACCTTGGAGCCGGGATGACTTGGGTTTGAGTCATGACTCCTTCCCTTGCTAGCTGGGTCACCTTGGGTCTCTATTTCCCCACCTGTAAAATAGGGATAATAATTCTGTCCGGCTTTGTCTTTGGTGTTGCTTTGATTTTCCCACGACCTTCTAGGTGGAAAGGTGCCGTATGAACGGGAGAGGGCTGAACACGTGATCAGGACTGTCATTGTAGTTCATATCACTTTCCGCAGAGAAAGGACTTAAAAAGCTGGACATGTACAGAGTAAAGGCTGCCTGCAGCTTCTCTGGCTTTGAACAATATCTCTGGTTAGGTGGCCTGTGGATAACATGGAGCCTGGCCAGTGGTCCCGGGCTCTACCTTGGCTCCTGTGTCTGCAATCTCTGTGCTGTTGTGTCACCTTCCTTCTCCAAACCTCACTTTCTCAGTTGTCAGAGGGTGGCTGCTGTGAGAACGAACTAGTCAACGTCTGTGAAGTGTGCGAGGGGGGCACTTAATAACTGCAGTTATTAGTAATATGCCTATTTAGGTTATTGGGAGTCTTCCATACAGGTTCCAGGTGACTTGTATCGAGAAGGGATGGATATTCACAGGGCGTTGGCCTTTTTAGTTGATCTCTGCTACAACCCAACATCCCTTTCTTAGAAACCAACCTGAAGATGACTAGTTCCCTCGTGCGTTCACACGTATGACTCAGTTACTCCGACGACAGCCCTGGGAGGATGGAGGGCAGCTGTCATCAGCTCACTTTGCAGAGGAGGGGCCTGAGCCCCAGGGGATGAAATGACTGGCCTTGGAGTCAGGAGGGGGCAGAGTAATTTGGGAGGCCCACACCAACCACTCTAAATTCCTTCCTGTTTCATCTTGCACGTACAGAATCTGCTTTAATGAGTGAGGACAATGGGGCCTCCGGAGGAAACACATCCAGCATTTGCAGTCCGTTGCCGTGGAGAACCGTGAATGAAAGATTTCTAGAGGGGAAGCAAGGGACTGTGTGGCAGGGTGGACAGGATTCTGGGTTCAGATGGGTGGTTTTAATTGCGTGTTAGCAACCCTTTTAGACTATTAGGATATTTTTAAAGTTTCCTATGAGGCCCATTCTTTGGATCCCGTAATGGATTAGGCTGGATAATTGCTCATATATCAAAGGATAAATTGTTTAGAGACATGGCTGCCCAAAGAGAAATTTTCCACTTCACTCTCCTTCAATGCAATTCATTATTTCCTCCTCCTTACAGTGTGCTGTACAAATCAGGTCATAATAGGAAAATCATCCTTTAATTTAGAAGAACACAGAGTTTGGAGTTAGACTGACCTAAGTTCAAATTTGCTTCTAGCATTTACTAGTTACATGGACTTGGCCAAAGTATGTAATTACCGCAGGTCTCAGTTATTTCTTCTGTAAAATGGGAAGGATGACGGCTATGGGGATTACATGGGAAGGGCCTGAAATACAGTAGCTGCCAGATGGAGAGCAGTTACTTTGTAGCTATAGTGACCCCTTATGCGTCTGTGTGAAGCATCTGCAAGAAAGGATCCTCGCAGTGGTCCCAGCACTATCTGGGAAGGGAAGGAGGTGGATTCATGCATTCAGTCATTTATAGTTACAGATGCTCTATGTATACACTTTCGCATGGTTCTCATAGCATCCTGCACAGGAGGCAGAATTGCACTCACTTTACAGGGAAGGAAACTAGACCCTCGAAAAATTAACTGACAGCTCATGCATCTAGATGCGTGCATTAGGATTTCCATCAGGTCAGTATGACTCCCCAACTTGTGCTCTTGTTCCCACAGCACCCAGGAAGCGGCAGCCCAGGGGGGTGGAGGATGCAGTCTAGGTCACCTAGCTCATGAGAGGATAGAGATGGGCCAGAAATGAAGCCTCAGGTGCTCCAAATCCAGCCCACTTTCTGCTAGAGTTTCCTAAATAAAAACTTTTTTCTAGCTGCTGAATCATGAGAAATGATGCTGAAGGTGAGAAAAATACCTGTGGTGAGTGTCCCTGAGACAGGCTCGCTCTCCTCAAAGCCTTTCACGGCGATGACGCTGACCAGGTACTCCGTTCCAGGTAAGAGTCTCAGCAGCCTGGTCTGAGTCTTGGTCCCATCCACAGTTACCACCGAGGGTGTGCCTGGAACACAGTAAGGCAAAGTGGGGAATGGTGAGCCTCACTGAAACTCATTCACCGTTGCCCCAAGTATGGGTGTATCCGATTTGGCAATGAAACTGTATCTTTATCCAGTACCATTTTCTTGACTTCTCATTTGCTCCTGCCCTCTGGCATAAGAGAAGAGCTTTTACTTTTTGTATAATGTTTTTTCCATCCATGCAGATGCCAAAACCAAGCCAGTAGAGGGAAAAACATGAGGTCACAATGTGCTAAAAATGGCAAGTTTCCGTTCAGTAGAGAGCTGGCATGTTATACAAATTTTATTTATCTTTTTTTCCCACAAAGAATATGGGAAACTCACTGTGTAATGTATATCTGATAATGTTTAACCCATCGTCTTAGCTTAGGAATATGTAGACTCCCCCCCTTATTAGCAAAATTCTACTATTGAAGAAGACGGTCATGGTCAAGTCTGTACTCTAACATTTATTAAAAAGTCCAAAATTTATTATTTCTTAGAATTTGGGGGCTAATGAGGAGCTTGTGTATTAGCTGGCCAAACTCCCCACAGAGATTCTACAGCATTTCTCTGAAGAGGTTGTCAGCCATCCTCTCTGTACACACTTCCAGTAACAGGGAACTCACGACCTTCCAGAATGTCTTTAGACGGATTTGACTGTGCTCCCCTGACCCCCGTGGTGTCTGTTACAGCCCCTGTGCTCTGAAGCAGAGCTCCTGACTCTGCTAAGTCACTGCTCCCCATCCTGCGCTGAGGCAGACAGATGTTGGAACCCACAGGCAAAACCTCACGTATATCCAGGTTAACACTCATGCAGATGGGCGTGTTCAAAGAGAAAAAAGCCACTGGATTTAGAGTCTGTCATTGTGTGAAAACATTATTGGGGAACTACTAATCGTAGAATTTTAGGATTTTGAGACTGGAAACAGTCTTCATTCATAGTATGACCCTTCACAAAATAGTTTCTTCCAAACATCTCATAGTACTTTACAAATGAAGTCTATCCAGATGATCTTAAATACAGAGAAGCATTTTTCTTTGGCCATGATGTTTGGAAGTTTGGAATTATTAGGGTCTCTTCACTTTCCCACTCAAACCCTCTAGCTCCTCTTCCTCCCCATGCACCCCACCTCCCTGGCCACATCCCCGTACCTCCTGAAATGGGCACATAGGTGATCCGGAAGCGCTCCACCTGGGCAGTGGGTGCCATCCAGCTGACAGTGGCTGAGTTTTCAGTGATGTTTGAGAAAATGATTTCCTTCGGGGAGCCCATGGCTGCCAAGGAGAAAGCACAGGAGAAACCCAGAAAAGTTAACTATCTTGTTCATCAGTGATTCTTCCAGAATTTCTTATCCATGAGAACTCAGCCCCCAGTTCGTATCTGAGCTAATTTAGGATGGAGAACGTGGTGATCTGTGGTCACGTTATGACTTGGTGGAAACAATTGTTCTTTCATTTAGGTACAGGGCCCGGGTTGTAGAGCTGCCATTTGGTTTCATTCAAGAAGAATGTTAGCACCACAGCTGACGTCTAAGGAAGTGAGGGTGAGTGAGTGGTTTCACAGCTTGGAATACATCCTCCTTTAATTTTTGATTTTTAGCATTTTTCAACCTTTGCTCTTTAGTTTCTTTCATTAAATGATACCAAGACTTGACAATTGTGCAGTTCTTTGCAATTTCTAAGGATTAACTCTCACTTGGAAACCACTGAGAACATATGGTTGTAGTCATTTTACAGAAGGCTAAACTGAGACCCAGTTCTCCAGTGAACTTTCTTGTGATATGACCTTTCTAAGTGCCAGGACTGGGCAGCAGAACTGAGCACAGCCCTGAGCACAGCCCCAAGCACAGCCCCGATTTTGGAAATAATGTTCACATGGAAACTGGCCTCGACAAACCCATTCCCAGAACAGGATGGAGGTCCAGAGCTGGAGGAGCAACTTCAGACCCATCTCCAAAGCAAACACCGCATGGACATTGGGTCTACCTGCAGGAAAAGCCATGCCCAGGGGACAGTTTCTGCTATGTAAATACTTCCCCTGCAAACCAGTTACCTTTGGCTTTTCTCTGCGCATTTTTTGGCTTAGCTTTTTGCCCTCTTCAGCTGACTATGCTTAACCATAGAATTCAGGAAGCAATTTTCAGGTCTCCAGGGAGCTCATTTCCTCATCTTTTCCCTTACAACCCACATTGATCGTTAAGTTCTGAAACCCACAGCCCACTTCAGGGAGTTTTTTCTCTCTCCATCGCTGTCTTTTTCTCTCTTCCTATGGTGTTCTCCTGTGGTCTGGTAGCCACCCCTAGACTCTGGGGCTGCCTGAGGTTTTGTCCTCTCCTTGGAAAGCTTTGGAAACCGCAAGCGCTCTGGAGCCTGGAAGATGTTGATCGTCCAGATACCCTTAACCCTGGGGCAGTTCCCTTCACTTCTGTGAGCCTCAGTTGCTCCATCTTTCCCCTGGGAAGAGTGGTGCCCACCCTCAGGAATGTTTTGAGGATTAGTAGAGATAATGGATGTAAAACCCCTAGCATAGAATCTGGCACTCTGGAAGAATTCAGCAAACATGCTCACCCTCTCTCTCTCTCTTTTTTCCTTTCCCATATGACTTTTTCCTCCATTTGCCACCTACAATCTGAGATAGCCCCCAGGAAAGATCTAGATGAAAGCTGAGTAAAAAACCCAATGAGGTATGTAAACTCAGGCACTGGGACACTGCTACTGCCAGCCTGGTCCACTCAGGCCTTCACTGACTGTGAGCCTCACTAGGACAGAAGGTGTATGTTGTGGCCACAGCTTTCCTCTCTAGATCCTGGTTTTCCCATCTGCAAAATGGCGATATCATCTGCCCTTAGAAACCATAAGAATCAGTAGCTGCATCTGTCATTCAGTCCTGAGGGATGTGCTTGACAAAAGTGACAGCAGAAAGATAGCCATGTGTAATCTGAAGAGTGGCACAGTAGTGGTGGAATTCAAGGGGCAGTGGTGTTTCTGGACAACAGGCCTTCCTAGGTGTGGAAGTCTGTTATTTTAGCATGTGTCCCTTTGCCATAAATAGGGACCACAATTCTCTAGCACTACCATGGAGGTCAGTGGGAAACTGAATGTTAGCCTCACAGAGCAACTAAATCATACCTATTGAAAAGTTGAGAAGATCCAGGAGAGGTGATGCCTTTGTCTCTCTTTCCAAGTGAACTCTTTTAGTTGTCAATAAAAATTCCATTAGGGAAACATTTGGAGTTGCTCGAAAGTTTCAAGGTGGTTGAAAAGGACTTCTATCTGTTCTTGGCTTAAAACATTGCCTCCCAAAATCTGGGGTACATATCTTTAATAATGTAACCATTGACAATCATTTAAAAAATTATTTTCCCTTCAACATATTTTTATTAAATACTTAATATGTGTGAATCCTGTGCTAAACTAAGGGGACAGTTACTGTAGCTGGTGTGATTTAATAGCAAGATTTTGGAGGTACACCAACCTGGGTTTGAATTTCATTCTGGCCTTACCAGCTAAAAAGTCCCTTAGGTCTCAGTTTGCACATCTGTGAAACGGGGTTGAATGTGGCACTCATCTGGGTCTGTCTGTGTCATGTGAATCAGTGAGGTAAAGTGTATCAGTTTTCAGCTGTATGTAGCAGGAAGCAAGTGCTTTATAATTGGTGGTTATCATCTTTATAGTTTGTGAGATTCAGAGTCGAAGGCGCTAAGCATAAAGAGCCTGGTTCATTTATTACTGGGCAGGTGTCTGTGCAGACACAATACCATTGCAGCTCTGTGGTGTTTGGTTTCAAGTGCATCTGAACTGGACCTGAGTGGAGGGGCTGGGAGGCTGCCTGGCTCGGGAAGGTGAAGTAAGGCAGGAGTGGGGCACATTCTGGGAGCTGGAAGAAGGGGCATTGATTGCTGTCTTGACCTTGCTGGTAAAAGGGAGTGGCAGGGGTGTATGTTTGGGGGTGGCGATGGGGCCAGTTAAAGAAGCATTTCAGGGTCCTCAGTACCCTGAGGTGAGTTCCAGAAACCTCCAGAAGAGAATGACAAAGTCATCTTATTCTGTTGTTGGATTTTGAACTATTTTCTGTCTATTCTGGGGACCCTCCAGATGGTACATAGAGGCATGTTGGCATTTAACTCCCCAGAGGCAAGAGAATCTCTTGGCAACTCTGGGCTCCCCAAGAGGGACCACAGCTGTTCTGAAGAAGTGGCTCAAACCATGGAGGGGAAGAGGAGCCACTGAAAAATGCAGAGATCGATAGAGGAACAAACAACTTACAACCTAAGTGTCCGTCAACAGGGAAATAGTTAAATAAGGTATATGGGATTTTTCTGAGATCTGTTAATAAGCAAGAAACACAGACATACACCCCAATGTGTGGAAGAGTAGGTATATTAACCACTGTGCCAAAAAAAAAGGTCAGAAAAAAAGAACGTCTATTTCTGTCTAACCTTGTCTGTTTGTATAGACTATTTCCACGATGGCTGCCTCTAGATAGAGCAACTGTGTGGCAGGGACACGGTAGAATAGACACTTCATTGTATATCATTTTTTTAGCTTTTGAATTTCGAACCAAGTGGGCCATTAAAAAATGAAATTTACATTAAATCACCCAAACATAATAATAGCTAATACTGTTACAATGGGCAAGGAAACTAAATACTCGACATTTCATGATCTGACATAAACCTCATGGCAGACCTTTGAGTTAATTCTTTTGGCCAGATGAGGGGACCAAGGCTCAGAGGGGAAAGGAGAGGTAAGTGGTAAGAGGGAGAGCAAGGATTAGACTCCAAGGGATCTGGCCAGAGGCTGCAGGCTTAACCACTAGGCTGCACTGCCTCTGACCAACCTCTCTGCCCCTGGGGCACTCAGGGCGGGCAGCTTGTGCTCATGGGGTGAGAGGAGAACCTGAAACAGCTGTTACAAGGAGAAAGAGGAACAGAACATCACAGAGGAGGGTTTACAAGGAGAAAGGATGAAAAACAAAATGGAAGCTCTGTGAAGCTGATGAGGTGAATTAGACGTCTGCCGTGTTCAAGAGTCACCTCTCCTGTCCTCTCCAAGTACCAGAGCACAGGCATGTAGGCACACACGTGCACACAGACACAGACAGACTTCTCTTTGGCTGTGAAATACAAGGCCCCAGAGAAATAAATCAAAGAAAGGGCTATCCTAAGGAGCCTTTTCTTTTGTTCTTAAAAAAAAAATCTTATGATTATTCATTCTCTTTTCGCTTTAGAACTGCAGGGCCTAGAAAAAAAGATAAGCCAAACAAAATCAGTGCTTAGAAGTAAACTTTGAAAAACAGTGTTTATAAACCAGGGTCAAAATCAGGCTGTGCCTCTGATCTGCAGTTGTTTTATGGGAAGCCCACGGGGAGGAGGAGACAAGGGCCTGTGTGCCAGAGATAGGGTGTCGGTGTTAATAAGAAGCAGGGTATTTCCTCTGACTGAATTGCTGCCTGGATCTCAGCATTTTCTCCACATCTGCAAATACTGATTATCACTATGGCTTCTTGATATCAGGTGGCTTCCTGGAGCTTATTAGGTCTGAAACTTGAAATCACAAAATACTCATCTCTGGACAAAGGGAAGAAGGTTTTGGGTAGTGTAAGTGCTCTGTGCTGGTCGGAGATGGCAAGCATGTGTGTTTGTTTGTTGTCTGTCACCCAGCCTGCTTCTACTTAATAGTATTAAAATCAGTTGGTGTTTGGGTTCTACCCGAGATCTGGCTGTGTGACCTGAGGCAAATCACTTCATCTTTCTGAGTCTCAGATCTTCGTGCCTACACTGAAGAATCTGGGCTACTTCATTTCTCAGGTCCCTTTTACCTCTCCCTGTTTTGTGATTCTTTCTTCTGGTTCCTCTTTGAAGCAGCTGTTTCTTGAGAACTCTGTATTTCCTTCTCTCCCTCAGTTTCCTGAAGGAATTCACCCTCCTTTTTGAAGGTCTTTCCTTTTCTCTTTAAAGAGTCATGTTAGTATTATTATTCTAAACAGTCATATTATTAGCCATCTTTTTTTTTCTCCTTGAAACAGCTCATATTGGCAAGGATTTTCATTTCTCCCTTAGTGCCTTTTAGATTTGCTATGAGTATAAAATAAAATTAGTGAACTTCGTGAAGAGCAGCCTGTCAGCCTTCCCAGCTCCCTCTTTTTTGCTTCTTGATCAGGGTACTGACTATTCACACACAACATTTTATAAGTCTTAATCTTTATAGGTGGGGATACCACTTCTCCAGTATTCCCTGCCTGGTGTGAACATTTGACCAAAGAATAAGGAAGTACATCTCTGGATAAAACATGATAGGTAGGCGGAAGGGTCTTTGGAATTTAAAAACAAACAAACAAACAATGATTATAATGATTGTCTTAATGACAACAATGAAAATGTTAGTAGTTCTCAATTGCTGAGCCCTTGCTTTGTGCCAGGCCCTCTCTGTGGGCTTTCCATGAATTATCTCATTTAATCCTCAAAACACTATTACGTCAGTGGCATCATACTCTTTTTGCATAAAGACTTAACCAAATTATCCATGGTCACACAGTCAGTAATCAGGAGTCAAGATTCAAATGCAAGCCCGTCTGCATACAGAGCTCTTGTAGTTTCCCAGCCCTGTGAGAATAAGAACAGAGAGTTTTCCTCTGTTCTCTCCGGTTTATGTACGGTACCTGTTGTCGCTACAGCACTGACTGGCTGGGATCGCTTTCCACTGCTAATTCCATAGAGTTCAATTTCGTATTCAGTGGCCTCCCTGAGACCTGTTATGTCCCTGGTACGTTCGGGGGCAAGTAGGGTCATTTCCAGTGGCTCAGACTGCTTTTTGGTATCTCTGATTTTGAGAACAAAACTGTCGAAGACCCCTTCATCAGCTGTCCAGGACAGACGGAAACCATCTACAGTGGCATCTGAAACCAGAAGATTGTCAACTTCCGGCTCGGCTTCTAGAGGGGGGAGAAAATGGTGGAAGGAGGAGAGAGAACATCATTCACCAGCCTGTGCAGTCTTCTCTCCAGTGGGGTATCAATATGCAGTGATGCCCTGCTTCTCAGAGATAGAAGTGTCCTGAGATGCCAAAAATAAAATTATTCAATAAGAACATATTTAGTAGGTCTAGAAGAGGGGAAAGATGGAGTTGACACATTCAATACAAGCCAAGTGGCTGCTTGCATATGTGAGTTTTGTCTAAAAGCAATTCTATAAATCCACATCTGGACTCAGCAATAGCCCTTCCCATGCGTTATTAAACAAGTTCAAAGCCAGAGACTTGTTTACATTTGCTGTCTGTCTTCCAGTGGCTGATTGCCCATCCTCTGTGAGACCTTCTTTTCTTTTTGAAAAGATAAATAAACCAGCATTAACGATCTGTAGAGCTGCTCATGATGATACTGCTAATTATATTTCCCTTGATCCTGAGCAAAATGGCTTTTAAAATGTTATAAATGTTATATTCTTTTTGGTTTTTTCTTGGAGCTGCTTTACTAAAGAAGGCTTCTACTCTTGACTGGCTTGCTTTCTGTTAACCATTCAGTAAGTGTTCAGATGGTAGAACTGAGACTTGGAACTTCCTGTGCTACATACTTCAGACCCAAGGTATAGTCTTGGATTGCCTTAACTAGACAAAACTCAATGTCAAGGTAAATTTAGAACTGAGTTTCCCAAAGTATACTCAGCGCAAACTCTTCCTGTTTGATCATCTTCCCTAAAAGGTATCTATTGTCAAATAAGTTTGGGAAATATTGCCTGGGTAAGTCCCTCTTAGAAGTATGCACATTAGGATGTTCTGTAAAGGCTTGTGGTCAAGGACCCTGTTAAACTATGTTTAACTCACTGTTTCCAAAACTTATTTGAACATGGAACTTCTTCACTGAGTAGAACCTTTGAAAATTCTATGGAGATATAATCTCTAGAGACTTTGGGAAACACAGATTCTTGCTGTTAAAGTTGTTAATGCTGTATTTTTTTAGGAATTATTAGAGTTGAGAAAATTAGGGATTTAGTCTGTGTTGAAGAATATCTGTGATATTAGTGTTTACCAATATAAGTTCATAGTTGGTTTTCCAATGACAAGCCCATCTGGTAAGTTTGTCAAGATCACATTTGAGGTATTGAGATGACAAATGTAGTAAGTTTTTGAAATATACTCATTGGTATATTTCTTTTGAGAAGGCTGAAATGTAGCTGGGGACCAGCCAGGATGAACACAGACAAGGGTGACGTGGAGTAAGCACACAAGAGCTACAGGCAAGACATGGTCTAAAGGATTTGGGACACCAAGTGGAAACATTTCGACCTTCTCGTTTCTGGAGTGGGTAAAGGGGCGTGCTCATTAGAGACATAAGACAAGAAAGAGTGTCGGGGGAACATAAAGAATAGGCCACATCTGTGGATTAAGTAGGGAACATGGACAAGGATGTTAAAACCATGATGATCTGGAAGATGGATTACATGGAAGAGAACCAGGAAGAGGAGAAAATGGCTCACTCGAGCCAAAATACCTGTAACAATCTCAGCTCTCAAGGGCTTGGTTTGGTGCCCTTGGGTGAAGCCAGAGACCATAACCTCATAGCCAATGCCGGTTATGAGGCCTCTAAGCTCCAGCTTCCTCTGAGTTCCCGAAAGTGTGAATTCCTGGGGGTCCAGCAGCTTCCCAGAATCCACCACCGTTACTAGGAAGCTGTCAAAGGCATTCTCCGATGCCATCCAGGAAACTGTGAACCCGTAGGGATTAATGTCGGAAATGGTTAGGTTTTCCAGAAGGGGCAGGGCCTCTGAAAGAAGGGAGGAGTGAAAACAACTCAGGTTAGCAGCACTGACTCTACTGAGAAAGCACAAGCCTCCACGAGCACTGACAGATACCCGTCAATCATCAAACGTGCTGTATGCTTATTTAGTAAGAGCTTATTGGGTGCCAGATGATGCTGTCTTATGTAGATCTCTTAACAAGCCTATGAGATAGAGGTTATTCCCATTATACAGGTAAGAAAACTGAGCATCAAAGAAGTTGATTGACTCGGCCAAAGTCACAGAGCTAGTATGTGTTAGAGCAGGGATTTAGCTTGGTCTCACTCCAAAGGTCATGAGTTTTTCCTTATAAAACTGAGTATCTTTTGTTGGGTTTGGACCCTTTTGTCTATTTCCCACTAACTTGTGGTCTTGAAGGAAATCAGCTTTTTAATCTTATTTTTTTAAATGTAGTTCCTTTTCGGTATGTTCCATATGTTTCTATTTCACATCTGATTCATGTTTTTAATTAAGTTGATTAGGCCAATTAGTGACATACATCCTCACAAGCTGAGATGAAAGGAGGAAGTGAGATTTTCAGGTGTCCAAATGAATCAATTATAATTACGGTCTAGTAAGGAATACTAAGATTTGCTAATTCTTTTGCTGATTATTTTCCTGGATAAAGTTAGGAGATAAGGACATGCTTGGATCTTAAGTAAGTTCTGTCATCATCATTTGTTCATCATTCACCAAACATCTGTGTCTCAGGCATTCTTATTTCATAGGTGCCAAGGGGTCTTTTCACACACTGGGATTCCTCAAAGAAGTGAGCTTATATCAGCTAAATTTCTGTCCATACTTCTCAACTGACAAGGCTTCATGTCCTGAATCCAGTTGAGGACTCACGATGACACTGTAACTAGATACTACTACCCTCTCTTCTCCTCCATGACAGCAAAGGAAACAGAGAGGTCAATGATTTATCCAAGATCACATACCCACTAGGTGGTTAAGCTGGGATCCAACCCAGGTCATCTGACTCCAAGTTCAGTGTTCTTTCCATACTCTAAGCAAAAGTCTAGTTAGTCAACGCCATCCGTGCTGGCAAAACCTGAGGCATAAGCAGGATTAGTGGAGAAGGTCCAGCTCCTCCCTTCTAGCAAAACAAAATCCAGTAGTGGTGAATGTGTTTATTTTTTATCAGAGGGGGGAGGAGGATGGGAATTCCACGGCCAAGGTGGCTTTAGCCACATCTAGTTTAGAGTCTTCTTTTTCATTACAGCTAAATAGGAGCACTCAAAGAGATAAATGACCTTACGCTAGTGCCCAGAGTCTAATCAGTGGAATGTTAAAAAAAAAAAAGTTTAAAAAAGAAATGTTTGGTGACTGAATGAACAAATGAATGAACGCCCTTATCCCCTATGCAGAGACTTAAATTTTGTTGTGGCTTGGATTTCCTGTACTTATTTTGAACTACGTGGTATTTGTTTTGAGGTTTGTTTTTTTTTAACCAAATAAAGATCTCCCCTAAATCATAACTCTATCAAAGGCAAAGATGAAACCACATATACCGTGCAAACAGGCTTCTTTGTCTGCAGTACAAGGGTGTCGAGTTCTGTTGCAGAGTTTGTTTAGATAAGTGGCGCCTTCCTCTGATAACTGGCCTTTACGCTCTTCCACGCCATCAAAGCAGGGAATTTGGAGGGCGTGCAGACTCATTAGTCCATCAAGAGCTTGCTATTTATAGTCCCTAATGTTCAGTTGTTTTTTTTTTCTCTCTCTTTTAAAAATATGCTTCCTTTAGAATGCAGAGTCTTTTCACATCGGGGATTAGCTGAGACAATGCTGTAACTGGATCTAGGATTCCCAAGACCAGCTCTCCCAGCCTCCCTTTCTTCTCTCTGTTCTGTGGGAGGTCCTGCAAGAGGCTACAAGTCAGGGCCTGGTGGGACCTGTGGCCGGCCATGCTTCCCCTCCTGGGCAGTGAGTTCCCACCTCTTGGCTACTCCCCGCCCTGCCCCACCCTGTTCCACATTTGAAGACAGTCTAAACAACTGAATTCACACTAGATAGCTGGACAGAAAATATAACCACTCTTGGATCTTAAGTTGAAACATGTCCAGTGTTCTCTTGAAAATAATAGGGAAGTCATGACTGCAGAGGTCTGTTGTTTCTGTCTAGTCTTGGTGCTTGTATTTAAGAATCCCACTTTCCTCGTCCTGTTCGGAGGAAGGGGAAGGACCCAGCATCTGTAAATGCCTCTTGGGCGCCAGGCGGTTGGATTTTACCAGATTCATTTAATCCCTGAGACAAGGCTAACCAGAGGTGCCTGTGAGTACCCTCTCTTCATACATAAGAAATTGCGATTCAGAGAATTGAAGAACCAGCCAAGGTTGTGTAGCTAAAAAGATGTGGGAGAGGATTACAAACCACACAGGCCTGATCTCAAAATCCTCACACTTCTAGGACACCATGCTGCCTCCAGTTAAATACTTAATCAAACTTATTAAAAGATTTTATTTGTATAGATAAATAGCGATTTATAGCCATTTAGACCTCAAGAGAGGTGAGGTTTAATGTTCAAATCAGCCAGCAGAGTTGGTCTCTTAAAAATTACCATTAGTGGAAGGCAAGAGACTCCTAAATATTTTTGAGGCTTTTGAGGCTAGAGATTTGGTAAATTGACACCATTTGCAGCCTTTGCCATTGATTTAGGATAATTTTAGGAAAGGAAATAGAAAACCATTTCTCTGTGTAATTCAAAGAAAAGTAAGAAGTTGAGTCTAATGAATGGGTATGGTTTAATTAAACTTGCGATTTATCTGCTATCTTAGGTTGAACCTTCATAAATCTGTTAACAGATGCCAGTTTTAAGAAAAAGTAATTGTTTCAGAAGAAAAAGATAAATTATTTTACTTCTGGGGCAGGTGGTTTATGAACTGCTTTACCTAGCATGATTTATGGACAGAATTCCTGCCTTAGGCCATTGCTAACTTAGAACTTACTCTTCAGCCAGAGTCTCCAAACTGTGATTCAGACACCCTGTAAAACTGGGCCCAGAATTCCTCGGCAGCTTGGTACAACTATTGAGCCTACTATATCCGTTGCCTAAGAGTGGCAATGGAAGGTCCCTGTTTACAAGAGTCTGCTCCTTCTTCACACAGAAATTTACATATGGAATGGAGATTGTATTTTAGGCTGAATTTCCCTTTAGAATTTCCCCTCTCCTCCCTTTTTCCGGCTTAGAATTCTGAACAGGCAAGCGAGAACCTTTGAAGGAGTACCTGTCATGACAAAGGCAGTGAGGGGTCTGGTGGGATCCCCAGCCCAGGTGGTCCCTGCCACACTAACGTCATAGCCAGTGTTCTCCACCAAGCCCGTGACATGAGCGTGCCGAGCGTCTCCTGAGACCGTGATTTGCTGGGGCTCATGCAGCGAGTGAGAATCGCTAACATTGATAACAATGTTTGCAAAAGGCCCAGCTTGAGTGGTCCATGACACGTTGAAGCTGTCAGGAGTAATATTGCTAAGGTTTAGCATGCCCAACTGTGGCTCTGGCTCTGAAGGGGAGGGAACATGGGCAGAGAGAGAGAGAGAGAGAGACATTATTAGAGGAAGCAGAGGATTTCTTCAGAATGTAGTCACCGAGCATGAAAGTATCAACCCCTCCAAATATTTGCAGAAAGGCAGTGTATTAGGCTGTGTCCACACCTGCACTGAGTATAATGCTAAGGAATTTAGTGCTTTCTCTGCAGGTATGGATTCGCATTCTTTTTAAGTAGAGTCATGACCATTTGCCAGTCACATATGTGGAAGAGCGAAGAAGCCATTACAGCAGTAGATAGAGTAAATGTACAGATGTATTAAGAGTACATTTTCTAAGGTTTGTGGTGGGACACTAGCTCTGTAAGATGTTCCAAGAAAATATAAGTTCACATTATATTGAATTTTATATCTCACCATATTCACAAAGTGTACTAGCATTTTAAAGGCTCTGGAATGCTGGTTCTGTAAAGAAACCTACTTAATTTTGCTTAGCCTAGCATTTCATAAACTTACTGATAAATGGATACTCTTTCTGAGGAATATTCTCGTAACATCTCACGTTGCTGGTACGCCACCTAGCATGCCTTAGAAAATGCTACTTTGGAGTTTCCTGGTTTGGTCTTCTTTGATCTATTGGACTGTACAAATTAAAGGCTAATATCCACACAAGAGAAATTCTCTGTGGTATTCAGAAATCTGAATGTATGCACCATAGAGAAAGCTACATCTCACCGTAAATACTGGAAAGTTGAAAATGTCTTCCATTTAAAAATTCTTGGTATATGTAAAAATTAAAGGAAAGCTTGAAGTTAGGCTTTGCATTTTCTGATTATGAAATTCACTTACTGGATAATCTGGACAGATGAATGGTTCTACTGAGGTTAAGTTTCTCTTGACCCTTAAAATCTAGATAATCAGTGATGAGAGCAACTCACTTTTAATGTAGGCAGCCTACACTGCTAGTTTCAACTGGGATGAATATGGTTTGGCTGCCAAAATGCACATTTATCAAATAATGCTGACATTAAAATAAGTTCAGTCCAGACTGCATTTTAGAGACAGACAACGGTCCTGGAGGACTGAGATACTAGGGTTAGGATTTAGGGTTGGGAAGAAGCAGATTATTTCTTCCAAGGACTTGGGAGTTGTTTTGCTGCAGCTCCAGTATTTGGAGGAAAGAAGGAGCTCATTTGGATAAATTTACTTGAGCAACTGCACAGCATAACTCGATGCCATAAAGTCTCCAAAGACAAACGAATCTGGCTCAGAAGCAGAACATAGCCGTAAATAATGGCATGGGATTTGATTTCCTGCTTAGCAATTAGTTTAAGAAACTAGTGATGCTATAATTTTCAGCCACCAGCATTGGCAGATTACCTCCATCACACAAAAAGTGAAATCCTCCAAATGGGACTCCATCTGCTTTTTCCTTATATTTTGCTGTGGAAGGAATCTCCCGAATTAAGGATGCATGTTAGGACTCTTTTCATGCTACCAGACAGACTGGCGGTGCTGACACATTTACCATGCAGAGTAAGGCCTAGGTTCTTAAGGTCAGCTTACTCTCTAGCTGTCTCCCAAAAGATGCAACCAAGATGAAAAGCGAGATGCAAGAGGAACCTCAGAGAATTGTGGTTAGGGTCCAGTCAATGTTCCATGCAACCTGGAGGTGTTTTTCTCTCACCTTTCTAACCCTTTGAAACAATTCTTTGACATGCTGTCTGCTTCCAGGAAAGACGGACTTTTTCAAAAACTTAATGCTCTAAATGTTCACCACATGCACCAAGATTTGGACAAGATGATAGATGAAAGGAAGACTCTGACACTTTGTGACAGGTATCAGTGGATGACAAAACATGCTGATAGAGTAAATGTCAAGAAAGAGATATCTGTTTGTAGGGAATGCAGGCAAATGAAAGTTTCCAGAATAAGATGAGACCACTGGGTCCTTTCAGGTGGGTCTTGGGGTGTACTTTGGGGTCTCTTTCTCTGCATGCTAGTGACACCACATTTAAAATCTTGGTGGAGAGAAAGAGAAGATAGATCATTCTGACCAAGGAACCAATGATGGCATGCACACACCCCTTTGAATATGACATAGGCAAACTTTGATTAGAACAACCACAGGCAGATGATAATGGGAACTGGAAAAGATTATTCAAGATCAGATGAAAGGATGGTTTAGAAATTCAACCAAAGCAAGTCAGGTTAACTTTATACAAACAAACAGAGCAACTCCAGATGTGAGTGGATATTTAGGAAAAAGAGGTTGACACAGAAGTTCCTTAATTTGGGGGGAGAGTTTTTCTTTTCAAAACTTTGAAGCCCTGATTTGAGTGGCTCTCTCAAATTTGAGAAGGATCGGGAGGAACCAGGAGGATGAAAAATGGGCAGGGGGTGATTTTTTGGAATACTGTTCAGAGGAAGTTCAAAGCAGCATGAAGAAGCCATCATGGGAAATACCTGTGGTTGCTTGGACTGTCAGGGTCTGAGCACGCTGCCCGCCAATCAGCCCCTGAAGGCGGGCAGTGTAGTTAGAAGAAGCTTTGAGGTTGGTGATGACAAAGCTGCGAGACGCTGCAGGCACAGAATGTACCACCGTCTCCTGGAGGTGGTCAGAGTCCCTAATGTCTATAAGAAAGCTATCAAAGGCAGACTCCTGAGCTTTCCACGAGATGGACACACTGCCCGAGGTCACATTTGAGACAGTGAGGTGGCTAAGGAGAGGTTCGGCTACTAAAGCAAGAAGAAAAAAAACATGAAAGCGAGTCAATTTAAAACACTTACTGAGAGTCAAAATCAAAACTTGTTAAGACTAAATCCATAAAGTTTTAGACTTTACCCTCTGGTAAAGGAACTTGCCGTAGTTTGAAAACCAACTTGGGCCATGAGAAGCAAATGTATCTGGCTGGCTAATTTTCTTCCCTAGGCTTTGGTATCCTTTCATCTGGCTGAGATGAGAACTTGGTAATGCTGGCTCTCTGCTTCTCCTGTGGCCCACACTGATGACAATTCGTAGTCTCACGTAGAATGAGGACAGACCCTCCCTCAGCCATGGGTGACTTAAATGATAGATAATTTTGATACTACAATGTTAACCCTTTTTCTGAATTCCCCTAGAATTGGGAACCCCTTTTTGTGATCAAGAAGAAGAAACTTTCCTGTGTTTATTTCACAAATAATAATAATATATTATTTAAAATATTTTAAATAAATATTTTAATATAATAAATGTAATAAAATATTTAATTTACTATAATAAAACTATACATAATATAAATATTTAATATAATAAATATAATATTTATTTATTAAATAATTAAATATTTCCTAGTAAGATTCCAAAAATTATTTTTTGCTTCAGTTTGTGATGTCTAACTTTATCTATCAAGAGAGGGCATTGTCCAAAATGTGCTAAGACTGTTATTTTAAGTAGACAAGGCTCTCCTTTCTGAATTCATATAGAATTCTCTTTTGTTGCATTCCAGAGAGCATCTCCGACAGTGTGTGTCACAGATACCACAGATTTAATGAGAGCACTTCACTCTTTTGTTAGCCAAATTCCTTATTTAAACATGCCTAGTCTACTTTTATTTTTGCCATCTACCATTCACTGTTTTGGAAGCAAGCCAGCATGTTCTGGTCTTTTCTTCTAGCGGTGGCATTGGAACTGAGGAGGTCTGGAAAGCATGGCTTCATCCTGCACTCATCTGATGAATAAATAATCTTTGCCCTTTCTCATCACTTTCCCAATTAGGGGAAAAAACAGCACCAACTTAATTTCATTAAATCATTGAAATGTTTGGATATTAAGAATTCAAAGGCACTAGGAAGACAAAGATAGTTGGATAACACAAAATATAATTTTTAAGGCCTCTTTTACCAATATAGACATCTTTCCAAGTCAAGGACAGTTCTCATTTATGACTTTTGAGTTACTGATGGAGAGAATTCTTTTCTCCATATGGCAGTCTGGACCAAACTACATTTTATGCTGTAAATGTCCTGGTCAGCGATAAATCAGAGTCACCATTTGGGCTGCTGTTGGAAGAGAGTTATGTTAAATAGAGCTCCAGCCTAGTATCATGGAACAGTTAGTGTCCTGTGGTCTGTGCTTCAGTGGGTGTAAGGAGTGGCTTCACCCTGCAAAGAAGACTCTGGAGAGAGGGTGTTAGGAATGGGGGAACGTGCATGTACCTGTGGTGGCTGTGACACTGATGGTTTTGGTCTGGATGCTGGGAGCGAGTCCAGAGAGGTAGACAATGAAATCATTACTAGGGCGTAGCCCTGAGATGTGGGCAGTTCGTTCAGCACCAGAGATATTATATTCCATCGTCTCCAGGAACCTATTGGAATCAATAATTTCAATGGTAAAGGTCTCGAAGGCCCCATCGGTAGCTGTCCAGGAGAGATTGAAGCTCTCAGTAGTTACGTCAGAAACATTTAAGTTTCCAATTTCGGGTTCTCCGGCTGAAAAAGGAGGGATACGAGAGAAGAAACAAATAAATCTGTGTTAATCACTGGGCTTGTGTTTTAAGATTGCACTTGCTAATAGAACCATACCCGGGTAGAAAGATCCAACAGTTCAGGGTTAGGGCAAAATGAAGCAATGTTACCAATCAGTGCCAATAGGAGAGGAAACGGGGCTTTGTTAAAAAGAAAAATACAAGAAGGAAGGCATGGCAATTAGACTTCCCTGCTCTGGAGCTGCCACACATGATCAGGGCCTGGCTGAGATCCAGCGTGTGAGGAGACACGCTGAGTGATGGCAGCAGGAGCTGCTCTGCTGAAGCCCAGATGCTTCTGGAAGCTGCACCTCAGGGATGCTGGCCATCGGTCAAAAGATATGAGCACTGGCAGCTTCCAGTCTCTGGAACTGCACTCCAGAGACCACGAGTACTTGGCTCTCTCCGGCTCTCTCTTTGCTTTCAGGGATCTCCCATCTATTCAGATGACGACTAAATCATTCTGACACCATTACCCTCCCTAGGTGGTACCTCGAGGCCTCTGATACTGTGACTTAAAGGGAGTTGGCAATTTGTCAGTGTAATTCTTGGTATTTCCATCATACTTCTGACAAGGGCCAGCTGTTCTCATATTCTGTTTAAATAGCTTGTCCTTTCTTAACTGCTTCTTTGTGGGCCAAGAAGGCTAGCATTGCATTGCCAACCAACAAAGCTGAGCCAAGACAAGGGCTTCAGGGAACCCTGTTCGGCCAAGAAATAACATTTTTGTCTCAGAGATGATCCTACCAGTGCTCCTCTGAGTAACAGGAATAAAACGCAGAAGGCAGGCAGCAGGAGGGTTTGAAAGTCTAGTGCTACTTCCCTAGCAAGGAAGGAGAAGTCCTTCCCATCCCAAGAGATCTGGTGGAATGCAGGTCAGATGGAATTATGGCCTGTCCTCCCCACAGACCGACTGGTCAGAAGCAAGAATGTTGCTATCATTATGAAGAAGAAAAAAAAACACATAAAAATACTAAGAACAACCAATCCACAAGATCTGCAGGAAAGATAAAAAATGATGGGTGATTTCTCTGCTGTCTGAGAAAGAATGGTTTGTGGATGTTGGATAAAAGAGCCCTGGGTCCCTCCACGGCAGCCTCAGCTGCGATTTTTATGCCTTTCAGGATCACCATTCATGAGGCAGTTGCCTGTGCTGTATGTTTGTCTCAGCGAGAGTTACTGAAACGATTGAGGCCCAAGTGCAGAGCTATGCTTTTGCTAGAATCAGCTAGGACATACAGGTCTGCAATGAAAGTTTAGCTGCAGTAATTATCAGAAAGTGGGCAGGCATATGCAAAGCTAAATAACACGGCCTCTGCCCAGCTTCAAACCAATGGAGGCGCATGGGAAGATGAGCCGTGGAAACCAGTGCTGGGGAAACACTGAATGCTTTGTCACTGGAGCAGAGTGATGAATAAACTATAATGCACCCTCCTGGGCCTCGGCTGGGAGCTGCCATCCAAAGGCTAGTGGTCCAGGGAGCAACTCTCGATTAAAGGAGCAAAAAGGGCATCAGATCTTTGACATTCATAGCCCGGGGATATTCCTTGCTTCAAATGCTGCTGTGTGTACTTCTGCTAATGAATGGCTCTTTCTTTGGTACCGTCTCCAGTCATAATTGTGTGATTTTTTTTTTCCTTTTAGGTCTAGTTATTTGCTAATTTGATGTTCTAACAATGACTCAGTATCTGAGAGAATTGCCCGGAGGAGGGTAATTCAGTTCTCTTATTATACTCAATGCATTGTAAAGAAACATTTAAATTAAAACGTTTCTTGTAAAGGCAAGACCCACAGTGCCTATACCCTTGAGGGATTCGGGATAGTGGAGCACCATTTCCAAACAGTGAAAAAGACTCCCTAAAGTAAATAATCTGTGCTCCACCAGAACTCACCCACGTGGGGAGGGTCGACTTTTAGTTACATCCTAGTGCTGGAGAACAGAATTAAAATCATCAAGCTGTCTCATGAAATGGAAAGCCATCATTCAGAAGAGATGTAGTTATAGGATTGGACAGGTACAGTCTGGGAGAGACTAGAGGTCAGAGAAGGCAGCATTTGCACGTTCATTCCTGAGATGTCACAGGCATCTGGACCAAGGTGCAGCCCATAGGAATGTCTCTAAGCAGCAGCAGCAGCACATGAAAAGGATTTAGAAACGGACAGAAGCTGACGCCCTGCATGATCTCTTGAAGAGGAAGCATCATCGACAGAGAGGGGAAGGTACCTGTGGAGGCCTCAGCAGACAGCACTGGTGTCCTATAGCCCCGAATCACCCCGTAGATGGTAACTCTATAAGGGGTGGCAGCCTTGAGGCCCGGGACGTCCACAGCCCGCAGGCTGCCGGGCACTGTGAGGTTCCGAGCCGCCTCCACCCTGTTGGCCTCCTGCACCTGAATGACAAAGTGCTCATAGGCCTGGTCGGCTGCGGTCCAGTTGAGTTTGAGGCCATCCCAGCCAGCCTCGGTCACGGCTAAGTCTCCCAGCTGGGGGAGCTCCGCTGAAGAAGGACAGAGAGGAATTTGTCAGTCCTGCAAACCCAAAACGAGGAAACCACATGTCCCACAGCCCAGCTCTAGGGAAGAGAGAAAGGGGCAGGAGAGTTTCTTGTGTGTGTGTGTGTGTGTGTGTGTGTGTGTGGATGTTCTTGGTCTTGGGGCATTTCCAGTTTGAGCTGTGGTAATCTGGCCACAGCCGCCTTCAGGAGTTGAAGACGGTCAGAAAGGGGGACATCTACATTGTTCATTCTTGAGGTGGCGGGGCCCCCAGGACCACTGACAACCCACCGGGAGGTCTCTGAGCATCACGCAGGACCAGCATCTAAAGGGCACATAAAAAGGGTGGGGTTGCGGGTCAGGGTAATGGAAGTAGGAATTAGTTAAAAGTACAGGCATTGAGGGCAAATGAACTTTGGTTAGAATTCCAGCACTGGTGTTCTCTAACTGCGTCATCTTGGGCATGTCACCCAGCTCGTCTCTGAGCCTTGCTCTCCTCACCTTTAATTGGAGCTGACAGTACCATTTCTTTGGGGTGTATGATGATTGAATGATAATTTTTGTAAACCTCTGAGTTTATATCTGACACATACATGACACAGAATGAGAGCTGGACAAGTAACAGCCTAACATATACAGTTATTCCTCGGTATCTTTGGGGGGTTGGTACCAGGACTACCAAAGTAACAACCTGAGGATGTATATAAAACAGCATAGTATTTGCAGATAACCTACGCACATCCTCCTGTACACTTTCAATCATCTCTAGATTACTTATGATACCTAATGCAATGTAAATGCTATGTATATAGTTACCAGCACATGGCAAATGCAAGTTTTGCTTTTTGAAGCCATCTGGAATTTTCTTCCCTAATATTTTCAATCTGAGGTTGATTGAACAGTGAATGTGGATGCCCCGGATAAGAGAACTGACTGTGTATCACTGTGTTGATGTTTCCCCTTGGAATTTCTCGGTCATGTGGGAGAGAATTACCTGCTTCATTTCATCACTTGACGTTTGAGAGATCATCTCATTGTTTTGGCCACAGACTATCTTACTGGGCATATGGCATATGGCAAATCAGGTTTGGGCAAGTCTGATGTTTTATCTCGGGACTTTGCTCTCAGGGATCATCGGTTCTGTATTAGATTTTTGGCTTGGCAATTTCCCTCCCACCTTCTCCTGATTGTACTTTGTGTCTGAATGAGGAATGTCTGCATCATAAAGCAAGGCCGTTTGTGTGAAATGAGGGCCTGCTGTTAATTAAAAGTGACTATGTTTTGCATAGCAAATGGCATGGAGGGGGCCAGCTATTCATTTTTGTACAAAGGAGGAAGTAAATTTAAGGTAGTCATTGCTGATTTAGAAAGTTTGGATTCTGGATGTTAAATGCAGTCTCCCTACCTCTCTTTTTAAGGCTGGGGTGGCCATGGATTTGACATCATAAAAGAAAATATCTGCAAGATTTCAGCCCGAAAAGGTCTGATGCATTTGTTCTCAGGTGTTCTAGGATTCAGCGCACCAGGAGAGTCTGGGCAAACCTGACCTTTCGGAGGGGCCGTATTCAGACTGTGTTCCACACAGACTTGGTGCTTTTGTGCAAGAACCGAGCTGGGGACATGGAGGCAGGCAGCCCTCTCCTCCTTCCCAGCTCACAAGAACAGCTGTTCATTTATCTGTCATATAGTGGGGTTCCTTGTATGCTTCCACATGCAGAAGGAATTCTCCTCCTAAAAATGAAAGTTTATCAACTACAGATGGAGGTCACTAGCATGCTATACCTAGATCTCACAGGTCTCAAAGGCCCCTTTTGCTCTTGTTTGGTTGGATGATACTCCAGGGAGCACAGGCCATTGATAAGCTGGCCAGTTGAGGTGTATTACGACATTACTTTTCTTATTTGGGGAATTGTGAGTAGTTTCTAGCAGGGACCAGGTTTATTTGGTATATATGAGCAAGAAAAATAATTCATTTGATTAGGTCATTTGGGTGACGTTTTCAAAACACAGGATGTGTGGAGAGAAGAGCATGGGTTTAAGGCCCAGCATAAAAACCCTATTCCCCCATATTAGGCCCATTTTCCCATGTCCCTTTTAAAACCTGTTTCTAGAAGCCTCCGGACCAGCATAGAGTTTTCTGTAACAGATGGAGCCGCATATTTTCAGGGGACATATTGAGATGAATTGTTTTTCCTCTCCAAACTGAATCAAAAACTTTAAAGTCAAATGTGGCCGTCCTTTCTTGGAAATAGCCCTGCCTCAAGGGTCTGTTAAGGAGAAAGGCTTGGCTAATTTCAGCAGAAGATGATAGATCTTTTCAAAGGTTATTCTGTGGAGGTCCGACCGCAAGACAGACGGCAGTTGGTGACTCTAAGACCACTCATGATAAAATTTCTCCAGAAACTTCAGACCCTATTCTGTGTCACAGTCCTCCTGTTCATGCTATTTATACTATGATACGTAACTGTCTGATAAATTTAGCTATTTGCCATTCACAATCTACTATGGATGGGTGCTTTGCTAAGCACTTTGGTTCATTATTGCTCATGACAGTGTTCTGAGGTATGAGTATTACCTCCGATTTGAAGTTGAGAAAATTAAGGCTCAGAGATACAGAATGGCATACCCAAGAGTGGCCAGTAAGGTGGAATTCCAAACTAGACCTTAGAGCTCATGTTGATGCTGCCTGCCCAGAGCTCTGCGATAAGGCCCTGACACATGGGGAGCCCTCTCTGTTCCAAGTAGAGGCTGGTTCAATCACGTCTTGGGTCTGGGAGGAGGGTTGTATACCTGTGATGACCTCCACAGCAAGGGGTTGGGTTCTGTGGCCCCTGACCTCGCCATGCAGGGTGACTGTGTAAGGGGTACCAGCCCTGAGGCCTGGGATTTCCACGGAGCGCCGGCTGCCAGGAACCATGAGACTGTGAGCTTCTTTGGCCTGGTCAGCCTCCTGGACCTCGATGACAAACTGCTCATAGATCCCATCAGGGCTGGTCCAGCTCAGTCTGAGGGCATCCCAGCTAACCTCGCTCACCGTGAGGTTTCCCAGATCTGGAACCTGCTCTGCATAAGGACACAGAGTTGCTGAGTTACTACAAAAGGCAGTGGCAAGCTGGGATGCAGGTGAGATGGCGTTTTGGATATGGTTGGGATGAGTTGTCCGGCTAGCATTGATACAGACGCCTGATTTACAGCAGGTGTTGAGCACACGCTAATTGTTGGCAGTAAAGCCAAGGTTTTTCTCTTCAGCCTTTGGGAATGCAAGATAGTTCTAGGAATTGTTCATAGCTTCTATTCTTGACATATAAATGGGACCATAGGGAGTCTTTTGTTGTGTTTTTAAAATGAGCTCAGATCAATGTTTTTATTTTTTTCCACTTGTAGAATGTGCTTTCCAACTTCTTAGATACTATGACTGAAACTTGCTTTGAAAGAGGAGTCACCTCTTAATTTATGTAAAAGAAGAATAGATGGAATTTTCCATGGAATTGGCTACCATGCTAAGGCTAGGACTTGGCCAAATAAGGGACAGGACATTTGGATGGAAGCAGGGATGATTCACTGGTATTCCCTCCAATGTGGGAGGGGCTGAACCCAGTTCAGAGCAGGGAAGAGCTTTATCCCTCATGAGCAGGCAGTGGGAAGAAGCAAATTAGTGAACTAGTGTGGAATACCTGTCAAGACTTCAACAGAGAGAGGGGCAGTGCTGGAGTCCCGAGTGACCCCGCGGATGGTGATGGTATAGTGAGTGGCTCCCTTGAGCCCAGGCAGGTCCACGGACCTCAGTCCTCCCGGGACACTGAGGTTCTGGGCTGCCTCGACCGTGTCAGTCTCCTGCACCTGAATGAGAAACTGCTCATAGGCTCCTTCCGGAGCTGTCCAGTTGAGTTTGAGGGCGTCCCAGCCCACCTCAGACACCGTGACCTCTCCCAAATGGGGAGTTTCTCCTGGAGAAGGACAGAGAACTAGTTTAATGATCAAATCACACACCAAGATCCAGGGACTCCTTAGCAAAAGAATAGGCTTTATATCACTTGAAAAAAATGACTTTCTTTAGATAAACGTGCATCATGCAGCTTCCTAAATTTGAGAAATAGAGCTAAGTGATAGAGTGAAGTATAGGAAAACATTTGTGATCTATTTTATTAAGGAATTGCCTTAACATCCCTCACCAGGAGGGAGCCTGTTTGTGAAGCCAAAGGTCCCTGCCATTGGGGCCATGTGTATAGTCCCCAGGAGGGGCTCTGTACAGCCCCTAAGGGTGTTATTCACACGGTGTGCATGTGAAAGCTGCCCCAGGAGTGGTACAGCCTGGTTTCTTCCCATTATTAGGTACCACAGTGCTCTAACTTGGGGAATTCAAGTGTGTTCGAAAGCCAGTTACGTCTGATTATCCTTGGGCAGTTTCCTGTTGGGAAAAGCAGAATCTATAGACAGAAAGGCAAGGTACCTGTGGAGGCCTCAGCAGACAGCACTGGTGTCCTATAGCCCCGGATCACCCCGTAGATGGTAACTCTATAAGGGGTGGCAGCCTTGAGGCCCGGGACGTCCACAGCCCGCAGGCTGCCGGGCACCGTGAGGTTCCGAGCCGCCTCCACCCTGTTGGCCTCCTGCACCTGAATGACAAAGTGCTCATAGGCCTGGTCGGCTGCGGTCCAGTTGAGTTTGAGGCCATCCCAGCCAGCCTCGGTCACGGTGAGGTTTTCCAGTTCAGGGGCGTGGTCTGAATAATGACAGAGATGGGGTCAGTTAAGCCATTCCTGAAACGCTTTCCATCTGTGAGCTCAGAAATGGCAAAGCCACTGCCAGTGCTGGGAGACTGTGGAGGCCCCAAAGCCATCCTGGAGCCATCACTCACCGCATCCCTGAGCAGTCCTGTTACCATCGAAATACCAAGAGAAAATCAATATGATTCTTATTTTGCCTTGTTGCATATTTGGGTTTGTCCTTTGAAAATGGTGTTTTCCTCTTGATCAGTGTCCTGTGGATTTAGAAAATGCTACATGTATGTGTTAGTACTGCTCCGGGCTGCAGTTTCTGTCTTGGCTGAAGTGTCTCTCATCTTAAGGATGAAAGCAGAAGGAACAGCCTTCAGCTATTCTCAGGTTCCTTGGTCTGAGCTGCCCAACCTTCTGTATTTTGAGAAAATTGTTCCTGTTAGACTCCCTTCCTTTTTGTGTGTCCTCAGTCTCCTCTGGAAGGTCTGTTTTATAGTCTCTTTATATTGGGGCTTTTGTCAGTTTCCGGGGTTCAAATCAGTTTACATAAACCACTTCAGAAAGGTCAGAGATAAATTAGCACAGCACAGGTAAGGCTGACCTGAGGAAGGCACCAAGTCTTTGCAAAACTGTCTCTCATTGGATAGAAGGAAAGACTGAGGTCCTGGGAGAAACAGTTTATTAAGCTCAATTAAAATAGAATGTGCTCTATTCATTTATCTCTAAAATGAGCAAAGCACAAAACACTCACTTGTCTGAATATGCCTTCAAGGTGAAAATTGGCCCAGGGAGGAGCCTGGTGAAATTTGCATCATCTAGAAAGAAAGGGTTTTCTCTGGAAATAGATCCTCTAAACAACAGATTAAGAATGGCCTTGAGCTCATTTAAGAGAACAAATTGTTTCTCTATCCGTGCCTTAACACTGGCTGCTAATTTTAAATCAGCCCTACGTGTTTATTAAAACAGACCTCTTACTCGAAAATCTTAGCTTGCAGTTGCTTTGAAGATACTCTTTCAGAGGGGAAAATATTTCTTCTCCAAAATCTGTTTGATTCAAACTTTTCCACATTCCGGGGGAGTGTTCTTCCTAATTGCTTCACGTTGGCAGAGCTTACACTCCTTCAAATCTTGTTTGATCTAGAACAGGGGTCTGCCAACTACAATCTGAGGGTCAGATCTGGCCTGCTAGCCTGTTTGGTAATAAGTGAGCCAACAGCAGTTTTTATATTTTTACATGGTTGGAAGAAGAACCCAAAGAAGAATATGAAATGAAAGATGAATATATATGAAACTGAAATTTTGATGTCATGAATAAGGAACACAGCCATGCTTGTGCGTTTATGTGTTGTTGATGGCTGCTTGCGTGCTGCAATGGCACAGTAGAGTAGTCGAGACAGAAACCATATGGCCTGAAAAGTCTAAAATATTTACTGTCGGGCCCTTTACAGAAAATGTTTGCTATACCTGATCTTGACCTTCGTTCCGTGGCCTCCTCATTTAACCCAAATCCATGTCCTGGAGCCCTCACTCAGGATCCCATGGCAGTTCTTAACTACACAAACATGGTCTAGGCAAGCAAGAGGGAACCCCAAGCTCAAAGTGATATATCTACTTTTGGGGGACAAAAAGGGAAAAGGGTGAACCATCTTTTAACCCAGTGGCCCTTGTGAGCCCAGGAGCAGTGCTCCATTTCCTTGACCTTGGGATCTTACCACAGCTAAACTCAGGAGCGTGTCCTTTTTAAAAATTCCAGCAGTCCTCATGCGTAAAGAGATGTCGGACAAAAACCAATCTAAGCAAAACTGTGAAGTCAAAGAAATCAGTCCTGTGGTCCGTAAACTCTCTTTCTTATCCCATTTCCCTCTGTTTTTCTCCTCCTGCTGTCAAAACTGCTTGTTAGGAACTTAACTGATACTGACAGTCGACCCCCTTTATGTGAATTAAGTCAGTGTTTCCTCTCCAGGTAACTTGCCTTTTAAGCTGTCTGATTATGACACAAAACATTTTTTTCCATGAAAGTAATTTCAGGTACCAGGTTGCAAGAGATATGAGGAGAATTACCTAACTGGGGGAGGGAGGGATTACAGATTGTTAAATGGCTGCAGTAAAGATGGATAGAGAGAGGAGAGGAAGAGATCCACGTTAGAGAATGTCTCTTCCTCAAGAAAACCATCCTTCCTCTTTGAATCAGCTCTTTCATATGCCACGGATACCATTATATAATGCCCCTCACTTCCTGCTTCATTTCTTCATACAGTTGATAGAGTAATTTTCATATCATGTCATGTTGCTCAATAAACGGTAATAATCATGGTGCTGATACTTCGACTTTCGACTTTTTCTTGGGGGCTGGGGGTAGGCAGAGCAAGGAAGAGCATCAATTTATATTTAGTGCTGTGACTGTGACCTCTGTTGGGTGGGTGCTCCTGGTGCCCCACCCAAAGCCCTTCACTAAACAAATGCTAGTCAGATAAGTAAGAGGTGTAACTTCAAGGAATAAAATCAGCATAGAAGTTAAAGGGAGGTGGGTGAGGATTATGAAAAGAGAGGGGTAATATGAATAAAAATACAGCAAACAACAGTTGAATTGGGTCTCAAAAGACTTCACATTAATGCGGACTCTGCATTTCGATGGCAAAGGACACACTTGTGGGCTTACTGTCCCAGAGGCCCAGTGTTTCCGTTGTATAGTTCCACACTGAATTTCTTGGCCTTTCTTTATGAAAAGGCTCTTGTCTTTTCCTTTCAGCTGTGCACTGGCATCTACCCTCTGAGTAATGTCAGTGGGCCTGGGAAATCAGAATTTCAAAATCCCGTTTCTTTGCTCATGGTGGGTTGGCCAGCTGGCCTGCAGGAATTTCTGGCTGTGCCAGCTTTAAATCTTTAGATTTCCACCATCATGTAGATAGTTAATTACCAAGTGCTGACTGATGAGGAAACCACTTTTAGTGTCCACTGGTGGGAGAGAGAGTGATTCTCCAACAGCAGCGGGGATGGCCAAAAGCTAGCCTGAGGACCCCCAAGGGTCGATCACATTTCTTTGATCTCATCTTGTAAAGTTAAGATAGTTGAAATAAAAAGCCTTGCTTGCCTGAAAACTTTTCAGAGTCTTAATACTGTCAGAATGAAACCCAAGCCTCTTAGCATGATATTCACTGTCCTTTGTGATGGTCCTGATGGTGCCTCATCCCCTGCTGTCTCCTGTTCTATCATACAGCAGGACTCTACGTCTGGTGTTTCACCAACAGAAAGTTCCTCACGCTTTTGAGCATCTCACATGCTGTTCCTCCAGCTGGAAATGTTGTTACTCCCTTCCCCACTTCAGCCAAGTATTACCTCTTCCAAAAAGGCTTCTCTGATAGCCCGCATCCCCTTTGCTCAGGCCTGGGATGGCTTTCTGCCTCTGTGCTCCCGTAGCTTCCCACACTTTCCTCTAAACAGCCTCGTTGCATTCTTATAATTTTGGTCTTGGTTCTCTCATTCTCATTGCAATGTGCATGATTTCCTGAGAGGAGGGGTTGTGTCTTTCTGTTCTCAGTACCAGCATTGCCTGACCCATGGCAGGTAAGAAATAAATATTTGTTGGATGGATAAATATTTGAATAAATTTCAGTTTGCTCCAAGGGAAAATCAAAATGGCAAATTAGAGTAGAATGTTTTCTATTACTTGCAGCTGTGGCTAAAAACAAAACTCCACCTCTCTGCTTCCCAAACCCTTGAGAATTACTGGGGTCTCACTGTTGAGTCTTGTGTGGTATGGAAAGATGCTTTATTGGCCTTGTGTTTCCATACATCATCCCTGCTTTATGTCCCTTACTGCTATAGCAAATTCATGGCCTCCACTTCAGGCAGGGTTTCGTTGAGTTTATCAGAATACAGATGCAGGGGTTGGGGTGGGGAAGATGCCTGGCACACACTGGTTTTGTTCAGAGCTAACAGGGATAGTGCCTCTTTTCATTCCTTTCCTTCTTTTGTTTCTTCTTCCATTTTTTCCTCTCTCCCTCCCATCCTTCTTTCTTTCCTTCCTTTTTTTATCCGGAGTAAGCTTAATTGAAGACTAGAGAATGGCTCCCTTTCCCTTAATCCTTGAGAGACAGAATTTGGGCTGTTGATACAGAGATGAAAGAAAAAGACCGGAGGGTTCAACGGAAACACTGCCTCTGGAGGAGCTGGGGTCCCCAAATCCTTATGAAGCACATGCCATGTGTTTGTGTGTGTGTATGCATGTGTGTGCATATGTGTATGTGTGTTCAAGGTACTGGGGCTGCAGCACTGGATAAAGGAGACAAAGTCCTTACATTCTGGTCAGTAGTAGGAGGCAGGCCATAGATAAACCAACTACTAGATAATATCAGGCCAGGTATGTGTCATGAGGAACTCTGGAGCAGCATGAAAGGATAAATCAGGATAGGGCACCACTTTGGATTGGTGGCCAAAGAAGTTTTTTGGGATGATACTTGAGCTGAATGAAATGAGGGAGATGCCATGTGAAGAACTGGGAGAAGAGAGGTATCTAGGCAGCAGGAATAGCATGTACAAAGGCCCTACGGTAGGAGCAGGCTTGGCATACTTAAGGAACAGTGAGAAGGCCAGGTGACTGCAAGGGGACAAGTGGTGTGAGTGAAGTCAGAGAGATGGGAAGGACCAGATTCTATAGGGCTGTGCAGCCTGTGGTTGGTCTTTGGGTTTTATTTCAGGTGTGATGAGCAGCTAGGTAATGCCAAGGCTAGAGCCCTGGAATTCTCTGGGAAAAGCTCTCTGGGGCAGCCAGTTTGACATCTTCTCTGTAAAACCCACAGACAACAGGTGGTATTTTGCAGACTTCTGCTTTTAAGTATCTAGTGATGCAGAACTGGGAGACCCTTCCTTCTGACGTTGGAACCTACAGCCCTTTGACATTTCAGGACTCATAGGTACATGGTACATTCACCCATGCACTCCCACTCCCACTTTTCCTGTTATTCTTCTCCCCATGTGTTTACCAAGGCCAGGTGCCTGGACTTCTTCTTTACCTATTCCACAGCACACCCCTGTTTGTCTTTTCTGTTCTGTCCAAATTTTCTTCCCATTTTAAGACTTTTCTGAGCTCAGGGGCATCCTGTGCTTCCCCTGCTGTACCCTCCACACCTGCAGTTAGAGTTAGGGAAGTGTTGTGTGGGTCTGTCTGTTTCCTAGATAGTGAGCTCCTTGGAAGCACAGACCTGTCTTCACTGCCCCAGGACCCCTAGAGCCTAGCCCGGAGCACGGCTGTGGTACACTACGGACTGAGTAAGTATAGGAGATTGGGAAGATGGACTTCAGGTAAAGGAAAGAAATGTCCACCTCACTTTTAATAAAATAAAATAGGGCTATGGAGAAGCCATAGGGAGAAATATTCCAGAGACAATGGGGGAGGAGCCCGTAAAGGGGACTTTGCACATTTTTCCTGTAATGAGGAATGTCTTTAAATATACAATGTGATTTCTTTGAAACAGTGTTAAAGAGGCATGACTAGGAAAATGAAACCACTGAGCCCTTGGGATACCAAAACTGGGCTCTTAGTCACAGACAAAGTAATTCCAGCCTGCGGTTCAGTCGAAAGCTTTCATCTCCCTGAGCTGCTGAGACCTGGGGATTCCCCACTGGAGACAGGCAGTAAAGTGGCTATAGCCAGTGGGACAAATGATTGAGTGGGGATGCGGAGCTCTTCTGATTGAAAAAAGCACGGAAGAGGAAGAGAGAGGGAGGAAGAGAGAGAGGGAAAGAGAGAGAGAGAGGCAGGAAGAGAGGGAGGGAGGAAGGACAGGAGGGAGCAGGGAGAGGAGAAGGGGGAGGCAGAAGAAGAAATTCCCTTTTGTTTCTCTGATCCGTTTGTTTTCCTTGACACTTGTAACAAGCTCGAGTTTATACAGCTGAATTATTCACATCTCTGCCGAAGATTTCTTCTTCCTGATTTCTTCTTCCTCTCTCTCATCTGTGTCTAAGCCACCCCGTCCAGAGCATCCTTGACGATCGTCTCACAGTTGGGTGGGAAGCAGTCCATGCACGTCAATAGAATTGACTACCTGAGCTCACATTAGACTCTACTGAAGAGGCTGCTCTTTGCCTACCAAACAAATACCCTTTCTCTCTTTCTTCATTACAAACAACCGCAGTTTTATGTTGGCAACAACACACTCAGCCAGAAGACTACCTTTCCTAGACTTACTAGAATGACTTGGTTAGAATCGGCCCGTGAAATGTAAACATAAATCATTGGTGAGTCTTTCCAGAAAGACTGATCTAGGAGGTACATTTTTTTGGTTTTGGTTCTGGTTCTTCCTCCTTCATGCTGCCTAGAAGGCTGTACTGAAGCAGCCATGTTGTGACATGGAGGTGACTTTGAGACTGGACGCTAAAGACTAAGGCTCATGAAACAGAAAGATAAAAGGAGCCTAAGTCCCTGGTACTTTGGAACTGCTATGCCACCCCTGACCCACCTGACCTCAGACTTCTTACTTTATGAGAGAGGAAAGCAACTTTTATCTTGCTATTAAAAATTGGAGATTTCAGTTATATGCACGTGAAAGTGTTTATAAATGACAGAAACTCTGCAAGGAATTTCCAAATATGCCCATGATTACAGCCCCTTTTCTTATCGAGATTCAGCTAGAGTAGCATCTCTGCTATGACACTTTCTCTGGCTGCTCCCTTTCCTTGACTGTGTTCCGTCAAACGTTCTGAATGTCTGGTCTTCCCCAAGGACTGTGAGCAGAAGCACTTGAGTCAAAAATAATAATGCTAAGTACGTAATCCACTTTTTCCTCAAATATCAGTGTACAACAATGTATTCAGTGGGTTCTCAATAAGTACTTACTAATTAAATTGAAACTAAAGATTATTACTTGTCATACCCTAATGAATGAACATTTTCCACCTATACTTCTTGAATATTTGGGGGCCAAAATTAAATGTACATATTTTTCACATAGGAAGAACTGATTTTTTTTTCTGATTGTTTTTTTAATTTAGCCACTGAGAAAATGTGGAAGCAGGTACAAAGAACAGGATAATTCAGCTAGAAGGGATACTGGAGGTCAGGACTTAAGCTGTCATGGAAAAACAAGGTTCACCTCTTCGTGACTAACAGAAAAGAGAAAATGAGCAGGGCACCATGGAAGGCGCAAAAGACCGTGTGCAACTTTTCAGGTAACCTTAGAGGAAAGCAAAAGACCTGAAATAAAAAAATGTTTAATGGGAAATAGCCAAAGAATTATTCCCAACATCTTGGTCATCTTGAAAAGAAATAAAATGAAAAACTAATTAGTTGTGCTAAAGAGGAAGGAAAGAAAAATATAAAAACTAAAGATTCTATGAAATGCACAAAGTTAAAAAAAAAAAAAAAAGAACCAAAGACAAACACAAACTCTGATGCTTTAAGTTCTCCTAGGAAAAAATATTTAAAAACCACTATTCATTGCCCAGCTGGGGACCTTTGCTGAGTCAGTTGACTAGAGGAAAAGATATGTAAGTAGCTGTTTCAAATGGCATTTAGAGGATTCGTGAGCAGAGAAAGTCGCACATCTTCCCATCTGGTTTTCTCACTGGAAGACGACCTGGCTGATGAGTCTGCAAGTCTCAGAGCCAACAGCGGGTGGGGAGAGAGCTCAGGGGCTGGCCTCACCTGTGGACGCCTTTACCCGTGCGGGTTTGCTCTTGTGCCTGCCCTTCTCTGCTGTGAGGAGGATGGCATATTCCTGTCCAGGTGCCAGGCCTCTCAGGACGTAGGAGGTGCTGTCTTTGGGAAGCTGCACCTCCACTGGCTGGCCGGAGGGAAGACTGTAGTTGAGGCGGTAACGGTCAAACTTGGCCAGTGGCGTCCTCCAGCGCAGGGTCAGGCCGGTCTCCGTCGGCTCAGAGACCTGAAGGTCCTTAGGCGCATCAATGTCTGGGAGGAAAATGGAGAGATGAACACCCTTCAGGCTTTGGGGCAGGACTGCTTCCAGGGCTGAAAGCTGGTCGTGGGCTGCTGTCCCAGGTCTGCCATAGAGGGGCCGGGTGGTTTCGAGCAGCTCACCTGTCTGAGCCTCAGTTTTCACCTTGGTGAAATACCATTGTTGTACCTTACCTCACTGGGTTTTTGAAAGATCAAGAATAATGTAATGGTATATCCATGCCATGAAATCATACTCAATTAAGAGCGTTTACAAGGAACTGACTATTGACACAAGACACAATTTGAATGGATCTCAAGAGAATTAGGCTGAGTAATAAAGCCAATCTCTAAAGGTTGTGTATGATTCTCTTTGTGTAGCATTCTTGAAATGGCACAGATTAGTGATTGCCAAGGGCTAGGGTGAAGTTTAGGGTGAAGGGGAGGGAGGGAGGTACCTGTGGCTATAAAAACTTGTAGCAAGAGGGATCCTTGTGATAGAACTATTTAGCATCTTGACTGTAGGGGTGGATTCCAAAATCTACAAGTGATGAAACTGCATAGAACTAAATTCACACACACACACACACACACACACACACGAGTGCTGCGTGAAACTGGTGAAATCTGAATAGCGTTGATAGGTTGTGTCAATGTCAGTTTCCTGGTTGTGATATCGCTCTGCTGTTACACAAATGTTACCACTGGGGGAAACTAGACGAAGGGTTTAGGAGATCTCTCGGCATTATTTCTCCCAACTGCATGTGAACCTACAATTACCTCCAAATAAAAAGATTTAAAAAAAGTATATGAATGTAAGCGCTCAGCGTTGAATCCTGCATAATGAGGAAGCTTGATGAAGCATGATGCCTGAGGACACTGTGCATATCAGCCTCCCTTTTCATCACTGTCGGAAGCTGGCAGAAAGTAAAGAGTTCTCTCTCTCTCTCTCTCTTTTTTTTTTTTTTTAACAAATTTTCCAGGATGAAAAAAAAACACAAACTTGTGGCAAGAATCAGTGACTTCAAATCATACAGCCCTTCATCATCCTCACCCAGACACTGAAGCTGCAGGATGCAGTGAGTAAGAGCAAAGACTCCCTTAAACTCTGCTCTGGCCGCTTGTAATCTGTATGACGAGGGTATATAACACAAGTTAACTGTTTTCTAAGAGCAAATGCCCCAGATGTGTTGTGATTAGGCTATGGTTTCTAAAAAAATTGACTTGGTTACCAGCTTTTAAAAGTGTATAGATTTCTTGTGAAGTCTGGTTCTAATTTTCTGTGAAAGAGTCCTCTGCACCCCTTCCTGCAGACAGAGAGTGACGTCGGCACCATTTACAGGGGGAATTCACCTGGGCTAGATAATCCTGGAAGCCCCTTTCCCCTCTGGGCTTTTACTGTTTCTTTTTAAATAGATTTCCTGCCTCCTAGGTCCTGTCGTGTCTGCTGGTGCCAGCCCAGCGGTGGGAATCCAGGACTCACCTGTGGCCGCATTGATGGTGGCTGGGTCGCTCTCCTTGTCCCCCTTCACGGCAGACACTCCAATCCCATATTCGGTTCCTGGCCTCAGACCTAAAAGAGAATGCACAGGTTGAGATTCCACCCAAAGCTGGATTAAAATGGCCCTGAGCTAGTCCCTGAAGGCTGCGACTTCTCAATGTCCAGAATGTTCCACAGACTGACTCACTAATGCCCAAGTGAGAGGGATTGCTGGAAACTGCCTTTACTCTGTCTCTGGAGGGCCAGTGGGGTCGGGGGAAGCAGGGCTGACCTGTGAGCGTGGTTTTGGTTGTGGTTTGTTGGCTCCTGGGGACTTCAACCTCGGCATGGTCACCTCCGGAGATGGGGGCGTACTTAATTCTGTAACTGTCAGCGGCCGCCTTGCCGTTTCTCCACTCCAGGGTGATGCTGCTGTCTGTCTGGGAGATGCGGCGGAGATTCCTGGGAGCATCCAGGCCTGTTTGGGAGAGAGCATTTGTGTTGAGAACACCAGGCAGCAGAGGAGCGGGAGTGCTCGACCGTTGAAGGTGAGACATGGAAGGTGCCTGTCATGGGAGAGAAGTGACAAAATCGCCCCCACACCCCTCTGGCTCAGTAGCTAATGCACAAGTCTAAACACATATTACACATTTGACACTTTCTTCACTATTAAAGTGTGTGATATCTCAATCATTCATGTTTTCCACCGATTTTGTGCTTAATAAGAAAGGTACCAGAACTCACAAATAAGCTCTCTGAGTCTAACAACAGGTTTGTTGCCTCCGTCACTGGATTTCTAATAACTCACATGGAGCTCACTGTGCTCTGAAAAAATATGTTGTGAATGAATGATTGACACTTTGGTACTTTTAAAACAATGCCATAGGCTGAGGTTAGAAGGCATCTTTGTCATTCATGTTTTCCATATACTGCATTTTATTATTAAAGTATTTATTTGAATTTTATTTTAACCTAAGTGTCTGAATGTCAAGGCAGCATCTTCTGTGTAGGCAAAACCTTTTTCTTTTGCCTTAGAAGGTTATTTGGGATAATTTTTTTTCTATGAAAAATTAGTCCAATTGCTGCAATATTTTTAAATAAAATTAAAGGAATGAAAATCTCCTTTCTGTTTTTCCTGCTGTAAAAGGAGCCTGGCAGACGCTCTGACATGGAGTGGGGGTGGGAATCTCACAGTCTTCCCTTTCCTGGTGCTGTTAGCAGCGGGGGGCCCGTTACCTGTTGTGAAGGCCTCCTTGGCAGGGTTGCTAGACATGTCGGCCCTGCGGGAGATGAGGGACACCTCATACTCAGTGTCTGGCTTCAGGTTCCCGATGGAGTACTGGTTCTCCTCGTGTGTGAGGTCGATGGTGGTGCGGTCACCTGGCACGTCTTTGACCCCGTAGGTGAGCTCAATGCTGTCGATCTCGGCCAGAGGCTTGGACCAGGTGATTAGAGCGGTGGTGTCTGTGACATCTTTCACTTCTATCTGGCTGGGGGCGTCCAACCCTGTGACAGGTAGTGGACAGAGGGGTTTCAGAGATACGGGCCAGTGTAGGGGCTGGACAGAGAAGGGGCTTGCAGCCATTCAGATCCGTGTGTGTACATTTAGGTGTATACTGGCCACTTGGCCTTATTTTATCTTTTGGAACCTCAACCTCCTGTTTGATAAGCTATAAGTGGGGATGATGACAGAGCTACCTTGTAGGTTTTGTTGTTTTTTCAAATATTGAAGGAAATAATGCATGCAAAACCCCTAGCACAAAGCCTGCAACATGTAGTTATATGATAAATGGTTGTGACTATGTTATTATTATTATTCTCATAAGTTGAAGAAATGCACTTAGGGGCTACGTCACTTGAAAAACACTGACTTAGTTGCGCTGGCTTTTTAATTAGGCAAACTCCCTAACTGGTAACTTCTCCGTGAGAATAATGGGGGAGAAAAGTGAGGCAATGACTATCTTGACAACGTATGGCAAGTTAATTTTGATGAAAAAATTTCAGGCAGGAAAGTCATGGCTACCTCGAGCCTTGTCTCTCTTTGAGTCCCCATCTTGGCCTTCCTCCTGCCTCGCCGCTCCCCTCCCGCCCCACCGACCTTGTGTTTCCTGCTCTGACAGCGTGCTTCTCCTCTGAGAGCACTCCGTGTTGATTCTCACCTCCGGGCCCCTGCACTTGCTGTTCGTTTCTTTGTCCTGAAATTTCCCCCTCCCTCTAAAAATCTATTCGTCCTTCAAAAATCCCGCTCTTATGTTGCTCCTTAACAAGAATCCTTCTTTGACCTTGTTGCAAACAGATAAACACGTACTCCCTCCCTTACAGGTATAAAGTTTCTGTCTGCAAGGTGGTTAAGTTTTAGAGATCAGCTGTGTGACCCTGAGCTTATAGCCCAGGGCTGTGTTGTACACTTAAAAGTGCGTTAAGAGGCTACATCTCAGGTTAAGTGTCCTTGCCACAATTAAAAATAAAAGCTTCCTAATAGTGTCCTTTTCTCACTAGCCTGTAACACATTCCTCTACAGTTTATTCAAACTGCATTATACAGTTTAGATTGGGCCATTCATTCATTCAAAGGGCGAGACTTTGACCGTTTTTAATCCCCAGCATAGTGTCAGGGTTTGTCATTTATGTCCTCTTTTTTTCTAATTATATAAAGAAATTTAATGCATTAAAACATTAAACATTAAAACACATCAGGCATTCAGGAAAAGCCTAAAATTAAGATATTAAGGCACTCAGTCAATGTCTCTTTCTTCGTTTTTTAAAATAGTTAAGTTGGTTTTTTCAGCGTTGGATGAGGAAACAATAGCAAATGAAAGGAACTTGGTTTCATAAACAAAATGAGAAGGAGGAGTAATTCCCGGCTGATTGTGAGAAACCTGCAGGGTTTCTTTTCTGAATTCTAGGGTTTGGTACCTCTCTGAATTCTAGGTTTAGGGACCCTGCCCACTCACAGCTCAGAGATGATGAACCCATAAAATGCACAGCGAAAATGATGCTGCAACCCAACAGTGAGACCTCTGTCCTGTGTTCTCAGAGGCTCTAGGAAACACCTGAACCACACCTACTGTCCTATTTAACAGCCCTTTTATTAAAGAGGTTGGGATTCAGTGTGGGATGCGAATCTCCCCCTGGATCCAGAACCCTTCAGTAGAGGAGATTCACAGTGTCTTGTGCTTACCATGTGCCAAGCACAGTGCTATGTCACTTACGACTCAACTGTCATGACAGCCCCATAGGAGGAGGCGATAAACCCAGTTTCCAGATGGTGGGTCTGAGGTTTAAAGAAGTGGCTCTGCCCAAAGTGACGTGATGGTGAGCAGGGAAGCTGGGATTCAAACTCAGGACGGTTTGTGTCCAAAGCCCATGCTCTTTCTCCTTTAAATGAAGGTGCCTCTCAGAAACATTCACCTGCCAGGAATGGCTGTCATGCAGTCTCTATACAGAGCTGAGAGGGAAGGAGCTAAAAATGAAAACTTTAAGGTCCTTTAAACCTGGAAAAAGTTCAGGTATCAGCAAAATAAACATAAGTATCTGCATCTCATTGTTGATATTTATGTGATTCTGAAACTTCAAATGTTGGAATGTTTGTCCTGCAAGAAGAAGATAAAGCAGCCAGTCCCCAAATTTGTATTAAAAAGAAAAGGGCAGATGAAAGAAATGTCTTTTGTGTTTTCAGAGTGCTGTCTCTCTAGCAAATAAGCATTTGCTTGCTCTTTTCTATGCCTTTCTGGTGATCTAACAATTTTTCTTGTTGGTTCCCGCCTTCTACCTACCACAGTGGGATGTTGTCAGGATGATGGAAAACACTTGCTTATGAAAAAAGACAGTCTTATGAATTGGATCTGAGCTAAGCAAAATGTGCAAATATTTAAATGCAAGATGTTCTTTCTTGTCATCAGTCAACAGATTTAACTTTTCCAATAACCCTCTGCCAAGAAGAGTCAATTCCTTGAACAACTGGCACATATGCTATCTTGAAGAAGATAAAAGAGATTTTCCCAAACATCAGTGCAAAATAATTTAATTAATTTATTTATAAAAATCTACTTCTTGGTAGAGCAACTCCAAATTCAGGATTCCTCCCCCCTCCAAATGATCTGGCAGTGTCGAATCCTATTCTACCCCTAGGAAGGAAGTTCTGAGTCACATTTTATTCAGGTTCCTGTTGAAGACATGGAATCAACACTCTACGTAAGCCAGAGCCTAGTCAATGTTACTGGTAATGGGATTAAAGTTATAAAGCTAAAACCAGGCTTAAAATCCTGGCCCTGCTAGTATTAACCATGTGGCATTAGTTAAATTGATTTAGCTTCTCTAAGCCTCGGTTTCCACTCTTGAAAGATAGTAGCATTAATATTTGCCCTACCTCTTTCATAGGACTGGATACTGATATTAAATCAGATGGTGTGGCAGATTATTTGCTATGGTCTCATTTATTTTCCTGTGTCTGTGCCCCTTTGAAATGTCACTGTGAAGCTTCTCTCATGAAGGGATGGATCTGTCTCCCCACCCCTTAAATCTGGACTGGCCTTGAGTTTGCTTTGACAGAAGTGGCACAGTGCCAGCTGTGAGCCCGCTGAGCTCAGGCCTAGGTTAGCCTACTGCAGGCTGAGGAACCATGTGGGGCAGAAGGGCACCGTCTTGGCTGAGACCACCCTCGCTCAACCAGCCCCCAGCCCACACAAGTGCATAAATGAGCCCAACCAAGAACAGAAAAACCATCCAACCCCAAATCACCGATATGAAAAATTGTTGTTTTAGTCATTACGTTTGGGGCTTGGTTTTTTTGTAGCATGAGCTGATTGATACAGATGCTCTGTAAGAGGGCGTGTTATCAACCAGAGGTGCTTTGCGGCACAGTCATCGTTATCCTTGTGTCAGTGGTGCTAAGGATGATACTCACGGGTGGTTGTCACCCTCTTCAGGCCGGGGCCCCGAGTGTTGTTTTTCACGATGTGCAGAGATATCTCATACTCTTGCCCAGGAGCTAGGCCAGTTTGCCGGTACGTGGTCTCCGGCCTCCGCAGGCTTTTGGTGATCTCTCCCTCATCTTCTTTATTCTGAAATACAGAGGCACCTTTGTAAGACCTAGGGAGGTGCCAGCCTCTTCGTTTATGTGGTTCATTCATTCGCTGCTTATTCCTTCCTCGTTCATTCTTTTGTCTATTCACTAGGCACTAAGTAAGCATCTGATCAGCATGGTAGGTGCTGAGGATACAGAGACAATAAAAACATTTCTCAAGTTTGTTTCCAAGTTCCTCCCATAAACCTTTCTACACACCCCTCTGACACTCAAGTCAAATGACAGGTGTGAGAACCAAAGGAACGCTGGAGTCACAAGCTCAGTCCTTCCTTTCATCAGAGAAGTCAGGTGATGGCCCCATAGTCACACACCTAGTAAATGAGGGAGCCTGAGTTTGCGCTTGGGGACCCACTTTGCTGCCTCGCATGTGCTTTCAGGCACAGAGAGAAGGGACATTCAGTCTCAGATATGCCTGGAGGCATTTTGAGACAGAGACCATTTCTTATCTTTGTTGCCTTTGAGTAGAAATTGCAAGACTATGAGGGGTAATCAGACCCTAGATGTGACTTCCCATCTATTTGTCGAGGCTCTCAGCCCTAAGTAATGTGCTTACTGACTTCTTAAAGTCACTTAAAAATGGATGCAGACACCTAGGGGCTAATTAGAGCCCTGTCTCCCACCAAAAGTAAGGAAACAGAGTTGATTCAAAAGTCTACAGAGCCCTGTGACCATCTTCAGGCTCTTGTGATCAGTTATGCCCACTCCACTCTGCTCCTTACCATATTCCGGAAGATGATTTCCCACGTTTCAAAAGCAATGTCCAGAGGATCCCACTCCACTTCCACAGATGTCTCCTTGATGGACTTGAATTTTAGACCTTCAGGTGCAGGCAGGTCTGTCAGGAAGGGCACAGAGAGGAAGTAAGGATGGCTACATGTGTGGTAGGGGTGATGATTCCAGTAAACCCCACGGGGCCGGTCATCAGGGCTGATTGTCAGAGTTGGGCTCTACTTAAGGGTTCTTCTAGGATGGTGTCTGCTATGAGACAGTATGGAAATTAACATTAGGACCAATCATAGGATTAAGTGTTAAGCAATTTCATGTGTTTAAACCTAATGTGAGCACAGACTTTAGCATCAGATAGATGAGCTGGAGTCTTAAGCTCCATCATTACAAATGTTGTGTGCTTGGTTGAGTTGAACAAAATGCCCTGAGCCACAGTTTCTTTACTCAAGAGGAGGTAAGTATGCCTGCCCCTTGGGAATGTTTTGAGACTGAGTGATATATCCCATAGAGACTGCTGGCCATGGTTCCTGGCATGAAGCACAAGTTTAATAAAAATCAGCCAATGTTACTGTTACTAAGCAAAACAAAAGGACCAATTTCTAGCCATAACTTTCTTTTCAGGACTGGCGGTAATTATTCTGATGTTGGACTCTTAAAGAAATAACTTAAACCCTAATGTTTCCACTTATATTTTTAAATTTACAGCCAGTGAGCTCCATAGAAAGATAGTAGTAGAATACAGTACTTAAGAGCATAAATCTGCAAGCCAACTGCCAGGGTTCAAATCCCATCTGTACCACTTATTAACTCCGTGATTTAAGATGAGATGCTTAACTATTCAGAGTCTCAGTTTCCTCATCTGTAAAATGGGTTAACAGTAGCTCCTGTCTCATAGGGTTATTGTGAGTTGAATGAGTTAGTATGTGAAGAGTTTCTTTAAAAAATACTCAGCGGGCTTAATGGGATTCCAGGGTTTTAACTGGTGTAACTACATGAAGATAGCTGTAGAGCTGTGGGGCAGAGGTGAGGCAGTAACTCATGGGGCGGGTTATGCACTAGACAGGCAGAGGGCGCTGGGGGCTGCCAAGAGGGACCCTGCCCACTCACAGGTGGCCACCCTGGCGCTGACTGGAATGCTCTTCTTGTTCTCCAGGATGGCGAACACGCGGATAAAGTACTCCACGCCAGGCTCTAACTCCTGGATGGTGGTGGACGTCCGGTTTCCAGGGACGCGGAACTGCATTTCCAGGCCATCCTCGTGGGTGGGCGTGTACACGACGAGGTACTCGGTGACCCGCATCTCATTGTCCCACGCCAGATTTACGGTCTCTTCTGTTACTTCCGTCACAATGAGGTCTTTGGGAGGGGACACTGGCAGGAATTAAGAAAGGATGGTTTGGGTCAGACAGCGTCAGTTTTGCACTTTATACATTCTCTCTCAGTTTGTTTCCCTGGACCTGACTCTTCTACTGCCAGTCACAGAAGCCTGGAATACAGCTTCCGTTTTCTAAAATGCAGACTCATTGATGACCCCCAGCCTTCGAAGCCTTTCGTGACTGTCCCTTGCCTACAGGGCGAAGTTCTAGGTCTGCCATGTGGCCTTCAGGGCTCTTTGTGGACTGGCCCCTCCGACTCCTCCACTCCCTGGACCCTAGTTCAGATTCAGGCTATTTGCATAGGAAGGTGCAGCCTGAGCCTCGCCTTCTGCTCTGAACTCCAAGCCATACAGCCTTCACACTGGAAGGATATTTTGGGCTCACCTGGTCCAACTCTTTTTTTCTAGATGTGAGTGAGGCAGAGAGACTTGCCCAACTTCGCTTACTCATCAAATTTGGGACTCACATCCCCTCCAGGACAGCCTGGTGTTGCTTCCAGCCAGGCGTCCCTGGCTTGGCCATGTCAAACACAGAGCCCTGCGTTTATTCTCATGTACCAGTAGCTTTAATCCAGGCAGAAGTTCTCCATTATGACAAGTATGTAAGGGTGGATGAGAGGAGGGCAAAGAAGACCCTCATTAAACATGAGCACTATCAGACTTCCTTGTGTTTTCACTCGGCCAGTGTTTACTGAGCACTTAACTGAATACATTCCTGTGCTAACTGCTGGGATAATGCTCCTTTAAGGCATTCACAGTCCTTGGGATCAAAGACAGTAACAAAAAGATGACTCATAGGTGATCAGCATTTCATCTTTAGCTGAGTATGCATTTAAAACTTTGTTTCATGTAATCTCACTGTCCATTCAATTTAGCTGAACTTTTACTTACATCTCAATAAAGGGATTTTGTTTATTATTGGTTTGATGTCGGTGGGGAGTAGGAAAGAAGGCTGATGTTTACTGAAAGGGAGGTGATCATTTCATCTACTTCATTGTGAGCACTGGGTGTGAGACTTGGTGTGGGCGAGCTAGGCAGACTCATACCAGCTCTGAGCTGTATTAGTTGTGTGCCCCGGGGACAATTTCAGAGCCTCTCTGAGCTTCTGAGCCCTCAAATAGGTAGCTCTGTAACAGGTGAATGACCAGAGCCTCTTCAAAGAGTCAGTGTGTGTGTGTCTGTGTGTGTGTTTAGTGTAACGCAGAGTTAATCCAGCCACGTCAGCTCAGGCGTGGCCATCATCCCGCTCGCCGGAGCGCGGGCACTCACCCTGGGAGCAGTCTTCTCCAGAGTAGCCCTCATTGCAGATGCAGCGTCCTGAGACGCACTGCCCCCAGTTGCTGCAGTCATTGGGGCAGGAGCGCTGCCCGCAGTCCAGCCCCGTGAAGCCCTCTTGGCACACGCACTGGCCGTCCACGCAGCGGCCCCGGCCGTGACAGTCCTCGGGACACCTGCGCTCCCCGCAGTCCTTGCCCGTGAAGCCCTCGTGGCACACGCACTGGCCGTTCACGCAGCGGCCCTGGCCGTGGCAGTCGCTGGGGCAGGAGAGGTCTGCACAGTCGGGGCCGGTGAAGCCATCCTCGCACACGCACTGCCCGTCCACGCAGCGGCCCCGGTTGCTGCAGTCCCGGGGGCACCGCAGATCCCGGCAGTCCTCACCCGTGTAGCCGTCATCACAGACGCACATGCCGTTCACGCAGCGGCCGTGCTGGTGACAGTCGTTGGGGCAGCTCATCTCGCTGCAGTCGTAGCCCTGGAAGCCGTGCTCGCACACGCACTTGCCCTGCACGCAGCGGCCGCGGCTGTGACAGTCGTTCGGGCACCGCAGTTGGCCACAGTCCTCCCCGGTGTGGCCCTCGTCACACACGCACTGCCCGTTGACACAGCGGCCGTGGCCGCTACAGCCATTGGGACATTGGAGCTCGCCGCAGTCCGCGCCGGCAAAGCCATCGTCACACTCGCACCGCCCGTCCACGCAGCGGCCGCGGTGGTGACAGTCGGACGGACAGCGCTCCTCACCGCAGTCCGCGCCCGCGAAGCCCTCGTCGCACACGCACTGGCCCTCCTCGCAGCGGCCGTGGCCGCGGCAGGCGTGGGGGCAGGTGAGCCGGCCGCAGTCCTCCCCCTCGAAGCCCTCCTCGCAGAAGCAGGTGCCGTTGACACAGCGGCCGCGGTCGAAGCAGTCGTTGGGGCAGACGAGCTCTCCGCAGTCCTCGCCCGTGAAGCCCTCGTCGCACACGCACTCGTTCTCCACGCAGCGCCCGCGGTTGTGACAGTTGTTGAGACACAGGGGCTCTCTGCAGTCCTCGCCAGCAAAGCCGTCCTGGCACACGCACCGGCCGTCCACGCACCGGCCGTGCTCCTCGCTGCAGGGCACCGGGCAGGTCTCCTGGCTGCAGTCCTCCCCCGAGTAGCCTTCGAAGCAGACGCAGGCCCCGTTCACGCACTTGCCCTGGTCATTGCAGTCGCTGGGACAGGCCACCTGGCTGCAGTCCTCCCCCGTGAAGCCCTCGTCGCACACACACTGCCCGTCCAGGCACTGGCCTCGCAGGTGACAGTTGCCTGGACATTCAGGCTCAGAGCAGTTGGGGCCTTTCCAGCCAGGTTCACACACACAGCCGCATCCCTCAGTGCTGAAGTTCCCCCGGCCGCTGCAGAAGGGCCTGGTGTCCAGTCGGCCTGCAAGGAAGAGAAGAGAGGCTCTTGACTGAGTACTGGCAGCCTGGTTTCTTGGCTTCTATCCACAAAACCCAGATTCAAATTCAGCCAAAGCCAGGCTGCACCCTCAGGCCTCACCTGGCTTACTGTGTGAAATCAGATGGGGCTCACATCCAAGGACACCAGGTAGGAATTTATAACCTGTACTGTCTGCAGTTGCAGGTTATATGCAGATTGTGTGTTCATGTGTGTAGTAGTGTGTGAGTGTTCCTACCTCTGAAGAAAGGATCTATAATTTTCATCAAATTTTCAAGCGTTCCCGTGACCCCAAGGGTCACTGCCTGTGGAATGCATCGTGCTGAGCTGTATTGTTACTTCTCCCGTACAAAGTTGTTTCACCAAGAAATAATTGTTGACCTGAACTCAGTTCTGACTCTTGGACTCAGTAGCTGTGCTGCATGTGGGAAAAGATTTAGCACTCTGGAGCTCAGTGTCCTCGCTGGTCAGGTGGGACCAATGGCCCGCTTCCCTGGGGTACATCAGGGTTAAATGACATTAGGGACCCACTGCCGCCCTTTTTGTAATTTTCTCTCGTGGAGTGTTTTGGGTTGACTCAAGTTGGTGTATGTGTTTACGTGACCAAATCTTTCTGAATTTTCCATGACTGAAGTGAGGTGGCTAACGAGTGGCTTTCTAATTCTGTCAGTACAACTTTCAGTTTTGCTCTGCCGCACAGAACTCACTTGCCTCCATCCTTTTTCCTGTCTAATCCTGGAGGCTGCAGTAGTGGGTGAATCTGAGGACTGCATGGTCAGGGCTGACGGGACTCCGGCTCTTTGAAGTCTCTATAATGTCTTGGCTAAACTTGCAGCAGTGGCTGGTGTGGTCTCCATGGAGCCAAGGAGAAGAAACAAACAAAACCCAGTCCCTTTTCTCTGCATCTAAATGCAGTTGAATTAATATGTTTTATCTCCTTCCTGACAGCAGGAAGGAAGTCAGTTAAAAAAAAATTGGTTTGGAAAGTGAGAATCAAAACTTTAATTGTCTAGTATGGTAGCCACTAGACACATGTGGCTTCTAACAGTTGAATCGTGGTTAGTCTGAACTGAGATGTGCTCTAAATGTAAAATACGCACTAGATTTCAAAGACAGCGTAAAAGAAAAGAATGTAAAATATCTATTAATAATTTTTGTATTGATTCCAAGCTGGTAGATTATTCAGTTATATTGGGTTAAATGAAATAGATGACTAAAGTCATTTTTACCTGTTCCTTTTCCATTTCATTACTGTGACTACTGGAAGAGTTAAGATTATGTCCATTTGTTCTAATGGAGCGCTGCACTGACCAGTGATTGTAACCTGTTCTTAAGCCTTAATCCTGCTGTGCAGCTCCTGTCTGCATTTTACCGGGAATTTGACAGAAGCAGGAGATAAACTAATTTGTGCATAAAGCAAAAACTTTGTTTTTGCCTTGGAAGCCTAAGGCGTGTCCTGTAGTACACTCTCCACTTGTGGTGATGTGGGCTACTCTTGAAACAATTTGTCAGAATACTTTCTGGCTTTTTTTCCTTTTTTTTTTTTCAGTTTTTTTTTTTTTTTGAGTGGCAGAAATAGAGATTTTCATCTCCGATTTGAAGCTGATGAAACCTCTGTAGCTCTCTTAACTTTAGAGATGGAGACAAAGACAAATGGAGATGAAGACAAAATTCCAAAGTGGCAAAATTCCTTTAAAAAGGATGCACCAGGAGACACCGTCACTGGGACAGCGTGAATTCTGGAGACACGCAGGCACCTTCAGAGCTCCCATCTCATTACTCTGTGTCATCTTGTGCCAGTTGGTTAACTTCTGTGAGTCTCAGTTCTTAGCTCTGTAGAATGTGGGTACTGAACCTTATCTCAGAGGGTTGTTGGGAGGATCAAATGAGAGAGTGAATGACAGTGCTGGAGGTAAAGGGGCTCGGTTCATATTGTGATCATCACTGTTGCTGCTGTTAAGCTGGAACATTTTTCTGTTTCCCACAGACGTTGCCTCGCTGTAGGCAGCAGTGTAATTTGGTAAGGACACCGGGGTATGGAGCACCATGGTTTAAGTCCTAACTTGGCCACTTATGGCGAGACGTTGAGGAATCCCCTCCTCCTTCTGGGCCTTAGTTTTTCCTATTTGTACAATGAGGTGATGGGGCTATATCACTACCTTTCAGAGAGTGATCTTTGGGTCAGGGATTTCAAAATACATTCATAGGTTTTTAGGGTAGAGAATGGGCAGATTTCATTGTCACGTAAGAAACTAGTAATTATTGATCTCCAAAATATATAAGCAGCTCATATGACTCAATAAGAAAAAAATAAACAACCCAATCCAAAAATGGGCAGAAGACCTAAACAAGCAATTCTCCAAGGAAGACATACAAATGATCAAAAAGCACATGAAAAAATGCTCAATATCACTAATTATCAGAGAAATGCAAATCAAAACTACAATGAGGTATCACCTCACACCAGTCAGAATGGCCGTCATTCAAAAATCCAAAAATGACAAACGCTGGAGAGGCTGTGGAGAAAGGGGAACCCTCCTACACTGCTGGTGGGAATGCAGTTTGGTGCAGCCACTATGGAAAACAGTGTGGAGATTCCTCAAAAGACTAGGAACAGACTTGCCATATGACCCAGGAATCCCACTCCTGGGCTTGTATCCAGAAGGAAATCTACTTCAGGATGACACCTGCACTCCAATGTTCATAGCAACACTATTTACAATAGCCAAAACATGGAAACAGCCTAAATGTCCATCAACAGGTGACTGGATAAAGAAGAGGTGGTATATTTATACAATGGAATACTACTCAGCCATAAAAACTGACAACATAACGCCATTTGCAGCAACATGGATGCTCCTAGAGAATGTCATTCTAAGTGAAGTAAGCCAGAAAGAGAAAGAAAAATACCATATGAGATCGCTCATATGTGGAATCTAAAGACTCAGGGACAGAGAATACAGACTTGTGGTTACCAGGGGGGTAGAGGGTGGGAAGGGATAGACTGGGATTTCAAAATTGTAGAATAGATAAACAAGATTACACTGTATAGCACAGGGAAATATACACAAAATGTTATGATAAATCACAGAGAAAAAAATGTGACAATGAGTGTGTATATGTCCATGAATGACTGAAAAATTGTGCTGAACACTGGAATTTGACACAACATTGTAAAATGATTATAAATCAATAAAAAATGTTAAAAAAAAAGAAACTAGTAATTAAAGTAAAATAGGATTTTTCAAACTGAGGAACATTTGTCGCTAAGACTCTCCAAGAGCAGAATAGAGATGGTTACATTCTCTACAATTATTTGTGCATAAAATCTCTTTTGAATGAACACCTTGTGAGGCTAGTTCCCCAGGGAACCCGCTTTGGAAACAACTGATGGATCCTGCTCATCATTCCTCCCGTCCCCGTGGTGAGGGTCGGGGCCCGTCACCAGCTCGTACCTTCGGCAGGCTGGAGACAGCAGCCTGCTCCTGTGGTGCACTGCTCCCGCAGGGAAGACACCAGGCTCTCCAGCTCCTCCAGTCTGCTCAGAAGCTCCTTGACGTCGGGAGCAGCGGCACAGCCGCAGGCTCGGCGGGGGATGTTGATGCGGTGCGTGAAGACGATCTGGTTTTCCCCGTCCACTGTGTGCTCCTGGAAGCTCTCCCTGGGCTCTGACGGTGGGGCCACGTCTTTCTCCCCACCGGCTGATTCCAGGTCCACTGAGCACTGGGACCCCACAGGCAGCTTGATGTTGTAGACGTGGTTAAACACAACCGGCTGGTTTTCCTCCGGCAGGGTGACATTCATCCCGCTCTGCCTTTTGTGCCGGATGACTGTCCTGAGGACACCACCTTCAGCAGGCAGGGCGAGCAAAGCTAGGAGGACGCCCCCCAACAGCTGAGTCACGACCCCCATGGTGGAGGTGGGTTTGGCTGAATGTTTCCGGGGTTTTCTTGGTCCTAGGGTGTCTCAGTCTTAGGCAGAATTGGGGATTTGGAAGCACAGAGTAGAATCCAAAGCAGTCGTCCCTGGTCTTTTTGAAGGACCTCTCTTCTGCAAATAAACAGAGGGAAGCAACAAGCTTGTTAATATCTGCTGCTAACTGAATGTATTGAATTCCTGCGATTCCAGGTGGATTTTGGTGTTTTATCTCCTGTGTTTGAAGGTCTCCTGATACTCCTTCAGTATTCACTGCAGCATGGGTATAAAGTGGTCTCTAAAAGAATTTTACAATCTTGAAGGAATGACTTCACTCTATTCAACGTTTGGAAGTTTAGCGGGACAGCAGCGAGGGCAAAACTTTGTAATAAGGCAGGCCAGTTGTGGGTTTGGATCTCAGATCTTGCTCCAGGCCTTTGAGTGAGTTATATAACTTTTATTTGTCTTATTTTAATTCTGTACGTTGAGGATCATAATGGCTAATGCAAGGCTAATGATGTAGGTGAAAAGATTAAGTAGAAATCATTCATATATTCATGGATCCTTTCAATATTCACTAGATGAACACACTGAGTCATTTTGGTGATAGGAAGTCCATAGTCCCAGGGATGTTCAGTAACTCCTACCTCTAATTACTGACCCTCCAATCTGAGTTTAACACCGTCTGCTGATTCTCCTCTGCTATGGGAGACAGAGTTCAAAATGAAGGCAAACTGAATTTTAATTCCAGCTGAAGATCTTACTAGTTATATAGCTGTTGGAACTGTATTCCACCTATTTGAACCTCAGTTTTCCTTGTTTTTCATTTATTTCTAAAACCTTGAAAGGTCAAGTTTTTAAAAGAGCTGAGCAGAATATTCCTGAACCAGTTGTCCAGACTATGACCCAGGGCAAGAAGTGGCTCAGAAAGGATGTCCATGAATCCTTGATGTCTTCTGCAATTAACAGGTGCTTATACCATTCCTACTGAGTGTTTGGTCTGAATCATGTCTTCCCTTCCTCCTAAGTTCATATGTTGAAGCGTTAACCCCCAGTCTGACTATATTTAGAGACAGGGCTCTTAGGGAGGTAATCAAGGTTAAATGAGGGTTCAAAGGATGGGGGCCTAATCTGGTGATAGTATTGGTGTCCGTATAAGAAGAGGAAGAGACTCCAGATCTCTGACTCTGTCTCTCTGTGCACAGAGGGAAGGCCATGTGAGGACACACTGAGAAGGTGGCCATCTGTAAGCCAAGAGGAGAGACCTCACCAGAACTGAATTTTCCAGCATCTTGATCTGGGACTTCCAGAACTGTGAGAAAATATATTTCTGTTGTTTAAGGCACTCGGTCATGTTATCTTGCTATGGCAGCCCGAGCAGACTAGCCCACTGAGTTTTCCACAATAATCAGAGTTCTGTGGATGGTAGGAATAAATATAAGGCCAAGTGGCCACCCTCAAAGGGTTTAACAATACAATTAATAAGAAAATGGAACTGTCTATTCAATACTCAAGAACAAAGCAAGAAGAAATGCAAATAATTTGTGTTACAGACTCTAACAGATTATGGAGTTTGAAAAAAATAGAAGGAATCTTCAAACGAGTGATAGGACATGGCTTGTTGGAAAGGACGGAATTTAAGCTGAGGTTTAAAAAATAAAAAGGATTAGATACAAACGGTGTGGAGGAGAACATGCCTCTACAAGGCAGGCCTTACTCTGCTGAGTGGTCTCACGGCGGCTGTTTGCCTGTACGGGATTCAGGCAGTAGAGGAAAGCAGGTGTTGTGTCTCAGCCTGTCAATAACCAGTGTTGTGACTGGACCAGCCCTTGTGGTTATTATGACTGCAAGACACCTTTCAGCAGTAACCATCAGGAAACTTTGTAAAAAAAAAAAAAAAAAGCTCATTTCTTATAGGACCTGGACATTACATGGCATCCCTGGGGCCACACAGTGAGGTAGAGAGAAAACGAGAGTGAGACAGCGTGGTGGGGGTGGGAGGTGGTGCAGAGGGTTCTGCTTTGATTTGGAGGCTTCGGGTTCCCAGGCTCACTCACTATTGGTGAGTTTAAAACACAAAACCAGGAGTTTAAAGCCCAAGAAGAGAAAAAACAAGTGGCCCAAATGGTCAGTCATTAAAATCAACCAAGATCTCTAAAACAAAGGAGTCTCAGTCTGGGGAGGGGTCCTCGCTCTCTACCTAGCCGTGTGGCTGGCGATGTGTTTATTCCAGAGAGCCATCCTGGAAGTGGATGCCTCTTTGAAGTGAGTGTGTGGCAATCAAAGCTTAAGTCAGGTACTTGCACTGCAAAAAAGATAAAAACCCAATTGTCAGGGATTACACTACAGGGAGTTGTCAAAAGCGGTTGAGAAATTAATGAGTAAAGATAAGAAGACCCGGTTAAACTTTAGGTGGTTGTAATATTGACTAAAATATGCCTTATATGCATGTGAGAATAGTCTGTGCATAGTATGAAGTCACTCACAGTCCTCTTTAGATAGGAATTACATCTGAATGTAATTCAAGAAAATAGTTGAGAGCTATTTGGTGTTTAGCCAGTCGTGTCATACATTCGTATTTCCCTATGCTTAACGCTACTCTTACACTTACACATTCTATGTGAGTGATTGCTGTCAATTAGATGTGGCATTTGGATTCCTTATTCTAAAAGAGGTTTTCCAACTTTCCCCTGCCCCAGGAAAATCTTATCCCAATAATAGAATGTATCAACATGATCCCAAGTGATCCTTCCTGAGGACAGAAAGTCTTTGCAAAAACTGGAGAGGGATTGTGGTAGGGAAAACCGAACTGAGAAGCATTTCTGTAGGACTGGGCAGGGAGGGGTCTGGGGACCTAGAAAGCACTGGCTGTGCTTTTAATCAAGAACTTCCTACCCATGTCACATCCCAATTGTTAATATTATTATTTGCTATTTTATCAACTCTCTATATAACATCTACTTAGGGTTTCTACTCCTTGATTAGGCAACCCTTCCTCCCCCCAGGAAACAAACATACCCCCAAACCCAAACAAACAAGAACAAACAAAAAACAAACCAAAAAGAAACAAAATACTTCTTCTGAGTATGCATTCTCACTCAAATTAGCTCCCTAAACAAGAATTTGTGGATCTGTGATGTAGGCAAGACCACTGAATGAAAATTATTATGAAGAGGAGAACTTGGCAAGTTCTCTCCTCTCAAACCAGCACAGCACATCTCAGTCATTTACTGGGCACATATTTATTGATTGCATATTCTATCGCAACTGCGTTAACTCTCTTTGCCTTCCACAAAGTCCTTCCTTCTCACCCTCTTCCCATCAATTCTTTGCTCTTTCTTTCTTTTCTTTTCTTTGTTTGTTTGTTTTGTTTTGTTTTAATAAGAAAGGGATATGGGCCAAGTCTGAAATGCTTTTGGACTTTTACCCAGCACTTTTGTGTGTGTTGCTAAATGACTTAAATTTCCATCTAAAAGGCCGTTAGAGTTGTTGGTTGAGACTCTAAGGCAATGAGTCTGGGGTAATAATGACCAGAGTGTGGGTTGAGTGAGGATTTTTCACTGTGTACGTACGAGACGTGCACTGGCACAGCCAAATGCTGCACTGGTTGGAGGAGGGAAATGTGATTCCTGAGGACTGTGTATTTCCTGTATTAGCTCATGGCGATCTCAGGGCAGGTGGATGTTTTTGCACTTTGGGAAAGACCCACTGTATCTTCCATGTGGTGGAAAAGGCCTAGACTTTGGAATTAGACACACCTAGTTCACGTGCCACTCACTGGCTCTGTGACTTGGGCAAGCTGTTTATCCTCTCTAAAGCATAACCTCACTTGTAAAATGAAGGTTAAAATCCTTCCAGAGGGAATTGTGAATTAGAGATCTGCACAGAAAACACCCAGCATGGGGTCAAAGCCACAACAGGCAGACGTTAAAAAGCAGCTGCTATTTTGTTGTACTCAGAGGAACAGAGCCTAGCTCAAGTCCAGGCCAACAGCCTCCTTTTGCTTAAGCTTGATCTCCTTGTTGAATCCAGTCCTAAACTCAGCAGCAGCTTGGATCTAGATCAAAGAGGAGTTGCAGAAATCACCGACGAGTGAGGGAGAAAACCTTATGAAGATGAATTTACTGGAACTGGAAATATTTACACCAGAGAGGCAAAAGATTCAAAGCAAATAATAACGTTTAAGAATGTAAAATAGTCTCCCGCGAACAACTGGCTGGTTAATATCTCCTTTGAGGACGGACTTAGGGAAAACTACTGTAGACTGCAGTTTGTGATATTTAGGTTAGACATGAAGGATCATGTTCTGACAGTAGAGGCTTTTAAAATTGAGGAATGAGCCACTTATTGTGTAGAGATTCTTTAGAAAGCACAAGCAGATTCTTATCTTTATAGGAAGTGATCAGGCCACGGAAGGTCTGGAAAATATCTTGTAGAAGGAAGGAGTGCGAACCTGTACGTGTTTGTTCTGTAGTTGAGAAAGCCGAGGTGGAGAGGAGCAGGATTACCATGTACAAATCCTGGGGATGCAGGAACTGGCTTGTCCCTTGTGGCCCCAAAGGACAGAAGAAGCACCAATGTGTGTATATGTTAGGGGTGGAGAGAAGAGTTGGTTACAAGACGGCAAATTTCAGCACAACAGGAGAGATGTGTTTCTAATTGGAATTATCCAATAGAAAGGATATAATATAGCAATAAATTGAGAATATAGCAAACTCCAAGGCACTGAAATGTGAACAGAATAGTGTTGAAGAGTGCAGGTTTGTAGACAGACTGTCTTGAGTTTGAGTCATTGTCCAACCACTGCCTCTTCCTTGGGCAAAGCATTATCTACACCACAAGCCAGGGTCATCTCATCGATTAAACGTGACCCGAGTGTCCTCACAGGTCGTGGTGGGAAGTGCACGAGATAATGTGTGATGAGGGTGGCATAGTCTTTGGCATCAGCAAGAGCTCAACGAAGGGAAGCTGTTGTGAAAAATATGGACTTCAATTAATATTTTTTTTCCAGAATTTTCTTTCTCCCAACTCTTGAAACTCCTATCCTGGCATACGCAGATTTTTTTTTTTTTTTTTTTTTTTTTTAGAGCAAGGGTGAGTTCTGCAGTGAAGTGAAGATGTCCCTCTCTCAGAGCTCCCAGGAAAACATGTCCTGGGAGATATCTGTCGCTTTATCTTTATCTACCCTATATGTACATCTATATCTACACTGTGTCTATATCTATGTCTACACGAATACCTATGTCCATATCCACGTCTGTGTCTATAACTGCAGCTCTGTTTCTCTGCCTGTCTGTCTGTTTGTCTATCTATCTATCTAGTTGTATATCATCTATCTTTTATGGTGAGATTAAAGTATCTGTCAATGTTTGCAAAGGAAGCAGCTGGGAGAGACACAGCCTTTGTATTGGCTCAATACATGGATTGTTAGGGTCACACATCCAGGACAAAGTGGCTTTGTCCAAGTCGTGCACGTTGCCTTGCTCTGTACCCTGTCTCGGCATGCATGCTAAATGTAGAAAAATACACATGTGGCCCGGTCTCTGCGTTCCGTCTTTATCCAAAGAAACGTTTAGAGCCAGAATAACTGTTCTGATCATGTCTGTGACTCTTCTGGCACCTTCTTTCCTGCAGACTTCTCAAAACATAATTAATATAGAGAAAAAAATCTCCCATAAAGATTTCTTCAAGAGAGAGAACATTTAGGAAGAGGTTGGGAAAAAAAAAAACCCAAAAGCAAAAATTTTGAATTCATGGGTCTAAAGCTGTGTTGTTCAATATGGCAGCCACTAGCCACAAGTGGTTATTAAAATTAAGATGAATTAAAATTAAATACAATTAAAAATTCCATCCTCAGTTGTACTGTTCACATTTCAAGTGCTTAATAGCAGTGTGGCTAGTGGCTGTCATATCAGACAGTGTGGATAAAGGACACTTCCATCATTTCAGGACGGTCTGCTGAGCAGTACTGGTTCAGAGCTCTGCTTGGTACTATTAGGCTGATGGGACAAGTGAGGGAATTGAGGCTCAGAGAGGTCAGAGAGAGTCTGCAAAAGGGGAGCTATAACATTGTTAAGTCTCCTGTCTAATGAAAATGAATGAGTAACTCACATGCAGATGCCAGGAGACTAGAGAGAGAAGATGATGTTTTTTTTTAACATAATAAAACATAAGCAAGTATGTATGCACACTGTAATTTCCATACCTTACATGTTCAGATGTATCCAGGTACAAGTGAGTATTCTTTACAGCTTTTGTCCTCCTCAAACCTGAAAGGACAGAGACCTTGCCCCAGGTGAGCATCCTTTCCCCCATCCTACACTTGGAATAGAAAATGTTTCGTCTTCTTCTCTCTATATACCTTAGAACCCAAATTTCTCCAAGAGATTCTTCTCCTTAAATCAAACCAAAGATAAATCGTCCAGGAACCAAGCTGCTTACACCCGCCATCTTATCCTGGCCTTCCTCACCTTTCTCTTGGGAGCTGGTGGAGCTTGTCAAAAGTAACTTATGGCTCTCCTGCTTCTGTTGACCCAGCACTACTTTGCTCTGGAGTTTTTGAGGGGACTAAGTCCATTTCCTTCAGCAGTCTAAACAATTCTATTGATGCAGAAGCTGAGTATGGGAGAAAGAGCCTGGTCTTTGCAGAGTAATAAAGCTATTTCAGAATTCAGCTCTTCCACTTAGTAGCTGCTACCTCTGGCCATTCACTTCCCCCTCTGAGTATCACCTGCCTCATCTGCATGGCTGTATATATGCCTCTTTCATAGAGTTGTGGGAGGATAGGATAAAATGAGAAGATATATATAAAGCTACTAACAGTGCCTGGTGCATGGCAGGTGCTTAACATGGTAGGTAATGATAGTAGAAACAATTATAATGACACTGGTTAAAGAGAGAGCAGATCAGAAAGGAAAGTTTGCATCCAGAAGAGAAGAGAGAATCAGGAAGCTACATCACGACTATAATGATGATATACTAGGTAGCAAAAGAGGTTGGCCCACCTAGGTCTGTTAATGTTCAAAGTAGAGCATGGCTGCATTCTTTTGAGGGGCTGGAGAAAGACTCCACAAAAAAGGTGGCACCTGAGATGAACCTGCAGGATGGGTGGGATTCCAAAAAGTGAATGATACACTGAGCAGGTGGGTTGAATTTGAACCTTACGCACCTACCCTTCTAAAGTAGACATCTAGAAAGAGGGGACAACATGAGAAAAGGCAAGGGAGTTGGAATGCATGGGTGATAAGGAGGACAAGGAAGATGACAGAAATGACAGCAGCTTCCCTTTGTGGCTGCCTGACGTAGGCAAAAGCCGGTAACATGTATGGGATTCTCACAGTCTGGCTCTACAGGGGTGTATAAGATGTGTGGGACGTGGAGAGGAGAGAGCACGTAGAGGTGGGAGAACCAGTGAGGAGCATCAAAGGTCACTGTGAAGGTCTGGTACTGAGCCCAGCAAGCATTGTTGTAAGGCGAGGTGCCTGATTGCTCACACTGTCATCTGTTGAGAAGACTAGGCAAAGCATAAGCTACTGTATTTAGTCCCTTGGTCTCCAAATACCTGGCACATTTATGGTGCCTGCCTCCTATAAAAATGAAAAAACAAAAAAGCCCCCAAAAAACAATGGCACTGAAGGCTCTTTTTTTGGTGGGAGGAGGTGTTAAAGTGTTAGGACTTAATCACTGATGAAAGATAAAACTTAGTTCTTGCTGCAGATTCTTTGATATTAGGTATTGCCAGTATAGGATAGTATCCCCAGATTCTGGCATTATAGATTTTTATTCAGAACATTACTCAGAGGTAACACTTCATTTAGCAGGTGGGGAAACCATGGTCAGTATCATGGCAGCCACGTCCCAGGAGCTTTTTGGTTTATAATTGCATACTCTGAGGCGCCTCAAATCCTCCCTTTTCTCCATTTCTTCCAGTAGAGGTATTTGGTAGCAAGCTTTTGGAAGCAGCATGGAATAAATTAATGGTTATTTTTAGGCACTTCGCCGCAGGACAAAGACCATTGCTAGAAGAAGGAATCAACAATGTTTGAATTTTTTCCGGGTCACAGCCGGAGAATAAACAATTTCATTTTTAGATAAAGATAAAACTTCCAACTGGCTAGAGTCATATTTCAGAATACTTATGACTTCATTTTTAGTAGCTCATGGAATATATTTATCTTGTGGACTTAGGCATTTACGTCAACTAGCCTAGGTTTGGGGGAACAAGGAAGATTCTTACTGTTTAGAAATGCAGATGAATTTCTCTCCACACCACTTTGGCAACACCTAAGGTGGCTCACACCAAATTTTTCTTCTTGCTTGCTTTTGTTGTCAGTTAAGCATGGAGTTGCTAACATGGGCATTCTTAAAGGTTCTAGAAATTCCTCACCCCTTGTCCTTCCCAACATCCATAAATTCCTTCTTGGAATGTGTCAGGAAGAGAGAGGAGCCAAGGAACAGCCTTAAGTGTGGATTTTTTCCGAGGACATCTGATCCTTGCACTTGAGCCAGTCTAGCACAACCTGTGTCTTAAAGGAATCGAGAAAACGTTGCCTGCCAAACCAAAGCCTCTCCAAGCCCTAGGTGTTGGGATTCCAACACCGAGAAGCACTTATCCGTTTAGGTAGTACGGCGATGTAACTGGCACCCAGTTAGGACACTAATGGAGCCAGCGATCATTTCAGAGTCCTGGGAATTAATTCATTTTCAAAATCATTTATTCTTGCATTTAACAGAGATGAGTTGAATTAGTGTTTAGACCAGGCTATGGGATAGTTCAAGAGGTAGCAAGGTGTTCCAGAGATGAATGAGGGATGGTTCCTGCTCTCAGTGAGTTCACAGTCTAGTAAAGGAAATAGACAGTAAAGATAGCTCCAGGGAAGGAGGATAAATGCTAAAACTGACACATCTGGCACATTTCCAAGGAGAGTCTGTGCAGTGTTCGAGAATATCTGCTCTATGTGCTCAAATACTATGGATTCTGGTACTGCCACTTGCTGTTGGTTTGAACCATGTGGAATTGTCATTTTTGTGGGTCAGGTAGAGTTGGATAGGGGCAGCTTCGTATGGCTCCATCTGGTACCTATGACCTTAGGTATGTAACATTGCCTCTCTGAGCCTCAACTTTCTTGTTTGTAAAATGGCAATACATAGAAACCTCACAATGACCTTCTTTCAACTGCAGGTGAGAAAAAAATGAGATTAAATGAGATAATACATGGAAATGCTTAGGACAGCGCCTAACACGAGGGAACTCTTAGTAACTGGTGTATTATTATTGTGTGATGATTTATATCTTTTGTTTGGAGAAGGCAGTTAGTGTAAGGCTACTCTCTGAAGAATGAGAGATTCCTAAGGGCATTTGGGGGAGCCCCCCACCCCCACCCCCGGTCCACTGTTGCTTTTTTCCATGAAAGTGCATAATTCTTAGTGTTTTAGTTTGTCAAGTGACAGGGATACTCTGAAATCCTTAGGACAATGAGGGGCCTGTGTTTGTAGCCCTTGTTTTCCCCCCAGCCTACATATTCTCATTCAGTAGCAAGAAAAGCAAGCCCATGAGCCCAGGGTGGAGCTCTTTTCTGGCAGGTCAGTCCCCTGGCCAAGGGGCGGTGCTGCTACTGGGGTGGTTGTCCATGCTGCTCAGCCAGGTCTTTCTCCCGAACAGGCTGCCTGTGGTTTAGTTTTTCAAGACGTTGCTTCTGACGGGAAATGCTTGGCTCAGTTTTTCAGCACTTTCCATGGACACAGACAGACATCGAATTATAGACTCAAAATCAGACTTGAGCAAGCTTAGAAGCAACTGTGGAAGATCACTGAGTCCAAGGATGGTAAATGTGTGGCACCACACATGTCCTTCTGGTGCACATGGCAGACATTGCTAACCGATGCCCACACACTTCTTTGGAGCCCCGCTTCAGAATTGTTATGCATATATCACTTTAGGCAGCTGCACTGAATTAAGGAGAAGTAGTACATGACATGAAAGAGAATAACCGAACTGAAATACCCAGAGAGAGTCACCAGACAATTAGTAGCAAAGCAAATATTAAAACCTAGACATCCTAGTTTGTCAGTGAATTTTTTTGTCAATGAATTTGACTACGACCGCTGGGAGGCCTTCAGCAATAAGTGCATATGAAAGGCTCCTAGTCATTCTTAGTCTGAAGTCATTGTAATGGTCCCCAGAAGGAAGTATCAGCAAGAGGATTTTAGCATCTGTGTTAAGATATGTCCAGATTTCTTGGTCTTGTAGGGTTTCTTCAGTTTCTCATCCATCCATCCATCCATCTATCCATCTATCTTTTCAGTATGACTTTATTAAACAGCTCCCGTGTGCCAAGCCCAGAGTTAAGCACGCAGGATACAAAAATGAAGAAAATAAGCATGCTCTCTGTTATCAGAAAGCTTACAGTTTTCTCTGGAAAGGTCACAAAACGGAATTGATTTTAAATATGTGTATTGTGGCTTTAATATTTGTGATATTCTTAAGTTCCCCTGCAGATTGAGAACATGGTGCACACTGCTAAGCCAACAGCAAGAGTAGAAATATTAAGATTCTTTCAAAAACTACCTGCTGTTTACTCACTGTATGCTGCATGACATGCTGGGGAAACTAGGCAGAGTAAGGACCTGTTCTGTTTCCAGAAATCTCATAAACTAGGACATACACAGGCAAGGTTTGTTGGCAGTGCTAGTCTAAATGAAGGAATTGAAGGAAGAAGTGTCACTCTGAGCTTGGAAGTTCACAGAGGGCTTCCTGGAGGAGGAAGTGTTTAAGATTATCAACTATTGATTGAAGAGGCCTTGAAAGATCAGGAGAAGATTGAAATATTAACAATGATAATAAAAGTAATAAAGACATCATTAACTATCATTCACTGAGTGCCTAATTGCCAGAGCCTGTGCTAAGCATTTTAAACCTCTAATTTTAAATTCTTGCAAAGTAATATGAGATAGTAGCTTTATTCTCATTTTGCAGATGAGGTAAGCTCCTGGAGATCTGAGGCTCCCATGGGGCCGTGTAGTAGACTGTGCAGTAGATTAAAGAGCCGTAAGATGAGCCGTGAGCCACAGTTCTGCCAGCCACTCTGGGAAAAGTCACATCCACTCCTGGAGCCTCAGATTCTCTTGTAAAATAAGCAGTTGTGTATGGCTCAAATTCTAGGGTCTCTTTTGTTTTAGTGATGTGCGGTCCACTGCTGATTCGGCAATATTTCTGCTGAACTTAACTTTGGATTTCATTTTAAACCCAAGTCACATGGCCAGTATTAAGAACAAACTCCCCAGTACTGTTTCTTTCTTTAGTCATTTGGCTCAAGCATTAGTAGTGCTTCATGGCTTCCTCCCTCCCATCCCCCAATTCCCCCAAACATACGTTTCATTACCAACCAAATTAAGCCCACAAATCTTAATCCATAAAATATTTCCACCCAGACGCAATAATGAGATTCATATTTGTGGTTTAGTGTACCTAAGAAAAGCTCAGATGAAATATGACTAGATCCATTGATACATTCAGACCACAAACTGCCCTGGTGTGGTCTGGTTTCAATTTTTGAAATAAAAATTCTGCAGAGCACTTGCTTTCTCTTTTCTATTTCTTGCCTAGACAGAAAAGAAAATTAAAAAGTGGATCTGACCAAGTGGCAACAATATAGGTTCCTGTAAAATTCTGGAAAATTGTTTCAAAAATAGATTTGAATTCATTTCCCAGTGGAACAATGACCTCCTCTGTTTCAGCCTTCATCCAGAATTTTAAGAAATCTAGTTGACTCTTTCACAAGTTTTGGAAAGTGGGTTTTTGAACTCTTGAGCCAAGATTAAACAATTAAAGAGATTTCTCTAGGAAGGACAGGTTACAGATGGACTCATAACTCAACACTAAAAAAGATTTTCTGAAAAGGGGTGGATGACATGGTGGCCTTTGTGAAGCTGATATCAGCCAGTCAAGGCCAGAGATGTAGCCTCGAAAGGCTATGAAAACTCTTAAGGAGGCACCCTATTGGGAGAGAAAGGAAAGTAGTCTTTAGAGTCAGGAAGACCTGAAATCAAATTCTGCTTTTATCTGCTTAGCCTTGGACAAAATCTTACAACTTTTCTGAACTGTGGCTCCTTTAATTGTAAAGTAGAGATTTTTCCAGGGTAACTGGAGAATGTGATAAGGAGTTATAAATGCCTGGCATATTAACAACAAATGCTACCTAGATGTTAGTGTTTAGTCTCCTTTTCTCCCCTTTTCCTTCTTATCATCCCCTATTAGGAAGCTCTTCAACATTGAACAAATTTTTTTAAGTAGACAATAATATTGTAGAGGTCACTCAAGAATTGGGTAAGAGGTTGAATTGGTTTGGGATGACAAGTTTCAGTGTATGTGTCAACTTAAATTAGCTGGTAATGGCTGCTGGAGCTGCTTTGAGAAAGATTCTGTGGCCGTGTTTGGACTCAATGGGAAAAGATGCTGTGATGGATTAGCAATGTCTGCTCTTGATACAGAAGTGGGAGAGTGTTGGTGTGTGTGCCAGATATTTGGCATAGCAAGACTAGATAACTGTGGCAATCTTTTCCAACTCAATGTGCTGATATTTAAATGAAAGGAATGCAGCCTGACTGATGTCTGTGTCAGAGGGAGCCAGATGGAGTCACTGACAATTATAAAAGCCTGTGTGAATCAAGTCCAATGAAGTTTGATACCTTTTGATGAAAGTTGACTCCAGAAATGAAAATATGCCTCTAAGACTAGAAGCAGGAAACAAGACTCTCAGGGGAAGCGAAGACTACTCCAGTAATCAATGTATGTGATCGCAGGCAAGGCAAGTACTTTCACTGTCTGCTTTCCCTTTCTCAAAATGGGGTGATTTAAATGCTGCAATCATAACTAACATTGTTGGAACACATCTGTGCCAGGAACTGCATTACTTGTCTTGTGTGGAGTATCTCACTGAATCTTCTCCAAGTCTTCTGAGGTAACTGCCTTTATGTTTCTCATTTTACAGATGAGGAAACTGAGGCTTGCACAGTTCAAGGTGACAGAGCAGGCATTTAATGCAGGTGGGCTGACTCACGAGTCAGAGACCTCATTTCTAACCATCAGCTCCGCTGCCACCCTTTAATGATGTCAAGGGAGGGGTTTACATGATTTGCATGACTGAGTTAGGACGACTAACTTCAGAAGGGCTCGGTGGTCAGGGTCCAGAATAACTACCAGCAATGAAAGACCCTTATGTCTTACAGAGAAAACAGGAGAAAAACTGCACGTGAGCCTGAAAAATAGAGATATTTCTAACCCTTGCCTTGGGTTTAATTTAGCTGAATGACTTCAAGCAGCATATTTCTACAATGTAATTTACAACATGTTGATATGTATTAATGCAAAGGAAAGAGATCCCTAGTTCAACATTTTTGGAAAATGCTATTTTAAACCAAATGCTATTTAAACCAAACAAATTACCCAGCTTTCTTTACTTTAGAATTTTCTAGGGTCTTTAATATGTTTGTGTTTATCTGAAATCTCCAAGAAGGGGAGAATTTATAGTGTTTCCCAAACTCACCAGATTATTCTGTCTTTGAGGTACGTTACAGGATTAGGTTCGATGGCACATGATGGGGAAAGTGCGGATTTGGAACAAATCCTAAACCCTTTTCCTCTTTAATTTCTGTATATATTGAATGGGGGTCATGATATTCCGCACCATGCCTGCTCTGTGATAAGTCTGAAGCTCCACATTGGAGCCTGTCTAGCAGTTTAAAGTCAGAGTGAGACAAAGAGTTGATCATTTATCCTGTGTCTAGAACTTTAGAGATGCCATTTAACCGTGACACCAACCTTATGGGTTAGGAAGCATTGTTCATATCGTACTGTTAAGAGAACTGAAGTTTTGAGAAAGTTAAATAGGTTGCCCAGTCAGTAATTATTTGACTCGGAATTAAGAACCCAGTCTTATAATTCCAAACCTTATGCTCCTTCTGCTACACCAAGTTATCTTTTGAAACAAGATTCATTGCTCAGTTTAAAGAATTCATATTTATGCAATAAATATCAGAGGGAAATCCACCATCACTGATGTAAAGAGAGTTATTGGATTCCTAAAGTGAGACCACTTGGGAAGGTGATGTTGGGGAACTGGGGTGCACATAACTATTTTATTTACAGTTTTGAACTTGAAGGGAGGGCACAAAGCCAAATGCACTATAATCTCTATGTCTCAGGCAAATCTTTAAAGACCCTGGAAACAGTGCACTCTCCTTGAGTCTGGCCTGGAGAGAAAGTGAGTAAGTGAGAGGGAGATAAAGTGAGAAGTAGCAGACAGGGGAGCTTTAGAAACTCTCCTTTCTGGAAAGTTGGGCCTCATGCTATGAGCTTCCTAAAAAAAGTGTATGGCTTCCAAGAAACTAGTCAAAGCATGAGAACATTTTGGAGAGTCTAGAAATTACAACTCTTATTGTTGAAATAATGACTTACGTGAACAAACAAACTCATAAGGAAATGGGGAGAAATCCCTTCTAGACAAGATCGTTTAGTTCAGCATATGGCAGGAGAGTCAAGAAATTTAGCCTGAGAGAGACAAAAGTCAGAGATAGTTGGGGAAAATCAAGGCTGAATCTTACAAATTAATAAGTTTTCTATCATTCTTCCAAACCTCCATTCAAATATAGAGTTTGACATGTTTTTGGAGGAAGATTTACTAGATGAACCTTTATTTCTGCTTCAATCTCTTTATACATAAAATATAATAATATCTAACTTGCTAGGTTATGGCAATTGGAAATTACGTATGTACATTTAGCACACTGACTGGTGGGAGTCAATAAACTTTCTTAAATGACCAGATAGTAAATACGTTAAACTGCAGCCAGAAGATGTGTCACGACTATAGGAGACAAGTTAGCCCTAAACATGACATAAATGAATGACCATGGCTGTGTTCCAGTAAAACTTTATTTATAAAAATAGGCTTCCACCCAGTAGTTTGCTGATTCTTACTGGAATATAGTAGTTAGTTAATAAACGACAACTTCTCTTATAAAACCAAATACAGGTTGAAATGGACAGGAGAGAAACGAACATTTTGTTGACAGCCTACTGTACGTGTATCTGTTTTGTGCCAAGCTTTATGCTAGAATCTTTTTTAAAATACATGTCATCATTTATTTTGTCATTTATCATGACAGCCTGGTGAAATAGGTATTATTATGCCTACTTGGAAGTTAAATCTAGAGTTAGGGAGGTTCGGCGACTGACATAAGACTTAGGCAGAGGCAGCTTTTGGACCCTGATTCACAACTCTAAAATGTGTGCTCTGACCTGCTACACTGGTGTGACTCATCAGGCAACTTCCTGGAGTTCATATAAGGTCAAATCTTAAATTATCACTTCTTGATGAAGAGAGTAGACACTGTCAGCTTCCATTTCCCAGATCTTCAGCAGCCATCTGTTGGCTGTCCTTGTGTAAGTGCAGAAATATGTAACCTCTGTGTTTCTCCCAGAGCCTCTGGCTGGACCTCAAGTTTCATACACTTCCCCCTTGGAGAATGCTTAAGCCAAGGTGTATTGTTTGCAAATGCTTGTTAGATTCTAGGCAGATGTTGGCAAGTTTTATTTGGCCTGAGATGGAGTTCCAGAGTCTACTGAAACCTGGCTGTGCTCTCTGATCACCTTAGCCAAAAAGAGCTTCTAGTTAGGGTGACACTCTGCTTGTCCCCACCTCTGGAGCTAGATTCTCCCGTTCTGGGCATGCCTGTTTCAACCCAAGCGGTTGGTTTGGCTTTTTACTATAGATCTAGAGAGCAAACTTATAGTACTTTTAATGTCTATGAAGCCTCGTGCTCCAGTGCAGAATTTATCAGACTATGTTCCAAGATATACTTAGGTAGATGTTCTATGGAAAAGGGTGTTTGTGTTCAAATAAGTTTGAGGGCACTGGGTTCAACAAAGCTGAACAAAGGAACTGCTGCAGGATTTCTCAGATACATGCACTCTTTTACTCCAAATCTCCCACTGGCTTCTAATCACACTCAGAATAAAATCCCAAATCCTCACCACTGCCCACACAGCTCATTTGCTCATTTCCTTCAGATCTCTGCTCAGAGCTCCTCCCCATGTCTCATCCTAGTTAAAAGAGCACCCCCTTCACCACCAGTCATTGTCTGATCCCTTACCTTGTTTTAATTCTCTTCTTAGCAAATATCTACTGGAAATTGTACTATAACTTTGATTACTTTTTATTGTCTACCTTCTTTCCCCATGAGCTCCGGGGCTGAAAGGACCTCACGTCTCTTGTTATCCATTGTATCTCTAGCCCTTACAGTTATATATCAATGGACTTATAAGCTATGAATTTCTAAGAACAGGACACAGGGTCAAGTGTTCTCCACTCTTTTGGCCACAGAACACTTTGTGTAGGTGCATCTCATGAGAAGCCTGTTCCACAGGACACACTTTTGGGAACTGCTTTTCTAGTGGAGTCTTACTGCTGAGAACTACTTCAACAATAGGTAACAGCAACACCAAGAGAATATTTATATTGAGTGCCCCATAGAATATTTATAGTGAGTGCCAGTTTCTGTGCTAAGCAATGCACTCACACCATATCATGTAATAACCTTATGGAACAGGTATTAACTATTTTGTCTTTATTTCAGGTGAAGAAAATGAGGCTTAGAGAAGTTAGGAAGCTTGGCTAAGACCACATAGCAAGCAAATAGCAAGCTCTCAAACCCAGAGCCTTCTGATGCCAAAGCCATGCTCTTAATCATTACCCAGTCCTTTCCCTGGGCTGTGAATTTCTCCACGTCCTAAGATAGAGAGCTCCTTGTCTTCATCCCTCCTTTACCCTCTCCTTCTTCCCGCTAGTTGTATGTAGACTCATCCTTGTTAAAACCGCTGGATTTCCCACTATCTTTTGTGACTCAGCCTCAGATCCCCAGATGGGCCTCCTCTGTCCTTGGTACTGGCGTTTCAAAATCCCAGGCAGTGCAAATTTTGATCCTGGGGGCCACCTCTGAAAGCAAGGACATTTCTTGAAGTCTGCATCCTGAGACCGTTTCCTGTCCCGGGGCTGGGCTGGCTTCCCCCCCGTCACATGTTATGACATCACTTTGCGCAGTTGACAACCTAGAGGGCAAAGCATGCAAACACCATCAAGTTCTCGGCTTTTTGAATAAACTCGGGTGAGGAAGAGGAGTCCAAATATGGGACACAGCAGTGGACTCCTGTCTGTTTTTGAAGACAACAGATTTTACTCCAGTTGTACTTGATTTTAGATAAACTAGATACAGATTCTCCTTTTAAAACTGTATTGGCAGGAGGAGTTGACCTCTGAGCAGACAGGCAATTCCAGAGTGATAAAGTGATGACGGAGAGATATATGGGGTGGAATGGGTTGACAGTAGAGTGCCATGTACTGTACTTGGAGGAGGTGGGTCCTGAACTGAATTTTGAAGGAAGGATACGAATAGGTGAAAAACATAGGGAAGGACATTCTAGGAAAGAAGGGATGACATTTGGAAGGGCAAAGAAAGCACGAAATGGTTGGTGTGGAAAGCGCGAATTGTAACAAGGTCTGTTTGGAGACCAGGGCCAGATCATGGAGAAAACCAAATGCCAGGCTGGGGATTTGAATTCCTCCTGTGGCCAGAAGAGAACCATGTGGAGGTCTTTGCACCTAGGAATGTTGATTTCTGCAACCCAAAGTTGAAGGACAGACTGAAAGGGAAGGTTGGTTGGATGGGTGGTAGTGGGGAAACTTCTGCCGTGGTCCGTCTGTGAGATGCCTCAGCCTGAGCTAGCATGATGATGAGGGTAGGAGGTAGTGAACTGATGTGCTTGTCAAGACTGTGGAGTCCACAGATTTGGTGTGTGGTGGGGTAGTAACAGAAAAATGGAAAGGGACAGGGAATTAATCCTAGAGTTCAGTCTTCATTGTAATACCTGCTAAGAGAGGGTAGGTTGGGGAGGGGGTGCAGTGGGTGAGTTTCAGTTTTGATCACTTTGCATGTCTTACCTTTGAATGAAATACCTTTGAAGTCATTGCCTTGGAAGATCCCACCCTGGGGTTATATTCAAGAGGAATCTTGGCTCCCCAGTGAACTATGACATCTAATGCAAAATGCCTGACTCCACCCCATAAATAGGTAGGAAGCTTAAATAAGACACAGTCCACCCTAGTGGTTGCCTTAAGTATCGACTGCTAATCAGTAGGTACAGGTGGGCTGGATGGGTTTATGGATAAGAAGTTGTCAGAAATTGGTGACACTGCAGTATCAGAGGCAATGGCAGGCAAATTATAAGGATGGCCTCGACGATACTACGCCCTGCTAGTCACATCCTTATGTAATTACTTCTCATTGAGGGTGGGATGGTCTAGTGGCTAGCTTCTAATCACAAGTATATGGCTAAGGTAATGGACTGTCACTTCCACAGTTAGGCTGTACAAGATTGTGGTATCAATCTCATTTGCAAGCTCTCTCTGGCTTGCTTGCCTTGATAAAGCAAATGACTATGTTGGGGAGGCCCATGTGGCAAGAAAGCGAGGGTGGCCTCAGGCCAACAGCCAGCAAGGAACTGAGGTCCTCAGTCCAACAGCCCTCCAGGAGCTGAATCCAGCCAACAGCCACATGAGAAAGCTTAGAAGCTAATCATTCCCCAGTTGAGCCTTCAGACGAGACCCAGTCCTGGCCAACCCTGTGATTGTAGCCCCGTGAGAGACCATGAAATAGGACATCCATTTAAGCTGTTGGAATCCTGACCTACTGAAACTGTGAGATAATAAATGTGTGCTGTTCTGAATGACCAAGTTTTGTGGGATTCGTTATACAACAATAGATCACTAATACAGAGGACTCCTTGGCTCTGTCCATGTGTACTAAAGCTGTTCAGAGAATAACACTGTTAATTTTTCCTCTCTAAAGAATATATTAACTCTGACACTTTTTATATTGTCCCTGGCTTCCAAGAGCAACAGTCAAAGGACCTAAGGTTCAGTGCCGACCCTGTTGCCAACTGGCATGAGATCTTAGAAGGACTTTTCCTTCCTCTGTGTCTCAGTGTCACCATCTTTAAAATGAGGGAACATAAACTTGGTCAGCAGTTTCCAAAACCTTTTTTTTTTCCCCTCTGGCCACAGAACTCTTTCATTAAATGACATTTCATGAGGAAGCTTGGTGCACAAAACAGATAAAAGTGTTGGGGCTTTAGCTGAAATAAGGTGGGGTGGTTGGCCTCTCCGTCCCTCCATAGCAACCCTCATAACACCTCAGAACAGCCTTTTAAATCTAGTCTTCAAGCCCCTGGCTTAGAGACTACCAGTGAGCCCTTTTAGTTTTAACATTCTATGGGTTGTAGGGAGTTTTTTTAAAACACCCCACCTATATGTTAGAGCAATCTTCTGTGACATCTCCACATAGAGCTACCTCTGTGTGACCATCCCAGGACCCAAGGCATACCGTACCTTGGAGAGCAGGCCACTTCCCTGGGGGCAGCACTAAAGGTGTATCCACCCAGCGGGAGCCTGTTTTGACTTCCAGGGCTCCCCAGCAGGTTGACTTCTCCTGTTGCATCAAAACTCTTTTAAGTATTTGCCTCTCCCAAACTGCCGTGTCCCTCAGTGGAAAGGCATGGCTTCCTTGTCTGGATGTGCTCACAGGCTTTAATATTACTAATATTGTTATTGCTGTTGTTTTGTATGCTGGTGCCTGCCCTGGGCTGCTGTATTCCTGAGGGTCTCTGGCTGGCAGGGAGTCCAGTGTCGCTCTCGGTTCCCTTGTGCTGGCTGCAGTGAGGTTACCCGTGTCCACGCTGCCTGGCGTGCCTAGCCGCGTTCCCCGGGGCACTGCTATCAGCCAGGCTTTTCCTATTTCGCATCAATAGGCATAGAGCTTTAAACAAAAATATTCTGACTTGCACTCAATATTCAGTCTCCTATCTTTTTTTTCCTACCTACCAAGTATGGTTTTATAGCGCTGAACACATCCCTGAGTGATTAAACTCTCCTGTTCCTCCAAAATATCCCCTTGCCTAAAGTCCATCACTGGCAGTTCTCTTTTTTTTGTGTGAAGCATTGCCCTCTCTACCGAACTACCCTTTAAAAATGTGAATGTTCCTCTAGCGAGTAACCTGCTGCCTCTACCTTCTTTTCTTATCTAGAAAATGGGAATCATACCTGAACACCCCAGGGACACGGTGAAGGAAGCACAATTTGGGGAGCTAGGCAATTTTTGGAGTTCCTGGAGAGGAACCCCAATGCCACCACGTTCTACTTTATGCAATGGACAACCTTCCGTGGCCTCATATCTGTAAAATAATATTTGGTTGCTGGGAAAATCTGAGAGTGATGCACAGAAAATCCATTTTATCCATTTATAAATGTACGAGTAACCTGCTTTGTTAAAAATCTGTGTGGCATGTGAAAATGTTTCATTCACCATAGGACACAGTTCAGAAGCAGAGTGGTGTTGTGCTATTGTGCATTGCCTTTGGGACAGCAGAGAGTTTCTTCAGCAATACCTTATGGGGGGCCTGATACCTGCCAGCCAGCAGGTGGCTAAGTTCTGGGGAAAATGAGCCCTAGCAGACACGGTTCCTGTCTCACTGGTGGTCTTGGCCTCGTGGTGTGCAGTCAGGTGAGGGACGGGAGGACATAATCTAGGCAGTTAGGATGCACGGAGGTCAGTGGGGGCAGCGTGGAGCTCTGTGGGAACCGGTCAGTGGGGCGTGCAAGCCAGCCTGCCGGGCAAGCTCTGGCTTACGTGTGTGTCAGGCTGGCAGGAGGGATGAGGTATGGATCAGGCTTCGCCCTCCTGCAGCTTCGAGCCCACTGGAGAAACATGTTACGCCAGAAATCACATCCTACTCATTTAATTACAGTTTCTGCAGGGGACCCAGAGGAGCAAATTGGAGAGAGCCACAGCGGCCACCTGCTGCAGAGAACACCAGGGTCTGAAAGACGGCCTCTGGCTCTTCTCCGCTCTGCCCTGTCTAGCCCCGTCTGTTGTCAGAGATGAACAGAACTTCAGTGCGGAGCTTGGCGGTTATAACCACTTGCTCGGGACTTGGAACTGGGTTGGAGATCTGGCTCCAGCAATCACTGTCTGCATGGTGTTGGGGAAGCTGCTTAAATGTTTCCAGCCTCAAGTCCCCCAGGTTTCAATTAGGGGGCAGGTATACTTGCTGGGAATGATTGTTGGTGATTAAATGGCATAATGCCTATAGCGTACTCAGTAAATACGAGTTACTACCATCATCCCCTCAGCCCCTCCTAAAAGAACTTTCCGGACACATTCATGTAGAAGTTAGTAGCAGCCAACTCAGCTCCTGCAGAGGAAGAGTTGGTGAGTGGTTAATTCTGAAACAAGCTGTCTATTTTCAGAGTTTGTGAACTATCTCTGGCTGTTGACATATGAGACATTAAAGGACCAACCAAAGCTATCTGAGTTACCATGGCTGCATAATTAAGGACCTGTAAATTTCAGGACATTTCAAAAACCTGAGACAACTTGGCATGAAATTTTTTTTTTCATTTTCACTAACAAACAGACTAAAATTACACATGGAAAGGATTTTCCATTCATAATCTGCTTTCAACTTGAGCATTTGACATTTATGCCATGACAGAGGGTCAAAGAGAGTGATGGAGTGTTGAACTAGGTTGCTGGTAAACTTAAGGAGAGGCCAGAAAAATGAGACAAGGGAGGAGAAATGAGAAAAAGGATTTCTAGGCTTCAGGGCATAACTAAAAACAAAACAAAACAAAACCAAAAACAGTCTGGTCACTAGGGTTAGAATCAGGTAGGCACATAGGCTTTTCTGCTCTGTAAGAAGGTCACAGGGTGGGTAAGAGCCCCGTACGGTCAGCAAGGCCACCACTTTCTTTGTCTTGGATGGAATTATTGCCTGGAGTTTCCAGGAGCTTTAGGGGGGGAGGTTTCCTTCTTGGAAAGGAGCCTGCACCTAATGTTTCCCACATGTCGAAGGTGTTCATACTAGCCTGGGATTAGATTCAAGGGGATTCCCTGTGATCTTCTCAGAGTGAGAAGTGACTGAACCATAACCCCGGGGAATTTGTGGTGCAGCGCCCACTACCATTTCCTGGCCGTCCTGGGATTCACTGTCTGGAGGCTAGGCACGCCGACTTCGCTTTATCTCCCAATCAGCCCGTTAAAACCCAGATGCTCAGTTCACCTGGCTCTCAGAGAAGGTGCAGGCACAGGTACAGCTCTTCTTTCCCAATTAGAGCTCCCCTCTGCCACACATGGCTGGTGTGTGCCTACGTTTCTGAGATGGAACTAAGCGGTAATGACCCGACTGCTGCCTCCAGTGCCATGCTTCTCTCTCTTGGGGCTGAAATGTGAACTTTTCTGTTCCCAGGCAGAGAATTCCACCACCATGAGAAATGATACACGCAGGGCTGTTCTGCAAAATCAATAGACACCAATGCCAGGAGAGGGCTTCTCTGCCCTCTTGGCCGATCACTGAAAGACATCATTCCATGTTCCCTATGAGGTCCGCCCAGCCTGACTTTAGGAGGCCATGCCACAGAGTGGAAAGAATAGTAGGGTTTCAGCCCAAAAGTTTGGGTTCAAAACCACCTCTGCTCCTCACTCATGGAAAATCCTCAGATGTATCACTTCACTTCCTTCCTTGGGCCTCGATGTCTCTGGCCAGAAAATGGGGCTAGTCATTCATCACTTGCAGTGTTAGAGTGAGAATTAGATAGGCAACCATAGGCAAACCCTCCTATCACATATGTGATGTGTAGTTAGCCCTCAATGTTAACTATTTTGAGTGCGTGTTGTGTTTTATCATCGCAAAGAAGTTGTATACTGAGTCAACTAAGTGTTTGTTCCCTACTTTCTGCTTTTCAAACTGCCATGACTTCAGTGTGGGGGTACGTGTGCGTTAAGCCAGCTGGGCATTTTTTCCTGTAAGGAAACACGGCTGTTTGTCTGTAGAAATCCGGGGGGGTGGGGAGAGAAGAGGTGTTCTCAGACCTTCATGAGCATTAGAAAGGGTAGGATTAAGGGGGCGATGTTTTTCATTCTGTCAGCTTGAATTCCCTTCCCAAATTCCATTCTGGTTATATGATCAGGCTACCGCTGTATTTATGGGTGGCCACAGTCTGGCTGGAGGGGCAGATTTAGACAAAAAGAACGTTTTTTTCCTTCGAAAGGCAGTTCAAGAAGCAGCAGCATTCAGAAGGAACGTGGTGAAATGAGCCTCTGATTCAGGGGATCATGGGGACCTGGGTCTGAAAACCGACTCCATCTCTCTGAGTTCTGTTACTCATTCTCTCTGCTTTTCAAGCCATGTCTTTGTCCAATAGGTACAGTCCTTTCCCAGAGACATGGGGATGTTTAGTGAGATGAGGTATACAAGGGGCCTTTAAATTAGAGAATGGGTTCTGCATATGTTTTGGCTATGGTTATAATCACCATTAATTGAAAGAATCATCCTTTGTTAAGCATTTTAAACTTCCCACACATATCTCTGTCTACCGTCCTAGTTGCAAAATTGCTCAGACTTCCTTTGTATGTGGAGACCCAGAGGGGCACAAATCCTTGTCAAGGTGCAGAACGGTGGCCTGAAGGCACACTACCTGGCTTCGTGACTTTTAACTGTGTCTTGTGTGTTCAAGAGTGTGGAAATGTCCCAGAGGCTGCGAGCGGTGGGGTGAGTTTTGGACCCTCCACCCCACTTCAGTCCAATCAGCCCCACATTAACCTGTCCTATACTGGGCTTTTGCCAATTTATTTCAATTTCATTTAATGACCATTTCCACTGCTAAAAACAACTTTGAAAGCCACTGTCTTAGAACATGAATCGTGGACCAGTCCCTGAAAATCGATAAGCAGAACAACCTCCACGTATTGAGCTCTTACTGTGTGCCAGGTGCTGTGTCGAGAGTTTGATGTATTATCTCACTCGAGTGTCACAAGAACCCTGTGGGCTACAGATGGTCATCTTCTTTATATGGACAACAAAGCTGAGGGCCGGAAGGTCAGTAGCTTCTTTGTGGGGGTCTCGGAGGCAGTTCGTGGATGATGAGATAGGGAAGCTAGGTTTTTCAAAGCATAGGGAAAAAAACAAACAACTCTAGAGTTTGGCAACACTCCTCTAAATCCTTATCCACTTCACACTGAGCACATCAGAGAATATTCACATTCATTTTCTTCCCCCAAACACCATCACCTCCTGTAACGCACAGGTTTAATGTTCACTCTGCTGTGAAGGGCTGGATGCACACAATTCCAGCAAACTTTACACACGTTTCTTTGGCCCGTTCCTTTAGCCCTGAACAAAGCCCTCCCCAGTCCTGAGCTGGACAAGGCAGGAGGTTTTATTTCTAAAGCTCCATATGGGAAAGCTCCATAAAAAGGGGGAAAGTTTCACAAAAACATGAGAGAGTCATTCATTATTCAAGTGAGGTTCCCCATCCCGCTCTGCTTCTGGACAGAATGCATTTCTAAAGATGTGGTGGCACTTTATAGCCGACAGCTTTAGAATCTGCAAATGCCCAAGCTCAAAACCTTGTTCATTCTGGAATCAGAACTCAACGTTTACATCCAGCCTCAGCTGCTTCCTTTACTCCCAACCTGTGACAACATAACCTCCAGGTTGTAAAATACAGCCAAGAATCTGGCCTGCCAGCTAGTGAGACGCCCTCAGATCTGGTGAGATAAAAAGACAGGGAGTGAGGGTGTGGGGGCTGAGGAAGCCACAAGAAACACGCCAAGATTGGCTGAGTGCCTCTTTTAACTTCCAAGGTGGTGGCAGCTTGGGGCAATGACGACGCTTACTCAAATTTCCAGGTCTTGAGCTCGCCTCACTCTCCCAGTCTCTTTATACTTCATTTTCTTGTAAAGACAATAGGGTATTGTCCCCATTTTAGAGAAGTGAAAACTGAGGCTAAAAGAGATTACATGGTTTTACCAGGGTCACATGTGTGGTGATGGTGGTGGTGGTGGTGGGGACACTAAAAGAACCCCTGGCTACAAAACCTGAGCTCTTAATCCCTTTAACAATGCTGCTGGGAGCAAGAATTCCTTCCACAGTCTTCCAGGGAGGAAGAGCTTCTCGTCCCTACGGGCAGTTGTTGTTCAGGGCTTTCTGTGATGAGAGGTGAGGAGGGAGAGGTGATTCTAGAAGGATATGGGAAACTGCTGGCTCTAAGCCCGCAAACACGCACAGGTACCCAGCCCAGGGAGGGATCAGTGAATCAGGAGACATCCATGGGGAGCGCCCCCGCCCGTCAGAACTGAAGCCGGTGTCCACCACTCCCACCTTACAGCCTGCATTTGTCCATCTGGTCCTAGGCATGACCTTCTCCCTTCTGTGCCTCAGTCCTCATCCCTTTCCATGTCTGAGTGCGGGGTGGGTATTATGGCATGAGGGGTTGGGTATATAACTCTTTGTAAGCTGTAAGGTGAGAGCTGTTTAGGTGTAAAATGTTATTGTTCTCTATACCATCCTTTGTCAGTCTCCCCTTAACCCACCCTGCGTTAAGGCTAAGAACAGACTCCTTGCAAACTCTACTTCCTTAACCTTCAGACAGAAACATTCACAGGTGAACCAGCTAGGTAGGGAGTTAAGAGGAAATTCTTACTTTCCCTCTGAAGAACGGCAGAGAAAACTTCTCAAAAAGTTCCACGTGGAAATGTTCATAGAACTAAAATAAGCAAACAGAAATCCACGAGACTGGAAGGAGGCGAATAGAAAACAAGTCAAGGTGCATCCGATTATAGCAAATACTCCATTTTGCCAGCAATGAAGATAAAGCACAAGTTGTATAATTAGGAAACCACAACCCAGTTAGTGCCGGCAATGCAAGCACTGTATCATAATGATCTTTGGTGACGGGGGTGAAACAGACTTACCTTTCCGGAGTTGGGAAAGACCTAGATCCTTGAGTGAACCAGCTCCATGGAATAAGTAGCTGGATGTGAGCGGCGGGGCTCCCACGTGCGCTGCCCCCCAGTGTCACCCGCAGCCCCGCTGTCTTTGTGCTGAGGACAGGCGGGGGTGTGTGTGTCTGCGCGCGGGAGAGCGTGTGACAGTAGGCAGGCTGTGGCCAGTGCAGCCAGCTTTGGCTGGCTTATATAGCGAACTCCTTCCTCTGTAATGGGACGCCTCGCCTCCAGACATCCTTTCCCACTTTTTCAGTTGGCGAATTAAAGGAACAGCCCTCCCAGCGGAACAGGGTTTGCTCATGAAAGACACACTCACTCCCAGCTCTCTGCCAAGAAAAGAACCTATTTGCATACAATTTATTGCAAAAGTAGGAATTCCCGCTTCCCTTGCCTCCTGCCCCCAACAGGGAGCAGCTGTTAGTGAAGTGTGATTTTTGCTTTACTCCCCAAATGGGTTTTCTAATTGTGAGACAGAAGCCCAGGGAGCGAAAGAGAGCAGGATCCGCAGCTCTGGCTCGGCTGGAAACGGGCAGGCTGGAAACATGGAAAGGAGACTGGGGATCGCCCGGGCTCTGGGCAGCAGCTGCTCAGTGGCACCTCAGAGAGAGCGGAGGGGTGAGCCGAATTCCTGGAAAGAGGAGAAAAAGCCTTTCAAAAGCCTGGGGTGTTTGGGGTTTCTCCGGGCCAGCAGAGAGATAACCCGGGATTAGTTCTCAGCAGGTGGGAACAGCGCTGGGAGCACAGATCAGTCTCGCTTCTCTTTTGTGGGAGACGGCCTTGCCCAGCTGCCTGGAGGCATCATTGTCCCAGTCCCAGTGCCCTACAGGGGAGCAGCTTTTTGACACTGTTCCTGCCCTCTGCGTGGTCCTGCCTTCTAAGCTGCGTCTCCTAAGGTTCTCTGAGGTTTCTTCTCAATGCTGAACGGTGTCCTCCATGAGAGGAAAAAAAAAGTAACAAGTTAATCTTTGAAACATAAGCTGAGCCTTTGCTCTCTAGCCTGCTGTGGATTCTTTCCAAGCTCTGAGTCATCCATTAGTCTGGTGGTTAGCATGCACTGGGTATCCTCAGGGCACGCACAGGCAGTGGAGCGAGCGGGCAGGCGGTGAGGCCAGGGCACCCACACTTGAACTTGGTGGTTTTAGGATCTTGGAGGGAAATGAGGCATCAGGTAACCTGTAGCTACTGCTGGACCTTCCTTTATTAAGTCTGTATTAGGTGCCATGCAAGGTACTTCTACAGACCTTATTTCATTGCATCCTCACAACCAGAAAGTGATAGGTGTACATGCTGTCCCTTTTTTACAAAGAGGAATCTGAGGTTCAGAGAAGCAGTGAAACCTCACTGAGAGAATACACCTGGGGAGCATTTAGAATGTAACACTGGGCTCCACAATTCTTTCTATCACACATTACTGCCCAGAAACATTGTAAGATGATACTTAAACAATGTTTTATGACCTATTAGACCATAACACTGCTTGTATAAAAATCACTGCCGTATTTGAATAGGGAAGACAGGTTTTTTTCTTCCACAGAGCTAATTCAGAGATTCTTGATTTTTCAGATTAAGTACTAATAACAGAGGTTTCAATTATCCATCTGTTTTCAGCACTGAATGGTAGCAACACTACACTTGTTATTATTATTGCTCGGGGGCTTCGTTTCGCCGTCTGAAAGAAGTGGGCAAGATTAGGTCATCCCCATGGTCTCTCTGGCTCTGGTATTCTAGGATTCTCTGGTTAAGAGACCCTCCCAGACAGCAAGAAATAGTCATGCCATAAAACAGCTCAGTGGACTTCTGAACCATTTTTGCTGATTCAAATGTTGGTTGGTTTGGAAGTTTTTAATTCTGTGTTTTAGCCAAAGCATATTGTAGTAGCATGAGGCTGTGTCTTTCTACCAGTAGTGAATGCTTTCATTTCTTTTGGCTTTCCAAAGTCTACTGAATTTATCTCCTGGGTTAGGGAATAGAATATTAGAATAGTATAAAATACATGTCATATGGAATATAGACTATATTACATATAATGTATGATCGATATGTATTTGCAATTGTATGTGTGTGTAAGTGGTACAAGAGCATGTTGGAAAAGTGGGCGATGTATTTGGCTGCTTCTGGAAACATCCACCCTTGTAGTATTGCACAGTCATTGGCTGGGGCATACCACAAGTGGCTGCACCTCTCACAGGGAAAGCAAAACCAAAGAGAACCAAGCTGGCCCTCTAGGCAGGAAACAGGCCAGCGGAACAAACAAACAAGAATATTATTAAGCATGAAGTTAACTGTCAGAGAAATGTATTCCAATACCATAGAGAAGAGATGAATAGTTTCATTTACTAGCCTCTTTAAAAGAGGCTACTTGTAAAAGGAATTTTCTCCAAACGTATGAGGCATCTTAAGCCATACCTTGGCTTTGAGAGAAAGAGGCTCAGATAAGGCACTGGTTTCCAGCCATTCCCAGACCTTGTGCAGCGTCCCTTCCAGGCAAACGCGTCTGCGTATAGCACGTGCCCTCCAATACCTGCACCTCTGCTGACGCTGTACGCTACCTGGACTCCTCACGCCACCTCCTCACATCCCGCTTGGCACCCAGTTCTGCTCTGACTTCACCATGGTGCTTCCTAGATGTCTCCCACAAGAAATGCTGTCGTGCACCATAGCATTTTGTCACTCTGTTAGGACATTCATTCCCTGTACAGTTATGTCCGTGTATGTCTAGTTTTTCCTCCTGCACTCCAAGCTTCCAGAGGGCAGTGATCACACCTGCTTTTCCTTGCCTGGTACGGAGCATTGGGTATCAGTACATGTTTATTGAACGAATGAAGTAATGGAGGAACAAGTGAATGTTTGACATGCTGTGCTCTGTAATTAAATTCTTCTTTTTTCACCCATAGAACATAAGAGGGAAACTAGATTTCCCAACACACCCATTTCACAGATGAGGAAATGGGGCCCAGAGAGGAGGAATGACTTACCCAAGGCCACCTCGGCTGCTTTCCATGTGGATGGCCATCACAGTCAGAACTGAGCAACCAAACCTCAGTAGACATGACAGCAGAGGGTGCTGATGGAATTAATAACCATGCACCCTCCTGCTTGGCAGAGCACCTCTTGGCACTCAGTCTCTTATGGTTGCATTCTTCTCAGTACTATAAGCACTTTTTTCCGCATGAGAGGACAGACTGAGTGCTTGTAAACACTACCTCTGCTCGGAGTTCTCAGTCAAGACTGGTTTTTATTGTTTCTTGTTTGCAGTCCTCATTCACAGGTTGCTGGTGGAGGCTGAGGTTTGGAGGCCAGAGGGAGTGTGGGAGTTCACCTCATGCGAGATTATTCTCCTGAGGAGTTCCTGGAAGATCTATTAGACGTAATACATTTTTTTTTTTTTTCCTGAGACAGATCAGCCGGTGAGTGGAATATTAGCCAGGACTAGCACTGTCTGGGGAAGCTGAGCATCCATTTCTTTGAGAAGTCTAGCATTTACTTCCCATGGGACCCTGTACTTCCCACCAACACCTACCCACCCCTTCCCTGCTCCCGACCTCCTCCCCCTCTTCTTGGGATTCATCTAGTGTGCTAACTCCCGTCCAAAAGTCCCATGTGACTTTATATTTGCCAGAAATCTCTCCCAAAGCAATGAAGGAGCCCTGGTCCAACACAATGAGTTAGTCATTCAATTAGATGCATTTGTGTAGAGTCAAAGTTCCCCGGCTTGCTGTCTGCAAGTCTTTATTCAGTGCTCTTCTTCTCCATCTCTTCTCACTTCTCCCTCGACAACAAAGGATGAAAAATCTCAAAGATGTCATTGGTCATGGAATGAGCAGCAAGATAGAGAGCTTTCCTGCTTGGTGGAATAGGGCAAATGAGCTGTACAATCAACCAGTAAGGAGGCTGTCTGGTCAGCATGGCAAAGTGGAAAGAGCTTTGGTTTAGAGTCCGGCATTTGCATCCTGAGGCTGCATAACTTACTGTGTGACTTTGGGCGAATCTCTTCCCTTCTCTGGCTCTCTCGGTGTACTGGTTACCAAATGAGCGATCCCTAAGGAGCTTAGCAACTTAAAAATTCTAAGTACAAAATTCAAAAGAATAATTTAGAGGCCTCAAAGCCTTTGTACATTCCCAGCCCCTAGACAGACCCTCCCCCAACTTTATCCACATGGCAAATTCCTGTATTATTTTTCAAGATTTACTTCTAAGATAGTTTGCCTGACCTTACATTCCGAGAGAAGGATGCCTCACCCATGCTCATCCAGACTTCTGCTTTTCCTTTTTAGCACATTGTATACTTGCCTTTTTAGCTCATCAGACCGTGAGTGCTGGGAGGGCAGGCACCGTCCCTTTTCCTGTGCTAACACGTCTGTGTGCAGACAGCGGCTGTTCATTGTCGGTGCCCGTGCTGTGCCACTCGCTAATAATTGTGAATATCGCTTCTGCATATCGTGGTGTTTAGAATGGCATGTGACCTATGGCAGGATTTTTAGGTAAACCACAAACCTTCTTGAAATGATTTACTATATGATTAGAGCTCTTATTGTTATCACTGATTTTTACTCATCCAGTTCCCCAAAGGGACTATGAGAGTTCCCTGGGGTTGAGAACTGTGCCTTTCATCTCAAATTACTGGAAAGTCAATTAATATTCCCATGAAATGACTGATTGGCCAGATGATGGAAAAGATGGAAGCAGCATAAGATTGACGTGAGCAGTTCTGGGTTCCAATCATCTTGACAATTAACAAGGTGAATTGTCTTGAGGAAATCATATCTCTTCTCTGAAACTCAGATTCCTTATTAGTGAGACAGGTAAAATATCTCTGCCTTAAGTCCCTCCCACAGTCGGCGTGGAGACCATGTAAGAGCGGAAGAAAGGTGCTCAGTCAACTGTGATGCCCTATGCAGATTTTTTTTTTTTTTTGATGATGAATGATTTCCCTCCCCAAATTTCAGCCAAAAGCTCACACTGGGCACAGATGTATTGTGCATGAATCCCAGCTTCTAACTAAAATATTTCTGGGCTCTGTGGGGGTTAGAAGGGGAGAAAAGGGAGTTGAAGCCACCACCAGGGGCTGTCTTGTCTGCTTACACTTTCTAAAGACTACCTTTTAGCTGGAGACTGAAGGGGAAGAGGGAGACAATACAAAAGGCCAGCAGTGACCAGTGCTAAGTTGGAAGTCTGGAATTGTGGGAGAGCGTGGGAGGTGGTTTTGGTCATCATTGCTGGTGCGCACCCAGGCTGTTGTGATAAACGCAAGTGACTCAGACCATCTCAGGGCTTAATGCAGGTTACAGAGGGAATACACAGCTTTGAAGTCAGTGCAGACTGACTTTCTTTGACTGACTTTCCACAGCTGTGTTAGATAACTAACTAGCATTTAATTTGTCCCTTTTCTTATTTCCTTATTTCTCTTCCTTGTTTTTTCTTAGATTTCTTTTGTGGACAGTGATGAATAACAGAGGCTCACGTGGATTGAATAGTTCCCAATAGGTGGGTCCTTCTTAAGTGGTTACATGCGTGAAGTTCAGTGATCTTTACAGTGAGTCCATTAGGTGGATACTGTCATGATACCCATTTTGCAGATGGGAGTTGTGAGGAACAGAGAGCTCGAGTAAATTGTCCAAGACACATGAGTCATAAATGGCAGCAAGAAGATCCAAGCCCAAGCTGTGGACTCTATCCCCAGCCTCCTATGATTGTGGGCGCTTCCTTATGTACTTAGTTTAACAGCTATGCAAAGGCAAGGATGGCATTCCTGGCCTCAGACGGACCAGTCTGAGTGGTTGTGGAGTTTGGCCGTAACAGCCTAATGAGGCACGAAGGGCTTTGCTTACGTTTCTCTGGGCACTGTGGCAGCAGGATGCAGCGAGAAGCCTGCCTCTGTCTGTGCTAATGCTGGAATTGTGGAAGTATCTGGCATGAATTTGATTTCCATCCTAATTCAGCCACAAACTAGTTAGGAAACGGAGTGGGACCCTGGACAAATTGTTTTACTTCTTTGTTCCAGGTCCCTCATTTGTGAAACGGGCACATTAATAAGAAGCGCTGTTTCGAGTCATTCTTAGGATTAAAGGGAATGTACTTGGTCAAATGTTCATGTTTGCCACACTCTGAAATAATCTCGAAGTGATGGCTATTGGCTATTCTAGGCAAGAAACTTTTTTCTATTCTGGGCCTTTACTTTCTCATCTTTAAATGATAGAAAAGATAACCTAGGAGTTATCTTCCAGAAATGTGCTCACTGAAATAAAAAGGGTTAAGAAAAAAAATGTGTAAACATATAAAAAAATCCATAGCACCTTCTGTTACAGGCCTTGGGAATCCCAGGCTGACCAAACTGAGTGTACTGGTTACTCTGTTTACTCAAACATCCTTCGTAGATTACTTCCCCCCACCACCCCCTTCCTGTTATGCACAGACAAACACACACACACCAGCTCACTGAAATGAGTGTTTTCCTAAAGGGACGTATAGTTTTGGAACAGCAGGCTTTAAGGGCCCTGTTCTCCCATTGTTTTCCGAGTCTTTACACGTACTGTGTCTTCAAGTGATGCTGGAAAATTCCCCTCTTTTCAGAGCCAGCTGGATGGTGTTGCTTGCCTGAGAGCTGGAAGCTCCACCAGCAGGGCCTGGGGTTGATGCACTGCTGTCACAGAGGCAGGGCAACCACGTTCCTGTCTGGGGAGTCCCCTGGGCTGGCCTTGGTCCTCCTTTCCTCCCAGTAGCAGGAGTGGTGGCAACTATCCTCACTCACATTGCTAGCAACATTACAAAGCAGTAACCATTTCAGTCCTCACACCTAAGCTTTCTCCATCTTACAGGTGAGGAGAGGTCAAGAGACTTGCTTCAAGTCGCAGAGCCAGTGTGTGGTTAGATGGAAGTGCGGAACACTGGACTCTGGTTTCCACTGCAGAAACCACTTGTAGAGAGTGTTATATTATCAGTCTTGTAGGGGGAGCAAAGTTTGCCACCCCAAAACGTCTCTTTGGCATGCACATTATTTTTGAGCTGAAAACAATCAAGGCCCAAAAGACTCAAGAATTCTTTCTTTTTACCTACCCCTTAGGGGCCTAAAGAATTTAGATAAAAGGCCTGTTCCTAGAATAGAGCTGTCGGGAGGTGCCCACAAGGAGCATAGGCTAGGTGTGGTGGTGAAGGAAGCTTGAGCAGGGCCTAGAGAGCAAATGTTTGTTTACCAAACATTTGTTTCTCCATTTCCATGTCAATTTCCTTCCTCCCCTTTGAAGTTCCAAACTACTACCCCAACGTGCTCTTTTGTCTTGAGCTGAAGATGGTGTTAAGGTAGGGGTTTCAGCCCTCTGGGGAGTTACTTAGTTTCTCTGGGTCTTTTCCCATGTATACGTGTTATTAAAGTTTTGTTTGATTTTCTCCTGTTAATCTGTCTCATGTCAATTTAATTCTTAGACCAGCCAGAAGAACCTAGAAGGGCAGAGGAAAACTTCCTCCTCCCTGACCATATTAGAGGGTACAGTGGTATAAATGATTTGCAACTAGGCAGACTTCAGTTTAATCCCAGCTCTGCCATGTATTCGTGTGTGAAGTGTTTCAAATTCCTTTACTCCTATGAGCCCCATCTGTGTCTTTGTCTGTAAAATGGGAGAGAGGATACCCACGCCACAGAGCTGACAGGACTGTGGTAGGCTGAGTAATGGCCCCCCAAGATATCCAAGTCCTCACTCCCCAGAACCAGTGAATGTTAACCTTCTACGGCAAAATCGACTTTTCAGATGTGATTAAGAGTTATTTACATGCGGAGATGATCCTGGATGCAACCACAAGCGACCTTGTAAGAGTGAGACAGAGGGAGATTTGACTCCAGGAGAGGAGAAGCGTTGTGACCATGGGATAGAGATTGAAGTGATGTGGCCAGAAGCCCAGGGATGCTAAAAGACGCAAGGAACAGATTTTTCCCTGGAGCCTCCAGAAGGAGCCAGCCCTGTGGACAACTTGGTTTTAGCCCAGTAAAACTCGTTTCAGACTCTGCCCTGCAGAACCGTAAGAGAATGAATTTCTGTTGTCTTAAGCCATTCAGTTTGTGGTAATTTGTTAAAACAGCCGCGGGAAACTGATACAAGCACTAAATGGGCCTGCCTTGTGCATAACAGGGCCTGAAAAATGGTGGCTCCATCTCACTAGATTTTCAAATGCCTTCTTGTTGCATCTCCTTGCATGTGACTTTTTAGGTATTGGCTGAAAGACAGTCAGGGAGAAGGAAGTTGGAGGGAACTGCCGCCTGCACCATTAGCCTGACAGTTTTGAAGTGGCCTCTTGATGTGGGAACTTTGCAGTGTTGAGTGATTTAGCCCAGGGAGAGGAGTGAAGCTGGACTTAAAACATTGCATCCTTATCATTCCAGAGTCAGCCTGACTCTAGTAAGTGTCACGCTTATCTGAGTAGCTGCTCATCTATAACCCTGAGGATTCACCCAGAGCACACTTTGTCAAGTTGAAAAGAGCTAAGAGATCACCGAGCTCAAATGAGAGATAAGTAAGGAGGCCCAGAGCCTTGCCGGTTTTGCCCACACGCTGTGAGTCGTGGTCAGCTGAGGCTAAAACCCATGCCTGCTTGTTCTTGGAATAATGTTTCACATGAAGGAAGCAGCTTGTTGAGATTTCTGAAAGACCCACAAACCCCAGAAAAGTTTATAGCTTAAAAAATCCTTCACACAGACTGAGCTGCTTCTACTTAGAAAAGACGCAAAAAAGTGACTGAGAGGAGCAAGCAGACACACGCCAGGCTCCCCGCTCCCTCTGTGCTTCTGCGCATGATCTCCAAGCCCGGCCTCTCTCTTCTGCTTCCCTCTGGTTTCCATTCTGCTCAGTGATCTCATCGGAGGGAGCTGCGGTATCTGGGGACCAAAGGAACCCCTTAGTGAGATGTCAAGCGGTCTCAAATCTTTCAGACACTGTCTTAGAGAATGGCCTCTGTAGGGGAAGTTCAAAGGCTTCCTGAACGCCTTGGAACACCTGCCCAGGCCAGGATTGGACTCGGCTTGCAGATGGTGGTATATGGGGAGTGCTATTCTGTGAGTATAGATACATGACTCATCGTTTGAGACAGATGATAGATGATTTCCTTCATGGAAATACTTTATATGGGAATTACGGTGAAGACTTGATAATCCCTATGGACAGGAGCGGGCGGGGGCCCGGATGAATCAGAGAGACAGCTGCATTGTAGACCAGCTGAGGGGTGCTTGCTTTGAAGTATATCCTGCCAGTAGCTCCTCTAAGCTGATACAGTATTGCCAACGTGGGATATTCTGGGAGCCCGGGTTAATGAGCAGAAATCAGTAGTACATGGTGATTTTCCAAAGAAGTCAAAGTGCCCTCGTTCTTTAGCAAGTTCTAATCTTGCTTGCACACTTAATCTAATAGGTGATTTATATAAAATTGCTGACATTTGATGACATTTGACCTACAGAATGGCACTTAGATATCAGTTCAGTGAATGAACTTAGGTCTTTCTAAGGTCCCAGCACCATGGTGGGGTATGGAAAGAGCAGAGCCACTCACTTCTAGGGGTGCAGGCCTGTACCGTGCGGATTCCTGCCCAGGCCAGAGAGGAACGAGGCGTGTAACTGGTTTCCAGGTGTTCTGGGCCACATAAGAGCCCTGGGTTCCCGAATAAGAGAAACAACTCTCAACACAGTTGAGATTTAAGTTTACCGGTTATTTGCTGTGTGTTTGTTTGTTTGTTTGTTTATATTTTACCAGTTACCAGTTACTTGGGTGAGGACAGGGCAGAATGGCATGGTTGAGAGAAATGAAGCAAAATAAAGAAATGAGATGCTTTATTATTGTAGAGTATTGTACCTACTACTGGATTACATACATAAAGCTACCAGCTTATGGCCAGCTACAGAAAAAGCTAGGTGTTTTTTCTTTCTTCCCATGGAGAATAATAACAAATGAAGTACTAGCTTCTCCTGTTTCAGGGAAGTTGCATGACGGTGGGCGAGATGATACCTGCAGGTATGCCAGCCTTCCTGATCCTGAGCATCCCTTTGGCTAGGAAGTACCTGAGACTTAATTCACCATTTCCTTTGGGCATCAGATGGTCCCTTCCCCAAAGGTGCTGAGATCAGAGGCTAAAGAGTTTGTCTGCAAGATTTCTGAGCCCTTTTTGCTGTCTAACCCAAACAATCCAATAGGAACATCTGGTTTCCTTTGGGGAACAGAGCAGAATGCCAATGTCAAAATCATTCCCTCAGTCTTGAATAACCCAACAGGATTTAACCAGCACCTTGAACAGTGGCTGGCACCTAGCAAATGCTCTATAGTTATTTGTTTCGTGAGTGGTTGAATTTAATCATCTTTGAAGTGCAAAGTTGGGTGTGGAAAATCTGGTTCACCGTTTTTCTGTGTAAAAGCGGCCAGTTTAATTGAATACAGAGTTATCGATTGTCTATGTTTGTCTGAAGCAATAAAAATAACAACTCCAGTCTTTCATTCCTGATGGTTGGCCGTTGTGCGAGCAGAGTTGGCAGCAGTTAGAGTTGCTAAGGTCTAGAACTAGTAGCTTGGAAGGTATCAGAGGAGTAATTTTGTTTGAGTTCTGATTTGCTTGGCAGATGCCCTCTACGGCACCAGTGTCTTCGTTTTACAAGTTTTATTTATTAGACGTGGACATGGATCCCACCTCGGGATCGTGTCCCAGGGATTAAAAGGTGATCCATCCAGCTCTGAAAGTTTATAGACCCATGGGGAGGACAGGCGCAGAAACACGTAAGTGCAACCCACTGTGATACGTGCTGCAGTGAAAGTCACCACAGGAGGTGGTGATGAGGACACAGAGGAATAAAGAGTCTAATCTTTCCATTCCTTTAATACTTCCGGTGTCAGGATACTCATTATCTTAGAAGAAAATACAGAGAGAAATAGTGCATTAACTTCTATTCACTGAGTGTTTTTTAAATGAGTATCTGCTGTGTGCCATGTACTATGTCAGGGGCTAGAAAGACAGTGAATAAAAGAGATGCAGTCCCCACTGTTACAGAACTTTCAAAATCAAGGGTGAGATATCCATTAAACGTGTAAATACACAAATAAGCATTTAATTACAAACAGTGATGAGTGTGATGAAAGAAAAGCCAAGTGGCTGTGAGACACTATGCACTGGTTCCTACTACGCTGGTCTCAGCTGAGTCCTGAGAAGTGAGTATTTTAGTCTCCATCTTGCTGAAGAGTTAGCTGAGGCTCCCAACTGTAAAGTGCTTTGCCCAAAGCCACACAGCTGGTAAGTGTCGGAGCAGGGATTAGAACCCAGAACCGTCCAATGCCAAGTACAGTGCTTTCTACTCCATGTCCTCCCTAAGGAGCCTCATGGTATATGGGCCACCCCATTCAGGGACAGATAATTAGAAACATGGTCATTAAAAAAATAGATAAACAAGATTACACTGTATAGCACAGGGAAATATACACAAAATGTTATGATAAATCACAGAGAAAAAAATGTGACAATGAGTGTGTATATGTCCATGAATGACTGAAAAATTGTGCTGAACACTGGAATTTGACACAACACTGTAAAATGATTATGAATCAATAAAAAATGTAAAAAAAAACATATTCTTTCTCTGCAACATACTACATCTATGCCTTTAACATGTGCCACCAATTAAGGGGTTAATTATGTGCATACTGCCTCATGCTGATTTATAATTGTGGGCAAGTTTTGTTTAAGTAAGAGCATGGAAAGTCTGATTCTTCCACTCAAATCCACCCACCTTCTGTCTAGGCTGATGCTGAATGTAAAAGTTCTCATTAAATACTCATTTGTTTAGAACTCAGACTTTGGGATTTGTATGATGTTGCATACAGACTCCACAATAATGGGCTAAGATAATACAGTGGCTCTGAGTTTGGACTTTAAATCACGGAGACCTGGGTCCAAATCCCAGCTCAGTTACTCATAAACCGGATGCTCCTGGGCAAGACTGTTCACCTCCTAGAGCCTCGGTGTCTTCATCTGTAAAATGGAGATAAAAACATACACTCAGGTCATTAGGAGTCAGTGAGATATGTGGTTAGTACCCTGCTAGGACATAGACCTGCCAGACAGTAGGTAATTATTATTACTTCTAGATTTTCCTCTTTATTGAGCAAATATCATCTGAACCATCAAACAAAGCTAACTCCCAGCTTTTTACTTCACTTCTAAAACTAGATAAGGAGTTGGAGACTCACCGTATTTTGTTTCTCCCCTGAATTCTTCCCCCTGCCTTTAGTAAGCAGGGGTCTGATTTGTTTCATTCTTCAGTTTATGCCAGTGGTTTTCAATAGGGGATGATCTCTCCCCCTACCCCAACCAGGGGGCATTTGGAAATGACTGGAGACATTTTTGTCTGTCACAGCTTGAGGCGGGGAGCACTTCCAGAAACTAGTGAGCAGAGGCCAGGGATGCTGTTGAATATCCCACAGTGTGCAGGGCAGTCCTCATGACGAAGAATTACGTGGCACAGGTATGTCAGTAGTGCTGAGGCTGCCAGTTTATGCCCTCCAGCGCATGCACACACACACGCACACACCCCATACACGCTCATACACACACACACACCACATACACGCTCACACACACACACACACCCCCCATACGCGCTCATCCACCCCTGTTCCTTGTCGGCGAGCTCCAGGATGATGTCATGCGGAGGGGAACCCACACAGGCCTGTGGTGAGACACAGCGCACGTGGGGGATCTCGCCATTTCCGTGCAGACCCCTCACCTCAGCATTGCAGCCGCCTCATATCCTGCCGTGGTCCCTCCTGGGACCCGAGGGGAACCTCGCAGCAGATGGGGTTTCGCTTAGTCACAGTCTCTGTGGCCAGATCCGATTACATCAGCAGCCGCTCTGGCTGGGAGAGACCCACCGTTGCCTGGAGCTCTCTGCGCTGGCCTTTCACCTTCTAAGACCCAAATTCATCCCAAGACAGTGGAGGAGAGGAGCTGGCTTGCAGTTCTGTCTATTAAAAGGAAGAAAGCTGAGAAATAGAAAAAAGCCAAACGGATCCCGGTATCTTCTTTTGAGGGACTTGATATTTCTGTCTGTGTGTTTCTTGTGTTTAGCATGACAGGTGGTGAGTATCCAGTAACTTTTTAAAAAGAAATATATAAATGATAGAAATCTTGAAGGTGTTTGTATTTCATATGAAAGAATAAGGATGGGTACTAATTATTATGTCTATAACGAACTGTTTTGTGTGTCATTTTAGACAGTGATGTGTGGATTAGCACCTCCGCTTGAGAGCTCATACAGCAGAGGGCGAGCCAAGCTGGCTTACCCAAAGGGCAAGAACTATTACGTGGCAAAGACCAGATTCCAACCCGTGCCTCACTTCCTTGGAGGCCTGGGTCTTAACCACTTAGCTAGATGCCTCTTGCTAGTGAGGAGAGAGCTGACCTTTGGCAGAAAGCATGGCTAATACAGGACCTCCCAGCTGCTGCAGAGTGACGACGGAAGAGTCTGGGATGCCTCTTGGCGTTGCTCTGCAGCAAACAGGTGATGTGCGCCGCTAGTGCCTCCTGTCTCTCACCTGGGCCTGCATTTGCACCTGGCCACATTGCTGCTGCCTTCTGTCTCTAGCTCTGGGTGTTACCTGCCATCATTTGACCTATCCTCTCAGAATACTTGCTTTTATGGTTATCTGATTCATAGTGTCATGGGCTCAAGGGTGACATGTATTCAGATAGAGAGTGTATTTATTGGAGTCACAACACTTGCTGTCACAGAAAAAAAAATTTTTCAGTGGCTTAACAAGATGGAAGTTTACATCTTGCTCATATAAAGCCCTGCGAGGGGGTTGGCTTTCTTTGAAACAGTGATACCAGAATCTTTCAATCTTATGTGTCTACCAGCTTGGCTTCCATAGAGAACGTGCTTACTTGCAGTAAGCCAGCAGAAGCAGAAAGAGCAAGGAGACTGCACGGGTGGGCTAAGGACCAGAATGTCATAGTAGTGGCATCCCATTGCTAGGACCCAATCACATGGCCACACTTAAGTGCAAGGAATGCTGGGAAACGTGGTTTATCTAGTTGTCTTAGGAAGGTGAGGAAGTTAATTTTATGAGTAGTTAGATAGCCCCTTCCGCTGTGAGGATCTCTGAAAGCTTGAAAGATCTCTTGAATTTGGAAGAGATGGTCAGGGATTTGGGGGAATCCCAAATTTAGGTAAGAGATTTGACTGTGCCCCTCAGATCTCACCTTTCAATTGATGACTTAACTTTTTCTACATATAGACCTCCCTCCTAGTGATGATGATGGGCTGGGGACAAGGGGTGAGCAACCCCTGGGGGCTGTGTAAGGGAGCAAAATTTGCCACCCAAATTGTCTCCTTGGCATGTGGATTATTTCAAGCCGAAAACAGTCAAAGTCCAGAAGACTCAGGGAGAATCTCTGACCTTCTCCCTAGCTACCTAGAAGAATTTAGATGGAAGGCCTGTTTCCAACATAGAGCCATCACCAGAGATATCTGCAAAGTTGGGGTAAATGTGCTGGAAGCCTAGAAAGCAGAGTCCACTCAGTGCCCCATTGTCTCTGCAGGGCCCAGCAAGCATTCATTTACCAAGCATTTGCTTCTCTGTCTCTATGTGGATTGCCTTCCTCCCTTTTAACAACCTACTATCCCCAGCATCATCTTTTGTCTTTAGCTGAATATTGTATTTAAGTTGAGGGTTTTAGCCATTTTGGCGAGCTGCTCAGTTTTCCTGGGTCTCTCCCATGTACACATGTTAAACTCTTGTTTGATTTTCTCCTGTTAATCTGTCTGTTAATTCCTAGAGCAGCCAGAAGAACCTAGAAGGGTCCAGTAGAATTTCTTCCTCCCCAACACTGGACTAGGTCAACAGATTTGCAGGATGAAAATGGAACTCTTTGGAAAGAAAGATCAGTGGGGCCCTCATCTCTGTTCCATGTGAATCTGCTCATATTGTAATGAATTCATTGATTTATTCATTCCACAGACACTCGTTTGAACATACTGTGTACAATGCTAGGCAGCAGGGATCTAAGCATCCAGTCTCTGCTCTTGAAGAGCTTACAGTCGAGTGTGAAAAAGAGGAGAAACGGGACTGCTACAACCCAAAGGCATGAATCCTATGACTGAGGTAGGTCCATGCAGGGTGAGGGTCATCTATCCCAGGCTGGTGGGAGGATTAGCTGATCTGTCTCCACACTGAGTTTTGAAACATCCCTAATGCAATGAAGTTGGGGCAGGATGTTCTGGTAGAAGACACAGCATGTACAAAGGCACAGAGGTGTGGAAGAGCATTCAGGAGTGGTGAGCAGTTCAGGGGTGGTGGACATGGGATCCACGAGGAAGGTAGTGCTGGACTAGATCACGATGAGTACCGTGTGCTCACCTATGGAGTATGCATTTATTCAGACTTTCCGACCTTCCAGAAATGCCAATGCCCACTTTAGAGCAGGGAGTTTCATGGTATGTGATGGAAGTGCCCATGGCTGGCCCTGATGAGAATGTGCTGCTTCTGCACAGTGACCTGAGCACCACCAGCGCCCCAGCCCTGTGTGCATGCCGGTGGGCTAGGGGCCTCCTCCAGGCATGTGCCATCCTAGCTGCAGTCCACGTGTAATCTCTGCTACACTTTCTAGTCTCTCACAGCAATAATGGGAGCCAGAGAGGGCACTGATTCTCTACCCACATGTGTAACACGCTCTGGTTTCCCACAGGCTCTCCGATAAAATGATGTCCTTCCTCCCTCCTTTCCCGGAGAACTGGTGACTCTTTTCATTTTTCGGAGAAGACTGAGTCACTTGAGTCCCTGTATAGATACTTAATGCCCTCTAGCCACCAGAATTCATGAAAGAGACAGATTTATGAGGATGCGCTGGGAACTAGAATCTCAGTTTCTCTTTGTAATCTATTTTTGGCTAGGAAGCAGAGCCACATGGAAAAGATTTGATAATGTTAACAAATGACACAATAGTACGTAGCTGAGCCAGGAAGTGTTTCCAGTCTCAAGTGATGTGCTTCAGTCACACACAGACTTCTGGGGAAGTGGCTTTCTCATCTCATCTAAAATGCCATGTCATCTTCTAATGCTCAACCCAGATGCCACCTGCTCTGTAAATATTCCTCAGTATTCAGCCCAGACTATCCCTCTCTATTTCACTTGTATCTCTATTCCTTGATTACCCACTTTGCCTGGATCCTAAGTAATTGCCTCCATATGTGCCTCCTCATGAGATTATAAAATAAGGTAACATTTATTATGTGCCCGCATGTGTCAGGCACTGGAATAATTGTTTTACACATTCGGTTTCACGGAATCTTCTCAAATTGACTGTGGGTAGATGTTACTAGATCCACATGAAAAGTAAGTAATGGAAGTTCCTGGATGTTAAGCTCCTGGAAAGCTTAAAAAGGTATATCTTTATCTGGCTCTGCATGTTTCACCAGCCTGGCTGCCACAACAGGTCCTGAAAACGATAGGAACAAAATATGTTTTATTGAAATCCTTGGGATTCTTCTTTTCCCTGCCCAAGTATCGTAATGTCCATCAAGGCTTGTTTTATATTTAGAAAAAAAAGTACTAGGAAAACCCAAAGTGGTGTAATCAAGGAGTCGGAGCATTAAATATCTTGGGCTTTTGCCAGGGAAGTTAGCATAGGACATGTGTTGTTCTGTGCTTCATCCTGATAGAAAGGGTGTTCATTGACATCGTGATATATTTTAGAATCAGATTTGCGAAACTTGTCGCAAACAGCTATGTGTCATGCTAGGGGAAGGGCTTGGACATCTGAACCACCCTGCGCTGTGTTCTGCGCCCTTGCATCTTCTTTCTTGACCTTTAGCAAGACCAGCATGTCTTTCCCTTGATGAAACAACTCATGAAACACAACGCTTCCTTGAGTCAATCCCTGATTTCAGAAAATCCTCAAACATGTTTCTAACTGTATGTGTGTCTGTGTGTGTGTGCATTTGGAAGAAAGAAGCAAGAGTGAGGAAGTGATTTCTACTCAGTAGTCTGGGGTCCACTCTATTGAAAATATCACCCCCCTAAAAATGAAATGTTACAAGAGCTCTTCTTTTCCAGAGCTTGGAGTAGATTCCTTTCTCTTTTTGGAAAAACGGATGTGAAAAATCCATCATGTTCTCATCCTCAGTTATAGGGCCTGTTCATACCTTTATAACTGCAGTGGGCGTTTGTTAGCTCCTGTTTCCAATCAATTGGATGAGTTCGTTTCCCTTCTAAGGGCATGTGGTCCCACAGAGGGGATGAAGCCACCTTTACCATCCCTGGGAGAGGGAGGCTGGGGGGGGACCCTAATGAATTAATGAACATTTAATAGTGCAAACACACAGCATCTATGGTGAGAACATACAGCTTCCACTATGAGATGAAGATGACAAGGAGGGTATTTATCCATTTATTTAATGCGTGGTTACTGATCACTTGCAGTGCATTTAGCATTGTTCTAGGCAGTGAGGAAATGAAGGGGCTTGCCCTTAAGAGGCATGTAGCCCAGAGGAGGAGACAAATAAGTAAAGTAACAGTTGTAATCCAATGTGACAAGGGCCACGAGAGAGCAAGTAGAGGGTCTGGGTAGATGAGAGTTGGGGGAAAGCTTGCTAGAGAGGGTTACACCTGAACAGAATCTTGAATATGATTTAGAGTTATGGAGGAGGGGGGAGAAGAGAGGGCGTCAGAGAGAGGCAGAGGGATCTGCCCTACCAGGCGTGGAGATGAGAAACAGCACACTACATTCTAGGAGTGATGAAGGAGTGCGGGTCGGGGAGAGAGGGAGTACTGGGGTAGCGCTGGAGAGAGAGGCTAGGTTGGGGGGGTCTCATGCAGGGCCCTTGAGAGCCATGTGAAGGATTTTGAACTCTCCTGGTGTAGGTAGGTGACTGGAGGCCATTCCAGTGTGTCAACAAAGCAGGGACAAGGGTAGAGTCAGGCTTTAGAAGTACTGTCCTGGCTGCAGTGTAAGGCAGGCTAATTGGGGTCAGGGAGGCCAGTGAAGGGCTATTACAGTCATTTAAGCAAGAGGTGTTGCTTGTGTGGACCAGGGTGGGAGCTGTGGGGATAGGGGGAATTGGGAAGATTTTAGTAATACTAAAGACAAACTTGCCAGGCTTTGGTGATTGATCAGAGGTGGGGAATGAAGTAGAGAGAAGCAGCATCCTGGACTGGAGGCCCAGTGGATGCTGATGCTGGTCACTAAAATGGGATTAGAGGAAGAGTGAGGATGACCACTGTGTGGACCTGGTAGTTACAGGTCAGGAATAGAGGCAATGGTGGCAAAAGGGTGAGCTTGGCCTCAGCAAAGACACAGTGCCCACGTTCCATTTATTTCCAGACCCGGCCTGGGAGCACATATACGTAGAACCCCCACTTGAAATGGAGCCAAGGATAGGCTGAATTCCCCTCTAGAGGCACTCACTCTCCCCTGGTTTGGTGTGTTCTTTTCTCACAGTCTGTAACAGTTATCATGATAGTCACAGAGAGACAGTACAGAGGTTACGTGCGTGTACACCAGACTACTTGGGTTTGTAAACAGTCTGATTCTTATTTCTGTGTGACCTCAGGCAAGTTACTTAACCCATCTGTAACTCAGTGACCACGTTAGTAAAGTGGGGATCATAGTTCCTACTTGACAGATGTGTTGTAGAGAAAACAACTGTGTAGAACCACATGTGAGGGAATAGTTAACCTGATAAAATATCAATAAAACAAATGAACCGTTCTTACCTTATTCTTGGCTCATTTCCTCTTCTTCTCGGTGTAAAGCATGGATTTTTATTTTATTTTATGCCGGATGCAGGGTGCTTCATGGATTCGGAGCTCTGCTTTTTTAGAGAAAGGAAAAGGAGTCAAGGGATTTTTGGAGAATCTGTATCCAGTGCTGGGCTAGGCATTTTTCACGTCTTCTAATCCACGGCCACCCAGAATTATCATCCACAAATTCTGATCTGGTCATTCTCCTTCCTGTTGCTCAAAAGTTCAAGTTCAAACTCCAGATGCCTCAGCAGGGCTTTCGACCCTCTTTGTGACCTGCCCCCACCTTGCTTCTTGTGCTTCGTCTCCTGCTCCCGCCTCCTATGTGCTGATTCTACCCTCTCTTTTAGCCACGATATGCTTCCCATTCTTCAGATGTCATGATCGGATTTGCTTCCCCGTCACAGTGTGTGTTGTGCCTTCTTCTGGGACTGCCTTTAGGTCTCACTTCTTAATTAAGACCCTGCTCAGATATTACCACCTCTTGCCAAATTAATCACCTTGCCTTCCCTGATTCCTGTATTTTGATGGTTCTTCTAATATAATTCTTCCTACAGAGAATCTTAATAATTTGTTCATGAGTTAGTCTTCCACTTAGTAAACTGTGAGCTTTTCAAGGGCAGAACCTGTGTCTGCGTGGTCTTGAAGTCCCAGATCCTAACCTAGGACTTGGTACAGAGTGGGTGTTGGGGCAAGGCTTACTGAATACAAGTCAACTGATAAACCCCACTTAAAAATAGAAGCAGCAGTAGATAGACAGCATGCTTTTTCCCCCTCCCACCACCTTACCTTGCCTTCACCCCAGCTCAGCAATGTGCCCAGGAAGAAGGACGTCTGGAGTCTGAGAAGGAAAGGACAGGCTAAGAAACAATACAGATGTTTGTTGCTTTGCTTGTGTCCCCCAGATAAGCCATCGATCCCAAGACACCAACATTATATACCGTAGCTAAAGGGATTTTTTAACCTCTCAACAAAGACCCGGGATTTAAAAATCTTTCAGTTTTCTAATGTAAGTTAGGGTACCCAGTTACAAAGAGTAGAAACACTGGACTGACAAAGAGGCTCAAATCAAGTCTAATCTTAGCCCAACTTGACAGGTAACATTTATATGTAAAAAATGTGGCATCCTCACCTTCTTTACACAGATGAGTTCATCAGCAAATCAGATCCTCTTGAACACCTACCATTTGATCTGCTCTATTATAATTTTTGAAGAGATTCATTGTGGTAAAATACAGTAGCATTTACGAAGTTGCTTTTGTACCCTCTAAAATAATCTTGGAAAACTAGGTGCCTTTTAAAGTTGACAAAGGTTTTTATTGTACATATAAATAGTGGCAAATGATATAACTTTCAGCATGTTGAAAATATAGTCATTTAAAAATAAAACTGTCATATCACTGTTTTAAATAGATTTAATGCAATCTAAATTTTGTTAATGAAATGAATTTAATGAAATCTAAATTTGATACTATCATCTCATTAAAAAATATATTAATAAGGTCTTCCTCAATGGCTGAAAATTTATGTAGCTCCTTTTTTCTCCTTAAATGTGCTTTTCTATTCCATTTCCTACACAGGAGTTTATCATAATATAGTATTTTTTTTTAATAATTGGAAGTCTTTCCTTGATTACATTATTATACTCCTCTGAAACAAAACGTGTATATAAATCAATATTAAAATTTCTTCAATGTTCTGTAAGTATAAGGTTCTAGCACAAAATGATTTATTATGGATTGAATTGTCATATCAGTTGTTGAAACTACTCAATTAATCAATTCACTATACATTTATTGAAATTTTGATAAATATTTATGACATGAAACATGAAGTTTTATTGGAAATGCTTCTCTGAATGAGATGAATTTCTTTCAATTAGATCATGTTGAGAAATTATTTATTATTGCTAGCATGAAATGGTGTTATTTAAATTCTATTCCTTGTTTTCATTTTTTGGTTGTAATGACTGAGAAACCTATTCACAGGAATAAATAGATGAGAAAGGCTTTTTGTTAGAGAAGAGTTATAACCACCTACCAGGTTGTATGTGAAAATTACATTGGGATAATCACCAAAGAAGTATTTTTAATGATTTCTTAACTGATGTTTCAATTACATTCCCCTTCAGTTTTGTTGTAACCAAAACACTGGAAATCATCTGATTTGCAAAATGATTTATTACTCTATCATTAGTCATTCACTTGCTCAACAGTTACCTTACAATAGAATTTTGAATTATACCTTTGTTTGGTCCCCCAGAGATTTTTATACCCTAAAGAAACTCAGGATGAAGGAGACTTGTGGCCTCCTTTTGTAAAGAGGGAGAAAGGCATTTGTTAAAAGGAGAATCCTTATCCTCAGATTCTTGAGAAAAAGTGCAAATGGAAGTTGAGAATCTGAAAATTTCCGTAAAGCTGTCTTCCAACTGGAGCCCTTGGAGAATCCTTGGGTACCTCTAGTGGGTACAGTGCACAGCAGTTTGAAATTGCTATATGAAGTATCTTTTCTATAATTATATTCAGTCTCCCCAGAGAGGCAGCATGGTTGTACAGGTGTCACCAATGAGACAGCAATGCAAAGCAGCCAGAAGTCAAGTTCATATTGACTTATATGAGCCAGATGCCATAATTCAGAAGTGGGAAAAACTAACTTGTGTTTTAGCAATCTAGGTTGACTTCATGAATGAGCTAGGTTTCAGATTAATCCTTGAATTATGGGAACAGAAAGTCAAATATGAAATAAACTTCATCGTCTAGTCTGGAGCAGGCAATTAAGCATTATCTTTTATATTAACTTGGGTTAATTGTTGGTGACTGCTTATGTAACCCATCTATATCAAGAAGGATTCAGAGGATTTGTCGGAAAGAATGGTATGACCGATTAGTCACGCCTGTTGGGGAAAACGGGGAGAGAAGTGGCGCTGGTGCTCTGTATTTTCCGTCTTTGAGCTGTCCAAGTACACGCAGTCCATATTGTATGGAAGAGCAGGCGGAAGCCCGGTGAGAGCGGGAAGCTTGAGCGAAATCCCATAGCTAATTAGTGACAGAATGGAAAAATTACTTATTTTTTCTTCAATATTTGGCACTCACTATTGTTGCCAGAGAATAGGTTCTTGTCTCGAGCAGGCAAGAATTCAGAGCGAGCCATAGTAAGTGAAAGCAGGTTTATTTAGGGAGATGCACATTCCACAGACAGAATGCAGGCTGTCTCAGAAGGCAAGAGAGGCAGCCCCAGGTTATGCGGTGGTTGATTTTTATGGGCTGGGCTAATTTCATATGCTAATAAGTGGAAGGATTATGCCAGCTATTTTAGGGAAGGGGCAGGGATTTTCAGGAAGACCCTCACTCATTTTTTGGCCTTTTAGAGTCAGCCTGGATAGTGTCATGTAGCATTCTAATATATTACGATGAGTGTATAATGAGGCTCAAGGTCTACTGGAAATCAGATCTTCCACCATCTTGGGCCAAGTTGATCTAACCAGTTTATATCCGATCTTCAATTGCTGTATTATTCTTTTAATGGTTGTTCCGGCCCTGGCCCTCCTGTCTCACTATGAACTTGGTAGCATTTGCAACTGGAAAAAATTTTGGATGTTTTAGAGCTAAAAAGGAACAGATTCTGATTGTGCAAATATGAACTTTTTTTTTTTTCTTCATTCAGGAAGCTTTTAGTTTCCTGCACGTTTGGTCTCTTGCTATTTTTTGAAAGAAGAAATGGGTCATCCATTATGAAGAGACTGAGAAACAAACAAACAAACAAAAGACAACAGCAAACTAAGATGATGGTTTTAGTTGCCCATTCAAATGGAGCTCAGAAAAAATCATAAACCATCTAAGCAAACTACTGTCTATCTAGCTATTGAGTCTACTTCACCCTGGCCGAGGAAAACAGATCTACAGACCACAGAGTGGAGTTAATAGAGGCTTGCAAGGCCTCTTATTCTCCTGTCTATGGTATCCATTTATTCCGAGCATCCTAGGCCAACACAAGTCCCTTTGCCATGTGACATTATCACATTTTGGGACTGGAGTGGGACTAAGCAGAAGTATAACAGAAGTACACAGGATGGATACCTTGATGGAGGGGTTAACTTTATAACAAGTGGATTTTACCATACATAGAAAATTACATATTGCTTTATGCCTTTTTCTTTTGGACCTCTTTCCCCATAAATCTACATATACTTCATTTGTTTTAGCTGCAACATAATATTCAGTTGATTCCAGAATTTTGCTAGTTCAAACAGCACTGCAATAGACATCCTCCTGCATTCATCTTGGTGTACTTCTGAGAATTTATCTGAAGGATAAATTCCTAGATGAACTGCTAAAATAAAACTTTCAGTTTCCATAAATACTTCCAAATGGGTCTCTGAAGAGGTTATGCCAATTTACACTCTTAACCATGGTATATGAGGGTACTGGCTCTCCCACATCCAGCTAACACTGGGTATTTTCAAATGTGAAGAGGAGGATTTGAATAATTAATGTTTGAATTAGAAATGAGGTATCCATCTTGGCTACTCCAACCTGTGTCTCCCCAAACCCATACAGCTGGATGGTGGCTAATGCCACAGACTGTGCTCTGAAGGCTGAATACTTCTGCTTCAGTGGGAACAGGGGCTGTTTCTTCAGTCTGTGCCCTACTTGGCATCTGTCCCTGACAGACCCAGCCAATGTGGGAGCCAGCCTCTCTGACGGTAAGAAAAAGTGGATTGGAAACAAATTGATCTTTTCACAGCTGGCCGTTCCCTTCTTTCCCCTCAACTTGGATCCAGCTCAGAACAAGGTCACTGATCTTCTGCGGCAACAAAGATCGCATTATTGAGGACTGCCTCCTTTTAGGGGAAGTCTCATTCCCCAAGAGTTGCCTCTGTAGTGTCAACTATGACAAGCCCGGAGACAGCATAGCTGTGAGTCTCCAAAGGTCTCCAAAGAGACACCCAAACTGTCCATCCTGTTGACCATGTGCTCTTCTATTGGTGCCTACCACTTTATTTAAAAGATGTCAGATGACTCAGTTCAGTAGACTATAACCTCTTATTCATGCTTCCCGGAGGCCCATGATCAGAGGGTGGGAGAGTTTGGGATTAAAAAAGAGAAGAACTGTGTGAGCAAAGGGGAAAAAATCTTGTGTTTATTTCTAACACCATCAGTCTTACCACTGTTCATCCTATTACTCTGCTTTTTTTTTTTTTATGGCACTCTTTATGGCTGGGAGAAACCTGTTTTTCCATTTTTTGCCTGCCTCTTCTGCTAGAGTAAAGGCTTCACGAGGGCAGAGGCATTGTTTAGCTCAGAACTGCATCATCAGTTCCTAGGGTACCTCCGGACACACGGAGGTGCCTGATGTGTATTTGTCGCATGAATGAGTGAATGAATGAACGACGTTGATGAGCACTTCCTGTGTTGGACAGTTTCATAAATGTGATGCCATTTAATATTTAAACCTTATGAGGTATAGATATTATCTTCACTTGTGAAAAAGGATATTGGGTTTTAGAGATTAAATAACACTTCCAGAACCACACACTAGTAATTGGTAGAACTGAGATTTTCATTTAAGCATGAATGACCCCAAACCTACCTTCTAGATCACTAGGATTCTGATTTTGTTGAAGTTTTAACTGAAAATATCAAAGGTTTTGCAAGGAGCAAGGGGTACAGCCATCAAAGACATTTCCAGGTGTTCAACAGGAGCAGATCTTCCTCCATGCCCTCCCCAGTGTCGGCAGTACCCTAAGTGTTCAGTGTTCAGTAAATTCTTATTCACTTGGGGACAGCAGTAGGGCTAATTTATATGCCCTTGCACAAATTTTGGGACCTCTGAATTGAGTAACAAGGGGATTCTGAAAGACCCTTATGTTGACAGTGAGTGGAAGGGCACAAATATTTAACAAAGTCATGTTATGTACAAGGAATTGTGCTTTAAATACATGATTTCATTTAGTTTTTACAACAGCATTTTTTTCTTTATCTCTTTTCTCCTTCCTTCCTTCCTTCCTTTTTCTTCCTTTCTTTCCTTTCTTTCACTTCTTTCATCTCCCTCCCTCCCTCCCTCCCTTCCTTCCACCCTTTCTGTCTATCTTTCTTTTTTTAATTTCCAGACAAGAATTGGAAGATTTAGCTTGGGCAAGCAATGTGTACTAGTAGGACCAGCATTTGAATCTACATCTTCGTATCTATAGAGTCTCTCCTCTCTCTACCCAGCATGCCACTGAGTGTTGGGCAGGCACTGTGGTCTCAGCTGTCTGAAGTGCAGTCATAGGCCCAGAGGGTGCTGCATAAATGACTGATTGGCAGCCCCCTGACGGCCTGGTCCTTAGCCAGTGACCCCCAGGGCTACTTGGGGTTTGGCACCATGCCTGGTATGACCTTATCCTTTAACTGTTTCTTTCTTTTGTTAGCCAACCCCCTAAGGGAGCCTTGTCTCCTTGAAACCCTCTGCTGGAATAAGAGGTCTCCGTAGGGTTCCGGAAGCCCACACTCAAGGCTGTGGTTTTTTCTGAGAATTGGCTATAAGGTAATGCTCTGAGATCAGTCCTTCCAGCTCCCAACTCAAAGATCCACAAACTCCAGGCTTCCAGGGGTTTTGAGCTGCCAGTTACGATGAAATATTAGTACAGAAGAAAATAATTTTTTTCTATTTTGGGTTTCTAATCAGGACAGCATGGCTACAGAAAGATTTATATACTTGTGAGCATTTTCAAAAAGTTTCTTTTAATGTTGTTCCTTCTCCAGTCATTTCTCTTATCATTTAGGCTCAGCTTGATGCTTCTCTGGAATCCTCCTTTTTTTCCTCCTCCCGTCTGTGGAATGCCAAACACATGTCCCCAGTCTGGCTCTGTGAAACTGGAAATCTTTTGGGAACTCTTTAGAAAAAGTACCGTAAATTGTGTTATGGACACAGTGAGACCCAAATAGGCTGTACTCAGAGTACAGCCTTTGGGGATGAAATTATCCCTCTGAAATAACAGAAATCCAAAAAAAAAAAAAAAAAAAAAGAAAAAGAAAAAGAAAGAAACAAGAGGAGTTTCTCCAAACTCCTAAGAGTGTTCTGTTCTTTATTCATTGTTTGTTCATTCAAGCAATCATTTGACAAATACTTATTAAGTATTTACTCTGTGTTAGACGTTGTGCTGGGTGTGAGGAGCGTAGGGGTAAAGGAGAGAGCACCCCTTCCTCAGGAGCTCCTGGGCCCTGACCCTGGCCACCCAGGGGATGTGGCCAGCCCAGCCCTGCGCTGCGGACGCCCCACCTCTCCAGTCCATCTCTGCAGCTCATCTCGCCTGGTTCTGCTGCTCCCCTCCCCGCTCCACTCCTCCAGCTTCTCCTACCTGCGTTCTCCTTCTGTCTTTTGACCATGCATTTCTCTCCACCCTAGAACATTTTTACAGCTTTTCTCCAGCTAAGTATCTCATTCTTCAAGTCCAAACCCAGACGTCATATCCCCCAGGAGGCCTTTTCCAACTCCCCCTCTCAAGTTGGGTTTGTACCCCTTTCATGGGCTCTCAGGGCCCCCTCTGATTATAAAACTTGGTGTATCATGTTGTAACCAGCTGCTTCCTTGCCGGCCTCTCCCACTAAACTGTAAGCATCTTGAGGACAGGGGCAATGATACCTTGTTTACAGATATGGGCCTAATGTGTGGCCTTAGTGGGTGCTCCACAGTTATTTGTGGAACAAACAGATGGCCTGGAAAACAGTTAAGATGGAGTTCTTATAAGGATTAAATGAATCAGTATTTGTAAAGTACTTAAAATAATGTCTATACCTAAAAGACAGATTCCAATTCTGTATGATTAAGGGGGCTAGGATAAACCTTGTTGTAAGGAATTATAGAAGAAAAAAAAAAGGCTGCTCGAATGCAACCTGGAAACCAGGATGGAGGGAGGACTGAGGAAACATTTTAAAGAAAAGAGGAGTGTTGGAGGATAAAAAGGAGTCATTGGGATGGACAAAGAGGTAAAGTGCCTCTAAGGTAGAGGGAGCAGCTTATGTCAAAACATAAAGGTAGCAGAGAGCGTGGCTTGTTTAAGGGGCTTTAGTTTTCCCATGGGTTGGAGGACAGTGGGTGTGGATGAGTGTGAATGGGTAGGTGGCAAGACGAGATTTGTAAATGAATGACAAATGGCCCCGTGGTTCTGTGGAAAGAGTGAGGGGACTAGAATTTGAGCCCAGACTCTGCCATTAACTCCAGGTGATCTCACATGGGTCACTTCACTTTCCTCAACTTGAGTGTTCTCACCTGTACAGTGCGGGTCTTGTCTCCAAAGCCCCCTTTGCCCTTGGACATTTGGGGACTCTGGGGAGTAGGAGCTCCCTGAGTACCAGGGCCTCGCGTCTGGTGCCTGGCAAATACGGCTACTACCACCACCGTGCTTTGATGCTGTTGCTTCTACTAGTACTAGTGTAACACTATTTCTAGCACTTCACTGGCATGACACTGCTACCACCATTACTGCAGAGTAACTCCATCATTCCGGCTGCTGTCACCACTGCTGTGTGACCGCTCTTCCCACACTGCTGCCACTGCTCCCAGCAGTGATGGCTCATGCCTGCTGAGGACCTGCTCAGTGTCGTGCGCTGCTTTCCACGTGTCGACCCTCAGTGCCCCCAGGAAGCCTAGGAGCCAGGTTCTGTTGCTACGTCCGCTTTGTGATTTAGAAAACAGGCTCAAGAGGCCGGGGCTGAAATCCCGGTAAGGTGGCTTCCAAGCTCGTGCTTCTCCGGGCGCTCTGTCGAGGTCTGTGAATGACTGAACGAAAGACTGGCGGACTGAATCAACCTGAGCTCTGTTGCTGTTTCTAAAATGAGATTTTAATAAGAAAGTCACAGGGAAATTATCTACTAGAGAGAGAAATAAGAGCCATTTCCTAAGCCAGGTTGGCCGAGGGTCTTTATTTTAATCTACTCAGCTCTTACCTCTGCGTTCATCATGCATCAAGCACTGGCTCTTTGAGATGAAGGAGAAAGTGGTGTGTCGAAGATTTTCATCATTTGGCAATAGGAGAACATGAGGGTGAGGTTCCCTGAGACGTCCATGGGCCTCCGGAAGGGAGTAGTGGGCCCCTGGCTAATACTTCCACAAGCCTGGGGTGGGGGGAGCTGCTGCTACTGGTCAAGTAAGGAGTTATATGCACTCTACAGTGTGCTTAGCTCAGGTCCTTTAAGGATCTCCAGCATTTTGGAAGCGCAGTGAGCAGAAACATCATTCCTAGCATCAGGGGACTATTGATGAATGAAGGATGTATATGGGAGGACGAAGTGCCTTCACATTTTAGCCATTTCCCAATCCTCCAGAAGCATATCTAAGAGCTCCCGTTAACTGTACTTCAAGTTTACTGCATCTACTAACTTGGAGGTTCCCCCAATGGATTTGGAGTCTGTGCATTGTCTCCCTGGATCCCCTGGGCTCTGTCTTAGACTGCTGGAACATTTTGCTCCCACAGCTGTTGGAAGCAACCCATTGACGCAGCCAGAGACAGTTGCTCAGCATATTAACGGCAAGACCAAAAGGGGTGAAAATAAATGGAAGTCACGGTTAGTGAGTGCCTGACCTCATTCTGTAGGAATTCCTTCTGGAACGGGAGATGCAGAGTGTTGTGGCAGGCAGTAAGTCATCTGTAAGAGTGTTCACCATGGAATTCTAGCAAAAGAAATGGCTCGAGAAACTTCCTGGGTAACACAAATGGAGTCTGCTCAGAGGCCCCAAAGGGGAGTCCTGGAAAACTTCAGCCTTGCAAGGGAGGCTGTCTCCTCCCGAGCTGGGGTCAGCTGAAGCTGCCGCAGCACCTGAGAGATCCAGACTGCTGGTGGCGTCCATAAAAGAACTGATTCTCAAGTCAACTTGACTTGAAAGGCCAGTCGTGGGATATGTGAGGAATGCACAGCAAGATACGGTTACTGAGCTAGGAAATGCTATTTCCATTTTATAGATCCTTAGACTGATTAACACGTTTTCCTAAATTTGCCAAGTTTGTAAGTTTCAGAGTCTGGATCCAAACCCAGTTGGGTTTCACTCCAAATCCTGCATGATTGCTTAATTTGAGAGTAGGATGTGCATTCTACGTATTTTTCCTACTCCATTGCAGTATTCGCTGTCCTAGGTATGTAGAATCCAGGAATAACAGGAATTATCTGCTGTCTAAGATACACCATGTTCTAATCTTCTCACTGTACGGATGGGAATGGCCCAGAGTGGGGAAGGGCCTTGCTCAGACTCACATAAAGGCCATAACCAGAGGAGAAGTTGGCTGCCCCTCAGTTCAAAGTGCTCTGTGCTCTCTGAATGGTTACTTAATATATTTTGTTGATTGACTTTAAAATGTAATTTATGACAACACCATCTCTCCCTCTAGGCGAATCAGTGCCGGAACCAGAGAGTCCACCTTTTGTCCCACTCCTCTTTTTCTGGCTGGTGCTTATTGGTATTTAGTGTATAAAACCTTTCCCCTTCAGTCCAGTGAACACAGTGCTGTGTGAGACACTGGGGAGGCAGAGATCAATCAGCCATGCTTCTTGAGTGCCAGGAACTTACAAATATGAGGGAGAGCCAAACACGAGAACATCTTCTTCTAATATATTGTATAATCGTATGAAATACACACCTAGAAGGTGTGGAAGCAGAGATGAGGGGCGCCCACCCCACCTTGGGAATATAGAGGGCCTTCCTGGAGGCTTAATGAATTTAATTGATTTGTGATTTCACCCACTCACCAAGTATGTATTGGGCACCTCTTCTGTGCCAGGTGCTCTTCCAGATATTAGGGGATACAGCACTAAGAAAGGCAAAATAGTCCTCAGTGTAGTGGGAGAGCCAGAACATATAAATAAAGTATCCAAAGTGGCAGCAATGTGGGAGAGTATAACAAGGCAGAGGTCTAGAGAGTGATCCGGGGTTGGGGACCGATTTTAAAAGAGTGACCAGGAAAGGTCTTTTCAAGGGGATGTCTTTTGATCAGAAAAGAAATGGAGAAGAACCTTGAAAATATCTTCGATAACTGCTTTCTGGACAGAGGGAAAAACAGGACTGATGGCTTGAGTCAGGACCAGTTTGGTGTATTTGAATAATAGCAAAAGCCAGTCTGGGTGGAGTGGCGTTAGTGAGGGTTACCGTGGGAAGAGATGGGGGTAGAGGGGTAGGCAAGGACCAGGTCACGGGCTGTGTAGGTCATAGATAAGTAAATGACAGTCAAACGGAGAAGAGCTTTCCCATTTTTGACTTCCTAGGAGGCAGTATCACAATGTCAACACACAGGAAGGTAAAGCTAACAGCAGAGGAATCAGTCTGACTGCCCGTCTTGAGCCATTCCTACAGATTATGATTAATGTGTCCGGCCCGTAAAGTCAAATTCCATCAGAACATCTCTCTGGAAAATGCAGTGCTCAGGACCCCTGACCCTGGCACTCCCACCCACCTCACCATCCATCCTACTCATCATCCTATTCATCAGCTCTCTGGTTCTTTGTTATGTTGCTAACATCTCTTGCAGGAGATGGTGCAACTCCAAGTAAAGCTGTCTCCATAAATATTTAGACTGAATAGAATATGTGCCGAAGATGCAAAGAATCTGTCCAGAGGGAGAAGAGACCTTTCTCTTTGTTGTCTCTTCAGGCTTGTAATTTAATTCACGGACATGTGTTTGAATAATACATAAGTGTCGGTTTACCTAAAAGAGTTCCACGGAAACCTTAGCCTCTCACCCTTCTGATGTGCCCTGCACGACATTTTTTCCCTCATCCTGGAATATACATTCCTCTGTTTTTCATTCATCACTTTCTTTCTGTCTTCTTTCTTCCCATGCTTTTGATCGCATACCGTGTGTCAGGCTCTGTTAAACTTATCCCTGCAGATTTAATAATCACTATCTCCCTTCTCATGTCACTTGTTAATTCATTTTGTTCAGGCTTCTCCCACTGCCCCCCTTCCCTGAGTCTGTTCCCACCGAGGTCAATCCAGTCTTTGTATTACGAAACCCAGTGGCCATCTTTCTGGTTCTTATTTCACTAGAACTCATCACCGAGATGGATAATGTTAATTGGTCCTTGTTGAAACTCCCATCTCTTTCGGCATCTGTTTGCACCATTCTTCTGCTTGGACAGCTCTGACCATTTCTTCTTTGTCTCTTACATTTTTGGCTTCTTGTGGGCTGTGTCTTTGGCAGTCTTCTTTCACTGGCTCCATCCCCCTTTGCCACCACGCTCTCTCCCATGCCTGGGCTTCAGCTCTAATACCTTCCAAGCCTCTATGCTCTGCCTAAGCTCAATAGCTGGCTTCCATCTGTGAGCATGGAATGCTAAGTCTCAGCCAACCCCACACTCTCATCTGATTAATGGGTTTTAAAGTAACCCTTGAGGCACCTCCCAATTTCTGTTCCAGAGCTGGGAGCCTTCCACCTTCAGTTAGCTTGCTAAGTGGACTTGAGTAAATGCCTTTCCCTCTCTGGGCTTCAGTTGTCTTAAGTATAAAGTAAGTTGGACCACTCCAGCTCTCCTTCCAGCTTTAGATGGACATGACCTATGGCCCTAAAGAAACATAAATAAATAACTGCCTGTTGTGGTGGTTTTAAGGAGCCCAGTAAATGACACCCCTTCTTCCTCCCCATATTTAGGACCAGTGGCATAACTGAAATTAAAGCCATATTTAAACAAGAGAATCCAAATGTCTGCTTCATTAGATAAAAGCAGTCCCATCTACTAGTTCCTCTTTACCTATTGCCAAACCTTCCTAGCAGGTATTTCCTTAAGAAGGCAGAGAAAACATACTCTCCCAGTAATTGCATGGTAAAAATTATCCCTCTTGAATGTTTGATGATGACACATTTTGATTTGATTTAGCTTTTTCAACCTTGGGAGAAATTCCAAAGCTGGCAGAATGTTTAAACTCCTTCCAGCTGCCTGTTTAACATAAAGAGCTCTTCTCTATACCTGGGGGTGAGAGCAACTCTTATCTTCTTTAATCAAATCACTTTAGGCTGAAAAGAAAGCCATGTTGACAGCCAGCATTTCCCTAGCCTTCTGCGTCTCCAGGCATCCATGATTTTTTTCTGCTTTACTGAATGAGTTACTTGATTTTAAGGGGTTTCAAGCAACAATCACAGAACTTGTATCATGCAAAATCAGAAAGCACTCAAGGCTGAGCGGAGAAGGGTGAGAGGAAACAGACCTTCCAGTTGTCTTTTACAGATGAGGAGTGTGTTCGGAAGCCCATGCGTTCACATACCTAAGCCACGTTCTCCAACCAGACTCTTATCTGACGAAGTGGACATTTAGAACCTCATGTTTAAATATGACCCTAATTTCAATTATTTAGTTTGTTCTGAATTTGGGGAGAAAGAAGGAATGTCATTTATTGGGCCCTTTAAAACCACAACAATAGTCAGTGATTTATGTTTCTTTATGGCCACATGGCATGTCCATCTGTAGCTGGAAGGAGATTTGGAGTGGTCCAACTCACTCACTTCACAGGGCAAACTGAGTCCAGAGAGGAGAAGGCATTTACTGCAGGTGACTTAGCAAGATAGCTGGAGGTGGCAGGCTCCCAGCCCTGGGCTCAGCCCCACACATCTAGCCAACGCAACCACAGTGCACCTTAACCAGTCCCAACCAGAGGAAACTGGTATTCGGAGAAGTTCATTTCACCACACTGAAGATTTCCTAATTTACATTTCATCCTGAGAATCCTGGATGCCTCTGTATCTACCTCATTTCCATGGCCCCCTGGTGAATGTGGCCTCTCTCAATGTCACGTCCTTGCATTCCTACTCCAGCTCCTTGCATCCAACTTTCTTGACAGGAATTGAAAATGAACTACAGCTGTTTGGCATCTCAGTGGAGGGGACCAGATTCTTAATCCTAAACTGAGCTCATCCCAGGGAAAACAGTACTCCAATGAGGAAGTTCTCCCAACTACGACACAGAGCTACCCTCTTTTCCTTTTAGTCATTGTTGTTGCCAGTCTGCAGTCTAATCATTTCTCCAAATTAGGTTATTTGACCCCCTGCCAGAGACACTTCCTGTGAGCTAACAAGTTTGCTTTCAGAATTGTGTTTCGGCCAGTCTGACTTGTACTGACACGATGCTCTTCTCTTCTCTGATTCCTTTCCTTGGTTGTCTTCTCGCCTGCGTTTTTCATGTTTAGAAGGTTCTCAGCAGCTCCTGGCTTTGATGCTAGAGACCAACCAGTTTACCTCTAGCTTGGTAGCTTGATAGAGCAAGCTAAAATTTATTGAGCAATCACTGTGTGCCAGACAGTGTGCTAAGCATTTTACTTGTGTTAGCTTAAATGAATGCAATCTATGAAGTAGGTAGTGTAGTAACTAACCCCCACTCTTTAGATGAGAAAGTAAGCCACAGTGAGTTTATTTAACTTTCTCAAGGTCATACTGCTATTACATGGTGGATCCAAAATCCGAGCCCTGGTTATCCAAGTCCATAGGTTGTGCTTTAATCCTGGTTATACTGGGATTTCCATACCCAAGGATCTGGAAGATGTCTTTACATCGCCCCCTCCCCTTCTGAGGTGCCACTCGTTTTTTTGTTCTACTGTGGTAGGGGTTTGAGCCTAGGTCTTGAGTTTCTAAGACCATCTTACACAATGAGACGTGTGATGTTTTCTGGGATGACCCAGCTCGGGGAAGGGTTTACTAGGCTAGAGAGTAGTGTAATTGACAGCCTTTGCAGAAGCCAAACAGGGGGCACATTTAGTCCAAGTCCCATGCCAAGAAGAACTGGAGAAACATACTCTTGGGGAAACATTCAGGAATTTGCCAGTAGTGGATAACAACTAAGACCCATCCTCATGGACATCTGTGGGTCTGAATATATCCAGCAACCTAGAGTATGTGACAGATTTGGAGATCATGCTGCTGGCCTGGTGTCCCAGGTTGGCCGCAGGTTACAGTCAGGCTCCTGGCAGTTTACAGAAGGGATGCTCAAGTCCCAATAGGGGCAGAACTTAAAATGTGCAATCTAGAGAGAATGGATTAGTTGGGGACACCTAGCAGACATGGAAGATCTGAGCAGAATTTGTCACTAGGAGGAAATATAGGGTACTACAACTAGCTCTTCACAGAAAATTCACATGGCAGGTATATCCTCTTAGAAGTGAGCTTGTTTCACACTGATCCAGGCAGAATGGATCTAGGGTTTGTGCGCTGATACACAAACTAGACTTTAGGAGTATAGTGACCAAGCTGAGTCTTGAAAGGTCAGTAAGAGTTAAGACAGTGAAGGCAAATGACAAAGGTCGGTGTTCCAAAAACGAGTAACTTATTTCCTGTATCAGTTAGGATGTATTTGGTTGCTAGTGACAGAGAACTTGACAATGGGAAAAACAACTCTATATTTATTTTTTTTTCACCTATCAGGAAGTCCTGCCTTGACAATGTCAAGGCTGATGTCTACTTTTTTTGTTTGTTGGTTGGTTGGTTTTTTCCCCATAACCATGTTATGTTGGCAGTCAGCTCCCGGCATCTCATTCACCTTCAGAGCAGGAAGAAGGGGGATGGGTGAACATTATCTACACTCAATCTTTTTATCAGAAAAGCAAGACTTTCCTAGAATACTGAGCAAATTTTCACTTGTATTTCATTGTCTATAACCAAGTTACATGACCATTCTTGGTTGCTTTTTCAGTTTCTACAGAGGAGATGAGTAAGGAGGAATGACACCGGGTATGTGTGTTAGGTAAGCCAGCAACAGTGTTTGCCACACCATCCCTGCTCTCCTGGGAGCTTTATGAAGGCACCATTGGTATTTACATTATTTCCTTATTTTTCCCAAGTGTAAAGCACGATGTTATGCCCAAAGGAGGGATAACACAAAGCATTAATTGCAGGGATACATAAATTCAGGTTATTGCAATAAACATTTATTAAGTGAGGTCCACATGTTAGGAACTGTATAGGTACGGATCAAGCCCCCAGAGTCTCGATATTACACATATGCTATGACACTTGTTAGGATACAGGAACAAGTAAGGGGCTGTTTCAGGGAACCCCAAGAGGGAGCACCTGGTCCACTCCAGTGGGTTGGAGAAGGACGAAAAGGGAGTCAGAGGTAGTCAGAATAGTTTAGATTATACTTAAGTAACAAATGACCCCTAAATCTCAGTGTGCAACCACAGAGTTTATTTGTCTGTCATGCTATGGGTCATCGTACTCAGTCAGCTGGGGTTTTGGTCCACCTCAGCCTCAGCCTGGGACCCATGCCGAGTGAGCAGCCTCTGTCTGCAGCCTTGACAGCAGGAACAGAGAATGGGACATCCACACATTAGCTCTTAAAAACTTCTTCCTAGAAATGACCCATGTCACTTCTGCTCATGCAAAAGCAACTCACATGTCTCTGCCAAAATTAGCAAGTTGAGGGTGTATGATCCTCCACTGTGAAGCGCAGGACAGGTACACAGTAATATCGTCTGTCACCAGGGCCAGGGCAGGGTCTCACCATGCTCTCTGTCCCTTGTAGTCTACCTCTCCCAACTTAATCTTCCTAGCGGCCAGCCGTCAACCTTGCTGAGTGTGGGAGGGCTGTGGGCTGAGTGGAGTGGCCAGAGGTGAGCCGAAGGAGCCAAGAGGCTGACTTCATCTCCACCTGGTCCAGGAAAGGAGACTGAGAGCAAAGGCCTATATGCAGAGCCAAAAAGATCTTGGCAAGATGTGGCTTCTCGGGAGGTAGAAAGATACATTTCACGATCTGTATCTCTCCTATTGCTGTTTGGAGGGGAGTGCTCCCAGGATATAGAAGCTGGTGGCTGAGACTCCTGAGGAGTTTTTGTTGGCTGCTCGGCAAGTGCCAGTTGTGAGGAAGGACCAGGGCATGCGTGGGGCTTGTCTGCAGAGGCCGCAGGGAGTGAGTCAGGCCCAGGGACAATGACCAGACCTTTCCTTGTTGCTGGTGAGAATAAACATGCACAAATATGGATTTAGCACACAGAGAGGCAGGTTAAGATTCAGCTTTGGAGGAAAGGCTATCTCTTTTCTGTTTTTGTGTTTGTTTTTTGTTTTTCTGCTTTAAGGTGTTTCAGGCTCCCTTCCCTTCCTCCTGTCTCTCAGCTGTGTTTGTGTACCTTGCATTCAAGTCCTCCCTTAAAACCCTGTCTAGACAATACATTTTAAGCTCGATCATGTTAGGAGACTCACGAACTCAGATTCCTGTCTGTTGGTGCCAAGAATTAAGCCCCTGGACTCCAGCATGGAGGTACGTAGAATACCTGGCTAAGAGCACATGAGATTTAGTCTCATTTCTGGCTCCAGAATTTTCTTGGATCCTGCAAGCACTCATTAACTCCTCCAAGCCTTAGCTTTCCCATCTGTAAAAGGGAGATGCTGATTATAGCTCTCCTGCTTACCTCAAAGAACTATTTGGAGAATCTAGTGAAGCCTGCATTTACTGACTACCTATTGGAGAGCAGACTTATCTGGGTATATATGGGAACACATTGTCATTTACAATATTTATGTAAGTGTAAGGAGTTTTTATCACTGTAGTTACTGCATTTGAGAAAATTATAGTTCGGTGCACAGAGGGACATAATTATGAAAAGTACACCATTAATTCTGACATCAGAATCCTTGCTTAAGGCTTCAGAATATTCTGAACAATCTCCAGTTGTCCAATGTGGAACGTGAATCTTCTGACACAGAAATTGCTTTAACTTAGGTCGTCAACATTTCCCACTTGGATTATGGCCATAGTCTCTTCTCTCATCTCTCTGCTCCCAACTGCTCCAATCCTTTCTATGTACAGCAGACGAACCTAATGACTTTTCTCTCCTGCTAGGAATCTTGTCGTGGCTTTCAGCTCTTCCAGGAAATCCACATTTTTAGTTTCTCTTTCCATATTTTAAAAATCCTAGCCTCTGTTAGTCTCTCCGGGGTCATTTCTTGACCCGTCTCTTCCTGCCTCCAGTGATGCTGTCCTCTGCATTCCCACACATAGACCACATAGGCCCACCATCGTGACTCTAGTTTCTCTGAGATACTCGAACCTATGAAGAGGTCCCAGCACCTTGAACCTTGGCTTACTTCGGTCTAGACCATCTGTGTTCCTCCAGATTATGACAGGTTCAACTAAAATGTGTCCCAGATCTCCACTTGAAGGCCGCTTCCTCTGGGGAGCCTTGCATGACATCTGCATCTTCCTTCTTCCCTCACAACTGACAGCTAATAATTGAACTCACTGTTATGCGTTGTGTTTCCTTTTCAGGTTGGTACTAGACTTGGAGCTCTTCGAAGATAGGGATGAAATCTCATTTATTTTCTCTTTCCCTCAATTCTTTCCTTTCTTAAGTAGTGCATGAGTTCCTTCTTTGGGCCAGACACTGTGTTCTGAAGATTCTCACATCTTTAGGCCTAATATGGTGCCTGACAGAAAGCAACCAAGTAATAAATGTGAGTGATGGGATGGACCAACTAATTAATCAAAGGGTCAGTTCAAACAGGTGCAGCCCTCTCCCCCATCTAAAGCCACGTGGGGGTTCAGGAAGATCAACACCTTTTCTAACCTTTGCCATTTTCCATATTGTTACTCATTTTCTGGTTTCAGCCTCTGACAGGTGGACATAAACTGCCACATTTTTCTAGGATACATCATCTGATGGGTGAATCACCCAGGCCCTTGGTCTAGCTATATTATTTTGTTTTACTGTCTTCTTGCTCTCCTGGGTAGTGAAAAAAAAAAACATGGATGTAGAGTCTGAGGGGCCCAGGAGCTCCTGCTTACAGATGCGTCCTTGGGACAAGTCATTTGCCTCCGTTGAGCCTCATTGTCCTTATCTATAAAAAGGAGATGCTACTAGCTAGTCTTGTGACGAGTAATTTGGAAGATGTGTGATGAGTACCTGACACAGTCCTTGGTGAAGAATGGATTCTCCCAAAATGTGTCTGTGTGCCTTTCACACAACACCCATCCTGCCAGGGTAAGAGTCTAAAGAGACAAGAGAGGGATTATAAATAACAGTTAATGGGTGCTATCTACTGAGAAGGGAGGGAGTTGGAACCACTGGCTAAGGAAAAGTATCATATTACTCTGAGAATTGTTGGGCACATTATTAAGCCTCATTATTTTCATATATAAAAGTGAGTTTTTTGTTTTCTATGAGGATGTCATAATTAATGAAAGAATGGGTGCAAAGTCCTGCCCCGAGGCACTGTCACACAGGGACGCCTCAGTCAATTTTAGTGGCGATAATATTGCATTTTCCATCTTCATTACATCAATTTGGACAGCTGAGTTTCACTTTAATTCCAAGACTCTTTAACTCTGACAGCTTGTCCAAACTGGCATAGATGCTGGGGACGGTGACAGAGTCCAGATGCCCTCAGGGGCATGACCTGCAGATTCTGTACTAGAACAGAACGTGGTGAGACAAGACCTGGACCACACACCACTTTATTCTCAAGCCAGCTGCAGGGCCCAAACGTGTTTTCTGACACCTCTGTGCCTTCCTGGGGATGGGCTTTCCGTGCTGGGTGCTGGGACACGTTGAGGTTTTGTTGTTCTTCCTCTCTCAGGTCTTAATGGAAAAGCTAAGTCACTGGCAAGAGAAAAATAGTGGTGTCAGCATTGTTGACACTTTCCATGAATTCCAATTACACATCATTTCCAGTTATAAAACAGAAGTGGAGGTGTTGGGCCCTGTTGCCTAACCACGGTGTTCAGAACGACCTTTTACCAGAATGCATTTCTCAACCCGGCACAGTGACCAGTGATCTGCGGTGCGACCTCCTTGAGTAAGTCAACAACTTTGTGTGATCTTGCTGTTCCCCGCTGTGGGGACGGGTGAAGACCATATGTGAGGCAGCCCAAGGTCGTGATCAGAGCTCAGGCTCTGACATGGGGCAGAATCAGGCTGAGAGTGTGGCTCCACACAGACTAGTGTGTGACATTGACAGTATTACTTGACCTCTCTGAGCCTCAGTTTTCCTTCCTATTAAATGGACATGCTAGTCGGTCCAGTCAGAGAGAGCCAATGTGAGGAGTAAATGAGATAATGCATGTAAATGCTTTAGCCAACTGCCTGGTACCTACTAAGGATCAGCCCACTTTTGCTTCCATTATTATTGGGAACAAATACTCATTGAGAACCCCCGACATTCAGTATCCTCTGTGTGCATTATCACATTCAGTCCTCAAAACAGCACTGCAAAGGGGATATTATCGTCATGTTCAATGGGAGAAAAATGAGACTTTAAGAAAATTTAAGAAACTCACCCAGAGTCGCCTGGGGGTAAGTGGCAGAGCTGGAATTTAAACTGAGGCCTCTTTGATGTCAGCACCTGTGATCTTTCTGCTGCAAGATGCTGACCAGAAGACACTTCACTTTCCCTGACAGACACTGACAGAGTGAATCAGTGAATCAAATGGAGCCAATTCACTTCAGATCAACAAGTGTTTTTAGAGCACCTAGCATGTGCCTCGTGCTGCGAGAAATGAAGAAAAGTAGCTGTCCTGGTCCTTGGCTTCTGTTGTTTATTTCAGGATGTAAGACAGGAAGGTGGCTGGGATGGGCGTGTTAAGTACTGCAGGAGGACTCTGGACCCCCGGGGCTCCCAGGATCATAGACAGTGTCTTAGCAGTCCGAGCCGCTATAACAAAAATGCCCTAGAGTGGGTGGTTTAAACAGCAGACCGTTTCCTCAGAGCTCTGAAGTCTCGGAAGCCCGTGGTGGGGGAGCTGGCAGATTTCACGTCTGGTGAGAGCCCACTTCCTGGTTCATAGATGGCTGTCTTCTCGTCTTCGCTCTGCGTCCTCACGTAGTGGAAGGGGCAGGAGAACTCTCTGAGGTCTCTTTTAGCTAATCTCCTTCTCGAGGGCTCCACATTCATGACCTAATCGCTTCCCAAAGACCCCACCCACCTTCCAAGGCCATCACATTGAAGGTTAGAATTTCAACCTATGGCTTTTGAGGGGGACACAAACATTCAGGTTATAACAGACAGTGATTCCTGGGTCATGTGGTTAAAGTAACTTCCAAGAAGGGCTGAGGAGCTTGTTGGAGATTCTGGCAGAGCTGCTGTGGGTGGAAGGAAGGTCGCCCAGTCCTTGGAGCTTTACCTAGCTGTGAGCTACTTGAGAGCCAGGCCGTGAGCTCCTTGAGCGCCAGGCTGGGTCTTTCGTCTTTGCTTGACTCTCTCCGAAGCACGCTGCCTGGTTCATAGCAAATGTAAGAGGCTTATTCCCCCAGATGTGTAGGGAGGAATGGACACCTGCCTCACTGGCTGGATTACCCTGATCCAGGCTGGTGATCCTGGGGGAGGTATTTCTCCATTGTTTTCTGGCAGCGGGATGACAAGGACTGGATTTCAGAGGAAAGAGGCACTGAACAAGTCCTGAGCTTTCCCGACAGCTCTACGAAGTAGTGAGTTCCTCTTAGTTCTGCAGCCATGGGTCTTGGGATGTACTGTGAGCACTGTCCCCACCTTGTCGTGCTTCCTACGTTATGTTTCCCTGTGCAGCCTGACAGTTCCTTGCCCGGGAAGCTCCTTGCGATCTTCTCATCCTGCAGCATCTCTGGAGCTATCAGAGATACAGACTGCAGTGTGGTTCAGAGCTAGCAGGCAGAAATACAAGCCACAGTTAGTGCGCATCCTCTAGTGTCCAGGATATACTGTTTCCTCTCACTCACAGACTCTTTTTCCTTCTCCTCCTCCACTTTGATAATTCTTGCTGCCCTTTGGAGCTCAGCGTAAACCTCCTTCCACTGGGAAGCCTTTGTACCCTTATGTCCCCTGTCTTTGGGCCCCTCTCATCATAGCCATCATCATGCTATCGATTAATTGTTCAGTTATCTTTCTGCAGTGTCAGACATCTTTAGCTTTAATTAGTTTATCAGGTGAATTTATCATCTAAGAGACTTTGGAGACTTAAGAGAAACGTTTCACAGGACAGACGGCTCTCGATGGAGGACAATAGGAAATAGAAGGGAGAGGTGCCCCAGCAGGGGTCTCTGAGCCTGATAACACTGAGCAGCTTTCTGAGTGTGATGCAGGAGGAGAGGCTGGAGAGAAGGATGAACAGTGGAAAACTTGACTCACTTGCAAATTTGTCCATAAGCCAGTTCTGAAATCAAATCTGATCTCATCAAAGCTTTCCAGCCTCGATCATAGCTATATATGCTTGTGTGCGTGCTTTTCAGACTACAAAGTGCTGTCACACCGCGTTTCAACAGCCCTGTGTATTAAGCACCACAGAGTTCCTCTCATTTATAAATGGGGAGGAGTCCAGGGCTTGCGGTGTGACCTGCCGAGTTCTACAGCATGGACATACACCCCAGGCCTTCTGACTCCCATAGCAGCTGGTCTGTCCTCTTTTCACGCAATGAAGCTGAAAGGCCTCCAGACACCTAAGAGAGAAATATTTGCCACCACCTCTTTCCTCGAAGAATTTAACGCATCTTACTGTCTGGGATTTTACCGTGAAGACTTGCGATGACATTCCATAGTCGTATCGTGTCGTATTCTTTACTGTGGTAAGATGGCAAAACCCTTCCCTCAGAAAGTGTAATTGAAAGTAGGAAATCAAGACCAAGGGAAGAGGAAATACAAACATGCAAACCCCATGGAATATTTGAGCCTCACTGGGGACTTTGACTTCCCCAGCATCCAAGGGAAAAAAGGGGAAATAAATGTAGGCATTTGTTCTTAGGAAAACAGTAGCTCCTGAGCCAAAGAAATCTTTTGCAAGCATTTAGGCATCAGAATTCATTTCAAGGGGCTTTAGCACTTATTCGACAAATTCTTATTTACTAGTTACAATGTACCAGACAGCATGCTCAGACGTGGGTGTAGAGGGTGAGCAAATAATGTCCTTGTCCCTGTGAAGATCAGTCAATGATTAATCATGTCCTTCCTGCCTCCGTTTGCTGGGCAGCAGGAGACATCTGGGGAGAACGTCCTCACTCAAAACCTGAATGTGCGCCCCACACAGCCATTGTGGCTCACATCTGGGAGTTTGCAGCAAGTGATTGAAAATAAGCTATTTTTGTTTCTTCCCTTATGCTTTTCTTGTCCTAAGCGGGCGTTTGGTCCCACAGTCGCAGTGGTGAGAGGACGGCTTGACAGCTTCTGGCACAGCAAAGCACAAGGGTTGCCGGCAGACTCTCTCCCTGAGTGGGGCTTTCTCACAGGGCAGATGCTGGCACTTCTTGACGCCTCACTTCGGAGGCGCTCAGCCCTGTCAGGGGTTTGAAGAAAGGAAGAAACCTGGCGCCAGGCCTGGTGCTGGTGACATCGTGGCTTCTGGGCTGCCTTTTGGTAGTTGCCCCAGTGGGCACATCTGGGCCCAGCATTTGTCGGCTTGTGTTAAAAGACAATGCAGGTTTGTTGCCTGTATCCAAAACGATGACTTCATGATTCTTTTTAGGCAGAGTAAGAGTCAGGATGGAGGAGGTGGGGGAATTAATGGAGTTGAAGGGGCACATTACAAAGTTTGAGTTTCATGTTGGATAAAATCTAGAATGCTTCTTATCTGGGAGACTGTAAAGTCAAAAGCATTAACTGTGTTGGCAATGAGGAGACACGTTTCCTCCCATTTACCTAATTTTAAAAGGAATTATGAGTCTCCTCAAGTCATTGGGGTGACGTGTGTAGACTTATTTTCCTTTCCTGTGCTGAAAACCATGATGTAGAGCAGTGGCTTTTAACATTTTTTGACAATGATCCATAGCCAGAAGTAAATTTTATATTGTGCCTCCGAACGTACAAATGTACTAAAAAAGGTTTCATGGAAAATGTCGCTGCAATGTGTAATACCCAAGAACCGTTTCTATTATATTTTATTTGTTAAATTACTTCATTTGTAAAAGCCTGCTTATGACCTAATACTTTGGTTTCATGAACCCTTTCCAACCTGTGGTTGGAAAACATGCACGTGGAGGAAAGACCGTGGGGCCTCAGAGGTTCTCCGCCTTAAGCGCTGTGAGGGTTTCAGAGCCTTAGTGAATCAAACAGTATGGGTCACGTTATGCTTCAGTAATAAACAGTCCCTGCATTTCAGCAGCTTAAAACAATGAGATATTTGCTTCTCATCTACACCAGGGGCTCTGCTCATTGTAGTTTCTCAGGGACCCAGGCTGCTGGAGCCTCCATGTCAACCCCCTTCCGCAACTGCTTTGAGAGCAGTTTGACTGGCAGCCGTGACCCTTTCTGGCTGTATGAACCTGGGACAGTCATAGCACCAGGGTTGGTTTCATGGGCGTGTGACCTGTGCAGTCACACAGGGCCTGATGCACTGGGGTCTTGTGCTTGGCTCACTGCTCTGCTGTCACTGCCTTGAAATTCTTAAGAAGTTTTGAAGAAGGAGCCCCACATTTTCATTTTGCATCAGGCCCCACAGATTATGGGGCCAGTCTGCATACAGTCTCGTTGAGCCTCCATTTTCTCATCTGCAAAATGGGTTAATAGTGCAGAACTCTTAAGAGGACTGAAAGAAGAAAGGCGAAGGGGCCGTATATGTTAAATAGCACTGTTGTTTTCTGCTTGCTGGCCTCAGCCTCAGTGGTATTTCTATAGAAAACCTCTACTTAATCAAACTTGTCCCCACACCTTGAAGTGCTGTCCTTCCTTATATTCTCCCTCCTCCCTTCAGGTTATCTGACTTTTGTTCATTATTCAAGACTCAACTCTGGTGCCTCCCTGGGGCCATCTGCTATGGCCATCTCATGGCTTCCCAGCACCCCCACGCCATTCATTATGGGTCCTTCCTTCAAGTCCCTCTCACTTTAGTTCCATCCACTCTCTCTGACTGCCCCCGCCCAGCTCAGGGCCCCTCACTTCTTGCCTGGAACGTTTAGCAGCCTCCTGGTTAGTTTTCCCATGTCCATTTGGCCCTTCCATTTCAACCTCCACAACGTCAGGGTCGTTTTCCTGTTGTTTCTGAAACGCCTCTTCTGTCGTGCCATTTCCACAAGCAGAAAGCTTCAGTGGCGCCCGTCACCCAAGGCCTGTAGGCCTTAGTCTTGCTTTCAGGATCTGGCTCTGAGGCCCCTTCTGTTCTGTTTTCCCTCTGCCCCCCTGGAGAGCCCCGCCTCCCTGCTCCACACACTGTCTCCAGAATAGAGCTCATCCCCTTGCCTTTGGTTCTTCACACGTTCTCTTCCCCTGCTCAGCTGAAGTCCAGCCTCCTCCCCAAAGACCTCCTATCCAGGATGAGAAGATTCCCACCCTTCTCTGAATTCCTATAGTGTTTCTTGGAATTTGACATCTATCTTGAAGTGTTAGGCAGTTCACCCCATGTCTTGGTTGCATTTTCAGCTGGTTCTATGTCCCAGAGAACTGGGACAATGATGACATATGCTCACTGTGTCACTCATACTTTAGGGGAGGCCCTGGAATGAAGGGCTCCTGCAGAAACTGCCTGGGGCCTTTCCCGATCCCCTCAGCCAGTCTGAATCATCCTTCCTCCTCTGGGCCCTCCTGGCACTTTGGACATCCCTCTAACGAAGCGCTCACCACTTTCCATTCGAGTTATTTCTTGACATGACTGGTGTCCCCCACTAGGCACGTCTTATTCATTATTGCAGCTCTGGTGCCTCTCACGAGGCTTTGGTGCTTAGTCAATTCTCAGAGAATGGATGGTTAGATGAAGAGATAGAGACCCAGGGAGAAAGGGAAATCACTGGCTACTGTGAGTGTGGGTGGCAGGGAGGGCCCTGCATGTATCTCTAAGTGTAAGGTAAGTTAAGCTGAGATAAGAAGAATTGATTCTCAAATCTTATTGGTGCCAATCACAAATACTTATTTCTCATTCAAACTCCTGTCCATTGTGGGGCAATCACAATTCTGCTGTATTCTGTCCTCATTCTGGAAACAAGACCGATGTCGGTCTTTGGGAAGTGACATTCTATGGCAGAAGAAAAGGAACGATGGCAGAGGCGTGCAGGGCCTCTGGGGAGAACTGGCTCATATCATTTCAGCTCACATCTTGTTGACGGAAGCAAGTCTCACGGCTGCAGGAAAGGCAGGACCCTCAGAAGGATGGGCCCAGCAGAGAGGGGCGGGGGTGTTTTGACAAGAACATGATCTGCTATAGTGGGCGTGATGCTCTGTGGGAGGGAACTCCCGTGGGGTAGTGCTTTTGGTCTCTGTTCATCCACAGTCACTCTGACTAGGGGGTTGGGGGGCTCCATCCACTTGGTGAGTTTGGAGCTGGGAGCCGGGCCCACAGAGCTTTGCATCTGCCCCATACTTTTCTTGTTGGGCACGAGATGACCACAGGGAGTGTGCGTCCTACTTTGCCCTTTCAGGGACTGAGGGAGAGACTTTCTGGCCCAAGGTTGCCTGTAACTTGGTAGGTCTTTCTAATCGTGAAGTCCCAAGTATTCATTGGTAGAAGCCACGTTCTCTGGTATCAGGTGTACATATAACAAAGGTGATGTTTCGGCCTTCTTTTTCCTTGTTCTTCTGTCTTACTTCTTGATGGGTTTTGAGCTTGGATAAGGAAGAAAGTGTAATTTTTTGAGACCCTTCTAGTGCCTCAATACCTGAGTCTGTATAAATATTAGGTTCAAAAATGATGTGTTTATTCTCACCAGTAGGAAGAGAGGCTCCAGCGTTGCTACTTTCAGTATCGTTTCACTTACAGAATTTCTCCAGGTGGAGAAGTAAAACTGATATTCTGAGACACAGTGTCTCACATGCTGCTTCCTGCTCTAGGACGCTCTTCTACAAAAGACTCTCTGTTTATCTTGGGACAGCCTGGTTCCTTTACAGTCAGAAATCAGAGAGCAGTAGAAAATGGACACGGGGGAACATCTGTAGTGAACACTATCGTTTTTAATCCAAGACAGACCCTCTGGAAAAATCCTGAAACCTGACTTCTCACAATCATTTTGGCCAGTACACATGGCACCCAGAGGGTCCTTGTGAGGAGATGTGCTCAGAGGCAGAGCACATCTATTCTTACTCAATAGGGTGTTTTGCAGAAGCCAGACCTGGGATTTGTGTATTTCCAGCAAGTGGAGTTAGCGATACTGCTCCCCACCAGACATCTATTTACATCCATTGAAGAATGTATGACCTCATCTCTATTCCTGGGATGCTGGACCCTGAGACACTGGGTCACAACTACTGGTCCTGTGGTACAGGTGAGCCCTCATACTGGGGTGAATGTTTTGCTTGTGCTTGTGTATTAGTTCCTTATTATTAATGTAATGAATAGCACAAACTTAATGGCTTAAAAAAAACCCACATTATCTTATAGTTCTGAAGGTTAGAAGTCCAAAATCAGTCCCACAGAACTCAAACCCTGACTCCGACACTCCTGCCCCTTTTCGTAAGGACCTTGTGAAAATATCTTCATCTCAAGATCTTAAGCTTAATCACAGATACAAATTCACTTTTGCCATATATTCAGCCTACTATATCTTCCAAATAGTTTTCATTGGCTTTGGTTCAACCTTATCAAGAGGACACATCTGCAACCTTTATTAAGCACTTGTTGTATGCCTTTTCTTCTATTAGAAATTTTTCACACTCTATTTCAATGAATCTCCACTGTGACTCTGCAAGAGAGGTATGTTCATTCTATATGTTCTCACGTTCATTCTGTAAATGAGGAAGCTGAGGGTCACACTTGTTAAATTACTGGTTTCTTTTGTAAGAGATGGAAATAGAATTTGAGTGCAAATTGATCTGGCTTAAAAACTCACTCTTTCTCTACAACTTCAAATACTCCATCTGTAAAGCTCTTATTTTCTCATGATTGAAATAACTAGATGAAAAAAATGCCAAGAAATGGCCTGTCCATTATCTCCTAGTGGCTTGAGGGGCCTTTCAGGACTTCTTGATAGCCACTTTCTCTGTCCTTGGAGTAGTGAGAGACCCCGCATTCCTTCTGTCTAATTTCTGGAGCCCTGCCCGGGATACCCTGGCTTTGTGGAGGAGACACACCCAAATGCTCCGGATGAGTCACAGACTCTGCCTGGAGCTACAACGTGATGAGGAGGGAAGGATTCCGTTGTCCCAGCCTGTGAAATGGTTTCCATTACTTTATTTCTGCCGAGAGCAGCAATGCCATCCTTTGATCCTCATCTCCATGACTGCAGAGCCTCAGGCATCTGGCTGAGTTAGCAGAAGAGTGAACAGGGCACTGGAGAATGCCCTGGACTAGAGTCTGGGACCTGGAGGCTTGTGTCAGCGTTACCGCTAACGGGTCCTTTGACTGCTCTGTTCTCTGAGTCTTGGGCCCCACCTGAGCTAAATGTCTGCACCTTTTCTACTCTTACAATTTAGAGCATCATTGCTTAACCAAAGGGTGCCATTCTCAATGGAACAGACAGTATCAGAAAGCCTCTGGGCGCCACACATTTGGAGGTAACTTTGCAGCGTGCTGCCCCCTTTCTCAGTAGGCAGAGTGGCTAAGAGCCTGGACCCTGCTTTAGAGTTCCTGCTCTGTCCCTGCTGGCTGGGTTGTCTTGGGCAAACCTCACTTTCTTCACCTATAAAATGGGGCTCATGAGAATCATAATGCCCTCCTTCTAAGGCTGTTTTAGGGACCGCACAGCAGCTGGAACAGTTGGTAGCTCTTCAGTCCTATGCAGATGCTCATCTCACACCTCCCTATCTGCTCTTCTCGAGGCCCTGGTAGAGAAAAGAACTGCAGCTCCAGAGTCGGAACCACCTGGCTTTTCTGCTGCCCATCAGCTGCATGACCTTAGACAACTCAGTTCGACCTGCTGATTCTGAGGAGCTCTCGTTTGTAAATTGGGGATAATAATTATAGCAACTTCTTAGTGCGTAGATGAGAATGAATAAGATAATACACATCAGGTTCCCAGCAGAGTGTCTGCATATGGAAAGCTTTTGGTCCCTTTGGATGCCATCCCCTTCTTGTGTGATGGACTTCCTAAACATTTTTCGGATGCTTTGAATTTAATTCCATTTCCTAAGGTGTCAGAGAACACATTTTAATATTTTGGACAAAGTTAAGCTTTTGTATGGAGTTCACACACTTGTAAATATGTGTACTAAACAATGTCCTGATGCAGAACAAGTGGCACAGATTTTCCCAGCTCCCTCCACCCCCTAACGCATAGCCTCAACGTCTGCAAATAATTAATGCAAAGAGGAGGTTTACAGTTGGCTATCCAAATGAATCTTAAACATTTAATTTGGAAAACCCAAAGGATGAACCCAGAAAGCTGCCGTAATCTTCAAAGGATCTATTAAGGACTTAGATATGTGGTATTAAAAGATACAGACAAGGTTTCTGGCATTGGACCCACTAAAAAATTGTGGAGCCACTGCTTCTATGTCGAGTCAGAAAAGGGACTGCAGAGAGGAGGCTTATGCCCTGGTTCCTGGCTCAGGCTGACCTCAAGAGTAGAATCAGATAATAGCAGACTTAATTCAACTTTTGGCACTTTTTTTGGATGCAACCAAAAATTCAGAAGGCTTAGGGCAGTGAGAATATAATGAACAGAGAGCTGCCAAGGACAGAAGATAGATTGGATCCTCTTTGAATTTAGCTCTTTTCTACCTGGAACAGAGGCAATGATAATTATGGCAATTAAAATTTATTGAGCAATTGTAATTTACTGGATGGCTTTATGTTATTTCCATTTTGCAGAAGAGGAAACTGAGGCTTAAAAAGTTTCCATAACTTGCTCATAGCTCATAAATGCAAATCCAGAATTTGAATACAGATCTACCTGATGCTTGACTACTTTTGTGAAACCATTTAAGGGAACATCTTTACCGAACTGATAACATCTAATATGAGTGGTTCAGCCATTGATCTGCTTGCTTAAAGGCTGAGCAGAAGATCAAATGACCTCTTGGAAATTCAAGATTTCAGTAGGTTAAGGCTCCCTTCATCTTTCTGAATTGAATATGTTGTACATCTGCATGCGTCCTTCCAAATAAGCTGCTCGGATTCCTGGTCTGTGGATCCCTTGTTACTACTGCCTCCCCTCAAAAGCATAGTATTTTACCTCACTTAGTATGATCATCTCTAGGTCCATTCATGTTGCTGCAAATGGCATTATTTTATTCTTTTTTACAGCTAAGTAATATTCCTCTCTCTGTGTGTGTGTGTGTGTGTGTGTGTGTGTGTGTGTGTGTGTGTATACACACCACATTTCTTTATCCAGTCATCTGTCGATTTAGGTTGCTATGTCTTGGCTATTGTAAATAGTGCTGCTGTGAACATTGGGGTGCATGTATCTTTTTGAATTAGAGTTCTCTCTGGATATATGCCCAGCAGTGGGATTGCTGCATCATATGGTAACTCTGTTTTTACTAAGTGAAGTAAGTCAGACAGAGAACGACAACTATCATATGATATCACTTATGTATGGAATCTAAAAAAATGATGAAAATAAACTTATTTACAGAACTGAAAAAGACTCACAGACATAGAAAACAAACATATGGCTACCAAAGGGGAAGGGAAGGGGAAGAATAAATGGGGAGTTTGGGATTAGCAGCTATAAACTACTATATACAGAATAAATAAACAGCAAGATCTTACTGTACAGCACAGTGAACTGTATTCAGTAACTTGTAATAACATATAATGGAAAAGAACATGAAAAAGAATATATATATATATGTATAACTGAATCACTATGCTGTACACCAGACACTAACACAACATTGTAAATCAACTATACTTCAATTTAAAAGAAAAGCACAGTATTAATTTTATGCACTCAGAAGTTACTTGTCTGCCTGCTGTTTACTGGAGAGTAAATGTCTTCTTTGACAAAATTCTTACAAAATTCTTAGTACAGGCAAGGCCCAGGACGTGTTTTTAAATTGGTAATAACGTTTGTTGAGCTTTTTATTTCTCTGGTTTTGATGGAGGGGGAAAAAGAAATGTTTCATCTGACCTTATACATTGACTGTTGCTACCAGTGTGATCTGAAGCCCTAAGTTTAGGGAAGGGGTTTTCTCCCCTTGGTCTTGGTTTGCAGTGTTCCCTGAGATGTGACACCCTCCCCCATGCTGCCACCATCTGCCATCCATCCACTGTGGCCCAGACTACCACTGAGTTCCGCCTAAAATATTGAATGACCTAATTGTTCTCCCTGCCTAGAGCTTTGCCTCCTCTAAATCATTTCATTTATAAAAAGGGTTTTGTATTATAAATAATATAAGCATATGAAAAATATTGAGTCATATAATGAAATATATTGTAATTCGCTTAGGATTAGTAACTTTTAAAATTACATACATGAATCTATAACAGCATTATAAGGTATTGCTTTCCACGCATTTAAACTTGGCATAAATTGTATCACACGACACATATCCTGCAGTAAGTTGCTTTTTTTCAACAGCATAATTGTGTTTTGAGAATTAGCCATGTAGTTACGTGTAGATAACGTTTATTCATTTTGAACTTCTCTATGGAGTACCCTTGTGGGAATATCTGATAATTCAATTTTTCCACTCTCCTATTGGTGTACACTTAGTTGGTTTCAGTTGTACCTAACTACAGACAACACTGCAGTAGGCATCCTTGTACACATCCCTCTGTGTGTATTTGCGTAAGTTCTCGTGGAGCGAGATATGGAATTCCCAGATCACATAATATGCCTGTTTATATTTATTAGATGATATAAAACAAATTGCTCTCCAGAATTGTTGTACCAATTTACCTTCTCAACAGCACTTTATGGAGGATGGAGAGTTTGTATTTCTCCACATTCTTGCTGATTAATTGGTATTGTCAGATATTTGACAACCTGATGGATTTGACCAAGGGCCTCATTTTCTAAATTTGAATTTGTTAGTAAAAATATTTTCACATGTATTACCTTTTAATTTGCATTTATTAGTTAGAATAATGATCTTTTTATGCACTTACTGGCTGCTGGGATTTTCTCTAAAATGTCTTTACTATTTTTTGCCTGTTCATGTCTTTACTATTTTTTTGTCTTGCATTTAGTGTTTTTTTTTTCTTGATTTGTAGAAATATTTACCCTGTGGAGTCTGCATATTAATACTTTGTCAGTTAAAAACCGACAAAAACTTGCAAATAAGTTCTCCGAGTCTGTGGCACATTTATATTTCTTGTGGTGTCTTTATCATGCAGAAAATTTTTCGTTTTACTGTAGTCAAATTTATCAACCTTTTTGCTTTTTTCTGATTTGAGCTGTTGTATCTGGTTCAATGAATTCTCGATTCTAAGATCAAAGAATTATTTTTCAATCATTTTCTTATCAACGTTTTACTTTTTATAGTGTGATATTCAGTCCACCTGAAATTTATTTTGCTCTAAAGTAGTGTTTTATTTTGTTTTGTTTCCATGTGGAAAGTCAGTTGTCCTTGTGTCGTTTATTGAATAGTCTGTCCCTTTTATGTTTATTTATAATGGCACATCTGATAATGCCAAGTTTCCACGGGTATGTTTCAAAGTGCTTGGTTCTGTTTCATTGATTTGTTTGTCTGTGTTTATATCAATAACTCATTGCCATGGATATTATACTGTTAGAATAAACCTTGATATTTTATTTTGATACTTTTTATTATTTTTCTTAAAAATGTTCTTATTTCTTTATTCTTCTATTTGAAGAGTATGAGCTCTGGCCAATCAATCTCAGTGAAAACCTTACTGAGATTTCAATTGTAAGTGCAACAAATGTATAGATCATTTTTGTGAAAGAACAGAAGTCTCTTTAAAACTGAATATTCTCTCCCATAAATATTTATTCAGATAAAAGTTTACTTATATTTTTGTTAAAAGTATTTATAGGAGTCCTGAAATTTTTCTTGCTATTATGAAAATATCTTTAATTTCCACTACATTTCGTAATTGATAAAGATGTTTTCTGGAAACACTAATGGATTTGTGAACTGATCTTGTAACTTTTAGAGTTCTCTTATTTTTTAAATGCTTTATCTGTAATTTTCTTGGATTTTTCTAATGATATGGTCTGCAAGTTGAAGCCATTTACTCTTTTTTATCTATTTTTAAAATCACATGTTTATTCTTACTGTATTAGCCACAGCTCTTGGACAATGTGAAATAATAGAGTGATTTAGGGAATAAAATTTCCTCTAAATACTGCTTTTGTTTTGGCAACTCAGAAGTTTTGGTATCTAAGAGTATATTTAAAATATTCCACACAAATATTTTAAAAACCATATTCTTTATTGTTGATTTCGTATTTTATTGTTTGTAGTTTAAAGGTGCTTTGGCATAATTTCCAACTGTAATTAGTGACGATAATAGTCACAAAGGAAGTTACATTCTCTAAATATACCATATGGTATGCAATGGGCTGTATACTAAAAACTGCATAATTACATCTAATTTCTTTGGTCTTCTCATACCAAATTAGACACGTATAAAAGCAAAATCTGAAAGTGCCAATCAGAAGACATATGCTTTCCCTCTGGTTTTCTCAAACAGCAGCCTCCACGCCCCCCAAAAAGAGATGACTTCTTAGTTCTGTAGGAACAGCCATGTGAACCTCAGAATGCGGTGTGTGAACCAGTAGCATTTTCATAATAATTTTTATTGAAGAATAACATACATGCAGAAAAGTGCACAGGGTTTAAGTGTGTAACTCAGTGACTTTTCTCCGAGTGAGCCCACCTGTGTAGCCTCTTCCATTTCTTTCCAGTTGAAGAAATTGTACTTTAACAACTAACCAGAGCCCTCTAATTCTCCTTCGGGTCACAATTCCGTTTATCACCCAGGGTAGCTGCTATCCTGATATCCAGCCCCATAGATCAACTGTCCTTGTTTTTGAACTATGTGTTCTTTTTGTGTCTGTCTTTTTTGACTCATCGTTATGTTTGTAAAACACATCAGTATTGTTTCATGTATTTCACTCTCATTGTTAATATAACATCCATATATATCCATATATATTTTAATATGTACATACTGCAATTTTATTTCAATTGCACAAAGTTACTATGTAAGAAATTTAGATGAAACTATATGATAAAAATAGCAGAGAACCAAAAATCTAAAAAGAAGTATAAAGCCTGAGAATTCAGCATTCATTAGTGTTTCACCTCCAGTTTTGATTGACACTTGATGCTTGCAATTTTTGAAACAAACTTTGAGATTATGATGACTATTCTGAAGAGATTTCAGCACCAGAACAAAGATTTATACAATCAGTTGGTTTGCAATTGACTTATTAGCCAGTCACATAGTGTATAGTACAGATTTGTCACAGGTCAGATCATAGTGCTGAAGGAAGGATACACATACATACACGTAATATACTGCTGGTTCTGTTTCTTTGGTTAAAACCTTACTAATAAGCTGCTATTTAAACTGTGGTACAGTGCTTTCTTACTAGTCTTTTTACAATAAGAATATATATATGTGTGTGTGTGTGTGTATATATATATATTTTCATATCTGGATACATAAGAATATCTATCTATCTATCTATCTATCTATCTATCTATCTATCTATCTATCTATCTATCTATTATCTATCTCTTTCTCCATATAGATGGATGGATGGATAGATAGATTATAAGGAACTGCCTCACATAAATTTGGGGGTTGGTTAAGCAAATCTGAAGTCTACAGAAAGGGAAGAACACAAGAAGACTGGAACCTCACAGGCACAAACTGTTTAGAGTCTCTGGGCTCAAGGAACTACTTTTTTTAAAAAAAAAAGGGGGGACTCACCTGATTATGTCAGGCCCACCCAGGATAATTTCCCTTATGATTACTTTATAGTCAACCCATTAGGGACTTTAATCACATCAGCAGAGTCTCTTCACAACAGTACCTAGATCAGCTGTTTGGTTGAACATCTGAAGATTCTGTTTTAACCTGGCCAAGTTGACACATCTAAAAGTCATCACCACAGCATTTTTCCTTCTTTTTTTAATAGTACATGAAATAAGGATGTATTTTAAAGTTGATAGTGTTTTAAATTTGACGAAAGACATGTAACTTTTTTTCTCTCTTCCTTTCTTTTTCTTACTCTTTTAGCATGATGTTGATTTATCCTTTGAGGTTTAAAAAATTACTTTAATCATATTTTTAATTACAAATTTTCTCTTGGGTTCTTTTTTCTCTTTGGTGTTCTTGCTGCCGTTTAACCTAGTTTTGGCTCACAAATTCTTGTTCTTTATTATCTCTTGGAGAATTACAACCTTACTTACTACTTTTATTAGATTAGAAAATTATCCTGTGTTTGTAGTTTATCTCATGATCATTGTTTTGATTCTTGATTTTTATATGGTTTGATGTTATTTTTAATCTTTATTCAGTTTTGGTTTTTCTGTTTGTTTGGATGATGGGCTTTCTGTTTTAAGGTTAGCTTCTTCATGTGTTTTGTAATTTTGTTTTGCAGGATCATCTTTCATAAAAGGAGCTTTGCTTTGTTCTGATATACTTCCCCTTTCTCGAGAAGATTTGTAATACTTTCCTCCAACAGTCTAGTATCCAGAACTGTGTTTTATGTCAACCGTTTGGGATTCCTGCTTCGTGAACACAGTGGGGATATTTTGATGCAGTTCCTTCCGGGAGCATATGGCTTGATTCAGCTTAATTCCTAGCCTCAAGGGTGGGTCTGCATACGCTGGTCTCTTGTATCAGGTGGCTGTAGCCCCAGACAGTGGTCACGGCAGCATCTCATTTTCCATCTCTTCTTATTAGCAGGGGATCTCAGTCTCTGTCTTGATTCTCAGCAAGGAGCCTGACTGCAATCTTCAGACTTGCTTCATATGAAATGGACTTTATTCCCTGTCCTTCCTATGGGAGCAGAAATCCTGAATGCCTCTGCCTGCTTTGGACTACAGGCCCAGCGGCCTGTAGCTTCAGCCCGTTCCTCGCCTTGTTTTTATCCTATTTCTCATCCACAGAGAAGTTTACGGCGGGGTTGAGGCCAGCTGTGTGTTTGAAAGTCATTACTGTGACTTTGGAGCAACGCCATCTTGTCTGGACTTCTCCCTTTGTTTCCTGCCTGCCAGGACAGATGATGTTCCCTAAACTCTCTGCACGTCATCCTTCTGTTTGTAACGTTTCTTTGTGTCCCCAGTGAACGTAGAATAAGTGAAAATGCATTACCAGACATTTTCAGACCTTAATTCACCTGGCTTCTGCCCACTGTTTATATGGAGCTGCTTTTGATTCCCTGAGTACACCTTGCTTCCTGTTATCACCAGGTTTTAACTCAGGCTATTTCTTCATCTGATACATGTTTGACCCTTTGTCTTGCTTGTATTTAATCTTCCTGATCTTTCTCATCTCCCTTTAATGTCACTTCCTTCCCTATTCCTCATTCCATGTACTTTCATTCTCCACCCCCACCTCCCCTATGCTAATACTTGTCTCATTTCCCTGTAACTGCTTTTTCATCAGTCTTTCCTCCTAGGCTCTCATTCCGTCCTTAACCACTGCACCTAGTAAATATTAGGAAAATAGATCCCTGAAAGGAAGCACATTCTCTCATTCACCTTATGTCTCCCTTGCTCTTCGGAGGCAGCCCTGACTTGCTTGCCTTGTGGAGGGAAGAGTCACTCCAGCTACATCACCGGCTAGCTGATGCATTCCCAGCGCTTAGCCTTGAGTTCCATCAAGGAAATCTGGAGCTGCTTGGAGTGATGGAGGGGGAAGAGACGGGACTCCAGTGTGGAACTGGGAGGGCCCAGATGAGGTGAGTCAGGATGTCCAGTGCTCTGTGATGAAGACATCCCTTCCCCGCTGCTTCGTGTTGCTGGGGAGGGGCACACAGACTTGCCAGGACTGCTGTGGCCTGTGGTGGTTGTTAGAGAGTACTCCCACCTCTTGGACTCGCTGATCCTTGCTGATTCACAAGTGCAAGTTAGTCTAAGCTCAGGGGCCCCAGGGGAAAAGGAGCGGGGACAGCAGAGTCATCCCTCCCCTCTCTGAAGCACGCCTGGTTCAGTGACTTTGGACACAATCTGTGACCTTGGCCGAAGCCAGACGGTGCTGCGGAATCTGAGTTCTGGGTATTGATCACCAGAGCCAATGTTGAGCCTGGCTGACAAGATCGTCCCTCACAGGGAGCCTTCGGCCTGCCAAAATCTCTCACTCCCTTTCCTCCACCATTTTTATATGCGGTCTAGTTAAAACACTTGCCTTTCATGTTATAGGCCAAGATAATGACTTCATAAAGATCAGGAAATAGGGAAGCAAAAAGATTCCTTGGAAGATTTAAAACAAATCATTTTTTAGTACTAACAAGTCGTAAGTTAAAAGGTTTGAGGCGAGGCGTTTGGTGTTTGGATGGCTTGATGTCTGTAATGTTGAGGGAGGTCCTTTTCCCAGAACTTGAGTGGTTTTGTCCTTGCATTTTCTCCGTCTGCGTCCTTTATTTGCTGTCTCTCCCTTTGAATGGAGATAAGTGTAAATTAAAAAAAAAAAATTGTCTTCATCGCGCTGTGGCAGTGGGCTGGAACTGAGCTCCCCTGTTCCGGCTTGCTGAGAGCCCCTGTTCTGCAGGGCGGCCTGAGGTAGCCGTGCAGGCTGCAAGTGCGGCGAGGGGGGGAGCGGCCTCCGCTGAGCAAGCCAGGCTGCCCGCCTGTCCGTGAGGGACGCCGAGGAGTGTTCTGGGCAGAGTGTCAGCTCAGGCAGGAAGGGAACCCACCACTGTCCCTGCCCCACCTCCTCCCAGCCAACTGGCCTCGGGCAAGTCACTGAACACATGTCAGCCCACCAGCTGTCGAGGCCTCTGTTTGCCCACCTATAAATGGGAAAGCTGGGTTAAGTCAAGGGGAGTCAGGTCAATGGCTTGTGGAAAATAAGAAAGGAATTGAAGAAAGCAGAGGGATGGCAGGGACCATGGCAAAAGGGGATCGTGTGTAGCCAAAACATAACCCCAGTACATGGTTACTGTGCAGACACATAGACCCGGCATTGTCAGCATTTCCGATTATTTCAAGGGAAGCCCCAGATCTGGATTTTTATGTGAAATATCTCAATTTCACATCTAATTAGCAGCTCATTAAAAAATAGAACAAACTAACAGTGCCCTGTTTAGGTCAAACAGACGTATTTGTGGGCCAAACACAGTCTGTGGACAGTCAGTTTGCAACCTACGGGGCAAATGATCTTTGACCCCAGATTCACAATCTGTCTTCAGAATCAGCAAACCCTTCTTGACCCAGCCCCAGATGGGGATTCTGAGACCCTGGTAATCGGCTGCGGCATCGGTGTCCTGTTGGAAGCTGGGGAAGCACTCTAAATTCCGTCCAGAGAACAGCACCTCAGGAAGCTTTAGCCCTAAGACATCTTGTTTCTTTGTTAATGAGGGAGAAGAATGAGTGTTTAAAGGATGTTAAAGGCAAGTTGGCACCAAACTAAAACCTTCTCCTTGAAGTAGACAGAAGAGTTGAAAGGAAACTGAGTGGGGAAAACTTGCTCACAGTGAGCTTCGAGGTTAAAACGCCCCCTCTCTCTCTACCCCCAAACCATCTTGAATGCCTGCCTCAGTATTTAAGTGTGACTACTAATGTAATGCCTGTTGGTTATTGACCGATGTACCATTTATAAATCCCTGCCACATTCATTGGGCTCTTGTAGCAACTGAGAGCATGGACCTGTCCGTGGATCAATATCCCTAAGTTGACAGTTGAGGGAACTCGGAGAAGGGACATGGTGCTCCTCAAGTCACTCGGCAGAGCCGGGCTGGAGCCTGGGTCTCCTGACTCCTCTGTGCCCTCCCCTGCCCTGTGCTGCTTCACAGAATCAATTCCCCGGCCTCTTTCCAGGTGGGGTTTGCACCCCAGCTGGATCTCTGAGCAACTATAACACATCAGGACCTGAAGAAAGGGCCACATGACAGCATGAGAGGTGGTCTGGAAGTCTGGCGAGTGGTTATAAGGAGAGGAACTTTGAGGAATTTGAGAAGTTGAGAAGACAGCAGTGCCAGACTGGTTAATGAGCAGTTTCCAGGGCAAACGAGGCCAGAGAAGCAGCTGCCTTTACATCTGGAGGCTCTCTTAGCTCAGAGGTCGAATCTGCAGTTTTCCAAAGGAAAGAGCACACACACATGTGCAGGTGCACACACACACACACACACACGTGCACACGTTCTCACACCCATGTGATTTCGAGTGCACCCCAAACAATGCTCCGGCCCCCCCAGATGCTCAAATGTAGTGTTCAGATGGACTCACATATATCCCAGTCTCTTCAACTCCTTGGCTGACTCCCCAGTCCCTACTTCCCAACTTGGCTGTATGATGTTTTTCAATTCCTATAAAAAAACTACTTCCGCGCTTTGTACGTCTTGGATTTTTCCAGTACTAAAGAGAGAAAGATATATTTTAATGTGCAGGAATGCTTGGAGTCTGGTGACTGTCTACCAAGTGAAGCAGAATTTTTATGAGTATTGGGTGACAAAACTTTCAAACCGGATAGAAGGTAAACATATTAAAGCCTTTTGATGAAATGGTTTGGTGGCTAATTCTAGATCTACAAATACTCCTGTGTTTTTTCATTTGTGTTCTTTGTCCTGTTTAAACACTGAGCATCAGAGCTAGTAATTAATTGTATTTTCCTAAGACATTTTTCAGGTCCTGGAACACAGGGTTGCAGCACTGGAAGGCTCTGATCTTCTCATTCTATTAGAGGAGAGACAGACACAGCGGGGACCAAGGTGCGACCCGAGGGACCTTAGTGACTGAGCTGTTCACAGATGGGGGACTAGTTAATTGTATACGTGAAGTCACATTTTATAAAGAAAGCACATTTTCATATCTTCCCCTTTTTGATTAGTTTTAAACTGCTCAATGGCTTCCCTCCATCATGCCCTCCCCTCTCTAAGTTTGGAAACCAGTTACATTCCAGGGAGGCAGAGATACAGGACGTCAGGCTTCAGACTTGACTCCATTTTACAACTTGCTTATAAAACTCTGCGAGCTGGCCTGATGGTGGAAAGGCTGATGCCGTCAAATGCGAACTGGTGAAATTAGAGGGACATTCAGATCTCTCTGAGCCTGTCCCGGGGGCATGCAGAGGCAAAGGTCTCTCCTGGCAGCAAATCAGTTTCCTCTTACCTTCTGGGGTCAGCACATGGGTCTGCGCTGCCGGGTGTCAGACCCGATGAGTCAGGGAAGCAAAGCGGCTGGGCCAAGTCAGTGTCTGGCCAGAGAGCACAGGCAGGGCTCACGCGCGGGCAGCCAGGACCACGGGGGTGCTGCAGCGTGGGATTCAGACCAGCACACGTATCCCAGCAGCCGGAGCGGTGACAAAGACCCAGGGACATCTTTCACAGGCTGCTTCTGCCTTCTTGTCTGATCTGATGCTTCCTCAGATGAGGGTGTGAGAGGGGGGCTGTTCCTTGTAATATTTATTACTAATTTGGAATAGAAAAGCTAGTTCAGATCTTAACTGCCTGACGCAAACTTATTTCAACATAGAACAGAGTAAAGGGTTAAGTCATTGAATTCAAGTCAAATCTTAAGAGTGTGGGTCTTATTCAACTACTCCATTATACAGTCTGGATCAGGAAAAATGGCTTTTGTCAATAGGAATCAAAGTCAAAAATAGCAAAACTTCATTTTTAACACAATATTTAAAATTTCAGATATGAATATCTGAGCTAAATAGCTAAATGTAGCCAGAGACATTTATGAAGAGATGGTAATAATAACAAAATAGTTAATTTACAACAACTGGCATTTATGGAGCACACACTGTGCTGTGTTATGGCCACAACGCTGAGAAATTTTCTTTTCATGGATGCTACCTCTGTGGTTTCTTCTACTCTAGATGATTTGTTTAAACTTTCAGGCAGTTTTATGAGGTAGTTGTGGTCATCTTCAAAAACATTTATTATCAACATATTTATTGAGGGTTTATTATGTTCCAGGTGTGGTTCTAGGCCCTTGGGATCCAAAAAAGTTCCTATCCTGGTGCTTACAGTCTTATGGGGAGAAAACATTAACCACAAAATGACTCTGCTACAAAGTGATGAGAAAGAGAATAATGAGGAAATGGCAGTCTTCAGATAGGAATCAGAAGGAAGGATCTTTTTGTCTGATGGGTTTGCCAGGTTACAAGAGTTAAGCCTGTCCCAGACCAAGCTCCGAAGTGGGCAAGATGCGGCTTGCTCCAGAAGCTGAAGGAAGGTCCATGTGATTGGTGATGGTGGAGGGTGTGTTAAGATGTTAGGCTGATGAGGTCAGGAGGGGCCAGATTGACCAGGGACATTCAGATCTCCTCTCTGAGTCCATCCTCTCCTCCTGGCACACAGTGCAGAGTCCTGTGGGTTCTGGGGGAGGGAATGAGATGAGGAAACTGAGTCACAGAGGCACTGAGTCTCCTTTGTATGGCCACACAGCTTACAAGAGCAAAAGCACAGAAGCGCTAGGTGGGGATTCCTCTCTCTCTCTCTGTCTCTCTCCCTCTCTCCATCAGCAGCCATGTGCCAGGAGTTCTAGACTCTAGGTATGTGACAATGAACACAACTGTCAAGCTTCTCATTCTCATAGACCTTTTTTTCCCATAAGTACAATGATGCAAACTAAAGCAGGGAATAGGTATATGGACGGAAGGGAGTCTCTTTAAATGAGGTCCCTCACATAGAGGATACCTCCTTGAGCAAAGGTGTGAATTCATGAGGAAGCAGCCATCAACTCTACAGTTAAGAGAGCTTTGTAATTTGCATTTTCAAAGTACAGGAGACCATGGTTGTCCTCATGGAGTAGTTTGACACACATTATGACGTGTGTGTGTGTGGAGATGTGTGTGTGTGGGGGGGTCAAATGTTTCCCCAGATCAGAGCCAGGAAAAAGTCAGCTTAGGTTCTATAAACAAGGAGGAATTGGAGGCTTCATGTTAATGAAATTTTGCTAGGTTTGGAGAGTCATGGAGGCAGCGTTCACAGAAAGAAAGGACCTAGCCAGATGGAAGTTCACATGTGTTTGGGACGTAAAGAAATGCAACCTTTGGTGTCTGCACACCAGGAATCAGTTACACCTGGAGGGACAGTTATGGCATTTTCAGCAGAACATTCTTTTGGCTCATTCAAGAACAGACTTCTATAAAAGAGGGAGGGAGATTACCAGCAACAGCCGGTAGGAATTCATGCGAAGACCAAATGCTGGAGTTCAGTTACTGTTGGATCTGACAACTGCACTGTATCCCCATAAAAGACTGGAGATTAAGCCATACTCCACTCTCTACATTTTGTTCTCTTTTTTTTTTTCCTAATTGAATTACTGTTGCTTGGAAAATTTAATACAGAGCAGAATTCTGAACATGATTAGGATTAGCTGTTATAGTATAAGGTGAGTGGCAAAGGACCCTTTGTCATGCTGATTTTTTAGAATGTCTAGACATGAATGAAAAATTAAAAGGCATAATTATTCTTTGTTATGGCTGTCAAGTGGAGTAATCTATTCGGTATTAAATCTGACAATTCACAGATCAATTCCAACCATCTTGGGTTTCTTTATGGCTCCAGCCAAGGTACTTCAGAGGGTGCTTGGTGAGTTACTGGGTTTTATGCAATTATGATTCAGAGAAGAATGATGATGTTCCTTTGACCTGTTGTTCTGGAAGTTGCCTGTGCATCTGTCCACGCTTCTGTCCATCCACCCAGAAGTTATTTAGGGAATATTGTCAATGACACAGAGATGAATAAGCCATGACCTCTGTTCCCAAGAAACTCGCACTCTAGTGACCAAGAAGCAAACAGGACATTATCCCCTTAAAAGTAGAGAAATGCAGGATGGTGGCAGGGATCAGATGCTTTGGCATTGGGCGAAAGGAGGAGGGGGCTTGGGGATACTTTCTCACAAACATCAGTGATGGTGTTCATCCTTGAAGAAGAATGTGTGGGAATCATGCAGGCTGAGGAGGTGAGAAGGCTTCCGGGAGAAGGAAATTCTATGAGCCTGTGCACAGGCACAGAGGGGTAGAAGAGCAAGGCTTACTCAAGGGACTGCAGGAAGCTGGCATAGCTGGAGTCTAGCCTGTGTATTCGGTCAGGTGCTGAGGGTGGGGATAGCTGGGGAAGAGTGGTCGGCTGTGAGCTCAGAAGGATTCACAGGCAATGTTATGACCACTGGTCTGGTGACCAGTCTGGTGACCACTTGGATTAGATGCTCATAGCTGTGAGGAACCATGACCATATTTTAAATTGAAAGTATCTGGCCAACCTTTGGGGAGTTGCATCGGTCTCTTATGAAATAATTGTTATTATGTGGCATTTTTTTTTGCAAGGCTTCTCTCAGGGGAGAGAGGCCTAGAGTAAACGATGGCAGGTTATAGAGTGTGAGGAAGCTACTTAATTCTTTGTATGTTGGTCCAAATGGTGTGAGTTGCTCTTTCACAGACCTTATCTAGATCAAGCAAATCCCAACATAAAATCTTGCAGGTAATCTTAAAAGGAAATGGAAAAAAAACCTTCAAAAACAAAAAGTTCTCTATTGTACTTCCATGCTACGTGTTACTCTGGACACATGGCCCTGGTCTAACGTGATTTCTCACTCTGTTTGGAACTCCTCTGTTTTGAATACTCAGCAGTTCCTGGCACAGTGCCTGGGACAGAGAAGATGCACTTTAGCAAAGGTGCAAAATGTTGGTTTGCTAATGACCCAAACCAAGCCATGGGAGGCCCATCTGAACATTTAGTGAATCCAGTGTGTTTAAATACAAGGAATACCAGTGATGAGAGCAAAAGTAGGTCACTCACAGCAATAGAGCAACAGCTTAATAGTTCTTTACTGGGGACCTACTACTGTAAGATACGGCACAGTGTCAGGCTCTCCATACATCATCTGACTTAAGCTTTGCCACCCCCTCACTGTTCAGCTATGCTGTCCCCCTTCACAGATGGGAACACTGAGGTTGATTGCATTCACTCTCAAGGTCACACAGATGAAGAATAGAAAAGTAGGACATGAACCCAGGTCTGCTTGACCGCACTATGCCTTTTCTCTCCTCTTGCTGTTTCCAAATATTTCCAGGTGTTTCATGTGAAAGAGGAAGTACATTTGTTCCCGTGGCTCCAGAGGAGAGAAAGCAGACCAGGAGGCTCCCATGCTGGGACAATGAAGGGCTTTGGCAGGACTTCCTGACCACCACAGCTCCCAGACCACAGAACTGACTTTTCTGCAAGGCTTTGGCCACCTGTCCCTGGAGATGAGACATTGATATGAAAAATAGACAGCCATCTCTCAGAGGACCCATAGAATGACTTCTACTGTGGCTGGCAGAATAAGATATATTTACTTCTGCTTTTACAACCTTGAGATGTTCTTTAGATAGTAGCAACAGTTCCTGACATCCGGATAATATTTCACATGAGACAAAACGCTACCATGGAGCATCTTATTTCATCCCAAGCAGCCTCCTTTTGGGGACGAAGTAGCTCCTGCTTAGAGAACCAGCCTGACTTGCCCAAGGATACGCAGAGTGAATGGGAGAGTCAGAAGACAGACCTAGGCCAGATGATCCCAAGGTCAGCGCTCCTTCCCCTGAGCACGCGATGTGTCTGCTGCAGTGGACTGCAGGGAGGTGTCTTGTTGGACGGCCCTGTCCCATGACGAGCAGGGGCCGCATGCTGAGGCTATTTCTGAGGTCGCCATCCCTTTCTATGTGGGTGGATATCGCCAAGGCCCGGACCTCCCTCTGGGAACAAAGCATCCTCCAGTGTCTCCTTTAATCATTCCCGTCAGTGTAATAGGATGCTTCCTGTCCAGCTGCCCCATTTCCATAGGCAGTTTATACATCCAGAGATACCAGAGTGCCGATTCTTACCTCTGTTGTTTCATGTCTAGGTTGTTCTTCCTGACCTGTGAATCCAAGACCCCAGTCTAACGCCTACACTTATGCAGCCCGGAGGGGCCAACCCCTGCTCAGCCAGGAGCACGCTGACTCCTGACTGTGGAAAGTTTGCCTGTGTCTGAATGCAAACAGATGTCTCCAGCTGCTGAATCGTGCGGCCATGCGAAACCAATCACCCACTCTGCACAAACAGACTTCATCAGGCCAAAGTCTGAAGATGCAACCAACTCATCCTGCTTCTCATAAAGCAGGGGGTGAGTAGGGGGTGTGGGGTGTGGGGAGACTGCTCAGAGCAGTCCATCTAAGGGCAAAATTTATATGGTTCGATGGCATCAGAATGGTGAAATTGGGCCAAAGGAAGAGCTGCTCATAGTTATCAGAGACACTCAGACTGGTCCTGTGATACCATCTGAGTACTCTCAACACTGCACACGTGGGATAACTAAGGCCTGGGGGATGGGGGCGACTTCCTCCTGATCTCACAGCAGCCGAGTGGCTGAGACGGGGCTCTCTCCAAGATCAGAATATTCAGCACTCATTCCATCGCATAGGCTGCCTGTGCCACTGGCCTTCTGTGGGCTTCTCCCCGTGCCGTCTCTTCCGTTTTGCATCCTGTTGGCTTTTGGGGTGACTTTTCTTACCTGAGTAAACTTTTCTAAAGAATATGATAACTAGTGCCATTCAGTGAGCGTTATTATTAGATGTTCTATGTTCTGTCTGGATTATACGTAAAGATGCTCAAATACATGGAGGAGGCCTTTCCTTCTGTTTTGCAGAAGAGGAGACTGATCCTTAGAAAGAGAGTTGCCCAGAGCCATAGGGCTTGTAAGAGGCACAACCTAGATTCACATGAAGGTGGACTCCAAAGTCTTCCTCTTTTAAGCTTTGCATTCTTTTTCATTGACGTATAGTCAGCTTACAATGTTGTGTCAACTTCTGGAGTATAGCATAATGCTTCAGTCATACATGTACATACATATATTCGTTCTCATATTGTTCATTATAGGTCACTACAAGATACTGAATGTAGCTCCTTGTGCTCTACAGTTGAAACTTGTTGTTTTTTTCCATTTTACAAAGTCTTCCTTTAAAGAAATCAATAAAGGCATATTGAGGCATTCGATTGATTGGTACTGGGAGACGGCTGGGTAATCAACATTTCTACACTTAACAGGAATTTTCTGAGCATCATTTTGTGCCCAGCAGCATACGTGGCTTCAAAGATGCATATGACACGATTGCATCCCTCTAGAAGACAGTCTAATGGTGGAGTCAGAAATATGAACAGACTCGGTTTGTGTTGAAGTGATGGTTAAAGGGATGACTGATTAGGTACACCCGGAATAGAGCAGAAGGCGTGCACGGGTTTGCCCAAGAAATAAGAGATGGTTTGTCAGAGAAGAATGGCCCTTTTCTGTGAAACAAGTGAGGGTGACACTCAAAGCAGACATTGACAATATGTGGAAAGAGATGGAAACAGGATAAACTGTGAGTTTACTTAGAGAAATGCAGATCACTAGGTATTTCTGGATTGTTAAAACATAGATGGGAAGCTTAAAATACGTAGTTTTTAAAAAATACAGATTATCAGGACCTCGACTGTTTGGCTACGGGAGTTGGAATTTTCTCTGAGGTCAGTTGGGAACCATGGGTGGGCCTTGAGCAAAGAGTGGCATGATTGACCTCTTACTTAGGATTAGGCTTGACTGCTAGTAATGGAAAATTCCAAATTAATACTGGTTTTAAGACAGTTGAAGTTTGTTTTTTCGTGTGAAAGTCTAGAGTTAAATAGTCCAGGACTGCTGGAGTGGCTTTTCTCAGGAAATCTTTCCAACCATCCTCATGTGGCCTTTAAATTCATATTCCAAACTCATAGTCCAGGTGGCAAAATAGGAGCAGTGATGAGAAGATAACTGTGGGAATTGTCTTAGTTCATCCAGGCTGCTATACCAAAGTGTCAGAGGGTGGATGCCTGGTAAACGACAGACACTTATTTCGCACAGTTCTGGATGCAGGAAGTCTAAAATCAAGGTGCCAACACGGTGGGCTTCCAGCCCTCGTCCAGGTTGTAGACTGTTGACCTCTCGCCGTGTTCTCGCATTGCGTAAGGGGTGGGGAGCTCTGTGGAGTCTCCTTTACAAGAGAATTAATCTCATTCATGAAGGCTATACTCTCATTATCTAATCACCTCCTAATAGCATCACATTGGGTGTTAAGATTTCAACATACGGACATTGGGTGGACACAAATAGTCAAACCATGCAGGATGGCTTCAACATTCTCTTTAAAGAAGAGTCTCAGAAGCTTGCACAAGGCACTTCAGTTTTACCCCACCCATCAGGAATTAGCCACGGGTTCATATCCAGCTACAAAGAAGATTGAAAAATGTGATCTTTACATGGCCAAACATGGGCCCACATAAAAACCAGGTTTTGTGTTTCTCTACTGGAACTGGAGAATGGATATGTAGCAAAGTTACCAATCTTGGCTACAAGTAGATCTGAAATTTAGAGACCACTTCAATATCCTTGTAGTCGATGAACAAGGACATAGGGAGCTGACTGAAGATTTGAGGCCAAGGCAGCTGGCATCCATGGGGTTGGAGATGCTCTCCTCCCCCCCTCTCCCAATTACTTAGGACCATTTAAGGAAATGGCTCTGACCTATTTCCCCGTGACTGAGTCAGAGGTGATACTATATCTGCTTCAGCAAATGAGTCATGCTCAAGGTTGGGCAACCCTGTTTGGATATGCAGAATGGACCGTAATATGAACCTGGTTTGGACCGTATCCTTTGTTGACTTAAAACACTGCTCAGTGAACTCCTGACCGCAAATGGAAATATCAGATTTCTTATTCTGATCATTTCTAGAGCCAGGATAGAGAAGAGGAGGTTTCTATACGTATTACTTGGGTCAGCAGAGTTAGGACACTTTACCTATGGATATTCGCAGAGTTAATTAGCTAAGAGCATGTGCTTTAGAACCAAAAAAATACCCATTCAGAACTCTGCTGTGGTTGATATCTCAGGCTGTCTGATTTCAGAGTCAGTCTTCTTGATCACCATGCCACATTGCCTGCTCTCTGTCATTTCGTTTACTCTTGCCCTTTCCCTAAACTGCTTTCGAGTAAGGTGAAGGAAACAGTCACAACAGCTTTGATCCTTGAAAGTGGTGGCAGAAGAATGGACTTGAGGATATAAGAATTTAGCCTTGGTCCCTGACTGCTCTCCTCTGGCTTTCGACCTCCATGCGGCCTCTTTAAAAATCAACTCTTGTCCCAACAAGTATGTCTAGGGCCCCATTAAAAAACAGCCCAGCACATGCCCAATGTTGGCTCACCCGGTCCTCATCATCCTCACGTCATCTGCACTCACTGTGTACCTCTCACTTTTCCTGCTAATGTCCTTGCGCTCCCTCCCCCCAGGGTCCTGGCCTTCGGGTTTACTCACCACACCTTACAGTAAGTGCCCACATCATGGTTATGTGCATTTGTCCTGGTAATCTTGAGACGGCTTTTCCTTATATATTTTAAAGCATTCCAGGCCTTTTCATGAGGCCTGCCAATTAATCCTCGTAAACTCAGTAGAAAATTTACTGTCTTTGCAGTTTAGGTGCCAAAGAAATTTAACTTAAGCACTGTGAATTGTCTCAGGTTTCCCCTTTACCTCTGGGACTTGGAAGAAAGTGACTGAGGGGCTTTAGGAAGCAACTCGTACCTGTTTTCTGTGCTGGGAAAGCCTTGGGCCTGAACATGCTGGACTCCTAGGGAAGAAAGCCTGGTTTTCTTCAAGGATTTAAAGCAGGAGCCTGAGATGGGAAACACCACCGCTTTCGGGGCTATATTGTAATCATTCCTCTGTTCTTGGTTCTGGGGGATTTTGCTTACAAAGTACTGGTCTCATGACGCATTTGATAACATCACTGAAGGTCTACAAAACAGGATCAAATGAGTTTTTAAAAACATCCCAGGGTCCCTCTCCACGGCACCCCTGCCCTGTATAACATAATTAGATTCAAAGCAGCATTTGCTGAAGATAGCACTGTTTGCATGAACTTTCCATTGATACATCTGGTTTCCCTTTTGAAAAAGGCCCTCAAACCTCATAAAGCTGAAGTCTTTTGAATCAAACCACAAATTCCTTATAGCTAACCTCAGCGAAACTCCCTGCCCACTCTGTGTACTTAGTCCCTCTCACCCCCATTTCTCTTCTCTCTTCCATCTTCATTAACTTAGCTGGAGCCAAGCTCACAAGGATAAATCATGAGGTGTTTTTTTTTTTCCTTAATTCACTTCATATTAATAAAAATTACAGGTCATTTTTTTCTGTCTTAGACCTTTGATTTAGAGTAGCGGCCGTTCACTGAGCTGTAGCAACGTGCCAAGTGCTTTACGCAGTATCCCATTTAATCCTACAACAGTCTTGCAAGGTAGGTGGTATTTTTCCAGTCTTTCCGATGAGGAAAAAGAAACAAAGAGAAGTCAAGTAATGTGTCTTTTTCCTGCTAAGTGGTGGATTTAGTGACTCAGTTCCAGTTGGTCAACTCCAATGCTCTCATTTCTCCTGTTTGTCCTTCTACACAATAGATTCCTAAGACTTAATTTGTGAATGTGATGTGATATTTAAAGTAACTCCTCATCTGCCTCAGGCAATCATTATCTTGCTTATTGACTTCATGGTAATGGTGATTCTTGCTATTTCTAAAAATATCAGCCATTACTCTCTGATTGTCATGCTAATCACTTACCATACCTTGAATTCTTACAGCCACCCTTTGAGGCAGATATCCTTACCTCCATTTGTAAACTGAGACTCAAAAAGGTTTACTTACCTGCCCAAGGTCACACAGCAATCAACCGAATCGGAATTGCAGATATTCATGAAAAGCAAACCTTTGCATACGCCAGCACCTCTGAAACATTTTACCCAGCTAACACTTTGAATCCCCACAATAGTCTTGTAAGGTAAATTGCATTATTATCTGCATTGCATAAGTGAGGATACTGAGGCAAAGAGAAATGAACTTACTTCTTGAAGCCGCACAGCTCATCAGTGGTGTAGGGGGCAGAACGTGAATCAGGTCAGCCTGGCTTCCTGGCTCAGAGCTCTAGCCACCGCCCGACCCCTGCTGCCTTTCTGTCTGATTTCAGAACCTCTTTGCTCTGGACAGGTGTCTCTGTGAATGGATTTAAAACGGTATTAGTCGTCCAGTTCTTTTAGTCTCTGGTGACCTCATTGTGTCGAAAGGACAGGACTTGCTGCACGCCACGTCAGTGGCGATCGCAGTTATTGAGATGGATCTGCACTGATGTCTGGGAGTTTGGACTGGATGTTAATGACATACGAAGGTGACCGCCAAGAGATAAACGGCATGTTGGAAAGCTGGAGCCCTGCTAGGCGGGAGAAGTCATCACAGACTGTGGCTGATCCCCCTTCCATCAGGCTCTTTTATGAGCAGTCGTCGTGTAGTTAGACTTATCTAAAGGCTGAACAAATCACACTGGAATTGTCTGGAACGTGGGAAAAGGGGGGAGAAGTACTGGGTGTGAGTGAGGACGTGGGGGAGGTTCAGCGGGAAGATGGAACATGAACGAAGGGGAACATGCTGTCAGGCAGTTTTCTTTTCAGGAATGAAGGACCAGGAATGGAGGCACAAACAGAGGGAATTTTCTTCAATTGCAGGTGTGGAAATAGAGAAATGAGCGAGCGTCCCGGAGCATCCCGCGTGGCAAGCTGGGCCCTGGGTAGGTATCCCCCCTGCGCTGCTGTTTCTGCAGCTTTTCCCTCCACCACCCCTTCAGCTGCAGGGACAGACGCACAGTGTAGCCTTAAAGGGACTCGTGTTCGTTGAGTTTCTTTGAAGCCACATGCTTTGTTAATGAGACACCTGCCAGACATGAATTGACATATATATTTTTATATGAAATACTTGTTTAAATTGCCCTTCAGTTAAATTTCTTGACTTACTCTAACTTCCAGTAAAAGTGAGGCCTGGCGTTTACCACTGGATTTGAATGTTCCCAAGAATGATGTTTCAAGAAGTGTCTTCCTATCCTGGATTTAGGGGGAGGTCCTCCAGCCGTGCAGAGGCTACAGGAAGAAAGGTATGAAGGGGACTAATGTTTATTTGTGACCTGTGTTGTGTCTGACACTTTATTAAGTGTTGTGCTTACACCATCTCATTGAATAATCATAACGGTTGTGCATACTTGTTATTATCAGTCTCCATCTTGCAAAGAAACCAACTCAGAAGAATGAGTTAAATCATACCAGGTCACAAGACTAGAACATGTAGAAGCCAGAATTTGAAACTCAGTCTGACTTCAAAACATGTTCTTTTCACCAAACCATCTAACGCTGCCTTTCGGGGTGAAACAGAGAACCGGCCCTGTTCATTTCAATCTGTGCAGACACTGGGACAGGAGACTCCCCTTCTTCCAAGGGAAAAAAAAAACAAACCAAAACAAAAGCCATGAACTTCAGTGTTCTAATTTGGAGCATCAACCCTTTCGAGTTACGTTCTGGCCTTTGCTGCCTGTAGAATCTTGTGTTGGCGGTTGGCGACCTCTGTCTCCTTTTTCTGGGTTAGAAAGTAAGCTATTCATGAAGGGGGCATTAATTTTTAATACGAAAATAGGTCATGTATCATAATTTGATAAAATGCTGTGCATTTCATTCATGACAAATATTTTGTGATAGGTGGGGAAAAATGTCCCCGATTCTCTACTCAGCCTGCATCCATTGCCATGTGATGTTGCTGCCCTTTCATTCAGGAGGTGGTCTATCTCCCCATGCTCTTAATCCAGGTCATCGTGTCTTGATTCATCCAGCAGACTGTGACGGAAGACACAGCGTGCCAGTTCTGAGGCTAGGCTGTAAGACGCTCTGTTTCACATGCTTCTGTTTCTCTCACTTGCTCTCGCATCCCTGTCATGCCACGGGAACAGAATCAGTCCAGAGTGCGGGGAGAGGGGGAGACACGTGTGGGCTGCCACGCTCAGAAACAGAACTGCTCAGCTGGACACAGCTAACCACGTTCTCCTGAGGGAGTCGGGCTGGATGGAACCAGAAGAACCGCCCAGCTGTATCTGCCCAAAGTGCTGACCCGCAGAATTGTGAGCCTACTAAACAGTTGTTGCCCTAAGCCACAAATTTTGGAGTGGTTTGTTTTGCAGCAGCAGATAACCGACATCCATTTACTAAAATATGATGGAGTGCCAACACTGTGGCATGCTGTGGGGACACAGAGATGACTAAGTCGTGGTCCCGGTTCTGCAGGGCAGCCAGCACGCCAGATGGAAAGCCAGGCACGTAAACAAGTAATCGCCACATGGCAAGTTACGTGATGAATCAAAGTAACGTGTGAAATACTTTTAATGGGGACAGTTTTACTTCCTCTGTGAAGAAACCATCATTCTAAGCAGCACGGCACTTGTTAGCTGGTTCCAATGCTTCCTGTGATAGTGTCATCAAACCTCAGCTGCATCAGTGGCCACTCAGCCAGGAGCCTTGAGGATTAGTCAGTGCTGTTTATATCCGTTACGGGATCCCCACTGAACAACCTCAAATGGGAGCCAGGAGCCGGGGGCCAGACGTCTTTGGAGGCACTGTTTTAAAAGGATGGTATCCTCTGTTTAAATATGGAGCTGCTAGATATTTGGGGATACCAAGCAAAAATTTCACTCCCTTGGGCTTTTAATGATTGAAAATTTTAAAAGAGTGGTGGGCACCAGAAATCGTGGACTTTTTGGCGATCTCTGACTTTTCAGAGAGAAAAATGAAGGCAGGAGCAGATAGTTCAGCACAGGGAGGCTCAGCTTGGCTTTGAGTCCCAGCTGAGGCATTCGCTAGCTCTGACCTTGAGCTGCGTCTGGAATCTTCATAAACTTCACATTGCCTCTATATAGGGATACATATATCCATCTTATGTGGTTATGATGAGTATTAAATGTGCCTGCAGCATAATTAATGGGAATTCATCTTTTCCCATTTCCTTCACGCTTAACTTTCCTTTGCTCTCTGTTGCCATTTCCTCCTTTTTTGTTTTTAATAGACCCAGTCAGAGCCCTGAGACACCAAGTTTCATGAAACTGGGTCCTAATTAGCAAAATGGATGAGTTTGAAGGTTTCTCCAGTGTCTGTCTGTAAAAGCCATTTTGAAAGTGGCTCTCGGTGAATAGATATTCATGATTATGAAGGACTAAGACAAAAAGTTGAGACGAGCGTGTTTGCAGCAACGTTTTCGCACTGAATGTGAGTGCCGATGGCAGCAGCTAGCCTGTCCCTTCAGTCCACAGAAAGAATGGTGGTTTCGTGTCATCCTTGGCACCACAGTGGAATAACTCTCAACTGGCTGGGGCATGACACGCGACCAAAGACGTAGCTAGATAGACTATCTAGAATTTTTTCTTCCAATGTAGCAACACATTCGATATTCATGTGCAAACCAGAGGGAAGTGGGAGAATTCTTTCCTCTTGCTTTTCTTTGCTGTTAACCTCAATCACATAACTCTTGCTTTAATTTTCCTTCTATAGAAAGAATGTCTAACAGAAAGCACATGTGAGAATTAAAAGCAGAACTGAGTGAGGGCTGAATCTGTGGTGTGTATGTATCCTCTACACATACATACATACATGGACTTGCTTACAGAGAAGGGGCCTGGCAGCATCTCGGACACACAGCTCTGTCACCTGGAGGATGGGGTGACTCTCTCCTGGAGTTAGCGTGGGGTTATGGGTTTATGGGAATGCTCCAGGATGATGGTTGTGAAAACCGGTAACTTCTCTACAAAAACACTTTCTAGCTGTGGAACCTTTGCCCGCTCTCTTCTCTCTGCTTGGAGATCCCTTTCTTTCCTCCAGAGGTGTTTGTTCCTTCAGTTCATTCTGGCCTCTACTCAAATGTCACCTTCTTAGAGGGACTTAACTTACCTTGGTTATCTTATCCACAATAGCCCTCTATACTCTCTATCTTCTTGTCCTGGTTCGTTTTTACTTCGGAGCACTTACCTGACTTTGGATCGCACAGTGACATGTTGATTTGTTAGTTGGCCATCTCTTGCAATAAAATCCCAGCCACGTGAAGGCAGGTTCACCTCTGTGTCCCCATCACCTAGAATAGTACCTGTCACGTAGTGAACACTCAACATAAACATTTGTTCAGTAAGTGCGTAAGTTAATGAACGTGCAAGATTACCTTTACATTAAAGACCACAGGCACGTAGTGGACGTTCTCTGACCCTTGGCAGAGTGAGTGTGCATGTGTGCTCCCGTGTGACCAGAACTGGGGAATCACGACTCTTAGCAAGCAGCATCTCCCTCCCTTCGCACCCCTGCAGATTGCGTAAGGGATATCCAGACACTTTCTCTTTCCAGCATGATGTAATGCAGAACGAGAAGACCTGCAGAGCACGCTGCTCACAGATGAGACGGATGATCTCATCCCTTCCCTGGGCATTCCCAGGCTTTACTGTTTAAATAAATTAATAAATGAACTTGCAGTGTTCAGTTCGCAGGTGGTTGTTTCAGCCCACAGTCCTTTGCTGGCAAAATCCTGGAGCTCATCTCTTAGCTCTCTGGTGGCCGGCGGGGAGGGAAGTCAGGTCACATACTGTCTGGCCTCTTCCTTCAGCCACATGGAATGGATTTAGGCTGAGAAACTAGGACATACAGGGGGAGAAATACATTTTCGCATCAGCCACAGGGGACGTGCTGTGAGTAACTAACTGGAGGTGATGGGAGAATTTAAAACACAAAGTAAGCAAAGTGTTTCATTGACACCAGAAGCCCGAGGTTGTTCTTGGGATCGTTTCAAAGGTTTAGGGCTTGAAGAAAGAATGTACCCAATTTTTCTTACGTGGCTCGCTTTCACGTACAAATTCCTTTGGTTTTGAAGTCTGTGTGTATATTAAAATGATCCTAATGCCGATTTATAGGTATTTGTTGCTCTATAGTTTGCAATATCTTATTCTGGTCAAAAATTTTAAGATAGTTCTTTGTTTTATAAAAACATTGTAGATATAATCCAAGTTGAACAAGTTTTTGTTCCTATGAGGTTTTTTTTTTTTAATTGAGATAGCACTGGTTCATAACATTGTGTAAGTTTCATGTGTACAACATTATATTTTGACTTCTGTACACACTACAGCATGCTTAACCACCCAAAATTTAGTTTCATCACCATACAGTTGATCCCCTGAACTCATTTCACCCTTCCCCCACCTTCCCCTTTGGTAATCATTGCTCAGTTCTCTGTGTTTACATTTTTGTTTTTGTTTGGTTTGTCATTTGTGTTTTGTGTTCCACATCTGAGTGAAATCACACCGTATACAATACCTTTCAACATGCAGATCTACACAAAAGCCCTGAGAGTAAGGGGCGTAGAATCACCTCCATTTGCAGTTGAGGAAGCTAAGATTCAGAGACGGATGACAGTGAATTGACCAAGATCACACAGCCAGGGTGCAACAGAACCCAGATCTGGTTATCTGGTTATCTTAAGTGCAAATTCCTCCAGTGAAGACTTCAAGACTCAAAAGTTGATTTCTATTTGTCAATCACAGTATCCGTCTTCCCTCAACTTTTCTCCATTGTTTTTCCCTGGTCAGCCACTGGGTACCCTATTTCAGACCCAGGTCTGGGGCAGGTCTGGCAGGCGATTCTGTGCACAAACCAAACTGAAGTCCACCTAGATGTCCCATGGACAGTGAACATATCCGAACGGAGCTGTTGACTTTGCCCTCTAAACTTGCCCCCTTCTCTCTCAGCTGTCCTCTTCCCACCTGTCTCTACATCCAGAAACTGGCATCACCAGTTGCTCAAGTCCTAAATAAGGAAATCATCTTTGGTTTCTACCTTTCCATGACCACTTTCTCCATCCAGTCTATGAGAAAACCTCCCAGTTTTCATTTCCAAAGTGGGTCCTGGCTCTCTCCACTCTTCTGCATCTTCATTGCCGGCAGCTTAGTTCAAGCCGCCACACTTTTGCTCCCTAGGTTTTCATAACAGCTTCATAGCTGCTGACCTCTGTTCTACTCTGCCTCTCCCATTCATTTTCTTCAGTAGAAACAAAAGTGATTGTCTTAGCATATGTCTGTGTCTTGTGTTTAAATCCCGTAAGACTTCCTGATGCATTTATAAAACCCAAAGTCCTTAAGATGACCACCCGTCTTTGCTTGATCTAGCCTTTAGCTTTCTCTCCAAACTTCTTTGTGCCCTTTTTATACTTGCTTATTCTATTCTAGGAGCTGCTATGTGGAGAGAAATGTTTCTTGAGAATAAAATCTGTGGAGAAGAAAGAAAGAAAGTAGAGCTTGGGCACGAGGGAGGCGGAATTCTGGAAATAATCACCTGAGCTACTGAGTCTGGCTGTGCCCTCAGCACTACGCTGAGTCATTGAGCAGGTACATTCGCCCTCCTCAGTTTTTTTTTAATTAAGGTCATGTTGACTCATGTTTGCTATCATTTGCAACAAGACATTCCTTGAGTTTTAGAAACTCGTAGTCAGATGGGGAGAAGTCAACACGTGAATAGGCAAATGCCCTCCAGAGAGATGGTCGGTACGGTGCAGGTGAATACCACGGATCAGCCTGGGAGAGGAAAAGGCCTCATGGAAGGCTTCCCTGCGAGAACCTGGTCTGACTCTTGAAGCATGCGTAGCAGTTGTCAGGATGCATCTGTTAACCAGAGGATGGTACAGCGGCACTCCGGGGTCGGGAAATGTATGAGTCAAGGCATGGTGTGAAGCCATGTGGTAGGATCGAGGAACCACAAGCAGCGCAGCGTGACCTGAGTGCACCGTGGAGGGAGAGTCAAGGAAGGAGAAGCAGGGGAGGGAGGCAGAGGTCAGACCAGGAAGTGGCCAGTACATGGGTTGTCCTGACAGGGTGAGTATTACCCTGGAAGTTTTGAGGGGACGTTGAAAAATACATATCTCCACGTTAAAATGGGAATTCTAGCCCTGCGTAGCTTACCCTAAAAGATGAGGGTGAAGGTCTGTCAATAAAATGGCTTTGAAAGTGCTCTGAACCAGACATGAGTTAGCTCATTACACAAAGTGAAAACGAAAACTGGGCTCTATTGTGCACCTCCTGTTTGCCAGGCTCTGGACAGGAGACTCAGGCCAAGTGGGAGAAGCCGAGGTTTGGTGAGTCCCCTGAGCTTTTTGTTCCTGGCAGTAAAGACAGCAGTGCAGCACCTTTGGGAGTAGGGAGTCATTCCTGAAAGGAGAGCAGAAAATACTGCCTATGAACGTGGCCCATTTCACGTGCGCCCCGAGCTGGATTTGCTCCCTGTCTCTCTGTGCCTCCTTCTTGCCTCCCAGCAACATGATCCCAGGATGGCTTTTCAGATGCTGAAGTCCAAACAGCTTCAGCAGTGGGCAGCTTTGTTCTCAGAAACTGTCCCCCTAGGCTCCCTTCCTGTTAACTCTCTCCCACCCAGTCCTGTGTCATTACAGCGCTGAGCAAAGCCAAGAAAATGCCGCAGCTGCAGTCTTTTACAGCTCCAGCGTGGGGGCGGTGACTGGATTCTTGGGGGCCCTGTGGGCTGGAAAGCAGGGTTGTAATTGACAATGCACCAGAACAAGGGTTTGTCCTCCTGGGGAGACCCGTCCATGAGACCGGGAACTCTCAAGCCAGATTCTTGGCATCAGCCTTTCTGGACCATTTACTATGGCCACTCAGTGTTTGGACTGACTCTGAGCTGGTTGCTTCTGCTATTTAGTGAGCTGGGATGGTGAGCCTGAGCACTGAGATGTTGCAGTATGGATCTGCCACACAGGATTGTCACAAGAAACGAAACAGTACATCACTTCCATTTAGAGGGTGACCTGGTAGTATTAAGAATTTTAAAGCACCTCCTTCCCTTCCTTAAGGGTGGAAAGTATGTTGAAGGAATATGTGCTTTGATTAATTATTTCATTTATTCATCTACTTACTTAATAGTTGTTGAGAACCTGTTCTGTGTTGGGTATTGTTGTAGGACCTGAATAAGATAAACAAAACACTTCCCTGCCCTCCAGAAGCAGGCCATCAATGGTGTTGCACAGTGGTGTTAACTTCCAACCAGAAGCCAAAGAACTGTAGTCCCTCCCCTTCTGCCACAGGGCAGCATGTGCCTGCATGGAAAGAGAGGGCATTTTTGTCCACCCAGTTTCTATCCTGGCAAACAGGGGCCATCTTATAATCAATGTCTGACAAGTCCTGAGGATTTATGGACAATCTCTCAATTGCTTTATTTTTAATAGCAAAAGTATTATTGGGGAAATCACATTAACTCATTAAAATCAAAGCCAAGTTTGAATACGTATCAGATCATTTGACCAAAGGGTAAAGCAAGGGGCAAAGATATTTATTACATTTTGTAATTATTCCTGATGGATTTAATTGTGGAATTCAAGACTATACATGTTGACAGAATGAATTACAAAAGAAACAAACAGTGTTCTGTTGCTAAGGAAATCCCTACTTGTGGCTTGTGGATTGACCAAGAACTAGACCTCAAATGAATTGGATAACAGCAAAGACGATGGGCTCTGGAAAGCTTTTAGGTGACTTATGATGGATGGATCTTGATGTCAAGAGTTTGTGTAAAAGAGGTTCATGAAAATGGAGAGTTGGAAAAAAAAACTGATGAAAAATGTTTATAATTTTATGTCTTTAGATATATATGGTGACTTCATTGATAAACATTATAAGTAGACATTTTATTACTCTAGCCACATCTCTAATGTTTTAAGTATATAAATTGGCCAAATAACTTGCCTCTTTGAATCTGTTTGGAAAGATGAGGGAAAAGCCTTCATTCGATGCTGTCCTATGCTTGAGCATGTGTGGTAAGTGGCTGGCAAGCCGCTTGGTTTTCACAAAGGTACTTCCATCTCTGAACCTCCCTGTCCTCATCTGTGAAGTGAGAGTGACGAGGTGCCCTGCTTCCCTCCTTTGTTTGGAACCGCAGCACCCTTCAAGGCAGAATGCTGTGGTTTCGAAACCATACATCTGCACCTTGCCTTTATTTTGAATTTTCCTCCACTTTATCCCCAGCTAATTGAGTTGGAAAGCTTCATTAAAGAAATACACATCCAGAATTTAACAACACCTTCTTCCCCAAGGCTCTAAATGGGGAAAGCAAAGAGTATTTCCTTTCTCCTACCTGTTATATAAATTTGAGATTTATAAGGCATCTCAGGAGAAAGGAAATGACTGTTGACTTTCTGCTAATGTGATCTCTTACTTGTCCTCGTCCAGATGAACCAGAGCAGTAAGAGTTGTGTGAGGCACATAATGACATTTAAGGGAGGGGATGGGGGAAGCCATTAAAGTTCAGAGCAAATGAAGTTTTTGCAAACTCACTTTTCTCTGAGTCCAGTTGAGCTGTCCCCATGGGATGGATCATTCCATGTGGTCCATAAAAATCTCCTGAGATATTTCCTGTTAAATGGCCTCTGCCACTTCTCCATTTATTTCTTTTGTCCTAAGAACCTAGAAATATAGTTCAGCCAAATAGGTGGGCTCTGGCTAGCTTATAAAGTCTTCATATAACTTGTTTGGATACACCTGGAGAAGGGAAGGGAGGGGCATGTTTTTATTTTGTCTAATTAATGTAAAATCTTTCGAATAGAACTTTGGGCACTCAGAATTTATGTATGACCCATAGCTGATGATTCTCTGTGGAGAAAGAAAATCATGTTTAATAGCTTTTTTAAAATTTCTCACTTGTTCCAACCTTGTTGCTGTAGTCTCACTCAATCTGTGTGTGTTTAAGAAAGAAGAGGAAACAGACTGGGAGTAAAATTGCATTCTTGTCTCTACCCAAAGCATCCCCTTTTTTGCAAACTCTGAAAGCCTTTTAAAAGCTGCTTTGATTAGCTTCCACCTCATTCCCCCCACACAGAGTGAGATGCTAGTTTGTGGCCCAGGGTGAGAGAGAGGGGAGTCGCGACTCTCACAGGACAGCTCGGCCACTTGAGTCTTCCAATCCCAAGGGACTTTACATAAATCGGAGATGCCCTGGAAGGGGACCAGCAGCCTTTTGAGCTCCTTACCCATCACTAATTCTGGCTCCAGCTGGACTCGGCTAGGGTGATGAAAGGGGCTGAATACAGCCGGCTTCAGCGAGTTTTTTGGATGGGATCTATTCAGACTGCATTTAATCACCCTGCATTATGGGGTTTCCATGGCAACAGGTGCATGTTTCAGCATGTTGCATGTGGAAGGGCTGTACCTTAGAGTCACCTCTTGTCAGGAAAGTGTGATCATGTGCCACTTCCTTCCTGCTTGTCTGAATGGGCTACATCATGAGCCAGTCCCTTCTCTTTCCATGTGATATGCAGAGAAAAATGCCCGAGGCCAGTGTCCAGGATCCTAAACCACGGATCCCACTAGAGACACAGGAGAATGGAGTTGGCTCCAAAGACATGTGGCAAGGTTGCAGCAGATCAGACACTGAGGCCCAAACCCCTTTCCTTCTCTCACTTGGCTTCCAGCCTCGGCTGGGTTTCGAGGGCCACAAGATGAAAAGATCATCTGGATATTGTCTATTATGATTCTGCTCCAAGGATTGTTCATGAGGCAGCTGGTACCAAAGAGAACTTCTTGCATGAGCCTGGAGTAACGGTCCTCTGTGATGTCTGTCTTCTGGTCATTTTACAAACCTGAGAGCTGGGTGTTTGCCAACGGTTCGTAGGATCATAGAATCATATTCAAGGGGGATCTAGTTTAATATCATCACTGTAGGAGAAACATCCTCTCTCTTGGTCTCATGTCCCCACCCACCTCAGTTTACAAAATAGGACACTCTGTCATCTGAGAAGTTTCAGGGAGAGAGAGTTGGTCCTTCTTTACGGCCCCTTCTCTTACTCTTCCCCACAGGAGGAGGTATCACTTGTCTGGTGGTGACAAGGGTCTGATTTTCCCATCCATGTTTCTCTGTAGGGTGAGTCTGTATGTTAAAGACTGTATGATATGTGAGCTATCTTCGGTTCTCATGTGTCTTGGTATCTGTCCTCTGTACCAGACCATCATTTTCCATTTCTTGATCCATTTCAGGAATTTCACTTATGAATCATTATAATTCAGGGTTGAAAAATCAATAGCCCTCATGACAGATCTGATCCTTTGATGCGCAATTGTTTCACTTGTAGAATGATCATGGGGTTTTGATTTAGATATTAAACTTTGAGAAGTAAGAAACTGTAAGATGAAATTCCAAATTTCCAATTTATCTCAGGAGATCTGGCAACATTTCAGTAATCAGAGGAGACAGCCAACTTTGCCCCTCTAGCTGGGTTGTTCTTTCCAGTTTGCCAGAGTACCCTCCGTACCTGCTTGACACATTTACAATATCCAGCACTTCCATGCGTGTTCGAGTGTGTGACCCTTACTGACTTGAGGTGGGGGCCTGATTCTGTGCAGGGTTCATATGTTACAGTTTGTGTCACATGTGACCTGTCCTTTAGTGTGTTTCGGTGGGATGTGCAGGAAGCCAGGACCCTCACAGCTGGCCAGGTTAGGGCTTTGCAGAACCAAGCTCCCCGTGTCAGGGTGCTGAGGTCTAATATCAGGTGTCTGGGCTCCGCAGAGATGGCACAGAAGAAGACGGGAGCAGCTTCGCCTGGGAAGAGCAGAGAAAATAGTATCTGAGTTGGGTTCTGGAGAATGAATAGGATTTCACTAGGCAAAGAAGGAGGAGAGAGTCTTTCTGAGCTGAAGGATCATCACGTGGGGAAAAAAAATGGGCAATTAGGTAGCGCCTAAAACTTTGAAAGGCTATAAATATTTTGGTATGCCAAAAATGTAGGCTGTATGAGAGGGACCTGAGAGAGATGAGGTGGGCACCAAGTAACAAAGGGTCCTCCGTGGTCAGTGGAAATCTGCCAAAGTTAGCTTTTAATTAATTTCTAATTACATGAGTAATATATAATTGCATCTTATTTGAAAGTTCTAAAACATTACGGTTAAATTTCTTTGACGTCTGTTTAATCCTGATGCCCTCTTTGTCTGCTGAGAGCTTCTCAACCTTGTCGAGCTGGATAATGTGTTTGCTGGAGGTGGCTGTCCTGTGTGCCCTGGACTCCATCCACTGCACGCCAGTAGCACCGTCCCTCCTCCCAACAATTGTGATATTTCCAGTGTTCTCTGGACGTTGCCAGATGTCCCCTGGGGGCACAGCTGCTCCTAGCTGAGAACCAGTGACCTAGCAGTAACCAGCATCCTCCATGTGCTGTTAGAAGCTCAGGGACCTATTTCCTTTTACTTGCCTGTGCCGGTATATTTACCATGTTCTGTTCGTTTTCTGTTTCTGTTATGTTGTTCTTTTTCATGAATGTACTATTCTGTTAATACTACTCTGTTTTTCTTTTTCACAAATACCCTTGTGTGGTAAGAATCAGTTTTTAACTTGCTTATTTCACGTACCTTTGTGCTTTGGGTTCTCTATGTAGGAAGCTGTCAGTTTTTTTTTTTTATAATATTCTGTTGTACAGATATATCACAGTTTATTTATCCGTATCTGTGTTATGGGACCTTTAATTTGTTTTCCTTTCTTTCTTTTTTGTATTTCAAGCACTTCGGCGATGACTGTCCTAACATATTACCTCATGTACACAAAGTCTGTACCAGGAAGACAAGTCTGTACCTTGCTGTTATTCATCTCCAAAATGACTAGACCATTAGCTAAATTCTTTGTGTTCTTAGAGAAATGCTTCTTTCCTATGAAAACAACCCTAGAGGGAAAAGAAAAAGGGGGGCAAGGAAGAGAAGGGCAAAGAAAACAAAGAGGGGTTTACTAGCCACTCCTGTGATTGGAGCTGAGCATTAGCTCAGAAAAAAAGTTTTTTTAGTGAGAAGAATAGCACAACAGGGTATTTCAAATGTCAAAGGAGACATCCAGGCACAACAGGAGGGAGAGAAAGATGAAGCTTCCAGATTTGTTTTGCAAAGACTTCTCAAGATTCTGCTCCCCACCCCCCACCCTCTGACTTGACCCACAGCCAAAACCAATCTGCCTCTCATATTCCTTATCCCGAAAAAATGTGTCCGTTTAATTCCTGTTTAAGTCAATTATCTGAGATATGTTTTAGGTTCTGGGAAAAAAAACCATATGCTTTCTGTAGACCTCTTCCTTTGTGGTCTGATAGGTTGGCACAGGGCTGGGCTCCTCCGTGGAAAATTAGTTCGTAACCTTGCCCTTGTTCATCTCACTGCATCAGCGGGTGTTCAGTATCTGATAGACTTCCCTGTAACATATCCATACGGAGGAGGAGAGCCAGAGCCTTCGGGGTTGATCAGCTCTGTCCTGGGAGAAGCCAAAGCTGAAGGTCCCCACTCTGCGTGGACCCTCGACTTGCCTGAGCAGCAGTCTCCCTCCCGTCCTTCAAGACCTGGCTTCCCTTGGGGGACACTTTAACTCCCTTGCTCCCCCAACTCCCTTCCTTGGTGCCTCCTCAGCCCCAGCACCTCCGGCCCCCTTCCCCGTGTAATGATTACTACCTCAGAACCTGTAATACTTCGTCTCCTGTTTACCTGAGCGTCCCCTGGGTCAAGAACGCAATACCTTGAGGACAATGCTGTATCCAGGGCAGCCCCGTGTTCCCAGCTCTTCGTACAGAGCTGCATCCCGTGCATCAGCGAGTCACGGAGCAGGCCCAAACCCAAGAGGTGGAGAAGAGGACACCACCTTACCAGGGGAGGAGCCACACATGTCATACCGCAGAGGAGCCCGGATCCAGGGAGGGGATTATTTGCAGCTGTTTTTATGAACAATCTATGTGAGGTAGTTTTATTAAAATTAAAAATGCATATACTCTGGGACCCAACAATTCCATGTTTCTCTACCCAAAAGAAAGTTTACACATATAAGGAAATATATGTTAGGACATTTGTTGCAAATTTGTTTGAATCTCTATTAGGGGACCTTGAGAACAAACTCAAGGTCCCCTAATAGAGATACAGATATACTGTGATACACACATACTACAGAATACTACGTCACATTTGAAAAAAAAGAAAACCTAAAAGCTTTCTATGTACCGGCATGTTTAGACATCCCAAATACTAAGCCATGTGAAATAAGCAACTTAAAAACGGATGCATGTAACGTAAGAGAACAGATGTGAAAAAGATAAAAAGAACATGCACTATTGGTAAATACATGTACAGGTAAGTCTGTAGAAATAGGCCCTGAACTTTTACAGCAAATGGGTAACACTGGTTACTGCTAGGTCCCTGGGTCTCAGCTGGGAGTGGTTTTGCCCCCAGGGGGATTTGGCAATGTCTGAAGATACTTTTGTTTGTTGTGATCGAGGGGATGAGTGATGCTACTAGCACATAGCAGGTGGAGCCCGGAATGCTGCTAAACGTCCTTCAGGGCACAGGACAGCCGCCTCCAGCAAAGAGTTATCAGCCCCAAGTGTCAATAGTACCAAGGTTCAGAGGCCCTGCTGCTCTAGGTAGACAAAAAAAAAAAAAAACCTTTTCAAAGGAAATGTAATTGTAAATTACATATGTAATTACAAGTTGACTCAAAATTAACCCTCAGTTGATTTCCATTGACCATGACGGGCTATTTGCAGTCTGGTCTCTGCCCTGTCTCTCCCTGGTTCCTATGATACCTCCTACATTTCCAGCATACCAAAATATTTATAATCGTTCAAAGTTTCATGTGTTCATGACAAGCTTTATTTCACATGATGTTCTGAACTGCAGACATCTGGAGTGTCTCTTCTGCATTCTACTTGGGCGTCTAATAAGTAGGCCCGAGTTAACCTGCACAGAACAGACCATGATTTCTACCAGCCCCAGCCTTGCTCTTCCCCCAGTCTTTCCCTGATCCCTGATTTCCCGCCTGGTTGCTCATTTTCCTTCCCCACATTCACTCCATCAAACGGATCTGGTAGGTGAACCAGCAAACTATATCTTGAACTGACCATTTCTTACAACCTCCTGTCACATTCCTGTGTCCCCAAGTAGGCTATCTTTGTATCTTTCCTAAGCCACAGAAAGGGGCCGAGGAGGAGGAAGGGGGCCGGTACCACGTGGCCAGGAAAGCAGATTGTGGGGAGTGAGAACATTGCTGAGGGGAGCATGTTCTCTAAGAGTGTCCGTGAGGGCCAGAAGATGGGAATAGGCCCTTTTTTGGTAATAGAAGAAAATATTAGAAGAATAAAAAGAAGACAGCCAACTGAGTTTTGAGGATGCTTTTCCAAGCGGGGCTTTGCACATGATAATCAGACCTTGTAAGCAGGATTCCATCAGAGGACACAGCAGCCCTTTGCTTGGGGCCACAGTCACAGGGGGGTTGCCATGGCAACAGAGGGGGACTGCACAATGTTCCCGAGGAGGAAGAGAGCAGGAGCGGACCCACTCACTGAGTAGACTCAGGAGCCAGTCCAGGGTGGAGCTTGGGTTGCAGTGTCATCTATTAATGGAACTGAAGTGGAAGACTGGTCAAGTTTGATGAGCCCTGGAGTTTGAGACAGAGCAGTATAAATTTCCAGTCTCAACCGATGATAAATGTTTGAGCTTACAAAACATCTGAAAGTCTCATTTTCTTTACCTATAAAGTAGATTTAACAATTTCTGGCTAACTTCTATTCACCATTGTGCTGGAAGTCCCTGAGGCAGGACATGTGTCTTATTCGATGTTTTATACATAACAGGTATTTGGTGAGTGTTTGGTCAATTAATAAATAGGTGAATGAGTGCTACTACTATAATAATACGCAGTAGTTGACTGTTACATCAGTGATTGGAGGTGACAATATTGAGGATGATGGAAATTGCTGCTTGATTAAGCTTGGTTAGGTTGTTGACTCTATCTGGATTTCAGTTCCTTTGTTACCAGGTCTAATAGTGATGATTGCAGTGAGATTAGGGATGTGGTCATTATTCTTACATGTAAACTTAATTCCCCTTTGCAACCCTCCTTTGCCAGACCTGCCATATATATTATAGCAACAGACAATCACTGGGCATTTAGGAAATGTACCAGAAACCAAGAGTAAAGGACTCACTACTCAAGAATTTCCTTGTATCAAGTAAAATTCCATTTCTTTCGGAGCTAAAGCAACACTTGTCCTTCTGAATAGCATACAGTTAGTTATAAAATGTTCATGACTATCTGAGGAAAGATTGAGGTTGAGGCTCATGTATTTTAGGATTTTAGTGTTTGTTTCATGTTTTCTCAATTTCAGTAAAAATTGCTAAATCTCAAGCTTCCTAAGGTAGGGCTGTATCTTTATCATCATGTCTTCAGTGATGAGCAGAGGAGTTGGCATTTAGAAGGTGCTTCGTTAATGTTTTTCAGATGACTGCATAGACAGTATTTGACATAAAAAGGTGTTAAAACTGATCTCTAGGCTCCGTATCAACATATGACCCCAACGCTCCATGGATTTCACCCCTCCAAATAATATAAGCAGCATTTACTTGGAAGAGATCCATGGGAGGAAATTGCGCCTTGCAGACAAGACCTGTTTCCCAGGCAGACTGTCCCCCGACCGCACAATGGTAAGGCCTTTCAGAGACCCAGCCTTTCAGGATCTGGGTTTGCTGCAAGAGAAAGTCATGTCATGAGAAATCGAAATAACCCATGGCCTTTCACAGACAGGGGGACAAAAGCAGATTATTTGTGGTGGGGACAGAGACAGTCCTTTTAGCCAATATCTCCAGACTTTAAAAAAAAAAAAAATCTAGCCAGTCTTTGTGGCTGAGCTCTGGAGAAGCTAACCTCAGAGCCATATGGCTGATGGGAATGAGGAGACTCATTTCATCTGTAAAATGATAGGCCTGGAAGAGATAATCATCATTCTCCTGTCTCCCAGCTCTGGCTCGTGGTTTCTTTGAGAAACTGTCCTGAGGGGGCTGTGGGATCCCAGGGCACCCAGGGCCTGGGAGAGCCTCGCAAGGTCCACACAGCTGCCGTGGGGGTCCTGCTGGGGGGGTTCCTGACTTCTTCCTGCAGCTGTGTGCATCCAACTTCCTCCTCTTTCCACACGCAGCACTTCTCTGCTCACTCATGCTCTCCTACGGTGTGTGCATGTTCCCTACACAGCAGAGATGCTGACCCTGTGAGGGAGGAAGGCTTTTAGCCACACTCTGGTTTCTGGAGCCATCACTGTCTCTGATGTGTTTCTGAAGCAGAGATCTGACGTCCTTCTGTAAATTCTTCTGTAGCATCCATTGCATTGGGTTGGAGTCCAAATCCTTGTCACAGTACCCAAGACCCTGGAGCGTGGGTCCCAGGATCATCCCTGACTACTCCCTTCCTCAGCTGGACGAGGTAGTTTTTTTCCCCTTTTTTCTTTTTTTCTTCGCATAGACCATATTCTCTTTTATCTGGAACTTTTGCACATTCACTTGACCCTTGAACACCGCGAGGTTGAACTGTGCGGGTCCACTTACATGCAGATTTTTTTTTAGTAAACATAGTAGCTGTATTTTCATTTTACAGGTCTTAAGTAAGTAAGTCTGGGGGAAAGTTTGTGTTTGATTAGAGATCACAATATTTGAATCAAGAGAACTTAAGAGTTTTGAGTCCTGATTCTGCTAAACTGTTTCAGCTTTCTGCCCTTGGGTGAGTCATTTTTCATTTCCTCTGTTTTTGAGCCAGTGATGGCAATAGGTGGATTTTTGACTGGGGTGAGGTCGGGACCCTTCACCCCCGCTTTGTTCAAGGGTCAACTCTATTGCTTTTTATGCTCTTCTAAGAAATAGAGTGATTTTTAAATATGTAAGTCACATCACAACTGTTCCCGGCTGAAAACCTTCAGTGGCTTCCCATCACATTTCGGATACAATTCACACGTGTTACTGTTCCTTACATGGTTTCACAGAGCTGGCCCTGCCCTCCTTCTCACATTTTGTGTCTTCTTTTTGCTCCCTATGACAGCCATGATCGCCCTCTTCATGTGCCCAGAACATGCCGGGCCTGCTCAGAATTTAAGATCTTGGTGCTAGCACGTCTCTCTGCTTACACTTCGGTTGTGCACATGGTTGCATGACTGTCTTCTTCTCTCTCAGGTTTCAGCTGAAATGGAACCTCCTTGAAGTGGCCTCCTGCGACCACTCCGAGTCCGAGACAGCTCCTTCCCGCCGCTGCCTTCATGTCATGGGCTGCTTCCTGATGTTTTGCTAACTAGTTATTATTGATTGGCCAGCTGGAGAATTGACTCTATAAGATCAAAGACCATGTCTGTCATGTTCAATACTTTAGCCTCGGTTTGTAGGATAGTTTCTAGAACATATTAGGTACTCAGGACTTGTTTGTTGAATGAATGAATGAAACCTCTCATCATCCTTTCCCTTCTTTTGTGTGTCTAATTTCTGCGTCTCCCTCAGCTCCTCATTTAGACATCGCTTCCTCCAGGAAGCCTTCCCTAACCCTGAAAGATGAGCTAGGTGGCCCTCATCTCTGTCCCTTTAGAAGTTGCTACTTTTAGAAACAGAGTACTTGTGATGCTGAAGTCCTCCCGCCTCTTAGCCTGTCATTCTTCCCTTGACTTTGGGCTAAACCTTTTACCTATGCTTTGCCATATGCCCCATGCTAGGCTTATTTGTGAACAAGTTCAGTAGCTTTAAAAACTGAGAACAAACTGTTTATTCTTTTGCTAAAACTATTCGGTGCTTCCTAGGTAGTCGCTCTGCTGTCCTCTGGGTTAATTCACTCAAGGATGAGAACGGGGAACTGCCTGTGTTTGCTGGACGCAACTCCATCGTGTATGTGTTGGGAGAACTTCCCGCAGAACAGCGAGCAATTCTGGGACACCAGCAGCGGGTGTCCAGGAATTCAACTCAGTTCTGACACTAGGTACCCAGAGATAGCGTGATTGCACAGGTTAAGAGTTTGGTCCTATAATACTGCTCCCCTCCCCGCTTCAGAAACCTGCCTCAAGTCCAGATTGTTACCTGTGCTTCTGACCAGCGAGCTGCAGACTGCGAGGATTCCCACGACCCTCTTGTTTAACTTCAGACGCTAGTCGCTAGTCCAAGTTGTTACCTGTGCTTCTGACCAACTGGCTCTAAGTCAGAGGTTCCCACGGCCTCCTCCTCAGATCTGATTAGTTTGCTAGAGCAGATCACAGAACTCAGAGACCCATTTTACTTACATCGATTAGCAGTTTATTATAAAAGGATTTAACTCAGGCCCAGCCAGATGGAAGAGATGCAGAGGGTAAGTCATGGGGAGAGGGCTTGGAGCTTCTGTGCCCTCTCTGAGCATGCCACTTGCCCCAGATCTCCACTTGGAGGCTTACTGAATGCCCGTCCTTTCTGGGTTTTATGGAGGCTTTATGACGGAGGCATGATGGAGTAAATCATTGGCCACTGGTGGTTGAGCTCAGTCCCCAGCTGCAGCCCAGCACTCTAATCACATGCTTGGTCCTCCAGGCAACCATTCTCCAACCTGAGATGCTTTCCAAGTCACCTCGTTCACATAACAAAAGTTACCTTTATGCTCTCATCACTTAGGAAATTCCAAGGGCTTTAGAAGCTTTGTGCCAGAAATAAAGATGAAAACCAAATATATATATTTCTTATTATAAATTATAATGTCACAGGGAGCATTAGCTGAATGCCTGCCAAGCGCTGGTATTGCTCCTCTTATCTCACAAAAGCCCTCAAAGGAGTAAATGCTGACTCCATTCTCTGGATGTGGGAATCGAGGCTCGGAGCGAGCAGTGACTTGGTCAAGTGAGGAGACGGAAATTCTGTCCTCACTCTGCATTCTGTCCTCTTTTCAACACCAGTACACAACACAGTGCAGAACACGCAGCTAGCATCCTCTGAGAATTTTATTGGCCATCTTCAAATTAACAGCTTCCCATCTGGCCCTCAGAAAGGAGGCCACAATCAGAGGTCTAGCCTCATCAGCAGGAGAGACCCTGAGGCTCTGGTCCCAGGTGCCCTCAGGGAAGTGGCTGTTTGAAGCCAGTGTTATTACCTGGCGAAGCCCTAGTGTTGATCTGGCCCCTTCCCCAGATCGCCCACATCTGACCCTGGCAGTGTTTCCTGACAGCGCGATTCTGCAGATAGTTAGATAAGAAAGGAAATGGAGGGACCTTCGTGACTGGTTGGTGATGATTTGTTTTTGAGAAAAAAAGGATGTTGGATTAAATCCCGAGTGCGCTGGTGCCAGGTTCTTTCCACCCTGGCATTTAGGTGGCTGGCGGGGCAGCTGACTGATCTCCGTGTGCAGCCACCTCCAGAACTGGCGGTGACCCGCTCGGCGAGTTGGTACCTTTTGCTCCTTGACACCCTGCCCGGTCTTGCTGAGTCACCTGCCATCTTTTGTCATCCTCAGAGCTCACTGCAGTGGATTCAGGGGGAAACCGCAGCCCAAACAATTTGGGCAACTGAAAGCGCCACATTTTACAGGTGAAAGCTGACCATCTGTGTGCATGAGCCAGCTGCCTTTTCTCCCCCAAGGCTCCTCTGTAAAGCCCGGTGTGGACGCCTCTGCCTCAGGGAGTGCTCTCCCATCCCCCATTTAGGAGGGCCTTCCTCATCTTCCCCAGAGTCCAGCCCTTGGATGGTTCCAAGCAGTTGCCTTTCATTTTCTATCCTTGATGGGTACATTCGTCAGAGGCCCTCAGAGAAGTCAGGACACCCAGCGGGAGGACCCAGTCTTGCTATAAACTTGCTGCATGACCTTGAGAAAGTCATTTCACCTCTTTGAGCATCAGCTTACTGAGCCATTGAGTGGTTCGGCTATGTTGTAAGTGTAATCTTCCCTCAGGCCCCCCCACCGGCTTTTTAATTTTGTGATTTTAAAGCCACTCTGAACGGACAGAAGATGGTGCCCACCGCGTATTAAATAGAAGCAGCAAGTTGTAGAACAGTCATCAGAGTAGCCCACACTTGTTTAAATATGTATGTCTTCGTACCGTGTATTGTTTTGGTGATTTAAAATAACTGACAACATATTATGAGCAATCTTTTGTAAATTTACCATTCCTCCAAGTAATCAATTCACTCCAAAGGCTGCTTTGAGTGACTGCTTGATATCAGACACTTGGGATACAGAAATAAGGACACGGGGTCACTGCCCTGCAGGAGTCTGAAGTCTAGGGAGTTTATGAGGACTTACGGTTTATTTTTAAGAGATTTTCACAAAGTAGTTACGCTGCGTTGAGGCTGGCCCGTCTCCATGGCTGATATGTGGAAAGGGCAGTGAAGCTCCTTTTCTCATGACAAGAAGTGCTTTGTTCACATTCTCTTCAGCTCCACATCCTCTCTCTAGTGCTTCCACTGAGCTGGCCCTTCCTGAACTCCTGCCCAATCTCAGGTTTGTGCCAATAATTTAGTACTAAATCATACAGCATCTCCTTCCCCCATTTCCACTCCTCACCACTCATTCTCTCCTTAGCTCACTCCAGCCAGGCTCTGTCCCCTCCTCTCCACTCCGCTGAAAATTTTATTATCACGGTTGCAATGTTTAGATACTATATTCCACAAATAAGGGCAAAAATACACCTTTGCAACAACGTCAGGGCATAGATGGACTGCTGAAGTCCATCTGATGCTGCGTGCTGGGTCCTGCAGACGTAAGCTGGGTTCTTTAGCGCTGCGCACGTGGCCTTCATTCTCTGGTCTCTGCTTACATTGTCAGCTGCACCCCTTCTCTGTTGTCTCAGGATTCTCTGTTCCCTTAGTGTGTCATTAACACATCATACCTTAATTCATGCTGCTCTCCCTGCCTGGGTGCCCATCCTCTTCTCGTCCAAGTAGAAGATTCCTACTCATCTTTGCAATGGACACCACTGTGTCTTATTCCTCCCATCCTTTTTTTTTTTTTTGGTTTAGTTTTCCTCTGTTCCCTTTTCCCAGAACACCTTAATTTCCCTTTGGGGAATCATATCTCCTAGACTGTGGGCAGAAATTCCCTCCTGGGTCCTTCATCCCACCTACTTGGCGCAGTCATGGAACGGACATTGACCTCTTCTAGGCCAACTGCACTTTCTCCCCAGGAGAATGCATGAAGTGTTTGGATTCCTTCGTTCCACCAATGGTTCTGGGTCCAGATGGCCACCATCTATTCAGCTTCTGTTGATTCCAGTCTCTTTCGTTAGCCTTCTCCCCTGACCTCCGAACCCACTCTCATTCTCCTGACATATGCTTTATGAGACTGTCACCTAAAATTGGTTTCTGCTTCTTGCAGAGGGAAAGCAACAGCAACAATAGAGTTAGATACATCTTTCAGGACTCAGACAAGCCATGGCCTCCCCTGCAGTGTTCACAGGCTGCCTCTAGTTGCTCTAGCAGGTTCCTCTCCGATGGCCTTAAACTGACCTCTCCTTCCCTTAGAGGCTCCCAGCGGGTGAGATCATTGCTCATTCAAACCTGTGTCCCTAGAGCTGGGGACACTTACCTGGCATACTGCTGGGATGCAGATCGAGTTTGTTCAAGGAGGAATGAAGAATAAGGACCCTCGTACCTACAGGGCTAGGCTGTTCTCTCTTCTTATTGACAGAGAGGAGTACTTGACAGGGTAGTTTCCTTTTAAAGATGTTAACATTCTGTTTTTTAAAGAATTGTCCTCGTAAGAGATTTGACAACATTGCGTTAAAAGATATGGATGCTCTTTGTATGCATCAGGGTGCAGTCAGGAAAACAGAAAGCACACCAGGAATTTCAAATAGCGGGATTTAATATAGGAAATTGACTACACATGTGTTAGAAAGCCGAACTAGCAAGCAGGGGATTTGAGATAATCCCGACATTCGTAACTGCAGGAAGTAACCTCTGTCCCTCGGGCAGGGAGAACAAAAATGGAAGGAGAGTGTTACAAGAACTTAGGAACAAGGATGCCTGCGTGGCTGATTCTCATACTTCTGGGGTGCAGGGGGCGTGTCTTACAGCTGCTGCTTCAGCCTCTAGGGAGCGGGCACCCTGCAGCCAATGCTCAGACGTATGGAGAGGGGCCCCAAGGCTGGCACTCAGACCTCAGCGGGGCTCCTCTGTGGCCAGTGCCAGGACTCTGGGGATGTGAGGGCTTGCGCTCAGCCCTGGTGGGCCACCTGATGCTGGTACCTCTAAGGAGGCATCGCCCGGTGCGTGCTGGGAGTGCTCAAGGAGGCTGAGCTGGAACCTCAGCTGTCTTGCTCCTGGGAGGTGTCTGACTGGGTCTGGAAATAAGATGAGAATCTTCTTCATCCTGCCACCTCCTGGTCTCCTGTCACTTCTTCCTGCTGAGGGATCCTCATGGGAAGTGAGCCAGCAAAGGATTCTGGGAAAAGTAGTTTGCAAACTCCCAGCTCTGGCATCACAGAGTGTAGACGAGGGTGGGGAGCCCTGAGGCTGAGAGACACTGGGTAAATAACTGACAGACACTCTTCCAGTAGGGAGAGATTAAGTAGAGTTGGCCTTTAAGATAATGTGGCAAAATATAGTCTTCTTATTTTGTAACCCATTTCCAGCATGATTCCCAATAGCTCTTAAGTAAGAAAATGCAGCTTGGGAAATAGGACTTCTGTGGAAAATTCGGATGCCAATGTGAAAAGTAGCTCCAAAGTCAAAGCATTCCTGCAAGCCCCGACACATGGAGCCCATGATTTATTCCAGCTTTCCCCTACTTTGCCTACTGCAGTCGCTGCTTCCAAGAACATCTTCTGGGCCAGATGCCCCCATGGCTCAGAGACTTGGAAACAGAGCCATTTACTACAAAGCCTGCCGCGCCTCCGACCACCCTGCCTAGCCCCTCGCTGTGTGCAGCCACACCCTGTTCCTGCGGGCCTGCATCTCTCCACGTGGCGCCGCCCCGTGTGGCACCACCCCCTTCCTTGGGGAGAGAACGCCATGATTTGACACCTCCCATCTCCAGACTCAAGTTTTTTCTTCTTCATTTTCCATTGCTTTTACTCATCCTTTAGTTATGATGCTGGAGGGAAATCTGTGGATCTCTTTCTAGCTTCTATGCTCTTCTCCTAGGATCCTACTTTATTTAAGCACCCTGTTGTAACAGTGACAGTGAAATTTCATACAGCCACAATTTTTATTATTATTTATTATTTTTAAATCTACAATCTCACTGACCCACTGTTAGGAGGAGAAATAGGTTTTTGGAGTCAAATTATCATATTTAAATCCCAACTCTAATTTAACTTGAAAAACCTTAGCTCCTTAATTCCTCTGAGCCTTAGCTGCCTCTGTTTTAAGAGGACTCCTACCTACTTCTGAAGGTTGCTAGGAATATTAAATGACACAAACTATGTGCTGCATCTGGCACATAGTAGGACAGGGTAGATGTCAGTTCTCTTGCCCCAATCGAGAGTGGTGTTTTTCTTATACACATATGAAGAAAGGAGGATAGAGCATTACATAAGCCTGACCTGAGCCATATAATAGATTTTATAGTAAGAAAGAATTTAGAGAAAAACCCAAGCAATGCTATGTGGAGAATTATTTATCTGTTCCTATAGGAAGATGGAAATATTATCTTCAGATGAGTTCTTACTGTAGACTGACTTCACTCCCCTAATTTTACCTTGCTTCTGGAAGGTGTTTCCTGCTTTTCGTACACATTTGTTATTTGTGTATGTGTAAGACGGGGGAATAAGGAAGCTGGAAGCAAAAACACGGGGCTGGGACAATATGAGGTATTCCTTGGGAAAGAATGGCAGAATATAGGGCTAGAAAGGAAGCTCTGAGTCAGTCTGTGCCAGTCCTTGAATGCCCTACTAAGGAGCTTTGCATTTTATTCCTTAGGCAATTGAACATTAAAACCAGAAAGAATAAAAAAATAGAGAATCTTGTAAAATGAATTTGACATTTTATTTATAAAAGCTCTTACTTAAAGAATGGCGGGCAAAGAGATTCAGAAAAATGCAAGATCCAGGAAGATTTGCTTTTGGCAATTCTTTTTTTTTCTCCTCCTAAATGATTTTAGGAAAGAGATACTAGAAGTAAGTTCTAGGGGCTGAGGTGTTCCTTGCATTATGTTTTTCCTTTGTCCGTTCACATACAACACGACTTGCTGCGGCTTCTAACACACGGAAGATTTCGCCAGTGGACCGCCTGCAATTCTGTGTAAAGGAGGTGGGCAGGATCTCATCATGGGCTTATTCTCTTGGAAGCATTTGGATCATCACTGCCTTCAAGGTGTTAATAGTCTGGCTGAAAAGACAGACATAAAAAGAGATCAGGATAATCAATAAGGTAAATGTGATGAGAAGCACAGGCAAGTAGTGGATCCTCACAGTGGGGCATGTAGGTTTTAAACAGGGAAAACTTTCTGGAAACACACATACAACGTTAAAAAGGAGTAGCTAAGCTGAGCCTTGAAGGATGAGGAGGGTCCATCATGGGGAGGAGGAGCCTGAAGGAGAGCAGTCCAGGTAGAGGAGCAGCCCAGGCAAGAACACAGAGACGAGAAACACCCGCTCTCATGCAGGGCGACCACCAGCAATCTGTGATCTCGGCGGCTGACGAGGCAGAGTGAGCTGGCGAGGAGCTGGGCGAGTGAGGCAGGACCAGAAGGAACAGGCCTGGTGTGCTCGGCCAGCAAGCTTGCAGCTTGTCCTGCAGGTGATGTGGGAGTGGGAAGGGGCTCTTTGCATTTCAGCCGTCCTCATGGCTGCGTGAAGGAGGGGACGAGATGAGACCAGACGGAGGTGTTAGCAGCATTCTGGGAGGCGGGGCGGGGGAGGGGGGCGGGGGCGGGGGAGGGGGGCGGCTGGGCTCTTAGAGGGCACCAAGGGAGTTTGGAAATGGGACCTGCAGCGCTGGGATTGACTGAAACAGGGAGATGAGCCACCCCGGGTGTTTAACCACCATGACTGGGGAGTGTCACTGCCAACCACAAAACGGGGGGCTCACGGGAGGGTTGCCGCTTTGAGGGAAGGCAACATGCTCAGCTCTAGAAACAATGGACTTGAGGTGCCTGGAGGAGGCTGAAAACACTAGCTGTTTGACCTTGGGCAGATGATTTCATGTCCTCTGAGCCCCGGCTTCCTCGTTTCACTTAAGAACGGGAAAATAATAAGTAGTTTTCGGGGAAAGATAAATTTGCTCAAGGAGCTCAAGGTGTTACTTTTATCAGACTCTTGTCATCTGTTCCTTCTTCACATTAGCTCTAGGGAAACAAACACACAAGCTTCTGTCCTAGAAGTTGACAAATGTTCCTTTCTGAGCCAAGATTCTGCTTCTGTTGGTCGTCTTAAGCCTCAGAAAATCCCCCACCTGTAGGCCTGGCCCTCGGGTTTCATATGTGTCATGTGCGATGTTCCTTCTGCTCCGTCTTGGTATCACAGTGACAGAGTGCTGTGTGAAGGTGCCAGAGTTGGAGAAGTAACATTAAAAAAAATTTTTTTTAAAAAGGTGATCCAGAAAGGATTTTGATATGTGTGAAAGCTTTTGAAATAATCTTTATTTTATATTTACTTCTCTCTTATCACATTTCTAAAGATTTTGAAATTCATTTCACCCTTAAATATCATTTTTTTGTTAAAGTAATGATACCTACATTTTGCATCCCTATAAAAACCACCTTTTCTGGACCCACAGATTTGTGTGTGTGTGTGTGTGTGTGTGTGCAGGACAGAAGGGAAGACAGACCCCAGACCCTCAGCCCACAGTTACTCCTAGTAAGCCGTAAAATAAACAAGTTTCACCATCCTCACCACATGTGTTCCTGGAACAAAAAGGATTTTGGTGTGATGGGTCCAATTTTTGCTATGAACTGTGAACTAGCATATTTCAAGCTTTGCTTCTGAGGTTGATGAAGGGAGCTTTCTTGTCCCTCTCTAATAGAATGCAGATGGCTCTCCTTTGCAAGCTCCTAAATCCACAAAGCTGTGTTTGAGTATGAGGATAAGAAATAGACTGGTAATTCAATCAGCCATGCTATGCATCATGGCTATTCCTCACTCCACAACAATTTCTAAAGGGCTTGACTTGTAGTAAGTGTGCATTAAACTTGCATCAGATGAGTGTATAACAGCACGTTAGCACTAGCCGGAGAATATGAAGACCTGGGTTCAAAACCTGGCATTGCAGGTCACTATCTACAGTGAGATGGAGCCCTGGGTGCCAGTTTAGAATCCTTAAAGTCAGTCAGACCAGGATTCAGATCCTGGTTCCTCGTCTACCTATCCATGTGTCGGGAGGATTGGGGTCAAATTTCATGACATCGCTGTCACTCAGTAGGCTGTAACGGTTGAGCTTGAGGATGCTGGGTTTGAATCCCGACCGTCACTTAGTGTCTAGAGGACTTCGGCAGTTTTCTCAAATGCCTTGATTTTCTCACCTGCAAAATGTGAAAAAAAACAATTGCAACTATTGTTAGGGTTTCCAAGTTAATATACAAAAAATTATTACGGTAGATCTTGGCATATGGAAGCACTCTGAATGTGGTAACTATTATTCTATTATTTTTACTGTACTACCTCTTACTGTGGTATTCTGACCCTCAGAGGGTACAGCAGTTCTCCTAGGGAGCAGTTCCATAGCGTCCAGCATCTCGGGAGTGGCATTAGGACTGTCGTTCAGCCTCAGCCACTGTGTCTCAGTTTCCGCACATGTCAATGAGGTAATGTTCCCTATCTGTTCTCTCTCTCTCTATAGCATATGTTCTAGTGAGGCTCGAACAAGATCACCAGTGTGAAAACACTTAGCTGACTCTCAAGTGTTCCATAAATGTAAGTTTATTATCAGAACCCTTTCCATTACAAGTGACAAAACACAGCCTCAAATCAGCATTGCCAAAGAAGAGGATTTAATGACTTGCAACTGGATTCTAGGGTAGCTCACGGTCCCAAAGGAAGAACTTGAAGAACTAGAACTTTGGGAACCCAAAGTGATGCTCATTATAGCTCGAACGTGCAGTTTACACATTATGTCATTTCTGATGGTTGCCCTAACCGTCTCCACACAGCGCTTTTGCATATAGTGAGGACGGCACCAGGCGACCAGCTTGGCACAGTTCCAGTATTCTCGGCCAGCAAAAAGAGAAAAGCCCCCAGTATTCTCCCGTACGTTTACTGCAGGGAAGAGTTCTGACTGACCCTGTTTTAATCTCCTGTCTAACCCTGGGCCAGTCACTGGGAATAGGGAATGGAAAACTAGGATTGTTTAGGCTTGATCACAACCCTTTCCATTTAACGTGGGTCAGAGGGCTGTTGTGTTAGAGTTCTCCAGAGAAACAGAACCAATAGGAGATACACATCTGTACATGGAGAGACTTACCGTAACTAACTGGCCAGTTATGGGAGTTGGCAAGTCCCGAGGTCTACAGGGTCAGTCAGCACGCTGGAGACCAATTGCAGTCCAATTCTGAAACCCTGAGAATTAGGAGAGCTGATGGCATAAGTTCTTATCCAAAGGCCAGCAGGGTCAAGACCAAGGAAAGCCAGTGTTTCAGTTCAAGTCTGAAGACAGAAAACAAGCAAGTGTCCCCGTTCAAAGGAAGTCAGGCAGGAAAAATTCTCTTACTTAAGGGAATGTCAACTTACTTGTTTTATTCAGGCCTTCAACTGATTGGATGAGGCCCAATCACATTAGGGGGAGCTATCTACTTTACTCATTCAACTGTTTTTTTTCTTTAATTTATTGAAGTATAGTTGATTTGCAGTGTTTCAGGTGTACAGCAAATGATTCTGCTTCATACACACACACATACATACACACACATATACTTTTCATATATATACAGACATATATATTTTTTCAGACTCTTTCTAATATAGGTTATTACAGGATTTTGAGTATAGTTCCCTGTGCTGTACAATAGATCCTTGTTGTTTATCTGTGTTACATTTATTACTGTGTATCTGTTAATCCTCAATACCTTTGGTAAATAAGTTTGTTTTCTATGTTGATGTGTCTATTTCTGATTTGTAAATTAGTTCATTTGTATCATTTTTTAGATTCCACATATAAGTGATATCATATAATATTTATCTTTCTCTGTCTGACTTATTTCACTTGGATAATCTCTAAATCCATCTATGTTGCCGCAAGCGGCATTATTCAGTCTTTTTATGGCTGAGTAATATTCCTGTGTGTGTGTGTGTGTGTGTGTGTGTACATGTACATACATACATACATACATATATACTACATCTTCTTTATCCAATCATCTGTCAATGGACATTTAGGTTGCTTCCATGTCTTGGCTATTGTAAATAGTGCTTCTATGAACATTGGGATGTATGTATCTTTTTGAAATAACAGTTTTTACCTTTCTGGATATATTACCAGAACTGGGATTGCTGGTAACTCCATTTTTGGTTTTTTAAAGGAAGCTCCATACTGTTTTCCATAGTGGCTGCACCAATTTACATTCCCACCAACAGTATAGGAGGGTTCCCTTTTCTTCACATTCTCTCCAACATGTATTTGTAGACTTCTTGATGATGGCCATTCTGACCAGTGTGAGGTGATACCTTGTTGCAGTTTTGGTTTGCATTTCTATACTAATTTGTGATGTTGAGCATCTTTTCATGTGCCTCTTGGCCATCTAGATGTCTTCTTTGGAGGAATGTTGGTTTAGGTCTTCTACCCATTTTTTGATTGGGTTATTTTTTTGATATTGAATTGTATAAGCTTTTTGTATATTTTGGAAATTAATCCCTTATTGGTTGCATTGTTTGCTCATTCAACTGATTTAAATATTATTCTCATCACAAAACACCCTCACAGAAATACCCAGGGTAGTGTTTGACCAAATATATGGACACCTTATGACCTAGACAAGTTGACTTACAAAATTAACTATCATAGATGGAAAAGATGGAAAAAAGAGGAAAAAAGATTTTGAGCAAGTTAAAAAAAATACTATCATAGATTATCATTATTAATAGTAGTTTCTTTAACTTCTTTAGAGGTGACTACAGTGAGCCTTTTGGCATCAGAAAGCCTAGAATAATTATATCCCAAACTCCTGAGTATTTCTCAGTTTCTAGCAGAGACAGGTTACCAGGATATTGACCCCACTGTCTTGGTGGAAGAGAGATCCTACTAGTACAATGCTCTCAACCTTGGAAATATTGACATTTGGGCTGGAAAATTCCTTGTTACGGGGGATTGTCCTGTGCACTGTAAGGTGTTTGCAGCATTCCTGGCCTCTACCCACTAAATGCCAGTAGCACCCAACACCCCCCACTGTCCACCTTGTGACAATCAAAAGTGTTTCCAGACAGTATCAAATGTTCCCCGGGGAACAAAATCTTCTCCCATGCCTGGCTAAGAAGAGCTATACTTATGGATTCCAGCTAAGTAGTAATTCATACCTCTCTGTTCTCCACCCATGTTCCCAAAGGATGGAGGAAATGGTGGCTTGCTGGGCTGGTTTTACAACTTTTTATTCCCCCCCCCCCCGCCCCCGACTCCCTCTACACATTGAAACTCCTCACCACTGGGGCATTGAACCGTCATACTATTGGGGAAAAAAACTTCAGAGTATACACTCAGGATATTTTGGAGTCTGGTCCCTCCTCTGTCACTGAAGGGTGTGTGGCTCTTTTCCCTCTTGGCCTTGGTTTTCCATATTGGCAAAAAGAGAAGATGTCCTGTAATTTGTCACTCTTTAACATTTTGTGATACAGACTGATCAGATTTGAGCTATGAAATGGGAAATCACCATACAGAATTCACTTGTTGAATATGTGACTAAGATCCTGAATTTCCCATAAGCATCTCTTTTGCTTCTTGGAGGTTAAGATTGCGTTGGATTGCTTGTGCAAGGAGTCTGGGCAAAAGCAAAGACTGACCTATGTCAGGATTTCTGCTGCTACTTGATGTCTTGTTTTGGGGTGTCACTCAGGATTCCATGTATGTGTCAGAAAACAGTATCGAGTGGAAAATCATTCATTGAGTCTGAAGTATGATGTTTGTAAGAAGTGATGGGGAGACTATGTGAAGCTTAGATGCCAGAATAATGGGCACAATGTTACCCAGAGTAGGGGGTGGTGGAAGGCATAATAAAACACGTATCTCTAAAACTGGGCAAATCATTTTTCATCTTTATGTTTGAAATCTAGATAGATAGGAGAGTGAACTTAGCCAGATGCAATTTGAAGCGGACGATAGATTGTTGCCTCTTTATTTTTCTCTTCAAAATTATATAGCACCGAATATTGACTTTATTGATGAGAAAACTGAAGCTCAAAAAGCAGAAATTATTAGCAGCGGTCACAGTGTGAGTTAGTGGCGGAGTTTAGACACAATTCCGGGGCTCGCAGCACCCAGCCCAGAGATGCTTCCATCATAGCACCCGCCGAAGAAGGCCCTGTGGGGAAGCAGTGTAGAAACAGCCTCTCCTCCTCCCACCTAATATTAGTTCAGTAAAGTCCTGTTGATGCTGCTTTTTCCATCTCCTCTCCTCTGCCTCCCCGTTCTTGGCTGGGTTTTTCACAAAGATTTCAGTCTTTTTCTCGCCATTTATTTCCTCGCTAGAGGCATAGCAGAGCTTATACTGGGGCATAGCAGAGCTCGCAGTGCAAAAGTCTCATTGTCCCATCCCGCGTCCTGCCCAGCTGAAGAGAAAGCAAAAGAAAAGAGTTAAAGGCATCAGCGGTGCTTCCATATTGACCCTGCTGGCGGGTGGCGATGAGAAGTTACACACAGCCGTGGAGCGGTCTCGTTTCTGGTGACCGTCACAGCTTCCCGTGGCTGCCACGACAAGGTATCACAAACTCGGTGGCTTTCAACAACAGAAATGTCTTCTCTCAACGGTTCTCAAGGCCAGAATTGCGAAATCAAGGTGTGGGCAGGGCCACATTCCCTCCAGAGGCTCCGGGGTGGACGACAGCCCTTGTCACTTCCAGCTCCCAGCAATTCCAGGCGTTCCTCGGCTTGCGGCTGCCCCATTCCAGCTGCTACCTCTGCGGTCACCCTTCCCCTCCTCTTCTCTGTGTGTCTCTCATAAGGACACCTGTCACTGGACTTCAGGCCCACCTGGGGAACCGAAGATGATCTCCACATCTTGACATGCTTAGCCTAGTTACATCTGCAAAGACTCTTTTTCCCAATAAGTTCGCAATCACAGGTTCTGGATGTTAAGATACGCATATATGTTTTGGGGGCCATGATCATTTAGCCCACTACGTCTGGGAACTGTGCTACTTTTTTTATGCATACGTACAGTATCTCTTGGACTTCTCACAGGTCTTTGAGTTATGGATGAATATTCCCATTTTACAGATGAGGAGGTGAAGAAGCAGCAGTGAATTAATAAGAGGACACAGAGAAGGGGCAGGGATAGATGCACAGACTTCAGCGTATTTTTTATGTGCTTCCCTGGAACTTTGAATCTTCCTTCTAAGGGCTTGGTTACATTCGCTTTTGTTGTTAATAAATTCATTTTAGGGCGAGGCCATGCAGAATAGGGAGCATTGTCTATACGGGACATGTGCACCGATGTTCCGGGTCGGATGGGGAGGTTCCCTGTAGCGTATTCTGTTGGACCCAATTGTTACCCTCATGACTTCAGAGGCTCTTGATTCAATTCTTCAATTCTGGCCCAGGCTCCATTTATCTTGAATACATTTTATGCAGTCTATTTACTGCTTATTTCTCAGATTTCCATCTGTGAAGGGAGCATGTTGGCCTTTGAGCTCTCAGTTTATGAATCGCACCTTCCATCTACATCAGTCCTCAGGGACACAGGTTTTGAAGAAATGATGCTATATTTACAAGTATAACTACTGTTGAAAATATCCAAACTCTCCCCACCTCAACCCTACTGGTGAAACAGGACTTGGATGCTGGGAAACTTCAGGATTCACTCTGCTGAGACTCTCTCCCTAGATCCTCCTCTCTCCCCGGCTGTGTCTCCTGCTCAGCCTTGAAGCCCCTCTCAGATGCTCCTCGTGCCCTGATCTTCCTGGACAGAATTCACTGCTGCTCTCTCTCCTCCTCCAGCCCCTTACGTTCCCTATACACACTTGCATAATGACATTCATCTTTATGCAGAATTGTTTTCCTTATCTCACTCCTCTGGAGTGTGGGTAGACAAACAGGGGAATCTAGACTTTCTTTGAGGTGTTGTGAAGACAGGGAGCCTGCATTCTCACTTTTTTCCTTGATATTTGAAAAAATGCCAGAGCAGTCTGAGTTAGTGAGTTACGGAGGACATTTTTGAAAGAAGACTGGATTTTGCTTCTTTGCAAGTTAGTTCTTTCCTCCTTTTCATCTTTTTCTTTCCATTCCTGCCCTTCCTTTATCAAAAACACACCCTGAGCTCCTCCCAACTGCCAGATGCTGCTAGATCTAAGGATATAATGGTGAGTAAGCTGTTGCCCTGCAGTCAAATAACTCACAGTCTCATGGCCAACGTAGTTAAGGAAACAAAGAATTATAGCACATCATATCATATTGCATTATATCATATATAATATACACTGTAACATAACACGTGTAGTGTATATTGTTTAGTTATATATTTTTGCATAGCGTTTTACACTACAGTATGTCACACTGCATACTACAAGGAAAATGTACTAAATGCTTTGGTAGTTTTCTTCTTGGCTTGGGGGAGGTCCTACAAAAAAAGCATTAGGAAATGAAAATGTGTTCATCAGACAGAGGAGAGCATATTTAGAATGGATCATTCTCTAAAGCTCAGAGCCTGTGGGCTTGAAAGGCAAACTCAGGTAGATGGTATCCAGCCAAATTCGTTGGGACCACTTTTTCTCGAGAGTTACTTTCGGGGCCCACGTGGGTGTCCCAGTGCCCATTGTAGGGCCTGTCCTTCCTCTGCCTCTACCCAGCAGCAAGCTGAGCCCACATCGTCTGCCCAGTTCGGAACTCCACCCAAACCCGACTGCAGGACCCAGTGAGCAGAATCCCAGCATGTGGCCTTTCTCACCGGGCGCCCAGCCTGGACCTCATTGGCCTCCCTCCCAGCTACTTTGGACTCCACAGAAACCATGTGTATTTCCACTGCTCACTTAATCTGCAGACTTAATTTTCTTTTATTTTCCTGTCGCCTGATGTTGCAAATAAAAAACAAATTATAAAGTGGGGACAGTTAGTGAATGGGCTAAGTTGTTTATTACTGTATTTTAATATAGCACATAGCTGTTAATTGTTTGGTCATGAAAGTACAAAGTATGGTCCGTTTTATCATGATATCCCTGTGCCTGGCATAATTGGAATCAGTAAATGAGAATTAAATTAAGTTGAGCAATACTGAAAGACTGAAGGAAGCCAGCATTATGGATTCTCATCATATATGAAAAAATGGATCAGAGTTTAACCAGAAAAGGAGCTGGCCCTCCCTTTTTGTGGGCTGGTTAGCTCAGAAGCTATTATTGCCTTCAGTGCTAAACATTCATACTATCCTGTTGGACTGTTTCTGCTGGTGATTTAAAAGCAGTCTAAGTGCATGGCTTTTCTCCTTTCAGCCCTCCTCGCCTCCGTTCCATCTCTCTCTGTGCTGCTGGCTGTGAAGTCTTCCTGAAATGCACGTTAGATCAGCTGTCTTCTGTTTGTTTGCTTTCCATTTTATGGGCTTGCTCTTGCCTGGGTCTACGGCCCAATCTTTCCCACTCAACTGCATATACCCCACACTTGAGCTGCTGTGGGTTCCCCAAACATCCTGGTGATTTCTCCATCCTTCCTGTCTACTCAGGCTGTACCGTCTTCCAGGAGGACATCTGTCCAGCACCGCTCCATTCAGTTAACTTGTATTTCAAGGCCTGGTTCAGACCTTACCACCTCCCGGCGGCCTACTCTGAAGACCCTTGCTTGATTAGGACGTCACTTGTTTTCCCACAGCCCCTGTTGTGTGCTTACCCCTCTAGATGACACACCATGTCTGTTGTATATGTACCAGCTGGTCACGTGTCTGTCTTTCTTCAGCTCAGCTCTAAGCATGAGGATGGAGACCACGTTTTTGTTCTCAGTTCTAATCCTAGATCTAGCATCTGTGAGTTGCTCAACTAATGATAGAGAGGAAGAGAGAGGGAGAGAGGGAGGAAAGAGGGAAAGAGGGAGGAAGGAGGGAGGGAGGAAGGAGGGAAGGGAGGAAGAAGGGAAGGAGGGAGGGAAGGAAGGAGGGGAGGAGGGAGGGAAGAGGGAGGAAAGGAAGGAAAGAAGGCGGGAAGGGAGGGAAGGGAGGGAAGAGAGGAAGGGAGGAAGTATGAATGGATGAATGAGGACAGTGGAACAGCCACAGCCAGATGGCAGCAGGAGACACACACGGTCCCATGATGAAGCCCAGCCTGAATTACTTCATGTATAAGCTCTGCAGGAAGGATTTGCAACAGCTGCCCCCTATCTGGCTTTAGGGGACCAGGGATATATGGCCACTCAGCCACTCCATAAACAGTGCTGGGGAGCTGGGGACGGCTTCCCCGTTCACCCGTGGGAGCTCATGATTGCTTTTGTTTGTTGTGTCCCTGCTGCCATGGCTCCCGGATGACACCCCATCTGCAGGAGCGCTGCTACAAACAGACGTGGAGCTGCCGACGGGTTTTCTCAAACCCAAGAGGCTCAGCAAAGCGGCAGCTGACAAAGAGTAGGGACAGGCCCCGGACATTAGGGGAAGGAATGCGGATTTGTCTTGATCTGCCTCATCCGAAGGGAAGTGATAAAGGAGGAGTCATAAAAGGCTGGCAGCAACTCAACTATTTGGCACTAAAGTCCTCTTCTAAAGAATCATTTCCCAAGATGGGTCTGTGCCCCCGCAGACATGCTCACGTTCATAGAATGTTCTGCTTTGCCTTTTCTTTTTTCTTTTCTGTTTTCCTATCTTTTTCTTTCTTCTTTGTAAAATTTCCCTGATCTTTCAGTGAAAAGAATTAGTCAGGTCTCAGGCATCAGGTAAAAAGAGAAGAAGAAGAAAAAAAAAAAAAGAGAGATAGGGAAGAGAAGGAAACACCTCTCTGGGAAGAAAGCAGGTCTGTCTGGAGGGAGAGGCAGCCCTCGGCCCCCGACCCCGACTCGTCCAGGCTGCTCTGGTCCAGGAGCCCTGGATGCAGAGCCCACTGAGTTCTCCCTGCCTGTTGACCCGATCCCAGCAATTCTAACCACACCAGTGTCCCCTAGTGAGTCTCCTTCTCCCAGTATCTGCCTGACTGTTCTCTGGGGAAAAAGTGACACTGAGATGCTGTTTGCCAGCTTTTCTTTCTACTCTCCAGGAACTCACCGCTGAGAACATGTACCACTGTCAGTTCTTCCCTTTTGCCCCAATGGGGCACGTCTCCCTTCCCTCGACCTCCTGACCTTTTTTCCACTCGTTGTCTCATTTCTTCAGTGTCAGCCCTGACATGTCCCCTAGCTCTTCAGCTTGCAAGGGTCACCTCGTTTGTTATGATGAAGGTATACATTGGCTCGAAGCCCCATTCCATGATGGTCGCATCCCAAGTGTCCCATGTGACCTCCAGGGACTCAGGCAGGTCACCTTGAGCCCTGGTTTCATGTCTCTCACATTGCTCACCTCTTTGCTTCCCCCCAAAGCCATTCTTACCCTCTGCCATTCATCAATGCTTGGAAAATAGCTCCTTTTAATTTATCTCCACCAAACTCCCACGTGCTGTTGTGGACAGCAGACTTTCCTGAGAACCCACCCTAAGTGTCTGTGTGTATGTGTAAGTGTGTACTTTGCAGCTCAGGATGGACTGTCATTTCAGCGTAACTTTCAGTCTTATTCTTCTTCCTCCCTCCCCCTTTCTAGTACCTTAAACCTCCCCCTCCAATGTTCAGGTTCATTTCCAATAAGAAATTTTGATACTTAAAAGCCTTCTCCCTCAAGTACAGTTTCATCACGAGTTCTTCACCCAACAACCTTCTACACCACACATCCGCTCTGTAGCCACACGGTGGAGATCACGGTGTGATATCCTAGGTCCTACTGACGATGGAGATGAGAAAGGGAGGAGCCTGATTCCCCTCATGTAGGTTAATTTTTTTACATAATAATCTTTTCCAAGTCTTGAGGGCAGGTGCCACACTTCATGTACTTCTGTATCCGTCCCTTACACAAGTGTCATGCCTAGTATACGCTGACAATGTGCAATAAATAGCATGTGGCAAAACGGTTTCAGGTATATAATAATATTATTATTATGCACATTTTACCAGTGGGAAGAAGAGACTCGGGTACCTCCTGGAGTGAGACCTTAATCACACAGTAAACGGCAGAGCTAAGTCTTGAAATACCCCCATGTTCAGACATCAAGCAACGCACTCTTCTTTCTCTACCATGTCAGCAGCATGTTTCCTGCAAACAATAATTTTTTCCAGATTTTACACACATGTAAAGTCATGTGCTCCTTTCGTACTGGTCACCTATACCCATAGGTTGGTCTCCGACTGTGGTCTGCTGTTCGTGCAGGGATTGGGGGAGGGCCATGTAGGCTCCACTCTTGGCCCTGCTCAGTACCAGGTGCTCCAGCAGTCTGCAGCTGGCTGCTGAGGAGAACCTCTGTACATCAGTCCAGACGAGTTCCTGGCCTCTTTCTTACACAGCTGGCTCTTGAAAGCACAGCCTCGGCCATAGCATCAGAATACGACCATCCTAGAGAAGGGAGAAATGAGCACAGGAATGTCGCCCAGTGTATGAGTTTTCTGCTGTGTGACAAATCACCATAAATTTATCAGCTAAAAGATAGCACACAGACATTATCTCACAGTTTTTGTAGACCAGGAGTCCAGATGTGGCTTCACTGGGTCTTAGAAAGTTGCAGTCAAAGTGTTGACTGTGGTATGTTTTCATCCAGGGTCTTGACTGGAGAAGAATTCGTTTCTAAGCTCATCCAGGTTGTTTGCAGAATTCGCTTCCTTATGGATATATGGCTAAAGCTAACATTTTGGTGGCTGTGAGCAGATTTAAATTTCTTCTCTCTGGATTCATTTCCATTTCCATTTTAATGAAAACAATATAAATAATCTTCCTTAAGTGTAAATACTAAAATTCACTGAAAAAATTATATGGGCATCAATTTTGAAGTAGATACTTGACTATGAAATTCAACCCAAATAATGAGAAATCTATTCTGTGGAAATAATGATCAAAATGGAATTAAGGTGAGGTGACATTGTTTTCTTTGGTATGTGGTCCACATGTTGCAGTGATAGCTAGAGCGTTGCTTGGGCTCAATGAGAAATACCCAGATCTTCAGTTGGTACTAACTTTACTCTCCTCCACCCGACCCCCCGGTACCCTCCTCTCCTACCACTCACAGCTGTTCTCTTTCCACCATGTAGGGGCTTCTTCTGCTTAGGTGTCACTCACTAAGTCCCCAGTGTGACTTGAATTAATTATTTGAGAAGCACTGGAGACTCAGCTGGGAACCAGGTTCTACATCCCGACTCCTAAAACCTCAGCTCATATCCATTCGTGTTAACTTAGAGTTGAATGTATCACAGTTCCAGTAACTGAAACTTAAGATAACTTGTAAGATGAAAAGGCTGTCATTTAAGTCGTTGTAAATCACTTATACTTTCCTGGGGCAAAGATGTGGACTTGCTTTAAGAGTAGATTGTGTCTTTTGTTCTTGTTTGAAGAGGGACCGCGTTGGAAGGCTCTTTCAATCACATAGGTCAGGGGTTGACAAACTTTCTTTGTAAAGCTCCAGGGAGTAAACGTATTAGACTCTGGGCCAGGTGGTCTCTGTCACAACTGCTCAGTACTGCCATTTTAGCAGGAAAGTCCCCCTAGACAATACATTAATGAAGACTCATGGCTGCATTCCAATACTGTTTTATTTAAGGACCCTGAAATTTGAATTTTATATTATTCTCATAGGTCATAACATATTCTTCTTCTTTTGACTTTTTTTCCCCAAACCATTTACAAATGCAGAAACTATTCTTGGCTCATGAGCCATGTATCCTGGGTGGCAGGCTAGATTTGGCCTGCGGGGCATTGTCCACCCCTGCTGCCGATATAAAACAAGCACCTCTCCGTTGTCCTTAGGAAAGTCCCGTTTTCTCCTTCACCCCCTTGAACTTCAGTCAGAGCTGCACTGAGAGCTGCAAGGATCTCTGAAGATTCTTGGTAGGGAGAAATCTCTCTGACACTGAGCTTTCAAAAGGAGGTACTTGCAGCCAAAGGAAGAGCATTCTAGACTCGTGGGACAGCTCCGTGGAGGACAGCTGGGCCCAGCCAAGCTAGGATGTCGGTGATCTCAGGGGCAGGTGAGGAGGCCACGCTCGGGAGATGAAGGGAAGCAGCTGCAGCTCGGGAGAAACCATCTCGGTGGAGAAAGGAGCGACCTGCGGAAGAGCAGGTGGTGACCTGGAGACAAACGACCGGTTTACGCGACAAGTGACAGCCAGGGTGGATTTACAGAACTTTCCCAGGGACACTTGGCGGAGGCTGGTAACGGAGTGCAGTCTCTGCATCTGAGCACCTGAGGGATGAAGCCTCTATCACTCGCAAATGCAGGGAAGCGCCGTGCGTTTGGTAGGGTCTGGCTTGGGAAGCCTGAGATGCATGTTATCATAAACACGCCTGGTTGCCAAGCAACGTGCCTATCCCCATTCTTTGTCTTTTTTTAAACTTTCTATTTTGAAATAATTCAAAATCTTCCAAAAAGTTGCAAAATAGTGCATACTTCTGTCACACAGATTCCTTGATTATTAACATTTTCCCACATTTGTCTTAGCATTCTTTCTCCATTACATACACACCCATGCACACAGCACACACATTCCTATATACCATTGTTTCTGGACCATTGGCGAGTAAGTCACATCAGTTTGTAGTTCTTAAAAATAAGGATAATCTCCTACGTGATGACAGTACAACTATCAAAATAAGAAAGTTAGCATTGGCCCAGTTCTGCTTTCTAATACGTACACCTCACTGAAACTTCCCTGGTGTCTGAAAAGTGCCCTTTCTATGTTCTGGATCAAATCCAGTGAACCAAGTTCACTTAGTTGTCACGTATTTTAAATTTTCTTCAACCTAAAACAATTCCTCGGTCTCTTCTTTTCAACTGAAGTATAGTTGACTTTAATATTATGTTAGTTTCAGGTGTATAACATAGCAATTTATTATTTTTCTAGACTAGACTCTGCATCAAGTTATTATAAAAATTGACTATATTCCCTGTACTGTGTGTTATGTTCTTGTAAATGATGTATTTTTTTTTTTACCAAGTAATTCTTTATCTTTCATAACTGACATTTTGAACAGGCCAGGCCAGTTACTTTGTACAATATCCCTCAGTCTGAGTTTATATGATACTTTCTCATGATTTATGAGCTTTTAGCATTAACATCTGCCAATTATTCTCACGGCATTATATCATTAGGCACCAAATGCTAATTTGTCCCACCGCTGGTAATACTATCATCATTTGGTTAAAAGTGGTTATAAGATTTCTCTTATATTTTGTATTCATCAATTAACAATTAATGAAAAATGCATTTGGGGGATCTGTACGTCAAGTCTTTTACTGTAAATAGGAGCTTTTCCTTCTCCCCCATTTATTTAAATCAGTATAGGCAAGTGGGTTTCTGTTTCACTCAGAAGGTTACAGCCTGTCAATATGATTATTGACCTTGATGGGCAGCTGTCCTAGCCTCGGCCAGTGGCGCCCCTTCAGACTGGCTCCAGTGGCGTTTTGACTTGTCTCCACGTAGCAAGAGCTAGGTGCCTGCCTGTGTTAACGGAGTCGCCTGCAGTTATGGGGACTGGCGCCTGTGAGGTCTCTTGGTCTTTCCCTCACACTTGTTTCGGTGTGGGTTATAAACAGGAGGGTTTGCAAAAGTGAGTGAGTACACTGGAAATGCTACAGGTTTGGTTTTTCACTGATAGAGAAGGTATTAACAGATATGGAGACAGATAAGACTAGAGTAAACCTCGTGGTGTGGTGAGGATTGAAACAGAAAGTGATGAGGTGGACTCGCGGTTTTTAATTTACGTGCATACATACATAAATATAGATACAGATTATGTGTATAGACGTGTGTGTGTGTGTGTGTGTGTGTCTACCTCTGTCTATTAAAGGACCTAGAAACAGTGGCACTCCTTTCACTATGGGCGTGTCTAGTTCTTGGTTTCTGTTCTCCACCAAAGAAACTGTATGAATGGCTTATCCAGAACTGAAGAAAGAAAAATTCTCCATGATCGCTGTGGCCATCTAGCTACATGCCCAGAGATGGAAGAGATATGCAGAGTGTAACCTGATTCAGAACTGCATCAGGAAATCAGAACTAGAGCCTGTCTCACCTTTTGGCCCTCAATTATTTGAACTGGTGCGTTTTCCTATTAACTAAGTCGATTTGAATTGGATTTTCTGTTACTTGCTGCTGAAAGCAACCTAACTGGCAAATGCAGGTAACAATAATATATATCAGGTTCTTGGCAGTGAGAATACAGAGAGAAATAAGAAATATATCTACTTTCAGTGAGATCCAACTACATGTTATTATAATTTCATGATAAGGAAGACATAGGACACAAGAAGAGCTCAGAGGACGCCTGGGTGAGGTGTCGCCTTACCAGGATTTTACTGTGCATAGAAGACAGGAAGGGAAGAAAGACCATTATAGACAAAATACTTAGTACAAAGGTGTTAAACACTAAATGCTGAGGGAGGCTGGTGATAGGAATGTGAATATTAGAATGAAAATTACGAGCCATTATTGATTTAATGAAATATATGTTGGTCACATATGGGTGCTGTAAAGGTGTCTCTGCTAACAAAAGGGGGAATAAAATGTGCAGAAGTTTCTGGGAACTAACGATGAAAGGATAAATGTTTCTAAGACAGAAGGAACTTGTAAATTACAAATTCATTCCTCTGAAATGCCTCTTCCTGTGTGAATGGATTGTGGATGAACCCTACTTCTCTGAAGGGTGTACCTGAGTTTGATCCATGAACCTGAGTTTTCTTACAGTTTCATATTTTTTTTTTAATTGAGATATGGTCAGTTTACATTGTTGTGTCAGTTTCTCAGTCATACATAAATATGCATATGTTCGTTTTCATAAAATTTAGCATCTCTTTATTTTCTAATTTTATTTATTTTTATTTCTTTTTGTGTGTGTGTGGGGAGGTAATTAGGTTTTATTTATTTAGTTTAGAGGAGGTACTGGGGATTGAACCTGGGATCTTGTCACTTGCTCAGCGTGCACTCTCCCGCTTGAGCTATACCCTCCCCTGCACTTTCTTCATGTTACCGACAATCCTGTGTTGTCAGTATTTTCACCGTTAACGTAAGGCTGAGCTCTCTCTTGTAGAACTCCCTCTTCAAGCTGAAGGTGCTCCTTTTCACCGGAAGGCGACTACTGCAGTTTCTCTCCTTGGCTTTTTCGTGTGCGTAGGTCAGCATTTTTAATATTTGGCTTCCGTTCGTTCCAGTTTCTCTCCCATTCCCACAGGTGAAACGCACCTACCAGAAGTCAGTAGCCGATACCTGCTTTGACTGAGAATAGCTGCTGGTTTGTAAAAAGGGAAAACAAAATGTAGCCATATTCTTTTCAAATCAGCCCTTTTGTTTTAAAAAGTTGAATGCAGAGAATTCGTGGCATTTTGTCTTGGTTGTTCGAGCAGGAGCAGGAGAAGGGATTGTGGAGGCCCTGTGTTTCTCTAACTTGACTGGATTAAGCGTCCTCACTAGACTGAAGTTCTCACAGAGCATTCCTCAGCTGTGAATCCCCAAATGTCAGGGGCTTATTAATTAATGCCATAGCTCAGCATCCTTGCTGCCTTGTCTCTAATGACATTTTCCCCAGGAATGGCATCTTTCCATCATCCTTGCTTTTGAGAAATGTGTGTATAAACTGGAAGGAGGACATGGGAGAGTCTTTTGAAACTTTTTTGGCTTTTGCCTAAAATAACTAATGCAGAATGTCTCAGGAGTTATTCTACAGAGAATTGCTTTTTAAAGGGAAAGTAATGTGAAGCCCAGAAGTTGCCTGCAGTCGAGGATTCTGATGCTTTAGAAGCTTCATTTCCTTCTTCTGTTGATTGGTTACTTCCCACTTGGTGGATTAAGAATACATAAGAATCCATAGCTGTACACTGGTGAGGTTTCAGAGATGAATGGCAAACATGATACAGTAGAGTGGAAAGAACATGGGTTGGGAGGTGCGTGTAACTCCCTTCAACGCCTGGTTCTCTCACCTGTGAAATACACACAACAGTCACCTGGCCGCTTTTGTTTGCACATAAAAATAGAGTAAGAGAAATACCATATGAGATCGCTCATATGTGGAATCTAAAACAAAATAAATAAACAAAACATGAATACAAAACAGAAACAGGCTCATAGACATAGAATACAAACTTGTGGTTGCCAAGGGGACAGGGGGTGAGAAGGGATAGACTGGGATTTCAAAATATAGAATAGATAAACAAGATTATACTGTATAGCACAGGGAAATACATACAAGATCTTACGGTAGCTCACAGAGAAAAAATGTGACAATGAATATATGTATGTTCACGTACAACTAAAAATTGTGCTCTACGCTGGAATTTGACACAACATTGTAAAATGATTATAAATCAATAAAAAATGCTTAAAACATAGGGTAAGAAAACATAATTTACCTGTTAGATTTGGCATTTGGCACTTTTTTCACGTGCTCTTCCTTCTGCCCGGAAGGTCTTCTCCTTTTTGTATCCTGCGATAATGTTTACTGAGGCTCCAAGGCTTAACTCGGTGTTCACCTCCCCTGTGAAGGCTTCTTTGGCCGTTACTCTCTCCCAGGAAGGGTTGGGTTATTTTCTCTGGCTCCCAGCTTACTTCACACTGTTGTAAATATCACACTAAATTAAAGACATTTATTTCCCCAGGTGTGTCCTTGGTTTAGACGGTGCCAAGACCCTGTCTTCTCTGTCTTCACGTCCATAATGCCTGGTTAGTATCTGATGTTCTGTAGGTATTAGAAAATGCTTGATTTTTTTAGATAGATTTGGAATATATAAATAGAGTCATTTTCAAAATAAGTTTACTTTTGTCTGTATTGTCCAAATGATTTTCCCAATTAGCCATTGGTTATAGAATTGCAGAGCCAAACACTAAAAGGAGTCCACTCTTCCAACTTACCTAACTCCAGTGATTTGTGTTCCATTTCCCAGTTTCTGTCATATCCACACACTCCCCTCTACCTGTATTCATAATTTCTAACGTTGATTTTTTTAACTAAACTTTACTTTGCATTCATTCTAATTGATTGCTTATGTGATATCAAGTATTCGCTATGATAATAATTTTCTAGTGCACATTACAATTCAGAGCTGCTCAAGTGTCTACAAGTTTGTCCATGTTGTACCTGTAAACATTCTACACACCACCAGTTGTACACAGATCCCCTTTGGGAAAACATTGAGCTTTGGGTCCTTATTTACAAGTGAGGACTTTACGTGCGCAGAGAAACCTATGTCCAATCAGGGCTCTCACAGCAGCAGAGCCTCGACAGAAATCCCAATCTTCTGAGCAGGTCTTCAATAGAAGTCTCGTGAATTAAGCCAAATATGTACATTTCCTTGGCGCTCCGGCACTTTGAGCAGCTTTGTCATCGCCCCAGGCCTTTGGGGCTAGGGTGAAAGCAAGACACCACGTGGCTCCCTGCCTGTGCCCTAGCAACCAGGCACAACACAGATGGCCGGCTTGGCAATCTGCCCTCCAGACGCCGATTGCATACCTGGCGGTGAGACACAATGACAGCTTCCCCCACGCAGGGAGAGCGTGTATTTGCACAGTGTGACTAGACTTTATGTGATATGCAGCAAAGACTGTGCCCTGAGCCTTCGGGCCAGTTTGCTAGTTTCGAGTCTGGAGGCAATAACTTTCCACTGGTGTAATGACAGCTTGTCTCTTGCAGCTGGATCATGTTAGGACAGTAGGAATTTTCTTTCTGGTCTCCTTTCAATAGTGCCTTGTAATAGCAGGGTAGCATTTTCCCAAGATACTGCTTGCCAGTTGCACACATGTATTGGCTCATGAAGCCCTGAGCATTTCCTGGCATCAAAGAACTGAAATTGTCTCTATTTGCAGGAGAGAACAGTCCCCATTTGACAGGTGGAGACCAAAACTCACTCCAGTTCATGGAGTATTTATTATGTACTCATTATTGTTTGTTAAACTGAATGAATGACCGTTGTGTATAAGCCATCCCACCAGGCCCTGGACATGTAGAGATAAATTCATGCACCTCAGACGAGTAGAGGAGACAGACATTTATGCTGGTAGCCACGTGGGGAATGGTCTGAAAGGAAGGGGTACCCAGTACTGTGGGAGCACAGAGGAGGGGGCAGTTAATTCTCCCTGAAGGAGGTTGAAAATGAAAGCTGAATCCGAGCTGGACATGACATCCAGGGAGATGTGTTCTGGCAGCGCGGCGAGAGCTTTGGCTTTGCCGCCTGGTGACGATGTGCCCCAATTCCTACCTGCTTATTCTGGCACTCCAGGCAAGTCGTTAAATGTTCCAGATACGTTTCTTTATCTATAAAATGGGGACAGAAAGAGTTTACGTCATATATATTTATATCAAGTGAGTACAAGATGAAATAATCACGAAGTGCTTAGCATCTCTTTTGGCATCTAACACATGTGCAATAAATATTAGCTCTGGTTGTCATTCTTATCATTGCCGTTATTATGTGATGGTGATGTGAGTCGCCTTGCAGGCAGACTTGTGATGTGTTATTACCATTGGCATCAGAGTGAGCACTGGCTGTAAATTTGGCTCAGAATTTTACTACCTGTCTGTCCTTGGGTGATCTTCACTCTTCTGAAGTAATTATACTAGTGGACCAAGATGGAGAAGTAAGCCAATGTGATAAATAAGAAATATGCATTTGGCCTCTGTCCCTGGTCCCTGGCACACAGCTCCTAAAGCCCTTGGAATTTCTGGAGGGATAAGCATGTCCTTTGTATGCTAATGAGATGACTGGTATTTGGGGGCCCCCAGATAGCTTCGGTACGTGGACTGGTCTCCAGAAAGGCCAAAATGTGATTAGGAATTGAAACTTTTGGCTCCACTTCCTACCTCTGGGGAAGGGAGGGGAGCTGGAGCTCAAGTTAATCACCAACGGCCAATAATTGAATCAGTCATTCCTATATAATGGAACCTCTATAAAAGCCTCAGAAGTTTTTGGGTTGGTGAGCCCACCAAGGAGCTAGGAGGATGGTGTACCTGGAGAGGGCATGGATGTTCCTTGAACCATGTCCCATCCCCCTGCTTTGCCCAACTCCTCCATTTGTCTGTTCCTGAGTTGTATCCTTTATAGTAAACCAGTAACAGTAAAGTGCTTTCCTGAGTTCTGTGAATGTTCTATCAAATTATTGAACCTGAGGAGGGGTTTGGTTGTGGTAACATTCTAAATGTATAGCTGGTTGGTCAGATTACTGGGGACAATCTAGGACTTGCAACTGGCATCTGAACTGGGGCCTTGTGGCCTCGAGTCCTTAAGTTGTGGTATCTGATGCTAACTCTAGGAAGATAGTGTCAAAATTGAATTGAACTGTAGGCACCCAGCTGGTGTTGGAGAGGCAGAGAAGTAATTTTGGAAAAGACACTATGCATTTGGTATCAGACAGGTTGTGAGTAAAAAATAGTTCAGAGTGTTTAGCCTCCACTAGGTTTCATTCCAAATGCAAATCATGCAAACAAGGTGGCATTTCCAGAGTTGTGGTTCTTTTAAAACATCTCATCACACTGCTCATTAGGTTTTCGAGGTCACATTTTTCAGAGAAATACCACAATATGAGCATGGTACATTCCGTTTTCCAGTATGAGTCAAGCTTGCTCCAGGTGCACAACTGCAAGATGCATATCATACTCAGAACTCCAATTCTGATGAAGCAGAGAAAATGGACAGAAGTTGGGGTCCAGGAAGTGAAGAAAGCTGTGTTGAAAGTAAATGCTTTCAGGCAGGGGAGTGATCATAGCTAGTGGGAATTCAGTGTAGGTGGTGTGCAGTGTGTTGTGGCAGCACAGATGTAAGTCTTTCATCCTTCTTGGGGAGCTGGAGAAGTGAGGTTGGCAGAGTCATGAAGGTTGAATCAGAGTCAGCAGGTGGAGTGGATGAGAATGGAGAGTCTGGGCAGAGAGAAGAGAGTTGCAGAGACTGGGGAGAATAGGTGTTTGTGGCGTATTTGGGGAACGATGAGATGTGAGTAGTCTGGTGTAGCTGGGGGAGAGTGTCAGACTGGACTGGAAAGAGTGGTTGGGGGCAGATCTAGGGAAGGGGAGATAATGGAAAACTGCTCTCAGTGGGCTTCATCCATATGTTTCACTACCCACCCAATCGCTCTCACCACCATCACTGAAAACAGTCACTAATAAATGCCAACTATGCGCTATGCACCATGCTAAATGATTTACACATTAAATATCTTATAATCCTCACAAAAATGGGAAGAATTAATGTTTCAACTGGGGTTAAATTTGGCTGAGAATAATATTTGCACATCCCTACCCCTGGATAACAGTGATGTAAACAAGAAATGCATTTGTTCTTCTCTCATGTACAAGTCTGGAGTTCAGAGATATAATGGTGGCCCTGATCCAAGAGGGTCTCAGGTACCTGGCTTTCTCCTGTTTTGTGCCTTCTCCATCTCCATGCCCCAGGCCATGTCATAGCCCAGATATGGCTACTCTAGCCCTAGGTATTTTGTCTGCATTCTTGTCAGTAGCAAGGGGGAAGGATTGACAGAAAACAGGGTCATGGGAATATACTGGAGGTGTTCTGAGAAAGCTTTCTGGAAGCTACCTGACATTTTTGCTTGTAGCCTTTTTGTCTAGAAGTTAGTCACGTCGCTACATCTAGCTGCAGAGGATGCTGGGAAATGTGGTCTTTATCCTGGGCAGCCAGGTGCTCTGCTAACACTGTGGAAAAGGGATGAATGGATAGCTACATCTACTAGATGTATTTCCAGAGATGGAAATTGAGGTTTACAGAATCAAGGTAAATTGCCTGTGATTGCACAGTTTTTCAGTGCCCAAGACTTCATTTGATTCCAGTTCCAAAGGCCTTAACAACAGGACTTTCTCTTCAGCATTACTTATATATCCTAGTTAAGAGTCCTCCAAATGCATAGCCCAAGACAAAGACTTGGGTGAGAATATTTTGAAAGGGCTCATAGGGTGACCAACCATCCTGGTTTGCCCACAGTCAAAGGACTTCCTGAGATGCAAGACTTTTAGTTCTAAAGCTGGGAGTCTTGTCTGGGGAAAGGAGACAAGCAAGGGAAAAAAGCCATCGTGAGGGTGCGTCATGAAACGACAGGGCTCCATTTCATCAGGGCCTCTGAGAGGCACGCGGAATTCCCTGCAGAATGTTCACCTGAAAGACAGGTTCGCCTGAAGCACAGGTGCCTGCAGCATTCACCCAGTGGCTCTTCTCCTCGTCAGCTGAGGGCTGGTCCCAGGGGCACCGCTGGGCTGTGCCTGCCGGCACCGTGCGCCAGCTTGTGGTGAATCAAAGGAAGCTCTTGGGCAGTGTTTAGCGAGACACATCGTAGCAGTTGCTGAGGGCCTGAGCAGTGTCAGCTGAGTGGGGATGGTCTAGCACGGTGGGGGCGCCAGTTACAGGCAAGCTGGGAGGAGACGGTGGGCACTAGAGAAGTCGGCCACATCCCGTGTGGTGTCTAACTTAGATTGAAAGCTTAGATGTTATCCACAGGACAGTGGGTTTTCAACTGGACTCCTTTCGTTCCCTAGGGGTTCTAGGAGCTGTTCCTGGACCAGCCCTGCTCTGTGTGTGTGTGTGTGTGCGCGCGCATGTGTGTGTGTCTGTTGTAGAGATGCTTTAGTACTTTGCTTCTCTTCTTTAATTTAAACAGAGTGGTTCTAATTTTAGCTCTTTCCCATTCTGTACTAACTTTCACTCGGAAATAATAGGTTCCATACTTTAAAATGTGTGTGAAGCACTGCACTGGGTAATGGAGAGTCACTGAAGTGCTGACATAGGGGAATGAGTTGTCATAGTAACGCTTGGGAAGTCTCCTAGCTGCAGCCTGGAGGATGGGCAGGAAGAGCAAGCCTGTGGGCAGAGAAAGCAACGTTGATGCTGCAACAATCATCCAGTCAAGCGGTGACCTAGGACAGAAGGGGAAGAGAGTGGACCAGATGACCAGTTGGATTTGGATGGCGAAGGAGAAGAGATCGAGGAGGCTCCACCTATTACAGATTTTTTTTGGCTAGCTTAGGACCCGAGTGGGGCCACTTACTGAGAAAAGATACAGAGTGGAAGGAGCTGACTTGGGGAGATAATGATTCATCCATTTAATGAGTAAATGAGCAGCACCTGAGGCCCTTTGTTCCACACTATGGGAGTCTGTAGTTGGGGAGGGCTAGGACAGTTCAGAGAAGACCTCTGGCCCCTGCCTCCTCTTGGGACCCTCTTAGGGCGAATCATCCAGGCGGAGTATCCTTTGTCCTGAGGGCTCACGGAGAAAGGAATTCAATTCTTCTTTCTCTGAATAAAGTAATCAAGATGTGCTGCTTACATCCCTTGAAGCACTGAACACTGAATTCATTAATGGCACTCAGGGGACAATGTCACACGGAGTGAGGTTGGTCTTCAGTAATTCATTCGTATGTGGGACACAATGGAAAAACTTTGACAAAACTGCCTGAAAAAGGGCAATAAGTTGGCAATGACATGGCTCCCCACCTTGATGAGCAACCTGGGGGCTTCCTTGTCATTTAGTCATTTGAGACTTACTGTGTTTTGCTCATGGTAACGCTTACAGACAAAATTAGTAAAAATTAAAACAAAGCAACACAACAAACACTAAAGAATATTCATCATGCGATAACGAATAGAATAAAATAGTGATCTTTAAAGCCTGCCTGGAAACTGTTAAATATGAAAGGAAGAAAGACTGGGTTTCCAAAAGCTGAGTCTCAGTCAGATGCGTGTGGAAGCCACTTTCACTTTGTAAGATGCACAATGAGACAGCAAAGAACCTCTGAGATGATGACATTAGGGATATCTTTCCATCCCTTTAAAGCCATTCCTGCCTCAGAATTCACTCTTATCCTCTTAAAAAGAAAAGGGGGTATTTTGGGGGAAAATGTTAAGAAGCATAGAAGTATCCAAAAGTACTTTTAAATTATGTGTGTTAAAAGAGGATAATTGATGTTTATGATTATAATGATGGTTCAGTCTAACCCATATCAACTGGCTACAGCGGCGAAGCCTGCCAACCAAGCACCTGTGGAACCCAAACTGCCTTTCCCTTATTAGACATAGACCCTCAGGAAGTCAGTTGCAGGGCTGCTGTTCATGAAAAGAGTGCTGAATCTCTTGAGCTACTTAGTGCCCCACTGAGAGGGTGAAGGCTGTCATACCTGAGTTATCCTATACTCTGTCGCAGTTGAGAAGACTCACCTGTGAAGACCAGCAGGAACAGGGCCAGACCTTGTACACGTGATGTGAAAGCCAGCATCGTGTTAAGTGCGGCTGTTCCCCAGATGTGCCAGCACCCCATGAACTTCTACCCGAGGAGGCACACTCTTTCCAAACCGGGTTATTTAATGCTTGTCAGCCACAGCATCCTTTATTTAAATGAGATCCTGTATGAAAATTCTACATACGAAATGAGTAAGAGCAACTCTGCTGAAATGGATATGAAGGCCACGGAGCCGGTCTCCCAGAGGTTGTTCCTCAGCACCTTCGGCAGCCCCTGGGGATCTGCAGAACCTAATTTGGAAGTATGTGATGTAGACAGTTCCCACTCTTAAGTGCCCATGGAAACTTGCCTGAGTTTCTGAGTATGAATCCTGACTCTTCCAAGCTCAGACTTTCACTGTCTCTGAGACTTTGGAAGACATTACTTAACTTCCCCGTGCCTCAGTTTCCTCACTTCCTAAGTGAATAACATTTTGTTTACTATCAAACGAGGTTTCTGTGGGGATGACACAATGTCAAGCATGTGAGAGAACTTAGAAGGTTGCCTGTCACATAGTGCTCACCCAGCAAATACTGTGTGTCCTTGTTTTGATTACTGTTGTGACTCAAAATTAAGTCATTAATTGTCACTTAGTCTGATAAATCAATCCATGCTGGTGTTATTTATGTGCTGATCTTTCCTGGGATAGAAATAGTAAAAATAGCAGCTACAAGAGTAACGTTAACAACAATCATGAAACATATCAGTAGTCACAGGAGTTGCTTTGCAGTGATCACTCTGTTTAGCTACTGTTTTAATACATTCTCTGACCTCACTGTAGCCCTACAAGGCAAATGCTTCTTAGACCCATTTTACAGATGAGTAAATCAATTCTGAAAGGTTAAGCCACTTGCCCACATTAATATATGTCAGAGCCAGGGTGCACAGCTTAGAATTGTCTAATTCAAAAGCCCAAGCTCTTAGCTTTTCCACTAATGGCCCCATGCCCTCCCTCCCAGTTTTTTTTTTTTTTTCTCACGGAGTTTTTCAAGAGATGGTTCCTTAGAGATGATGGTGCCAACATACATGGATGATGCTCAGGAATAAGTGCCGCCTTCCTCACTGATGTTCTAGAAGGTGTAACTCATGGGGATGTCTATAGTCATGTAACCAAGGGCTACGGCTCCTTCTGTTTCACGGTTAAAAGGGAGTAGGCTCACAGTCGTCACATGTAAAATCTTAACTCATGAAAATGCTTCTCCACTTTCTTCATCCTGGGTGTGCTTTGTTTCAAATTAGCCTTGCAGATCTAGAGGTCCCTTTACTCAGCCGCTGAAAGATGAGGCCGTGTAATGTGGACTTTGTTGTCAGAGTGGGATTCAAGTAATGAACTGCATTCTACCTGGGTGACACCTGCAAGTCTTTCTGTCCTCTGAGATTTAACTTTTGCCTTTATAGGGTCATTAATTCTATCCACAGAGTGGGTATGAGGCTAAATACAACTGAAATCTCTTAGCCCCATGCCTGGAGTCCTCAGTATACGGGAGCTATTACTGCAATTACTGAGTTCAACACATCCCCATCAGTTTCAGGAATCTGCTTCCAGCCACATTCACCCAAATGGGAGTTTCTTTCCCAGGACTCTGTGTGCTCTGCATGGCTGAGGAGGCGCCGGGCTATTCTCTGTTCCCTTGATAAAGGCACTTTCACCATCAAATGGCTCCACTGAATCGACCCAGCACCCCCACCCCACCCCTCCGGCTCCCTCCCTGCTAACTACGTTTTGGCACTTCTTCAAGGGGCTTTCTGTAATGAGCAGGTTCCCAGAGAAAGCTGTTTCCTGAAAGGCTTATAGCATTTAAAAGAAAACAAGTTTAGGGTCTCAGCATTCTTGCTTTTGAAGAATGAAAGAAAGAAGCTTAATCTGTAGGCCTGGCAGCTGTAGCAGGAGCCTCAGGCTTTCCTGGTCACAGCCCCAAAGAACCATCATCTCATCACGCATGCTGTTTCCCAGCTCCTTTTGCAACTTCATTCTGCTTGCCGATTTGCCTAGGGAGGATTCGGTGGGAAACCCAGCCTCTCCCCGAATTCTTTGTTCCTCAGATTGGGGCTGGGTACTGTTGCCATCCCCTCAGATCGGCATAAATAAGCCCTTTCCTTATAGTAGCATGGAACACAGCAGCATGGGCGTGCGCGCTGTTTCTCGGACAGGCTTAGAAGCTTGTGGTGTAGGGGCAGAAAGAAAGGACACGCGTGGGAGCCAGACCAACATGGGTGTCAGTCGGCCACCAGCTGTGGCACCCTGAGCAAATCCCCAGTTCTCTCTGAACCGCCAGTGTCTTTCCTGGTGAAATTGGTATAACTGCGTCTGCTCTGGTTGTGTTGTGAGGACTGAATGGCCAGTGCACACGTAGGTCTGGAGTATCATTGTGCTTAACAGATGTCGATTCATTTATAAAGAATGCATTCATTCATTCAGTGGAGTATCTTCTGAGCTCTTTCTGTGTCTCACACACTGTTAGGCATTGGTAGTAAAAAAAAAAAAAAGTCCGAAACAGTATCACTGTTTTCATCTGTGGCTACAGACCGGCGAACCATGCTTTCACCTTGGGTAAGGAGAGTTGGAGATAAAAGACCAGGATGATATAGTTTATCATAAAACCATTGAACATTCAAGTTGTATGAGGACTTGAAGAGCAAATAATCTTTTTATAAATGAGAACAAATGGCATCGTCGGGAAGGGAAGTGATCCATTTAACATCACATGGGAAGCCACTGAGAAAAGCAGAACTTCACCCGTAGCTCAGTACTTTTCCTTTACTCTGCTATCAGGAAGCTTACAGATTCACTGATGTATGAAATTATTTACAAATAGAACATGCCAGTATATATTAACTATTTTGTTAATTAATTAATTATTTTTAAATTGAAGTGTAGTCGGTTTACAATGTTTTGTTAATTTCTGGCGTACAGCATAGTGTTTCAGTTATACATACATACATATATATATATATATATATAGATTCCTTTTCATATTCTTACTATTTTGTTAAGAAATACTCAGAAGGGACTCTGCAGTTGGGGAGTTATTTAGGAAAGAATTCTACAGGTGGGGAGATCAAATCTATGTCTTGATGGGTGATGAGTTGGGAGAGAAGATTCTGGATGCAAAGAAGTACATGAAGAACACTGCCATTTTGGGGCTGTGCCTAAGAACATCAAATCAGCTTTTTTGTTTTGTTTTGTTTTTATTTTTACAGATTCTTAGTCTCAAGAGTCTTTTCTCCTAGAAGCAGCTCTGTTCGATGTAGATATTAGGTTTCATGGGTGATAAATTACAAACAAGTAGACATTATATAAATAGATTTATATTTCCATGACTCTGGATTATAAAAACACTACCCCACAGGAAGATTATACTACATCTCTGATCTTCTTCTGAGGGGCATTGAAGATTAAGTTTACTCCAGCCCCAACATGAGTATCTTATTAAAGAGTCATTAAAAAAACAGCTTTTCTATCTCTAAAATCTGTGAATTGGAAAGTAATTGTACCTTTTTTTTTTCTTTTTCTGATGAGACCTCACACAGACTTTTCTTTTTATGCTTCCAGAAAACATCATTTGCCAAAAAATATAAGTTGCTCAGCCTGAATCTATGGGGAATAAGTTTAAGTCAACAATCAATATGATTCATAGGTATTTGGGATAAAAGGAGAAGCCATTAACATTAGGAGAATTAACTGAGATACAGGAACATGTAGGTAGTTTCCTGCTGACCCCAGGACCGTCTCAGGGCAGGGGATTTCATCAAGTGTAATCATATCCCATGGGATCTGTATGACGCTAGTCTTCTTGGAAACTGGAGTCCAAACTACTTTCGATAGGGTAAGAGCTTTTGGAATCGCATCCCTGCTTGTCGAATAGGGCAAATTGGCTCTCTTTTGGAAAGCTCTGTGTCCGAGTAGACCAGGCCAGGATATCTTGGGCATCTGTAATGCCTTATGTAAGGGCAACGCGCCAGCCTCAGCTGATTCCAGCAGCTTCTCTCCGCTGAACGGTGAACATGGCATGTTGGAACTGACCTGACCTCAGCTGGAGCTCTCACGGCTTTCCACTCACATGTGAAATGGCTTTTGACAGGTTGCTGAGCTGGGTGGGGCAGGGTGGGAGCCCACTCCTTAGGACTAGGTGGTATAGGTTTTGTAGAGCTAAAGAGTTAAGACAAAAAGATTTTCGTAATTTTCATAATTCAGAAAATCTCTTTCTCCTTCTTGCCAAAGAGACAGTCCATGGCATAAAGCAGCAGGGTGTAGTGGGCTTGCGGTTGACTGTTGGCTCTGTCCTTCACTCACTGAGCTCGTGGGGAAATTACGTGACCCTTTTCAGCTTTGGCTGCCTTATCTGTAAAACAGAGACACTGACATCTAATTTATAGGCTTCTTGTAATGCTCAAATGACAGATGACAAGCAAAGCACCTGGCAAGTAAGGGACCTTAAAAATGGCAGTGATTTTTTTTTTAAACCATCAGATTGTAAAAGAATTTTAGGAGATTTTAAAGGGTGAGCAATCTGAGAAGTGGACACATTGGACTCAGAGAGATGCCCACTGGGATGAAACAAGAGAGTCCTGAATTTTGGCCCAGCTTCTCTACGCCTGTTCCATTTCATCAGGGTACCCCCATTTCTGCGGGGTCCCCAGCCGTGACCAACTGAGTGCACTCACGCCGAACATGTCTGCCGGTGACTAACGTCTAAGGCCTAACAGCACTTCACTCATTTATACTCAGAGGAGTGATGATTACCCAAGGGCTTGAGTGCCCGGTACCGCTGGTCAGCTGATTCTTCCCCCTGTGCATAGACATGTTTACAGCGGGAGCCAGCTCTCTGCTAAGGAGAGGGTGGTTCGAAGACGCAGAGTGGACAGTGGGCCAACTCAAGGTTCTTATTGGCTAAAGTGAAAGAGACATGACTTCCTGGTTGACCTTCTCCAAGGCAGGGACAAAAACTACCCAAAACCTGCTGTGTTCATCCTGATGGGACCATGTCTATCCAGAAACACTTTTTCTCCCTCCCTTCTTTTCTTCTGTTCCTAGCATCTTTCATGAGCAGAATGGATGGCGTACAATCAGATAATGACTATGTTTTTTCCCATAGCTGCACCTGTAGAGCCCACGTGGACTCTTCTATCCCTGACCCTTGGGGTGAAAAATCTCTGGCGACCCAACAGCTGATCTGCTCTCTCTTAAAGAAAATATGTCTTCTGTCCATTCCAGATAACAATACAGTCTTGTTTCAGTCATCAAAATGTGCAGTTTCCTTCAGTCAGAATACTCAACTTCATTAAAATTTGCTTCGCCCCTTCTTTTTTTTAAATTTAAGTATAGTTGGTTTACAGTGTTGTGTTAATTTCTGATGTATAGCATAGTGATTCAGTTATACTTACACACACACATATATATATATATTCCTTTTTATACTCTTTTCCATTATAGGGTATTACAAGGTATTGAAAGTAGTTCCCTGTGCTATACAGTAGGACCTTGCTGTTTATCTGGGTTTTTTTGTAACCTTTTTGTAAAATTGAAGTATAGTCAGTTTACAATGTTGTATCAATTTCTGGTATGTAGCATAATGTTTCAGTCATACATATACATACATGTGTTCCTTTTCATATTCTTTTGCATTATAAGTTACTATAAGATACTGAATATAGCTCCCTGTGCTATACAGTATAAACTTGTTGTTTATCTATTTTATATATAGTAGTTTGTATCTGCAAATCTGGATCTCACAGTTTATCTCTCCACCTCCTCATCTTTCCTCCCTAGTAACCACAAGTTTGTTTTCTATGACTGTGAGTCTGTTTCTGTTTTGTAAATAAGTTTATTTGTATCATTTTTTTTAAGATTCCACATATAAGTGATATAATATGTTGTTTTTCTTTCTCTTTCTGGTTTACTTCACTTAGTATGACAATCTGCAATTTCATCCATGTTGCTGCAAATAGCATTATTTTATTCTTTTTATGGCTGAGTAGTATTCTATTGTATATATGTACCACATCTTCTTTATTCATTCATCTATTGATGGACATTTAGGTTGCTTCCATGTCTTAGCTATTGTAAATAGTGCTGCTATGAATATTGGGGTGCATGTATCTTTTGAATTGGAGTTCCCTCTGGATATATGCCCAACAGTGGAATTGCTAAATCATATGGTAAATCTATTTTTAGTTTTTAAAGGAATCTTCATACTCTCTTCTATAGTGGTGGCACCAAACTACATTCCCACTAACAGTGTGGGAGGGTTCCCTTTTCTCCACACCCTCTGCAACATTTATCATTTGTGGACTTTTTAATGACGGCCATTCTGAGTGGTGCGAGGTGATCTTCATTGTAGTTTTAATTTGCATTTCTCTGATAATTAATCTTATTGAGCATTTCTCATGTGCCTCTTGGCTAAGTTTCCTCCCCTTTTTAGCTTAGGAAGCAGATGAGGGGTGTGAGTGTGTGTGATCAGTTGTTTTCATTCTTTTTCTCCACCTTACACTTTAAATTCTCCTTCTCATTTGTAGAAGATTCTGTTTCTGATAGCTTCAGGAGAAAAACTGAGTCAAGGATGGAGAAGTGAGCTGGGCAGGAAAAGGTTTTGAGACTAGCATTGCTGTGAGCTGGCATCAGTGTCTCCTGGCCTCAGGGGTTGTTTAAAAGTGACTCCCTTAGGGCACCTTCTGCGTGTAGCTGGAGGCCTTTCTGCCCCCTCTCTCTTTTCTGGGGGTTTCTCTCCTGCATGAATGACACGGATGAATCCATCTCCTCTAGCTGGTCACTTAGGAGACCACCACCCTCTGCATAATCTGCTGAGTTTTCATCACCCCTCCTGACACCTCTGTCAAAGCCTGTTCAGTCCACCCCTGCCTGGCTCACTTGCGCCCTCTCTTGGACCCATCATGAGTCAGTGTGCAGTGACTTCCCAGTCTGCTCTAATAGGCTGTACAGGCTGCTTCCGCCAACCTCCTCCTCTTTAGAATTCTCAGGCTTGTCAATCTGATCAATCACCAGCCCTCTGAGTGTCCCCAAACTCCAGGGAAAATGTGTAGGCTCTTTGGTCTTGAAACTCACTCAGCTTGAGGTTAAAAGAGGAAAAGTCCTGCCATGGGATGGAGTTGGAGGTAGGACTCAAAGTATGCTTCCCTGACAATCCATCTCTAATGTCCAACTTCAGTCCTTTATTCCTTTAGGGTAGACTATAAGCCACCTTCTGCACCCATCCTGCATAGATGGACAAGCATCGCACTTTGAAATCGCCAAGACTTTGACACCTATTGTTTTGGGGACCTAGCTGAAAACCAGGCAGCATCCCATTAAAACATCCTGCTATTTCCTTCCTCTCCTCCTCCCTATTTTTATCATTTAATCTCCTGAAAATATTGCATACCCTTCAGTTATATGATACGTACTCTGTTAGATGTTGAGGATACAAAAATAAACATAACACGTAAGATAAACAAATAAATATACTGTTATAATCAGTGTGGTAAATAACATTACAAAAGAAAATGTGTGGTTCTATGGGAAGACAGAGAAGGATACATCTAACTCTGGTCTGTAGTGTTGGGTAAGGCTTCTAGTCCAGTAGGAGGGCTTATCTGAGCGAAGACCTGAAACTCTAAAGAAGTTGCTAAGGCCCAAGACTTTGGGATGGGGGAAGCATTGAAAGACTTGGAAGAATGGGGAATAGGTACATAGGCTGGAAGGCAGTAAGAAGATGGCGACTTCCAGACACTAAAAGAAACCCAGTTTGGCTGAAACATTTTCTGAGAGAGAGGAGGTGGAGTGTAAGTTGAGATTAGAAGTGAAATTGCAGCTAGCTCATAAAAACTTTAGAAGAGTACAAAAGAAAACATCTATGCTTTTGAGGAAGAAAATCTGCTGACACAGTATGTACTGTTTGAGGTGGGTTGGGTTATATTCCATTTCGGAGGATCTGTCACATTCCTCTTGATCATGCTTGGAGCTTCTCAAGTCTTCTCAATTGTATTTCTCACATCCCATCTCATTCTTCTACTATTTTAGCAAGCGTACGTTGAGCCTCCACTCTGAGCTGAGTCTTAGACAGTACCCTAGGAGTTCATGTGCTCTGAGATGTGTTGTGTCCATCAAGTCTTGTGGGAGAGACAGAGAAGGAAATTCAATTTTGAATTCTATAATAGAGGATCTACTATTCTGAATTCTATAATAGATGTTTTCTATGGGGGATGGAGGAAGCGAGTCAAAGAACATGGAAGAAAAATGAAGCCAATTTGGAGCCAGGCAGGGGTGGTAAACAGATGCTTCCAAGAGGAAGTGATATGCCTGAGCCAAGGACTGAGAGGTGTAGGTGTTAAGCAGGTGAGTGATGGGCTGAGAGAAGCACTAAAGGCAGGGGAACATCCGTGAAGAGTCAGGAAGCACACGAACTGTGTTGTATCCAGGAAAGAATAAGTTGCCAGATTGGCTGGAAGATGGCGTGTATATATGTGCAAGTTACAAGAGATGTGGCTCGAAAGAGAAATAGGGGCCAGATCAGGAAATATTTTTGCCTTTTATTAAGTAAACATTGAATTTCTTTATTTAATTCTGAAAAGATGACGTCATCTCTGAGTTTATGGAGGCATCTTTCTACATCTGCTCTGCGACAGCAGCCTTTAATTATTGCTGTGCATGTGGGGAGTCTAGCTTGTGGAAAGTGGGCAGTGGCTCTAGGAATCACGGGAGAGTAGCAGATTTAAAACTGCTCAGCAATGATTTTCTGAGGTCATCTTGTAAAGGAAATCAGCAGCAGGATGAATAGTTGGTAACGCATCTCGTTCACCAACTCAAGAGGCAGTTCATACAACTTGGAATTAAGTGTCCCGGTAAAATGTGGGGCCCATGAAGACGGGCTGAAATCAGAGTCTGTCTAAAATGATGCAGAGTTGCTCACACTTTTCTACACTAGGAAATCCGGGAGCCCAGGTTACTCTGCGCGAGGCTGGAGCTCTGAGATGCAAGTACAATGTGCTCTTTGTCTAAAGTTCAGTCTTCTCTACACATTCCAACCTGGCTCCTGGTTGTTACAGTGGAACCTTTGCCACTGCAAGTTGTTTGTTTTTGTTGTTGATGCCCACTCCCTTTTCTTCCCCGCCTAACAACTCCTTGGATACCGGAGCGTTACCTGGTGCCCCTAAGGGCAGGGGTCCAGCTGATCGGATTTTGATTTTTTTTTTTTCTAACAGTTAAAATTTGTTCTATTTTGCCAGAAGTCAGCCAGTACAGATTTAGGTCGTGTGTGTGTGTGTGTGTGTGTGTTTGAAAAATGTGGTTTGAGTCCAGAGCATACCGGCTTGTGGGAGACCCAAAGCTTACTGTTTAATATTATATAGAAAACATGGGTGCAGAGCCAAGGAGGTGAGAACAGTTCTCTAATAAAAAGACCAGGGGACTGGGGAGCTCCTGAGAAGTTTAAGTAGATGAAAAGATGAACCTTTTGTTCTAGAGGTGTTACCACGTCTTCCTACTAGGGCAAAACCACAGGGCGTAGAACTTGCCTCCCACTTACTGCTTGTCTGTTGGTTCTGTGCCCTCATAATATTAGCCTTGTTCCATCTATGAAAGGGCTTTGCAGTTAAACCTCACGTTGCGATTTGAGCCCCTCTGACTCAAGGAGGGAATAAAAAGGCAGTCCTCCAACCTAGGGTCAGATGAGGCCTCACTCATATCAGTGCCTCAGTCCTGGAGGTGAAACATCCAATGTGGGCCTCCTCAGGCTAAAATCAAGGTGTTGGCAGGGCTACGTTCCTTCTGGAGGTTCTAGGGGAGAATCTAATTCCTTGTCTTTTCTGGCTTAGAGGCATCCTGCCTTCCTTGGCTCGTGGCACCTTCGTGCATCTCAAAACTAGCAGCACCAGATCCCTCTGTGACTTTGATTCTATAGTTGCTGATTATGATTTTTAATAGTATTAACTTTAGTGTACATATGTGTGTATGTGGATAGATGTACATGGATAGACAGGTAGATTAGATAGATAGATAGATAGATAGATAGATAGATAGATAGATAGAGACATTTGCATGGCACCCACAGGGTTAAATGAGGCTGTAAGGGTGGGGCCCTAATCCAAGAGGACTGATGTCCTTATAAGAAGAGGAAGAGACACCAGAGATTTGCTCCTTCTCTTTGAAAAGAGAAGGGGCCATGTGAGGACACAGTGAGAAGGCTGTCATCGACAAGCCAGGAAGAGAGGCCTCACTAGAAACCGACTCTAAGAACACCTTGATCTTAGACTTCTAGCTTCCAGAATTGTGAGCAGATGAGTTCCTGTTGTTTAAGTAACTCAATCCGTGGTGTTTTGCTATGGCAGCCTGAGCAGGCGAATGAATGTCACTCCTCTGTTGTTCCACAATTACTAATTATACTGTCAAGAATCAGACCATGTGCTAAGTGCTGAGACACAGAGGTAAACTAGATGTGGTCCCTCACATTGGACAGGACCTAAAATTTCTCTATTGTTCAATACGGGGATAGACTCACAGAGGGAACTGTTTTGCTCAAGTTCCCAGAGCTAGTTCTTAGCAAAGCTGGGTACAAATGCAACTTTCCCGATCAACTTCAGTCTGACATTGGGGCCCAGGCTCTTTTCATGGAGGTAAATGGTAATTTCAGTTAAAACAGGGAAGTATTAAGAGTGCCAGTTTGGAAAATTCAAAATCCACTGGAGAAAAAGTCATTCGAATTAGAGACTGTTTCTTTTAATTTCCTATTTATAGTTCTTGACCTTGGATCTCCTGTGGGCACTCAGAACTTGATCATGTCCTTGTGTCTTTGAATCAAGCAAAGAGACCTCTTTCTCTCCATTAACTAATTGTGGTTAAGCGACAAGGCCTGCTCTCTACTGGGGATAGAATTGGAACCTTTAATTTCCTGTCAGCATGGCCCACACTGGATTTCCCTAGAATTTTCTGGAGGCAAAAGGCTACCACAGGAAGAAAACCATAGAATTCAACTGGAAAACATCCAAATTTCCTCATTCTTAGCTGCATCTCTGACAAGCCTCAGTCAAGGAGACCCAGACCACAAGCCTATGACATAATTCTTGCTTGTCTGCCAAAACAGAGAAAATGATGAGGAAGAAGAGTTTTATTTTTAAAAAATCTTCAAGAATTGTGTTTTTTTTTAACTTAGGGAAATGGAATTCTGAGACTAAAGGCTGTTAGATTATAACATACAGGGATGTTAAATCAAAGCAGATAAAAAGAAATGGGTAAATAACAAGGAAAAAAGCTTTAATCCTTGATGTCTTCTTTGGGCAATGGGAAAAAATTATATTCTCTGCATATTACACTATCATTTATGTTTTAAGTAAACCCTGGAGGAAAGGAATTGCATCAGGAGGGAAGCACAGATATTATACATTGAACATGATTGGAAGAGTTGGTATGGAACAGTTGTAGGTTTAAGGAACAATTAATTATAAAGTCAGAACATCTGATCAATTTTGTTTTTTTAAGAGTGGAGACTCCCATGAGACAACTCTTGTGAAGGAAATACACTCATGGTGCTGTGACTTGCCCACTGGCCTGGAACTTGCTAATGTTACTGACACCCAGTGCCTCCTCAACATTTCCCAACCTCTACTGCATGGGGGTTGGCCATGTGACTATTTCTGACCAATGAAATCTGAGTGGAAGTGATGCAGTCTCTTCCAGGAGGGGTGGTTAAGTCTCAGTTGTGCCTCCCCTCAACTCTTCATCCTTGCAGCTGGAAAGGGAGGCTTTGAGCTGGCAGAAACATATGATGAAAGGGTTCTGGGTACCCAGATCCCTGAGGGAGAGCCATAAAGGAGAGCTGCCAGGCCTACATCATACTCAGAGTAAATGAGAAATAGATTTTGGTAAAAAGAAGCCACCGAGATTTGTAGATTGTTAGTGCAGCCAGTGATGAATATAGGTATACTAAATTCCTTCTCCTCATTTTCTTGCATCTACAGTTCTGATCTTTTTCAGATGTCAGCCCACTCCCGTAATGCTCAGGGAGGGTGATCTTATCTTGTGCTCTAGCAGAAAATCCTTCTTAGTTTCTTCTTGTCCGTTCCCTTTGCCAGTGATTGGTTTAGAGGTGGAAACGGGACCAGGTTGTGAAGCTTTCTGGGGAACTCTTTTCTTGTTTTTAAGAAAAAGCCACACTGGGCAATGTGGGAACAGGCCTGGTGACAGGCAGGAGCACGAGGTAGAGGCCACACTGGGCTACCAGGGTCCGTACATTTGGAAAGAGAGAAAGAGAATAACCCCAGGGGGCTCCCTTGTGCTTTCTATCATGGGAGGACACAGTGAGAGGATGACCGTCTACTGAAGTAGGAAGCGCCTCTCACAGACACTGAATCTGCCTGTACTTTGATCTTGGACTTCCCAGCCTCTAGGAATGCTGTTTTAGCTGGCCTCCCTGACAGACTGTTACGAAGCTTAGGGAGGAGGAAAAGACCCTGAGCTCACCTCCTCTCACGAGCACACTTACATCACAACTATCTGCAGAACAGCCATCGATGAAGAAGCCTGGAACCTACCAGAAAAGATCTTCCACAGCTAAAGACATAAAGAAGGAACCACAGCAAGACTGGTAGGAGTGGTGGACTTGCGACATAATCGAGTCCCATACCCCAAGCGTGGGCGACCCACAGATGGGACAGTAATTATATTGCATAGATTTCCCGCAAGAGCGAGAGTTCTGAGCCCTACGTCAGGCTCCCGGGGGTCCAGCACTGGGAAGACAAGCCCCCAGAGTATTTGGCTTTGAAGGCCAGGGGCTTAATTGCAGGAGCCCCACAGGATTGAGGGAAATAGAGACTTCACACTTAGAGAGCGCACACAAAATCTCACATGCACTGGGACACAGGGCAAAAGAAGTAATTTGACAGGAGCTGGGCCAGACCTACCTGCTGGTCTTGGAGAGTCTCCTAGAGAGGCTGGGGCTCACCTTGGGGATGTAGACGCTGGTGACAGACATATAGGGGAAAATTGTTGGTGGCTAACTTGGCTCAGTACCAACGCCAGACAATGATATTACAGAAAAAAGAAAATTATAGGCCAATATCACTAATGAACATAGATGCAAAATCCTCAACAAATTACCAGAAAATCAACTCTAACAATATATTAAAAGTATCATACACTGCCATCAAGTGGGATTTATCCTGGGGATGCAAGGATTTGGCCCTGGGACTGAGGACAAGAGTAGAGGGGAAAGATGACGTCCTAGGAGCATGCTGGTGGGCAGGGGCAGGGACACGCAGAGAAGTAGCCTCTAAGGAGGGCAACAGCCTATGACCTTTCAGAGTAATAATATCCGATACCTGATTTAGCTGAAAAGAAATCTTCTCAGAGCAAGTGAGTGCCCTACATCCCAGCAAAGTTCAAAAGTATGCCAGATGGGAACACAATATCCAATTTGAGTGCTAACGAAAATTATACTTACGGTCAGTTAATCTTCAACAAAGGAGGCAAGAATATACTATGAAGACAAGACAGTCTCGTCAGCAAGTGGTGTTGGGAAAGCTGGACAGGATGCATGTAAATCAGTGAAGTTAGAACGCTTCCTCACACCATACACAAAAATAAACTCAAAACAGCTTAAAGATTTAAACATAAGACAGTATAAAGCTCCTAGAAGAAAACACAGGCAACAGAAGAAATAAAAGCAAAAATAAACAAATGGGATCTAATTAAATGTATAAGCTTTTGCACAGCAAAGGAAACTATAAACAAAACAAAAAGATAACCAAGGAACTGGGAGAACATGTTTGCAAATGATGCAACTGACAAGGGCTTGATTTCCAGAATATACAAACAGCTCATACAACTTAATAACAAAAAACAAACAACCCAATCCCAAAATAGGCAGGAGATCTAAACAAGCAATTCTCCAGTGAACACATACAAACGTCCAATAGGCACACACCCACAAAAATGCTTGATATCATTAATTATCAGAGAAATGCAAATCAAAACTACAATGAGGTATCACCTCACACCAGTCAGAATGGCCATCATGAAAAAGTCCACAAATGATAAATGCTGGAGAGGGTGTGGAGAAAAGGGAACCCTCCTACACTGCTGGTGGGAAAGTAGTTTAGTGCAGCTATTATGGAAAACAGTATAGAAGTTTCTTAAAAATCTAAAAATAGGCTTACCATACTGTCCAGCAATCCCACCCCTAGGTGTATATCTGGAGGGAACTCTAATTTGAAAAGATACATGCACCCCAATAGTCATAGCAGTACTCTTTACAATAGCCAAGACATGGAAGCAACTTAAATGTCTATTGACAGATAAATGGATAAAGAGGTGGTACATATATACAATGGAATACTACTCAGCCATAAAAAGAATAAGATCATGCCATTTGCAGCAGCACGGATGGACCTGGAGATTGTCATTCTAAGAGAATTAAGCCAGAAAGAGAAAGAAAAATATCATATGATATCACTTATATGTGGAATCTAAAAAAATGACACAAATAAACTTATTTACAAAACAGAAACAGACTCACAGTCAAAGAAAACAAACTTAATGGTTATCAGAGGGGGAAGGAGGTGGAGAGGGATAAATTGGGAGCTCAAGATTTATGGATACTAACTGCTATATATAAAACAGATAAACAAGTTTCTTCTGTATAGCACAGGGAACTATATTCAATATCTTGTTGAAACCTATTGTGAAAAAGAATATGAAAACAAATACATGTATGTATGCGTATGACTGAAACATGATGCTGTACTCCAGAAATTGACACAACATTGTAAACTGACTATACTTCGGTAAGAAGAAAAAGAGAAAGTTTTGAACTACCAACCTAAAAAAAATAAAAGTCAAGAGAACAGTATAAATAAGGGGGGAGAAACCACATGTTTGGGTCCTGACTGTTTGAAAGCTTGGCTTTGCCATTTACAGGTTTTGTTTCATTCAGCAATTTATATCACCTCTCTGAGCTTCAGAGAAGCCGTGCTCTTTGCACTTCTGTTACTTGACATACTCTTTGAAACTTTCTCAGCATACGTTGTATGATGCATACATATAGAGTCCTAGCTCGGGTTCAGAAGCTCTGCATCCCAGTATCCACTCGGCAGCATGTAGGTGTTAGACCCCGCCAGGTGATACGGAGGAGCACACATGGCCCACATCTTGTAAACCCTGTTTGAACAGGCACATGGACTGTACTATAAGTGCTGCGCCCACTCAGTCTGAGGTCCCCTGCTTTGCCTGATGAATGTTCTGTTACTTCTTGTCTTTTATAAACAACTGCTCTTCCCCATTATTTAGACCAAATGTACAAAGTCAACCTGAGTTCCCAGAAAAACCTGGATCATTTTCCCTTGACCTTGTGTTTGGATGGGCTTTGCGACCTCAGGAGCTGAGAAACGTCATTGCTGGAAACTCTGAGAATGCCCTGTCACCCACACAGCTCTGCCCTCACTGGCTTTTCGGCCATCCGCCCACCGGCCTCATCTGGCTGGGGCTTTGGTCAGTGTGGGAGAAGAGAGAGCAATCTGTTCGGCTGAGTCATGACCCAGGCCCCGCATCTGGCACAAAACCAGCTAAAGCCCCTTGTCTGCCTTCCGGGGCCCTGACACAGTGGCCTTGAAGAAGGCGGACCCTGAGCTTCATTTCTCTTGGCAGCCCCTGCTCCCTTGGAAGGCAAGGAGTTGGGGTCCCTGTTGGTCATAAAAGATGAACAAGGCACACCAGACAAGGCGGGTAATTGCTTCCACTTCAGCCCTGCTCCCTCCCCCAGAAATGTTCCCTGGCCAAACCAAATCCAGGGCTCCCAGAAGACCCAGCCTACCCAAAGCCAAGAGCAACTCCCACCTCCCTGCCGCCACTTACTGTCCCCAAAGGCCTATCCAGAAGATCTGTTCAGGAAGCTTAAAAATAGTTGAGTGTGTGGTGACAAGCTTTGTGGATTTGCTTTGTAAAAATATTCTGAGCAGGGAAATAAACCTTTCAGCAGCTTATTTTTCCACTGCTCTGGGGAGCACCCACTTTCTGCTGCCGTAAGCACTTCAGGTACCTTGTGGGAGGGGGTGCTGGGCGTGCTGGAGGGGAGGGGCAGACCCCACTCAGGGCCTGGATGAAGGTGACTTGGTGGAGGGGAGATGTGTCTTGTCAGAGAACCAGGTATGAGAGGGCCAGGAGCTCCTAGGGTTCAGAGGGCCATGATCCAGGCAAGGTAGCATGTCTGTACATCCTGAACACAGAAGGAAACAGTATTCCAAGCTGCTGAGTTTGGGCATCCAAGGCCCTTCCGGATCCAGCTCTGCCCGCCTAGCATCGCCCCACCCCCAGCTGTGGTTAACTCTAACAGACAGAGGTGTTAGCAGTCGTCTCATTACATCGTGATGCTTCATGCATGCCTACCTTCCCGTGCTCAGTTGCTTCTGCTCAGAAAGCCCAGCGCAGCCCTCACTACGGTCCCCAAACCCTCATCCAACATATTCAATCATTAAAATCCAGCCAGGAAGTTTGCCTTCTTGAAATTTGTCCTGACTCCCTTCACAATTAATCACTCTATTTCCCAAGCAGTTCGGCCACCATTGCGTGTGTCACATGGTGGGGGGGTTCCCGCACAGGGTTTGTGTTTTATTCATCTTGGTGTTTTCATAGCCTCACACAGGATCTGGCAGTAGTTAGTTCCGCCAAACAGGTTAACTGAACAAGTTAACGGCTGTAACGTTTCTGCCAAAGAGGAGAAAGAGACAGAACTGCCAAGTGTTCGGGGAGCTTGGGTAAATTCAGGACCCTGTGGGGTGGAGAGTTTATGCCCGCTTCCCTCCAAACGGACATTGGTCTCAGTAAATCACTCAGAAGTTGTCGCAAGTCACACCGCTAAAGGAATCTGAGAACTTCTGAGTTAACAGAGAAACTTAACATCGTCTTTTTCCTTTCCAGCACCCCCTTGAGTTAAGATGCAATGATCCTATTTTTGCAGGTGAGAAAACAGTTTCCACAGAGGAGGCAGGAGAGGAGAGCACAGCTGGGGCTCAACAAAAGCGGGTTGCCCATTTCCAGGACTTTTCTCTTCGTACAGATGGCCCAAAACTACTGAAAACAGGAAGGAAAAAAAAAACCCACTATCTTTCTGATCGTTTATTATGATTATTTTTAGAAAATGTAAAACCCATGTGAAATTTTGTTTGTTCAAATTTAAGAAAATCACCGAGGGGCCAGGCATAGGGCAGCAGGGAACGGGGTGCATCCTCGCCGATCCCTACGTCAGAAGGGCTGAACACTCTCCTTGGTACGACGGTGATGTTGGCACTGCCGTTCCTGGAGAACCACTATCCTCAGAGGTCACAGGCCAGGCTGTCCAGGCTCAAATCCATGTGACTCAAATCTCCCTGTGCCTCAGTTTCCCCATCTTAAACTGACGGTAGCAATTAGACCTAAGTCACAGTTTTGTCAGTTATGCCATATAAAACATTAGACGATCACCAAGTGTCACTTCTTAGGTGCCAGGTATCGCCCTGAAGCCGTCAGATTCTTTATCTTCCATCCTAATATCAGCTCATTCAGGTAGTACCATTTCTGTTTTGCCTATTAAATACCTGGGGCTCGGAGAGTATGTATTTCTCCAGTCGGTGTTCTGGATTTTGAAACACAATCGCTCTGAATTTAAAGTTCTCTCTGTCTCTGTTTCTCTGAGACTCCTGGAAACGGCTCCTTCGAGACTCAGCTAGAGGGAGTCCTGTGGCTCAGACCATCTCTTGGGGTCCAGACGGCAAGCTGGGTACCTTGGGATGCCCTGAGCCCTCATCAGCTCTCCAAGTCAGAGTCTGAACTTTCCGCACGGAGCATGGGTGTATCTTGGATAAACACCCAGAGGCCTGGGAGGTAGAGTGAAACTATCTGGAGCCGGCAAGTCTAGTCAATTAACATGTGCTTCTGAGTCAATTTTAGGGCTGAAAGATCTTTCGTAAGTGCCAAGTGATATTAAATTAATGTGAGGGCAGATCTTGCCAGCAGAGTGGGAGGTGCCCCAGTTTACGTATGTCGTGTGAATCATCTGGTGACACCATAGGTGCTGACCCTCCAGTTGTGAGGGCAAAATTCAGTTAACGGGTGCTCCTGGGGAGTGAGGCAAGAAGCCTGAGCCTCTCCTTCGCTCAGTGGAGGGCTTTGGTCTTGCAGGAGCAGCCTGCAGTCAGTCCTGACAGTCCTGCTGGGAGGGTACGATCTTGGCGGGACCACCCATAGGGGACGAGTGTGCCGGTGCCCATGGCCTGGGTTGGATCAGGCAGAGCAGGAGGACTGTGGTTACTGTTTAGCCAAGGAGTAAGGCAGGGCCATAAATGGGAGAAAAATGAGCCCTGAGCTCAGAGACGGAAACAGTATACAACCTGTCAGGAAGTGGAGTCCAGCGTATGTCTGGAAAGTGGTTCAGAAGGGAGTGATGAACGGTGTGCGGGCCTGGCAGCTCTGCATGTGCTGGTTGCCTCCTGCTCAGAGGAGGGCGACCTGGTCTCTTAAAAGCTCTCAGGATAAATCACAGAGAAAAAAAAAAAATGTGACAATGAGTGTGTATATGTCCATGTATGACTGAAAAATTGTACTGAACACTGGAATTTGACACAACACTGTAAAATGATTATGAATCAATAAAAATGTAAAAAAAAAAAAGCTCTCAGGAGGGTCAGGTAGTCGCCCTTCCCTTTTTGACCTAAAATCATTTCATTCTTCTCCAGGTGGATCTCACTTTACATCTCAGGAATGTTTCTGCTTTTTCCTTTTTGGGGAGTGGGAGGGGAGGGAAAGGGAGTGGAGAAGAGTCTACTTCTGGAGGCAGATGATTTAAGTTTGAATCTCATTCCATTGACCAGTGAGCTCTCTGTGACTGTGAGCGGAGTACTGCTTTCTTTTGCAATGAGTTCTTGATCTGGGGAATGAGGAAGGGGCTCAAAATAGTCCCTAAGTTTTCTCCCCGTGTCAGCTTTCCATAATTTATAGAACTGGTGGTTCTCTTTTTTTTGTTAATTCTGCAGAACTCAAGGGTCTTTCTGAGATGTTCAGTAAATCTGGGGATACTTAGTGAGGAAGGCTATGTTTGAAAGAACAGCCTTGTTTTCATCTGTTTTATCTGTTAAAGTCTCATAAGACATCTTTAGGGGAGAAAAGGATGCATATATACACATTTATTTGTATATATGGTTTATTCCTTTTGTGGGATTTGCTTTTGGGTGAGCTTAATTCTTTAAATGAAATTTATGGCAGGCTATAAAGATGACTTTTGAACGCAAATAATCCCCACTTGTTTTAGAATATCTCATTTTATTCATAATAATTTCATTTTGTATTTATAAAGCATGTTAGAATTTATAAAAGCCAGTTGTTTGCATAATCTTAACTGGTCCTAAGAACGCCTTGTGAATTAGACTTTTCTTTTTTTATTAGATTTTTGAAATAGCCTTATTGCTTGTTCAATTATAAAATGAATACATACATAGAGCAGGGTGCCATGTTAAGTACTTAACATTTTTGTTTCTTCTGGTGAAAAAAGAGGCAGAAGCTATGATGGGTAAGTTAGGATGATGATTCACTTTTGAGGCAAGAATGCGGCTCCCTTTCCCCGAATGGAAGGAGAGCTCTGCCACCGGAGGCAATCGGGGCTCCTTGTGAGAGGAAACCAGCTTTGCAGATCTTATGTTTCTCTGTTATGATGATCTGGATTCTCTCAAATTGTTCAGAAAAGGAAGGAAAATGAGAACTTTTATTTCTAAGTATCTAAATGGAAGGGAAAAATAGGACCCCTGTGAGGAGTTCTAGGCTGGGAAGAAGGCCTTGCATCATGGGCAGGCAGGTGAGCCCTGAGCTCGGCACCCCTGGCAGTGCTTTGGCCCTTTGGCTCCAGATGGTGCAGAACAAGCTGAGCTTGGAGACCTCTGGGTCTGAAAACCCAAGGACATTATGGCCACAGGCTTGGGGCCGAGGTGTGGAAGGCCTGTCCTGAGAAGAAGCACATGGGTGGCCCACGCAAGGACCCGAAACAGCAGTGGCCCTATGATGTTTTCATGACCTTGTAGCAACAGTCAGCAAACTTCTACCATAAACGTCCAGATAGTAAATACTTTGGGTTTTGTGGGTCATGTGATCTCTGTTGGAACGTCTCAACTCTACCCTTGTAACACCGTCAGCCATAGATGACATGTAGCAGAATGGGTCTGCCTGTGTTCCAGGAAAACTTTACAAAGTTAGCCAGCTGGATTTGGCCTGTGGCCCCATGGTTTGATATCCCTGGTTTAGAAAATCCCCAGAAATAGAACTGCTAAGTCAAAGTGTATACACTTTTCTAGATTTTTCTAGGTAGTGTCAAGTCACCCTCTAGAAAGGTTGTGTGGAATCCTCACCATCCGTGCGTTAAGGTACTTACTTCCCTCCATGGTCCTCAATTCTTGGTATTTTAATTTTTTTAAAGAATTAAGGAGAATATGTGTATTCTAATTTTGCATATAAAATGTTTTAAAATGTTAACTTTTTTTCTCACCGAAGATCAAAAAGCAGGAGATTCGCAAATTTATGACTTCAGATTATATTAATGCACTGAGTGTGGAGCCTTTGTAACGTGGGGATGGGCTGTATGTGGGGATGGTACCAACAGCAAAGAGAGGGAAAGGCTGGGGAGGGTCAGATGAATTGCAGTTGAAAATAACCGTTGCCTTCTTCATGACTGAATGAGCATGTATGGCTGATCAAGAAGGTTCTGTCAACACGGCTGCTTGGGATCCTCGTTACCCAGGGGCATTCATTATGTGACCTACGTGGGCGAGCTTCTTTGTAAGGAGTGTGCCAGCTTGAATTTGTGTCCCCTTCCCTTACTGCATATCAGCCCGACAGAACCCAGGCACTGGAAGAAAGAAGGACACTTATTGGTGTTTTAGGCTAAACCCTTTAAAGTGTCCTAGGGTGGGAGACATGTTGGTTTATTTGTTAAAGTTCTCCTTTGTTTTCTGATTTTCCAGTGACCAGCGAAGCACTAGCCAGAGAGGCGTGATGCTAACTGGTAGGACTCACTCTTTGGGGACACAGATCTGATTCGAGTTTTAGCTCTATTCTGCAGTGGCTGTGTACTCTTAGGTACTGCTCTCTCCAAGCCTATTTCTTCAAATGTAAAACTGAGAACAGTAACATCTCCCTCTCAAGGTGTTTGTGAAGATTCAATAACCGCACAAAGGTGAATGTCTAGTCAGATGGGAGGTATGATTTGTCCAATCCCAGGGCACTGCTCATGAACCTGGAATGTAGCTTACAGAGCACTGGGCATCTAGGGAGGGCGAAGGACCTGGACTGCGCTGATTACTTCAGGTGGCCAAGGATTGGCTGGGTTACTGGGGTCTCTCAAAATCACATTTCACAGGAAGTGGTTTGCATGGAGAGTAAATAGGAATTACTAATTAGGGATTAGGTCCATCAGTCTAGTTCAGGAGAAGGTGATTTGGTCCTTAAAAAAAAAAGCACACTTTTAAGTACTTACAATACCAAGTCATGTGTTTCATTCTTGAGACTTCTCATGGGGGGCACTTAGAGCCTTTAAGCCTTGTAGAGTGAAGCCATGGAATATATTAGAGTCTATTAGAGTGTGTGTGCGGGGGGGGGGAGGGGGCAGTCAGAGAGAGGGGATGAGGATAAAGGCACTTAAGAGAAGGAATTCATGAGTGAAGGAATGAAACTGAATGGCACCCAGAAGGGAATAGAAGTTTTGTGTTGCAGGAGATGTAAGGTGAGTTGGGGAATAGCAAAAAAAAAAAAAAAAAAAAAAAATGAGGTCAGTTATGAAAGGCTGGTCAAAGTCTTCACGTCTTCATTCTTTGGAAGCCATTGAAAGGTGTTATACAGGGGAGTGACGAGATCAGACCCACGCTTCAGCGCTTTACAAAGCTCCCCTTAGCTTCAGCGTGGAGCGTGGACAGAGTGGCCAAACCATAGGCAGAGATCCAAGTTAGGAGGCTCTTGCAGTAGTTCATGTGAGAGACGGTGGTGGTTGACATGGAGAAGTGTGGTGGGAAGGGGGAAGGCATCCATTTGATCACTATGAACTGGTAAAATTAGCCAGAGCGGGCATGGTTTTCATGTGGAGGGTGAAACAGAGTGATAGTAGCACCCAAGTGTCTGATTTGAGTTCTGGGGCTTGGTGGGACCATTCCTTGAGACTGGAGCAGTGGAGGAGGTGGAGGTGAAGAGTTTAGAGAGAAGAGAGACTTCAGTCAGGGAGTTCTGGGCTGGAGTCTGATGCTCTGGCTTCTGACAAACGTCGCTGCTGTCTGTGGGCAAATCATGATCCTTCTTTAGCTCTTGCTTCTCCAGTTCTAGCACAAAGGGACTGTTTAACAGGCGTCTGTAGCCTCATGATTGTCAACTCTGATTCAGCAGGTCTGACGTGTACTCCAGGAATCACTGTTTTAAAAATTTCCCAGCTGAAGTTGCTGTCCAACAGGTTTGGAGACCTGTGGGTCAGGAGATCCATGAGGATTCTTATAGCTCAACCATCTCAGTGAACTTTTTCCCTAGTTCTTTGTCCTTCCTGCTGACTCTGCAGATGCAAGCTGGCATCTGGCCTTTGGAGGGGCCTCCACAGTCACCGCCATTGCATGCCAGTAACCACAGCGTGTCTCACTACCGCCCCCGCGCCCTTCCCCACCACCGCCCCACACAGGCGGAGGAAGCCAGGATGATTGCCCCTCACACAAATTGAGGCAACTCCTTGCCATGTTTTTTCAGGACATATGGTTAATTTCCTACCAGGGTAATCTGTTATAAATTGCTTCTGTGGTTCATTGGAATGGAAGGTTGGTTATTTTTTTTCCAACTGTGGTAGTCAATGCAGAAAAAAAAAAAACCTCACTTCTTTAAAATCAAAGTTCTGTAGACAGAACATACTGAGAAATTGGGTTTTATTCTTCCAGCTCTGCTCACAGGCCACATCCCCTACACTCTCTCTTGGTGTTTTCACTGATCCCACTTCCTGCTGCTGATGAACTCAGCAGATACTGCATGTGGACACTTGAGGAAAAATAATCCAACACATCTGAGAAATTCATTGGGGCTTGGCCATCAATAGGGAGGCTTTAGGTGTTACTTCTTGCAACTTACAAACAATATTAATTGCACTGAGACCTCCAGGCTAGACCAAGAAGGGGATTCCCTTACACCACACATGAGAACTTTTGGCTGGAGTGAGACAGTATGGGTCTTTCCCTCACTGCAAGGCTGTGATCAATTCTTGGCTTCCAAATCCAAAAGGGATGTGGGAATCTGGTGAGAATGGCAAAGGCCTGGAGTATAAGACTTACGTACAAAGATGAAAAGATGTGTAACACCTTTTCCAGCCTGGAGATCCCATAGAGTGGCTTAATTATAACCTCGCTGTATACAGGGTTCTTATTTCTCTGATGATGTAAGCCCACTGCTGGACCCCAATCTGTTCTGAAGCAGAAACCACATCTGATTTATTTCTAATTCTTTCCATGGTGTCTAGCATAATGCTCTGAATGAAATGCTGGCTGAGGAACCTGGTTCATCAGCTGTATTCCCAGGTCTCATTTCAGAGCTTAACTGTGGGGTTATTCAAACCCAGGCTTGAATTCCAGTTACACCAATTACAAACTAACTGTGTGAATGTGGAGAAGACACTAACTGCAACGTGTTGTAACTTTCTTACCTATAAAACGATGTTAAAATACTGACCACGTAGGGCAATTCTGAGGATTAAAACAGAGAGCACGTGTATCTAAGATACCTACTAGAAAGCCGGGTAAATGTATTACATGTTTCTTGAGTGAAGGACCAAATAAAGATCTGGAGAGCATTCAGGTAGACTCGAGAAGGCAAGTGAGTGGAGTGACTTGAAGCATCTCTTTGCCTGGGACAGCGCTGACCAGTCGTGCAAACCCATCCCTGACTGAGGGAACAAGGTGACAGCCCTCTGTAGCCTTGGAAGAACCTTAACGCTATGGCTTGTGGCCACTCACTGTTGTGATTGTGCACAAGTTGTGTGTGTGTGTGTGTGCCTGCATGCATGTGACGTCTAGTGATGAATTTTGAGCTTTCTGGAAACTTGGCTGGTATCTAAGACCTCTCTGCATTTCCCTCTGCTTAAAAACTATAAACACCCTGGGTTTCAATACATGTAAGCGGAGACCCAGCAGTGATTAGGTGCCTTCTGTAATCTGAGAACAGAAAGAAAAACAAACAAACCAAAATTACTCTCTTCCTTCTATTGCTTACATTCTTGTGGAGAAGTCAGACTTTCTCTTGGAAGCCCTCCCCAACTGTTAAAGCGGAGTCACCGTAAATTGGTTTATTTAAAAAGAATCGAACGTGGCAGATGAAGGTGACGCTCTTTTTTTTCCTCTGAGATCCCCCTCCCTTCGAGGCGATTTCCGGCACGAATTTTGCAGCCCCTATTTTCTGGGTTTGTCATGGAATGTAATAACAGGCAACACATGGAGTTGCTGGTTTTTTTAAAAAAAAAATCCTTTTTACGTAATGATTTCAAACAACATACTTTTTGACAATTTGCTTTTCCCCCTCTTTCTACTCAATGTTGTATTCTTGAGATCCATCCATGTCTTTCCACGTAGGTCTAATTAATTCATTTAGTTTTTTTCTTTATTATAGTGAATTGTATGAATATACCACAGTTTCTTTGCCTGCTCCCTATTGAAGGACATGAAGGTTGTTTCCGGTTTTTCTCCATGACAAATAAACAATGCTACAGAGAGCATCCAGGATGCCCTCGGTCATGCGAGCAAGCATTTCTGTAAAGCACGACTGCTAAGTCATTGAATATGCACATTTTCAATTTCATTTCTCTCCAAAGTGATTGTACTAATTTACACTCCCACCAGCAGGGTGCGAGAATCCCGTTTTCTCAAGTCTTTGCCGGCAGTCGGTATTGACAGACTCCGTGATGCCTGTCAAGCTGTTTGGTGTGAAATGGTGTTTCGCTCTTGTTTTAATTTGCATTTCCTTTGTCGCTGGTGAGGAGAACCACCTTTTCCGCAGTTCGCTGACTCTTCTGAATTGTCTGCTCCCATCGTTTGCCCACTTTTAAGTTATATTGTTGGTTTGTTTAAACTGGCATGTAATTTCTCGACCTAGTCAGGATTCGAATTCGTGTTGGTTTTACACATTATAAATATCTTTTCTAAACCTGTCCTTTTTTCCTTTAGTATGTTTTGCAGAGAACGGTTGAATTTGGGATGTAGTCCGTGTTATCAGTGCTGTCCTGTAAACTACTAATTTGAGAGTTTGCTAAGAAATGTGGTTCTTTTCTCCTATTCAAAAATGATTATTCTAGATTTTCTCCTAATTAAACATTTTCCTCATTTATGGTTCTGTTTAATTATTTTCATGGGAGATGTGAGTTTCAAATGGAAAAATCTTGCCATTTATTGTTTTCTTTTTCCTTTCGCTGTCGTATAATGCCACCTCTGTTGTATGCCAGCTTCTCACATGTATTTGATTCAAATTCTGTTCCGCTGACCGTTCTCCTCCTGTTTCAGTAATACTGTTTTAATTTCAATAGCTTTAAAATGTAAATGTCTTAGCAAACACATACTTAAGTGCTACCTCCTATATTTTTCTTCCAGAATCAGCTTGGTTTGTCTTTTGCGTTTGCATACCCAGGTGGATTTTAGAATAAGTGTGCAGAGTTGTAAAGAAAAAAATCTTGTTGAGATTTTATTTGCAATCTCATTGAATCTATTAATGATTTGGATCAAATTAGTCACTTTGTGATTTTTAACGTCTCCATCCATGGAAGTGGTACAGATCTCCATCTATTTTGTTTTCTCTTATGTTTCTTAAGAACATTTTATAATGTTCTGTACAAGGTTTTACACGTATGTGTTTTAGAATTTTATTTATGAACAACTTTGATTATTTTTGCCTTGGTGACTATGCTTACATCACACTCTTACTGATACGTATGCACTTTTGCATGTTAATCATCCCTTCTGAAATCTCATAGTTGCTCCATTAGTTCATTTACAGCTTTTCTTGGTTTACTATATTGATAATCTTATAATGTATAAATACATAATTACAGCTTCCACTTCTCATGCCACCTTTGTTTTTCTTGTTTTGTTGCCCAGTTAGGACTTCTGGTTGACTGGTAATGGTGAATTATGGGGCCTTTGCTATTATCTTTTCTTGACTTTAATAGAAATACTTCCAAATTTTATCATGTGCAGGTTTTTGGATAGCTACTTATTATTAGATTAAAGATGGAAGTTTCCTGCTGTTGATAATTTTCTAAGAATTGTATCCTAAATAAATGTTGAATTTCATTGCACATTTTATGTATCTACTGAGACATTGTTTTCTCTTTTAAGTTGATCATATGTTGAATAATCTTACTTTGATAATGTTTTTTTTCTTAGTGATGCATATCTGTCTTTCTGTGATAAATTCTATTTAGGCCATTATGCTTGCTGGTCAGGCTTAGAACAGTACTAGGTTTAACATGGTAGTATTTTGCTTAAGATTTTTTTTAATTCAGATCTTTGCAGCCTATAATTTTTTCCTTGTACTTCAAATTTTTTGAGGGGGATTTGTGCTAGCGTTACTGTCTTTGTTGACATTCTAATTTTGATCTAGATAACTCTTCTCTACCAAACCCTTCCACCTGCTGTTTTTCTCATCCTTGCTAGAACTTAAAAGCCATATTCTATCTTGGTCTGCATTTTAATTTTATTGTCAAAATGCACATTTCCAAATGTAAAATAGTTATTTTTTGAGGCCCATTAGCTGTGCTAATTTTTGCTCTCAAAGTAATAAATGGGATTCTTAGGTAGAAAAAAAAAACAAAACTGGATGTCCTTCATTTAGTCTGCTCATCCTAGCAATGGCCGATAGTGAAATTCCCAGGTAAATCAAGGAAATCTGTCAACCACGTCCACAAATCAGTTTATTAATGATAATTAAATTAGTGGCTTCCTGCATGCTCGACACTGTGCTAAGCACTTTGTATACACAATATTACATAAAATTTTCAAAAATCATATGAGACAGGTAGTGGTATTCTCAGTTTAGAGATAAGAAAACTGGAGTTTATGGGGCTAAAATAACCTACTTAAGTGTGCATAGGTGTTAAATGGCGATTTTCATCCTGTCTTGTCTGATGCCAAGTCACGTACTCTCAACCATTTTGCTACACTGTGTCTTCAACAAGGTTTGGAGACCCTAATGCCATCCATGAGAATTCCATGCCGGCACATAACAGAGTTTAGCCCCACCCTGTCTCCTGGTTCACACACTCCTTATATCTTAGCTCTCTGGTTAACAGGTAAGAGTTCTGTTTCGGAGCATAGACATTGGTTTGTCTTCTTTTGTCTTACGCATGTCTCGTTTTCCTTGATTTCTTCTTACACTCCATCAAAGAAATACCTACTCTTGCTCTGACATCTTCTTTCTTCTATCCTCATGACCTTATGTTCAGTTTCCTCATTTCTAGTTATTCTTATTAATGCTTATTGATTTTTCTTTACTTTTATACTAAAGAGGTTAAAAAAGAAGAGAAGGTGTCCTACATCGGACTCTTGTGCCCCCGAGGCAGGAACCTGCTGTTGGATTCTCGGATGCCCTGGAGTCCTGGTTGGTGTCTGAAGCTGAGAGAAGGTCGGCACTCTTACGAACTAACTCGGATACTGCCTGACTCTGGGCTTCTCTGACGGGCAACATGCCTCCACTCTGTCGAAGGTAAGGGTTTCTTTGACTAGCCAGGCATAAGACAGAACATGAAGACTGAGCTGCTTGCCCTGTGGTGAATGTTTTCCTGTTATTGTAACCTACTTGCTGTCAGCTCTCTTCCTTTATGATGTTTAATTGAAATCTCAGCTTAATGAGGTCTGGCCAGTCTCTTTCCTTTGGCTGAAGACTTGATGTTACTGCCAATATATCTGAGTGAGAAGAGAACAGTTTCTAGAGAAATGGAAAACTTCATTGGCTATTAAAGGCCACTAGAAATGAATTGCTAACATGATGCATTTCCCCCCTCCCCTTACATTTTAACAGATTAATTTGCCACTAAACAGGCGTTTCCCTCAAAAATGATGATTTTTATTTGATAGTCTTGGAATATTCCTGGAACTCAAGTCCAGCCAATGAATCTAGGTTTTTTGTTGGTTGAAGTTCAGGCTCTATGATCTCACCTAAACTGGCTCCTGGGAATATGGTTGGAAATTTTAAATTTTGTGCTTTTCCATTTTCCCTTTCTTTGTAGCCCAGTCCAGATGCCATGTCCCTACAGATCTTTCCTTAAGTCCCAAATGACAATAATTCGCCCATCATCTGGACATCTAGAGAGCTTGTATTTAAATCCTGGCATTTGGCCCCGTGCAGTGAGATGCAATGTGGTAGAGGAGAGGCTATGTGTATTGGAGCAGGGCAGGAATGTGTTTGCATCTTGGGATGAGTATTTACCAGCTCGGTGCTTGTGACTTCTCAATATTCCATTCTCTGTCAAATGATAATATTCAAAATAGTAATGATGATAATGACACCTGTCTTACCTGGTGTTGGGAGAATTCAATGAGGTCACACATAGATTAGACTCGGTGCACAGGAGAGACAATTCATAACTATGATTTCCAATTTCTGTATCTCCACCCTCACTAGCACTTGTAAATAACATCATTTGTAGAAATAACAAGTCTGTCCTTCCTTAACACTAACCAGGCAAACTAAGAGCTTTTCATCAGGGGACTATGTCTCATCAACTGGCATGCCGTTTTTTTGGCACTTAGTCAACCTCGTAGGCTTTACTTTAGATATCCTCATAAAAGTAGTATTTTGTTTCATGTGAGGACTCAATTCTTGAAAGTTGCTTAGTGTTAATTTTTTTTTTTAAATTAAATCTTCCTTTCCAGCCACCTGGGAAATGCACCATTAAAGTGAGTCATGTGGTTGGTTTATCCTTTCGTAGAGTTGACTTTTGGAAAGTGAATAATCCCTAGTAATTTAAAGTGCTTATATTCAGATACCAATGCTCCTTAGAGAGGTGCCTAATCCATGTGCATCAACTACTCTGTACAATCTTCTATTTCTGAAAAAGAATTGCCACTGAAGCCAGGGATGGGTCTACATGAATGATATTCTTCTATTGTGTGGAATTTGTCTTTACTTTTTAATGAACTAATGTAGAAATGGGTTGGAATATATTTAGATTCTCCATAGCACAGACTTGTAAGACCTTACTTTTAGGAAAACTGTTAAGAGCCAAGGGGAAATGAGAAGGAAACTGATATTTATTGAACATCTACATGCTAAGCATTGATAAGCATTTTCACCAACACAGCACAGCTATTCCTCATCATGTTATGAACAGCACTCTTCCTATTTTATTGGTCAGAAAAATAGGCAAAGTAATCTATGCAAGCATCAGAAGCCGAGATTTGAAATCAAGTCTGCCTGATGCCAAATCCCTTACTAACTCCAGTAATGTATTCCTTCTTGAGTATAATATACTGAGTTTAGGCAGGAAGTGAAAAATCTTAAGATTTGTGTGGTATTTACCTTATTTGGTGGGCACTTAAAAAATATCTTATTGTGCATTATCCTGGAGCCTCATTTTTATTTGGGTATGCAACATGGACCTAAACCTTGGCTCGGAGGCTAGTTCCAGTGAGGTTTTCAAAGAGTTAATATGTTCCCCCTTTTTGTAGAAGATGAAACGTGGACTGCTTCTAGCAGCCACAAAGCTGAGTATTTATTAAATACACTTATTCCCCTTTCATCTATCTGGCCAATGTTCCCAACCATAATCTAATTTCCTCTAAAATTTTCCATGGAGCAGGATGGTGGCTCCAAATCTTGAAATGCTAAAGAAATCATTTAATGACCTGTGGTGAGTTGCTATGAACTCACTCCAGAACTGCTAATAAGTACTTGGAGAAGACTTATGGGTACACTCCAAGTCTCTCCAAAATCACCCTTCTAGCTGCAATCAGGGACTTTCTGGGGGTATTTGGAAGTTCTAGATGACTCTTAGTTCAGTTTGAGATATGGTGCTACTAAGGCCAATGATTTGAGCCCTCTGTCCCCTTCTAGTGCTCATATACTATACCTTTCACTTTGGACAGCCATTTAGCACATAAATGGTATAGGTTGTAAACAGCCAAAAACAAAAGAAAACAAAAACCAGCAGAGATGGCTTATTGTGGACGTTAACTCTGTACATTCATTTAACCTATATTTGCTAAGTGCACATTTGGTACTGAACTCTAGGGGTACATGGCCAACTTGGACAAGGACTGTTACTGAGTAAGTCACAGACTACAGGGGATACTTAAACAGGCAGTTATGTACTGTTATGATGCATACCATGCTAAAGGTAGGTATAGCTAATATCTGTAAGAGTAACAGAGGAAGGTTGTTGATTAATAACAAGTGGAGTTTACTAAGTATCATAATGATGAGAATTATTAGTAATGGTGATTATAACTATTATCATCAATCTCTTAGTGCTAAACCCACTGCTAATGCCTGTATGTGAATTATTCTATTCAACCCAACAACCTTTAGATACTGGTGATGGAGATAATGGGATAAGGAATACAACATTACACACTTTCCAAGGCACTGTGTTGGATCTTTTTTAAGATATTATTTTATTGGATCATGACAGCAACTCTGCTTTTCCCCCCGTTATTTGGGGGTAATAAAAACTCTCTGAGGTATTATAATCACCATTTTGGAGGGAAACAATCTGATGCTAAGAGTTTCTATAAATCCCCTAAGACTATTCAATGATGATGAAGAAGTTTCAAAACCTGGGCTAACTGATTCCACAGTTTATACCCCCAAGTACATTAAGCCAGACTGCCTTTGGGAAGGGTAAACATTGAAGGGTATTCTGTAGGTAGAGAAAGAAAAGAGAACTTTCCAGGAAGAGGAAATGATACGAAAAAAAAGCATACTGGTATTTTTAATAACATGTTAGAGAGGCCACTTTGTGAGAATGTCTGGTGCAAAAAAGAAAACAGTAGGAGACAAAGTCCAAATTATGGTTTAGTATCAAATTGCAAAGAAGGTGTTCTTTGTGTTTTAGCTAATAGGCTTGTGAGCCAAGGATAGGTTTTGAAGCAAGGGAGAAAACAATTGCAGGTCTGTGGTTTTAAAGAAAAAGCAGATGCAGCGAAAATAAATAAAACTACTTGGTATGACTGGGAAACCCAAACTCTGATAGGATTGTTCAGAGTTTTTGAAAATTCAATTTAAAAAGAATTGTCCTCCAACTCTGAAAATCCCACAGGATTCATAAGTACAGGCAGGTAGCTCCTGTCATGCAACGGATTCTGGGATTCTTTATCTCTGTGCTTTGGATTAGCTTCCAAGTTGGTTAATATTGACAGATAGCGTCCACAGGTCATACAACATACTCTACTGAGTGGTGTTGACATGAAATTGATGAAGACTGGTTGAAGAAATTAGTCTTTGACAAAGGTCTAAGTAGAAAATAGAGCCCTTGAACCCTAGGTCAAACCATACCACCCCTTCCATGGATGAGACTAGTGAAATAACGTGAAACTTCTCTCTCTGGAATGGTGCCTTTGGAACATTCTGAATTTATTATTTCATTCTTCTATACTTGGCTTTATTATTTTTTATTTCAACTCTGCATTTTCAACTTTCAAAAGAGTTACCCGATGCTGAGAAACTCATCTAATGGTATTTTCAACCTGTAAAGAAGGGCCTCCTGAGGTTGGCTTCTTCTGAATAAAGAGATGAAAGATCAACCATCCTTCTTTCTTTGCTCTTTCTCTTCCTTACTTCCTCCTCTTTTCCCTTCTATTCTTTCTTCCTTTCCCTTCCTTTCTTTCCTTCTTTCCTTTTTACATTTTTCCTATCTTTCCTTCCATTATCCTTTCTCTTCCTCCTTTGATCTCCTTTCATCTTTATTCCTTTTCCCGTCTGTGATATCATTCCCCTTTTCATCTTGGTTTCCCTAACTCATGTGTTGATCACCAAAAGTGCGCCTGTCTGCTGGGAACTGGGAATACAGAAAAGAGCAAAATACAGTCCCTGCCTACCTGGTGCTCATAGTCCAATGAGAAAGAGAAATAAGTAAATATGCAATTACAGTACAACGTGGTAGATGCTGTGATAAAAATGTGCATTTTGGAATTAAAGTGTCCCCCTCTTATCCACGGTTTTGCTTTCTATGGTTTCAGTTACCCATGGTCAACCACAGCCTGAAAATATTAAATGAAAAATTCCAGAAATAAATAATTCATAATTTAAAATTGCACACCATTCTAAGTATTGTGATGAAATCTCCCCTCTCTCACTTTGTCCTCCCTGGGACATGAGTCATCCCTTTGTCCAGTATATCCAGCCTGCTAGTCATTAGCCCTCTTAGTTATCAGGTTGACTGTCACAGGACCACAGTGCTTGTGTTTGAGTTACCTCTATTTTACTTAGTTATGGCCCCAAAGCACAAGAGTAGTGATGCTGGCAGTCTAGATACGCCAAAGAGAAGCTGTAAAGTGCTTACTTTAGGTGAGAAAGTAAAAGTTCTCAACTTAATAAGGAAAGAAAAACATCATATGCTGAGGCTGCTCAGATCTATGTAAGAACACATCTTCTGTCTGTGAAATTGTGAAGAAGAAAGAGGAAATTCATGCTGGTTTTGCTGTAGCACCTCAAACTGCCAGAGTTACTGCCACAGTGCATGACAAGTGCTTAGTTAACATGGAGAAGGCATTGAGTTTCTACAATAAAGTATTTTGAAAGAGAGAGCAAGAGACTGCATTCACAAAACTTTTATTACAGTATATTATATATATAGTATATATTATAATCGTTCTATTTTATTATTATTTATTATTAACCTCTTATTGTGCCTTGTTTATAAACTCAACTTTATCGTGGATATGTATCTATAGGGAAAAACATAGTATTTATAGGGTTTGGTACTATTTGTGTTTTCAGACATCCACAGAGGGTCTTGGAACGTATTTCCCCACGGATGAGCAGGGACTGTGCAAAGGTGGGACACATGGTCCCAGTTCAGAGTCTGTGAAGTCTTCCTGGAAGTGGTGCCCGGAAATGAGTTTTAAGGTAATATTTGTACCCAGAGAATCACTAAGGCAAAGATGTGACAGGCTGGAACAGTGGGATGCGTGGGGGTCTGTGAGAGCTTTAGAGAGGCAGAAATGAATGGCGCTTGTGGAAGATCTGGGCAGAGCAGATCCTTGTTTCCTATAAAGTTAAGGTCTTTTCCAGGTTTCTTCTTGAGAGTGTTACCATTTCCAAGTCATGCTTGTGCCTCCAAATTGCTGTTGACTGTGGCTTGCAGAACTAGATGCTCTCAGTGGCTACTGTGACAGGGTGGCCTGGTGTTGGCTACCCACTGCATTTTAGTGTAGAACAAAAGCAGACCACAACTTAAACAGACCCAGACTCAAAGAGAAAGCAACTTCTATGTTCAGAGCTTTTGCGACAGAACTGTTCTCTGGGTTTTACGTATATTGTCTCACTTAATCTTCAGTGAACTCCTTCGTGGAAGGAAATGACTAAAATAAATTAACTGGGCTGCACAGAAATCTGGTTGTTGGCCTAAAGAAACACTGTTTCTGATTGGTTCTGGTCTTATTCTTAACTGGTAGGGTCGTTTCTGGTTCCAGTTTGTGTGTGAGTAGAGACTTACCCACACCAACAAGTAGGGTATCTGAGAATTCAACTCAAATCTGAAATTATCTACCCAAAGATAGCAGCAGATTCCACAGGGAAAGGGCTCAGTCTGCGAGAGTGCCCTCCACTTCCGACGCCAGCCGCAAGCACAGGTTGTGCTTCTGACCTGCCCGCTGCAGATGGGAGGTTCCAACGATTCCCTTTAACTTGGGATGCAAATCCAGCTTGCTACCTGTACCTCTGACCAAATGGCTGTAAATCAGAGGTTGCCATGATCCCTTCCTTAGGTTCAATTTTCTTGCTAGAATGGTTTATTTACTAGATTACTGATTTTTTACAAAGAGGATACAAGTCAACCGTCAGATGAACAGATACATAGAGCGAGGTCTTGAACAAAGGAGCTCTATCTTCATGGAGTTTGGAACCTGGCATGGTGACCTGTGGAAACATTCTGGCTCCTCAGCCTGGAAGCTCTCCAAACCCCCTTCCTTTTGGGTTTTTATGGAGGCTCCATTACATAGGCATGATTGATTAACTTATTGGCCATGGCGATTTATTCAACCTCCAGCCCCCTCTCCTCTCCCTGGAAATTGGGGTGGGACTGAAAGTTCCGACCCTCTATTCTTGGTTAGTTCCCCCCCTTAACCAACCCCCATCTTTAAAAAGGTGCTTTCCAAAAAGTCATCTTCATTATTATAAACCCAGTTGTGGTGGAAAGGAGCTTGTTATGAATAACAAGACACCCATTTTGCCTTTCACCCCTGAAGTGTTTTCAGGAACTGAGGACAGGAGACTAAGTATTATGCTAAAAGATGCTTCCAGTGCTCTTATAACTCAGGAAATTTCAAGGGTTTTGGGAGCTTTGAACCAGGAGCTGTGAATAATGACCAAATACATATAAGAAATCTATTTTTGTCATTTGAATAACCCAATATATATGTTTCTTATAAATCACAGTGTCACATGGAGCACTGCATAGGTGAGGACAGTTCTAAACATGACTACACTAAGCAGTTGTCTGTGATGCAGGAGTTGCTTAAGGCAGCTACAGGAAAACATGGGACGGTAAAGATGTTGTGGTCTACTTAGAAAATCTGAGAGCTTTTGTCTTCACTCATTCTTTGGATGGGCTGGCACACAAGTTTCCCTTGAGGTTTTATCTGGTACAAGCTGAATGTAGAAATCTAAACTAGACTCTGACGCTTAAGACAAAGAACTTTATTATTCCCCTTGTTCATACTACCTCATGTTTTTTGGTTGAAATGACACATATATCAAAACATGAGATCCTAGGAGGTGCGTTTAAGTTGCTTACAGAGAAGGGTCCTGAGAATCAGAGTGACAAAAGGGAGAATCATGGGCTTTAAGACCAGGTGTCACCTGGCTCAAGTTCTGGATCCTTGCAGTTGGAATACTCTGAGTGGTGGCTTCTGGATGTGGACTGGGACCAGGGCTGAAGGCTGAGGGGCTGAATATTATGGAGAAAGGAGTTAGGAGAACAGTGTTAATGGGATATAAATCACAGTCCTGAGTATAATCCAAAATATAGCATTCAGAAATAAACAGCATAAAACAAAAAAGACATTTGAGCTACAGCATCAGTCTGAAGGGCATTGGAAGAGATTTGAGTCCAATTATGAATCGATGGGACAGAAACTCTGGCCCAGAGCAAGAGGATGTAGAAAAGAGGACAGGAAAGAGAGAGAAAAAAATTTCATGAGTTTTGGGAATGAACCACAGGGGATTTTCATAAGGACACTGACAGTTTACAGAATACTCCAGGCTGCATAAATTTACATGTCCATGAACTTCTCTGAGCCTCAAATTCTTCTTCTGTAAAATGTGGATCAAAATACTGCCTGCCAGGATGGCTCTAAGTAATATGTGTGTATTTGGAAAGGGGAATTGTAAATTTACTCAACCAAATACGTGCAAGACCTGTGTACTAAAATTACAGAACATTTTACATAAAAAGACACTAGTAAATGGAAAGGTGTACCATGTTATTGGATCATATATTTTAATAAGATGTCAATTCTCTTCCAATTGATTAATAGGTTCAATTCAGTAGCAATCAGTTTCCAGCATAATTTTTAAAATAGAATTTTACGTAAAATATCTAAAATTCATAAAGAAATGGAAAGCCTAGAATAGCCTAAGTGATTCTGAAAAAGAGCAATGGTGATAGACTTACCCTGCCTGGTTTCAATACCTACTATCAAATACCTTAGTACAGTGGACTATTGACATAAAAGGAGGCATAGACATCAGTGGAACAGAACTGAGGCCCCACATAAACTCCCTTGTAGATATCAATTGCTTTTTGAAAAAGGTGCCAAGGTAATTAATGGGAGAATGAGCAAACTTCCAACAAATGATGCTAGATCAAATGGATATCATATAGAAAATAATAAATTAACCTCCCATCTTAAGAATTATACAAAAAATAGCTAGAAGTTGACCAGAGACCTAAATGTAATAGCACAAAGTGAAGAATATATAGGAGTAAAATCTTTGCTATCTGGTATAGGAAAAGCTTTCTTAGGACACAAGAAGTATGAACTACTAAAGGAAAAATAATAAATTATACTTCATCTAGTTTAAACGTCTCTGCTCTTCAAAAGATGCTATTAATAAAATGGGAAAGCAAACTTGAGACTAGAAGAAAATATTTGCAGTATGTGCCTCTAACAAATTGCTTTTGTCTAGAATATATAGATACAACTGAAAGCTTAAAAGAAACAGCTAAATAAAAATAGGCAAATGTTTTAACATACGTTTCACAAATGAAGACACGAATGGCCAATAAGCCTGTTGCAATAAGCTCAACGTCATGAGTCATCAAGCAAATACAGACATAGGCTACAAAGAGATACCACTATACAACCATTATAATGACCATAGTTAAAAGGATTGACATTAAGTTTTGGTAGGAAGTGCATCAGCTAGAATCTCAAATGTTGCTAGTGGGAATGCATAATATGTTGGAAAACTGTGTGGCAGTTTCTTATAAAGTTAAACATGCATTTACCATGTGATCCCTCAATTCCACTCTTAGGTGTTTACCCCAGAGAAATGGAAACATGTCCACACACGGATTTGTACTTGGATGTTCATAACAGCTTTCTTCCTAATAGCCCCAAATGGGAAATGAGCTAAATATCCATTTGTTGGTGAATGGGTAAACAATTTGTGGTCTATGCATATGATGAAATACTAGTCTGCAATAAAAATGAATGAACTGATGTACACATCATAAACACAGCTTAAAAACATTATGCAAATGGAAGTAAACCAGACACCAAAGATTACTTTCCATATGATTCAAATTTTGTAAAATTTTAGAAAAGACAAAATTATGATAGAAACAGATAAGTGATTGCCAGGGGCTTCAGGGGAGGGGAAGGGATTTACTGCAGAGGGGCACAAGGGAAATTTCTGCAGCGATAGAAATTGTCTATACTATAATTGTAGTGTTAGTTATAGAACTATACACATTTATCAAGACTTACTGAAATTCACTTAGTATCAGTGAATTTTATTGTATATAAATTATAATTCAATAAAACCGCCTTTTAAAAGAACAGCCAACTCAATAAGAAAAAAAAAACAACCCAATCCAAAAATGGGCAGAAGACCTAAACAAGCAATTCTCCAAGGAAGACATACAAATGATCAAAAAGCACATGAAAAAATGCTCTATATCACTAATTATCAGAGAAATTCAAATCAAAACTACAATGAGGTATCACCTCACACCAGTCAGAATGGCCATCATTCAAAAATCCACAAATGACAAATGCTGGAGAGGCTGTGGAGAAAGGGGAACCCTCCTACACTGCTGGTGGGAATGCAGTTTGGTGCAGCCACTATGGAAAACAGTGTGGAGATTCTTCAAAAGACTAGGAATAGACTTACCATATGACCCAGGAATCCCACTCCTGGGCTTGTATCCAGAAGGAACCCTACTTCAGGATGACACCTGCACCCCAATGTTCATAGCAGCACTATTTACAATAGCCAAACCATGGAAACAGCCTAAATGTCCATCAACAGGTGACTGGATAAAGAAGAGGTGGTATATTTATACAATGGAATACTACTCAGCCATAAAAACCGACAAAATAATGCCATTTGCAGCAACATGGATGCTCCTGGAGAATGTCATTCTAAGTGAAGGAAGCCAGAAAGAGAAAGAAAAATACCATATGAGATCGCTCATATGTGGAATCTAAAAAACAAAAACAAACAAACAAACAAAAACAAAGCATAAATACAGGAAAGAAATAGACTCACAGACAGAGAATACAGACTTGTGGTTACCAGGGGGGTGGAGGGTGGGAAGGGATAGACTGGGATTTCAAAATTGTAGAATAGATAAACAAGATTACACTGTATAGCACAGGGAAATATACACAAAATGTTATGATAACTCACAGAGAAAAAAATGTGACAATGAGTGTGTATATGTCCATGAATGACTGAAAAATTGTGCTGAACACTGAAATTTGACACAACATTGTAAAATGATTATAAATCAATAAAAAATGTTAAAAAAAAGCCATACTCTCGTTGAGTAATACATGTGTGTATGTCACTGCACAACTAGCAGAAAACAAAGTCATAGTTTAAAAATACATCATTCATTGAACAGTTATTAGATGCCAAAGGCTGGGCTACGTGTTCAAGACAAAATTATAAACTAGACAGTGGGTGATAAGACAGGTTCGTAAACAGAATATTAAAACTAGAGTGTAACTGACACGAAGGAGAGAATCACAGGATGCTGCAGGTACACAGAGGAGGGGGACCCAAGCCAGCCCTGGGGGTACAAAAGACTTCCTATTAAAGAGAATATCAGAGTGCAAATTATGATGGAAGAATGTTAAGTTAAGCAAATGGGGGCATGTGGGCAATGACCCAAAGGGAGGGTAACATGCAGCTGAGACTCGGAGTAAGAGCAGGTGGTGACCTGTGAGTGAAACGGAAACTAGAGGTAAGCAGGTATATTCAAGATATAGCTGAGAAAGAGAATTCGTAGAATTTAATCATTCCTATGTGTGGGAGCTGAGGCAAAACAAGAGGACAAGGGTGTTGTCACCCTTTCTAGCTTGAGAAACTGGGCAAATAGATGGCACTACTCACTGAAAGTGAAATGCAGGAACAGAAGGAACGGGTTTAGTGCAGCGGATGTGTTTTACGAGTGTTGAATACAAAGTGCCTGCGAGACATCCCGGTGCAATCTGTGGAAGGTCATTGAACAGAAAAGCTGGAGCCCAGAAAAGTGACCAGAAATAGAAATGCAGGTTTAAGGGGTACGAACATGTCACTAGAGAGGATGAGACCAAACACGGGGGATGGAAACAGGAAACAAGCTGGGCCAAGACAGGGACAGGAAGGAACAGACAGACGGCTGGAGGATTAATTAGAATCCCTTGTGCCAGAAGTCAAGGAAAGAGAATGCTTTGAGTGATCAATGCTATTAAATTACAGAAAAGTCAAGTGAGATGGAAGGTGAAAATTGCACATGAATCTGGAAGAAGTTGATTTTTCAAGTGTAGCTTCAGTGTTGTGAAGGTGAGGATGCCAGACACAGAGGTCTGAGGAGCGAGTGGGAGGTGATGAAATGGAAATATTTGATGCACTTTAGAGAAATTTCTCCAGTGACAGAGAAGAGAGAGTATGTGGAGTCTGGAGGAGGACCTGGGGACTGGAGGCAGTGTGTTGTCCACACGCTCACGGGATGCGGCCAGTAGAGAGGGAGAGATGGATGGAGTAACATCCCTGAGAAGGCAGGAATCAACAGGGTCCAGTTTTCAGTAAGATAAAGGATGCTTCTTCCAGGCCACCAAGAAAGGTTGAGAAAGGGGTGAGTGAAGATGCAACTATGTAAATTTTATGGCAGGAAGTGGAAGGAATTTTGACTGATGTCCTCTGTTTTTCTGTGGGAGGCAAAGTCACATGGAAACTGAGGTCATGTGTTTTAGAGAAGAGGAGACAGTTTGAAACAGCTGCCTCAGAGAAGGGGGAAGCACTGCCCATAGGAGCACAATGGGACTCCTAGGCATCTCTGAAGACTCAGTGAAGGTTGGAGACCATGAAATAAGACTCTTACCAATTCTGAAAGATTTTTCCCCCAAATTACCCAGCAACCCAAGTGCAAGTGGAGGTCATTCAAGAATAACCTCCACCTATAAATCACAGAGAAAAAAATGTGACAATGAGTGTGTATATGTCCATGAATGACTGAAAAATTGTGCTGAACACTAGAATTTGACACAACACTGTAAAATGATTATAAATCAATAAAAAATGTTAAAAAAAATCCAAACACACACACACACACACAAAAAGAATAACCTCCACCTGAGGGTTGTGCAGCTGGCGTGGGTCAGGTCCATGAAGAGTTTCAGGGCTTAACATGATGTAAATAGAATAAATGGAGGCATTCTGGTGATGAGAGCCCTTGCAGACAGATGCGTGAGCAGACAGTCCGTGGTGGAGGCAGGGAGAACTCGGCTGCATTCTCCACTCATGTTGGTGGCTGTGTCTCAGTTGGGGCACTTAGTGAAGTAATTAAGGCTCTGGAATCAGCCGGATCTCGGTTGGGACCAATTCCTGTCATTCACTGCTCATGGGAACTTCTGAGCACCTCAGTTTCTTCAGCTGTTGGTTGCGAACAGGACTGCTTACTTCAGAGTTGCCTTCGAACTTCTATAAGGTTATGCTTGCCAAACAGCATGCTGTAATCATATAGTAAGTTTCTGACAAAGTGCATTGCTACCGTCGTTATAATTCTGGGTATATGTGAGGCTGGAGTCCCAGAAGAAAGTACGTATTGTCCTTAATGAGATAACCTTTCACAGTTAGTCTGGGTGGAAGGAAAGGTGAGGGGACCAGAGTTTGCCAAATGGAAAAGATGAAAACGTTCAGTGAATGAGACCTTTTTACTCAAGACAGATCTTTAAACGATGTCAAATGTCAGAGAACCTAACCATCAGCATGATTTTCCTACTCTTCTTTAATAATGGGTCTGGAAGTTCAGGATGATTGAACTTTTCCTTTGTTGACAGGAGCGCAGTGTTTGGAAAGAGGAGCCGAGGGAGAGGACTGTAACTCCCCGCACTTGTGAAGCCGCCCCAGCCCTGGTTCCACAGGCTGCTGACTTCTGATGAGAGAGCTGTACTCTCGTAACAGACACCGCCGTCCCCGCAGACACACTACCGTGGTTTCCAAGTGGGAAACGAAGGGCATGTGGAGTGGAAACTTTCCTGAGTTCACTCCTCTGCTGAGGGGCCCTTCCTTTGCAGCAACTTGAGTCTTCATGTACCAGAGAGCTTTCTCCTGTCTCTTTACAACCTCCATCTCCTCCCAAGGGCCCCCAAAGGAAGCAGCCTGTGCCGCGTCCATGGAACTTTTCCTGCAGGTATGGAAGACAGATTATATGATTTAAAACACGCTCCCTCCCTGACCCAGTTTAACCCCTGCACATAACTTCCCGGAGCCTGATCAGTGCTCCTGATGGTTGCTCGCCCCAGGGGCTCTCTCTAAAACTGCCCTCTTAGAACTTACTATTTTTTAAACCCTGACAGTTTTTGCTCTAGTTTTTGTGGTTTACATTTTTTTGTCAATTTTCTCTAAACAAAGAGATCTTACAGGATTTGGTGGATTACAGCAGAGTGCTGGTTTCTTTGTAAATACAATAAAACAGTAGTAGCATTTTTTTGGTTATTCCTTGGAAATAATTTTTCACATCTGTAGGAATTAAATGTCTAATAGGTTAGGGAGAAAAATTAAGTAAAGTTATCTTCCTAAACTAGACCACCATAGTCATGTTAATGCCTCCATTATAGTTTACAGTGAATCTTTATATTCTTTGTGTGGAAAAATCTGCCTAATTGATCAGCTCTGCCAAGTTCTTATAAAGGCCAGAAAAAAAAAAAAAAAGAGTGAAGAGGCAGCAGAGAGGAAAAATAAAGAAAAAGAAAACTATTCTTTATGTAGTTTTTTGCTGTTGACGTGTTATGTTTCCTCTCCAGCAGAGAGAACGAAAACTGGGATGCTTCATACTCCGAAGGAACCAGAGCTGGTCTGGAATCAGCAGGTCCCGAACTGGAAGGGTTAGGCCATCTCAGAGTCTTTCACCGGTCAGTACAAATGACGCTCTTTGGTTTATTCTCTTTTTAAAAATTCCAGGTAACAAAGACGGAAACTCCCCAGCATGGTCTGGCTTTGGCCCTTGTGCCAGTCACGCTGGTGGAGCAATGGAGTGAGTGCTCACTGCCCAGATGCATGAGCAGAGAGTGGGTTGCAACCCAGACTCTTGATTGAGGAAGCTTCTGTGCTGCTTCAGATGAAGGTCTGCTTCCTTCCCCTTCCTTCCTCTTGAGGCTGAAATGCAGAGGCACTGAGAGCCTCACACAAGAATGACCTGGATGAAAGGGTCTTTGTGAAGAGGCCATTTATCAGTCACATGGCCATTTTAGCTAACGATTTAACCACAGTCACTCTGCTGCTGAGGGCAACTCCACCTCCAAACCTGCAGTCTTACCCTCGCCAGCCCGGCAATCATATACCTGGTGTACACCAAGTGTTTTGGGGGACTTTCTCTAGTTCTTCAAGTGTTTAATTTTTATTGCATTTGAGGAACTACGGAGAAGGGAGGGGGAGAAAAAGAAAACACTTAAATAAAGAGTCTTTTTTTTCAGGGAATTTAGCCAGTGTTCCAAGGAGCTGTGTTGATGAAATGAAGCAGCTCAAGTGAAAACAAATTGAGTTTGGAAAAAAAAAAAAAAAGTTCCTCCACCCAGTGGCAGTTGGAGCTTCCATTCTGAGTGACTTCTAACTTCCTGGAGCCACATTTACTTTGCTGAGCAGACTAAATCATTTAACTTGTCAGCTTCTCTTTGCCCCTGCCAGACCTCACTCAAGGAACCCTTCCAGGGCCAGGGGAGCTCACCAAAGCCTCTGCCTGCCAGAGCCACTCCCTGGAGGCCACGTGTCCACAGCGCAAGCTTCTCTGCCCTAATTCAAGGCTGTTCAAGGAGGGAGAGCATTTCTGTCCCCATCCACAGAACAAATCAGAAGGACATGATAGTAGCACTCTATTTTACTGGGTGTGCCTTGTGTGTCACAGGCAACATACTGAGAACTTTATATCCATTAATTTATGAATTCTTCACAACTAGGTGATGTGGAGAGCTAATGTTCTTCTGGCTTTATCGATGAGGTGCCTGAGCAGGACTCTGCTCAGAAGGAGCAGGAATTCTAGAGGGGAGGCGAGCATGTGAACAAACCACCAGGGCAGAGTGACAGTGTGGGCAAAGTCTAGATGTACTAAGGAAAAATGAGCAATGAGCTCTATCTCTGGGTCAGAAAAGGGGTCCAATAAGGGAAGACTTGAAGAGGAGGTAATGCTTGGACAAGAACTGAAGGAGAAAAGGAAGTTCACCTAAAGCGTTGTTGACAGAGAGACCAGCAGGGGTCCAAAGCACGGAGATGGTGACCTGAATGGTGTGGCAGATAAATGGAAGGAGTCTGGGGCTGCTCCAGTGTCAATTGTAAGGGAATGGGACAAAGAATGTTAATGATCACAAATATCAAATTTTCCAGCCTCCTTTGTGGTTAAATGAAGCAATATTCTGATTTCATTCCTGGCCAATAGAATGAGACAGGAAGTGGTGGGCATGTCTTCCAGGTCCATAAACCTTTTCATAAGCAATCCTTTCTCTCTTTCCCCATGTTCTGGCAGACAGAGAGAACTCTGGGAACCCAGAGGAGGGGGACCCACAAGACCAAAGGAAACAAGGCCTCGAAATTGTCAGGGGCGTGGGGGGCAGTCCCTCCTTTCTCAGCCAACCCACACTAGATGGAGGCGTGAAGGAGAATCAGACTTTTGTGGTGTTATTCTGCTAAGAGTTTGGAATTATTTGTTTCAGCACTTCGTCTGCCCTGACTAACCCCGGGGGCCAGTGAAAGGAAGACAATAACCCAGTCACTGAGAGCCGTGCACGGGGCGGGGTGGGGGGAAGAGTTTAGGGTTTTTCTTTAGTGCGGTCAGGAGCTATTGGAGGGTTTTAAGCAATGGAATGGCTCAGAGTCTAGTTCAGGACGTTTGCTATGGATGCTGTGTGCACAGGGGTTTGGAGCTGCAGGCAAGATGGTAGGAGTGGAAAGAGGTGTGAGTGGCTAGTGGGCTGTCTGTGCTGCCCCCTAGTGTGACCCTAACTGCTGTCATCACGTGTTGGTATGTGCACTGGTGTGTGTTGCTGTAGAGAGCATGGCCTTATGACAGGGTACGTGCGTGCAAATGCGTAAATGAATGAATGGCTTCATCACTGCCAGTTGCTTTATGCTCACTACTGTGCGTGGTGTTGACATACATCATCTTATTTCAAACTCACCACGGTCCCAGGAGGAAGATGCCATCATGCGATCTCACGGGTGAGGAAATGGTGACTTAGATGTCTTGTGCTACTTTCCCAGAGACCTGTAGCCACTAAGTTCTAGACCTGAGGCTCGAACCTTTGCTCCTCTGACTCACACCCTTCTCATCACACCCTACTTGCTCGTGATCATTAAGCAGGAAGGAGCTTTTCGAGTTGAGGTGAACCATCCTTGTGGTGGGGAATTCCTTTTACTACTGCTAGTTATGTAGCTTCCGCCCAGTAGTGGCTGGAAATAGCCTCACTTATCACGGGTTCAATGAGATTGAAAACAGTTTAAGACCTCGGATATGCAGAGCAAGGTTTTCCTTTTATAGACGAGGGAATTATAGCCCACAGAAGTGGGAAGGAAAGGGTTACACAGGCCTGCGATACAGTCTTTCCCTTTCCTGGGGACACCCTGGAGGAAGAAATGTGACCTGGTCAAATCTCCTTGTAAATACCTATTAAGGATTCCAGCAGAAACCACGGATGGTATTTGTTAGTGGCAGAATTTTTATCTTTGAGATACTTTTAGCATCATGTACCTTATCCTGCTAGGATCACTTACGGTAAATAAACCTGGAAATCTACTGATTCATGGGGCATGGAGCCCTGAAAAATGTCACGTAAGCTATGTAATTACTGGAGCGTAAAATGGAAATGTTTCATGACTAGAAGAGCTGGCTTTCATGTAAACAGTGCGTTCAGATACATCTTTTGGAGACCTGCATGTTAAATCTGGGCTAGACCAAGTCCGAATGCGGCAAGAAAGGGCCTGGGAGGTGGTATTGGCCGCCCCAGCTTCTCCCTGCTGTCCCTGTGCCTTGTGAGTATTTGTAGCCTAGAAATGATTCATAAAGTTTGATACATGGTAAGATACTTGTTTCTTGTAGGTCTGATTTTAAAATCCAGTTCTGTGTTACCTCTAAAAGATACTGCCTTAGCCAAGAACACACAGTTTGACAGCACTGGCAGATCCAGTCTCAGACCTCCTGTCTCCCGCATCCCAAACCAGTTTAATGCTGAAGTTTCCTCTGCTCCTACATCTTCCTTGTGACTTAGAATGACGATGATAACGATGATGACCACAGTGACGGCGGCATCACCTACCACTGTGTACCCGTCATAACGCTTTGTACTCTATAAAAACAGTCGTATAAAGACTTGTGATTCATACAAGACAAATACGCTCAGAGCTTTTCTTAGGTCGAACCTTTCAAACTTCCACCAGTCAACCCACCAAACAGCAATTTCATATGCCTCTACCTAACACGATATGCCTGGTAATCTAAATGTGGTGACCAAGATCTTCAGTCTGAATTACAAGAAGGAGATAAAAAATCAGTAATATAAAAATCAGAAGAGAGAATATCCCATGAAAGGGACAGCTACTACTGTACGGGCTCTTAGGAGGGAACCAGTCTGGAAGTTTGAGAACCCAAAAGAGTACTGATATGCCTGGAGCAGAGTGGATGAGACAGACTGACAGGAGCCAAGTTTGGACAAAGAGCAAAACCACGGGGATCCCTAGGCAGAATGAAAGAGGTTAAGTTTTATCTAAGTAGGTCTTGACTTGGGATAGGAAAGGGGGAAGTGAGATGCGATTGACATTTTTAGATTCTCTCCAGCTGCCACGTGGAGATTGAATCATAGGGGACCACATGGGATGCTTCTGGAGTGGGTCGGGTAGGAGCTAACGGAGGCCCAGGCTACAGTGGTCGTGGGGGTGGAGAGAACTCAAGAGATGTGGGGTCTAGTTTGGTTGCTCTGACAGCCAGACGTTCCCCCTGCTCCCAGCAGCCACCTTACGAAAGCTCTTGTTGATGTTTCAGAAAATGTTTGCTGACAACCTCTCAGCTCAGAGAAGGCTGTGGAAACAGACAAGGGTTGTACTCACTTACTTTGATGAAGGACTTGTGAATAAGACATTGCAAGTTAAGTCTCTCCTTTGTCTCAGAGGAGGATTTGCTTTGGGTGGGTGGGAGCGCTTGACTGGAGGCATTAGAGGGGTCTGCCTTTGGTACAGGAGAAACTGGAGACTAGAGCTAAAAAGCTCTTCTCCAGAAAGTGAAACTTCTTCCAGGTCCAGAGATAATTCGACAAAAGTCTCATGGTTGCAGTGAGCAGAAAAGAAGGGCTATGATGGGCAGATTCTTGGCATAGCTGTTCAGGACACACAAGGGCCTGCCCAATGACCAGGAGCGTTAAGGGCCACTGAGGAAAACTGGCTGGAGATTAATTGAATGATGAGGAGGATGAGGAGGAGAGGAAAGGGAGCTTGGAGTCTGGGACAGCGCCCGGGCTGCCTTTGTGGGCGAGTTCCCTAACAACGCGTTCTAGGGGAAGTCAGGGGCTTGACTGAAGCTTAATTCAGATTCTTTGAATGTGCCTTAAGGAGACAGACTAAGGAATGATCTGATGAAATGCAACGGGAAGCAAAACTTGGCAAGGGCACAGTGGCAAATGAGCTAAGAATATGGGGGGGTATCCTGCCAAGACCCCCTTCCCCCCGGGACCACCCTCAGCGTATCCGGAGAAATCAATCAATCGGACGGGACTGGAGGCTCCCACAGAACAGCAATGGGGGACCCCTGTGAGGGTTGGGGGTCTTCCATTTACAAACAGGATTTGAGTCTCAACAGAGCATTAAGACGGGTCAGTGAAGGCGCAGGGGAGGAGTTCAGCGTCTCTCAATATCCTGTGGATGACTCAGCGGTGCCAAATGCGATGCCCACTCCTGGACTGTGCCCAGGGAATTACAGCCCTGCCTCCCACTTGGTGTGAAGGCCCTGGAGCAGGAGACGTGACATGATTTCAATGTCCCACCACACTGGGGATAATTGTAAGAATCTCGTACAGAGTCCACAGAATCCAACAAGCCCAAAATCCATTCGCTGCCCTGGCTCTTGAGCAGCCCAGACTTCCCCCACGCTGCTCCTTCCCTCTCTTGGGTGTCCATAGTCCCCTTCTCTGAATGTCTGGCGTGATGTATTCATGCCTCCACTCAGGCAGTCACATCGCCACGGACGCCCTCCTATAGACCACTCACCGCGTCACCTGCCAGGTTCATCAAAATGAAAGGTCGGAAAGAACTTCATCTAGGTAGGCTCCTTTTTACTTAGTAAGCTTCTTCCTGAGCCTCTCATTAATTCTTTGAGCAAATTTATGCCAGAAGACCCTTTACAATATCCAAAGTGCTTTGTATTTCTGCATCTCACTCTGATTTTGTGAAGTTGTTGATATTATCCCCAACTGACTGGTGAGGAAACAGGCTCAGAGAGGTGAAGCCCTGCCTCAAGTCACACAGTAAGTTTCATGAAGGAGAAGCACCTGGGCCCAGGTCCCTAGTTTCCATCTGGCTCTCTCACCCCTCTCCAGAGCTGTAGTCGTTATCTTCTTCCTCCTCCATCTCAGTGGGTGAAACGGAACAAGGCTGTAGACGCTGTTCCCATGTCTACCCAAGTGCGTTTACAGCCTTTAGTCTACTTTTCTGTAGCTCAGCTGAGACAAACTCTCATCTGGAAAAAATCTGTTTCTTAACATTTCCAGGCTCATTGACTGCCCTCTCCCAGCTCATAATGTTTGATCCAACAACCCTCTCCCCACCAACTATTCATAATGATTAAAAAAACCCAAATGAAAACTGTTATTTCACACTACTGTCTGTTCCTTTGCTAAAGCTCTTTTTCCTATTCCCACTGCCCTCCCCAACCTTTGACCAGAAAACATCTACTCATCCATCAAGCCTCAGGAGAACTACTCTTGGCTTCCGAGTGGGTTGAATGGGCTGTCTCTGCTCCCACAGTTCCCTCTCGGGGTTTCTTCCATCACAGCACCTATCAGACTGTATTATGACTGCCTGTTCACGTGCCTTGCCTCCTCCTCCGGCCCAGAGGCCGTTTGAGGACAGGGAGTTTCTGTCTTTAACAGTTTACACAGATCTTGAGCCATAATAGCAGGAAATACTTCTCTCCTTGATCAGAAATCACAAACTACACAGAGATAGTTACATGTCTAGGCAGTTTGTCTCTAACAATTAAATACCCATTCTCTTGCTTCCAGAAACAATTTCATTGGCATTTTCTTAGAATCTTACATATAATAAAATACACAATTCTGAAGTATTCAGTTAGATGAGTTTTGACTTCTGTATACACCTCGGTAACCACCACCTCAGATTAGCGTAGACTTTCCACCTCTATTCTTCCTTGCTTTCAGACCACAAGAACAGTCTTCTAAATACCTCGGCCAAGTCTGAGAATCCCAGTTTTGAATCAGTATCTGAGTGTGAGCTGTCTTTTGCAAGTACACATTTTGGCCAGAGGGACCGTGATGGCTGCAGCCAGTTGGCAAGATCATGGTAAATGATGCATGCATGGCATTGCTCTTCCAAGCAGAAATGGCACATCTGTAATGTATAGTTAGCTGAATAATATTTTGTATCCCTCTGGTTCATGGTCAGTGGTCAGTGCAAAACCCTCTCTTCTCTTGGCCTCAGCAAAGAAGTCCCAAAGAATCCAAATCAGCTAGGAACAGATAATGGAGTCTAGGGTCTTAAATCATGCTTAGGCTTGTGGCCTGGTTTTCATTTGGTCCTGGAGAATGTCTTTTCCTTCCATGGATTGTGAGCCAATGTTTCTTTTCCTGCTGATTTATGACCTCCTATAAATTAACAGAGGCCTTTCAACTGGGAACTTTACCTCGCAAAGGCATGAATCTTCCATACATAATTCCTCCCTGAGGAAGCCAGAGTTAGCTCTCAATTACGTACAGTGATGGAGATGCATGGTGGCTGAACTGATACAAATGCTACTTATATTCAAATTGGAACCGTCATACCAGGTCCTAGGAAGAGAACAGTTGGATATGTATTCCAGAAGCATAAACTCTTTGCCTGCTCAGGGCAGAGGAAGGGGTTTTATCACATCTTTATTTACAGTAAATATTGGTTTATTGAATGTCTCCCATGATATGAGAGATTTAGGAACGCATTGTCTCCTCTCAAAGGATTCTCAGCTGGTAATGAAGACAGATACTTCTATAGCTGTATACATGCTAATGTTTTCCACTTGTTTGGAGACTATTTTTACCAATTTTTTAGTGGCTTGAGCTTCCAAAGTCATGATGAAATGGAAAAGTGGCCACTAAACCACAGTTTTATTGTCTGGTGTTGGAATTCTTTGATTCATTTTATTCTAACGTTCACCAGGTATTGCTAAGTGTCAGATACTGTGCCCTGGAACAATAGTGTCACGAAAAAGAGGTGGTCCTTAGCCTCAAAGGGCTCGCAGCTGTGGTCGCTGGGGATTTGTGGGCCACGCTCCCACCAACTGTATGTCAGGTGGGCACAGGTGTGGAGTAAAACAGAGATTCAAAGTCTGAGGTAGAAATTTTACTTATGGGTTTTATCTCTATTAAGCTTTTATTTCTTACTGAGAAAGGAAAAAATGGGTTATTGTAGAAAAAGCTCAAAACTAGGGATTGGAAGCCCTGCTATCAACTCCCGGATCCTTTTCCCAGTAGCTGATGATTTTATAAAAGACATTTAAACTCTTAGCCCTGATTCCTTCACATGTACAATGGGGCAGTGCTTACCTTGGGAGCTGAAAGTTGTGTGTGTGTGTGTGAGCATAAGAACCACCTACTGTACAGTTCACTCTTCCACACGTTCACCACTCATTCATCCATTCTTCTGAGTAAAGCTTTATCTTACATAGTAGGGGTTTTTTTTGTAGCTGCCATAACAAATTACCACAACTTGGTGACAAAACAACAGAAATCTGTTATCTCACAATTGTAGAGACCAGGAGTCCAAAATTGTATCACCGGGATGAAATCAAGGTGCAGCAGGAAAGGCCTTAGGGGAGAATCTTGCCTCTTCCAGCTTCCGACGGCTGCCAGCAGTCTTTTGCTTGCGGCCACATCACTCCGGTCTATATCTCCGTTGTCACATTGCCTTGTCCTCTTCTGACTGTAATTTCCTTCTGCCTCCCTCTTATAAGGACACTTGTGATTGCATTTAGGGCCCAGCCACATAATCTGGAGTAATTTCTCCATCTAAAAATCCTTAACTTAATCACATCTGCAAAATCCTATTTTTGCCATATAAAGTAATATTCACAGGCCTCCAGTATTAGGGTGTCTTTCCCAGAGGCATTATTCAGCCTCCCACCTCCTGCATTCATATGTTCACTGGGCACTTTGAGAGTGGGTAAAATATATGGATTAAGAGTATGGGCTTTGGAATCAGAAGGGCTTGTTCCTGAGTACTGTCTCTGTCACTTCCTACTTGTGATTTGGGGCAAGCTACTCCCACTATAATAATATGAACCACATGAGATTATCTGCATCAACTATTTAGCACAGTTAGTCCTGGGTATGAAGTAAGTGCTCAACAGATAGAAATTACCAATGCTAGGCACTCATGATCTAGGGTTAGAAGTCTTTATCCTTTCCATTGGAGAACTCAAGATCTGGCTGAGAAAATATGAAATAAACTGTTTCTAGGAAGTTCAGTAGCTGCTCTTAGCAAGGGAAGGTCAGGGCTGTGGGAACCCAGAGTTGGGCCATATGTCCTGCAGGATAAGAAGGAAATGGCTCCTGGGAGGAATCTTAACGGATAAGAAGTTGCTAACCCAGAAGGAAAAGAGAGTCCAGGTAGGGCAGTGTGTGCCAAACAAAGGGCGAGGTTTCCTGGGGAGTAACACGCAGCCTGGGCAGCTCCAGAGAGATGCCAGGGGCTGGCTCATGTGGGGCTGTTAGTGCCCGGCTGGGTCTGCCTCCCGGGCTTGCAGCCTGTGCAGTTGCCCACACTGTGCACTTAGACAGGCTTTGTTCCTTGCTTAATGCTTTGCTCTTGCTGCCTTGAAAATTCCTTATAATTTTTTAACAAGGAGTCCTGCATTTTCATTTTGCACTGGGCCCTGCAAATTCTGTAGCCAGTCCTGGTGCCAAGAAAAAGAGTGCAGGCTTTTTCTTAAGGACAAGAACTTCCTATTAAAGGATTTTAAACAGTGGAGAACTTAATCAGACGTGGGTTTTAAAAACATCGGTGGAAAGTTGTTTCTGGGGAGAATGATGGATGGGACTTGGGTGGAGAAGCTGTTGTAACGGTTGAGGTTAGAGGGTCTGGCCTCAGGCAGGGAGAACAGGAAGGAGGCACCATCAGAGTTGATATATTTCATGAGTAGAAGCAGTGGTAATTGGATGCTGAAGGTAGAAGAGAAAGAAGTTCAGGATAATTCCTACGTTTTAGCCCAAATGATGGAGTGCAGTAGGGCCACTGATGAGATGGGGGAACCCATGCAGCAAGTGGCAGCAAAGTGCTATTCAGGCAAGGGATTGCAAAATTCTCTCCTCTTCCTTTTCCTCCTGCTTGTCCTCCTCCCCTTCCTCTCCCTTCTCCTTTCTTTCATGGAGCTGGGGAAATGGGTATAAGCCAATAGGAAAACGTGAGACAGATTTCAGACTTTGCAGTGTCTTTTCCTTTCTGTCCCCCAAACAGCTTTCAAGGTGCCAAGAGCTTTCCTATCTAGTGTTCTTCTTCCTGCAGATCTGATCCCTCTGACTGTAAGGTTCTGTCTGAATACCCTCGCCTCCCTCTCCACACCCATGCATCGCCACACACACCGCACACACATAGGCACAACTCACGTCCTCCTCATTCTTCAGGCTGCTTAAGTGACAAATCCTTGGGAAAGTCGTCACTATGGTTAAGCACTGCCTTCTAACGACACTACCACGGCACACACCCACACTCACACACACAGGTACACACAATTCATTCTCTACCATATACTTCCTTGATTTCTTGTCCTTTCCAGTTTTTCAGCGCTGTCAGAAGTACAGTGAATATGTAAATGATTTTGCAATGCCCTTTTCACCTATGAATCTATAAGCATCAAGAGACTAAAACCATGAATGCTTTGCTCTCTGTGTCCAGAGCCTGAACAAGTGAATGAGTGACAGTAAGTGACAAGTGAATATTTTCTGAATGAAGCAATATAAATGAACAATGACTGAAGGCAGAGGACTGTGATGATGATGGCAGGAGCCCCCTCCAGGCACATGGAGCACAATAAGCCAATCTTGGGACGCCTGGGTACTCCAGCCCCGCAAACCGGGTCCCAGGCAGGAAGACCTAAGAGCGGCAGCTCTGAGTGGGATCTTAGACTACTTGATTGCACGGAGAATTGCATATTGATCAGCACTTTACAGTTTATAAACTGCTTTTACTGGAATTAGCTCATGTGATTTACCCAGCAATGTTGAGTCAGAGGAATTATTGTTCCCAACTGCAAAAAAGAAAAAAAGGAGACTTGGGAGCTGGTATAACTGTGGCAGGAAGTGGCAGGATTAGTGTTCACATCTGCATGTATGTGACTCTGTGGCCTGTGCTTTCTTCCCCACACCTCGGTGCCGCTGAGGCTGGGGGGCCTTTACCAGGCCCCGGGCCACGGGCTCTGACTGCAGTGAGAGGTGAACGGACAGGTAGACAGGACAGGCACATACTCAGCGTGAAGCGAGCCCCACGGAGGGGACAACTGAGTCAGCTCCGGGCGTGTTGGCTCAGCGTCTGGGACCAGAGGACACAGAGCCAGGCAGGGGCAGTGCCTGCCGGAGAGACCGAGCTAATCCCTGGCGAGCCGGGATGGCGGAGTAGGTGAGCAATGATCTCAGAGGCAGACGGGAGCGCCCTGGCCCTGCTCAGCCTGCTGCCCTGGCGACAGTTGCCGCTCCTGGGGCTGCTCCCTAACCGCGGGGGGTGGTGCGTGCTGCCCTCCACCCCCACTCTTTCCATGACCTCGTGCCTGCCTTCCAGTCCTCTCTCCCCTCTTCTGGCATTTTCTCCTCCTGGATACTCGTCTCAGGCCTCATTCTTTGTCCTCGGTTTTGATGAAAAAAATAGCTGACAAGGATTTATGATGTAGGGGAGCAGAGGAGGGGAATGTGTGTTACAAGAAAAGCTAAAGTCACACTGACCGTGAGAAGTAAAGGCCGGATAGCGGGACGTCATCCGCTGTGGTCGTGCTTTGCTGTACGTGTGTGAGTGGTGTTTGAAGGGGAGTGATGAGGTGTGTTGTAGAGAAAGCTGGTTTCTTCATTCGCCTTGGAGCAGGGCAACGAGCATGTCTTTGGAGAGGGGCATAATGTGGTATAGTCCCCACTCTACCACTTAAGTGCAACTGTGGCAAACTGCTTCATTGACTTGAGGCTTATTTTCCTCCTCTATAAAGGGAGGAGAATAGCACCTACCCTGTGGGGTGATGGTGAGAATTCATCAGAGAATATGTGGGGGGTGCTTGGCCCAGCACCTGCTTTATGACTGCTTTTTGCTAAAAGGGAGCCGTCCCTATGATCTTTCATTCAACTCACATGGGCTCTGATCTTCTGGACACCAGGTGGAGAACGTACAGACAAGTCACAGACCTTGCTCTCAGGACATGGTTCAGGGATGGAGACAGATACATGAAAATATGTATCCAATCAGTTAGAAGTACTTATTGAGACTGAAAAATGATGAAGAAGTTTGAGACCACAGAAGAGAATGGGACTGTTTCTGAGTTGTAGGGGTAGAGGGGAGGGGTCAGAGAATCCTTCACAGGGAGAATAATGAGTTCAAGTCCTCTGCTGGAGACATCCAGGAGGAGGGCCCCTCCTGCAAGAAGCCACAGACATCTGGTGACTCAGTCAATATGGGGAACTTCCTTGCAGTGGCCTTTTATCACCCTGATGCCTTTTGGAGACATTGGCTTGGGCTGGGAAGAGAACTTGGGGTATCTTGGATGACTAATCCCAAGTGAAGTAAGAACCTGGGCTTTGGAGTCAGAGATCCAGGTTCAAACTGGGACTTCATTGTTGTACTTACTGTTGTGCCATCTCAGGTAACTTCACATCTATGGGTCTCACTCCCATCATCTGCAGAATAATGGTACTAGATACCAACTTCATAGAGCTGGCTCAAGGATACAGGCACAGTACTTACTCCAGCAGCTGGTACTCAGTGAATGATCATTTTGTGTGTATATGTGTGTGTGTGTGTGTGTGTGTGTGTGCGTGTGCGCGCGCGCATGCGCACACGTGCACGTACACGCACTAGAGAGAGAAAGGGTGAGAGAGAGTTTGTGCACATGAGTCAGCATGTATTCAGCGCTTACTTTCTATGATGGAAACTATGCTAATTATTACGTGTGAGTGATCAAATGAAATGGATTCTACTTAGCCCATTTTACAGAGGGGAAAAATAAAGTTTCAGAGAACTTAATTTTTCTTAGGTCACAAGGCTAGAAAATGGCAGAGCCAAGATGAAATCAGGTTGTCTGATGCAAAGACACCTAAGTGATAGCTGTCCTTCTGCTGCCCCGTCAAGTGCAAGCTGCCCGTCTTGGCCTTGAGCTAGCCCCTGTGAGTAAGATTCCAGTTAGCACGCAGCCCAAGCAGAATTAGACCCTTGGAGCACAAAGTCCCCAAAATAGCAGGTTGTGTCTCTGGAGCGAGGAAGGGCCCCACCCAAAGCCTGCTCCAGAGCCGTGGAAGAAGGAAAAAGAAGGGAGGAGAGATGGCTTTACCCGAAAGGGTGACGAGTTTTCCAGGAGCTGCCTCCAGAGGCGGGATGGAGACTCTGAGCGTAGTGGTTTTAAATGTTTCATTCAATTTTTCATTTTTGCTTCAGGCCTGGGCAAGACTGGACTGTCGAGTTTGAAGCAAAAATGGAAAAAAAGAAAAGGTTTTAAACTGCAGGTCCAAGGAAACCATCTCACTGTGCCTGGTTCACATGGTGCTGCTTGCGTGCGTAAGCAAACAGCTTCTACTGTCCTGGTTCTCTCCGGAAAGGGAGGAGACGTAGGGAGTGAGAAAAAGGCTTGGGGAAAGACAGGCATTAGCTTTGAGAAGGTGGGATTTACTTTGCACAATAAGTTTCCCGAATTGCACTGCTTGACTGCCCACTGAATGGTACCCTGTGCTATGCCTCGCGCTAGGCACTGGCGGGGCTCCTGCAGGATCGGGAGAGATACAGTTTCTAAATGATGTGATAGTGGAGTTTGTCCAGCGTACAGAGTGGGCACAGGGAAGGGCGTGATGAACTAACCTCAGGTCAGTTTTCTCCTCTTTTAAGTCTTATTGCAAAGGCAGGGGGAAAGTATCTCTTTTCAAAATGATGACTTTCACTGAGGGAGGCTGAGTAAATATAAAAAAGCTTCATAGCAAGATGAAGACGTGGAGCCAGGAAACCATGTTGGCAAGGTCAAGTTTCCACCTGCTCTTTTCTCATCACCAGTGTGGCTCCCTTCCTTCCTTCACATATTCATTCTGACTTTAGTTGGAAACAGAGCAGTGGAAATGGTGAGGGCACTGAGGTTCCTTCTTCATGCGAGTTTCCCTCACCAAACACAGTGTTGTTCAGCCCATACTTTGTCACGTTCAAACAATATCAGAAAGAAATAAGCTTAAAAATGTTCATTCTTAACACAAGATCTGTTGAGCATTCAAAGAAGAGATTTTGGTTTAAAGATTGGTTTAAAGGTTGGGAAATCCTTCCTCTAAATCTCCTGAAAATGATAACAAGAAAAAGAAAGAAAAACACAAGGGGAGATAAAATCAACTCTTGTCTTCAGTGAAAGTGGAAATATTTAAAACCCTAAACCACAAACTTTGATCTATTCCTATCTGTGAAATCTGGTCTGTGGTGAGGGGGTGGAGGCCGGGAACAAGTGTGACTCCCTAAAACCTGGAACTGGGTGCAGATTTTCCTAGAAGTGTCACTATCCTGAAAAGAGTATTTGGTGATCCTTTGAAGCAGGAAAATCAAAGTGGGCATCTCAGGAAGAGGGGAGATCCTGCTGTGGGAAGCCCCTGGCCTAGAGGCAGGCTGTGTGCACTGGCATTGGTAACTGTTTCAGATTTAGCCCACCAACTCCTCCTTCCCCACGTGGTTTTGTCACTCCATCTCTGAGACAGAGAAATGGAAGGATGGAATGAATACAGTGATCACCAGATCACAAATTACAAGTTTTGTGACAAGCGGAGTTTATATGGGAACCTACCCGATCTCCCAAATACCTAAATCAGAAGAAATGGACACAAGCCCCCAGAGGCAGAAGTGTGAAATTTGGTGAATATGTTCCGGAAAACCAACAAAATAAAGACGCTACCACCTTCAAAGATGTTCCCTCCCATCTGTTATTTCTGCACCGCTCACCCTGTACAATATTGTGCAGCCAATGCTGTCATGTTAAAAAATTATCAGAAATAAGCATAAAAATCTATGCATAGATACTTAATAGTCAAAGGAATGAAAAACAAAAAGAACACTATATCCCTGTTGGAAGAGTTCAAGTTTTCATTTCCTAATAGTTTCAAGGGAATTAGTTACCTTGATATCTCTCTTGCATTAAAAAAAAATGAACTATATGCTTAAAAAGCACGAATTTTAGTAAAAATTAAGTCATAATAGAAGATGAGAAGAGCTCAAGAAATAACTGAACAAAAAATATAGAATATCACTGAGCTACATGAAAAGTTCCCAAAGTAGAATAAACTTAACTGACAACATAGTCAAGGACAGGCTTGTGCTTGAAAAAAAAAATCACATAAGAAAACGTTTTATAAAATAAAAATGATTTAATAGGAAAAAAATTACTGTATTCATTCTATGCTCCAACTTTTTATATAGAATGATGAGCACAGATCCTAGTAAATTTATTATATTCCAATACTGCTACTCCTGCTCCTACTACTAATGATAGAAATAATATAGAAGGGAAAGTTCAGGGTTGCCTTATGCTTTTCCACAGAAATAAGTACTCGGGAGACAGTGGAATAGTGTCCATAAAGTTTGGAGGGAAGGAAATTAGACTCATTAATTTTATATCCAGCTGTAGTTTGTCCTTGGAATATTAAGTTCACAGATCTCCACCTCAAGCATGCAGAATGTTAACGTACAACATGCATACATCTTCCTTGGAATTAAGGAACAGACATTAGACAAAGAAATGCATCCAATGAAGAGATTAAAAAAAAAACCCTAGGAGTAGAAAAATCATGGTCAAATGGATTGATAGTGAAATTTAAATTCGTTTAAATATATAACTAACATTAATGACTGTGAGTGTTACTGCTACCTAGTAGGAAAAAAATCATAAAACTTGCCAGTGAAAAATAATATTTAAAATCAGTACATGGGGAAAACAAGGATTCAAGAGATACTATTTAGGGTGGAAGTGTATAAGTTTTTTAAAAATGTCTTCAATTACAATGTTTTAAATAAAATTTCCTCCGTTTAACTTTAGAGGGAATTTTAATAAGTGGAGTTTATTTTTATAAGGAAATTTTTATTTAAATTCGGTAACTCCTTTAGTTTTGAGTTGGGTTCTATCTTCTGTTAACTTCAAGAAAAACGAAAATAATTTCGTTATGTTTTAAATGGCCTGCATTGGACTGTGATCCCACTGAGAGGTGACACTGGTAATGACTGGTTTAAAGAATATATTTATCTGTGACTTCTTTTCTTCATCAAAGAACCTTGCTAACAAAACAGCAGAATAGTGATCAATTAGAATTAGGTTGAAATGAAAATCCATGAACATGAAGAAGGAAAAAGAAGAAAGATACGATGATTGGAAATTAGGGAATGTGCTGTGCCTTGGGGTGACTCAATATAATAATGAGCCATAACCAGTAGTAAAGGAGGATGTTGCAAGAAATATGTTACAACTGTGAGCTTTGCAGAGCTGAACAACTCACATTCTCTACACCTCTTACTACATCTGATGCTAATACACCCTTTGCATTCAAAATACAACAGTGTCTTACATATTTAACCTTTTCAAAGGTTGTCCAAAAAGTCTTCAGGACTCATATTTGATGGAATCTGTTTCTACCTTCTGAAATCTGTCACTTAGGAGAACTGTATTTCTCTTTCCAGAGTTCTCTCATTGGACTGTGGGCTCCGATATCTGTTACCCTGATGAGTGTAAGCTCTGTGAAGGATCTGGATTGTGTGTTTTCTTATGCTTATTCACCATCCTACAGAACCTGGCAGAGTGCTTGGAATGTAGTAGTACTTAATAAATATTTGCAAACAGAAGAAATGGATGAAGAATGCATGCATGAACATCAATCCCTATTCCCAAGGTCACCTAGCGAGAGAGAGACAGAACTGGGATTTAACCCCTGGCTTCCCTGCTCTCTGCTGCACCAAAGTCGCTTCCCTACGCTCTGGAGAAAGAACAGCAGAAATCTAATCATGAAACCCTTTGTCAAGTGTCAAAGGACACTCTGGCAGTCTTCACTGGCCCATGAGCCTACCACGTATGGCTGTCCTTCTGATGCGTTATGAGTTTGAGAAAGAAAAAAGTATTAGAAGAGGTTATGTCTGCAGGTATAAAGAAATAAAAGATTGTGATTCAAGATCCTTAGGCATTCATGCCGCTTGGATAAAGGGCTCACAGCTTGGAAAGACCTTGTCACACATGCTCCACTCAGCTCTCCCATCCATCAAATGGTGGGAATGCTGGGATTCTATCTTCCCATGGTGCTGCCTCGTCACACAACTTTAGGGGTCACTGTATGACTTCAGTGCTTTGGTATTTTGGAAGATTGTTTTCTGTAATGAGATATTAAGATGGAACCTTTTGCGAGTTAGTTTCAGAATAGAGTACTAACTACTTCTGTATTCTAGTGTGCTGTCAGATGGCACATGCAGCACTTGTCAAGGATGAGATCAAAGGTTATGTGACCACTAGCCCAATGTTCCCCTGAAAGGTATAAAAGTGAGTGTAGAGAAGATTTAAAAAGTAAGAAGCATGTTAGAGATGTTGCCTCTTGCACATGGAAAGGAGACAAGAGCTCATTCTACCTCACTTCGGGCTGAATGATGAGAGTTTTAAGGAGACTGGGATCTGCGGGCACAGTGGCTGATAATGGAGTGTTAAAGCGGCTGATAATGGAGTGTTAAAGCCTGGTGGGAGAAAACTGGGATCTGTTCTGGTGAAAGATGAAGAAGGCCAGTCTTACTGGGAATGACTAGCTCTCCAGAGTTCATTCGAGCAAAGTATTTCTGCTTCTAATGGACCAGATGGGTCATGAGAAAAGATGGGGCTGGGTGTCATCCTAAAAAGGCTTTTCCCGAAAAGGACACCTGAATGAGTGTTGGGACCCCAGTGAAGGGAGCCTTATTGAGACTGTAAGAGGCCAAAGGAGAAGTTGTAGGTGACTGCCATGTAGGGAACTGAATGTGAGGTATTGAGAAGCGATGGAGGAATGCCGGTAAAGAATTTACAACAAGCCACAAGAAGGGATCAGCTTTGAACATCCCCTGAGCCTCATCCCTGTATTTACCCACCATTACACCCAAAGGAAACCAGCGTCAGATTATATCAGCACTGATCAACAGGGACTTTCCTGAACTTTGTCCCTCCTCGTCTTCCACTTCAGTCCTAGAAGAGCCACAGGCAGCCTCTTGAGGGGGTGGAGAAAAAAGAGAGAAAGGCCAAACCTGATGTAGACCTGACCTGGGGAAGGAAGTGACTTTAATTACAAAGGAAGTTAATATTGTGATAAATCCATAGGACTGAACTTATTAATCTCTGAACTGAGGCTCTCCAGGGGATGCTTTTATCATTGGAGAGCAACCAGACAAGCCATAGAACCAACTCAATATTATATCTAGAGAAGAACCAGTATCCAGAAAGTGTCTGAATGGACAAGGGAAAAAATGCTCCCCTGTGGCCCCCGAACCCCACCATGCCATTTGGAGTCCTGATTTTTCAGTGTCTTGGTTATACTTTTATTGTTTGCAGGAGGGTAAACTGGAGGGTTCAAAACTCACTACATTTGAATTCCATCTATTTTCCTAGTCCAACCTTACCCTATGCAAGATTCCCCTCTGATATAATGAAAATAACTGTTATCAATTACAGAGCATTTGCTTCATTCCACATATTATGCTGGATGCTTTATGAATGTGAACGAATTTAATCTTGTTATTAACCATCCCAAGGGCAGTAGGTATCACAGTCTCTCACTACAGTTTCAGAAACTGGGACTAACAGGAAAGCACTTTAACCAACACCACATGATTAGTGAGGGTCAGAGTCCAGGTTTCTGCGAAAATCTAACCAGCTCAGAATCTTTACCCACTAACCATAACTCCACTTCCCATCTCTTAAGCAGATATTAAGAAGATAGTTGGGAATAAAGACTTTGTTAAGCCTCTAGCTAAACTCTGATGCCTGGGAAAGAACTAACCTTCAACAGCTCCTTCCAACTTAATTCTCCCATCGCTGTAAGCGTATCCTTTGTAAAGCATCAGAAGTCAACTTCTTGATATGCCTGCTCATTCCCATTAGTCTTGCCTTATAACACCACATTAAACCAGTTTAAATACTTAAATACATGAGAATCTTTCTGCTACAATGGCCAAATCTCCTTTAAATACCTTTTTTTTTCCAGTTGAACCATCTCAGTCATTTCTACCATTTCTCATCCTTTAACTTGTCCTTAAATGATACCAGTAAAAGGTATCTTCCCTGCCGTATCTTTCCTCTATGGACTACAGACAGCACTTTGCTTGCTACACCGCATTGTAGGCAATTTCAATGTCTAGACACAATTGGACTTTAATAGTGAATGCGGGTGTGGTTGGTTGGCACATGAAGGATCTTTATCAGATCCTTCTTTAATTCCAGTTCCTTAATCTAGACTCCCCACAGTCTGTTTGTGTATCTCTAAAATTGCTCTGATCATGTTAAATCTTGACTTTACCCCTCAAGCGATGGGATATGTTTTGTTTTGCTGAGAACCATGGCCTCATTTGCGTCATTTAAACAATTCATGCTTCTGCCTTCCCCTTAGTGATCTTTCCATCCATCCCCGATGCACCTGAGCTTGTTTGCTTTTTGACATTCTGCTTCGGGTATCACCCCATGGCCCACAGGTAGGGCAGTGTCTAGACATTCAGAAGTAGAGGGCTAGAATTCAGGGGGCACGTTAATGATGCAGCATCTTTCTGCCTGTTCTTAATTTAGAGATGAATTGATTCTGAGAGAATAAGTGAATACAGCAAGAATGATAGGCAGGAAAGGAAGATTAAACTTGAAAATGGGGAGAGAAGCATCTGAACAACAGGATTAATAATGATTCCAGCAAATGGCAACTTCCATTTATGAAGCAAGTATTACACTCCGGACTCGGTAAAGTGCTTTGCCCACATCCTATTATATAATTCTTGACACAACATTAAAAGGTAAACATTCTTTGCTTCATGTACTATGGAGAACTGAGGCTTGGGGATGTTAAGTCACTTCCTACAGATCTTACAGCCATTAAATTGCAGAGGTAAGATTTAAACTTAGTTTCTTTCCCATTTTAGAGTTTATCATGCTTTAACCACTGAATCATATTGCCTCCTAAGTGAGAAAGAATCTAAAAGAGGGTTCCTCAAACAAACAAACAAAACCTCCAAAAGTCTCTGATGTAGAAAAGAAACTGAAGAGAATACAGGGCTCCTGGATGTCATTGGAAGGTTGGAATGTGAGGCAGCACCTGAGGTACTGAAACTTGTGATCTGTATTCGTTGCTGTGATGTAGAACCGTGGTCTGCACGGTATTAGGGGTGTGAGAAGATGACACTACTACTTTTAGCCGAATAGACCTGTGGTTTTCAACCTGGGGTGAGTCTGTGCCCCAGGACGTATTTAACAATGTCTGGGGACATTTTTATCTCCACACCTGCTGAGGGGAAGGGGGACGGGATGCTGCTAAGTGTCCTGCCTTGCGCAGGATGGCCCCACAGCATTTACTTGGCCCAAAATGTCAGTAATTCTGAGATTGCGAAACCCTGGAATGGACTAAAGCTACTAAACTTTACTAGAATTGCATTTTTATCTCATTAATATCAAGCAGAGCTGTCATGTCTAGAGGGGCTGAAAGTGCACAAGGAAACGGGCTTGTCGTGCAGGAAGAAGGGGAAAAGCAGTATTTTCTGGGGTGGGGCTTAGAGCCTCGGGAGGAATGTGCTGACCATGGACGTGTCATTGTTAATACTCAACTGCGAGCTGAGACTGCATGCCAGCCATCCTTCGCATAGGTGGTTTTTGGGTCAAGCTAGAAAGAATCGGCCTTTGAATCAGTACTCAATGATTGTAGCAGATTTGCCTGTCTCCTGTGTTTTTGCTATTCCTTCTTTAAGGAAAAAAAAAAAAAAAACCAATGTCTGTTGTAAGCTGTAAAAGGAGGATCTGTGACGCACTATATTTAGCATCACGAGGGAGCAGAACTGCAATATTTGCTTTCCATAAATTTGCAAAAAGAAAGATATTTTCCACCCACCCCACCCATTCCATGGTTTTCCACTGACAGCTGCATATATGGATATCCTGCCATATATCTCTGGAGAGAAGGGGAGCTGAGCGGCACGGGCAGGCCCGTGAATAGGGCCATTGACTCCGCTGTTCTTCCACGGGCAGACGCGAGTGCTTTCAGGGGGCCAGTTCTCCTGCTCTGAATGAATTGCTGGGGCACAGCTAGTGGATGGCTTCACCCAGTAATTCCTGGCTGCTTCCTATTTGGGTCAGTGATGAGGTGGGCAGCGTCAGCTGTAGCCCCAGGATCCAAAAGCAACTTTCCAAGCTGGAACGCCTTACAATTAGGCCCTGTTGACGGAGACTAGTAAGGAAACAGATATGAGTGGGAGAGGAGAGGAGAAAGGAGGACACGGTTTCTGTGAATTATGGCTAGCGGATTAGAGAAATAAAAGCAGAGTTTTACGGAGGACATAGAGGGATATCTGCATCATGCCACTTCCATTGCTCTTAGGATAAAGTTCAAACTGCCTGATGTGATGGACTGGGCCTGGTGCGAGCAGGCCCCTGGCTGTCTCTGCAGCCTCCTCCTGGGCTACCCTTATCTCTCCAGCCAGACTGACCACCATCTTTCAGTCCCTCTAATCCTCAAGGTCTTTGAAAATGCTCTTTTCTCATCCTGGAGAGGTTTGCCCCCTAGCCCTTCTCCTGGCTAACTCCTGCTCATCCTTAGGATGTAGCTGGAACATAACTTCTGTGACTAGGTTGGATTCCTGACGCATATTTCCCTAGCAACTTGACCATTTTCACTGCAGTTATCCCAGTTGCCATTCCTTAGCTATGTTTCACGTCTGTGAGCTCCATGAAAGCTAGGACATATCTGCCTTGGTCATCCCTGCATTCCCAGTACCTAGCCCAGCAACTGGCCCGCAGTAGGTCTGGCTGGACATGGTACTAAAGAGTAAGTAATGGGGGAGAGAGCGAAGGAGAGAAAGAGGGAAGGTAGAAAGGGAGGAAAGGAGAAGGAGGGAGGAAAGGGACGAAAGAAGGAAAAAGAGAACTCCATGTGAAAGAAACATTCAGTCATCAGGTTCAACTTACGAGCTAAGCTGTAAGTCAGTGGGAGCATTGAGGGCTAAAATCTGGAACTCCTGAATCTCAGTTGGATAAAATAAATGGACAAATAAACACAATAAATCTGGAAAGAGTATTCAGAAGGAGGCCTACCCTCCGCACACCCTGGGGGGAGTACTGTGTTTGTCACGTCTCAGCGCGAGCCAGTCCCTGGGGGTGTCTCATGCAGAAGCCCCCTGCTCTGTCTCCTGCCATTACTGAGGGAATGATTGGGGTCTTGCATCTGTACAGCAGAAACTCTGCGCCAAGGACTGTGCAGAGTACGTGAAGTACATCTTCTCATTTCATCCTTAAATACCACACATTGAGAGGAGGATTTGCGCCCCAGTGGTGCCGATGGGGATGTCAAAACTCAGAGAGTCAGTGTGCACTTGGGGAACCCACACTCCTCTGGGCACCTGGAGGCCTTATTCCTACCTCCCCTCTCTGATCCCATACCTACCTGGTGACTCTTCTTTGTGCTTCACTTCACACGTTACTTTCTCATGGGAGGTTTGCCTACTTTCTTCCCTCACTGGGTCAAATCCTCTCTTATAGGCCCCGATCTCTACTTCTTTGTACCTTTCACAATACTAATGGAGCCTTTTTGAGTGATTAGCTGACTACTATATGAAGGCGAGGGACATGGCTGGATGGAAATGCCCCAGCGCCTGAATAGTCCCTGCCTGACACGTTAGAAGTTGCCACTAAGCAGTTATAAACAAATGAGTTAGATCCTTTTATTGAGCACTTACTGTGCTTTGGACCCTATGCTAATCTCTGGATATAAAGAAAATTAATGCATGGCCATTGCTCTAAAGGAATTTGTTGTCACACAGGGGGAAAGTACTACTTAAAAGAAATAAGAGGACTGAAGTGTTACGGGTAATGGGGAGCCCAGTGGAATCCCTGGGTGGGGAGGGGATAGAGGTAGTTAAATTTTATCAGAGGATGGGAAACATTCAGAAACTGTTCACCAGAGAGGAGGAATCTTTGTGGGAGCCCTCCAAAGTGAGAAGGCTTTTGTCGGGTGAACAAGGGTGATGTGCGGTTAGGGTGAAGGAAATACAGGGGCAGGGAGCAGTGCAAGCAGAGGAAAAAGAAAAGGAGGTGTGAAACAGCATTCTGTGTTAGGCAACGGCTTGGTTTACCCAGAGGGCAGGGTTGATCCAGAGGCATGGCCGGGATGAGACTGAAGAGGTAGAAGTGGGCTGGATCATGAGGTCGTTTCCCTGCTTGCCCTGGGAGTTTGAACTCCTCACTTTAGGTAGCAAGTGTGCGCAGATGGCAAAGCACAGCTGGGAGAATACTGAACCAGTCATTCATCATTCACACACACAGACACTGGGAACTACCACACGCCACCCCCGGTGCCCCCATACTGAAGAAAGTGGGCGGAAATGAGTAAGACAGATGCCCCCCTCCAAGAGGACTCAAGTTTATTACCTACATAACAGCAGTCAGGCCCTGGTCCGCTGACTGCATGCAGACCCAAACCTCACGTATTTCACAGTAGGAAACTGAGGGCCAGGAAAGTTCAGCCCTGGCCCAAGGTATATTAGTGGCAAAGTCAGAACTGGGACCTCTGTTTATAATTCCTGTTCTCCTGATCTTGCCTCTAGAAGATTCTAATGCTAGGTTCAGACTCTTACTTCTCATTTTATTTTCTCCTTGCAGTAGAGTGTGTTGGGAAGAGTATGGGTTTTGAAGCCAGTTGGATCTTGGTCCAGATCCAGGCTCTACCACTGACTTACTCTGTGACTATGAACACGTGTTTCCCTGGGTTTCGGTATCCTGGCAAATGGAGTGGAAGATTACTCTCTAGTTGGTTTGTAATGAATGTAAATATGTTGGCACATGTAGAATATCTAGCACAGGCTTAACTCATGTTAGTTCTCCAGCTTCCCTTGCTGGAAGATGGAAGGGAGGTGCATCTTCCAGTATCACCAGGAGACCCCAGGGCATCTCTCAAAGGATGTGAATTTTCTTGTTGTTGTTCCTCCTTGTAACCAGGATTTATCTCTTATCTCTCTGACTGTGCCATCTGAGGGGGAGAAGTGGTTGGAAACATTTTCTTAGACTAGAAATACTGGCTGGGGTTCAAGGAACGCCTGTCTAGAGTCTCCATGTCAGCAGGCTTCCACATTCACCAGCTGGGCAGATAGTTGCCGTTCTGGAGAGATAAAGCAATTTCATTATTCATTTGCCCATAAAAGTCTGTCCTTCCTTGTCAGGGCTGAGGTGTTAGTTTTATGACATAAGGGCAGAGGCTACTCTCCAGGCTCTAGTCTGAAAGAGCAGTTTTTCTTAGAAATGGTAGGAACGGGCTTGCCTGTTCGTGGAAGGACACTTTGCTGAAATAGTGGGGCTTTGTAAGTCCCCGTAGGAATGGAGGTGGCTGAATTTCCAGACTTGGATTTGGCTGAAGGAATTTCTGACAGACACATTCCCTCAATGGTAACCTTGGACTCATTAGAGCTTTGGGAGCAAAATAAAGCATGTTTTACATTCTGGGACTAAGAACCATAGCCTTCCTTCCCTCCCTGTCTTCCTCCCTCATTTATTTATTTGTATTTTAAACTTTACCACGGCTAGATGTGCAAAAAGACACGCACTTACATTCTACATTTTCAGTGGAAAAGAACAAGATTCAGACACTTCTCCAGATGTCTCCAACCCTACAGCTTTCTAGAAATATGTAAATTTTTTTCAAAATTTGAGAAGTCTCTGTGACCAGATGTTTTCAATGAATAGACATGAGTGAAATCTTCTAATTTTTTTTCTTTTCATTTACTTCTAAGGGTCCACTTCTGAGTACTCCCACGAGTGTTTTTTTTTTTTAAGCAAATCTTGACTTGCTTAACGACCCTAACACCACATATTACAAGTGAGTGACTGCCACGGCATTGACTAGGATGAAGGCAGACTATGACGCAATGAAGCATTTCCTACTTATTCAAGGAAGGTGCGCAGAGTGCCTGCCATGTGGCAAACACAGTGCTGGGCACTGAAATTACAGCAGAGAATAAGAAAAGACGCAATCCTTGCCTGTAGAGAGTTATCTTCTTGTAAATTTTTGGCAGAACTCACATATTTGGTTTGTTTTTTTTTAATTAAGACTCTTGTTCAGAGCAGTTCAAGGATCACAGCAAAATTAAGAGGAAGGTACAGTTTCCGTATACCTGCTATGCCACGCATGCATGGCCTCGCCTCTTGGATCAACATTCCCCACCAGAGTGGTGCGTTTATTACAACTGGTGGCCTTACAGCAACACAGCACAATCATCCAAAGTCCGTAGTTTACGTTGGGGTTCACTCTTGGGTTTGTACATTCTGTGGGTTTGGCTATATTTATAATGACAGCTCTCCATCATTATACAATCATACAGAGTATTTTTACTGCCCTAAATATCCTCTAGGCTTTTCCTATTCATCCCTCTCTCTCCCCTAACCCCCTGACAACCACTGATTTTTAGTCTCCAGTTTTGCCTTTTCCAGAATGTCATGTAATTGGAATCAGGCAGTATGTAGCCTTTTCAGATTGGCTTCTTTCACTTAGTAATACACATTTACATTTCCTCTTCATCTTGAAAGCTCATTTCTTTATAATAGTTTACTGTATGGATGTTCCATAGTTTATTTATCCACTCACCTACCAAAGGACATCTTTACTGCTTCTAAGTTTTTTATGAAGAAAGCTGCTATAAATATCCACATGCAGGTTTTTGTGGGGACAAAAGGTTTTAACTCCTTTGGGTAAGTAACAAGGAGCATGATTGCTGGATTGTGAGGAAAGACTATGTTCAGTTTTGTAAGAAACCGCCAAACTGTCTTCTAAAGTGGCTGTGCCACTCTGCATTCCCACCAGCAATGAACAAAATTTCCTGTTGCTCTACTGCCTCACCAGCATTTGATGATGTCAGTGATCTGGATTTTGGCCATTCTAATAGGCGTGTAGTGGTATCCTGTGTTATACTGCATTTCTCTGACAATGCGATATGAAACATCTTTTCATATGCGTATTTGCTCTCTGTATGTCTTCTTCATTATTATGATAATTTCATCATTTATAAAGTGGAAATAAATGTAACCATCTGCTAGGGCAGTTGAAAGAGTTAAATGACGTGATATATATGAAAGCAAGGGAACATGGCTAACCGGTTGAGAGGGGTGGAAGCCAGAATGTTCAGGTTTAAATCCCAAATCTAGGCTACTAAACCTCTTTCTGCCCCACGTCTCTCCTCAGTTTTAATGAGGAAAATGATACTTACTTCATTTGCTGTAAGAGAAAATGAAATAATTTATGGAAAGCATTTAGTGTCTATCAAACAGTAAATGCTCAGTGATGCTATTTCTTGGGTATACAGTAAATGCTCAATTAAACTTTGTTGATGTCATTCACTAAAATCAGAAGAAAATGAAATTTTGTGATATAGGTAGAGTTTGGTTTCCTCTTGGATGTCTGACTTTCCCAAAACAATAAGGTTTAAGAGGTGTTGTTTCCAACAAAGACCTTTAAGAATATTACACAACTTGTGGGAATTTGGGAAAACTTCACTCATTCTTCCAATTCATCTCCCTGAGGACTATTTTCCCTCAAGTTTCCACTTTCTTCATTGGTGTGGAATTTGGCCAGAGAGACAGATTACTTTCCCCTTAAAGGACACTGAAACCAAGTCTTTTGCTTGAGTTTGTGGTTGAGCACATGATTTCTTAAGAAGTTATGGACAAGAGAATTACAGTGTTGTCAGGCATTCAAACATCAGGGATTCCATTTAAATGAATTGATAACTGGGATCTCTTGAAACCTACCTTTTAAGATTCCTCTGGCTTCTGTGAGCAGAGGTAGATGGGGACTCCCAGTCCTACCTTCACTGGTTCAGTGATCACATAGCTTATTCACTCATTAATCAAGTATTTATTGAGCTTACACTGTATCTTAAGCACTATGCTAGGTGCTAAGGATTTAGATGTGAATAAATTGCCATCCTTCTCTTATAAATACTATCTTCCAGTCGAGGATTACATAAGGAGGCAAGAAATTTCAATAGATTATAGCTGATGGGATGTTGGCACAGGTACAGGGTTGGACCCCAAATCAAGGCTCCTATCTCCTTTAGGGGCCAAAGCACCGAGGACGTGCTATCTGAGCTGAGGCTTGAAGGACAAGTAAATGTCAGCCAGACAAAGTGGATGTGGGATTTGGGGGTGCATTTTAGCCAGAGGTAACAGCATATGCAGACCTGGGGACTAGCAAGAGCATGGCACATACAGGAAATACTAAAAGTGGATGAAAGCTAGTTTGCAAAATCGGATGTAGCCAGAGCTGAGGTTGGAAAAACATACAAAAGGCAAATCTTGACAGCCATATACATTGCCTAAGTAATCTGAACTAGCACAGTGCTTGGAATTTTAATACATCTTTGTTGAAAGGCTGAATGGATCAATGAACTTTATTCTGAAGGCAATGAGGAGTCCTTAATTGATTCCCTTTTGATTTTGTTAGGTGATCATTTGATTCAGGCAAACAAATGCTTAGCCGAGTAGCTTGTGTGGGAAATTGACCCCACAGAAACAGTCTTCCTCCATGTTTTGCAATCTCTGGGGACAGAGGGAACAAGGAGAAGGAGACAGACAGAAGAGGATTCATCCTTGGGAGCAGACTAAATAAGGCAGGTCTATGCCAAACCCAAAGAAATGTGGAGACGAGTCATAGATAAGCAAATGAATGGAACATGTGTGGTTTAAGCCTTTAGAGAGAGTGGGGTTCCAGTCTTGTCTCTGTTCCTTACATCCCTGGGCTTTAAATTGTTCAAGACCCAGTTTCTTCTTATGGATGAAGGAGTCGTAACATTCAGGCACATGGTTATTGTGAGTATGGGTTGCTTCATATATAATGTCTTTGTATATAAAATCCCTAGCACAGTGCCCATTCTTCTGCTGGAATGCCCAAAACAGATCATGTAAGGTAAATCACCATCACATAATTTGGGTATTTTCTAACGTATCACTAAGAATAACTGTATTGACTGAGTGCTTATACTAAGCACTGTTCTAGAATTTAAAGTGACAATTGATTTAGTCCTTCCAAAGATCCTTCAGGACAGGGAATTCTATTAGCCTCATTTTGCAAAGGAGAAAAATGGAAGAACCGAGGGAGAAAATCTGAGTTCATACAAGGGTGTGTTGCCAGAAGTGGCAGAGCTAGGATTCAAACCCAGGCTGTCTGCTCGAGAGGACAGGACTGAAATACTTTCTTTTATCATAAAAAATAATCAGGTATGTAATAAATATCAAAATGCCACACATGAAGTCTCTGCATCTGGCAACCCTGATCTGATACTATATACACTGAAGTCTCAAGGAAGTTGTCTTCTGGAACAATCTTATATCATCTCATTTAGCCCCCTAACACTCAGATCAGAAATAATCCTATTTTGTGTAGATGGTTAGACAATTACCAATACCTAAACTACAGTGTTGCCCAAGCCTCTGAGTCACACAGATTTATTTGGAATAAGTTGTGGTATTGTATAAAGTTTTTCTTAATTATCTACTTGAGAATCACCTTCTATATACAAAGAAGAACAGTGCTCTGTTTGACGTGAGGAGACTTGCCCAAGTGTCTGGGATCTGTCCATGAAACTGATTTTCTAAAGAAAAGATATTTGGGGCAAAAAGGATATTCAGCTTTGAGGTTGTTTTCATTGCAGAACTCATTAGACGGTTTGGTTGTGTATAACAGAAATAAATCAAATTTATTTGCATAATTAAGGGAATTCACTGATGGTTGATCCAAAAGTTCAGAGGTAGGGCCAACTTTCTGTACAGATCACTCGAGTGGCTCGATATTATGACCAAAGGTCTGTTTTCTGTCTGTTTCTTCTCTCTGCTTTTGACCTTTTTGTTATCATCTTAGAATATAAGATGGATATAAGCCAGTGGCCAGATGCTCTAGGTCTGCACGTTTACTTACAAGCAGAGATAGAAAGAACTTTGCTCTCACTAGCTCTCCCTAAAATGTGAGAAAGTTTCATTCCCTAAAGCTGGGCATATGGCTCCTTGCATCTCATTGGCTTAAACTGGGTCATGTGACCATTTCTAAACCAACCATGCTGGCAAGTAGATGGGCTTCACTGATTAGCATGCACCTGTCAGAGTCTACCTCTGGCGATGGGGCTGAGTCAGTCCTACCTGAATGCATAGCTAAGAATGACTGTCAGTTCTCCAAAGGAAATGTTACCCTCAGGAAAGAGAAATGGATGGTAAACAGTAGACCAAGGTGTACACAGCCATGTTTTTCTTGGAAGAGATTGTTCCAGAAGACAACTTCCTTGAGACTTCAGTTTATGTAGCATCATATCAGGGTTTCCAGATGCAGTTCAAAAGCCGCAAGCATTGTTTTGAAGCAACAATTGTGTAAATCCAGTCAATATTTACATTAAGAAGGGACTTCTCATCAGCTGGGTTATAAAATCGGGGTTCACTTAGCCTGATCGGATCACCTGGCCCAGAACCATCTGGAGGTCATTCTCAGAGCTTAGAGGAATATTGCAGGGTGAATGTTTTACTTCCCAGATAGGGAAACTGATGCTCTAGAAGATAAAATGCCTTACCTAAGTCCCCCAGGCTGATAAATTCAAAGCAGGCATGAGAATAATGCTCTTCCTTGCTGTCTCTCTTAAGCACACAGAGATAAACAAGCAAGGTTTCAACTAGTCATGACAAGCAGCGCACTATTCGAGAGCTTTACCCAAACAACTTAGCTAACTGCCCTGATGATTTTAAACACTAGCTCACCAATGAGGCAGGACGAGAATACAGCAGAGGTGCACACAAGCGCTGTAGACATGTGTGTGAGTGGTAGTGTGTTTGTGTTCTTGTTTGTTTACAGGGCTTAGTATCCAAGGGACATGTTGTATTGCCATTTTTCAAGACTGGGGCTTGAGTCTGAGTCTGGTTTAAGTTTTCCATGATCAGCTCGCAACATTTCTTCCTTTAGGCAGCTCTTCCATAACGGAAAAGCAGTAGGCGACAGCTTCCATCTGGCTGATCCCAAGTTACTTTTCATATAATTCATCATTTTTTGAAGCTACCTCCCAACGTATTGGGCCCAACTCGACAAGTCACGGCTTTTTATGAGGCCTCATTCAACTATCTTAGCATCTCAGAAGGAAGGGAGAACTCACTCCACAATTATCTTTTATGGAAAGACTTTGGACACGCCTTTTGAAATTGCATGCCCAGGACTTTTTGTGCAGAAGAATCAAGGTATCATATTATCCAATGTCCCTGGCAAGTCCCTAGGACTAAATTTCAGGCTACAAGATGTTTGTTGTTCATCTCAAAGGTCAGCTTTGACTGCATTTATTAAATTACTAACTTGCTCGTCTTTTGTCATCAGAAGATGGTATGAATTAAAGCTTTTTTGTTCTGGTCACAGGGCAGATTTAGCTGAAAAACAGCTAAAAGAATTGGAGTGACCAATAACATTGAACCAAAAAGAAACTATAATAAACACTCACTGCTCTTGGGGGGCCCCAACACTGCTTGATACAACTCAGGAATGTACCATTTGTTAAAACACAAGGTGGATCCCGTATCAGTCTCTTCCTCAAAATAAATAAAACTGTCAGAGCATGAGCCCTCTTGCCGCTGAGCCTGCCTCCTCCAGTTCCCATGGCCTTGATCTGTTCTTACCACTTTCGCAAACAATTTCAACGGTTTTTCGTGGCCTTCGTGATAAAGTTCAGATGCCTTAGAAGATGTGCAAGCCTCCTCTAACCCCATCTCCCACTGTTCTTCAAACTCTCATTTTACCAGCAAACAAATAATGACTTGATTTTCTGTTACATGCCCTATGTACTTAGTCACGTATCTAAGCTTTTTGCAAATACTGTTCCTTCAGCCAGGAATGATCTACCCTACTTGTCCAAATAATGAAATCATTGTTTATAATTTAACTTAAGTATCAGAACTTTTGGGAAGGGTAAGTTTTATGGTATGTGACATATGTAAATAAAAAAATTGTTTACAAAACCCACAACTTTGAGAACTCTCTTCTGATGATTTCTTCTCTAACCTAACTCTTACCACACACAGTTGGGTACCTGGAAGCAGATACCCACACGCACACACACACACACACGATACCAGATTAGAGACCCATAATCTGCCCTTCCCAAACACACTCTTTACCTACCTATCTTCTGTATTTATGGATTTACTTGTTTATTTTCCGTCTAGATGTGGGCTCTGCAATGTAGTAGCCGTTAACAACACGTGGATGCTGATCATTTGAAATGCGGTCCAAACTGAGATGTGCTAGATAAAAATCACACACTAGAGAGTCTTGGTATAAAGACTAGGGTAAAAGGTCTTATTCATAATTGTATAATGATTACATGTTGAAATTAAAATATTTTGGAATTACACTGGGTTAAATAAAAATATTAACATTAACTTCATCTTTTTTTTTTTAACCTCTTTAAATGGGTCTACTTGAAAATTTAAAATTAGGTTTGTGGCTTTATTTCATTTGGACAGCACTGATCTAGGCTGTGAATTCTTTGAATGTAGGAATAATGTCTTGGTCTCCGCTAGAATCTGACCCGTGGTAGACACTCAAGAATCCATCTCCACATAAAGTGAGTGAATGAACATAGTTAAGTCCCAAACTGAGAACAGTGGGACCATGGGGGAGAGGATATGCAAGGCTGTGAAAGTCCTACCAAAGAGATAAGGCTGGAGCCTTGAAGCCCTGTGTGGTTCGGGTAATAAAGAAGAGATTGCTGTGTGACTTTCCCAAGTCAGTTATTCTCTCTGGACTTAGGTTTCCCGTAGGAAAATAAAGAGCAAGACAAAATGGGCTTTGATGCCACTCTGTTAAAAGTCTATAATAAAGATGACATGCAACAGCTAGTGGTGCCCACTGCAGCTGGAATATTTATTTCACTCTCGATTTCATGTTGCCGATTAGCTCCCAGCGTGTGTAGCGGGTCCAGGCATGCCTGGAGTTTCTCTTAAATTTGTTTATGTACATGTGTGTTTTGTGTCTGTCTCAGCCTATCAGTCAATAACCAATGTTGAGGTTGGATGAGACTGTGGTTCTTATTATGACTGCAAGACGCCCTTCAGCGATAACCATCAGGAAACTGAAAAAAAATAGAGGTTTGTTACTTACAAGGTTGGGGGTGGTGGATAGTGGGGGGAAGGGGTGAGAGAGAGAGAGAGGGTCTGGGGTTTTGCTTTTACTGGGGTCAAGCCCGGGGGCCTATGGTTTCCAGGGCTCCCTCTTTATTAGTGAATTTGAAACAAAAGCAGGAATTTAACGCATGAGAAAAAACAAGTAGCCCAAATGCACAGTTATTGAAACCGACCAAGATCTCTAAAAGGACGGAGCCTCTGGGGGGCAGGTGACCTGGCTCTTTATCTAGCTCTGTGGCTGGCAACCTGTTTAGTTGAAACAGTCTGTCTTTGAAGTGGATGCCTCTTTGAAATGGATGCTTCAACAATCAAAACTCAAGTCAGACACACGCATTCCAAAGAAGAGGAAGCCCAGCTGTCAGGGTTTACGTTACAAAGTGGTTGGTTCAGCTGGACCAGTCGGCCTCGGGCCTCCTCTACTTGAAATGTCGTGTCCACGGTCTTGATTCATGGAAGGCTCTGTAGGCCGTTCTTTGTGCCTCTGGTTGGGCTTCAAGTGGACATCTGACCCGAGGCAGCCACTGACCGATGACCCAGAGGTAATGTATTCTCATTAATCTGTTCAGACAGACTACCTCTAACATTAGGATTTGAAGATACAAAAGAAAGTGGGATAGCTATTCACAAGAGGACGCTCTCCCAACCATAAATGTAAATTTATATAGTATGTATTATAAAAACAATGCTAATTATGACTACACTGACTGAACGTTCATACTGTATTAGGTTTTGCATGCTGTTTACATCGTCTCATTCAAACTCCACGAGAATGAAGTTTGGATTATTGTTTTACACTCAGCGCTGATGTGAATGGCTCAGAGAGTGGAAGCAACTTGGCTCAGCAGTAGAGGAGGAATTAGACCCCACGTCTGTTCTGCTTGTTTTTGCCACGAAGTGATTGCTGTCTTTAGTGTCCCCGGGTATAAATCTGGTCCGATCTGCTGCTGGCCTGATAAATCGATCCCTCAGGTAGAAATGACCTACAAACAAAACCTCCAGCTCATTTGAGAAAAACAGAAGCTTGGAACCCTGCGTTTCTGCTGAGCACCACCCTCAGTGCAGAGCTGGAACCTGTCCTGAGGTGCCTGCTTTCCCCTCGGAGGCTCCGCCAGGCTTGCCGTGCCCGCGTCCTCATGACGCCGGCTCTTCAAGGATCACCTTAGGTCTGACCCTTATTAAAAAGGAGCCTCTCTGCTCAGCCTTTCAGACGGCAGAAACAGCCCCTTCTCCCTGAGCTCCAGGGAATTTAACTTCAACCTTTGTTTTTCATTTTGATGGCCCGGTACAGACTGACATTTGTGACTTGACACAGACAAAAGAAAACGAAACCCTGCTTCTGAACCACATGTCTGGGTCTATAAGCCGGACCCGTTCCTGGATGTGTGGAAAATATAACTGCTGTATTTCCTCTCCCTCTTAGACTGTGAGTACAAGGTCTTTCTTTTAGAATGGGCAGGAATGTCTATAAGGAGCTTTCTTTTTTTTCTCCAACTCCACTTTTTTTTATTTTTTTAGATTATAATTTGTATCTGAAAACATTTCCTATGGTTTTAAGATATTTTTAGAAGTATGAGGGTGGCCTCAGGCAAAATATCAAGTCCTCTGGGTTTTTTAACTTCCAGCATCTCAGTTTCTGTCTCTAGCTTCCAATCTGGACCTTGCCCTCACTCCTTCACTAGCCCAGCTAGTCTTCCTTGTCCCCGGTTTAATTCTGTCAGGAAAGATCCTACACGGTCATGGATAAGTCACCTCCTTCCAAGAACCACAACTTCCTTCTCGCTGAAGCCTTTTGTGTCTTAAATCAGAGAAGCAGCGATTTCCAGGTTGAGTGTCAGGGAGGAAGAAATTGTCTCCCGCCCTTTTAGGTTCTTCTCACCGGCCAAGAACTAAATTGACATGAGGCAGATGAACAGCAGAAAATCACACGAAAGTTTAATCACCTGTAAACATGGCAGAGACCCAGGGGAACTGAGTAACTCACCCACTGTCCTAAACCCACACCTTAAACACCATCTTCAACTGAAGACAAAAGAGGTGTGGGGGCAATGGTTTGGGACTTCAAAGAGGAGGAAGGCAATTCACATGGAGGTGGAAAAGCAAATGTTCAGTAAACAGATGTTTGCAACACAAACACAAAGAGAAATGGGACTGAGAGAGGAATTTTAACAAGTGGACTTTGCTAGGCTCTTCCCTGTCTGCACGCCTAGTTCATCCTGTACTTATGCGTGGTGACAGCTCTCTTTCTGAGACAGGTCCCCTAGCTACATTCTTTAGGCAGTTAGGGAAGGTAAAAAGAAAGACTTGAGGCTTCTGTTTCTTAAAAGTAATCAGACTGAATTAACCCTCATACCAGAGAGACACATTTTGGGGTGGCGAATTTTGTTCCCCTACAGGAGTAACAAATGTGTGTGGGCTATACACTCGGGAAGGGAGGGGCGCGGTGCTGCAGAGTTATTTTATAGGCAGCTTCCTACCTCACCAAGAGCACAGAAGTCAGAGGAGACCCTTACTGCAGCTCTCTGAGAAGGTGGGATTCTAGCGCTGAGGCGATCTTAGACCCATGCTCTAGTTAAAAGTGTAACGTTCATTATACAACACCCCTGACAGAGGCCTGCCAGGCCTCTGGTTGTATACTTCTGGTGATGGGGAGCTCACTACTTCAGGAAGCTCGCTGTTACTACCTCGTGCTTCTCATCCTGGAGCGCCCTGAGAGTCAGGAGGATCTCAAACCGTTTGGAGAAACGCAGCACTGTGTGTTTGCCCTCCAGGCAGATCCCTCTCCAGGCTGAGGTCATCATGTCTGGTGCAGAACTGAAGACTGCAAGAGCAATAGGGGTTCACAAGCATTTTTACCCACTTTTGGCAGGAGGAGAGGGGATTTGGGAGATCTGGTTTCTGTAACCACGCAAAGGGCTCATTTTGCCTGCGGCACAGAAAGCCCAACTTGACATCTGGAGTTTGCAGCAGAGTAAGGATTTATCGCAGAGCGCCAAGCAGAAGAGTGGGAGACAAACCTCAGATGCACTCAACCTGGTCTTCGAGGTTTTTTTTTTTTTTTTTTTTTTAGGGGAAAAACAAAGCGGCTGGGATTAATCATTGTCTTGTGACATTTCTGTAATATTTCTTAATGGTAGTTTCAGGAGTCAGGATGCCTCTGGTTTAAGAGTCTCTGGCCAGGTGGTCCATGGCTTGGGGGCCTGTGAGCTCATCTTGCCCTGGAGAAACACCCTGAGTTTGTACATGAATGATGGTATCCACAAGAGCTATTTTAGTCATCTGATGCTGGTTGGTAAGTGTTCAGTTAGCACAGGACTGAGGTCATAGAGGACAAGAAAGGGAATAAAGTTTTGGATAGAGAGATCAATCATAAACTTGGTAAGGGAACTGAGTTTTAGAGGGACTCGGTTTTATTTCAGAGACAATTCCAAAAAAATTATTATGATTTATGTCAGAGTGTTCTACCCATGTTCTCTTCGAGGGGTTCAGATTTTACATTTAGGTCTTTGATCCATTTTGAGTTTATTTTTGTACACGGTATGAGGAAATGTTCTAATCTAATTGTTTTACATGTGGCTGTCCAGTTTTCCCAGCACCACTTATTGAAGAGACTGTCTTTTCTCCACTGGGTATTTTTGCCTCCTTTGTCATAGATTAATTGACTATGGATGTGTGGTGTCTCTAAAGCAAAAGAAATAAAAGCAAAAATAAGCAAATGGGACCTAATTAAACTTAACAGCTTTTTCACAGCAAAGGAAAACATCAACAAAATGAAAAGACAACCCACTGAATGGGAGAAAATATTTGCAAATGATATGACTCACAAAGGGTTCCTATCCAAAATATATAAATAGTTCACATAACTCAATATAAAAAAAAAAATCAAAAAATGAGTAGAAGACCCAAATAGGCATTTTTCCAAAGGAGACATACAGATTGCTATCAGGCACATGAAACTATGTTCAACATAACTAATTATTAGAAAAATGCAAATCAAAACAACAATGGGATATCACCCCACACCTGTCAGATGGCTGTCATCAGAAAGTCTACAAATAATACATGTTCGATAGGATGTAGAAAAACGGGAATCCTGGTTCACTGCTGGTGGGAATGTAAATTGGTGCAGCCACTATGGAAAACAGTATGGAGATTCCTCAGAAAGCTAAAAATGGAAGCACCATATGATCCAGCAGTTCCACCCCTGGAATACATATCTGGAAAAAACAAAAATCCTAATTTGAAAAGATACATGCACCCTAGTGTTTGCAGCAGCACTACATACAATTGCCAAGATACAGAAGCAACCCAAGTGCCCATTAACAGAAGAATGGATGAGGAAGATGTGGTATATACATACAGTGGAATATTACTCAGCCATAAGAAAGAATGAAATTCTGTCATTTGCAGCCATGTGGATGGACCTGGAGAATGTTAGTGAAATAAGTCAGACAGAGAAAGACAAATACTGTATGATATCGCTTATATGTAGAATCTAAAGAATAAAACAAATGTATAAAGCAAAACCAAAACAGACTCACAGATAGAGATAACAAACTAGTGGCTATCAGTGGGGAGAAGGAAGGGGGAGGAGCAGGATAACGGTATGGGATTAAGAGATACAAACTACTGTGTATAGAGTAGCTGAGCAAGAAGGATATATTATACAGCACAGGGGGTTAGGGCCATTGTTTGTAATAACTTAATGGAGCACAGTCTATAAAAATACTGAGTCACTATGCTGTGCACCTGAAACTAACATAATACCGTAAATCAACTGTACTTCAACAATAAAAAGAAAAAACAGAGATAATTATAGGAGAAATAGCAGCGTTTGACAGTGAGGGCATTGTCTCAAGATCCAGCACACCTGAGTCCAAAGCCTGATTCCACTGCTGTCTGCATATAATTGGCCAGTGGACCCAACCTCTGTGAGCCTTGGTTCCAGCATCTGTAAAATTAGGAGGATAATAGTATTTGCTTCGTGGGGGCGTTACGAAGATTAAATTGTCTAATACATGCAAAGTATGGAGACCCCTGCCTAGCACATAGTAAGCACTCAATACACCTTTGTTGTTGTTATTATTATTACTACTACTCTGGCTTAACCTCTTACTGAGAAATCCTATATCTTCAAGTGCAAAATTGCTTTACTTAGGCATTCAGCACTTGGGTGTTAAATCCTTGCATTTGCAGGGATCTGACTGTGTAATAAGCCATTAACTTTCACTGTTCCACTTGCTCCTCTCCAAACCCTGTTGTCTGGGCACATTTTACTATTCCCCATATTACAGCTGGGAAACACGAAGCTCACAGAGGTCAGGCTCTTTTCCCAAGGTCTCAGCTTACATGTCACATGTTCAGAGAGAGATGCTTCAGACTACCCGATGTAAAGCAGCAACTCCCTCCCTCGTGACGTTTACTCTAAGCTTATCAACTGCATATTATTTACTATTATCTGGAATTTTTCTTATATTTCTATTTGTGACTTTCTGCCACCTCCCAGCTAGAATACAAGTTCTCTAAGAACAGGAGCCCTTCCGGTCTCCCCAGCACCTGGTTTGCTGCAGGCTTCTGGTAGACATTTGTAAAAGGAATAAATGAAGGGCACCAGGAGGCATAACAGAATAGAAGAATTATTCCATGAGAGCACCTGAAGGAGCTGGCTTTGCATTCTAGACTGTCCCTGATTTCAGGACTTTGGGCAATTGACTTCCTGCCTCTAACTAGTGAAAGGGGAATCCTTATCTCTACTTGTTATAGCTGTGGCACAGAAAATGAAATAAAGTTTATAAATCACTTAGCATAACACCTGCAAATCATGAGGGCTCAGTAAATGCTGGCCCTTGCTCCTCTGAGGAGACAGGATTTGTGGGGTTTGGTTTAGAATCCTTCCTGCCATGGTCTATGCATATACAGCAATTATGAATAATAACGGATGGGCAAGGGACGTTCAGTAAACTGAAGACCATCATCTTTTTGTCCCATTTGGTTATTTCAAATGTGAACATTATCTTTTCATGGAGGACTGAACCAAACGTTCCCATTATTTTTCTTCCAGATGAAATGCTCTCTTTTAAACTAAGTCTCTCAATTCCACCTCATGTGTAACCATTTTATTTGTTTCCCCAAGCCCAAGGAACGTATGAGAAGGAATCCTAAGACGTTAAAGTTAGCAGAATCACAGGGAGTGCTTAGAGGTTGCCCGGTGTGACTCCTTCCTGTGTCTGGAGACTGACGCCCAGAAAAAGGAAGGGACTGACCTCAGGATGACACAGTGGACAAGCCAGGACTTGAGCCCAGATCTCCTGAGTACACTTTTTGCTGCATTTCACTGACACGCATAGAGAAAAACAAAAATACGCACCAAAAGCACAAAAAACCAAAATCAGATCCTAAACAGTTACGTCTCCACCTCCATCCTTCGTAACCACTCCCAAATGAAGAAGGAGGACAGTTACAGGAATACATTGTATTTAAAATTTCCATCCAGGACTCCTGTTTCTAACATGTTTGTATAAAAGATTAGGCTACTCTTTGCTCTAATTGCTCATTTTTCCACTGGGAAAGAGAGTTGCATCAGTGTTGGGTTAGCTCGGCCTGAAACCGGCAGGCACACTGATAGATGTATGTTTTCATCTGTCAGGACCGAAGAAGACAGAGAACTGCTACTGACTTTTTGTTCCGACCTCACTATTTAGCCATGGATTTTTTTGAAGGGAGGACTTCATTTACTAAACGAACTGCTCAGCAGCATCAAAACTCATTTTGGATTCCTTTTCAGAGGACTTCACAGGACACTCAATCCTTGATTCCCCGATAAAACAACACAGCTGTTCCCTTGCAGCTCAGTTCTCAGCAGGAGCTGCAAAATCATATTTAATCAACTCTGCTTTAAAAGCCATTCAACTCCCTTCGGGGCTCTGGAGCGCCTCCCCAGCCCAGGGCGGGCCCTGCTGACATGTCGGCAGCAGCAGCCCGGGCAGAGGGAGTGCCATTTGCGGAGCGCGTGCTCATGGGCCAGGCCCTCCGTCGGGTACTTTACAGTCAAGATTTCATTTTGTCCACTTAACAGTCCCGTGAAATGGGGATGACTGTCGGATTTAAAGAAAGAAACTGAGCCTTCAAAGTGTAAAATCATTTGTCTAAAGTCAGAAAAACAAGTGAGAGGATTGGAATCTAGCCGAGTATTCTCCAATTCCAAAATCTGAGCATTTTCTACTCTTCCGTCTGGCTTTCTCCATCCACGAATACCAAAGACTTAGGGATGAGTATGAGTCAGTTTGACTGGCGTAATCAACGCTGGCAACAGAGCGTCCCTGCCAAATGCTATGGGACTCAGATTCTCTGAAGGCTCACAGCTTTGTCTTCCTACGCTGACATTTCCTGTTAGGATGTGAACACCCTCCATGCCATCTTTTATTCAACAACCCTTGATGACTACCGTTTACAGTTCATTCTCCAGAGTGAGGTGGAGAGGCGTGGAGATGAAATGTGTATGGCTCTTGCCCTCAAGAATCTCAAAGTCTAGGAAAAGAGATCCAGAAACCATCCTAATGCGAGGTAAAAAGTGGTATGTGTTAAGAGTGGGCCAAAGTATTATGGGAATCTGAGAAAGAAAGTCTTTTCCAGCCAAGGCATCAGATCAGGCTTATGGAAGAGTGTAATAGTCGAGATAATTAACACTAGCTGCTGTGACATACAGCCCCCAGAGTTCAGTGGCTGAACATAATTAGAATGTCTTCCTCACTTCTCGCTTTCGGCTGGGGATCGGCAGGGTTCTCTTGTAAGTGGTGACGAAGGAGAACACAGGCTTTTTGTACCATATGGCTCTATCTTTTGATGGTCCTATGTTTCTGGCCACATGAGCCAGGAAGAGAGAGAGAGAGTGGAGAGTCAATGAAAGGGTGAGAAGCCAGGCCTGGAAGTGGCTTATTTCACCTCATACACATTGCAGGGGACAGGCTCAGTAACACGGCCCCGAAATGACTACAGTGGAGCCTGGGAAATACGTTCTTTTTCTGTGTGCCCTGGACAGAAGTTTCAATGATCACAGAGCATTATTTCTGCCACGAAGGATACTGACAGATATTGTGGAATGGTTTTAACTGAGCAAATGGAGGGCCAAGCAGGATGTAGATAGTGTCAGGGATGTCAGAGGAACACTGATTCACAGGATATTTGGTTTGGAAAGATAGCTGATATCAGATATGGAAAAGCCTTAAGTGACAGGCATTTCCCAAAATATGTTTTCCTCAGTGTTTAGTGAGTGACATGTAAGAATGATTTGTGTGGTCAGATAGGTTTTGGAAAAGCTGGGTTATCAAATGGTAATTGTTTTCGTTTCTGGAGGCGTTCTCAAGATTTTTGGAAAGAATCGTAATATCTCAATTATAAAAAACCTTTTGATTGCAATATCTCTTTTTTTTCCACAACAGAGTATCTTGTAAGGTTAATGTTTTGTGAAACATGCTTTGCATATGGAATCTTAGGCAATGGAGAGCCATTAAGCATGAGAGAAACATGATTAGAAGTACTTTTAAAAGTATAAGCTAGAGATGCCTTTCAGCTCACTTGGCAGAGCTGATCAATTGGTGATAGCTGGCAACAATGCTCCTAGGAGAGGAATCACAAAACTTCATCTGAATTTGCCTGGGAAAGCACAGTGATTGATGAATAATGTCTCCTATGGATTAAAGAATGCGGAGGTGCAATGGTTAATTTTATGTGTCAACTTCACCAGGCTGTTGTGCCCCATTGCTTGGTCAAACGATAGTCTGGATATTGGTTGAAGGTATTTTGTAGCTGTGATGAACATTTACAATCGGGGACTTTAAATAAAGGAGATTACCCTTGATAATGTGTCTCCTCCAATCAGTTGAAGGTCGTAAGAGCAAAACTAAGGTTTACCTGAATAAAAAGAATTCTGCCCCAAGACTAACATATAAATCCTGCTTGAGTTTCCAGTTTGCTCGCCTCTCTGTAGATTTTGGACTCAAGAGTGCAATGTCAACTTTTACCTGAATTTCCAGACTGCTAGCTTGCTATACAAATTTAAGGCTCACTAGCCCTCACAGTCACGTGAAGCCAATTCTATCTATCTGGCTGTCCATCTATCTATCTGTATATCTATCCATCTATCTATGTATCTCTCCTACTGGTTCTGTTTCTCTGGAGAACCCTGACTGCTCCAAGGGATGACAACAGCAATGATGGTGTTTGACTTCCTTGCTTTAAGTAAAGGTGGCAAGTTGGGGGAAAAGGAGAGCTTGGGTACCTGGAAGTCAACTCCAAAACAGCAAAGGAATTCAAGAAGAGAGAGAGAGAGAGATGAGTTTTGATTTAGACTTTTGTATTTTAAATGTTGGAAGAGCAACCAGTGGGCATCCATTAGAAGCACATTCATGCAGGGGTAAAGAGAAGCCAGCATCATTTCCAGTGTGTGAAAATATTTTGGTGAGAAGTGCTTATCTCCTTTAGAATCTTTTGAGAGATACACCTGTCTGTCCATAACAGTTTCCTGAGGCTGAAATCTGCAAGAAAGGCCTCCAGTGACACAGGGACAAAAGAGCTACTTTGTTCTGAAAGGAGGCAGGAGTCTTTTGGAGCTAAATATTCGAAGGCACACCTGAATGTGTGAGTTAAAAGAGAAAGAAGAATGAACTAGAGGAAGGAGGAGAGGAATGCCAGAAGGAAAGCTGAATGGAGCTTAGTCACTGGGCATGACTAAGACATAAGTAAGAACTCCAGGTAATGGATGAAGGTCTCACCACTGGGTGAGTGGAGTCATAATTAATGTATGTGTACACGGTGAGCCACTTGGTTGTGAAAACCACAGTGGTCGCTCTTTACTTTAATGGCTCAACAGTCCTATACTTGTTCCCACAATGCTGCAGGCGCTAACTAGGCTCTGAGGTTAGACAGGGGAAGACATAAGTCCAGCCTCATTTTGGATCAGTCTCTCTTCTCTGTGTTCTAATAGCACCTTCAACTTACCCCATCTCACCACCCATAGGTGTAATGAGGTAGCTTTGTTCTTACATTCATTCAACAAAGATTTATTGAGTTCCTACAGTGAGCCATGCACGGGTCTTGGCATGGGACGTGAAATATATTAGGGAACAAAAATGACAAAATTCCTTGTCCTCATGGAGCTAGCACTTCAGTGGAGGTGACAGAAAATAGCATAAAAAAACAATTAAGCTGTATGATGAGTCATGATACGTTAAGCACAAATAAAGTATCTGTATCAATCAGGAGAGGCTAGGTTATGACACAGTCGTCAGCAACTCTGGGGTCAGTGACTTCTACAAGCCTAATGCCCATCGTGGGCCAAGAAAGGCCTCTGCTCCCACATCCTCACTTATTTCCTCACTCTAGAACCCAGACTGATGCATTGCTGGTAACCTTGGCATAAGGGAAAAAAAAAAAAGATCCCTCTCCCCCTGGTAATGCAACATACAGCCTGGAAGTGACACAGATTATTTCTGCACATAACTCACTGGACTGAACTGATTGCTTGGATTGACCCAAAATATGGAACCAGGAAGTACAGTCTAATCATGTGTCCAGATTGAGGGGAAACCTATAAATTTGACAAATGATAATAGAGCCATTTAGGCCATAGTAAGGACTCCAGGTTTCCTGTAAGTAAGAGGAGGAGCCACTGGAGGAGAACCAAAGAGTGACTGTAGGATGATATAGACCTGTGCTGAGATCTTAGCTCAGCTACTCACGATGTGCTGGGTGGGGTACGTGATGTAGGATAATGAAATCTACTTTATTGAGTTGACATAGAGATTAATTTTTATACACACACAACGTCCAGTGTAGAAAAAAATTTCTGTAAACAGGGAGTGATACCTTGCATTTTCTACGTAGCTATTTGTTTTCTTTTAAATGAGCATGAATTTCATCAAAAGCAAAAGCCAAGTATTATTCATCACTGAATCCCAAGGCCCAACAAGGTTTGACCCACTTTATTCTCTTAATATATGTGCTTAATTCTTCAAAGGAAGTCTGAAAGTAGGGGCAAGATGCAGAGGACATCTGTGTATATATGTCTTTCTCTGAAGAATTCACATTTTGTCGAAAAAAAAGGAGGGGAGCTGTCACCTTGAATATGAAAGGTCAGGACAGCAATTCATAAGCCACAGTTAATGATCAAGCTGCTGGCATCCCAGCTGCCGAGGCTGGTAGAGGCATGTTCTCTGTGGCCTCATGGCTTGGGGGACTGTTTTGGAATAGGATTAGCTGTCATCTTCTATTTCTGAGATAAGATATGACCTACCCGTAGCTGACACGTCTGTCAGCCCCACAGAGTCTTTGTTCAAAGAGAACGGTAGTCTAGCAGCAGTTGCAATGCCTAGAGATCGAGTTACAAGAATCCTGAAAAATCTTGCCCTGAGTGTATGTCATCATTATGAACAGAGGCGCCATCGTCCAGGGTCAACCTTACACAATGGGGAAGTTAGATTTTTTTTTTTATACTTCTCTGCATGTGCTACCTCTCCCTGCATAGTCTCTTTTCCACTCCTCTGCCATCTTGGGCTGACAGTGGTGCTAACTTTGACCTATCCAGTTGGCTCCTTTCCCTACTCCCATCCTTGTCGTTTCTCCAGAGGCATTCATCTTGCATACAATTGAGCACATTCAGCTAGTAGCTGTGAATTTAGAGAGATCAGCATATCACAGCTACGATGATCACACTTCTTAGTTTGCTCAGGACAATCATGGCTTTTGCCTAATGTCCCGGTGTCATTATGAATAATATCCCCTTTTGTTTTCAGTGTTTTCTCAGTTTGAAAAGTGTGTGGGTTCATTAATCATAGCTGAACTATATCGCTTTCTAAAGGGTCACAAAAAGACCAGGAACCATCAAGCCTCTCCAACCAAGTGATCCTAGAGTTAAATTTAAAGAGTCATATTATATTAGAGCTGTGCAGGATTTGTAGCCACTGGAATAAATTTCTGAGGCTCAGGGTGGGCAGAGGATGGTCACAGCACATCCAGGGAGTTAGCAGTCCACTCTGCTGCCAATCCGATCTCCGATCTGGAGCTCGACCTCCCCATCAAGTTCAGACGTCACATTCCTCCCCTGTGAGAGAGGCAAAATGCTGAGGATAAAACACTCAGCCTCCAGTCTCTGGTGCCCCTGGGTTCAAATCTTGACTTTGTCAATTAATCTATGACAGTTGCTTCTTAATTTCAAGTTCTTAATAAGAATAATAATATATGACTTAGCCAGATTGACTTCGCCAAATTCAATCACATGATGTAGGAAAACTGTTTAACATAGTTTATTGATAATAGTTTAGAGCACTGATTAATATTATTAACAAAATAAAAATTTACTTTCTGTATCACTGCAAGTATCCATATCTGAAACCTAGTAGACAGTATGCATTGGTGGATTTGAAGTTTTGAAATAACTGTAAGCAAACTCTTCATTTTGGATCTTGAAATGTGTGTGTGTGTGTGTATGGCATAAGTTGGCCCACGAAATATTTTATTTTAATTAATACAAGAGGAATCTTGGATGTAGGAAGGAAAAAAGAGAAATACGAACACAGCCCAGGTATTAGAATGAATGGTAAGATAATCTCCTGACCTGAGATCTTCATTTATGTAATTAATAAGTGGACCGGCTGCCATCCATTGCAAAATAAGCAAGATATGAAGATGATGCAAGCAGTCTTGGAGAGGTTTACACCTTTTTTTCAGTGTTTACTAAGAGTTTGTTGTGCACATAAGAACAGATCACTGTGAGCATGAGTGACAGCAGAGGTACAGAAGCTACTGCAGTAAACGAAAAGGACCCCAACCAAGTCCAATTGCTCATAATAACAAGTCAGGGGGAAACAAACTGAGTGGAATCTGCCGAATGGAATCACAGTTGGGCCCATGGAGCACAGGCCCTCACAGAGAGGCGGTGGGACATGCTCGTGGCTGTTCTACATGGTGTGGCAGCAGAGGAGCGGCCCCATCACTTGTGAGCTGGTGGAGATCTGAGACACAAGTGGATGCACTTAACTCATGACCACTCCAGCCCAAGGCAAAGCTTTTCAAGCCTTGGTCCTGCCTCTATTGTTTTTTTCCCCACTGGGCACATCCTTAAGTTTCAGCCCAGCCTGATACCCCAAGAGTGAGAGCGCACATGGGATTTGTGGCCAAGTGCTAGGACATCATCTCAAATTTGGGCTTAACCTGTCTGGGGACCCATCATTGCTTAGGGAGTTGAAATTTGTATTAGAGAAATTCAAAGACCCCCTGGAGAGAGACATCAAATTATAGTCTTTGCTGGGTTAAAGTACTTTGAAAAACGTCTTTTAAAATGTTGATTTCCAGGTCTTTGACTTTTCTAATTAAACTCTTTGGAAATAGGATCTGAATATAAACAAGCTCACAAGGTATTTCAAGTCTCATAAATGTTTAGAAACTGTTAGGTTAGTGGCTCTGTGAACAATTTAGTGTAACGATGGGAAAAAAAGCCTTTGTCAAGACCTTACCGCTATCTTAATCTTACCATCGAGAAAATTAAGGATCCGAGGAACTAGAATTAGCAGGAGACCCAAAAGAGGGAGATAGTTGTTCTTTGCCACTTTACATGAAAGTGGCAGTAAGTTGCTGGCCCAGATTCACATCTCCCCAAAGCAGCAGGGAGCATTTCCATGACCTGGGGAAGATAGATGATTTAGGCTGAGAAACTTCTGTTGATTATTGGGTGAACATTTTTATTAAAAGTCTGAAAAAATTATAATCAACCATAAAATAATCCTACCATCTTGAAAGAATTCCTCTAGATCTTGCTACTTCTAAATATATCTAGAAAGTCAAAGGCATTTTCCATGGGCAAAATGACTCTTGCTTTAAGTTTGTATTTTTATTCATGGTAAAAGAATTGGAAAAAGCTCAGATTTTTGGGAAAATGGTAACACACAGGTTACTGAGCAGGTGGCAGTCTTCCCTCTGCCTCTTGCCTAAAAACACACACTGGGTGCGTCACAAGCAAAGCCTGGCCTGGTTACAACTCTTATTACTCAGTCCTAAAGCATTTGCTTCTGTATTTATCTTGCAGCCAAGGGGATAAATACAGATCTTAGACGTTTGTAGTGAGGGGGTTTGAGGAGCCCACAGGGGCAGCAGTATCACTACAGAATCTGGAGAAAGGACATTTCTGTTTTGCAATGGCCTTGATTTATAGGATGAACACTCTCATCCCTCCCCTTGGAGCACAGTTTTCATCTGACCGGTTTGTTCCCTGCCATTACACAGAAAGCAATCATTTATTCATTCATTTCTTCCTTTGTTCAGTCAACAGAGAGCATAGCAAGCTGACTGAGAGCAAAGATACTCAAATTCTAATGGGCATAGGGTTTACCTGAGGTCTCATTAAAAATGCAGATCATGATTCGACAGGCCTGAGACTGGGCGTTTCTGACCAGTCCCCAGGTGATGTCACGTCTGCTGGTTGGTGGGCCACACTGAGGAACCAGGTCTTAGAGCACGGCCTTTCAGTCAAGTTCACATCTCAGTTTTACCCATCACACTAGCTATGAGACCAGCTGTGAGACTGTGGGAACATTACTGATCTTCCGAGTCTCCATTTCCTCAATTTAAACATTTGCGTATAATGTTTACAGATGATGAGAATGCCTGGCATACAGGACATACAGGACTGTTTTAAGGACCCAATAGTGGAAGATACTACAGTAATCCAGGCAAAGTGCTAAAATGATTTCTTACAACCTCATGTTATGTCAGTAAATGTTTGCTGTCATTATAACCAGACATTTATTATGTGCCGATCATATGCTAGGGCTCTAGGCAAAGAAACAGACAATATGGCTCATCTTCCTAGATCTAACAGCCTGGCAAGCAAAACGGTTAGGTAGTACATAGACACTTGAGGTCTCCTGTAAGTGAGCAGACGGACCAGGTCCGCAGAGGCTGTGCTGGCAGGAATACTGGTCACAGAGTCAGGAAGCCTGGGCCCCCTTTTCCTCTGTCATAAAGGATTTTGTGCAAGCCCCCCTTTTCTCTCTAGATTGCTGTCTCCCCATTCAAAACAGAAAAATTGTTCCAGACCACGTGGTCCCATAGCTCAAGCCGTGACTTGACAGCTTTATGACCTTGGTCAACTTTCTTACACTCCCAGGCCTAACATTTGTTATTTATAAAGTTGAGATTATACAATGACAGTTGTGAGGATTAAATAAATTAGTGTAAGTTATCTCAGTAATTACCTTCCTTCCCTGAACAGTCAGTGCGTGCCATCACACTACCATCATCATCGTCATCGTCATCGTCATCATCTTTCACTGGCTCTTTTCCCTGCCCTGGCTTTCCAGCTCCGTGACTTGCCAGCCCATATATAAGCCACTGCACAGAGCTTTCTGAAACTGCTCAACTATATACCATACTTATTTTACAATTTTACTTAGAATGGTTCATAAGAACAATCAATTCTTTAAACCAGAGATCAGCATTTTTTTTTTTGTAAAGGGCCAGACAGTAAATATTTTAGGCTTTGCCATAGGCAGTATGTACAAAAACAAGGGTGTCTGTGCTCCAATAAATAAAGGAAATGGGCTAAATTTGGTCGAGAGGCCATCATTTGCTCGCCTCTGCTTTAAACTACAGAAACTGTAAATGTTTGGTGATTTATGAGGAAGTAACATAGTCCTCTGATGCATAAAACGTGTGATATTGTAGCAGAGTTCACGGCTCTGAGGTCTTCCCCACCTGCCATCAGCCATGCCTTCATAGCCTTAGAAACGGAGTCTTATCTTGGAGAAGGGCTTCTGAAGGGCTTCACATCTCCCCTTTTTACAGCTAAGATAAACTGAGGCCCAGAGAGGGGAACTGGTTTACTCAGTCAACTGCTCTAGGGACAGAGTAAGCTCTAGAACCTAGTCTCCTGATTCCAAATCAGGGACTATATGTTTTGTTTTGTTTTTTCTTTAGCTTGAAAGAAGGAAGAAATCATTTCCTTCAGAAAAGAGAGAGAGAAAAAAAAAACCTCTTTATTTCCACTAGGGTTTTAATACAGAAACGGATTTTTTTCAATTTTCCTGCTAATGGATATGCCATAGTCAGACATGAAAACACCGCTATGTCTACTTAATGGAAATACCAGTTCCCTGTCCTTGTCACTTGGATCTCATATTAAAGGTCTCCTTTCATTTCTAGTAAAACAGAAAAACACCCTCTCCCTCCACTCCCATCTACTCGAATTCCAGAATCGTTTCTTTGGCAGTAAATCAGCAGTGAATGAGATGGCCACTCACATCCATCCACATCCCATCCCCAAAGAAGAAATGGAAACAGAAAGCTCTGGATAGAAACAGGCTTCCTTCTGCTAGAATCTGAGTGGAAATAATTCCTCCCACTTTAACGTGCCATGTTGATTTCTTTGTGCCGATCTTGTTGAACTGCCCTGGGGTGAAAATCATAGTCGTAATAATAACAAGGGCAGCGGCGGCAGCAATAGTTGACCATTTACCCAGCATGTGCTGTTCACCAGGCATTGCACTACATGCCGTGATCATGTGTGGGAGCATTACGAGCCCCATTTTATAGATGAAGAAACTGAGGCATAAAAAAGGATAAGTAAGTCATGCCAAAAAAAAATTATGCACAAGTTCTCCCTCCAAATAACAAATGGTGCAAATTTTTGACATAAAAATTAACGGTGCAGACTTGCATGATTCCATTTATATGAAATGGCCGGGGAAGCTTTATCTATAGAGACAGAAGGCAGATCAGTGGTTGCCTGAGGCTTGAGGTGGGAACGGGGATTGACCACAGTGGCCGTGAGAGATTCTAGGGGCTGGTGGGATGTTCTAAGATTGTACTGTGTGATGGTTGCACAACATTATAAACTGACTATACAAATCATTGATTGGTTCATACTTGAAATTAGTGATTTTTGTGGCGTGTAAGTTAAACCTCAATAAAGCTGTGAAAAATGAATCATGTGGACAGAAGTTGTAAAGGTTTCTCCTTCATCCCCATAGCTACTCCCCCTATGTGGGCACCTTCATTTCTCTTTCCGGCCACAGTCAGATCTGAGCACAGGAAGGTCTGCGCTCCCCTAGGATTTTCAGGCCCCATTCCGTCTCTGAAGATAGGACGCGGAGGGATGAGGGCTGACTTCTCCTTCAGTGCTAATTTCTTGCCAAAACAATAATCCTGGAATCTGAGTGGGTGCAGGTAGAGGAAGAGGGTGCTTCCTTGCTTTAATAGAAGTGAAAGGAAACTATTATTGTAAATGGAGTATGACAAGAACAGGGGACTGTTTTTCCCATTAAGTTTGGACACGAGCACATTTTAAAATATGTTAGAAATGGTTATTGTAATGGTTCACTTATATATTTGTTTATTCATTCAATATATAGTCATCAAATCCCTGCTATGAGCCAGGAGCCTTTCTTAACCCAGGATAAGACACTGAACACCGTGGTCAGAGCCCCTGTCCTCCTGGAGCTCACTGCCCAGCAGGCAAACTTACCCTTCTCTTTCTGCCTTTGAGGAACTCCTGCCTATTTCTCCCAGGCTCTGACTCTATTTGGAGTTAACCTCTCCCGTACAATCCCCCACATCATTTTATCTACCTCTTTCCTGTGATTCCAGTCACGTCTAAATAGCACTGGAATTGTATTTGTTCATTATCAGTGAGTAGAATCGCCTTCTCTCTAAGTCTGTAAAACCCTTCCTAGTAGATGCTGTGACTAATTCATCTCCTTGCCTCCAGGGTACCCACTGCAATGCGCATGGTAGATACTCCATAAGCCTCTATTGTATGAACCTGTTCATTTATTCATTAACCACATAGAGTGGGCAACTTTCAAGGTGACAGGTAGTTTTCTGGGCATTAGGACATCTAGTGGTGAACGGGGTTCCTGCCCGCTAGGAACTTGGCCTGGCTTAGACACGGTGAGCTCGGATAACGAAGACTATCACAGAGGAAACAAGCAGAGGGTGACTTGGTGGGGATGGCAGCAGGGAGCTGCTTCAGCAAGGGCAGTCAGGGAAGGTGTCTTTGAAGACATGGCGTTCACCCTTAGACATGAGAGATGAAAAAGGGCCAGTCTTACGAATAGTTAGGGAGAAGAATATTCTAGGTCGCAAGGAGGGCAAGTAAAAAGACTGAGAGGCAAGAAAGAATTTGGAATGTTGCAGGGGATGGGGGGAGGCGGGGAAGGAAAAAGGAAACAGACCAGCAGCTGGAGCCTGGTGAGGAAGAAGAAAAGCAGACTGGGGAGGTGAGCAGGGGCAGGTCACGCAGGGCCTGGCGGGCCACCGCGAGGAGTCCACATTTCATTCTAAGTGTGATGGATGAAGGATCTTAGAAAGCGAAGGGACACAGATCTGATTTATAGTTTAATGAGATCATGTTGAATTCTTTGTGAAGACTGTACAGGGGGGGAAGGAAGCCTAAAGCAGTGAGACCACGAATAGATACTTGTGGTGTAAGATCCCCTGGGTGGCCGTCTGGAGACCTGAGTCTAGATTATGGAGTGATCTCAGCGTTATCAGACACGCACATCAGAGCTGACTGTTTTCAAATCCAACTCATTAAACTTTCTGGCATCAAATCTTCCTGCTAATGTCATGCACCTCCTCATCCACATCTGAGATTATATACATGTATTACAACCAAGAATCCTCAGGGAGGTCACCCAGAGTTCTGGGCACCTCTTGATGTATCATAGGGGAGCTTCTGCGCCTTGCTCCTTCTCCAGGGAATCTGATGCACTTCCTATCACCCCCGAAACTCTAACTGCAGCTCTCATTACTGCCTTTTATTGGCCAAATTCTGCTGGCTTTGGCACTCCACACACTCTCATTAAGAGGAATCCATTTCAATCCCAGGCTCCTCATTAAAACAAATACTTCATGTGGGCAATACCCCAGTCCATGCATCCCAAGATGTGGAAAAGATAGAGAACATGGGGTGGGGAGCCAGGAGAACCTACCCTGTTCTCCACTTGACTGTAATTCATTGTCTGGCCATTTCTCTTCTCTCTTTCCCCAGTTTCCCTATTTGTAAAATAAGACAACTGAATGTGATAAACTGTGAGTCTTTCTTTATTGATTCTCTAGAATGTGCTTCCCTAGTTCCCTAAATGGTCTTGCCCACTCTTGTGCTGTCCTCTCTGTAGTCCTTAGGAATGTCAGGGGTCGTGGCTTATTTTGTTGTAAACGTCAGCATCTCCAACAACTCATTACAACAATTCTGAAATTTTGTTCCATCCAACTATCATCCAGCCACCAAGACATACTCTCATTTGCTCATTTCAGAAATATCCTTAGAATGTCTACCACGCATCAGACACTGTGTTGAGTGGTGGGGATGTGATACAGAATAGGATCCAGTCTGTATGCTCAAGTGGTTCAGATATGGGGGTAGGGAGAGACAGACACATTCCCCCACAAGCAAAGGGTAGTGCAGTGAGTGCTACAGTGGAAAGCAGCTCGGGAGATGGAGGAAGTACACAAAAGAGGCATCTAAGCCATGCTTAGAGCAATCCAAAGAAAGATTTCTGGATGAGGCAAGTCCTAGGCCAAATCTTAAAAGCACGGAAGAAATGAGCTCGGTGAATGGCAGGGAGAGGTGTTCCAGGAAGCTAACACGTGGCAAGATGAGCCAGAGGTGAGATAGTCTGTAAGGAGTACAATGTGGCTAGATGATTAGAACGAGAGGAGCCAAGGCTGAGATTCAGGCAAAGAACAGATTCTGCAGGGCTTTGTACACCATGCTAAAGAGTCACAACGAATGAAGGCGTGAAGGAGGAAAGAAACACTCACTGCATACTGTCGAAGTGCTGCAGCAGTGTGCACGGTGTGGTGTGGAGTGTCCAGCTCTGTGCCTGAGGCCCATGACGCATTACAGCCTCGTGGTAAAACATGCACGTTCCCTGGGCAACCAGCCCAGGGTCTGAATCCCATCTCCACCATGTGACCTCTCAACCTCAGCAGGGGCCAAGTTTCTCATTTGCATTAGGCTTGTCGGAAGGAGTCAATGAGATGCCATATATAGAGCTAGTGCTATTCACTAATTACTGCAACTCAATAAATGTTAACTGCTATTACAAATAAATGCTATCTTTCCTTCTCTTCCTCCCTCCCTGCCTTTCTTCTTCTCTTCTTCTTTCCTTCCGTTAAATTCTGGATTAACAGACAAGGATGAGATTGAAAAAAATCATGTATCCCAAACCCTTCCGCTTTCCTAATATGCATAATAATGACCCTTTATTTCTTTGGCTCAAGTGGTGTTTAGATATTGGTTCATTTAGCCAGGACTGCTCACAAATGACTGAGTCAGGGGTACATTGGTGAGAGCTGGGCAAGATGAAATAATCTTTTGAAAAGATGGGCCAAGACTAGGTTTCATCTTCCCTACAAGGTCTACGATCAGGAAACCAGACTTGAGTTTGCTGTTGTATCGGAAGTCATCTGGGATGGTCTTGTTAGGAGCTGGGGGCTAGACAGTGGACTGGCAAATGTGCTGGCGGGATGTGTAGGCAGCTGCAGGTGGGTGGTGCCAATCCCGGCTCTTCACAAAGAACCCTGCAACAACATTTTCCTGTGAGGAAAGAGCCAGTGGGCTCAGAAAGGAGGAATGAAGGACAGAGCTTGGCTATCTGGGTCAGGAAGGATTTGTAGGGAAATAAACATGGTAACTCATGAGACATCAGAGGGAATTCTCTTTAAGAAAAAGACAGGCTTGGCTTAACTCATTTTTTCCATGTGGTTACATTTTATTGGTGCTTGCTGGTTGACAAATCACCCATTTTTAGCTTTTATTTAGCTTTAGTTTTGATCTTATGAGTTAAGAATGACTAATTCCCCAAAGAGTATGACCCTGGAGCAAAGCATGCTGGGAAAGCACATTTCTGGGTGCATGTTCCCTCTGTGCCTAGAGACACAGATTCAAATAAAAGTCAAGACTACTGTCCCACCAGGAGCCTTTGCTTTGGAAAGTTTAACAGGGTTTTTGAATACGTCTTTGTTTGCCATTCTTATTCAAGGTTATCCAAAGACAAATCTACTTCAAGAGAGGAGAGAGTAGTAAATTTAATTGGAGTTTTCAAACAACATTCAGTCCAAAACTAAGAAATCCAGGATCAAATAAGGACTTAAAACCACTGGCCAAAAACCAAAATGAGTGTCTTCGGGGGCGTCACTTTCTGGGTCTCACTGGCTCAGAAGAGAAAGGGCTAGGATGAGGGAGATTCTATTCTTGCTCAATTCCATTAATGGTCAGGCTTCTGGGGGAGAAAGCTAACCACTTCGCTCTCTTTTCTGACTATTTTTGTTGTCTAGAGTTATGCCCATAAGAGTTCAACCCTCTATGGCTGAAAATACTGGATATCTAGTTATGAACTTTTGCATGTGCTGGCTGTGATGGGCCAGTCAGAGGTTTAATTCTATTTATGGGGCTAGTTTGTCCTTCTCAACTATCCTGGGAGGGTAGTGTGGTTATTAGGGCCTTCGTTTTACAGATGGGAAATTGGATTCCCAAGGAGTTTGGTGACTTGCCCAAGATCACACAATAAGCTAGTGACAGAGACAGAATATGAACTAAAGTATCCCCAATTCTAGTCTACACTGAAATTGTTTGAGCAGTCAATGGTCTTTTAAACTTTTTTCAAAAGTTGAAAAATGTTCAGTGACCAAACTCTGTATCTAGCCTTATTTCTCTTGACCTCTGGGCTGAGATGTCTCCTCTTTCTGAGCCACAGAGAATTGACAGTTGGTACCTTCTCAATAGACTTAGTAAAAACAGGTAGGTGAGCCTTTACAAATTGGGGTATTTCAGCAAAATCACTTGCTGCCATCATTTGTATCCTTTAAGTCCAAGGATGGTGGAACATGAACAAAACTTAATGCCATCTCATTATTTCACAGAAAGGGAAACTGAGATTCAGGGAGGAAGAAGGGATTGCTCAAGGCCACACAGCTGTTGTGACAAACTGTAGACTCCTCAGCGTCCTCCAAGAACTGATGAAGTAGCTGATCAAGGAAGTCCATGGAGAAGAGATAAGAAAAAAGAAGTATGCATTATTACGAGGCAACCTCTGCCACTTCCTAGCTGCACGGCCTCAGATGAGTCTCTTAAACTCTTTGACTCTTAGCTTCCTTCTGTGTGAGAATAACAGAACGTACCCCCTTGGGGTATGTGAGGATTAAATGATGCTATGCGGGCAAGTCTCTGAGTACAGGGCTTGGCCCACAATAGGACCTCAATATCTAAAATTGTAATAAGTGTTTATCAAGTCAGAAGCTCAGAGAGAGTGGGTTTGTGAGGTAGAGGCAGTGCTGAAGGGAGATGAGGGAGTGATTTATGCCTGTCTGTTCCCACACTTAGGAAAACAGAGAGATGAAGGAAAAGGGGGCATGTCCTTAAGTAAACCATCTACTGTTGCCCAGATGTCATTCTGAAAACAAGGAAACCCCCTGCTTAAGTACACCATCTACTGTTGCCCAGATGTCATTCTGAAAACAAGGAAACCCCCTGAAATCAGTTTGTCCACAGCTCCAGATACGACTCTTCAGGGCTTTCAGGAGTTCCTAGAAGAATCCAGGAATGAGGCAGTCACGGATGGGAACATTTATTTCTTTGGGAGTCTTCCTTTTAGGGTGTTCACAGAGCTTTGGATGAACTAGAAGGGATCTTCAGGCTAGAACTTGGTCACAGAGGGCATGTTTCACATCTACCTTGCCCGGGTTTTATCTTACTTCCCATCCTGGAGCAAGATGCCAACTTTCCTATTCAATCAACAGATTATAAACTCTGTGAGGTTTATAGCTTCTGGAAACACTTTCTGAAACTTCCCCTAGGACTTCTAAACACTCTAAATACATAGGCACAGATTGTAAGAGAAAAAAGAAATAATTTGCTAAAGGTATATTGATAGGGTTGAAAAAGGTGAACAGAACATAGATATAATCATAGTGAAGGTGGTCTGCTTAGGAAAATTGTCTAATTTCAAGTTTGTAAATAAAAATGCAGATGAGTGCTCAGACAGGATGTGGTCTAGATAGGCTCCTTCAAGATAATAATTTTCCACATCAAACGGTAAGTAATATTAATAGAACCATCTGGGGAAAATAACCTTGTTTGAAAGAACACATTTTTTCAAGCATTTTTAGATACTCATTCAGTTGTAAGCAGCTACGAACAATCTTTGTTCAGTTACAAACAATCCTTATTCGTTGGCAAGTAGCCATATAATTTTCACCAATCCCTTGACATTGATGTCCTCCAGGAAAGGGTTGGCATTCAAGTTCCAGGGTAAAGTTGAAGCAGGTTTGTTCTCTGTTAGGTGAGCAGACTTTTATGTGAGAACACAGACTCACAGAGGATGGATAAAGCATAAGAAACTCCAACTTCCAATCTCCAGCCAATCTACCAAGGTCCAGAGCTATTCAGTGCTGGCTCACCTGAGACAGAACAGGAGGGCTGGCAGGGGTGGGGGTGGGGGTGGGCTCTTAGCCTTAAAGATTACTGTCTGTTATTTCTCATCTGTCCAGACGAGATCCGGCCTCCCAGTTCAAGCTGATTGCATCGGAGAAACAGAGTAAAAGGAGATGCCAGACAGGCTATGAATTGTTTGTTCCCTTATCAGAGAGGAGACAGCTCTTTCAGCAGAAGGTCCCAGCGGGGTTAGGGACAGCAGCACTGGCCTGGTGTGTCTCTGGTTGCCTTGGCTGTATCAAAGATAGCCCTCGATCCTCTCCAAAGGGCGCCTCTACAGGACCAACTAGGGCAGCCCGGCTCTTATCAGGAGTAGCCAGGCAAGCAGCAGACAGGCAGCAGGCCCCTGGGGGATGGTCCCAGGGCCTCCTATCAATCCTGAGTCAGAAACCAGATCAGAGCAACACATATTTTCTGTGCAAGAAGTAGAGTAACTGAATCATATCTCTAGATGAATAATGAGAACAAGTGCTTCTGTTGTTAAAATTATTTCCCTTCGTATAGTGTCCTATTCCAAGTGTCAATGTGTATACTGACCTCAAGACATAGATGCAATAGACGTGGTGAAAATTCTCATTTTGCAGGAGAGAAAATGGAGCACTGCAAAGGCAAGATACAGCCAATCTACCAAGGTCCAGAGCTATTCAGTGCCCAGTCTGGGACTTGAACCTGTTTTGAAACACAGAGTCTTCGGGCCTTTGCACTGGGGCCATTGGTTCCATTCTGTCACATAATTCTCATTCCTTCACTCATTCCTATAGCAAATATGACTTGAGTGCCTGCCACCTTGCATGCACGATTCCAGGCACTTGGGTAACACCACAGAACAAGATAGACAGAAATATCTGTCCCTGCAGCCAGAGGTAGCATAAAATATGTGCACTGTCTCCTGCACCACCACGCACCATCTTACACAACACGGCTTCCAGCTCAGGGTGCCTATTGTCTAGGGAAGTAGGGGACACAAGCAATGGACAATGATCAAGATACCAGTTTAAATGCTAGATAAAAGGTGGTAAGTAATCTGGAAGAAAGAGGGCAGGGTAGAGGGAGTCAGAGTAGTGGGTAGAGAGACAGCTAACATTTTAAATAGGACGGTCATGGGAGATTTCACCGAAAAGGTGAATTTGAGTTTGATGGAGGTAAGAGATAAAGTCATCCTGGTAAGAGCTTCTCAGGCAGGATACATAACAAAGGAAGAGACTGTAAGGAGTCTGGGACGGCTGGAGCAGACAAGTGAGGGCCAGAGTGGTCCAAGCTGAGGTTAGCAAGACAAGGGGCCAAATCATGTCGGGCCATGCAAGTCATTGTGATGACTCTAGCTCTTACTCTGCAAAATCATGGAGCCTCTGCAGTGTTCAGCTCAGAAGTGACATAATCTAATTATATTTTGAAGTCATTCTGTTGGCTGCAGGGTTGAGATTAGGTTGGAGAAGGCAGAGTAGAAGGAGGAGGAAATCCAAAGAAGGTAATCCAAACCCAGAGACAATGAAACGTACCCATTAAACCTTTCACGTTTGTCTTAGATACACAAGAAGGCATTTCCCCTTCTCTTTTTGCAACGAGAGTAGCATAGTGTGACTGAGTTTTGTCCCAAAGTGATGGCACCACTTCCAGGCCTGGCCCTGAAACCTGATGTGTGACCCTCTAAACTTCGTCCCTCTGCAGCACCTACGGAGACCCCGGGTTGAGTATAGAAGCATCTTATGATGGAAGGAGCCTGGGTTCTCAGTGACACTGGGAGCAGGGCTGCTTCCTTCCACACCAACCACACTGCACTGTGGCTTGAGTATGTTTAGAAACTATGGGGAGAAAAAACAAACAAACAAAAAAAAAAACAAGGAAGGACATTTTTTAAAAAATTCCTGATCCTGCTCTATTTCTCTCGGCCTTGTTACTAGTGATTGTTGAGATTCGCTTCCTGTTTTGATTTTCCAAAGCAGCAAGCGCAGTGCAGACTGGCTGCACCTCTTCTCCCTGTCTCACCAGCAGCTGTGCCAGATCACACCCACATGCTGTCACCCTTGTCAGCCTCACAGCAGAGCAGCAGAACCTGAGACGCTTGTGGTGGAGAAGCTCTAAGTCACTGCAGTGCTGGGAGCGGAAAACAAGACAACAGTGCAAGAATGATAAAATAATTACAATCGAAACAGGTTTCCTTTTCCTTAAATTTGTAGTCTTTTTAAAATAGAACATTATTCACTACACCAATCACTGAAAAATAAACTCCTCCCCGCTATATTCTCTCTCTCTCTGTCTCTCTCTCATCTGTCATCTATCTTTCTCTCCATCCAGCCATTCTATCTATTTATCTCCTATCATCCATCAATTTTGAGATATTTTATCAAATAGCATTTATTAGAAAATTCCGAAAGCCAGAAACCTAACTGGCCTCATATTAGGCAGACAGTGAACTTTCCCCCAAGATCCAGCATAAACCTCCCCTTGGACATAGAAACGGGGCAGAGGGGATTAGCATGGCTTCTCTACGCCGGGTTCTGCTCTAGGAACGTCATTCAGAACATCTCACTGGTCTTTTCGGGATCACACTCAGCAGGTTGGTGGTTAAGGTGGAGGGAGCCAGTGCTAGCTAGCATCATCTCCCTCTGACTAGTAGGTGAACAGACTCAGAGAGTCGACGTGACTGTCACCATGCCACAGGACCAGGAAGAGCGTCTGGATGGAGGGACTTCAGGCATCATGAGGAACCCCCACATTAGCGCAGATGGTGCGACTTTCTTTAGCTGGAGAGGCCGGAGGCTGAGCAACACGGCAAAACCAGCCCAGACCAATCAGGAGAACAGCAGCAGGAAGGTTTAGGAACCAGCATTGGATCCTGCCAGGATGGGGTGTGGCTCCTGCGTTTGTCACTGTCTAACTTCCTAGATGCAGACCTTGTCAGTGTTGCTTGATCTCTCTTACTCTTAGTGTCCTCAAGTATCAGTAATGACCATAAAACATTCAGTGCAACGCCCTGGCTTACAGTGAGTACTCAAATTGTAACCCCTGTGGTTATTCTAGTGCCACTAAGAGGTCTCCTGACTCAGAAAGGAGCATCCCCAGAGCACTGTTAGGTCCACTGATAGATCGATAAAACATCCCACTCAGATACACCCCCAGCATCTGCAAAATGCTCTTAACAGGCATGGCTGTGAGTCCTCCTTCCTGAAGGCCAGAACCTGGCTAGGCAAGGAGGTGTCTCCAGGGATTCAGATGAGAAGGGCGCGCTGGTTCCTGGAAGCAGGGAGGGAACCAGCCCTGCCCATCTTTGCTTGTCTCCTGTCACGTCAGTGGGTGCTGTGTAGGGGGGAGGGAGCAGGGGCCTTGTCCTCTCCACACATCCCCTCCCCCACCCATGGGCAGGGAGGGGCAGATGGCAGGAAGGACACCCGAGAACCCGGGAGTAAAGGTAGAAGTTTGGAGAGCAGGAGGGACTCTGTCGGGCCCTGGTCGTGAAGTATTCCAGGGAGTCTGATGAGCCTGCTGTTGAGGCAATGCAAAAAAATCCAAGAAAGCAAAACATCACCATTTTCATTTTCATCTTCATGGCGCGATTGTCAGAAAGAACGGACCCTGAAGATCTCATTTATCACCATCCCTTACAAGGACCAGAGTGATCTCCACTGGGTCTGCTGGGCGGGTTGGTGAGAGGAGGAGGACCACTGAGTCGTAAGCACGTGCTTTGTATGCCACACCAATGTGCATCTTGACATTACTTCATTCAATCTCTACAAAAGGTGGCTATCCTCTTCTTAAAGATAAGGGAAGTGCATTTTAGGAAAAAGGACATAGTTAGAAAGTGTCAGAGCTGGGAATCGACCCAGGTTTGTCTTCTCCAGTCCCTTATCTGCTCTTATCTCTCTGTTACATCTCCAGATTTAAAGCAAAGGCTGTGGCTTGTGGTCCTACCCTCTCAAGGGACTGTTGGGTGCTTGCTATTAGAACCCCTGAGAGAGACCCACGTCCAGAGAGCCGGTGTCTGGCCTCAGACTGTGCTCAGGAGAAAGCACCCATCTGTTAGTCTTCAGTATACATCACTGAAATTCTTGCAAGGAGTCTGGTTGGAGCTGGTGCTCCTCTGTGCGCATGACCTCAGGCCAGCCAGCGGCCAGCGAGGGAGAAACACGTCGAGGTTCCCAGGGAAGCCTCAGATGAACAACTGTAGTCTTTCCCAGAATCGTTCCTCCTGCTCAGCCTCGTGTAGAAGGAATGAGGTGAGTGGCGGAGCCAGAGAGGCAGTCTATACAGACAGCTTCTTTGTGTTTCTGTCATCTAGCGACTTTTGCCAATGCAAAAGCCTCCCACCTGCAGGGAGGGAGGCCTATGAACTGGCAGGCAGGACCCTGCTACCAAGGAATGAAACCCTGCTGAGGTCTAAGGCTACAGAGGGACTTGGTTATATACCTGGCTTCATGATAGGCTTTTAAAATATGTCATCATCTCACTGTACCAGGAAAATATGGTTGGCTTCATTTTACAGAGGGAAAGAGAGAAACCTGGGACCCAGAGATGCTTGCTTGTGGGTTTCCTGTGGATTTCAGACTAGAATCCAAGTCTCTTGACTCTTGGGTCAGTGCTCTTTCCAACATGGGATCTTAAGTATGGCAATAAGGGGTCTAGAAACTCTTCTTTGAGGCTTGGACAGTGGTTTGGGGCATGGATGTTAGCTTAAGTGGAGAGCAGATTCTAGTCTGATATTTTAAAAGCTTTGAAATGATTCAGAGTTTATGAGTCTCCTTTCCTTGTGTTCTAAGACATGGATAAACATTTTGACCTTGGTTACCTCAAATGCAGCATCAAAACAAAAGATCATGTTTGTTGATGCTTTGGGAGACGTGAAAATCCATACATATATAGGCAGAGAGGATAAGCAGAGAGGTTCAGTCATTAATCAAATCTTCAGAGGTTACCAGTTAACAATGTTGACCACTCACAATTCAGCCATAAACTCAGACATCTGAAAAGGCTCCTGAAAATGAGACTATACTTTTTCAAAAAGTTACAGCCCCCAAATAATGTGCTTTACTGCCTAGAACAAGTCATAGCCCATGGATTTTCCCAAGGAAGCCCAGTAAATATTTGTAGATGAAATTGATGAATGAAGGCACAAACCCTCTGGCTCTCCTGCTGGGGCTCATGAATTCTATTAAACACACTTTATTTGGCAAGCTTGATTATTTGCTTTTTTTTTTTTATCCCCCCGACAGATTAAATATAAGTGACTTGGAAAAGAAAGAGGAGATGTCGGAAACAGTAAAAATGTCAATAGAAGACTTGACAGCTTGAGAATAGAAGAGGGAAAAATAAAAGAAAAGCAGACAATGAAACAATATAGCATTGAGTTGCTGAACCAACAAAAAACTAAATAAGTTTAAGATCACAGGAGACGTGCACAGACTATTTCAGAGTGACTTTCACCTACAAGAATTTACTTTAAAATGTTTTGGCATTTTAAAGAGGGGGTTAAGACTCAGTTATCACTTATTAGGAAGGCCTCTTTCTATGAGAAGGTACAGATGAGCTTCCTCTGAGCATTTAACTGGGCTTCCCTGAAAGGTATGTGTGCAACTTGGAGCTATGGAGGACCGTGATCTGGGAGACCTGTGCATATGATCTCTCTGGCATTCTTTATACCTGGTGGTTCCTTCGTATTCCAGATAGTCTGGGGAGTTTGCAGCCAGAGGTAATGCAAAAAATCACCTCCTTTTCATCTCATCTCTTTCAGTCCATTATGGTGCAGCTGTCAGAAAGCACTTGCTCCAAAGATGTCCTTTATCACCAGCTCTTGCAGTGAATAGAGAGTCTGCCACTCTTTATTCTGATTTCAAGATCTGGTCTTAACGTCCATTTTCCCATTTTGTGGCAAAATACAAGAAACAAACTAGCAAACCACAAAACAACAATTATATATATATAAATATATATATATAATAAATATATATATAAATATATGAAATGGTTGTTTGCAAGGAATGATGAGCAGATTGTCTGCAGAAAGCAAAAACAGAAAAGACTCTGTCTCCATGCTGAGCTTGCCTGATTCCTAAGCCCATAACATGCATTGTTCATTCACTGTCCACCTGGGATCAACGGAGATGTAAGTTCAATATGTGCCTCTAATCCTTCCCGCGCATGAATGGACAAATGACACTCAAGTGGACCAGGGGGGCATGATCGGTTTATGGTGCTAAGCTACAAGGCTTACTTGGAAAGTGAACCACAAGAAGCAACATTTAATAATGTCAACAGTGGACATAATGATGGGAGAGTAACGTCAACAGAGGAAATACTGATGGATGGCAACGGCAGAGAAGAGTTGCCTTTTAGTGGACATCTGGTGTCTGTCTGAAGTCCTCTGAACACTTAACGTGCACTCTCACAGTTAATCCTCACAAGATCGCGTCGAGGAAGAAGTCATTAACTGCACATCAGTGATCAGGAAACTGAGGTTCAAGGAAGTTACATCAAAACCCCAACTCACACAGCTAGTAAGTGACAGGGCTAGACTTCAGCCCTAGGTCCACCTGTATTCAAAATTCAGTCCTCCCTCCTTCCCTCCTCTTCCCCCTCTCCTCTTCCTCCCTGTCTTCTCCTCCTCTTCCTCCCTCTTCCCCTCCCCTCCCCTTGCCTCTCCTCTTCCTCTTCCTCCTTCTTCCTCTCTGACTCCATGGATATCGTCTTTGACCCATTACTTCCTAATACCCTTTTCAGGAGTAAAAGGATTCAAACAGCAACATACGCTTATGAGCATCTACTTTTTATAAGGCACCGTAGCATAAAATCCTCACAGTTTACAGAAGAATGGAGGAAAAGGGCATGTATTTACTAAATGCCTATGATAAATCAGGCACTATGTGTCTTATTATATTACCTCTTGATTTTCTCAACCATAGTATGTATTTTATTCCTATTTACAAGCAAAGGGACTGAGGCCAAGAAATTTTAAAGAAACTTATCTAGAATCATACATCCAGTAGAAGCTCTGACTTGGCTGAATATTCACCAATCCAGGCCAGATGTCTGGCTGGACCAAGCTACATATAGCCTGAACTGGTGCTCTGAGCCTCCAGGACATCAGTACTTGGAGACCCCCTGTGCCCAGGCACGTGCCCAGCCTCAAATGGAGTATGTTCCAGACATTCGTGTACAGCGTGTGGAGTGAATAAATTCTGGAGGGCACTTAGATGATAGTTGTCAAGTATGTAAAGGAGGGCATCTCTTGACAAAACAATTCTATTTCTATAAATAATAGGACAGGTGCTAAAAATGCATTATATGGTGATCATTATTGTGTGTGCTTATAAAAACAACAGTGAAGAAGCAGTAGTGGAAAATAAAAATGTAAACATCACAAATAATATCATTGGGAAAATACTGTCTTTGCCACATAACGGATAAAATGCAGCTGTTGAAATGATGAATTACATTGACATTTATTGAAATAAAAAGATGTCTAATATACAGTCCAGTTAAAAAGCATTTCAAAAACTATGTTTTAGTTGCTGAATAAACCTGTTTCTCTGAAATGGAGACTCCCCCATCCCCAACATACACACATCCCGGAACAAATGCATTTAAACCTTACAATTTTAATTGTGGTTGGCTTTAGACAGTGGAATAAAGGATACTCTTATTCACTTCTTCAAACTTTCCTTAATTTTCTGAATTTCATTTTGCAATAATAACAACTGGCATTTATTGAGTGTTCTGACTTAATTACATTTCTTTCTTTCCTCATGACAATAATCCTATCCTATTTATAAATATGCAGTTTGAAGCTTAGAGAAGCAACTAAGTTGTCTAAGGGAGTGGCAGAGCTGAGATTTAAATATTTTCTGCTATACAACTATGCTCCTTACTGTTATTCTGTACTCCAATAAATATATAATGATTTTGATACAAGAATGCAATTTAATTATAACAAAATAACTTAGAATTTTTGTTCTCCCGAAAATGCACAATTATTCCTGCATTTTGCACAATATATTAAATTGTCTTTCAACTATTTCATCATTTTAGGGCTCAGCCATTTTTTATTTTCATGCACCTCTCTTTCTTAATTTCTAATGGATGCTTAAAATAAATATTGTCTAATGTTTTCTTAACTCCTAAGAGAGATTGTTTCACAAGAGCTACTTAGCATCCAGGATACCATGGGACCTTTAAGAAGCAGAGTATGTGGTTTTCTGGCAGTGTGGTTTATTCGTGTGTCTGTAAAGGAATTCCTAGATTGCCAAGTGTCAAAACTCAAGAGGTTTAATTGGAATTTAACCTCCAAGCCACAGCCTTCAAGTGTATTTGGTGCTGTATATGGTGCAATGCTGCTCCCACGAGACCCCACATCCTGTCATGGTACTTATCATGGCTGCTAAATCAGCTTGGCTTTTTGTCTGAAGGGCTCATGACACTGAAGTCTGGGTCTGACTTTTCGAATTGCTATATCCTCAGAACCTAAACAGTCACCTTCATAAGTCTGCTTGTTCACAGGGTCAGAATGCCCTCAAAATTCCCCCAGCTCTGCTTAACGATAGTTCAAAAAACATCAGTGGGTGTTTCCTGCATTCTGTAGAGAAAGATGAAATCTATCTTTCTGTCTATTTTGGGTGAGACTTCATTGCCTTGTAGATAAAGTTCTCACTGCTTGTGCTCGGGAAAGGTTAGAACCGAAGTGGCAACATGAAAGGTTTGTGCTTAGCCTAGGCTGTAAGTTTCTCAAATAAAAGATGTTCATGGTAAGTGGGGTATATCTCTTGTGGATTATGAGGTTAACTACTTTTAATTTTTTCATTCTTCTGGTGGGGTTAGGAGACTGCAAGCTGAGGCCTTAGATTCTTAGAGAGGCAACTTGAGAAAAGGACTGTTTTCCATGACATCTCAGAAGAGGGACCAAATCACCTGCCAGGGAGAAAGGGGACCCTAGAGGATGCCCTGCAGAGAGGGATGCTGTGCACTTAAGGAGACAAATGTTCAGCATTCAGCGCTGGATTTTCCTTTTCTGTGTTGTCACTCCCTTTAACAAGCCTTAGTAAACCTGGATAAAGTTGAGTGCACCTCAGTGGTACTTAATGGGATAAAGTGATGGGTAAGAAGAAAGAACTGTGGCAGAAGAGGAGGTAGCAAAATGGAGGAGAGGCTGAGGGTGTTGACCTGGAATGAGAGAAACGGCCCAACCAACATACACGTGTGGGACATACAGTTGCTTCCTAGGGCTTCTCAGAAACACCTGGGAAACAGGTGCATCTTCCCATGTGTGCTGCTGGGACTTGGATTTTGCCATTTGGATATGAAGGAGAAGGCTGCCCTAAGAATGCAGCGCTTGGGGACACCTGGTTTACTCCTGGTTTAGGAAATTTAAGTTTCCTATAGAATAAAGAGAACAGGGAAGATAGCTGTCAAGCATCTAATAACCACAAGTAACTGAAATTACTACAGCTTTACAATGATTTGATTTTTTTATTCCCAAACATACAATATAGGGTCAGTCCTTCACACAGCTAAAATATCTTCGAGAAAGCTTAGATTTTTTTTTTCCTGAATCCTGATCTCCTGACAATTTCATCAAAGCACAATGGAGCCCCAGGTTGGAAAAAATCAGAATTGTGGTGGGAGAACTGTCCTTGCAGGCCAGTCCTTGCAGAACCGTTCTTCCATCGGTTATAGAAACGACTAAACAATTTTCATGCGTTTCTAAGAACAAATTGCAGGCACCCCAAGGAGACATTTCAACACATCACCAGCTTGGAGACAAAGCCTGGAAGTGTCCACTAGGAGAACGCTTTAGACACATCTGATGGGCCAGCTGTAGGCACAAGTCTCTTAGACTGATTCGGGTAAACCCAGGACCTGGAGAGGCTAGGTCAAATAAACAAGCCCACTCAGAACCTTCTTCCCCTTGAACGTGTGTAGTTACTGCTCTGCCTCCCCCAACCCGTTCCATCAAAAAATGCTCTGTGACAAAGCCAAGGATCTGAGTGTGGAAAAGAGGTCACTGATGGCCCAGCTGATAGGATTTCCAGAGCAGAAGTTAAAGCCTCTGAATGTTGACTCTGTTCCGTTGACATCCTCTGCCACCCTCTTTGACTGACGCAACACCCACCAGGGGAAGTCATTTCCTCCCCCAGCAGGTCTGCAGAACATCATCGTCTCTGGGCACCCAGCTCTAAGTATGCTGCGCCTTCAGTGTGTGATCTGAGCCAGTGTCTCCAATGTCGTTTACCATGAAGGGAGAGCACAGATCAAAGGCTCTGAGAGGAGAGGCCAGACCAGTGGTGACGGGACTCTCTTCCCAGAGGGAAAGGTAATCACTTCTCAAGACTTCATCTGATCAAGCCAGTTAATATCATTTGCGTCTTGCATGACTTCTGTTGGTGGGGCTACGCCAACTTGACATTTTGTTATGTTTTAGTGTTTTAATTCTTCTAAATACAACCATGACTATTCATATGACTGTTAATGTAGAAACTAAACAGAAGTGACTTTTAGCGTGTGTCATGAATAATCTCAGTTTTCAAGTAAAACACATGGAAAGATCCGTATTAAAGTCAAAAGGTTACATTAAAGTTATTTGAACTTTTGGAGTTTTGCTTTGCTTAGAAGGATAGAAAGTTTCACTTTTTTGTTTTATTGTTAATGCTCTCATTCAACCCGTGAACAAATGAGGATTAGATGAACCAAAGGCTTGACATGGGGCTTTATAGGTTACCTGAGATAGAGGCAGTGTTTTGCAGTGAAAGAAAGTATTGGTGACAAGTCGTCAACAGATCTGGCCACTGTACTAGGCTTGAAGATACACTGGACAGAAAAATACGTCTTTCGTGGCTAGGGTTGTCAGTCTCACTGTGGAGGCCTCTCAGAACCAGAGAATTATAGTAAAGTAGTACATGATGGTGAATGCTGAAAGCAGGGAAGAATGAGGTGCTGGAGGAACCTTACAAAGACCACCTTTTCCATCTGAGGGCAACATGATAGGCCAAGGAAGACTTCACAATGGACTGGAGGCAGAGAGAGTTTCGCATGCACTTTAAGCAGGCACTGAAGTGTGGCTGGGACACAGGGTAGGTGGGTGTAGGTGAGCTGCGGTGTGCTTGCCATTGAGGGATAAAGCTCGAGAGAGAGTCCAGAGATTCTGGAAGGCCTTGTGCTCTAATGAATTTGAACTTTATTGTAGGGCAGTGGGAAGCCATCAGTGCCGAGGTGAGATTTAGTTATTCGTGCATTCACTTATTAAATATTTGCTATCAGGTACTTGTTACTTAACAAATATTTATTGAGCACAGACAGGCACTGAAGATAAAGCACAAACAAATAGACAAACACAAAAACAAACAACAAAACAAAATGTCCTGGCTTGAAGGCGCCAGTGGCCATTTTAGGTACGGCGGGCAGAGAGAGCCTCAGTGAGAAGGAGGCATTTGGGCAAAGAGATGAAGGAGGTGAGGGCAAGCCATGAGGATGTCCAGGAGGAAAACGTTCTAGGTGAAGGGAAAAGCCAGGGCACACGTCCGGAGGCAAGAGAATGTCTGGTGTGTTTGAGGGACACCAAGCCTGCCCTGGGGCTGGAGCGAGGGAGAAGTCGGATTGATGATGGATTCCCACCTCTTATGCTGAACCAGAGGGGAAGCCACCCGACTGTTCTGAGCAGAGACAGGAAGTGCCTGGGCTTCTGAGTCAAAAGGATTCCTGGGGGTTGGGATGGGTCATGGGCAGAAGCAGGGAAACAACTTAGGAGGAAGGAAAAATAGTGGGGACTTGGATTGTAGTGGAGGAGTGAGTATGGTCAGACACCCAGCAAGATTTGCTGATCATTGGATGTGGTGTGCAAGGCCAGGTGAGGAGTCCAGAGAATGAATTTATGTTTTTGGCTCGAGCCCCTGGAGGGATGATTGCCTGATTCAAGTCCCAAGGGGAAGATGGCAGAGTGCAGTGGGGAGGAGATTCTGGGGGTGGATCAGGGATTCCGTTTTTGAATCCCTGATCCACCCCCAGTTTGTTCAGTTTGAGATACTAATTAGAAATGCAGGTGCAAAAACCAAATCGACAGATACAAAAGTCCTGGGGAAAGTTATGGTCTGGACATACACAGTTGGGAGTTTTTAGCCTACAGAAGGTATTTAGAAATAGAAGAATGAATTAAACATTGAGGGCTTAGCATCAAATATTGTTAGGCACTAGGCTTCCAGTGGTGAGAAAAATAAACAAGTTCCTTGTCCTTGTAGACCTCATAATAAAACAAAGTCAATAAATAAAACAATAGTATATATGAAATAACAGTTAACACCGTGCTAGAATGAATTCTGGTTGCAGAGTAGAGAACAAAGTGGGAGCAAAGACCCAGAGCCGTGAGATCGTTCAGCAGGCTGCTGTCACAGTGCCCAGGGGAGGTCCTGTCTTGAATTCGGTGTTGGCAGTGGGAATGGAGAAAAGATGTGGGAGACACTAAGGAGGTTTAATACACAGAATTGGGTCATTGTTCCTCCAAAATGCCTCCTTCAAAAAGTCACAAAAACAGTTTCAGTCCTTAAAGAAAAAGTCTGTGCAGGCGAGGTCGCAACTCATTGGACTGACCTCAGGTGTGATACCTCCACCGCGAAACTCCTTTGTAAGCTTGGGTAGATTTTTAACTTTTCTATTTTTCATTTTCCTTACCAGAATGAGATAAATAGTGCCTCTTAATATTCTTATGATGGTTAAAGGGGAAATTATACATAGGCTCCCAGGAGGGTTATTGTGGAGTGCTTAGCAGAGGAGGGAGAATGTCCTTTTCCTCTGCTCATCTTAGGGTCAGCACCCAGAGCCCTGCACATTGGACGGACACAACACAGATGAACAGGAGAAAAATGAACAGAAGTTTACGGACGAGTGCATCACACGTACACACAGGAGGACTTACTTAGTGGAGAGTAACTCAAAGGGATGATGGTATCTCAGGCTTATATAGCATCTTGGCAAAGAACAACATTGTAGAGAAGGGATGAAACAAAGGAAAAGGACTGTGAGCTTCCAGGGTTGGCAAGTTGTAGGAAGGCAAATATATGGGGGGACAAGTGATAGGCAAGGGCTAGTTTCAGCAAAGTTTATGTGGACTTCTCTGGTGCCGTGTCTAGGGTGACAAGGGTCTAGGGTTGTCTCCCGTGATTGACTTCTGTCCTTCCTGGTAGACAGGAGAGAGGGGACACTTTGTAAATGTATAACCCGCTTTTAGGCTCAAGGAGTTTTCCATCTGTTTCTTTTCATTTTCTTCAGCTCAAAATAAGCAATATGCTAAAGAGGCACACTCTGCCCCTTTCACAGGCTTTTGGAAGGTGTTATTTCTCTCTCTATGAGAAGTATGGAGTTAAGAGTCTTTAAAAAAAATCAAATAAAAACAAAACTCAGTATCTCATACAACTGAAAATACATTGAAAGAATAAACATTAGGTTTTAGGCAGGGCTGATCCAGGGTGATCAGTACTCAGGTGGTTTTCCTGTCTCACTCTGCTTTCAGATCTATTCATTGTATCATCAAACAGACTTTAACTTGATAATGTGAGACACTGAAAACCGAGACACTGAAAAACCTAGACACAGGCTACCACCTGTTAACTGTTTCATCGTCAAATAGTCCTACCTCAAGCCCAGGATTAATTAAGGGTCCACCACCTGTGTCCTTCTGACACTGAGTTGGTAGACCAATGACTGGCAACCTGCGTAGGAAGAATGTCTCTTTTCCAATATCTTCAGCAAAATTTCCAGATATGCCCCTCCTTGGCCCATCCTACAGCAGGCGGCATCCTTGACCGTGAACAGGAGGTTGGAATTCTCTCATTTACCAAGGGCTGGGATCCGCCTTACCCAAAGCTCACAAAATAAGGGTAAAGGAGGAACAAGGAAGCAAAAACATAGGTCTTTTCTAGCTTGCCTTTTGTTATTGGATGACATTTACAAAGATCTCAGTGTTCCTGGCCATCAGGTCCCTTATTTTTCTATCTAGTAATCATGTTGGATTGTGTGGCTCAAACACTAATTAATGATAACCTGAAAACTCCTTAAAAACCGTAACCTTAGGCTTAAGGAAAACTTGCTAAGTGTATGTCTTCACCCCCTCCCATCACTCCCCACCTCTGCCCATATACACTCTCCCTCCTCTTGGTCTCCTTCCACAGGTATCCATCAAAACCATTCTGCAGTAAGAAACAATACATACACCTCAGCTCCACCCAGACTTGTAACAATTGAACGCAAAACTACCGTAGTCACCTACAGGATAAATAAAGAAACCCTAAGACCATAGTGCAGCATGACAAATGAGCAGGAACGTGGCCCTAGGATAGGAGAGAGAGTCCCACCCAGGCTGAATCATCAGCTCACTGTTGGGAACAATTTATTTGATGAAAATGAAAAACTAAACATTTATAAATCAGCTGAGTAAGAAGCTTAGGGGGAGAGCTTCTGGGATTTGGACAAAAAATTTATTCTCCATGGGAGTTGGAGAACTGGAAATCCATCAGGAGTCAGGGCATGCACGCATCTGGTATGTGTTGCTGGGGCCCTCAGTCACTTTGTAAAGCCTGGACCACTTTAAGGCTTTTGTCTGTGGGCCTTGGGCTCCTCCAGTTGGAAGGCCTTTCCCTAATGTCAGAAGGACGTATCGAGACTGTCAATTCTACTTCCCAAAATAAAGCTCTGATTTGCCTCTGCTCCGATCTGTCTCTCTGGCTATCCTAACGCCCTTACTGCAGCCCATTCTATTGCCTAGACAACGGCCTGCAATAGTCGATTAACAAGTTTTCCTGCTCCTGTTTTTTTTTTTAAATAAACTTTTTATTTTATGGTAATGTTAGATTTACAGAGCAGTTGCAAAATTAATAGAGAGTTCCTGGAGATCCCTTACCTGGTTTCCCCTTATTTTGACCTCTTGCATTACTAATGACATATTTGTCAGAACTAAGAAAGTAATATTGATATATCACTATTAGCTGAACGGCAGATTTTGTTTGGATTTGACCAGTTTTTACGCTACAGTCTCCTTTTCTGCTCCAGAATCCAGTCCAGGACACCACAGTGCATTTAGTCATCACGTCTCCTTGGTCCTCTCTGCTCTGTGACAGCGTCTGAGTGTTTTCTTACTTTTCACAGCTTGACAGTTTTGAGGAGTGCGTGAGGGGAGGCATTTTGAAGGCTGTCTCTCAATTTGCGGTTGATGTTTGTCTCGTGATTAGACTAAGCATATGGGTTTAGGGGAGGAATTCCACGGAGGTGAAGTTCCCTCTTGATGCCACGCGATCAGGAGGTGCTTATTATCAGCATGTCCCATTGCTGGTATCTTAGCCTATTCAGGCTTCTATAGCAAAACACCACAGATTGAGTCACTTAGAAACAACAGGAATTTATTTCTCAGAGTTCTGGGAGCTGGAAGTCCAAGATCAAGTTGTCAGCACATTCAGCATATGGTTAGGGCCTTCCTTCTGGTTCACAGACAGCCGTCTCCTCATGTGGAATGGACCTGTCTGGGCTCTCTTATAAGGGCACTAATGCCATTCATGAGAGCTCCAGCTTTAGGACCTAATTACCTCCCCAAAGCCCCACCTCCAAAGGCCACCGCGCTGAGGATTCGTTTTGTATGAGTTTTGTTGGGGGCTGGGGGTGGGATGCAAACATTTAGTCTAGAGCGGCTGGTGACATTAACCTTGCTCATTTGGTTAAGGACATGTTGGCCAGTTTTCTTCCCTTTAGAGGTACTGTTCTTCCCTTTTCCATAATCTACTTTTGGAAAGTGGATCACTGAGTATAGACCACGCTCAGGTGGCGGTGTTGGTGTGGAAGCTGAGGGAAGGAATTGCCTCCTCCTGCTTTTGACCAAATGCAAATCCAGTATATACACTGAGTGAATGTAAAAAAAAAAAAAAAAGAAAAAAGATGCTATTTTAAAGGGGATTGTTTCTTTACTTTCTTTTTCTGTTGATTCGTTAGCATAAAGAAATGCAACTGATTTTTGAACGTTAATCTTGTAACCTGCTACCTTGCTGAATTCTAGTAGTTTTTGTGTGGACCTTTTAGGGTTTTCTATATATAGTATCATGTCATCTGCATATAGTGACACTTATACCTCTTCTTTTCCAATTTGGATCCCTTTTATTTCTCTCTCTTGCCTGATTGCTGTGGCTAGGACTTCCAAGACTGTGTTGAACAGGAGTGGTGATAGTGGGCAGCCTTGTCTTGTCCCAGATTTTAGTGGGAAGCTTTTGAGTTTTTCACCACTGAGTACTATGCTGGCTGTAGGTTTGTCATATATAGCTTTTATTATGTTGAGATATGTTCCCTCTATATCCACTTTGGTGAGAGTTTTTATCATAAATGGGTGTTGAATTTTATCAAATACTTTTCATATGTGGAATCTAAAAAAAAAAACATAAATACAAAACAGAAACAGACTCACAGACATAGAATACAAACTTCTGGTTGCCAAGGGGGTGGGGGGTGGGAAGAGACAGACTGGGAGTTCAAAATTTGTAGATACTGACAGGCATATGCAGAATAGATAAACAAGATTATACTGTATAGCACAGGGAAATATATACAAGATCTCGTGGTAGCTCACAGAGAAAAAAATGTGACAATGAATATAGGTATGTTCATGTATGACTGAAAAATTGTGCTCTACACTGGAAATTGACACAACATTGTAAAATGACTATAAGCTCAACAAAAAATGTTAAAAAAAAAAGAAAAAGAAAAAAGAAAATAAAACACTAGATTAGGCAGCACTCTTAGCTAACAGCTTTCAGTGGCTCCCCACTGTCTTCAGGAGAAATGTCTTCCTCATTCTGTGTCATCCCCGGGGCTGCTGTACAATCCCCTGAAATTGATGTTAGGGTCCCTCTAGTAATACTTCTTATAGATGTGGTTTGCCTTCCTAGAGATGATTATAAATGATCACAACTTATAATGTTCATTTATTTAAGCAATGCCTGCCTCGTCCATGCATCTGTGAGTATCAGGCGGTCAGGGTGCATGTGTGTGCATGGTTTGTACAGCTCTTACTGTCAATAGGATTCTTATATGTAAGCTACAGAAATCAGCTCTGGGTGATTAAGCAGAAACTAGTTGTTAAACGGATAGGAGGTCACCCTTCCTGGTACTGTTGAGAGTAATGGTTGGTGGAGAACCACACTCAGGCCTGAACGTCCAGAAAAGAATGCTTACTGAGCTGATGGGGCACCTCTGTCCCCACTGCTGCCCTGGTGAGTGCTCTGCAGAGCAAACCTCCAGACTTGACCCTAAAAGTACTCCCACCATTAAAAGCTGGATGCCTCTGGGACCCTGGCCAATGACGGGGGCTCTGAGGGGCACTTCCTTCCATAGTTCTGACTTCCCAATCAGATTTAGGAAAGGTGAGTCTCATTGGTAAAGTGGATGGCCTGCTTGTGACCCAGCTTCAGAGGGACCTGGGGTCACTTGAATTCTTTCCATTCTACCTTTGTCAAACAGGGTTCAGAAAGCTAGAAACCCCTGAAAACATAATGTGGGAGTTCAAAGGGTGCTGGGTAGCAAGAAAATATGAAAACTGTCCCATTCGCTAACGCATGGTTGATTCTCCATAAAAACCTGTCAAAGGAAGACAGGGTTATAGGATTGCCAGGCTTAGCAAGTAAAAATACAACATGCTCAGTTCAGATGAACAATGAATGATTAAAAACAAAAAAGTCTCATGCAATATTTGGGACATAGTTATACTAGAAATTTATTTGTTGTTCACCTGAAGTTCAAATTTAACTGAGTGTTTTCTATTTTATCTTGCAACCCTGAGGAGGCAGGCAGGAAGGAAGCGAGGGAGGGAGGAAGGAAGGAAAAAGGGAAAGAAGGAAGGAAGGAAGGAAGGAAGGAAGGAAGGAAGGAAGGGAAGAAGATATGAATCAGGCCACCTCTGGTTCGTGCCATTAGATTTTTGGCTCCTCTGACTCCAGATTCACCAAGAGAACATCTGCCTATAATTTGACATTTCATGAGGAACTAGTCACTGGGAAAGAATAAACCGGTCAGACTGCCTGGAATTTCTCACTGTTAACTGGCAAATTGGCTTTTGACTAAGCTGTGGTGTACCCTGCAGCTTGGTACAGGGAAGGAATGTACTGACTTCAGGGACAGTCATATTCCAGTCCATGTGACAGTTAGGTTTTGCAATATAAATTAATAAATTAAAATCCCAATTTTATGTCTCATTCTGGAAGGTTCAGTGACTGTGATGCCAACGTTGAAAGACGAATCTGCTCCCCATGGGCAGACTCCGGGAGGGGACTGCAAGGCTGTGTAAATATGTCGATTGAGTTTTATTTCTTAAACTGAATGTGAAGTATATGATGTTCATTATTTTATTCTTTGGAACATTTTTGTACATCAAAATATTTTATAAGGTATCTTCAAACAAAGTGAAATAAAAGGCAGTGTGGCTTAATGGGAGAAAGATGGGTTTGCTTTGAGAAGATATTTGCTAGAGCTCAGATGGGCCACTATCCCATGTTTCATTTCCTTCTGTTTTGCACTCCGGCAGCACTGAGTCAATCAGAGGGTTTCTAGTTCCATCTCATGCAGTGGGTGCTCTTGCTTTTACATTTCCATGTCTGTGCTTTGCCTGTTGTCTTGGAAAGCCTTCCTCTATCCTTTCTTCCAGCCGCTCCCACCCTCCTTTTTTTTTTTTTAAAGATAAACCATAATCATCATTTTTTCCCTATTGCAAACCCCTCCCCCAGTCTCCCTTCCCACAGCTTAATACAGGAGGGTCGACCTCCGCCCCTGCCTTAGCTCTCTGTCTCCCGGTCAGTGGCGTTAGGTTCTCCGTTGCTCCCACCACATTGTGCTATGGTCAGCTTTCTACAGGCCTGTCTCGCCACCAGCTGGGATTTCCTCAAGAGAAGAACTGAGCTTTATTCACTCCTCTACCCTCCGACCTAGAAACATAACCAACCCATGTTCACCCAACTGAATTGACTCGAGAAAATGCCTACATCTAAGCCTTAGTTTCTTCTATTAGAAAGTTGCTACACACACACACACACACAAACACACACACACACACACACACACACCAGCAAGTATATTTTCAGTCACATATTAGCTACTTAAAGCAAAGCTCGCTTCTTTATATTCCCAAAGCATCAGGACTAACCCAACTTCCTTCTTCTAAGAGTGAGAGAACCAAGGCCCAGAGAGGGAGAGTAACTTGCACAAGATCACACAGGAGTGGAGGGGGAGCTGTTTCAGAGTCAGAACCCAGATCTCTTCCTTCCAGTGGTACCTGCTGCTGGGGGATGATAAGCAGGTTGTCCAACTTCCCAGTTTCCCTGATTCTTTAGAGAATTTGGGGGGAAGTGGCTCTCCCTAGCACAGCCCCATCGCCGATCCAGACCTCAAAGGACAAGCTTATAGAAGTGTCCGTAGTCCAGTGGCCACTGATGCAGCATTTCTGCACTTCCAAGTGTCTGGCCCGATGTAGCAGTCCTGCTTTGTTTTGGTCAAAAGCCTCACTGGCAAACAGGGTGAGTAATTATCTGCGGACTCTTTGAAGGCCTTTCCCCTGGAGCCTCGTTAGCCTTGGCTATTGGCAGCAGTGGCCGAGGCCATCCTTTCCATATTCTGTTGACCTGAGGTCATTTGGTGTGAGTGGAAACAGAGGGACTGGCTCCCCAGAAATGCTTGCAAAAACAAGTTGCTCTTTTCTCAAGCTGCAGATTCCATTACCTAACTGGAATGGCCTTTATATATTTGGCATCAAATATAAGCTTGCCCTCCCCTTGCCCCTTCAAGATTTTGGAGGTAAGAATGTTCTACGGTCAGGGATTTCCAGGGCCAGCCTGGAGGGAAGACTGCAGCCTGGATTTCCCATACTGGTTGTCCTCTCTTTTGGAAAGTGTCATCCTACTTATCGCCAGTCCCCATGGCAGTGCTGACATAAGCATGGCCAGACAACCCCTCCTTCATTCCTTCTCTCCTGGCTCTAGAAGGGAACTCCAGAGTGAGCTCCATTTGGTTCCGGATGGATTAGAATTTGAACACTTCCAAAGCTAGAAGGACCCTTTGACTTCACCTTTACAAGTGGAGAAACAAAAGACTACAAAGAAAGAGCTTTGAGCACTCAAAACATTAGATCTGGGACTAAATCTAGGTGTTCCAGCTTCTTATCCAGAACTGAGAACACAAGGAATTCTCAAACAGCAAACAAACAAATAAAAGCCTGCAAATATTGATAGTGTTTATCTAAAATTTCCTACCAGTTTGTTCTTTCAGATGCCCTCTCGCACTCTCTCTCTCGCTCCCTTTGTTTATTCCAAATTTTTCATCTTTGTTTCCTTTGTCTAAAATTTTTCTCTGCCCTCTTCAATTTGTCCTTCAAAACCCAGCTCTGGAAAGTTCCATGCAGTAAATGGAAGGCAGGGAGTTAAACTTATGAGTTATTGGTCTTCGTTATTCAATCCCCTACGACAGTACTAGCCACCACGCCCTTGCTATGGCCTCGTGGTAGCTGGAGTACGTACTCCTCTCTGTGACCTTGGGCCGTTGGCTTGTCATCAACAATGCCAGGACCGGCTGTCTTCTGCTCCTGCCATCACCGTGAGCACATGGCCTGGTGTTCACTCCCCCTTTAGCCTGGGCTGCAGGAGACAGAAGGGGCAGACCTGACCCAGATCCACAGCTGGAAGCTAAACCCAACATTGCCAACAAAGTCCAGCTGACGTCACAAGGTGTGTCTCGACACCTCTGCCTTGGAAGGGAGAAGTGGTACCCAACGTTACATATGAAATATCCTTACCTCAAGATAAAATAGTTTACACCATGTATTCATTCAGTCATTCACTGCCATTCAACAAATAATCACTGAACACCAACTATGACCCCAGCTACTCTCTGAAACTATATATCATTAAAACTATTTGCCCACTAATGCATTTTTCTGAGGGAAAGGCTTATGGCTTTCCTTAGCTACTCAAATGGGTCCTTAACCTCAACCAAGTGAGTCAAGGCCCTGATATAAGGGGTCACTCAGGGTTTGATTCATTCACCACAAAGGGTCACTATTGAATTCTAGTATTATCTGGCTGCTCACCTATGAGTACAGACTAAAGAAAAAGTTTTGCTCAAATATTTTGAGTTTTACTAGAATGGCTGACCAGAAAGTCTGAATTTTAATGTGCAGATAAGTGGTCCTAGTCATTTGTAATGATCACCTATGCTATTTACAATTGACAGTCTAACCATATAACTTCTACCGTAAAATTGTAATAAAAATACTGAACGTGTGTAAGTACTTTGTTACCCTAATAGTTTTGTAGCTAGGGCCCCTGTATCCTTCTGTTAGCGCCTTAACATTTGTAATAACTGTTTTCTCCTGTTGCACTAGTATAGGTCCCCGTGGTTCCTTTATGACTGATTGATTTTTCTTCTATAATATGATTTAAAGATCTTTTACTATTCTGATTTCTCTTCTCTGCATGTCCTAGTTTGTCATTGATTCTCTTAAATACCTCATTGGAAACTGGCCAGACTCCAAATGTAACCAAGTGCTTACCTCCTGCTATGGACTGAATTATGTCCCAGCCCCACCAGAATTCACATATTGAAGCCCCACCCCTCAATGTGACAGTATTTGGAGATGGGACCTTCGGGAGGTGATTAGATTTAGAGGTCATCAAGCCCTGATGATGGCTTAGAGCCCGTAGGAGAAGAGACACCAGAGAGCTTGTTCACTCTGTTACCACGTGGTAACAGAGCAAGAAGGCAGCCAATCACAAGTCAGGAAGAGGATCTCACCAGAAACCGACCATGCAGGCACCCTGATTTCAGACTTTCAGGCTCGAGAACTAAGGGAAAATTAATTTTTGTTGCTTAAGCTACTCAGTATTTTCTCATGGACGCCTGAGCAGACCAAGACTTCTCCCTTCCTGCTCCCCCCCGCCCCGTATCTAGCATGGTGCTGGCTTTCCCTGGTGTGACTGATAGACTGGACCAGGGGATGCCAGCCTTAGGAGGCTATACTTGGCTTGCCTAGAATTGACACACACTGATGAGCCCAGCAGGCTCCCCAGTTCATGCCAGACTTTTCCACTGCTGGTCTGGATTTCTGAGCTCCCACGGCCTGCCTATCCATGCCAGCCTTTGGGGAGCCAATGCTTCTTGGGGAAGATACCACATGCATGAATAATATGACAAACGTCTGAGTTGGCAGTGAGGGCTGGAAGAACTTTCCTGGGGATGAAGCCAAGGCTGGCAGGTCTCCCACCTCCATTCAGCTCCTGGAAACCCAGCACATTCACGTGGCCGTGTCTGGTGCTTAGGACTCACTTGTGGGAAGATCCGGAGACAGCGGGGATACTGTGCTTTCCTGCAGCCCTGGGCAACCTGCACAGTTCACACGCTTAGCTCTCCTTAGGGAGGACTGATGGACACCTGCTGTCACCACACCGGCCCTGTCGGTGCCTCATGCCACTCACAACAGGTGGGAAGTGCAAGCAAGTCAGTTTAGTCCCTTACATTTAAAATGGTCATTTATTTGTAGTAATAAAAATATTGTTGAAGATTGTCGTGACAATCAAATGCAGTAAAGAGTTCACACATACGGGCCAAAGACTTAGAGCTGCCATCTCTGGGCACTGTCCTCAGCACTGTCAATATGCTGTTTCCTAGGAAGCTGACAACACCCTGACATGGACTGTGTTACACTCATGTTACAGCTGAGGAAACTGAAGCGGGGGGAACCGAGTGACCTGCGTGAGTTCTCAAAGCTGGTGAGTGTGAAATTTCTTTCCCAGGGCTTGTTCCATAGAGAACACTGAATTTGTACTTCTCGAATGAATAAAAGTATCGGACTTGGTTTTTTAATTCAGGCTGACTCCAAAGTCTATGTCACCAACGACTGTGCTGTATCACTTCACTCTACACTGTACAGTGCTGTTCACCCGTGAGGAACCGTTTCTACTCGGTCATCAGTTCTGCCCTCAAACTGATTGCCCAGTGAGTCAGATCCCAGTAGACCTCCTGGATCTTACATCCTGGCCACTGACATCTTTGGTGGGCTACAGATCCAGCACAGGTTTCCACGTGGGCCAAAAATAAAGGGAATGTGAGCACTGACACCGTTCTTGAGGATGTTACTCTCCAGAGGAGGGAGGGTAATAAGGAAAATGACATTCACAGAGAATATGTAATAACAGCCACCCACTTATTGAATGTTTATCTGCAGCAGACACTTTGTTAAGCACTTGATATTATCCTATCATTTTATCCCCATGCATACTCATGACACAGGGACTCCTAGTATCTCTCTTTTGCAGAAGAGGAATCTGAGAATGTTAATTTAATTACTCCATGCAAGTCCCTGGTTCCTTGGAGAAGACAATCATGGCTAATCCACATTCTCTGACTTGAAGGTCAGAATTTAGCAAAGCAAAGCCAGCTTGAGACAGAGGCTGTGTCAGGACTCTGGGCCCCTGGAGCCCTGAGTTCAGGTCCTTCCTCTGTCAGAGAGTCCAGATGAATCAGACAGAGGGGACTGTTCTCTGATTCTCAGTTTACTCACATGTGAAATGGCAATCTTTATTGTACAAAAGTAAGATGTCAGGTATCTATAAAGATTAAAGTGCGATTTGCCTGGCACAAATGAAACACTTAATAAACGTTCACTGTCAATCTTATTATGTGCATGTAATAGAAAACAACCAAAGCAAAATGGAGTTGGAAGATCGCAAGTGCAGAAGAGGATTTCAGACACTTTTACAGTGTCCAGAGTTCCCTCACATGCACGATTTCACTCATGTGGCTCTCTCTCCAAACTTGTGAGAGCCTCATTTCTTCCTTGTGAGATGAAGTAATTTAATGATCGTCCAATTCACTTGAGTGTTAAGTGGCAGAGTCAGGACTCAAACTCTGGGTAACCCCAGGCCCTGTGCTCTGTCATCTCCTAGAATGTGACAGTAAATGAATTGCCTGGATGCAGGGGGAGGGTTGTTCAGGGAATGCTCCTTAGAAGAGAGGCAGTGAGCTCCAGTGACCCCACCTGCCACAGATGTGTCCTGGCTGGTGGAATAGCTGGGCAGTTCTCCACTTCAGGGACTAGTGAGCACAGTTGGCCCAGAATCGGGGTTCTTTTTACTCTATTCCACTTAAGATAAGAAGCAAGCATTTCCAAATGTATCACTTTTTTAAATTGACTCTCCATGAACTGCATACCTTGCTCTGAAACATTGAGAATCATCTCCGTGGAGGGGAAAGAACACAGGCTTTGGAATCAAACCAATGTGGTTTCTAACACCAACTCTGACACTTATCAGCTGATGACTTTGGACAAGAGATTAAGCCCCTGAGCCTCTGTCTCTTCATCTGTGAAATGGGGACAGTAATACCAACTTGCAGGACTGTTGAGTGGAGTAATTTGTATAATGTATTCAAGATGCCTAGATCATAGTGGACTCTAAGGAAAAGTCACAGTGTGTATCATCACCTTTTTCCTTAGCAAACTAATAACTTGCTGTCACAAAAAAGACTTGTTTTCTAGATCCTTCATACACAGTGCCTTATGGTTCTAATACCAGAGATTACCAGGCAGTTAGCTTGATTCACAGCTTCTAAAGGAAAGCTGTGTTTGGTGGTAGGAGGGCGAGAGAATTCACTCCCCAGGCAGATGAACCTGTGGTCAGACAGAGGGAGGTGAAAACAGTAAAGAGAAGCTTTCACATCTCCAGACAAGATAAGAGCACTCTGGAGTGCAAGCCAGTCCACGGACAACTGGGGACTGTGTCTGGGGCATGACATTGGTCTCAGCTGTTCGGGCTTTGTCTGTACAGTGCATTGTTGGACACTTGTTTTGCTATCACATTGGATAGGTGGGATCAAAAAGGTCATGTCACCCACAGTGACTACAAACAGGCTGGATCCTTTGTCTTCTCACATCTGTGCTCTGCACAGTGGACTTCGGATCTAGCCACTCTGCTGGACAGAGCTCTGGAGTTTTACAGGACCTTTATGTCATCTGAGATCATCCAGCTGAAAAGCCATCCCAAAGGGAGACAGACTAGGACGAAGGCGACTCTAACAGGCGGCTGACAGTGTCACGTTAGGGAAAGTGCGGGATGCTGCAGGGGCTGATGGGGGGCCACCTGCTGCAGCACTGGTGATCAAGGCGCTATCAGTTCACCCAGAGGAAGTGATCGTATTGAAAAAATAACCCAATGGAAGTAGTGAACGGGGGAGGTGGGGATGGAGACAGCATCCTTGGATAAAGAAACAGCATGTTCAGAACACAGAGATGGAAGAGAGCCCGGCACATTCAAAGAACTGAATAAAGATCATTCACAGCTGGACTGTATAGTGGTTGGTGGGAAAATGACCAGAGATGAGAATGAAGAGGGGGAAAAGTCTGGATACATCATGAGAAGCCTGAAAAACAAACCATGCAAGGAGGTTGGACTCCATCCCTGGGGAGATGGGAAGCATCTTAAGTGTTAAGCAGGGGCATGCCAGGATCAAATCTTATAAGTAGTTGTGTAGAAGGTGAACTGAAGGTGACATGTGCTGCTGCTGATGACAATGACAAAGAAGAATAGGGAGAAGAGAACTGCCACCATCACCACCACCGCCACCAAAGAGGAATATGTGGCCAAAAAATCAAGGGCCCCTCCCTTGTGGCCTCAGATGGCTCTACTCAATGCAAAGAATAGGGTTAGCACGTGAAGGGAATTTGACAGATAAACACTGAATGGTACATTTCATTGCTCTCCCTGGGATGGCTGGCATAGGACTCTCAGAATGTGGCATTGGATGGCTGACTGATCTAAAAGAATAACTATCAAATAAATTCAGATATTATTCTTGAAAACCGCAAAATGAGTTGTGGTTTTATGGTTTACAAAAAAAGGTTTACAAAAGTATGTTTAACCAAAGATGATTGTATTTTATCCCCAAATAAGGGACCTCATTGCAGGCATCAAAGGGCAAGGGCAGCAAAGGGAACTGTGGATTATTTTCTGCAACCAATATATATTTATTGATGAGATGGGGAAACCAGTTCCGAGAAAGAGAAGGGCTTTGTTCATGATCATAAAGCAAATTAATGAAAAAATAGTAGTAGGGCCTTCGGAATTACAGTTTTTGATTCTTTCAGTTGTATCTGTGACTTTATCACTTACAAAAATGAAGATCAGGTAAATTCACATGATAATCTTTCCATAGGGTAACATGCCTTAAGGTATGTTCACTAGGATGCAGCACTGGTAAATGGTAGTAGCTGGTGTGTGTGTGTGTGTGTGTGTGTGTGTACGCTGGGGAGAGTTCTGGTTTCATGTATGTTTGGAAATGATGGTAAAAACAAAGCTAAGTATAGCTCTTTGTTATAGGATATTTAAGGGCTTCTAATAAGCTAAAAACACCTTTGGAAATCCCAAAAGGAAGATTTCCATCATCCTCTGGTGTTCAACATCAGATTGACATGTTGTTTTTCATAAATTACGCTCATCATATTGACTTCTTTAATATCTTCAGGATTAACATTACAATTCTATATTATATGAAAGGCTTTTAGGGTTTCATCTGCTTTTCCTACTACTACAAAATTTAGGCATGTATTTCTAGAAGTTAATCAGCTTCTCTTGCAATTCAGGTGGAAGAATCTGACAGATAAAGCAGCTCAACCACTAAATAAATCACATCAACTTCTCCTGGCTTTCAACATTTTATGATCTACTTCAAGAAATTTGGCAAGTGTCTACCACCTTAAATTGGATTACTTATCATTTGACTGTCAATCTTCTGCCTTCAGAAAGAATGTTCATTTCAATGCAACATTAAAGTGTAATCTTTTATAAGCAACAATTGAGGACTCAAGTTAAATTTAGCCACAAGTGGTGCAACAAATGCAGATAACCCAACTGAAGTGATCATCAGATGAAAGGCCTTATCCATGCACAGCTAAGATTGCCCAAGCAAGGCCTAGTTGCTAACAAACATCCTTTGACATTGCGTAACGGGCAGCCTAATTTCAGACACATTAAAATGGGGGGATGGGTATGTGTTGGAATTAAGGAACTGAATATTGTGCAGCTGTTTTATAGACCATACTTTGGGAACTACTGTTTCTTGAGAACAAGGAACAAAATGCCCTAGAATCTTGCCAAGCTCTTACCACCCTGCAACCATTCCAACTTGAGATTCACAGATGTCTTAGTCTATTCAGGCCGTATAACAAATTAGCATAGACCTGGTGGCTTATTAATAACAGAAATTTCCTTCTCATGTTTCTCGAGCCCGCGAAGTCCAAGATCAAGGCGTTGGCAGATTCGGTGCCTGGTGGGGACCCACTGCCTGATTCATAGACAGCTGTCTCCCTCCTGTGTTCTTACATTGCAGAAGAGAGGAGGGATAGAAGAGAGGAGGGATCTTTCTGGGATCTCTTTTGTAAGGTCACTAATCCCATTAATGAGAGCTGTACCATCTTGACCTAATCAGCTCCCTGAGGCTCCACTTCCTAATACCATCACACTGTGGGTTAGGATTTCAAAATATGAATTTTGGGGGAACACAGACATTTAGTAAACAGCCACGGATATTCAGATAAATCTTCAGGTCATTTCTCAAAGGCATTATTTAAATAGCCTCACAGCCATAATCTCATCTTTCCTATAATGACTCAAACTATTTCCAGTTTTAAATCAATGACAATTTCTTGAGATTTTAAGTTTCTGATACCCAAAAACGTATGCGCTGAAAAATGTAGCTGATAACTAAGAATGCATGTTTTGATACTGAAAGTAATATACAAACCTATCTTTAGCCTTAAAATTTATTTCACTTTTTCATTTTTTAAATCTTCGTACTCATTTTCCCCAGTTTTATTTTCCTCTTTTTGCCAAGTTAACACATCTCAATGACATTCTATAGCCTGTCAGAGCGACTACTAAACCATATGATCCTAATTAAGCTTGAATGAGTGTTTTGCCAATTCAAAGTTGTAGTTAAGAAAGTTAGCGGTTTTTTTAGAGAGGGAAAGTGGAGGTTTACATGGCGATCCTATTCTTGCCTTATTAGGTCAAAACAAGCCTCTCCCTCACTCAAAATCGTCTATCTTCCTAGGTCATGGCCCCAGGGCATTCACTGTGCCCTGCAGGGCAATGATCTCCATTATAAGTAAACTATGTAAAATTGTGTTTTGAACACTACTGAGTTTCTTATTAGAAAAACCTAAAAGAATGTCCCTAGTTATTTACAACGAATTGCATGGTGCTCCTCTGGCCCACCCCCCGGCAAAATATGTCCACGTTCTACCCCCAGAACTTGTAAATGTGACCTTATTTGGGAAAAAAAGATCTTTGCAGATGTCATTAAATGAAGGACTGTGAGATTAGAGCATCTTAAATTACCCCAGTGGGTCCTACCTCCAAGGATAGTGGGGAAAATATATGCAGCACAAACCAAGAATTGACTGGAGCCACCAGAAGCTGGAAGAGGCAATGAAGGATTCTCCCTTGGAGCCTTGGAGTGTGGTCCTGCCTGCTGACATCTTGATTTCAGACTTCTGGGCTCCAGACTGTGCGGGAATACATTTCATTATTTAGAGCCACCCAATTTGTGGTAATTTCTTATGGTGGCCCTTGGAAACTGGTGTAATACTCAAATACTCCATGTCTTCCCTCTTCTGAAATCTTCAGAGACCAATACTGCTGACTTGAGAACTGACTCCACAAATGCCGGGGCAGTGACTTCAGTTTTCAGTAATTTCATCAAAGAATGGGGGTGGGATATTCTTTCTGCTCTTCCTGAGATTGCTGGGAGAACTTTAAAAATAAAGCGCATAGTGAACTGCAATAATTGCTGAAGATTTCTTCTGTGCCATAGAATGTATACATCATGGGTTACGTTGTCTTGTTTACAATTAATTTATCAAGTGTTTTTTTTAATTCCCAATAAAAGACTGAGTGAAATGAAAATGACTAAAAACTTCCACTTTTCTCACTGTGCCTCAATTTTTTTTTAATCTGTACAATAGAGATCCTATGATAATCCTGACCGTATGGAGTTGTTGAGAGGGTGGATCCAGTTGGTACGTGTAAAGAATTTAGGAGGATGCCTGACATGTAGAAAAAGTTCTATAAATGTGGACTGTTGTTATCAGCATCACCATCACCACCATCATTACTATTATGCTCACCAGCATTGTAATCACGAAATGGAAACCCAACACTTGGGACCCAGTAAACACCTAGGCTGCTTAAGATTAATTCAGCTTGAGTCTCTCTAATTGAAAAAGTATAGATGCCCATTAGGTATGGAGAAACTTGTACGGTCTTTCTTCAAACTGAAAAGCATGATGGCATCATTGGGTGGCAAAGGCATCTTGGATGTTAGAACCAGACAGACCTGGGCTGTTCAACACTGAATTTGTTTTGTAACCAGAGTCAAACTACTTTTAGTAGATGCATCTTAGGCTGTCTGCTCAACCTTGCTTCTCTTCTCCACTCACGTGTTAAAAGAATCCCAGCAGCTGTGAACTCGTCAGAGGCCACTGATGATTGAATCAGGGCTGAGGATATAAAGGGAGTTGAGCCATCAGGGTACCTTTGTGGGGATTTAAAAGTGATCAAAGGAAAAAAAGAGATGAATTCTTCTCCAGGAAATGAAAACCCAAAAGGGAGTCTGGAGAAGGAGCGGAGAGAGAGAAAACGAGGTAGTGAGCATAAGACATGCTAAATGGAGCAGAAAAGAAAAAAAAAAAAAGAGGGTTCCTTCTTTCTGTTTGCTTCTTCTTCATTATCTATTATTACCATGGTCTTTTTGCTCTCATGAAAAGAAAAATAAGAAACACAAATGATTGAGTTTGTATTTGGATCAAGAAGGGATATCAGAATTTTAAAATAAATATCTAGGGACAGAGTTTTGTCTACACTCCAAGACTTAATAAAGCCCATGGATTTCATTATACTGTTTCCACCCTCCCAAAGGCTTCATCTAGGATGAAAAGATATCAAAGCATTCAGTCAACCATATTTTGTCTACATTAGTTCAAACGAGCAGATGTTCCTAAGTCCTTTCCTGAGGTTGTTTTGATACGTGTGCACACCCTTGGCTACTAGACGGATGGCTCTGATTAGTCTGGTCAACTGAATCAAATAATCAGTCATTCAGCCAAGCAATCAATTTCTCTTTCTACTGTTCTCCCCTCATCAGATTGGCTTATTTGATTATATTGTTGATCAGTTTTAAATTTAGTCTTCATGTATTTCACCCTAAATGGAAAACTTAGGCATAACACAGCATAACATCATTTTTCCAACAGAAAATAGGGATATAGCCAGGGAAAGATCTGAGATTTTCTAATTTTCAGAGCAGCTACTTTTCTTCCACAAATTACACACACACACACACACACACACACACACACACATCAAGTTATTTTCACTGTACAAGTAGGGAAACTGAAGTTCAGAGAGGTGTGGTGAGTTCTCTGACGTCACAGAGCATTAGGACACAGGGCATCCCCAAGAGACCAAACCATAAATCACATAATCTGGATCTGAATTCAGGAACAGTACCTGGAGCAACAGGAGCCTGGTCTGGGGTTCAGGAACATAGTTTTTCCAACAGGATTAAACCATCAAAACTTATGATGGTTAGCTTGTGACAAAAGGACTAGGAAATTCATTCTAGAGAGGGGGTGTCACCTCTATGGCCTAAGTGTAAAGTGGGAAGAGTATAGGGAGGGAAAAGAGATCCAAATAAAAAAGGCTACTCTCTGTAGGCTGTCTCCTTTACCATTATTGAAAAAAAAAATACAATCCCAAAATACAATCCAAGAAGCCCCATCTATAGATGGGCAATTTGCCTATAACTTAATAAGCTAACCTAGTGCTTTTGTTCACTTCCAGCTACTTCATATTAAATTCATGTTTTCTCCAATGGCTTATATGAGGCAGAAAACTCCTTGAGTCAAGGTTTATGTTTCTCTCTCTCTCTCTCTATTTTTGCTATACCTTGAGGCTCAGCAAAGAACACAAGAAATATTTGTAAGATGCCGACTGACGTTTAGGTATGGCATTCTCTCAGCTTCAAAATTCCTTTTCCTTGCTGTCAACTCTAAAAGGTCCGGTTTAAAGGTCATATTCTCAAGGAATCCTTTTCCATTTCCACTATTTCCCCATTAAAATCAGCCTCTCTACTCCCAAGAGTGTTGAGTGTATGTCCCTTGTTATTAGCATTTTGCTCTGTTTTATCATTGTGTTAGTTACAAGACATGAGATACACTGCCTTCTTACCCCGAAAAGCCCAGTAGTTTATAACCACTCCCTACCAAACTCTGTTGTATCACAGTACCTAGGATAGTGATTTTCATTTAGTAGAAAAAAATGGTTTAATAAATAAATAAATAAAAACAAATACAGATAAGGTTATTAAATATTGAGTTGGCTCCAGGCAAAAGCTGATAAAGAAAGTTGGCTCTTGGTATTTCTTCTCAAAGACTTGGTATTGGTGACTTTCTCTTCTCTCCCTGATTACTGCACTTTCTGCTCTTTCCGCATCCAGGAATATCCTTATGAGATCATCATTAAGTTAAATCATGCTAAGATATAAAAAACTAAAAAATCCCAAGGGAGTTTCATCTTAACCTGGAAAAGGTATTAAGTTGGAGAATGATGATGTCACTGAGCTATCAGAGATGACTTTACTTGGAGAAGTGGACCAAGAAAACAGTGTTTCTTACATTGCTCTAAGCCTGTGCACTTCTAGACAGGTTCTGTCCCGTAGGAGACGTAGGCACGGCTAATTATGATTAGAAATGGGGCCACTGGAATCTGGGATTTGGAGTCTTAGTTCTTTCAATCCAGTAGCCCTGGATCACATGAAATGAGTCTCAGGTTTCTCTTCTATAAAAAGAACCCTGAAATATTTCCGAAGCCTTTTTATTCACTATTTCTAGGATATCAGTGGAAGACAAAAATTTAAAAGTTACTTAGGAATCCAGGGCTAGAGTTGAATACCAACCATGGAGAGGGTGATCAAACAGCTAAGCCGTTCCTATTAAGGATCATCCTGACACTTTATACAATTTTTAAAAATTTAATTCAAAGCCAGGAATGAAGGTTAAGGAGGGAATCTAAGAGTATTAGCCATTTCATGTACCCAAAACGGGGCAGGTAGGCAAAATATATGGGAACATGTCATCATAAGCAAGAAAGGAAGGGAGAGACAAAAAGGAGAAAGGAAAGAAGAAAGAAAAGAAAAAGAGGGAGAGAGAAAATAGCTCAAGAGCTAACCTGAGCACATTAAATACCACATCATTAACTGTTGGAAAAATAGGCATATCCCACAAAACCCAAGTGCATAGTAACCGACATAAATATTTTCTGCAAAGATCCACTCCATCCTGAGTTTATGTCTGTTGATGATTGATGACAGCTACATCTTGGCCCGAGAGGACAACCTTTATTCACATCACTCAGCTAGGCTGGTTTTAATTGTCTAAGTATACGCCCATCTTTAGAGTCCATATTCTTAACCAGGTAATGTTATCATTGGACTTGGCCAATGGAATGTCAATGGAAAGACAGCTGCCTTCTTCTTGAAATTTCTCTTAAGGTGGATCATAACCAGAACCTTCTCTACTGACTTGGTTTCTCACTTTCTTCTCCTGTTTTTCATTCCATAGGATAAAATTATACTAAGACCAACTATATTTGTCAGCTGTTTACTTTTATCCTTCACTCTGATTTGTAGTCATCAGAAAATACTTAATGTTAATTGGATTTTGCCCACTGTAGATGATTTGATTTTATGTAGGGGCACTGGAGTTTATTGGGCACATATACGGTCATTTTCATTATCACAGTGATCCAATCAAGACATTTTTCTGTCCCCCTCCATACCTCTTGCTACCACATCTTACAGATAGAAATCTGAAGCTTAGGAATTTTTATTAGTTGATCCAAAATCCCAAGCCAGTCAATGACAGAGGTGAGATTTCAGCACAAGTTTGTTAAGACTCCAAAAATGCAAGCTCTTTCTTACCATGTCATCATACATGTTTTGAACCTAAATGTGATACAATTCCTTGATGAAAAACTATAGCAAGTATTGTTTGGAACATTTTCACTGGCACTTATTTTTAGAGATATTTGGTAATAAAAACTTGCCACAGAAAGCCTTTCACTAAAATTATTAACAACTAATATTTAGCGTACTTCACTGTTTCCAGAACACTTGATAAATGCTTTCTTATTTAATCCTTATGACAGCTATTTAAGTGAACCAGTTAGGATAGGCGAGGCTGTGATGCAGTGACAAATATACCCATAACTCTCAATGGCTTTACACACAGAAGTTTGTTTCTTACTCATACCAAGTCTGATGGGGAGATAGACCACTCTTCTAGACAGCTTTTTTATGTGGCAATGCGAGGAGCCAGGGTGCTTTCTACTTTGTGGCTCTGACATCAACATATGGTTTTCTTGATGGCTGCTGCAGGGGAAGAGAAAGTATAGAGAACTCGCCCTTGCTTCTAAAAGTCTCCCTTTAGAAGTGACACTTGTCACAGCCCATTGGCCAAAATTAGTCATATGACCTCAGCTAACTGCCAGGGAATCTGAGAAGTCTTCCCATATTCCCAGGAAGGAGAAGAAAATCAGATCTGGAAAGTGTTAGTAATTTCTACTACGGTGAGCATGTCCTCTTTTCTCCATTTTGAATAACTCTACCCTTATACCTTAAATGTCTGGATTGCTCAATATGAAAGAAATCCAGTCTTATTTGTGACCATTCACAAGCAAGTGCAGGCCTCATAGTTATTTACTATTTTCCATAGATCATCTGAGTTAGATATTCATAAATCTTACTTTCTTTGTCTTCCCTCTTTTTCCTCTCCTTTCTTTTCCCCCCAGGGTCTTAAAACATCTTATCACTACCATCTGTTTTCAGACTTCCCAGTCACGTTTAGCCTGGATCCTTACCTCTTTAGATTGGCTCACCAGCAATAGAAATGAAGCTCTTTACTACTATATTAATAATCTCTCATAGTGTAACATTGATATGTCATTACCTTAATAAAATCCTCACAATTGGAGAGAGAATGGGGAGAAATACATAACACAGAGACAGAAAGAGCCCTTTCTTCCCACATACCACAAAAAGAACTAAGATGCAGTGATTTTAAGGAATTTGCCTAAGGCCACAGAACTGTTTAGTGTGGCTGGTGTGGGGATGGTGATGTTTATAAGCAGAAGAGGGGAGAGTAGGGAGGGCAATGACCTTTGGACTAAATCCTCTTCAGCAATTCTAGGGTTGTTTCATCTTTGTACTACTCAAAAGCATTTTTTGGTGGAAAACGAAATTGCAGCTTCCATCGCTGTGCAAAAAATTTCCTTTTCTTGAAGTTTCTGCCATTCACATATACTAATCTCTAACTGGGGAAGCAGTATACACATACATTTTTCAACAGGTATTATTTGAACAATTACTATATGCAGTATTGTAGGTGCAAAGGACACAGTGCCCACTAAAATGACCGTCCCTTCATTTTCTCACCAAAGATGCTGTCTATCACGTCTCTAAAGTCTCCTATTCAGCTCTTCCCACCCTTATGCATGTTAATTCGCTTGTGAAGAAGCGCTGCTGCTGGCTGGCGCCCATCCCCAGTGCTCCTCTCCTGTTATCATCACAGCGGGATGCTACTGTTACCCTCCTCCGCAGAAGAATCCAGGAATTCCCCGAATTAACACAAGAGTAAGCACAATTAGACTTATTTAAACTCTGGAGAGACGTGTTTTTCTCGTGAAGTCGTGGAAAACCTGACATCATATTTAAACTTAATCCAACTGCAGACAGATTTCTCAAGTTGAGAACTGAAATGTCAAAGACAGGAAAAAAGTGTTATCCCCAGAGCTACTGTGCTCTGAGCTGAAGATGACTCATGAAAGAGTATGTGTGTGTATGTGTTATCCTCAGCTCACTGGCAAAATACTAGGACTAGGAACTTGGAAATTACAATATGCTTGAACAACCAGAAAATGTGGACTAATCGGAGATTTGAATTCTCTTTGGGTGGTTTTGAACTTTTCTTGAAACACGTATGGAAGTGAGTAAACTGCAGACCTAAGGATTTTTTTTTTTTTTGATCTGATGAACACTTTTTCATATATATATTTTTTTCAGCTTTCTAGTTTCCCCCTTGCCATAGTTAAAATATTCCCAAGCAGGCTAGGAAGCTTTTCTGGAAAATGAATTTTAGATTTCAAAATATGAAATTTGCTAGTAAGTAAAGTATCAGATTTTTTTCCACTTAAATCAAGGAATTTATCTATTGGCAAACAGTATATATTTATATCATTTTTTCAAATCAGTAAGGAAACAATGTATGGAATTAAGGCATTTAGAAAATTAATTTGTTTTAAAATATGTCTGTTATTTACACATTTTTTTCCCCTCGTTGAGCTAATTTATCTTATTCAGCTAACTTCTCTTTCCTCCTTTTCCAGGCTACTCACTGATGCTTTTTCACTGAATTTGGAAAATTCTTACCAAGCATCTTCTATGTGCCAGGCATTGCAGTGTCCTGAAATTCCAGTTCCCAAGTAGCTCATGATTTTACTAAAGAGCAGGTTATGAAGCTGCAGGACAAGTGCTATGAAGTGTGATGTGAGGGTCATGATGAACGGAAAGAGGAGCCTGTCTAAATTTGCTTAGGAATCTGGGGACTGTCTCACAGAAGACGTGCAATCGCGTCATGCTTTGCAGGAGGAACAGGACGGCCCAGCAGACAGAGCATGAGGACACTGCAGGCAACGGAAATTGCTCCTACAGGTTTGTGGATGCAGGACAGAACAGTATGGCCGGAGTGCAGGGCAGGTCAAGTGAGATGTGGGGGAGGTGAGGCCATGGGGAGGACAATCACGTGGAGTGTGGCAACATGTAAAGAAGCTTTGACTTGTGACTCTAAGTGTGTATTTTGGCCTGTCTGTCTTCCAACCTGTAAAATTATAGCAACCCAAATTGGGTATGTTCAAAGATTGGCGAAATTACTGTGATGTGTCTGTGTACCTCTCGAATGGCACACTCCTTGGGTGATGAGCTTTGTGGCTTCCCAGGGAGCTTCCATGAGTTCTTTCAGTAAAATGATTTACTGAGCTCTATTGAGCACTTCCTATAGGCACAGCACAGAATTAGGCAGTGGAAGAGAACCAAGAAATACCAAGTGTGTTTTACTCAAAGCAACACGTGTATTGACGACTAATAATATGCAGACTGTTGTGCTAGGAACGAGGGTACATAGATGAATTAATTGTCTGAACCTTCAGGAGTCTCAGAACCCAAGGCACATACTAGAGGGGATGGAATGGCCCCAATTAATTATTTCAACTACTTACTCCCTTGGTTGAATTTCTACTATGTGATATTCACTGTGTTTAAAGCTGGGAACAACATACTTTAATATCTACGGCATCATTTACCAAGGAACCATCTGTCTTCAAGAAGCTCACGGTGTACTGCCCAAATCATGTATATAAACAGTGGTAATATAAGGATTACAGACAAAGAGGCTTTGAGAGAGTTTTCATCAAGGTTATTTGGATGGAAGGAAAGCATCGTCTATAAAGCCAGAAGTTTTACAAATACAGTCCCACAATTATCACAACAGTGGACCAAAATCAACATCCTTAGCTTCGTTTTATGACCAAGAAAAAAAGCTTTAAAAAGTTAAAGTTTAACCTGCCTAGAGATAATGGTTATCTACCCAGCTACCCATTGTTGCAGGAAAGGGCTTGAAATTAGGTGTTTCTAATTACACAGTCATGTTTTCTCTACTCCTTCTGGACTACGTCGAATTAAGGAGAGCTTAGGGGAAAAAAAAGTGGCATTCCAGAAAACCTGATTTGGACATTCCCATTAGACACAGCCTTATGTGTGAGACTTATCTTCTTGTAGAAACAGATCCGTCTTATGGTTGAAAGAGGTCAAATCCGCATAAAAAAAGAGCAATGGAAACTTTCAGACTTAGTGTGTTTGATGGTCTTGCGTGCAGACATGGCATATAATGTGTATGTTTCCTTTCTGACCGGCTTGAAATCATCTGGTGCCATTCATAGGGCAGGAACCAGCCTGCAACCACTTCTATTTGCTTTCTGCACATTTGTAATGATACTGGATAAGTTAATATTAGCCCATACCCATTGTTCCTTGCCCGGGAATAGGGTAAGGGAAATCTCCAGTACTCTAAGTACACTTTTGGTTGAGAAGACTTACCCTAGACTCTGCTATTATAGATGTTACCATCTGCAAGCTTAGGATGTGATAGGACAGAGTGTAAATGACTTTAGTCTGAAGGCCTCTCATCTGAAATGTGGACAGAGCCACAAGAGGCCTTAGCTAAAAAAATGAATTTGGGATTGTAAATAATGCCTGACCTGACATTTCCCTTGTGGGGACTCCGTTAATGGAGCCCAGCTGCCCAACACGATGCTCCATTGAGTTGTAAGGGAAAACAATATTTTTTCAAACTGATCGTTGAGTTAAGATCCACGGCTGAATGCCGTTTATTTTGTACTTTACAACAATTCAAACCAGATTATTTTATACCGAAGCCACAGAAAAACGGTCCCTACTGCCAGCCCCCATCCTTCCTTCCTCCTGACAGATCTGCTCTTTTGTTCTCAAAATACAGGCTGGAAATGGAAGCTGTTTACCAAAATTTTCTAACTGAGGTTACATGATGAAAAGCTTTCGTAATGGGACCTGAAGGGCTAGGGACGCTTTTAATCAGTGTGCAGGATTTTGATTAATCCCAGGGCTGCCCCCTCTCCCAGAAGTTCAGGTGCAAGGCTATACCCCTCTAAGGGTTAGGTTTGAGTACAGGCTAACAGACCACTTCAAAAGAGAGGATGCAGAATGAATACAAAGAGATCTTTGCTGGAGAGAAAAGATCGGATTTTATCTTGTTTCTGTTACCCTGGAGCTGTTTGCCCCTCCTGCAAAATAAGGAGATTTGAGGAAGGATGACTGCACAGCTAGTGGTCCATACAGGATACTGAGAAGATAATGCAGACATGTTTCGAACTTAAGTGTTATCTATATGTACTCTGTAATCACTGAAGTCAAAGGTTGATGCAAGTCTCACTCACATTTTTAGAATTCGTAAAGTCAAATCTAGACAGCTCTAAGTAAACAGGTCATTCTGAGAATTCTGTCTCAGTGTCCTCATTTCTAGAATAGAAGGATGGGCTGAGGGGTTTAAATGCAGACTCAGTGGAAGTGAAACTTCCTGACCAAAGTGTAAACTCCCTGGCTTGGCTCTCAAGTCCCTTCATGATCTGGCCACTTGACACCCCTCCTGATGTACCCCCTCCAAACCCTCTGCACGTTCTCATGCTCTTAGTCTTAACTCCAGAAATCTATACTATGTTATGCTTTCGTGCCTTCTGATAAGTTACCGCCTTTGCTTGGAATTTCCTTACATCCACTGTGAAGCTGGAGTAACAAATAGCGTATCTGTAAACACTGGCATTTTCTTAAGTAAATTCCAGGGAATACCACTCTCAAAAATGTTTTTCTGATGTGTTGAGCATATGTTTTGGAGAGAAGAGGAGGAGTTAAGTCTTAGTGATTAAGACATTAGGAAGAATGCTGTTTATTCTACCAATCACTTGAAAAACCACAAGACGGAGAAATATAATCAAGGTTCTGAGAACTGTTGAAAAAGAAAAATGTAGTTAAGCCAGCATTTTTGTAATTCACATGAGGACAAATTCTTTCTCCTCTATGAGAGCTGCAAATACTAGACAGTTTGGTGGGAAACACCTGTTCAAGTTAATATAGAACATATGTCACAGACAGATTATACATTATAAAGAATTATGATACATGTTATTTTTATCAATGCATTTTAATTATTTTTTAAATTTTGGGCTAATTGTAGTTTTAACACAAAACTGTAGGAAATAATAAAGACACCATGTACCCTTTACCCAGTTTCCCCCAAAGATAATGTCTTGTAAATCTATAGAACAAAATCACAACCAAGATATTGACATTAAAGAAACAGGTGCACTGCTCCCTCCTTCCTCCCTGGCAACTGCTAATCTGTTCTCGATTTCTAAAAATTTTATCATTTCAGAAAGTTGTAAGATGGAATAATACATTATATAACTTTTTGAGACTGAGTTTTTTCACCTGACATAATTCAACCATAGTTAGATCATTGCGTGCATCAACAGATCGTTTCTTTTTATTGCTGAGAAGTATTCTGTGATATGGATGTACCACTCACTAGTTGTCTAACCATTCATCTATTGAAGGACATCTGGGTAGTTTCCAGTTTTAGACACTTATGAATTAAGCGGCTATAAACATTAGTATACAGGTTTTTGTGTGAATGTAAGTTTTAATTCCCCACCTTGGCAACGGCAAGTTTATATTCTATGTCTATGAGTCTGTTTTGTATTTGTTTTTGTTTTTGTTTTTTTAGATTCCACATATGAGCGATCTCATATGGTATTTTTCTTTCTCTTTCTGGCTTAATTCACTTAGAATGACATTGTCCCACACAGTTTTACATATTGTATCTTTATTTCCAATTTAGTTCGATGTATTCTTAAAAAGACCCTTGAATTCCTATATGGCCTCTGGACTATTCAAATGTGCACTGTTCATTTTTAAGGGGTTCAGAGGTTTTCCTCTTATCTTTCTGTCTTTGATTTCTAGTTTGACTCCACTGTGGTCAGAGAACATAGGGTAATTTCAAGTATTTTAAATTTGTTGGAGTATTTTTGGTCCCAAGAGATGGTTTATCTTGATATATGTCCCATGGGCACTTGAAAAGAATGTGTATTCTGCTATTGTTGGTTGGAGTAATCTTTATTTAAAATTAAAAAAAAATTTTAATTGATGTATAGTTGATCCACAATGTTGTATTAGTTTCTGGTGTACAGCATAGTGATTCAGTTACATATATTCTTTTTCGTTACAGGTTACTACAAACCATTGAGTATAGTTTCTATATTCAGTGCATTAGTATGATCTTTAAATGTTGTTCAGATACTATTGCTTGATGGGGTTGTAAATTCTTCTATGTCTGCCTGATTTTCTGTCTAGTTACCAATTGTTGAGAAAGGAGTGTTGAACTCCTCAAACATACTTGAGGATTTGTCCATTTTTCCTTTTAGTGCCATCAGTTTCTGCCTCACACATTTGGCAGCTCAGTTGCTTGGTGAGTACACATTTTGGATTTCTATCACGTCTTGATGAATTGACTCTTTTTTGGTTTGTTTGTTATATAGGATCCTTCTTTGTCTCTTAAGATTTTCCTCACCCTGAAGTCTGCTTTATCTTACACTAATGTAGCCACTCCTGCATTCCTTTGATTAATGTTTACATAATATACCTTTTTCATCCTTTTACTTTCAAACTTTGTATATCACATTTAGGTAAGTTTCTTATGGACGAAAATAACTGGATCATATTTTTTAAGTTTCTCTGTCAATCTCTATCTTTTAATTGATGTAGCTATTCACATTTATTATAATTTTTGATATTTTAGGGCTTAAACCTGCTATTTTACTTTTTGTTTTCTGTTTGTACTGTTTTTCACTTCTCTGTTTTATTTTTCTTGTTCTCCTGTGAATTACTGAGCATTTCTTAGTATTGCAATTTGATATATCTGTAGTATATTTGAGTATATTTCTTTGTGGTTTCTCTAGGTATTATGTTACATATATGTAAGTTATCACACTCTGCTGATGTCAATCATTTTAGAAGTATAGAAAGTTTATCTTCCTTTAATTAACTTTATCCTCCCCTGTTTAAAATTGTTTTGAATATTTTTTTCTATGTATGTTTAGAAACACAAGACAGTGTTAAAATTGTGAAATTTAACTGTCAAACTTAATTTAGAAAACTCAATGGGAGAAAACATATTTACTCATATTTTTTCTTACTGTATTTTTCTTCCTTCCTAATGTTTCAGGTTTTATTGGTTTCTTTCTATTTGGAGAACTTCCTTTCACCATTCTTTTGGGGTAAGTCTGCCAGTGACAAATTTTTTCTTTTTTAGTTTCCCTTTATCTGAGAATTTTTTGATTTTCCCTTTATTCCTGAAGGATATTTTCAGTACATATAGGATTCTGGGCTGACAATTCTTTTCTTTCAATACTTCGAATATACTGTACCACTTCCTTCTGGCCTGTTGAGTGTCTGATAAAAAAAATGCACTGCCATTCAAATTCTATTTTCCCTATAGGTGAGGTGTCATTCTTCTTTGGTTGCTTTCTAGATTTTTTTTTTTTGTCTTTAGTTTTCAAAAGTTTAATTATGATGTATGTTGATATGGATTTCTTTGGGTTTATCCTGTTTGTGGTTTGCATAGATTCTTTATTTTTTTTTAAGATACATTTTCTTTCTTTTATATACTTTTTTTAATTGTTTTTTTTTGAGGGGGGAGGTAATTAGGTTTATTCATTTATTCGTTTTTAGAGGAGGTACTAGAGATTGAACCCAGGACCTCCTGCATGGTGAGCGTGAGCTCTAACACTTGAGCTATTCCCTCCCCTTTTGCTTAGATTCTTGAATCTATAGATTTATGATTCATGCCAAGGTCTTGAAATTTTCAATTGGATTTCCTTTGAGTACTTTTTTTTACCACTGCCCTATTTCACTTCTCCGTCCAGGACTCAGGTGATACACATGTTTACTCTTTTGTTCTAGTTCCACTAGTCTTTGAGGGTCTGTTCACATATTTCAGATTGTTGTTTAGACAGGATCATTTCTGTTATTCTGTCTTCCTTTCATTGATTCTTTCCTCTGTTTCCTCCATCCTGCTGTTAAGCCTATCTACTGAGTTTTTCATTTTGGTTATTCCACTTTTCAGTTCTAAAATTAGAATGTTCTTCTTTATATCTTCTATTTCTTTGCAAGGACTTTCTATTTCGTTGCTGAAGCTTTCTAGTTGTTTGCTGTTGTTTCCTCTTATCGTTGGCTTCAAGACTGTAATTGCCTGTTAAAGTATTTTTTTAGAACTACTTTAAAATCTTTGGCAGTTAAAGTGAACACCTCTCCCATCTCAATTTTGGCAACTATTGATTATATCATTTTTCATTTAGTTGAAGATCATCCTAGTTCTTGGTATGGCAAGTGATTTTCAATTGAAGTTGGGAGATTATGTTATAAAACTCTGGGCTTTATTGAAATGTATTTATTACTCAAGAGCTGGCTTTCTCTGACACTGCTCTGGCAGATGGAGGGGGAACACTACCTTGTTACTGACAGATGGAGGTAAAAGTCCAGTTTCCTCATGTGGTCTTGGTTGATATGAAGAATGAGAGGCTCATCATTACTGCTAGGCAGGATCTCTGTGGACACTGCTGTGGTTGTGGCTTTATGATTGGTGCGTGATGGTTAAAGTCCTGACTCCTCACTAGGATTTTTCCAACACTGCTCCAGGGGAGGAGAATGTTGGATTAGAGCAGAAAAGCCAGGCATCCCACATGATCTCCAGTGACACAAGTAGGGTGGCTCTTTACTGGCTGGTGGGGGTAAAAGCCCTGCTTCCAATTTGGCCTTTCTGCCATCACCTCAGTCTTGGGTATTGGGCTATTTCGTTACAGCATTGTGAGGATGGAAATCTAAGATGCTCCTTGCTTGGTGTTTGCTGGAGTGGGTGGACCAGAGTTTTTTCTGCAGTGTTTGGCTGTAGATTGGTTATTGCTTAAAACTGTTACATCTTGCTAGTCTTTCCCTTTCCTGGTCCTTTGATTAAGAGAAGATGCTTTTGTTGAAGCTTTTTTGTCTGTGTTCATTGGTGTTTCCATGTTGCTAGCTTCTTCACCTCCCAGTTTTGGATATATAAAGCAAAAAGGAAACCCAGGGAATGCCTCATCCTATTGTTCCTTGAGTCTTGTGGTTCCTGGCTTCTCTGCCTTCCTCTATTCAACTTCCAGAGTCTTCTTACATGTGTCTAATGTATAATGTTTACAGTTTTTAGTTGTACTTATTAGGAGAAAATTAGTTGTACTTATTAGGTCTACTCCATCTTCCTGGAGATGGAAGTCCTTTATCAAGAATTTTAAACCATAAATTTGAATGTTTATTATCTATAAGCACAGTGATATACGTTTTTAGACTTTATATTTACGGCCATTTTAGGCAATATGATATTCTTTGTACATTATTTTATTTTGTCCCTAATAAACAATGGGTGAGATATCATATCAATTAAACATGTGAGGACTGAGGTTCAGAGAGGGTAAGGGACTTAGCTAAGCAAAATACAAAGTTAGGATTTACACCTGATCTCTTGCATATATTTTTCCTAAGCTGACTCAGTTTTAAAGTCATGCTTCTAATTCTGCCCTCTAAACGACTGTTGGTCTACTTCTGGCATTTTTTGGAATTCTTGACGACTGAAAGAGAAATTCCAAGCAAATAATAAAAATGGTAAGAGGTCTAGGAGTCAGGACATATGAAAAGTAACTGAAGGAAATAAAACGTTAGAGAGAGAAGACTGTGTCTTCACATATTTCACAGCTCTCTAGTGGATGACACACATAAACTACTATGTGGGTCTCAAGAGAACATGGCCAAGACTAATGATTAAATGTTGCAAAGATACGGAGTTCAGCTTCATTACAAGGAAGAGCAGTTACAGATGTCAGAAATTAAGATAAATTGTTCCTGGTGGTAACGATCTCCCATCCCTGAGTGACTTGAAGCAGAAGCTCAATTAATGTCCTGTTACTGAGAAGTATTCAGAGGCTTGGCATATATGACCCCAAAGCCCTCTCTCTAATTCTTACAGCCTTTAATGCAGGCTCTTCCATGTACCACCTATATGATACTGGATACGTTACTTTTTTCCCAGCTTAATTTTTCTCTTCTATAGAATGGGGATAATAATAATACCTCCCTAATTATAAGATGATTATGAGGAGTAGATTAAGACGGTGTGTGTGAAAGGTTTAGTGCTGTGTCTGCCATGTATAAAGCACTGAATAAACATTAGCAGTGATGAAGAAGATGGAGGAGGAGGAGGAGGAGGAGGAGAAGGAGGAGGAGAAGAAGAAGAGGAAGAAGATGATGTTGTAGTTTCCAAAGGTACTGCAGGGTCTCTGAAGGGCTCAAGTTATTGTTGTAGAGAAGATAGGTTGAGGAACTGGTTAACAGAATTTTCAATAGTAAAATAGGTTTAAGTAATGAAAATTTTAATATACCCAACTAGTCCACGAATATTTTACTCTTCCAGAACTGACCTGAACTTATTGAAACTTGGGATGTCTTGCATTTGGGATACATCCCTGCATAGACCAAGCACACAAATGAATACTACTCATTTACAGGCATACAGTTACATGCTAATTCAAATCCTTCAAACATTGTCCATCATGTGAGTCAACCTGTCTCCACCTTCAAATTACTGTTTGATCTTTCACAAGTCTCTTAATGCCTCCTGGATACCAACTTCCTCTTTTACAAAATGAGATTTAGAGAAGCCCGTCTCTACTCTGTGACCTATGCCTGGAATTTGGTTATTCTCCACTTCGAAGTGAACTCACACATCTTAGAAAGGTCAGACAAACTGGTTTATGTCACTCAATTGGCCACTCTTTTCTTTCCGTTGTCTGTCTTAGAGTCACCAAACAAAGGATTTCATACTATCAGGTCAATGCGAGACTGTGCTCCAGCCAGATTCCATTCCAATTTTGTTTCAGTTTTAGGAGCTGCAGTTCCGTGGACCACTGCCGTCCCTGCTAGGCTTCACTTTCATAGATGAATTAGCTCTTCCCAGCATTTCTTCTTGCAAAATTCCTAACCCTGTGGGGAAGAAGTTAGTCTTGCTTATTTCACTTTCCTTTTGAGAGGACAAGGCTTCAAGGAGTTTGGGAATTGTGGCTGGTTCCAAATGGACACTTTCACAGTTAGATCACTTCTGATGATGAAATATTTTCCAGACAATTTGTTTCAGCATTTCCACCCATTTAAGCACTGGAGGCATCAGGAAGGTGACTGCTTCCTACAAAGAAGTTCTATAAGAAGTCACAGTCTCCCAGTGGCTATGGAATATGCCTAGTCATAAGAGCTGTTTCCAGCCAATTCTGTAAGTTAGCGGTGGAAATATCTTTGGAGAAACATTTACTCCTACTGCCTCTCATTCCAGTTTTCCAATGTCTCCCAGTAGCTGAGACCAAAAATCTCCCACACTCTCTCCTTCCTCACAGTTGTTTTCTATGTCCAGTCCATTCTAAGTTGTTTTTTTTTTTTTCTTATATTCAGCTCCTTTCCACTATTAACACTTCTAGTAGGCTGGACTCTTGCTGCAACTACTAAAAGGGCCTGGAATTCCGTCTCTTTGGTTCGCTATTCTGTCTCACTATGTTCTTTAGCATCCTTTACGCTACTTGATCAAGCCATCATTTTTAGTTATAAATCTGGGCACAGTCACTCTTAGTGTCAAGTCTTTCAGTCCCTTTCTGTTACCTATAGGACAAAGATTAAATCTCATATGCAGCACTCAGGGTCTATCCTGTTTCCCTTTGCCAATTTTATTTCTCATTAAGAACCCTTCTGTTCCCAAAATCTAAACCACTGAACTAGTGGCATTTCATAAATACATCATATTCTTGTATTCTTTTGTAATTCTATTCCCTTTGCCTATAATGATGTTCCCCTTAAAACCCTATACCTAGCAAATTCATAATATTTCCCCATGAAGTATCACTTTAACTATAACCTCTTCTGAAATACCTTCCCTGATGACATAGGCCATTTTTTTTCCTGTTGCCCATTTTGCTTTTATAAAAGTATGTTGTTATATTTATTTTCATCATTTTTGTTTTATAGATTAGACACTATAGACATTAGAAGGAAATAAAAATCTTCTTCACTCTTTTTTATGCACAGATCTGGTTATTTATTAATGTTTTAAGAAACTTATAAATGTATATTTTATTTTGTGGAAAACTAGTTTTCTCTTACTCAGATGTGCGAGCATTTGAGGGAAGTAACTTTGGCCCATTAAGAAGGCAACAGCCCATGACTGGAGTCTTTTTGTTGGTGGTTGGGCTGTAAAACCCTAAGGGGTTATAAAAGATTCAGTTGAAGGTTGATTGCAAGGTACCTGTGGGCTAGGGTGGTGAGTAAACCTTGCTCCTATGAAAGTCTTGATTGGCGATTAATCATCGCGGAAGGGAGTCATGCCTGTATTTATAACATTTATCATTCTACTCTGGTTTTGGACGTGGAAGGAATATTTTGGCAGGATTACATACGCAGAATAAGTCAGATCAAGAGTCAGCCATCCCAGCTACTCCTGGAATCTCAGGTGTAGCAAACACTAACAGTAGAAACAAGCTTCATTTGGGTCCTTAATTCCAAGTTATTGGGAGTGTCGGGTCTTTGATGACTCACACGGTGCGGAAGAGAACACAGGTGACTGGAACCTGGACACTTCTGTCCTTCCACGTGGTGGCAGCACTGCTGGGCACTGTATCTTGGTGGAGAGTGTATGCAAGTCTGCTGGCTGTAGCCTTCTAAAGATTGAATTATAAAGGGAGGATGAGCAACAGAATGATGGAGAGTAAGCAGGCGAGGGAGGAGAGGATTCTAAAAGTGACTGATCAGCAAAGGAAATGGCACTTGAAAAAAAAAAAAGGGGAGGACTTTTCCAGGCATCCTCAGAGAGGAGGTTTATCATGTGCTACCTGGTTCTGTTGAGTTTCAATAACCGGGGAAAATCAGATGCAGTGTTAAGACTGCTCCTGCCTCCCAGTCCTCTATCCTTTCTTTGTTTTTCTTCCTCCACCAGAAGAGTTTTCAAGTCTTAACTCAAACTCCATCTCTTTGATGCAGCCCTCATCCATATGAGTTCCCTGACTCGGGCAGAGGCCAGGAGCAACCCTCACAAAACCAGTTCCTCCCCTGATGATTGTGTCAAACCAGTAAGTCTGCTTGATCTCTCAGTATCTCAAAACCTCTGACCCGCATTTCTATGAGGAAACAGAGACACAAAAATGCCCAAGGCTTATATCAGATCCTTTTATGGTGTTTGCTGTGATAGAGGTGCCAAAGCAAAAACAGAGCTTGACACTTGTTAAAGGGGCCAAACAAATTTTATCCAGCCTGCTGTGGTGGAGAAGTGGGCCTCCGGTGTGCATAGACAGAGCTCGCTCAACTCCAGCGAAGACAAAGGCAACTGAGGTTTTTTACGAGGGAGAATAGATGGGCAACAAAAAGGGACTACGGAGAAGTGAAAAGAGGGGATCAAAAATAGGACTAGAAAGATAAATAAAAATAGAAAATTTAGAAGACGGTAAGTGGAGGATTACTGAAAACTGGTGAGGTGGATTGGAACAATGTGCATTTTGAGATTTGAAAGCCTTGTATTTTCTTGAGCAAAGACTCAGCATAGGGGCTACGATCATCTTTAGGGACACAGGCTAGTGTAGGTGGGGACCAAGCTGAAGTTTGGTCAAATACGTTAGCACAGTGTTTGGGCAACTCCTTGGTGCTACACGGGAGTTCACAGTCCACCGGGGAAAGAACAGGCAACACAGAGGGAGTAAGGGAGGTGCCACTGCAGGGAGTGCAGTAGACGGAAGAACCCCCGCCAGAGGTGTCCACATCCCAGGCCCTGGAATCTGTGACTGTGTTACCTTCCTGGGAAAAAGGGACTTGGCAGGTGGATGTGATTAAGTTGGGGACTTTGGGATGAGTAGCTCACTCGACATTATCTGCTTGGTCCTTACAAAAGGGAGTGTCAGAGTGAGGGAAGGAGATGTGAGGACAGACGAAGAGGTCAGAGAGAGACAGACAGTGATCTGAAGATGCTGCTGACCTTGGAGGTGGGTAAGGGCCCAGGACCAAGGAATGAGGGTGGCCTCTAGAAGCTGGATTAGGCAAGCTAACGGAATCTCCGTACCATCTCCTGAGGGAACACAGCCCTGCTGACATCTCGATTTGAGAGCCATTTCAGACCTCTGACGTTCGGAACTGTAAGATAATTGATTCGTGTTATTTTAAGCCACTAAATCTTGTGCTTGTGGTCGTTTGTTACACAGGCCTCAAGCTGCCCACTCCACCACTCCCCCCAGGCCCTGGCATTACCTCCTGAGGGCTGTAACAACCGGGGGACTGAAGGAAAGCATGTGCCCTGGGACTACTCCTAGGAGCACAATTTCTTGGTAGAACAGGAGCGTGGTTGATATTCATTTCCCCAGGAATGTTGTGGCATTTACTATGTTGCTTGTGGTTTTGATATTAATATTAATGATCTTAATGCAATCATCATTTATCATTTGATTACATTTCCTTGGTGAATCAAATGACTCCCAAGCTAATTGACATTTAAAAGACAGAGTGCATGCTCCCGACACTGGTTTACTTAAACAGGAAAAGGCTGGGGTGATTAGCACAAGAGAAAGCTCATTTCTAAGCTATTTCAGTCATCTTTTCACATCTGCCAATAATCTCTATTCCAAAAGCAATTTTGGCTGGGGCACTGGAAGAATGTGCTAGTATTTTCAGACAGGCTGCAAACTACGAAGCAAGTTTACTGAGCAGCCTTGTTACTAAAGCCACAGAGATGATAATTCTTTTCCTCCAGGGAAATCATATGTTCCCCTTGTTACTTCTCGCCTCTACTGTGCAGGTTCCAGTAGTCAATGCTTAGCACATAATGTCCTAGAAACGTGGCACTGCATATTTAATCAGCCTCCCCCTCCGAGTCCCAGTTCTGTTCCCCATCAGATCTCATTCTTTCACATTGATGTGACTGAGCAACAGATTCAGGTTTTAAGTAAGATGTCAGGGTGCAGATAATCACCGTGGTAATTACAGCTACTGGGAATAAAGGGTATCTGATATGCCAGGAGCTGTACTAGGCATTTTGTATTTACTTCACTTATTCAACCTGAGATTTCATGTATCCCATCTGACACTGGTTAATGATGTTGCACTGTTGGCTGGAGTCACAGCTGGGATTGGAATGTAAGCAGCTAAGATTCCTAATAGCTGGTAGGGTTTCAGGAGTAAAGTGTACGTCTGCTCTCTTTGCCCCAAGAAATAGGGCCACTTCCTTTGTTACAGAGCAGGGACAGGGGGAGTGTGACACATGAGAATGAATGATGCCAAATGTTTAAGGAAGAGCATACGGGCACACAAATCATTTGAAACGCTCTTCACAGAACAGGCTTTTTAAACATGTACAACACAAACCCTGGAACTATACTGTCTGGTTTGGTCTTGTCTCCACCAGTTCATTTGTTCAAGCATTCTCTGTTAACCCAGCAACTGTTTAGCAGCATCTGTGAGCACGCCTCTGAGTACTGTGGATACTATCTGAACAAAACAAAGTTGTTTCTTTCATGAAATCTGTATGCTAGCGGAAAAATAAAACGGGCAAAAACAGCAACAGCAATCGTAAAACTTACTTTTATATATTTGATGTTGATAAATATTATGTGGGAAAAAAAGTAGAGATGGAGATGGGGAGAAACAAACAGAAGATTTCTCCGGAGGAGTGACGTTTGAGCAGAGACCCATAAAGTGAGAGCAGCAGGCTGTGTTTCCCTCTGGGAGGAGAGAATTCCAGGCTTAGGAATAGCATGTAGAAAGGCAGCCCAAATGTAGGAGCATGTCTAAAGCCAGTGGCTTAGGATGGGTTGCCCACATTCCCTTAAAAATGATTCATTAAGGAAGTGCTGTCAGGAGGAACCTGCGAGGGAGGAAAGGAGGTAGGGGAGGAAAGGGTAAGAATTCAGGCAAAGCCTTGGCCTCAGTTTGATCTTTCCTGGAGATTATACTACACACCAGGGATCCAGGGAGGAAGTAAACTCCCCTGGACTCTGTCAGGACAGGCAAGAGGGCTAATTCCAGGCACGCAAAGACAGTCCTCTAATCAGTCATTAGAGGGGTACAGCTCCCAGTGGCTGGAGGATGAGCACAGAGAACCCGCATTGGGATCCAAGGGAATCTGGGTGGAGCATCAGCTGTGTCTGCTAGAGCTGGCTTACCAGCTTACCGGAGACAACGAGAAAGGGCAGAGGGGTTGAAAACTGTGTCAACGAGGTGACCAGGGACCAGGTAGCTGAAGGTCTTTGAAATTTCATTTTATTGGCAGTGGGAAGCTTTGGAGATATTTTGGGTGAGACAATGGCACAATCTTATCTGATTTACATTTTAAAAGGGTCAGTTAAGCTACTGTGTGGATCATAGACTCAGGGGAATAAAAGCAGAAGCACCAAAACTTGTTAGGAGAGTAGCATAGAATTCTAGGGGAATTAAGATCTTGGATCTGCACTGTCAACACAGAAGCCACTGGCCAAACATGGTTACTGAGCACTTGGAATGCAGCTCACTCAAACTGCAGTGTGCTGTAAGTGTAATGTAAGCATCAGACTTTAAAGGCTTAGTAGGAAATAAAGAATGTAAAATACCTTACTAATATTTATTTTGTGTCACTTACATCTTCAAGTGATAACATTTTGCTCAAATAATTACTGACATAAAGTGTTATTAAATGTTAGTAAAATACGTTGTTAAAATAATATGTTATTCAACTGTTTCTTTTTACTTTTTTTAATATGGCTACTGGAAAACTTAAAATCGCATCTGTGGTTCACCTTATGTATCTACTGGACATCCCAGTTTAGGCTCCGATGGTGAAATGTGCTCAGCTTCTGTGTATTTTATGAAAGCAGAGAGGATGGGGCTTGCTGATAGGTAGTACGCAGGGTGTAGAAGGTAATCCCTGAATGATGGTGACATTTTCTAAGATGAAAATCACTGGAGGTGTTGGGAACATTTGGGGAGATGGAATTTGGCTTTGGACACAAGTTGAAGATGTCTAATGGACCTTGAAATTGCAGTGATGAATGGGTGGTTAGATCTATGAGTCTGGAGTTCCTTGCAGAGATCCAGGCTGGAGACTTAAGAACACTTCGTATATAAATAGTTTTTAAAGCTTTTGCACTGTGTGCCATCACCTAAGGAGTGAGCATAAAGAAGAGGTATGTGAACCAAACCCTGAAGCAGTCAATCTTTTGGAAGATTAGGAAATAGTGGGAGATCCTAAAAATGAAACTTGCTAGTTGCCTGAACTTGGTCAACTCCTTTGTTTAAGAGAAAAGGGCACAAATACTAGTACAGACTGCATATGGGTGGATGTGAGAACTAACTGGGATAACATACACCCACACTTAGGACAATGTCTGGCAGAAAGTAAGAATCCAGTAAATGCTAGCTATTACATTACTCTCCCCTTCATAGGTGTCTTACTGGATCGGTCACCAGGAATGGGGCAGCCTCCAGTTGTGGGGTGTTTGTCCAGCTTTCCTAATATGGAAATGTTTTTGCTTGCTCATTCTGGGCTGGGCAAGAGACATGCACCATATTTGCCCCACTGGCTTTGCTGCCATTTGTCACCTTTCCAGATGTGGATACCACATCTACACAGACCTAGAATGGATCCCAGTGGGAATACCTGCTTGGTTTTTAATAAGAACTGGATGGAGAAGATTCAATTTAGGACCTTGAGCCCAAGGAGGCCAGGTGCCCATACTGTTATGGCTGGAGAGGCAACAGAAGTGTCTTCTTGGTTGGCCCAGTAGAAATGCTAGTCTAGCTAGATAAATACCCCAAAAGCCAGTCTCCAGGCTGCCAAGTTGGTTGGGTGGGCAAGAGGGAGCACAGTGGGATGGAGATGGCTTAGGGCAACCCTATGTTGGTTACCACGGTAGGGAGCACAGAGGCTTCCTACAGATGTCCACTTCTTAATCCTTGAAATCTGTGACCACAGTATCTTACATGGCAAAAGGAGCTTTGCAGATGTGATTAAGTACCAAAATGGGAAGTTTACCTTGGATTACCCTCGTAGCCCCAGTGTAGTCACAAAAGTCATTCTAAGAGGAAGGCAGGAGTTTTAGAGTCACAGAATAAGATGTGAAGATGGAAACTGAGTTGAGAGAGAGAGAGACTGACTGAAAAACGGGTATGTGTGCTGCTGCTGGCTCTGAAAACAGAGGAAGAGGCCATAAAGCCAAGAAAGGCGGGCAGCCCCTAGAAGCTGGAAAAGGCAAAGAAAAAAGTTCTCCTCTAGACCCTCCTAAAGGAACACAGTCCTGCTGACATCCTGATTTCAGCCCAGCAAAACCCATTTTTAAACGTCTGAGCTCCAGAACTGTGAGATGATACGTTTGTGCTGTTTTAAACTACTTAGTTTGTGCTCATTTGTTACAGCAGCAGTACGAAACCAACACAGCAACCCTGAAAAGCCACGGATTTTGAGTTATAATTACGGTGGAAATGTATCCACCCAGTCTGAGTTTTCTAATAATTTCGTAAATCTGGAACACAGCTAAGGAGAAAAGAAACAAAAGGCTTTAGAGTCATTCAAACAGATGTTATTTATAAACTGAGCTAAAAGTCCCAAACTTTCATGGTGCCGGAGCCTATGCACTGTTATTTTAACAAAAATTCCACCAAGTTGGCCTGCCACAAATGAGAAGCATCAACTTAGAAAGAGAGGGGGAAGAGTTGTTCCGGGAAAGGAATTTGACCTCAGTGGAAGTCCTTAACAGCCCTCAGCCTCACAGCAAGGCAAGGTGTAAGGGGTGAGGAAGAGCACCTCCCAGAGCTCACTGGTGTCGGAGGCTCAGTGTGGGAGCACACAGCTACCCCGCACTGAAGGAAGCATCCATATACTACATCTAGTAAAAATAACATAAATGCATTAATGACTTTGAATGTCTGTTTATGCTTGGATTTGGGAAAGCTTGAGGGAAGAAAGTTGATAGACTGAAAAAAGGAGAGGGACGGGAAATTACATAAGTATCGCTTGGTTCCACGCACCATGCCTTATACTTTGCATTCGTTACTTTACCTGCTTCTCACGAATCGTCTGTAAAGTTGCTGCCAATTTCTTAGAGACCTTACATAAATTGCCCCCACTCATACTCCCCAAGAGTGGCACGCTAGAGCTTGAACTTAGGTCTTGACTTTAAGATCTAGACAAAACCTCCACTCCACTGTGGAGCCAAAAGTTACTTCTTTCTAATATTATCCCAGAAATGATCCAATGATTAAAATGGTAAATTTCTGCCTGGGGTTAGCAGGTGTGTGAGAGCCTCTCTCCTGGTTAATCTTTACACCTGGGATTCTTTAAGGCTTGAAAGAGGCCATGGGCATCCAACCAACTTATTATACATGTGAGAGAACAGAAGCCTAGAGGTGATTCTTACACCTACTGACTCATGGTTAATTAGAATGAGGAGCAAACCCCAGGGTTCCTGCTGTCCAGTACTAAACAAGGTTACCTCCCCTCACCTCTCAAAATGGGGCACGTGTAAGAGGCAGAATTTTTAGGACTCACATGGGCCCACATGGAAGTGTAGGAGACAACCCCCTTCATGGAAGTGAACTTCAAGGGGCTCCTAACGTGAGCCTTTTGATCTGACCACTCTCCCTCTCCAGCTGGGGTTGGGGGATGGAATTAGGGTCTGAGCATTCATGGCTTTACTGTGTGCTTTCATTCTACAGGGGACAGGAATCCACAGGCAGGCTGCCCTTATGGGAAGCACTTGTTTACCTAGAGGGGTCTTTTCCCTTTGAACTTCTCTGGGGACCCTGTCCACATGTCAGAGAGAACTGATCAAAACAGCACACGAGAACCCTGACAAGGGTTTTCAAAATTGCACACAGATGTCTCCATTTCAGAGAATTGGAAACACAAATCCTTCTTGGGTTGCTATAGCAACAGGGGACCGACAAAACAATGCTCTGCAAGAAGCCATCCCAGGGGGACTGATAACAATTTGGGGGAGGAGGGCCGTGGGGCTGGACCAACGTGTGTGGAGGCCAGGAATCCGGCCGTGGAACATGGAGCTCGTGTTCTAATGGAAACCACCAGTCTCTGGGGTGCGTTCCCCTCCGTCTGAGCCCCGATGTGAGAATGTGAAAATGGGAAGGGCAGGGGGCCAGAAGTCAGGTCTGGGCTGAAAATGCTGCCTTTTTGGCTCAGCTTCCGTTTGCCCAAACCAATCCTCCAGATCCAGACCAGTAGAATATGACAGTCCACATGTTCACAGCGCTTGACCATTTGTGAAACGTTCTCCCGAATTTATCATCAGAGCTGCTCCTTTTCCCACTTCAATTTAGTGAACGGAAATTTAGTAACCAGGGCTCAGAGACAGATCTAGAGGTGGGATTTTAATTTGAGCCCTTCTGGCTCTAAAACCTTTGACAGAAATCAAGCCACACAAACCAGAGAGCTCTCCAGCCACTTCCCTGTTCTTGTGAAATTTCAGCTCTCTTCATATTTCGCCTCTGAGACTTCAGCCTCCCTCCGAGTGGCAAACAGATGCTAGTGGAAGAGGTTGTTACCTCTATTTCTGGGTTACAAAGTGGGAAAACGAGTGACTGCAACGTTCAGGGCCAAGCAGTTAGCCAGAGTGTGGAAGCAATTTACAAGACCTAATTTATCTCAGGACACAAAGGATCTTTACAGGTCTTCTGATCTCGCTCCCTAATGATGCATGAAGCTTAAGCCACACCCCAAAAGAGCAGTCTCTCAGTCACTGCTTGAACCATGGCTGGTTTTGAATAAAGCAAAAGTGTTTAAACTGATCATCCATCACCTGACTAGAGCTACTTCTACAATCATGACTGTCTTTTTTGGCATCATGACATTAACCAGTGTGTTTCACCACATGGTTTTACATCATGGTGCGCAGAGTTAATATTTATCACGTTTATACCAAACAACAGATTAACTGAAGAAGCAGCTTTGGGGACAAAAGTGACCAGCCCAGGGCTCTGGCTGCCCCAATAATGTAGGGGTTCAGTATCCCTGCATTGTCACCACAGCCCCTTAGATGACATTAAAGGAGCAATGACAACGAGAATAACGTTTTAGGGGGCAGAGCGAGAGTATAAAGACTTGGACTGTGCTCTGTGACTTAAAATAGCATTGATAAGTCTTCCTACATTCATATGATATGCTGTTTCAAAGACCTTTTCATTCCCCTATTTCTATTGCAAACCCTGCCGTCCACACAACAATAGCAATAATATAAATAACACCTCATATGTATTTATATTGAGGACCTGTTGCGTTTCACACAAATCTTTTTTTTCCAGTCTTGCAATCATCCTGAGAGCTGGCTATTTTCTTCTTCATTTAACAGAAGTACAAGTTGAAACCATTAAAAGTAGAGAGATTTGTTCCAGGCCACATAGTCGGTGAGACTCAACGCAAAGACTTGAATTCATATTTGTTTGAATTCAAGGCCATGCTCTTCCTGCTTCAGACTAACACATGGAGGCAAAATTGAACATGGAATTTTTTAAGGGAGAAACTGGCAGGTAGTTGCTCATAAATCGACTAATAAAATAAAGACGTACAGTAAATGGAAGTAAAACAGAAAAAAAGAATGCAAAAGAGAGAAGCGACTACACATGGTTGGTGTGAGAAGAAAGGACTAACAGGACTAGATCAGTCCTTCATCCGTTGTTTGATGGTTTTCGTTTGTTTTTGTTTGTTCTTTAAATATTTTCCAGTTACCATTAGTCCTACCAGCGCTTCCGTGTGAAAAAGTGTTTTAAACATGAGCTAAGCAACATCAGCTGTCCTCTTGGGCAATTACAAAGTATATTATCCTAATAAAGGATTTCTTCAATTAAAAAGACTTACCATATGACCCAGGAACCCTGCTCCTGGGCATATATCCAGAAGGAACCCTACTTCAAAATGACACCTGCACCCCAGTGTTCATAGCAGCACTATTTACAATAGCCAAGACATGGAAACAGCCTAAATGTCCATCAACAGATGACTGGATAAAGAAGATGTGGTATATTTATACAATGGAATACTATTCAGCCATAAAAACCGACAACATAATGCAGCAACATGGATGCTCCTGGAGAATGTCATTCTAAGTGAAGTAAGCCAGAAAGAGAAAGAAAAATACCATATGAGATCACTCATTTGTGGAATCTAAAAAAGAAAAAAAGAACATAAATACAAAACAGAAACAGACTCATAGACATAGAATACAAACTTGTGGATGCCAAGGGGGCAGGAGGTGGGAAGGGACAGACTGGGATTTCAAAATGTAGAATAGATAAACAAGATTATACTGTATAGCACAGGGAAATATATACAAGATCTTATGGTAGCTCACAGAGAAAAAAATGTGACAATGAATATATATATGTTTATGTGTAACAGAAAAATTGTGTTCTATACTGGAATTTGACACAACATTGTAAAATGATTATAAATCAGTAAAAAATGTTTAAAAAAAGGGAGTTGAAGAAGGTTAGATTGTGTTGAACCTAGATTTTCCCACATTTCTTTAGCAGCATTACCTTTCTCTTCAATATTAACTTTCCATGGAAATAGTATGCTCAGGAAGTCATTCTGGGGAACCACATATTACACACTGGAAAAGCAGCCTCCTGGTTAGACTGGCCCCAGTATAGATAAAAAAATTCCCAGGACCCCATATAAATCTCTTCAAACTTGTCTTTAGCCAGTCACCAATGTCCAGGAAGCTCAGACATTAGGACTGTTTCCCATTTCTCTCAGGCAAGCCAAATAGTATTCCCATTAGAAACTGCAGAAATTTTAATTTCAAATGGCAAGTGATTCATGTGACTAGCCCTCTACACCTCCAAAGGGAAGGATGAAACTGGTTAGCATTTCTGATGTGTAAAGCATCTGAATCACGGGCTGGGGGCAGGCGCTTGTGTCTTTCTGCCGTGTGTCTTTGTTGCCCTTGAGTTTTTCTCTGCATGTTCCCTCCAGCTGGGCAGCATTAAATCTCCTGTGTCGACAGGGAATGGGTGAGACCGTTATTGCCACATGACTATTCTTGAGAACTTGATGGGTGAGATTAAAGGGGCAGCTTGGTGCGGTATGCAGCAGTCTGGGCTGACAAAGACATTTCTGAATTTCAAAATGCCAGATGGACTCCCAGATAGTGGGTTTGGATTTTGCAGCTGGGACTGCCAGATGTGAGACCTTCCAAGGCCCCAGCACAAGTGAGGGTGAGTTCATCCTTCACTATACGTCAAGCCATGCATCACTGGCTTAGAGCATCCAGGGATGAAGCCAGGGACAGAAAGGAAGTCCCCATTCAAGGTCGAAACTGAAGTCAACTTTCAAGCTGGAATGGAAAAAGGCCAGAACTGGGGCTTGGAAGATCTAGGTGCTACTTCTTTTTTTTTTTTAAACTAGTTGGTCTATGACTTTGGCCAGTGGCAGGTTCAAATTCAACACACACTTACAGAATGTGTGAATGATTGTAGAAGTTATCAAGGTGAAGAAAACACAGTTCTCAGATCCTGGGGATCACATTTTAGGGGGACAGAAAAGAAAAGATATGATTACTGCCTGAAGTAAAAAGTATAAACTACTCATTCAGGATAATAACCCAATCAACTAAGCAGCTATGAGAAACTAGATGTGGTGTCTGCGCTGATCATTACAAGATTTTGTCAAGCAGAGTCTTCAGGCCAAGGGGAGGGCAAAGTCAGAGGCACAGAGCTTGGGACATGCTTAGGAACTTTTGAGGAACTTGCAATTTGAAGGTAGGGTGTTATGGTTGGGACGCTATTCAATAGTAAGTTCGTGGGGATTTTATGGGCGGCAGCAATGTCATAATAAGAAAGGGGAAACCTCTGGGCACTTTTGACCAATTCATATTAAATTTTAGGAAAACAACAATAGATTTCATATCCTGACTTGGAAATGGACGTTAAAAAATACAGACTTTAGTCCCGATTTTGTCACTTTAATAAATGGTGGGGCCCTAGCCAGGTCACGTCCCCTCTCCAGACTTTAGTCTGGAGTGCGAAGGTTTAGACTTTGCCTCACTTCAGGCCAAAGTCAACACGGTGTAGTCTCCACAGTGGTCAAGGAAATAAAGAAGTCAGTGATTCCTTCTTCTCCACCTGGAATCCTGCCCTCAGCCATCGGGACAAAAAGAAATCTATAAACTACTGCAAGTCTGCTTGTATACGGATTGATGGAGCCCGGAGAGCCGGCTGTGCACTGGCTGTGCTCTTGCGGAAAGTGCTCGCTTTGAGGGTGATGTCACCGTCCTTACACCAGCCTTAGTTGCGTTCTGGCCAGAGACAATCCCTCGTAGCATCCTTTACTGACGCTGGTACAAAACGAGACTTGTATTTAATTGTCCCTTGGGCACACGTTCTCATCTCAAGGCTGGATCCTCATGTTTGAGCTATGGACTAAAAACTACTACCAAATATTGATTGGAAATTACACTAATGGGTGTCTACAGCAAAATCTTTTTCAAAAGAAGGAGTTTGTGTACAATTCCTTACATGGCATCCTATGGTAAAGGTAAGCTGGTATTTTCAAGAGTGTCAGTGTTCAACTGGCCCTTCCGGAACAAGAAATGATAATACTGTCTTACAGAGGCTCAGTGGCAAGTAAAACCCATAAACTTGCAAAGATTTTCATGACCACTGAAATTTTAATTTTCAAAATTTCGTATGGAACCACTGCATTGGAAAACTCAAAGACCATGGTAAGTTTATGCAACGTAAGTGATTAAAGCACTGACTTAGACCAGGGCCAACCCTAGTCCCTACTCTCAGGCTGAATCCCAGGTTATCATGGACATTTGATATTTAATCTGGGATTTAAAGAATAAGTGGGGTTTGTGTGGAGAGAAAGGTTCAGAGATAGTATACCTGAGAAAAGAAAAGAGCAGGTTCAAAGATTAGAATGGGTGTCATTTATGAGTACAGAAGAGACGGAAAATAGTATGCAAACTGATTTAACTAAAATCACGAATCCTGTGCAAAACCCACAAGCTGAGAGTCCCTAATTTAAAATTCATAAGCAACAGAATGAGTAGCTTCAGTTTTTATTTCAGCTTTATTAAAGCTCTTGCATGATTATTAATCAGCTAATTTTCGCAGTGGTGGATAGAGAGCTGGGTAGTATCACGCCCACAGTAAGGAGGGGCACACATAGCTCAGAGGGGTGAGGAGTTGTGTCCAGTATCTAGGGAGCTGGGAGTGGTGAAGCCAGGGCAAGAGTCCCGGCCTTCAGTTTCCAGGTGTCTGGCCTTCTCAAACAGCAAGCAGCCATTGCAATTTCTGGTTTCAATCATCTAACTACACTCCCAGTGTAAACAAAGATTTCGAAAAGTAACATGGAATCCCACAGAGAGATCCTGGCAAAATATGTCCCGTGCTTTTCTGTACATGCAATACTGTTTCTCTAGAGATAGTAAAAGTAGACGAAAAATAAATACAGCCTCCAGCAAGTCCTTCTATAACACTACTTGAATTTCCAGGATGGCTCTGTTATTCTGATGTGACATTTATAAAAAGTTTATGGGAGGAAATGCTCCTATTTTTGCTCAAAGACCACCTCTTAATGTTTTCCATTTTAAGAAAATATACAAGGAAGCTCTGAGCATTGGGATACTGAAATGTATGTTGACTGACTATTATTTTGCATTTTTGGTGCTCATTAAATTGTATTCATAACTGTCCTCTCTGAGAATATTGCATGGCAAGCCCTTGCCTCTCACAGAACAAATAATACTATAAAGTAACAGTGTTCCTCTTCTAAAGAAAGTGGACAGAAATCATCCCAAATCAACCATCCTGGAATTTTTTTCTCGGAGAACACCTAATCCCTAGAGTAGGTCGGATTTAGTGTATATTTTGTTAACTGTTTTCATATGTTCCTAGGCGTGCTTGGCAAGAGCTCTTAGACACTCCATGAGTACTTTTTAACCAATATCTAATTTTCCAGAGGCTCCTGGAAGTGAGCATTACATTGACTGAGACATGTGCAGTCTCTGTACTTGGGAGTCAGAGCAGGGTGTTGAGAGGAAGATGAGGTCCTGGAGCACTTCCCTGGATCTTTAGCATAAGTATTCCTGATTTAAGAGCTGTAGAATCGCTGATTTTGACAAATGCTAGCTCAAAGGAAATGCTAAAGAATCTAGAAATCATAGTTCAGAGTGATAAGGGTAGGAAAGTCAAAGGCATCAAATCCAAAGTTACTGAACACATTTACTTATTCTATTCACAATTGTCTACTGTGGATACCTACAGCTGGTTTGATACTTAACCAGGTCCAGGAAATGGTATGATAAAAAAGTCAGGTGAATCTTTGTCCTGGAATTTTCAATCTAGTGGCCCAACCCAACCCAGGAATCTCTTCTGCAGTATTTCTTTTTTTTTTTTTCAGCATTTTTTATTGATTTATAATCATTTTACAATGTTGTGTCAAATTCCAGTGTTCAGCACAATTTTTCAGTCATTCATGGACATATACACACTCATTGTCACATTTTTTTTCTCTGTGATTTATCATAACATTTTGTGTATATTTCCCTGTGCTATACAGTGTAATCTTGTTTATCTATTCTACAATTTTGAAATCCCAGTCTATCCCTTCCCACCGTCCACCCCCCTGGTAACCACAAGTCTGTATTCTCTGTCCATGAGTCTATTTCTGTCCTGTATTTATGCTTTGTTTTTGTTTGTTTGTTTGTTTTTGTTTTTGTTTTTTAGATTCCACATATGAGCGATCTCATATGGTATTTTTCTTTCTCTTTCTGGCTTACTTCACTTAGAATGACATTCTCCAGGAGCATCCATGTTGCTGCAAATGGCATTATGTCGTTGGTTTTTATGGCTGAGTAGTATTCCATTGTATAAATATACCACCTCTTCTTTATCCAGTCACCTGTTGATGGACATTTAGGCTGTTTCCATGTTTTGGCTATTGTAAATAGTGCTGCTATGAACATTGGAGTGCAGGTGTCATCCTGAAGTAGATTTCCTTCTGGATACAAGCCCAGGAGTGGGATTCCTGGGTCATATGGTAAGTCTATTCCTAGTCTTTTGAGGAATCTCCACACTGTTTTCCATAGTGGCTGCACCAAACTGCATTCCCACCAGCAGTGTAGGAGGGTTCCCCTTTCTCCACAGCCTCTCCAGCATTTGTCATTTTTGGATTTTTGAATGACGGCCATTCTGACTGGTGTGAGGTGATACCTCATTGTAGTTTTGATTTGCATTTCTCTGATAATTAGTGATATTGAGCATTTTTTCGTGTGCCTATGGATCATTTGTATGTCTTCCTTGGAGAATTGCTTGTTTAGGTCTTCTGCCCATTTTTGGATTGGGTTGTTCTTCTGCAGTATTTCTGATACAGAGACAGCCTACAACTGTTTGGATGTTTCTAGAGATGAAGGTCTAGCACTTTCCATAATTTCAACACATAATTGACCCTTAATAACCTGTTTCTGATTTAGATTCAACTCTCATTTTTTGAAATCTATTAAGTACCACTGGTAAGCACTTTCTTGTGTGTTTTATCCCACTGATTTGAACCCCAAACAATGCTGTGAGGTGGGAATTCACTGACCTTTTTGTTTGTTTGTTTGTTTTTTCCCTAGATGGGGGAATTAGATTCTGGGGGAAAAAAATTAGTAATACAAATTACTCAGGTAAAGAACTGAAGTTCCACAATGAAACTATTCTGATGTGTTAGCTGTGAAGATCAAGTGAAAATAATGGAGCTGATATTGTTTGTAAAAGTGGCTAGTAGGACTATTATTAGTGTTAGATAAACAGTAAATAATAGAACTGAATTGTTTTGTAAACACAAGTGTAAGGACTTATCTATGTCAACCTCCCGTTAAGATTTTCCTTGACTCATGACAACCCTCTTGGATTAAGTGGCTCTTTCTTCATCAGAATAATGCTGCTCTCTAGTCATATTAACACACAATGAATTCATTTCATAATCCCCACACGATCTAAAATTACCATGTTTGTTTACCCATTTCTTTGATTTGTGTATGCTCTTCTATCTCTTGCTAACACACAAAACAAGAAAACTCCATGAGTGCAAGGATTTTGATTGTTTTGTTCTCCAGTGCATTTCCTGTCCTAGATCAGAGCCTGGACCTCTGTAGATGTTCAATAAAGATTTGAAGGAATTGAAGAATAAATGACTTCCTTGAATTCAAGGACAGATTATATGTGTATATACTGTATTTGTGCACGTGTGAGATTTTTCTCACTGTAGATTCAGTTTCTACATGGCAAGGAATATGTCCAATCATCTCTAAATCTCCAGTACCCAGCATAGGGTCTAGCCTAGAATAGCCTCAATCACTTTATGTTTGCGAATGAAGGAGCTTTCCTTGAGAGCATCCGTCTTTCTAGCACATCTGAGAATATAGGCAGAGAGAATCAAGCTATCAATGAATAGGTGCGCAGAACTGTGGTGAGAAGGATGGAGCAGACCACAGAGAAACAGAAAAGATAATAAAAGGGCATTGAGAAGACTGTAATCACCTAATGTAGTTCAGTTCTTCTTATCCAGACTTCCTCCACAGTTTTAGAAATTATGCTTGGGCTCCAACCATTCCTGACAAATTGAGAACTAAAATTCAACAGACCTAAGCAGTCTTCTCCTTTTTGAACTCATCTGATCTCGATTTTATTGAACAGTGCTTTCTCTCGTTCTCATTCATTCATTGTGACTTTTCTCTCAGCATCTACCAAGTTAAAGGCATGTTTGATACAACTGTTGCTCAGTCATTGGAAGGGGCCGTCTGTCCTTCAGATTACCCAATAGTTTCAGGTCTTGGACTAAATTCTCCAACAGTACCATAGCTTTTGAAAGCCCAGAGCTTTTGTCATAGTCTCTGCCAATTCTAGGGGGACTCATTCTTCTGTCTGGCACCTCTGCATCCCCATGTGTGGTATCCTGCTGCACACACCGTTCTCTAAACAGATCTTAGCCATTTTGTGAGTCTTTGGGAAGACTCTTACCATACAAATGCATTAATAAAGATTGGAAAGTGTATTAAAGATTTTGTAGAGACCTGTGGGATATCACCAAGCATACCAACATGTGCATAATGGGAGTCCTAAAAGGAGAGCAGGGAAAGGAACAGAAAGAATATTTGAAGGAATGAAAGCTAAAAATTTTCCAAATCTACACATACAACAAACTCCATGAAGGGTAAACACGAAGAGATCCACATTGAGAGACTTACAATAAAACTATCACAAGACAAAGAGACGTCTTGAAAGCAGCGAGAGAGAAATGAGTCATCAGGTACAAGGGATCCTCGATAAAATTAACAGACAATATCTCAGCAGAAACAACAGAGGCCAGAAGGCAGTGGGATGGCATATTTAAGGTGTTGAAAGAAAAAAGAAAAAAACCTATTAACCAAGAATTCCATAGTCAGCAAAACGGGACTTCAACATTAAAGGAGAAATTAAGGCATTTCCAGATAAACACAAGATGAGCACATTTTTTTAATAGGAGATACTCTCTATAAGAAATGCCAAAAGGAGTTCTTCAAGTGAAAATGAAGGGACTGTTCATAGTAACCCAACCATAAAAATAAAGAACCCTGGTAAAGGTAACTACACGTGTAAATATGCAACATAGCCAAGTCCAATTTGGGAGCTTCTTCAAGGTTTCTGTCAATTTCTTTTTCTTTTTTTCCCCTGAGAATAGGCTATACTTGCCTATTGTTTTGTATGTTTTATAATTTTTTTATTGTTGAAAACTAGACGCTTTGAGTAGTTTAATGTGGTAGCTCTGGAAACCAGATACTCTCTCCCTCCCTGAAGTTTGTTGTCATTGCTCGTTGAGGGCTGCAGTCATCTCTCTGTTTAGCGACTGTTCTAAACTGTTTTACTTGTCATTTGTGGTCTATAAAGTCTCGGTTTCCTTACGTCAGTAATCGGTCACTGACAGAGATTTCCTTAAATGCCTGGAACCAAAAGACAAAAACCAAAAATACTCTCCTGGTCTTTCTTCGCAGATGGGCTCTGAGCTGGAGCACTCCTTCAAAGCTTTGCCAGTGTGCCTACAACTCTGCCTTAGCCATCATCTCTTGCTTGTGAAGAAACCAAAGCTCAGAATATGAAAATGAATATATGTTATGAATATGCACGGCTGGGACATTGTGCTGTACACCAGAAACCGACACAGTGTAACTGACAGTACTTCAGTTAAAGAAAAAGAAAAAGAAAAGAAACCAAAGATCAGCAGGAGATGCAAGACTTGGGTTCTCTTAGGACTTCCCAGAGCATGTGTCTAGCCCCCAGCATGCACACTGTACTTGAGACTCCCCTGCGTACATGACAGCCTTTCAAAGCAGCATTCCCACAAGAATCTTCCTTCTCAGTTTCCTCCTCCCCAGGCTTTAGGGTCTGTCTGCTGCTTGCCCCATATGTCATCCCTTGCCCCAGGCAGCTATGGGTAATTAATCTTTAATGCTTTCAACAGATGCCACCCAACCTGAGTGGGAGTTAAACAAAAGCAAGCCTTAGTGATAGCCCCTCAGGGAACTGCCAGATAGGTCAAGATACACTTTTTTTTTTTTTTGAGGACAAAGTCTGTATTGCTCCGAACCCCATGGCATCAGCAGCTGCACCAGAAATGCGGACCCCCTTCCCAAGGCTGCCACCAAGCAGGGGTTGGGGGATAGCAGACAGGTAAGAAAAAGTATCGCAACACTTTCTCACCAAAATCTAGCACCCCTTTTCCTTCATTAAGCACTCCTCTGATTTCTGTAAGATTTTTATTAGACTCCAGAGTTCTTGAAAGGTTGATTCTGTCTGTTTTCACTCCTCATGGTTATTTCAGCAGAAGGACCGAATCTCAGAACTCCCTAACCTGCCATTCCTCATGACATCTTCAAAAACATAAACCTCTTAGCTCTTGATTCACATATTTCTCTTCTAGAAGTCTGTTCCACCGATATTCTTGTGCACATGGTAAAAAGATTTTTTTGCCCACAGTTATTCATTTTGGCATGGTTTGCAACAGTAAATGACAAAAAAAAATGCCAAAACACCAAATCCATTGGTTAAATAAATTATAGCACATCTGTGAGATGGAGTGCTCTTTAAATGTAAAAAAACAGTCAAGTAGATGTATTTACATTTATAGAGAAAGATTTCCAAGATATGCTAACTGATAAAAGCAAGTGGTGGAAAAATGTGTTTTGTGTGTGGATTCAGAACATACAGAGGAAGTGTGTGTGCACATCCTTTCACGTGCAGGAAACCTAGGAACCTGCTGACAACATTTATCTGTGAAGGGCAAGGTGGGGATGGGAACAGTGTAGTTGGGATCGAGATGATAGGGACACTTTCTGTGGATACTTCCTTAAATTTATAAATGTGTGAACCATATGAATGTACGAATCATTCAAAAGCTAAGTTAAAACTTTTTAATTATCAGAGAAATGCAAGTCAAAACTACAATGAGGTATCACCTCACACCAGTCAGCATGGCCATCATTCAAAAGTCCATAAACGATAAATGCTGGAGAGTGTGTGGAAGAAAGGGACCCCTCCTACATTGCTGGTGGGAATGCAGTTTGGTGCAGCCACTGTGGAAAACAGTATGGAGATTCCTCAAAAAACAAAAACTTACACTATGATCCAGCAATCCCACTCCTGGGCATATATCCGGAAGGAACTCTAATTTGAAAAGACACGTGCACCCTGATGTTCATAGCAACACTATTTACAACAGCCTAAATGTCCTTTGACAGATGACTGGATAAAGAAATTGTGGTGTATTTATACAATGGAATACTACTCAGCTATTAAAAATAATAAAATAATGCCATTTGCAGCAACATGGATGGACCTGGAGACCATCATTCTAAGTGAAGTAAGCCAGAAAGAGAAAGAAAAATATGATATGATATCACTCATATGTGGAATCTAAAAAAATGTGGGAAAAAGGACACTATGAACTCATGTACAAAACAGAAATAGACCCGCAGACATAGTAAACAATTTAATGGTTATCAAGGAAGGGATAAATTTGGGCATTTGAGACTTGTAAATGTTAGCTACTATATATAAAAATAGATTAAAAAATAAATTTTTCTTTATAGCACATGGAACTATGTTCAATATCTTATAATAACCTTTAGTGAAAAAGAATATGAACATGAATATGTGTATGTATATGCATGACTGGGACATTGTGCTGTTCACCAGAAATTGACACATTGTAACTGACTATACTTCAATAAAAATTTAAAAAATTAAAAACCCAAAAGCTAAGTTAAAACTTCAATAACTACCAGTACCCTCAGAATAAATTCTAACATTCATCGTCTCAAGATCATGCTCCTTCCCACCTCTGTGCCTGCTGCCTCCTCTTTCCCCCATTGTCTCCCAGTACATGATCCAACCACAACCAGCCAAATGGCATTTTTTGCCAAGATCCCAAGACTTTCCAAATTCTTTCTCTCTCAGGGCTTTTGTACAAAATGTTTCCTCTTCCAGACATGTTTATTGCTCTGAGAGTCACATGGGTAATTTTCTCTCACTCTCCAGTTTTCAAAGGAGATCTCCCACTAACACTTCTACCTGGGGAGATGTCCTTCATCTCCAGTCCTCTCGCTCAGCAAACTGGTTTTCTTTTTCCTTCATAGTAACTACTATAATAGAGTATTACACATTTGCTTATATTTTTATTTGCCTGTTTCTCCAACAAAATCCAAAGAACTCTATCCATCTTACTTGCCGTCAGATCCTCAGCGATACCTGCATCAGTGCTTGGCACTGATGTATGTTGAGTTGAATGAATGAATGTGTTAATGAAGGGGGCACATTAAATCCTCACCCATAGTGCATAACATTTTAAAACCTTTTTGTTTGTTTGTTTCTCGGTAGATTCTTAGTTTATTTCATCTGCAAAATTGGGATGCTGAATGTGCTGGTCTCTGAGGTTTCCAGAAAGACTTTTCACAACACTCCTGCCCCTTCACTTCTACTAGCACTCATGGGAACTTAACTTTGCTCCTAGTGATACAGTAAACTCCTATCGCCAGCGAAACGAGCTCTTCTGCTGGTATCGGAGATCAGCGGGAAGCCAGTTGTCTCGAGTACAGGGCTCTTCTGCCACAGAACTTACCACGTAGTACTGCCTCTTGGCACCTCCCCTGTCTACTTTACCGGCAATAAGTCTCTACCAACAGGGAACCATATTTACATTTTTCGCCACTTCCCTCTCATACACGGGGTCCAGACAATAAGGACATTCAAAACCCAGATTAAAAATCTGGGCCACACACAACATCTCTAGAGTCATTTGGCTCTGAACAGGGGCATAAGCGTGTTCCAACAAACTGCTTCCAACCGAATGAATCTTAGAAAAGGCAAAAACCCCAAGCAACAACAACAACAAGAACAACAAAGGCTTAAAGTTAATACTCTTGTTTCCAAAATCCCGAGAGAGACACAAACCACATGACTGTGGAGGGACAGGATTCAATTTCCTAGCAACCAAAAGCAGCAGGGGCGAGACCTCTGATAACCTCACACACACACAATCTCTCAGAAGGCAAACGTCCAAGGTCCCACTAGCCAAGGGACACTTTGGGTACATGAGCTTGCTGGTGGACGTGGAGGGGAGGGTGCCACAAGACAGTCCAGGAGGACCCACCCCTCTTCGACTGGGGTCAACAGTTTTCATCACATAGGCCTTTGCACATACACGTTTTTGTTTTCCACAAGGGATACAAAAGCAAAAATAAACAGGACTTAATCAAACTTAAAAGCTTTTGCACAGTGAGGGAAACCATCAACAAAATGAAAAGCCAACCTACTGAACAGGAGATATTTGCAAACGATATGTCTGATAAAAAGTTAATATCCAAAATATATAAAGAAATCATATAATTCGATATCAACCTCCCCCTTACACTGCAAACAACCTGATTAAAAAATAGGCAGACATTCTTCCAAAGAGGACATACACATGCCCAACAGGCACTTGAAAAGATGCTCAGCATCACTGATCATCAGGGAAATTCCCCACGGTGCCCAGATGTCTTTTTGACAAGGTTGGACATAATCAGTTATCAAAGGGGTGGAATCCATCACAGAGTAGAATGCATCAGGCCTTTGGACTTTACCCAAGAGGTGAGCCTGCTTGAGACAAGCAGGTATCCATTTCCAAACTGGCTGGCAACTTCTTTGTCTGAGTGTGTTCGTCTGGAAAGCAGCCCGATTCTCCACTTGTGTGGAGAATTTCAAGGACCTGAAAAGCAGAGGTCCTTGAGAGAAGCCACCACCAGCGCTGGGCTTTATTGAATGATAGGAACTTAGATTTTCAGATCTGACAGATAAAGGTTCCAGGCAGTTTTATCTCAAACAAATAGATTGGTTTCCTTGAGACTCTTCCACATTGGCAGAGGAAATATCTTTCTTTTCTATTACCATGAAAGTTAAATTCGATCACACTCAAAAACACCTGATTCAATGCTTTACTCAGTAATTGGTTATTTCCTTTTTACAATATACATGTGTTTATGAACCCCTGTGTTTATTTATAGTGACTATTATAGAATATTTCCAATATAGATACATTGACACATGTTTGCCCCCAGAAGGGAGAGAGGTATCCACAGAGCCCCCTGAGGATTCTAACACTGAAATTACTGGCCCAGACTCAAATTTCTGTCTCTGAAGCTGGACACCTCTTTCACATTTTCCACTTCAAAGTAGCATCTTAAATATATTTGGGTCACATAAGCATCGATCACCAGTCTGACATTTTGAATTTTTGCCTGTTTACCCTTGTGGCAGTTAATACCATCGTATCATGTCATCAGTGTGAGTGGTACAGAATTCTCAGTGCACAGCTGGGCAAAGGACTGCCCTTCAGCTTATGTTGGAAACAAACCTAGCAGTAATTAGACTGTAATCATATTTTGTCCAAACAGCCTCATTGCAAAAGGCAGATGGATCAATAGAATTAGCAAATGAAAGAAAGATTATAGGATTCTAGGCAGAGGAAGCAGCACATGCAAAGTCCTAAACGATGACAACTGTTGATCCCAGGCAGCCTGGCTCTGATGGACAACACATCCAGTCCTTGTCAAGCCATCATCATTGCTAGGGCATCCGCATCCATTCTCGACAAGTCTCACCCTCCCAGTGACATCGTGAATCCAGACACAGAGAGCAACGGGAAAATGGTTTACGACCAGCCCCTTAGGTGGGAGAAGTGGATGTACTGAGGACTGGTGGCTCACCCTCTGGGAAGGGTGGAGAGAAGGCTCCCCAGGAGATTCAGGGGTGTGGATCAAGCACCAGTGTGCATAATTCCCAGGACTTGGCAGCAGTGTTAACAGCAGATGTGAAGTGTCATCACAGTATCTTTACTGAAGGAACTTTACCCAGAGAGCAAATCTCCCCTGGCGAGGTTCCAGTTACTGCCTTAAGCGTGAGCGGGGTGGAGAGCGGCTTTGCACTCTCTTCTAGTCTATAGTGCAGACCAGTACTGGTGCCCACCCAGACCTCGGCTGGCTGTGAACCAAACCTGGAGGGGTGAGAGCAGACGGACGAATGCCACCACCAGAGAGACACAGGCAAAGCGCAGTGAGCATTCCAGACACCAGCTTACCTCCGGCAGCTACACGCTCCAGCACCCGGGTATCCTCTCCATCACAGTGGGGAGTGTCCTCCAGTTTAAATGCGGTCGTGGCTGAGGTTTTTCCAAGGGCAAAGTCTCAGATCTGCTTTTACTCTGGAGTCCACTGTCAAGAAATAAAGGTGAACACTTAGTGAGTGCCAGATATGTGACCTGCGTTATGTGATTCATTAGTAGGAGGACCACAGGGCATTGGTGTTGGGCTGCATTGAATTCAAATGACAAGCTTACCTGTCTTCACCTGTAAATGAACCCAAATGATTATTTTCACTGATGAAGAAAGAAAAGGTAGAGAAAGGAAGCTGAGGGGAGGAGAGCAAAACAGCACAAAGAAGAGCACAGAGGTTACATGTCATCAAGCTGATAGGCACGGATGTGTGTGGTCAGACACATCGACTTTGACTTTGAACTTCTGTGCTAGAAAAGCCCTATGTTATCCTTCAACCTCAGGGTTCCTCTGTCAAATGAATTCTGTGATGGTTCAGTTTTAGAAATGATAAGTAGGGCAGGGACTAGCACACAACAAATGGTTCCACTCTTAATATCCTTTTAATTTTTTCCATCTGTTACTCCCAGCTATCCTATGAAGTTATTATTTTCTCCGTCTTTCAGATGAGCAAAGTACAGCCTGGAGAAGATAAGTTATTTGGTAACGTTCACACAGAGAGTTCAGTATGGACATTTGAACCCTGTTTTCTCTTAACTCAAAGCCCTATTTCCTTCATTATTAACATGTCACTTTTCAGGAGCTTACATAACTGAACTGGAAAGCAGTGGGTCGTCCTGGAGATTGGGTTGAATTTGCATTTTATGTGAAGTTACTCTGCTCAGTGCAAGGAAGGCGGAATCTGAGTTGATTTTCCTATTTCCAGAACTTAAAAAAGACAGGCACAGTGTCCTGGCTCAGAGGAGTCTTGGGACAGACAGACACACGATCCAGATGTCTGTCTCAGAAGGGGCCATCCTCCCCTCAGGAGAGGCTACTCAGCCCATAGCCCTCTGTCTGATTTGCTGTCTCCCAGGTCTCATGACCCACATTTACAGGAGAGAAAACTGCCAGATCCCATGCCAGGGTCTGAGCTCCCCAGACGGGGTGAGATCATCTTTTCAGACCTGGCCTGCTTTAACACGCTGGACGACATTCTGAATGAACGAATACGTAAATGAACGAGTGAATGACTCCACGGGAATCCAGGAACAGAGTCTATGTCAACAAGCCATTTGAGCCCCTGCTAGTTGTGTTGGTCTGCCACAGAAGAGCAGAATTACCTGCCTACCAGCTTGGTGCCAGGGTGGTTCAGCAGCCTGCGCGTGGAGTATCTCATAGCCTAGTGAATTCTTCCATCCATGCTTGCGTTTGCGTTTGGGAGACTATTACAGGGCGCTGTCTCTCTATAAACTGCCTTCTGGGGAGGCATATTATTCACTGCTACAGAGAGACTAACGAAAATTGAAAATAGATTCAGAAAGAAATTAGAGAATGTAATTTCAAGTCTTGGCCGTGTAATGAATAAATAATATTAATTTCTTTAAAGTCTCAGTCACCTCATGCAACAAATGGACATGATCAAAAAGATGACTGTCTTTTTAGAGCTTTCTGAGAATCATAATGGTAGAGGATGAGAAAGTTCTGTAAATGGATATGGGCTAATTGTCAGCTAAATTTTTTATTCACTTAACACCTTGGACAATGACTGGGAGGTATACCTTAATTTAGGCATTTGCTCAATCATTGAGTCCATACATATATTACTGAGAAACTGCTATGAGTCTGAGGTTAAGCCTGGAAAGAATTTTAAAATGTTTCCTGAATACATGGCAATGATTTTACCACCTTGGACTGTGACATCTATGGGAGGCAGGAGAATCTTCTGATTTATTCCACTCTCTGTCCTTGTCCCAGCCTTAGCCCTCAGCAATATGCCTGTCACATAACTGGTGTTCAGGATATCTCAAATCCACCAGCGTATTGAAGGTGGAATATCTAAGTACCTCTAATCTGGTCCCCTCCAATGCATAACCCACATAATTGCCAAAGTGATGTTTCTAAATGCAAATCAGATACACCTATTCCTTGACTAAAGCCCTCCAAAGCATTTCCATGCTCGGAGGAGACAGTCCAGGTATCTTAGCCTAGTATCAAGCTGGTAACTTTCTCATCCAAATAGAACTGCTCCCACTCAGTATAGATGTTTTTGCAGAGTCACGCTGTTCCTAAACACCAGGACATTGGCTCAAGCACAATCTTAGCATACATCTGTATAACATATAATGCATTTACACACACAAACACATACACACATATGAAAAAGGATTTCTTATAAGGAATTGAGTAATGCAATTATGGAGGATAAGAAATCTCAAGATTTCTGCAAGCCGGGGACTCAGGGGAGATGATGGTATAGATCCAGTCTGAGTCTGAGGGCCTAAGAACTGGGAGAGCTGGCAGTGCAATTCCAGTCCTAAAGCCGGCCAGCATGCTTGAAACCCAAGAAGAGCTGATGCTCTGGCATGAAAGTAATTCTGTCCCAGCTCAGGGCAGTCAGGTAGGAGGAGTTCCATCTTACTCAACCTTTTGGTTCCATTCAGGCCCTTACAAAACAATACATTTTATCTTCTCCTATTAAAGGTAATTTATTAATCATTTCAGCACATGCACTTAGGGTCTACCATGTGCTCATCTCTGTGTTTGGATGATAAGCTTATCATGATATACCTGACTAGCTCTCAGAGCCTTCCTTGCTGGGCACATGCTGAGTGTTTTGAGATGAATCAGAAGGAGACCCTGTCCTCTGCATGGTAGACGCCTGAAAGTAATCAGAGTGAAATCTAAGATCTGTCTTGACAGAGGTGGGACTGGAGTAAGGGTGACAGTTCGACTCATGGATATTAGGACAGAATTCTCAGGGGGAGTGATCTGAGGAAGTGACAGGATGACTAGGTAGTGAAGGGGCATCCCTCACAGATGACACAGTTTGGACAAAGACATAACATAGGGTATCTGGGGAACTCCAAGCAAAACATTATTACAGGAATGCAAGGAGAAGGTAACAAGTCAAAGGCAATGAGATGGGGAAAGCAGTCATGACTATCCTAGAACTTGCATGTTTAGCAGATTTCTGTGAGTATTTCCCCGAACCTTCCAACTGTTCCACTGTGAAAACAGGAGTTCTTTTAGTGTGCAGGAACCAATTTAAGTGTGTTATCAGTTCTCCAAAGGATGTGGGTGATCTTATAGCCGAGGAATGAAGAGATGTCAACATTCTTTCCACCTAGCTTCCTTGGAACATTTTGTTGCCACATTTAGACATGAGAGAAGAAAAAAAAAATTCCCATTTTGTAGCAATCCCCAAAGAGAAATTAGTTCCAGCTTTATAACTTTAGCCTTGCACTTACTTGGGACAGTTTCCTTAGATGGTAGAAAAGTGGGGACCATGACAAACTCTCCTTGAGAAACTGTTTTAGAGTCCTGCAATATTAATAGTAGTCTTTCAAATGGCTTCCCTTCATAAAATCATAGAAATGCTGCTTTTTATTTTGTTTAGTTTTTGTTTTTGTTTGGCCACAGGAGAAACATGGAAAACCATCCAAGGAGAAGTAGAGAAAGCTGTGATAGAAAAATGAAGAGAGTTTCAAGAGCTGGGAAGAGGCAGTGATGGTCTTTGGCTCAGAGAACCAGGGGGACGATTGTGCAAGCCATCTCGGGCTCATGCTTGCGAATTTAGCTCCTCCTTAGATCAAACTCCTGGAAAATATTTAATTTTTGAAAACAAGTTGCAAGAAACTCATTCTTTCTGCCAGCAACTTAGAAAAACAAAATATTAAACTTTAGGGCTGGGAGGAATCTGAAAAGTCAGCCAGTCCAATCCCTCTCCCTGGGCAGATATGAAGAATGAGACCAAAGAAGCAGTTTGCTCAAGGTCAAATAGATTATGTCTTGCATTTCCAACCTGGGCTCTAAGAAAGACAGAATTCAACTGGAACTCTCTTGAAGTTCCTGCAATATGGTAATTAAATTACCTATTTCCTCAAAACATAAACTGTCATTAAGTGGCTTCTGAGAACGAAATGACAAGTGGTGGGGGTTGGGGACAGAGAAGGAGAGAGAAGAGGAGGAGGAAAATGGGTCAAAGTTGAATTTCCCACTTGTGTCGATTTAAAGTTATTCAAAGGAATTTTTCAAAATAACGGTAACTAAGACCCATCCCCATTAGAAAGTTAGAGACAGTCCCTGATTTGTTTATTTGAGAACAAACTCCAATGAAATCCTTCATCTAGCAAGGAGGGTGCTCTTGGATACCTCAAGCAACCTGTGGTGAGGAATTTTGCTTGGGATAACTGGCATGCTTATAGGAACTCTGAAACAATGAGGTCTTGGAATGTAGTCTAAACATGCAGAACAAAGATCTCACACTGGCATTGAAAACCAGTAATCTGGAGTCAGGAAGCTGGTGTTCTGCTCTGTGCTCTAAAACATGAGGTAAAGTCCTCAGACCCACAACCCCTCTTTAAAAGCTAGGAATTCTATCGGCAAGACGATGGAGCTGGCCTTGGAGAAGTTTTTAAACATCCTGCTGTTTTACATCATCACGCATTTATCCAAAGGATTTGCTCTGTCTGGAATATCACTCCTGTTCCCTCCTTCTTGAAAGTTGTCTCTCTCATTCTTCAGGCATTGCCCCTGCCCTCCCTACCCATCCTCTGTTCCAGCCTAAATCAAGAGCTCCTCTTTGAGGCTTCCATACCACCTTGTGCTTATTATTATTATCTTTCTCACAACATTTAAAATATTCAAGACATTCCAAAAGCCATTATGACAGTAAGACTCATAATTTAAGTCCATTTTTGTCACAGGATGTTAAAAAATATTTTCTTGAAATTACCTTTGTAGCCAGTGCTCTCTATTCATTACCTACAAGGAAGCTTAGAATTGAAATGGAACTTCCCTTGGAGTTCATGAAATATGGTAATTAAGGAACATTTCTTCAAATACAAATTGTCTTCCAGTGACTAAAGCATCAAAAAATTAAAATGAAGTAGTGGAGGAAAGAGCAGAGCAGGAGAGAAAGGAGAGATACCAGGGATAATATTTAATTCATTCTGAAATTATTAGCACTAAACCCCATGCCTGGTACATAGTAGACATGAAATGTGCATTTCTGAGAGTGACCTGAACTCCAGTCATAGTCAAGTTACCTAAAATAATGAAGTTATAATAAAGATCCAGTTTCCCAAAAGCCCAGGATAAAGATCAACCCTTCAAGTGTTCCTTTTCAATAACTTAAATGGACTCCTTTGCAACATCTCCATGCAAAGCCATGACATCACCGGCAGGGTGTGTGTCATTTATGTAAGCAACCTCTCAATCGCGCTGTTCCCAAGCTGTAGCCAAAACAAGCGGTCTTATTCCCTGAGGCAGTAATGGCCAAGGCTTGGAAACCCTGAGTGTACACACATAAATCTCAAGGGGAAGGATCATGTTTAAACCTTTAGAGAACTTACACGTATTCAGAGCTTCAAAGTTGTTTGGTTTTATGGTAAACAGGATGGGACCATCCAGAGAAATGTGAACATTTAGGGAAGGAGATGTGCGCGTGTGTGTGCTTCATGAAAAGTGATCGCGTCTTTCAAGTATCCAGACAGTTACAAAAGGAAACTCAGACACTCACAAGACTACTTCTTTAGATATGAGTCTCATCAGTGCAAAGCAGATTTTATGTCTGCCTATAGTCTGATGGTCCTATTGAGAGAAACTGAAATCCATTACAGTCGTGCAAAGACCCTTACAGAGGAAAAAGCTCTGAGTTAGGCCTGGAAATGCCTTTCTCACTCTCTCTCTCTATGTATATATATAGAGAGAGGCTAGTTGACAGAGGTGTTACAAAAAGATATTACAGGATGGGATGGAGGATGGGATACGTTGTCTTGCGATAAGTGGGAAATACATATATGGAGAGAGAGAGAGAAAGAGTGATATTGAGAATCTGGTAAAGAACCACTGCAGAGGGTACAGCAAAAATAAAAGTGTGAGCCCCGACAATGCATGAGGTATTTAGGGAATCACGAAGAGCTTGTAATAAGCAAACTAAGTTGTCACAGTGAGAAGGCCACAGAGATACGCAGGGACCATAATACAAAGTTTGTTTGCTTGCAGAAATGTACCCTTCTATTTTTCAAGGACCCCATCCTTCTACCTTTGTCCTTCATCCCATCCTGTAATACTTTATCATAATGTCTCTCTGTCAACTAGCCTCACATCTGTATCTAGACTCTTCATCTGAGTTCCAGACCTGTATGTAAGATGGCCCACTTAACACTTCTGCTTGGCTATATCACAAGAATTTCAGGAACTGTATATGAAAAAGGGATCTCTTTCCCCACATTTCTCCCTGCCCTTGTCCTGCAGCAGCTTTCATCATGTTCCTCATCCCAAGAATTCTGCCCCCATTGACAGAGTGATTCAGGCCGGTACTCCATTTTCCACCTACCCCTACTCATTCTCTAGGTCCCAGTCCTAGTGTCGCTTCCTCAGGGGGACCTCCCTATTTTGCTGCACCAGATTGGGACCCATTCTCTTGTTATACACTCACCGAGCATGCTGAACTTCTCCTTCGTACCACTTAGCACAATTCAATAGTACGTTTACTTGGGTGGCTACGCCTTTCACTTTTTAAGCCCACTGAAGTGAGGATTGTATCTATTCTAGGCATTCCATCCCCACTGCCTAGGACAGTGTTTGACTCATAGCATGCTCCATGAATATAAATTGGACTTCTGAATAAATGAGTGAGTGACAGTTTACTTGTACTTCTCCTTCCTTATGATGAGTCTTTCATGGGAATGATTTTTTGCTTTGGACATTACAAAAGTTAAAAATGCAGGCTTTGGGGTTCAACAGACATGGATTCAAGTCTAATGCTACAACTAAAGTGATTGTAGTCAAATGGCTTCCTCTCATTAAATCTCATGTTCTGCATTTGCGTCTGGGGGATAATAATACAGACATCATAAGGTGTTTTGTTTTTTTTTATGAACATGAAATAAGAGGCATGTTAAATTCTTGAGAGTATTAGTACATAGTTCATTAAATGTGAGCTATCATTCTGATTTTATTATTTATTTTGTTAGAAGTCTCTTGACTCTCACCCAGTTCCACTGCGTTCTCGGTAAGAATGCAACTATATAACTTTACTGGCAAATAATTTTAAAATAAAGAAAATGTACGAGTGGAAATAAAGTCAAACAGCAGAAGATACTCATCAAAATCTCTTCAGCAAGAAGTGAAGAGAGGAAACCTTTTCTGAAGCTGAAGACCTTGCTTTTTTAAAAAAAAAAGCAAATAATGTGTTGAGAATGGAGAGTTCAAGGGACATAAATGATGTAACTTCTCCATGGTAACAACTCACATTTCCCCCATAACTCAAGACTCATTGAAATAAGATATTGGCCATTTAAGGGCTTATTTGTCTGGAAAAGATGTGCAAGAGGTCAAGCTCAGTGTTATTTTGGGGGGCACGTTGCACTTGTTGAAATGCCATGTGCTATTGAAATTCTCAAAAGCCTTATCGGAGCTATCAGTCCATATGAGGCCCCAGAACCAACCATAAACACAAGAGAGGTATTATTGTATTTAATATTTCTGAGCTGGCCCAAACCAGCTTTCATTCAAGATTCTTTTTTTTCAATTTACATATAGCTAGTTACAATGTGTCAATTTCTGATGTACAGCATCATTTTTCCATCAGATATATTCAAGATGGTTTTATGCTTCCACAGATGGACTGCCCCAGTCTGAAAATAAAGTGAGGAGGAAATAAGAAACCCTTACTTAATCTTAAATCTCCTTTTAAAGAAGAACAGTTCAATCTAGAAATGGATCAAAGTAGAGAACAGGATGTACCATTTATTTAGCAAACACTTCATGCACTGGGCTGGCTGGGAACATATTTCCTTATACTACATGTAAAAATCAACTAAAAACCTTAAACATTTAGAGATCTTGTGATCTTGAGGGAAAAAGACACATAAATACAAATTAAAAAGGGAAGAATTGATAAAGCTAAGTACATTTTTAAAATTAAAAATCTCTGTTCATCAGAAGTCATCAGAGTGAAAATATAAGCCAGAAATTGGAAAAGGCATTTCTGACATTTAATAACAATAAGAAAGTGTCAGTATCTAGGATATAAAAAGTATAGAACATGCAACCACATATAAAAGTGAACAAAGATATGGACAGACATCATGAAAGCAAGAACACAAATAACCAATACACATTTGAAAACAAAAATGCTCCTTCTCGTTAGTTATAAAGGAGATGCCCCCAAAAGTTGCATAAGATAACCATTCAACACTCTTGAGACTAGTGAAAACATAGTCTAACAATACTGAATGCTGTAAAGCGTATAGAGCAACAGTGACTCTCATACCTGGCTGATGAAATGTGAATTAATCCAACACATCAGAAATAACTTGGCATTAGTTATGGAACTTAACCCTAAATTCAGCAACTGTATGCCTAGGAATATTACCTAGAGAAACTTGCACAGGTACCCCAGGAGACTCTACAAGTATGATTCCAGCAACACTGACTTTACTAGCAGGACACTTGGAAAATAGCGAAGTCCCATAGTCAGCAGAATAGAGACCTTGTAGTATGGTTATACACTAGAATACTCTACAGCAGAAAGAAAAGGAATGACCCACAGTGCAAAAAAATCAAAGTAGATTAATTTCAAGGCACAAAATTGATTGAGAGCACTAATTCATGAGGAAAATATATGTAGCAGGATTCCATTCATGTAAAGGTATAAAACAGGCACAATAAACAGAAAGATATATTGATGGGAAACTGTTCAGGAAGTCAAGGAGTAGTTCACATAGAATTCAAAGTAGTGGTCCCCTCCGGAGGCTGCAAGAGGGGGAAGGGAAAGCACATGGGGAAGGGCACAAAGGCAGCTCCAAAGGTTCTGTAATGTTCTGTTCCTAAAGCAGGGTGGAGTAGACATCATTCTCTGTTTCCTTTTATCCATCTCTCTCTCTACACACATTAGATATATTTATACATATATGATACAGAATATTTTCTAAGAAAAATACATGCAAATTGACTAGGAGCTTGCCAGCAAATAGGAAAAAAAAAAGAAAGATAAAGGAAAACACAGAAAAAACCAGCATGGATAAAGGCAAAAAAATATGTTTGGATGGATGTTCTTTTGAAGGATGATACCTAATTCATGTATGTATCCTTGAGGTTGGAGAAAGTTTCAGAGTCAACTGAAAAGCAGGTGGAAGCATTGATGGTCCAATAGGGGCCTCTTCGGGGGTAGTAAATTGGAGACGAGTCTCCTTGTCTTGTTTTCCTTTCCCCAGGTATCTAGGCACGTGTTAGGTACAATTCACATTTTGCTTTCAGGGAAAAGGGAACATCCTAAGATGGGTTGGAAGTGGGCTGAGGTCCCAGGAGCTGTAGCTTGTTTAGGGGAAGAACATTCAGCAAGATAAAGAACCCAAGAACGCCTGGCTCAGGTTGGCACTAATGTGTCGCCAGCGCTGACTGCAATGCTTGGCACGCGGTTATGCTCAATAAATATTTGGGGGAATGAATGAATGAATGGAGCCGTTGACAATGAGGAGTCCCGGGAACTTGTCTCCTTTGTTAAAGTTGCCTTGTTCTTTTTCCTTTTTTTGGCTGTTCTTACTGTGGCTAGAGAAACTTTATAACTTTTTCCCCTTTCCTTTTCAGTAGCCGGTGGGGGTGGAAAGACTTGAAGAGGTCCAAGACAAACTGTGAATGGCCTTGATTTCCAACGGTCCTCACAGAGTGCTGACAGATGTCTGACATAGGAGTGAGATTGGAGATGCTGCCAGTGGGGCCAGGAGCCAACCTCCTTCTCTGAGATCTCCATAGATGGTGATGGACCAGGCGCTGCTGCATGCACACTTGGTGCTTTTTCTCTCCTCCTCTTTACTCCTCATTTCTCCAGCTCACATCTCCTTCTGTCTCCTACCTGATCATTCTCTTTTGCTTATGCTTCTTAAAGGAGCCCATTATGTGCCTTTGCTCTGGTTGATTTCATCTTGTACTCTCTGGACCATTATTTTTCTTCATGGCCAAGAGGATACACAAGAAACTGGGGGCATGGTTAAGGAGACATAACCTGGTTATAAATTTCATGCTTTGGAGAGTTCCATGTTTCCTCCCATAGTGTAAGCATGGTTAAGGAGACATAACCTGGTTATAAATTTCATGCTTTGGAGAGTTCCATGTTTCCTCCCATAGTGTAATCTCTCTAGATTTAGGTTCTTCTCGTTTTTGAATTTTACTATAACTTTTCTTTAACAGAAATATAATGCAAATTCACTCTAAATGAAATTCAGAGAGACACAGAAGAGAAAAAAATACTGCAAATCATTCAGAGATAACAGTTGCTCCATGTATTTAGGGGAATATTATCCTAGTCTCTCTTTGCTTGATTTTTTATTATTAATTTTTCTATGGGAAGCTAAGGGCACCGTTCATTTAATGGTCTTCCTTTCCAGATTATAACAAACATTGGGAAGAAGCAAAAGAAGTAAAAGGTGGAGCCGATGGTAATAGAGACTTAATAATTTTTAACTTCGGCTCCTTTAGAAGGCAGGACTGGAGAACGTGTCTGAGATCTGATGTCAAAGAAGGGGTCCTCCTATAACCTACCCACCAAACTTATGCCCTCAGAATTACTGTGGGGGGAATTCCACCTGATTGGACTCATGTAGTTAGCTGCATGGAGAAAAGGATCTGCCTCATAAAGAATGGACAGCTGAGCAAATGGGTGGCTGGTGGTACTTTGGGCTCATCTTTATAAGGCTGACCCGAAGGCCATCTCCAGGTGTTCTCAGACTTGAAAACAGGTAAACCAAAGAGGAACCCAAGTTCTTCTTTCAAATCTATGAGAAAGAGAAAGGTGACTACTTTTCCCCAAAGTTTGGTACAAAACAGCCTCTCCCACCAGTACAAATTTCAGTTTGTATCAGGAAGGATCAAGTCAGGAAAACAGAAACCATACTAAGCATCTTAATAGGGAAATTTTAATAGAGGGAATAGGACAAATAAAAAGGTAAAGAAAACAAGAGAGTACATGAGGTAACAACAACAACAAAATAACTGCAGGAAGCAGGTACCAGGGTCAGGGGAACAGAGAGAAGAGGCTGAGACTGGCCAGTCCCAAGAGCACAGAGACGCCGTCCTGTGGGCTCTCGCCAGCAGGTCCTGGGATGTCAGCAGCTTGGAGAAGGAGCTTCAAGAGCCGTGACTTAGCTAAGAACAGAGCCTGGCTGGAGCCGGCCTTTCTCAGGGTGCATGATGACACTGGCTCTGAGTGTGTGTGGGGGAAATCTGGACTCTAGAACTAACTGCCGTGACTTGGGTGAGGCGTCACTGCTAGAGCTAGGCTAATAAGAAAGGTAAGTAGTCCAGAAGGAGTAAGTGCCTTAACCTCCCCAGACCCAGGATGTTTCTAGAGCCTAACGGGAAGAGAAGTGGCAAAAGAGAGAGATGGTTTGCAAAGCCCATACCCCAGACTCACAGTTCAGAGTGTAGAGAGGTGGTTCTGGAACTCAGACTCAATTAAAAATTTAGATGCAGCAAAATGGACCAAGGGCAGTGTTGTAGCCACTTGGCAGAGAGAGGATGGACCCCCCTACAAACTTTGGTTCCCGTGAAAAGATTTCTTACTCACAGAAATACGTTTTCTGGGGAGGACAGGGCAGGATCCCAGACTGATTTCAAAATAAACTTGAGGGTTCAGAAAAAGGTAACTGGCTTGGGGTGCTTAATGTGACCAATGGGTAGGCTGGCGTGAAGGTTCCCATACTTTCAAGAAGTGTGGACAGGGGCTTGCATGGTTTGAATCTATTACTGGTCCCAAAGGAGGGTGCACCAGGCTTTCTTATCAGCTTGCTCAGATGTGGGGCAGAAGGAAAAAAGGGAAGATGGAGGCTTAAAAGCCATCAGCAGCCAAACATCAACAGTGGAGTCACACTCTTCATTAAACTCCGAAGACAGAATGAAAAGGCTGAAAGCACTCCTGTTGACATTCTCCAGGGGGAGAACATCGATGAGCCTGTGGTGGGATGGGGGAAAGGGAAGAGTCTGCCTTTCAGTACCCAACCTGAGTTCTAGTTGGCACTGCATCTAGGGGCTTCCACATCTTACTAAATAGTATATTCTGAACATCTTACCAGGTTATTCACCACTTTTATACAACAGTTTTTGATAGCCGCATGCTATCCTCTCTTTGGATATTTGGATAAACTATGCTTTATATTACACCGGTTCTTAACTGATGGACATTTAGGTTGTTTCTGGATTTCCTTATATTTTGGAAATACGTATTTTAGGCCGAGGAGTCACTGCTCCAGTCCCCAAGGATTCACTGAGCCCTTATTAGGTGCTCGGTGCAGAATATAAAAACAAAAGCAACCTCTGCTCTTCAGACAGAGCTGACCCCACACGAAAAGGACTGTACTGTTATTGCCCGAGGCAGATGAAGATAATCAGAGAAAGCATTTTCTCTTTTATTTCTTTTCAAGTAAGTGATAAATCATGAATATGTTCTCATTCAAAAATACTTAACTCTATTAAAATACACAGGTGAAAAAGTGGAAATACCGCCTTATGCTTGCAACAATGAATATCTGTCCTTCTAGGTTTTTTTAGTGCTTGTGAAAAAAGTACACACACACACACACACACATATAGACACAGAACCCAGAGTATGTGTTCCTATAATTTGAAGATTCTTTGGATATAAGTGTGACCAGAAAATAGAAAAATAGAAAGATAGATGCATAAATTATACACAGTTCTAGCATTTCAAATTTTTTCAGTTAATATTATATCTTAGAAAAATGTTCTATTCTTTGTAAAGTTTGCACTGTTCCCACAGGAAGAATCCTTGCAGATTAATGTAACCTTTTCTCCACTATTAGACGTTCAATTTTCCCATTTTTAATAATTGCAAAAATGCTACAATATGAGCATCTTTATACACATATCTGTATGCAAAGATGAAAATTAATCTGCATATAGTATCCTAAAAATAAAATTGTTGGATAAAAGGACAGATGCAAGTTAAGTTTTCTACAGATCCTTCCTCTCAAAAAGAGCACTGATTTAAATTCTCTGCAAGTGTTCCCCTTTCAGCATTATCTTGCCATGATTGGTTATTTTTTATATTTTTAAATATTGCCATTCTAATTGGATAAATCTCTCATTGTGCTGTTGTATTTCTAGCTCTTTAAACACCTAGACTTATTAATGTTAAACATCATATATATGCTATCTGTTTATAAGAAGATTTGATGCTTAAGGTGTAGAATAACAGTATTTTGTTTCTTTGACCTTCACGATAAATCAAGCAGAAGCTCTTTACCACTTTTTAAAGTAACACTGCTTCTAGAAATAAAAAGTTAATGGTTTGAATATCTTTTCAAAAGAATTATTTATAAAACCTGAGAGCAATTTTTAACTTATCAGATATAACACACAACTTCATTACAAATCATTTTTAATATTTTCCGTAAAGACAGGTTTACAAGGGAGTGTTGTTGATTTTTAAGTTATTGAATAGACATCTAAGATGGATTGGGACGAACCAGGTTGGGTTTTTATATCAGCTGAGTGTCTCTACTTTCTAATCCCATTTCTTTTTGGTCTTTAAGGCAGATTGATGCACATCGTCTGCCTTGTCGATCTTCTTCCCTGAGATGTTGTGATTTTTTTTCCAGATGAAGTTTGCACTTCCTATTACAGACTTTTGTAGGATCTTGACTTCCTTAATAGGACATTGCACTTGGGTCATAATTTCTTTCATTTCTGTTGCCTCTGCTAGACCGTAAGCCAGAGCCATGTCTGATTTGTTCAACACTGTGTCCCCAGCACCTAGTACAAGGTGTGGTGCACACTGTCAACTCTCCAACCTGTGATGAGTCATTTGCCTTCATGAAAGGAAGCACAACTCTCCTTTCTGCAAAAGTGTTGGGGACCATTGAGATGCTGCACATATATATTCAAAAGTACAGCAAAACTCCATCCACAGTGTGGTGAGAAGCATGATTTCGAGGTAACTCAGTTTTACATTCGTGTAACGCAGCTGTCACTGGGATCTCCTGCCTGAACCCCATCCTTCCTCCTCCCTGATTCCATGAGCTGTGCACTTCCATGGAAGTCAAAGGCTTAATCAAGTATTCAACAGACACTCAGCTCACTTCTCAGGGCTTTTCTGCCTCCTGAGCGCCTTCTTTTTCTGGTTCCTGTTTCTCTGATAACATGCACAATGTCAGGCTTGGTGAAAAACATAGCCCTGTCTTTAGGTTCCATAAAACCCCATTCACACAAGACAGCCGTTGACTCAGCAGAGTTTAGAGTTAGAGTTCGTATCAGAGTAGTTCAAGCAGTGAAATGAGATACAGCAGTACGCTTGTTTTAAAAATCTTCTACACCAGCAAAGACTTCCCCTCATCTTTCCTGAACTCCCTTCACTCTCTTATCTTCCCTTTCTTCAAAGAACCACAAATCCACTCCTCTCCCATTCTTATGAAGAGCTACTTTGCCTTTTTTCTCCTGCAATCAGCCAAGATCGAGGTCCTTGAGACGTCAATTTCTATCACAGTCACGTATTAAAGAACTTTTGCCCGATAAAAGGCAATTTGCTCCCAAAGAGGAAACTGGTGCTGGTTGTTAAAACAATAATATTTTGTTGTACTAGTTACATTTACATCTATTACATTTAAAATCTGGGAACATTTTACACATGTGAATTTCAGTTTGAATTTTTTGTAAGCTAAAGAGCTGCATAGTAATTATTTCTCTCTCCTTTCATAAACCATCAGGCATGCCCATGTTACCAATTCAGAGAAAGAAGAGCTGGTTTCTCTTTACCATTTCAGAACCTGGATCATGGATAAGACCCAGAAAAACCATGACTTTAATGCCACAGTAATTTTTGATAAGGGTGGGTTCAGAAGCGTTCTGCCAAGAATTGCAAAAAAAAGCATGAAATAATGCAAGTGCAAAAGTCATTAATTTTCAGACCAGTAGGGGCTGGTTTGGAATTTAAAAAAAAAGATGATATGAATTATTTCATAACAAATTTACGAGATAGGCCCCCTGAGCACTCCAGAGCAAGGATAACTCAGAACAACTTAGCTGTCACTCCTGAACAACTGAAATAGGTGATTCAGGACAAGGTTTGTCTAAAAAAAAAAGTTTCTTCACATTCCACTGAATTACAACATACATAAGGAAAAGTATACAAATCACAAGTGCATGTCTCCATAAATTTTCACAAGTGGAACACACATGTGTAACCAGCAACCAAATGAGAAACAGAACATTGCCATCTACACAGAAGCCTTCCTCTTCTGCCCCTCCAGGACCTCCACCAGGACAGCCACCCTCCTCACTTTTGATACCACAGCTTCCAAGAGATTCATTTCGTCTGTTGTTGAACTTCATATTGATGCAATCAGCTAGCATGCACTTTTTGGGGGTCTGGCTTCCTTAGCTCAGCGTTATGTTTGGGAGATTTCTTCCTGCTACTGTTACTTATTATTATCATTATTATTAATTGGTATCATTAACTGCATACTATAAATAGCATTTATTGAATTGCAACGTTGAACTCCTTCTGTTGGAATGTATTTATTTTATTCTTTTTTTTCCTATTGTTTGCATTTTTTCTCTTTATATTTAGAAAAAATAAATTTAAAGACCCACAGAAAACACAAATTATCTGTAATCCCAACACACACACACACACACACACACACACACACACACACACAATCTGTGCTGTCCAGGGAGTGGGACTGATTTCAGTTATGGTAGATCCTATTGGGTAAAAGTCTTAAACAGTTTCCTTCTCCCTCCTCTTGTTTTTCGCCTCCCTCTTCCTTCTCCTCCTCCTCTTCCTCCTTCTTTCTTTCTTTCTTCCCTCACCTCGCCACACACACACACACACACACACACCATCCTTGGGACAATCTCTGTTCAGTGAGATCCAGTATTTTTCCCGGCCCAACCTAGATCTGTAAGTGGTTGTGGTTGTGTAAGTGGAATCCAAAAGAATGACACGCGTTCTTCTCCCACCAGGACCTTATAGATTGAAGGACGATTTTACCATAGGAAGGGGGATGCTATTACCAGACAAAGAGGGTTGTACAAACTGGGTAGGAGAAAAATATGGACATCATAGTACAGTATGCTCAGTGCACATTATACCTCCTGTGCAGATGATGTCTTAGTTTATGTTCATACAATAATAACCCAAAGAGCTAAGAACAAAGACTTTGTCAGTTTCACACCTGATGTCTAGATCTAAGGAATGTCTCTTGTCTGATGCAAATACCTCTTTAGCAGGATTTACAGAAAGCCTGGCATGCTCCCATTTGGTTGGCTAGGAAGTCGAGTATGGCCCCATTATATCCATAGAGAGAGGAGAAATGAGCTGTGTGCTGCTGGATCAAAGCCCGAGAGGAATCGTCAACCCGGGGTCACTCCTCCGGCACTGATCCTAAACGAGGCTCACCACATGAATAATCTCTTTATTGTACCTCTGGAAACTGATGTGCCAGCACAGAGGGAGCCTGGGCTTGTCTTGTATCCAGGCTTCCCAGCTGGCAGTCATGGTAACTGCACACGTGTCTGATTTCCCTGTCTCACTAGACCTGGCTGTCTATGGGATGGATGAAGGTGGGGTGAGAAGGATAAATAATCAGGGTTTCTCTGTTATCACCAATTTTGGTAGCAGATATCCCTCAGTTGGCACAGTTGTTGTGTGGGCTGCTACTTGTCCACATTTCCAGAAAACCAGGTGAAATGTTGGATTTTGATGTGCATCTTTTGGATGCAGAGAACTGGTCACACATAGAACCCTTTAATACAGCAGGTTTTTGGCACTGCCTTGGAGACTTACGTCACTGTTTCCTAGACATCGATAGTGGAAGATCAAGATGGAACGAAGGCCCCTGATGCTGCGTTAATTTTAAGAATTGTGGGCTCATATTATATTTAAAGGATGGGGAATCCCTCATTCATTCACAAATTTAATGCAATAAATTGACAGATAGAATGATGGTTAATTTTATCTGTCAATTTGGCTAGGCCACAGTATGCAGATATTTGATCAAACATTACTCTAGATATTTTTATGAAGGTATTTTTAGATGAGATTAATATTTAAATCAGTACTTTGAGTAAAGCAGATTACCCTCCTTCATGTAGGTGGGCCTTGTCTAATCAATTGAAGACCTTAAGGAAAAAGACTACCCCTTCCCAAAGCAGAGAGAAATCTGCCAGCAGGTTGCCTTTGGACTGGAGCTTCACCAACAGCTTTTCCCTGGGTCTCTAGCCTGCCAGCCTACTCTTCAGATTTTAGACTTGTCAGCCACCACAATGGCATAAGCTGGTTCCTTAAAACCAATCAATCATGCACACATGTGTGCTCTCTCTTTCCATCATATTGGTTCTACTTCTCTGGAGAACCCTGACAGGGAGAGACAGACAGACAGACAAAGCCTGCTACTCAGCACTCATTGAAGAAGCCCATGAGAAACATTTCATCTCGTCTTTAGAACAGGCCTCAGCATCGGGTACTGACGTTAGTCTAATGTAACAGACAAGAAGCTGGAGTTAGAAAAGGTAAAGCCCTTGCCCAAGGTCTTACCCAAGGCTAGTGCAGACTTGCATTCTCACTATGGGGTTTGTGCCTCCACATTTTAAGCTCACTCTTCTACAGTGTCCCCTTGTCTTTGAGGGTCCCAACACATCTTCAGCTCTCATTCATTCCCCTGACCACCCTGCTTGCTCTCTCCACAGGCTTTCAGAACAACTCCGTTCATACCGTGGGCATTCTTCCCAGTTGCAACTCTGGCCTGGAGTCTGTTCACACAGCCTGGTGCTAATAGAGATCCCAGAAGCTCCTGGCTTCACTGACAACATCAGAGGCAAAAGAATGCAAAACAGAAGCAGGGAACACTCTTCAAAGGAAAATGGGCTCCTTTCTTGAGTAGACCTTGCTTGACCCCTTGAGCAAGGGCAGAATGTGGGAATATGGCTATGAGAGACAGAACAGAGGAGCCCCAAGCCACCACGGAAACATAGGCATGTGTTATACCAGAACATTGTTACATTTCTCCTCACCACCCCCCCTTCAAATTCTTGCAAGTCTTCTGCACTAGTTTGTTTAGTCATTCATTTACATACTCATTTGATCAATATTTTTTGAACATGCATAATTATCAAACACCACACTTGATGCTGGAGAGAAAACGGAGAATAAGATAACCCTTTGTACTAGTTGCTAGAGTCTATTTCCCTGATGGAAAAGACAGGCCAACAGCCAGGCAATTCCGAAACATGGTTACAGGTGCTGTGGAAGAAGTAAATGTGCGATGAAAGCTCAGGAAGGACACAGAAGCAAACACCATCTGATCAGTCAGGGAAGGATTTCTGGAGGAGGTGACATGTTAGCCAAGCCCTGAGAAAATAATGGGAATTCTTTAGTAATGGGGACGGGAATGGGAATGGAAAGAATTGTTTTTTGGATGAAGAGAAAAGGCTGAGGCTGTGCTAAGATTGGAGGGCTGGATTTAAGAGTGCCCATGATGGCTGCAAATAATACAGTCATTCACTGTGACTTAGATAGCAGGAGAGGGTGGCATGGGGTGAGGATCAGGAGATGAAGCGGGGGGGGGGTATTGCCTGAAGGCAGATGCTGTAACAAAGCTGGGTTAAAGAAAGCAATAAGGTGAAGAGAGGGGAGATGATGGAAAGCCTGAGCAGGGCACCACCCACTTTTCTCACCCGCGGCTGCTGGGTGAGGCCGGGCTCTGTCCCTCTCTAATGGGCATCTTGTGTTCTGGGGCGCACACTCCTCCCCATCAAAGGACAAGAGCCCTGCCCTGTGTACCTCTTGGATAATGATAGGGAGCAAATCAATAGCAACAGGGAAATGACAGTGCAATCTCGACCCCTTTCCTTTCAGGTCTCCACCTCAGGATGGAGATACTAACCCATGTCCCCACATTCTGGGAGGTTTTATTCCAGAAGCCAAGAGGTTCTTTCTCTGACAGTGTTTCCCACAGTCTGGAAGATAACCTCTGACTCTTTAACCCACTGAGCAAGGCCAGTGGCCTCTTCTGTTCATTCTGCTCATGAACCCCATCCTCTGGCCGTACAGAATTCCAAACCTGGTATGCCAATATCAAAACAAAGTGAACAAACAAAATAAAATGATACCCTCTCCTTGTCTGTAAGTTTGATCCCCTCAGCAATGCAAGGTTAATTGAGAAGACTTGAGCTTGGATATGATTTTCGGCATCTATGCTTTTGCATAGATGGGAAGGTTTTTCCCGCTGCCCAAACTTCCCCTTTCAAACATTTTCCTGAGTCCACCTGCACTTATTTTCAGGCCTTTCTCCTTGGGAAGGCTTTTCTGAAACGTGGTGCAGTCAGAGTTGGGATCCCTCCTCTATACGTCCACGGCAAACTGCATCTTCAATATCATTTTAACCTCTACAACTTGTTTCTTGCACTCAGAGTAAAAAATGGTCACATGCGTTTTATATCTTTAATTAATCTCTCAGGGTCCCATTTGCTTCATTGCTGTGTATCACTCCATTATTTCATTATTATACGGTAACAATTTTGTAGAAAACCCTCTCCCAAAAAACTGTTAAAGATAAACAAGCAACAAACAAAACCTGGGCTTATAAAATCCAGAGTCAAGCCAGTTTAACTTGTAAAATAAAGTAAGAGGAGTGGCATCAAATGCAAACATTTTTGCCATTTCTTTTAAAGCTGCCAAATCTATCCCTCCGGAAGTCTCTAAGCCCCACTCTGACATGCCACGCTGGCTCGTTCTTCCACAAAGCCTCCCTTGTCCAATCGCTGTGCCACCTGCTATGACTCTTCAAGGGAGGACATGCTCACATCCTCTGAACTAAGCTGGGCTAAGGGTCCCACGGTTGAGCTCTTCGTTTGAAAGCCCTCACGTTCAGTTCTTTCGAGCACATACCCAGCCTTTCTCAGGTTATCAGCTGCATGTAAAAATTCCGATCAAACTGATTATGGAATCTGACCTGTCACCAACTTAGAATCCCTGTGCCCTTCTCTTCCTGGGAATCAACTTAAAAGGTTGGCAGATTTTTCATGCATGTGGGATTGGATTGTTCTTCCTCTGTATGATGAAGTTCCAAGAGATGTGCCTTTAGTTTCTACCTCCCTTTTGGGAGATTCTAACCTCAGTGACTCAAGAGTGACTGACCTTTCCTGAAACCCATCAAGTGATTCCAATGTATCTATGTGTGCATCTGTAGCTGCAAGGTACCCTACTATGCTCATGCCCCCTTTAAAGAGAGACTACGCTTGATGAATTGACAGTGGATTCCTGGCAGGTACCTTACTTAGGAAGAGAAAGAAAAACAAAAATAATCTCTGGCATGTATCCTGTCACAATTAAATTTATGATTCTGTATTGCAGTTATCTGGTTTCTAGTGCCACTAGACTGTGGAACTGTATCTCATGGACAGCCATGAAGCATTACTTCTCATTTCTATTCATTCTCACAGTTTCTAATCTAGATCCTGAAGCAGAGTTGGACTCCAGTCATTTACTTCTTATTTAATGAAAGGAAGAAGAACGAATGAACGCATTGACTTCCTCCTAGAGTCCTTTCTGGGTACCTATTCAAAATGAGAAAGATCCTTTACATGTGGCTACTAGAATTATATTTCTGAAAAAGACATTTGAGTCTTTTTGGACTTTAATAAGCCCACTTTCATGTTACCTGGATTCCTGGTTGTCTTCTATTGAGAAGCAATAAACCCAGAATTGTCTAATAACAATGCAAATGGAAGTACTATGTGAAATATGAAAAGACCTCTACGAAGTCCCAGGATGGAAAGACCCACCATGAAGCTGAAGTTTCGTCTTTGATAACACCAGATATAAGCGATACCCAAACATCTCACACGTATGTACCTGCTTGTCAACAAGTGGGTTCATGTGAACATGGTGTCCACTGGGTTCTGCTGCCAACTCACTGGATGCCCTTGAATAAATCTCCCTCTCTTTGGGCCTCAGTCTCCCCTTCTCCACCAACCAGGGGCATGGATATATTATCTCCATGCTCACTTGGAAAACTATATCCCTGTTTACTCAATTCCTTGACGTTCTTCTGTGCTACATGCTTATAAATAGGGGTGACATCATTCCGGCTCACGGGTCCCTACCTTCACCATTTACCCTCAGGTGACATCTTGGCCAGGGAAGACTTACCAACATACGCTAGCGTGTTGTATCCCCAGAGACATGCAGTCATCTGACAGCGGGTACTTGGAGTTTTCAAATTTCTGAATCGCAGCTATTTACTGCCCCCTGGTGGTTCAACCAGGCTTCTGCAGATGCCCAAAGAGAGTCTCTCTCTGAAAGGTAGACGCCACTCTTTTCCTATTGGAAGGCTTAATGAACAAAACACGCCGCATGCCGACACAATGCCTGCTACCGAATAGCGGTTGAATAAATGCACGTTCACTTGTCCCTTCCAAAAGAAACTGGCTTCAGACTGTTGTGTTTAGAAGATCCTTTAAAAATATTATAGTTGTAGAACAAGAATTTAGAGCATATAATAATTTTTTAAAAGTGGTAAATAATGGATATTTATTAAATAATACCAGGAAATTAAAACTGATTAAGGCAGAGAGGCAAAGTAATTCTGAAAAAAAGAAAGAGTATTCATATATTCATTCCTTTTTTATTCATAGTTCATGGAGGTGATAGGAATAAGGAAAGTTTAACACTTACTAGCTTCTATACATCCCAGGTTTTATAAGTTTTATTACATTTGATGCACAGAAAAACCTCATGATGTAGGAATTGGTAGCCTCATTCTACACAGGAGGGAACTGAGGCTCAGAGAGGTAAATAACTATCTGAATGCCCACTATTAACACATGGCCAGCATCTAAAATTTAATCTAAGTCTGTGCTGCTCCAAACCATGGTTTCCCCAATACATCACCCAGGCTCCTACAGGTTTTACCATTATTTCATCCTTCTATTGCATTCACAGATGGAGAAACTGTGACTCAGAGAGAGATGCTACACCAGCGGTGCGCTGATCAGGATTTAACAACCGGCTCAGGGTGCTGGTGGTGTCAGTCTAGTTTATACAGTATTTGCTAATTTATGTGGTCTATTTTATTCAATGTGGAGTTGGGAAGAAAAGTGCACCATCAAGCACATCACTGGTCTCATGTCTTACGGAGACATCTCACAGTCTGTGTTGAGTACCAGTGTGTCCCAGGCTGAGGTGAACAAGTCCCTGGGTCCAACGCCAGCCCGGCTCTGCTCTCTGGTCTGGACCATACAACCGGAGAAGTGCTCATGTCACCCCACTAATGGTCTCCCCCACTGGCCGTGTTGTTCTCCGATTCCTCCCTATTCCTACTGACCCTGGTTTCCTGAGAGGAGGAGATTAATTACCAAGGTGAAGTAGCAAGACAGTCATGAGGTTGAAATGAGTGGCCATCAATCTGGAGGGATACCCATCAGTGCAGAGAAGAGATGCCCGCCCTCACCGTGTGGCTCCAGTCAGCCCCAGCCAGATAACTGCAATATATGCTTTACCCCAGTGGACTGTATGCTCCGTGGAAGCAGAATTTTGTTCTGTCTTTATTATACGTTGCATCCCCAGCACAGAGAACAATGGACGGCTCCACTCTAGACACTGAATCATGCTTGTTGAATAACTCTATCTCTAGCCATTCTGTTGAAAATTCACCATAAGGTGAATTCCTTACTACGCTGTGATGTTGCATAGATCAACTGAACTCCCTAGAAAGCAGTTTTTCTATCTTTAAAAATGAAGACAATACTAGCTACTCTGAGGGTGTGTTGTAGAATTGAAGTAATACACTGCATATCAGGTGCTAGGTCCACAATCAACAATCGACAAAGAGCAATTGTTGTTGTTGTTATTATTATTATTCAGACTTAAAATTTTTTAAGATCCCCATAACATAAAGGAGGGTCTCTGAGAAAAGTAGATACTCATCATAATACCTTATATACATTGGGTGGAAAATTTTTCATCCTGTATCTCAGTCGATACCCATAACCTCTCTCTAGTATGGTAGGGATCAAATATTCCTTTACAGACGAAAAAAATGAGACCTGAACAATTAGTAGCTTCTTGGATTTTTTTCTACCAAAACGCTTCTCTGCTTGGATAACTCTTCTGCAGCGAGCTTTAAAGCAAGCTTGACTGTCCTGTTCTCCGTGAAGGACTACCTGTTTCCCCCTCTCCGTGTGGAGTGGCCATTTCCCTCTCCATGCTCCGCTTGCTCGGGGATAACTCTATCTGACACAGTATCTCTCAGTTGTCATTCATTCTTCCATTTATTTAAAACCTTTTTACTGACTATCTCCTAAGTGTTAGGAATTCTGCTCAGTTTTAAGATTTTGGCAGGCAAGACAGGTAAGACTTCTCACCCAAGAGCTTAGATCTAACAAAGGAGATAGACAATCAGATAACTGTAAACATGACATATATATTAAAAACCAAGTGGCTGGAGTCAAGATAGTAAAGGGTAGCTTGAGATTAGATTGATTTTTTTGTTTAAGCAGAGGCAACATAACATCATACATGATCTTGCATGTCATAGTAAAGATTTCACGTTTCTATTCTAGGAACAATAGGAACCCCAGAAAGGATGTAAGAAGAAGAATGACTTGACCAGAATTTAATTTTAAAAGATAAGTGTCTCTAATTTTTAAGAGAATGTGGCTACTTCCACACTACCTGAAAGCAAAGAATGCATTCCGTACTGCTGTAGCATCTCCTAAGGTGGCTGCATACATTGGGCACTTAGGGTTGTTGCTGAAATAAGGAATGAAAATAATAACGACTAAGATTTATTAGCCCTACAGTAGGCACATATATACATGTTCTATAATCCTGTCAATGACCCACTAAAATAGCTATTGTTACGTCAATTGAAAGATTAGAAGACTAGAATACAGAGATGCTATCACTTGGTACCGTGGGTAGCTGGATAAGCCAGAGTTCAAACCTGGTCCAGAATACCCTTCAGGGTCTGCACTCTCCCCACAACAACATGCCCTGACTCATGTTATACCATGTGGCCTCTATGAAAGTTGCTCAACTGTGTAGACTCTGAGTAAGTGAGAGCTCTTGGCTAGTATCCTGTCTCTCCCAGTTTTCTTGGCACTGGAGGTCATCCTCATCTGATACTTCTGACGCCGTACCACTCTACATGCTCAGTCACCCATCGGTCCTACCATCACATCTCCCTCCAGACCCAGTGGATGGATAGCCTTCTTCTCATAATCAGATCCAACACCAGCCCCTAGTGCCTGACCATTACTCACTCTCCCTGGCTCCCAGTCCACTCACTTCTCAGCCAGCCTGGGTCTAACAGCATTGGATCTTCATTTCCCGTATCCAGCCATCAGAAACAACTTACTTCAGGCTCCTAGAAGGTGACTCCCCATATGCAGAGTGAAATGTATCTTATAGGATTTTTCCCTTTGCTTTCTTTTTCTTTCCAGCTTTGAGATGTAGTTATTTTGACACACTTACACGTTACAAAGTGATTACCACCATAATGTTAACTAACACCTCCATCATATTACACAATTATTATTTCTTTTTTGTGGTGAGAACATTTAAGATCTACTCTCTTAGAAGCTTTAAAGTATATAATACAGTATTATTAACCATAATCACCATGCAGTACATTAGATTCCCAGAACTCATTCATCTTATAATTAGGAGGGTGTACACTTCGATCAAACTCTTTCAATTTCTCCCACATCCAGTCCCTGGAAACTACTCTGTTTCTATGAATTTTGCTTTTTTTAGATTCCACGTAAAAGTAACCCCCATATAGTATTAATCCTATAGTGTTTTGAACTCAACGTTTTCTATGATGTTCTATAAGCTCACATATTAATGATTGCTTTGGCTTCTGGTAAGAGAAAGCCAAAACCACATGTCACAGATAAATCAGGGATTTTGTTATTCATCTATAACAATAAATCCAGAGGTCAGCAATCCTGTTCCAGACACCAGTAGGAACCCAGGCCCCTACTGTCTTTTCCCCTCAACCCTACCTTAGCGTGTGTTTGCTACCAAAATGGTTGAACCACTTCCAGTAACACAGTCATGGTCTAGACAAGAAGAGGAAGGGCATTAATAAAAGGTATGTGCTGGCTGAGTGAACTCCTTTTAAAAACCATTCTCCAAAACTCTACCGACAGCTCTGCTTACGTCTGACTGGCTGGACCCTAGTCACGTGGCCACTTCCAGTTAGCGTTTTCTCGTTGGGTTATTGATACTGTCATACCAAAGCCATTTACTGAATGTCAAGGTCTTCCCTCTATGTTCTCTCATTTAGCCCTCGGAACAGGCCTTTTAAGAATAGGATGAATTGCGGTACAAAGTCACTTTTTACATGACTTTGGAGATCTCTATAATCCCCTCTGCAGGAAACTGGTGTACATTTTCTGGATGCATAGACTTTGTCAGTCACTTTCTGCTTGTTTTCTGAATGCACATCCCCACTGAAGCCTAATATGTGTAGATATCACTTGTTATTTGCATTTTCCAGATAATGCAACTTAGGCTTATTGGGTAAAGTCACTTGGTTAAGGGCACAGGGCTCATATACGGTGTTTCCAGGATTCCAAACCAGGTCAGCCTGACTCTGAAGCTCATGGACTTTTCCGTTCTGATATGTTGCCACGTCCGAGACTGTCTAGCTAAGGAGAAAGGACAACCCTGAGGCATGCCAGAATCATTTCTCACCAGCATCCCCGCAGGCCCCACGCTGACTAATACATGCCTACACACATCTTATATCACTGTTTCCCATTAGCTCCTGCCTCCACGATTTCCCCAGAACTGTTCCAAAGATCCCAAAGGACTGACAATGTCATTGATGTAGACAAACTGGGAGCAAGTTAAAGGAGGGCAAAGCAATGGATGGGAATATTGAGCCAGTGTGAAAAATTAACCTTCCAAACAATTTTCAGTTGGCGCAAAGTGATTTTTCCTTAGGCATTTTTTTTCCTCTTCCAATTTTGTAATTCATGTTTATTTTCAGTAAAATTCAGCCCATCTGTATCTGATTCATTCACACTTAATTCATCAGCAGATGGCTCTGTCAGAGAAAAAGATTCCCGTGTGCCTCTAGCATTTTACTGTGGAATAGGGGTCTGTCTGGAACGCCAGGGCAAGGTGGCCTGCGAGAATCCCGCAGAAAGCAGGTGAGGTGGTTTCACACCCCAGCCCCTCCAATATGCACAGCCCTCTGTTGTGTTCTCTTTGTTTTAGGCAGCTCTGGTGGTCTTCTCAATTATTTTGTAATTGGGCTTACGCACAAATCTTTCCCGCTCTGCTGACTCCATTTTGTCTGTCCATAAACACGCTCACATTCCTTTCATTGTCAAACATGAAACAGACACGTCATGTCACCCCCAAACAAAAAGATCACAAACCACAATGCCCTTTCCCACCTCCACTCATCCTGAAACACATTTCCACACCAGCTTCTCAGAAGCCTGCTTTCGACACCTCTACTTTATTTCTCGTTCCTCCATCATGTACATCTGCATCCTGGACCAGGCTGAGACCTTCTAATGAAAGTCACCATTGTATTGCCAAGTCCAATGATTGTGTTCTGTTGCTATTTGATTAATGTCTCTGTTGCATTTGGAGCTGTTGACAGTTCCCTCCTACCTCACTCTCCGCTGTGTTGGTTTCCTTCCATCCCTTCTCTTCTCTGTCTTCCCTTCTGTTTGGTCTACGTCTCCATCCTTCCTTATTCATAACAAATGTATGCAATTTGGGGCCCAAGTCTTGACTGAAAGTTCTAAAGCCAGAATGTCTGAGTTCAAAGCCTGCTGTGCTGTTTCCCAATGTGTGACCTTGGGCATGTTTCTTAAGCCTCTCTACGCCTCAGTTTCCTCAACTGAAAATTAGGGGAAATTATAGTTCTTACTTAATAGAGCTGAAAAAGGATTAAATATTTATTACTCACATTTTTCAAACAGCACCTAGTATCACAAATACTCAATAGAGTTTAACTGATAGGACCAGTACTAAACACATTCTAATGATCTGTAAATCCTTATAGAATAAGGATTGATGATAAGTAGGAATGCATTCTAATACAATCATTGTGATTATTCTAAAATGATGTTGGAAGCATATTCTACTCTATAAAAGATTATGTCCAAGCATATAGATGTAAGAAAGTCTATATATATATATATATATATATATATATACACATCTAGGATAGAAACTAAGGTTAAATTGTTGCCTAATAATACAATAAAGGGAAAGATAATGGAAAAATATATAATGTACTAACACTAATTACAAGGAAGCTGACGTGCTCATATAAATATTACTTAAAATAGGCTTTAAGACAAAGAGTATTACCAGAGGACTGTAGATGTATCCCTTAATGATAAAAGGATCCATTCACTGGAAAAACAAGAACGCATCTGTTGGTATGCACCAAATTAAAGGAAGCAATAAACAAATCCACAACCAGATTTGAGAACTTTAACTCTCTTCTCATAGCATTAAAAACAAACAAGCAAATTCAAAAACTAGACCAAAAAAATCACTAAGGCTATAAAACATTTTAACACTGTCAGTCACCACTGTTCTGACATTTACAGCAAGCTATATCCAACAATTGCATAATTCACATTCTCTTTAACTTCATTTGGAATCTTCACCAAGATAGACAACATGCTGGGTCATATAAAGTCCCAATAAACTAGAAAAAAAATTGTTTTCTTACTGAATTTATTTACTGACCTCAATAAAATTAAATCTGAACATTAGAAAAATAAGATAACTAACACTATATCTTACACACAGAAATTAAACAGCACACATATACATAACTTATGGGCCAACAGAAAAGTAATGAGGAAAGCAAGAAATTATTATCAACTAAAGGATATAGAAAAAACACATGTTAAACCTGTCAGAATGCATTTCAAGCAATGCTTAGTAAAAATAGTTTAAATGCTTATATGAGAAAATAAAAAAGCTTTAGAATTAATAACTTAAATTTTCACCTTAAGAAGATGAACAAATGAACCCAAAATTAGTAAATGGAAGGAAACATAGAATTAAGATCAGAAGCCAATAGAATAGGAAAACAATAGAGAAAATTAATAAAGACAAATGTAGGTCTTTAGAAAATTATAAAACATTGATGGGTCTCTAACAAGAATTACTAAGAAAAAGACAGAAACATAAAATTCTCCTTATCATATCAGAGAAGACATCACTAAATATTCTACACGTATCACAAACATAGTAAGATGATATTATTAACAATTTAATTTAAATAAATTTGACAACTTAGATGAAATGGGAAAAAAATTTTAAAAAAAACTTTAAAAAACGAATGCAAGAAGAAATACAATATCTAAGTAGCTCTATCTTTTAAAGCCATAGTTTTCAAAGTCTGGCCCCCATGCAGGGATTATCAAAATTATGTAGTTCTGTATTAAAATCAAAATTCTAGTAAACAATGCTGCTATGAACATGGGGTGCATGTATCTTTTCAAACTGGAGTTTTCTCCAGATACACGCCCAGGAGTGGGACTGTGGGATCATATAGTAGGTCTATTTTTAGTTTTTTCAGGAATTTCCATACTGTTTTCCATAATGGCTGCACCAAATTACATTCCCACCAACAGTGTAGAAGGGTTCCCCTTTCTCCACACCCTCCCCAGCATTTATCTTTTTGGACTTTCTTTTTAATGAAATACTACTCAGTTATAAAAAAGGATAAAATAATGCCATTTGCAGCAACATAGATGGATCTAGAGATTATCCTACTAACTGAAGTAACTCAGAGAAAGACAAATATCATATGATATCACTTTTATGTGAAATCTAAAAACACGCCACAAATGAACTTATTTACAGAACAGAAACAGGCTCACAGACATAGAAAGTAAACTTTTGGTTCCCAAAGGGGAAGAGGGGAGGGATAAATTAGGAGTTTGGGATTAGCTGAAACAAGGTACTATATACAGAATAGATATATAAGGTCCTATTGGAAACTACATTCAAAAGCTTGCAATAACCTATAACGAAAAAGAACATATATGTGTGTATAACTGAACCACTATGCTGTATACCAGAAACTAATGCAACATTATATAAGTCAACTACACTTCAATAAAAAAAGAAAAAAGAGAAAAAATTTTAGCCTCACCTCAAAGATACTAAACCAGAAATTCTGAAAACAATTTTCAACAATTTGTTTTTAAAAGCTCCCCAGGCATGAACTTAGGAGAAAAAGCCTAAACAAAATATTAAAAAATTGATCCTTTTCCCAGGGTTGGGCCTAGATATTAAGGACTGGCTGTTCCCTGCCGTCCACTCAGGCATCCATTTCAAAGGATCAACACCTGAGCTGCCTTGAAGCCAGTAGAAGCAGGGCAAGCCCCTCCTTTAAGCGGAGTTGCTCCAGCATCACATTCTGTGCACAACAGTGAATTCCTCCATGGTCAACTTCTCTTGTCTAAAGTGTATTGGAATTCTTAGAACACACCACGAAATGATGACCCTTTTCTATATTCAGCAAAAACTCGGTTTATGTCTTCTTAATGGTGAAAGGAATACGGTAACTGAGGGGAATCTTTTACTTAGTTTGAATATTCATTAGACCTCATTTCTCAAGACAGTACTGGTAACTATTATACATCAGTCACGCAAGTGAACTGTAAAAGCTGCTATAAACATGTATGGACTCATTTTTTGTGGACCTTCTTTTCCCTTAAGTAAAATCCTGAGCACAGGATATCTTGTTGGTGCAGAATTTGTAGGTAGGATTAAATTAATTTTTCGAACATATTAGTACCGTTAAAAATTCTCATGGTTGAAAAAAAAATTAACAAATTGAGTCCAAAAATACATAGAAAGGACTATGTGACCTCTGTCTCAAGAAAAAAGTCCTTTTGTGTATTTTAAAAATCAAGCAATAAAATTAATTATATTGAGTAAAAGAGAAAAACATAGTATCTTAATGAATTCCAAAAAAAAAACCTATGTCTAACAGTTCAATACATCTTCATGATAGAAACTTTTAACAAATCAGGAAGAGAACAAAACTTTTATCGATATGCTGAAAGCATCTTCAATAGTAATGCTAACAAAGGATGACCTATGAACAGCCAATGAGCACATGGCAAGTTCTCAGCGCCATTAATCATCAGGCAAAGGCACACTTGAACCTCAGCGAGGTGCCACTGAACAACGAGTAACACTAAATATGGGTAAGACTGGGAGTTACCAAACTCTAATATATTTCTGGTGGAACTGTAAAACTGTACAACTACTTTGGGAAAAAGTTTTGATATTTTCTCATAAAGTTAATAAACTCTGCTGTGTGACCTGGCAATTCTTGGTATCTAGCCAAGGGAAATATAAATCCATGTTTACAAAATGACCTGTTAAAAGGGTTCACAGAAACTTTATTCATAATAGCCTAAAACTAAAATGGATCAGCAAATGGTGGTATATTCACAAAATGGAGTAATATTAAATAATAAGAACACCAAGGACTGACTTACACACTCAGCAACATGGTGGGATTGCACAGATATTATGCTGAGCGTGGAAGCCAGACACAAAAGAGAATGCACTATGTGATCCCATTTTTGTGAATTCCTAGCATAAACAAAACTAATCTAAGTTGAAGAAAAATTCAGAGCAGTTGTGCCTCTGGGGGACACTTGGACTGAGAAGAAGCTGAAGGGAAAATTCTAGGTTGACAGTTACATTCTATAGATAGGTATGTAGGTTGCATGGGTGGATGCATTTGTCAAATCTAATGGAATCGTACCGTAAGATTACATATCTCCCAGAATTTAATTTTATCTTAAAGTATACTAAGAGAAAAAATCTGTATGCTTCTTGAATTGGCAGCCAAAATGCTGGCTTGGTTACCTTCAACAGCAAAAATCTTGATTAAAATCTCCTATAAATGGAAAGATCCTGCATGCAATATTGTAATGTTCCTCAAGGTTTCCGTGTGTCTATTGTATTTGACTTTGTGTGTGATTTTTGCTGTCTTACAGCCAATATCAATATTATCTGCAACTTGGGGAGCCCTTTTCTTGCCAGAAATGTGTAGGTTCTCTTTTCCTCTTGCTATAAATGGGATAAGTCCTACCAAACATTTTTCAAAAATAAATGTGTGGAACATTAATTTCCATTTCCCCATAGCTCAACACCCCAGTTTTTCAACAGCATTAATTGTTTCCATGTGTTGAGTCTTTCCTTGTTGTTGTTACTCATTTCTGAATATAAATTTCCTTTTTGGAAATTAAAATATATTTAATTTAGTTTATATCTTCCTTTTAATCAATTTTCAAAACTTAATAACCTTCTTTTTATTTGAACATTGCTTAGCAGGAAAATGCACCTGAAATCATCTGCTGGTGCTCACAATTCAATAGATATATAAATGGGGAAACTATTATCCTGTTCTTATGAAATATTGGGTATGCTGGATAACGAAACATGAAGAGGGGAGGTAAGGGAAATTCTGGTAGAATTTTTGGTGTTGTTTTATATTAAAACATTTTTATGTATTATATAATATATATGTATATACTTTAAAAATTAGAATTTAATTCAATACTTGTTTACTCTACAGGCCTAGTGAGCTATAAATTCTATCACTTCCACAAAGATTTCTGAAAATGCATTGAGTCCCCAAACCTTGAAAAGAGATGAAAACAAAAATCTACCCAAGAAATGCAGTCTAGGGTAGGGGGATAGGCAACCATACTAACAACAGCAATTTTAATAGAATATATTAAATGCTAGTACATAGAAAGAGTGGGCTGTGAGTATAGTTATAGGTGGACACTAACCCAGTTCTGGAGGAGTATTTTGGGCAAGATTGCAGAATTCTTCATTCTCCTTATCTTCCTTTCCCATCACCTCCATCTTTACCTGGCTTATTTCAATTTCTTTCAGGTTTCAGATTAAATATCATAATTTTAGACATCTTTTCTAAACTCTCAGATTATGGGTATCCTTGTTATATGCTGTTATTGTACCACATAATTTTCTTCATAACATTTATCACAATTGTAGTGAAAGAATTTGGGGCTAGTTATTTGTTCAACATTGAACTCACCAGCTGGAGTGTAGATACATTGTTTGTTTTAGTCTTTGCTTTATGGCCAGTGATTACCATGTTATTTGGTACACACACAATGGATATTCAACAGATTCCTATTTAACAACAGGAACAACAAAGAATGAGCTAAGTCTTGGAGAACCAATGGTTTTCAGTGCAGGGCTTTCCAAATTTCTTTTCTTCTGTTACCTAAACTACAACATGCAATTTCTTTTCTTCTGTTACCTAAACTACAGCCAAGATACTTACCAGATGACGCCTACAATGAACATCCATGCAGCGTAAGCAAAATTAAACCCGTGTCACTGTAAGTTGTTAAGATTTGGAGGTTGTTATAGCAACATAACGTAACTCATCCTAACTGATGGAGAAGTCATATCCAAAATTCATTTTTTTCTAACTAACCCAGTATCAAATATGCACTGAATGCTATGGAGGTTCATACAAATTAATCAAATGTGTCCCCTGAGCTACTGCACCTCAGAATTTCACAGTTCCTTCTTTCTAATGAAATAGAGCTTCTTAAGTCCAGAATGAATGCCATCTTTGTATTTAATATAAACTCTTGGATGTGAGTAGCGTAGTTGAGAGTCATGCAGTCAGATAGATCTGTTATAAAACCTAGAGGTAAAGTTTTCTAATCTCTCTGAAATTTAATTTTTGTTGTTGGTGGTGGTAAGATGGGAATAATAATAATCACATAGAAGCTAACATTATAAATGTGTCTATCTCAGGCCAGGTAGTCATTAGCAGTTATGCAAAATAAAGTAAGAAGAAGGAGAATGTGATATGTTGTTACTGTAAGAATTTTAAGTTCTTCTCTATGTAATTATGACTTATTCATTATTAGAGAAGAATTGTGTCTCTCTTGTCTCTGTATATCTGTTGGTTAGCACAGAGCTGGACACACAGTTGATACATGATAAATGACTGTTGACTTGAATTCTGTGAGGGTTGTGAGAATAAGGGGCATTTCCAGTCTGAAGACGTCAGGGACAATTTCAAAATGTCAAGGAAGTGGAAACATTTCAATTTAAACCTTGAAGGCTGGGCAGATTTTTGACATGTTGGAGACAGAGCATGATTGTCAGAGAAAATAGCAAAAGCAAAGACATGAGTTAGGGCCTTCTGGGATACTGAAGCAAATAGCGAGTGGTTCAGTGTGGGTATATGTAGGGCACATAAAACAGGAATTTTGTAAAAGGCAACCCAAGGTCAAAATAGAGTGAGCATCTTGAAGGCCACATAAGCAGCTGAGTTTCTGCTCTGTAGCAAGAAAGAGCCAATGAGAGCAGCAACGGAAGAGAGAGGTGGGAAAGGCAGTGCTTTAAGAAACCTGTCTTAGAATGCAGTGCTGTGTAAGTGCTTTCTAAGCACCATTATCCTATGAGATGGAGAGCACTTTTTCACACAAGAAAACCGAGACTCTCATGTCAAGTAACTTGCCTAAGTTACAGCCACCCATAAGTGGAAAAGATACCATTTAAATCCCTCGTTTTGTTTGATGTTAATCTGTATTTTTTTCCATTTCAGACCCAAACACCATAAATTTTACTTCAAGATTTTCCAGATGTACAGGAAAAAAAGCATCCTTATAGATACTGCAACTCTATGGTTTGTAAAGCAAGTCCAAATGAGTTTCCTTCATATATTTGTTTTTCTTTAAGATGTACTTTAAAGCTGATTTGTGAAGTTTGAAGTGTTGGAAGAATACAGGATGTTAATACTCATGCTAATCAGACAACCTAGGCTTAGAACGGTGCTGTTTAGATCTTCTAGATGTTCCAGCACAAAAAAGGAGATTATTGATTACGTTCTCATTTCTAATCTAATTGCTCTCAACACAATATTTTCAAATCAATAAGACCATTAACACTGTACACAACTAAACCTTCTTGTTAGATAGTTCTTTCTCTCCAAAGCCCCTTTTCCTCCAGGTCACTGCTAGGATGTTTTTCCTTTTGTCCTATTTCCCAAGCAGCAGATAACCCTTTTTTCAGATTCTCTCTTCATTCGCCTGATTCTCCTCCAACAATAGTCACCAACTGAACTTCAATTTTCAGAAAATTAAAGATGACCTTTAATTTTCTTACCTTTGTATATTCATTTAAAACAAAGTCAAATAACCCTCTCCTTTTTACCGCTCTCCTAAATTATAGACCTACACCCTCAGGGAGCTGACTAAAAATGGGTGATCATACACATTGCATTAAACAGCACATTTACCAGACCTCACCCAGGGTGCTTTATTATTTTTTTTATTATTATTTTTTCCCAAAGAAATAGAATACTTTCTCCAAGAAAGAATTTGGTGAATGTGGTTGCCCACATTTGATGATATGAATCTGTAATTATTGTGCCATCTTACTTGCTGGCTATTGAGTCATCTCAAAATCTTGGAAACGCACGTAGGTTAGATAAAGAAATGCAATGAGTTAGTGTCAGAAGTTGGCCTGACACTCGTGTGTCTCCTTCTGTATCTAGAATAGTGGAGGAGATGTAAGCTAGATAAACAACGAAAGGAAATACTGCCTAATATTATTTTCTGTTTTCTCATTGACGATGTGAGTGTCTCATAAACACGAGCTCTTTATGCCTGCAGTATAGACATTGCCCTGCAGTATAGACATTATCTCCATTTCACAGATGAGGAGACTGAGGCTCAGAGTGGTAGAGCCCCTTGCCTATACCATACTCTTCTCACCATGTGCTCTGACACAGTACTTCTCAAACCCTAGTTTAAGCGCAGTGGGGAACTAACTATCTGAACGATTTTTTTGAAAATTGATTTTTATTTGAATTATTTTGGAAAGAATATCACACTGCTCTGTAAGTCATGCTTAGGTTTGGTTAAAGTGGAGGTGGCAGGAAGTGCTTGGATTGGATTATTGGAGGTTGTCTTGATAGGGATAAAAAAATAGGGCAAAATGTCCAGTTCATATTTATACACCATGCCATGGGGAAATGGGCCTGCTGAGAAAGTGATACATTAGAACAGTGCTTCTTTGTGCAGTGAAGCCTCGTTCATTATGTCACGGAGTGGGGGGGGGGGTCTCTGAGGCCACAGGACATCAAAATGGAAGATTTGGTGGTGGTGGTGGCTGGAGGATGTTTCATTGCAGTTGTATGATTCCCTGGAGTCACCTTAGAATGTTGCAGCTGGCCTACTGAGGTCACTGTGAAAGGACTTTGACAAATGGTACGTGGCTTTTCTAGGAACAACCACCTCCTTGAGCCTTTTCTGGGAAGACTGCTGGTAAGGAAAAATCAGAGTAAGGATTGTTAATGTTTTGCTGATGCTTGTTCTGTTCCGTGTGGGCAATGTAACTCGGCCGCTAGACACGGGGACACGAATACTGGAGCTTATTCATCCTGATATTCTCCACCCACAGCACATTGCTTGTCATTTGCCTTTAATCCGGTTCACCATGCCTGACACCCCTCGGTGACTCAATCTGGAAAGACAAGGGAGGGAGGAACACGCATAGCCTTGCAGGAGAGACAATGTTGAAACTGATTTTTGAGAAAGGAAAGGTATTAATGGACAAAGAGGAAGCAACGATAGTCATCTTAGGAAGGGAAGACAGTGCATGACGCTGCACTGAGGGTGAGGGCGAGAGCACGGCGAGTTTAGATTTGTACCTGAGATACAGACGGAGAGCTGGTGGCGAGGACCAGGAGGTGATCCTGAGGAATTTCTGGAAACTACATCATTAAAAGCTCTTTAAGTCGACAAAAGGATTTAGGCTTTATCCTAAAGACAAGGGGCAGCTGCCGATGGGTCTTGAGATGGTCATATTTATGTTTTGGAAGTCTGACTCTAAACGAAACCAAAAGTACCCCAAACTTGTCTATGGCAAAGACTACACGAGTGAAATGAAGATTGGATTGGCAATTAAAATACTAAATATCCCTAACAGAAACAGGAAATTCACAGGGTGATCTCATCCCTTACTGGTGAAATCATGCTTGATCTCACTAGCCAGCTAGGAAATGCAAAATAAAACAGGAAGTAATAATTTATGCCAACTGATCAACACACCTGAAGACATTAAAAACATCTACTGCTGATAAACGTGCATATACAATGCTGTGGTGAAATTGCTACAGATTTTTGGGTAAGTTATTTCGCAGCATCTGTAAACACTGAAAACTTCCAACACCCTTTGTGCTGACCGTCCCACAACCAGCCACCTACCTAACAGAATTAAAAGCCCAATATGCGAAGATGTACGTATGATACTCATTATAGTTATTTCTCGTAAAAGAAAAAAATAAAAAGCCAAACAGAAGTTTGCTCAGAAGATGGGAGGAGAGAGAGGTTGGGGTATTTATTCCTTATCTTGCCCCTGCTTCCTGCACGTGCTTGATCTTTATAGCAGCTGTGTTTTCCTGCTCTAATGGCCATCTCTCTCCCACAACTACAGTTCTTGTCAGATTCTGATAACTATGTTCTGTTCCCCTTCCCCTTCAGGCCTTGGGGTTTAATGGCTTCTCTCCCTAAATACTTGCACATTTAACACTATTTAACTCACTTTTTGAGTGTGCTAACTCTTCCCTGCTAGAACCCAAATAAAGAGCAGGGGATGACCTGGAGAAGGTAAAACTGGATAAGACAGGTGAGCTGGTCCTTACGAGATTCCCAGGTGACCCGAGGGGGTCAAATATCTAATGATGTTTAAGACAATAGTCAGTCTAATATATAGTCAGTCTCTTAGTTATTCCCAATGAATTGTCACCTTGTTATTGTATAAGACACTGGGATCAGGGAAGGAGGGTCAAAGAAGGGAGAGGTGCTGTCCTGCCCAGAAGAAACTTTCAAGGAGACTCAACTTGCCTTAAACGTGCCTGTCTCTAGCTTCAGAAATATGTTTTAATTTTGCTTAAAATCCTGGAGCTCATGGAGGCAGTAGAAAGAGCTTGGCGTTGAACACGCAGGCTCTGGCAGCCAGCTCCCTGAGCTCACACCCTGATTTCTCATCATCTAGCTGTGTGATCCTAGCACTCGCCTAATCTCCCCAAGCCTCTGTTCCCTCATTTGTGAAATGGGGACAGTACTAGTGCCTCTCTGACTTAGTAATGAGGTTCCTACATATAAATATCTTACAACTATGCCTGGCACACAGGTAGGGGCTTAATAAACACGGACAGTTGTCATTATCTACTCATGCCAGGCTGTCCTATACGGAATGGACACAGAGTCCAGCTGCAAAGACAGAAAGGAGCAAATACAAACAATGATGACTAAATTCTGCTCCTTTGCCCTTGCATGCAGTTTGGAACCTACGATCATATAAAGAGAACAAGTGGAAACCATTATCCAGACAGTCTCATTTCCTTTTTTGATAGGGTTACTAGACTGATGAATTGGGGCTGCTTTGGAAGTGGAGTCTCGATTTTTGAAAAGCACTTGATCTCTCCCTTTCCAGGAAGCTCCCAGAGCGCCTGCAAGGGGATTGTCCCCTTACTGCTTTAAACATCAGGAGCCCTGTGATCATCTCCCTTGCAGCAGGGATGCCAGTTTGCCCTTCGACAGAGTCCTTAATGTGTGCTCATCACATCCTCCTAGACTGAATTGCTGGAGGTCAGGGTTCTCAGTCTTAGGAAGTTGGCAGACAATAGAGATTGGTACAAGCCACCTAGACTTTGCAATCAGACCAACGTGAATTCGTTACTGTTTCTGCCTCTCACCAGTGGGGTGTGTTTGAACAGTTACTTACGCTCTCTGAGTGCCAATTTCTTCATCTGTGAACCCGAGCTAGTAACATCATTCCTGTATCATAGATAATGTTTACTGGCCATTCATTCTCAACTTCAGGTAAAGCCTCACATCACTCCCCGATAAAGATGCTATCAAGTATATAGTATCATATTATAAGTGGAGGTCTGTGCTCTTTGACTAAAGTCTCTTTATTTACCCCAACTCCCAGCCTCTGATAACTACCATTCTACTCTGTTTTTTTTTTAAATTTTTAAATTGAGTTATAGTCAGTTTACTACTCTGTTTTTATGAGTTCAGCTTTGTTGGATTCCACACCTAAGTGATATCATACAGTATTTGTCTTTCTCTGTCTGACTTATTTTACTTAGAATAATACCCTTAAGGTTCATCCAAGTTGTTGCAAATGGCAGAGTTTCCTTCTTTCTCATGGCTGAATACTATTCAAAGATAACTGTCTTTATCTGTTCATCTGTTGACAGACACAAGTTGTTTCCATGTCTTGGCTATTGTGAATAATTGGGCAATAAACATGGGAGTGCAGGTAAAACTTCAAGATCCTGTTTTCATATCTTTTGGATATATACCCAGAAGTGGGATTGCTGAATCAAATATCTTCAATTTTTTGAAGTACTTCCATACTGTATTCCGTAGTGGCTGAACCAATTTACGTTCCCACCAACAGTGCATAGGGTTTCCTCATCTCCACGTGTATGTACTTGCTAAGTGAGTAGCTCTTCAATGTGCTCACCACAAAAAAAGAGATGTTAATCATGTGACATGATGAAAGTGTTAACCTAATGCTACAGTGGTAATCATTTTGCACTATATACATAAGTACATCAAATCAACATGTTCTACACCTTAAACTTACACAACCTCAGTTGTATCAGTTATATCTCAATAAAGCTACGAAAAAAGGAAAGGTAGTAGCATTGTTACCAATTTACAGAGATAGGTACATGGAGACACAGGGAAGTGTTCAGCAGAAGCTCATCCCAGCTACAGAACTAGTAAGTGGTGCAGACAGAGTTCAGCTCAAGGCAGTTGAAGCCAATATTGCTAACCACTGTACCGCACAGCTTTCCGGATTAGCAGTGCGTGGCTTATCACAGATGCTCAGTCAGTGCCATTGTTTATGGAGCAAAGGTTTACTAAGTGCCTAGGGTACGACTGGTATTAGAGGTCGGACATAAAACAGTAATGATACAACGGAGGACTGATGTCAGAGACATTGCCTTCTAATGCAGAATACAGACAATAACCAAATAATAATAATAAAAAAAGAAGTCCTTACAGCTTGCAATTAGTGCTCAGAAGGAAATAAGCAGGATGATGAAACAGAGAAACATAGGGTAGTAGAGAAGACCCAGAGACATCTTTGCCCTGGTAAGGACTCTAAATATTTATTAAGTTTAAACAGACGTGGGAAGAAACAGTATGGGGCTGCTGTGAAACAAGGCAGATTTACAACTGGTCCAACTGGTTAACTAATCCTTTCCAAAGAATGCTGTCAGTACCCTGCTGTTAGTTTGGAGAGAGTGCTTACTCTCTCCAGGTCCTGAATCATTTAAAAAATTGATATCCAGTTTCATACCTTCCAGAAATTATGAGATTGGATTGTGAAATATGGGAAGTTGCAGTCAGAATGGACATGGTAGAGAAATGGCTGCTTTCTTTTGCAAAATATTTGAAACATCCATGAACATTGGATTTTAAATTGAGAAGCCCCAGTATTTCCAAAGGTTACTTCTGCATTGCTTCTGCATATCTCAGCGATTAGCTAAGAACACACAGAATCGTCCTGACCCGCTGAGTCTCCCTTATGGAGCCTCTGTGTTGGTTCCAGGGTAGGTAAAATGTTCCAAGTGCTTTCAGCAAGTGATTTCTCATCCACACACAGAGTCATTTATGAAGAAGAAAGGGCTCAGGTGTCTATGTCATGCAACAGTCATATTAAACATGTTCTCCACAGGGTAGCAACACTGGCAGCTCTGAGTCTCCCATCTCCGTAACCTGGTCCCAGGGCCTCAGGCTCTGAGTTCCTGGGCAAGAATGTTATCTTGATCAGAAGTGGCCTCAGAAACCTGACACTAGCTAATAACTTACACAGGAGTCAAATACTGATTCCAATTAAAGTTAGTGGGCTTTGCTGGGTTCTAAATGTGAACCAGGATGAATGAATTGAGAAAACAAATTTTTGTTGGCAGATAAACACTCCGTGTATTTTTTTTAAATGCCAGCATTTGCTCCAGAATTGAATATTTGAAATGCAGTGGAATGGAGAATACAAAAAAAGAGGAAAAAAAAAAGTTGGGGGGGTGGCCATGTAACAACAGCATAAGGGAGAGGAAAGAACTGGGGGTTGGGAGGGGTCAGGTGTGAGGAGGTTTTTTGCCAGAGCTAGCTCTGCCATTCCGTGACTGTGCTGTTTTGGACAAGTCCTTTATGCATTCTGGGCCTCTTGCACACTCAGGTCTCATGTTCTCTCTTTGAAAAATAAGAACTACATAAGAAGTTGCATTTTGGGCACACAGGAAAAACCTGGCCTGCAGACTTTTGTGTTACGGCTTCTGTTTTTTGGTTGGTTTTGTTTTCTCTCTCTCTCTTTTTTTTTTTTTTTTTGGATAAAATTTCAATCTTATAGAAACACTGCAATGATAGTACAATAAACTCCCAAATGTGAGACTTACCAATGGTTATTTTATCTCTGAACCATTTGAGAGGAAGTTGTAGATCTCATGCCCTTTTATTCTATTTATTTCAATGTATTTCCTCAGAACAAGGAAAGTGTGCCTATAACCACAGTACACTTAGACAAATGTTTTGCTCTATGGTCATACAAATTATACCTTCAACTTGGCTTCTTTCCTTTTTATAGAACTCCATTATTTTCTGAGCATTGCTCTACTTTTTAGCACAGTGTAAATTTTCAGGCTTTTACTTTACCATGAACATGAGTTTCGTTTAGACTTGTTTGTCCTTTTAAAAATGCATCTCTCATATAAGGACAGGCGACTCATTCCTTTTGAAAAATAATAATATATTATATTACTGGGTCTAAACTTTCATGACCATCAGGTAGAGGCAACTGACATGTTGAGACAGGGCCTTGTTAGCCCCCAGTTACCACTACTCAGTCTGGCTCATATCACTCATACCTGCCTAGTCTCCTGTTTGGTGTTTGAATTTTGCCACATCTGTACAGGGTAGCATACAGATTAACAACCAAACCAGGATGCATTTGACAGTAAAAAAGACCACAATGAATAATTACCCCAGAGAGAAATCTCAGGCAAACTGAGACTCATGGTCTTCCTGTGCCTAGACTTAATCTTCTAACACTTTCTACTTTATGGAATATGCTCCCAACTCCGGTTGATTCATAACTAAAAGTGGAAAATAAACATTGGAATCTGAGTGGTACCTTACCCAGAAGTTCTCTGGATAACAAAGATTAAAAGAGATATCTCTGCAGACATTCTGAGAGCGTAGAATGCTACGCTTCTTATTTTGACCTCAAGGATTTTTATGGGGACAATCAGAAGATGTCTCGCTCTTTCAGCAAGGCAAATTAGTGCTAAGGGAACCAGCTTCTTGAAGCGGGCTAACCCTCACCTCGCCCTGCACAACAAGCTCCCGCTGGGTAGGTTTTGGCATAAGAGTGGGTCCAACTCTTTGCCACTGATGTAGCTCTTTTGCTCCAGTGAAGAGCTCCAGAATAATGACTGCATTAGAAAATTAAAATAATTGTTACTATTTTTAAATTATCTTCCAGTATGTTCGACTGTATAAACAGAGAACATTGTGGCATTTATAACATATGTAACATATGAACTGATAACAATAGCACACAGGCCAGCAGGGTCGAGGTTGAAATGTGCTCTTTTAAGATTCTCATGCTCTGCATGAGGTAGGATAATGTCATCTGAGGGTAGGCTGTGGTAAGTTAAAGCTGTATACTATCAGCCCTAAATCAACCACTAAAATAACACAATAAAGAGCAATGACGAACAAGCAGAGAGGAGACAAAATGGAATCATATAAAATACATACCTAGAAAGAACAGAATTTGAGGACAAAGAAACAACAGCCAGATTGAAAAAAGAGAAGACAAACGTCAAGAATGGATAGATTTAAGCCCAATATTGCCAATAATTACATTAAATGTAAACGACCTCAATACCGTAATTAAGAGTTAGGGCTGGTCAGATTGGTTTAAAAAGCAGGACCTAACTGTATGTTATTTACAAGAAAACCTCTTTAACCACAAGACAAAAAATAACGTAAAGCACAGAGCATAAAAATTGACATGCCATGCTAACACTAATGAAAATAAATAGGAGTGCTAAAATTAGTATTAACCTTAACATATTTCAGATAAGTATTACTGGGGGTGAAGAAGCTCACTTCATAATGATAAAAGGGTCAATTCATCAAGAAGACAAAAAAATTCTTAAAAAATTAGCACAAATAGCAGGTACTTGATGCAAAACTTGATACATGATTATCGCTGCACATTTTTATTACTTTTCCATTAATAATTGAGAGAAGGATTAAACACAAACTCAGTCAGGATGACTATATTAAGATAAATACATATGAATTGCTAAAACTTGAATAACTCTATCATCCAACTTGACTTAATTGACCATCATAAAACATTCCACCCAACATCAGCAAAATACATATTCTTTCTAAGTGCACAAAGAGTATTTAGCAATATAGACCATTCTGGAGCATAAATCAAATTCGTTTTAAATTAGATGTTCAAATTAAATGTGTATGGATTCAAGTTATATAAAGGTATGTTCTCTGACCATGATGGAATTATATTTGATACCAATAATAGGAAAATATTTGGAAAATCTCCAAATATTGGGAAACTAAATAACATTCTTGGAAATGACACATAAAGATAAAATCAAAAGAGAGGTTAGAAAGTATTTTGAAATTAATAAAAACATATATCAAAATTTGTGAGATGCACCTAAAACAGTATTTTGGAAATTTCTATAGCAATAAACACCTTTTGAAAGTAATATTGTAGGGAAACATAACTAAATAGAAAACAAAAAAATCAACAAAGAAATCAATAAAACCAAACCTGTTACTTTGAGATCAATAAAATATACAATCCTCTATTCAGAAAGATGAGGAACAAATGAAGATACATTACCAATATCGGATATGAGAAAGGTGAATTCTTTACAGATTTTGCAGATATTAAAAGGCTAATGAGGAAAGTTATGAATAATTTTATGTCAATAAATTTAACAACTTGGATGAAATCAACAAATTTCTTGCAAGACAGAAAATTTCAAACTTACTCAAGAAGAACTAGATTATCTGTATAGCCCTATATCTACTAAAGTAACTGAACAAGTACTTTAAAACTTTTCCACAAAGAAAATTCCACCCTAGATTGCTTTAATGAGGGAAATCTCACCAAAATATTTCAGAAAATTGAAAAGGTGAGCATACTTCCCAACTCATTCAATAAGGGAAACATTACACGATACCAAAATCAGACCAAGACATTACAGGAAAGGAAAACCACAGAATAATATCTCTCATGAAACAGATGCAAAATTCTTAACAAAATTTTAGCAAATCAAATCCATCAATATATGAAAAGATCATCGTCAATTTATACCAGTAATTCAAAGCTGGTTCTATATTCAATAGATGAGAACAAGCAATTGACAAATTCCACAGTTAATCCTGACAAAGTTAATCTCTCAGCAAACTAAAAATGGGAGGAAAATTTCTCAACCTGATAAAGGACATCTTCCAAAACTCTACACTTAACGTCCTTCTTCATCACAAAAGAATGAATGCTTTGCTTCTAAGAACAGGAATAAGGAAAGGCTATCTGCTCTCAGCCCTTATTTTAACCTTGTACTGGTGGGGTCGTAGCCACTGTAGTGAGGAAAGGAAATAAATAAAAGTTACCGAAATTGGAACGGAAGAACTAAAATTGTCTTCAATCAAAAATAACACAATCATCTCTGTAGAAAATCATACAGAATCTATACAAAATCTATAATGAATAACAACTGAGTTCAGCAAGATTGCAGGATACAAAATCAATCTGTAAAAATAATCATATTTTTGTATATTGGCAACAAACAATTAGAAATTGAAGTTAAAATTATCACTTACAATAGCATAAAAATTAGACACTTTAGGGATAAATCTGACGAAAGGTGTGCAAGACAGAGTACGTTGAAAACTACAAAAATTGCTGAGATTAAATTCAAGACCTAAAGTATAGATATATCCCATATTTATTGATCAAATGATATCCACGAGTTAAGATATCCATGATCCCCAAATTGCTCTATAAATTCAAAGCAATTCTAATCAAAATCCTATCGTGCGTTTTTCTTATAGAAATTGACACAGTAATTCTAAAATTCATAAGGAAATGCAGAGGACCTTGAAGACCCAGAATAGTCAAACAACTCTGAAAGAGAAGAATGAATTTGGACAACTTACACTATCTGACTTCATGATTTATCATAAATAAAGGTACATTATTTAAGACAATGTGATATTGCCATCAAAATAGTCAAATAGATCAATGGAACAGAACAGAGAGTCCATAAATAGGCCTGAACATACAATAGATTTTCAACAAAGTTGCAAAATTAATTGAAAGGAGAAAGAATAATTTTTTCAACAAAGATCCTAGAAAAATTAGATATAGGTATGCAAAAATATTAACTTTGATCCACATCTCATAGCATACACCAAAGTTAACTCAAAATGTATTGTACACCTACATGTAAAACCTGAAAGTATAAAATTTCTAGTAGAAAACAAAAGAAAATCTTTGTGACCTCGGGTTATGCAAAGATTTCTTGAAACAACCGAATACAAGAAAAAAATGGATAAAGTGGATTTTATCAAGTTATTAAGTTCTGCTCTTTGAAAGACATTGTTAAGAGAATGAAAAGACAAGATGTGGACTTCCAGAAAGTAAATGCAAGTCATTTATATGATAAAGGATTTTTCCCATATTGTATAACAACCTTTCAAAGACTCAAATAATGGGAAAACAAACTACTCAATTAACAAAAGCAAGAGCTATAAAAGATACTTTATCAAAGAATGTATACACCTGATAAATAAGTACACAAAAATATTCTCGCTATTATTAGTTCCGAAAGAAAGGAAAAATAAACCCACATTGAGAAACAGGTTTTCCTCGTGATCTGAAAGCAGAGCATTCCTATGAAACCCATCTCAGCCAAAATGGCGTAAAGCAAAGAGTACCCCCTTGCTTTCTGAAAGTTCGAGTTCAGCCACTTTGCTTTTCTGAAAGACCTACATCAGTGCGGTAACTTTCTAAAAGTGAAAATCCTCTTTGAATACTTTTGGTTAGCAAAAACAGGCATGAATGTAGGTGTTTTTTGTAAAACGGAAGTGGCATAACTCAAACTTTCAGAAAGCAGGGGATACATGGATGTGAAATTAAAACGACTGACCAGACCACACCAAGTATTGATAATGACCTGGAGTAACATTCATACCCTTCTGATGAGAAAGTGAAATAGTTCATATGCTTTATTAAACAGTTTATCAATTTCTGAAAAATTTAAACGTACATGACTTACTATATAACTTACCCACTCCACTCCTAGTATTATCCAAGAGAAGTGAAAGCATATGCACAAAGGTTTGTATCCAAATATTCTTAGTAGCCGTAATAGTCAAAAACTAGAAGCAACCCAAATGTTAGCCAAAGGGCAAACAGGGAAATTATGATGTCACCATGCTACGGAATATTATTTAGGAATATAAAAAAATAACTTATTGGCACACACAACAATAAGAATAAATCTTAAAATAATTATACTGAGTGAAATAAAAAAGACAAAAAAATCAGCATATACTACAGGTGTCCATTTATAAAATTCTGAAGACAATACAAACTAATGTATCATGGCAGAAAACCTATCAGTGGTATGAGGGATGGGGATAGAAAGGGGGTGGGCAGGAAGGTGAGATTACAAGGGGATGCTAGAAAACTTCTGGGAAATGATATATATGTTCATTGTCTTGACTGTGGTGATGGCTTTACAGTTGTATACAAATGTTAGAACGTGTGAAAGAGTAAACCTTAAATATGGGAAATTTACTGCAGTTCAGTTATACCTCAACACAGTTTAAAATATATCTCAATAAATTAAATCATACATAAATCAACAAACTGCAAGAAACAAATATAACAGATGTCCCAAACATCAAAATGTAAGTATCAGAACACACCTGAAAGTAAATTAAACCTAAATAAGTGGAAAGACATACTATATTCACGAATTGATAGGCTTGATAATGTTCAGATGCAAATTTTCCCCAAGCTGATTTATATATTCATTGAACAGACTGTAGACTTGGGGACTTCATAAGGGACTTCTATAAATCAATAAGGGAAAGGCAGAAAAAGCAACAGAGAAATACGCAAAATATTTGAGTAACACCGTGAAAGGAGAGTAAAATATACGTATGAAAAGATGCTCAATTTCCCCAATCATTAGAGAAATGAAAATCAAAACCACGAGATTCTTCTATACAACCAACATATTGGCAAAAATAAAAGAACAGACACTAACAAAGCTGGCATTGGACAGGACTTAACCTCAGGATTCTTAAAACTATTTTATTTATTGTAGGGGGCTGTCCTGTGCATTGTAGGATGCTTGGTAGCCTCCCTGTCCTCTGACCACTAGGTGTCACTAGCACTCACCCCTCCACCCTCTCCACACTCCCAGGTAGGTTAACCAAAAATGCTTAGCTAGAAACGAGGGTGGGAATGACACTATTTAGTTGATCAAAAGGTAGCTCACCTGAGCTGCACTGGAATTGGTTAGCCAGAAGATACTGGGAGCAAATTTAGGGATGGCAAATAATGGGACCTTTGGGGCAGTGTCTGTCATATAGATGAAATAATGCTTGTTTTAAAAGATAAACATATATATATGCCTAGAGAAAATACTGGCAGCATATGACAAAATACTGAGTGACTATAAATGAATTGAAACATAAAGATGATTTTCCACTTTTGTCTGTATATACCTTGTTAGAATTGAATATATGTATACATTTATATATATTTATATATTTATATAAATTTATATAAATTTGGAATTTATATATATATATTTATATATATAAATATATTTAATAAATATATATAAATATATATAAATTTGGAAAAAAATTAAAGCAAACACAAGCTACATATGATGCTATGAGTAACTTATCTGTCAATATTCTTCTCTGTCCAGCGGAGGGAATTGGTATCTATCAAGTGTTTAAAAAAATTGTTGAACTATACAAAAAAATATGTTAGCCAGTACACATGAATATAACAGGAGATGAGCCCATTTGTAAAAAGTCATTGACATGCAGGGTTGGGTCACAGATGGTTGATTATTTTATCTTTCCAGATTGGTTCATGGTTTAGGAACCAAATACGGAGAGTTAAGATAATACTTGGGGTTGTGATTAGGTATAATAGTGTAGGTCAATAAGATTATTGTATGCTTAGCCTTATCAAAACCAACTCCCTAAGCCTTGCTTGCTGAGATGGGTTACTCAGATGTAATGCTTCCCACTTGAAAATAGCACAGAGGGCCAAAGGGCTGATGATACAAAACTACCCTAGCAGGTCAGGTGAAATGATTAAAACTTGATGACATGATCAGGACTCATGTATTGTCAATCTAGGGATAGACCAGAAGCAGAGCTTTCCTGAGCACATTCTCCTAAAATACAATAGCAGATAAATGATTGTTCCCTCACTCTGTTCTTGGTACTGTTTTAAGTGCTTAAGATAAATAAACTCATTGAATAACCACACCAACCCCTGGCTTAAATTACTATATACCTATTTTATTGAGGAGAACGATGAAGTGCAGGGAAGTTGAGGAATTTTCCTAAGGACACATACTAACAGGTGGCATAATTGGAATTCAAACCCAAATGTTATGATTCCAGAGCCAACCCTCAACTAGAACAGGTACTTCCCCTCCAAACAACCTTATTTTAAAATAGTGCTATTTAATATATATTCTGAGGCATGAAGACAAGAGAGTCAGAAAGCATCTCCTTTTTGTATGTGCTTGCTTGTCTCATAGTGGACAGACGGCAAGCGTGTGCTAAAGTCCTTCTTGCTCTCCAGTCACCGAGACAAGCACCCCTGGTTGCATTTCTCCTGAGAGATCATCCATTTTCACAAAAGCTCTCTGTGCTCTCTCCATGTTCTTGTAGTGAATAATAATATTCAGTAATGGAGTGCCTGTGTGTTCATGCAGTTCTTCCAATAGACAGTTTGTGTTGCTTTCCATGTTTTCCAACTGAAGATGCTAAAGAAACTTAGATACTTTCCCCAAAGCTGTACATCTTTCAACAGGAGATTCTGAATTCAATCCAGACCAGTGTTACTTAAAAAAAATGCCAATATAGAAAAAACAAAAGGAGATATGCCACTTTCTACTGGCTTTAGCACCTCTGTTCAATGCAGCGTTGCAACCTGTCCACATCACCTCTGGCCACTCAAAAGATAAACAACAGCAGCAGCATTGATGACTATCCCATCCTATACACCATCGTTAAATGTACTGTTCTTTGAATTTTCAGGGTTGTGAGAAAGTTATCAGCAGCCTGCCATCTTCTGCCCCAATAGAGCAATGGTCAATCCCTTACAGTCAAACTCCAAGCTCCACACCTGCCTTTCATGTATGAGAGATTTCTTCACAACAGCCACCAGGAATGCGCTTGCAAAGGGTAGGGGAACACTGTGAATTGTATGCTGTACAATATTTGTTTATTTTTTTAATTGTTAATTTTTATTTTATTTTGAGATGACTTTAGACTTCAGAGGAGTTTCAAAAGCAGTACAGATCACATACACCCTTCACCAAGCTTCCCCTTGTGTTAGAATCTTACATTATCAGAAGATATTGCCTAAACTGAGAAATTAACCTGGTGCAAGACTAGTCACTGGAGTAGAGATCTTATTGACTTCACTCATTTTTACACTAATGCCCTTTTTTCTGTTCTAGGATCCAATCCAGAATCCCGCATTGCATTTAGTTGTTCTGTCTCTGCAGACACCTCCAATCTTGACAATGTCTCAGTTCTGCTCATCTTTTAGGACCTTAATACTTTCGAAGAGTAATGGTCAGTTACTTTGTAGAGCATCCCTCAGTTTGGACTTTCTGAGATTTTCTCTTGGTTATACTGAGGTTCTGCCTTATTTCCCAGTAAGGAAACCACAGAGGGAATTGCCCCCTTTTTAGCGTGCATGTCTTTCACGTCTTTGTTTAGATTTATTCCTAAATAAATTTTGTTCTTTTGAATGCTATTATAAATGAGATTTCAAGGAAAGTTTCTGGCCCTTTCCAGGAAAAAGAGGGGACAGAAACACTTTTGTTTTTAATGAGTCTTCCAAGCTTTGAGTGAGATTAATCTCTAACTCCGCAGGCAGCATCTGATGAAATTTTCCATCTTGCGAGTCTTTCCTGACAGCACTGAAGGCAGCGGAAGACGCATGGTTTAGACTCTGTGAGGTTCTCACTGCATTATATCAAGGGATACAATGTTAATACATATTATTGGTTATGTTAACCTTGATCGTTTGGCTAAGGTGAATGATGACAGAATTATCCACTATAAACTTAGTAGTTTTACTTTACAATCACATAATATTTTGGTTGAATTTTTGACATTGTGCAAATATCCCGTTTTGGTTTAACATTTTATGACCCATTTTAGCAACCTTTGATGGATTTTGCTTGTAGCAGTTATTGCTCTGGTGTGTTAATGGTTATTTTCTATCTCTTGCTTTTCTTCTACATTTATTAATTGGAATTCTTCTGTAAGGAATCATGTATTTTTCTATGTATATTTGTCTGAAATTTGGAAAATTGGGTCTTTTTTTCCCCCTTCAGTGGACTTTCAAAGGGAAAAAAGATGACCTTAAAAAGTAGTTTTTAAAACTATTACTTGGCAATGAGAACTGATTTCAAGGAAAATGTCCGACCCTTTCTAGGAAAGAGAGGGGACAGAAATATTTTTTGTTTTTAATAAGCAGTCCAGACCTTGAATGAGATTTACCTTTGGCCATCTGGGAAGGATCTAATAACATTTTCCATTTTCTAGGCTTTCCTTAGATATATCTGCTGATAGCAGAGGGATGCACATAATTTAGACATAATTTTATAAATGCCCTTATAAAAATACCACTCCTTTTCCTACCTTCCTCTTATGCTTGGGAACCAAATCTTGCCCGGTTGTACTGGTCAGTTCAAGAATCACTGGCTTTGAGCCCAGAGATAAACCCATGCACTTACAGTCAATTAATCTATGACAAAGGAGGCAAGAGAATATACAATGGAAAAAAGACAGTGTCTTCAACAACTGGTGCTGAGAAAGCTGGACAGATACATGTACTTCAATAAAATTAGAATACTCCCTCATGTCATATACAAATATAAACTCAAAATGGTTTAAAGACCTACATATAATACATGAAACCATAAAACGTCTAGAAGAGAGCACAGGCAACACATTCTCTGACATGAACTGTAGTAAGGACTCAACCTAAATGTCCACTGACAGATGACTGGATAAAGAAGATGTGGCATACATATATACAATGGAATATTACTCAGCCATAAAAAAGAATAAAATAATGTCATTTGCAGCAACATGGATGGACCTGGAGATCATCATTCTAAGTGAAGCAAGCCAGAAAGAGCAAGAAAAATACCATATCACTTATATGTGGAAGCTAAAAAATAGATGAATGAACTTATCTAGAAGACAGATACAGACTCACAGATATAGAAAACAAACATGGTTACCAGGGTGAGGGCGGAGGGGAAGGGGATGGGAAGGGATAAACTGGGAGTCTGAGATTTGCAGATATTAACTACTATATATAAAACAGATAAACAACAAGTTTATACTGTATAGCACAGGGAACTATATTCAATATCTTGTAGTAGCCTATAATGAAAAAGAGTATGAAAACAAATATATGTGTGCATACATATGACTGAACTCTTATGCTGTACATCAGAAACTGACACAACATTGTAAACTGACTATATTTCTATTTAAAAAAAGAAAAAATATACAGCAAACAAAAAAACAAGTTGTGGTATATGTGTGTGTGTGTACCAATATGATGAAATATTACTCAGCCATAAAAAGAATGTCATATTGCCTTTTGCAGCATCTCTAGATGAATTCATTCATCTCTAGATGAATCTAGAGATCATCATACTTAGTGAAATAAGTCAGAGAGAAAGACAATCACTATATGACATCACTTACATGTGGAATCTAAAAATAATACAAACAAATCTGTGTACAAAGCAGAAGCAGTTTTACAGACATAGAAAACAAACTTACGGTTACCAAAGGGGAAGGGGAGTTGGGGAGGGACAAATTAGGAGTATGGGATTAACAGATACAAACTACAATACATAAAAATAGATAAGCAACAAGGATTTACTGTATAGCACAGGGAATTATATTCAATATCTTATAATAACCTCTTACAGAATATAATCAGAAAAAAATAACTGAATCACTATGCTGTACACCTAAAATTAACATATACTATACATCAACTATGCTTCAATAATAATAAAAAAAAAATCACTAGCTTTAATTGGAGATATTTTTTCCAAGGCCCCAAACCCTAAAATTTTTTTTAACCTTTTCCATAAATGTATCTCTAATGACAAAAAGATGATCTTCAAGATTCTGGGAGGTGGGTACAAGAAAAATAAACAAAAATCAGTTGTATTTCGGTATACGAGCAATGAACAATCCCCAAAGGCAATTACAAAAACAATGTCCTTTACAATAGCACCCAAAAGAACAAAATACCTAGGAATTGCACTTTCCAACTCCAAAACTTACCATAAACCTACAGTAATCAAAATAGTACGGCACTGAAATAAGGCTAAACATCCATCAAAGGCATAGAATTGATAACCCAGTAATAAAATTAACCATCTGAAGCTACTGGTTTTGGAAGAGGGTGCCGAGACCATTCAAATGGGAAAGAATAGTCTCTTTACAATTGATGTTTGGACAACTGGACATTTACGTCGAAAGAATGAATTTGGATTTCTGCCTTACATCATATAAGAAGTTAACTCAAAATGTAACAAACTATTAAAAATGACCAGTTGCTTTCTCCCCCCATACCCCCAAAACATATAGGACCAAAATGACTAAGAATATTTTTTAAAAGTCTACCCTACAAAATAAAACTCTAAGAAATAAAAACTAAAATCATTAAATTAAAACCCTAGTAGATGGATTACATAGCAAATTAGGCATAACTCAGGAGAAAATTACTGTAAGGTAGTTCTGAAAATAATGCTAGACTGCAACACAAAGAGACTAGGAGATGGGACTTATCAGAATTGGTTGAAGGGATATAGAGGATGGAATGGAATAAAATGGTCTAATAATGCACACTGTTCTGCAACTGAAGAACAACCCCACCACAATAATATCAAAAACATCTTTAAAGCAGCCATTAAAGCTACAAAGGAATAGCAAATGGACTAAGAGTAGAATTCTCAACCATCAAAAAATCAAAGGACATTAACAAAATAACTTCAAAGTAGTGAGAAAAAAGCAAATATGTACCAAATGTGTATACATATGAGTATAATTGTGTACCTAGAAAATTCTCTTTCAAGAAAGAGAATGAAGATGGCAGAGAAGGAGGACCCCTAGCTCACCTTCTCCCCCAGACACACCCAAACTACAACTACATACAGAACAACTCTCTGAGAATGACTTGAAGACAAGCAGAACGGCTCTTCTACAACTAAGGACACAACACACACACACACACACACACACACACACACACACACACACACACACACACACACTGTGATGGGTACTTGGGGAAGAGAAGTGATCCAGTCAGGACCCACATCCCCAGTGGGTGACCCCAAAGGGGGAGGGGACGTCACAAGCTCAGAGGTCCTCCCTGAGGAATGAGGGGTTCAAGCCCCGTGTGGGACACCACAGCCTTGGGGACTGGTACCAGGAAGATGAGTCCTCTTTACTGGTTTTAAAAACCAGCAGGGTTTACAACCAGGAAAACCAGAGGGCTGTAGGAAACAGACTCTGCTCTTCAAGGATGTATGCAAAAGCTTACTTGCTCTAAGTCCCATCCAGAGGCTGCAGACTGAAAGGCGTCTGGCAGTCTAGCTGGCCTGCAAGGCTGCTCCAGGACACCCCCCAGCCTGCGCCGGGCTCCAGCTCCACCCTCACCTCCTACCAAGGCAGTGGTGGCTCCTGACACCCCTGGGGAGAAGCCCTGACCCATGCCTGGCTCCAGCTCCAGCTTGTCCAGCGCCAGCCCACCCCTGTCAAGGTCGTGGCTTCCTACACACCAGGGGAGAAGCCCCAGCCCACAATCACTGCAGCTCCAGGTCTCCCACTAAAGTCACCAGGCACACACACTCCCACGTGCATTAGTGTAATAAAACGCTAACCGGTCAAAACTTTGGGGTATGGTGAAAACAGTATTTCAAGAGATGCCTCAATCATATTAGGAAAGAAAAATGGCTACAGATCGATAAAGCAAGCATCTAACAAGTCAGAGAACAACAAGACTGAAGCAAAGAGAACTGATGAGCTAATCGAGTAATAATGATACAGATGAAAGGAGATGAAACTTAAACCCAGGTTTTTTTGTTTTTTTTTTTAAGTTAACAAAATCAAGAAGGGCTATATTGAAAATGAGGCCTGGATTCAACCCAGTTAAGTGTGGAAGGGAAACAGAGGGCTGACTGACTAACTGCTTCGGATCAGAGCCAGGAGAGGCCGTTGCAGTGAGACGGACCTGCAGTAAAGTTTGTCAGGGCAGGGGGCCTATGACTGTTTCCCGAGGAACATATGTGGGCCAAGTGAGGAACAGAGTAACATGGGGGCTTCTCGGTGGGTCTTGTCCCATGGGTCTTTGGGGAGGGACAAGGCGATCGCAGCAAAGAGAGACTGGTGGTGTACCTTTGGAGGCCTGTGGAATGAGGACAGGCCCCCAGAGGCCTCCCAGAATAGAGCTGGAGGGGCCTGGGGTCAAGACAACTGCAGGGAGAGATGTGCGACATGGAACCTCTGACAAGGGGAAGAAATAAGCCTCAAGAGAGACAAAAAAAAAAAAAGCTGTAATTTTCTACTAGACCTGGAGAGTGAGGAGTCTACCAAACATGAGAAATGGCCAGTCTTCTTGTCCAAAGCACCCTTTAACCCAGAGGGGAGCAAAACAGAAGCTGGCGAGTGGAAGATGTGGTATATCACTCAGGATAGGTGAGGTTCTGCTGCGGTCGTGAATAACCCAAAGTTCTCAATGACTCAACAAAGTTGATTTCTTGTTCTCACTGCGGTCCACCATGGATTGGCATGTGTCTCTGCTGGTATAGCTCAGGCAGGTGCACAGGCTGACGAAGGCTCTGTCTTAATGCATACTTCCAGAAGACACTGCCATGGTATAAGCACCACGCTGGGCCACTCATAATGACTGTCCTTCTCTGGGTCTCAATCGTCTCATCTTTAAAATGCACGTTAATGGTTTGGTGCAGGAAGAAGAGCACTGGATCAGCACTTCTCAAATTGTGTTCCCAGGAGCATGTGTTCTCTGTGTGTGTGCACATCTCAGGCCAGAAAATTTGATTAAAAATATTTTCCTCTAATGAAGATTTCAGACAACACACTTTCACAAAGAAGAGAACACAAGTGACGCCCAGTGTTTCATGTTGTAGCTGTTGCCGTCATACTCCTCTGAGACCATCTGGGTGGCCACACCAGGCAGGCTCTGGTGGAGCAGCAATCTACTCTCATGTCGGGATTCTACCAAGTCATGGAAACAGCCTAAATGTCCATTGACTGATGACTGGATAAAGAAGATGTGGTATATTTATACAATGGAATACTACTCGGCCATAAAAATGACAACATAACGCCATTTGCAGCAATGTAGATGTCCCTGGAGAATGTCATTCTAAATGAAGTAAGCCAGAAAGAGAAAGAAAAATACCATATGAGATCACTCATATGTGGAATCTAAAAAAAAAAAAACATAAATACAAAACAGTAACAGACTCATAAGACATAGAATACAAACTTGTGGTTGCCAGAGAGGAAGAGGGTGGGAAGGGACAGACTGGGAGTTCGAGATTTGTAGATACTGACAAGTATACATAGAATAGATAAACAAGTTTATACTGTATAGCACAGGGAAATATATTTAAGATCTTGTGGTAGCTCATGGGGTAAAGAATGTGAAAATGAATGTATGTATGTTCATGTATGACTGAAAAATTGTGCTCTACATCGGAAAGTGACACAATATTGTAAACTGACTATAACTCAATAAAATAAAAAAGAAGATAAAAAGAGATAGAAGATAAAAAGTGAGATAATACTATTTGCAGCAACACAGATGGACCTAGAGATTATCATACTAAGTGAAGTAAGTTAGAAAAAGACTAATGTCATGTGATATCACTTATACGCGGAATCTAAAAAAGATGCAAATGAGCTTATTTAAAAAACAGAAAGAGACTCACAGATATAGAAAACAAATTTATGGTTACCAAAGGGGAAATGTGGGAAAGGGGTAAATTAGGAGTTTGGGATTAACAGATACACACTATTATATATAAAATAGATAACCAAGAAAGACCTACTGTATAGCACAGGGATCTATATTCAGTATCTTATAATAAGCTATAATGGAAAATATCTGAAGAAATATATGTACATATATATGCATAAGTGAATCACTTTGCTATACATCTGAAACTGACACAACATTGTAAATCAACTATACGTCAATAAAAAAGAAAAAGAAAAGAAAAAAAGAGAGATTCTTAATTCTGAGATGCCATCATAAGCATCTTCTTGACGGGAGGCAATATGACCACTAGAGGGAAGCAACCTCCAGACAGAGCCGTCTCTTGACAACGTGGATACGCTGAATGTCTCTGGATCAGACTCTAAGGGTTTGAGCAAAGTGTCTAGTTCCATCAGGATTTAGTAGTCAAAAGGGAGCTGATTTTTGTCTAGCCCTTTCTCCGACTTTGGGCAAGCTGGTTTGAGCTCTCTGTGTCTCTGGGTCCTTCTAGACATATAGTACAGTGACTAGAAGAAATATGAGTGGCCTCCGTGTTTCTTTTCCTAACCATTCCCAGTGCTGTCTTTGTAAGGCCCTTCGGTCTCCATTTTTAAAGCCAACCACAGAGCACCAGCTCCTCCAGAAGCTAGACCCAGAACCGACCTCCTCTTCATGCAGCCCGCCTGTCCTCCTGTCCTCAGTAGGCCGTTCACTCTTCCCTGAGCTGAAGGGGACTTTTTTGTCCATGAAAGCTAACCCCCAGCTCTCCCAAGGGTAGAAAACAGATTACAATTAGATGAGCCAGGGACCTTAATAACTGCAGATGTCTTTAAATAAACAAGTAACTCTCAGGACATAAACATAAACAGAACCATCCTTCCCAATTAGAGATAAATGATGAATGGATGAGTCAGTCCAGGGTGGATTAAAGCAGTAGGTCTGCAATCACAAAGTCTGGGTCCCAGCGCTCTCACTCTTTGCTTATGTTTGCTCTATTTATTTAGTCTCTCTGAACTCCAGCTTCTCCATCTGTACAGAGTAGGTGAGGATACCTACATTTCAACTGAATACAATCACGCACACACAAAGCCAGGTACGTGACCGTGCCTAAGTATCCATCTTAAGGAAAAACAGAGCAGGGCGGGGAAGGAAAAGCACACTTTGTGTGTCTACTAACTGGTACAGGGAGTCGACAAGAGTTTGGAACATGTCAAACTTGTGTCCAAACCCCAGTTCTGCCACCTCTAGGCTGCATGACCTTGGACTCAAATTGAACCTCAGTTTCTTATGTGGAAACCTAACGTATTGATGGCTCCTTGTGTTGAGATCTAAAGATGGCCGGGGATGTGAAGTAGCTGGGTCAAGACGTTAGATGACAGACTGATGATTACTTTCCCCGTCTGACTCTTTTCCAAATGCCTACAGGTTGATACTGTACTACAATCTCATCATCAACTTTCTAAGTTAGGCATCATCATTCCCATTTTACAGGGCAAGAAACTGAGGGTTGTGACTTGCCCAGAGGCACAGAGTTTGAAAGTAGACAGTGTATGGTTTCTGACAGGATTGTTTCCTTAACCGAATGTCTCATGATGCCATTATCTGTGGTATAGACGAGTTGAACCATACTGACCACCAGAGCTACTGACTAAGGTTCCCTCTTACACTGGCTTTTGCCGCTGCAGTACCTCCCCCAAGCTTAGAGAATACACTGCCTTTGCTCACCTTTTTCTCCTGCAGTGTGTGCACTGGCTACCTACAACCACTAGATGGCGCCAATACCCTAGCTTTTGGCTTAACAGCTTTCCCTCTGCGTGAATTAAAAATTTACCTTATGCATCAACAGACCTAAATCTCTACATAAATCCCAGCTTGTGAGACTCATATACTTGTAAAGATTTTTTTTAAAAAAAATATTCAGGGTGAACTCTGGAGGCTTAGTTATCTTGCTTAAAAATGCAGACCAGCCCTCTATAAATTCACAAGCTGAGGCCCCTGCATGGCCACGAGCAATCGCAGTGTTACATGTGTCTCTGCTCCAGGGTGAGCTGGGAATCGTTAGCAGCTTTCTCTCCGAGTGTATAGATCGATGGGCCCGCGAGAGCCCACCAGCACTTCATGGCCTTTGCTTACTGCTCTGTGAAAGGAGACATGGAATACGGGCTAGGCTCACTGTTGATCTGAGGGAAAGAGCAGAATATCCCAGGAGATGTGATGACTCCCTTACCCCGCGTTCTTCCTCTCACAGCCTGTTACAAGTGTCTATAATGCCATTATTTGTTTAAGTCATTGTACCCCTTTATTATAATAGTCAAAATAATAACATAGCAACAATAACCAACCTCTATTTAGTCTTGCATAGTTTACAAAGCACACCTCTCTCTATCATTTTATGTAACACACCTGAATTAACAGGGTCAGGGGTTTTTATTCCATTTACAGAGGAGAAGTTGAGCTCAAGAGAGAAAGCGAATTCCCAAGAATCTCCAAGCTATTCAACCAAAATGCTAGAACTTGAACCCAAGACTTCTGATTCTAAGTATCATATTCATGTCAATACATGAGACTGAAGACCTGTATTACATCCTAAGCAATACATTTCTGACAGTTTCTCTACTGCTATTCCTTTACTTTTCTGATTGTCTCTGAATTTCATTTCTCCCAAAAATTCAGAGTCCCTGGGGGGAGAGTCCCTTTCTTTTTCCCTCCCTCCTTCTCTGCCCGCCTCCCATCTTCCATCCCAGTGCCCAGCCCAACAGTAAGTATTGTGGGAGGCAACAGAGGAGACACTGCTTGTGTCCCGTGTACAGAACACAAGAGCTGGAAGGGATGATGGGGATTATCGCATCTGAGCACCCTCTTTACGTGTAAGGAAACCAAACCAGGAAGGAGGAGACATGGATGCCATGGGATTCTCTCAAATGACCTATTTTTCATTAAAGCTCGTCTACACCCTGATATCCAGTAGTTTGGAAACTATGTGCATGCCAACTGAATTACCCTCTAAAACAGTGTCTCATATAAGTTTTTCACAGATGTAGCTGCCCCCTGCCACATATGAACAATAACCAAATAAACGTGGTGCTGTGAAACTTCATGAGAGTTGAAATCTTTATGTCGTAGCTTTTTTTTACTTTGGAGTCTAAGGTAAAGCACGTTCACCAGAAATCTGGGCTGTAGTTAGCCTTTTGGTATTTCATTGGTCTCATGCCCTCTCTTTGTCTTGTACACACTTCTGCTACCACCCCACCTACCACGATTCCCCCAACGGAGCAAAATATCCCTGAGGACAAGAACCAAAGCTTAGAAATCCTTGTAACTTCAGATGCTAGCACAGTTTTTGGCAAAGAGTAGATGATCAATAATTCATTGCCAAATTGAGTTACATTTTGCATTGGATTGAGCCTGCCCGTTACAAACCACCTCCCTGCACATGTATCATCAAGGGTTTAAAATCCAGATGGGTATAGAAAAGACACCTCTTAATAGATATTTAAGGTTTAACAAGCACTGTCCTTATCCTTGTCCTCAAGCTCCTTACTGTCTCACTGGTCAGATGAAGGTAGATGAATTAAAGATTAAGCTACACAGAATCTGGTAATTTAGCAAATATTTATTGAGCTCCTTCTAGGTGGAAAAGTAAGTCGTCAGGCGTTCTAAAGGTTGAGAAATTCCTATGGGCAGCAGCGAATCAAGGACCACCCCCAGTAGGAGGCTGGGTGGAACCAGGCCTTGAACGGAGGGTTGGATCTGGAGAGGGGCAGAGGAATCCTTCCAGCAGGAATGGGGATTGTGTGATGAAGGAGTCACAGTGATAAGAAAGCCTGCCCAGCGCTCTGGCTCGGTGGATGTTGAACGCCATCATTTTGAGAGGAAAAGGGGCTCTCAGGTCTTCTAGTTCAAACTTTCATTTTGTAGTTGGGGAGACTGAGGCCCAGAGAGGGGAGGTGACTTAGGCACGGTCCCCCAGTGAGTGAGTGACAAAGCTGGGATCAGAGCCCAGTGTCCCGACTTCCAGCCCACTGCTCTTTTCACCACATTTCTTGAATAATCCACCATGCACCTGGCGATGCTTTTCTTTCAGAGTCCAGCCACTATGTCGTTTTTCTCTATGTGGCAGGCAGCCAAAAGCCTTGAACTTCTTCATGTTACCATTTTGCCCTCTGCAGAATGGGATATTAAAGTATTCACTTGGGGGATGGGTCATGGGGTTCCATCAATAAATGTTTGTGAATTGCTCTGAGCTATTTGGGCCAGAGGGACTCCAGAAATGGGAGACCCCAGTGGCAGTGGTGGTGGTATCTGAACCCTTTTTGAGGTCTTGCCTTTACTCCACAGAATTAAAACACGGTTTACGTGATAAGCTATTCCTTATGAGCTGTATTTGTGTTGAAAGCCCAGCATGAGTTCGCTGAGGGCTTCCTCCCGCACAACCACAGCTATGCGCCAATCCTCCTGGGTTTGGAGATGGAACTTCGGTTAAATGCATGGAATTTATTCTTAGTCCTTTTCTTAATTACGACTTTATTTTTATTCCTCTGGCATTCTCTAGGGGAGGGGTCAGAGCGGAGAGGAAAAGGAAGGAAGGAGGCCGGGAAATGTGTTATAGATTCAAGGCTTTTGTTTTGTTTTGTTTCGTTTTATTTCTGAGCTGCTTGCTGTCAGCAAAAGAGAGGGATTTAACGGATCTTGCAGAGATGCGAGCCTCATTCCAAGGAAGCTGGAGCCCAGAAGACACGTAACAAATACAATGAAAACATAACTTGAGGTGAGGGCGATTATTATTTGACTAATAAATCCCCTAGGCTGATAGAAAAAAAGACTGAGCCTTTTATTCACCATTTAATTCAATAAACAATGGGAGTAGATGTTCAGGGTTAAGAGGACTATGTGGTCACGCTGAGGTTACTTCAGAGAATTGCTGTGGAATAACCTACCCCATGGCCACCCTACGTTAGTCATGCCGCCTGCCCTCCTGTGTCCAGTCTAGCGTCTCACAACGCTGAAAACTTTACTTACTCCCATGCTATGGTCCTTGTTCAAAACCCAGGTCAGAACATGTCCCCTGGGTGTTTACATCCATGTCCTGCCACACTGAGTGTTCCTCGGTATCTGGAACTCCCTTAAAGTATATAAATGACTCGTGTGTAGGCATATTCTGATTATCTTTTCTCTTCCTCCTCCATCTGTATTTTCTTTTCCTTCTTCATTCCCCTCCCCCCATTATTTTTTTTTATTCTCCTTTTTCACCATGGCCATTATGTCATCTGCTCTAGGACACTTTGCAGTGTACAGAGAAAAGGAGTAAAGAAAAAATGGACTTTGGAGGGAAAAATATTTTCCTTGTGAATCCTGGTCTGGGTAGGGACTGGCTATGGGAAACTGAGCAAATCCTGAAACTATACAGGGACTTAAGATTTCTCGTCCACAAATTGAAGGAAATAATCCGTCGTCCCAGGGCTTCTTTAAGGATGACCTGAGAGACTGAAGTAAAACACCACAGTGCAACACGGGATGGGACGAGCACGGGGCAAGTGGGAGCTTCTGAAGTCTCCCTGGACCCTGGGCTCAGACAGTGGGGACTGGGAGTGCTGTCTCATCTGAGGGTAGCTCTAGAGCATGTGCATGGCTCTGGGCACAGGATCCGAGGGGACACCTCCCCAGGTGCTTCCACAAACCCCCTCCCTCTTTACCTCCTCTCTGCCATGGAACACTTGAACCATCTGACCAAGGAGGTGGCCAACATGGTTTAAGAAGGTGGGTTAGGGAGTAGGAGGCAACTGGGATGGAGCCCAGAAGCTCCACTGACTAACTCTGTGATGCTGGACAAGTGACTCAGCTCCAGTTTCCACATTCACAAGAATGGGGATCATCTCCGCCTCGTACGCCTGTGTGGTGAGTAGCTGGTGCATGTGAAGCACTTCAAACTATCTCGGGCACAAGCAACTGTAGTTACTACTGTTCCTCCAGGAGTGGCCCGGAGAGGGTGGATGCTTGGCACCCATGGGACTTGCAGGGAACAAGCAGGCACAGGGAGCTGGTGGAGGACGTGCTTTCCTCCTGAATGGGTTACACTCCCACCTCCCTCCCTCATTTATAACCAATTAGTCATATGTACACACTTCCAGTCCAGCTCGACAGTCACCTGGTCCATGGAGCCTTCTGGGTCCATCTTCTTCCTCCTGTCCATCCTCTAGAAGTGGCCACCCTTTTCTCTGAGCTGCTGGAGCACCACGTGCCCTCTTCTGTGGCAGTGAGTACTGTGTAACTGATGCCACCGACATGGATACTCAGAGTTGAGTTTTCATGCCAGGACACGAGATCCTGGAGGGCTCAGACTATAGCTCATACCTCTCACCCTGCCTCTCGGCCCAGGTTGACTCAGTCAGTGCTCATGCAGCAGACAGATTGGTGAACGAACGGCTTAGCAGTTGCAACTCAACTGTCTCAGGGTGGCGACTTTCGGAAATATATTGTATTCTTTCTGAAGGAAGTATCATAAGCAATGAGATGTGATGAACCTTGGTAAGTGATCTGGCTTCTAAGAAACATCCAAGTCCCTCTGGCCCAAGGTTTGAACTTACTCAGTTCAGCTGTTCAGAATGAAGCATGACCACTGATTTGTATGAGCAAATGGCAAAGGGACGGACTAAAGAAACAAGAGGGGAGGATTGCTCATACCCTGAACTGGTTGTTGAAGTTGTCAAACTAACAACGATGTTGTTGAACGCTGTCAAAGAACAGACTGAAAGAAAAACAACTGCATCTCCAATGCCCGGTGCCTGAATAGGTAGAGAGGTTTTATTGTGTTGGTCATAAATAGCTTTCACGAAGTCAGAGTGCTTACTTGAACCCTACTTGAACCAGCTGGATGCTGGTGTATTCACGACTCAGAGAATTTTTTTTTTAAAGGTTTTGGGTTGCTCCCACTTCTTGTCATGGAGTGAGCCAATTTATAAAAATTGTTTATTACTCCATAGCCCAGCTGGACCCCAGAAGGATGGGGCTGTTGTGGACCATGGAAAATAACACAAATGCACAAAGACACCAAAATGAAGCCAGAGATCTTCAGGAGGCTTAGATAAACATTTAGTCTCATAAATAAATACATTATCGGACCACACAAAGCACACCCTACCCAGCCTCTTCCTCAGAAGTCACACTCCAAACAGCCTCTTTAATTTGTCCAGGTTCAAACAATCAAGATGTCTTTATTGGTTACCTACTGGATGACCACTTCCAAGCCTCCTGTTCCAAGACACAGAGCAGCAGAAGACATAGGCCCTTGCTTCTTCAAATGATTTGGAATTGTAGATGTAGAAGCAAGATGCACACACATTAATCAATTAGTAATAAATGCAAGCCAGGATGAACACTGACTTGTGATGTATTGGGAAATGGATCTCAAGGCAAGAGGTCTGGGTCCCAGAGCTACTACCAATTTGCTAGATGACCATTTACTCATCCACTCCATTGATAATCAAACAAATAAGCACTTATTATGGATCAGGCACTGTGCTCAGTACCGAGGATACCAGTTAACTTATTCCTTCACTCGCTTATTCGGCAGACAGTGATTATGAAATAGGTGAGGCATTGGGCTAGGTGCTGGGGAAGGGGGAGAAACCGGTCCCTGCCCTCCGCGGGTCAGGCTCCTCACAAGACAACGGTGAGTGCTGGGGTAGGGGAGGGTAGCTGATTCGTCAGTCTCTAATGTCCTCTCCGCCAAGAGTATGTTAAGCAGTAGATTGGAGGATTTTGTGGTTCATTTGCCAAGTGTCAGGTCAAGGAGAGGAATTGTCATTTGTTAAAGTGGGATAAACCACTGGACTCTGAGTTGCAGACTTTTGGATGGGCATCCCCTGAGAGCCTCAAAGCCTCGCGCTCACATGCCTGTGTGCTCCTCTGAGAATGCAGGTCAATCCTGTTCATCCTCTTGTGCGCATACATTTCTTTATGGTTTACAAGTCACTTCCATGTGGACAGTTTTATTTGCTCCACATAGCAACCTTATGAAGTCAGGGGTTTAATATCCTCTTTTTAAAGATAAAGAAACTGAGGCCATGAGCGGTTGAATTTACTTACTAATGTCTGTGAGGCGTGGAGCTGGGGCCGGAGCCCAGGTCCCCGGCTTCCCAGCCTGGTGTTTCTGCATCAGGTGTCTTCATTCAGTGTGTGTGCTCCGAGGGCCAGTTACGGCTCAGGTGTTGTGTGAAGTCCTGGTCAAGTCATGAAGAAGCAGGCAGTCATCTCAATGATTTTATAGCAAGTTCTCCTCTAACTCTTGCTCAAAATTAATAGGAACTTACACTGCTTTGTAGCAAATTGTGTAGTTTTACGTGCAATTTAAAGAACGAGTGATGAGATCATAAGCTTTTTATGGCCAGGTGCCAGGTAGAATAAGCAACTCTTGATAAAGCACTTTTATATCAATTCAACTCTTCGTATCAATTCAGTTGATATGGATGCAATGTGTGTATATATATATGTAGTTGTATATATGTAACATTACTCCTATTTACTAACAATGAAGTGTATGCTCTGAGAGACCCCAAATTCTATAAATGGCTGGTAGAAGACCTAGAATTTAATCCTAAGCCATTTATCAGCCAGCACTTTGTTATGCCCATTCCTTAAACAATACTCCATTCCACTATGCCGTCTACAGGGCTTCGGGGAGTCTTGTTACCTAGAGGAGCAACTCAGTCATCCTAGAGTGAATAGACTGGATAACATGTGAATGGACCACACATCCAGCCCCTAACATCTGTCACTAAGCCTAAGAAATAACTTTCCTCCTAGACAGATGAGCACTGTGAGAGCCTCAGATGTGGGGAAGAAGAAGGAAGAAAGGAAAGGGTGAAAGACGAAGGAACGGTGCAGTAACAGAGGAAGAAAGACCGAGGAGCTTTGGTGTCGGACCTGCGCTTGATGTTGGTTCCGCCACTTACTTGCGTGTGCCTTCATGCACGTATTTCAATGCTCAGGTCGTAAGGGAAGGTGAAGAGGATTAAGGGCAATCCTGTCTGGGGACTGTTTTGCACAGTGCCTCATCTACCGTAGATACTCAGTAAACAACTGGTTCTTCGAGCCTAAGACAAGCTGGGAGAACGGTAAGAGCAAACACTGAACTGTAAGACAGAAGGGCATATATTTGGGGGCGGGGGTGACCCTGAGGAGGATAAAGTATATGTGTAGGGACCTAGGAAGAGATGACTTTGAAAGAGCAATACGGAACCAGATTTTAAAGGGCTATCAACACCATCTAAGGAGTTAGAATCTAACCTGCTGCTACAAGGGGGTCTCTAACAAGTTGGGTCTTTTCTAAACATATTGTGGGGCTGGGCAGGGAAGAGTCTATAAGTAGGGAGGAAGCTATAAGTAGCTGGGAAGCTACACAAAACTGGGGTAACATTCGCAAGGATCCTTTCTCCACGATTTGCCTTTAGTAATGGCTGAAGGCAAAAGTGCCTGGAGCCCAACTGTACAAACCTGAACCACTCTGAGTTCCTCCCAGACACAAATCTTTATCCACTGCATGGTTAGAAAAGGATATATACATCTATTTTATGATGGATTAGCCTTTTTGGACTGTGGCCACACCATAGAGGGTTTTCTAATCTATTTTGAGTTCTAATTGATTACAGCATTTGGAAAAATGTACAGCAAATTGCTCCGTTAATCAAGGTAAATCAAGCTGATGTCATAGATGCTAAATATACGTTTTTTTGCAGTAATATTATTTACACGGCTGGAACCAAGGCTGCTGTCAGTGTTTCCACTTGACAGCCCTGTCTTCTCAGAAGGTGCTCATGGCTTATCTCTGAAAGCACTCAGTAGTTCGTCTCTAAGGCTGGTTCCTGGGTCCTTCTCCCCACATCTAAGGAGGGGTCTTAGGAGAGGGCCAGACTGCCTCTCTCTGTACAGACTCAGAGGCAGTGGGAGTAAGTCCACACCACAAAGGCTAGGAAGAAAAGGAAGGAAATATCACAGGCAGATGACTTTGTGAAGCCAGAAGGACTCTGGCATGTCACATCCCTCAGCTGATGAGGCCACTGAGGGATAAGCAGAGAACTTTGCTGAGATTCAGTTTGGAAGGATGCTCAAAGACCACCTAGTCTTCCTCGTAAGACCCCTAAAGCACAGATACGGAAAGTACTATGTCAGCAGTCACACAGCAAGTTAGTTTCAGAGCTAAGATTAAAAATGAGGTGTCCTGATTCCTCAAGCCAAACTCTTTCTAAATGACAGAAAACATAGTCCTCTTGTTCTTCTTTGCCTTTCCCCCTTTCCTTCTTTCTCATCATCATTACTAATATTCACTGTTATCCCTGATGCTCACTATGTACCAGGTTGTGTAATAAGCACTCAGTATTATATTACAACCATGTGAAGTTAACATTACTTATATTCTTATTTTTAAAGTGAAGAAATGGAGACTGAAAGAAATAAAGCAACTTGACCAGGGAAACTCTGCTAATGAGTAGCAGCCTTGAGAATCTCTAACTCATATGCTTGTGCACTTAACCATCATTATCCATTTTCTATAATGTCTGCATACTTTTTAAACAACTCTTTTAAGATGGTGCTCTGTACTTCATGCACCGTGTTTTAAAAATTCACTAATTATGACTTTTAAACGATGCTGTGAGACATAGATGATCACTCTCTTGCAAGTTGAGGTGAAGTAACTTGTTGAAAGTCACATAGTTATGAGGTTCTCAAACCAGCCATGGTTTGTGAGTCTGGGTCTAGGAGTGAGTGCATGATAATGGAGGTAAGAGATAAAAGAACTGAAACTCAGCTCTGTCCCCAAATGGCTGTCCCCAGTTCCTTTTCCTCTCTGGGTCCTAGTTAGCATGTTTGTACCATGAAGACACTGAGGTTCCCATTGAGTCCCATCATTTAAAGAGAAAGATCAGTAGCAACAGGAAGAAGAGGAAGGAGGAGGAGGAGGAAGAAGCAGAGGGAGAAAGAGATCCAAGAATACACTCAGAGCTTCTAAAATCACTAAGGATTGAAAGAAAGGGCTTGGGATGAAAAAGAGGGATCAGAAAATTCACGCTCAGGTCAGTTTTGGAAGGTCATCCCTGGCCTGGATGGTGCCCCATCTGAACCAGATCAAAAGCAGAACGGTGATGCAATCAACTGTTTGTGAGCAGATGCTGGCCTTCAGATTCCCACATGGGAACATCTGCTGGGGACAACCACTTGACAAATACGCAGGCGATCAGGTGGCAGATCCATCTGTGCCAAGAACATGGGACCACCAGCAGTGGGGAGGCTGCGGCAGAGGGTGAGGGCCATGCTGGGAAAGATGCTCTCATGTCACGGGTGAGTCACACTACCTAAGGCAGCAGAAGGGAGACAGGATCGGGGGCAGAGCTCAGCAGAGGGGATCATTTGCTGCTTGTTCCGCAGTGTGGCTTTATGGTCCTCAGCCTTGGCTGTACATGATAATCATTTGCACTTTTTAAATATCCTGACGTCCAGGTTGTACCCCAAAACAACTCAATCAGAGTCTTTTGGAATGGAGCATAGGCAACCATGTGTTTTAAGGTTACCCAGATAATTCCAGTGTACTGATAAGGATTAAAAACAATGGTCCAGAGGTCTCTAAATGTAACCACTCGGGTGACACAGATAGTGGTCTGTGAAAGCTGTCATCTTTGTTCCACTATGCTTCTCTTTGGAATAAATCCAAACATGCATTTTGAGTTTATCCAATTCTCATTTCAACAGCCTAGGACTCAGGCTAAGTCCATCCATTCTGTGAAACAAATACAAACTACTTCTGTACCACTACTGATTTGCTACTGGCTAATCTTAAGCAAGTTGGTTCTTTCTCCAAGATTCCATTACCTTATCTGTTGTCCCATAGACCTGTCGGGAAGTAAAATGTGATGATGTATACTTAAGGGTTTAAAACAGGCTTGGAAAACAATAGATGCTCAATAAATCTTTGTTGAACTTTATCTGAGTCACACACAAACACACACACACACACACACACACACACACACACGGAAACATTTTAGCAAGTCAGTTTGGCCATTGTTTATAATGCTGTTCTCTTCATCAGACACTACAGCCCATCTATCACCAATCTTGCAGATAATATGCCCCATATATTTTTTTAAGCCTGTTTCTTGTCCTCCAGTCTTGATGCTGTAGTTCAAACTCTCACCACCTCTCACCTGAACTATCGCAATGGCGGAGAGTCAAGAGCTTTATATTCTCAACCTTGTAGCTTTGATATGTTCCATATACCACAGACAGAGGAATTCACAACACATAAGCATCACCTCAACACAAAACGCATCACGGGATTCTCCATTGTCCACAGGACAAAGACCAAGCTCTTCGATGCAGCACGTAAGACTCTTTAGGGCTTGTTTCTGCTGATCTCTCCATACTCACTCACTTCTTCCTCACTCTCCCGCCATCACTGAGTTCAGATCCCAATGCTATCAATCTACTTGTATTTTCCTCTGTATGCACTTGGATGTCTTACAATTCAGACCCTTTTCTTATGCTGTTTGCTTATCTCAGAATATCTTTCTGATCTTCATTTTTCACCTGACATCATTCTGTTTCTTAAGCTCAGCTTAGGCACTCTTTCAGGAAGCCTTCCCTGATTCCCTTTGCCTTGGCTTCCAGTGGGAGTGGTGCCTTACATTTCTCTCTATCATAACATTTCACATTTTGCTGGAATTATCCAGACACACTTATGAATCTCAACCAGTAGACTGTTAGTTCCTCCATGACAGAGACCTTCTCTGGTCCCCCACTGTGCATAGTCAGAGGTAGACAGTATAGACGCTGCTTTGACTCAGAGCAGATGCTCCATTACTTAGAAACTTCCAGCCCAGTGAATCGGAGACACCTCAGCGAGCTTTGTTCCCAAGGAAGAGGTTGTTTGTTTTCTCACATCTTCTCTTCCACTTACTCATGGGGAAAGGCCAGGGCTGGGAGATCTGTATTCAAATTCTGCTGGTCAGTCGGCTCCTAACTAAGGCCAAGGCCCTGAAGGTGGTCCTCTGGGAATCTTTTGCAGACAGAAATGGAGCCATGCAGGAATAGATCTCAGTCTTATTTCTTTCCTCTAGACCAAATTGGCTCTGAGTAATGCCTCTGCGATCCTGACCACATCCTCCTCTTCCACTGCCAAAAACAAGGGGCCAGAGATAAACCATAGCTCAAGCTCTAAGAATTTGGAGAAGGTGACTCGCTTGCTGGGTCGGGGCCATATTCCAGGAAGGCTCCTTCAACCCCCTTGAGCCTTAGATTAGACTGTGTCCTTCCAGTCTTATAAAAAATGTGCTGTCAACAGCAAGTCAGGAAATATTAATGAGGTGGGCAAGAGATGCCCCCCAAAGGGGGAGGATTGGAGAAATTGCTGAGAAAACACTTGGTACGATGACATTTCTGAAGAATTTGCCCTCTATTTCTATGACTTTCATACAAAGTTACTGCCGATTCTCCCAACTGCATTGGAAATATTTAGATTCTGTATTTGATTTAAAAAAAAATTAAGTGTGATTTGAATTGGAAGTGATGTTAGAGATAATCTGGGCCAATCCCAGGGCTTTTTCTTTTCTAAAGAGAAGTGCGGGGTTTTGTTTTTCTCCTTGCCCAACGTTTAATGTCCTCTGTTTAACCAGACTCCCATTTTCCTTTGGTTGGCCTGTTGTAGACAGAATTCAAAGATGGCTCCTAATATTTCTGCTCCTGTGTATATTCTGGGTAACAGAACCAATGGACTATAATGGTATATCAGTCTTACAATTAGACTGGCAATCAGTCGACTTTGAGCTGATCAAAGAGTGATTATCTTGGATGTACCTGATCTAATCAGAGCGGTCGTTTTTTTTTTTTTTTTAAAGGGTGGTGTGTCAGACAGACATTCTTGCTGACCTTAGGGACAAAGAAAACTGCCATATTGTGAGGATAGGGCCACGTGGCAAGGACCTGAAGGTGGTCTCTAAACTGCTAAGAGATGCTCTGGCCAAAAGCCAGCAAGAGAATAGGGACTTTGGCCACACAGCCGAAAGGAGCCGAATTCTGCCAACAATCACGCGAACCTGGGAGAGGACGCCGAGCCTCAGGGGAGACCATAGGCCCGGCTGGCTGACACCTTGATTTCAGCCTGGTGAGACCCTGCGCAGAGAACGTATTTGCGCAGCACCCAGACTTCTGACGTACTGAAACTATGAGGTTAAAGAATTATGTTGTTCGAGCTGTTACATTTGTGGTACTTCCTTACACAGCAATAGAGGGTCCATTTCTTGACTGTTGGTTGTATGTACAGGACTGTCTCATCTTCATCTTAAGCAACGGCAGGGGACCCAAGCCTAAGCTAAACATTGGTTCCATCCTCCTGTCCACGGCAATGGGCCCAAGATGGTCACGTGAGCCTATCCGGGCCTGTGAGAATCAGCCCAAGGGCTCTTGTTGGATCTGTTTAGGAAAGAAAGGTGCTCTCTTTCCACTGAAATGGAAGCTGAGGGCATTTAGCTCTGAGAGCTGATGTCAACCACATTGCCACCACATGGAATGTGGGAGTAAAACCAGCATTGAGGAGAACAGGTTTCAGCAATGGAGAAAAACACAAGTTTCTAAACGTGTTTTGAGTCCTGGATCAAGCTGAGCCTGGAGGAGAAATTACCTGTGGAGACTTCAATTACTTAAACCAGCAACTTCCACATTTAGTTTAAGACCTCTTGAGAGCAGGTTTTTGTTCCGTGCAATAGAAAATGTTCTATCTGAAATACGGACAGCTTGCGGCCAGAGAAGGAATATGTTGACTCAGTCACACAATTAGTAAGTTGTAAGTATGTCATAAGAGAAACCAGGTCTCCTGATGCCTAGCCAAAAGGACTCAACATTGCCTTATGATGCTATGCCGAATACCTCCCTAGGAACCACAAATTATTGATTTCCCAAGAAAAGAACACAATATAACAGCAACAACAACAAATAACTACAGTTCAATGAGTGTTTATTATGAGCCAAGCTCTTTGTTATGAAGTACAAATGGTATTCAATTTTATATTCCTATAAACCTCGTGGAGTTTGTATCTTAACCATCTCTATTTTAAAGATGATGAAAGTGAAGTTCAGAAATGTTTAATAAAGTGAGCAAGGCCACAGAGCTGGTAAGCAGAGGAGCCAGAATTTTATCCTTATCTGCCTGGCTCCAAAGTCTATTCTCTTAACTATTATGTTAATTGTTGCTAGGGTAAAACAGAAACAAAACAAACCCAGGGGAATCTTTCTTTATTACTTCAAATTTATTGCAAGAATATGTCACAAATTCACCTTTTCTTGGTTAATACAAATCCACAAAAACTGGTGTACATTTCTCAGCTAATCAGCACTACCATACTTGAAGAAATCTTTGATGTCTAATGTTGGAATATTAAATTGTACATCTCTGATTCCTCCTTCATTTTGAAGATTATATAGGAAGCACATTTGGAAGGAAAAAATGTAACTCACTGCATGGGAAAAAATTCAAACTAGTATTTGGGACACTAGTATTGAAATTCCTATTCTTCCTGCAATTCCCTATGTGATTTGGGCAAATCATGTCTCTAATCGCCTCTGTTTTGTGATCTATAAAATGAAGGCATCTACATTAAAATTGAACAAAAAGTTCTCATGTGTAGAAAACTTTGTTCCATTATGAAGACACTTTGATGGGACTGCAGATACACTAGGAACTTTCTTACTAAACTAACGTTTACTCCAACTTGGGTCCCTTGGTGCAGTCCAGGAGTATCTCTGAGATGTTCGGCCACTGGAAAGCCACTATGCCAAAAGTATAAAAACATGGTACTTTTGTTAAGTACTCATCTGCTAAGATGCTTACAACATTGCATACGGCATCATGACTGTTTATTAAACACACGTTACCAATGAGGAAACAGAGCTACAAAAAGTTATGTAACTCCATAAACATAGGTCCACCTGACCCCCAAGTGGGTCATGTGAAGAGGCGGTCTGTCTGGCTTTCCTGACAGTTGTCTCCACTGCTGTGTGACAGACAATTAACCCAAGAGGTTACACTTTGAATCTGCTGAAGAGCTGGTGGTTTTGAGACGGATTATATCACCGCAGTGGGTTGTAATGCAGGTTTTTCTCTTTATGCCATGGGATGAGGGGATGTGGATTTTGCTCCTGTTTCCACTTCACGGTACTAGGGAGAGCAGACACGCTTTCAACTCCTCATTACAATACCTTACATTCACACAGGACTTTAGTTTTTAAAATGCTTTTATCTCTCAAAAAACTAAAAACAGACTTATCATATGGTCCAGCAATCCCACTCCTGGGTGTATGTCTGAGGGAACTCTAATTTGAAAAGATATATGCACCCCAACGTTCATAGCAACACTATTTACAATAGCCAAGACATGGAAACAACCTAAACGTCCATTGACGGATGACTGGATAAAGAAGCTGTGGTATATTTATACAATGGAATACTATTCAGCTACAAAAAATAATAAAATAACGCCATTTGCAGTAGTATGGATGGACCTAGAGATTGTCATTCTAAGTGAAGAAAGCCAGAAAGAGGAAGAAAAATACCACAAGATATCACTCATGTGGAATCTAAAAAAAAGAAAAAAGAGGACACTAATGAACTCATCTACAAAACAGAAACAGACCCGCACATACAGCAAACAATCTTATGGTTACTGGGAGAAAGCGGGTGGGAAGGGATAAATTTGGGGATTTGAGATTTGCAAATGTTAGCCACTATATATAAAAATAGGTTAAAAAACAAGTTTCTTCTGTATAGTACAGGGAACTATAGTCAATATCTTGTAATAACCTTTAACAAAAAAGAATATGAAAGCCAATGTATGTATGTATATGCATGACTGGGACACTGTGCTGTACACTAGAAACTGACACATTGTAACTGACAGTACTTCAGTAACTAATGCTTTTACCTGTTTAATCTGTATCCCTAAATTTGTTCAGTAAATACTTTTTGAATGACTGACTGATTGAATGAATGAACGAATGAATATATTCTCAGCTCAAAACAGTACTGTCAAGTGGAAATGATAAAGAGTTTACATTTAGCTGGGACTGGGTTTGATCCCTTCCTCTGCAGCTTACTGACTCTGGGATCTTAAGTATGAGAGCTGATTCTCATGGGATCTGCTATTTATAGGATGGTCAAAGGCATCTCAAGATGAGGAAAAGAAAGGTTCAGTGCACCTGACACAGAGATGACATCCTACACTTGTGTTACCATGTATAAAAACACTGAATAGTGTATGTCAATATGGATACAGTAAATGAATGATTACAGTTCTCTTTAAAATAATCTCATGAGGGAGGCTGTTTATTACTATTACCATCATCAACACTTGGTGAAGGAGGGAACTGAGGCTCAGAGAATTTAAGTAAGTCGGATAAGGGGGGGAAGTCAGAATTTGAGCTCAGTCCTGTCTGACTCCTGAACCCGTGCAGGAAAGCATTAGATCATAAACATGCACCCTTTCTTCTTCTGGAGAGAATTTCCTCGTCTGATGCCGCTGCAGTGCTCTGCTTGGGGACTGCTCTGGGTATGAAGCAGAGCATCACTTTTAACGACTCAGTCAACTCGTTTGAAGTAGACCAGACCCCTTCTAGAAGAGCAGAGGGGAACTAAAAATTCTCTAAAAATGGAGATCACTTTGTTCCTCTGGGAAAAAAAAAAAAAAAGCTTGCTTTATAGCCACACCATAGAAATCACTCCAGGGTTTGTTTTACTGTTTTTCTTTTTTGGTCTTTGTTTCTTTCTTTAAGAGAGAGTCATAATCGCTAAGATTTATGCAGCAAACTTTTCTCCAGAGGATTCCAAACAATTTTGCAGAGTTTCTTATCCTCCTTAGCTGCCCCCTTGAGGTCCCTCTAGATTGCTGTCTCATGAAAGAAGGAGTGCCCTACCCAGCCTTTTGGGGAGAACATACTCAGCCACTTCTCAGATATATCATGTACATGAGAGATGGGCGGGAGTTGCGGCGGTGGGGGATCCTCAGGCTTTAGATCATCTGGTTCATCCCGACAGTGGGAGACTGTTCCCGGGTGGACATCTCGAGTGGCATGAATGGCTGCTAACCTGAAGAACTGCACATCTGTTATTTGAGGCCATCCCCTGAGCTGCAGGAGCTACTGATGGAATAGATATTGCTTTTCCTTTTTCAGATTATCCGTGGCAAGCTTGCTAGATAAGAAAAGCACAGAGATCATCACTCTGTACACACTATTGGGGCTGAATTATGTTGGTTTCGTGTTCTGATGCTAGAGCAGTGTGCCTAGCCATGTTGGGCAGCAGGTCGGGGAGGATGGGGGTGGGGGGTGTTGAAGCAGGAAGAAAAAGTAGCAGGAGAAACGTGGAAAGATGAAAGAGCATCGCCCTCTGTCCTTTCTGCCTTTGGAACCAGCCTCACCCCCATCCATCTCCTAACACAGCTCTCATTTCTTCCCCTGCACTTCCAGTGTAACTGAGGGTTTAATCTACTCAGACAGTGGTAGAATCGGTTGTCCTTTCCCTTTTATTGCGTTTGCAGTGGGTGTACAACATGTCTTCATTAACTCTCCATGACATTCAGAATAGCTTGGGATAAAAAAGACACTCAATCAAAAAGGAAAAACAGTCCCCCGCCCTCCCATCTCCAACCCAAGCATCCTCCAGGGCATGTATTAATTACTGAAGATGAATGCCGGACCTTCATTCTCAGCAGGAGCTTTTAAATTGTATTGCTCTGTTGGGTCGGAAGATGGTGCTTCATCTTACATTACGGTAAAGGAGTTTCAGCTTCTCGTGTAAGTAGCTGCTAATAATGGCCTTCGTTACTGAGTGCCTACCATGTGTCTAGCGTTATTAGATTCTCTTCATGAATTAGCCCATGTAATCCTCACACGTGCCCTACAATACACATTATTATCCCCATTTGTCAGATGGGGAGACTCCAAACAGCATGCTGTTTTCAGTACATAGGTGGCTCCTCACGGTTCAAAATGGAGAGAGGGCTATGGATCCTCAAAGCAATCTTGTGTCCAGGAAGACACTGTCACAGTGTCTCCATTGTTGGGGCCTGATGGGAACTGAAGATGGTTTGAGAATCCCAGTTTATGCACCAGCCTTCCAAGGAAGTTTTCCTGGCTGCAAACAAGATGAAACTGCTTTCTTTCTTATATCAAGGAGGGGTTGTTACTGTTTCCACAGAAGATACAATATTCAGGTGGAGTTGACCTGCCCTTGCTTAACTGTTGTGATGCCAAACACCTTCTAGATAGACCGTTTTTTCCCTCATCCTTGCTGGGACTAACCTGAGCAGTTATCAACATTCCATGGACGAAACTGAAGAGACGTTAAGAGGTGAGAAGGGCAATGTGTATCAACGTGTTTTGGGAGGGAACACTAGTCTCAATGCTTGTTTTCAGAATAAATAGTTTTTTGAGAAATCCTAAATATTCCCCCTCTCCTTATCTCCCCTCATTATTTCAAGAAACGTGTGGTCACTGAATAAATATTCTGAGAGGTCCAACAGGAAAAACAAACAAAAAGAGAAAGACAAGAAAACACACACACACAAATTTTGTTTCACCGCTCTGCCTTTTCTCCTATGTAAATTTTTTTCAAAAAGAAAAAATTTCCCCTGGAAACATCTTCTCACAGATGGGAACTATGGCTTTCCAGAAAACACCCTAGGAATCTCTATGCCAAGTATTCAGTTATCATCATAGATGCCACATAGAATGAGGATTTCACTGATTCTTCAGACAGATGGACACTCTCCCTCTTCTGAAATCCTGCACTGTTTTACCTTTAGGGCCTTTTTGGCTTATAGATTAAAGATGATAAGCTAACGGCAGGAGACAGATGTACAAACAGATAAAGCTGACCATATGTCCTATCTTGTCCCCCCCCAACTTGTTTCCCTTGACTATGAATGAATATATGTTTATTATATAAAATTTAAACTTGTACAAATGTAGAATCCACCTTGGGTTGTACCAGGATTTCATTCCCTTTCTCTCACAACAGTATAAACTGTCTTATAATGGGCATGTTGCCTGATGCCTCTGGAACACCGTAGGTTCTCAGGAAAGGTGAGTTGAATAGGTGATAAGTTTTGTTTTATCAATTCACTCAACTGTCTTACTCAAGTTGATTCACTCATCTTTGCTCCCCCATATCTAGCACAGTGCCTAATACACTGCATAGTAGTTCACACACACACATACAAACACACATAAAACCCCACAAAAATGAAAAAATATAATAAAACAAAAACTTTGCTACAATTATTTGCCCTTAAGAGTGTTTCTGAGCAGCCCCTGAAGGAGGATCACTGCGGTGAGACCCAGATACACTGTATGACTATTCTGTCATGTACTTGCCATATACATTGATTAGGAAACTTTGGTTTCTGTACCTACTAAATGGGGCTAATTCTGCCTGTGCTATAGAGATGTCCTTATGTTCACGTGAGGAAATATTTGTAAATGTGCTTTGTAAATGCTGGAGGGTTACTCAAGTTAGTTATTTTATGATTATAGAGAAAATGGTCTATTCTTGAAATGAGCCAAGCTTATTCAAATAAACACGCATTTGCTGAGCTTTAATATGACAGAGGGAAACCGATACAGAGGTAACGGTCAACTGATGTGATAAAAGGTTAAGGGTCAAGATTAGGGTAGGCACAGGATGCTTTTGGAGCACAGAGAAGGATCACTTCCTGATGGTACTGAGGATGCTGGAAGAAGAGGTGATGCTGCAGGTGCGTTTGGAAGGAGGACCATTCCAAGCAGGGGGAAGAGCTTGAGCAAAAACTGCAAAGATGGGTAATACATACATGTGTAGGGAACTACCATTGTTCCAATGGGGATGCCAGACAAAATGTCTTGTGATAAACCATTATGTCCTTTATGTAATACTGTGCACAGCTTTGGAGAAAGGAAGTCGAGGGTACTTTGTCAAGCATGCTGCATCCCGTCTCTCCTGTGATGGAGCACGGACCCCTCCCACAATGCCTCGAGAATTACTAGAGCTCAGAGAAGTTACCTGACCAGAATCACACAAGCAGCTGGGGGTCTAAGCCAGGATTACAACTGTGGCCTGGACCAAATGGCCCTGTCCATCACCTTACAGCCTTAATCCACCTCTCCTCATTTACCCTGAATTGAAGAGAGGAGGGGATGGGAATTCCTTTCCTATCATAAATCCTCGCTTTCTGGTGGGCTAGTGCAGGGCACTCAGGGTCTAAGCTGGGTCTTTTGTTCCAAAGGGCCAAGTTAAGTCAATTGTGGCTGCTGTGGAAGTGGGGTCCCATGAAACCTGGCTGGCTGGTTGTAATTAATCACCCCAAGACAGCAAAGAAGGAGCCCAAGCTGTCAGAACACCCAGGAGGCTGTGGCTGAGGAGTTTCGACAATTCACAATTTGCAACTCAGTGTCTCCACAGGAGCCTGGAGTTTTGGAAACTCTGGAGCTCAGCACAGACCCTGAGGCTTGGGAGCCTTGTCCTTTTGGACACCTTACGCCAAGGAGCTCTCCAAGCCCCTGACATTTGAGGGGTTGTCAGAGCTCTGGGCTGCCAGAGAAAGGCCTTGTCTCAGGAGCCAAAGTCATCAACAGAAATGGAATTGAATGAGCAGGTTTTTCAGAGGCTGGAAGAGAAACTGTTTCGAAAATTTGTTTTGACTTTTGCAAACACTGACTTTCCCTCTGGCCCCATAACTGAGTGGGGCTGGCGATACTGATTCATCTCTTAGTCTGTGGCTGAGTCACCCCCCTTCTCCTCATCAGAACGTTATGAGTATGCAGGGGAAAGGTGTTTAGTGGGCAGTCTCACTCCATTTTAGGGAGGTGGTGGTGCTAGGGGTTATGGTGGTTCTCTCCAAGCGGAATCCAGAAGGGACCGGCACCAAGTAACTGAGTAGGAAAACAGTAGTCCATAGGTAACTGACCTAGACGACAGACTTTCTTTTGGTGAGGATGGGATAGGGAAATCTAACCGGGCAGGAAATAAGACAGCCGTGTCCCTTCCATTCATCAGGACCTTTTTGAGAGTTAAGCAAATGCCTACGAAGGTGCTGAGCAAATACTTGGAGTAGCCAGTGCCTTCTAGCTTTGTCTTCCTTTTCCTCTGTCTTTTCCTTCCTACCCAGTTCCTTCCCTCTGATTCTATTTGCAAACCCGGACTAAATTCTAAAGGGCTTCTTTTAGCCAAGGGTCCATCTGTAAGAATAGTGCTACTAGTAGAGATGATGTAATGAATTTAATAAAGTGATTATTTATGCCCGGGGCTCTGCGGTTAATAAGAAACACCTTGCGGTTGTATGGTCCCACATAGTTTACCAACCAACTTTAGATTCATTACCTCATTCAGTTTGCACTTCAGTTTCATGAAATAAATAAGTAAACTGTATTATCCCCATTTTCCTAAAGCTGAGATCCAAGAACAGCTATGAGCTGATGATTTCCCAAATATTTTCTTCTGGTTGTTTTCTTCTTTGTGTTGTTTTCTACTTGGCGTTGCTTTCAACTTTAGTTTGAGACATAGCCCTCTACCTGCTTGACATCACTACCTTGACGATCCACAGGGCCTTGAAACTCAGCGTATTCGTAACTGGCTGTGTCACCTCTCACCCCTCCCTCTTTCCCGCTCTTAGTTTTTCCTGGTTCTGGTTCAGTGGAAAGCCCCTGCTAGTCATCCAATCATCCAAGAGAGAGACTTGTTTTTTTCTCTCTGCAGCCCCACATCCAATCAGTTACCATCTCTTGTAGATTCTCCCTTCTTTTAATCTCAAAAGTCCGCCTCCACTGCTTCTAACCCAGTCTGAGCTGCCATTATTGCCAGCCTCTTAACCAACTTCTGTATATTGAGTTTGGTCCCACCAAGTCCACTTTACACAACTGATTGAGTGGTCTTTGTAATGTGAAAGTCTGATCGTAGCCCTTTACCCCTCCTGCAAGTTGAAACTTTCACTGGTTTCATGGGCCTATAGGACAAATTCATATACTTGATTATTTGTGATCTGACTACTATTGATTATCTGTGATCTGAATATTGGTAGTATTTATTCTATTCTAGTCTCTTATTTATTGGATTCCCATATTAGACCATTTTACACCCCATCCCAAGCCATGAGACTGTGTTTCAACAAGGTTGAAATTTTTCTCTTCTACCCACACCTTACTCATCTGTGTTCCCCACTTCTTGTCCGGCTAACATCTGTGTGCTTTCAGATGTCACACTGCCTCCTCCGGGAAGTCTTCCTTGAGTACCTGTCCAAGTTGCCTCTTCTGGGTTTTCATAGTATTTTATGTTTCCTTCTACTATCACGCTTACTTCATTACTGTTTTATTTTTACTTTTTTCCCCCTCTGCTTCCTTTTTGAATGTAGAGGCTGTGTCTTATTCAACTTTAGCTTCAAGTGCTCTGGCAGCAGTCATGCACATTGTAGGCTCTAGAAGCAGTCTTGTACATTGTAGGTCCTTGATGAATGCTTCAGAGGTACGGTAAGCTATCTGAGGTCCTCCACTCAGAGTGAAGGGACTGCTATTCAAACCCCAATCTTGTTTCTCTATGTCAAGTGCTGCATGGAGGGAAAAAATAACTGAGAGACCAAATTGCAGGAATGATCATAACTCTTTCTGCTCCAGTAGATGGATGTGATATAGCATATAATTTATGATACACCATAATGAAATGTAGTTGGACTGTTCAAATGTTTCCTGCGAAGAAAGCTTATCTGGTCTCATCTTGTCTCCACTATCTCTCTACTATCTTCTCTAGTTCTTTTACACTCTGAGTTTGCACCCCACATGGTCTTCACCTCTCTCAGAAGAAGAGAGAAATTCCCAAGAAGTTTTGTGGTTCTTGCTTTTTTTGTTTCTGCTGGAAAGGTGAAAGAAACGTGGGTCTGCCTAGCCAAGCTGTTTCACCTATCCCTCACCAAGCCCCCTACCCCACAAAGGAAAATGCAAGTAAATTAGCAGTAACTGTGCCTGGAAAACCAAACACACGGAGCGGTGCTTCTCTCCCGTGTCGTATGCTTCCAGCAGTGTTTACTCGGCTAGAAACTTTAACATAACTAAAACAGCTTTCATCACCCTGGGAAGGACTGCAGAATCCCACAAGGAACACCTCTGCCAACAAGCCCAGTGTTACATTTGGAGGTCATTGCGAAGGAGTTTCCCATTTCCTTAAGAAGAAAAAGGAGCCCAGGAGGTGAAAGATGTGCCTAAGGCCACTCAGTGAGTAACAAAGCCGCAGAGCCAGAATCCAGGTCTGCGAATTCCATATCTCCTGCTCTTTCAGCTATTCCAACAACTCTATGGACACTCAAGGTTGAAAAGCCAGAAAAACGAATGCCATTTATCCTGGAACCACGGGCAGTTAGCATCTCAGCAAGCTTCTGAGGGGTTTGGACATTTAAATTCATTTTGAGGGATGAGATGTTCCATTAATCATGGAAACTGATAACATGATTTCATTTGAACAATTTTTTTTTTCAGAGCCAACACTAAATGTTCACTATTTTCCATGTCATTTATCATCTCTCTATATCAGAGGAGACGAAGGAAGGAAGGAAGGAAGGAAGGAAGGAGGAAAGAAAGAAAGAAGGAAAGAAAGAGAGAAAAGGCAGCAGGTCGTGTCCACTGTCCACTCACGTATTTGGCTGTGGTGGAGTGGATGGGCTGGTTTAAATTTGTCAGTTGCTGGCTCCAATTCCCAGTGCCCTGCCTCTGAAGCTTGTTCCTGTTGAATTTTAAGAGGGAATGAAATTAGGTCTCCACATAGGACCTTTCATACTTTTATTTCCTTGGGTGTTCCTGAATGGCACACCAGGATGGAAAGCAGTGCTGTGCATTTGACCCTACTGAGAAGACATTATGCTCTGAAGAAGAAATTACTCACTGCCTCTGTGTCACTATTTGAAACACATCTAAAGCCTGGCTATGCAGATATTAATTATGAGCATTTGGAGACTTTAAAACATATCAGGAAAGAAAATTAAGGCTATAAGGAATCTTATTGCCGATTTATCTGAATCTCGGTTGTATTTTTTTTTTAAAGGAGAAAATCACAGGGCAGAGTAGGGAGGTGACATGTCCCAAAGTCATACAGTGAGTTGCCAACAAATAAAGAATGGATATCTCTGCTTCGTAGCTAATTTTTACAACTGATGTGATCCTTAAAACATTGTCACCATGGCTGATTACAGAGGCCCCGTGCCCAAAACAGGGCTTGGTCCTTTCTCTTTCATTGTTTTCCAAGCAAAAGTATGATCTATAAGGTCTTTTATGGTTAATTCTCATTTTTATGGATAGTAAATCTTCCCAGGACCCACGCTGCCACTTTTCTGGGATCTGCCCCTTCACGCTCTCCTTTCTTCACAATGGTTGCCACTTCCCCCATTTTCCTTGGACTTTCTTTCAGAGTTACACTTCGTGGGGTCATTGAAAAGCCTCTTTCCTTCAAACACAAGAGAATAAGGTAATGCTTTACATTCTAATACTTTCTTGCGACTTCCACTCCAAAGGAGGGCTCGGGGGTGGGTAAGGGAAGTGAGGTAGGGACGAAGGAAAAACAAACACAAGATGATGAATGACTGAGCTGTCCACCATTTCCCAAGAGCATCCAACTGATGGCTGGCTCACAGAGGATGCCTTGGAAAGGTGGGAGAGAATCACTACGTATCAGAACGTTTCATGATTGAGTGAAGAGGAAGGGGAAGCCATTTATCTGCTTCGTCTTTACTGCTGCTATATATCACTGGTCATAATGTTCCCCACAGAAGTTAACTCTCCAAGAGTTAGCATCATCTGACACCCCCAGAGATGACCTGCTGTCCATCGGTGGTACCTGAGTGAGCTGGAGGTTGGAGCTGATGGATCTCACACCACAGTGGAGGGTGACAGAGGCCATGCAGCGTCCTGGTCCTTGCGCCGGGGGAAGGCGTAGACAGTCAGGCGTCGAGATAGGAGGTGATACAAAAAAATCCAGGAAATACTGCTCAGATGATTGTCTCAAGCAGATCTGGGATGTACAATTGTAACCGGAAGCTTCTGTGCATCATCGATGGAGAACGTCAAAGTTCATATCTTGAAGACAGGCCTTGAGAACCATTTTTCGATTTGAATCCTATGCTTTGCCTAAATATATCAACTGTTTATCAGCCCTTCTACCCTTCTGTTCAACCATCTCTGTCCTCTCATTCTTCACTTCTCCTTTCTCTCTCCTCTGTATCACTGTCTCCTTAGATAAAACCTCTTAACCTTAAAGATGGATTGAGACATCCTGCACTCCCATTGCCAAAACAAAGCAAAAGTTTGAAGAGAAAGATTAAAGGTAGGTTTTAGAGTTTCTTGAAAATGAAGTTTAGGAGCTTGGATGTCATTGGTCTCTAGTGAGGAGTGATGCAGTACTTTTGCTCAAAGCAGTCCTCACCCAGGTCCCCATACCTCAGATCCTTTCTTCTCCAATCCAAGTATGACCCATTTGCCAAGACAAATCTAATTTTATCACCTTTGCTTCCATGTGAGAGCTCTGTAGTTATGGAGCGTCTACTAGATTCTAGGTACAGAGCAAGTTTCTAGGCATAGAATGGTATCTTCATGCCATTTAAGTCTGGCAAGAAGAAGTGAAAAGTTCTGGGATGTGGGGGATACTGGGTGCCCATAGGAGGGGATCCCTGAACTGCCTGGGAAAAGATTTAGGCAAGACTCCTCAGGAAAAATGGCATCTGATGTATGGAATGAAGGACGAGAAAAGGTTAATCCAGATCTCTGCAGAGAAAACTATGTGTAAATGGCTGGGAGGCAAGAGAGAGCATAGTTCTTCTGTGACCACAATAGGAACTGACCAACTGAAATACTTAGAGCTTGGAAGGTGTGGCAGCCAAGCTCCAGGATGACCTTGGTGATTCCAGTCTCCCGGTATTTATTTATACTCTTGTGTAGTTTCCTCTTGCATTAAATAGGGTGGATCTGTGCAATCACTAAGATACTTTGAAAATGATAGTGTGTGAACTTCAAGGTCAGGTCAAAAAGACATTACAGTTTGTACCACGCCCTTTCTTGGATCACTTCACCTCACGGAATGCCAACTGCCATGTCATGGGGACACTCAAGCTGTCCTGTGGAGAGGACCCCGTGGAGAAGAACCAAGACCTTCCACCAACAATGAGCATTCCCTTGCCAGAGGCATGAGTCAGCTACACTGGAGAAGATCCTCCAGTTCCAGTCCAGCCTTTAGATAACTGGAACCCCAGATGACATCCCAACTGCAACCTCACAAGGATCCCAAGCCAGAGATCCCCAGCTGAGCTGTGTAAGATAATAAATAGTATTATTTTAAGGCATGAAACTTTGGGGTAATTTATTGCACAGCAACGGACTACTGATGCAAGAGGAAAGGGGGTATGCACTAAGACTGGGGAAGGGGGCAGGAGTCAAACCATGTGGGATTTTTAGTTCCCATTAAAATGTTAGAACTTTGAGAACAGCAGCGAATCATTAGCGAGCTTTAAGCAGAGGAGTGAAGTCATCAGGTATGGTCCTGTGGACTCCTTGAGATCAACTGTGTGCTTAAATTTCTTTTTCTTACTGGCACTGAATACTGTGCTGTGCATGAAAGCATGACAAATGTAAATTTCAACTGGAGAATGATAGATCAAAGACAGTATAGGATCTCTCAGCAGCAGCAAGAAAGGAGGACCTCTGCTTCCCAGACCAAGTAAAATGGATGGAATGCAACTCTAACATGCTCCCACTTCCCACCAAACCCGTATTTATGGGTGAGTGGAGTGAAATGCCTGCTGTCAAGCTTGTTCAATGCGCTCTCTTTACAACGTGGGTGTTGGCGGGGGGGACAGGAAGAACATCTGCCTAACAGACATATCATAATGTAACAGGATTTTTCCAAATATATTTATATTCTTGGTGTGGGAGTTGGAGTAATGATTTGACCTCAAAATGTCAAAATATGTGAAATAAAACTGTAGAATCATACAATCTTGGAGTAATAAAGATACTGGAGAAATAATTTAGTTCAACTTCCAACTCAACGCGGGATTCATCTATAAAGGGACTAATAATAGCAGCTACAATTTACTGAGCATGAATTGTTAGGCACTTAGCTGAAACCTTCCATAACGCGATCTGATTCACTGTCGAAGCACACCTGAGAGGCGGGTATTATTTTTGCTTTTTAAAGATAAATAATCAAGGTTTAGGCAACCTAGGCCAGTGCTTCTCAAACGCTAAGTGCGCATCTGAATGGCCTGAAGACCTCTCTAAAGTCTAGATTCAGACCTCTTGTTGAACCATCGCTAGAGAAGCACTTTCTTTATGATTGAATCATTGTTCCTTTGAGAGCTCCACGTGTCAGAGAGTCATGGAGAGAAGGAGGGGAAAACTTGGATACCAACACACCTCTTGAACCCATAACGTGAATCAAGGAATGGCTGGGTAAATGGTGGGGTGCAGGGGTGCAGGATTCTAGAATGAGTCCAGGCATTTACTAATCTGAGCCAGAACTAAAACAATGGCAATGGAGGAGGAGGAGCCACTGTAATCATCACCAACTTCCTTTTTTTTTTCCCCACACTATGTCCAGTCACCAACAGGTATATGGCCTTGGACATACTGATACATAAAGTATGTCACGAGTCATATTAGATCCTCCCCATAGAAATGGGCCCTATCGATTACCTGAGTCTACTTTTGCTCCTATTCCTACAGATAGAATAAGGCATAACAAGTTGCCCACGAGAAAAACGAATTAGGGCTCTGGTGGACTGAATTCATAAGCTATAAGTGGAAAAGTGATTGTAATGTTCCTGCAAACTGGCTATATGCTCTCAAATACTAAGCTAACTCATTTAGTCTCCAAGAGAACATGGTGGTGTATAGGAAAGACGTCGAGCCGGGAGTCAGAACACCTAAGTTCTAACATTTCCTTAGTAGCTAATTTCTTTATGTCTTCATCTAATCTTAAAAAAGGGAGGCAGGTGGGGATCAGCCCAAAGAGTCGGTCAGGCATTCTTCTTCTTGATCAGAAATTCTAGGCATTAACTTCACACAGTACAAGCAAAGCTTTGGGTTCCATAGGAAACAGGCACTAAGCATCTCATAACCAAGAACCAAACGGCCAATGACTTTACTTTCTAACAACAGCAGCAGGCAGGAAAAAAAAAAATCGGGAATGTTCAAAAAAATGGAACAGTGATGTTGACAAAGGATTCTAATCTGTTACTCACTTTTTCAGGGCAGGATGTATTTCTCTCAAAACCCAGCCGAGACAAAATACTCACAGATGGATAGTGGCAATTCATGCCGTCTCACCACTCAGTTCAGAACGTACTGAATTAATAGACACTTGGAAGCCTCTCTCAGTTCCATATTCTCGACTCACAAATAGGAATTATGAGGTCTTTGACGTCCTGCTGATATTATATTGTTTCTTGATGTTCTTTGGGTAAATTTCTTTAAGTGTCTCTATCCTCGGCTGAAATGGTATCTTATAATTTTTTCCATCAATAATCCTTGGTGACGTGTAGAAGATGAGCCCTAAAGTGCTGCCATCGACCATGGGGAGACCAAGTTTCCATTTAGATGATAAACCACAAGAATTTTAGAAGCTATGGGCCAACTTTTATGGAGGTTTCTTGTTAATATTACTCATGATATATTTTCCCCCCTGTTACTCCAAAGCCATATCCTTTTCAACGACTGGAAAGAGTGTGTATTGTCTGAGTTCAGTGTCTGCAGAGGCAAAGGCTTGGGGAAAATGAGGTTTCTTGGGTGTGGATTCAGCACCCGATTATAGAATGGCAGGATCGAACATGTGATAGAGTCGACCATTTTTAAAATCAGATTTTAGAGAGTGAAAGGCAAAGAGAAAAGAGAAAAGAGGAGCTCATGTTTACTGACACCAGCTACGTGCCAAAAACAGGCTCGTACCTTTACTCACATTTGCCCAGGTCCTGAGAGGGAGCTATTATCCTCTGTTCTCCAAGGAAGGAACTTAAGTGAGTCTGTAGCCCTTAAAATAACAGCCCATGTTCACACAGCTAGCAAGCTGCCGAAAACCAGTGGCTCCAACAGGCCTTTGAGATCTAGACTCTAAATTATTCTCAACATCCCTGGCCCTGCCACTTGTTTGCTAAGTTCCCTTGGATGAGTTACTTAACCCAGCAGAGCCTCCAATTCTTCATCTATTAAAAAAAAAAAAAGGAGTGTAGGGTGCATGTGATGCTTTTAACCAGAGTGAATGGAATCCTTAGTAACAAACTGTAAATATTAACGTCGCTGACATCATCATTATTACAGCAGGCTGCCTCTTTCAAACAAACAGGTGAATAAACTACTAGAGTAATGCTAAGGCAGAGGAGGAGGGGAAGGGGACAAGAAGAAACACACTGCTATTGTCCCCCTGACTTGCGTGCTGACATGTGGTTTGCCTGTGTGATCACGTAGGTGACACTCTGGGAGTCCACCATGTGCTCCTGGAATCATAGTCAGGATGAATGGGGGCAACATTCATAAAGAAAATCCCCCTTTTTCTCCTTTTATCTTCCCTCCAGTTGCACGCTCTCCTCTTCATTTCCTACTCTGGCCCTTTGTCCATTTGTATCAAGTCCCCATGTCGTCCCTTATCTCTGGATGCATCCTCTTCTTGAGAGGTGAGCTGTAGAGGTGGGGAGTGGTGGTCAGGAGGTTGGATGTAACTGGTCAGATTCATGTGGATGAGGAGAGCCCCCCACTTAGAGAGAATGTAAAGGAGAGGATAGGTTGTAGTTATCCAGAATTACCCAAATTTAGCTTCCTAAGCTGCCAGTGTTGAAGAGAACTGCGAATTTATTTATTCCCAAACACTAAACCAGACTGGGTAGGAGGGCCCTTAGAAATCATCTAGAATCCTTCGTGCATTTCAGAGATCAGGAAACTGAGGCACAAGACAAGGGACTTCGACCACCAGGTTGTGGAGGCAAAGGCTGTTCTGGTTGTCAGTCTCTCTCTGATACGCTCTAGTCCCTCGTCCCTGTCTCATCTTCTGCTTGGAGATATGTCGGAGTGACCTCAGGTATTTTGAGTTGCCACTTCTGCCCCTGTCCTCCTTACCCCTAGGTTCCTGACATGGGAGCTTCAAATGATACTCATCTATCTTACTTTCCTTATCCATTTCAAAACCGTCTAACTTTACCCCCAAATGGGTTACTCTCTTTCCAATTCTGAATTTCAACCCTAGAGCATTCTCCAGCAAAAACTCAACAGAGGGAAGTCAACTGACAACAAATATGTTCCAACTTACAAAACTAGTATCTGTGCACACAGTTTTAAACACTTGTGTGTGTGTGTGTTTATTCCACAACATACGTCCTACCAGCAACTGACTTGCTTTTGAACATTGGACAAGCGAGACCACATTTCTTGTCTCAGACTTTTAGCCCTTAAGGATGAGAGGGTTTGGTCAGATTACTCAGTTTTCATCTTACTCTAGATGTGTCTCTGAGTCAGTTGCTGTATTTGTGAGTTCTCTCTTTTCTAACCTACACCCTTGAATTATCAAATGTACAAGCCAAGTTGACCAACCTAGTAGTAGAGGTGCATTTTAGGGGAGCTCCAGCCTAATTTTTGCAGAATCGTGATAATTTTTTTTTTCAAGTTTTTGGAGTCTCAGAATTAAATGCCTTGGTGGAAATCAGTAAGTAAATAAATAAAGCAAGCAAGCACACAAGCTAATGAATTCATGTTGCATTCCATTCGGAAATCTTTGTATTTTCATTTGTGGTGTTCCTTACCCCACCCCCTTTTTGAAGATCAAAAGGTCCTCTTTTGGACCAAGGGGAAAATCAGGTTTTAGAAATTGCCACACTTTCCCCACCCTCCCTCAGAAGAGGCGGCAGCTTCGGCTTCTTGGATCTTAGCAATTGCGTTCCCCCTTTGTCCCAGAGGTGGTCCATGGGAGGACCCAGGCCATTGTCTGAGGCTCCAACCTTTGTTGGATTCTTGAGAAAGGGCTGCTGAGGCAGACGCAAGACCTGCTTTTAAGTTTTCCCGCCTCAAAAAGTCTATTGATGCGTTTTGTGTGGTTACTTGTGGGGGTCAGGCTTCTGATCTGACCCCTCGCATCCCGGGGTAATTAGAGCATGCAGAACAGCACCTCCTCCCTGGCTAATTGGCTCTCTCAATGAACCTTTCAGAGAGGAAGTTTGTCTACATCTCACTTGCCCTCTGCAGCAAACTTCAGGCCCAAACACATTCATCTGTCTATGTGATGGGATGGAGACTTAGGAAGTGATTAGAAGGGGGATCAAACAGGCTGCTGATTGCCCCATTAGGAATGGGGCCCATTAACTCTTTGAGAGCTGTTTACCACCCTGGTGGGAACTTGATTGCTACTGAAGACACTTTCTCAGGCTTGGCAATGCTAACATGTCTATAACTTATTCCCAGAAAGCATAGCTGCTCCTGGGATCGACCTGGAAATCAGTTGGCATGGTGGAAAAACAGCAACATACAGCTTGATGTTAACAAACACCTTAGGAAAAGACAGGAAGCAGCCAAGAAAGGGAGCTGTAGCAGAAAATAGTTATTTTAATAAGTAGTGCTACAGTGGTGGCAGCAATTGGGGCATAGGAGGCAATGAGGGTTCTGCCCTATGACTGTCATTATGGCCACCAGCTCTATGGAGATTCATGCAGTTTAATTCAAGGAAGCAAGTGTGAATGCTAAATTGCCCTCCACACAAGATCTCCCTGCACACCATCCTTGCAGACTGCCCTCCAGCCAGGCCACTTCATCTGGTAATGGCCACATGACATTTCCTGCCGGAGAGAGTAAGAAGGATCCTTAGCAGGCTCCAGTCAGACAAATTAGGCCCTGGTTTTGTAGGTCATCTTCTGTTTTTCATGAATGATTTACCTCTCACTTTCCTGGCGGTGCCCAGGTCATTCACAAACTGTAACCTGAATCTTCCCTGACAGGTTGTGACTTTTAGGGGTTCTTAAGTGGTGACTTATGTGAGCGAGAAACACTAAATGTGAAAAATAAAGACAAATGCCAGGCTGTTAACGCTGGCTACTTCAAGGGTGGTGAGGAAGAAAGGAGGAGTGAGAAGGTGGGAGAAGAGCATTTTTTTTCTTTTTACAGCCTTGAGTACATGCCTCTCATGGTAATGCAATGAACGTTACTTTTAACAATGTGAAAGAAACAACTTTTAAAAATGTGTTTACATATTTTTCATAAAGAGAACATGCAAGCTGGCTTTTATTTATCTTGGCTTTTTTACTCATCTTGCATCTTGCGTCATATGGATAATTAAGCATGAGATCTTGCTAGTGACAGAAAGTCACATTTAAGAGTTCATATGGGTCAACTATATATTTGCATATAGAATCTCAGTTCCACCTTTTACTTGCTGGCTAGACTGGGGCAGGTAATTTAATCAATTTCATCAAAGGAGCCAAGATCTAAATGGAGATATTTTAAAAATATCTTAGGGGTTTTCCATGTGGATTAAAAAAATGCACATACTGTGTCCAGTAGAGCACAGAACGTTAGGGGATGGCTTTGTCAATGGAGCAAATATCGGTGCTATCAGTATAGTTCAAAGGACTGTGGTCCAGATGTTAAGTCAAGATCACCCAACAGGAGAGAAAGTGTACACTCCAGATCCTCTGACTCCAAGCTATCTACCCTCTCAGGACCCCAGGTGGGTCCCTCTGAATCCTCACTGTCATCGTTAAACAGGGCATGTTTGCTTTATTATCTCCATTTTTTAATAGGAAGAAATAAAAGAAAACTTTAAATCCTGGCTGCTCGAATAGTCCAGAACTCTCTTCACAGACTAACCAGATCTACGTTTTCTTAAGAATCCTCCTGAGATTCTGGAGGTACCACAGATAATTTCCCATCTTAGGGTAGAGGGTAGGGGTGCAGTATTCTTGGGATTTTTCTCAGTATGGGATTTTAACAAACTGAACCCACTGGTGGAGATGGTCTGATCCCTTTCTCCTGCATCGTGAACTCCTTGAAAACATACATTATACATCTATGTACAGTATCCTTCACTTGTCTTAACCTTTGAAAGGGCAACAATGAAAATTTAACCAGTGGAAAAAAAAACCTAAAAATTAATAAATCCATGAATATAGCACAGAGAATTTTCCCAACTAGATTTTAAACGTTAATGATGCAAGAGAGTCTTATTCATTCTTACATCCCAAACAACATGTGCTGTGCCTGGGGCACAGCAGGGACTCGGTAAATGCTTGCGGAATGAATTAGCTACTATTTGAAAATTAAAAAAAAAATTAAGGCATCAAGGAACCATCACTTCATCTACTGCTGGCAAGATATGTCCTTGGGTAATCACCCAGAGAGGAAGGTAAGACCAGACTCTGAATTTTTTTGGACCAAATGGAAAGAAAAGAAGAGAGAGGTGGAGGCAATAAGGAGAGGAGGAGCTGGTGGGGAGCTGGAGTTGGGGGTTTTGGGGGTGGACGGAGAAAGAAAGAGGAAGGAAGAGAAGAAAGAAATCAGGTATGTGCCGCTAAATCCTGCCTGAGGGAAAGTACACAAAAGGAAGGGCAGTGCAATTGGGCCCTGGCATGTGCAAGGAACAAGACAAAGAGTCCGAACTTTCTGAATTCACAGTGGGGGTGCTTGTAAGGTGCTCAGTGGTGTACGTGACACAGACTTCTATTTTCACGCCTTCCTACGAATTCATGCCGGTTTTACACAGATGCACTTCAGTTCCCTGCCGCTGTCTCACTTCACATGCGTGCGCGCACACACACACACACACACACACACACATTTTATCTTCCTATGTATATATTATAGAGGCAGCAGAATCTGCTAGAAAATTTTCTTAAGCTTCACATTCAGGTTCATGGCTCAGAGGGAAGACCAGGACTGGAACCTGTTACAGTTTGACTCCCTGCCCAGAGCCCATAGCACTGTGTGGGCTGGGAGCGCTTAGAGGCAGAATGCTGTGCTAGGAGGCAGAGTGGCCTGGGATCAGAAGACCAGGCTTCCAGGCCCTTGAGTTCTGCCACCACTTACCTGTGGCCCTACCCCAGACTACCTTTTTCTCTTACAGCCTCAGCTTTGCTCTTGTGAGTGGAGGAATTCAGAACAAAACATCTTTCGGGTTTCCTCAGTTTTGAAGTTTTCTGTTTGGTCTTTTTTCCATGACTACTTAGGCCCAGGACTTGGAAGGAAGGCGTCCGCTGGGCTGGTAGCTTCTTTCACTGAGTGTGCTGTCTAGGTTCTTGGGAAGGGCTTTATGTGCCATGTCTTATTTAATCCTCCGAACAGCCCTAAAGGAGGCCATTGCTCTTCTGTTTGATAGGCGAGGGCCAGAGCTCAGGGAAGCGCGCTTTGATCTTGTAAGTCCTGAGGTGGCCCTTTTTAAAGGAATGCCTTCATAGGAGCTTCACAGGTATGAGCTTTACACAGACATCAGCTGAGTGCCTTCCTTCCTTTCAAGTTCTCTACTGCCTGGGGGCCTCAGCTACACAAATGATAGTGATGCAAAGGCAACACCCAGAGAGCCATCTGTTAACTTCTCTTTCCCCAAGAAACTGCCTAGTGTGAAGTCCATATGTAGGCTTGGAAGTGGGAGACATAGGGCTTTCTCTTTCTCTCCATAATCTTGCTGTTTTTTCCTTGAGAAGTACATTTTCTTCTCTTGGATTCAGTTGCCCCAGCTGTAAATGAGGGGGAAGTGTGGCATGGATCAGAGACCTTAGAAGGCTCTGGACTATAGCATACAAAGGTGCTGGTGCTTAGTTTAAATCCTAAGCATCTCCTGTCTGCATGTATGCCCTTTTGCAAGCTACTTAACTTCACTCAAATTCAGTTATTCTAGCTATAAAATGGAAGTGATACGACCTAGTTCGCTGCAGGATTTGTGTTGAGTACTGAGTGAGCTAATGCGTGAGAAATGACCAGCATTATGCCTAGCGCCTGGTCAAGTACTAATGAACTATTGCTGATGACCTCTTGACGAAAGTGCTTGTGGATAACATGTTGTAGACCAGCTGGTTTCTAAAGACTCTACCTGAGATCGTTAAGAACAGACTCTAGGTACAGATTTTGAACCCTGAGCCATGAATATAGTTGTAAGTTGGGGAAGGGCCTTCTAGGAGGAGGGCCCAGCACATACACAGGATGGAGCAAGTTGTGTTGGGAAGTGAAATAGCTTCCTAACGATTCGAACACTGGGCATGCTATGGAGTGGGGTGGGGCCCCTGCAGGAAGCTAGCCTGGGAAAACAGGCAGAGGGGAATCAGCAAGCACCGTAGACGGCAGGTTACAGAAGGAGGGCTGTTTACTGAAGGTGGTGGGGACCAGAGGACTGTCAGATCAGGTTTGGGTTGTAAAGTCAAGAACAGTGGTGATGTACATATTTCTGTCCAACACACACTTAGCTAATGAGCTGGTTTTATTTAGATTGTGTGTTGATTTAGAAATGATTTGGGAGGCTGGGCTTGAATGAATGATGAAGTGTCCTGGGGGCTCTCCCAAAACCACTTCTTGGCACTGCCAATGGTGGGATTCAGAGGGAAGAGAGAGAAACTGGACCTCGGGAGGCCTGCAGAGAGGCTTTTGTGGTCATCTGTGGAGGGGTGTTGTGAGCTGGATGCAGGCAGTGGCCAGGGGCATGTGGAGGCACCAGTCCCAACCCTCTCGGAGGCTGGAAGGGCAGCTCTCTCTGAGACTGGCCGCCAGTCTGGGCTTCATGCTATGGTTCAGAAACTTGACCGCTGAGATGGTTACCCACCCCAGGGCTGCTCTGTGGAGCCAAGGCTCAGCACACAAGAAGGATGGTGAGCTCAGCTCCTGGGTCCCTGGGGACCACTGCTTGCAGGAGGAGCACAGGCATGCCAGGTAGGAGTTTCTCAAATGTTCGTCCTCCTCCACCCCTTGATTTTGGGAATGCATAGAGAACCACTGTGGTTTGGATGTGAGACTTAAAGCTCAGCAGCCAAATGAAGTCAGGCTATCCGTCTGTTCTAAATTTAACTCCTTAACCACGTTTGGGCACAGTACCTTGTCTGAGGTTGTTTTCTACCCAGAACGTATAATGTCAGGGTGTGCCAGGGAGGGATGCAGGCGATGATGGCAAAGGGCCTTAGAGAAGAAAATGTGAGCAGCTCCTGCAGCCAATCTGATTAGGGCAGGAACTCCTAACTCTGTCCTCCACCCCGAAACCTCACTTGGTCCACAGTGACTGGCTTACAGGCAAGCTGCTTTCTTCAAACGGAATTGAACAAGATGACCATTTCAGCGTCTCTGTGCACAAGCATGATTCAATATTCTTTTCCTTTAACTTCTTGTAGGAGCATACCGTTTGGAAAATATTAATAATTGCAATTTTAAGCATTCTCCATGTACAAAACACTGGGCTAAGCATTCCCTATTTGTTATCTCATTTAATCCTCATGGCAACGCTATGGATTAAGTACTATTACTAGCTTCCTTCTGAAGATTGGGGATAAATTAATCTTTGAGTGATTGAATAACCTGCCCAAGGCCTCACAGTTGACCAGAAAAAAGGGTCTAGACTTGAATTCAATATTATCTCAAATGGACAGTCCTGCATAGATTCCTCTCTTCAGGGAAGTACCTCCGTGCACCCCATGAGCCAGCCTGCTATTCGTGCAGAGGGAAGAGAGCATCATCCCACTATACAGATGGGGGAAAAGGAGGACCAGAGCAGGTTAGGGACGTGCCCTAAATCACACAGGAAGTGAACAGAAGAGCAAGAACTAGAACCAGGACGCTTGTCTTCAAGAAAATGATTTAGGATAAACAGCCAGTCTGCTGTCAGATACCCTAAAACACAAAAACACTTTCCACATTGAACTACTTTGAAACTTAATTTTAAAAAATGGCAAAAGCAGAACACAGAGTTTCCATGTATCCTTTGCCCAGCCTCCCCCAGGGACAACGTCTTCTAGAACGCAATGGTCAGAACCAGGAAATTAACATTGGTGCACCTTTCACTGAAGGCTTTACTGAAGTTCTGCCAGTTTTGCCAATGATATTTCTCTCTTCCAGAATCTTACCAGGATCCCACATGACATTTAGTTGCTATTTCATCTTAGTTTCCTTCAGTCTACAATCGTTCTTTCATCTTCGTCTTTCACAGCTTTGACACCTTTGGAGGGCACTGGTCAGTTATTTTGTGGAATGTCCCTCAGTCTGAGTTTGTCTAGAGGTCTCACATGACTGGACTGAGGCTGTGCATCTGGGGGAAGAACATCACCAAAGTGATGTTGCAGCTTTCTTATGGCACCATGTCACCAGATCTATGATGTCTATGTGCCTTATTACTGGTGGTGTAACCTTGATCACTTGGAGAAGGTCATTTCTGCTGGTTGCTCCACTGTAAAGCTGTTATCCCTCCCACTCCCACCACCACTTAGGGAAGATACTTTGAGACTCTATCTCTCCTGTTTCTCCTCAAACTTTCACTCAACAGTTAGCATCCACTAGTAAAATTTCTACACAACATGTCCTGTGCTCTTTGCTCACTATTGACTTTCAATGTCTCTCTTTCCTTCTGGTTATATTAATGTGAATTCTACTGTAAGGGAGTACCCGTCCGTTCACGGCCGCTTATCTATATAATCAAATAGTTTTCATCCTCACAAACTCATGGCTATGCATTTGTTATGGATTACAATTCAGTACTATCATTTTCTGTCTTGTTGCTGAAGTCGCTCGGCTTTGGCCGTTCAGAGCTCCTGCAGGTTTGCTGCCAGAGATCTTGCATCACACTGATTCCTAACTTTCTTCTCATTAATTGAAGCAGATGCCTAAAATAGAAACAGCGACGACTTCTTTGGTTCCTCTTTTTCTCTTATTTCCTACACCCTCTTCCAACTTCATCCCTTGTTTCCAAAGTCTGTTCATTTCAGCTCCAAAATGTCTCTCAAATCTCCCCTCGTGGTCTCTTTTCAGTTTGGCCTGGATTACTTCTCATTTTAAACACTGTGACATTTTGGTCTTTCTCTTTACAGACCCTCCACCCCCAATTAATCCCTTTTCCACACTGCAGATTAAATAATGTCCTGAAAATGTGGAGATCAGATCACACCCCCTACAGAGGCTCCGGCTTGCTCTCAAAGAGAGAACTGGTATTTCTTAACGTGTCTTCTAAGACCATCCATGATTTGGCCACAGTCAATTTCTTCAGTTCCATCTACTGCTCCTCCCATATGCTTTGTGCTCCTGCCCCCTGAGTTCCTCACCTTTTCCATAACGTGCTACAGCATTTCATCTTTTTGTGTTTTTGCACATGCTGTTGATTTTGCTTAGAATGCCCTTAATCTTGAAGATGTGTTAACATCCCAACTAAGAGCTAGTTGCAACCCATGGAACTGAAGGAATTTCTCTCTCAACAGATAACCAATGATTCAAAGCATCTTCAGTTATTTTCACAACTTCTTGAGCACCTAATTTACAGTTTTGTGGATTTTTTTTTCTGGATAATGAGAAGGAGGTCTTGTGAAATATTCTTAATTATTCTATTTGAGTTGCAATCTTGTGATGGAGTTGACTGTCTCTTTTTTGAGTTGACTGCCTCTCCTTCTGTGGAATAACACCATCACCATTCTCATCATTACCTCATCATGACCTCATCATCACCAGCATTGCCTCGCCACTACTACCGACACCAAAATTTAACACTACCACAATCACCACCACCAATAAATCTGCACTACCATTATGACGGCACCACCAGCACCATCAAACCAACACCCAAACTAAACAACCATCACCTTACCACCACTATCACCATGAGCACAAGTACCTACTACACCGCTAAACCATCAAGAACTATCCTTTACTGAGTGGCATCTTACATCTGTTAACTCATTTATCCCTTTATCTATCTATCTATCTATCAATCATCTATCTTTGTGTCTCTGGATATATATATGTAGTTTCTTCATGTCTCATCATGTCTCATCTTCATGTCTCTCTCTATATATATAGAAACTAAGCAATTTGTTCAACATTACTCAATTGGTAAATGTGGGAAAAAACAGAACTATAGAGTACAAGTACTGAGTGAATTTAGTTGTATGCTAATTCAACTTTCATACTGTCTCATATTCAACTTTCTTATTTTACAGGTGGAAAAGCTGAAGACAAGAGAGGTAAGGAATGGCCCACATCTTGCTGACTCTTAAACCAGGACTATGTTCACTATGCTACAAAGACTCACTTTCCCCTCTGTGCTCTGATACTATCTTTGGATTTTTCCCATGGTATAATTTTTAAAGCATCTCATACATGCATTAATTGGACAAAATAACAGGCCAAAAGAAAATGAATACAGAACCCCATAAAAAGACTTAAAAGGTATGTGTAATTTTTTTTCTTCCCCAAATTTGAAAAGCAAACTTGACAACAAATTTTTTTTATTTGAATATTTGAATTTATCCCATTAACGCCATAAGAATTTAATGTGCTATCTTGGAATGAAAGTGGAGGGATCACTCAGTGCCCCGGACTGCAGCTTGGTTGCCAAAAGAGAATTATGGGTCCATGACGAAGGAGAAAAGATGAAGTCTTCCGATGTGATTCACACGGATAGAGAGGCAGTGAAGTGGAGAGAAAAAGGACAGCAGTGCCAGAGGGCAGGGGCAGATTTGGAGAATCCTCCTTAATCTCAGTGGTGGGAAAAGGCTCGGCCTTGAGTGACATGGATTAATTGCATATTTGAAGGATGAAATGGTTTGTAGCTTCTGAATGGTTTTCTTCCTCTGGTGAGGCACAGCCAGGTCCATGAGAGGAAGGAGCAAAGCTGCCACAAACTGAAAAGAGTTTTGAAATGGGGCTTCTGGTACTTGGATAGAGAGTGTGGCTTGGCCACAGAGCCTCTGGTGAGGTCTCAGAGACATTCTGCTGTGCAGGTTATGAAATTCTGACAACATCCTATTTTTCTTCCTCTTATAAATAATGGTCTGTGCATGACCCCCTCTTCACTCAGTCTTTCTAATGTGCTCCTTCCTCTGGGCCCTCAAGTCCCAACTGAGGCAAAGTCAAGACTTTAATTGCCTACCCTAGATTCTCTGTGAACACCTGGTCTACCTTGTAGTTGTCCCTCATTTCTATATTCCTATATACAGTTAGAGTATTAGACTATTCATGGATGTAGGAGGTAGTAGAAAGAGCACTAAATGGAGAAACAGAAGACTAGGACTTATTCTAGAATGTACATGGAATGAAAGAAGTAAGACTCTACACACAAGGCCACATACTGAGTTTGAGTCTTATTAAATACTGCAGCTATTAGTAGCTTGATCAGCTGTGCTTATTGCTTTCTGGCCCACGTTTCTCCATCCAACTTCAACATATTTTCCAGGAAAGTTTACTGGTTCTTCATCTTGCCACCACCCAGCCAAGCCCCTCAGTATTTTGGCCTTAGTCATATTTTGTACTGTGCATTCAATTTTTCATTCAAGAGCCAGTAAGTATTTTTGTGGCTTTACTGTGCCCCCCCCCAAACACATACACACACACACACACACAGAGAGAGAGAGAGAAAGAGCAAAGAAGAAGGAGGAGGAGGAGGCGGAGGAGGAGGAAGGGAGGGAGGCAAGGGATGGTGTGCTGCCTTTACTGAGATTATAGTAGAAAGAGAAAGTCAAATAATAACGAACAATTACAAAAATCATTCCCAAGCATCGTGAAGGAGAAGCACAGGACAATTTACTTGGGTATCTAACCTGGGTGGGAGAATTGGGATGGTTTTTTCTAAGTGCAGTTACATTTTGACTGAGAGATGAAGTATGAATAGATTTCAGCCAGATGAAAAGAGAAAAATTTGTTTCTAGGAAGAGCAAAAAATCAGTAAGTAAACCCCACAAATGAAAGCGAACACTGGAGGAACTTCAGCTGTGGTTGTAGGGAATCGGGGGAAGAGGGGGAGTGGTGAGAGTTGAGGCAGGATGGTGAGGCAATGTCCAGATCATGCAAAGCCTTATAGGCTGCATAAAGGACGTCAGACTCTAGTCTCATGCTGTGCTTGTGACTGCGTCCCCTGCAGAGTAGAGCCCTGCACAGAGTAGCTTCTTAATAAATGTGTTGTGTGAGGCAACAGCTGACCCAGGAGAATCCACTAAAGTGTTGTTCTTTGTTCACTCCTCAGACAGACTCTTCTGCTGTAGTAGAGGTATTATGGGAAATGGGAACGTCACATACCTGAGCCTCAGTTTTCTCATCCATTAAATGGGGCATTATGATAATCACATGAGGCAGTACATGAAAAGCACCCAGCACTTAGGGTATTGAGTCAAAGTTCTTAACCTTTGCCTCTGTCCCATGCTTTTAAATTTAGACAATCATTGATACTGTCATTTAAGGTAAAAATTATCCTAAATTGTTAGGTAAAGTTTGCATACCAGAAGATCTCCAGGCAAAATATAAAAATTAAACAACAGTATTACTACTAATTTTATATATGTGTGTATATATAAAATGTATATATATATGTGTGTGTGTATATATATATATATGTGTGTGTGTATATATATTCCTTGGTCTCTTTTACAAAGCGTATCGATGTTAGAAAGTTAGGCAATTCAATTGTCACTTAGCTATTTGGTGATAACAGTGGGATAAAAACCCAAGTCTCCTCCTTACTGGCCTTTTCCCGTCCGGTCCCTTTTATCTCCAACTCCTCATCTCTAATCTCCTTCCATCCTTGCCACTCACATCAGTGCTGAATCCCCACTCTGCCTCTAAATACGCGACCCAAGGCTAGTTACTTGGGTGTTACTGTGCCCTTCTGTTTTGTTTTCTGTAAAGGAAGGAATATCCACGTATTCCCTTCTCAGATCAGCTAAGGTGGTCACAAACAAGGCAAGTGAGAGGATATACTAGACTGTCAGTCCGTTGTGAACCCCTACAGAGCTTTGGTCATGATGTCCATGCTGCACAGTCCTGCAGGAAATGAGGAGTGCAGAAGGAAGAAAAAGGACGTTTGTTAAAACCCCAGAGGAAGATAAGGTCTTATTACTTATATGTAGAAAAAGAATAACTCAGATCCCCAGGAGTGCTTTGGAATGAATTCAAATACTAAATGTTCTTATCTTAACAGTCTCTTCCAGTTGACACCTTTTGTCTCTATTTGGTCTATAAAATCTGGCTTTCCCCATATCCAACCCCTTAGCAAATCATTCTGATTTTACCCACCAAATATCTCTCCCATCAGTTTTTCTCTTCTCCATCCACTTGCTATTGTCATGGTCTGAGGTCTCAGAACCTTTCCCTAGGTCTCTCCACCTCCTGTTTTTCCTATCTCAATCTATTCCTACACTTTACCAGATGAATCTTTTTATATCTCAGCTCTGGTCAAGACTTGACTGAAATCAGACTATGCTTCCCAATCAACTAGGGATGTTATAAAGTAAACCCCCAGGCCTGAAATCCCAGGCGCTTCACAACTGTTCGTGCTACGTCTTTGCCAACACCACTGAACTCTTTTATCTTCCCTAAACTTGAGCTAAACTATTGCTTTTGTTTGTTGGTACTGCTCTTTTGATCTGCTCTGCCTGGACTCCTCCCTGCCCCCAGCCCAAACTCTGCTTATTTACATCTTCAGCTCAAATGTCTCTTCTTCCACGAAGACCCCAATGGTTACCCAGCCTCATCCCCAAACACCTCCCATTTCCAGCTGGAAATGTCCTCCAGTCTTTGTACTCCATTTTTCCCCCCATCTCATGCAAAACATTGGTTTATTCACTTTTTTAAAAAAAATCACTTGTGACCATCTTCTGTCTGATTCTGTACTGTGAGCCCTTTGAGGCTGGGGGCTGTATCTTACTCTATACATCCACCCCAGTGCCTAGCAGGGTGCTTGACACACAAGGGCCCAATAAACCTCCTGTGAATGAACTGGTTATTCTGAATCCTTTCTATAAACTGCGGCAAAAAGAAAGTCTGTGAAGAGAGCCGAAGGTAGCTCTGATGGAAATAAGAATAATCCCTCAGCAAGGGTAATTGACAACGTAATTTAGACTGAGAAAGGACAAAGCCAGAGAGGGTTTTCTCCCTTAATGTTTATCTTTGGAGGCCTCATATGAAATATGGCTATGAGAGCCTTGGTCTTGCTCAAGATTGTTTTGTTTTTCTTCTTCTTCCTGGCCCTCCCCCACCTCACTTTCTTTTTATAATGTTCTTAAAAAGTTGAGAATGGTTTATCTTAGCATTTGTACGTTTATTTGTGGATGCAATTGCGCAGCTCATCATGTCAGTTTTATGAGAAGTCTGAGTCCATTGTCCTTAGAAAACGAAAATGATTAACATTGATTTGTTTTGTTACCCAATTGTTTAAATTATAATAACTCCCCATCAGGGTTTTTTAAGTACAGCTGTGTTTATGGATTAAGATCTACTGACTCAAATATTTACAGTGTTCCAAAAGTTACGAGAACATACAGTGTCAGGAATTTTCCATAGGCTGCTCCTTTGAGCTGGAGTGGGTTTCTGTTCAACTTGAAGAGAAGGGTTTAGACGATTTCAAAGGACATCGACAGGTCTATGTAATTGTATCTCCAGACAGGCTCCAAATGGAATATCTCAGAAGAAGAGAAACATTGACTAAAGTGGCCATGTTAACAGTCATCCCAGGCTGTATTGAAAGAGCAGCTATAAAGAGCTAGAGGCCCTAACGCTGTGAAGGACAGACCCTACCAGCCTATGAAATCCAGCCTGTTGCTTTCACTCTTAACCTCTATGGCTTAAAGATGCCTCTGCCTTGACGTATTTGAAGTTCCACTGGCTTGGAATGAGAATGAAGCTATGCCATTTTCTAGTTCTGTGATCTGGGACAAAGCACTTTTATTTTTCTAGACCTTTTGTCCCAATCTATGGGCTAGAAGCACTTAGGGGAACATGAAAAGGCAGCATGATGCTCTACATGGATCAATGTTCAGTGAATGCTCTGCGCCCTCTTCTTCTTCTAAACCAGAACCTGCTCTTAGAAGCACTGGCTTCGAAGTGGTATTTTTCCCCAGAGGAATCTTGTACATGGGTAGAAAGAATACAGTCTTGGAATTTGAAACTGAAGGTTCCAGCCTGTTTCTTCAGTTATCCCACCTCTCCTCTCTTGGTCCTACCCTGTATCTGTCTACTTCTCGTGCCCAGTTTGAGGCTGCTTTATGCTTATTTGGCCTAGTGTATGCTGTGTCACGGTGCCAAGTTCATGGTAAGTTCTAAAAAAAGGTTGTGAAAGAAATAGGAGGAAGGAGATAGAGAGGGAAGAAAATGCAAGGGCAGGACAGGGAGGGAGGAAAGAAAGAAGGAAGGAAGAAATGTACACATCAGATAAGCAAACTTGCCCTATCATAGGATAGATTGAAGATTGAGAGAGCGCGCACACACACACACACATGCATTATGTCAGATGATAAACTCATAAAAATAACCTACAACATCTGCATTGTATTTTATAGTTACAAACTACTTTCACATCCATTATCTAATTTGATTCCCAAAGTCCCTTGACCTGGGTTGGACAGGGATAATTACTCCCACCTGATGGGTGATTTAACTGACACTCAGATCATTGAAATAATCATTCAAGGCTACACAGGTAAATTGTGGGTTGGGATTATGGCCCCTATTTTCTAATTTAAAATGCAGAGTTCTAGCTAATACATTATCTAAGATGCACTTTTGGAATTCATAGAAAGAAAAATATAAATTTGAGCTGAAAGAATAAGAAAGAAGACAGTGACGAATTATATTTTCCATGAACCAGTCATCAAAGTGTTAATTGTCCAGAAAGGGAAATAAGTTCTATAAGGATTGCCAAAGTAATTGGCAGAACATAATCCTTGTACTAAAACACTAGACAGAGCCAAATAACTAGTGTTGTTGTGCCAATTTGATATAGGATAAAGAGGAAGGCATTTGAAGTCAGACATGTCTGCTTTTCAGTACCAACTCGGCTACTTATCCATTCTGGGACCCTGAATCATGTGAACCTTGAGTCTGTTTCCTACCTAAAGTGGGGTTAATAATACTTTCTTCATAAAGCAGTTACGAAGTTTATGTATAATGAACTACAGAAAGCAGAATACATGTTAATAATACAGCCATTACTCAGAAGGGAGAACTGTTGAGAACCTCTTTGCGTTTCTGGAGTCAAGTCAGACTTTGCTCCGCCATACTATCCTTCTAGGTAAGCACTGTGCCTTGTACTGGCATCCTCTCCATAGCCGTATAACAACAAGCATAATCCCTGTCTATCCACCCAATAACAGATGTCATCCTAAAGAATGCTAAAGCATGGGTAATTCCCCTCCATGGGAACATTCTGTGCCTGGCAGTAGGAAAGAGCTTGAAGGGCAGCGGTGGAGGCTTGTTGAACCCCACTTGCATCAAGTACCTCATCTTCCTGGAGATACTCCCGCCCAGGGGTTCCAGCCAATATCCTAGCCCCTGGCTCTGGTGGCTTTTGTATTAATCTGTGTCTGCTTCTGACTTCTTTATGAAAGCGAAATTTACCAGCAAAAATTTGTTTGCTCATTCATCCATTGCTTCAACAAGTCATTCGTTTATCCAGACCATTTTGACTGCATCCATATCCCTGGTCCCTTGCTGATGTTGCACATCAACATGATTTTAAGGCAAGGGTCACTGAAATCCTCATCCTAGTGGCGGAGAACTTAAAGACAGCCTAATTAAAGGAAGGGCTGCAGACTTGAGGAAAAGAGATCTGAATCTGAATTCTCACTAGCATCATATTTGGAAAAATAAGTTATTTTATCTCCTCAAATGAGCATCAATTTCCTCATCTGATAAGAGGAGGTAATCCATTCTCTTAAGGGTTCCTGGAAGGATTGTTGAATAGATGTGTTTAAAGCAACTGGCAGATAGTAAATGTTCATCACCTTCCTTGACATAATATTTTAGAGGAAAGGGAATTGGTTTTTTTAAAGGGGGTGACAGGAAGACTTAAGAGCTGGCTAAGACATTTGTTTCTCATTGGCATGCCCACAACTAAATATTTTTGAATGAATTACTGAAAGAGTGAATGTTCCAAAGACTCTGATGTGTCTTTACTTCTTTGTGTTCTTCAACATTTCCACCAAAATTAACCACTCAATATATTTTGAATTGTGAAGAGCTTATACATTCTGAGCACCAAGGAATTACATTCTAAATAGATAAGTGTCCAAAGAGATGGTCTAGTACCTGTCCATTTTTCCCCCTAGGCATGATTAACTTGGCACACTTGAGAGGGACAATCAGGAGAGGTTAATGAAGAGATGATTTATGAAGGCGTGATCAGGGCCAGAGACACCACTGAGAGACGGTGCAGCTGCACAAGGATAAGAATAGCAGGGATCTCTTAGCACACCCAGGCCAGAAGGGATGAGTAGAGGGAACAGTGTTGCTGGAGCTGGAGAGAGCAGGCTACGGTTGTAGGAGATGCCTTCTGACAGGGCCCATGGCCTTTAGACGAAGGACCAGCCACTGCTCTTGTGTGACCTGTCAAGGAGCAGAAGAATAACAATCCTTCTCTCTGTCTTCAGTCTCTTGCCAGTTCCTCCCATTATCCAAACTCAACTGAGCATCAGTGGGCAAGGGACCTCACTGATACAGCACAAAGAGGTCAGCCTCTTAGGTCAGGGAGCAGAGGGGAAAAAGGGTGGTGGTGCAAAGAAGGCTAGTCAGCACATGTCTCCCAATGGAGAGAAAACTGAGGCTTGGGCAGGAATGGTGACTTGCCGGCATGAAGGTTCATTAACAGAGCTGAGATGACAACGGCTGCTTTTATGGAGCTGTTACTTTGTGACAGGCACCATCCCACATGCTTTTACTTGCTTTGCTTAACTCATTGGGTTCTTCCAACAATGCTGTGAAGTAGCATTCTTACAACCACCAAGTGAAACTGAGATCGTCCATGTTAAGTTGTCTTTGATCTGGTTACATAAAACGCCAGAAGCATTTAATGAGAGTCAACAAAGTTATGATAAAAGGGGGAAAACTGGAACAGAGTATGGTTGGTGAAGCTCCAAATTCCAAACCTCTTCAGCTACCAGAGGTCCCGGCACTAGTCACCTAATGGAGCTGCGGCAGGAAGAATAATGGCTCCCCAAAGAAGTCCATGTGCTAGTCCCTGCATCAGGTGAATATGTTACATCACTTGGCAAAAGAGGCTTCGTAGATGTGATTAAGGTTACAGATTTTAAGATAGGAAGATTATTCTGATTTGTCCAGGGTGGCCTTAATGGCATGCACTCTTAAACAGAGAACTTTCCCCAGCTAGAAGCAGATGGCTTGTGGCAGAAGCGTAAGTCAGAGAGATCACAAATATGAGAACAATCCAAAAACAGCTGGTTTCTGTGATGGAGGGGGCCGTGTGCAAGGGCTAAAAAAAGGCCTTGAAGAACTAAAGGTGGCCTCTAGCTCACAGCCAGGAAAGAAAAAGGGACTTCAGATCTACAACCTCGAGGAGCTGGATTCTGCCAACAACCTAAGTGAATTCTTCCTCAGAACCTCCTGATAAGGACCCAAGCCAGCTGGCAACTTGATTTCTGCCTTGGGAGACCTAAAACAGAAAAACAGCTGAGTCTACCCAGATTTCTGAGCTAGAGAACAGTGAGATAATAAATACGTGCTGTTTTAACCCACTGTGTTTCTAGTAGTTTGTTATGGCAGCAATATAAAGGTAATACAGGCACGCATGTAACTTGGATTGGAACCCCAGGTGATCTGAGCTCTGTGGAGACATTATTGTCCAAGCTCCTCATTCTGCAGGAATCTTTGCCAGTACATACCCGTTGAATATTGCTTGGATCCACCAGAGTACCCCAAGTTAAAAAAAAAAAAGAAAAGAAATTGACAACACCATGTGTTTCTGAGCACATAGAGCAACTGGAACTCTTGCACATTGTTCAAGGAAATGGTATGACCACTTTGGAAACGTTTGTTGCAGCTTCTTACAGAACTAGACATATACCTATGTTATCAACCAGTAATCCTAACCTTAGGTACTGGTCCAAGAAAATGAAACCATATGTCTACAAAACACATTTTATATGAATATTCATAGAGGCTTTATTCAAAATAGCACAAAACTGGAAACAGCCCAGGTTTATATCAACAGGAAAATGGAAAAATAAACTGTGATAAGTTCATGCTAGAGAATGCTATATGAAATGTCCAGAATAGAGCAAATCCATAGAGACACAAAGTAGAATAATGATTGTCAGAGGCTGGGGTGCAAAGGGGGACTGGGGAGTGACTGCCAATGCGTATAGGATTTCTTTTGGTGGTGATGAAAATGTCCTGGAATTAGATAGTGGTGATGGTCGCATGACCTTGTGAATATGCTAAAAAACATTGATTTATACACTTTAAAAGGGTGACTTTATAGTATATGAATCACATCTGAATTTTTTTAAAAAGCAGCAAGAAAGAACAAATTACAGATACATGTAACAATATAGGTGAACCTCAAAAATTTATGCAGTGTGAAAGAAATGTCACACAAAAGCATAGGTATCTTATAATTCCATTGATATGAAAGTCTAGAAGAGGCAAAATTAAACTATGGTGAAAACAGTTTGAAAGAGTGGTCGCTTCTAGGATGATAGGGGTAAGGACTGACTGTGGAGTGGGATGAGAAAACTTTTTGGTGTCGTAGTATTTTATATCTTCATAGGGTTTTGGGTCACACAGGTATATGTATTTGTCAAATTTCATCAAATGGTACACTTAGGATTCGTGCATCCATTGCATGTGAATTTCACCCCACGAAAAGGAAACAAATTCAGCAAAAGATATGTAGGCTAACATATTTAGAGGGAAGTGTATTGATGTCTGTAACTTAATTTGAAATGCATTAAAAACAACACTGTATTGTCAGATAAATACAGGGATGAATGCATCATGAGTGGATGTGGGTAAAGCAAGTACACTAAGATGCTAATGGTAGAATCCAGGACACAGACATATGGTATTTGTGCCACTTTTATGTTTGAAATGCTCATAGGAAAATGTCAGAAAAAATATTGCTTGGTCTCTGCTTGAATATTTATAAAGAAGGGTACCCATCTAAGACAGTCTGTATCATTGTCCAGCAGCTCTTGATGTCAGAATCATCTTCCAGATACCAGGATTTTGCTTTAATCCCGTCCCACAGTCCTTGTTTCATCTTCTGGGTCCCATAGAGAAAGTCTACCTCCCAAGCCCTTTGGAGGACTGCCTGGGGTAGTGCAGAACCTGGGCTATGGAGAGTTCAAGACCTGGTTCCGCCCCTAGTCCCTCACCACTCTAAGTGCAGTTCTCCAGGCAGCACCAGAGACATCACTTGGGAGTTTGTTATAAATGCAGAATCCTGGGCCTCGTCCCTGACCTACTGAATCAGACTCTGCCATTTAATAAGAACCTCGAATCCTCTGAATGCAAATCAAAGTTTAAGGAATGAGCTGGGGTGATAAGGCAAAAATAGAAATGTGGCTTGTGCCATGGTAGTCACGTGAGGGAGAGAGGAATTCAACAGAAGAGGCATATTTTGGAGAGATAACTTATTAATGTAGGGGACTGAATGAGTGAGACTGATCAGGGGTGAGGGGAGTCAAAGATGATGCAGAAGTTTATAAGGGTGGGTGACTAGGTGGGTCAGAGGGAACTTGGGCCTGCGGTGGCCATAGTGTCTGCTGCTTTGGCTGATGGGGATACAATGCCAGACCTATAGGAACATCGCAGTCCTTAGCTGCTACACCTCTTGAGTTGTACTTAGATATCCTCTCCAAATATAAAACCTCCTTCTCCCTCTCTGGTGCTTCTATGAGCAAAACTGTTGAAACCCCTCTTTGCCAAGGGTTTTGCCCTTGTTTTGCTCATCCAAAAGCACTTTCCGAGTAAATAATATGGCTTTCCTTCCATTTCCTGCCTCCTCCTTCCAATTACGTAAACACACCACCAGTGCTTTAAGCATTAAAAAAACACAACATGATATAGATCAATTCATCAATATTTCTAAATGAGGCTTTTCCACGACAGAACGTCTGCCCAGGGACTAAGGACTCTGCTTCCTTAATACTGATGACCTTGGTTACCCGGACTTCCTGGAGGGTCTTTTGTTTTGATGTTGTTTTAATGAACACACAACACTATTTTCCAACTCAGAGAAAATGTCCAGGAACACCTCCCTTCCGCATCCTTCGTGAGCCCTTCACTGATTTTGCAACTTCTATTAACTCTAATGGTCCTTGCCAGTGGTGAATGTTCCCTCTGAGCATGCTAGAAGCTCAGCTAATTAGGTCCATCTCATTGTGACCTGAAATAGCACTGAGAAGAGTGGTGACAACCTGGTTATCTCATCCTTCAAGGCTCAGCTCAAAGAGCTCAAATAATATATGCTTAGTGAAGCCCTCTCTAACTTCCCTACCTGCCTCTCAACGTGGCTCAGGCAGTTAGTAACCTCTTGGATTATGTACACACTTCTGTTCTAATTGCAGAGGGAAGAAATACATACATGAATCTAACAGCTGGCACAAAAATCCCTCCCCAGGGTGGGAAATATTTGTCATTCAAAGTACCTTGAATAATCCCTTGTGGTGGAAGGTGAGACTCTGAGGACATGGTTAGAAAAAGTCAGGAAGTAAAAGAGATTATAAATTGCTCAGTATTGGAAAAGCAGTGAAGTTGAAGAATAGGAAGGAGCAGAGGAGTGAGTGGTAATGGGCAACATGGCAAGGGATTAGAGCCTGAACCCTGAGCACACGTTAAGCTTGAACTCAGGTCATCCGAATACTGGTAACTGATGACACAATGGCCATCTGCCACTTCTCCTTGGACAAGGAAGAGCATGGGACATCTTTATGGAAATGGTGCTGTGGACCTGCAAGCACATTTATAAGCACAATATCTTACTTATTCAAAAATAACACTTTCTAACACAGCCCATGACCTAGGGGTAGACAATGCAAGGCTTCTGAGCAGCTGACATAAAGGCACAAATAGTAATCCCTAGTAATAATGCATCACTGTCATCGACAGAGCTTTCACAAGGCATCAGGTGCTCTGCTGAGTGGTTTTCCTCATACGTTATATCTTGCAGTATTTGCAAAAATCACCTGCATATTTCCCATATTTCTGATAAGGAAGCTAAATCTTGGAAACCTACATGGAGGCCAAAGTTCTCCGATTAGAATATGACAGAGCCTTGCCTAGAAGTCTGATTCCAAAAAGCCTATTTTTCACCAAACATTCTTAACCAGAAACATCTTCTTCCGGATAACCCAAAGTGCGTACCACACCACGTCTCCATCTTTGAGCCATGAAACGGTCCCTCAGGTTCCAGAGCGCAGCTTACTTACGTTTTCTGTAACAGCATGCTATGTGACTATTTGGATGATTTATCAAAACATCCAAACTAAACACTTAATGAGGAATGGTGGTTAAGGGAATCTGAGAAGTAGATCCATTGACAACCTTAGCAAGTGTAGGAAAACTAAATACCAAAGAGTGAAGATGAAAAGAACAGCAACAACAAAACAAGCCACAAAAAACACAGCCCAAACAAACAGAAACAACCGAACGTGAAGGAGTTGGGTCCTAGGTCCAGTGGTGGCAGTGGCCACTGTACTTCGGCAGAGAATGTCACCGTGAAGAGCGCTAAGAAGAGGCCTAGCTGTTCTGTTTCCCAGCCTGAAGCAGCATGGAAGCCTAAAGTACAATTCAGGGAACAATAACCCAACACAAATGGCTGAAATTATCCGTGGTGCAGCAGACCTGCTCTAGCTATGGGCAGAGGGGCCGAAAGTGCCCACACGGGCCCTGCCCACGTCAGCGCTGGGGCTGGAGGCCTCACCCTTCTGCGTCATACTTTGCTCCTCTCTACAGCTGGAATACTAATTGTATCTATTTCCGAGGGTCCCTGTGAAGAGGAAACAGGTGATGTACATAATATGTTTGGCACATATTATGCTTAATAGAGGCTCTATTAAATGACATTTAAGGACAGCCTTGATGCCCAAGTGGAAAAGTTCTGGTATTTGAAAGAGATCTCCAACATGGAGCAGGTCGTGTCTGAAAAAGGCATGTGCGTGCAGTGTTTACTCATCATTAGAAGGAGAAACAAGAGGCAGCCCTCCCACTCCTACGTTATCTCCCTCCGCTTTGTGGGGAGAGCCGTTAACGTGTCAGACACACCAGCTCTCGCTCTTCCCATCCCAGCCAACATCGCCCAGGAGACAGAAATAGCATTCATCGAAAGCCGCAATGACCTCATTTCACTGGCCCGTTTGTGCGAGATGAGCCTTGCCTCACTGTGACTGCACGGGGCCAAAAGTCCAGCAAACAGAGCCACTGCTTGTCCAAGAAATGGTCCTGCAAACAGGAGAGGACAGCATGTTCCCTGGGTAGATTGGGACCCTTGGCTGTTTTGCGGGTGTTTTTGTTTTTCAAGCCAGAAACAGTGTCTGCAAGCTCCTGGGGATTTCCCAAGCTCCATTCGTCAGGCGGCCAGGCTTCCTCTGACATCATCTCTGAGTGATGCGGTGCAGAGAGGGGGTCACACACAAGGCAGCCCCGGGGCAGCCTTAGCACGATTGCGGGAAGCCAGAGAACTACTGCCAGAGTGGTCGGAAAAACAAGGAGAACTTTCTGAAACTGTGCCTGGCACATCATGGGCATTCAAGGAGTGGTTCTTGAATGAAACACAGAGGGATTAAACAACTGACTTCCAGATTGTGCATCCAGTATGTGGGAGAGATGAGATTTCAACTAGGATGACCTGCTGTCCTGGTTTGCCTGGGACTAAGGAGCTTCTCTGGCTATGTAACTTTCAGTGCTGAACTCAGGGAAGTCTTGGGTAAATTGGAATGAGTCTGTCACATTAATCTCAACCCAGGTTTGTCTGACTCCAAAGCTCATGCCTTTAAATATAAAACAAAAACTTGTCCTCAGGGAGACTTAAGTTTAATAGGGGAACTAGAACAGGAGAACAGACAACTATCATATACGTTGAAAGGGCCTACTTGCTTGAGAGGAGTTAGCTCAGCCAAGCACCATTTACCAATAAGCATCACTCCTTTCTAAGAGCAGTCCAATTTTGCACAGGAAATTCTTCTATTGAACATGTGCTCCAATGAGCCAGTCCCAGAAACTGCATTCCCCTTGCCAGTGGATGGTTTAGGAACGAGCATGTGACAGATTGTTGTCCAATGAAACACGAGAAAAAGTCTGATGGTCAGATTCTTGGGAAGGTCTCCTCGCTCTTAAAAAGAAACCAACATCAACAAAAGCTCTTTTTACCGACTGGACATACTTATGTCTATAAGTGAACTTTGGACACTGTTTTAGATTTACCAAGTGAACTAGAGCTAGTCCGGAAGATGGGGAAGGTGAAAAGGAACTGAGTCTTTTATGACATTGTTGAATTATGAAATGAACTGATCCTGAAGCCATCTTATGTCAGGATTGAGGGGCACTGCCTTTATGATTGAAGCTGTGCAAGACGAGGCGTTCTGTTATGCAGTGACAGTGTTCTAAAAGATACACTATCCAAAATGTGATAGGAGAGATGCTGTCCAGTTGATGTCACAAGGGAAGGATCCAACACTGGAATTGTGCAGTGAAGGAGGGATAGGCTTTCAGTAGACAATAAAAGGCATAGGAAATACCACTAGTAAAACTACAAAGGATGCATAATCTGGGAACAGCTGGAAAAAAGCTAGGAGTCTAATTTGGCTAAAGCTAGGGTTTAAGAAGTGGTTAACAGAACAGGAAGCAGGAAATGTACTCAGGAAGTAGAGCATGGAAGGCTTTGAATTTCATGCTAAGTAAGCTAGATTTTCCCCATAGATGATGGAGACTCACTGAAGATAGATGGCTAGAATGTTACCCTCATTGTCAGCAAACTATGCTGACCACTGCGATTCTCCTTCATTTAGATTTACTGAATATTTACAGCCATAATTCTCAACTTTAGAAGCATATGAGAGTCACCCAAAGGTGAATATAATCATACACACACAGACACACACACACACATGTAAGTCTACTAGAATGTCGATCTGTAAGGAATATCGGTGATTTTCTAAGCAAACACCTTTTATTTTTGGCTAACCACTGTCCCACCTACATCTAAGATAATGAAAAGGCATTGTAAATGCTAAAGGGCTGTGAAAATGTACCAGCTGGTACCACCTCAACCATTATCATTTTAATTGGGATGAAAAGGACATACATAGAAGTTAAATGATTTGTCCAAAGCCAGCCTGCACTTTAGTGTCAGATTTGGGGCTAGAAGTAAAATTTCAAAATTACTTATCCAGCATTCTTTCCACTAAACTGTGTTGTTGTTTCAGGTACATATACTCTCCCAAACATTCTGCATTACTCTTTGTGCAGAAAACAAGTGTTATATTTCTTTGTATCCTCCCAGCTACATCCTCCCACTGTAGCATTCCTGAGTACCTGCTTCTCATATGATTAATTAAATCTCATTTATTCTTATTCATTGGTTTCAAAATAGTAGCATGCATCAGAATTACCTAGAGGGCTTGTTAAAATGTAGATTTCTGGGCTTCACCCCCAGAAATCTTGACTCAGTGGGCCTGAAGGGCTTCCTGTCCATAGACTATCCTCAGGTGAGGTCTATGCTACTAGTCCAGAGATCACTACACTCATCCAAAACCAGAGATAGATTTTTTTTTCCAGTCTAGAGCTATTTTTCAGTCAAGTAAAACTGGTCTGTATCCTTCTCTGGCACTTTCTACCTATGTGACTTGAGCAAATTACCTCCTCTAGTTAAGTCTCAGTTTTCAGGTCTATGCAATGGAGCTGCTAATAAACACATGGGAAGTTTACTGGTACAGTTGGTAAGCATATAGAAAGGACTCACTAACTACCCATTTCCTAGCTCCTTTTCCCTTTATTGACGTTTTGTTGACAATCTATGTTTCCCAGGAAGAGAAATGTTGCCTGGCTCCAGTTGTAGACTTATGACTCCTCTCGTGGCTGGCTCTCCTTCAATGAGTTTGAGCTGTACTTCTTCCACCAAACTGCTAACACCCATATGGAGCCTATTTCTAGGAAATGTTATGCAAATCATTTCAAAGGGGGAAAATATGATAGGCAAATTATGTCAATATTATCCTCAAAGCAGTATTTTGGAGATAAAACCCATCCCATATGTTCTGTTTCACTTACTTTGGAATTTTTAACAGTTTAACCATAGCAGCTGCTCCTGATCACTAATTGCCTGCAACATTAAACAATGGATGCATATCAGTTCCCAGACTTTCCCTTCTGTGTCAACCTCAAAGCTTCCAGATATTTATAGATTCCTTCAGGTTGCTTCATTCCTCTTGTGTTAAACTCCATCAACCTACGACTAAGAAAAAAGATGGTATGGGATGGATCAAGGTGACCTTTGGCATGAGCCTTGGTGAAACCAGAGCAGTAACAGATGGGGTTCCAGACCCGGAGACACTCTGGCTCCACACATAATCTTTCCATGACTGAATGGACCTTGACTAAGTTTCTGTCACCACTCCTGGTTGATGGATGATTTTTTCATATGAATTTGCTGGGACCTTCTTCATCAGAAACTATATACAGCCATGCATCTTGTTATCCATGCTAGGAATGTGAAATTAATTGTTGATTTTTTTTTCTGATCTACCATTTCAAATCAGTTTCCAAGTTCTATCAGTGTCTCCACGTAAGCTCTTGACTCTTTCCATTCTCTCAGTCTCCTACTCAAGCTAACATCTGTTTTAGCTAGGGTCACTGTAACATCATCCCAACTAATATTTCCTAACTTCTGTTGAACACTCCATCCATGCCTCACTGTAGTAGGAATGATCTTTCTAAGACACCAATTGTATCAAGTCATTCATCTGAATCCCTTTTGAGTGACTCCCAACTGGTCTCAGAAATTTAAGTCCAATCTCATCATCCTGATTGGCTCCAAATCTGCACTGCCCAGTGTGGTAGCCACTAGGTTAGTTACATGTAGCTATTTAATTAGCATTTATATTAATTAAAAATTCATACAGCTGAAAATGAAGCTCCTCTATCACACTAGCTACATTTCAGGTGCTCAATATCCATATGTAGCTAGCAGCTACCATTTTGGATAATGATGATATAGGCTTGTTCCATCATCACAAAAAATTTCTATTGGAGAGCCCTGTTCTAAATATTGAAAACTGGTTAACATTATTTACCTCATTGTAATGCTATATATGGCCATCACATCAGAAAATAGTGCCTGCAAGCACTGCTCAAGGGATTGTAAACTGATGTGAGAATTCTATAGTGCAATGGTTCTTAATAAAATTAAGGATATTTACAAGGTCTAGAGAACTATCACACAGATCTCAAGGAGAATGCACCCAAGGGTGTTTGTCATAGCATTATTTGGGCTGGCGAGTTATGGAAGACAACCAAAGTGTTCATGACCAGAAGATGGGATGAGTAAAATATGGAAGACGCATAAAAAATATGGAAGATGAGTAAGATTACAGAATACTGTGAAGCAGCCAGAAGCAAATAACTAGATGCACACATATCTCTCTTAAAAACATGCTTTTATCTTCTTACTGTGGAATATGAGTTAGCAGTAAAATAATTTAAAAAGTAATAATACATGCAAAAACTTGGATGGATATCACAGATATTAAGTTGAATAAAAAAAAAGCCAGACATAAAAGAGTACATACTTTATGATTCTATGTTTATGAAGTTCATTGAACATGAAAAATAACTTTGGTAATAGAAACCAGAACAGTGGTTGCATCTAATTGGGGATTTACTGTAAAGGGAAAGAAGGAAACTTTCTGGGGTGATGGAAGTGTTCTATGTTTTGATCTGGGTGTCCATTACATGGGAATATAGATTTGTCAAACTTATTTAAATACACGTTTAAGATCTGTGTATTTTACTATATGTAAATAGACCCCAATAAAATTAGTTATTTAAAAAATATATATAGTCTTAAAGGCAAAGAGATTAGTTTCAGATGAGATACATAACTATGTATATATGCATTCAAAACCACAAAATGTATTTTTTAAAGTTACTTATAAACAAAAGGACATATAACAAAAATTTAGAATCCGTATTTTTGGTGGGGATCAAGGGAAGTAAATGCTAGTGAGATTAGGGATGAAAGAGATGTAAACTAGGATAAAGTAGACTAGTGAGAGTCTTCAAATGGACAGAGGTGATTGAGCCATACCTGGGGGTGTGATTAACTCAACTTTTTGTACCTAAAACTAAAACCTTCACTGGGAAAGAGTCTTTCTCTTTTTATTTCCAGGAGTAACTAACTTAGGATTGTGTAACACTTGTGGAAATACAGAGGGAAATGGAGCTTAGAGGAGAAAAAGAGGGAGATGAGTGAAACAGGAGAGATGGAGATACAGCAGGAAGGGAAGGAGGGAGATGGGGAGAGGAAAGGGGAAGGAATGGAACAGCAGACTTTGAATCTTCCGAGTTTCTGAGCCAGTTCCATCTCTGGAATTTTCAATAATATAAATACATACATTTCCTTTTTTTCCCTTAAAGCAGTTTGAGTGGGTTTCTCTCATTTGCTCTCAAAAAATGTACTAATGCCTTAATGTAGTTTAATATTTGAAAGAATCTGTGTTAAGCTCTACTTTAGATTTAAAATGCTTTTTATCATGGAAATATTCAACAATATACAAAAATAGAAAGATTAGCATAAAGAATATTCAATGTTAACAAGTTTTAGTATATTGTTATATACTATATATTTTGCACATAAATACTTCTGTATTTCTAAAGTTAAGAACTCTTTTTAAAAATATAACCATAATACTAAGATCATACCAAAAAATTTTCCCTTAATATTATCAGAAGCACAATATTAAAATTTCCCTGATTATTTAATAAATGTAATTTTACCGTATTTTTTCAAAGCAGGGTTCAAATAATATCAAAAACAATCTGAGTAATATGTTTCTTAAATTTATTTTAATTTACAGTTTCCCAATCCCTCTGCGTATGTGTATATGTGCACATAGACGAGAGCCTGCATGTAATTTTTTTGTTGAAGAAACTTGGCACTCTGTTCCCACAGAATTTTCCTTATTCTGGAGTTTTAGATTGAATTCTTGCTTACTGTCCTACTCTGGCCCTGTATTTTCTATGAACTGATAAGGTTTACTTCAATTCTTTGGCAAGAATACCTTACAGAAGGTATTCTACAGTTTCTGTTGCATCACATCAGAAGAAAATTAACGTATGATTGCATCTCTTTCTGTGATGTTAAGAGTGATCAGGGCATTCAGGTGTTTTCAGTGGATCCATCTAGTTTAAAACTTCCTTATCTTAGCTTTTTCCCTGAGGTTTGAGAAGTCATTGATGATCATTTCATTCATCATTTCATTAAATGAGCCAAAATGTGGATATTCTTTTACTCCTGGGTTTAACAGCTACAATTGCTCTATAAAGACAGATTTTTTCTTCCACATTGTTTGGATGCATGAAATTCAGTTCTTATCAGAAAGATGAGTTAATGCTTGATTCTTTCCCCATGTTAAACAGTTTTCAGAGTAAGGTAACATTTATAAAAGCAAAAAATGGGAGTTTGGGATTTTTGTTTAAAATATCTTTATGAGCTTGTGGATTATCAAATATTTTATATGTTTTAATCTAGCTAATTTATTATTCTCTTCGTGGCCCAAATGCCCTATTTTTGGCCAATGGCAGCTCATGATACCTTTTCATATAATCTCGTTCAATGATAGATTTGCTTTCAAGTGTGATAAGATGTGATAAGATGTCCCAGCCTCAGCTCATGTTTCTAACCCAAGATCTGGAAGTAATTATTTCTCAAAGGTGCAGGGGAAATGATATTTTGAAACAGCAATCATCTGTGAACTAAGGGTGATCATTGCTACCGGTCAGTATGGATCAGGCACTGCTTCTCAGTATTTTCAGTGGACAGAGGAAATATATATATTTTTAGAGAAAATATTTCCCTATTTCCAACCATATTTAAGAAATTTATGGTTTTGCTTAATATCCTGATTTAAAATTTTTAGCTCATCTGCTGAAAAAAGCTAATCCCTAAATACTTATTTTCTTTATCGAACTATAATGGATAATAGTATTAGAATAAGGAGACCAATATTATTACTATCAATGTCATTGACGAAAGCAAGCTTGTTTTTGACAGTTCATTTTGTCGTTGGTATATGTTACCACATTATCCTATTTTACAGTCAATTAAAATGAGTCTTCCATGTGTGGCTACGTCACCAACTTAACACACAAATCCATTTGTTACATTTCACTTTTTGATGGATTGTTATTTGATTCTTATGGATTGCCATTTTTATTTCTGATTTTTTAAAAGTTGTGTAAAATGTTTACATGACTCTAAAATAATTTTTACAAAATGAGGTACATTCAGACAAAGCTAGATTTTACTTTAACCTCTACCTATCCCCTTCTTCCTCCCTATAGATAACCACTTTAATTTGTTTACATTTGCTTATTCTTCTATTTTTATATAAGTGCACATGTGGATCTTGGATAAGAGGTAATTTATGATACTCATGCTATTCTGTACCATGTCAAGCCTTATTACAGAAATGAAGAATCCTTCCTTTGAAATATTCTACTTTCCTATACCTACCCTAATTATCTAGTTAAAAGTAGAGCAAGTTTTCTTAACAAAAGGCACACTTATATTCTGTAACCAATGGGAAAAGGACTTGGAAAGTTGAGTTCCTTTGAAGGCTAACATCTGTCTATTAAGATTCGCAGCAGAGTTTCTTTCCTCTTTGGAGCTGAACAGATTTTCGATGGAGAAACTGTGGGTTTTGCTAATGGAAATGGCCTTGTGTGTATACCGAACTGTGTTTGTGGACATTAAAAGCTATTTGACATGCACTGATCTTTCACTGGTAAGAATTTGGGAATAGCAATTTCTTTCCTGCTTCTTTGATCTCCTCCCAAATCCCGTGGTGGTATATTATGGCTGCAGAGAACTGTAAATATTAGCAAGCAGCAATTTGAAAGCCCTAAAAAACGGAGTTGCAAAGGCAATTCAAACGTCAGGTATCCCTCTCATCATCCAGACTCTGGTTTTAGAGCTATGGAGGGAGTTCTGTCAAATCTCAAACTGCATTGCATCGCTGATCTGGTATGAACACTCAAGTCACTCTGAATAGCTACATTTTCAATGCACGAAAGCAGCTGTTACTTTACTCTGCCCTTTCCTTAAAAAAAAAAATGTATACACGCACAGAAACATATTTCACCGAAAAGGCATTTCTTTTCTGAGGACAAACATGGCAGTTTTGAATAAGGAGGCTGAAATATCTCCTCAGTGTAGGTGTATGTCTGATCCCTGGTGTTCTCTCACTGAGATTTTCTCACACCCATTTGCTGTTTGGGAATCATGTTCAGTCAGTGTGTTTGGGAGGTTAATGACAGAGACATTGTATACCTCCTGCTACTGTAATTGTGAAGAGACTAAAGGATAATAAAAGAGGCAATGACACAGGGTGAAAACCCTATGCTCTCCTACTCTTTCCTACAAATTGTAGAACAGAAGATAAACACATAGTTTACTCTTAGCTGTGTAAGATACATTTTATTGCACTAACATTGTTCACATTCAAACACATATGCATTATATGTTAAGTATACTGTTTATTGGGGTTTCTCATTTTCCACCATCCTGAATTATCAAAAAATGATCTGTGTCTACAAGGATGGAAGCTCCTCGCCTCAGGGAGATTGAAGAATGGGGGAAAAGGAGGATTCACCTTTCCTTAAAGCTCTTTATCACTAACACTTAAGGACCTTTTTGACCTCAAACCCTTTCAGTATCAGTCACCATCCTTCTGAGGTAGATAAAACAGAAATTGATGTCAAAACCAATGGCTGTCTCCATAAATTCTAACCAAGTCAGTAATAACTCCAGGAGAGAATGAGCCGGTTTACTGAGTCCTTTGGGATTTCAAAACTGGCTAAGAATTTAAAGAAAAAACTACCTGTTCTAATCTGATCTGCTCACATTCGACTCCTACTGAATCTCTGCCGGCCTTACCCAAACCCACCCTTACTTCTCCAGAACTAATGGAGACATGTTCAGGAGAGACAGCTGAACTAGGAGCTGCCTGAAATTTCTGTTCAATTAACAGCACGCTGTGTGACCTGAAGCCAGCCTTTTTCCTCTTTGCACCTCAGTTCCTTTCACCATAGAATGAGAGCCTTAGAATAATGATCTCCATGGCTCCTTTCAACTCTGACATTTGGGGGGAATCTACAAAAATGCTCCAAGATATTAGAAGAGTTCCATTTAAACACCTGGCCACTTTAGAAGGGCTTTGCATATATATTGTATTTCACTTGCTAAATCGCCAAATAAACCTGACGTGAGTGATCCCCAAGAGGATTCAAGACCAAATTGCAAATGTCTGTTTGTTATGATGGAGGTCTTGTAATCTGAGCATTGATCCTAGAAAGCCTTTGGGTGCTTCTCAGAGTAACGTTAGATTATAAAGTGATGTATTACCCACGAGAAATCCTTTCCCATTTACATTTCATTTTCCTCTGTGGTATTTAACTTATTTTTTTTATTATGTGCAGCCATCATAAATATTTATGCTGCAATGTATGATTGGTCAATAAAGAAAAATCAATACTGGGTTTTTGCTGCCCAGGAAAGAGACTGTGCTTTACATGATTCTAATCAAAAATCTCAGAAGAAAAAAATAGCACAAGTGGGAAGGTAGAATAGGAACCCATGTGGAAGAAGGAAAACATACATTATTTATTTCATATTTTTGTATTATATATATTTCACACTTATACACACCCACACTGATACACAAAGACTTTTGGTTTAAGATTGTTAGTAACAATTGTCTTGTTAGTAACCCTCAAGTCAGTCTGCCTTCCTACAGTGTGTATGAACTACAGAAAATGATGAACTCTAACATAGAAAGCCATCACAGTTACTCCATCATAGTTGTATCTGCCATTATGTATAAGAAAGATGAACTTGGAAGTAAGAAAAAAAGGTTTTCTCACCACTTCCATAAACATTTATCAAGTATGGACTCTATGCCAGGTAACATTTTAATGCCTGTGTTCCAGCTGAAAGGATCATGCTCTTACTTTATAATAAACAAAGGGATAAATCCCGTAAGATGATTAATACAAGCTTAGCTGATAGCCACTGAATGTCTATTTAGATTGTTCAGAGAAATCCTTGAGAAGTAACTTTATAAACTACAAACAGATTATCAAGAAAATTACTACAATCCAATTAAGGAAGTCAGACACACAACCAAGTAATTGTAATATGAGGCAAAAAGTGTCCAGTGCCCCCAAAAACTCTTGCTTTACTTAGTGGGTGGTTGGACCAGCAGCATCAGAAACACTTGGAAGCTTGACAGCTATCAAGGATCACAGATACCACCCCAGACCTACTGCATGTTAACACATTTTCCAGGTGATTCATATGCACATGAATACTCAAGCAATAGTTCTTAAGAAAAAAGGAATTCCAAGGAAAAAGAAGTCACACTGAGCTTGCATTTACAAGGGTCTCTGGAGGAAGAATTTTAAAGGCAACCTAAGAAAATGGATAAGATACAAGTCATGCTTTGTTTATCATTTATTCCTAACAGTTTTGAGAGAGATTCACAGCTAGACCATGCAATGAGAGCCATCAGGCTAGAAGCAGTAAGAATCAGAAATGAAAGAGGAGGCATTACAACAGATGGCTCAGAAATAAAAAGGATCATATGGGACTATTCTAAACGATTATGTGAGAACAAATTGGATAACCTAGCATAAATAGATAACTTCCTAGAAATGTACAACCTATGAAGATTGAATCAAGAAGAAACAAAGAGCCTGAACGGACCAATAACAAATAGGAAGATTGAAACAGTAATCAAAAACCTCCCAACAAACTATATTCAGTATCTTACAATAACTTTTGATGGAAAAGAATATGAAAACGAATATACGTATGCATATGCATGACTGGGACATTGTGCTGTACATGAGAAATGGACACATTGTAACTGATTGTACTTCAATTAAAAAAAAAAAAAAAGACAAAAACCTTCCAAAAAAGAAAAGCCCAGGACCAGGTGGCTTCATAGTTGAACTCTCCGAAACATTCAAACAAGAAGTAATGTCAATCTTTCTTAAACTCTTTGGAAAAAATAGAAATAGAGAGAACACTTCCAAACTTATCTTGTGAGGCCAGCATGAGCTTGATATCAAGGCCAGACAAAGACCCATAAGAGAAGAAAATTATAGGACAGTATCTCTAATGAATATAGATACAAAAATCCTCAATAAAATACTAGCAAACCAAATTTAACAACGCATAAAAAATATACCTCATGACAAAGTGGGATTTATCCTTGAGTTGCAAGGTTGGTTTAGTATACTCAAATTAATTGATATGATGCACCACAATAACAGAATGAAAGACAAAACACATGATCATCTTAACACATGCAGAAAATGTATTTCACAAAGATCAACATTCATTCATGATAAAAATTCTCAATAAAATGGATATAAGAGGAAATTTCCTCAACACAATAAAAGCCATTTATAAAAAGCACACAAGTAACACTATAATAAATGGGGAAAAACTGAAAGCTTTTCCTCTAAGAGCCAATACAAGGCAAGAATGCCCACTCTCACCACTTTTATACCACCACATAGTACTGAAAGTAGTAGCCAGAACAATCAGACAAGAAAAAGAAATAAAATCCATCCACATCAGAAAGGATGAAGTAAAGCAGTCTCTGTTTGCAGAGGACATTATTTTATATCTAGAAAATCCTAAAAACGTCACAAAAAAAACTATTAGGACTAATAAACAAATTTAGGAAAGTTGCATGATACAAAAATCAACATACAAAAATCAGTTGTGTTTCTTAAATCAACAATGATCTATCTAAGAAGAAAATTAAGAAAACAATTTATTTAATGATAACATCAAAAAGGAATAATATATTTAGGAGTAAATTTTATCAATGAGGGGAAAGATATGTACACTGAAAACTATAAACATTGAGGAAATAAATTGAAGACTCAAATGATGGAAAGATACCCCACATCCATATAATGGAAGAATTAATACTGTTAAAAAGTCCAACTATCCAAAGAGATATATAGACTTAATGCAACGCCTATCATAATTCCAATGGCATCTTTTACAGAAATAGAAAAAAAAAATTCTAAAATTTGTATAGAACCTCAAAAATCTCCAAAGAGCTAAATTAACCTTGCAAAAGAAGGACAGAGTTGGAAGCATTACAGTTCCTGATTTCAAATTACATTACTAAGTTTTAGTCATCAAAAGAGTATGGTACTGTTATAAAAACAGACACACAGATGGATGGAACAGAATCAAGAGTCCAGAAATAAGCTTATACATAAATAGTCAACTAATTTTCTACAAGAGTGCCAAGAATATACAATGCTGAAAGGATAGCCTTTAATAAATAGAGCTGGGAAAAGCGTATACCCACAGCAAAAGGATGAAATTTGATCCTTACCTTACACCATAAGCAAAAATCAACTCAAAATGGACTAAAGACTTTAAGGTAAAACTTGGAATTATAAAACTTCTAGAAGAAAACATAGGGTAAAAGCTCCTTGATACTGGCCTTGGCAAAGGCTTTTTTGGATATGACATCAAATGCTTGGGCAACAAAAGCAAAAATGCACAAGTGAGACTATATCAGACTAAAATGCTTCTGCACAGAAGAGGAAAAAAAAATCAGTAGAGTGAAAAAGAAACTATGATTGAAAGAAAATATTTGCAAACCATACATCTGAAAAGGGATCAATATCCAAAATATATAGGAGAAACTGTTACAACTCAATAGCAAAAAAACAACCCAACTGAAAAGTGGGCAAAGAGAGTAGGGTATATAGCTCAGTGGCAGAATGTGTGCTTAGCATGTGCAAGGTCCCAGTTTCAATCCCCTAGTACCCTTATTTAAAAAATTGAGCAAAATACTTGAATAGCCATTTTTCCAAAGAATATATACAAATGGCCAATAGGTACATGAAAAGACAATCAGCATTACTAATCATCAGGGAAATGCCAATCAAAAGGACAATGAGCTACCATTTCACACCTGTTAGGCTAGCTATTATCAAAGAGACAAAGGATAACAAGTGTTGGCGAGTACTTGGCAACAAGGGAACTCTTGCTGGCAGGATGTAAATTGGAATAACTGTTATGGGAAAAAGGATGGGCGTTCCTCAAAAACTTAAAAATAGAACTACCATATGATCCAGCAATCCCACTTCTGGGTATATAGCCAAAGAAAATAAAATCACCATGTTGAAGAGATACCTGCATTCCCATTTTAACTGCAGCATTATTCACAATAGCCAAGATATGGACACAACAGATATATAGATATAGATATAGATATAGATACAGACATAGACATAGATATATAGATATATACCCACTCTCACCACTTCTATACCACATAGTCCTGAAAGTACTAGCCAGAACAATCAGACAAGAAAAAGAAGTAAAATCTATCTATATATATATATGTCTGGCTAGCTAACTAGCTAGAGTAGGATATTATTCAGCCCTAAAAAAGAAGGAAATCCTGCCATCTGGGACAACCTAGATGAATCTGGTGGATATTATGCTAAGTGAAATAAACCAGACAAAGAAAGAAGAAACTCCATGATCTTACTTATATGTAGAACCTATAGAGTCAAATACATAGAAGCAGAGAGTAGAATGGTGGTTACCATGGGCAGAGAGGTGGGGGAAATGGGGAGATATTAGACAAAAGGTACAAATTTGCAGTTGTGTAGAATGAATAAGTATAAAGACTTAATATGTAACATGATGACAGTTAATAATATATTGAATACTGGCGATTTTCTAAGACAGTGTATTGTAAGCGCTCTATTAAAAAAGGTGGAGAAAGGGTAACTAGGTGGGGGAGATGCTATGTTAATTAGCTTGACTGTAGCAATCATTTTACTATGTGTATGTATATCAAATCATCATGTGTACCTTAAATATATATAGTTCTCACTTGTGAATGCCCTCAGAAGGAAAGTAAATATTGGGAATGTTTGGTCTTTCCATGCCTGGGGATGGAAATATAAATCCCAAGTATAAAAGTTTTGTTGTGTAACAAGAATTTGGTGATATTCTCAGCTTTGGCAGTATCTTATCTTTACTGAGAATGGTCCCTAAGGTAAAGGGACCTTTTCATTAGGGTAAAGCCATCCTGACATGCTTCCTTAGCTCCTGCACTATGTGGCCTCATTGTAAATCTGGCCCAGTAAACTTGACATTTTATTAAGAAAAAGAGAAAGAACTTATGTGTATCTCTACCACCTTTGAGTGTTTCGGAAGGATCACCAATTAAAATGGTGTGGTTTATGTGTGGTGGCTTCTGGATGTGTGACCCTGGAAGAACGCAGCTCAATGGACCATTTATCACGTTCCAACTTGTGTCAAATCAGAAGAATTTCAGTGCAAATATAAATGGACACATACATATGTGTGTGTGCATATGCACAGTGATGTAGGAAAAAAAGCCTAGGCTTCAAAATCAGATAAATCTGATTTAAATCATTTTATTTTTGTAAGCCTCGGAGTTCTTCTCCATAAAATGGGGTTAATAAAAACTACTTCATAAGGTTGTTGGAAGAATTAGATGAGATAAATAGAAGCCCCTTAGTTTCATGCATGGCACAGTGTCTGTGCTTGACATTACCTACAATACATTATCTACCTCCACTTCTATGTTAAAAAATCTAGGCATATTATCTCCATAACTTGGAGACATTACTTAGAACTATCTCACCACAGATTATGAGAAATAAGTAAGATTTCTTGATGCTGATGTTATTACTATTGGAGTGCCAGATAGGTTTTTTTTGGACAAATGTATGACATAAATAATAAATATATGAGGGGGGAGGGTGTAGCTCAGTGGTAGCGTGCGTGCCTAGCATGCACAAGGCCCTGGGTTCAATCCCCGGTACCTTCATTAAATAAATAAACCTGATTACCTCCCCTACTCTAAACGAATGAATGAATGAATGAATGAATGAATGAAACTAATGTAGACTGAACAAATCAAAAATCTCTTGGGCTTTGTTGCCATTGTGGTACAATTCCTCTTGGGAAAGGAACAGGAGAAATAATGCTCTGTCAGTTCCTAGGTTAATGACTAGCCATCATGTTGGCTGCTTGATGAGAAAAACATATAATTGTCACATGTTCAGATCTAACTTTGCTAATAGCCCTTTAAGAAGATCTTTGTTAACTACCTAATTTGTCTAGAAAATTAGACTGATTTAGGACCCCAATATGCCCGCTACATTCTCCCTACAGTTTAAAATTTTCAGAATGTACATGAAGATATTATAGGCTTAAGTTTTCCATTATGGGGGCATACATCTTTGTTGGATTCTACCTCACCCTCCCAATCCAATTCCTAAATTCCACTGGATGAGACACAAGAAAGACATGACTTTGGAGAGGACAGCTAGAGGCTAAGCTAATTGAATATTGCTGTCAAAACAGAGGAATCATGATGAAGACCCATCCTGTGAAGGTATTAAAATCTGGTGCAGAGAAAGTGACAACAGCATAGCCAAGAATGAGAGAAAAATGAAAAGGGACCTAAGACACATTAAGGTCAGGGCAAACGTGAATGCACTGTTCCGGCTCATCTGCCCTTGTCCAGCCAGCACTGCCTCAGACCTCAAGGAGCGAAGGTCTTCATGAGAGAAACAAAGATGAAGGATAAGGTAGTCTCTCATCTGATGTAAGCATTGGTTGAAAGGGAGAAAGTGGTGGAGTTCTGCTGCTAATGTAGACTGAAAGACATTCTAGGCTCTCTTTCACTTTCTTTCTTTTTTTTCTTCCCTCCCACCCCCAACCCCCGACTCCTGTACAGCCAAACAACAGTATCTTGACATGGTTTCTTTCATGGCATTTTCTTATGGGGAAAAGGAGGAAAATTCTTCGTATTTTAGCCTTGCCTAAGATATGACAAAGATGCATACCCCGCTCCACCTGCTCACTGAAATTTTTAAAGCATATGCTCACCTTCGGCCTGTCTTTCCCTAGACTGAAAGAGAATAAAATTGAGGGGGATAAGGAAGAAGTTTTCTCCGCAGCAGATCAGGAGACCTGAGTTGGAGCCTGGAGTCTGGCTCACTGTCAAATCCTGGTATGAACTTGGAGGACCTCCCCCCCCCCCCGTCTTCTTTGCTGCAGTGCCCTCATCTGTTAAATGAAGGCGTAGAACAGTTTGCTCCGCCATGTGATAGGCCTACAAATATCTGACTGCTGCCTGAATTTCACTGTGGGAGGACTGCAGCTTTCAGCAAAGTGGGTTTTATAGCACTCTGGCGGTTAAAGGCCCACCCTTTGGAATACTTTAGACCTGAGTTTTAATTCTGGGCCCATATCTTGGGCAAATTAAATAATCCTTCGATTGCCTTATCTGTACGGTGTAGACAATATTATAACTTTCTCAGTATTATTTGTGTGTATGTGTGTGAAAATTAAATTATATAAACACAATGCCCAACACAGAGTAAGTCTCCTAGAAGCCTTTTACAGCACCTTTCCCCTTGTCTTAGGACACTAGCATGAGCACTGGGGGTCTGGGGCTACAGAACCCATTTTGAAACCATGAGATAACGCGCACACAGATGAAATCCTAGGACCTTGATGGCATCACTGAGCCACAGAATCAGCCCTGGAAGTGTCAGTTACCAGGCTTCTTGATACGTTAGTTAATATATATCTGTTTTCTTTTAATTACTAGTAGTCAGGACTGCTTATGTCTAATTGGCATCCTGGACATTACACAGTAAGTGCCTAATTGTGAACAGCTCATGGTAAAGACCCAAGCATAGCCTTTTGAAATGATAAGTATTCAGAATGGTAGTTGTAAGTTAGGTGCTATGTAAAGGCTTTTATTTCTGCCTTTTCCCAACTTGCCTGTGAGCTCCTTGGGGACATTAATCTTTGCTGCCAGTGCCCAACATTGCAGACGACACATTGTAAAACTTCTGGCCCACTGGCAGGAATTGAATTTAGCTCTCTAGTGAGATTTTATCACCAAGTCTGATGGAAAGGGGTGTGTGTGAATCTGGGTTAGAATCCCAGTGTCACTAAGCCTTTCTTGCTGTGTCACTTTGGGTAAGTCACTGGCCCTCTCTAAATCTTAGTCTCCTCATCTATAAAATGGTGACAATACCTTCCATGTTTCAGGGCTGTGGGTATTCAAAGACATAAAGGAAGCAGAACACATTACAAGCATTATAAACTTTTAAGGTATACCTCTAATCCAATTGGAGCCATTACCCTAAATTTGGCCATTGGAACAAACTAGAAAAGTGAGGGTCCTCTTCCAAGTCTGCATCTCAACTGTGGCTGAGCTGTGGTCATCACAGTGCATTCTCGAGCATGTTTGGAGGCTTTGCTCCAAAACATCTGGCCATTTTATGACTTTAATCCCAATTTAAAATTCCACAGTGCCTCACACAATCATTTTTCTTCATCCAGAAAACAACTTTGAATAAGACCAGATAAGAACAGTAAGAGCCTGGTGCGTAACCCTTCCAGTTGTCTTTTGATCTCCCCTCTGCCTGTACTCAAGAGTTCGACGCACAAGTCACTCCTCCACCACTGAAACAAGGGGCTTGTACCATTAAGGCCCGTGATTTCTTTACTTCCTAGTGGTAAAAGCATTTTAGCAAGCAAGCTGGGCTTAGGTCTCTGTTCTGACGCATATTAGCTATGGTGTCCTGGGCAGACAGCTCGCCGAACTCCCGTCTTCTCATGAATAAATTAACATGAAGAATACAGGCTTGACGTGGGGATGAAATGAGATCATGCCTGTGAAGGAAAGGTCTTGGTAAACAAAGAAGTCCTTGCACGGTATCGTCCGTACTAACATCACATGATCTGTGAATCATTTCAGTGGCCTGTGTCTTTTTTTGTCTTTTTTTTTTTTTAAAAGGCAACTAGAACAATGGTTTGCAATTCACTGTAGGTGCTTCCCCTAATTTTTCTGAGGAAATGTATTTTAAGAACTCTTGCTTGTGTAATGGAATCAACGGATCCAGATAGGGCTTACAAAATAGCAATTGGAGATGAGCAACTTTCTTTTCATTCCATTTCTCTCCAGTACCTAGAGAAGCTTCCTGCTGAGGCACACCTTGAGACTCAGAAGTAAGCTAAAGAAAGTATAGGGAAGAAGCTATAAGATGTGAAGAAGCGTAGACGTATTCATTTCCTAGGACTGCTGAAACAAATTACAACAAACTCGGTGGCTTAAACCAACAGGAATATATTCTCTATAGATCTGGAGGCCAGGAGTCTGAAGCCAATGTGTCGGCAGTGTTGGGTCCCTGGAGGGTCTGAGGGAGAATCCGTTTCATGCTTTCCCCCTAGCTTTGAGTGGCTGTCAGCAACCTTTGGCACTCCTTGGCTTATATACACATCACTCGAATCTCTGCCTTCATCCTCCCATCACCTTCTCCTCTGTCTTCTTTTGTATCTCTTTGTAAGGACAGTTGTCACTGGATTTAGGACTTGCCAGGTAACCCAGGATGATCTCATCTCAAGATGATTAACCTAATTACCTCAGCAAAGACTCTCTTTCCAAATAAGGTCACATGCACAAATTCCAGGTGGACTAATCCTTTGGGTTCCATTCAACCTACTACAACAGTCCCAAAGTTATGCTAACCTGGATTTTAATCCCAGCTCACAGAGTAGCCACGCAATTTCTACTTTTTGTAGAAATCACATCCTCATTTGTAAAATGTTGCCGTGATATTATCTTTACAACATTGTTGTGACCTTAAAAGAAACCATGAATATTGAGTGTCTGTCATGTGGTAGGTACTCAATACATGGTAACAACTTAAAAAAATAAATAAATAAACTTTGGCTTTGGCCATCTGATATTCATGAAAATAAAAGTCAACCCAAAGGAAGAAAGAAATACTCAGATTTAGTAGAAACCGCTCTGGTCTGAATCTCAGAAGTGCCTTTCCAAATTCTGTCACTCACCAATTAATTTTAACAACTTTGAACAGTTCTGTCCCATTTACTGGTGCAGATTCGTAAATTGTATGAGTTGAACCAGATAACCTTTGATTTCTTCCCTTTTCCTGACATTCTGGAGTTGGACAAGTATAACATTTAAGGTTACTTTGGGAGTAACTGGATGGAAAAAACACCTAAAAATTCCTGCAGTCCAACAGGAAAGGAAACCTCTAGCCACTGTCTTGACTTCACAGAGTTCTGAAGACTTGTTTTTAGGGACAGATTTTAGTTAGGCTCCCCTCCTATACACTTTTGGGAAGTGCAGGGAGATGGCTAAAGTGAAACTTTGGGGACAGTTTTTATCTTTTCAGACTTTCAGCTGAGATCCCTCAGCCCCAGCCACCAATTTCTCAGCCACTGCTCTTCTAAACCCTGTCACTGCCTTTTTGGGCAGATAAAGGCTGAGGGCAGGAGGGCAGAGATTATCAGGACCGTCACAAAACTATGCATGCAACCAGGGCTGGCTGTATAATTTGTGGGGCTCCTTGTTTCAGAAGCAGGACAGAAGTGCCATTAAAGGTACTAAAACATAATTATCTTCCTGTCTTCAACAGTCTCTCTTGCAAGCTGTCATGGTGTTTTGTGTTTGCTATCACTGCTGCACTCCCTCTGGCAAGAGGGTACTCATAGGGTGAGTGCAGACCTTCCTGGATGCCCAAGGTCCCACCCCACAAATTTTTACATTCACCTGGCTGCTGGCGGGCTCCTTCAGGCTGATGTGGCGTGCCCTGCCTGGCTGGAAGTGGAAAGGCAATCTTCCCTTCCCAGAGTCCCCTGGTCCAACCACCAGGGCTGGACATCGATCAAAGAACTGCAGCCTCTGCACTGGGCAGATTTGGTACTGGGATCATGGGTGGATAAAGGCTCGATCCCATCACTGACTCATATGCAGAAGGGGCTGAGGCGCTGCCAACCTGGGGCAGGGAACGTTGCTGCCACGCCCCCTCCAGAATCACCATTCAGCAGGTGCGCCCCACCTCCAGGCACCTTGCCCTGCACTCAGGTCCCCACCGGAGGTGGAGGACAACAGTGGAACATGGGCCTCACCCTGGCTGTCACTATCCAGTCATCATTCTGGATGAAGGAGGCAAAGGGTAGGGTGGGGAAAGGGAGGCCTGTTGGAGTGGGTGCTTTAATGCCTAACCCCATGGAGGTAGGAAGGCAGCAGGAGGTAGGATCCACAGAGCTAAGTTTCTATGCCCCTGGCACACCATCCATGTCCCATTCAACTTCACTTACACAATACAAGTCCAAACAGAAAAATAAGCATTTCAAAACAGTGGCTGGGGAGCATTAAACCCAAAGTGTAGGGCCCTTCTGAGTGAGAGGTCCATGTGGCTGCACTGGTCCCACACCTATGGAGCTGGCCCTGCCAGCAGTACAAGCCTGAAGACAGTTCTGGTAACTGACCCCTCTGTGACGTATGTGACTGACTTGATTTTCCCCTCCAGACTAAAGAACAGCTTCCCGGGATTAGGGAACGTTTCCAGAAGACCCTTTCCACATCTTCCCACATGGAGCTCTGTGCGACTTTAGGAAGGACTCACTCAGCTATTTTCCAAATTGGAATTTGAAAAACACAACTATTGTGCTTAGCTCATGGAAGGACCAAGGAAGGACTGTAGGGTCCTGAGAGACTCTGAAACAATTTACCCAACTGTGAGCTCCCTCAAGGCCACTCTGTGTCCTCTCACCATCTCTATGTGAGTTGTTTGCCTCCAGACAAGCAGCCCATGACTCCAAAACAAGCCATACTTCTTTCTACACCAAGATTATTGTAGCATGTGCTCCAGCCAGTGTAACTGCCCCAAATGGTACATCTTGGCCATTTAAGAGACTTTTCTAGGTAATACTCGGATACTTACAGAGGGTGTTCCTTAGTTCTTGTGTGACTTTATCTAACTTTCTAGGTTAGAATGGTGATGAGTAAATTTTGAATGAAGCCTCACTAGACTGCCATTCCTTGGGCACAGCTGTCCTTGTTTGGCTAGGGTCCATTTCTACTTCCTGCCCTGACCAAGGATGAGGGAACATTCTTTTAGACATTGAGGATAACAAAATGAACATAGGAAACAGAGAGTAACACATAATTGCTCCAAGAAGCAGCTTCGTTCAAAATCCACTAGTCAAGTACGACTCAATGGTCCCTTACTTAGTCATGCCTGCCTGGCTCTCAGTCTTTCTCTATATGCAGGAAACGGTTCCCCCTGTTGCCTGGGGTTTCTAAGCATCTCCCCACCACAGCTGAGTCTAATGAAGCCTGCCTCCATATAATAGTGAGGGCTTTCCCCTCCTCCTTTCTAAAGCTTTCTTGCCCCAGGACTTGTCTTCTGCAATAGGATTAGATGGCTCCTCAGAAGACTGACAAAAGGGCATATACATGCTCTTCAGGAAGAACCTCACACCCACACTCGCCCACAATAGAGTATCATGGCCCCTCGATCCAGCGTAGACAGTCTTCATCGTTTGGTATTTCTCTATGCACTGGCAAATAATACCAAGTGAGGGGGATTCAGCCTATGTTCTCTCTACTGAGGAGTTCTGTCCATTCCTCTTTTTTTTTTTTAACAAGCTTTCCACTAGATTGAGATGATGAACAGACCAGATCTACACACACCATACTTTTAATTCCTTTCTATCTACCCTGCTTATTCCCCTCTATGTAGCTATTTATAATTCCACAAGAATGCTCCATAATTTAGGAAAAACATTTTTCCAGGGAAGTAACTTTCTGAAGCCTAATTTTTATATATATCTATACCTATATCTTTATCTCTATCTATCTATCTATCTATCTATCTATCTATCTATCTATAAAACAAGAGCACTTGTTAACTTACCATGTAAATCTGAGGAATTTACCTTAGGTGGGTGGTGTTGTTCAACTGACATCATCCTGAATAACTAGGAGTGAGTTTTGGAGATTTTATTTTACATTTGTACCTCAAAGGCACTATAAAGTGATTTTCTCAATTTAAGAGGGTCCATTTCATCCACTTTACAGATACTGATTATGAGGTTCTTATGTACGAGATGCTGTTCCATGCCTGTGTCACAGTGAGATCAGCGGCTGTGTTTAGTAGGGAGCTAGATAGATAAGAAAGATGCCAGTTTTCATGGAGTTTCTAGTATAGGTGAAAACAGACAACAAAGATGAAAACAAATTAACAAGATAATTGCAGATAATGGTAAATGGAATTAAAACAAAAGGCAGTGTAGTGAGAAAGTGTCTAGGCTGATAGTCCTTAGACTAGGTGGTCAGAGAATCATCGCTGAGGTCAAGATGTTTGACTGAGACTTGATTTAGGACGAGAAGGCAGCCTTACAACGATCTGGGATCAAAGCTTTCAGGCAAAGGAAACAGCTATAGAAATGCCCTGAGGTGGGAACAATCAGCTCTTGAGGAACAGGTTGCATGTTGCTATGACTAGCGCAGAGTGAACATGTGGAGAGGTATGAGCTGAGCAGTGCTAAGTGGAGACAGAGCCCACTCATGTAGGGCATGAGCAGCCATGCTAAGGAATTTGAAATCCAGATAACTCGATGCTTTTAAGCAAGGAAATGGTATGGCATTTTTAAAAGATCCTTTCGACTGCTTTGGAGAAAAGATCCGGTAAATGATAAAAGTGGAAACAGAGAAAGTAGTGGGCAATCCATTGTGGTAGGTGGGGTGAGTGAAGCATACGGCTTGTATCTGAATGGTAGCAGTAGAGATGGATGGGGAGGAGAGATTTCCAGATATTTTCTGCAGGTGGAGGAAGTAGAACTCAATGACAGATTCAATGTGGAAGAGGTAGAGGCAAGAGAAATCAAAGATGATGCCTACGCTTTTGACTTGAGCAAGTGAGTGGGTGTCACCTGAAAGCACCTTCTGAGATGAAAAGATTAGAGGACGGATAACTGGAGATAGATAACGAACAAACTACCTCCTAAGATGAGTTCAAACTCATCTTTAAGGAGCCAGAGAAACAGTTTATACCTTTAAAAATACCAGTATTTTCACCTTTATAAGCAAACAAAACAGTTCTAAGTTTCTGTTTCTACTGGATGCTTCATTGTGGTTCAATCTCCAGATTTAGAACAAAGCTATACATACAGTAAGTCTTGAAGATAAAGATAGATACATGTTAGTTGAATAGCATGAGAGTGAAACAAACTTATACCAGCAAAAACTTTGGAGTTTTCAAAGCACGTTCCCATCTTGATCATCACATTACCCCTATAGAAGAAATAATATCATGACCCCTATTTTACAGAAAAGAAAACTGAAGCCAAAGGAATAAGTGACCAGCTCAGGCTTGAATGACTTCTCTGGATGAGCTGATTCTGAAATGCAGGTATCTTGGTCCTCTGGTCTCAGCCTTTGTTGATGGGACAAAGAGTCCTGGAAAATCTCCCTGTGTATAAACCTCCAGGAGCTTTTCCCTTCATCACTGTACATCAGCCAGACTCTGACTCACAGCTGGAGAATTAGCCTTCTTGTTATGTAGTGAATTCCATGAGTACACACCAAGTGTTTTCTGTAACAGGCTGAAGTAGCTTCCTCTCTCAGTCTCTTTCTTCCATTAAATATGGAGTATTTTTCCCTTGGAAAACTGTGCCCAGGTTAAGGAGACTTCTCCCTAGTTTTGTATAGATGCTTTGATAAGCTCCAAACTCAATGACTTTCCTTCAGTCCCTGGGGCCTTGGGAACAGCCAACCCACATGTGGTGGGAAGAAAGGCAAGAGGGAAGGAGGAATGTGAGGGAGACACAAACACAGCACAATGTTTTCTTTCTGCGAAACTTCATCAAGGCTCCGATTCCAGTGACCTCACCTTCAAGCAATGCCAGCTTCTTTGCTCTAAATCAAAGTTGACTTGTGGTGGTGGTGGTTCACATGTTTTGAGTCTAATGAGCCCACAGATTCTGCTGTTGCAAAAGAAATCCTGAGGGTAGTTAGCATCTGCCCTCTGAGATCAGGATGATCAATGACCCTGACATATGCCAACTTCCACGTTTCAGAGCAGAATCCTAAAGGATTCGTCTGTCCATGTGAGCCTCACTCAAACTGGGACACTTACTGCAATCTAGCAGGGCACCTTCTTACTCTCCTTTCAAGGGAATGAGCAAAAATACAGAAATAGGCTCTCAGTGGATTCCCTGTTTTCCTTCTTGTCACTCACCCTTATGTCTTTCCTCAAAGCACTTCATGTCACATCCCTGTTCATATTCTTCTAAAGCTGACTTTTCAAAAACAGAATATAATTCATGTTCTTTTGATGTCCTACAAGGCCATTCGTGATCTAACCCCGGCTATATTTCTGACTTCTTTATCACTGTTTCCAACACTCATTCCCACACGAGCTACTCCAGTCTTCTTGCTACTCCTAAAGCATATTAAGCACTATCTGACTCAGAGTCATTGGAACTGATGTTCCCTTTCTAATTGAATGGAAGGCTCTTTCCATAAGAGTCTCATGCCTCACTTCTGCAGCACATTCAGGTTTTTGCTCAAATATAACATCTCAAGAGCATCCTTGTGCTGTCATGGTGGAAAACTTTTTGCTAAGATTTAATAGGCCAGTGATGATTATTTACATGGGTCAACTTGAATGGGCCACGGGGTGCCCGGATATTTTCTCAAACATTATTCTCAGGGCATTTTTGGGTGAGATCAACATTTGAATCAGTAGCCTGAGTAAAGCAGATTGCCTTCTCTAATATGGGTGGGCCTCATCCAATCAGTTGAAGGTCCGAATAAAACAAGAAGGTTGACCCTCCCCTGATAAGACAGAATTCTTCTTGCCTGATAACTTTTGAACTGAGGTATCAGCTCTTTTCCTGCTTGACAGCCTTTGAAGTAGGACATCTGCTTCTTTTTCTGTCTTCCAATTGAAACTGAAACATTGTCTCTTCCTGGGTCTCCAGCCTGCTGACCTTCAGATTAAAACTATGCTATTGGTTTACCTTGTTTTCAGGCCTTGGGACTCAGGCTGGAACTAAACCATTGGCTCTCCTGGATCTTGAACTTGCAGATCTTGGGACTAGCCACCTTCAAAATTGCATGGGCCAATTCCTTATAATAAATTTATCATCTGTCTTCCTATTCTTTCTTTCTATCTATCTATCTATCTATCTATCTATCTATCTATCTATCTATCTATCATCCATCCTATTTGTTCTATTTTTCTAGATAACCCTAATACAAATACCAAATTAAGAATAAAATGGGTTAAAATATGAAACACACTCAGTATAGTGCCTGACACAGTAATTACTCAGTTTTTTGCCTCGCCTTCTAAGCAGGAGTAGGGGGGGGGCAGATGGAGAAGAAAAGCGGATGAGGGCACTTCTTCAAATAGCAGTGTGAGTAGATGTTCTTTGATAAAAATGTCAAAGTGGAAAACAGTTCCCAAAGGGTTCTGCATATGGAAGGCTTTTAATTTCATCATTCTTGAACAACTATGTGTTTTCCCCAAAGTGGGAATGATGGGAATGAGAGGTCTTGGATTCTCCCAGATTTTACAGTGAGTGACTAAGAAATCACAAAAGTGAAGATTTTTTCCAACCTTTATGTTATGAAAATTTTCAAACACATAGACAAATTTAAATTTTTTAACTGACTACCAATAACTTCATCACATAGCTTCTACTATTAATATTTTATAATACTTGTTTCCTTTGATATGAATTTGAACTCCTCAAAGAAGTCCATGTCATCAACAATTGTGACAGTCTAATGTTATGCCATTTAATAAATATAAATCTGTCTTCAAGTTTCAATTTACTGATCTTAATAAGTTTGTCACTTTAAATATTAAATCACTAAGAAAACATCTTTTAAATGCCAAACCATAAGCTGAATCTTTAAGACAAAGTAAATTAATTCCTCTCTGTCAATTTTGTGCGAATTTAAATACATATTCTGTATAACATTTTTCTGTTAAAATGTCTGCTAGGACTTTTATTGGGATTGCACTGAATTTAAAGATCAACTAGGGGAGCACTGACATTTTAATAATATTGAAAATTTGACCCATAACATATTTCTTTATTTATTTAATCTTATTTAATTTTTTCAGCAATGTTGTGGAATTGGCAGTGTACAAGTCTTTTGTCAAATTAATTCCTAAATATTTCATGTTTAGATGCTATTAATAATAAATGGTATTATTTCTTTAATCTGATTTCTGTTTGCTGCAAATTATAAATATATATTTTTTTACATTTTTCTTATATCTTGCAACTTTGCTAAAGTAACTTATGAAGTTCAAGTTTTAAAAAAAATTGGGTGTGTAGATTCTGTTGAATTTGCTACTTAAAAGATCATGTCATCTGTAGATTAAGGCAGTTTGTTTTTGCCTTTTCAATCTAGGAGTCTTTATTTTCTTTTTCTTGTCTTATTGTACTTGCTACAACCTCCAGGACAATGTAAAAAGTCAATGGTGAGACTAATCTGTATCTTGTTAAAAATCATAGAGAAATCAGTCTTTCACCATTAAGTATATTAGTTTTAGTTTTTATTATTATTAATTTTAATCAGAATGAGAAGTCTCCTTCTGTTTTTAGTTTGCTTACAGTTTTTATCAAAAATGGATGTTTGTGTCAAATGCTTTTTCTGCATGTATTGATGTAATATTTTTAAATTTCTTTAGTCTGTTAATATGAAGAATTATATTAGTTTATTTTCAAATGTTAAATCAGCCTTATATTTCCAAAATAAACCTCATTAGGTCTTTGTGCATTATCTTTGTCATGTATAATTTCCTTGATTAATAAAAGTTTACTTAGAATTTTGCCTTCATAATCACAAGGGATATTGGAATGTAGTTTTCTTTTTTTTAAATAGTGTTCTTTTTCGGGTTTTGGATAAGAATACAGCTTGGCTCATAGAATTAGTTGGGCAACAGTTCCTCCTCTACAATTTTCTGGAAGAGGTCATGTAGAATGGTAGTTAATGTTCCCATAAATGTTTGGTAGCAATCACCAGTGAAGTCATTTGGGGACTGGGGTATTCCCTGTGGGACATGTAACTACAAATTTAATTTATTTAAGAAATGTAGATTATTTACTTTATCTTTTTCTTCTTGAATAAACTTTGGAATTTTCTGCCTTTCAAGGAATTTTCTCACTTCATCTAATTGTTGAATTTACTAGTGTAAAGTTGCTATAATATTACCTTATTAACCTTTTAATATCTGTACAATTTATAATGTCAATTTTCTTATTCACAAATGACAATTTATGTCCTATTTCTCACTCTCTCACTGTCTCTCTGTCTAATGAGTTATTAATCAATTTTTTGATATTCTAAAAGAAACATTGGATTCAATGATTTCTCTATTATTTTTATGTTTTTTAATTTTTATTGATTTCCATGCCGATTTTTAATATATTCTTTCTCCAACTTGCTTTAGATTTAATTTACTCTTTTCTTTAGTTTTTAAAAGTGGACCCAATGTAACTGTATTAGAATCTTCTTTGCTAATAAAGGTATTAGTGCTATAAATTTTCCTTGAAAAACTGCTTTAGCAGTAATTCATGTATTTTGATATATTGTGTATTTTGTCCAATTTACCAATTTTTTTTCCAATTTACCTTTTTATTTTCACCAATTTACCTTGTTTTCCAATTTATGTGTTTATTTTCTAATTGTCCTGTGGTTATTTAGAAGTGAGTCATTTATTTACCAAATGATTCTGGATTTTCTGGAGATCTTTCTAATTTAATTCTACTCTGGTCAGAGACCATACTTTTGTATGAATTGAATAGTTAAAAATTTGTTGAGACTTGTTGCATGGTCCAGAATGTAGTCTATCTAGGTAAAAAAACGAATTGTACACTTGAAAAGAATGTTTATCATTCTCATGTTGAGTGCTGTACTATAAAAGTCAAGTAAGTCAAACTGATTGAGATTTTTGTTCAAATCTTTTATATCTGTTCTTGTCTTTTGTCTACTACTTTCATCAATTATTAACAAATGTGTGTAGATATCATCAGGTATAATTGTGAATTTGTCTACTTTTTATTGCATTCCTATACTTTTGCTTCATATACATCAGAGATCTATTATTAGGTTTAGGATTATTATGTCCTCTTGATGAATTCCACCCTTTTATGGAATGACTTTTTTTTAATCCCTTGCACTGTTCTTTACTTTGAAATTTACTTATTCTGATATTGATAAAGCCACTTTAGCTTTCTTTTAGTCTTACTGTAGTCTGTCTTTTTCCATCTTTCAAATTTTAACCTATTTGTCTTTTTATATTTGATAAAGTGTATTTCTTCTAGGTTTTTTCATCCATCTGAGAATCTTTGTTTTACTGAGACTATTTAGATCATATGTATTAAAAGTTATAATTGATGTGATTAGTTTTAAATTGACCATTGCTAATTCCTATTGGTTTTCTATTTGTCACATCTGTTCTATACTCTCATTTATCTTTTTCTGCCTTTACTTGTAATTAATTGAATGCTTTATGATTGTAATTTTTCTTTTTTTGGCTTATACATTATAATACTTTATTTGCTATTTTAGTGGTTGTTTTAGGATATATATTTATTTTTAACATATCAGTCTACCTTCAAATGATACTGTATCACTTTTCCACTTCTGAATTTTATTTATCATTGGTATACATTTTACTTTTACATGTCATAAATTCTATTATTACAATTATTATTTTTTTAACAGTGATCATTTAAAATGCTTTAAATAGGAAGAAAAACTCATATATTTACCCATGCAGCTGCCATTTCCAGTGTTCTTTATTCCTTTGTGTTTATTCTTATTTCACTCTGATATTGTCTGTCTGAAGGAATTCCTTTGACATTTCTTTTAATTCAAGTGTAGTGGTGGTTGTTTCAGCTTTTCTATGTCTGAAAATAACTATTTTTCCTTTGTTTTTCAAAGATATTTTCATTGTGCATAAAATCCTACATTGACAGTTTCTAAAAAAATACTATAATTTCACTACTTTAAAGCTGTTGCTTTACTGTCTTTTTGCATGACTTCTTACTATTTTAGTGTCTTTGCCTGCTACTCTTAAAATCTGTGTCAGTTTTGGACAGGTTTCAGGTGATTTATTTTCCTCTTAATTATGAGCCATATTTTTCTCTTTTATTTTATGCTAAGTAATTATAACCTGGATTCTAAACACTGTAAATATTACCTTACTGGGGGCTGGATATATTTATATACTTGTAAATATCATTTAGCTTTTTTCTGAGATACAGCTAACTTAGTTGGAAGTATTTTGATCCTACTGTGTCTTGCTTTCAAGATTCATTGATTGGGATAAGAACAATCATCAGTCTCAGGCTAATTATTCCTCACCACTGTGGCAAGACCATTTTGTGTTTTCTACCTACTGCCCCATGAATGACAAGGTTTTCTAGTCTGGCTGATAGGAAAATGCACAATTTCTGGTCTTGACTCAATATCTGGTACTGTTCCTTCTAATTTGGGGGGGGGTGTTTTCCCCCAATTTCCAGTAGTTCCTCTACATGCAAGCACTGTTCAGTAGTCAGCTGAATACTAGACAAGGATCCTCTGCATATCTGGGCATTTCTCTCCATATACTGCTTTCTCCTAATCAGTATTCTGTCCCACTTTGTTCTCCCTGGATTCAACAATCTATTATCTCAATTCAGAGAGTCCCCTGAGCTTTGTCTGTGTTTTCCCTCTTTATGCTATGACCTAGGAAACTTCTCAAGGCAGTAAACTGAGACAGTCATAAGGCTCATCTAATTTTTGTGTCATCTCTCAGGGATCACTGTCCTTTTTGCCTCATGCCCAATGTCTTGAAAACCATGATCTCATGTATCTTGTCTGTTTATTGTTGTTTCAGGTGAAAAGGTAAGTTGTCTGTGTTACTCCAACTTTGCCAGAAGTAAAACACAGTTAGATTGTCAGTCAGGAGAAGGAAACCAAGTCGAATGAAAGAATTTGGAGATCAGATTTATCTGGATTTTTATTTCTGATTTTTCCATTTACTCTGTAAACTTGTAAAATTTTTGTCTCCTTTGAAGACCTCACTGTCCAACTATAAGATGGAGAAAATAAAACTTGTCTCAAATGGTTGTTGTGAGGCCTGAACAGAGTGTTAGTAATAATCCAACAGAGTGCACAATAAAGGTCTGTGTACCATTTTCCTGGTGGCACATTGTACAATTGACTTATTAAGCTTATGTCAACTAATCATAGCCCTCTCTAACAGTGTACCTGCTTAGAGGCAACTCCTCAAATAGTTCTTGCAGAATCACTTATTTAAACTTGACAGCAGGAATTCAAATTTATTTCTGCTAGATATTTTTCTGTTAGGAATGATTTACCCTTGTGCCACTCCATTCCTGTTTCTTTGGATATTAACTCTGATGGCTAACCATTTTCTCTACATTCTCCAAACAAAACTATCATTTACAAATTGGCTAAGCATGCCTTTCATCTAAAGTGCAACTCTCCATCTTGAAGTACTATCTTGTAATAAACACATAACCATCTTTAGTTTCCTCACATATTCTGATTAAAAAGGCACACATATTGAGGGTATTTATAGTTTCTGGAAACTATAAATCCAGAAAAATAAGACCACTCATCATGGATCAAGGGTGTGACCAATGCATTACTGCACATCCAGGAAATACAACCAGCTAATTTCACAACATGTGACATTAGAACCAGTATAGAAGCATCTTTTGAGTAATTTGAAGAATGACTTGCATTTTATGAGACAACATGATCTCTAGATGGTATTAATATCAGATTGATGCTCCAAGTGTCTCTGAGAGCTAGCCAGAGTAGTCAGATAAAAAGAAAAAAGAAGGGACTTCATAAGGAGGCTCATACAGAGCCTAGCATTGATCATCAGAATATTTGCTTGCAGCTTTCACTGACACCAAGTTAAAATAGTGGTTGCTGGATAAATACTTCCCTTTATAGTGGAAAGCTTCACATAAAGTAAGTAACTGATATTTTATAGGTGATTATGGTGAAAGGACATAGGATACTAAAAAAGTGGGGGTAAATTATGCAAATAAGAATATAATCATGACAGTGATGGATTCCATTACAACCATTATGCTATCTAAAATGTGTACATACTTTTCAAGTTTTTAATGAAGTATAATACATAGACCAAAGGCCTTGAGGGCATTTTTATGCATTATAAATGTTTTCCATGAATATTTGAATCCTTGTTATGAACCTTAGGTATGAATAATGGTATTCCTAAATTGAGGTCACAGACAACGAGGCTGAGAGAATTCAGGCAACTTGCTTAAAATAGGTGCTATTGCTATTATTACGCATCTGACTTAAGACTTGATTATGTGCGTTGGAAGATTTCAAAGCCACTGCCCTTTACAAAAGTTGTCTTCTAGTCCTTATTCTGTGAAATGCACATATTCTATCAAGTGTAATTATCACAGAAACTGTGCAGCAGATAATACTTTCTATGTTTTACAAATGATGAACATAAAGTTCAGAGTGTTTAAGTAATGTTCTTAATATACTCACTGTCTGACAGAATGGGGTTCCGAGTCCAGATCTTTTTATTCTTTTTTTTAACACATTTCCCTATTCATCTCCACATTTCCCAGCCTGCCTACCTGCCTGCGTGTCTGCATTGATCCAATAAATATTCACTGTATCATGTTTCCATCTGAGGTCCAGACATGAGAAAGAGTCCGTCAGATAAAAGGAGGGTTCTAGGAGAAAAATATATGAAGACAAAGAATACGTAGTGTATTTGGAAACTGAAATTTACTGTGAAGAAGCTGGATCTCAAGAAGCAGTTTCAATTCTGGTTGCATCCAGTAGAATCATGTGGGAAGAGTTTTTGATACCTACTGATGAGTGACTTCATCTTGGACCAACTAAATCATCATATTTGTGCATAGGAGGGGAGGCATGTATCTATTTATCTTTCAAATGTTTCCAGGTGATTTTAAGGTATAGTCAGATTTGAGAACACTGAATTGGAGGGCAGTGAGCAAAATAAAAGTGACATGAAAAGAGTCATCAGGGTCCTGATTTCATCAAGACCTGCAAGCCAGGTAAATGAATTGGACTTAATCTAAAGGCCAGTTGGAACCACTGAGAAGTTTTAAAGCAGTGAAGTAACAAAATTCCATTCACATTTGAAGCTTGCATATGGAGAACTCACTGATCAACAAAGAATGGCATCATTAAGAAGACAGTTGTAAAGATGACGGCAGTGAGAGATATATAACAGAGATGGTAGAAAAGTAGGAATATTTGAGAATGTTAGATGTTAGGAGCATAAAGACTTGGGAAATTTTTTGGGGGGGGGTGGTGTGAAAGTTGCAGCAGAAAGAGGAGTCAAGAATAATGTCCACTCTAATTCAAAAAGATACATGCACCCCAGTGTTCATAGCAGCACTATATACGATAGCCAAGACATGGAAGCAACCTAAATGTCCATCAACAGATGACTAGATAAAGAAGTTGTGGTATATTTATGCAATGGAATACTACTCAGCCATAAAAAAGAATAAAATAATGCCATTTGCAGCAACATGGATGGACCTAGAGATTGTTGTCATTCTAAGTGAAGTAAGCCAGAAAGAGACAGAAAAATACCATATGCTGTCACTCATACATGGAGTCTAAAAAAGGAAAAGAAAAAAGAGGACACTAATGAACTCATCTACAAAACAGAAACAGACTCTCAGACATAGTAAACAATTTTACGGGTACTGAGGAAAAAGGGGGTGGGAAGGGATAAATTTGGAAGTTTGAGACTTGCAAAGGTTAACCGTTATATATAAAAATAGATAAAAACAAATTTCTTCTGTATAGCACAGGTAACTTTGTTCAATATCTTATAATAACCTTTAATGAAAAAGAATATAAAAACAAATATATGTATATATATGCATGATTGGGACACTATGCTGTACACCAGAAACTGATACATTGTAACTGACTATACTTCAATTAAAAAAAAAGGATAATGCCTCACATTTCTGTCTTGATTTTGCCACTCATTGAGGGAAGTCAACACGGATAATGAAGCAGGTTTGAATAGAAATTGGTTCAGGGTTGAGCGTTTTCCTTAGGAGTACTTGTGGGATATGCAGGTGGAAATGTTTGAGAGGCACTAAGTACATAAGACTAAAGCCCAGAAGGAGAGCAATCTGGCCTGGGAGTATGGAGTTAATAGTCCTTTGCAGTTGGTGGTGATTGAAGCCATGCATTTTCTATTGTTGTTGCTGGTAGTGCTTGTGGTTGGTTGCATGGTTGATTGGTTTTAAGAATTAACTTTTGTTTGGTTGGTTTTTTATGTTGTTGTTGTTGTTGTTGTTGTTGTTGTTGTTGTTGTTGTTGTTATTATTATCATCATTTTAATATTTGCTTCTTTGGCCATCATTGTTGGAAAAGTATTCGAAAAAAGAGAGAGCAGGTAGGCTTTACAAAATGTACCTGCTTAACTGAGCTATTCTACTATAGTTTTGTAAAATGTTACCATTGATGGAAACTGGGTAGAGAATATAAATTTTCTCTATAGAAATGTTTCTTATAATTGAATGTGAATCTACAATTATCTCAATAAAATTGTCAATTTGGAAGAAAAAATGTACCTGCTTGTAATTTGCTGCTCTTTTGTTATTTTTTGTCATTTTTGTTTTCTTTGGAGAGAGAAAAACAAACTTATCTATAGGTTTAATTAGGTTCTGAAATCATCTTGTATACAATACAAGATGGAAAGGTAAATGGTGAAAATTTTTTTGGAGGTGGCAGGAAAAATGTCTGGTCATGAACATATACATTCAGTCTGGTCATAGTGGAAGGTAAGAATAAATTTCAAAAATCAACATTTGTTCTCCTGGCAAATATTCCAGAGTAAAAGGGTTTATCTGCTCTTTGCCACAAAACCAGTGTTTGCTGTTTATGCTGTGGTTACAGTTAGACATTTTGCAAAAGAATACCATAAACTGGGTCCTATGCCTGTGGCGTAGGGCTTAGCAGATAACTGTTCCTGCTGGTATTTTCCAGAGTGCTCTGGGAAATGCCTGAACACTATTGGAGTAGTTGTGATGGTGTAGGCAATTAAAGAACACTATTTTGACAAAAATTTAGTGAAGTGGAAGTAAAACATTTTGAATATTTTGAAGAGATGTTAATCACATTGAATGTCCTCATTTTACATATGGGGAAATTGAGTCTAATGAGGGGAAGTAATGTGCCTGAAGGTGTAGACCTGGGATCAAGGCAGGATGTGTCTGGATCCAGTGTTTTCCATCACAAAGCCCCAGAACTGGAAAAAGTGGGTCCAAAGTCCTAGCATAAGTAGGGGTAAAGAACAGTATACAAATGAAATTTTGTTGACCTCAACTGGGCCAGACGATGGGATGGGGAACACAGTAAATCATTGCTATTTTAGTTAAACTAAATAGGACACCACTCCCACTAAGAAGAGCTTTTCCTCTCATCATGCAATTGTAGAGAAAAGAAGACCTCATGCACAATTGCATTAGTGCTTGATGTCTAATGTGAATTTGGAAATGGAAAAATTAGATTAAATCAGTAACTGAGGCTTAGTCACCTACTGAGTGGAATAAAGCCAGTCAGGAGGTAGAAGAAAGAAAGTCAGGGGGTAGGACTGGCTGTCCATTTCTTACTGAAACATTGGACTTTTTAAATCAGTGGACCTCTTGAATTTCCTGAGAGAGGAAATAGTGCTAAAAGGGGGAATACAGCCCTTCAGATGGAAAGAAAACATATGATTCCAGCTCATTTGTTTAGTCTTTCTTCAACTCAGATAAAGCAAAAAGCTCATTAATTTAGAATCGGTGATAATTTGTACAGGGCCTATTCTGAAGTTTACCTTAGCTTTATCTGGCTAAAAGGATTTGGAAAGCAAATTAACAGTGTAAACAGGATGGCAGGCAGCAATATTTAACCTCTTTAAGAGAGCAAACTTTCTCCCAATATCTTTAAAACAATTTATACATACAGATATGACATGTTAGTTACAGATTATTTTTATCTATTTAGTATAGCAGGTCTCTGATGATTTCTATCTAGGAGACTTAGCTCAGTTTGACCCAAAGTATGTGTTTCTGAGAGAAGTCAATTTGCATTGATTTTATAATCATCAAACTTTTAAAATATTGACACTAATGTAGACAGACCTTGAGTGTCATAATTAGTTCCACTTAATAACCTAGGGCTTTACTTCTATCAAGAAAGAAACACAGAACTTTAAGCAGCATATGGTGTGGAACAAAGAGTAGATATGGAACCAGAGGCCTTGGGTTCAAGCCCACGTCCTTGTGCTTATTTGTGTTACGTTACCTTGCACATACTATAGATTAGATGGAGATTAATCTCCTCTCTAGAACTATCTTAAATGGGATAAAGACAGCTCTGCTGTAGGACACATAGAGCTGAACCAAAGATGAGTTTTGCTAACATGTATGAAAGTGTATTATGAGGAAGTATCAGAATGCAGAATAATTTTTAGCTTTTATTAAACACTGAAAACTGAAGAAAAAGAAAGGACAATATTTTATAAACCAGTTTATTATTTTTTCCAATAGCCTCTATTTAGCACTTTCTTTCTAACATGAATGCCTGGCTAGAGTTGTACATTTCTGGAGTAGTTTGCTGCAGTAAGCTATTGCTGATCATTGCAAACTCCAGATGCCTTTGCCTTCCTCTGGCTCCACTACCTAGGCTCTTCTTCTATGTAAAAGTTGGCTCTATTTAATTTTGTATGTGTACTTTGACATACTTCTACTTTAGCACCCTAAAGTGCCTTTATAAATTTCTCCTTATACTTCTGTATCCACACCAGGACCATGGACTCCTTTATTTCTGTCCTATGTCTTATTCATCCTTGTGCCTAAAGGGCTTAATACACAGTGGGCACTCAACACAAGCTTGATAAAAAAAAAATGAGGAAGATGAGGACTTACAGAAGGTGAATGGGAGAGAAAATTTTGTATTGGGCACATAATCATGGCACTAACAACTCCTAAAGCCTCATCTGAAGAAAAATGCCCCCTTGACAGTTTCTGCCACAGAGAAAGCTGCCTTTTCTACGAATGGGCAGTTTACTGGATTTAGAGTGGGTACCAGACCCAAGAATAGACACATCCATAGGTTAGCTAGACAGCAACGTTGTGCCATGGGAAATCATCTTCCTTGGCCAAAGAAGAAAGGACAGGAAGTGGTCACTCAATCCAAAGCCAGCTGAATCAGATTACCATCGACATCCAATTTCACCTTTTCCTTGATAACATAATCTGATGTTTGTGCAGATATCAATCATTTAGGGGAGTTGACTCTATCTCCTGCTCAGAAGTAAAACCTACGCCAATCAGAGTAATCTTATTGCCTTTGCCGGTGTGTGGTTTAAGCTTGGTATGTGTCATAATTCCAGTAAATGAAATGTGAAGTCGATGTGGGAAAGTCTCCTGATGAACTTCTGGGAAAAGTTTCTTCATTCTTAAAAAGCAGACTTAGTAAGTGTCTTCTTGTACAGGATGTTGCCATGTTTGGTTGAGATGCTTAGATTGGCTACAACAGCGATCATTAGGGGGAGTTAGCCTCAGAACACACCCATCATGCTGAGGACAGCAACGCAGACTGAAGCAAGGAACCCAGATCCTTGAGTCATCAAAGAAATACTGAATTAAATGACCCAGGAGAAGCCCTACTTCAGGACTTCATATTAGTAGATGGTAGGCTTCTCTTTTGTTTAAGTCAATTGAATCAGGGTTTTCTGTTATTTGTAACCAAAGACACAGTAACAAATACAAACGTCAATCCAATTATCTTTGTAGCTGCTTAGTACAAAGAGATGAACTGACCTTTAATTTTTTGCCTTTTTTGTTAGAACTTAGAACTACTGAAAGAAGACAATTTTAGGTTAGGAGCTAAATCCGTAAGATTACTAATTAGAGAAAAAGTTTGGAGTTGCCTTAATGTGTCACTACCAAACTTGAGTCTTAAGGAAGTAATCACTGTAAGTAAGCAGAGGTAGCGGGCTGGTGGAGGGAAGACAATTGAGCAAAAGGTCAGAAAGACATCAAAAGACTGATCATGAGCTCCCTGAAGGAAGGAGAGTGATGGAAGGAGTACTGAGTCCTATAAAATAACTTTATTTTTAGTGACATTTTTTTCCATTTCCTGTACACATGAACTCCTTTCTTGGAGTTAAACTGGGTCTCATTTGGCTCTTTATAATCAAAAGAAATACATACCTCCTGAATAAACAAAAATATAATGATCTAATGACTATATCTGAATTTTTTTCATTTATAAGAATAAAATGAATCCAAACAAACAGAAAGCCCACCTATCTGATGTCCCTCTTCTCCCTACAGCATCTCTTAAATAGTACTTACTCAGTTTCTGCTTAATATCCCTAGAAATGGAGGGAACTCTCTCTTTTCCAGGGCACCTCCTACCATTATTGAATAGTACTGACTGGAAAATGGTCCCTCTGAGGTAGAAATTAAGTGCTTTCCTGAATTCCTGGAGTCATCTCCAAACACACAGATCAGGAGTTAGCCACCTAGGACTAATTGGAGCATTTCCATTGAGCCCTTCATATTTTCCATTAGTACCAAGGCCCAGGTATTAATTAAATGGTCTTATATATAATACCTCATTCCCAGGTCCTAAAATACAGTTAACTCTTGAACAGTATGGGTTTGAACTGCGAAGATCCAACTTACATGCAGATTTTCAAAAATAAACATATAAATAAATAGGTACAACAGTACCACACGACCAGCAGTTGGCTGAATCCATGGATACAGAACCATGGAGACAAAGGCCAACTGTACAGTTATATGCGGATGTTCAACTGTGCGGAGGGTTGGTGCCCCTATCCCCTGAGTTGTTCACGTGGCAACTGTAGTTCAAAGTGAAACAGCCCTTATTTGGAGATGAGCAGAGCTAACAATACTGAGGAAAAGGTCCATCAGATACTCGGAGGTGAGTTTTCCATGCTTGGAGCTGAGGCATCTGCGCTGTGTAGGGAGCGCTCCTGATGTGAATATGTGTTGCGGTCTCTGAGTCGATGCTTCATGACCCTACTTTGGAAATGCCTGAGTCATCTCCTTGGCTTTGTTCCTATAGTGGACATCTGTTGTTTTCGTCTCCCTTCTCCCTTCTTTTGGGAATTGCACTCAATTTTCCTTTGGGAAAATGCTTCTCCCTATAGAGGTATTTCCTTTAATGTCTTGAAGGAAACGTCAGTGAGGAGGAAGAAACTTACTTTCTTGTCATGTGTGTTTGCAAGCTTATCGAGCTAGGCCAGTCAGTCTTCATCTCCTTGGGATTTAAATCTTGAGTGAAGTAATATAAGAATGGGAACATTTGAAGCCAATTTATAATGAATTGGGATGGTGTCCTAAAGAGAATACCTACAATCCCTTCTGCCTAGATTCCCATTGTTTCTTGTTTCTGATCTAATTATTCAACTGACCTCTCAATTTTATTAGCTGCCTCGACATACTTTTACCCCCACCCCAGGACTAGTTTTAATTTCTTACACTTAACTCTTGCAACCACAGAATCAGGTACAAGGTAGGGAGTAAATACATTTGGAGTCTCATTCTATGGCTGCTCTTAATTGACTGTTACAGTCTTGGGAATGATACCTTTCCTCTCTGAACCTATCTCCTCATCCATAAAATAGAAATGATGGACTAGTTAATTTCTAAAGGTCCTTCTAGCTCAGAGGTCCTAAATTGCTAGTAAATATTGGAACTTCTTTGACTAGAAAAGTCAAGCTGAACCTCTAATAGAGCCAGGAGGTGGTGCTCCAGTACCATAATGATACAAGCAACAACAGTGTCCAAGAAGTACTGCCCCAGTTGGGGATAAGGGCTTCCAAGAATCCTGCAGGGTCATTTCCACACTGTCTGCTTGATTGGGCACATTTTCCTCCTCTATTGCTAAACACAACTCTGTGTGTGGCTAATGTGAGAAGTCTTTGCTTGATCTCTGTTGGGATGGATTAACATTCTTCTTCGAGTATTTCCCTATTGGACAGTGGAAATATTCTTTCTCAATATTTGGTAAGTCACAGTGATGCTGGATAAAGATGGGTGGTAAAATTATGCATGTATCCGATACATCAGTGAGACAAACAGCTCCAAATGCCACGGGGATAAAACAAGTATGGACTTTGCATTCTGGTACCAGCTCTGCCATGTATTTGCTGTGTAACATTGGGAAAATGATCTTGTATTTTCCTTCAGTTACCTCCTCTGTAAGCAATTACATTGGATGAGATCAGTGGTTCCCAAATTTATATTTTGTCAGAGAAAAACAGTGGAAAAACATCTTTCCTTAAATAAAGTCATACATGAAATCCTCACATATAAATACTTCTCAAAACTCTTTACATTACAAGTGGCAGAAATGGAATTCAAACAAGCTTAAAAGTAAAACAGGAGGGGAAAAAAAGTAAAACATGTCAGACACGACTGGTTCAGGGATCAAAAGTTGTCATCAGAGGTCCATTTCTCCCCCCAACCCCCATGTACCTATAACCACCTGGCTACATTCTCAGCCAGACATTCAACGTGTGGTAGCAAGATGGTCCTAGAAAAGAGAGGAGGGCGAACAGCTCTGGCCCCCTTCCCTACTCCCTCTCTCTTACATTCTGAGAAAGTCCAATGTAACCGGCATGTCTCTGTTGTTAAAGAGACAAGATTGCAGGCTTGCCAGTTTCGTCAAAGTAAGTAACATGGAGTGAGGAAGGGAATATTCCACATGGTAGATAAAAAGGAGGAAGGAAGGATGGAAGGAAAGATAACCCGCACTAAAAAATGCATAAAACTGGGATTTCTCTGATTGGAGGGGAAGAAAGAACTATCCTTCCAACAGGTTAGAGTGAAACAGAAACTAAAAACCAAAGGACTCAAAATTTCTTGAGGCTCTGAGGGTCAAGACATCTACATTGAGAAAAAGGTGACAAGGTCTAGCCTCACTCTCTCCCTGTCATGTTAAACCTGAACTTCCCCATTTTTATGGGCTAGCTATTTGTTTAGAAAACAAACTGACAACCTGCTATCTTTGCTTGAGTGTTTTCTCATTCTTCAAAATGATTTGTGACGTGGGGCATGGGGGCGAGCCTTGGTGCCCGTTAGCTGCGCCTCCAGGGTTATGCCCCATGAGGACGGGAGTAGAAGGCGGATAAACAGGTGGAGGCAGGGTGTGTCGTGTGCCTACGACCCCGGGTCTGGGATGAGGGGACCCTCGGAAGGGAAGGAAAAGGGCTGGGAGCCCGGTGCTGGCCGGGTGGGGCAGAGAGAAAGCCACTGGGTCTTTCCTGCTCAAAATAGGGGAAGACATCCCCTTTGTTATTAGAATTGCATCCTCTGCCCTTTTCAAATGAATGTAAATCCTTAATAGCTAAATAAGCCCGCGGCTAGTCTCATAACTCATGAATGTTTCCCAAGGGCCTGGGAACCCTCTTTCTGAAGTTATTGTCAATGGAGAGAAACCCCGATCTCCTAGTGTCCTGGGAGGTTAGGGCCCACTTGTCACTGGACTCCAAACTGCACAATCTACCTAGTGTAATAGGTTATGTGAACTTAACTATACAGAAGAAAGGGGTTTCTTTCTGTCTCTGCACCTCTTTAGCTGCCTAACTGTGATGCACATCACATTCTGGTTTAATGTTTATCTGGTAATAAAATTGTTTGCTTTCTCGTCAAAAACAAACAAACAAAATGATTTGTAACCTTGTTTACACCATAAACTTTCTTTGTACCTAGTAGGAAACCCAGAGATGATTCTATTATTTAAGTGATGTAACTGAGGAACAGATAATTAAATATGCCAGTTACCAGGCTTTGTAAGGATGGGTATAAAATGTTACATCTATAAGAGCCCAATGAAATCATCTTGTCCAACCTAATCATTTTCCACTGGAGGAGACTGAGATCCAGAAAGAGAAACCTGTCTCCCCAGCGACGTGCAATGATTTAGTCCCAAAACAGGAACTGGAAGCCCAGATTGCTGTTTCCAAGTCTCTTATCCCCTCTAATCGGTGCATTGGTGTGTGTTGTGAATAGTGGTATCTTTTTCCTAACACAATTCTGATCATGTCACTTCTGTTCTTCATTATTTTCATGGTTCCCATCTTTATGGAGTGGTACAAACATTTGAGCATGACGATCAAGACCCTTTTGACACAAGTCCTTCCTTACTTGTCCAGCTTTACCTCTGCCACTCCTTTCTTTCTTTTTATGTGCCAGCACAACTGGCTTTTCCTGGCATCTCTCATACATGGTGGTATTTCTGGCTTCCAGTTTTTGCTCATTCTCTGTCGAGAATACTGTGCCTCTCCTGCTCTTTCATCTTGTAAGCCTCTCTCCCTTCTCCTTCTCTAAGGCTCAGTTCATCTGGTACTCCCTTTGAAGCATCCTGCAACATATCTCTTTCTGTACACTAGTTGTGATATCACCTTGCTTCTCCCATGGCATCTCATGATTATTTCTATGGTTGCTCTTCCTAAATTGAACAGAATTTTCATTTTATTGACTTAGCACTGTGTATGTCATTTTGAATAAATAAATACATCATATTGATGCTAGGCTTTGTGAGAGGGAAAGTTAGGGACAAAAATGCTTTCCCAGGACCTCTGAAAATACACTAAAACAGGCTAACGATTCTCTTTCTTGAAAGCTCGAACAAAACTCCAGAATCCTCCTCCACAATGTGATGTAGCCACTATCACTTAACTGAAGTTGGTAAATAAGTAGAAACTTTACTTATCAACCCCATCTTTATCTAAAACAAAAGGCTTTTAAAAGAAGTATATTTCTTCTAAGGAGCCATATCCATTTGATACTGAAGTCACTGAAGATCTTGAGGCTACATTTTGAACAAAGTAACAAAGAGCAATGTGGTTTGACAGTGATGTCTGCCAAAGCAGAGGACAGTGTAATAGCGACATGCATTAGGTCCATGTGCTAACTCCACCTCGCTTCAATAGTTCTCAATCTTTTAAGCCTCATTCCACATTTGAGGTTTAACTTCCACATGCTTGACACACTTCAATCACATCATAGTGATGGCTCAATGTTGGCCATCTTTCCATAAGTACAGCAGGCTCACAATTTACAAATCTACCTGTGACTATAATAGCACTCACTTTTCTCTCTCTGAAGAAAGTGAAATCAGCCCTGCTGCAACCTAAACCTTCCATTTATCTGGCTCTCGCTGCGCGGTATCCTAGTGATTTGCGTTCTCTCCTACCCCAAGTATATACGGTACTCAAGGATAAAGGAAGCATCTTTTTCCATCTTTGCAGTCAAATGTCCTTCTTATGTAAGGTAAGCTCAAACTATTTCACGTGTCCCTGGCCTTGCCCTGGCACCTTACACACATGATCTCATTTCATCTTTATTCCAATCCTATAAAATAGGTATGATTATTCTCATTTTCAAGAAAACGATGTTAGGATCAGAGAAAATAATGGGTTTACTCAAAATCAAACAGTTTATGAATTCCAGAGCTGGAGTTTCAATCCAAGTCATTCTAAACACAAAGTGCATTTATTTTATTTCTGCTTAATATATATTTTCCAAATGATCAAGTGGACAAATGGATGGATGTCCAGGGTGTAAGAACTGTCTGAAGTATTTTCCACCTCCAGCACAATTTACGTATTTGACTGATCAGAAGTTTACACAGTGTTCTACCTTAGAGCTCACGTCCAAGAGGTGGAAGATTAAAATTCCATTTGGGAGTTTTAAATAGTTTTAATCAGGTTTCTTGTAACTAGAGACTTAAAGGGCCCTGACTAATACATGTAAAAGAAGTAAATATATTGTATTGTTGGTTATAAGTGGTAAATCAGGTTAACAAAGGAAAAATCCTGGGGAAGGGCCAATGTTGAATGTGAGCTAATTATCTGAAACCTTAAGTCACGAGGCATGTGTACTCCTCACAGTGTCATAGACTAAATTCCAAAGAAATATTTGAAAGTACTTTAGTCAGCCTTCCCCCAAGCATTCAATAGGATTTTGTTTCTACAGGATGCTTTAAAGTGATTCCATGGAAAAATGAGTTTCACTGCTAAAGGATTTACCAGGGATTTCGATACTTAATAAGCCTCATGAATCATAAAGTGTTATTTGTGTCATAATACCTACCTAACTCATTTTACTAGATTCCGTACTTAAGCATCCTGAGCAGTGATGTTCTCTGAGATGTTGCTCTGTGGAGATCTGGTATAGTTTGAGCTCTACTCATTCAAAAAGTGGGGAATCAGAGGCTTAGAGAATTTGAGTCTCTTGCTTGAGGTAGGCAGGGGCAGAGCTTTGGGGCTGTCTCTGAGTTTCTAGTCCAGAGTTCTATTATTCTCCATCTGGTTGATTAAACAAGGGCAATGAGGTGGCGCTAATGCTGTGGCAGTCTACACAGGCAAACGAAAACCTAAGCCTGTAAAGGACTCAAGTTTATGAGATAAAACACTAAGGACAACCAGCCACAAGCAGCCAGCTAGGCTCTAAGCTACAGGCAGCAGCAATTGCCTCACTTTGCTTCTGCCTTTTCTCTATGGAAGGCTCTCTCCAGCTCCTGTTGGTGGAACACTCCTAACTGCTTCTGGCTTGGAGCTGCTTGATTTGAACTGGTGTTTGCTCAAATAAACTCTTAAAAGTGCTAATATGTATCAGTTTATCTCTTAACAGTTCTGGTGACAGAAAGAGGAAACAAAGGGGACTCCCAGGAGCCCCCGGGAGCAATGAGCAGCAAGGTGGGCGTGCCTGTGGAACTCCTCGTACTCACTGCTCCCTCGATGTCTCTGGCAGTGGAGCTAAGTCCTCTTGGATCCTGGATCCTACCTCTTCAGCTTTTTATTATAGGCTTTCAGACTTTATATGTTTGTGTGTTTTTTGGGGGGGGTGGGGGGAGTCCAGAATGGGTCCTAAAACCACTGGAGTTGGACTGGGTCCAACTTAAAAACCAGACTGTGTCTGGGGTCAGACCGGGTGCAACTTAGAAACTGAACTGGATCTGACTTAAACAGGACTGGGTTCAGTGTGAGGCCTCAGGTGAATAAAATTTTGTTTTAAGGCTAACTTTAAGCAGGTTATCCTTACCAAAAATACTCTTGAATTACAATCGGCACAGTGCACAATCATCTTAGATAAGCTTATTAATTTATGAGGTGCCCTACAGAAAAAAGTGTCTCAGCCAGACACTCACTATAAAGGGGAGGGAGAAAGTTATGTCTCCTCCTCTATAGTTTGGTGACCAGGATGAAGTCTACCGGGACACCCTTCTTGCTCTGGAGCCTTAGCAGAAGCTGAAAAAGAATTCTTACCAAAGTCATGCTTAGTTGAGAGAGATAGGAACAATTTCACATTGTCCCTTCCTTTCCAAACTCAGATTGGCAGGAAAAAATTGGTTATCTATCCTTTTCCTTTCAGGGACACCTGCTGCCTTCTTGTTTGTCTCATTTTGTGTCCTGAGAACTTGGCAACTGTCATACTGGTGGTCCTCAAGATACAGCCAAACAGAAATATGGGTGGTGCCTCACTTGTGGCTAAATATGGCTAGATGGTATGGTGTGGTATGGTATGTCTTTATGGCGTGTCTACTTAAAAATACTTTTCCAAAATCTTCTTGGTAACTTAAAACCTTCAAGTTATACTGAGATAAGTTAAATGATGGATATTCAAATAAAACAAAATACTGAAACATTAATGATAGAACACAGGTTTATCTACTTTGGGCTTCCTTTTACCTAGAAATTTAAGATATTTGGATCTATTAGTAAAAATGTTTTATGTCACATTGAAAAATTTACTGTGAGGAGGAATATACTTCTAGAAATCATGAAATATATAACTTGCCAATCCACAGAATGCTCATGGAGCAGACAGTCCACAACGGCTTAGTTTTTAGATTTGACCAGGAATAATGGATTCTAACCATTAAGAATTCTAACCAATATATGTAATTAAAATGACTTAGAAATTATAAGGGTGAAAGGAGACAACTAAGTATGAGAAGTAGATAAGGAAAGTAGAACGACCAGCTGTTCCAGAATGAGAGAGAGGAAAAAAAGCACAAGACAAAACGTGAATGGAGAAAAAAATTGAAGATTTGTGGAAAAGGAATTTTTTGTGGGGTAAAATTGACTAAAAGTGGACTTAGTTAAGTTTTTGAAGAACGAATTTTAATATCAAAAGTACACAGTACAAAATTAGAATTTGATTTTCTCCCTGTTAAAAGGACAAAGTGATTTGGGACTATTGGCCTGCTCTTGATAAGAGACTGTGAATTTTTTGTTTGTTTGTTTTTGCTTCTGTTTTTACCTTTTGTGTAATCTACCTGGAAAGCAAAAATTTTGTGTCTTACCCAAATAATGTAGCGTGCTTCATGTTGCCTTTATCAGGTCTTTGATTACCTAAGAAAGCCCAGTCTTCTCAATATTAAAAGAGGTAAGTGATACTCATAGCTACATAACCTTCTTTATTTGCCTTTAACACCTTTTATTGTCATAGTTAAATAATTAAATATTATTTCAGAATTATCTGAGATTTCACTTAGTCAAATCTTCAAACTTTTGGATATTTTGAAATTTGTCAAATCAAATTCTAAATGGAAGGTTTTGTTGTTGTTGTTGTTGTTTTTGCTTTTTTTTTTTTTAACCTCAAAGTGAATTTGAGATTTCCCAGAGAGCTCCTGGGAAATCTCATAGGATTTATCTCTCACTTTACAAAAGAGAGATATTAAAATAATTAGATTTATTTCATACACTAAATTACATGGGAAGCAGTCAAATAAGACATGATGATTAACTTTCTTGGGTTGTACATGCATGGATATATGTTACTAATATAGGAATTCCAGAAATGGTTTTAAGTTTTTAGAAATTTGTCGATATTCTCATTGTCCAATTGTTATCCTAAATTATTGTATGTCATGAAAATAAGTACATTTTCTTATCAAATAAACTCTCATTAGATATTTAACCATAACCATTTTTGAAAATCTTTTTGTCATTCATAGATTGTTAGTGTTTCATGCCAATACTTTTGCAAAGGTGCTTCATCTTCAGAGAAATTCATGGAAGAGATTCTGACAAGAGCTCTGGAATATAGATTTCTGACAACTTTAAGATCAGAAAACTGAACTGGCTAGTAACTTCCAGAACTAATGAAAAAACTGGATTCAAGCAGAACATGAGTTAAAAATATGGGACTGAATAAACTGATGAGGGTGATTATAATTGTTTTCAGAACTTTTTTCTTGAAACATTGCTGGTTCCTTAGTGTTACATTTTTCCAGATTTAATGAAAATTTTTCCTCTTAAGCTATCTATGACTTACAGTAATTTTGTAAAATATGTCTCTGTAAAAAGAATTAAAAACATTTACTTTTTCTCCAGACCTGATCCCTCTAGAATTCAGAAGCTTGTTGAGTATTCTTATATTCATGGCTATGTAGTTATTTACACATGTTCAATAAACGGCTGTTCTCCTTATAACAGGACACATTTGGAAACACTGGTTACCAAGGCTTTGACTGGGATGTCATGTTTGGGAATATGCATAAAATCAGATATGACCAGATAGTTTTAAGGAACTAAGATTGACTTTTTAAAGCCAGTAAAAGCCAGTAAAAGCCTCCGTGGAAAAAGTGGTCTCATATCTTGCTTACATGGTTCTCAGAAGCCGTAACAGGTGAGTAAGGATGGTCACTTCCTGGCAGGCCCGGGAACCTCAGGATTTCCTGGGGACCTCAAGAAGAGAGAAGTGTATCCAAACTTATAGGTATTCCAGGAAAATTCTGATGGTAAGTTCTTGGCTTGGTGTCTTAGCCTACAGAGGCTTTTACAAATCCAGTCTAAGATTCCTTATGCAAAGATTCAGCAAAGCAGATTTTGAAAGAGCCTGTGTGGTCAATCACTATTCTTGCTGCACTTATATAAATAATCATGCCAAGTTTAATGAGACTAGACTTATTTTGAAAACAAATTAGTCTCACCATGATTTTTTTTTGATAGGAATGGGAGTGATTATAGAGGAAAAATACATAGTTCAGTAGAAAACTAGAACAAAACCTTGTGAATATCAGATTCTAGTCTCATTCATTGTCTCTGAGGCTTTGTTATATATGTGTAAACCAAACTGGATCCTGAATTCCTCTAGTTTCTTCAAATATCTAGCTACAGCTCTTCAAATGAATGTTCCCAATTTCACCCAATCTTCTGATCTGGAATCACAAAGAGAAAAGACTGCCATTGAACCTCCTTGGAAGGGATCATACCAGCTCTTCCTCACTACCCAGATGGCAGCCAAACCTCGGAGATTTGAAGCTTGGGTCCATATCTCCCAATTTAAAAGGGCTCCTCTGGACTCTTAGAACAGCCTGCTGAATAGAGATCTAAAATCAAAAGAAGGCTCGTTCCCTAAAGCAGACAGCATCCTGTGGTGAACAGAGCTCCCAGAATCATGGATCAACATCTTCATCTCCAATATGAAAATTTTATTCCTTCTGCCTTCTGCTACCTGCGTTTTCTCTCTGTTAATGCACAGGAAGGCGGTGTCCCTTCACTCTGGCAACTACTGCTGAATCTACTGCTAAGGCCAGAGCTGCACAACAAACGTTCCTAAATTTTCTTGCTAAGGTGGGTTTAGACAATAGAATTGCTTTAGATTACTTATTGGCTGAACAATGAAGAGTCTGAGGCATAGCAAATAGCTCCTTCTGTACCTGGATCAGCACTTCTGGTCTTGTAGCAAATACAAGAAATTAACAAGCAATCCACTTAGCTAAAACAGGTTGATGCCACTTTAGGTACGTTCTTTGATTTATCTGATACCAACTGGTCTAGTTATTGGGGTCCCTGGCTGAGGAGTATACTTAAGTATCGAGATATTACACTGCTGTTGGTCAACACTGTAGTCTCCCTCATGTGCTGTGTGCTCTCTCAGGTGTCCTAGATTCATGATCACAGCCACAGCAGTACATCAGATGGTCATGCTGTGCTTGGAGGAACAGAAACAAGATGAACAATGAGACTAACGGCATAAATACTTCGAGGGATCTGACATCACAACCTACGAGTTTCACAATGAGACACTAGCAACTCAGCTCTGATGGTGACTGAGAGTGGCGCTAATCCCAAAGTTTTGGTCAATCTCTCACCTATAAGAGCATGACTGAAAGCGAGGAATGGTTAAATTAATAAAACAAGGAGGACATTAGATTGATGTGGCTTCATGCTGTGGCGTAAGCATATGTAAGCAAGTCAAAGTCTAAGTGTGTAAATGCCTCAAGATTAAGAAGTCAAAACACGAAGGGCAACCAATCGCAAACATCCAGCTAGGCTCTAAGCTACAGCCGATTGGTAATTGCCTTCCTTTGCTTCCACCTTTTCTCTATAAAAATGTTCCTAACCACTTCTGGTTTGGCACTGCCTGATTTGAACTGATTTTTGCTCAAATAAACTCTTAAACATTGTAATATACCTCCGTTTATCTTTTAACAACATACATCACAGGGGTAGGATTTTAAGTTCCTTGAGTCCTCTCTTTATTCATCCTTTCCACGCCCAGTCCATTCTCTTAGACTCCACAACCATGAAACAACAGAAAGGTAGGTTCATGTGGAGTTGACATGTGTCAGGTATTGGTGAGTTTCCTGTCTGAACCTCAGTAACAGGATTCCTCATGGTTGGAAATGCTACCATTAAGAAATACAGGAAATTAGTATTTTCTTATTACCAAAGGTCTTATAAGACAGATTTCTCTGTGGAGTGCATCCTGATTCTTCGTAGATTATCATCTTCCACATAGTTTTTGGAAAAACCTCCATTGTGCTAAACCAACTTCCAAAACCTCCATCCTTCTCCATGAAAACACACACTTTTGAGCACCTACGTCTGTTTTCCAGACAACCTAAGTACTTTGGACGCATTCTCCTTGACCAACTTGGAGTTCTGGTCTTGTGTGAAAACATTCCATCCTTTCATGTTTTCCAGACAGTGTCTAATTGGAATGGAAACTAGCACAGAATTGGGTGTTTGGTGAAGGAAATGACATGTGGCCTTCTTAGAACTAAGGGGTGATGTCACTCACTAAGGTGAAGACTCTGCTGCCTGATGCCTTTATGACCAGGGATTAGTGAGGTGTGGTGGACAGAGCACTGGACCAGGAGTCAGGAGGCCCAGATTCCAGTCCTGGTGTAGCTGCTACCTCTCTCTTTGATCCTGCATATATCACTTCCCCCCAACTTGGTTAGATCCTTTATGCATAAGTCCTCCCCACCTGAGTCTTCTTTTTACTAAGCTAGACCTATGAACTTAGAAAGTCTTAGTGTAGTGGTTAAGGGGTATACAGTCAGAAAGGCAAGAGGAGTGCGAAGAATCAGCTTTCTACACAAACACTAGATGATCAATAAAAGGAAAGTTCTGTAGAACACACAGAAGAGGAATCACTTAATTCTGCTTAGTTGGTTCATTCATTCAAGAAAAGATTTTATGCAGAAGCGTGAAATAACCTGATTAATATTTTATGAGATCTTTCTAGCTTCTGTGTAGACAATGGATTACGGAGGACATTAGAGGAAGTAGCAGGGGCAGATAGGAGACTAATAAAATACAGGCATACCTCATTTTATTGTGCTTGACTTTATTAAGCTTTGCCATAATAAATTAAGAGAGTGTGTTTTTTACATATTGAAGATTTGTGGCAAACCTGCATCAAGCAATTTTATGTGTGCCATTTTTCCAACAGCATTTGTTCACTTTGTGTCTCTTGTGATATTTCACATTTTCTCATTATTATTATACTTTTATGATGGTCTGTGATCAGTGGTCTTTGATGTTACTATTGTACAAAGATTATGACTCCCTGAAGTCTCAGATAATGGTTAGCATTTTTAGCAATCAGGTATTTTTTAATCAAGGTATTTTTTTTAGGCATAATGCTATTTCACACTTAACAGATTACAATATAGTGTAAATATAATTTTTAATATGCACTGGGAAACCAAAAAAATCAGATGACTCACTTTATTGCAATATCCACTTTATTACCCTGGTCTGGAACTGAACTCACAATATTCCTGAGGTATGCCAGTAGTTCAGGTAAGAGATGGTGGATTGGGCTATGGTGATGTATTAGAAATGCAGGCAATTTACAGTAGATCATGAATGGGGAATTAAGACTTATCAATGCATTGATTGCGGCTAGTGAAGAAAAAGATACACTGAAGAATGATTCAAGGATTTTGGCTTTACAATTGAGTTGGATTTGTTCTCATTCACTAAGACTTGGAGTAGAAATATGTTGGAAGTGAAATAGGAGTCAGTATGTGAGACATGTACATTTTACAACATCCAAGTGCAGATATCAAACAGAACGTTGAGTATATGGATTTGGCTCCCAGAGAGGTTTGGGCTAGAGATAAAATTTGGGAGTGATAAGCACTTAGATGATACTTGATAAGCTTCAGAGAGATATACCATTTGAACTGATTCTTGAAGGATAAGTAGGATTTTATCAATGATTGAGAATGTGGAAGGGGGTGGGGGACTGAGTGAGAAAAGGCAGTGAGCTGAAGTGGTCAGACCAAGGTCCAATGGGCTCTCCGCGCCTGAGCTCAGACCACTGCACAGCACTGTCTATAACAGCAGCACTAGCTTCTCTCCAGAAACATCCACTAGCCATCTTAGATCCCTGGATACTTGGGTTCAAAGTCAATAAAGGATTATAGCTAAGAGTAGTCACTTAAGGATAATGATAGAGCCTGCAGGTTATTTCATTTCTCTTCAAACTAGAGAAAATCTCCTTTTTATTTCTGCATAACATTGAATTCATTAGTGTTTGTCTTTTCCCAAGTCTGGCAATCTCATCCAGCATAATTCAGTTCAGACTTCAGTGTCACTACCTGAGAGAGTAGGATAGATTATAAGCAATTTAGAGACTCTTTGTCACACTGAATTTGCCTTTGGCCAGGGATTTTAAGTTTATTTCTGAACCCTTCCCTTTCAAATCAGTCTCAAAAATAAGCCATGATGTCCTTCTTTTAGACTCTGCCCAGCAGAAAGTGTTCTTATAACACAAGAAAGTGTTCTTATAACATGCTATCCCCATGTTACCTTGGGTTTTATTATCTCAGGATGTTTCCACAAGTCTCCTCTTTCATAAGCAAAAATCTCACTCTCTTTGGTCTCTCTGCCTCTGTCTGTCTCTCTCCTGAGTTAATCTGTTCTCATTCTCACTCCCCGTCTCATACTTGCCCTAGTAATCTAGAAGACTCTGACACTGCCTGGTTTGATATTTTCACTTCAGAGGGGATACATCACTTTCGCATTGCTGCTGTAACAAGTTACTGTAACCTTAGTGGCTTGGCTTAAAACAATTCAAATTTATGATCTTATAGTCTATAGGTTGGAAGTTTGGCATGAGGCTCACAGGGCTAAAATCAAGGTGTTGAAAGCCTTTGTTCCTCTCTGGGCAGTCGAGGAGAGAATTAATTCAGTCTCATGTGGTTACAGAACTTACATCTCTGTCTTCTTGCTGGGGACCTCTCTTAGCCCCCCACATCTCAGAAACAGCAGCAGGGTGTCAAATCTTGCTCATCTTACATCTCCCTTGCCTGCTTTCTGTCTTCTTCCTTTACTCTCAAGGATTCATCTAGGATAATCTCCCCATCTCAGGGTCTTTAACCTGAATCACATTAGTAAAGTCTCTTTTTCAGTGTTACCTTGAAACATATTCATAGATTCTTAGAATTAGGGCTGGGACATCTCTGGGGGACATTATTGTGCCTACCACACTTGAGAAAACTGAGGACCAAAAGATCAGCATGCTTTGCCCATGATCAATAAATAAAAGCTTAAATTTGAATCGAGGTGTAAGATTTCTAACTCTGAATTCTTCCCACTATGAACAAAATTCATTCAGCTCAAGCATGAATTCAGGTTTCCCCTACGAGCAGAAAAATGTATTGGGACTAATACAACCTCCAAGATAAAGCACACATGGATTTAGAAGTGTGTTCCTCCACGCACTAACCCCTTGACATTGAGCAAACCAGTTTGTTTCTCCAAGTCACAATTTTCTCATCTATAAAATGGAAAGGATAGGACCCATGTTGCAGGGATTTAGGGAGTATTTAATAAGTAATTTCTTGAACACTTAGCACACGGTTTATATGAACAACTCACTGAAAGGGCCAATTTGAGTTCCTATATTGCACGGATGAGAAAATAGACCCAGAGAGGAGGAGCAGTTGGATGGGGTCATACACTGGGTGAGTGGCAAACCCCAGGCCAGATTACACAATGGCATGAGAATGTGGAGGGAGATGCGTTACAAGAACGAAATTCCACACCTGCTTCCCACAACATTCCACAAGCAGCCCGGAGTCTGAGCCTCTTGGTTGCCTTCCACCAGGGCATCCCACAGGAATTAGGGGCTGAAAGGCAAGCATGCTGGATTCATCTGATGTGACAACTTTGGTCTTCCTCTGGCATTTTCTGTTTCCTCATTCCTCTGTGAACCTCTGCCCTACAGCCCAATCGATGTCAGCTCACTTAGCGCTAAATGCTTCCTGCGCACCGAGCCGTTTTGCATGTGCTTAGTAAAAGTGGAGCCATCCAGCATCAATTCACATGAAATAATCTTCCACTTCATGTCAACTGAAAATCACCAATTTCCTGCTACAAGTGACACTTAGTACTGGGAGGCATTTGGAGTCATTATGAGTTATCATTGCCCAGGCTGCTTGCCTTTGTGTGACCAAATCCTATATCTAGAGGAAAAATGGATCAAAGCTATATTTTCATGTAATTAAAGGTAAGAATTAAAATCTAGCCCATTTCTTATCAAGCTGAAATCTTTTCACTGCCTGAAGACAAAAAACAGATTGTCACTGAGATTTTAACTCCAGTGAGGCAGGTCAGTGCAGAACTGTTCAATTGTTTAATATGCATAGAGAGACCTCCTGTGTTCTAGGCACCCTTGCAGATACAAAGATAAATAAAATAAAATCTCTATTCTTACAAGAATCTTACTGTCCAGTAGGGACAGTTAAATATGTATACAGTCAACTACTGTAGAAGATACATTTAATTATAAGCAGCTGTTAAAATACTACATATTAAACTAGTGATGTTCAAATATTTTCAACTGTGAAAATCTTCATTTAAGGGAAATTTCACAGAGGAATCCAGTAAATAAAGCTGATGATAGGGGACCTGCAGTGGCTGAAGTGGAAACAAGAGACCTGGGGACCTAACCATTAACACATCATAGTTTCTGATAGAGCTCTTCGTGATATATTTAATAGGAACCATTTTACAATATTTGTAACATGTTTGTTGAATGTACTGACCTGTAAATAGAAGAAGAAAGTAACTCTTTTTATCATTACCTCTTTGACTTACTCTATAGAATGATTTTTCTCATACACTTGGTTTGTGTCTCAGGGGGATTTTATAGTTTCTCTGGTCCTTCTCAGGTATTAATAAATAATCTTGTTTCCCAGCTCACTGTAAAACTAAAGTTAATCTCAGCCAATTAAAAAAATTTCCCTTTCCCAAGCATTGGTCCACACAATTGGGAAAATGTAGAGAGAAGTAAAGAGATTTATCATTAGCCTCTTTCCCATTTCCCCACCATGCTCTTCTATTCCACTTTCCCCACACATTATGACTCCTTTGACTCCTCCTGGAATGGAGAGGGGGTTAGGGTGACACAATAGGCAACAAAGGCAAAGAATGTCTTCCTTGCCAACCAGGTCTGCCAAATACAGTTGTGCAGGTTGCATACTGCACAAGGGTACCCAGGCAATAGAACATGGAATCTAGCTCACTCTGCTTAGGAAGCCATAATTACTAAGTATTTCGGTGTGGAGCTGCATCCATCTGAGGGAAAGGAACATTTTTGTCAATTATCACCTTGCCGCTTGATCACTTAGTTTTGTGTTGCCTCCAAAAGGAAGGTGTGTCTTTTATACAATTTTCAGAAGGTATATAGGGAGAGAGGCAACCCTCCTGACCAGTATAATTTAAAGCTGACACTGGACTGAATGTGGCAGGTGTTTGAAGGCTGGTTCTTTCTTTTGTGAGGTGCTTTGGGAGTTATTAGGCATCCTTCCACTCCAGGACCCTCCCACCTGATGATCTCCGATTCCAATGGCTGAATATTTCTGTCCTGTAACTCGCATCTCCACCACACATAGACCATCTCTGTTGGGTTTCTTCACCCCGCAGAATAGAATAGAATAGAATAGAATCTTTGAATAGAATTCCTTTCAAGATATCTAGAGGCTTATTGTGCTGTCTGCACCAGAGAACACATGTGCCTCTCGTCTGTCATGGTAGAAAGTGGAACTCCACAGCCACACTTGCCCCAGCTGCCAAAGACTCCTTCAGCAAGGGTCTCCCTGTTAGACCATTTTAGGAATTAATCAAGTTCCTGACTCCATGTTCACCGAAGTCCAGGGTATTTATATGATTTTCTGAAGCCTCCTCCATCTGAATCAATCCTCTAGTACCTCCTCTATACCTACAACTGGGGGATGAACCAAGCAGCAAAACTAGTTCCACAGCTCTTCCTCCATCCTACATCAACAGGCGGCAACTGATCATCTGGGCCTTTGGAGCATCTGCTGAGACTCAGAGATATAAGGAAATGTCTTGGTACATAACGTTTAATGACATGGGTAAATTCTCCAGTAATAATAAATGGAAAGCCAGGTAAACATATAAACTTGCATGTATGTATATATGCACATATTGTATGTATGTGTGTGTACCTGTATTCCTATATATCTGCATGTGTATATACCTATATATATATATATATTCAGATATATGTAGGTATTTATATAACTGTTGTTATAGAACCAGATGAGGTACAGGTGGAGATGTTTACAATCTTCTCATTTAAAATATGATTTATGTAGCACCTGCGAAATTCACTTAAGTGCCCTGCCTATACCTCAGAGACATTGGATGTAAATTCTAGATGTCATCTGTACTAGTTTCCTATGGCTTCTTTAACAAATCACCACCAATGTAGTGACTTAAAACAGCACAGGTTTATAATCTTAATGTTCTGGAGATCAGAAATCTGAAAAAACAAAAAGGGGGGGAGGTCTTACAAGGCTAAAATCAAGGTGTCAATACAGCTATGATTCCTTCTGGATGCTCTAGGAGAGATTTTTTTTTTTTTTTTTGCCTTTTATAGCTTCTAGAGGGTGCCTACGTTCCTTGGCTCATGACCCCATATCACCCCAACCTCTGCTTCTGTCATTACACGTTTTCTCTAACTTTGACACTCTTCATTCCTTCTTATAAGGACTCCTATGATTTCATGTGACTAGCCCAGATAATCCAGGGTGAGCTTTCCATCTCAAGATCCTTGTTAATCACATCTGGGAAGTCTGTTTTTCCATATAAAGGCTATATTCACAGGTACCAGGGATTAGGACGTGGACATCTTTGATGGAGGGTCTATTTTCCTACCTACCACATAATCCTTAACAAGAGGGGCCGTAGATAGAGAAAATGAAAAATGGTAACAAATATGAGAGCTTTAAACTGTGACCTGTGAGCTTTAAGCCCTCTCAGCCCTCAGTTTCTTCACCTATAAAACGATAGTACCTGCCTCATACAATGGTTATTAGTGTTAAGTGAGTTAATATTTTCAAATTATTAAGTCACTTAACACTAGAGCTGAGAACAGGGCTGGCTCATGGTGAGTCTACATAAGTGTTTTTTTAAAAGTCACAAGGGAGGACACTCTACATTACAAAGTAGACTCTGGATCCAGCTGCTTCTTATTTGGCTGACACTGTGTTACATTCCAGGATTAATAGCAGCAGGGGCTTATTAACTTAATGGGTGTTAATAAATCTCTGGAGTGAGTCTGATATAGTAGTATATATATTTACTATTTTTTAAGGAAATATTCTAATATATCAACAGTTCTCGTGTGACATTATGGGTGATTTTTATATTCTTCTTTATACTTGAATTATGTTCTATATTTTGTTTAATTAACCTATATACCAGTTATATCAGAGGAAAAAAATAATGCATGCAATTTTAAATAAATATGTATATATAAAGAGATCAGAGATTTTTTTGGGTTCCTGGTCTTGATTTCTGATGCATGGAGAGTGGGCTTCCCCACACATCTAAACAATGCTCTAGCAGCAACTGGTTCTACACTGAGATAGCATCAGATTCGCAGGCTGATGGCTCAGTCCCACAAGACTGCCCCCGCACCCTTCAGACGCCTGTTGCAAATGTTCTAAACAACTGGCTTTAGATTGGAGACTCCCATGACCCCCTTCTTGGACTTCAAAGTCAGCTGTAGGTCCAGGTTGTTACTTGTACTGACTGGCTATAAATAGGAGTCTCCAAAGACCCCTCTTCAGACTCTATTAATTTGCTAGATTGGCTCATAGAAGTCAGAGAAATATTTCACTTACTAGATTAGCAGTGTATTATAAGGGGATAAAACTCAGGAGCAGCGAGAGGGAAGTGACGTATAGGACAAGGTATGGAGAAAGAGCGTGGAGCTTCTGTACCTCTCCGGGCACACCACTCTCCCCAAATCTCCACATGGTCCTTAATCCGGAAGTGCTCGTAACCCAGTCCTCTATAGTTTTTATGAGGTACCAATACATTAGTATGATCGATTAAATTATTGGCTACTGGCAACTAAACTCAATCACCAATCCCTCTCTCCTCTCAGGAGGTCTAGGGATGGGACTTCATGTTCCAACCCTCTAACCTCATGGCTCTGTTCTCTTGGCAATCAGCCCCCACCCTTAGGTGTAATCTAAATGTCACCTTATTAACATAACAAAGGATACCTTTATACTCTGATCACTCAGGAAATTCCAAGGGTTTTAGGAGTTCTATGGGTTCAGGAGTTCAGAAATGGGGATGAAGATCAAATATATATTATAAATCACAGTATCATGAGTCACTGGAGAAGAACAGAAAAATAAAAGTACCCACACTCTATTCAAGCCATATAAATAGAGCCAAGGCAATTGTCCCTAATGGACCATTACTGACCATCAGATACAATCTAGACACCCAGACCTGGCACTTTACTTTCTAGAAAACAGCTCAAATCACCTTATACACCTGGAATTCTTCCCATCCCCCTGTTCCTGTGAATCAATCCATAAAAGCCCTGTTTAGCGGCTGTGATGTGAAACTCTGCACTGAGTTCTGGGTCTACAACTTTGGCAGCAAACTAATTCTGTTCTCAAGTAGTTAGTAATCTAAAAGAAGGGTCAGAGTTCTAGACAACAGAAGACAAAACAGTGGCCTACATGTCCTCTTTGGTATTGTTATCATCAAATGCTGTGAGACAGGACTGAGTCTACTAGGGCCAGGGCCGGCTTCCGGGGTGTGCAGTGTGGGCAGTCGGCACCCACGTTTGGCAGGGCCCTGCGGTCAGCGCGGAGCTCTCCACTGTCAGCTTGAAATCCTCAGTCATTTCTGAACAAGGGGCTCTGCATTTTCGTTTTGTACTTGGTGGGCCCCACAAATCATGTACCCAGCCCTGAAAAGGGGTTTAAAGTGTGAGAGGAAATTGGAAGTGGAGCCTCCAAGTACACTGTCATCAAGAAACACCAATGGAATGGCCAAATCCACAGGGTTTACTCTGCCTCTCCTATGCTTTAGACACCATGCTAAGTACGAGATATGTATATATATATATATATACATATATATACATAACATACACACACACACATAACATACACACACATCTGCTTTCTGTATTAGTATATATGCACACACGTTTAAATTTCACCAATTCATGGCCACCCCCTTCTTCTCCACCAACCATCTACCATAACGTTTATCTCTCCATAGCTGCAACAGGAAAAGAAAGATTTTCTGAGAATTTAACTTCCTTTGCCTTCTCATTCTTCCTTCCTTCCTTCTTTCCTCCCTCTCTCCCTTCTTTTCTTCTTTCTTCTTTTTTGTTGATTTTAATGAGTCTAGGAATCTGAAGTCCTTTAGTTCAACATCAATGGGCCTCACTTGGGCTGCTTGTTTCAAATGCAGATTTTTACACCTCAACCCTAGAAATTCTCATCAATAGGCCTGGATTGGGGCTGTAGGAATCTGCACTGAAAACAGACGCCCCACCACCACACACACACCAGGTGATTCTGGTACCTACTATGAGGAATGTTACTCAAACATGATCTAATCCCCTCACCTAATGGTTCTGAGAAACTAAAAGCCAGAAGGAGAAAGCGACCTCCCTCAAAGTCAAATGTTGATTTGGTAAAAATTTTGAAGAATGGTCCATACCTGATCATCTGATTTCTTCTTCAGAGCCCTTGAAAACGGAGGTTCTCAAAATCCTGGAAATGTGAGGGTCTCCAAAAGCAGCTGGGTGTTCCCTACAGGGAAACGCAGTGTCTGAGGCAAATCACACCTTTTCATCTTCTCATCCCACGATGGAAACTGAACAGGAATCAACATATGTGGGTAGGGGCATCCTGGAAGGGGAGAAAAAACAAAAAAGGGACATTTACAGCCCTGCCTTGGTGTGGATATGAAGGACTGACTTCCCGCGTCCAAGCTGCTTGCACTGAGGGGTGCTCCATGTGCCAGCCAGGATGGGCTTCTTAAGACACAAACCTCCCTGGCCACCCTCAACCCTGGCAAGCACCCTCCCCATGTGGAGTTTGGTATGGTGGGAACAACAGGAACACTGGGATTGAATGGGCTAGAATTCCAATCCTGCCACTACCATCACCTTCAAGCTGTGTGACCCGGGGCAAATCTCTTCAGCTCTCTGAGCCTTGGTTTTAAGATCTATAACAATGACAGAATGGTAATAAACATACAGGGTTTGTGGTTGAGAAATTATATGATACTAACATGTTAGAAGCTCCAGCTCTGAAGTTGGACACCTAAGTTCAAATGTTGGCTCCTTTTCTTAATAGCTGTGACTCGGAGCAGGTTCCTTCCCTCTCTGGGACAAATAAGGATTATGATCTGCATTCCTTGTGGGTCACTGTGCAGATGAAGTGAAATAACGTATCTAATGCTCTTCACTGAGTGCCTAGCAAGGGCTCAAACAATGTTAGTTGTATGAAGCATGGTAGATGCTTGATAAACCAGTGGGCAACAAAATGAATGGAAAAAAAGAGAACTGGGGGCAAAGTGTGACCACACAAAGCAATGTGCCTTGTCCCAGCTACAAGAATGCTGTCTGAGAGTAGTGAATTTCCACTGCCAGGGGAGAAGCTGGGATGGCAGATCAGATTAGGGTAATTGTTTTCTTTGGAAGCTGAAAAGTCACAGTTATTTTGCCTCCAGCACCTCCATTATTACAACTTCAATTCAATCCCCAAATCCCACTGAAATAGTGAATGAAACGTAAAAGCTGCAAAGGAAGAGAAGGAAGAATTGAGGAGAGGAGCCAAAATGCTTCAGGCTTCATCAGGGTCTTCTTCTGACTCCCCACCCTGTCTTTGGCCCAAGCCTCTGCAACTTCCTCTCTCTCAGTACCTTTCCAGGGAAAAGGTCTTTGTCCCTGCAGTTGGCTGTGGGAAGCTTTGCTTTGCTTTATGGGCAAGTGCCGAGGAAGAATGAACATGCTGAGACACTGAGAGGGATCCCAGAAGAATAAGAGAGCAGGCCTTCGGTGCTGGACTGAAAAAGCAAATAATACAGTTCTCCGTCAAGGTTCTTCTCAAGTGATAGTACCTGCCTCTTAACCTGCTTGTGTTTTCATCAGGCAGTGGGGTGTCCAGGCCCTCATTGTCAAGACCATGAGCAGTCAGACTTGGTATAAATCCAGACCCATTGACAGATTCATAGTTTATCTGTTGGCAGCTCCATTTCAACATGTGTAAAATAGGATAAGATGGGTAAAATATAGGGTACCATGCATGCTCGATAAAATGCCCTTTTCTCCTCCTCCTCCTCCTCATTCTTCCTCTCCCTCTTCCACCACCTCTTTCTTCTTGTCTTTTTAATCCTCACGCTTTTCTTCCTCTTTCATTTTCTGTCTCTACTCCCTAACATCATGGGCCGTGTTTTACTCAACTCTGCCTCCCCTAAGACCTCATACATAGCAGGTACTCAGTGGATATTTATATAATGGAGAAAGAAAGAAACTCTCTAGCGCCCTTTCTCTGCATCTTAGAAAGCACTGTCACATCTGTGTTCTTGCCAAGGAGTCCTAGCTAGTAAAATACAGAACTTCTAAGTAAAGAATTAGAGAATCATGAAAACCTAGAACAACCCATGCTCTGGCCTAGGCTCCAACTCCGACATTACGTTAAGAGACACTGGAGACTCAGAGTAGAGTAGGAATGTGTTTACGGCCCTTGTCGGGGCAGGGGCAGAGTGATCTGCCTTGCTCCTCATTCGTTTCCATTTCTCTCCCTCCATCTCCCTCCATGCAGGGGAGTCTCCTGACTGTCTCATTCATTCATTCATTCATGTATTCACTCAGCGAAGAAATGTTTAATAGCACTTACAGTGTGTCAGGGAGGCATGGTGTTGGCACCAAGGACAATTAAATGTCACAACAGGCCTGACTTCTTGCCTCATAAAGAAAATGAAGGAAACTGCTGTCAACTGAAAACGTGTATACTCCACTCTACTCTCGCCAACATATGTGGATAGATATTCAGTTTCAAATAGTAATAATGTGCCTCAAAGGAAAACTGTAAGATGGTATGAGAGGGGGAAAAAAAGGCTGGACAGTGTCAAACTGGAGCATTGAGGAAAGCATGTTTGACGGAGTGACTTTTAAGAGGAAGCTTAAAGATGAAAGAATATTCTTTTTTTTTCTTCACCGAGTTATAGTTCATTTACAATGTTGTGTCAATTTCTAGTGTTTAGCACAATTTTTCAGTTATACATGAACACGCATATATTCATTCTCATATTCTCTTTCACTGTGAGCTACCACAAGATCTTGTATATATTTCCCTGTGCTACACAGTATAATCTTGTTTGTCTATTCTATATATATCTGTCAGTATCTACAAATTTCAAACTCCCAGTCTATCCCTTCCCAACCCCCTCCCTTCTGGCAACAACAAATTTGTATTCTATGTCTATCAGTCTGTTTCTGTTTTGCATTTATGTTTGTTTGTCTTTTTCTTTTCTTTCCTTTTTTTTTTTTTTTAGATTCCACATATGAGCAATCTCATATGGTATTTTTCTTTCTCTTTTTGGCTTACTTCACTTAGAATTACATTCTCCAGGAGCATCCATGTTGCTGCAAATGGCGTTATGTTGTTATCTCTTATGGCTGAATAGTATTCCATTGTATAAATATACCACAAAAGATGAAAGAATATTCTTTTGAGCAAGTTCAGCTGGTCTTCTACACCTTTGCTTGTGTGGTTGGCCCACTTGGAGTATACCTTCTGTTTTCCTTTCTTCATCTAAGGCCCACATGCTCGTCAAGTCCCAGGACAAGGGCCACCAGTTCTACCCATATTATTTTAGCCACACCTTTTCTAAAAAACATCACGTTTTTCCTTCCAAGAATAGATTTTAATCATTTCAATTCATATTCAGCGAACCCTTTATCAGAGATATTTGACTCCAGTGGCCAAGGCAAATCCATCAATATTCTTTGTAAATGATGAAATGGGTCCATGTTCATCCAGTTAGCACTTATTAAAGTATACTGGATTTGTACGAGTTGAGGACTGGTCTAAGGAGTTCTACAAGCACCCTATTACCTGATTGCTTCATAGATATACATATGATAGATAGATAGATTGATCGATCGATCGATCGATCAATCACCAGGTGTTATATATTGGAACAACTAAATTTTCTGAAAAAAATATGAAATCTTAATTGAGAGATTAGAAATGACAGAGTGGAGGAAAAAGGACGGTGAATTTGAAGATGAAGGGTGTGAATATAAGTTCTCCTACCTTTTAGTGACTAACAATAGCAACAATAACAAGACTAATCTCTAGACATTGTGGGGCTCTTAATATATTCCAGGCATCGTGCTAAGAATTTCATGTATGTTACCACGTTAATCCTATTAAGTAGGAACTACTATGAGTTTTACCCCAGTTTTAACAGATAAGGAAACTGAAGCTTAGGGAAGGTAAGTAACTTTCTCAAGGTAACACACTTAGTAGGCAATGAATGCAGAGTTTAAATGGGGTGGTTGAGAACCCACACTACATACTCACTTGTAAGTCAGGGCAAGCTTAAAAATCCCATTTAGCTACAGTTCGCATCAATTTTTCTAACCTGAAATAACAAGGGGAGTGGGCACAGTCAGTGATGATTCGAGCATCTCTGTTTTAAAGGGCCCCTTCTCCCGGTTCTTTCACTGCTTGGGAGGCTCAAGAGAGGCTTTTTGGAAGAGATGTAAGAAGACCTGGAATTTGGAGAAATTCTCAGTCTCCTGGGTTCCTTTCACTTCATTCAAACCCTCATCCTGCAATTCTTTGATTATTTATAGAAGATATTCCCAAAAGAGGGACACTCCATAGTCTGCCTTAGAGATTGCAAGGAGAGATAAATAACACATTCCTCATTCTCTTACTCGCTGGGGAAATTGGGGGCTGTGTTTACATCGCTTCCTTGGTATTTATCCTCGTGCTGACTGTTCCATCCCCTCTATTTCATGTTGTTATTTTACTTCCATTAGGGGAGCAGAAAAAACATGAGAAGCCATTCTGATCCACCCCAATCCTCAGAGGGCATTGCTCGGTCAAAGTCAGCATCCTCTCCCTTGTAATTTTCCCTGCAAACATCTCATTCAAGAGTCATTTTCCTCCCTCTGAGTACTAATGTCCTGATGATGATAAAAATAATGTCTCTCTCTCTCTCACTCTCTCACACACACCCCCCCCAAAATAAAACAGAAGGGAAGAAAAGCAAGAAGAGAAAATCAATTGCACGCTTGGTTCATTTTATGTTTATATACTTCTGGATTTCCTTCCTGGGCTCCTGAGAATTGCCTAGTTAGCAGTTAGGAAGGGCTGACTGGGTCACTGCAGTTTTAATGTGGCATGCCTGTCTTCCGTGGCTTTTCTTCTTTGGGAAGGGGCTGGACTTCATTAAGAAAACTTCTGAGGATATGAGCTCCTTTATTTACCCATCAGGTCCATGGAGACACTGGTGCAGTTCATTTTATATGTGGAACTGACAAGATTGTTATTTTCAGTATTTTTCCGGAAATCGAGGCTTTGCTTCAGGAAAATCCTGTGGTTGGTCAAAACAGTTTTGATCACTGGAGTCCTTATTTGGTTAATTTTTCTTTACCATGGCACTTCAGTGAAGGACACATACAATGACCATCTAGTGGTGTGTCAAAAGATATGCCAAGCTTTCTTTCCATGTGTTATTCCATTTAATTAAACAAACTAACAAAGACACTGAAGTAAACAGCAATGTCCTAATACTGTAGATGGAGAAACTCAGACTCAGTATAAAGGCAATTCTAATTGGGAGGCTGTGAGAAATCTTTGCAGATTATTGATAAAAATTTACTTCCCTCTGATAAGTTTTAAAAGGCAATGGGGTACAGCTCACATCACTGGGTTTTCAAATACTAGATTTGTGTCCCTTACAAGACATATGGCCTTAAGAAAAAAATATGAAACTCTCTGAATCTTATTTTCCTCCCCTCTGCAGTGTAAAAGAGAATGTGTGAAATTTTGATACAGAAATCAGAGGCAGAAATTCTGGCTCTACCACTTGCTGATGCTATGTCTTAGGTTAGCGCTCCCAAAAGCAATGCCTGGAATGAGGAATTGTGCATGTGTTATTGGTTATGGAAATGCCCCCAGGAGAGTATGATCAGGGAGAAGTCTGAGAGGGGTGGGATTAAATCAAGCAGGGGCGTGTTTTCAAGCGAGTCCCCATCTCAGTCTGGACCCACAAGGAGCTCTGGAGCATGTGCTCCTCAGAGTTTGTCCTGACTCAAGGCAAAGGAGCTGGGTTTTCACTTTGCCCTCCTAGTCTGCCATGGGTCAGAGCCGTCTGAGAAGGGTATGAACTCCCAGGGTCTTCTGGCTGTCTACTTGTGCTGGGCAGTGGCCACAAGCAAGACAGACATATGAAGGTCAGGAGAAGGAGCATTCTGTGATATATATGGATGACATGATACTATCTATAGAAAACCCTAAAGGCTCCACACAAAAACTACTAGAGCTGATAAAAGAATCTGGCAATGTATCAGGATACAGATTAACATACAGAAATCAGTTGCTTTTCTTTACGCTAACAATGAAATATCAGAAAAATAAAGTAAAAAACAATCTCTTTAAAAATTGCATCCAAAACAATAAAATACTTAGGAATAAATCTGACCAAAGAAGTGAAAGACTTACACGTGGAGAACTACAAAACACTGATTAAGGAAATTAAAGATGACTTAAAGTAATGGAAATATATCCCATGCTCTTGGATTGGAAGAATTAATATTGTTTAAATGGCCACTATGTAAAGCAAACTACAGATTTAATGCAATCCCTATCAAATTATCCATGACATTTTTTACATAACTAGAACAAATCATCCTAAAATTTATACGGAATCGCAAAAGACCCAGAATTGCCAAAGCAATACTGAAAGAAAAAGAATGAGGCTGGAGAAGTAACCCTCCCAGACTTCAGACAATACTACAGAGCTACAGTAATCAAAACAGTGTGGTATTGGCACAAAAACAGATGTATGGATCAATGGAACAAAATAGAGAGCTCAGAAATAAACCCACAGACTTTTGGTCAATTAATCTTCAACAAAGGAGGCAAGAATATACAATGGAGAAAAGATAGTCTCTTCAACAAGTGGTGTTGAGAAAACTGGATAGCAGCACATAAACCAATGAAGTTAGAACACTCCCTCACACCATACACAAAAATAAACCTAAAATGGCTAAAGACTTAAATATAAGACAAGACACTATAAACCTTCTAGAAGAAAACATAAGCAACACATTTCCTGACATAAATCTTAGCAATGTTGTCCTAAGGCAGTCTACCCAGGCTATAGAAATAAAAGCAAGAATAAACAAACGAGACCTAATTAAATTTATGTTTTTGCACAGCAAAGGAAACCATAAGCAAAACAAAAAGATAACCTACAAAATTGTAAAAGATGAGGCTGACACAGGTTTAATTTTCAGAATATATAAACAGCTCATACACCTTAATAATAATAAAAAAAAACCAATCCAAAAATGGGCTGAAGATCTAAACAAGCAATTCTCCAATGAAGACATACAAATAGCCAATAGCCACATGAAAAAATGCTCAGTATCACTAATTATCAGAGAAATGCAAATCAAAACTACAATGAGGTATCACCTCACACCAGTCACAATGACCATCATTAGAAAGTCCACAAATGATAAATGCTGGAGAGAGTGTGGAGAAAAGGGAACCCACCTACACTGTTGGTGGGAATGTAGTTTGGTGCAGTCATTATGAAAAACAGTATGGATATTCCTCAAAACACTAAAAATAGACTTACCATATGATTCAGCAATCCCACTCCTAGGCATATATCCAGAGGGAACTCTAATTAGAAAAGATACATACATCCCAATGTTCATAGCAGCAGTGTATACAATAGCCAAGACATGGAAACAATCTAAATGTCCACTGACAGATGACTGGATAAAGAAATTGTGGTATATTTATATGGAGTACTACTCAGCCATAAAAAGAATAAAATATCATTGGTGTATGCATCTATCAAAACTCATCAAATTATTTGTCTCAAATATGTGCCATTGACTGTACAGAAATCATACCATAATAAAGTGTTAAAATAAAAAGAATAAAACAATGCTATTTGCAGCAACATGGATAGAACTGGAGACTGTCATTCTAAGTGAAATAATCCAGAAACAGAAAGAAAAATATATATATATCACTCATATATCACTCACAAGTGAAACCTAAAAAAACAAACGAAAAACAAAAAACAGATACAAATGAACTTATCTGCAAAACAGAAACAGACTCATAGACAGTAAATAAACTTATGATTACTGGAGGGAAGAGGATGAGAACAAATAAATTAGGAGCTTGAGATTTGCAAATACTAACTACTATATATAAAATAGATAAACAACAAGTTTCTTCTGTATAGCACAGGGAATTATATTCAATATCTTATAGTAACCTATAATGAAAAAGAATATGAAAATGAATATAGGTATGTATATGTATGATTGAAACATTTTGCTGTATATCAGGAATTGACACCTTGTAAACTGACTATAGTTCAATTAAAAAAAATCCAGAACAGAAAAAAATTGGTGCTTGATACTGAGACATGTATGCAATATAAATATTAAGTATAATTAACCATCAGCAAAAAAAAAAAAAACCAAAAACAGCAGCCAGATTAAAAAATGGAAATTGACACATAGATATGTAACAATAATTTCCAAGTGATACAGTTGAAACACATATGAAGGGATGTTTGACTTCACAGGAAAACAATTATATGCACCTAACATTTTAAAAGATATTTTATTCTATCAGATTGGCAAAGATTAAATTACTTTGTGTAGTGAACCCAGAAACTGGTATGGAGAGATAGCAAAAGGCTTTGTCATACACAGTTGGAGAACATGTAAATTGGAACAAACCCTTCTAATGAGCATTAGGACAAGTTTATCAAAAAGTGCTTCATATCATTATGAAATCTCTATGTATTTTTCAACCAAGAGCCAAGGACAAGAGAGATACGCTTTCTCTAATGGAAAGTGATGCAGAACATGCAGAGGTATTTACATAAAAGGGAGATAACATGATTCTAAAGCATACTTTATACTGGGTTAGCTTCCAAGGCTCCACAGGGATAGACTGCTGTGAAAGATACCTTTGCTCAGGAGGGCAAATTCAAGTTCGGTTCACCATCAACTGAGGTGTAGAATTTTGAGAGGCCTGGCTTGATGCAGAAGTCTAACCTTCAACTCCTACCCATGAGCAGGCCCTAATCCTCTGCTCCAGATCCTTCCATCACCAAAACCCCAAGGCAGCCCTCCTCATTCTCCCCCACCTTCCTAGGACAGTCACGGCATCCACTTACTTGCTCGTTTCCTGAATCTCAATTCCTTCTTTCTTTGTGTGTGTGTGCACACATGCTTATAAATTTCTCTTATTTGCTTGTGAATTCAGTTGTGCATTTAAAGGGACCTTTTTATATAACATCTAGGATTTCCAAGTGTTGTTTAGCAGTGGTGCTTTCTGATTTTCTAGCCCATTCTATGACCAAAACCAAAATTCTGATTTTAAAAAGATCTATAAATTTGCCAAATTCCATGGTCCTATGGTTCTAAGAGGAAAACCTAGACCCGTGCATAATTAAAGGCCTCTGAATCAGAATAGCATGAGAGAACAAGAGAATCCTGTATTTGGCCAAGCACTGGAGTGCTTTGGTTTTTCATCTCTTTCCATGGCCATTTGTATGGTCCTCCACAACACTGTCTCAGGCCCCATGTGCATGCCTAAGACTAATTACACTGTCAGATAAGGTCAGTTTACAAGTCTGTCTCCTAGAAGTCAGTTGCCTCTCTAGAGGCTGGCGTGTGCTCTCCTTTAAATCTGTATCCCTGTTTCTAGAACTACATCTCCCATGAGAGTATGTGCTCTGTGCGTGCTTGTTGAAAGGACTGGTGACTTTTCTTTTAGAAATGTAACTGATGGGGTGTTAGAGGGTGAAGGTTTTTAGATGAAATGCTTTGGGTCCATTGTAATAAACGATGCAGTTTTAATTCCACAAATATTAATGGAACACCAAACATAACTGCAATCACTTTCTGTATCCAGAAAGATGAATACACTTTGTTTGATGGAAAAGCTGTTTTTATCAGGATTTTATTAAAACTCTGTTTCAATAGGAAGTTCTGTGCATGTGTGTACTCTGTGTGCGTGTGTGTGTGTGTGTGTGTGCACATGCATGAGAGAGAGAGAGAGAGAAAGAGAAAGAGGGAGGGAGAGAGATTTCTCCATTGTAAATTAATATGTTTTTTCATATGATCTGAAGAGATACACTTCATTGTAGTAGCAGAAACATCTGCTGGACGAGCCTGCCTGAGTTAGATATCTCCTAGCTATGTGACCTTCAGCAAATTATTTCCTTTCACCAAATATCAATTTTCTGCTACATGCCTTCCAGGGTTGTTAGGAGAATTGAGAATTGTAAATAATGTCTATGAAATGCTTGGCCCCATAGTAGGTGTTCAATAAATCATGGCTGTTGCTATTACATCATAACATGAGAATCCTTTTCAAACGTGAAGGTTAACTCCCTTATTGAGTCTGTTTTCCAAGTTCAGGACCTGGACACTTGTTTTCTTTAAAACAGGGCGCAGTGTGACTTGTTACTGATTCTAACCTTATGGAGCACATACTATGATGGGCAATTCTGCCAGTGAGGATGAGACAAGACTTGCACGTTTTCTTTACACAGCAAGTAAGCATGAAGCAACCCTCCTTTACTGGCATTTCCAAATCAGAGCCAGCAGCGGAACTACAGATAGTACCATAACCCTGATGCCTTGAGAGCCTCTAAAACGCAAACCTATGTACTATGACAAAACGTCAACCACATGGGTTACAAGGAAAAACCTCAGGATGTCCAGATGAGCCCTTAGGGCACCCAGGGCTAGGCTAGCTCACTGCCCCCTGTTTCTAAATGGATAGCGTCTCACAGAGACGTTTTACCGCATTACCACATTACTCTCATCTGGTGCCAAGAATGTGCTGGAAAAGCCAACAGGAAACAAAAACTGGCCAATTTGTAGAGTTTTCTCATGCCTCTTTTATTTCCCAATGTATGCTTTCATTGATCTCTGAGCGTTCTTGAGGCTGGTATGGTGAATAATAACCCCAGGCAATGCACAGTCTGACTCTGGCAAAAGAAGTCTTTCCTGGGCGCAATGGGTCAGATTCCCATGAGTGTGCAGCAGAACCATGGAAGAATCTCCTCTAGACCCCCTCTGTCTATGTATTGAGAGGAAGACGTGGAAAGGGGTGGCAGGGAGAATATCGAACTTGGAGTTCCATCACTCCAGAGCTTAGAGGTCTTAGGGAAATCATTTTATATCCCTAGACCTTCATTCTTTGTCTGTAAAATAGAATCAACCTCTAGCTCCCCTGAGAAAAATGTTAGTGAGAATAGTTTATCAACACTAAATCCCTAACCACATGGAGGCTTTTTATTTTTGCCATCTCCATCACTAGAGGGAAATGAAACACCCTCCATTCTTCTCTCAAGCTAATGTCATTTCTAAATTGTCTTATCCACACTGTGAGCAACAAGCTAGAAATAAGATTAATGAAAAGAGCTTGTCCTGTGGAGAGAGAAAAACAGAGAAAGGTGAGAAAAAGAGACAAGGAGAGAAAGAGAGAAATTTGTTTTAAAGGACTGGCTTATGTGGATATGGGGGCCTTTAGATCTGAAATCCATAGGGCAAGTGGGCAAGCTGGAAATTCAGGTAAGAGTTGATGTTGATACTGCAGTCTGGGGTCCAAATTCTGCAGGATAGCAAGCTGGAAACTCAGCCAGAATGCCTATCTTCCAGTGCTGAGAATTCCTTCTCCTTTGGAGAATTTCAATTGTTGCTCTTAAGGCCTTCAACTGATTGGATGAGGCCCGCTCGCATTATGGAGAATAATTTACTTTATTGAAAGTCTAGTGATTGAAATGTGAATCACATCTAAAATATACCTTCACAGGTATTCACATCCAGCTTGGTGTTGACCAAACAAATGGTGCCATAGCCTCGCCAAGTTCACACTTAACCAACACAAAATACTATGGAGGATTTCTAAGTGGACTGGGTGGTGGTTTGGAAACAAGAGGGCCTAGGGAGTACATGATCTCTGGTCTTCAACACCAAAGGGCAGTTGTTGAGTGGGACCTGCTTCTAGAGGTCACTGACGGCGCAGCAATGAACAAGAAGTGCAGCTCCAGAGAGGCCAACTCTGGCTGAAAGAACATATTATCAGCTACACACGTCAGATGCTAGATGTTCTGATTCAATGAAAGGCTTCACAACAAAGCTGATCTGTTACCCTCCGTGAATGCCATGCTTGCATAGGATGAGCATCGGATGGGACGGCTCTAGGTAGCATCTAAGGTCTTCCTGAAGTATGAGATTCTATGATGTCAAATAAGCATTCTGAATCACTTAGAGCAATTTTCAAATTGCAGTTCATTGCTGTGTGAGGTGCTTTCCTCTTACGAGGCCACAGGTTGCCTCCTTTCAAGGAGCAAATGTAAACATTTCATTTATTTAATGTTTTACTTTTCCTTGATGGTACTTTTTCCAAAGGCACTGATTCCCACCTGACGTAAGACTCATTTTAGGCTGATTGTTTTCTTCATATTATGCCAGAGCAAGGCTGAAGTGTAAAAGCCAACATTACACGCATGAATTGGCATTCTCTTTCCTTGGTGTACTAATCATATAAGCTTGAAAATTGGGATTGGAATTGTTTTAAGCACATTTCAAATTAATGCAATCAACTATATGGGAGACAAACAAATATGATTATCTACCCATATATTTCATGTTTTCCTAAATTTGATGGAATGGATAGTATTTTGTCTTTGACTCATTCTCTAATCTTAGGCAAGTTAACTTCTCCATGTCTTAGTGTCTCCATTGTAAAGTGGATATGTTGGATTTATTTGATCACTCAAACTTCCAGATTCTTCTTAGCTCATATGTTTGGTGACACTGATTCTAAGTTATCTTCAGAAATCTTTTAGAACTCTACTAAAACTTAATATATGGCACTACTGATAAACTCTTCTGGAATTAATCAGTATTTTCTTCTTGCAAACCGAATCTGTTAGAATTTCAGGGCTTCTCAGACAACTGTTGGCTCACCATTCAATCATGGCACCATAAAGAAATCCTGCTTATTTTCTATTAAAAGGAAATACATTCAACAGAGTCCGTTATATTTTCCCCTCAAGTGAAATATATTTGAGGTGCAATTGTGCCCCTGGGTACTGATCTAATTGGAAAAATAATTCCTAAATACTCCCATGCGCTGGCCTTCAATGCAGCTACTCTCTCACCCCATGCTGTTCGTCGTCTTCTGCTATGTGCGTCCCTTTGTGAGGCTCATGTATTCTTATTATTTCCCAGGTTTTAAATTCTTGTTTCCAGGGTAGAATTACAAAAGAGGGAGGAATTGAAAACATCTGCTTTGCTTTCAGACACTGGGCAGGCACCTCTATCACATGCCTTCCTGCTGCTGGGCAATTAGGTACAACTAGAGGCAGATTTGTTTTTTTTACTTTTGACTAGGATTCTCTTCTTGGCGGTAAATGAATGAAATACACCAGATGGAGCTCTCTTTTCTGGTCCAATGAACGGACGTGAACTGACTATCACTCCGCCTGATCAGGAACACCTATCCCATGCAAGGCAGGAGTGTCAGAAATCTTGACTAGCTGGACACTCGAAAGCCTCTGTTTGCTTTCCGAATGCCTGAGCCATCTTTGAGGCAGGGAATAATGGATTTTGTCTATGTTGCCATGGAGGGGTATTAAAAAAAAAAAGGAAAAAAAGAGCTGCCCCTATCATGAGTTCCCGAAGTGAATGAAGTCTGCAAAAGCTGAACAAACCATGTACATCGCTGTGTTAGACTCAGACTTAACGGCTGTACCAACAGAGTAACTGACAGCTGGGCACACAGCCACGGACTATCAGAGTTGGAAAGACTCTGGAGACTTCTGGTCCATATATGTTCATTCACAAATGGGCAAACCATGGCCCAGAAACATAGGTTGGCACAGTATTACTAATGACACCTGTCATTTACTGAGCATTTATGTTTGGTACCATGGAAATCACTTCAACAAAGACAAACTCAATTCTCATGAACTCTTTCAGAGTTTGGTCCTACTATTCTTTCTTTATTTTTTCCCTCCTATGAGGAAACAGGCTGTGAGCCAGGCCAGGGCTATGCAGTTAAAAAGTGATGGCTCAGGAGCCCAACCCAATTCCAACTGATACTGAAATCTTTGCCCCTAACTACAACCTTGTAGACAAATTGGGGGGCAGGGTGGGGAATGCCTGGTTGAATAGCAGTTCTACAAGTAACTTGCCCTGAACTTTGTGCAAAATATCCTCTTTCTCTCAGAATTCATTTTCTCATTTGTTATGTATAGCAAATTATACTTGCCTCAATGAGTGGTTGTTGGAATTAAATTAGTAACATTGAGATGCTGGTCTTAGTATATGATGGGTCCTCAGAAAATGGGTGGCAACTCCCCTACCCAGAGACATTCAAATGGGACAGGTACTCAACATATTTTAGAAGGCCTTACATCACTACCTTCTGTGTATAGAGGGGGTGGGTGAGTGGATAAGATGGTATTTCTAGTGCTTTTCAATCTGATGCTCCCATGATGCTGTGAGTCCATTGCTTAGGATAAAAGGAACATGTTCTGCCTGATTCCTAGCTCAGGAATCTTACTCCAACCTCAGAGATGTCAGAAAGAGAGAAGGCATAAATTGTTGCCCCAGCTTTTCTGATGGAAATATGAAATCTCAAATCTAAAAGCTTTACATTTTCAACTAAAGTTTCAATCCCTTCAATGTATACCTATAAAAACAAAAAGAAAATATTTTTTCCTGAAAAATCAATGTGCTACTTGATTTTTTCCAAGGTAAAGCAGCAGCACAGATGTGGCCAAGAGGGAGCTGGAATGAAGGTTAGGTGTCGTGGATTCTCACTTAGGTCCTGGCACTCTCTACTTGTGTGAATCCACACTAGACTCCTGCCTGGACTTAGTTTTTCCAACTTTGAAATGAACAAAATAATCTAGAACTAGGTGAACTCTTAGAACCTTTCCAACCCAGTGTACTATCTATATGAAAAGTAGAAAACTCTAGTCTGTTACCTAGATGGTAGCCAGCAGCCGTGTAACAATATCTACATGTCTTGAATTGAAATGGGATTGAGTCCCTCCCAGCGTGCCTAGCATCGTGCCATGTAGACCTTGACAGTATTTAGCAGTGAAAGTGATTTAAGATGACAGCAGACCTTATTGTTCTATTCCCCCAAATCTTTCCCACGTCTGTCCTGACCACTGTAAGAGTGTGTCTGGCATACTGCATTCCACTGTGGTTGAAAGATGCATCCGGGGTCTGTAGGATATTCCCCTTCCTCATGTTTCCATTACTCAGGGAACATTTTCAAAAGATGAGATCTGCTCGATTTTCAAATAGTTTCCAGAGGGATGTGGCAGAGTGCCACCTCATTTGATTCACTTAAAATTAGACCAGAGTGAGGAATCCCAGTGTCCCTCTGGGAGCAGTTCTGTACTGGTGGGAGGGTAGGAGAGACAGACCCATTTGCTGCTGGAATACAAGAAGGGCTCTCCATCGTTGCCTCACAAGTCTTCCCAGTTCTGATTGTTTTGAGCACTAACCCTCTTAATGAGAACACAACACATAATATTATTTCTGAGGTCCTCTTCCCTCTTCTACCTGTCACCTAGCAATACCATTCTGGATTCATTAATATTAATTCTAGAATTGAAGAGCACGTATTGAAAAAAAAAAGCCATTGCAAAGTCATGCCCTATTCCCAGTCTCTAGGAAGTCAACCATAAGTTATATTTGTTAAAACTTAAAATGTACTCAAATTGCATATGGAATATCCTGGGTATGAATATTAGTTAGCTCAAGCTGTCATAACAAAATACCATAGTTTGGGTGAATTAAATAACATAAATTAATTTTCTCACATTTCTGGATGCTGGAAACCCAAGATCAGGGTGCCAGCACGATCAGGTTCTGGTGAGAGCTCTCTTCCTGGCTTGCAGATAGTCGTGTTCTCACTGTGTCCTCACAAGGCAGGAAAAAAGAGAGACATAGACAGAGAGTGAGTGCTCTCTTCCACTTCTTAAAAGGCCACAGCCCCATCAGATTACAACTTCACCCTTATGACCTTATTTAATCTTAACAATCTCTAAAACAATCTCTTCTCCAAATGTAATCACATTGAGAGTTAGGGCTTCAACACATAAATTTTGGCAGGGTGGAGGGGGGTTGCAATTCAGTCCATAGCACTGGGGTTTCCAACATTTTAAAAATTTAATTTCTCAATCCTCAGAGATAGGTCCCCAAAGAAAATTCAAGTTTGGCTTACATTTCCCAAGGATTTCCATATCTATATACTAAAAGAAAATTTGGACTAATTTGTCTCAAATGGGTAAGTTCAGTGATCTGATTTATTTTTTTCATGTACCTATTTATGGGTTGGAAAGAATTCAATCTTTGGAGAGAGCAGATTGAGTTCTAATCTGGGTAATATTACTGATTTGCTTTATGACCTCAGATTTTTCCATCTGTGAAGTGAGGTCTTCTGGGAAGATTCCTTCCCACTCTGATTTCCTGAGGCTCTGAGATATACGGGTTGGCAATTATGTAACTTTAGGCGTAGACACTTGCTACCAAAATCCAAAGGATGCTCTAATGTCTTCAGGTCTACATTTCATTGGCCTCATGGCCAGGGTAATGGAATAGAGGTAACATAGGTGGAATACTGAAATCAGACTTTCTGGGGAGAGGTAGAAGACAGACACTGAGCCATAATCTAGAAGTGAAATTGGGAGCAGGCAGGTGAAAAGATTCATGGGTCAAAGGGGGGCTGTTTTTGGTGTGCTCTTCCTGCCTGCTGGTTTACATCCTGCGGAGTGTTTGGGATAGAGGAGACATCACAGTGATTTACAGGGTCTAGCAGTTAGTTAAAGGACAGAATAACGATAGATGCTTTCTTAACTAACGGGCATGTTCTAAATGCAAGAGATTTATAAGCACTTGACATTCACTATTATATTCAGATTAATTCTAACCACAAAACTTGGAATATCATTTTTATTCTTAAATTCCAGAAAAGAAAAGTGACTTTAGAGAGTTTGAAACAAGTTGTCCTACACTGCACAGCTGGAGAGAAGCAGAAGACAGGTTCCAAACAAGTCAGTTGACCTTAGATCTCCTAATGACGACTCCATTCTGCCCTAGCAGGAAAACTGAGGCTCAGTAACGTGGCCCATGTCTTCTCCACCAGACAGTGTTCCAAGAAGACAGGGAAGAATGCAACCTTATACCTCTGACGTTCATACAGTGTAAGAAATGCTTGGGTGTAGAAATGTAGGATGATAGCAAACCACACGAGGATCCTCAAACCTAGACAGAATCAGGGAAGCATCCTCAAGGAAGAAACAAACTCTAAAGTGACACCTTAAGACTGAGTTACACAGGCGAGGGTGGGAGACACACAGTGGAAGTAGAGGGACAGAAAGAAATATTCCAGGACCCAAGAAGAGTGCCACACCAGAATTATGTAGCTTTCACACTTAGTTACTCCAGTTTCTCCAAAAGCATTATTGACTCTGAAGTATATTCTGAATACCAGAACAATTATCTGTGCCACAGCATGCTCCTTACATTCTAAGTGCATGTTTATCCGTCTGTCTTTACTGACAGTGAATTCTTTGAGAACACTACCCTTTCCTTATTTATCTTCGTGTTCCCAGTACCAAGCACATAGTAGAAGTTCAATGCTTATTGAATGCTTAGTGCTCATTGAATCACTAAATGTATCGAGGGTTCCTGACCTCCCCACCGACTGGCTGTTTGCCTTGGATTTATCATTTAACTTTGTCCAGTCAGTATTTCCTTTTCACTCTGTATGTACCAGGTAGCTCTGCTAGGCATCAGAGGGGCGGAGTGAATAAATAAGACACAGTCTACTGCTTTCCAGAACCTCATCATCTCTGGTCGGGGTGGTAGCCAAATGTGCAAGTCACTGAGTCTTTGTACGTAGAGGAGGGTCTCTGTGTAAAATGGAGATGAGAAAGCCTCTCCCAGCTGCCTCACAGGGTAACGGAGTGCCTAGTAAAGTCAAAACACTTTTTAACTTATAAAGTATCATTTGCATGAAAATGAATGGCTATAATTTTGTATAAGATTGGTTCTGCATTCCACCTTTTCTGAATTCTCAGTCATTGGAGAACACACAGAAACCTTACTGTATATGCTGTCAGAAGGGATTGAGACTGAAATTTGCCTAACTTTATTTTCAGCTTTTGCCTGTCATTCTACGACCCTATGTTTCTGTGGCTTCAGTAACTGTCTACTCTCAGCTTTTAGTTCTGTATCTTCAGGTTATTCAGTACCTGGAAACATTAAAAACAGGTGCTTTTTCTTCTCCTGAAATCTCTCTGGTATACAATCCTTCATATAACAAAGAAGGTGGCATAAATTAACACTCCTATATCTTTACATTTGTTCAAAAAGAAACCCAGGAAAGTAAACCAGAAACTAATGGGACTGGTAGCCTACCGGGTGTGTGCGAAAGGACGAGACAGTGGCAATGGGCTGAAAGAATGAAGGGCAAGTGACAGTCCCTTGATTATACCTCCCTGTAAAGTTCTGACGTTTAGAACCATGGAAGTGTATCAATCACAGACCAAACAAGCAGACAAGTAAGTACACCAATACCAGGATTTGGGAGTAAGGTGAATCTCAAGTAGAATACAAACAGTAACAAATGAACTACACGCATTAAAAATAAATAACACCGTACAAAGACGGTGAGGAAAATAAGAACTAACCTAACTAATTGGAAAACAGTATTTTGACTCTAAATTGTAAAGCTAATTAAAAAAAAACTATACTCAATACTATACTCTAGCTAGCGAAGTTGTTTTCCATAGAGGTAGTAATTCTGAAATTACTTTATATTCATTCTAGGATTGCACACACAAAAAATAAATAGGTTGTGGATAATGAATGGGAGCCAAGTTTATCACTGCTGAAGAAAGGAGTTAGAATTAAAGGGAAAAGGAAACTTTAGAGTTGGATTAGAATCTGAGATTTTACAACGAGCTCACACACATAGATAAGCATGTCTGCACATACAAATACAGGAAAATGTATGTAATCAGATAAATAAATACAGAAGTGGATACATGTGTGTATGATTACTTGTATTTTCTATCTTTGTCTGCCGAGAAGGCCTAGAAGCAGCATTACTGAAGTCGCACTGAGCACACTTAGAGCCCAAAGACGGCTTCTAAATGCCATTCTTCAATAAAATGAGCACAGACTCCTCAGGAAAATGGATGATTCCAGAATTAGCACAGGGAAATATAAGATAAGCCTGGGACAAAATGAGAGAATGCTCCAAAAATGATTGGGACCTGTTAAAAGGACACAGGAGCCAACTTGAAGGAGATTCCAACAGCCAGTTTCATGAAAAAATAAGCAACAAAATAAGCAATGATATTAATGGACTGTCATCTGTAAAGAAAGGAAATATTCATTGATCTACACTGACACATATAAGTAATTCAACAAACAGCTAAATGGAAGAGAAGGAAGGAAAGCTCTTTCCTTAGCAGAACCCCAGTTCATAAATGAAGACGTGTAGATGGGACATCATCATTTAATGAGGCACCATGGCGACACTTGTTGCAGGCAAGTTTCATCAATAGAAACTAAAATTAGTGCCTTAAGGATGAAGAGGAATGCATTTTCTGAATTTAATTATGAGGGAACTCCAGCTAATAGACATTCTACCAAAACATTGACCTGTATCCCATATTATCCCAAAGTGTCACAATCATTAAAAAAAAAAAAAAAAGAAAAGAAAGAAGGAAAGAAAGACTGAGGAATTGCCCCAGATTAGGGGAGACTCAGGAGACACAATTAAAGGTAATGCATAATCCACAACTGAACCCCGGGGCCTGAGAAAGGACGTCCATGGGACAAGTGAAAAGCTTCATGAAAGGTCTGTAGTTTATAAAGTTGCATCCACAATTTCATAATTTCAATAATTGTACCAAAGCTATGTAAGATGTTAACATCTGGAAAAGCCTTGTGAAAGGTATATGGGAATTTTTATACTATGTTTTTCAACTTTTTTGTAAGCCTAGTTTTTTTTCCAAATAAAAATAATACGTACTTCATTCACGCATTTAGGTCCCTGAAAATAGGAAAAAGTGGTCATGAGATCTGTTGCCAGAATCCTGAGGGAGTATTTCGTTGTCCCTATAATTCAATGGGATTATCTGTCTGACTTCCTCAGAGTCCCAGGACCAAAGAATTTATATTCAGAATCTTTGGGTAATAAAAACAGAAAAACACTGACACACACTGTGCCAGGCCCTGTGCTGGCCACTTTATTGACGCCCCTGTATCACTCATCGTTTTGCATCATGTCCTTTTCGTGCCCTCTGCCTTGTACCATGATTTGAATTCTGTGTTAGAGAAAGAGGTCCAAACCAATCCTTCCCTCCCTCTGAACACAGAAAGCAAACAGCCTAATTGGAAATTGCTGTTTTTCTTCTCCCTGAGATGGTAAAAATCATTTTCCATTTCTTCAGGCAGTTGAGAGTCACTGCCCTCCAGGAAATGAGGAACGTTTCCCTGGACTTTATTTTTCTACATGCTATAAAATTAATTACAGTTTTGTTTCATTTCAGGGTTGAGGTAGGGTTAACAGAGGAGGAGAAATGCATTAGGGCAAAGGAGTAAATAACATACAAACCTAAACGATGTTTTGAAAGGTTGCCAGAAACCAGGTGAATAACTGATGATGCTCTGAAGCACCTAGATCTTTCCCATGAACTGGTTGTTATGCCAAAATGAATTGCAAACTAGCTCTCTCTCATTTCCCTCACAGACACACACACACAAACACACACACACACACAGAGGAGTCCCTTTATTGACCCCTTCTCACAGATAAGAGAGATTGTTATTCATCCATTCAGAGTGCCCTGAGTCAGATCCATTTACCTCTTCCCTCATTCCCAAGCCCACTGCCTTTGTTTGAACCTTGCCCACACTTATTTGAATGTAATCTTTTGTACCTGGTCTCCCTGCCCAAGTTTGGATGGATTACTGCCTCCTACAGAGCTTTTCCTGCTCTGACTTTCCTGTGCTCTGCTCCACAAAACATCTCTGTCTTCAATTCCTGCCTTGGAACAATGGCCCATGTCTCTTAATTCATCATGCAAGGCCTTCTGAGGTCTGGCTTCTGATTTCTTTTCCACTGGACAGTACAGCAACCTTGAGTATCTCTTCATTAGATAAATACATATTCTCTGAACACGTCTGACATTTCTCATTGTCCTGCCTTTGTCTGCAGAGCCTCTCCACCAAGAATGAATGTTCTCTGTCCTCATCTGAGCCTGCTGAAATTCCATCTCTCATGCCTATATAAGTGCTACCTCTTTCTTAAAACCCTCCCCCAATTTTAAGTTATTCTCTTAATAGCCTGCCTGACATTATATTTGCAGGCAGTTGCCTCCGCTTGACTACGAACCTCTTGAAGGTAGGGAATGTGTATTCTAGTATAGAATCTTCTTAAGAGTATAGAGGTATAGTTCAGAAAGGTTGTAGGTGAAATGTTTAGGGGATGTTGGAAGATTACATCTCTATCTCCATCAGGCACCTCTAGGGACACCTGCACTTAAAAAGTGATTCCTTGAGAAGATCCATAATTTGGTGAGCTATACCCATAGCAGAGGTCCAATTCAGCTAGGCTAAGGGGCCCCAAAGGTCTCTGAGCTGTTAGAGACCTGTCTTGTACACAACTCTTTGCCCTTCAAGCGGCCATTCTGTCATGTTAATGCTTCAACATATGACCTTTCTTTATGCAAGTTGTGAAGAATGAGAATCACGGTGGTCTCAGGAGACAGTCTAGTGCACTGGTTAAGAACATAACCTAGGGGGCCAGACTGCCAGTGTCTGTGTGGCCTTAAGAAAGTTGCTTCCCCTCCCCATACCTCACTCTCCCCATCTGCAAAATGGTAGTAAGGGTATTCATCTCCAAGGACTGCTTGAGCATCTATGAGGTAGATCTCTGCCAACAGCACCTCTCCTAAATGGTAGTTATTTTTACTTCTGTGCCAACCTCTCAGGCTCCTGGGAGGATCAAATGAGAACAGTTTGTAAACTTTAAAGTACTAATGGAAAATAAAGACTTAGTAGAACTAATATGCTTTTTTCTCTAAAACTGGAAAAAAAATGTGCCCTCTTGTTCCAAAAATCCTTCTGAGATCATGAGCTAAAAAACCCAAAGACTATTCATACCATTTATGGGACATAATTTTCTTCTAAGACATTTTCAAAGTTCACTTTATAGTGAACTTTCTCCAAAATGTCTTCTGTTGGAATCAGTTTACAGATTCGAGCTTTTGAATACTTAAAAAAAAACTCTTCCTTCCAAAGTCAGGAAAACAATTACAATAAACAAATAATATGAAGTTACGAGTTACAAAAGACATTTTTAATCTGTGAGGACTTTTAACTTGAAATATATGTATCTTACACTCTCCACAGATAGCTTCTCCCTATACATTTTGTATTCAAATAGCAATGTAAAGCCATAAACTTAGAAATCAGTAAGAGAAAATGCCCTTTTATTTTGGAAGCACATCAGTACTAAATGAAGCAGATAGTTGATGCATGCTTTACCTACTATTTGCAAAGTAATATTAAGAGCAGAATACGTATATTTTAAAATGCCACACCATATATACATACTGACTGAACGTACACATGTTGTAAATAACCTGGGACATGGTTTAGGTCAGTTTCCAAACTGGTTTATGGTCATAATTTGGTACAGTCACTCAATTTTTTAGTAGTAGTTGAAGAAGGTCATTGTCCTAACAATTGTGGAGGATATAAGACGGCTGTGATCCAGTAAAAATAAAATACTGATTTCAATCCAGAATCCACATTTATTGACAAGATCCTGTGTGCAAGTCACTAGACAAAGAGCTAAACTGAAATATGCTATTGGAATATTAAAAGTATATACAGATTAAAAACTGCTGAATCACCCGCTTAGAGTGAAATGAGAAAAGAGGAAACTCTTGGGAGGGTGGGCACTGGGTGGGATGGGATAGCTTGTGAAATGAAATGACTCAAAAGGTGGGGGATCTGACCCAGGTCTCAGGGACAGGACTTTTTATTGTGATGACATTGGAAAGGAAGTGGCAAAAGGAAGCTGTGAGCAAGATGAGGGAGAAGGTGGCTGTTTGAGGAGGAAAGGGCAGAGGCAAAGGAATAAACATGGATTGTGTCACTGGTCCTTCGGAAGGGGCTGGAACATGGTATGTTGGAAAGGAAACAAAGGGTAAAGAGCTTGAAAAGGTCAGGTGAGGCTCCAGGAATGGCTTTGATCTGGTTTAGAGCTCTCTGTCCTCAAATCTACCCACCATCAATTTCCCATCGCTTGCTTCACTTCTTCTGAAGAGGAACGAACTCTGAAGATATTTTCCACCAATTACAAGTTCCACGTGATGTTGTGTTAAACACATAGATTTCTGTAGTCAAATAAACTTAGCATAAGTTGGGCTAAACTTATATTTCATTCTTCTGGGACTTCTCAGAGCCTTTACTAAGTTCATAAAAATTCATGGCTCTCTAAGCAGGAGACAGAGGATGTTGTACAGCTCAAAGACATTAGACCAATGGATTTCTTTTTTTTTTTTTTGAAGAGCATATTCCCAGACCAGTGTTCTGTAGAATAACTGGGGAAACACTGGATGAAGACATTAGCTTAGATTTATTTGTTCAAGAAACAGGAATTGAGTGCTTTTGATGTGTCAGGCATTTGTGCTAAGAAATGAAGATGTAGTTGTTAACACGTAGCCACTGTCCTACTCTCATGCCGCTCACACCTGGGAGGTGTAGCCCACACGTGTGAACATTTTAGCAGCAAATGTGAAAGGCTGGGGCCCACGTTGGAGGAAGAGGAATGTCTTGCTGACTTTTCCATGCCTGACATGTTGCCTGATGTGGAACCAATGCATAGCTAATGTTCAACCTTGGTGGTGAAAAGCTTGGAGAGGGAGACAGAAATCAAGGGACCCAAGAAGGAGAAGATTTGGGGTGGGGAGAAAATAGGATGGAAAGAGACCAGTCTGGAAGCATAATTAGAATGCAGGTGGTGGTTGACCAACCAAGAAATTCTGAGAGTTTCTAAGGGAACTGGGGTGATTCTGTCTGGGAAAACTGAGGGTAGCGGCTAAAATGAAATATCCTGAATCACAGAGTTGCTTCAAGCTGGTCTCATTATAGATACAGACACATTCTAAACCATAAAGTCATGTAGTCTAGAAACCCCTGCTGGAAGAGATCTTGGAGATGTCCCAGTATGAACTTCTTTCCTTGAGCTTTCCATATGACCTCGCACACTCACTTTTTTATGTTGTTCTTTTTTTAAGCAGACAATGAGATCCACTTAATCCACTGTGCAACCCTTTATGCTTTGACCTTTAAGAAGTTCAGAGCTTAATTTAGTGCACAATGGCAGTAACTGTTACCTATCAGGTTCCAGTTATACCCATATCTCCCCTTTTTGTCAGTGCAACCAGACCAGCTACAATGGCTCAAAGAGTATCCTCAGCTCTTGGGGGCTGTATGAAATACCTCGAGGAGCTCTGATCAGTAATGGGACATGCAATTTTTACTCATCAATTCACTCATTAACCCATGAAGTTACTGACTCTATCACGTGCCAGAACCTTTACTAGGAGCACTAAGGAAGATAAAAATGTAAAAATAAATAAGTAAATAAATAACTTTCAAAAGATTTTCTGCATTCATTCTTTTAATAACTTGTTTAATATGTATGAATATCGATCATAAATTATGTCCATATGCAAACTATTTCAAAAGCTGGTTTTGATATGAATACTCAAACAGATCTATTATTTTTTAAACACAGACACCCTTAAGTCTTGTGGTAAATATAGATTCATAAAGCCCCAGGCCTGCAAAGGTACACATTTAAGTGTTTAAAGTCTAAGTGGGTATACATTATAATGAAAGAGTCCTGAAACCCTTAAAAATTCTAAGAGTTGTCCATTATCATGTACCTAGTTAGTCTCCCAGCTAGATTTCTTCTGTTGAATTACACTGGATTTAGGATAATTACCCAAGGACATTCCCACCCTTGCAAGGGTAACTCCAGCTCATTCATTCAGCATAGGTTTGGTGGGTCCCTACCAATGCCAGGTCCTAGGTGAGGCAACAGGACAACGAGATTGTTTTTGAGTTTCCTTCTTGGGTGATCCTGGGAGAAAGCCCCCTCTGTCCATCACTAAATATATTATCTAAGTGCTCAGCATAAAGAACCATGTTCCCATTTTCTGATTGAGTAAACACCGTGACCAATCTCTGTGCAGAGCCATCAGGAAATAACGGATTTAGCTTCACATTGCTTTGTTGAGCTTGATGCCCTCACAATAGGAGGATTATAGGAGGAAGTAAGAGATAAACTGACAACACTTAACATAAACATCTTCTTTTCAGAATGGAGCAACCAGCGTGAGGAGAGAGATATGGCAAACATCTCGCAAAATCCAGTAAAGAAGATTTAGGGTGTGGACCTGACATTCTCTGACACTTCTAGCTCCTCATCATTGGCCAAATGCTTGGTGGCCACAGGATAGGAAGGCTTGTGTTTGGCACAGAAGGTGGAAAATGTGGAAGAGTCAGAAATACATCCAGACACAACTCCAGAGAGCACCATTCACAAAGACTGCAGTGTAAGTGCTACCCTCTACAGTTGTGCAGGGCACAGTCTTCACAATTGTGTAAAATGAGATTGAGAAGCACTCCCCACTTCCACGTGTTTATACAGTAATGGCAGAAATTAATAAGGTGAAAACACAAGGCCATGTGCAAAGAAGACACTGATGAGAGAAAGCAACACATTGTATAGCTGAGGCTTAGAGCGAGGTATGATAGATTTATATTTGTCAGACTTAGATGTGAATCCAGTCTGCAGAGCAACATGCGCAATCCATGATGCAGGCTGATGGAAAAACAGACCTGATTAGAAGATATGATAGAGATTAGAAATTTATGTTTAAGATTTGCCAGTAGAAAGTTAGTAATTGGGAGCATGAGAAGAGGGTAGATTCTCTCATGGAAACAGAGCACAGAATTACAATAGAAGTAGGCGTAGACTTTGGCAAACCCTTGTTAGGGAAAAGAATTAGGTGGGAGAGACCAAGAAAAGCAGGTGGCTGCTTATGCTTTCATTCCCTGGGAAACACTGTCCAGTGTCACTGAGAGAATCATGGAGGCACATCTCAGACCACAAGGCCTCCGTAGATTTGAGAACCTTTGTTTGGCAAAGTCTAGTTTGCCATATTAGGGTAAAAATGGTCATTTTTCACAGTATCCAACCTTCTGTTTCTCAAGATATGCCTCAAGTGCATTCATTAATTTCATCAAGGATGTTTCCTGGTGGTGAGGGAACCATAAACCTCACAAAGTTCTTAAGAATCCTTTTTCAAAAAGACTTTGGTCATTTAGATGGTAAATGAGTTTAAACTACCAACTGTTTTCATATTCAGGGGGAGCTTAGACTCAATAGGCGTCCTATGAAATATAATAGATGGGCAGAATTTAATCAAAATCTCTTCCACTCAGTAGGTACCCAGTCCAGCCCCAGCCATACAACAGTGTTAGGGGCTGAGATAAAATGGGGAACTAGGGTGACACCATCCTCACCTTGTGAATTCACATTCTGATGGGAGAGCACACAAAAACCCAAAATGTAAAGGCAATAAGCAAGCACACATATCAAATATATGATAAGCACTGTGAACAAGGAATTTAATTAGAGAAAGCGCAGTCTTATGAAAAGGTGGAAGGGAGAACATTTCAAGTAAAGAGAATGGCATATGCAAAGGCTCTGAGGGAGGGAAAAGCTGGACAAACCTTTTGCAGGAAGGAGTTGGCTGATGAGAAGGAGAGCAGGGAAGACTGAAGTGGGAGGAGTCAGGGGCCAGGTTATTGCCTTGTGTGAACTGTGGATTAAAAGTGGACAATAACGGGCCTGGAAATCATCATGGGATGATGATCATGGCCATCTGGGCTTCTGGACTAAGACATTGGCTGTCAGAGAAAGAGATGAATGGATTCAGTCTTATGGGTGGAGACAGAATTCACAGCACTCACATATGGATCTGCAGGTAGAGCCAAAGACAGGGCAGAATCAGAGATGTCTCCCCAAGATTTTTGTTGAGAAACAAGGTGAAAGGTGGAGCCATTTTCTGAGATAAAGAAGACATGAGGGAGAACCACTTTTCTGGAGGAAAATCCAGTTTTAAATGTGCTATGTTTGAGATACCTGTACATGATACAGTCAAAGATAAGATTAGTGCAATTAGAGTGAAAAGGAACCCTTTTCCCTGTGGTAAGAAAACTGGTAGGATTCCTCTCAACAAGGTAAACAAAAGCACGATCAGGGCACTTGTTAGCTTAAGCCCGTCTATGACCCCCATTTTATCTCTTACACAAGGATCTTGATTCTTAGCCTGGCATTCATTCCTGAAAACATGCAATCCTTTTTTCGCCCCCTCTCAGGTACATGTCCTCTAAGTAGAGTGATATTGTGAAAAAGAAGAGAATGAAAAAGAAAGGAAATGTTGCTTTGTTCTGATCCATGAATCATGAGCTATGGCCCAAGGCTGTTGTATTAGGGATGAGTTTGAAAGTAAAAAATAAATACTTTCTAAGCCCCTGGCTCTTACTTTTCTGCCATCAGCTGACAAACTCACTGCCAAATGTGAAGAACTGGCTACCAGATAAGCAAATCACCAGAATGCTAAATCTTTAGACCTTCTCAAAGAAACAGGAGTGGGGTTATTGATAGTAATATAAATACAAAAAAAATAAATAAGGTGTGTCACCAGAAAAATGACCTCCAAAACCCACTGGCTGATTTCCCTACAATATTCAGGGCAGGTACTTGGTGCTGTAAGAGAAACCAATGACATGGGAGACACAATCTTCTTTCTCAGAGAACTTGAAGCATCTGGAAGAGACATATATGCAGCACAGTAGAATACAAGGTTGGAAGCTATCAGACTCAGAAGGCCAGGACAAATACGTTACTGTTGGAAGAAAAATGATGGAGAGAGAAACTCCAGCTGAGAAGAATATGGAAGAGCTTCATGGAGGAAGGGCTGTTTGAACAGGACATCAAAGGATGGATATGATTTTGAAAACATGGCAAGAGAGCGGCATTTTAGGAGGAAAACAGAATGGAGCAGAGGCTAGAAGACCAAGGTATGTTTGTCAAACTAGAAGTAGTTCAGAATGCATGGGAAGTAAAATCCAAAGTGGGAGGTAAGGATGGAATAATAGGTTGAGTCCAGAAGTTGAAGAAACAAGTATCCAATTCACTAACCTCCAGATTTCTAAGTCTTGAAAATTTGATGGGATTAGCTCCACTCCCAGTTGATGGGGGTAGGTTCCCATTAGGTTAAACCTGTGAGTGTGTCCTATTCCCTTGTTCAAAATGATTGGTTCAGGGATGTTAGATGGTGGGAGTAAAAAGAAAAAAAAAAAGATACTCCTCTATTGCCTTTATGTAAGAAAACCTCTTTATCTTCCATGTGTACCAAGGGTTAATGCTCTCTTTTTCCGACTGGATGTGAACAAGGAAACCTGAAGCTCTGAGAACTTCTGACAGTCATCTTGGGACCAGAAGAAAATTTCTAAAAAATTAAAAATAAAGCTGGCCCTGAGAAAACAAGGTTGAAAAATGAAGAGAGAGAAAAACTGTGTCCTAACATTTTTTCTTTTGAGCCAATGGATTAAGCTTCACATGAGAGCAGTGCTATTTCTGGACTTTCGTGTTATGTGAGCCAATAAATTCCCTTTATGTTTTAAACCAGTTTGACTTGAGTTTAAACCACTTGAAGCATCTTGATACAGAATCCTTGGAAGGTACATGCAGGTTGTGATTGGCAATAAGGATCTACTGATATTTGTAGCCCCAAGAGTGCCATAACCTGGAAGGCAACCCCCCATAATATGGGACAGTGCAAAAAACACCATTAAATCAAGGTAGTCTGAAACAGAGGCTATGAAACTCAGCCAGTGTTTTAAGCTGAGATTAGTCTTATTTCTCTCTCATCCCCTGCATAGTCATTTGACTTCTGTCTCTGTCTCCCAGAAGAGGAAAGGAAGTAATTCCACTTTAGTCTTTCCCTGAGAAGAGCCACCTCCCCTGGGCTTGGAGCCTGACACCATTTTTCTCTCTTCCACTGACGCCACAGATGCATTCATTTCTCTTTGGGTATTTAATGTAAACCAGATAAGCCACAAACTTACAATAACTTTAGACAATTTCAATTCACAGGCAAGTTGAAACACTGAGGCCAGTGCTTCAAGTACAAGATACTGTGATTTCACTGATGGTGAGACTGTTTGGGGAACTACTTTCCTAAACTTTCCTTCCAGAGTTTAGATTATAGCACGCAGTCTTGGGGTATGTTACGAGTGATCCTCTTGAACCTTGTCAGAAAGTCCTCATAAATCACATTCAAGAAAATATATTTAACTTTCTTATACATATATATGAAACTTAAGAACTCAGACAAGTGGAATGAATTCCAAACTGTCAGTTTATAGCAGTAACTTGCCTTTTCAATTTGGGGATTGACATTTGGGGTGAGAAAGCTCTAATGGAAATAGTACGTTCTTAGAGAAACCAGAGGTTGTGCCTGACTTCTGAAACACTTTATATGTAATGATAGTCAGTTGTGGAATTCAAGAAAAGTTTAGGGATCCCAATAGATCCCAGTTTCTAAACCTTACTCTTTTCATCTATGAAATGGGTTTAATTTTTCCGTTTTGTGTTATGAGTAGAAAAGAAAAAACATTCTTGAATTAATGTAATATTTACAATGGACTGTGCTCTTAACATATGTCAGGTGCTATATTACAGACATTAGTAATCTTCATTTATTTAGCTTTTAATACGTACCAGGCACTGAGAGTTGATATGCATTAACATACTTAACACTCACATCACTCAAATAATATGGGTGCTGATGCTTTTACCATTTTACAAATGAAAAAAAATGAGGCACAGAAATGTGAAGAAATTTCCCAAGGTGACACAGGAACACAGGGCAGAGGAGAGGATCAAAGGGAGGCAGCCTGCTCTTGGTTTGTCCTAACACTTTTCTTCCTCCTAACAGGACTGAGAACTGGGTATTGTGAATATCATTTTTCAGATGAGAAAATGAAGGCTTTACAGAGTATTTCTATCTTTCTCAAGGCTATTCAGCTAATTAATAAAAGAGCCCAAACTTAAAACTTAACTCCAACATGACTTTTATCTTTTAGTTCCCATAGTATTTTCCACATACACCGAGCCTCTCCATTTCAAAGCTTTCCTTTCCATACATTCTTAAAATTACATTTTTATCATTTTCTCTATGAGCTAGAGTTGTGTGACATACAAGAGGGGTTAAATATAACATAAATCACTGGATATAGTATATACCTATGTTATTTGTAAGGAAATTATTGGAGGAACTTCATGGAAACACATGTTACTTTGACTTAATGGCATATCAATTTTAAAATATAATCTATAATTTCATTTTGAAGTTTAGTATGCCTTTCATTTTTTACCACGGTTATCACCAAATTAATGTCTTAAAATCATTAGCACATTATCATAGTCCCCTAATATAGGGAATAATTGCTGATTCCAAACTCAGATTTAATCGGTATTAGGATTTCTGAGTTCTCACTCTTTATTATTGGTAATTTGTGCAGTCACATGTAGAAATACTCTGCTGCATTTTATATGCAACTTTTGCAGAGTTTCCTAAAGTCCCTTTTTCTCTAAAACAGAAAGTGTAGAATAATGGTTAGGATTTATAGTTTTTGCCTCATTGTCACCTTGTGAAAATTGGGTTTCATCTTGACGAACTTTCATAACCCTATTCCATAAAAGCTGTTCCACAGACAAGGTGTTAAGCTATAGGGCATCATGACATGATTTGTACTAGCTCCAGACAATTTGTTGGTGTTATGAAACCACCAAAACTGCAAAATATAAATTGATCGTATTAGAATGAGGACAAGCTGTAGAAAGCTACTAGGTACAGAATCATCAGAATTAGAAGCACTGCTGTTAGGAAACTACTCTTCATTAGATGATCACATGAATATTGTGTTTTGCAGCCTTTACACCTCTCATTTCATATAATGCACATAACCACCCTGTGAGGCAAGTATTCTTTTAAAAACATCCCCCAAATAAGGATCAGAGACATGACAGAATTCCCGAAGGGTCTGCAGTTAGCAAGTAGTGGGGCTAGGATCTGAATCCAATTCTGACTCCAGAATCCAAGTAGAAAAAGTGTTAAAATCCCATACACTTCCATTCTGTCTGCTCTGGTACTGGAATCTACTGGGCCCCCTCTGAATGGTTTTGTTTGTTCTTCCTTTTCGTCCTCTTCTTTTCTTTTATGGTTTTCTTGGCCACATTCATGGGAAATGACTCCTATTAAACTTTCTGAGGCCAAGGCTGGTTAATGTATCACTGACTACAGATTCTCTAGGATGTGCCGAAACATCGGTTCCTCAATTGTTTGACATCCACTCCTAGGGACCTTCTATTGCCAGGGCTCAGAGCTGGTCTCCTTAACTGACTTTGGTCTCCGTACCTAGAAATTGGACACCTAGTTCCTGTTCCCAGATGGGGCCATTCCTGCATCCTGTTTTTACATGAACACTTTAAAAGCACAAAGCCCCAAAGACTCTTCTTCCTTTTCTACCTTCCCTGGATGAAGGGCCTATCTGCAAGCTCCTCATTTTCTTCTGCCTCAACCTAACATCTTGGGTCTAGACCAAGACAAACACTGACTCAGCATCTGCTCTAGCATTTGCACTTTCTCTGGGGTCTTGTGTACCGACTTTTTGGTTCTTTAGGACCCTGAGCTGTCTCTAACATATTGTGCAGGTATGCCCTTTGACTCACTTAGATTACCAATACTTATATACCTACTTACATAAATACTATAGGATATGAAAGAGACAGAGAGAAATTTCATACCTGGACCCATTCTTCAAGTAGTTCAATTATATCTATACCCCTGCCTAAATCATAACCATCTCTTCAGAAAGAAACAGGATGAGACCCAAGTCTGACGTTAAAGCCAAGGCTCCTTCCTCCTCCTTATGGGGGTACTGGAGCTGAGAGGTATAATATAATAGGGTGAGCTAAAGACTTCCAGTTGCCTCCCAAAATCCATTCTGCTAAAGGTTCCTTTAGCCAAGACAAAAATTCTAGAGCAAAAGTTAGGATTTCTTCATTTGGTCCCAATGTCGTCAACTGGGCCAGTTTTCATAGTCCCATTCCCAGTAACATTGAGCCACAATTGTCAGGTGAGCATGTTGCCATCCACCTGTAAGTTTACATTTCCTATCTGATTTACTTTTGTGTAATTAGGTGCCATCATGCAATGAAGTTCTGGCCAAAGATATGTAAGCTGAATGGTATGTAGAAGGTAGTTCTGGGAAGTCTTCTTAAATGAGAAGCCATGTGCCCTTCCTTCCCCTCTTTTTCTTTCCAGATGCTTGGAGCAAGGTTTTGATGGGTTCCACTTGTAGCAGCCAACTTGGTCCATGGGGCCAAGGTACATACTCAAGGGATGTTGGAGAGGAGAGGTAAAAGGATCTTGTGTCTCTGACATAAATACAGCCACAATACCAAATTCAGACCTCCAAACCACAATGTGCTTTAAAATAGAGAGCTAAACTTTTATCTTATTTTAAGGTATTGTTATTTATTTCCCTTATACACAACTGAAACCAGTCCAAATTAATATAGATGAATAGATCTTTAAAAAAGGATGATAGAGAGATTTCGATAAAATAAAGGTAACTGGCATGAACAGAGGGTATCTAGCGAGGCTTTGCAGGTCATGTGCAACTAAGAGAAATTTGTTCAAAAGTGTAGATTGTTCCAGTGTTACCTGTTATCTCTGCGTTCAGACAACTTACATATAATGCTCTCTTCATCCTCCCAGTCCTATCTGAAAGGACAAAATCTGCAATCGAATCCCTGGAATCTCTCCATGCTAGGTGTCTGACATTGGATGAACTCATTTCTCTCTCAAAGCCTTATTTCTAGACATCAATGAAATGGATTATGAGTTATCAATAAATTATGATATGCAAAGTATTTATCATAGTGCCTAGAATAGAGAAGGCACCAAAGAGTAGAAATTCCCATGGGGCTAGACACTCTCTTCAATTCCAGGAACTTCATTTCTAGCTAGCCTTAAAGGAGTTAGCTAACTGTATCCTGCTGAGAAAACCTGACCCCATACTCTTGCTCTGTTCCCTTTTCTCTTTGGACACATATAGAGAGAAGTTCCAGTGATTTCACTGAGATTCTATTAGCATTAAATGGAGTGCACATGACCCAGGAGAACTGAGACTCTGCCAGTGGAAAACTCTAAGGGGAAGGGCTCTGTCCATGGAGCTGTGCTTTAGAAACATTGTCAGTGAGGGCTTTTGTCTTAGGGGTTTGTAAATATTTATATTTTCAAACTACTATGAGAGGAACAACAGCCATTCCACATGAATGGATTACGTTAAATATACCCAAAGTCTGTAATTCAAGCTGTCAAACGTGAGGAAATACCAGACTTAGGGCTACCATTCCAATCTACTCAGAATAAATGAGGGCTTTGGGCAGAGCTCTTCAACACAATGGCTCATAGACATATGGAAGACGTTACTAGGGAAGACGCCTGAAAAGAAGGAAAAACACACTAAATGAATTCAAGAAATACCTAGTCTTTCTTCCAGAGAGGGAAGGGGTTGGGGCTTGAGGGAGAAGATTGTTGGCTTAGAAGCAAGCAGTTGGGATTAACATTAAACCAAGAATGAGGGGTGGCACGTGGAGCTTTTTCCTGTTCCTAAGACATTTGTCTGTTTTTCATTCATTGTTTATGGGGTCTGGTGATATGACACCAATATAGAAATCAAAATGTGTGTCTGGATAGGCTGGATGAAGGGTAGGGGATATATATCCTGTGGAAGCTCTGTGTTAAGAGTGTGGTAGAGTTTCCTAGCCCGTGGAACACAGGTGGAAGCTGTGTTTATTGAACAGAAAAATATGCATTTCTGGGAGAGATTGACCAGTGGATCCTATACAGTTGATTTAATTCTACAAGCATATACTAGCCACCTACTTTGTGCCAGATGTGGGCAATGAAGCTTGAGAAACACTCTGATTTAGTGGAAAGAGCTTTAGACTCTCATCCTTGCTCTGAGGCTCACAAGATTTGAAGAGTGAGACAAATAACTTCCCCTTTCTGAGCATCAGCAAAAAATGCCAGTGTTTTCTTTTTAACGACTAAATTCTAAGTTAGATGACTTGGCAGAGTATGGAACAAAATGGGCTTACTAATTCTCTCCTTTTACCCCTCCAGTCTAGACGCTGGGAGAGCTTCAGGTGTGCTACTGTGTATTACTATTCACTCACATTCACTCATATCACTGTGGTACCCTTAATTGTGACAGGATGTAACACCCCACTCTTTTTAACTCGGGTAGAATCAAAAGACTTGGTTGTCCACCGAGAAAAACAGAAGTGATGTGCCTGAGTGGAAGATCTGAGGGCCAATGAGAGGTTCACTGTATCTGTGTTTTCTTTCCTTCTGCCCTGATGACCAACAATGGTCCAAAAACAGAAGCTAATCCATCAGCCTGGGTCCTGGAGTGAAGATGGCAGGAAGCTGTACTATTGCTTACCTGCCATGGATATATAGCATCAGTGGTTTTAAGTCACTGAGATTTGGGAGGTCTTTTGTTACTGCAGCAAAACCCATCACAGGACAAGGAAAAATTCTAGTCTGCAAAGTACACGTGCTTACTTTAGAATATCCTAAGTCACAGTGACCCTAAGTGTCATCCGAATTCCTGGCAGAAAGGAAGAAAGAGCAAATTCTTGATTTTCATTATCTTTCAATAGATTAGCTCCACTCAGTCAAGAAATGTAGGCCAAATTCCATTACCCAGAAGTTGGTTTACTTTTTTCTCCTCCATGAGAAAGAAAGGGTAAAATTAGACTAAATGACAAAGTGTGGTACTGCAGTGAAGAAATATAATCACCATTCCTCCCCTAACAACACTGAAGACTTTTCAAAGAGGGAGGTGACACACTCAGGTCTCTTTCCAAAATCTCTCTCTTGATGCACTCTGGAGGATGGACTGGCGTAAGTATGACTGCAGCTAGGTTGGCCAGGTAGGGGAGAGTATAGTAATAAGGATAAATGAATGATGAGGGCAGTTTTAATAAAGACGATTGCAGTAGAGATGAAGAGAGTACTGCAAATGTAAGTCTTTTGCAGGCAGAGTTAATAGTGAAGGTTTAGAGGTGTGGAGGAAGTGTGGCTAAAGACGAGAGTGACAAGACAATGTCCATGTCGTACATGGAGAGGAAAACTGCATAAGGCAACGCAGTTTAAAATGTTGAGCAAGGCGTTTAGTCTGGGGGTTTCTCTTGTGCTCTTGCACAGAGTATCAGTGATCATACGGTTTTGCCCTTGGAGACCATGTTCAGACACAGAATACTGGGCAAAATGCATCACTCAACTGGCCAGCTGTGACCTTTTTAGTAAATTTATGTCTGATTTACTGGAAGACCACATTGTTTATGGTTCGTGGGAGGCATTCACGGCAAGTAAAAGAAGCAGAATTTTGACCACAGTTGTGGACCTTGAGACAGGAGACAGCTGGGCAGAATGCCAGGAGAAGGAGAACAACCTGAGGAATTCTGCAGGCGTGGGTTCAAATTCCAGCTCTACCACTCCGTAGATGTTTGGTTTGGAGCAAATTACATAAAACCGCTGAGTCTCAGTTTTCTCACCTATAAAATTGGGTATAATAATATATACTTCAAAGGATTGTTGTGAAGCTCCCAGGACTCAGTCAAATGTGATATGACCAAAACATAGTCGGCATTCCATAAACGCTATTTCTTTTTCCTTTTTCTTTCCCACACACCACTTAAATGATGTGGAATGAGACTGTCTCTGAAAGACACCATTGAATGATATGCTTGTTATTGGTCAACTCACCCTTTCATTTTGGGAGTCCAAAAACAATCTTTTATGGTAAATCAAAGGGATTTTGCCATCAAAGAAAAGAAAAGGACCAAACATTTTTTGGTTTACTACCCATTGAAAATAGCTTAAGCCAGAAGGACGTTTTGCCTAGAGGAGAGATGACCTCTATTGGTATGTGCTTGGTGGGAGTGGTAGGTGGGGAGGCAGTGGTCACCATTTCCAAATATCAGATGGCCTTCTGAAGTAGGGGTGGGAGGGAAGTGATGTCCTTTGTGGTCCAGACAAGAGAACTCTGGCCAGTAGGTCACAGTTATCACGAGACATTTTTCAGTTCAATTCACTACTAGCCTCACCGTGACTCTTTGGAGGGGGTACACGTTGTTACTGAATGTATGAAAGCTGAAGCTGGGTGAACACTGGACAATTAAGCAAGCAGTAGAGATTCCCACACTTGGTGGGAGGTTCTACTAGATGCAATTCAAGGCAGCACACATGTAATGAGGGTCTAGTACAGGTGAGGCTCTGGCTGTAATCTGGGAGAGGAAAAGATTCAAAGAATACAGTGCATCTCCTCTTAAGCACACATAGACAACTCTGAATTCTTTGATTCTAGGATAGTTACTGACTGACCCTTCCCCATGGGTCAGTCAGTTCAATCACAGGCTAGAGATATTATAAATTGTCAATCCACTGTAGTATTTATTCTGATCCTCCTATGTAGAATTATCCAGTTGGAATTTGTTTCCAAATGAAAGTGGTCATGTGAACTTCACTTTTTATAGAGGTGTGTCCTCAAGGTTAACCATGAAATTGAAAAAAAGAAAAGCAAGTTAATGAATTATGTCAAGGCATATCTAATAAAAATTGGAAGTGTTATGCCAGAAGAGACAGAGTTTGTAAAATTAGGTTCTAGGCTTAATTTGGACAATAGCTTGTTGTGTAACTTCCTTGATTCATTTCCCTTCTCTGATCCTCAGTATTCCTGTCTGTACTATAGAGATGGAATTTAGTAATTTCCATGTTCAGGTCCTGTGCCAACATGCTATAGTAATGTTAATCATATAATAAATATGTGCTAAATGTATACTTTAAGTCATTTGCCATCTGAAGAAATGAAGTAGAGAAAGTAACAAGACATATACCCTGCTCTGGAAGAATTCACGTCTCGTACATAAAGGAACTAGTGATCACAGGAAACAGGATGTAAAAGCTTGTTGATACCAGATGCTACAGGCACGAAAATAAATAAATTATTTTGCCTTGAAAGATTAAGGAAGACTTTTGAAATAGGGTTGCAATAAGGTTTCACATGTCAGAATGATGTGGAAAATCAAGATGACTTTCTTGATAATACTGATTCTTACCTATGCTTTAACTAGAACTGTGTAGATTCATGTGCTACAGACCAAATAAATGAAACTTAGTAAATGACAGTGAGCAAGAAGTGAGTGCCAGATACTACAGACCATGCCCTGTGCTAAGGACTTTAAGTACATGAACTCAGTCCTCCTGACATCCTGTGGTCAATGGTACCACCTCCATTTTCATTTTACAGAAAAGGAAACAATGGCACACTATTTGAAGTTCAGTCAAAATTGCAACTCAGATCCAATGGTAGTGGCTAACCCTAAGGGTGTGTTGAGAAGGATTTGGAAGCCACATGTGATAAGAATGGCTAGAATGACATGCTTAATTAGGAATTCATAAAACAAATATCACTGAGCTCTTTTTATGTTTTAGGCATTGTTGCAAATGAGTTGAAAATATTGGTGAATAAAAATCGACATGGATGTCTGCCCTTCTGCTGTTGATATTTTATAGGAAGACACAAGGAACAATAATATAAAAATAAAACATACGGCTTGTTAGACAATGTAGAGAACTGTGGGAAACCAAGACAGTGTAGACAGAGTATGTGGGCTGTGCAAGCTGGCAGACGTGTTGCGAGTTTCAACATGGTGGACAATGTAGGCCTTGTTGAGAAGGTGGAATTTAAGTAAAGACCTGAAGAAGGTTCAGGGGTTAGTGACAGCAGAGACACAGAAATGGCCTGTGAGACAACAAAATAGCAAAATGGACAGTAAAACCAATCTCTAGTTCTAGGCCTCTGTGGCTTTAAAGCTTAAGTAATGGAATTCCAGTCAAGAAAACCAGGGACTGTGATTCCAAGTCTTACTAGAACCATTTTAAGCTGAAGACAAATTTATGTTTTCAGGCTATGAGATTTTGAAAAAAAAAAAAAAAGGCTTTCCCTCTCTGGGCTTCAGTTTTCTCGTTTGTAAAATGGTCATTAACATGTGTAACTTACTGAGAACTAGTGGTGATTTAATGAGATGGTGATTGTGAAAAACCTGGCATTGAGCCTGGCACAGAGCTGGAGCTCTATAAGTGGGGTTTTTTTCACGCTCTTGAAACTGTTGGGCACTAAAGGGGAAAGAAACTGTGAATGTTGTGTTTTGAATAACCTACTACACTGTGCAGATGTTTCTGAAAGCTACAAGCCATCATCCACAAATTCAGTTGCATTGCTGCAGACATATATGTTCAAGCCTTTGCTCAAGTATTGACATAGCTTTGACTTATATATAACTATAAAACTTGTATAAGTATTGATTTATACTTAGGAATACCAGAAATATTTTTCTTCCCTTTTCTCTGTTGGCCCAAGGGCTGAAGTGATATAAATTGGATCTTACCATTCCCTTACCAACTCTCTCTGCAGATGTCTGTTTTGTGAATTTAAAGAATACATCTACCACCAATCACTGAAGAGTAGAGTTTTTACAGTTTTCTTTTGATGGGTGAAAAAAAAAAAGAGGAAATGCAACATTGATATGCAATCAAAGTGTATGGTATGAGAGAATTTTAAAGTAGGAAGAGCAGATGAATCTGATTTATAGGCTGGTGATACAGTGACAGTTCACATTCTCCATAAAAATTCAAGTCACTGAAACACTTTTTCACAGACATCTTTGGAATTAGGAACTCTACTTAAAATGATTTAAATAAACCTCCCTGAAGGGCATGGGAAGCAGTGTTTTATAAAATTTTGCTTTGGTTCAGATCTCACTTACATTACCAATTGTGCATTTACTGAGATTCTATGTATGCCAGGCACTATGCAAAAGATGTTGGTAATCCATCTAATTTAAGTCTTACAACAACTCTGTGAGATGGGAACTTTGCCCCCTTACATAAGGAAACTGAGGCTTTTTATATCCTTACTATATAAGGAAATAGGCTTATTTGGACGTAATTTTTTTTCAAGGTCACAGAACTCCTAACCTTCAGAGTCAATCGTCAAACTATGAATCCCCCCACTCCTATGTTTTTCCATCATCCAACACTGTTCTATACTTTTAATCAAACAGGTTATGTAAAGAGAAATTCAAAGTATAGATTGGCAGTTTATATCACATAATTTAGAAAACTTTGCTTTGGGAAAGAATTTTCATACTGTTCTAGGATAATTTTAAGAGAGGAGGACACATTTTCAATTATAAAGGCTGTCTAAAGTAAGAGCTAAATTTCAGGGTATCATTTCCTGTTCCAGCATAACACCTTAAGACGACATATTATGAACGCCATACCTGCATTTCTTGCATCTTTATTTACTACTGATGCAGAAGTGCAGATGGGCGAGACAAGAGAAATATGGGCAGGAGCCCATATCTAATTGGTTTCCAGGGGCAGAAGGGTAGAACTGAAAGACAATTGTCCCGGGAGGCAAGAGGCATACATTCCAGTTCTTGATTGGCAGGTAATTTGTTTTGCAAAGATGCTGGACAAGTTGCTTTCTCCTCTTTCAGATTAAAAACAGGTAATATTTACCTCCCTGACATCCAGTGCCCACTTGTTTCATGTTTCTCCAGAAATGAGTGGGTATTTTCTGCACCCTTATGTAGGAAGCTCTCTGGACTTGCCATTGAGTGTAGCCCCTCTGATTTGATTCTTTCCTATTATAAACACTAGAAGTAAAGAGGTGAAATTGTCCTTAAATGTCACCTAGTCCTACCCCTTAATGATCAGATGGGTGACAATGAGGTTCACAAAAGGCTAAGCTTTGGCTTCCCAAAGCCACACTTCAATACAAGGCAGAGTGAGGGCCAGGCCCAGGCCCTGCATCCCAGTCCAGTGACCTGCGTTGCTCCAACATGATTAAATCTGACGTCAGACCTCACAGAGAGATGATGTTTTGTTGTTTTGTTCTGTTATCTTAGTTCAGATCACACAAGTTTTTCCTTCATAATGAAAAATGATCACCCTTCTTAAAGAATAATTGAAATGAAAAAGGCAATATAATCATATTGCATCTGCAGATATTGGCATTTCAAAACACTGAGTGCATAATAAAATAATCCTTAAGGAAATTAGTTATTGTCCAAGCACACTGGCTGCTTTGACTTCCTCAAACGCAGTCTCACCAATATTAACACTGTATTGAAAAATATTCAAGGTCTTCTTTCTTTGGTCTGCATTACAATGTGTGAAGAGAAATGAGATGTTTTAGTATCACGAAGTACTCTCATTTAATAGAAGTGTGACGGCCAAAACTGTGGAGGTGAGACTTCAGCTCTGCAGTTTACCTGCAATTGTGCTCACCTCCAGACCTGGGAATTTCTGGGAGATAAGCAGAAGCACTGAATGATAAAAGAGTATGAAGTCACATCACATCGTATCATTTCAGGTTTGCATAAAGAGAAGAAAAGCCAATGGGGGGTGGGGAGAAGGAGCAGTACTGCTTGCTCACCATGGAGAAGGCTTCACATCCTTCCCCTTCATTTATCGCTCACAACAACCCTGTGATATAGTAATTATTGCCCACTTTTTTTAAATGAAAAAGCTGGGGCTCATGGACTTTAAGTAGAGAGTTCAAGGTTATTAGTATTCACGTAAAAGTTTAAGTTCTAGAATTGCAGGACTTTCTGAATGCTGAGACTGTGCTTCATTTTGGTTGCTCACATGACTTCCCATGAAGAAACAGAGTATGCTTATGCTGAAAGACTGAAACTCTGTTTAGAGATGGAAGATCATTTTTTTTTCATCTTCAAAACTCAAGGTCACTTTAGAGAGTAATGAACCCATGTTCTTCCCTTGTATCCTCAGAATGCTGATCAGGGAACACAGATGGGTATAAAAGACATACTTTCAAGAGAAGAGAGGCTGTCCTAATGGTAAGAGATGTATAATTTTGATAGGTCAGCCTCAGAGATTGCATGCTTTTCATACTAAGTGTGATCAATAAGCTAAGAAATGACCTCACACAGATACAGGGAAGATTTAAGTCTTGCATGGGACTTTGCACTGGGAAATCTCCACATTTCTATGATTTATCATTTGATCTGTAGCACTTTGGTTAACATAGAAGGTACATTCAATTCCTGTAATTTTAGGTCCCTAAGTTTTGTCCAAATGCATATTTTTGCAAGAAAAGGAAAAAAAAAGATCCTCGGCAGTGTTACATTATGGCTTTTGGCTGAAATCTCATGCCTAAAATGTGCAACTGAAATATGGCTTTATGGAGGAGCTCCAAGTTTTTCAGAATTATGTACTGTTTGAGAGGGGTCAACCACAGAACTGCACATCTCTGCAGTGTCTTCAAACATTCTGAATTGCTGAGGTCTGCAAAACTAATTTGGAAACCTTCAGAATGGGAGGTCCTTTTGGCTTCCCATCCTCAAGCTGCTCTCCAGCAGAATAGGAACCAGAAAACAATATGCACTTACTCAAAGTCACCAGGTTGGAAACTCACTCATGTTAGAAGGAGCCTTGCCCCAGAGAACTGTCAAGGAGGAGAAACTTCTTTGATGCCCCAAAGCTTCCATAAAACCACAAAATACTGGAGGGGCAAAAAGTCTCAGCAAGAATTCTTTCTGCCAGAGACACCAAACTGAGGCTCAGAAAAGGGAAGGTAGTTGTTTAAGAAAACACAGTGATTCTGTTCCAAGGTTAGTACTAAGTTCTAAGTTCCTTTTCTTGTTTGGTGCCTGAGGAATTACAACAATTTCAGGATGACACAGAACTTCAGAGATCTTCACTTGAGCAACATTACCCTAAATGAATATTAGTAAGTTTCCATGGAAAAGGAGTTTCCTGATTGAGTCAGTTTATGCATCAATGCCTACTACACTAGCAATCCATACACCCATGTTCAAAGCTCTAAGAAGTCTAGCAGAAAAGAAACTATTCAATTTCAACTAAGTGTTTCCCAAACTCATTTGACTACAGAAACATCTTCCTTGTGGCTACCTACTGACATACTGGAAAACGCTTGGACTTTGCAGAATACAGTTTGGAAGTGCTGTTTTCGACCATTCTCACGGGACACTAGTTTCTCTACCAGCAGGGCCACCACGTAATGTCCAGCTTGAGTGTCTACAGCAACAAGGCCCTTATCAAACCGTAACTTCATTGAGCAGATGATAATGATATGCTCTCAGCCAGGTCTCCTGTGCATGAAAACAAGGGCTTAATAATGATGTGACTGTTGCTCACAAACCTGCCACATTTTTCAACAAGGCAATCATCAGGTTCCCAATCATAATATTCAGCTCCAGCACACTTGCTGCCATACTGATCCTCCTCAATACTGATCTCTCTGCACAGATGATTTGCAAAGACTTCAAAATGCTGATCATTTCTCCCCTTCTTTCAAAAGCCTGAACGTCTCCTGTTAACCACTCCTTGGTTCTTTTACTGTTTCTTATATAGCATGGTTTCAAGTCTCCTCAATTTTGACCACTGATACCAGTTAAAACCATGAGCTTTTACACAATTAGTTAAATCTAGGTTCTTTTTTTCTTTTTCTTTTTTTTAGCTACTCCACTTAGTAGATGCGTGAGATTCTTGAAAAATTCACAGCCTTTTTTAATCTCAATTTTTTTAACCTAACTAATGAGAGGTATTTATCTCATATCTATCTTATTAAATCAACTCCATACAGCTATGGTGATAAATAAATGACAACACAATGACAATGACAATACATGTATGACCCATAACACTGTATCCAATATATCCCAGCCTTGGCACCTTCATTCCTAGAACCTTACTAATTTACAGGAATCTATTCCAAAGCAGCATCATTTGGGCCAGTCTGGTGAATGCTTGATTAAATAAGTAAGAACAGAAAGCAATACCAATGGAGGTGATTGTCCGTCTATTTCTGAACACCTCCTGAGGACTGAGTCCCAGTTCTTATAAGTTACCAAGTTGCAGCTGACTTCTCTCTCTACCCAGTTCTGCTTCCCTCACTTCTTTACAGGTGTTCCTGAGAGAACTTATCAATGAACCACCTGCATTCAAGTCTCCGGTGACCGTCTGCTTTTAAGGGCACCCAAACTATGACACTCAGAAATAACATGGGGATTTTAGGAGAGGAATGCAAACTGAGGTCTTGCAGCTATGCTCAAAGGAGCAATGAGCAAGGCAATTTCAGGTTGTAACAGCAATGTGCCCTCATGTCATACTCTCTTGAGGTGGAGACGTCTGGGGAAAATAGGTGTTAAGTAGCCTCTCTGTCACCCAGATTTAACTTAGCTTCTATTTGGACATGGATCTTTTTGTCTTCTCTTTAAGGATGTACAAATTTCATAAAGGTGGGGCTAGTGAAAAGAGATAAGAAAGGAGTGAGCACTAATTGAAACATATTAGACCAGTCCTATTTTTCCTCAGGTCTCAGTTTCCCACCAATGTAATGGATCAGTTGAACCTGATAATTTCCAAAGTGTTGTGTGGCTCTGTACTTATAATGTTTTATTTCTTTTCCAGAACTTTATCAATTATTTTCTTATCCTTTAAATGGAGTTGTGAGCTCTTCTGGGCAATTAACAAGTAGTTATAATTACCATGTACTAATCCCATTGCTTGAAGACATAATGGTGAGCTTGCTAGAAAAATCTATAAGTTCATGAAGATTTCAACAAAAGTGGCTAGACATACAATTAAATAAATAATATGAAAGGGCAGTGAGTTACAGGGTAAGTCCAGGAAGCTACAGGAACACAGTTGTGAGAACTGAGCAATACAAAGAAGTGATGAAAGGCTTCTCAAGAAATGTCTCTGAAACTGAGGCTTGAAAAATGAACCACATTAACAGATAATTAAAGAGGTTCTAGGCAGATAAAACAGGTGCAAAACCCTACAGGCTTCAACATAGTCAACTAATTAGAGCAACTAAAAAAGGCAACCCTTGCAAAAGAGTTCTAGCTGTGGTGGAAATTATGAAAACAAACACTGCGTATTTGAAAGAAGGCTCATATTATATTTTGTCACCTAACTTAAATAGTCTATGTCATGATTTGGAAATGTGGATGGGTATACCTGCATCGCCCAAAGGCTTCTGAGAAAAAGAAATTCTCGGGCCCCACCCTAGATCCGTTGAATCAGAACCTTACTGGTTGGTGGTAGGGGTGGGGGTGGTCCAAGAATCTGTGCTTCAGTAAGTACTTTTGGTGATTTTTATGCACACTAAAGTTACAGCTTCGACTCATGTTTACTTGATGCATTCAGATGTGTTTCTGATGAATTAAGCTAAATCAACGGCAAGATTTCATGCAAAGTGCAGTGGGATGCTCAGTGATGGTTCTAAGAAGGACAAAGAACCTGTAGCTGTTTCCTGGACCAAAACTGGCTTTTCCTCAGCCATCTATGATGGAGTATTATGTCATCTAGTTGCTTTCAGAGTAAACTTTCTTGGACTATAAAATAACTATGTCTATGGATTTTTTTATGCAAAATTCGCTGTTCTATTTCATTTCAGGAGTCAAAAGGACCCTTCTGAGATATCTGATTCAAATTTTGGCATTTGAGGTTGCATTAAGAAAGACAGAGAAAATCAAATATCCAGTCCTGAATATTTGGTGTTCAGAAGTCTGCCTTACATCCAGAACTCCAAATCCTCTTGCAAAGTCCCTAAAATTTGTGGACAAAACATGAGCTCACTCGAATATAAAATATAGCTCTCTAGAGAGCATGAAGTTTATAGGATTTGGGGATATCAATTATATGACAAAGACACTTTCCTCTCTGCAACCAGCCAATAATAGCCCTGTTCCTCCATAAATGTCACTGGGGGGTGCAGAGTGAGTCAGATATGATTTGGTTGGTGCTGCCATGTGAAATACCTTTTATGTCTCAGTTTTTAAAGAAATGGGGTAATTTAGCATCACCCTAATATTTTACATTAGCATGCTGAAACCCAGATCCAGATAAGAAAAACTGCCCTTCATTGCCAAGAGTCATATTAGCACCTCTTTAGGGCAGTAAAGGAAAAGATAAATGATAATGGTAGAAAAAAAAACAATTTTCATAGTGCTTTCAGCCATGCCTAAGCCCAGTGTATGAGGCAGAGGCTTTTATTGAGAGATCATAACAGATAATGCATCATAAATCCAACAAGCGTCAGGAAGGACAAATGGCATATGAGGAAGAAAACGCTTTCCTGTAAGAGACTTTGTTAGTGCATCGGAAAAATCCTTGAGGTAATGGTAATTCGAGTAATAATTTGGTGCATTGAATTTACAGCACAGAGCCAATCTCACCTCACATGCTGTTGCTTTGTTTATGGTCTGAGTGAATGCCTCCACTTTGCTCTGCTTGGTTCATGTAACAATCACACACTTAAAAGGGAAAAATAAAAGCAGGTTCTATGAATTCTGATAAGACTCTCAAAGAAGGAGATTGTGAAGCAAAGTGTTCTAGGTAAGAATGTGGCTCTCTAGGAAAACTGAGTGCTTGGGTCCCCATATTTCCTGTCCCTGAACTCAGCTCTGGGTCTGCTTATTATAAATCTATCCAGTAAGATGCTTGGAAAAACTGAAATAAATGTCTCTCATTTGGCAGTTCTAGTCCCTTGAGAAGGCAATTTTGGTTTTAAATAGCAAAGGGGTTTCTTTACCACACATCCATAGATAAGTTATACTTGTCAGTTGGCCTTATTTCAGAGCAACTGGATATTAATGCTAACTTAAAATTTAAATTCCCCAGACTACATTAAAAGTTTGAAGATGGCACTTACCATGACATAGACACCCTGGTTTTCCTTAGAGCTGCTAGCACCGTGCTGGGGACCTAGAGGGCTCTAATTAATCTTACTTCCTTTATACTAAGTCATGCTCTTGGGTCACAACACGTGAAAACCCATCTGAGTTCTGAGGAAAGGTTTCAAAGCATCAGGTTAGGTAGGAGTTTTGACGCATGTTTGCTTGCTGCATTCAGATGTGTCTGTGATGATTAAGCACTATCAACGGCAGGATTTCATGCAAAGTGCATTAAGATGCTCACTGTTGGTTTTAACAGGGACAAAGTAACCTGTAGCTGTTCCCTGTATCAAAATCAAATTTTGTTCAGCCACCTATGGCAGAGTATCATGTCATCGAGTTGCTTTCAGAGTGAACTTTCTTGGGTTATAAAATAACTATGTCTATGGGTGTTTTATGGCAAATTATCTGACCTGGTAAAGTAGAGAAAGCAACATGGCGCTCACCAGGGTCACCTGGAGTCTCATGCCAGCTCTCTACTAACTTGTCTGTATGAGCTTGGTAAATTCCTTTTCCCCCTGAGTCTTTGATGTATCAATTTGTATAAGGTGATAGAAGTAGGTGATCTCTAAGGTCCTTTCATCTCTAAAGTTTAAAGATCTCTGTCAATTTTGAAATCATCTATTTTTGGTTTTACCATTTTTACACCTAATTTTGCTGTCTCCTGTAAGACATGAGAAGCTAAGTATTATAAATGTAGTGTGATGGATGTTTAAATTTCCCACTAATAAGACTATTCATCAAATTCAAGTTGTATTAATATAGCAACTAAAATAGAACAAATGCTAATTTTAATTCCTTATAGTAAAGGATGCTGATGGGCTAATGGAAAGGAACATACATAAATATGAAAACTTCAACATGAGATAGGCACAGGCTTGTGATGAGTGTGGCATAGATAAAATGAAAGGGTGGAGGGCTTAGAAGAGGAGATTGCTTTCTCTTGGTGAGAATCGGGCTGACTTGATTGATAGAAGCATTTTGATGGACATTCGAAGGATCAATGTTTGTTTATTTTCAGTAAGAGACCTGCTAGAGTTATGACTGATACCATGAGTGTGATAAAAACAAGAAGGACATAAACAGGACATGAGAGTGAATCATGAAAGGAACCCAGGGCCAGGTGTAGGAGTCTGGAATTTAAATTTCAAATTAGTAGCTATGAACCCTGGCTGTACATGAGAATCACCTAGGGAACATTTAAAAATTATCTATGCTGGGGGTGCTCATCTTCAGACATTTAGTTAGTGTAATGGTCTATACTGGATCCTAAGCATCAGCATATTTATAAGCTTCAGATAAATGTAACATGTAGCTACAGGTGAGAATCAAACATTTAGGGTATGGTGAGGCCATGTAAGGTGTGAGGCAGGTGAAGGATAAAACTGCAATAGTCTTGTAATGAGTTGGAAAGATGTACATCCTCTTGGCAATTGATATATGAATTGCTTTGGGAGGGAGAGATCCTTCTTTTTAAAAGAGCCCTTTAGACTGGAAGTCATCTCTGGTTCCTGGCCAGGAAAATGAGTCTACTCTGCATAATTCAGGTGAGAGGAAGACCAGAGCAAAGACTGGCACTGCTGGGAGGAAGAGTCAGCCCCCAGAGACGGGAGTCACTTAGATGGGGCTGGAGGTGAGGAGACCCTTGGAAGACATACGTCTCATGGGTTTATTTCAAGTGTAAAGCATAGTATATTCCTCTTTCTCAGAACTGCAAATATCCTCAGTAAAATATCTAAGGAAGTGAAAGACGCTGGCTGTAGGACTTCTTATGGGAGCTCATGAAGGGCTGGATAGTCGTGTTGAGGCTTTCATGGGACAAAGGAGCTACTGTGAACAACTAGCATGGTATACTCTAGGTTTGAGAACTGCAGAGAGCCAACTCGTATACCCTAGACAAGCTTCTCAGACATGACCGAGCCCCAGAGACAATGAAGCAAGTAATCACAAATCCAGGTGCCTATACTGAATGTCAAACTTTATGTTAACCTGGGTTTTGATGGTGTGGCCCAGGAATCTGTACTTTTAAGCAGTTCTGTGGGTACAAACTGTTTCAGAGGTTCTGAGTTTGGGCAAGATTTATACAGAGGATATATAAGGAAGCGGGGCTATCTGGAGGCAGGGAGGAAGAGAGATCATTAGAATTGAGAAGTTCTTATCATAGTTTAAGGAAAAAAAGATGCCTTGGCTTTAAGTAATACTAGCAGGTTTGTGTGGAGAGGAAAAGATGGCTAAAAGAACTGCAAGTCAAATGAAACAAACAAATATTTCCATGTGTCTAGGCCTGGCCAAAGGCATCACAAAACATCTTTTTTTTTCCTTCTTCTTCTCTATTTCTGCTGTCCCCTGGGACAGATAGCTCCAGGCCTCAAGGAGTTATGAATCAGAGTGTTCTGACATATGTAGCTAATAGAACATGCATTAGCTTTAAAATTAGAAGCTCTGTTCTGAGTGCCCATGATTTCATTCTTTATTCCAAGAATATTAGCCTCTCCTAATATAGAAGAGATGTGAAATTTTCATACAAGTTTCACTGAATCTCTTGCAATGGGTCTACTACCCATTTGCTCTTTTCTTTGACAATTCTACTTTCTCCATCCAGGAGCCAGATCACAGAAATGATCCCCTACCAGCCGGATTTCAGAATCACTAAGACTATTAACCATAGTGTCTTTGAGTAAGGAGTTCTCATTTTAGCGTGTCTGTACCTCCTACAATTAAACAAAAATGAGTTTGTATGTATGGATCTCAAGTTCCCCTCCCTCCAGGGAGCACATCCATGAGATTTTCCAAGAAGACCACAACCCACACATGATGAAGTGTCTCTGCTCATTAAGGAAGTGCACTGCTTAAATTCAGGTACTGGCTCTGATTTTGAAGGAGGCTATCACTCCAAGTCTCATCTTACTTCCACAGACTATGTGGAGGTGAATTCAAATTACCCAGTGTATTTAAACATGCCAAATAGGAAGCCACAGGATGCAGGGGTTCTCGTAACCTCATAAGCAATCTGTGATGTACACAGAGACTAGGCACCACAGCTAGACCCACCACATGTTCCATCTGGGAGAAAAAAAGTCCATGAACAAAACAAATGTGTGTACAGTAATGATCTTTGTAGCTGAAGTACTGTGCTCATGTGAGTTAAAAGCCTAGTGCTAATTCATTCACCATCAGGATTGCCCTAAGTATAAACGTCACACTAATAATATTGATGATAGTGACTACTGTTTCTTGAGTGCCTACAATGTATATGCAGTGTTTCATTGAAGCCCACAATCCTACTAGATAGATATATGCATTTTCACCATCAGAATGAGGAAGAAAACCTGGTAAGGGTTGAATGAGTGAACCAAGGTCAGAGTTAAGTGACAGAGTCAGGGTTAGCAATTTGGTGGAAAGAAGAGAAATTTGCATGAAAGCCGCTCTCACTTAGCTAAAAAGACAGCCAAAGGGAAGAGAGGTTGCTTTTATTCTCTGTGACTCCAGAGAGCAGCAGAACCACAATCAAGAAGGGCCGCACTATGAGGTCATTAGAAATTAGAAATATTTAAGCCACTTGTCTAGAACAGTATAGACAAGATTCCTGATTTGGATAGAGGGATTCGGGTGGTCCGTTTCAGGGGTCTCTTCCCAAAGTTGGAGCTTATATTTGTGTGATAAAAATAGGCTGTTTCCTCAGTGATCACCATAAACTCCTCAGGTGAGGAAGTGGAACTGACTGAGACACTGGCCCTTATGACTCAGATTCGATAGTTGTCTTAAACAAAACCACAGCCTGATTCCGTCTCAGCTCCCTCCTGAGATAAACGGTTGTTGCAATGCCTGCTGCTGATTTCAGAAATAGATGATGCTTGTAAATGCCCCAGGCTCCTTGGGAGGCTCACCTGAAAGGTGGGTTTGCTACTGACATCTTCGTGGCTATGAAGAAGCTGGCCCATACATTTGTGAACTTACAGATGGCATAATGACCCTTCCCCCAAAAGGTGGCTGGGGGGATCAAAAGAGATAATGTATATAAAATGGCTGGACACAGTGTCCAGCACATACTAAGTTTTCAGCAAATATTAGTTGAGTCCAGTTCTGCTCTGGGAGGCACAGGTCCCCTTTAAGGAAGGTCATGCTACCCAGGGACTGGGGATGCAGTCAGCAGAGAGCCTCCAACTGCCAACAATTCCAGATCCACCAGCTGCAAAAAACTGCCTCATGGAGGCTGTGCCATCCCTGGGAGAGCCTGGACCCAGAGACTGAGCCAGGTGGCTATCATGTCTCACCGTTTGGCCCTACGCGGGACACTCTGACAAGCTCCTCGCGGGAATGGTGGAGCCTTGGCCAGGCCTGCATAGCTGTGTCACTTCTCCCATACCTCACTCTGCCTTCCACAGGTATTGATCCCCAGTAAGCACCTTGCATTCTAAACTGCACCTCAGTGTCTGCCCCCAGAGAGCTCAACCTGCAACATCCACCCACATCCCACAGATTTATATGTAAATTGAAAAGATTCTCATTCCTGTAGTGTGTTGCAAGAGCTGGGGTCTATTGCTAGCCTTTTATTACCTGGTTTCTAGCAGGAAGGTTTGGGCCACATAACACCCAAGGGTCCTTCTGGTGCTGAAACTGCATGAGCTTTCATTTCCTCCATTCATATTTGCATCACATCTGCTAGAAAACATCCTCTGTGTCCTGTTTTCTTCCCTGTGTTCCCAAACCATCCTGTATTCAGAAAACCCTTTTACTTCATTGTCATTTAGCTTTAGTGCATCTGTCTTCCCCACTGAATGGACACCTTTGGAGTAAAGATGCTTTCACCTTAAGTCACCTGTGGCACCTACACCTACCTCACTTCACTGTAGAAGCTAAAGGCACCTGTGGCACCTATGTGTGGAGCCTTGAAGGTATTTGATACATGGGTTCTCAATAAAGGAACCCTTAAGACCTTCTGTGGGTTCCTCTGACTGAGGAACATAAAATGAATGGCACGCCATAACCCTCTTTCCAACTGCCCTCTCCTTTTGCTAAATGGCAGTCCACTTAGTGAAGATCAGTTTGCTTTCAAATTGCTGCAGGACGTGAACCTATACAAGTAACTGGTTCAGTAAATGACACAGCACTGTATTTTAGTCAACTGTCTTATTCAGGTGGTGGCAGTGAGATAAAACATCATTCTTCCCCAACCAAACACGTCTTTTTTTAAGATAAAATTACAATCGCTTTGATTAATTTATTTAGTTTTCTTGTTAGAAAGCAAGGATGAGAGCTACAAAAGACAAAGGGTGCTGAGGTAGTTGGCATGGGACAGACCCAAAGGATGTAGGAAGTTCACGAAGGGAAAGGAAGTTACATGTACTGAATGCCTAATACATTCAGGCATTGTTCCAAGCCCTTAGCATATATTTAATTTCATAGTTATATATGACCGACAAGAAAGCTGTGGCACAGACCGGTTAATGATTTGCCATGAGTCCTGTAAGAGTGAACACAGAGGTAGAAATAGAAACTCAGATGTATCATCTCCAATATGTGGCTCTGTCTGAACAAATAAGTGGAAACAGAGAAGTGAGAGGTATCCAGATATCAGGTCATCAAGGATGGCCTGTGAAGACTGTGCAAAGGGTGTGAAAAGGGAGTGGGAAAGAGAAAACAAGAGAGAGAGAAGTGCCAGTAATAGTTTAATCAAACAATACCGATCTCATTTAAATGTAGAATCTGGGGGGGAAAAGAAGTCAAACTTACAATAACAGAGAGTAGAATGGTGTCCACCAGAGGCTATGGGGTGGAGGGAAAGGGGAGTTACTGGTCAAAGGACACAGACTTTCAGGTTTAAGGATACATTCTGGAGATCTGATGTACAGCCTGGTGACTACAGTTGATACTCATGTATACTTGAAATGTGCTATGAGAGTAAATCACAAATGTTCTTCCTACTCGCTACCCACCCCCAAAACGGTGACTGTGGGAGGTGATGGATATGTTAATTAGTTTGATTGTATACATATGTATACGTATATCATACATCACCAGGTATACATATATCAAAACATCACGGTGTATACCTTGAATATACACATTTTTTACTTGTCAAAAATAATTACAAATTTTTAAAATACATGAGTAGAAAGCATTGTCTTAAACAGGGGGCCATGTATAATTGCAAAGCGTATTTCCTGCCCACAGAGAATTTCCAGTATATACTTGGAGAGACAAGATGTAAGCCCATAAATAGAGAATTTGCTACCTGGGATAATGAGGCTGGGATGTTCCACCCCCTTCACAGTAAGTTCAGAGTCAAGAGATTGTTTTAAGTAGGGCAGTCAAGATTGACTGGAAGGAAGACCTGTCCTCACTCCTAATTAACTTGCTGATGAATGTGACTAATGTCCTTTTTCCTCTTCTCTCTGATCTCTCCTTTCAGGATGTCCCCGTCTAACTGTGGAGTTATCAGAGGGGCCTCATGAAAATAGAGGTCAGAATATGACTCTCCTTAGCAATTCACCGGTTCCTTAGCCCCCAAGGATAAAGGGCCTTGCTCTACACAGCTATGAGGTTTTTTACTAACTGAATTACTACTAATCCACCATGAGAGAAGAAGAAAAGAACATCTAGTTTCTCTGAAATCAGCCCTCTAGCCTGATAGGATGCCCCATTTCAAGGATTCATGTGCACATTGCCCTGAAAATCATCCACATTTTTTCAGTTTACTTTCACATGTGAATTGCCACAAGAACGTAGAATTTGCCTATAACCATATCCAGCTGTGTATTATGAGTACTTTAAAAGAGAGAATATATAAGATGATCTGGAAGAATCAAAGAAATAAGGCTCCCTAAAAAAACACTATTCATTTCAAACAAAGGCTTTTAGCAGGAGAAAGTCTTTTAGTGAAAAACAAAAACAGAAACAGAAACAAAACAGGACTCAAGCACAAGGCTGCTTTAAACTGAGAAGCCGTTCGGGTGAAAACCCCTAGAAAAGCCAATCCTATCTGAAGATTTTGCATCTGGGTGTGTAATACAGACACAGAGGTTCGATTTCCTTTGCAGGGGAGGAATGTAACATTGTGATGTTTCTGAAACTCTAAACCCGAGCCGGGGGGCGGAGGGGATCATTAGAGTCTGGACACAGATGCCAAGGTATGTGTTATGAATGTTAAAGCTGAAAAGATCGCTTTTAAGGACGTGCACAGGTTTCCTTCCTGACCACCCTGCACCCGGCTTTTCTTAAAGGGTCTCTCTTGGAAAATAAAGTCAGTGTTTTTTTTTTTTCCTCCTCGAATAGAGCCACAAAGCAGGAACAGATGTGACTCGAGTAACCTCTACTTTGCACACACCTCAGAGAAAAACGACATGGACGAGAGAGCAGGGGATCTGGCTCCTGGCCAGAGAGAAGGACAATTGGAGTTTAGGCCTCTAATGACATGGTTCACCTCAGCTCACTCCTTTGTACTCCTGCAGGGCAGGCAGGCGGAAAGAGGGCTGTGTCTACGCATAGCCAGCGCAAATGAAGGATTTGCAGAAAGGCTGCCATGTTCCTTGACTCTATGTCTTCTCTTTCCCTCACCTGGGAATGCCCAAGCTACTTTAGCTGACCACCTCTGAATGCACAAAGATGCAATCAAATACGGTGCTTGCGGCCTGGGTGCCAGATTCTGACACTCTGAGTTAGACTTCTGACACTGCCACCTATTACCTACCTACTCTCTACAAAAATTATTTACGCTCTCTACACCTCCTTCCTTGGCATCTAAACAAGGGTAACAACACCATCTACGTCACCAAGCTTTTTTTTTTGAGCATTTGACAGAAAATACATTAGGAGCACTTAAAACAATGCCCACCACATAGCAAGTGTTCCATCAATGTTATTTGCTTTAAGGATTAAGGACCACTTTCCATCATGTTTTATATTGATTTGGGTACATTTCTTATTTTTCCTCACCAGAAAGGAAGCCCCTCGAGTGCAGAAAACATGTCAGATTCAACTTAACATGGTACTGTCTGAACTCAGTGTCAGTGGCATGCTGGTAAAGGTTCGACAACTGGCTCCCTGAAAAGGTAGCTCCCATGTGTCCTGTTTGCCAATTTCTGTGGTGTAAATACTCCCTCCATGGTTGTTTTCAGGCTCTCAACAGGACATCAACTGACTCACAAAATTCCTGCAAATTTAACAGTAGTCTCTTGTGGGGCAACACAAGCCAGCTTCAGAACCCCACTGAATGCATGTACCAAAGACAGTGAGAAAGAATAAACACGTGAACAAATTCCGAAATTAATGATTCACACCAGGGATTCTCAGTGCTGAGACTGACCATGCTACCATTTATTTTTTTATCTACAGCTTTATTGAGGTAAAAACCGACAAATAACAATTATCTACTGAAGGTACACCACAGGATGTTTCCATATACCTATATGTTATAAAATGATTATCGTGAGCTAATTAACATACCCATCACATCGCATAGTTATCTTTCTTTTTTTGGTATGCAAACACTTAAGATGTACTTTCTCAGCAAATTTCACACATATAACACAGTGGTATTAACGACAGTCTCCATGCTGTATGTTAGATCCCCAGAACTAGTAACTGGAAGTTTTGTTCCCTGTGACCAACATCTCCTCATTTCCCTCATTCCCTAGAAACTGCCATTCTACTCTGTTTCTATGATACCAACTTTTTTTGTTTTTCAGATTCCACATGTAAGTGAGATCATACAGTATTTGTCTTTCATATCTGGCTTACTTAACTTAGCATACTGCACTCAGGCTCATCCATGCTGTCACAAATGTTAGGATTTCTTTCTCTTTCTATGGATGAATAATATGTTACCCATTCACCCATCAGCAGACGCCTCAGTTGTTTCCATATCTTGGTTTTGGTCAATAATGCTGCAATGATGGAAGTGCAGACATCTCTTTTCTACCATTAATTAGAGTTTGCAATAACCTTGTCTATCGTCTTAAAAGTGGTCTCCAGCCAGTAGGAATATGTACTGAAGATTTCTACAGAACATTCGTCCCTTGTGTTGCCCCTCCAAAAAGAGAATATTGATCCCAAACCTTGGGTACTATCACATACCATATGTTTCTTGTGAAAATTCATGCACATGGATATGGTAAAGACACTGATCAGTCTTAAAGTGAAGACACCTATTTCTTGACTGTGATGTAAATGGAAAGAAGCTTTTCCCAAATGTATTTGATCACTAGAACTGGTCTGGCTCAGTAAATAGTAACATCATAAGGGATTAATCTCTCTGAAGCACATACATTGGAAAACACTGACAGAATTACGTTCTATAATTACGTGGAAAAAAAGAGTAAAGGCTCTTAGTAATTTTTGGAGAATAATTTTCTTAACTTGGAACAAAATATATCTTGGACAGTCATCAAAAGAAATGAAATGTATTAATAAAAATAATAGCTACTCTGTGCCAAGGGCTGCCAATGCCCAATTCTGCAAAATAGATAAAATTATCCCATTGTACAGATGACAAAATGGAGACTCAGGAAATTTAATTAATCTGCTTACTGGCACACTGTTGAGCAGAATTCAAATACAGCTCTTGGTGGCTCCAATGCTAACATTTTACTACAATATTAGACATGTGATGTCATTATAAAATTATGATCATCAGTTTCTACTTAACCCTTCACTCTTTCAGGCAATTTCAGTTATGTTTTCTTCATTTCCTTTTCTTCTCCACAATAATTATTTCAAAATGTCTACATTCTCTCTGCCACTCCACTTGCAGAAGATTATTTCACTTCCTTTTCACCAAGTATATAAAAACATTAGAAATAAATGTCCTCAACTGTTCACAACCTGACCTGTACATTTAACTTCAAGTGTACCCAATTTTCTTCTGCTCATCTTGAAAGAAAAAAGAAAAGACTCTACTTCTGTGCTGCATACTACATACCCCAATCCTTTCTTGAGTTTTCAAATTCCTTCCTTTATGTATATCCCTGTCTCATTCTCTACCTCTTTCTCCCCACTGGATTTTCCAGACATTTTTAACACGTTCAATTCTCTCCCTGTAAACAGTCTAGAACAACTCTTTCTCCTCCCTCTTTCCTCCTGTTTTATCTTCCAGTTCTGTCTTCCCTCTCCTTAGCCAAGCTGCTTGAAAATCTTGTCTGCACTGTCTACCTATCTCCACTTCTCAGTCACTGTTCAAATCTCACCAATTAGGTGCCTCCCAGCTCTCCCCTGAAATGCTTTCAATAAGATCAGTGACTCCTTTGTTGCTGAATCTCTGGGCACCGTTTAGTTCTTAATCAAACACCTCTTTTTTCTTGAAACACGCTATTCCTTTTCCTTCATTGACCACTTACTTGATTTGGTATTTTTTTCACTTCTCTGATGATTTTGTCTCAAACTCCCCCAGAGGCTTCTCTTCCTCTAGCTGTCCTCTAAATGCTGGTTTTCCTCAGAGATGAATTCTAGGCTCATATTCCTTCTCAACAGTCATGCTCTTCTTGAGTGATCTCACCTACTCTTGGGGATCCAATTTCACCCTGTTATGCTGATTATTCCAGATATACCTTCAGGCTAGAAGAACTCCTGGCTCCAAAGCACATCTAATTTCTTACATGAAGTTTCAACCTGAATGACCTGCAGGAATGTCTAAATTGAAATTATTGATAATCTCTTATCTCAGTATGTTTTACCACACACGTCCCCTTTTGGAAGTAAATTGCACTCGGGCTTCTAAGCCAAATGAATGAATGAATGAATGAATGAACAGTAATCCTCAACTTTTCTCTCTGTCTTATCTTAACTCTAATTCATCAACAAGTCCGTCTGATCCATCTACCTAATACTACGTAATCTATTTCTTTCCAACACACCATAAGCATAATACGACCTAATCCTTTCTCCTTGGATATCAACAGCAGCCTTCTATCTGAACTGCCAACCACCACTCTTACCCTTGTTTAGTTCATTCTGCATTCTAGAGCTAGAGATATATTTCTAAAATTAAAATCTGACCTTTTCAGTCTTCTTTTTAAAGTTGCTCCAGTGCTTTCTCTTTGCTCTCCAACGATATTTGACATCTCAAAGTTACTCAAAGGATCTCAGCCTTAGGTTTCAATCCTCTCTACATTACACCTTCAGTACACACACACACGTACACATAACACTCAACCCAGTTATCCTGACCAATCCTTAACTTCCTCCATATCTTAACTGAATGTCATTTCCTCAGGAAGGCCTCTCCTCCTCCAGGTCCTGAGGTCTCCTTTACATGTATTTTCATATATTCCTGAGCTTCTATTAGCATAACATTCACAAGTATTTTTGTAAAATCAATATGCTTGAGTTATGTGTTTTTGAAAAAGTACATGAGAACTAAAAATGCCTATATAGAGTAGTTCTCATAAGAAATGATAGCAAAGAAGTGAGTTCCAGGATTTTTACTGTATTCTGCAATTCTGGAAATAATACATTTATATTATCTTTGTTGATAATCAAAATATTCAAATCACCTGTATTTATATAATTCGCCTCATACAAATTCATATTCTATGAATACAGAACAGAAGAATTTCAGTGGAAATGCTAATCTAGCATATGTGTTTTTTCTGTGTTTCTTTCTGAATCATCATGAAAATGATAATAGTGAAATTAACCAGAAAGAAGATGACCTGGAAAAGACACATCAACAAATTTTTGGAGATGAAAAGTAGATGAGGAAGGAGTAACTGACCAAATCTTAAACCTAAATGCTTTTTGAAAGGGATCTTAATTTTTTTTTTAAAAAAAGCTGATTTACATCATAGAACCCTGGAAAAGCTCAAAAATTGAAGGATCTAGGTAGCTTGAAAGGTATAGAGTGAAAAGCCCAGACTGATCAAGAATCTATACAAGGAGTTACAGCCCCAGATGCTCTTCCACGCCCTGTGCAGCCAGGCAACTGCTCCTTCATGACCCTAGCAGGGGTCATTTTGTTATGTGAGAATAATTCTAGGGATGCTTTAAAGTGAGGAGGCCAGTAAAGGAGAGGGTAGCCTTGAGATGCCACTTTGAACATAAGAGAATTAAGTGAATATTCTCAATGTTGACCACACCCTCCATACTCTCTTTGGTTAACTAAGTGTGGATAAGAGATTGAGCAGGGTGGTTCCTCTCTGGGGATACTGACTGGCCCACTGAAACAACTGGGTCATGATTAGATCATCATACAAAGAGGGCAACTCATTATCAACAAACTCCACCCTTGCACCAGATTTTTAGTCTTCATTCTTAAATATAAACAGTCAAATGTTCCCAGGCATTAGAGGACAGAATTTAAATAAAAGACAAAACTTAAAGTGTAAAACTATAATCAAGGGCTTAATAATTGTAAAAGAAATTACTACATCCACAAAATAAGAACATGATGCTATAAAAAGAAATGCTCTCAGAACAAAAAATGTTACTAGAAATTAAAATTATGATTGCCCCTTGAAAATATTTTCAAATTGAATTGAAAAACAATGTTGAGAAAACATCCCAGAAAGTAGAGAAGAGATAAATATATGGAAAATGGGAAAGAAAAATATTATATTAGAGGATCAACATAAAGTCCAAGAAATAACTAATAGAGGTTCCAGAAATAGTGGCAGGTAAGAAACAAGTGTGTACATGGGTATTTGAAATCATTATACAAATATCAATCAAGGTACAACATGGCGGAAATTATAAACACTGAGGATTTGGGGAAGATCACAAGAATTTTCAGAGAGTAGAAGAAAACAAGTTTATATACAAAGTATTGGGGATCCAAATGTTATCACAACACCAGACACTAGAAGAAAATGGAGCAAGGTCTTTAAAATTGTTCTTAGCACAACACCAGACACTAGACAACAACAGGTCAAAGTCTTTAAAATTGTGAAGAATTTCTAACATCTAGTTATCTAGACTCTCACTCAAATGTAAAAGTAAAATAAGGACAGTTTGAAATATGCAAGGGCTGAAAAATTACCTCTGCACAGAAAACTCATGTATCCCAATAACAGAAGGAGCCAAAATTAAACAAGAAAAAGTTGGGATTCAGAAAATAGTAGTTCTATACAGAAGATAAGGCAAAAGGAACTGCTGGTATGATGATAAAGAGGACGTCTAAGGTGAGATCTGTCTGAAAAACCTAGAAGGCAGTTAATGTTAGGATGTTGGGCTCCATTTGGGAGATCTCTAAGGAGGAGAAATAGACAAACAGACAGATAACGCATATACATACATGCACATACATACATGATTGATACATAGACTTTTTAACAAAAATAATAAAAGTTTTACTGTTCTGGTAGATATTTGAAGGCACAAAAAAAAATCCTGAACAAATGAAATGGATTAGTAAGGCAATTTTTAACCCAAGGGGAAGAAAATTTATACAAAGAAAGGAAATAATTATGCTAGATTTCATGGCTCAGCTCTGAAAATATTTATGGTCTAATAATATAAACACTAAATTGTTTATTTAATTAAAAGTGTGATAGAACAATCTTGAAAAGTGAAGGAAAAGAAAATGTGTGTGCATCTGTGTTGGGACGAGGGTGCCAGGGAGCACACTGTAAGACAGTAGCCAGATCTTTATCATAGTTAAGTCAATGGATAAAGTCTAAGATTAAGACAAAAAATATATCCTGCATAATTTAGAAAAATGGAAGCAAATACCCAAAGAAATATTTTGAAGGTGTTGAAATTGTGAGCCTCAGGGAAGTAACACTTGGTGATGAAAAGGTGCAAAGGATTACTACTTTTTGCTAAAAGTCAGATAATGTTTGGCTTTTTAAAAGTATTTCCATACAAATAATGACACAGTGAGTTAGATGGGGAGGAATACACAGGTAGATGCAAATCAAAGTTCATGTTCTTGTCCTTGAATAAAAGTGTTGGTTATATTATCATATATTATTTTATATGTATCATATACCTAAAGGGTGTTTTAATATATAATCATTTACTAAAAGAAAATACTAGAAGAAAAACTTGGTAAATTGGTGAAGCCACTATGGAAAACAGTATGGAGTTTCCTCAAAAATCTAAAAATAGAACTACTCTATGATGCAGCAATTTTACTCCCAAGTATATATCTGGAAAAATTGAAAACACCAATTTGAAAAGATATATGCACCCCAATGTTCACAGCAGTATGATTTACAATTGTCAAGATACAGAAGCAACCCAAGCGTCTGTGACCAGAAGAATGGATAAAGAAGATGTGGTGTATATACATATATATGTATGTATGTATGTGTGTGTGTGTGTGTTATGATATTATTCAGCCACAAAAAATAATGGAATTCTGCCATTTGCAGCAATGTGGATGGACCTAGAGAATATTATGCTTAGTGAAATAAGCCAAATACTGTATAGTATCACTTACATGTGAAATCTGAAAATTAATACAAACAAATGTATATAACAAAACCGAAACAGATCCACAGGTACAGAAAACAAACTAGTGGTCACCAGCAGGGAGAGAGAAGGAGGAAGGGGCAAGTTAGGGGTCCAAGATTAAGAGATACAAACTACTAGATGTAAAATAGATAAGCAAGAAGGACATATTGTATAGCACAGAGAATTACAGCCATTATCTTGTAATAAGTTTCAATGGAGTATAATCTGTAAAAATGCTGAGTCATTATGCTATACATCTGAAACTAATATAATGTTATTGTATATCAGCTATACTTCAATTTAAAAATTTTGAAAATAAAAAACCTCATCTGTGTGAAATGTTGAGGTTTTTAGAAATGGGGAAATGGATTCCCCCAAGCATCTACAGACTATTGGCTACAGAGTTTTCAATGAGCTTCTTTTCCTCTGATTAAAAAATAAATAAACAAAATAGTAAAGTGTCCGGTGTTTGCATTACACAAGTCTCTGGTAAACCATGGGTAAATCAACGTTTGGTGTGTTTGAACAAAAGGTGCATTGTCAGACGTAAGACCCTAGGGACCACAAGCTGGGAGAAGGGAAGCTGGACGACACATTTCACGGATGTCTGTTCTAGTGCTACAGACTCTTACACAGGATGCCTTGGGATTATACCTGTCTCTCATCCTGGGGTTTGCTGATAAAAATGGTGGCAAACTTGTATCAAAATAGATCTAAACATTAACTGTCTACTCTTTCTAATGGGTCTAACACTGGGCAGACCCGATACTTACTCATTCCTTCTTTGTCTGCAAGCTCCATGCAGCTGGGGATCTTGTGTCTTGTGCATTCCTGGATGCACCTGCCATTTGCCTGGCACATTGTGAGAACTAAATAAATAGTAATTAAATGAATGACTGAAGTATCTTTTTTTTTCCTATTGATTAACCTGAGGTTTGGCCTACTAAAAATTGTATAGGTTTATACCCAAAACTTACATTTGTTTATTTCCCCCCCCTTCCCTCTAAAATGACATAATGGCAAGAGTATAAAATTTAATGACAGAGACTAGGGTAATTTCTGGTTTTGTCCTTTACTGACTGTCATTTTGAGCAATGCTGCTCAGTTCTCTGAGCCTAAGTTCTCTCATCCATTTCATCCATTATATGATGATAATAAGACTTTCCTCGTGTTATAGAGAGGGAATTAGTTAACAAATGAGTATTTTGTAAACTGTAAAGTAACATATAAATGTCAGTTGTATCTGTGACTGAAATCTTTCTGACATATATTTTCTATGTATTGGATTCATTCTATTTGTCTCTTTACGTGTTATTTTTCCAAGCTGCATTTACAAGCGAGAAATTTAAACACAATGCTAGTCTTCATGACTTTATATTAAGAATTGCCACAAATATTTACGTTTATATCCTTGAGTCACAAGTCCTCAAATATACGAACCAACTACATTTTGCCCAAGGTAACATTTTCCTGCCATTTTTCTGATAAACAGACAGAGATAATCAGTCCTATTATATAGTTAAGTCACCAATGTACAGGGAAACATTGAATCATCTTTTAATTCCTTTTTTGAATTGCCTATGTTTTTGACAAGGACACGCTCTATGAAGTTACAGATAAAGTTCAATTTAGCTTCACTATCAAAGAACAAAGAAACTATTGTCATTAAATTACAACTACTTTATTATTAGGTATCTGTGTGCATGAATGACTTCTCTTTTAGATCCATTAACATCTTTGCAATATAACAAAGATCAGACCTCTATTTTAATGAGTGGGACAAACCAAGGTTTTGTAGTGACATGCTCTGAATTCAAACGCTGACTGAGACATCCCTGAGCCTGTTTCCTTGTATGGGGTGGGGAGCGGGGTGGGGGGTGTAGGAAGCAGAGATACTTGAAAGGATGAAAGAAATTATACAGGAAGTACCTGATTGGCAGTCAATTAATGTTAGCAATGATTATCACTTTAGAGTCAATTTTAGATTTTTGAACCCCTGGTACCCGGATATCATTCTCCAACTATGCTTGTATTTATACGCTCAAGTGGATCTGAGGAAAGTGGTCGATATCAGCTGGTTTCCAATAAGAAGAAATGTGACTTGCTCGTGTGGTATAGAGGGACTAACATCCCCAGAAGGCAAGAGTGTCTGGGCTGCATCTGTGTAGCTGTGTCACACATGATCAGAGAACCACAAATGCCAGAACTGTGCTAAGTACTTTACATGTGGAACAAGAACAAAAACAAAGACAGACAGCAAGCCAAGAGTGTCTGCTTGCTATCCCCAGACCGCAGCTATGTTCAAAGGGGGGAGAAGCCTGTCAGTTAGAAAGAGCTTTGTTCTTCTGAAAACTCAGTGGCTTTGGATACGCATGTTTGGTATTAAAACCTGAGAAAAGTGGCCAAAGCCCTGCTTTTAGGCATTGCAGGAAGAAAAGGATGAGTGGGAACAGAAAAGAGAGACAGAGAAGCAGGGAGCCTCATGACAGAGGTCTGTGCACAGCCTTCCAGGGAGGCCCCCCCTAAAATGCTTCAGTAAGGTCTACCAAACTTATGCATGCTGATGTGAGGGACTGTGTTGTTACTGTTACGTAAACTGAAGGAGAAAGTGATGCCTAAACCAATGCAGTGAGGGGAAGATGTAGGTAGAAAATCATATCCCAAGGGAAACTAAGTGTCTTCCAGGGATTCCTATAAACCCTGGGCAGGACTTGGACTTCCACAGGCCAGTTTGAGGGTTGGAAGCAATTTGATCAATTGCAAGTGTGCATGTCTGTCTGTTTGTTGGAGGTTTCTTAGATGCCCACGAGATTTCACATGAATCATAGTGTTAGTGTCTCTATTTTACCAGGAAGGCTGGAAGATGTTTAAATGACTTGTCCAAGGTCAGCTAGCTAAGTATATGGTGGGGGAGCTGATATTTGAACCTATGCCCATCTGTCCCTAGAATAGAATCCTCAGTTACCACGTTGCATTGTCTCTCTAAGATGATTCTCTGGGTCATCAAGCTGGGATTAGCTGGCTGGCTACATCATAAATCACATCAAAGCTTTTGAACAAAACAAGCAAGCAGGACCCAACTCTGCATATTCTGAGTCATGAAGTCTAGATGACACCAAGGGAATCTGTATTTTTAAAAATTTTATCAGATATTTTTAAGAGGAATTCAGACTTAGGAATCTAAGATAGTCTCAATATAAATGTGGGAAGCTCAGGGCCTCAGTAAGGAAGGGTCTTATCCAAAGACAAACACTGAGAACTCTGAGAACTTGACTTTAATCTAGGGTCAGGGATAAAGCCTATATATCTAGACTTAGCATTTAGTGGGAAACGCACATGAACACAAACTAAGAGTCCACACAGCATAGAGCTTACAGGGGTCAAATGACGACAAAAAAAAAAAAAAGGTTTAATGAGACCCTTTCTTTGTAAAGAAACTCACTGGAAAGTGTAAGAACACTTCTGCGATTTTCTAGGTACTAATTTGTAAGGTAAGAATTAGTATCCTCATTGTGTCAAAAAAGAACCTGAGACTAAGGAAGGAAATGATTTGACTAAGACTATAAGAGCTAATAAATGCAAACCAGGATTCTTACTTCAGTTCTGTTACACTGAAAAGAAAGACTCTACATTGATAAACAACACTCTCTTTTTCAAAGTGCGTATGTATTACACGAGCTGCTCTTGAGGTTGTAAAAACAGGGTCATTTCGTGCGTAATAAAAAGAATTCCTCTGGCTCTCACTCCCACCCACTGTTGTGCAATCCCCAGTCCCTCCTGGAGTCTCGTCCAGGTACTTCTGAGGGTGGCCCAAGAACAGTGTCCTGCACTCTCCTCGCCAGCCTCCTCTGCCCTCAGTTTGAAAGTAGCCTAGCAAACTGAAAACCCACAGTGACCATGAAAGGCAGCTCTATTAAGACAGGATGCAAGTAAAATGGAGAGCAGACCCTTGCATAAGCAAGGAGCCAAAGGTCAGAGAGAGGAGGACACCACTAGGGATGTATGGTGAAACTCACACGTGATTAAGTTTCATCATTAAGTGTCCTTCATACACTGGAGCAGAGTGGACACTATACCAATGTCTTTACAGCTGTAACTTGCCAACTGTTGTCTAAATCTAGACCATGAGATTTCTTACAGCTATAATAAAATGAAAATAACAACAGAATATTCCTTCCTTCCTCTTCCCACCCCCTTCCCTTTCCTTCACAGAGGCAAAAGCATGCCCTGCAGCTAAGGTGAGTGGGGGTGGGGTGGAGGCACAGGGGCATCGTGTACCTGGCTGTCCAGCAGTGCTGATGTGTGCATGCAGCGAGGGGAGTGCAAGGAGGCAGAGTCACGCCTAGGGGCTGAGAGAATGGATGTGGGTGGGCTGAAGGCGAAACCCGTGTGGCTGGGAGATTGCTTACATTAAGCAAATAAGTCACATGATTGAGCAAATGAGTAAATATTTTGAGAATAATGACAGCCAGTTTTCTCAATGTTGGAAAAACAATTTAGAAACATAAAAAGGGAGAAATCTAGAAAGAACCCTGAGGTATTAGATTTGGAAGTTGTTCTAGTTATTAATTGCTCTATGACAAATCTTCCTGAAATTCGGTTGCATCTAACAATCACTTTTTCTGTTTGCAAAGCCTGTGGGTCAGGAACCCAGGCAAGCACAAGAGGGCACAGGGTGATCCTGCTCCATGATGTCTAGGGCTGAAATCACCTGGAATCCCCAGGGTGGCTGAACTCCTTACACACTAGCCCAAGGCTTCTGGGGAAGTATTGTGGTGAACAAGGGAGACGATACACAGCCTTTTCCAACCTGGCCTCAGGAGTTATGCAGCATCATTTCTACTGGGATCATCCAGTGACACATGAGTCACAAGGTAGCCCAGATTCAAGTGGAGGGGACATAAACTTACCCTTTGATGGAAGGAGTGACAGCAAACTTGTGGATGTTTCAAAACAGCCAGAGAGACTGTATGAACTTGTATATGTATGTACATATACATATTTAAGCATATATGTGTATATGTTATCTGTATACATATATTTGCATGTATATACATGCATACACACATGTACATGCATACATACATATATATTTTCCTACCTCTGTCCACTGAGAGTTCCTAGAGCAATGACAGAACAGTAGTGATGACCATAGTGAATACTCAGATGATATTGGCTTTTAAATATCTTCCTCCATTAGAAGGAATGATGCCTTGGAGAAATGGTTGTCTCCAAGGCTAAGAAAGGGAAACAGATAGTGTGGGTTATCTTGTTTTGCCATAAAGTAAGGAAAAGCTCAAAAAATGTGAAGCATGTCAAAAAGACACAGGAGTCAGTTAGAAGGTGCTCCCAGTGACCAAAGAGGGGACCATTTAAACATCAAGATAAACAATGATGGTTATGTATAACAACCCACTGAATTAATTGGAATTAATGAATCCACACTTGATACAAATGAAAATATAAAGAAACAGGGTGAGGGGGTATTTCTTCCTAGTATAAGATGCCAACCAATAAATGCAGAAGGAATAGAAACAGAAAAATCACCACTTGGCAATCATCACAGTCAGGGTTGATTTAGGCAGAAGTTATCAATGGATCCTAAGGCAGTGGGTGGGGTCCTGGGGAAAAAAACAAAATGTCAGGCTAATTTCTGAATATCTACCTGCCAAGTACTAATCAATGACAAAGGGAAAACCATGACCTCACTGTAGGGAAATCTGGCAATTAGCACCACGACCAGGTGATCAAGGTTGTCATGACCATTGGTGGAACCAGTCAACGTTATCTGTCTCCTTATGTGAGTCACTGAGAAGAAAACAGTGTAATTTCTGGGGTGTTTCTACCAAGAAGGCAGGCCTGTGTGAGGCCATAAGGAAATAGCAGGGAGAATCCATTTAAAGTTTGTCCTACAAAATGAATGCATTGTGCCCTTAAAGCTGTTAAGAGAAAGGACAGAGAAAGCCAAGCAACTGTTCAGACTAAAGAAGAGTGATGAGATCTATCCATTAAAAACAACATATTCTTAAATAGGTTCCTCAGCCAGAGGGGCAAACCAGACATTATTGATACAGTTGGTAAAATCTGCATGGAGTATGTAGACTGGACGATAGTGTTGTGTCAAGGTTGATTTTCTGGTTTGTACGGTTATTTGGTGGTGATGCAATAGAGTGCCTGGGGGAAATACACACTGGAGGATTAAGGAGTCATGGGTAGGGAGCAATCATATCTGCTATTGCCCTTAACTTGTTCAGAAAAAGACTAATGACCCACGGGTGTGGGGAGAGAAGAAAGCACAGAATAAAGGTGGAGAATTCATGATTTGAATTATGTTCCCCCTTCCCTAATTCACATGCTGAAGTCCTATCCCCCAGTATCTCAGGATGTGACCTTATGTGGAGACAAGGTCATTAGAGAGGTAATCAAGTTAAAGGGAGGTCGTTAGGGTAGGCCCTCCTAAAATATGACTGATGCTCTTATAAGAGGAGATGTGGACACAGAGACACATAGAGAAGGAACAAATGTGAAGAGACACAAGGAGAAGACTGCCATCTAGAAGCTAAGGATAGAGACCTGGAACAGATCCTTTTCTCACACACCCTCAGAAGGAATATATCCTGCCAACAGCTTGATTTCAGATTTTAGATTTGTGTCTCCAGAACTGTGAGGCAACATTCCTCCCGTGTAAGCCACCCAGTCTGCGGCGCTTTGTTAACAGCATCGCTAGCAAACCAATAACCATGTGAGAAGGATACAGACGGTGTTTATCTTGTTCCTGCAACTCTTCTATGAGTTTGAAGTTACTGCAGAATAAATTATTATGAGACCAGTGATCAACTATCACTTTACATGTAACTGTCTAGCAACATTTTCACACATGACACCCTGTTTATCATCATTACGCCCTAGAGAGGTAGGTGAGCTGGGCATTATTAATGGATTTGCTTCACAGTCCAGTAGTCTCTGAGGAGGTTAGAAAAGAAAAAAAATTGTAGTGAATGAAGCTTTAAGAGGAGGTGTCTTCTGAGATTAGTGCTGGCAGTGAGAGAAGCTAGTGGTTCATACACGTTAACATTTTAATAAGGTCAGCAGGAGAAGAGAAAGAGAGACACTCCTTTAGAGTCTAGATGCACAGATTGCCCTGAACCTTGTTCCCTCGAAGAAAAGATCTGGAGGAAAGGGAGAAGAGGAGAGAGGAGAGGCAGAGAGAAGTGGGAGGGAGGAAAAGGATGGAGGAGAGAGAAGAGCAGTGATGATCGCTGGCTGCTTTTGGACCTCACCTGGAAGTCCACGTACAGGCACATGGGAGGCAAAGGGACTCATCCTCTCGTCCCAGGTGGAGATGGTCCTTTCCTTGTTTCTCCTTCAGCTTATTCATAAAATCTCCACAGTGCCCCTCCCCACGTGGTCTTGTTATAAAATGCTGTGTGTCTCTCCTCTACTAAAACCTGAGGTGTTTCAGGCTCTTCTGCTTCTTAGCTATAGAATCTTGGGTAAAGAGGGCACCATGATCCTGTGAAAACGCAGTCATATGACATCATTCCTGTGCTCAAAACCCACTGGTGACTCGGTCTCATTCAGAGTAAAATCTAAAGCCATTCCCCAAACCCTACATGATTTTTCCACCTGTTCCTCCCATACTCTGTCACCTCAGTCCAGCCTCCGGAGACCGTTGCAGGTCCCTCAGACTCACCAAAGCGGCTCCGGCACCAAGGCTATGTACCGTACGTAGCTCCCCCTTATCCACAGTTTCACTTCCCTAGGTTTTAGGTAACCTCCGTCAACCGTGGTCTGAAAATATTACGTGAAAAATTCCAGAAATAAATGATTCCTAAGTTTTAAAACACATCCGTCCGGACTGGTGGCAAGATGGCGAACAGAAATCTCGCGATGTTCTACCGACGCGACGCCTCTCTTTGTTCAACCTCCGTTCAACGCCCCTTAGTTACTTAGCAGCGGTCGCGGTTATCAGATCGAGTATCGCGGTATCACAGTGCTTGCGTTCAAGTAACCCTTATTTTACTTAATAACGGCCCGAAGCACAAAAGGAGAGATCCTGGCAATTCGAAAATGCCAAAGAAAAGCCATGAAGTGATTACATTAGGTGAAAAGATGAAAGTTCTCGGCATAATAAAGGAAGGGAAAAAATCGAATCCTGAGTTTCCTAAGATCTACTACAGTTCGAGAAAATCGCCTATCTGTGAAATTGTGAAGGAAAAAAATCACCCGAAGCAGGTTATCCTGCTATTCTGACGCGATGTCAGAAGGTCAACAATGGCCTGAAGCTACATCACAATGCCTCCTTCGCCTCACTTCATCTCATCGCGAAGGCATTACATCATCTCTTGTCATCACGAGAAGGGTGAGTACAAGATAGATACTTTGAGGCTGAGACCACCTTCACATAACTTTTATCACATGTATTGTTATAATTGTTTTATTTTGTTATTGTTAATCTCTTATTGTGCCTAACTGATAAGTTAAACTTTATCATAGGCAGGCGTGTGTATAGGAGAAAGAGTATAATTAGGGTTGGTTACTATTCTCAGTTTCAGGCATCCACTGGGGGGTCTTGGAGTGCGTCCCTCATGGATAAACGGGCTACTGAACTTGCTGTTCCCCCTGCCTCTAATGTGCTTCCTGCAGATGTCCAGAAGGCTGGCTCCCTTCCTTCATCTCGTCTTTACTAAAAACTCACCTTAACAGCCAATGCTTTTTAAAATTTAAACGCTAGCCTAGAATGCCCCATTCCCCTTTCCCTGCTCGATCACTGTCCTTAGAGCTGGTCACCGTGTAACATTCTGTGGTTTTTACTATTTGCCTTTCTTTTATACATTGCCTATGTTTCTCACTGGAATATCTGTTCCACAAAGACAGATTCTTGTTTTATTTGCTGCTGTGTCCTTAGAACATAGAGTGGTATTTGGCTCAACAAATATTTACTGAATGAATAATTGGGGTTACTTGACTGTCCTGTGTCTCAGTTACATTATGAAAACCAGTATAATAAATATTATATGCTGGTGAGGATGTGGAGAAGCTCATCACTCAGACATTTGCTGGTGAAAATTTGAAATGACACAGACACTCTGGAAAACAGTTTCTTATTAAACTAAACATGCAACTACCATATGACCCAGCCATTGTACCTTTGGGCATTTATCCCTGATAATGAAAACTTATGTGCACGTTAAAAAAAAATTGTACACAGATATTTATAAGAGCTGTGGTACACCCATACCATGGGATATGACTCAACAACAAAAAAAAGCTTAACTGTTGATACAACTCAGATGAATCTCGAAGTGAAAAAACAAACCAACAAACAAAACCCACTTCCACCACCAACAAAAGCAAATCCTAAAAGGCTATATTAATGATATATATAATAAATGATTCCATTTATATAATATTCCCGAATGGTGAAATTAAAGAGATGAACTGATTACCGGTTTCCAGGGATTAGGGCTGAAGATGGTGGTACAGGGAGGGAGGCAGATGTGTTCATTAAAAGACCATGTAATATTGTACATAGAGTAGTATGTTATCTTCTGTGTAAGAAAGTTGAGGAAATACAAATATTTACAGAAATAAAAAAGGACAGTGTAAGGGACACGTGATGATTAAACTGCTGTTTGTGGGGGTAGAGACGCAAACTTACAAATGTATAAAAGTGCACACAACTAAACACACACACGAATTGTTACTGACCCTTTCCAGCTAGCCCCAGCAACGGTCCTCCTGTCTGGTGTTGCTCGAGCCAATAGAATGAGACCCAGTTGGGTTCAGAAGCAAAGGTCAGCTTGAGTCCTTAATGGAAAAATGGAGAGGCCCAAGTTCCAGCTCCAGAGTCCATGTTCTCCCTGACAGGGTGCCGTCGAGGCTGCTTTTAAGGAATCAGCAGAGAGGGGGCGGAGTTCTCGCGGGACCAGCGGGGTTCTCGCGGGACCAGCGGAGCTCCACGGTGCTACGCAGCCTCTCTACACACAGCTCGCCGCCGCCATTTTCAGTTGCGGCGTGCTGAGCAGCCCTTCTGCCAGGGACCAGCTGCAGTGTGAGGCCCCTCCGCTCTTCACTTGATACTCTGGTCTGAAGTGGAGGTCTCTACACACAGTATCCTATGAGCAAGTGAAACTAGACAAAGCACATAAGAAAAGGAAAAGAAAAGGTTAGACTTAATTTTATTACCCGAATTCTATTTTTCTTTCCCTGGGAATTGTGAACGGGCTCTGCTGGTGACAAAACAAATACATATAAGCCTTTGGCAATCTGAATAATGTAGGTGGATTGTATCCATGTCAGATTCCTGGTTGTAATATTGCAAAATACTGTCGTTGAGGGAGACTAGGTAAGTGGTACATGGGATCATTCTGCATTATTTCTCACAAGTGCATGTGACTCTACAATTATCTCAAAAAGTTTAATTGAAACACTACAATGTTATTCAATTCTGAAAATATGCATTGAATGCTCAGTATGTGCATCACCTTTGTAGCGTAGTTAAAACGTTAAATGGACATATACACATACACGCGCGTGTGTGTGTGAGTGTGTGTGATGGTCTTAGAATGCTGCTCAGCATATGATAAATACCCAGTACATTTCAGCTATTATTATTCCAATCCTCGAAGACAGAGCTTGTGTTCAGTTCACCTCTGATTCCCAGTATGTGTACTATTTCTGATGCATATAGTAAGTGCTAGTCAATGTGAACTGAATAAATGGCTTATCTAATCCCTTGCACCGAACTACAGAGAGCAGGGGTCAGTAAGAAGGGTGCTCTCTGTGGAGTCCAGAGTGATCCCGAACCCTAAGCAGGAAGGCAATAGGATTACTTAGCTTCCACCTCCCAGCTTTGCCACTAATTTATTATAAAGCCCATTTTCTTCACCAAGTCTGAGTCACCATTTGTGAGAGGAGGGGTTGGAATCAGCCTTTAAATATACATGGTTCCATGTTTCACAAGCACAGAGAATTATCCTTTCTGAAACTTGAGCCCTGGGCCAGGAGTCCGAAGGTAATTATATATTGACTTCAAAATTCTGGTCTCCAATTCCATTTGGGTAAAGTTCTGGCCCCCTATTAAAGCACAGTTATTAGCAGCTGTTTTTTACCTTTATAGATCTTTGAAGTATGTGGTAGTCAAAATATCTGTAGACGATAGCAAGCCAAGATTTTTGAAACCCTTAGGGGATAAGGAATTGTAGAAATTACATAATTACAATATTAATCACTACCATTGTACCATTATCCTCCAAAGCCAAGGGGAGCTACACTTGGTAAATTTAAAAACAATAAGGCATGTTGTGATTTATGAAAGCAAAAAAAAAAAAAAGGCCTCAGAAAAATACCAGCTTGTTTATTTTATCCAATATTTGTAACACAACCTAATGTATTTGTGCCGTGTTTTTGGGAGGACTCTTGGGTAATTTTTCATGCCAAAGGTTAGCCAATAGCTGACAGACGTCCTTACTCAAACCAGCCAGATTTTACAGTGCAGTGAGCATTACATGGATCATTCTTGCCTGTCTTCTTACCCTGTGTCAGAGCATCTGGAATGTCCAGCCACTTCAGAGTTGAAATCACTTCTATGTTTGTACTAATTTGGGATTCCTTGGATATTAAATCGTTGAGTGTTTATTAATACCTTGCATGAACTCACCCTTGCAGAAACACTATAAAATAATTACAGTAAAATGTGCAAGGTTCTCTATTAATAATAAATATAATTTGTTGAACAATTACCAAAGGCCCCTATTTTACCTACCTAATTTACCTAACTCACCTAATGTAACTCTCACAACTCTATCAAAAATGTCTTAATAAATCTAGTCTATAAAGACAGCAAGCCGGATCAGAAATCTTAACAAAATCCTAAGTATTTTCCAACATGGTATACTGCTTCAATCAAATATTTTTAAAATGATTCAGATGAAAATAAATGTATACATGCTGGCACTTAAATTATAATGACAGAAGAAATAGAGTAATTGAAGAAAATGGGAAAATATTTTCAAAGTGCTGGAAAAAAATGGTTGATTAGTTTGTACTGCCAGCAAAACCACCCTTTAAGAATCAGGCTGAAATAAAGACATTTTTATATAAGCAGTGAATAGATTATGAACAAATTCTCATGAAAGTGACATGTATAGGATGTACATACATATGGGGAAAAAATAATCCGAGTAATAAGGTCTATGTTGCAAAGAAAAAAAAAATCTGGGCATATCCAAACACTGAGTATCTGAAAAACAGTAATAGTGTTTAATTCGAGGTTAAAAAAAAAATCCAAGGTGCATCTTAAATAGTGAACAAAAACAGTACATGAATTGGGGAGGAGTGGGAAGAGTAAAAGCATTTTAAAGTCCATTGTGTTGTTTAGCATGAGAATGAAAGTAACTGTTAACTGAAACTTTTGTGTTAATTATGTATATAGTTATTAGCATAACCTCTAAAACACTAGAAGGAAGACATGAAATTAGAGAGCATTTAAGTCCCCCAAGTAAAGCAAACAAACCAAAACCAAAATCTACCAAAACAGGAGAGTAAGATTCTCAGGCCAGAGTAAGAGTGGGTAAGGCAAAAGGTAGCTGGGTTATCAACTGAAAGCTACGGAGAGGAATTTATCCATTCAAGAACTGTTCAAGGAAGATAGCATGTTGACCAACAGACCTCCCTTTGAAAGAATTCCATACAGTGGGGACCTCCAAGTTCTTTTTGCTGAGGACCTGTTCTTAAGAATATAAATAATATAAATTGTCCAGTTAAAACGTAGCAAGTAAAAGAGATCAGCCTATATCAGTCGTTCTCAAATGTAGGACTCCAGATAGGACTCCAAATTATGCTTGACTCAGTAAGGAAGTTTGTTTTTTTTTTTAAATCACAAATCGCAAGAGATAATAAAGTGAAAGACTTCAAGACCACATTTGATAGTCACTGTCCTACATGAGAGTACGAGCGTCCCCTTGGCTGGACTGTTTCTCAGTATAAATTAATATCGAGGTGCTTGGTTTATATCTCAATTTTTGGCAGAGTTTGAGAAGAGAAAAATAAAAAGAGTGTACATTCATTTGAGTAAGACATTACTCTTCACAATGAAGCAAAACAGATGTCTGGGCTAAAATGAAAGACCTTGGTACATTTGCTAGCTAATGTCTGTGAGTCTGATACCTCATGGGAGGCATCCTACCTGATGACATCCAGCCCACAGTTCCTGCCATTTTTATCCTTTCAGCAGGACTGGGTGGGAGAAGAGGTTCTGCTAGTAAACCAAGTCCATGTTTTTGAAGCCTTCAAATCCCAATCTCAGGAGATAGCAGTCAAACCTCAGACATTCACAGAACTAAACTCTTCCTGAGGTGAGAGCATGCTTCAGAGTTTATGACTTTGATAGAGGCAGACAAATCAAACTCTTTCTCTGAGCACTAATTCCTACAAATTGGAAGACTTTTTTTTCTTGTGGAAAAATTGATTTTAGTAAGTTTCTTGTGCATATTCATTGAGTCAATCACATATTTATTTACTTTCATATTCACTTATCCTTCCTCACTCATATGTATTCTTTCACATATTCCTGTATCAACTTACTCATATTTTATCATCACTTACTGACTCATTCATGACACTCTCAACCACTTGATCCTTCCTGTACTCACTCATACTGTTTTTCACAGTTTTCTCAATCTTTGATTCTCCAATCATGTATGTGTTCACTCACCCTTTAATTCATTTACTCATTCATTCCACACACACACCTACACACACACCCACACCCACACACACACCTTCATACAAGTTTCCTCTGCTAGAGCCACAAGCATCAATTGGCAATGCACCCATGAGTCCTTCTCAAGCTCTGAATTATTTCCTTTGGCTTTACCTTTTTCAGACCTCCACCCGTGAATGCACTGGGGAGTCCATTCTGCAGCTACCAGTTCCTTAGTTCATACACAAGGACAACATTTTTAGCAGTTTCTAGTTGCCAGTCACATTGGCTGGACTTGGATCAAATTCTGTTTCCTTGCATTAGCTCTGAATCAGCCCAGAAACTTCAGCCTAGATTTAGGACTCTGAAAAAGGAAAGCCTCAGATTTTTCCTTCCTTTGTAGGGGAAAGTGGAGGTCTACACTACTGTGTGTTTTTCCCTGAGTGTCTTCTACTACTCACATAAAACACTTCACTTCTGACACCTCTGGTCACCAAAAGTATGGAGACTTTTCCCCACACCAAGCAATTCTCTTCAACACCAGCTGGATGTCCTGCAGTTGCATTCAGTTCTGATATTACTTACCCGGAGCTAGCTTCAGATTCCACACATTAAGGGCTCAGTTCCACAAGGCTGCCTCCCCCAACACACACACATACTTCAGACACCAGTTGCAAGCCCAGTTTTTCACTTTCTGACCAAGCAACTGTAAATGGGAGTTTTCCAATGATTAATTTACTAGAGCGGCTCACAGAACTCAGGGAAACCCTTATGTTTTCCAGTTTATAAGAAGATATGATAAAAGACACAGATGAATAGCCAGATGAAGACATACACAGGGTGAGGTCTGGGAGGGATTTAAGTACAGGAGCTTCTGTCTCTGTGGAGTTGTGGTGTGTCACCCTCCCAGTGTGGATGTGTTTTCCAATGTTTAAGTTCTTTGAACCTGGTCATTTTTTAATTGAAGTATAGTTGATTTACAATACTGTGTTAGTTTCTGGTGTATAGCATAGTGATTTGGTTATGCTGAATCTTTTCTTTTTATATTCTTTTTCATTATAGTCTATTACAAGATATTGAATAAAGCTGCCCATATTATACAGTAAGTCCTTGTTGTTTATCAATTTTATATATTATACTGTGTATCTATAAACCCTGAACTCCTAATTTATCCCTCCCCTCCTCTTTTCCCCTTTGAGAACGGTAGACTAGACCTTTTTTTTTTTATGGAGGCTGCATTACATAGGCATGATTGATGAAATCTTTAGCCATTTATAGTTTCTTTTTAACATTTTTTATTGAGTTACAGTGATTTTACACTGTTGTGTCAAATTCCAGTGTAGAGCACAAATTTTCAATTATACATGAACATATGTATATTCATTGTCACTTTTTTTTCACTGTGAGCTACCACAAGATCTTTTATATATTTCCCTGTGCTATACAGTATAATCTTGTTTATCTGTTCTACATATGCCTGTCAGTATCTACAAAAAGTGGAAAGATATCCCATGCTCCTGGATTGGAAGAATCAATATTGTTAAAATGGTTATACAGATTTAATGCAATCCCTATCAAATTACCCAGGACATATTTCACAGAACTGGAACAAATCATAATAAAATGTAAATGGAACCACAAAAAACCTAGAATTGCCAAAACATTACTGAAGGAAAAAAAAGAGGCTGGAGGAATAACTCTCCCAGACTTCAGACAATACTATAGAGCTGTAGTAATCAAACCAGCATGGTATTGGTACAAAAACAAACATATGGACCAATGGAACAGAATAGAGAGCCCAGAAATGAACCCACAAATTTTCAATCAACTAATCTTTGACAAAAGAGGCAAGAATATACAATGGAATAAAGATAGCCTCTTCAGCAAATGGTGTTGGGAAAACTGGACAGCAGCATGTGGTAGAGCCATTGATAGTTGTTGATTCAGCCTCCAGCTCCTTTCCTCTCCTCAGAGATTGAGAAGTGAGAGGTACTGAAAGTTCCAGCCCTCTAACCTTGTGGTGGGTTCCTCTGGAAACCAGCACTCTTTCTTAGGCTACCTAAGGGATTTCCAAGAGTTACCTTATTAATATAACAAAAAGGCCTTTGTAGCTCTTTATCACAGGAGAGTCCAAGGGTTTTAGGAGCTCTGTACCAGAAAGAGGGTCTAAGATTTTATATATATGTGTATCTTATAAATCAAAATGTCACAGGTTCCCAGGGCTCTTGCCCTTGCCTCACATGAATGGGCCTTCACCACAACTTGGTGGTTGCTCTGTAGTCCCTGATTGCTGCCGTTTCCTTAGTCTTCAACTGATCTATGTCAAAAGAAGAATGTTTACCCTAGCTGCCTCTTTCATGATTATAATTATAATAATATTATGTTATAACCCAATGCAAATGACCATTGACTTCGTTAAACTCAAGGGCTATACTCTGAAAGCACAAAGTATTTTTCTTAATAATCCACACAACTGGTGAGTGTTTAATACTTGTTTTTACTGCTAGGGAGTGTCAGGAGGGGAAAATTTCCCCTCTACCCATCTTGGTCCTTTGACTGGACTAATTAAATTGACACAAGGCAGATAAACAGGAGGAAAAAACCAAATTTAATTCCCATGTATGGAGGTTTCATAGAAGTAAGACCTCCAAAGTGACCAAAGCAGGCTGTTTATATATTACTTTTAGATAGAGAAACAAATATTTGTGAAGATTTAGCAAAACAAAGAGATGTGTGTTTGGGGTAGCAGACTAATGAAGAGGTAACAAAGTTTGTTTATACAATTTTCTTAGCCTTGAATTCCCTAACTCTGTTAATAAGGATGCTTTCTATGCTCCTTGTATAAGGAGGGTACCTTTACATGGAAGATTTATTTTCTGCTTTCAGAGGGGAAGAGAAGGGTCAGAGTGTGTTTTACTTTAAATAGCATTTGGGGATAAATGGGGAGGGGAACCAGCTGCAACTTTAATTCAAAATAATCAATGTGCCACTGTGGCATATCTGACTGTCCTGACCCCTAGCAGTAGTAAGTTCTAAGATGGTAGCAACTTTGATGGTGCTGTTTATCAATATATCCCTAGCTCCTGGCATAGTATTTGGCTAAATGAATATTTTTAACAGAAATAAGAATAGCATGTGTTATAATTGAGTAGGTGCAAAGGGTCTAGGGAGAGAGTATGTGGAATAAATTCTGCATTTGAGAGGTGAGAGTAATGGGGAGGATACACAAAGGACATGACTTTCAACCGTGCTTTGAACATAACTAGGAGTTTGCCTGGCAACTGTATGTGTGAGTGTGTGTGTGTGTGTGTGTGTGTGTGTGTGTGTGTGTGTATGTCTGGTGGTGGTTCCTAGCAAAGGAAACTGCATTTTCAGTGATACAGAAGTGAAACAAAAGGAAAGTTCACTGTGGCTGGATCGTAGTGTACAGGGAAATGGGATTGGGAATGCAGAAATTGTGGGTAAATAAAGCTAGGAAGACAGGCAGAGGCCAAATCATGAAACATGTAATCCATGTTAAGGAGCTTGGGCTTAATTCTGAGAGCAAAGGAGTGGCAAGGGAGACATTTACACATTGAAGTAAACTGGACAGATGATTTTTTTTTAAATTTTATTTTGAGAAAACCACTTATGACCCAAACTAGACAAGATATGGAGTTAACAGTTCAGAAAAGCTACTATTTTCTTTGTTAGGGAATATTGTCAGAAAGTAAAAACAGCTTAATATGACGTTTTGAGCCATGCTTGTATCTAAGAACCACATTTCAGTCATTAAGTATGGGATCAATACTCTGTTTTTCCTTTCCTCACCTTTCAAATATATTAACCAACATATCCTATCAATTTCACCCCTAAATATCACAAGCTTCTCTTTATACCTACTGCCTTTTGCCTGATTCTGACAGCCATGATCCCTGACCTGAGCTATTGCTGCCACTTGAGTACTATTTTTGTTGCCTCCTATGTCTTTCCCAGCAATCCATGTCCCCCACTGGTTGTTAGAGTGAGCAGTCTAAATGGATGCTTTCCTGTTTAATATTTTCCAGTAGCCATCCATTCCCTGGAAGATCAAGTCTGAACTCCAGAACATGGCTTGTTTCACAATGATGTCTCAGATGACTTCTCTAGCATGATGGCCTCCATCATTTGATTATTGTATTTTCAAAAAACCATTCAAAGCACCTAATTATGAACCCCTGCCTTATTGTCTGCCACAAGACATGGCCACTGACTCATTAATGCCATCTTTGAATCATGCATACCCATCTCTTATTACGCTTATTTCACTGTGTTGCTATTCATTTGTGTGCATGTCTGTCTTTATCTACTGATTCTGTCCTTGTCCTTCTTGAAGACAGAAACTGTATCTTATTTGTAAACACCTGTGTCCTGGTACACTGTTTCAATAGATGTCTCCCCTTCCTCCAATTTTTTAATGCACAAATAAATGAACAATGATAAAGACAATGACAAGAATGAAACAAAGTAGAGAAATTAGATCAGGTTTATCTAGAGTATTTAAAAAATCATGTGTTTTGGTATTTTGAAGCAGAGTAATATTTTCAGTTTCTTAGAAGAGTGCAGAAGACCTTTTACTCACTATTACTTATCCATTATGAGTTTCACTATTTAAAAAATATAAATACAGTGTGATTGTTTTACTATTGATCAACCCTAAGCATATATCTGTTAATACCTAGGGAGAAATTGACTCACAATGGTTCCAATTATGTGGCTAGAAAGTATTTTGATTGGATAGTCACTGGGGTCAGACCTGGAAGGCCATGAAATCCAAATGTTTTTCTTCTTTCTGAGTCTAATGGGAACTACTTGGGCTCATCTTCCATAAGGTAACTGTGGGTTCTCAAAAACCAGATTAGGTGAGAAACTCTTTACAAACTGGGACTAATGACCTGAGAAATTCTGTGACCAGTGAACTGGAGACTCCTTGAGGTCCAATGCAGAACATGAAAGCCAAATAGGAAATGAAGGAAAACAGCTGGAAACACTAAGAGAATTTGAGAGCGAGGGGTTGAAATGGCTGTGGGGATAAGCAGTTCTCTAGGAGAGTGACAAAATTGAGAGAATCAGGAAGAAAAGACAGTTTGGGGGCGGGGTTTTAAAATTGCATGAGTGCATGCTCTCTCGTATTCTCTCTATGACACTTTGGGGCTGATATTGGCTCCTGCAGGCACCTGGTCAGTGAGAATGGGGAAAGGAAGTAGTCAGGAAAGAACCACTCAGCACTTGTTACGTATAAGCTGTCCTGCTCAGTGCTCGAGATCAACCTGAGGAAAGAGATGATATCACCCTAAATGAACTTTCCAACACCACATGAGGTAGCTACAGCCATCCCCCATTTATAAGTAAGAAAAACTAAACTTCAAAGTCATTAAACACCTTGTGTACAGACACTCACCTAGGAAGAGAGAACTAGCCTTTCCAAGACAGTTTGACTAGGAGAAAGCACTGGGGTGGGGGATGTTTTTATGAATTGGTTTCTTCTTCTTTCTGTGGCACAATGAATCCTAAAAAGATGTTGCATTTTTCCTTTCTGAGAGCTATCACTAGCTATGATGGGGAAGGATGCAGAGAATGGCATCAATCTGTTGGACTTGATGCCGTGAGTCAGAAATGAACAGCTCTAGTGCTGCTGTTCTGTGTGACTGTGAGCCTGTTCTTTGTCTATACCCACAAGTTCCCTCATTCTAAGAGGAAGTAACAATTCATGACTCCCCCCGTGTTTAAGGCTGTTTCAAGAAGTGGGAATGTTCCAGGCTTATGGGGGCTTGTTGTCACAAGGAAGGTTTTTATTTTGATGTATTCTGTTACTGAGTTGACATGGACGTGTTATCATCACTGTAGCAAGCGCTATGGAAACTTAACAAAAGTATAGCTGGTGTGACACAATTTGATAGGAACAAAAATGTAGAGTATTTTAGGTACCAGAGATGACTTTTGGTTTGAATCGTATAATTTAATATCTCAAAATGACTATGTCCATACAATTGTGAAATCTTCCCATGATTGTGCACTGCATAGCTACAATATGTGTCAAATCCAGACAACTAGATTTTTCTGAATTAGCACTCAGTAGGTTAATGTAAGTATAGAGTATAACAGACAGAATAAGCAGCCTTATAGCTCATCTGGTGCTGTTAACTTTACTGTCTCCACTGAGACCCGAATTTTACCTGTGAACCTTCTCCTGCAGATAGACTTGAAGTGAGACATGCTCACACATCACTGTTCATAAAATCATGTAAAAAATTCACTGCATTTATTGATACTTTGAACCCTTATCCATTAGTTAAGAACCTATAAGCTACGGTAATCCATCAGTTTATAGATGGCAAATTGAAGTCCATAGAGGGAAACTGATTTTCCACAGAACACTTTGCATGTAACCACAGGATCCAGAATTTGAACCGAGTTTGAGTTTAATAATTCTTCAGCTGCATTTTGCCCATTTTCTTAGCTATAACCTTTTGCTTTTTTTTTTTTAGCATATTCCCATCCCCTGGAAAAAATTTTTATCTGAAAAACTTACAGGAAATAGCACTAGGTTTAGGTGACTAAGAAGCAAATAAGAAATAATTAAAGATGGGATTTTTAACAGAAAATCCAAGCTGTGTGCAGAAACTTGAGGCATTAGCCAGAGCAGGTAATAGAGCAGTCTTACTTCTACATCCTTTGACTGTGGAATTTTACAGCAGTGGCCCTCCATATGAACGTATTCAACACATATCTGGCTCTTGAAGGAAGTGGCAGTTTTGACAAACAGCCAGCACAACTTTATCCTTTAAAAAAAAAAAAGTGCTTTATCTATCGGTATGCTCTAGAACTTTTTGGTCTTTTTTCTTAGGTGCTCATCACAGAAACCTTGGAGACACTCTTATTTAGTGACTTTCTGCCAGGGCTGACCACCAACATGACTTGGAGATGTTTCTTCAACTATAAATGCTTAACTCCCACCTGTGAAGATTTTGATTCACTCAGTCACAATGGTCTTGAGCAGACGTCCTTAGAGACTGTCACCAAATAACTTCTTGAACAGACGTGACTGAGAAACAGTACAGGAACACACACCCCTCTTTTCCATTTAAAATGGAAACCAGGAGAGGAAAGAGTCTTTCCAAAATTCACAAAGTTTATTTAGCCTGTTGCTCAAGAACTCCAGAATGTGAGCTGTAATTATTACATGACCCTGGAATGTTATAGTCACTCAAGATTGTGTAGGGATGCAGAAAAAAAGACACACTATTCTATGTATGTTCAAAAAGTGTAAATAAGATTTTAGCCTAGGTCTACAGATATGTATAGATAACCTACTTTGCCCTAAGGACTAGGCTGGCTGCTTCTTTGGTTTCCCCTCCCTGGGCAAGCTACAGGTGATGCTGGGGCTCTATACGGGTCACAGGGGCAGGTGATAAACCAAAGGGAAACTGAAACCTGAGTCCTGGGTGGCATGTCCCCTTCAGAAAACAGTGGCCATTCAGAGCATTAAGTTCCATGGGACAAGCAGAGGCAGTCTGCAAGCACTGGCAATGACAGGTCAGTCCTCATGGTCAAGAGCAAAAAGTAAGACACAAAATTAGGAGAAATGTCCTAGGTTGAAAGGACACAGGAGAAAGGAGTCTTTCTTAGTCTGTGCAGCCCTGAAAGTGGTTGTCAGGTGATTGAGCCTACGTCAGCAGCACTGAAAACCAAGTAAGAACAAAGAATTCTACTTTTAAGGAATCATATTCTGCATAAGTGTGTGCAATGAGCAGTTTTAGGGGTTAATTAACAAAAACTTTCTGGTGGAGCTGTTCGGAGCAGGCCATGCCCTAGTATCACGGTGGAGGATGTTTTGCGGTTTACCAGGCTGACGTGGTTAGCAGAATGAGGGCATTCCTGGCAGAGGAAAAGTATGTGCAAACTACGGAGCAGTGAAGCAGGATGATCTGTTAAGACAGTTACAAGTCAGTGCTTGTGCTCAGTGTTGAAGCCGAAGGAGAATTGTTGAAGGATGGAGAGGTACATGGGTGATGTCTCATGGACCACTTAGAATGCCATGTGAAGCCATTCCCTCTGCTTCCTGTAAACCACTGATTGGCAAGAATGTGGTGTAAGTGGTACCCCTCCAAAATGATAGGGCTGCTTTGAAAAATATTAAGCTCACCCATGGTTTTGTCAGCATTCGAAGTATTTGAGTGTCAGACTAAAATTTGGACTATATGACTTCAAAGATCTTTTTCCAGCTATAAGATACTTTATTTAGGCATAGTGGCCTTTCAAAATAAGCATCACTTTTGTGGATGAGATGAGAAAGACAAAGAAAAAAAGAAAAGGAAATAAAAGAAATAATGAGTTTTAGGAGCAGTGAAAGATAGTGAACAGTGGCACTGAAATGGACGATAACAGTAACAGGGGTGGCAGAGCTAGCCCAACACATTTTATCCTGCCTGCACACTCAAAAGTCTGCTAAGTGTTTTTCTCATTCATCCTTGTTTCTATCATCCGAGATCATACAGACATCTGGTAAGTCCCCATCCTGAAGCCTAGGTGGTTTTTAATAAAAGGAAAACCAGGTGATGTCACCTCTCTACCCTCAGTACTTTCATAGGTCCTTATTATTCTTCATGACCAAACTATTATACACGGGCTACAAAGACTTTGAAGTCTGCCCACAGCTGCCCCCTCAGTCTCGTTGGATACCAGATTCTGCTGTATTAGTGTCTCAACATTGGTACTATTGACTTGTTGGACTGAACAGTGCTCTCCTGAGCATCCTGGCATATTTAGCAGCATCCCTGATCTCTAGCCACTGGGTAATACTCTCAGTTACGACAACAAAATTTCCTCTCCTGGTCTAGAGCTTTATCCTCCAAGCACATGTTCCTACAAATTATCACACTTTTTCTCATTACAGAACCTCCAAACTCTCCACCTACTTTCTCTGAAATAGTCTCTCTCTCCCCACCCCAACCCCAAATCATGGTCTAACATTGCTTCTATTCAAGTGCAGTTACTGCTTCCTCCGTGGAACCTGCCCTGATCCACCAATCACAGAGCTGTAATAACAGCTGTATTTGGGCTTTATTTGTCGCCACTTGTTCATCACTGGGATCGTTGGAATAATTTCTGACTTCCCCTCCAGCCAGTATAATTCTTAAGAACAGGGCCCTTGTCTGTTTTTATTCACCATTGTGTCCTCAGTACCTAGCATGATAGAAACTCAAACATTTATTTAATGAATGGATGAAAACTGAACAAAAATTGCAATCATTGGGAAAGTGAAGTCAGACTTCCAGCCTCTTGAGCCAACAACTATTTGCTGAGAACTGATTTTGCATTGAGCAGGATACTGAGCCCTGGGACCACAGTCAAGAATGATACATAGCCTTTGCTCTAGGAGGCATAGCCATAGGAAGCAAATTGATTGGTAAGTGAAAAGGGGTAATACAGTATCCTCAGTGATTGGTGGTGGTCTGAACCACCTGAAGTTGGGTATATACAGAAGAGGTCCAAAGTCCACCTATAGAATGAGAAAAGATTTCAGAAAGATGACTCTTGAACTCAGAAGTCCAGATGGACAAGGGTAATGGGGTATAGACAGGTATTAGAGCTGGTGTGATTGTGATAAATCCATCACAACAATGCTACAGGTGTATAGCAATCCAGCCAGCTGAGAATCTCCACGCAGTTCTGAGAAATGAGCTTAAAGACTTAAGTGGAATAGAGGCATGAGAACTTCTTGTGTAGGCTCAAAAATTTATACTTTGTCCTGAAGACACTGGGAGGTCATAGAAGGATGGCAAGCAGTGGTGTGAGTCAGATCTGCAATTTCAAATGGATAACCTGAATGACCAATAGACAGGGAAGAACACAACTTCATAACACAGGGTCTCATTAAAATTTTTTTTAAAAAAACCTTGAGTAGCTGTGGACCAGGCACGTTAGTAAATTCTCAACAAGGAAAATCAGAATGCAAACTCAGTGTAAGTTCCAAAAGTGCAGAGACCTTGTTCTTAGCAATTAGAGGACAGAGAGCTTTTGCAACCAGTGAGCCCTTCTAACCTCACTCCCATGGACCCATATTTATTGTTAATGCCAAGATATTTATTGGAAGGTACAGGGATCAGGAGGCCAGCTCTAGGTTTCAAAGAAAAAGAGGCAAACATAGGCATTTTCTGGACACTGCAACATTCTGAAACCTGATGATTGAGTGTTTGTTTTCCCATTGTCTGCATTTCTGCCTAGACCTCCAACATGAATAATTGTCAAGGTTCTGCTAGGCCAAAGTATATTCCAGGGAAATTGGATCTGCAATTTTGCAGAATTTCACAATGCCTTTTTGCAGTTCTGTGTCAAATTGTTTGTTTAAATCTAGTTTATTTTACCTTCTTGGTCCTGGTTGTACTATCGGCTGAAATATTTATTTCATTGCCTCTTAGGAGTTGTGCATTTCCCTTGTTCTGTGAAAAAATGTGCTGACCTGCTCTATGTGTATGAGTAATTGTTTTTATTTTAATTACTTGTGTGCCTGTGGAAGAAGACTGAGTTCTCTGGCCTCTTCTCTCCTTGACCATTTCTTGTCTTGCTTTCCTTAACTCCCTTTCATCAACGGAATTCTTGTGCTGGTCACCAGCACTGTCTTTGGAGACCATTTGAAGTTGACATCTTCATGCTAAATCCAGCCGTTTGAAAGTAGGAGTGGGAATCATAAAGGTAAATAAACATACCTTACTGCCCAATGCAGAAATCCCCCTCTCCCAGCCAGACTCCAGACACTGGGGGAAAAAAAAGCCCAAACACATTCTTGATGTTGTTCAAATCTTAATTTTGAAAACAAGCCTCCCTCACAAACATGCACACATATTCCTTATTGCATATAGCATTCTGCTCTCAACTCATGCCCTACGGACCTCATTCATTCATTCTTTCAACACACTGATTCAATATTCATGGTATGCCAAGCAGTGAGCAAGACAAGCAAGTCTTTGCCCTCATAGAGGCCACAGTCTGACATGGAAAGCAGATAGTTCAGTGGTTATTGCCATCATGGGGGTGAGGGAGGGAACTCCCCAGGAGGGGATCTATATGGTTTCGGAAGTCATGGAAATTATGCCAGGGGAAGTGATATTCAAGTTGAGGAAAGAGAGGAATGGGTGCAGGAGACTAGCACCAGGGAGGATTGATGTTCTAGGTTAGAGTTGGTGTATTATTTGGTGAGAGATTCAACTAGGGAGGTAAGGACCTGGAGGGTATTTTTTTAATATCTCATTTCTGCAACATGGTCAGACATACTTGTGTTCAACACCAGCTCCAACTCTTCACAGTTGCTTTTTCTTGAGCAAATGACTTAACCTTTCTAAGGCTGACTGTCATTATCTAATTCATAGGATGGATGTAAAGGTGGAATAAGGAAGAACATGGGAATTGTTTACACACCAGCTGATACATGGTGACATATTGGTACATATTAGCTCATGTTACGATTATCATTACTGTTATGTATTTTTATCTCATCTTCACCATGCTTTATTATCTTCTCCACTCTGTTTTTTGTTTGTTTATTTGTTTTGTTATTATTGTTTTTGCCCCCTCTAGTCAGGTGATTTGGGATCAACATCTTTCTGGTAGCCACCTGACCCTGGATCCCCTCTCTACCCACCTTCTCTCCTTCCCTCTCCATCTGTCTTTTTCTCTTCCTTAACTTCTCATTCCTATGGTTAACATGCCACCATGTTTGGCCCCAGGAGCTGGACAGTGGATAATCTAAAATAATGGAGTCCCAGGTATTATTACTTCCATGCCAGGACCACATTAAGAATAAATTCTATGCATAGCTTAGTTGGAAATTGACATTAGCATGCTCCGCCACTTATGAGGGGAAAGGAACAGAGCATAAATTATGGATAAAATGGTATTTCTCATCTAGTTGTCAACATTGAAGAGACTTTTCCATTTAACTTTGGTAATGCTTCTCAATTTCTCTGTATTTGCATATTCATATTGCCATACCTGAAGTTAGGATTCATCTCCCATCCAGACTAGTGTGACGTCAAACCCAATGCCTTCATGTTTTTGTTCGAGCGTGCGCACTCTCTCTCTACCTCTCTCTTCCTCCCTCCTCCTCTCTCCCTCATCTTTCTCCCTTTTTCTCCCTCTTTCTCCCTATCCCCACCCTACCTCTCTCCCACACCCCTCTCTCTCTGCTTCCAAACTGGCCTGCTCCAATCCAGCTTCCACTGAGATATCAGAATGTTCTTCCTATAATGTCACAGCGATCACTATGTATTCAGGTTTGAAAACCTTCAGACATGCTCTGTTTTTTGAATAATAAGTCTATCAGGACACTTTTCATTGCAAGGAACAATAACAAAACATATCAAATTGAAAGGTAATGAGAATATATTGCTTCACTTACCTGAAAAATCCAGAGGTGATTTGGGCTTTGGGTACAACTTGATCAGGACTTTAGCTCTGTTTCTCTGTTCCTCTCTCGGTTTCCCTCCAAATGTCAGTCTTGTTCTCTGGCTGGCTTCTTTCCTGCTGGCAAAGTATTTCAAGCAGTCATAGGTATCCTATCTCCACATCACACCATCCAACTAGAGAGAGACATACACAAGCCAAGGATTTCTTCCAACTGTTTCATCTTAAGCTGTGGACCCTCCTCTGAAGCAGTCACTGGCTCTAGAGAGCTTATAAGCTGATCGCCTTAGATTTGTTGTTGTTGTTGTTTGTCTTCTTTTTCTTTTTTAAATTTTTGTTCTTTTTTTTTTCTGATTACCTTAGATTTGAATTTAATACCATCTCTGCATTGAGCACTGTAGGAGGTATGTGAGGTTACTGTAACCTGTTAGTTTAAGGGATCTGGACCAACCTCTGGCCAAACAAAATGAACCATTGAAGTGGGGTGGCATACAATAGATGCCAGGAAGGCAAGCAATGATGCTACTCCCCCAAGGATGTCATCCAAGATGTGTCACAGTCTAGCTTCAATCCACAATTCCAATTTCCCGTCGTTCCTATTCTTATATTAATCTTGTCAAACTGGATTAACTGTCCCTAGTTTCCAACTGTGCTTTTGCTCCAGGTTGACTTCTGGGTGGCCTGCCAAACTCCTGCCCTTCTCGGCCCCAGGGAACCCTACCTATTCTCTAAGACCCACCTTGAATTCTATCTCCTCATGAATCCTGTGATATTTTCCAGCCTCTCTCTTCAGCTCTAGTGGAGTAAAAAAACATTGAATTCACAGTCATCCAAATTAGGTTCGCTTTCTGGACCTATCCCTTCCTTGGGGAGTGGCTGAGTAAGACTGCCTTGCTTCTTGGTCTTTTTCTAATCTTCTTTGAGGACCTAATTTCTCTGTCTTTCATTTTCTTATCCAAGAAAGTATCTATATTTTGCCTTCGGATATTTCTCTATAGGTCAATAACATCACCTCTTATTTAAATATCTAAACCCTACTAAGTTAGATTTTTGAGCTGAAATTTTAGAAAATCTGTACAGCTTCTTATTTTGTCAAAGGAATAGTCAAAGAATTACAACCTAATAGCTTATACATTATTACTTAAATGCATAAAAACTAATGAAGGAAGGCTACAAAAGTTATAATTCACTGTAAGTATCAGGTATCAGTAAATATTTTCTCTCATTTGTAAGTAAGTCTTGTTCTGCACAACACCTGTATTTCTGAGAAATCATTTGTAAATCAGATACCATATTCTCATTTACATACATTTTAATTATAGAAAAGAACTGCGTGGATTTTTTTTTAATTTTTAGTTGCCTCTAATATCTCAACTCCCTGTCAACTCTGTCAGTACATACAGATTGTCCCTGACTTAATGATGATTTGACTTTCGGTTTTCTGACTTTCGAATGATGGAAAAGTAGTATGTATTCAGTAGAAACTGTACTTCCAGGTTTGAATTTCGATCTTTTCCTGGGCTAGGAATATGCTCTCTGGTGGTGCTGGGCAGTGGCAGTGAGCCTCAGCTCCCCATCAGCCACACGGTCACGAGGGTAAGCCACTGAGACAATTACCACCATTCTGTACCCAGGCAGCCATTCTGTTTTTCACTTTTAATATGGTATTCAATAAATTACATGAGATATCCAACATTTTATTATAAAATAAGCATTATGTTAGATGGTCTCTGCCAACTGTAGGCTAATGTAAGTGTTCTGAGTGCATTTGAGGTAGTAATGGCTAAGCTATGATTTTGGTATGGTGGGTGCATTAAATGCATTTTTGACTGACAGTATTTTCAGCTTACGGTAGGATATAGGTTATTAGGGCATAACACCATCCTGAGTTGAGGCAGATCTGTATTTAACTGAATCTCCTAAAGGTACATTTTAACTAGGCAAAAATACATTATGTTGTATGAGTAATAATTACTAATTCATTACTTTTGAAAGTTCAAGCTTTGCCTATGATGAGTTTTTTTATCAGTGTTGGATGCTAGTATTTTGGCTTCCTTCCAGGATAAATAAAGACATAAGTAAATATTGACATGAAGGTGTTATGAGACAGAATTATAGTTCAAGATGTCAATTCCAGTTGTGAAGGACATTTTAAGAACTCATGGTTGCCATTTATGTCAATTCCAAACATTAGAGATGTATGACTGAACAGTTTTAATCAGGCTTTTAAAGGTGTGAGAATTTATACAGTTTTTTTTAATATCTTTCCTTTCTCTGGACTACGCTATTCTTCTGGCAGTATCTTGTTCACCAGTAATCCTGGTGAGCAACTCAATATATAAAATCTGATTCATGAAGATCAGTGTAACATTGGGTTAAAAGTGCAAGACTGAAGGGTAACTAAAAGAACGTGCTCCCTCAAATGATGGAGACATAGAAAGGACACAGGAGTTGGTTGGAAGAAGTTCCCTTGTGGTCAAATCTGGGATGACTCAGGCAACAGAATAGAAAATGAGAGTACTGAATTAAAAGCCATGAAATCCATAAGCCTACACTAATATAATAAATGAACAAGTGAATGAGTGAGTGAATCAATAAATAAAAGAGGGAAAGGGCCACATTTTTCCTTATGGTAGAGTGCATTCGTTTTCTATGGCTACTGTAACAAATTACCACAAATTTAAAATACTAAAAATGTGTATTTATATTAAAATTTTAAAAAATCATAATTCTGGAAGTTAGAAATCTGAAATGTGTTTCAGTTGGCTAAAATCGAGTTGTTGACAAGAGTACATTCCTCTCTGGAGGCTCTGTGGGACAATCTGTTTCCTTGCCTTTTCCATATTCTACAGACTTCTACATTCTTAGGGAGAGTACCACTCCCCCTGCCCCTCCACAATGTCATTAAAGTCAGGAATGGTCAGTAGCATCTTTCTTGTAACACTTCATTCTGACACTAAACTCTTCTGCTTCCTTCTTCCCCATTTAAAGGACCTATGTGATCACACTGGATCACCTAGATGATTTAGGATAATCTCCTTATTTTAAAGTCAGCTGATTAGCATGTATAATTCATTTGCACTCTTATTTCTTCCTTGCCATGTAACATTAGAATTCACAGGATCTGGGGTTTAGTATGTAAATGTCTTTGGGAGAGGGTGTTATTATTCTGTCCATCACATTGAATTGCACATAATAAACATAAAAGGAGTGATGTAAATAGAAAATTATCATTTGGCAAAAACCATTATAATAATTATTGTCTGCATCAATGGGTACTATAGTTAGAGATGATGAGAAACAGAACATTTGAATGGTTTCAAAGTGTCTCCCCACATGATGCTTACTGATTACAAATGGAGTAACTTTCCACGCATAAAAGTGACAGATACCGCCATAATCAAGTAATTAGTGGGCTATATATGTGTATAATTGGAGTTCCCAAAGGGAAGGAGAGAGAACAAAAAAATTGAAGACATGGTGACTGAAAATTATCCACATTTGATGAAAACCATAAACCCACATGTCTGAGAAGCACAACAAACCCCTAGCAGAATATGAAGAAAACTACACCAAAGCATATTATCATCAAATATCTTAAACCAGTGTTTAAAAAATCTTAAGAGCAATGGAGGGAAAAAACACATTATGCAGAATGTCAAAGATAAGTATAACACTGAGAACTCCTCAGGGAAAATGGAACTCAGAACACAACAAAGCAACATTTTTAAAGTACTGAATGAAAAAAGGTAAATCTTCAACCTGGAATTTTATAACCAGCAAAAATACATTAAAAAATTTAAAGAAAATGAAGAATTTTACATACAAAAATAAAGCTGAAAGTACTCACCTGTAGCCAACTACCTCTACAAGAAATGTCTTTAAAAAGTCCTTTAAGCAGACAGAAAATAGTACGAGAGGGATATTTGCCTCTATACAAAGACAACGCTGGACATGGCAAATACATATCAAACAATAAACACTTTTATTCTGTTTTATTAACTTTAATTAAAATGTAATTAAACGACTTTGGTTTCCCACCAAGGAGTAGCGGTGATCGTATTTACCTTACTTCCCTGGAGCTAAAAACAAGTAAAGAATATAAATCACTGGTTTTGAAGACGTCAGGCAACGAAGCACAGTGGTCCTTCAGAGACAGGAAACAAATAATGTGAGCCCTGTAATTGTCACAGCTTGCTGCCTTGAGAGAGTTTCCAGACCTAGTGGCCGGGAAGTGGAACAAAGTCTGAGCCAAAAAAAGACTCCCTGAGTTGAGGAGATCGAGCTCAGAATCCCAGAATGCTAAGGTGGCTAGAATTTCCAAAACAAAGTAACAGAGAGTTAGCTACATCAAGACAGGGCTCTAAGCATATGCAGAGGATGCCCTCAGTATTTTTAGTTCAATATTGTTAGGATGTTAATTATTCCAAAATTAACCTAAAGATTCAATGTGACCCACAAAAAACACTAGCAGGGATTTTTATAGACTGCCTCTAAAATTAAAATAAAAATGCAAAAGATCTAAAAAAGCTAAAATACTTAAAAAAAAGAAGTATGGATGACAAGCACTACTTATTAAGAATTGTTTTGAAGCCGGCATTTTTTCAGAATGCAAGTGTTGCTGATGCTTCGCCTCATAGCTTACTTCTTTTGAGCTCATGTGAGCCAGAGACATGGAGACATCTGTTTCCTTTCACGGGCCTCTTCAGTAGCAGTCTTCCTCCACAAAGTTATACTCCATGTTTCCAAATACATATTACCTTGTTCTAGTACTGCCTGTCCTCAAATTGTCTTTTTCTTTCTTTCTTTTCCATTCATGGGACTGCTAAGAAACATTGTAGATACCCTCAATGAAAAATATCGTGAATACCTTCCATATTAGGTAGATGGAAGACAGGTAGATTGATTGATATTTATATAGATCTGTTTATCTTGGGCAATTGCAGATGGTTGTTTGGAAAAGTTGTAATGTCTCAAAGCTGATAAGGATTATAGAAGTCATGGCCCACAGTCACCTGGAGAACGTATACCATTGAATTTAATTCTCACATGGTTGCTCAAGATTTCAGTAATCATTTCCTGTAAAAAAAATGAAACCATGAGATTGCTGAGTTTTTAAAATTTGATGTTACAATGATGATATGATTACTTTATATTTCCTTTATCACGTCTTCATTCCTTGAAGTATCACCTAAACATATCTTTGCTTTTTTATATTACTGTAGTTCAAACTTAACTGCAATAATGGACAGCAACAGAAAATCTAAAATAATCATCTTAGTGGATGCAAAGTTAATTTAGTTCAGTTCCAGAAATATTTTTGAAACACTACTGTATTTCTGGCCCGAAGTTACAGACATAAATAGTAGTGGTTTTTCTCCAGAAAAAGAAACAGAATGAAAAGGAAATGCGAATGTTAAATTTCGTTGCAGTTTCTCCAGCCTTCAGGTGTCATTTCATAGTACCTCTCAATTTCAGGAGGTAATTGTGAGAACCAAAATGAACCAACACGAAATAATGTGGAAATGTGTGATCTCTTCCAGGATGAAAGCTGTACACTCTAGAATAAAGAACATGGCTTTGGAAAAGACAGCTCTGGGTTTGAATCTAAGTTCCACACTTCCTCACTGTTGAACTTTGCCAATCCTCTTACCTTGGCTTGGCCTCTATTCTTACATCTCTAAGATGAGGATAATTACGCCTCTCTCACGGGGTTGTTATGAAGGTAAAATGAGATAATCAATATTGAGCTCCCAATCCAGGGCAGGACAACCTGGTCAGTGTTCAGTCCAACAAATTCTCTTCCTCTCGAATGGAACAAGGGACTGTCTGAGAGGCTGCTGATCATCAAGAGAGGGGAGAAGGCTGTCAGCAGTAGAACATAACAATTTATAAATTTCTTATTTCACAACAAGCTCTGGGACATCCATCCTCCATGGAAATAAACAAACTCTGAGTCTGGGGCCGTTCCCAGCTGTGGAGTCCAATGCAAATGCACCTGAATGACTAACGTGTGTTGCAAATGACTTACCAAATCCTGACTGCAATCTGGGTCCATCTGCTGAGCAGGGCCAGCCACCCCACCCAAAAGGGGCCCATGAAAACTTCTTCAGATCATCTCTTGGAAGGAGGAAACTTTGCTTGCTCTCAAAGTGTGTGTTGAGCAAAGCCCTCGATCCAGTTATTTATCAGACTGTGTTAAAGAAGCCGGCAAGTTTCCCCATGCATCTTTAGAGCTCATCAAGTTCCAATCCCTCTTTTAGCAAAACTGGTTTCAAGGAGGGGAGGTGTGCCTTTCCCAGGGTCGCACAAACAGACATCCAGATCTCTTTTTTGTTAATCTGACACATTTCTACTGTGCAATGTGCCATACTCAGCATTTGCTAACGTTTTTTTCCTTGGGAGTTAATAGGATAAGAATGGAATGAAAGTGATGGTGAACGTGTCCCAAATCTCTCCAAGACCCACCCAATATCTTCACATGCTGAGAATTTTTCTGGATTCCTGGACACGTGCAGTCTGATCCTTGGTTGCTAAACTGCCCACACATGGCTTTTCTGTCTTCATCTGCTGTGATCTTTTGATTCCTTCTTTGCAAGAATTCAGTTAAACAATGATGCAAATACATACTTCTCTCCACTCACTTCTCTTAGCAGATAATGCCGATCACTGAGTCTGGCCCTTGTTCTCACTGAGTCTGGAAGCTATCTAAAAGGTTGTCTTAATACAGTCCTCTAAACAGCAAACACATGTAGGAAACATTTCCAGAGCCACTCACTGTGCTATCATAAAGAGAGATGGACCTTCATTAGGCAATGTTCTCCTGCAAAGTGCGTGCACGCGCATGCGCGCACACACACACACACAAATCTTGTATAATGAAGCATCTAGGGTTTTGGCACATAGTAGGTGCTCAACAATTTGTTGAATGAAAGACTGAAACAACTGAATAGCCATGGCAAATGTTAGACCCATTTTCCCAAGTCACAATTACTCTCGTAGAGAATCTCAGATGTAAAAGGGGCATTACTGATTAGATGGAGCATCAGAGATTCAGAGAGAGAATAACTAGACAAGATTTGTGTTTGGTGATCGTAATAAACACGGAATAATACATAGACTTTTCATTAGAAGGAAAATTAAAATGTCAGACATTGAGCAGTGGTGGGGAATCCCACAAAACTTCTCTCTACCTACTTGTCCCTAAAATCACCATGCTTTATGTGGGTGTTTACTGGTGAATAACCCTTAGAACAGTGTCTAAAATGAAAGCGCACACACACCCACACTTTGGATCCTGCACAGCTAATTGTTTTCTCTGTAATTAATAAATACCAGGAAATGAGTTATCCACTGTGTTTTGTTCCTTTTCATAAGGCTTTGAAATATATATGTTTATTATTACTGTAATGTGCTTAAATGAAAGTTTTGGCTTGCATAGCAGTAAGTGGAATTGGCTGCTCCTCTCACACTGAGGTGGATACAGGAATCATGGTGTCCAGGAAAAAGAGAGTGGGGGGGAATAGGTTTTTTGGAAAACGATGCTATTCCTTCTTTAATACAATGATACTTATTGTCAAGCGTGGTCAAAAGCCAATGACTTATCTTTATAACAAAACTCGCTAAGGAGGCCTGGCTGACTCAAAGGTACACTGAAGACCTGTGGCAGTAACTCTCTGATTTTTCCATGAGAGAGCCTTTCCACACATCTAACACTGTTTTGTTATGTTTTATTTTGTTGTTTTTAAATTAATTCTGCTTAGAGAATTTTTTCCTGAATTTTTAGAGAAGAGGAAGGACAACATTTTAGGTAGAAGACCAACTATAGAAAGGAATGAGCAAGTTCTTATTGAAGTGGTTCAAAATGGGGAAGGGAAGTGAGCCATTGTGCTGGAAAGAGCACTAAGTTTGGAAGGTTAGCAACCTGGGCTCAGCTCATTCTTTTTTTGGTCAGTCCTTCTTCTCAGGGGACCTCAGTGTTCCATCTGTAACACTGAAAGGATTTTGTACACCACTTGAGAACACCCTTTGGCAGTATCTCCTACAGCCAATTGTATGTATACTCTGATCCAGCAATTCTACTGCTAAGTGTGTACTAATAGAAACAAGTGGACATGTGCACCCAAAGATACACAGAGGATGACTTCTAATAATAAAACTGGGTATATCCCAAGTGTCCATCAACCCTAAAATGTGTTATATTTGTAAAATAGAATATTATATAGCAATGAAAAGGAATGTGCAAAGTCATGGAAATGTTGAGGAAATATGCCAGGCATGGAAGATTTCCTGCTATACCATGCCATTCATGTACAGTTTAAAAACAGGCAAACCTAATTCATAGTGAGAGAAATGGTTTGGGGACTGTACAGATCTTGTTTGGAACCTCAAGTCTGCAGATTAATGGCTGTGGGGCTTTGGACATGCTACATTAGGTCTCAAAGTCTCAGTTTCCCCATCTGGCATATAAAACACTTAACACAATGTCTTTCATATTAAAAAAAATACATGGAAAATCGTAGTTCTTGTTATTAGGATTCCAAACTCTGACATCCAGGTTTCCTTTGAGGTCCATTATTCTAAGATTCAATAGAAATTCCTAAACCTATTGCTCTAGATCTTTATCATGTCCCCTATCACATACATTTCTCTTCTTTCTTCTTTTCCTCTGCCCATCCTCCTTGCCATCCCCCCCACACTTTTTTTTTAATTCCTTTCTCTCAGTGCTTCCATCTTCGTTATTTTTTATCCTTCTGTGACTCTGTAAGATACACCCCCACCATGGTTCCTTCTAAACCTCTTTCAACACAAAGGGAGTCGACTGAAATTTTCTCTTTATATTTCACTCTCTCAGTGTATCACTCTCCTGTCCTCCACATGCACAGTCATTAGTGTTTTCATGCTATAGTCCCATGCAGATTCAAGGCACAAGTGTATTGTGGCATAGATACTTCACAGCATGCAAGGAAAGGTAATAACATCCTAATTTGACATTCTACTTGGACTGAAGTACTGTGAATCCTTCACTCCTCAGTCAGCCTGCTGCATTAACCACCCCTCCCATCAGGATAGACCAAGTTTCCTCAATAAATGTTTATTTTTTTCCTATTGGTCATGTGCACTGTCCTTCCTTGTTTTCCCCCTTGTGATAATTTACTGAGTTTTTATTCAACAATCTTTTTAAAAAGGATAAATCATGTCTTACATCTTTTTGGTTTAAATCGCTCCAACAAAGCCCAATGGAATTGGAATAAATCCTAAGTCATCACCGTGACCTACCAGGTCTCCCATGACTCTTCTCTGTACTCACCTACCCTCATCCTCTCCCTTTCTTGCAATGGCCTTATTTCTGTTTCTCACATACATTATTTTACTTAGACCCAACACAGGGACTTCGCACATGCCAAGCCCTCTATTAGAAAATTCCTCTCCCAGAAGATTTCATAAATAGATCCTTATAATCATTCAAATGCAAGTTATCACCTATTGAAAGAGCTTTTCCCAAGACCAGCCTAGCTAAAGTAACATTTACCCCACCCCAGTTACTACCATGTAACATTATATTTTCTTTACAGCAATTTTCACAAACTTCATTTATCTGCCTTACTTTTTTGTCATGTTTACATGCTTACTGATGTGAATGTTGCAGTGGGGAGGAGGTGTTAATGTGGTTTATAGATGATGCCAGTGTTATTAGTGGTGCAGGGAGTAGCTATTCAATAATAGTCTTTCTGTGGTCTGTGTTTTCATTACTCTACTCATGGTAGAATTCAATAACTCCAGGATCCAGTAGAAATAATCAGTGTGGGTAATAAAAAGAGTACAACCTCAAACATCTTCCTCTTCTCATCTCTGATCTCAACATGATCATATTCACTAGCTTCCACTCACTGGATCAAGAATGAGAACTCTAGAAAATTTCCCCTCTTCCTTACAGCCTTTAGTATGATTTGAGCAAAGGATTTTCTAAAAAAGACAACTATTCATAGCAGGTTTCTAGAATATTAATAATGAACACCAACAACAGAGTTCCAGCCAATTAACTTCTCCCTTGCATGGTGTATCTTGGATAAAATAAAAATATATTTTTGGTGTTTTGTATTTGTTTGGTTGTGTTTATTTATATTCTAATCCCAAGGAACCCAAGTACTGGCAACAACAGCACTGAGAGATGACAATTTGCTGCCTGCAATCAGAAATACATAGATGCACCACGAGTGCTTAATAAGTATATGCACCCCCAAAATTTGAAGTTCTTTAAAGACTTTTCAGTGCTGTGTTTACTGAATGCCTACTCTTAGGCAAAGAATGAATATGTTAATTTCTCCAGACCCTCTTCCCTTTCTTAAAAGCATACTTGGGTTTAGAACAAAACAGATTGGCATTGAAATGTAGTAAAAATATTTTTCAGTTTGATCTGAACTCAAATCTTGGTTCAACATTTAGTAGCTGTTTGACATTGACAAATTATTCAACCTCTTTGGGCCACAGTTTTCTCAGTAGTACAATAAGACACAACACCTGCTTTGCTTTTTACTTGCTTGATTATTAAAGGATGTAAATGAGTTTATTCAATCCTTGGACATTCAATAACTGTTACTTCTCTTCATCAGCCACAAGACGCCAGAAAAATGGCCTTTTCTTGGAATGTAGTCGAATGAAGGACCTAGGTCTTTTTGTTGCCCCTTGAAGAACACGGTTGCCCTACACAGGTAACTGCAGTTCTTCTGCGGTCAGTCTGGAGAGTATTGATCTCAGCTGAACGAAGCCTGTGGTGTAAATATGCACCCACTGAGGAGTAGGATGCATTTACAAATGATTATGCAAATATGGCCACATGTTTTCCTCCAGACCTAACCACAACATGACTGCAGATTAATCAATGTGGACAATGTTGGCAAATGGAGAATTTCATTCTGTTCTTCCTGAGACATAAGAATTAGTGTCTGATACTGAGTCTCAGTTCAACTGAGTGTATGAGTGGTGTGAAGATGAGGGCTGGCTGATTGATCTCTGTTCTACTTCAAATAATTATCCCTCAGAGAATCTAAGCAATTAAACATATCTGGGGTGATGAGGTGAGGGTGATTTAAAGGAAGTTTATAAGCATGTGTTAATCCATGGTAAATATTAATAGAAATACTCAGTCTGTTATTCTGTACTATCTGTGAAAATCAGCCTCCTAGGGTCTATTATCTTTTCTCTCTTAAATTTCCATAAAAGTTTGAATCCTGCCCTGTATGCAGTCAAGAGGTAAAATATCCTTCTACAACTTTGAATTTTGTCATCATTGGTCAGGTACAGTTGGAGAAGGAGGAGCCATTTATATTCAAATCTAAATGTATTATTGCATATATTATATCCAAATAGAGATTATATGTATTATATATATCATAAATATCATAAATATCATATATAATATCCAACCTATTGAGTGACCAAGTGACCATGCAGAGGTCATTTCATTTCTGTGAGCAAAAGTTCTCTCCTTTGTACAATGGGAAAAAATTATATGAAAGTTGTCATTTAAGGGTAAAATACTCTGAAATTTAAGGGACTATTTTCATAAGTATTATTTCCATTGAAGGCACACTCATTTATTTGGATAAGAATTTGAATTTTTTCATTCTTTTTTTAGCAAATTTTTATTGAGTACCTGTTTTTGACCAAGTTTAATTCTAGGTTCCTGGGATAAATTGTTAAACTAAAGATATCAAAACCACTGCCTTCATGGAGATTGCATTCTAGCACAGGGGCACAGATAACAAATTATCCATATATGTATATACACATATACATATATAATTTATTTGTACACGCACACACACACAAACCACATGATGTATAGTACTGTAAGTTTGATGGAAAAAAGATTGAACAAAGTAAGATGATATTTGAGCCACAACTTAAATGAGTAAATTCCCTGACTATATAAAGCTGTGGATTAAAGACCAAGAGAATATCTGCATTGAACATACCGAATTCTCTGAGTCTTTGTTTCTCCCTGTCTAGTAATAGAACTTCCAATTCCTTTAAGACAAGTAAACAGAATTTTTACACTAGAGAAAATATATAATAAACCAAGTCATATCAGTTAACGGCTTACGTAGGAGAAAAGAGAGCATATGGTACTAGGAGCTGCAGGATCTCTGGGTTCTGGTCTATCTCTGCGTGTAACTAGCTCAGAAACCTTGGGTGAAAACTAACCTGAACTTCTCTCTCAGTAGCCTTTTTCTTCAGTACCAGGATAATTCCTTTCTACCCATCTGAAAGATTTCTATGAGGAACAATTTGAGTGTACATAATTGCACCGTGAAACATGTAAAAATCCTATATGGAAACAAGATGGTTTAAGATAAATTTTGCCTCTCAGTAGATTGTAAGCATAATGCTTTATTTGCCTGAAAAGATCTCAGGTATAATAATCTGCATCTTTTCAGTGAGTGTCTTTTAAGTTTACTATTACAAGTACAAAAGCTCCTCTACTTAAGAACTTTCAAATTATGTGTGTTCATAAGGTTTTTTTTTTAAAGCTGCTCCACCACAAGCAGATGAAACACTCATATTTTTATTAGTTTATGTCATGCACTGTTCGACGTAGCACACTTTTACATTTTATGATGAAGAAAGCCAAAATGCAGTCATCTTTGGATATATATTTTAAAAGTTGACAAGAAACAGTAAGATTCAGAATAAATGCTGTCAACATCTCTGGTTCTCCTGTAAAACTTCACTTTACATAGCTGTTTAGCAGTATTTCGGACATGCAGTAAATGGACTTCTGTACAACTGCTTAGGATCTAACCTTTTCTAAAAGATCCATTTATGCTCACTTTTATGACTATTGTGGAAATCATGGACTTGCAGAAATAAGTACTATTTTTAGGTGTATGTACTAGGCTGAATAACAGCTCCCCCAAGATGTCCATGTCTCAATCCCTGGAACCTATGAGTAGTACCGTGTATGATAACAGGGATTTTATAGATGTGGTTAAGTAAAGGATCTTGAGATGGAGAGACTACACGGCATTAGCCAGGTGGGCTCTAAATATAATCACAATGGTTCTTATAAAAGGGAGGCAGAAAGAGATTTGACCGCAGAAATGGAAGAGGAGAAAGTGATATGATGATGAAACAGATTTAAAGATGTTATGCTGCTGGCTGTGAAGCTGCAGGAAGGGGCCATGAGCCAAGAAATGCAAGAAATGCAGCTCCTGAGGCTGGAATAACCAAAGAGATGAATTCTCCCCTGAGAGCTTCCCAAGGGAACACAACCATGCTGGCACCTTGGTTTTGGCCCAATTAAACTGATTTCAGACTTCTAACCTCTAGAACTGTAAAAGAATAAATATGTGTTGTTTTAAGCTACCAAGTTGGTAATACTTTTTGACAGAAACAGTAGGAAATTAATGCAATATGAACCTCAAATCATTGGTAACATCCCCCTAGGAGATGCAGTTTATTAACTCAACATTGGGTTATACTCTGTTAAACGAGTTTCAGACTCACTGGACCCAGACTCTTGAGAGCATCTGGTTCATCTTCAGTATAACAGAGAGCAGAAAAAATTTTTGTTTTGGAAGCAGATGAAACCAGATTAATATTCTGCCTTTACCTAGAATAATACTATTTTCAATAGATTGCTTAATTTCTCTGGGCCTCAATGTTTTTATCTGTAAAAGGGAGCTGATAATAATACCACAAAACTTAGGTCAAGATGAAATGAAATAATGCATGCTCAGCACTTAGCATAGATTTTTGGCATGTATTATGTATCAGGAACGTATTAACTGTTGTTGATTTTTTTCTTAATCACAGCAAACGCTGAGCCGGGAGGCAGTAATCTGTTAGAAAGATCAACTTCTTCTCTAGACACAAGCTAAGTCGCCACAAACACTAAATGTAAAATTGAAAATAAAAAGAAAACAATATTGAATATTTATATTATTGATACGTTGGTTAGAAGCATCTGTCCAGATGGCCCAGTGCTCCTTCTTCTCACTTTGCCCCTGTGTGTCACTCTAAACTCCAGTCCCATAAGTGCCCATGCAGAGGCCAGGTGACCACACCTGTGTTGAAGTGTGCCTGTCACCTGGGCGAGAATTATCATTCAGTGTTAGATACCTGGGCTTTATCACTGACTAGAAAAGTGACCACTGAAGAGTTATTTTTCCATTATGTGACTCAATTGTGAAGTTTCCTAGATCATTGGGCTCTCTTAAAGGTTCAGTGCTATTTGAATATATAGAATTTAGGACCATAGTAAAGGACAGTGGCTAGAATATAATCATTGCTCAAAAAATGAACAATAATAATCATGAGACACTGGGAATATAAAATCAATTAAAATTGAATAATCTACTCAAGGACTTTGTAAGTCCAGATGTTAAACTTTGAGTTCTCACAGTAAATAGATGGATTGATAGAAAGACGTTTGGATGGATGGGTGGATAGATATATAGACAGATAAAAATTACTGTAAATGGCCTATGATCTACATCAACTCTGTCCAACAGAAATATAATGTGTACTATAGATATCATTTAAAATTTTCTAGTATCCACATTTTCTAGTATTCACTATTAGAAATATAATGTGTACTACATATATCATTGAAAATTTTCCATTATCCATATTAAAAAAGCAAAAAGAAACAAGTGAGATAATTTTAATAATACATATTATTAACTCAGTATATCTAAAATATTGTTTCAACATGTCAAATATTTTGCATTCTTTTTAAAAATACATTGTCTTTGAAATCCAGGGTATCTACCCTTAAATAAAGTGAACAACCCCTTTGGTTTCTCTGGGATTATCCAGGTTTTAGCCCTGGAAGTCTTCATCCTGGAAAACCCCTCACTCCTGGCAAACTGAGGCAGTTGGTCACCCCAGTCTGAAAAAGCACATCTTAATTTGAACATTAAATTGTAATCAGAAATAGCTGATGTATATTTAGATTTCATCAAATTCACAGTTGGTAAAGGGGATTCACAGATCAAAGTTCTTCAGATGTACCTGAAAGATTTTCAGTAATTGAACTGGACACCCATTGTTAAATTTAAATTTTAATTAATTAAAATTAATTACAATTTTAAAATGTAGTCCCTCAGTCCTGGTAGCTTTAAATGTTCAAATAGTCTATGCCTTCTGGAGATTCATTCTAGATTTTTCGAGTGTCATCCCAGAACTGAGCTGGGGGATTTATTACTGTACTGTATGTATTACTGAGTATTACATTATTACACAGCATTCTGCAGAGATGTGACCACTGCTTTAAAGATGTAATATGCACTGCAGCTTTATAAAGAGTTGGCTTAAAAAGTGTTTGTTTGAAAAAAAAGTGTTTGGAAGGAATGTAGTGACAAAGGCAGAAATGTAAAGCAGCAGTAAATGTAAGCTATGGGGGGAGGAAGTATAAATAAGGCATGTGGATATTCATTCATTCTATAGTGGAATTACCAACATTAAGCCAAGAGCCAGGAGAGCTAGCTCTGTGATGAGCATGCTAAAGACCAAAATAAGTCCTCTTTTTCCTTCTGACCTGACTTCACATCTCTAGCAATATCATGGGCTGAGCCTTCAGAGACCTACAGTTACTCTGAACACAAAGAGGTGCTGTGTTAAGTATAACAACAATAACAATATACAAATAAATAGCTAAGATTGAAACAAATTCTGAAGGATAAGAATTAAGAGATAAATCTAAGCCAAATGCATGTGCTTTCAAGTTAATGCAATGGTGGCTTAAAAAGGTTACAGACAAGATAAAAAGTGAACTCTCTGTAGACACAGGAAGTATGGACTTATGACTGCAGGAAACTGGGAACTTTATATGCTAGACATAAAGTCAGGACCCTGAAATATTACAGAATTCATGCAGCAAAAAAAAATAATCTTCCTCCAAGTCCAATAAAGTGGCAATAGTGCTCATCTTCTGCCTATGCTCATGGGGGAAAAAGTGCATCTACAATGAGAAATTGAAAAACCTAGCATGTGCCATACATGCATTTTGGGTCAGAATTTATGTTAGTCACGTGGAGTAGGGATCTCAAGGAGGGAAGTAATGAAAAAAACATTCTTAAACCCCATGGTTTTGGCAGAAAGCTATAAAAGAAACCACACTGTGAAGACATGTCCAAAACCCAGAGGACATGTGCCTCCCATTGACAGAGGGGATAGAGTGTGGGGGTAAGACCACCACGAAAAATAAACACATAATCCAAAAATACAAATTACTTGAGGAAATGATCTACCACGTGGGAGATGAACAGAAACAACAAAGCATAAAATTAATACCCCAAGACAGTGAAATTACAGAACATAAGAAAGAGGCTATCAAATAAATACATTTTAAATGATTAAAGAGAACATAGAAGGAAACAAATTAAAATGGAAGAACAAGAAACTATCAAAAATGAATAATGAGGATTAAAAAAACAGATACTGTAAAAGAAAAAATAAATATAAAATCTTAAAGTTTTTAAAAAATCAATGTATGGGCTAAATAGATTAGTCCTAGATGAGGAGAGAAGAAGAGACCTGGAAGATTAAAAAAGGTCAGCCTGCCTGCCTGGATGGAAGCACAAAGATATAAACAGATATAAATAAAGAAGAAAGAGGTTAAGAGTTACGGATAATTAGAAATTTCAGTATTTTATATTGGGGATATATTATTAACAGCCTAAAATAATATGTGGCAGGTAGAAGGTACTGTAGGAAAAAAAAGTGAAAGTTAAAGAGGTAATAGCTGTAAATTTTTCAGAACTGGAGAGAGTTATAAGACATAAGCTAAAGAAATACAGCAAGTCCTCAAGAGGAAAAATCAAAATAAACATGCACTTAGATACAACATAGTGACACTGTAGACACAGTCAAAGTCTTATAAAGAAAACAAAGGAAAAAAATACCTAAAACAAAAACAGAAATTAGACGTTCAGTAGACTTAGCTTCAATAGAGACTAGAGAATGAAATAATACATTCAACGTGCCAAAGTACAGTAATTTTATGACATCATTGTCATTGAAGATTGATAATAAATTGAATACATTTCAGGAAAGACTGAAGATACAAATCATCACACAAAGTGTTGCTAAAGATTTTATTTCAGAAAGTAGCAAATTGTGTGGAGAAGGAATTAGAGATGCACAAAAAATAATGAGTAAAGAAATTACTTGATATGTAAGTAAATCTAAATAAACAGAAACAAAAATGATAATGACCAAAGTGAGGTAATTAGAAATAAGGTGAAAAGAAAGCATTCCAAAATTATAACATGAAAGATTAGGATGACTTGAATATGAGTAAGATAACATATTCTAGGCTCTTTGAATTGTTTGGTGGGAATTTAGAGGTTTGATAAACTGTAGACTTTATTGTTATATATGTATTTTAACATTTTAAAAGAAAATACTAAAAAATAGCTTTATACAGTATATATGCATACATACACTATACACACACACACACACACACACACACATATACACACATACCTTCAAATGAGTAGAGGAATTAAAAGAATAAACAAAATTTTATCAATCCAAATGAAGGCAGGAAACAAGGAAATAACTGAAGACAAAGGAAAAGCATATTACATCCAGAACACATGGTAGAATGACAGACATGAACTAAAAAAGTCAATCACCATTAATGTGACAATATTCATTTCACCTGATTAAGGACAGGAATTCTCAGATTGGATTTTTAAAATGACAGTTAAATATTGTATATAAGATATTCAAATAAAACAAAAAAATAGAGAAACGTCAACAATAAAAAGACAATGAGATAGACGAGGCACATAGATCCAAAATAGAGCTGGAATAAGGAAATTCGTTTTATACAGAAAGCACTTTAAAGTAAAAAGTATTTTTAGGGATTAAAAAGTGCACTAGTTAGCAATAAAGAGATAATCCCACAAAATAAGACTCTTGAATGTGTATGCCCTTAACATCCTAACCTTAATTTAAGTATATTACATAATAATTAACATAACCACAAGGAGAGAATGATGTATTCATCGTTACAGTAGGAAATTTTAATTTGCTTCTCTCAGAAACTGGTAAGCAAAGAAGTGAAAAGAATAAATAAGCATATGAAATGTCCTTAAAGAATGTCCCATAAACTAGGATACACAAGAGTCCAAAGCAAATTTTAAAGACCTGATATAAAAAAAAAGAAAACATATCATGTGACCACACTGCAAGCAAAATAGAAATCAATAAGAAAAAGATAACCAAAGTCCTTCTCATACATTTGGGGGACTAAAATTAATTAAATTATCAATTAATAATGCATAATGGAAACTGAGATATTTAGATCTAAACCACAGTGACAACAGGCATTAATGAATCTTCTGTGATATGGCTAAAGCAGTGATTAGGGGAAAATTTATAGTCTGTTAACAAAAGATTAAAAATAAGTGAGATGGAAGCAACACCTGCCATTTATGACAACATAGAAGACCCTGGAGGTCATTATGCAAAGTAAAATGAGCCAGATACAGAAAGACAAATACTGCCTGATCTCACTTATATATGAAACCTATAATGGTCACCTCATGGAAGCAGAGAAGAGAATGTTGGTTGCCAGGGGCTGAAGATTGGGAGAAAGTGAGATGTTGGTCAGAAAGTACAAAGTTTGAGTTATAGTATGAATAGTTCTGTGGATGTAATATACACAATGATAACTGCAGTTAACAATACTATGTTGTATTTGGTAAGAAGGTGGTTGTTAAGTGTTCCTACCACAAAAAAAAAAAGAAAAGAAAGAAAAAAGAAAATGGTAATTAGGTATAGTGATGAATGTAGTGATTGTGGTAAATATTTCACAATCTATACATATATTGAAATATCAGGTTGATCACCTTAAATATATATAATTTTTGTTAATTATATCTTGATAAAACTAAAAACAAATAAGATCACATTGCATTAAAAAATTAGAAAAAAATGCAGAAGAAAGTAAGTAAGAGCAAAGCATAAGAAAAATGAAAACAAAGAAATAACTGATGTGATTTTATCCTTGAAAGGACTGGAACTAAAATGATCTAAGAAAAAAGAGGAAAAAATTGGATACATTTCAAACAAATAAATGACCAATTTCAACCCTCATCACACATCACACACAAAAAACAACTTGAAATAGGTAAGACACAAATATAAGAACTAAAACTATAAAAATTCTAGAAGAAAATCTAAAGGGAAATCTTCATGACCTTGGATTGAATAAAGAGTTCTTAGATATAATACCAAAAGCATGACCCATAAAAGAAAATTAATTGGACTGCATCGAAATGAAAATTTTTTACTTCAGAAAAAAGATGATGAAAATGAAAATGCAGGTTACAGACTTGGAGAAAATATTTGCAACCTTATATCATAAAAGACTTTTTTCCCAGAATTTTTTTTAAAAACCCATGTAACTCAATAATAAGATGACAAATAACCCATTTAAAATGGGCAAAATATTTGAATAGACATTTTATCAAATAAGATAAACAAGTACCAAATAAGCACAGGAAAATACACTCAACATTGTAAGTCGTTTGGGAAATACAGGTGGATACCACTGCACACCCACTCCGCTGTCTGTGATCAAAAAGACAGGCAATAATAAGTGTCAGTGAGGATGTAGAAATCTTCCTATGTTGGTAGTAACAAAGTGGTGCATGCACTTTGGAAAACACTACAGCGATTTTTTTAAAAGTTATATGTAAACTTAACTGTATGGCTCAGCAGTTCTATGCTGATGTACATACTGAAAAGAAATACAAACATTTGTCACACAGACTTGCATGTGAACATTCATAATAGCATTATTAATAATAGCCCAAACATGAAAACAATGGCAATATCTATCAACTAACTAGTGAATGGAGAAACAAAATGTGATATATCTATATAATGGAATATTACTAAGCAGTGAAGAGGAATGAATCATTGATACATGATACCACGCAGATAATCTCAAAAACATTATGCTATGTAAAAAAAGCCAGACTCAAAAGACCACATAGTGTATGTTCCATTTATATGAAATGTCCAGAAAAGGTAAGCCTACAGAGAGAGACACGAAAGATCTTTTTGGAGTTATTGAAATGTTCTAAATCTGAATTGTGGTAATGGTTGCACAATTTCATAAACTTACTGATAACTATCAAATTGTACACTTAAAAAGTGATGAATTTTTTGGTATGTAAATTGTAAGAGCTATTAAACAAAGTCACAAAAATGCAAACTGTAAGGGGAAGGATGATCACATTTGAGTTTACATAATCTGTGAGTACATTTGGCCCTCCCTATCATATCCTCAGGTTCCTCAACTCAGAGACCAAACGTGAGTTGAATGCAGATTAAATTTGACTATAATGCAAATTATTTAATATTCATTTAATTTGATATACATTAAAACACAAACTACTGTGTAAAGCTCCCAGAGAAAATATAGTGATATGGTGGCATTCTTGAGAATTCTTAGCTCCCATGTTTCTGATACAGGAGAGGCAGAATGGCACAGTTGAAAAAAGATTTGGAATTACCATAGTCCTCCCTTATCTGAGGTTTTGCTTTCTGAGGTTTCAGTTATCCATGGTCAACCGTGATGTGAAAAATTACGTGGAATATTCCAGAAATAGACAATTCATAGTCTTAAATGTTGACATTCTGAGTAGTGTGATGGTATCTCAGGCCTTCCCACATCATCCAGAGTATCCCTTTATCCAAAGTATCCCCATCCATTAGCCACTTAGTAGCCATCTAGGTTATCAGATCAACTGTTGAGGGATCACCAGGTTTGTGTTCAAGTAACCCTTATTTTGCTAATAATGGCCCGGAAGCACAAGAATAGTGATGCTGGCAATTTGAATATGCCAAAGAGAAGCTTTAAAGTGCTTTCACTAAGTGAAAAGATTAAAGTTCTCGACTTATTAAAGAAAAAAAAATCTTATGCTGCAGTTGCTAAGACCTACAGTAGGAATGAACCTTCTATCAAAGAAATTGTGAAGAAGGGAAAATAAATTTGTGCTAGTTTTGCTATTGCACCTCAAACTACAGAAGTTATGGCCACAGCCCGTGAAAAGTGCTTGGTTAAGATGGGAAAGGTATTCAGTTTGTGGATGGAAGACATGAACGGAAAACAGATCCCAGCTGACAGCAATATGTTTTGCCAAAGTGTGAGTCTGTACAAAGACTTTAGCAAGGGATCTCCTGAAACCAATGGCACCAAGCCAGTTACTGCAAGTAAGAATAGTTACATAGATTCAGGAATAGGTTTGGACTGGAAACCTTAAAAATTACTGGAGAGGCTGCATCTGCTGATGAAGAAGCTGCTAACACAGTGCTGAAACCATTGATTAAGGAGAGGATACCATCTGAAGCAAGCTTTCAACAGTGATGAAACCAGATTCTTCTGCAGAAAGAACCTTTATTCACAAAGGAGGTACCAGAGCATGAGACATGGAAGGACAGATGAACTATTAACATTACATTCTCACAGCATCACAAGAAGAAGTAGGGTAAGTGAGTACAATATAAAGGATGTTTTGAGAGAGAGGCCACATTCATACAACTTTTATTATAGTATATTGTTATAATTGTTCTATTTTTATTAGTTTTGGTTGTAAATTTCTTACTGTTTCTAATTAATAAATTAAACTTTGTCATAGGTGTGTATGTATAGGGAATAACAGTATATATATAAGGTACAAATATCCATGATTTCAGGCATCCCCTGGGGGTCTTGAAATGAAAGTCTTGAGGATAAGGGGTGGAGGGGTTCTCAGCCATACATTTAAGTGCTGTACAAGTTGTTGATTACCTTCGTCTCATATTGGTCTCCTATAAAATGGCCTAATACCATTTTGATACTGAAGATTAAGTGATGCCATGTATGGATTAAATCTTTTGAAAACTGGAAAGTCCTGTATAAAATAGTAAATGGCAATTGCTAGTGTATTTAAGTAACTGCTATGTGTTTTTTTTTTAATTTTTAAGCATTTTGTGTTGTGTTATCTTATTAAATGTTAAAAAAAAACTGTGAGATAAGTAATATCTCGATTTTACAGTGAGGATAAAGAGTTACTGCTCAAGGTTATTAGACAATGCAGAGCATGGTACTGAGTCTTCATTTTAGATATTTTTAATTGTGGTTGCTTTTTCCTTTCCAATGTCATAAATCATTCTCTCCACCTCCAGTCTCTCCTTACCTCCATCTCAGACTTTACTGTTAAACAGAAATCCTCAAAATGTCATGGCTATCATGTAATTTTCTTACCCATTGCATTTTAGTCTGTCAAGATTAAAAGGAACTTTAAAATCCACTTGGTATAATGCCCTCTCTGAAATACAAAATCTCTCATTTCTAGAATTCTACGGTTTTGTGACTTAATCTGCTTTCACTAAGGCGGTGTTGGTTGATAATCAGTTAGCTGGTTCAGAGAGGGAGAGGACTGATTATGATGGAAGACACCAAGAGCCTACCAAGTGGCTCTGTAGACAGGGAAAACCCTCTCTCCTTGCACCTTCTTCACCTAGATGAGTCCTTCTTACCTTCCAGGTCTTAGTTTAGTCTTCCCTTCTTCCAGGAAGAGTTCTCTCACAGCCTAAGGTGGGCTCCTCTGACATGAGGTCCCGTAGCTCTCTAACTTGCCTTCATAGCCCTAGGAAGTGAGTAACTAGCTAATCAGTCTATAATCTGAGCTCCAATGGGGAGACTGTGATGGTGCCACTCACCATTTTTGTCACCGGTATCTACCATATAGTTCCTGAAACACAGAATGATAAATAGTCATTGAATGAATGGATAAGTGAATGAGTGAATGAAAAGGACAGACTTGATTTTCATGACACCTTTGTCAAAAACCTTGGGAACTCTCAATTATTATATGCTTTCTATTACCATGCTAAAAGCTTTACAAACACTGCTTCCAGTCCTTAGAGCCACCCCAAGAGGGAGAAATTTATGGTCCCATTTAATGGAAGAGAATGCTGAAACTTATCGAGGCAAGTGGCTTGCCAAGATGCTGCACCATGTGTAAGACATACACATTATGGCACAAGCCATCAAAGTTTACATCAAGAACACGGATAAGCTGCCAAAAGCATTTCACCATAGGAAAAAAAAAAACTTTTTCTGGTAACCACTAGGATATTGCTGTGATAGGTATGACAAAGTGGTGTTTTTAAACTTAATGTCACTCTTATTTCACATTTTGAGAAATACTAATTTATTATCCCTTGTAACTAGAGGACCTGTGTGTCTTGCTTTTCTCCAGAAAGTCTTGGTTTACATTTTTGTCCTAGTGTAATTATTAGTAGCATTCTCTTTCACTCTCAAAAGCATCCCCCTTTAGAGATAGATTATATAGCCAGCCTATTTAACATGCCTCTAGCCTTTATCAAAACCCTAGAGGCATATCAGGTTCTCATGAAATACCTGAATAACATTTTGCCAAGTCAGGCTTTAGAGGTTTTTATTCTCTCTCTCTCTCTTCTCTGCTCCCCTCAATTCCAGTCCCCCCTCCATCCTTTATCTTTCCCCTCCCCTCCATTCTTCCATGCTTTTGGATTTATAGAAAGCCTCCTCCTTGCCCAGACAAGCAGGTGAACTGCAGGATTCTTAGGCCTTCCCATGCCCAGATGTAATAAGGAAACTCAGGCTAGTTTCAGAGCTGTGTCTACATGTTGAAGAATTTTGGGTTTGTCTCATTTCAGATTCTATAAAATCCCAAATATATTTGACCAAACACTCTCTCTCTTAATTTTGAAACCCCAGGTGCAATTTAAGGAAAACTTAATCCCAGAATTTGATTCACAAAATGTGATTTTTCTATAGGATATTTGATATCTTCTCTTAAAAATTACATTTAAAAATATTTTTCTTTCCTTTCAAACACCACAAGGTTAGAATTGATAGATTTTTGTTTTAAAAAATACAGACACCAAATTCTGAGAATTCTAAATATGATTAAGTATATTTGAGCTTTGTAGGCTGAGGTACAGCCATATATGTTATCTGAGTTTAGATGTGTTTTATTTCTCTGCCACCCCCCCACCCAATTCTCTATCTTCTATTCAGTTTATATATATATAAATATATATATTTATATATATATAAAACAGTTTTTATATATGTATATATATATAACACTACTACCAAACAGTGTAAGTTAATTACAGATCTGTGCTTTTAGAAAGTCTTTTTGCATTCTTTTGTGTTTTATAAAAGTTTCTGAAATACACTTTTTTTCAGAATTTGTGCCCTAAAGCATTTTTTCCTTATTTAAACCTTGAAGTTGACATTTTTTTTTTCTCTGCGTAGTCTTTTATCGACTCACTGGACGGGGAAGGTGTTTGGGCACTTCACACCAAGGCCCTATTTCAGAAAACAATGGTAACTTACTTTTTTAAAAAACAGTTTTAGATTTACATAAAAATTTCAAAGATGGTACAGAGAGCTCCTGTATATCCTTTACCCATTTTTCTATTATAAACATCTTTCGTTACTAGGATGCATTTGTCACAACTAAGAAACTAATGTTGGTACCTTTCTGTTAATTAAATGCCACCCTTTATTTGGATTTCACCAGTTTTCCTTAGTATCCTTTTCCTGTTTCGGAATTCCATCTAGGATACCACATCACATTTAGTTGGCAAGTCTCTTTAGATGACTCTGCCCTGTGACAGTTTCTCAGATTTTCCTTGTTTTTGATGACTTTGACAGTTTTGAGGTCTACAAGTCAGGAGTTTTGTGGGATGTCCTTCAGTGTGTATTCGCCTGATGTTTTTCTCATGGTTAAGCCAGGGTTAGAAGTTTAGAGAGGAAGACCTCAGAGATGAAGTGCCACTCTCATCATATCACACCGAGGGTGCACGCCATCAACATGGTTTATCACGGAGGGCATTAACCTCGATGACCCAGCCTGCAAAGCGTTTGCCAGGTTGGAAATGGATTGCTTTTCAACCAGCTTTTCTTTTAATATTTAGGGAGGCAACAAGGCAGACTTTTGAGGTGTCTGATCTCAGGTCAGGAAATATAAATTCTTAATCCTGGCCCTACCTCTGATTTCCTGTGTCACTTTACTTCTGTGGGGTTTAGAGAAAACACTGAAAGGAAAAGGGAAACCTTCTGAGGTCTTATTTCTTAGATTCTATGTTAGCAGCTTTTATTTTTATTTCACTTTATCAGTCAGAGTCCCAGTAGAAAGAAAGATGGGTAATTTGAAAAGAATATGATCAAGAAACTATTGACAAAGGTGAAGGTGAGGTGTAGGGAAACCCCAAGCTTTAGTGCAGCCCTCTGGTGCTAGTGCCAGGAGGGCACCCACATCACACCCAGAGCTGAAAGGGTAGGAAGACAGAGTGCTCCGGAGTCCTTGAGACACAGATGCCCACGCAGAGGGGAAGGCTGCCTGTCAGGAGTTGTGGCCGTCCTTCTCCAAAGAACACAGCCAGCACATGACAAACCCGTCAGCAGGGAGGAATATGTCCCCTGATTGCATGCTTCTCTCTCCCTCTCTTCTTCTGAAAGTGTTCACCCCAGTGGATGAATCTAACCTGAAGCTAGAAGGCAAGGAAGCCCAGAGAGATGACACTTGGGGGGGCAGAAAAGGATAGGGAAGAGTGGAAAGTGTATGTGGAAGGACAAACCAAAAATATGTATTTTGACAACTGAATCAATTTCAGCCCAGCATGTAACATGCCCAACATTAATTAATATAACTGTCACTTGAGTATTTGCAGAGACAGAGGACCCAGTGAATTCCCTAACAGCCCAGACCAATGTATCATAGTTCTAAGGATTGCGGTCTGCCACCTAGTCTTCAGTTCATTCATCTCAGACAATAGGCGAGATCTCTCTTCCATGTCAAAATTTGAAATACGTGCAGATAGTTCTAATGGAGTATCTCTACAAATAAATAGTCAAAGTTCCTTCCAGATTAGGTGGAAAATTAGACCAAGTTACTCTAAGGAGTCATCCAAGTCTAAGATCTGTAATTCCACGTGAATATAAACCACTTCACTGGAAGGATTTATATGCCTAAGGTTCATTAATGTTGCACTGAGAATTAACATAAGGAGATGAAGAAAGGAGCCCAAGATTCTGAAGGACTGAGTCAGAAAATAGAAGTTTAATGCTTTTGTCAGGGCCACATAGAACAAAACAGCAATCAAAATGGCAAGGGGGGAAATTTGAGTCCCTCTTTTAAGTGGGCTACTTACCTCAAATTGCATCATATAGACAGTTGTCCATTGCATAAAAAATAACTTCATCTTAAATATAGCCCTAGGGGAGAAAAAAGTAGTTATAAGTGAAAGAAACTCTGCAGAAGTTGTTTTACATTTGACAAAGCTTTACTATTTCTTATGTCACTTTCATCACTGTGATATAGACATTATTGTGCCCATCTCAAAGATGAGGACGAAGAGGCTCACACAGTAAGTTGCTAGTCCAGAGTCACACCTTTCTAGCACAGAGCCAGGCACATACTTGACACTCAGCAAATCAAATCTAAAAGAATGAAGCTTAATTAGCGTTAAGTGCTGAGCTAATCTTCTAGAAAGGACTACCCAACACACACTACCTTCTGGCTCAATTGTTGGGCACAGAGAGAAGTCAGCCAGAGTTCCTTTTTCATGTTCTAGCCAAAGAGGCTCATTTGGACACCTGAGTGAAAATAGTTTTTATATTCTCTAATGACCATAACTCATTTTCTATTACTTAATAAATGTGATGAATAAAAGAGTCCTTGTGAAGCCAGATAGCATTTGCAAATGGGCCAGTGTGACTTGACGGATGGATTTGGAACCCAAAGCCGGGAACAGTGTTGCTGAAAGCTGCAGGTGTTGGCAGAAACTGACTTCCGAGCCATTTCTCTTTCCTTGGATGGTGATAACCTGGGCTTTTTAACTGATTAGACAATCAAAAAATCTGAGAATCAGCTAACTGCTGGAATTCAGCAAGCCTTTCCTTCACTCTGTCCACCTCATTCTAGCTTCTCTACTTCGAGGACTGTCTAGCAAATGGATATAAAGTCATGAGACCTAAGGGATTAGAAAGACTCACTTACTTAGAGGATACCATCTATTTATTGCCAGCAACTAGAAAAATCAGAAAAAGCCATGGTATAACTGTTTTTACATGTTACTTTTACACGCTTTACACATTGTTTATATAGTTGAATGTTTTTTTAAGTATTTTTATTTGTTCTAAGGAAAGAGACTGGATGCTTTAATCACTAGACCATGGTGGAGTATAATGGAAAAGATCCTTGGTTTGGAGTTAGACGGTCCTAGGTTTGATTTTGAATGTATCATTTAATTTTTTTTTTAACTTTGGGCAGTCTTATTTTTAACCTCTCTACATCCTGTATGAGAAAGTAAATCTGTTTCAAAATTCACCCTTTGGTGGGGTAGTTCCCAATCTCGGCCGTGTAATCTGGGGAGCTTTAAAAGATACGGATGTGGGAGTCAATTATGTGCCTCTGCGTGGAACCTAGGTATTTTAAAACTGCAACCTGAATGTGGAGCAGGGATAGACACTAGTGCTTCACCAACCAGAATGAAAGCATCCGCTTTTCAGGACATGGAACATTTCAAGGTTTACACTAAACCTCCAGTGGATGGAGAAGTTGAGGCTCAGAGAGATTCCTGTTTGTCCAGAATCACACAATTTAAAGGAGATTTCGGGACTCCTGACATCTAGGTCAGAATATTTTCTACAATATTATAAACTCAGCCTGAGTTGCTCATAAGCTACCCAGAGCAGAAAACAGAGTCTGAGACACCCATTCCTTTCATCATCGTCATCATCATCATCACTGTCAATGCTAGAGGTTGCTTGGCAGTGAGGTCGGCCTTTACGGTAGCCTGCTGTCTGATTACCAACATATCAAACCTTGGATTTGACTTAAACCAAGAGTCGCAGACTCACATGTCCGGCGCCAAGTTCAGGCAGGCAACTGACCCGGCATAAGACAGTTTAGGGAGATGGGAGTGAGGAAGCAGTGGAGGGTCAGTTTTTCAGATGCAAATGTTAACCAATTTCAGAGCAAACAAAACACACTGGCGACCTGAATTCCCTTATAAGGTGCTGGTTTACAAGCCCCAGCTTCAGTCCCCATCAATGTACCACATTGGATGCTAGATTTTAGGAAGACCTTGACATTATGGTCTGATTTAAAGTTTTGCCTTGAGTCTGATTTTGTTCTATCGTCTCTTTTCTAGCTCCAGGGAAACCAGAGACTGGAGAGGTTGAGTACTGGTCCAAGCTCTCAAGGTGACAGCCTGAGAACCAGGACAGAAGTCTCCGTATTCACTGCCTCATGCTCTTCTGGGTATTGTTAGAGCTCTTGCTGGAGTTAGAAGAGGCAGCAGTTCAAATCCTGGTGACACCACTTTCATGCTGGGAGACTGTAAGTTACTTTCTCTGTACTAAGCCTTGTTTTGTTTTGTTTTTTTTCCGTTATAAAAATTAGAACAATGAAACTGGTTGCTTCATAGTGGTTTTATGGGGATTAAATAAAATAATGCATGTTAAGGGCTTGGCTCAGTGCCGAGTACAGAGTGAGGACCCCTTAGCTGGTTTTTTGTTGTTATTGTTGTTGGTTTGTTGTGCAACATCACCTCCCATCCTGAAGCCATGAACTTTCAGAGTTCCTGATGATTTTAAGGATCAGATAGTTTCAAACTGGTTCTTTCTCCTCCTGCAAGCCTAGTCTTTTGGCCATCCAAATGCAAATACCCTTGCATTCACTCTGTTGAGAGTTCCATAGGCGGTGAATTCTCATCTGCAGCTTGGTGTTTGGAACTGGAATATCACAGCCATAGGGTTGACTGGCATGTGACTGAGGCCAGGGACTTGGTATATGGCCTCCCTGGGATATAACTATTCAATTTTATAATATATCCATGAGAATAAAAAGGTGGTTACAAGAAGAAATAAATGGAATCCGAAGCTTGAAAATGTTTAGACCTCCTGGACCCTGGAAACGACGACGTGGTTTCCCCATAGCCTGAATGAGAGGAGTTAGGCCTGGAAAACTGGCTTGTCTTCATTCTGTCTCTGTCTCTAGTGTCTTGCCCTGACCTTATTCCATCTGTCGTTGTCCGGCAGACTTAAGGAAGGACATGTAAGTGTGGAGTGATGGGGGCTGAGACGTTTTCCAAGCCTCCAGGCAGCCCCAGACTGTGTTACAAGAGGGCACTCTTTGTGTTTCTAAGCTGGGTGAGGCTTCCAAGGGCTATGAGACTTGGACTTGAAAGAAAACTCCTGCATCCTGTTCGTTGGATCCAGTCTCATGGGGAGGGAAAGTCAAGCTCTGCCTGCCCTTGGTCATCCTCAGACCCAGCTGCTGAGTTACAGACCACCACACGGCCTTGCCTGTCCCTAGTGCCGTCCTTGCTGATAACCACAAGGTGGCATTGCAGATTAAAGTGAAATACCGCAAACCTCCTTGCCGCTCCCAGGTGAGGCTCTGGTCTTCCACACCTAGGAATTAAGAGGACACCTATCCCAATCTGCTCATTCTACAGATGGTGACACTGAGGCTCAGAGACAAGGCATAACCTGCCTAGGGAGGCACAGTGTAGGACCTCCTGGACCCTGGAAATGATGACATACTTTCCCCATAATAATCTCCCAAGTACTAATCAGGCAGGGAAATACATTACCCATTGTTAGGTCCCAGATAATGAAACGTAGCCCATCAACTTAGCAAAGTGTAAGTACATCAATGTGTTATTTCTAAAAAATTACTTCCTTGATTAAAGTGGGTACAAGAAATTAGAAGGTAAATGCTGCCAAGGGCAGGGAGTGTGCCCACTTGTCACACACAAGATCCTGAAATCAGTTTACAGAATATTGACTTATGATCCTACTACATGTTAAATTCCTTCCTCTATAGTTTTTTCGTCTTCAGCCTAGATTTTTAGAAGTTATTGAGGCAAAAATTACTTTCCCCCTTATCTCTCACTTACAGAGTTGACAAATGGTTATTGAGATCCTACCAGGTGCAGAGGCTGGGCTGTGCACCTGCTGGGTGCCTGGCCTTGAGTTTGGTGCTGAGACGATAACAAAGAGACACTGAGGGCACTGCCCTGCCCTCGTGAATTTACTGTTGCCTCCCTTACTGACTTAAGGAAATTGTGGAGTCTGGGCAGGGATGTTTGGAATGCCTTTCTCCTTCCTCCTTTTCCCGTCTTTGGTTCCACCCCAGAATTCAGGGTCCAGCTTTGTTTCCGACTCCTGGGGAAGCCAGGTGGCCTCTGAAGTCCAAAGGTAGAGTCCATTCCCCTGGATGGAACTTGTGGCATCTCTACTGCTGTATTACACCGGATTACCCCTTATCCCTGGTGAATCGCACTCTGAGGCACCTCGGGAAAGTCACTTTCCTTTAGGCTTCAGGTTCGCCAGTGTCTCAAAGGCTTTCAAAGCCTAACATTCTACAGTTTTAGATCATCTAACACCCTCCCCTCATGAAATGTGTTAGCAATTGAAACTTCTTCCCCGTGGCTTCTGTTTGGGCTTTTTTGTGCCAAAACATTGGCTGTCCAATGAGGGGTCCCTGATGACTGGATCTGGAATGTGTATTCTTTGGAAAGCTATGAGGTTGGGACTTCAGGGAAAAAGAAATGCCATCAGGCTGTTTTAGAAAAATTCTCTCCCATCAGAGGGGAAAAAAATCAGTGATTCTCGGGAGGAAAAATGAAAAAACATTATCATGTGCCCAGATGAAACTTCGTTACTGTTTTGTATTTGAGCTCTCAGATAAGTCAAATGACCTCACTTGGGACCCTGCGTTTCTTAGAGTGATGTTCAAGGGTAGACAAAAACAGGTGGTGTTCAACAATAAATCAGATTTTGTGATCCAAAATTTAAAAGTAAAAATCCCATAGTGTGAAAACCCACCAAAGTTGGAGAGGGTCCTAAATTAAACTGTCCATTTATGTGGGAGTGCAGAATCCTTCCTTCCTGCAACTACACTCCAGGCTAGTTCTGTCCAGCCACAAGGACTTTTGCTGACTGGTGGTTGCGCTGCCTTGTCGTCCCCACCCCACCTTCCACTCTCCTAGCTTATTTTCCATTCTTTGACTAATTCCTCACGTGACATGGTTTCTGGGCATGAGTCCGTCTTAATCCAGAGTCCCAGTGTCCTTCCTTAACAGTGGTGGCCAGAAATGCATGGTCCCCCTATGCAACTTCTTCATTCCCTTTCCTGGGCTAAGCAGGGCAATAAGGAGGTGAAGAAGACCTGGCCTGTGTCTTTGAAGAGCTCATTATGCAAAACAAAGGTATCAAGTGTTTGTAAACACAGAAAACAGAAACAAAAGGCAAGAGGTCTAAAGTAGCTTTCCACCGATGGGACAGAAAACAGCCATATAACAGACATAGAGTTCTTAGCACATCATTTGTGTTGTCAAGTTTCTGGATGTTGTTACTCTGCTCCTAATATTTCATTAGAACGTGTGTCTACAATTTATTGCCAGTGAATGTCACCCATATGAATATTAAAGGGAGCTGTATTCCTAGCCGAGAGGTTAGTTACAGCCTTCCTTTTGTTTGCCTCCTCTCCTCTTTTTCAGTCAGGGATGGCTGAGTACTCAGAGCAGAAATTTTGTTTCGCTAATCCCTTTCTTCTGTGCGAATTGACACAGCTGAGACTCGGGGAGGGAATGGTGCTTGCCCTCGACCCAGGGTGGACCAACATGCTGCAGAGGAACTCACCTTTGCAGAAAATGCTTGTTTCTTCATTGTGGCTGATGACTGCACTTGGGAGATCGTTAGGCTGAGAAACTGAGCGCTGTGGGGACAGGGTGAGAATGCTACTGCCTAGTAACGAGCTCAACCTCTCTGTCTTTGGTGGTGGAGTCTTGCTGTTGGACTCCTTATCAAGGCTTCAGTGGAAAGGGGATAATTCCCTAGCTAATTTGGAGGTGGGGTGGGTGAGCTCTGCTTTCTTGTAACTAAAGTAGAACCCACTGTTTGCAGTACGTTTGTAGGACACACTGCCAGTGGCAGAGCAAGGTTGTCTTCATCTTCTCACTTCCTCCTCATGACAGCCCTCCGAGGCAAGGGGGGATATCACAGTTCACACCCAAGGAGACTGAACTGTGAGATTATTAAGAGATAAGTCCTAGATCATGCGGGAAGGACCAGGCAGAGAAGCAGAGGCTATACTTGGACTCAGGAGCTTTTGGTGATTCTTCATGCTCTGTATCTGCCTCCAAGACACGCACCTTTGTGTATAATGTGACAGTTGGTAAAGCTCTAGTCACATGAACCTAGGCCATTTACTCCTCCCAACAACCATATGGGATTGAAATGAGTGTCCCTGCTTTACAACCAAGGTGTATAGCTTTCTTTGATTTTCTTCCCTACATGTTTAGGAGAAATGAGACAACTGTATAAAGCTGAAGGATGAAATTGTGTGTGTGTGTGTGTGTGTGTGTGTTTAATCAACACAACTCTCCTTCTACTTCAAGTTCTAGAAAACACAATGGAGCGAAAAAATTAGAATAAACCGAATTCCCTCTGCTTCTGTTCATTCCAGGACAGTGAAAATTTCCATTCACAAGAATGTTCCCAAAGCTCTGTCAGATCTAAGATGTTTAAGCAAAATTTACATTATATTTCAATATAATCTATATCCCATGAGTAAAAACTGGAATTATGTGGTTTGTAAAGATGCTAAATATGCAAATCAAAATTTGACTCTCTCAGTTTAACGATAACTTCACGTTTGTTGGTAATTTACAGTTGACCAAGAGCTTTTGAATATGTTATGTTTAATTCTTCCAGCAATCATACCAGGTAGATACTATCTCCACTCTACGGACGTCGAAACCGAGACATAGAGATGATGGTAAATTTCTCAGCCACTGAGTGACAGGTCTCAGTCACGCAGAACCTGGTCAGGTCTGCCTGATTCAAAAGATCATGCACAAGTTCTTGGAATTTTCCATAAGGAATGATGGTATATTTTGCTCCTCTGCCATTGGAAAATACTCCTTCTGCCGGGATTGTCAAGGTCTCAACAGCTTTAGTTTGGGGAAGGTCTTAGTTTAAAAAAAATCAGGCTACTGGAGTGGGGGCACAAAATAAGTGAGAAAGGGAGCTTTATTCATTCTGTCAGCTGAACATGTAGTCACTTTTACATGTAAAAATTACAGGTGGTAGCTAGACTGTCTATGACTTTGACATCCTAAATCATAAACAGTCCTCTCACGTCTTGCTGAAACAAGAGTAATAATGTATGTCCAACTGCTAAGTAGTGTGGACTGAGACTATTAGAGTTATTAGCCTAAGTAACATTCACGCCGCTCAGTCTGTGGGGTTCCCAGATTTGCCAGGGAACCTCAGAGAGCCTGTACTTGGGTGGCACCAGACACTGGAGTTGGAATAAACTCTTTGAAAAAAATGTGAAAATCAGCAAAGCGTCATATCCTATATAGTTTGATAGATTTAATAGCATTGTATAATTAGAAGGGGCCTTAACCACCTTCCAGTCCAGATATTCCTAATAAGGGAAGTGATTTGCCTACAATCCCACAGCAGGTCAGTCACAGGTCTGGATCTTTTGCTTCCTAATGAAGACCCTTTCCTTGAATTGCCAAGTGGAGATATACTGAACCCCATCACATTTTTGGTACTAAGGATACAATGAAAGTAATTCATAAAACTACAGTCTAGATCAAATAAAAAAAGAGAAGTAAATAGAATTATAATACATGTAACAGGACCTACAACAATATAGGATAATCATAATAGCCAACGTATTTCACATGGAATACCTTGTTTGACCTCAATACTTGTGATGACAACAGAAGGTCAGAATGTTGTTGTTTTAAAGATGTGAAAGGAATCAAGTATGCAGAGATTGAGTATTTACCCAAGGTTATGTCCAGGAAATAATGAAACTAGACCTATAAGTACAACAGAAGCTTTGGGTAACTAGGGGAGGAGAAATGACTATGTTTTCTTAGGAGAAAGGAAGAAGTGAAACCTGAATGGAGTTATCAAGGAAAGCTAGGACTTAGCCAGGTAAAGAAGGGAAAAGGATATCGGAGACTGTGCATTGGTATAATAATTATTCGATAGTGACTGTAATAACATAAAGATGCATATTGTAAACTCTAGAGCAAGGACGAAAGTAAAGTGAGTGATATGCTGTTGCCAATATTGGAGATAAACCATAATAATACAAAATTCTCATTTACTCCAATATAAGGCAGAGAAGGGGAAAAAAGGAGTAAAGAGAGAACTAGACAAATTCCAACATGGTAGACATAAAACCAAACACATCAATAGTTAACAGTAAATGTGAATGATCTAAAGATAAAAGCATTCCAATAAAAATTCAGAGAGCATCGTACTGGAAACAAGTAAGATCCAACCAACTGCTGATTGCAAATAACACACTTTAAGTTTAAAAAGACATATAGGCTAGAGATTAAAAGTATAATACGTAAAAGTGTAAGTAGAAAGTTAAAAAGGTGTAAAAGCTAAAGTTTATAAATATATGCAAAGCAAACATTGTAAGAAAACTGGAGTGGCTGGTAGTATCAGTCAAGATAGAAAAATTAATATTTCTAGAGACAGAGAGGGACACTTGATCATAACAAAGGTTGTCAAGTCGATTCACCTAGAAGACTTAACAATCCTAAGTGTACATTCACATAATAAGAGTTTTAAAATGCATGAGCAACAACTGATAGGAATGAAGAGAGAAACATACAAATCCATGTTGGAGATCTTAACATTCCTCTTTTAGTAACTGATGGAACATGTAGACAGAAAATCAGCAAGAATGTAGAAGACTCAAACAACACTATTAACAAACTTTCTAACTGGCATTTATGGAACACTCCACCCAACAACAGCAGAAAACACATTCTTTCCATGTGTACATAGACGTTCACAAAGATAAGCCATTTACTGGACAATAAAAAAAATCAATAACGTTTTAAATGATTGAGAAAAAACCAAGGATAGCATTTAGATCTGTTCTTACCCTTAACATAAACTGATCATATCTGCATTATGTCAGTAGAATTAATAAATTAATATCATTACAGTTCAAGCCTGTCATTATTCTATTAACTTACCATGTGACTGTTGGCAACTTTCTCTGTATCTCTGAACCTCAGTTTTTTCAAACATGAATGTTTGGTACTAATTAGACAGTGGGTTTTTTTTTAAGTTTTTTTCTACTTTTTGTTGATGAAGCCAGCCCCTTGCACAAACTCTGTCATATAGAAGGGGCATCTCAACAAATAGTTGTCCAAAAAGTATTAAATGAATGAATAAGCAGCTGTTCTGATTTAAGAGATGCTTGACAGCACTCTGCTGCTTTTTTTTTTAAATTGAAGGATAGTCAGTTTACAATGTTGTGTCAATTTCTGGTGTACAAAATAATAGTTCAGTCACACATATACATATATATATTTGTTTTCATATTCTTTATCATTATAGGTTACTATAAGATATTGAATATAGTTCCCTGCGCTATGCAGTATAAACTTGTTTATCTATTTCATATATAGCAGTTAGTGTCTGTAAATCTCGAACTCCCAATTTATTCCTTTCCATCTTCTTCCCCTACTGGTAACCATAAGTTTGTTCTCTATGTCTGTGAGTCAGTTTCTGTTTTATAAATAAGTTTGTTTGTTTCTTTTTTTTTTTAAGATTCCACATATAAGTGATACTATATGGTATTTTTCTTTCTCGTTCTGGCTTACTTCACTTAGAATGACAATCTCCAGGTCCATCTATGTTGCTGCAAATGGCATTATTTTATTCTTTTTTATGGCTGAGTTGTATTCCATTGTATAAATATACCACAATTTCTTTATCCAATCATTTGTCCATGGAAATTGAGGTTGTTTCCATGTCTTGGTTATTGTAAATAGTGCTGCTGTGAACACTGGGGTATGTGTATCTTTTTAAATTAAGATTTCCTCTGAATATATGCCCAGGAGTGGGATTGCTGGATCATATGTTAAGTCTATATTTAGACTTTTGAGGAATCTCCATAGTCTTTTCCACAATGGCTGCACCAAACTGTACTCCCACCAACAGTGTAGGAGGCTTCCCTTTTCTCCACAGCCTCTCCAGCATTTATTGTTTGTGGACTTTTGAATGATGGCTATTCTGACTGGTATGAGATGATACCTCATTGTAGTTTTGATTTGCATTTCTCTGATAATTAGTGATACTGGGCATTTTTTCATGTGTCTATTGGCCATTTGTATGTCTTCATTGGAGAATTGCTTGTTTAGGTCTTCTGCCCATTTTTGGATTGGGTTGTTTGTTTTTTTTATTATTAAAATGTATGAGCTGTTTATATATTATGGAATTAAGCCCTTGTCAGTCTCATCTTTTGCAAATATTTTCTCTCATTTCATAGGTTATCTTTTTGTTTTGCGTATGGATTCCTTTGCTGTGCAAAAGCTTATAAGTGTAATTAGGTCCTATTTGTTTATTTTCCCTTTTATTTCTACTGCCTGGGTAGACTGCCCTAGGAGAACATTGCTAATATGTCAGATAATGTTTTACCTATGTTTTCTTCTAAGAGTTTTATAGTGTCTTGTCTTACGTTTAAGTCTTTAAGCCATTTTGAGTTTATTTTTGTGTGTGGTGTGAGGGAACATTCTAATTTCATTGATTTACATGCAGTTGTCCAGTTTTCCTAACACCATTTGCTGAAGAGACTGTCTTTACTCCATTGTATATTCTTGTTGAAGATTAATTGACCAAAAGTCTGTTGGTTTATTTCTAGGCTCTCTATTCTGTTCCATGGATCCATTTATCTGTTTTTGTACCAATACCATGCTGTTTTGATTACTGTTGCTGCTTTTTATCCTTTACATTTCTGGCTTTAAAATATGTCTTTTTTTACAACATGTGGTAGAGCAGGGATTAGGATTTTTTTGTCTTTATTGAAATACTTACATCTACTTAATTTATTGTGAACTATAATGGATATGTAGATCAAATATAGTTTGCAGTTTGGGGAGTAACAATCTGATGTCTTTAGGTAAATGACAGTAATATAAGTGTGTGTTGGAATAGTGAGTAAGAAATGTGCTGACCTCTATGCTATACAGAATGTTATTAATGTTTCTGAAATGTCAGGTAGCAATATTGAAATTCATCTAAAAATTTCAGACTATTAATTTATTTTGTCCCAATCTATGTGTGATATCTCACAAAGTCCATTTTGCTGTTGAAAACATGAATTCCATAATAATCAGTAAAATACCACTAACAATGTACAGATTATTTTAAGAATAGTCAAAAGTATGTCATGATTTTGCAGCTGTGTTTGACCTAACCTTAGGGTGAAGGATATTTAATTCCGTATTCTTCAAAGTGAATTCTGCAAAACCATAGTTACCCAGGCTATAAATGTGATAGGGAAATCCCTGAAGTTTCAAAAAGTTTTGGATTAACTTATATCAACTCATAGGGCTTTAGAGATCTTTGAATATGTTAATGTATATTGTAAGTCTCAAAACGGTGGGGAGAGGGACCCTTGTATAAAGCACTCCCAAAACATTTTACCATGCTTATTAGAGTCCTGTGGCGGCAACAAATTACCACAAGCTTGGTGGTTTAAAATAATAGAAAATTATTCTCTCATAATTCTGGAACCTAAAAGTCCTAAATCCATGTATCAGCAGGGCCACGCTTCCTACAGAACCTCTAGGGGAGAACCTGTTTTGGCCTCTTCCAGCTTCAGACAGTTGTCAGTTTTCCCATCACTCCAATCCTGCCTTCTTGGTCACATTGCTTCCTGCTGTGAGTGTGTCTGCTGATTGTCCCTCTGACTCACTACAATAAGGATACCTGTTGCTGGATTTAGGACCCACCTAGATAATCCAGGACAAGCCACACCTTCCCAAATTCTTAGCTACATCTTTTATAATATAAGGTAATATTCATTCCTTTTTCATATAAGATAATATTAGGAAGTGGGCATATCCTTTTCAGGGGCACCACTCAGCCTACTACATCATGGGAGCATTTCATCGAGTGGATCTTTTGTTCATTCATATACCACTCAATAAATAATCTTTTGAGCTACTACTGTATGTCGAGCACTATTCTAGATACCACAGATTCATCAGCAAATAAAATTTTAATAGAATAAATTTTAGAACACTCTGCTGCTGATCAATAAATGTGATCTGAAAATGCTGAAAATTCATCAAAGCATTTGAAAAGCTACAATATGAATACAATTTATCTTTCCTTTCATTCAGAAATTGAGCTAATTTGGAATATATTGTTTGAATTTCTTATATTTATCAGGCACTGGGTTATAGAAGTGGGGGAATAAGACATGGCCTCTACCTTCATGAAGCTTGGAGCTGCCTGGGAACATAGGCATGAGCATAAAAAAACCATACCCAGAGTAATAAAAAGTCTCTTAGGAACAAAAGCAAAAAAATAAATTGTTTAAAAAGTAAGATATCAGATGGGCAAGATAAAATAATTGAAATAGAATTCTCATAATGAACGAATGACAGAATGGATACAGTGAAGAATAAAGTAGTTTATTGGAAAATCAGATCAAAGACAGTTCCTGGAAGGCATAGAAAATGATAAAAGTTGAAAAATATTATTGTTAAGTTAAGAAATGTGAAGAAAAAAGCAGAAGTATTAATATTCATATAATAGGAGTATTAGAAAGGAAGAAAAAATAGGTTGTCTTATGTGAAGAAATAATTGAGAATGCCCCCAAATTTTAAAAATTGAAATATAGTTGATTTACAATGTTGTGTTAGTTTCTTGTGTACAGGAAAGTGATTCAGATATATAGATAAATAATATTGTTCATATTCTTTCCATTATAATTTATTATAAGTTATTGAACAGTTCTCTGTGCTCTACAGTAGGACTTTGTTGTTTATCTGTTTTATATATAGTGTGTGTATCTGGTAATCCCAGACTCCTAATTTTTCGTTCTTAATTTTTCCTCTTTCTCTGTCTCACTTACTTCATTTGGTATAATAATTTCTAGGTCCATTTATGTTGTGGTTTCTACAAATGGCATTAGTTCCTTCTTTCATATGACTGAATAGTATCCCATTGTGTGTGTGTATGTGTGTGTGTGCACTCAAGTGTGTGTATATATATATAGTATATATATATACTACATTTTTATTGTTGATGGACAGTTAGGTTGCTTCCATGTCTTGGCTATTGTAAATAGTCCTGCTATGAGCATTGGCGTGCATGTATCTATCTTCTTGAATTAAAGTTTTCTCTAGATATATGCCCAGGAGTGGGGTTGCTGGATCATATGGTAACTCTATTTTTCATTTTTTAAGGAACCTCCATATTGTTCTCCATAGTGATTGCACCAATTTACATTCCCATCAACAGTGTAGGAGGGTTCCCTTTTCTCCACATTTTCTCCAGCATTTATTATTTGTAGACTTTTTGTTGATGGCCACTCTGACCAGTGTGAAGTGATACCTCATTGTGGTTTTGATTTCCATTTCTCTAATAATTAGTGATGTTGAGCATCTTTTCATGTCCTGTTGGCTATCTGTATGTTATCTTAGAGAAGGTCTTCTGCCCATTTTTTTATTGACTTGTTTTTTTTTTTAATTGAGCTGTATGAGCTGTTAGTGTATTTTGGAAATTAATCCCTTGTTTGTCACATTGTTTGCAAATATTTTCTCCCATTCTGTAGATTATCTTTTCATTTTGTTTATGGTTTCCTTTACTGTACAAAAGCTCATAAGTTTAATTAGGTCTCATTTGTTCATCTTTGCTTTTATTTTTATTGTCTTGGGAGACTGACCTAAGAAAAGATTGCTACAATTTGTGTCAGAGAATCTTTTTCCAATGTTCTCAGAGTTTTATGCTGTCATGTCTTATATTTAAGTCCTTAAGCCAGTTTGAATTTATTTTTGTGTGTAGTGTGAGGGAATGTTTTAACTTCATTGATTTACAAGCAACTATTCAGCTTTTCCAGCATTGCTTGCTGAAGAAACTGTCTTTTCTCCATTGTATGTACTTGCCTACTTTATCAAAGATTAATTGACCATAGGTGTGTGGGTTTATTTCTGGTCTTTCTATTCTCTTCCATTGATCCATATTTCTGTTTTTGTACCAATACCATGCTGTTTTGATTAGTGTAGCTTTGTAGAATTGTCTGAAGTTTAAGAGGGTTATACCACCAGCGTTGTTCTTTTTTTTTCAAGATTGCTTTGACGATTCTGTGTCCTTGTGGTTCCATACAAATTTTAGGATTATTTATTCTAGTTCTGTTTTCATAGAACTAGAATAGTCCAATTTTTTAAAGTAACATTTCAGATTTAAAATTCTGAGTACTAAATAATATAGACAAAGAAATCAACACAAATGAGAAAGAAATAAACCAATAACTAACCATAGTACAATACAATTAAAGACTTCAGAGGAAGAGAGAATTCTATCCAATTCTAGAGTAAAAACACATTATTTATAAGGGAATAGGAAATAAGGTTGAAATCAGCATTCTGTGTGCAGTACTGGATTTAAGAGGAGAGTGGAGAAGTATTTTCAAAATGTTTTAAAAAAGCATTTGTGTATCAAAATCAAATGCAGGAATGAAATAAACTTAGTCTTAGGCATACAAAGTCTCAGAAATGTTAATGCGAAAAGTGAAAATATGTTTCTACTTTTATGGGAAGCATAACAAGTAGATAATTACTTATCTGGGGAAGAACTGGGGAACAAAATTAACTTAGCAAAAGTTTTTAATCTTAGTGATAACTCACACAAATAAAAATGGAATAAATAGGCAAACATGTATGAATTCAAACTAAAACTCTATGATACAATGAAGGAGTAGAGGGGTCAAGAACAAAGAAGAAGAAAATGGGCTAAAGTGTCTTGATCAGAGGAAGACATACATATTGAAAGTCTTAAGGATTGATGAGAAAATAAAAACAAAATAATTAAAATTTTAGTAAATTGATTTTAACTATCTGAAAGAATTCAATAGAATAAGTAACTCTCAAAAACAGCAAATTAAATTTATTCTGTCCATTGGACACTTTGAAAGGGGACATGAAAAGGAAAACTTGGCAAATAGAAAGTACAAAATAAAGTTGAAGAAATAAGTGGCATTGTATCAATATAATGATGATACATTAAATGTATATGGTTTAAATCCACTTCTCAAAAGCCAAAGATTTTCCAATTGTATTTCTTATTTCAAGATCCACCAATTTGTTATCTTTCAGGGAAAATTTTTAAACAAAGCAATATAAAAAGTGTACACAGTCGTATAGAAACATGGATATGAGGAAAATATGTACCACAGGAAGCTGAGGTGGCAATTTTATATAGAAAAATATAATTTGAGATAAAAGTGGGCATAAGAGTAAAAGAAAATCATAATTAAAAGAACAACAGATCAAAAAAGTACAATGTTTATAAACATAAATGCACGTAAGATAGACTCAAAATCAATAAAGCAACACTGGAAGAACTATAGGGAAAAATAGATGTGGGAATACTTTGTAGGCTGAGATTTTAATACATTCCTCTATTAGATCAAATAGACTTTAAAAATAAGGAAAAATATTTTTAAATTGCACAAACATACTTAGTAAATGCAAACTAAAAGATATGTGTAGAACCTATATGCAACAAAGAATATACATTTTTTTCAAGGACATATGAAGCAGTCTCAAAAGTTAACATATAAGAGGTCAAAAGTGCTATTTAATACACAGGCCTGTCAAAGCACATACATGACAAATTTATTCATAAAATATCTGTGGTCGTGGGAAAGTAGAGCCAACTTAAATGTCAGTTACCAGCAGATTGGATAAATTTAAAAAGAGAGGATACTCATGATGAAATAGACTTAGAAAGAAGAAATAAATTAGATACCCTTAGAGGAATGAGGTTAGCTATTGAAAACATAGGATTTATTGAATAAATTAAGAAATACAATAAAATAAACAGGACATTCTTAATTTTATTTATTTAAATGAAAAAATATATACATAGAAAAATATTTTTCAATATTGACTTTACATACAAGGAAACATCAAATATACTAGTCTGGATGCTTTGTGGAAAAAAGGGAATAGGAGGAAGGAGAGGAAATGAATAGAACATAAAATATAAAGTAAAATAAAGCAAGTATGAAGCCTTGAAAGAATTATCAAGAAGCCTTGATAATTACCATGAAATAAAGAGTAATATTGACTCAATTATATGTCTCATCTGAGGTTGAAAAAAAAAAAAACTCAATACAATGCAAACAAACAAAAACGGAATATAAAATTACACAAGCAGTATGTGAAGAGAAAAAATAAAAAACACAGACTAAAAACTAGGAAGGAATAGACCAATATATTTATGAAATTGTATGTGCAGGGGGGCTGGGTGTGTATATGCATATAACACACATGCTTATGTTGATGGTATATGGGTGTTTTATATTCTTAAATTTTTCTGTATTTTTCACATTTTCTCCATTGAGCCTTCATTTCTTACATAATCAAGAACAAGGGGAAAAAAAAACTGAAGAGAAAAACTTGTGCCTAAGGCATCTATAGTCCATTTTGACATTTTGGTTTTTAATGTCATAACATATGAAAGAAGCACAAAATGGATTAAAGAAGATCAAACAGACAAAGAAAATGGCTGATGAAATTATTAAACCAAATAGTCAAGGCAAAGCAAAGTCCTAATTGTTGGCATACATAGCCCCCCTTCCTAAAATCAGAGCATAGGCGGACCTGACTGCCTCCCAAGGCTGCTTTTTGCTGCACTATTAACTGCTTCTGAGGCATATATCAATATCAGCTCTTTCCCCATGCTTTTCAGTTTCAGGAGACTTTGGTTCTTTCCTAAAGGGGCCTCATCACTGAGACTGAAGTTTTAAAGGAGTATTATTACTAAACCTTTAAAAATGGTCATGCTAATGATGAGATGGAAAAAAGCAAACATGTGGCACTTTCTAAAGAAAGAATACTTTTTAAAGGGTAATTCCCTGAAGTTAAGTCTTGGTTATTTTTAACTTCTATGAGCTATCTAAAAAAACACACTTTTGAACCTAAATCAGGAAATCCAATTGAGACCCTTGCAATTATGCTACTTTGGGTCACAGAAACAAAGGCCTTGGCCATCTTGGAATTCCAAGAAATTCACAAGTATCTAGGACTTTATCCTTAGAGATGCTGACAGGCCTTTTTAAAATCATGATGAAAGCAACCTCATCCCACTTCATCTTATGGTATCCTTTGGTACAGACAAAATCCACTAGGACGGTTCTGGGCTGTAAGCACTAAGAAATAGTTCCTAGTGTTAATTCTTCCTTTCCCTCAAAAACATGGGTATCACATTTTATGCTCCTTAAAAAAAAACTTTACATTTTCTCATCTTTGTATAGCTGTTTAATTATTATTCCTCTCCCGCTTCCTCTCTTCTTTCCCTCCCCCTCCTCTCCCATCCCCCTCCTTCTTTCTTCCTCTTCCTCTTCTTCTTCTTCTTCCTCTTCCTCTTCTTCTTCCTCTTCTCCTTTTTCTTCTTCTTCCTCTTCTTCTTCCTCTTATTCTTCTTCTTCCACCTCCTCCTCCTCCTCTTCTTCTTCTCCTCCTCCTCCTGCTCTTCCTCCTTCTTTCTTCCTTCTTTCCTCATCTTCTCCTCCTCCTTCCTCTTCTCCTCCTGCTCAAGAAAACTAGATGCTAACTGGTCAAATGCACTTCAAGAAGTAATGCTGATGGTCAACAGAAAGACAATTATGATGCCACCATTTTCATTATTTTAACAGATATATATTGAATGTTAATTATTGCCAGTAATTGGGCATACCGTTTTCATAGACATGGCTAAGGCCTTAGATGGATTCTGCCCCAAGATCCTCATTTTATAAATGGGGTGGGGCTACCAATATGAATTTCATATAGTAAATTCTTTACTTACGTGATTTCCTAAAATATTAGGAATATCCCACATGTTACATCTAATTAGGCCATGATACAGATGAAATAATTGAGCCTAAGAGAATATAAATACATTTCATCTGTTCACAGGGTTACACAAAGATGCATATAGGAACTGAATCCAGATTTGTGTCATGCCAAACTGATACTATTTCTACTGCATTGTATTGCCTTCAAGAGAAGGCTGAGACCTAAATTAAGTGGCAGAGCTTGGGTTTAAGACACATTTATGTCAAGTATAATTGACATTCCACTTTAATACATTCACATTTCTTTGTAATATCATTTCATCTTACCATGGAATGATAGATTATTTTTCACATCCAGACTTTGAAACATTCCCTATGTGTTTCTTCAGCTGGACAGTGTATGAGACATTTTATATTTGATAAGTGCCTTCCAAGACTTTGTAAAAATAACTACTTCTTGTGAAGACTCATGTGAACTCACTCTAAAATAATGGCTGGAAATTTCTTCCCAGTGACATGCAGAAAATAACATTTCAGTTCAGTTCAAAAAAAAACTTTATTGAGCATCTATTACGATAAAGGCACTGGGAAGTCTTTGGGGACACAAAGGACAATTAAATAGTCACTGGTCTCAAAAGGAAGAAATACACAAAAACAGTGAATCACAATTAAATGTGGACTACGCCAAATGAGGGGTAAGCTCAGAGATCTTTGCTAGCACAATATAGGAGTCTTTGTCCCACCCTAGGTGTGTAGGATGGGAGAAGGTGATAGATGGTATTCCCTGGAAAAAGTGATTATTGCTGAAACTTGAATAACAAGAAAAAGTCAGCTGGGTGAAGAAAAAAGAAAGCCCTTAGAGGAAGTACTGTGAGCCAAAGACCTAGGGGCAAGAAACACACCGGAAATTTAGAAGGTTGTGATTGGATGGATTCATTGCAAGCATAGAGGTCCCGCAGGACACTAGTGAGAAATGACACTGAAAATATACTGAAGGACCTGTGGAAGTTTCTGTAAGTGAGACTAGAAATCAGGACTGAACTCTTTGCACTAGTAGGGCAGGGAGCATTGTGATGGAATTGTGGTTGGGTACCGTGAGATCAGTAGTGTCCTTCTCCTTTATTGTACAGAGGAGGAAGCTGAGTACCCCGAAGAGAAAGTTACTTTCTCCAAATCTCACATTGACTTAATTAGCAGAGACAAGTCCAGAACTCAGATTCATTCATTTATTCATTTAGCCATTCAGTAAATAGTTATTAAGTGCCTATAACAGTGATTAGGATAATGAATGAAATAGCCTTGCCCTTCTGGATTTACCTACTGGGTATTTTTAAATAACCACCCTTTTTTGAGCTATTACTGTGCACCAGAAATAGTGATGAACCATTTAAGGAAGCTATTGCTTTAGCTTCACATCCCCTATTTTCCACTAGAATGTGAATTTGTAAGAGCAGGTAACCTGTCTGTCTTGTTTCACTTTGGTGCTTCCAGAGCCTAGAACCATCCCTAGCACATAGTAAGTGCTCAGTAAATATTTCTAAATGAAATAAATCTTTTTATTCATTGGTCCTTTTGTTATTACCATTTTTTCATTGAGGTAAGGAATTCTGCTGACTCCCAGCTCAGTGATCCTGGCTTTGGCCATGTCTTCCCTCTCCCCATTCCACCCTACCCAACTCTCTAGGAAGCTGGGGAAATTATCACAAACTCAGTCACATTTCCAGAGAGCTTGATCTTTCCTCTCAAGGCTCTGACATAGCCCCTAGATGTATATGGAGCCAAGTGCATGTCCCTCAGCAGCCTCTCCTAGGCAGGAGGGAATGGTCCCGGGGCTTGGCTGTGCAGGTGGTACCCATTCTAACGCTGAGGAGAGAGGACTTTGAGGGGATGTTCCATATTAGGACAGGACAGTCGAGGCATGTAGTACAGAGTCTCAGAGGACTCTGGAAGGAAGGCTATACATAGTGCATCTAAAGGTTGTGACATGGCCCACCTCCCAGGGCTGCAGGCCTGATGTGGACACTGAGTTGTGTGCTCTGGCAAAGCACGTGCTACGACTTAAACCCTCTGTAGGTTTCACCTGGGACCCAAGGCTGCGTTTACAGGATTCTAACACGCAGTTGGGACCGGCTGACCTCCTCCTCCTTCCCCACCCTTATTTCCCTCTCTGCCAAACCCCAGCCCCCATCCCCTAGTCCTCTGACTTGTCATCACACACTATGTTTAAAATAATAAAGGAGCATTTGGAATGCTGTGGAGTTACAGGGTCCTAAAGTTGCAAAGACTAAATGTCACTGAGCCGAACGTCCCTCTTAATGCAGGTAAAATGGTCCTTTTAAAAAAGTATCTTTAAAGCGTGGAAAGGTGACGTGATGTGAGCAAAGGCAGTTATCTGTTAATGAAATGTTTCATTTTTATCTCAACACATGGAAGAAGCACACCTCAGAGTTCAGAGTACCTGGTAACACCCCGGTTAGGTTTTATTAAACTACAGATATTCAGAGTGATCGGTGGGGTTGAGGACGGGAAAAGAGGAAACCTTCCGTAAACAAAAATGGAATCAGCACACATTTTAATTTGATTGAGCTCAGAGCTGGCTGTTGAGTGAATAATTTACAAAGTAAAGGGTAATACTTTGCAAATAAATGGAAAACTTTATGTAAACAAAATCATAGTGCCCCCGACCTCTTTTACCACAAAAGATTCCGAGGTTTTTTTTTAAAGTGACTGAAATACATAGGACTCAGGATGATTAGCATCTATTGAATTATCAAAAGAATATGTCAGACTTCTTGACTTTTGATGAGATGATGAATGTAAAGTGGTCTGCTTTGATACTGTTATAGATGTTTGCTTCTGCTTTTGTTTTTGTTTTACTTTTCCCTGATTGCTGGTGAGGTAGAGCATATTTTCCTAAGTTTTAGGCCATTATTGGCTGGCAGTTAAGTTTTCTCTTTGGTGTATTGGCTGTTAAAATCCTTTGCCCATTTTAACTGACTTTTTAAAATTGATTTTTCAGGTTCTTTATATGCTATGGCTATGAATCCTTTAATCTATTGATCTGTGAATTTTTTAATAATAATTTTTAAAAGACAGCTGTATCAAGCCCATGAAAATATTTACTTTCCCCAGAAGACATACTAAGTTGTTACTATGTTTGGTCCTTGAAGAAGAGGATGAGGAGCACTGAATAGCACGTGGATTACGTAGGTCTTATCCTTGCCGTCTCCAGTGAGTGCATGAGCCTCAAATACCTGCTGTTTTCACTGCAGGAAGAGCTGGAGTTGCCATTTTAGGGACCTCCCTTGTGTCCTCTCACCTTCTTTCTTTGAGGACTGCAGGTTGCTGGTGGTCACCCCAGCACTGAGCTCTTGGGAGGAAGACAGAGGGAACTCAAAAACCAGAGCCTACATTAAATCCACTGTCTCTTACTGGGAACCCCAGGGAGGAGACAGAAGAGTGGAAGCTTAAGGAACAACTGCAGCAAAACACAAAGCCTCTCTTCACAAACTGAGATTTATAACTTGCGAAGCACTTTTTCATCATTAGATCTTCCTAGGAACTGCCATAGTGTAACCCCCATTTTACAGAAGGGAAAATCGAGGTTTAGGAAGGGTGCCTTAAGTTCACACAGCTAAAAATCACCAGGGCTGGGGTTCAAAATTCAGTTCTTCTAGTTCTAGATCCTGTTGGTCTGTTGCTTGAGGGCAGAGGCTGCTTTTTAATGAATTGTATACTCCGCGTCTCCTTCTGTGTCAGTTCCTTAACAGCCACACGACACATTTTATGGAGTAAATTGTTTGTCCTATGGAAACTATTAACTTTCCCAACCTTTAAAGGATGAGGGTATGGGAGCAGCAATCAGTAAATTTTAAGCTCAATTCTCTAGAAACTGGTGTGATACACGAAAGCCCAGATGTTCATCAGTAATTATTAAAGGCTATTCACCCAAGAACTCCTTGCTCAACACAGCCATGAATTGTCACGTAAACAGTAACAATGATGATGATGATGATAAAGGGTGCTCCTTCTCTTCTTCCCTAACTAGCGCATGTACATAAGGCATACCGTGTATTTCCCTCAAACACATGTATTTTTCCTATTTTTTCCTCTCTATTTTTTTTTCTCGGAGTGAAGAGACTTTTGGGATACTGACAGGGGCAATAGATGCTTCGTTTTGGATGGTGATCTTCCCACAGACTGTTGCCCAGTGCCCGGCTCTGTGAGGCCTTTGTTCCTCCTGGGGCCCACCCATAACGCCACCCTTAGAACGTGAATAAAGGCCACCACTCAGCCATGGCTTCCCAAATCCATTCCTGCCAGGTCCCCTCTTCCCATGCTAACAACCCTTTTATTTATTTCTCTCACATGGAATGCCCCCGCCTTCTGTCTCATCTTTGCTTATTGAAACGCCACATTAAAACTTGGCTCCCATGAAAAATGAAAGCCTTTCCCAACCACCGCTCCTTTCCTTTTGTGTGCACAAATGGCACTCTGTGATTCGCAGCCGGCAGCACACGACGGCAGCTCCCCGGGAGGGCCCACCTACCCCATGAGTCTGCAGGCTGTGCCCGTGCTCACGCTCTTGTTCCTCCTGGGTGATGGCGAGAGCCATGGTCACGCTGCAGAGGGTGTGCTGGAGCTTCCTCCACGTGGCAGATGCAGCTTCTGCCTGTGCTCTAAGCCACACAGTGATGGCCACAGAGGCATTTTGCCACACCCTCCTCGTGACCTCAGCAGGTGGGAAACACTGATCCCAAAGGGAGGTGATCAGTTATTCCACAAAGGTCTATCAAGCACCTTCCTGTTACTACAGGGCTGCGGGTCCAAGAGGGAGGGAGGATCACAGACTCATGGTGCTTGCTATTAGGGGGCAGGCAACAATCCATGCAAATAAGTAAAATAGATAGCATGTTGGGTGGGAGAAGTGTTATATAGAAGAACAAAGCTGGGAAAGGAGAAAAGGAGTCTATGGTCATGTTAAGAGGGCTGGTCGGGATGGGCCTTGCTGAGAAGAGGACTTTTGAGCAGAGCCCTGAGGAGGTGGGAAAGTGAGCTGGGCATGTATCTAGGGTATGTTCCCTCTCGCTGAGGAATGGCAAGTGCAAAGGCCCTGAGATGAAAGCAAGGGTGGCATGTTTGAGGACAGTCAAGGAGGCCAAGGGAACTGTTGTGGAGAGGGAAAAGAAAAGGGCATTGAATTCTTGGGGAGGCTGATCAAAGGGAGCTTTGTAGGTCATTTTGAGGACTGGCTTCTGCTCTGCGTAGGATGGAAAATTTAAGATGTTTTTTAAACTAAGGAGAGATGTCATATGATTTATGTTCTAAAAGAACCACTCAGTCTGCTGAGTTGAAAATAGGGGGACAAAGTGGCAGCAAAGAGGCCAGTTAGGAAGCTACTGTAATAATTCAGCGAGAGAAAACTGGCACCTTGGACCATTCTGCAGAATAAAAGCCGCAGAAGGAAAAGAAGTGAATTGGTTCTGTATAAACTGATGGATTAGATGAGGATGAGGGAGGGGAAGGAAGTGAGGGGAAAAGTGTCAAAAATGACTCCAGAGTCAGCAAGCTGGTACGGTTATTTTCTGTGATGGGGATGGCACAGGAGAGATTTGTTTGTGTGTGGAGTGTATGCAGAGAAGACAGACAGTTGGTTTTAGTCATGTTAAATTTGCAATACTGATTAGGCATCCATGTGGAGATACTGATCAGGCAGTTGGCTGAATACACAAGTCTGAAGTCTAGAAGACAGGTCTGGGCTGGAGAAAGATGTTTGAGATTCATCCACAATAGGAATATCCCCCAGCTTCCAAAAAAATGATTGAGCCTGGATGAGAAAAGTTCCAAAGGTTGCAACCTGGGCATTTCAACTTGAAGCAGTTCTAATAAGGAGGACCTAGCAAGGGAGACTGAGAAGAAGTGAGCAGGAAGGACAAGAAAAATAAGGAGGGTTTAATATTCTAGAAACAAGCAAAGTAGGTATTTCAAGGGAAAGTTATTACATGGCAGTGTGTTAACAAGCTGATCACAGCTTCTCGCAAATGTGTAGCTGGGTGCTTGGTCATTTAGAACCTCTCTGGAGAGGTCCTACATGGATGGAACCAGTGCATCTCAGGACAGCCTGTCAAAGGTGGAATGGAAAAATGGAAAAAAGACACATGTTTACTGGCACCCTTGCAACCTTCTGTTTTCCATTGACAAAAGCCATCCCTGTGGGCATTATCTCTGGGTTGTACCACCCAGCCTATCTGTGGGTCCAGGGATCCTTGGGTCCCATCATAGCTTAAGCTTCTGTGGCTCTAACTATGGTGGGCTCTAACTATGGTGGACCCAATGGAGGTCATGGCCAAAGCCAAGCCCTCACCTGGGGAGAGGTGATAGATGGACTTTGTAACCATAAGAATGTTCTAAGCCATCAGCAGAGCCACTGTGTCTAGGGAGCAAGGAAAGTGGCCGAGTTTCAGCAGGCATTAAACACCGTGTAGATGTGGAATATGAATAAACTGGGTTAGTACATTTTGTGAAGGGATAGGAAGTCCTCCATTACATCTCTATGTCTTTCTCAGTTCTAACCAGACCCTTCTTACTCATCTTTCCTACTCAGTCCGTATGTCATCTCTTCCATAAAGTCTTCCTAAACTAGTTCAGCCTTTCTCCTCTTCCTTCTTAATGCCCACTCTGGTCAACCAAGGATGTGATTTTCAGATTCATTCTGAGATTCCAAGTTTGGTTCTACCAGCTGCCAGCCAAGTGAACTTGATCACACAATCTTCCCTCTCTCAGTATCAGTTTAATCATGAACAAGCTAGAGAAAGTTCTGTTTGCTCACCGTTTCTTTTGAAAAGATTTGATTAGGTTACAGCATGTGATAATATTTTGATAAACCATAACATTGTACATTTATTATTATTGTCATTATTCCATCTTTGTTTCATGCTGACTGAGACCTTGAGGCCAAGGATCACACTTTTTCTTTTATCTGTCCCCCAAATTTCCAGCACAGTGATAAGCCACTCAAAGAAAGCTTTTGGCCTGACCAAACTTGGAAAAGAAAAAAATGACAAATCCTTTGCTTCAAATCCTTTTTGGAACTCAGCTAACCGTAAATAAATAAATAAGCCCATGGAAATAAATTACAAACCCAACTGCATGCCTCGCTCTGAACTATGTGTTTGACATTAAAAACTGAGCCTCCCTCTTTTAAAATTGAAATATGAAACATTGTGTATGATTATTTTTTTTCCTTTTAAAGACAGAGCCACAGTTGCCGAATTAATTTAATATACTGCACTGCATTTCCCCTGCAGCTGCGCCAATTCTGATTACAAGTTTCCAGACTCTGCTGTGTGTTGTGGTTCCTTCACTGCTACCTGGCCAAAGAGCCGAATGGCTCGTCTCTCTCGGCAGCTCTGGCCAGGAGCGCTCAGCTGATACGTGCTCTAGGTGAAGAGAGCACGTGGGTGATTGCTCACCCTGGGGTCAGTGTTCTGGAGCCCTATGGGTCCCTGGGCTCAGCACCTGTACCTTATGTTTAGGAGCCAAGAGACTGAGAAGGACGTTGAACCAGCCAAGATAGGACAGCAGGCAACAAGCCTAAAAACAGATTTAATAAGAGACCTCATTCCTTTCCACTACGTTTTTGTGAGATATTTCATGGGAATTGCTACTTGAGAGATGAACGGAGCCAACCTGGGGCCTGGCCAACCACAGACAGGGAGCTTAAAGCCTTCATGGGCTGACTCCTGGTCTATATGCAGAAAACCTTGCAGAGCGGAGCCCTCTGCCAATTTACTCCAGCCTGCGGGCTTTCTGCAGAAGACTGAGAGTGGGAGCTAGAAAGTACACTTGAGCACAGGGACTTGAACTATAATTCTGATTCAGCCATCCATCCACTACTGCCTGAGATAAGCTGATTTTTCTGTATGGGGACCAGAATTCCTGTCTATAAATTGAGGAGACTTGAGTCTCTCGGGCATTTTTAGTGCTTCGCTTGTCAGACTCCGTTGTTATGCTCCGTGGAGGGACACAACAGTGTGATATGGGAACACAGCATTCAGGTGGGAACCACTCACCTGGATTCTCACTTGCTGCAGCCTTTTCCTGCCTTCTGGCTGTATGATGTCATCCAAGTTGCCCATTCCTGAGCCTCAGTTTCCCCAAATGTAAATTAAAATAGAGAAGGAGCTGAGCAAACTCACTGAGCTCTGTTTTGATGTTCTAGCATCCTGTTCCACTCTTATTGTTTTACAGGAAGGCTGTACCCTATACCCCAGCAGCTCCCACACCAAGGGAGAAAGAAACCTGTGGGAACTTCCAAGGGACATTCGGGGATGCTTTCTTTGAATCTTCTTTTCTTCCATCCTTTTCTGGTTACTAGAACTTCTACTCCAGAGACAGGATTAGCTCACGGTCCTAGCTATAGGGATGGAGGGAAAGGAACTCACTTGAGGTGAATCAAGATCTGCATCTTCTCCTATTTTTGGTTTGTCCTTACTGACGAAGGGGTGGGGGTAAGGTGGTGGGCTCTGGAGGTGGGATCAAGATCCAGTATTTACTTTCTGATTCTTCCATTTATAAAGTGCTGTCAGCTCACGTGTGTATTCATTGCCCCTCACCTTACCGCATTACAATTACCTTGTTACTGCATCTCATTTTCTCAAAAACCGATGCACATTTCCCTGCCTTCTTCCCTTCAATAACAGATGACCATGACTATACTACTACTACCGCTGTAATGACAATAATGAACTCTCATTTATTAAGTCATCATTACGGGCAAGATGATGCAGTGTGATTTGCATACATACCTCCTTTATTCCTCACACCTGTCCTGTGGATAGGTTTTAATCCCCCGCTCCCTTTATGGATATGGAAACTGAGGCAGATGGAGGCCAAGTGATCACGTGACTTTCAGTGACTGAGGCCAGACTATCATTTGCTGTCTGAATTGTCTGTCCTGCTTTGAATCTAACCGTTTAATGCTCACAGTCCTTGTGTTGCTGTTGACTCATATTATCCCCACGATTTCTTGTAAATTTAGATTCCACTAGTAGCTGTCTCTGTATCGTCTCACCTTACCTGATGCATGGTAGGTAACCAACAGACAGTAAGTCCAGTTGTCTCGTTTAATCATCACATCAGGTTGGAGGAAAAAGTGTTGAGATACTAAGAATCTTCCCAAGGTCACACAGCTAATGTAAATGGCAGAGCTGAGATTCAAACAGAAGTCTGTAAGACTATAAATTCCGTGAAGTTCTGCGTCATCACAAAGTACCTGTATAAATCTCAAACGCCTTTTTTGTTTCTTTTCTTAATCTTTGGGGAAAAAAACATCCGTCTGTAATGAGGGCATGGCAAACTGGGAGTAGTAAGTAAAAGCAGCCTGGATCCAGACATTTCTGGTGGTTTCTCTGCACATGGTTTGTTAGCAGGATTGAATGCAGCAATGTGCATAGTGGTAGAATTGTTGCTGGCAGAGAATTCTTTTAGCATCCACTTGAAAGTTCTGTCTCTTTGAAGTATGAGTCCAAATACCTCCATTCTATTCTTAGTCCAGCAATTTAATTACAATGGATTCTCAGTTGTCTGTTGATTCAGTTCTCTGTCATCCTCTACCCACACCTGCTTTTCAACATACACATCAGAATAATGTGTTGGAATGGCTTTCTTAAAACAAGTAGATGATCTGCAGGCAAAACGTATGAACAATATCATAGTCATGTTGAAGTTACAACCTTAATGAACCACAGAGCCATTTTCTTTGACAAGCTGATTCCCAATGCCTAACATTAAAAATATACTTATATGATAACATCAACAGAATAATCATGGTAATAATCAACTTTAAGCACTTTCTGTGTGCCAGACACCATGCTAAACAAAGCATATGCATTGTTTCATTAAATCTAATCAACATTCTAATTTTAAAAAGTACTCTTATTACTCCTACTTTGCAAAACTTGGGTTTAGAGTTAAGGAGTTTGCCCAAGATTGCCGCTAGTGAATAAAAAATTCTGGAAACTTTCCAGCCTAGAGGCTGAGTTCTTAATTATTAACATAAACTGACTGTCTTAGTGAAGAACAGGATGAAGATTCAAGAGCCATAAGACCATAAATATGGGCCTCAGAGAGGTTAATCCTATAAGAGGAAACCCCCATCCTTTTAGCAAAATGAGAAAGTGTGTATGTGGGTGCCTTTGACTTTCTTTCTTTCTTTTTTTTTTGTCAAAGTAGGTTAGGAAAGTTTAAGTGATCTCTCTAGATGTCATAGAACTTTACAGCAGAGAGCAGATCTCAGTGACCCCCAGCAACAGATACTAATACCTCTTTTATTTCAATATCAGTCCATGATTATTCTGCAAAGCTCAAGTGCCCTGATATCTGGTGAGGCAGCTCACTCCAACGAGGAGCTCTCAGCACAGGAAGTTTAAATGTCTTGCTTCAGGTCACAGAATTAGTCAGTAGCAGAGCCAGGAACCAAGTTTTCATGTTCTAGGTGTAGGACTCTTTTTTTTTTTTTTTTTGTAGATAAGGAAAGAGTTTGAGGGATTTTTAGTGTCTTGGCCAAAGTCACAGTTGTTTGATGGCAGAATCAAAGCTGCTATTAGAGAAACTGGGTAAAAATAAGATAGAGCAAAAAATGTGCTTTGTGTAGTTCGTCAGAAATATGGTAACTCCATTCAGGCCTTTCAAGAAAACTGAATGCTACTATATGCACCAAACTTTGATCAGCAAAGATCTAGATTATGAAACTCTGGCCCAAGGACTGATATTTTTTAGCTCCTTTTGGACGTGGGAAAAGGAACCAGAATTTCTCTTCCTCGTGAATACTCAGAATTGAGACCCAGAAGGTACAAAAGTTAAGTTTTTAATTTCAGGTAGTTTTCTCTACAAGATTCCAAGATCTATCACTAAATCCTTTGGGGTTGTTAAAGCTGAGTTATGATTATGAATTCAAACAGTGGGGACTGCTCCGTGTGAGCACATCCACCAGAATTTTTAATCCAAATGGAACTCAGATCATAGGGGAAGAAGCCTGAGAATGCAGTGTTATTTATACCACAAGTTATCCTTTTTTATTTTTCCATTCTATTAAGTTCCACTCTAGGTTGAAACACTCAAGTTGTGGGCTATAGGAGATCAGTTTCTCTTAGTGACTCCCATTGATAGGCTGAAACAAGGTAAGAGGTAGCCCTGAGCTTTCTTGTGGAAAGCTTGTTTGTAACCTAGAGATTGTGTGTATGTTTTTTATTCTATGCCAGTAATTTTTTTCCAGACTGAATCTATTATTGTGGTTTCTATAGAACGAGAGGGTAGCTAGAACAAACATGCCATAGTATGTGTAGTTTGCTATTCTACGTGGGAAGCTGGGAAGTGAAGAGAGACATACAATAGTGTCGGGCTGCTCTATCTGAGCAGAGGCTCAGTCAGGGAAGGGGAGGGCAGGGGGACCCAGCACGGTGGGTCGGTACAAAGGCTAGGACAGTGAAGGTGCCACAGCTTGGTTATTTTCTCTACTTGTCACACGATCTGACTCCTTGCTGCTCCTCAAATATGACAGGCATGCTTCTGCCTCAGGGCCTTTGCACTGACTATTATCTCTCATTGAAATAATTTTCAGTGGGTGAGGGGAATAGCTTGGTGGTAGAGCACATGCTAGCTTAGCATGCACGAGGTCCTGGATTCAATCTCCAGCATCTCCATTAAAAAAAAAGAGAGTGAAAGAAACAATTTTCTACTAAGGTGGCTCCCACACCTTCCTCAACTCTCATTCAAAGGTCATTTTCATTTTCTCAATGAAGCTCACCCTGACTATGCTGTTTTAAGATGCAACTTTCATCCTTCCTCAAAATTTCCTTGTTTTTCCCCATAGCACTTACAACTTTTAAACTTGTCTATCTACCTACCTACCTACCTATGTGTAAATAAGTAAAGGCATTTGTGTAGTTATTTATTTGCTTAAATTTGCTGAAGAAAATAAATAAATAAATACATATGTAGGTACCTTTTAGAAGATGTCCTTTGAAAGAGAGAAGAGCTTCATCTACTTTGTTCACTGATGAATCCCAAGCATAGAGAATAGGCTTGGCACAGGGTGTAGGCACTCAGATATTTGTCAGAGAAATAATTGTTTACTTTATATTGTTTCCTTCTGTTGCTTTTCATTATGTTTTTAAATTGGTTTTTATTATGCCTTTAAAATGTACTTAAAAAAAAAAGACATCGATTTTGAGAACATGTTCGGGGGATGCATCTGCACCCGCCCCCAAGTCATTTTCATTTTTACTGGTACACAATGTGTTAAACCAACATGTTTGATGAATGAATGAATGTTAAACTGATGTTAAAAAACCTTTAAGAAGAAACAGTGAGGAGACAGAGGTGCTTTGTATATATTATCTCCTGGAAGCCAGGCATTGTCAATCACCATTTCACAAAGGGAAACCTGAAGTTTGAAAAAATTAAGTTTCTTATGCAGGTTACACAGTAAAAGGAAGAGGCATGATTCAGACTTTGCTATTCCTGACCCCAAAGCCTATGGCCGACTACAACACACGGCACCATGTCCAAACTATGGATTCTGTAGAGAAGATAGTTGTAGATCACTGGTGTGTTGGATGCAGAGGTATCCCAAGCAGATGTCCTCCATTAGGACTGAAGGACTCATGTGTCCAGATGTTGAGATTGCTGGTCACTGTCAGCTCTCCAGCTATCAGTTGTCCTCCATGGAAGGGAGACTCCTACGCCAAGGTCGCAGGGTCAGCCCACATCCAATGACTCTTCGGCGTGCTTGCTGCATGTGGAGTGCCTCTGAAGGGCCATCCTAACTCCAGAGCTCCCCAGTGGGCTCAGCTGAGGTCCCTGTTGTGGATCATGGCTCAACCCCTCCCGCTACTCAGTTCTAGCACCTTCACTCCCGGCAGGTGTGTCTCCCCAAAGCACTTTTTAATAAACTTCTGGACATGCAAATTTCTGCCAGTGTGTTTCCAAGAAACCTGATCAGAGTCAGTTAATTGAGTAGTACTGTTAGGTTCAGAGATTTGCACTGACAATACCAGTAGCGTACTCCTTAAATCTGGTCTCAGAGAGTAGAGAGTGTTGAAAGCCATGGTTCCATAAAGTTTGAGGCACTCTCTCTTAACCTCCAGAAGCATGTTGAAGAAGACAACTGTGGTATACAATTTGACCCTTGTAGGATCATCTGTTTTTCAATTAGCTTGATTTGAAATGTCACCAGTTTGACTGTCATCCCACCTGGTAAGAACTTGCCCCTGAAAGCTCCTTCACTCAGTAAGTAAAATCCACTCTGTGCTGGGCATTCAGTTGCATTGCCCTTGAGAGAATCAAAGGTGCGTAAACCTAGTTCCTGCTCTCAAGTAGCTGTTGGTTTAGAAGGTGGTTCTCTAACTTCTGTGCGTCAGAACCACTCAGGAACTTGTTAAAATGCCCATGACTGATACTGATCTTGGAATGGGGCCCAGGAACTATTCCTACCTTGATTTTTATATTCTGATACAAATGGTTCATGAACCACTGTGGAAAAACCCGAATCCTCAAGATGACATAAAACATGCATTGAATATGCATTGGTCAGTCGTTTCTTACTGAGTAACAGGTGCTAGGGTGGGTTCTCTAAAGTGTGTGTATATATTTTTTCCTATACTTATGAGACACATAGACCATAGTATATACATGTACTGAGAAACCATTTTGCATCAGATACTATGATAACCACCGTGGAAGAATGAAGATGAAAAATTCTTGAGTCCTTTCCTCAAAAAGCTAATGAGAACTAGATAAGAGTCATTAATGTTTGCCTTCATTGACTTACCTATTTATTTCATCAGTGAATTCATCCCTTCATTTATTCAGTAAACATTTACTGAATATTTACTAAATGAAATGTGCTATCAAAATGACAAGGAAATGCATGAGAAGTAGCTTACATGGAAATCCCAACAGCCTACTATGGAGAGGGTTGAAACCTTAGCTTCCATATTTTGCAACATTTAAGGCTTGATTAATAAAAATGATTCCTATGGCAATGAACAAGCAGTTATCCAGAGATGGTAAGCACTGTTGGGATATGTGTGTTTGGACCATCCTAATTCCCTTTAGGTCACAAATTGAGGCATAGAGGGTGGGGGGAAGAAGGCAGTGGTGAGAATTCCTTCTGGTATACCTGACTCAAGTGAACCATTTTTGAATTTGGACAGTTTCACAATCATCAGTCAGATTGGCCCGTGCTAGCAGCTTTCTGGATTTCTAGGAAAATCTCTGTTATGTGTCATGGTAAAGAAATGTTTCAAACAGGGAAAAGGGGTAAATGAAGAATCATAATCATTTAGAAGGAATTCAACAAGAAATAGAGGTCTCTGTGGTGTAAGTGAGGAATTGCACAATGCAGTTGCAGGAAATGCCAGATACATGACAGATGGGGTTGCATTCTTCCCTCACCCACCTAAGGCACACAGCAGGAATCCAGCCTCACTCTCTTTCCTACAGAGGCAGATGGAACCACAGAATCCTTCTGAAGGCACATCCATGACCAGTTAATTATAATTAGCACGAGAGATGTTATCTTATTTCCATTCCTAGTGCAGTGATTTGGATTTGATAGTGTCGAGGTTTGGGATCTAGGTCCAGGTCTTCTGGCAACCAGAGATTTTCATCTGACAGGCTCTCTCTGGACATCAGTTTACTAGTCTTCCCAGTGGATTACTTGCCTTCTGCATGTCTCTGTGTATTTATGAAAGCCAAAGGTGAGAAAATACAGGATTGAGCGAACTGTTCATAAATGCAAGCACCTCCTTGACATGCCTTCGTCAACCCTGTGCTCTCTCTTTCTGCCCCTGCCCACTGGTGATTTACCTTTTTTGGCCATTTTGAGCTTTTATCATTTTCCTGAACGTGCTTTCACTCCACCCCTTATATGCTATGATAAGTACCTTTCCCTCTGCCTGGGCAGACTTCTCCCTACCCTCCTCACTTCATGCTCTACCCCTTGCCCAGTCCCAGGTGATTTATCACTTGACTACATGATTTATTTCAACTTATTCTTTCACCTTACAGGTCCTTGCTCTGGGAGTTTTTCTCTGGTGACACCAGACTGGCTTGGAATATCTTCTTCCACAGCCTCATTAGTACCCCTATCTGGGCACTAGCCTTTGACTTATTTGAGGGTAAAGACTATAAGCTTTGATCTCCATTTTTTCTACAGTGCCTTGCATGGTGTCAGCATGTAGCAGGTGCCTTATAAACTCTTGAATTGGTGAATATAGCTCAGGCATTTGCTGCCGATAGTAATGAACATAATGTTTTTATACCTCCCTTATCTTATAAGTCTTTTTTCATCTGTTTTCAGCTTTATTCCATATTTTATGCAATACATATTTATTTTATAAAATTACATATTTTATTTAATAAAGTGGAGAATAATTTAAATGAGAGTCATAAAAAATGAGAGAGGTTTGGTTGTATGCTTATCCCATTAACATGTACGGAGTACCTTCTTAGTGCCAGAAAATGGACAAATCAAGAGGAAAATGGTACCATCTCTTCCATCAAAGAATTCAGCCTAGCAATGAAGACAGACATAAAATATCTGACTAAAATGACCATGAAATGAATGCTGACCATGTGTTCATGTTCATTGAATGCCTACTCTATGTCCAGCCCTCTTACAGGCAGGGAAGTCCTGCCTTCAGGGAGCTTCTATTGTTGAGTTCTAAGTGCGGGGAATCTGAAGAGATATGAATCACACAAGAGGAAAAGGTGACTTCTTTGAGAAGGTGACAGTTTTGGTAACTTGAGTGGAGCAAATGCATTTCTAACTTTAAGGGTGACGGGATGCTTACTTAATTACGGGACATCTAATGTGTGGTAGAGGTGACCGTAGGGGCAGGGTCCTGGCACCATGATAAACATGCCACTCTAGATAACTAATCCAAATCCAAAGATGAGTAAAAAGCTGTCCTTTCCCTCAGGAATCATGCATTCTAGTGGAAAAGAGGGTGAGGTACAAGATAGTGAATGAGAGGAAAAGCCAGGAAAACACAAGGTTGGAGCCCACATGTCCCACTCCTCCCCCCACCCTCCCTCATACCCGCCGGTCCGTCTGTTCCCCCCTCTGACAATTAATACTCTTCTCAGAGTTCTAAGTTTTCTGGTGTGTCTGTTTCTTTTGCTGGGTGCTCCACCTTGGCCTTCTCCCAAACGCCTCCTGCAAATGTTTATTTTTATAAATGTTGCATATACAAGGGCAGGAGATAGGGAGAGGGGTGAGCCAGAGTCATTTACGAAAGCACTTTGGCACTCCACTCCGGAAATCATTTCCACAGGAGGCCGCCCTGGACAGAGTGCACTTATTCTCAGACCTTCTATCCCCATTTCCAAGCAGAATTGCAATTCCTATTTACAGTCAGAAGCTCCATGGAGTTCCGAGCCAAAAGCCTTGTTTCCTGAAAAGCCGGCGGTGGCCTCCAGCATTTCACCCTCACCTTTAACAAGAAAGCTTTCCTGTTTGATCTAAACACATAACCAGGTACCTGGGCCAGAAGGAGAATTCTGGACCTAATTCATCCCCATCAGTGAGCATTTACCAGGCATCCACTTGTGCAGATCCTGCCCCCATTACTGAGGCTCAAGATACAGGATCCTAAAAGGGCAGGAAGGGACATGCCACATGGTACCATGCTTTACAGACAGGACATCCTAAAATTCCCATGAAATAGTCTTATCCCACTTTACAGACCAGGGAAAGAAGGAAGGAAGCAAGGGAGGGAGAGAGGGAAGCAGTGAAGGAGGGAGGAAGGGAAGAGCAAGGTGAGGGAGGAAGAATTTGAAGCTCTATGACTTGTACAACTCCCGACAGCCGGTAAATAGGCTCCTCACCCATTTTCCCTCCATCACCTCTAACCAGTCTTTCACCTCCCCGTTAAAATTGTTCTTATCAAAGTCATCATTGACATCACAGGGTTACACCAAGTAGTCAATTATCAGTCCCCATTTTGAGGTCCATTACCAGTTAGCAACGTGTAATACACTTCTTCACCCTCTCCTCCCTAAAACATTTTCTTTCAAGATATCACACACACTGTCCTGATTTTGCTGACTCCTCCCTGCCAGCTCTTTCTTACTCTCTTAGCCGACATCTGCTCATCAACCTGATGTCTTGATACTGGAGTTTCACGGGACTCAGTCTTTGGACTGCCTCTTTTCTCTGTCCACATTCCCTCCCTGGGTGAGTTCATTCCCGCTCATTGCTTCAGATGTCATCTGCACACCAACAGCTTGTTTTCCTTCCACTCTAGACCGTTTCTCTGAACTTCAGATTGGCACGTACAACAAGGGTACTTGATCTCTCTCCTTGGATGTCTCAGAATTTACCACTTTAAAAAATTAAACTCCTTATTTTTTTCCCATCAATCCCACGCCTCTGATGGACTCCCCAGTCACAATTCATGGCAGCTCCATCTTCCCCATTGCTGGAACAACAACAACAAAACCTTCTGTTTTGCTCATACCCCACCCCCAGTCTTACAGGCTGCCTAGTCTGAGTTACCTCCAGAGCATCCAGGAGCCAGCTGCTCCTCACTGTCTCCATAGGCACCAGCTGGGTGCAAGCCTCCCTCATCTCTCACCCAGACTACTGTGTGCTCTCCCTTTCCTTTGCATTTGCTCTGTAAGCTTGGTCTCAACGTGGTGGACAGGGTGATGTCCAGGAAAAACCTTTCAGTTGCCCCTGATAGTGTAACTCTCCAAAGGCTTCTCATCTCACTCAGAGTAAATGCCAGAGTCGTTAAAACAATGGACAGGGCCCTACTCCATCTGGCCTCTTGTTCCCTCCCTGAACTCATCATGCGTTCATCCCACCCCACCCCTACTCACTCTGCTCTGATCTCACTGGCCTCCTTGCTGCTCCCCCTGCCTGGAATTCTGTCCTCCAGACATCTACATAGCTGATTTCTCCACGTCCTTCAGCCCTTCCCCTAAATATAACTTTTTAGAGAGCGTATAGTTGACTACTCTACTTAAAATTGCAACCCTATCCCAGCATGTTCTGTTCCCTTCCCTTGCTGTATTTTTCTCCATAGCCCTTACCATCATCTCTTATTCTATATATCTTACTTGTTTGGGTTTTTTGGATTTTTTTTTCCTCTCTCCCTCTCTCTCTCTCTCTCCACAAAGTAAGCACCTCGAGGGCAGGGCTTTCTGCTGGTTTTCCACAGCTATATGTGAAGCACTTTACAGAAATGTCTATAATGTACTGGGCCTTCAATTAATATTTATTAAGTAAATAACTCCAAGCAAGCAGGGAAAAGGGAGGCATCGGTAAGGTTTGGCATAGGCAAAGAAGGCTTCATGGAACAGAAAAAGAAAAAGTCGGTTGAGTATTTACTGTGTGCCAGGTACTAAGCTAATGTCTTACATCTATTATCTCATTAAATCCTCCTACCAACCCTGTGAAGTATTATTATCATTACTGTTATTATTGTTGTGGCTTCCATTGTACAGAATAGAAAACTGTAGTGTCAAAAAGCTGATTCACTTTCTCAAGATCACTACAACAATTTGTGTAGACAGCCAGAAGCCAGCTCTTTTTCTCTCTGTTCCCATCCATGGGATACTGTTTTAGAAATCTCTCATGGGGATGGAGCTATCCTACTTAAAGGAAGAAAGAAAAAAATCAAAAGAAGTCACATATAAAAAAGGAACAAAGTTTTTATTCATATATTTCTTTATTTTTTCAATAACTACTGTGATTTGATTCTTGTCATAATTCTGTTACAGTATATGCTATATCCTTAGGGGAGAAAAATGGACAGAATATTCCCTGCCCTCATTGAGGTCACAATCTGGTAAAGCTGACACCAATACAAAATTAAAAGTGTTTGAATAGCTTCGTGCTCTAGGAGCACAGAGGAGGGAGCAGTTGATTTCATGAGGGTGGAGTTAGACAAGGAAGACTCAGAGAGAGATGACATCTAAACTTAATTCTACAGGAGAGGGAAGACTTTGCATTCCAGGCAGGGCTGCAGCAGAAGCAGAGGATGGAGCCATGGTAGTGTGGGAAGTAGCTTAACAGGTACCATAAAGAGCAGGTGGGTCTGGGACTTTCTCTAAGGGCAATAGGGAGCCATGGCTGGATTTAATCTGGGAAGTGGCCTTGTCAGATCTGTGCTTTGTTGAGATCACTGAATCTCATCATGGAGGATAGATGACAAGGATAAAAAGTGGGGATAGGATGCTAGTAGTGGGGGCCTAGCAAAATCTGGGAAGAGATGATGAAACCAAGAGCTGGGGCAGGGGAAGTGGGATGACAGATGATAATAATGTAGTTGTGCACACTTTGAGTATTAAAATCGGCTGTTCATTAAATCACCTCGGGAGATTAAACAATTCTGACACCCTGGACATAGTCCAAATCAGTTGAATCAGAATTTCTAGGGATGGGGCAGGGTGTTAACAGTTTGTAAATCTCTCCAGATGACTTCAGCATGTAGCCAAGTTTGAGAACCACTGGTTTAAGAAGTACAGGTATGGATGACTAATTGGTTGTGACCAGGAAGGAAGAGGGAAGATTGAAATACAAGGTTTTCCAGCCTACATAACTTGAGGAAAGGCTATTGTTTTAATGTCTCTCCTATAGAATCAGACTGACTACAAGTGAGTAGCTATAGAAAATGGTAAACTTACTTATTGAAAGTATTCTGGAGACTGAATGAGATAATGCGTTTTAAGGCACATAGCATGATGCCGGAAACATGATGAATGCTCAAATATTTTATTTCATTTAATGATTTAGTTCTTTTGGGTAAAAAATGTGTCTAGGGGAAAAGAAATGGCTTTCAGATGAGGGATACTAAGTTTGGATCTCAACATATAAACACATAAACTATAGAGTGTTTGCAGGAAGTAACACTTACGTTTTCAAGAGGTAGTACAGAGCTATAGAATAAGTTTGGTCATGTTGGTAATGTTGGGTTACCAGCATTATTGCTCAAGTCATATAAATGAATCCCATCATTTGGAGGGAGGGTAGAGGGTATAGTGAGAGGAATGGATGAAAGACTAGAATATCAGGTGGATCCAAATCATTCTAAACCTCCATTTCCTTCTCTGTAGAGCGAAAATAATAGTAAATCATGTTTCAGAACATTTTTTTGAGAGTTAAATATGATGATATGGCTAAAGCACATGAAAAATATGGAGTAGAAGAGGCATCAAAGTGCAAAAAAGCCAAGAGAGAAGAAAGGGAATGGATTTTCAAAAGAGTAGTTTGTCAAGGAACAAAAGAGTCCCAAATTTGAGGAAAAGATCAGTTGTGTCAAGTACATAAAATAAATCATTTGAGGCCACAGTGTTCTCATTGGTATAATGAGCCCTTGAATAAAAGGGTATTTACATAAGTGTTAATTTATTGTCCTACTTTAAACATGAGCCTCCTACCATTGAAAACAAAGAGAGAAGTGGGATCAGTTATAAGATTCAAATATCACTTCTCAAGAGAAAACGGTTGTTTGCTGGATTTAATGCTGAAATCAATTTCTTTCCTGGGTCCTCATTAAAGAATTAATTAATGTATGATATAATGGGATGTGTCCCCTTCAGTATCTCTAAAATGCTTTTAAAAATTAGTTTTATGAGCCTCCTTCTCATAAAGTCTCTCTGTTTACACTGCTCCATAAATGCATATTTACTGGGGACCAGATGATAATAGTGTCTAATATTACATAGTAATGAAAGCAGCCGCCATTTAGCAAGCATTCATTATGTGTCGGGCACTGTGTGAAGTGTTTTTATTCACGTCATCTTCATGCATCCCCAGAAGAAGGGAGAGGGCAAAAATTACCATCCATCGTGGATCTAAGGTTCCAAGAGGCTGGGTGACCGCCCAATGTCAAACCACCAACAACTGGCATGACTAGGAAGCCTACTCACTTCCAAGGTCTCTGCTTTTAGTGTTCCTTAGTTCTGGAGTTTAACGGACTGTTTCATAAACACAGCTTTCAACGTGAGTGGTTAAGGCAGAAATCAACTGATTTTATCAATGAGGGAGGAAAAAGAAGCTCTGAAAGGTGAAATGCATTTCCTAGGGTCCCAGGAGTCTTTTGACATGAGGTGCCGTATGCTCAGCCCCTTCCAGCTTAAACTGTATTATGTTCTGTTCTATCAGATATGACACTGGTTGACGTGAACAGAGTACAGAGGTTCTTATATTCCTGCATTTTTATAGACAGAGAATATCTTCAGAAAATACAGAAAATGTGAGGCAGATTGGTTTAGTTATAACTCTTGACTTCTAAGCAATCAAAAAATATATATATTGCTTTCTGCTTATTTTTTCTGCACAAAGCACCAATGTTACTTTTAAGGTGAGTCAGTGGCCAGTGGGAGAAGACTCTGAGTGGAAGAGTTTCCACCTGGATTATCTGGTTCAGTAACACAGAATCAAGGCACGCTTTCTCCAGGGGAGTGTTGTCAACCAACCTCCTCGCCCTCCCAGCTTACACTCTCTATCCTTCCTCAGCTACAAAGAAGAACCCCTCCCACACTTCAAACAGCAGAGCCCTGCCAAATACTCTGCCCTCATCAATCTCCATTCAAATGCCAGCAAAATGACCCCACGGATAAAGATAATGAGTTAATGAATCAGCATCCTTTAAAAAGTTTTTATGTTAACTGACACAGGGAATTGGACTGACCACCTTAGAGAAAGAGGCAGTGATGTAAGACAGCTTACTGTCTAGACCTTTGGGACTTGCTGACAGTCCTGGTTTCTAATCTGGCCCGGCTGTTTCCTGGCCATGAGACCTAGAAAAGACCATTATTCTCTGAGTCTCAGCTTTTTCACTTGTAAAAAGGACAAATTAATTGCACCTATTTCCTAGGTGAGATAGTTTTTAGGGTGAGGGTTGTGTGTCTCCATGAGGAAGGAGGCCCATAAGCAAACACTTGTAGGTTCTCACCACCCCTCATTTGTCTAACTGGGGCAAAGAACTAGGAGGTCATAGCTTAGCACCATCTCTTTCCTCTTTGGAATTTTCCTGCCTTCTGAGAACTTGCTCTGGTTTGCCCTCTGTCATCCAGTAAACTAGACAGTAAGGCCTTGCATGTGCCTGAGAGGCCTGGGGATGTCCAGGGCTTCTGTGACTAGGCAGACACCTCTGTCTAATTCTGAAAGGCCTTCACTGCCCATTCTCAAACAGCTCTTTCAGTCATAAAGCCAACATTTTGCTCTCTCTCTGCCCAGTCCTTTGTGTAACTTGGTTATACAAGTTCAGAACTTGGGAGACTCCCTAAAATCCCAGCGGGGTTTAAATAAAATAACATGGATCAGGTGATTAATATGATGCCCTTGGTTCTGTTTAGGCAGCGTATTCTCCGGTGTATTTTCTTCTAATGTGGACTTTGTGTGGTCTGAGAGCCAGCATTCTTATTGATACATCTATTCCCCATGACGAACGATCAATAACTAATTACTGAGAATTTGCCAGGTGCCAAGTTCTGTGTTTGGCGCTGTGTATCATGCAGTTGGGAAAAAGAGTGAACCTCATCTCCCAGGGACTTACCGGGCTCGTGGTGAGAAAAAGAACAATGTATACAGATTTACACAACCAGGCAGGAAAGAAGTGCACTGCAAGGGAGAGTCAGAATGACCATGGGAAACTGGCAGGTAGCAAGTGCCATTCATTGTTTTTACCCTACAAGAAAGCAGTTTACTTCATTTTTTTAAAAAAATCATGAAACCGACGTAAGGCCTAGAGTAAGCTCTTTATTTTTGTTGGACCTCGGTCCCACATCTGAAAATAGAGGAGGGTCATTGAGTGACATGGCCCCTTAGGATCCTCCCAGGCTGACACGCTCCAGTTGGTTCTCTTCCTCTATCTTAAGATTCTGTAAGGGCAGAAGGCAGGGAGAATCTTAAAATAAACCTTGCTGTTCTTTGGGGGCTAGGCAAGGAGGCACGGGGAGGGAGAGCCCTGCCTGCCTATACCCACCATACCTCTGCATGGTTTTCTTTTATCCTAGGTCATCCCCCAGAGGAGTGATCCATACTGCTTCTTGGTGACATGACACCACCCACGTCCTCCTGGATACTGTGCTCACTTAGTCTTCAGTCAAAAACTAAAACCATCAAGGAGAACCAGATGTGTCTCTGGTCTTGCCCAGGCAAACCATAATGAGGCAACACCAAATTCTGACTCCGTCTGTATGTGAGCAAAGACTCCCCAGAAATCTCAGGGGAAGCCCTATGTGGGGTGGAGATCTTGGCAACTCCATGCTTCTCACTGGGAGAGGAGGGGCAGAAGAACAGTGTATTCAAAATAGCCCATCTACTTAGTTCAGTAGCAGACTCCCACCCCTCATAGCTGAGGTCCGTTAGGGTGAGGGAAGAAAAGATATAATGATAATCATAGTGATTATTTATTGAGTGACCACTATGTGTTAGTTACTGGTCTAAGTGCTTTATATACCATTCTTCTGAATTCTTGAATCAACACTATGAGGTAATTACATTATTATCCTAATTTTACATATGAGGAAACTGAGGCAGGAAACACAGAGTTGAAGTAACTCATCCAAGGTCACACATCTAGTAAGTGGCCAAAATGAGACTGAATTATTGTCTCTCTCCAAAATTCCTGCCTTGTTTTGTAGCTTTATATGACATCCTTCCTGTGAGGTCCATGTATGACTAAGACAATTTTCCTCCACTGACCTCAGTTTTCCTTGTCTAAAAAATGGCTCTTTCCCTCAATAGAATTTTTTTTGTATCTGTTTTCTTCTCTATCCTGGCAACAATGCCCTGGTCCAAGGCATTTTTACCTCTCATCCAGAGTGGATATTCAGAGGCTGTTTCTTACTTACTCATCGTCCACAGTGAAGAATGTGCAGTATTTCTTAAAAGGAACACTGGCACCTGATCTAACCCTTATCCAGACTCTTCGGTGGTATAACCCCTTTAACATATAAAACAGATCTTTTGCATTCCAGTCTGATATCCCTCATCAGCCTCACCTCTTGCCATTTTTTTAAATGTACTCTTTTCTCTACTCAGAATTAAGTTTCTGCTAGTTCTAATTGAGTGGCATAATTTTCCCTTGACCTTGTAGCTTAGCACGTGCTGGGCCTTCAATCTGATCTGCCCCATCCACGATGCACCCCACCTTGATAACTCCTTTTTATCCTTCACTTCTATATAAGCTGTCATGAATGTCACCTCTACAGGACATATGCCCTGATTGTCCTTAACCAGGTTAGGCGATCTTCCTAAGTGCTTCCCCTGCAAGCTACACAGACCTTCCTCACACCTTCTCTCCTATGTCCATAGTTTAATTTCTTTATTTGCCTCACAAGATTGTCTCCTCCATAAGAGCAAGGACTGTGCCATTTTTATATCATTATGTCCCCTGTCCCTAGCTGTATTTGTTGAATATGTATTTACTGAATGAATGAAATAATAAATAAACAGTTGTGAGAGATTCATGGTTGGCTGTCATGGAAATTAGAATCCAGTTCGATGGTTTCCCTTATGCTCTAAAGGTTCTTGGAAATCTGAAATATAAAAATGGCTAATGAAGAGGGAATTGCATCTCCTGTTAAAGGCACCCGTATTCCCACCCTCCTTATTAGACTCTTGCTTCCTGAAAACAGAAGTCACAGTACCTGAATGCAGCAGGACACTCAGCGGGTGGGCTGTAAGCATTTCACAGTCTGTCTGGAAATATTAGAGCAGGATAGATTAATAATGCATTAATATCCCCATCATAAAATACTGTAAGTATTTTAGATAACAGAAAAGAAGCCCTTTTGCCCTTGAATGCACTTTGATGTGCACTGAGGCAAGGAGAGTCTCTCAAAAGCCGGGGGGGGGGGGACTTCAAAGTTTGTAATTCTAGGAAAGACTGAAATTTTCACACTTTGCCTCGTTAGGAATACTGTGCAGTTTCAAATCCTCTGAAGACCCTCAATAAATATTAATTGAATGTGAATTGAATGAAGTAGAAATCTTATTAATGACTCTTGTTTTTTTTTCCTCAGAGGAATTTATGGAGCACTAATAGTTACCTGTTACATTTTGATGATGGAAATTTCTAAATGTCAGATACGGAGAAGGAGGGGAAACAGATGAGATAGAAGAGAGGAAAGACTAGAATCAAACAGATCTGGATTCGAATCCCAATTGTGTCATTAAATGTCTGTATCCTCAAAGGACTTACTCAAATGGGTTTTGACTTGCTTGTCTGTAAACTGGAAATACTGATACTTAATTGCTTTTGGATATTACAATATATTGTGAGAATAAAGCGTATGAATATTTTTAACTCTTAATTACAACCTACATTAAAGAAACCTCTCATCTATCCATACAAGTCAACATACTGCTCTGTCAACATGTCAACATAGTCAGATTTATGCATCTCTCTCTCTGTCTGCATTTAAGTATACTGTATTAAAAATAAGTGATTGTTCCCTTCCAAATTTCTCTTCCTGGGCTAATGTCAGGGAATTGATTGTCCTTTACCAACTTGAAGACTCTATTTTTCACCTCCTAACTTCTCTAGGTTTCTGAGAGCACCAGTTAGTTACATGGGGGATATCATTCTACTTCTGGACTGAGGGATCCCTGGGGTTGGGGACTTCTAGTGCTAAAATCAGGAAAGTCCCAGGCAAAGTGGAGTGAGTTGGTCACACTACTTCCTAGCTTTGGCCCAGTTGAAAAACAGTCACCAGGGTAACCATAGGGAGCAAAACCTACTTTAGAGCTCACTGTATGGCAGCAACAGCTGAGAGGAGCACGCACATCCTAAGAGTAAGTTAGTCCGAAAGAGGGAGAACTGCCAAGCCGGGCGGAAACAGCAATTTTTAACACCCTGACATTGAACCCTGATTGTCCAACAGAATAACAGGGCTTCTTAGAGGCCAGACTCCCACTGTCTCGTTAATCAGGGAAGACTGGGTGAGAGCTGGAATAAGTGAGAGAAGGAAAGAGGATCTGGCCTGTTTTTCTCTTCTAGAAGTCCTTTCACCAACCAACTGGATTCCTGGAACTCTGTGACTCTTCCAAGTCCCTGCCTTAGATGAGCTGTGGTGTTGGCATGAGTTTGAGACACCAGGAGACTGAGCTTGAATCCTGGCCTCCCCATGATCCCCAGCTGTGTGATCTTGGGCGAGTCACTTACTTTCTCAAAGTCTTAGTTGTTGTAAGGAATTTAATACATAATCTGTTTAAAAGAGCTTTGCAAAATACTGCATGAATGTGTTGGTTTGTATCATTTAAAGTAGTAGTTCTTAATTGGGGGTAATTTCACTCCCCTCCCAATGGGCATTTGGCAACATCCAGAGGCATTTGGGGTTATCATACTTGGGGGTGGGATGCTACTGGCATTCAGGAGGTAGACGCCACGGATGCTGCCCAACATCCTATAATGCATAGGGCAGCTCTTCTCACCTCCCAAAAGATGATTATCCAGATCCAAATTGCATCGTTGAGAAATTCTTATTTAAAGGTTGAGATAATACTAATTATCTTCAGCTTCAAATTTAAAGGTGGTATCTAAGTAAAAACATTCAAGGACTTTTTTTTTTTTTCCTCACATGACCAACCAGTAACAGCCATCAGGGATTAGATTCATCTCTTAGTCTCTTTACATTTACCCATATCAGGGGTGAAGTTATTGATTCTTTGATCTAATGACTTTTCAAAAGGAAGTGTTTGTGCATGTGTATATATGCATGCACATGTCTGTGTTCAACATCCTCTTTGAATATTCTGTGGTTCTGCCTATAAAATAACAGTTTGTGAAAGATCATAACAGGCCTATGAGTCTGTAGAAAAGTATTCTATTCTGGGGAAATGACACATAACCTCTTAAAACTGTTGCACATTTACCGGGCTTCATAGAATTTTCACTGACATTAGTTTATCCTCAGACTAACTAATACTTTCTACTCTCCTGTACCTTGTAGGAGAATAAGCAAACATATCCAGGGATTCCTTGGCTTGCCTAGAGTCACACAGTTACTAAGAAGTGGAGATTTTTGTGCCTCAACACTAGAAAATGAGCAGATATATAGAAGCCAATATAGATATGCCTTTGTACTAAGATTGAATGTTTGTTTTGGTTCAACATTTCAGTTAAAATCAGAAAATGTGTGTTAGGCATCAACACTAAGTTTGGAGGGTCTAAAATGACACAATTCCTGCCATCAAATTTTCGGTGACTAGTAGTAATTTTTTATCTAAATATTGGCTGGATATAATAATGTTAAGGAGAATTTTGTTGATTTCTAAATTACTAGAAGGAACAGATGTTCAGATGAATTTGCTAGGAAAACTGTGTCATCACATGAAAGTTAATTAAAAAGTTAACATAAATAATTAATTCTTTCCAACATAACATATGTTATATACTCAAACTTGCATATATACGGATATATTTTGTATTCCCAGTTGGATTTTAGGACCCTTGAAAGAAAGTGACCCTTCTCCTATCATATGTAGAATGTTGTCGAGCTCATATTTGGGCCCTAATTAAAAAAAAAATGCTTGCAAGGAGAGGAGGGCAGTGACAGAATATACTGAAAAGATGGCCTAGAAATCCAAGGAAGAACTACATTGATAGAGTAATAATTATATTTTAAAATGTGTGGTGGATTATGATTTTAAAAGTGTTTTTATGATTAATATCTCCCCTCCAAATAAGTAGGACTCTCTTTACTACATTGAATGTATGCATTCTCATATGTAAATTAAATCATCTGTCAGTAATGGAGACGAGCCAGACCAAGTCAGGCTTGGATTCCAACCCTGTACTAGGAACTTCTCTCAAATTTCCCCTAGCACACTGGAATTGATTCTTCTCTTTGCCTCACTTACAGGGCAGAGTTGCTGTGAAGATCTGCTAAGAACACCTCTGAATGCTTAGCCACTGAGTTGACCATGTTGTATCCTAAACTGGCCTCCCATCCAGTGCCAGTACCTTAAGAGTTCTCCAAAAACTGATGGGCTCATCCATCAGGAACATAACCAACAGTTCAGAAAAGCAATTTTAAACAAGCATCTCCTTAAGAAAAAGAAGAAATAGAAGGAGAAGGCTTCTGGGAAGAGGGGCAAGGGGAAGTTAAAAAACAAGTCAGGAAAAGGGGGAGGAAGTATCTCCACTTCTTTGACCCCCTCTAGTCTCTCCCTGACAGTCATACTCAGACTTTTCTACCTTCCTATGGCTTAGGTTCTGGGTGCTCACTCTAGAGAATTCCTTTATCAATAAACTATTTTCATTTCCTTCACCATGGAGCATTTACTGATCTCTCTGGAAAAATGATCCTGGTAAATCCAAAGATTTTCCTTATTGGTGTTGCCATCCGAACATTGCTAGTGAGCCCTGGGAGAGTAAATAATTGCCCTTCCCTGTGGATGGAAGCTACAACAAATTGATAAACTCAACCCTCACTTGGCCCTCAACACCAAGAACAGTCTTTCATGTTTCCAATTCACAGTGCTACTCTCAGGCTTCCTCCTTTGCACCTATTTCACCACCTCCTCTTGGGTCTGGAATCTCCATCAGTTCTTTCTTGGCTCCCTACAGATAAACCCTCCTTTATAATAGAAGCCAGCACAGGGGAATTCCTTCAACATTCTCACACAAGTCTTTCAGATAAGCTGCATATCCATCCTCTGCCCTCTTGTTCTTTCTATCCCACAAAACATTTATTTATGTCTCTTCCTTACTATCTAAAGATAATTCCTTCATCAGAGTTCTGGTGAACTTCCCCAGAACTTTATCATTTTAGCTATCTCCTCCCTATTATGTGTCATCAACCTCACCCTTCTTTCTCCCATGAACTGTTTCCATCAGTACTAAAGTTTAGTTCACCCACGTCAAGATAGTGAATCTTCTCTCAGGTTAACAAACTACAGAGACACCTAAATCTATGTCTACTTCCAAATGTTAATGTATTTTTTTTTTGCTTTTTGCAGCCAAACTTCCATAAAAATTGTCTATACTCCCAATTTCTCCCTTTCTCACCCACCATTTTCAATTCTACCCATCACCATCTAGCTTTCTTCCCTTCATTTATTTCCCATCTGAATGGTATATGCCAACATGTCATTTGCAATTCATAAATATTATATTGATTGATAAATCAAACTTGCTTTGCCCTACCTCTTCACTATCTAATTGGCCAATTCATCAGACACTTCACTCTTTTTAAATCCCATAAATATTTCTCATTCCTTATACAGTCATCTATAGCACATCACCATGTCTCCTGATGTCCTCTTTTCTTTCTGTGATAGAAATTGAGAAACAATCACATATCATAAAATTTACCTTTTAAAATTACAATTCAGTGTTTTTTACAAACTGTTATACTATATTAGTATATTTACAGAGTTGTGCAGTACTAACCATTGTCTAATTCCAGAACATTTACATCACTTCAAGGAAATTTTGTATCTCATGGTAGTCATTCTCAGTTCCCTTCCCCTACCCAGTCCCTGGCAACCATTAATCTACTTTTTTTTTTAATCTATTCTGGAAATTTTTTGGTAAGTGAAACCATTCAGTGTGTTCTTTGGTAACTGTCTCCTTTCAAGTAGCATAATATTTTCAAGGTTAATTCATGTTGTAGCATGTTTCAGTACATCCTTCTTTTATGGCTAAATAATATTCCATTGTATAGATATACCATATTTTGTTTCTCCATTTACCTCTTGGTGGATATTTGGGTCATTTCAACTTTTTGGCTGCTATGAATAATTCTGCTACAAATATTTGTATACAAATTTTTGTGTGCGAATATATTTTCATTTTTCTTGGGTACATTCCTAAGAGATAATTGTGTATTCAGGTCTTTTGCCTATTTTAAAATTATGTTATTTGACTTTCTACTATTGAGTTATAATAATTTTTCATATATTTTAGATATAAGTCCTTTATCAGGAATAGAATTTCCAAGTATTTTCTCCTATTCTGTGGATTGTCTTTTCATTCTCTAGATGGTGCCCTTGAAGCAGAATTTGGTTTGAAACTTGATAAAGTCCAATTTATCTAGTTGTTCTTTTTTCATTTACACTTTTCTATATCATATCTAAAAAAGTTTCACCTGACTCAAAGTCACAAAAATTTAATACTATGTTTACTTCTAAGAATTTTGTAGTTTTATTTCCAGTATGCAAGTCTATGATCCAGTTTAATTTAATTTTCTGTATTATGAAGGGTACAGCTTCCTTCTTTTCTGTGTAGATATCCAGTTGTCCCAGCACTATTTGTTGAAAGAATATTATTTTCCTGTTGGCTTGTCTAGGCAACCTCATCAAAAGTCAATTAACTGTAAATGTAAGGATTTATTTCTGGACACTCGGTTTATTTCATTGAGCTATAAGCCTATCCTTATGTCAGTACTGTGTTGTCTGTAATACTGTATCTTTCTTGTAAGGTATGAAATTAAAAAATCTGAGCTCCTCAACTTCATTGTCTTATTCGGGATTTTTTGGCTATTCTGGGTTACTTGTACATCTGTATTCTGTATGAGTGTTAAGATCAGCGTGGCTGAGATTTTGTTAGATGGCATCGAATCTGTCATTCAATTTGGGGAATATTGCTATCTTAACAATATTCAGTCTTCCAGTTCATGAATGTGGAATATATTTCTACTTATTTAGGACATCTTTAATTTTTTTAACAATGTTTTGTTGTTTCAGAGTACATCTTATACTTCTTTAAAAATTTTTTTCCTTAATTTTTATTTTTGATGCTATGATAATGGAACTGTTTTCTAATTTTGTTTTTGAAGTGTTCATGGCTAGTGTATACAATGCAATTGATTGTTGCAGATTGATATCGTATCCTGTAACCTTGCTGAACTCAGTCATTAGTTTTAATATTCTTTGTGGATTCCCTAGGATTTTCTACATGAATAATCATGCCATCTACAAACAGAGATAGTTTCATATTATTCTTTCTAATCTGGATTGCTTTAGCTTCTTTTTCTTGACTAGTTGTTCTGGTTAGAATCTGTGCAAAAGTAAACAAGAAATGGTAAAAATAGACACCCCTGTCTTGTTTCTGATCCTAAGATTTCAGTCTTTCACTATTTAGAATGATATTAACTGTGAGTGTTTCTTAAGTGCCATTTAACAAGTTGAGAAAATTCCCATCAATTCATAGTTTGTTTTATGATGAAAGAGTATTGAATTTTGTCAAGTCATTTTTCTGTGTGTACTGAGATGACCATGTGGTTTTTGTCTTTTATTAATATGGTATATTACCTTGATTGAATTTTAGATATTAAAACAACATGATATTTCTGGAGTCTTTGAGTCTGGTCAAATAAAGACAAGCCCTGTGATGGGGTATTCCAGGGAGCTTCCAGGCAGATCCAATAGTAATAATTCTCTGAGAATGGGGTTTTGGGGGGATCTCTAGAGTCTGTCCCTTGTAGCCTAGCTTTTCTATGGCTACCATGATATGAGATTGTTGGTTTTCATGGCTAGTATTTGGGAAGAAGGATATAGAAATAGGGCATGTTAAAATGCTGCAAAGCTGTTTGCTTTCTTATTGAGATTCAGCTGTTTTTCTTCAATGAACACTCTTCATATTATTGCAAGCTTTTGATTAATGTCTAGAATTCTGAAAATGTTGATTTTGACAGATTTTCTAGTGTTCTCCTTGCTTTAATGGAAGAGTAGATTTTCAGCGGTCTTTGCTTTTCCTTTCCAGAAGTGATCTTCCTCCTAATTTCTCCTTATCTCTCTGGCTACTCTTATGCAATTTGAAGGCATTCTTCTTAATATGTCTGACCCACAATTACTATTTTTGTTTATTTTGTAGGGTTCTGTATTGGACCCTCTTTCCTGCTCTCACATCGTTTATCATCTTTTCTAATGTCCTGATCCATGGCTGTGGCTTCGCTTAGTATCTCTATGTTGGCAACTCCACATTTGTAACTCCACCCCAAACACTCCTTCTGAACAACACATGCATGCATCTAAATGTCTCTTGTTATATCTTCGAGGACCTACAGGCATCTCAAACCAAGTCTGTCTCAAACTAAATGCATCATTAACATTTTTCTCCTATCTCATATCTAACACTATATAGGTAGTCAAAACCAACAGTCACCCTTGAACTTGAACCTTCTTTTCTTTAACCCTTCCAGCAGATCAAATGATAATTTAATCTGATCATCACATTTTCCTACTTCTCGACCATGTTACTTTTCTGGCTCCTTTTTGCATTTTAGAATCGAATCCTAGTGCCTTCGTGGGGTCTACAAAGAACTTCAGGATTTGGACTCTGTCATCCTCTCCAGTACCACCTCTCCCTATTCTCCCAGCCGTCTTAAATTTTCTTTCCCATCATATTTTGCACAAGCTATTCCAAAGAGAAATCCTTGTGTTCTTTTATTAGTTCTCACATTTTCTTTTCGCTTACACTACTTTGAGTTGGAGTCTGTTACTTGCAATCAAAGAATCCTAAAGAACACATTAAGCTTCACATTATTCTACTCATTATATTTATTACTCATTATTCTAATTTTGCTTATCAGTGTATCTACACTCTTAGCTGAACTGACCAGGATGCTGTGATACGGAGTGTTATCCATGCTTTTCCAGTCCATCTTCTTGGTATGTCCTTGACAGATCTCACCAGCAAAACTATTTCATCCTGCTTATACTATGCTAGGAGAACGCTACCACCCATTATTTCAAGCCCTGAAGAGAGAGTTTCTCTTTCCCTCACGCACTCTTTTTTCTGTCTTCTCAGGTAGAATTCCCCTTCTGATCACTTCTCCCAGGAGAGGGGGTGGGTGGAGAATATTTACTAGCTAAAATGTACATCTAGTATATGAAATTCTATTGTCCTTGAGGCAAAACCCTTTTAGGCACTTTTATCTCTTTTGCATCCAGTGTGTGTAGATTATATAACCCCTTTTGAAAATTGTAAAGTCATGTGTAATGTTATTCTTTATTCTAACTGTGGGGGAATTTAGGTCCTGGGTTCCTGCTTTGTTTAAGTCTATGTGCACTGGTCATGAGGGCATCTCAGGGTAATACACTGTGGTCTTTGGGTCTGATTAACATGTGTTGTAACCCTTTTATCTCTAAATTTGCTAGTTCCTGACCTTGATATAGTTGTTTTACCACTCAGTCTCAGTTTCTTAAAATTTATTTATACAATGTGCTAAATTCAGTCCAAATTCAGGAAGAATGGTAGAGCTAACTATGTGAATGGATGTAAAAAACCTAACCCTGGATCTTGTCAATGGTACCACTCAAGAGATGGCAATTTAGTTTACTATCTATTTTGTGTTTACCCAGCCTTCAACCTCTCTTCTGTTAACAGATTTCAGCCCTGTAATCTTTTGTTTCTTCATCCTAATCCTTCACTTCCTCTGACTGTTCCTTTTTGGTTCTGAGCAAAAGGCCACTTGTATCTGGATCTGGCAGATCCTGAAATCTCTGCTTGGCTTTGTCAGGCAAGTTCAGGCATGTACAGACATGTCCATGAGTTTCTCAGAAGGTTAACTTTGCCAAAGCCAGAGCACTGCTCCCCCTCCCTTCCCACTGGATCCTGTGCTCCAAGCTGTTGGACATAAGTTTGTGCTTTCGAAACTTCAGTATTTACACAGAGAATGTGCCTCTGATTTACCCAGTGTCCAGCTGCTGATACTTATCTTGAAATTTCTAAGTGCAAGACTGCAATCAAAGTGTCAGGGCACAGAAATGAACAAATAAAGATGTTTGGGGACTGCCTGCTTTTCTCATGCGATTTGCAAATTTTTCTTGGCTTGCATAATCTGAGGTGGCTGGGACCATGGGCCCCTTCATTCCTTGGCCCAGTGGTACAGCACATGGCAATGTTACAAATACAGGAGCTGGACATGCAGGAGGGGCCTCACCCCTGCTAGGAAAGCGTCCACCTCTGTGCCTCCCAGACAGCATTGACGCATTCAGACAAGCTGGACAAAGAACGTACAGTCTACATTCCCTGGCCTTTGAAGGGAAGATGTTGCAATGTACAGGCAATTGGAGTGTTTGCCTAATTCATCAAAACATTCACATTTGCTAGTAATACAATGCATCTATGATGAGAAGAACCCAGGGGGAGCTCGGTGGATTAAGGGTAAAATGGCTTATGCCTCCTAATTTCTACCATTTGGCTTAGCTTTGAAGCAGCCTTCCCTTCATTCACGAAAGTGTTGCAGTGCTGTTTAAAATGCATGGGCTTTGGGACCAGATCGATCTGGGGCTCAAACTTGCTGGCTGTGGGATCTTGGGCAGTGTACCCTTTTTAAAATCCTCTTCTCTTGTCTGCAAAGGAAGGGTAGTAAAACTAAACTCAGAGCTTTTATGAGGATGCTTTGAGATAATGTGTAGTGTTTAGCAGGATAGCAGACTCAGTAAGTGCTATGAGTGAACTTTTATCATCCACTTGCTTTTTGAGCACCTACCATGTACCAAGCATTCTGCTGGGCCCTTAGGATTCCTTTTCCATCTTGAAGTTGGCTGAACATTTGAATGAGTTGGAGACAGGGAGACAGGGAGAAGCATCTTTTGAAAGAGGAAAAGAAGGCTTTTACTTAAGAAGCATCTCTACTGACCAATTACATGGTCTTAGACAAGAGACTTCTCTCTAAACCTCAGTTTACTTGGCTATAAAGCAAATTAATTATTCCTATTCCAAAGAGCCAATGAGACAAAATAATAATAATAACAGTACTAGTAGTAGTAGTAATACATTTTCATAGCTAGTGTTAATACAGAGCTTACTCATTTCTTAGTGCTTTCTAACAATTTTCAATTTGCTGATTTATTTGAACTTTACAACATCTCTAAGAAGAATTATAATACAAATTTTACAAATGAAGGAACCAAAGGACAAAGAAGTTAAATGACTTGTCCACAGCTAGCAATCAGAAAGCAGCCAGTCTGGCTCCAGAGTCTTTTCTCTCAGTCATCACATTTTGTATTAGGTGGACTATAAAACCCTGTATAAATATGGAGGTTTATTATTACTACTCTGGAAAATTCTACCTAATGAACTACATTTTGCTTCTATGACTGCAGGATCCAATGTGACCCCTTTTGAAGGGAACTGAAACAATTGCTCTACAATGCATTTTTTTCCCCAACAGTTTGTGAAGATGTTCAAACGTACAAAATCGTTGAAATAGTTTTACAGTCAACATGTATATACCTACTATCTAGATTACTTCAATTAACATTTTACTATATTTGCCTTATCACAGATCTAGCCATCCCTCTCCCTCTGTCAGTCCATCTCATGTGTGACACATTTCAAAATGAGTTGCAGTCACTCTCAAGTGCTCCGGGATGCATACCATTAATTAGAGTTTAATGTGCTTTGTGATTCTTTATTTTTGTTTTTCTTCTGTTCCAAAATGTGTTTTAGGTTCCATATCCATGATGAAGATTTGGCAAGTTCAGAAAATAATTAAACTAACATCAAACCATGGTATCGTTTACTTTTAATATTATCATTTTTATTATTGTTGTTGTAGTTACTGCTATTGTTGATTTTCACACCTCATTTTTTAATACTAAAAGGCCAGTCTGCCCTTCAGCTGCTTTCTTCCCTGTTCAGACCTTCCATTTCATCCCAGACATGACTCCTGCTCAGTTTTTCCCACTCCCACCCTCACCCTCTTGTGCCCAAATCCAACCACAGTTTGCTCTCTGCCAGACCTCCATATATCCAGTGGCATTCCAACGCTGCCACAGAATTCCACATGGTATCCAAGTATCTGTCTGACCCAGCCAATTATTACAATAACACCTTATATTTAGTTAGTGCTGGTTCATTATTTCATTCGGTAAGTATTTATCAAAAGCCTATTTAACCAGGTGACCAGTTGAGGGAGGGGCAGAGAGTGGGCAGTGGGTCTGAGTAACAAAAGGATTAAATCAATCAGCACGCAGTTATTGCATGCCTTCTGTGTACACAGTACTGCCGTCAAGGAGTTTATAGACAAGCTGAAGGAAGAAAACAAAAGCTCAAGAATTAATTGGAGACCAGCTGCAGAGGGAGAAACAAGCAAGAGTTCTGTGTGGTCATGTAGGTCTGTTTGTGTGCATGTCTGCCAGGGAGATGTAGAATAAGGCTGCTGCTAGGATTCTGCTGGGATTTCGGGAGAGAAACGAGGCTGTAAATAAATCCTGGATAGACCCAAAGCCGTGCACTAGTGAAGGAGCAGAAGAAGGCTCTTTTGAAAGGAGGAAAAGAATTACGTTGGGCAGTTGTTAAAATGTCTTAGAATGTGCAGAGGAATTAAATGATAATGTCAAGGACTTACAGCTGGAAGGGACTGCCACAACGATAGATTCTATAAAATTATGAAGTTGGCTGTGTTGTAGCATTGGGACCTTTTCTAGGATTGTCAAGGGTGAGGACTGTCATTGAACCCTGGCCCATGTTTAGCACTGCCCCTGAGCACACGTGATGGCTCTGAGTGAATAATGAAAAAAGAAAGAAAAAGCATCTTTTAGAACAAATTGATTTTTGAAATCGTTCTCTCTCTTGGCAGATTAAAACAAAACAAAGCCAAAACCAAAACAAACAAATAAACAAAAACCCCTCATTTCACCAGCCCAGACACACAGCTTGGTGAGTAGAGCACAGATTGGAGTTCAGCCCCCACTCACACTCACCCTCTCAGCCATGACAGCCCTGCCCATATTTCCAAACAACATGACCGGGAGGGGAGAGAAATGAATTGACCTTGATACGCCAGAAAAGGAGTCAGGAGTTCCCACTAAGGGCATTTGGGGAGTGAAACCATCTCTGTGGGTGGCTGTACAGCTGAACGAAGGCTTTAGGAAACCTCCAGTGCTCTCTCCATTCCTAGGATTTAGGGGCTAAGACTCTTTATTCTATTGTAACCTCACCCACCCCCAGCACATTACAGTGCACTTTGTATATAAACAGGGTCACATTAAAGGTGATAACTGATATTTTCTTCTGCATAACAAAGAATTCCAATTCCAAATCTCTAAGTGTTAACTCCCTGGAGACTGCAGGAGATTTCATGTGTGGGTTCACAAACCAGCCCACTCACTCTTTAGGGTGCTTTATGATGTCACCATTCCATTCCTTTACTTTCTCAGTGCCCCCTCTTCTATGTTGGATGACGATGAGTCCACTTGCAGAGGGACTCAGCACTTCCAAGAGTACTATTGTATGAGCATGCTACCCGAACTGGTTATTTCCAGATGCTCTGCATGCTCAAGCATCTTCAGAATGTCCAGGTTTGACTGTGGTCTCCTCCAGAGTGAGGAGGAGGATATTTGCACCCATTCTGTGCATGGGCACTGAGGATGCCTTCTTTGTACTTTTGTGTCCTACGAAACCTTTGAATAAATAGCTCCTTCAGCTTCAGTCCCTGGACCCTGCCAGACACATCATAGGCACCCAGTTGTTCTCACCATTCCTCCTTCCTCTTTCACCATTCCACCCCCTCCAACCAGTGCAAACTACACATACAAATAAACATGCACCCAGCCAGCTCTCCAGACATGTGTGAATCCCAGTGTCAGCCTCAGTTTGGGCTCATATTGCTACACAGTAAATCTATCATGAGTATTTGTGAAGTCCTCACAGGATGTCCAGCTGAACTGAGTTCCTGGGATGCATTTTAAATGGAAAAACCAGTGGACCCTGCTGTGCAGAAGTGCAGTCAAATAAGGACAAGTTTACTTTTAAAACATAACTTCGACTTTTTTTGTGTTTTACAAAATAAAATAGTCTCATTTTAAACATTTAAAAATTCAAACAAAAATGAAAGGAAAATAATGACTGAAAAAATCCCACTATCCAGACAAGATATCTGCTAATTTTTGATTTATGTCATTCCAGGACCTTTCATAGTTTATTTAACAAGGTTAAAAGTTTGAGAAGTACAAGCTATTTCTAACATTTTGCCATTTTAGTATATGTGCTGCCGAAGCAAGCACAACATTTGCCATTTTAAACCGTGAACTTTATTAAAATCATATCTTTGAGGAGAGCCATGATTATTAGCTTAGAATAAATTTCTAGAAATGAAATTAGTGCCACAGACCTCCACCGTAGGTCATTTGGCAAGTTATGCCAGCTCTGACTTTAAATTTATCCCAAATCCAAGAACTGCTCACCAGTTCCTCTTCTACTCTTCTGCTCCATGTCCCGTTACACCTGGTCCATTTTCCCCTAGTCCATCTCCTCCCTAGTCTATCCTCCCCTCATTCACTCCCCCTAAATCTATCACCCTGGTCTGTCTCCCCCTAATCCATCACCCTGGAACATCTCCTCTAGTCCATCACCCTGATCCATCCCTCCTCCTCTCACTGCTGTAGTTTGACAGTTGATTTCCTTGTTTCTACATTGACTCCTTTAGGTTTTTTCCACCTAACAGAATGAGGACTCTTTTAAATATGAAGTCAGACCATGTCAACCTCCTACTCCTAGAACACTTAGAATCAAGTCCTCATCATGGCCTTCACAGCCTTCAACATTCTGCAAGATCTAGCCCCTGCCTGGGTCACAGCATCCTCTCCTGGCTACACCGTCCCCACAGGCACATTCCACTCCAGCTGAACTGGCCCTTCCCACCGTTTCTTGAAGGAAGCAGGCTCTTTCCTGCCTCAAGACATTTTTAGCTTTTCTTCCCTCCAGAAAACTCTTCATCCAGATATTTATATGAACCTCTCCATTAATTCATTCTAAAAGAGTTTACCACCCATCACTCTCTCTCTCTCCCCGCCCAGACTTATCCTGTCAGGACCCTGCTTTATTCTCACCACAGCATAAGCTCTTTTATTATGTCATAAATGTACTTTACCATCTCTCCACGCTAGAATTTTAGCTTCATAAATCCTTCATCACTGTGCCCCGCCAAAACTAGAAAAACATACCTGCCTTACTAGATGCTTAACATATAAATATAAATTGAATGTATAGATGAAAGAATGAATGTATTGTTCTATCAAAGAGTATGCGGCATATTAAAGCTTTAGAATGCCCATTGCCCAATTGTCCTTCAAAATGTGTATCTTACCTCTGTTCCCACTAGCAGAGAATCAAAGGGGATAGTTTGAACTTAATGTGCCCAGACTATTTTCATGTTTCTTTTCTTGACATCTCCACAAAATAGTGTTCTTAAAAGTGCTATTGGTTAGGGAAAACATGCATTAGATATTTCATCTCATTGTAATTTTCCCTAGAAAATGACTCGAAATAAGTATAGTACAAAACTCTCTGAAGAATAAGCAGATTTCCCTCCATAACTGAGAGTCCTTCTCTATGCTTATAACTATGTGTGTAAAGGGGGGCAAATAAAAGATGAAAAAACTCAAAGTAGGCAAAACTTAAAAGACAGTTTGGTATGTGAGAAAAATCCTGATCTCTGGAATCAGACCTATCTGAATTCAAATTCTGTAAGCACCAGTTACTCGCTGAGCAACCAGGGATGTTTGTTAATACCTCACTGAGACTCAACATCCTTGTCTATAGTATGGACACAATCATCACTTCCCCTCCTGAATTATGGTTAGGATTAAATAAAATACCAGGCAGGGTTGTTTCACTGAGCACATCTAGAGCAGGATCTAATGTGTCCGTGAACGAAAGCTGTTCTTGGTTGCATCTACATTCTTGTCGTATTGGTGACTTCAGTTGTTCATTACAAAACCTTGAGGAGAAAGGGCGTTGTGAGATACAAGAACTGTCTTCCACTATGTGAGGAGTCATTTTTGTGAAGGAAGGGAATGCATTTACAAAACAACTGAAGTTTCGGTTTGACAGACCCTGGTCAATCCAGGAACTTGGCTCTCTACAAGCTAGATCTGCCCAGCAAATAATGGGCTTTGTCGTGAAGCAACACACACCTGAAGTCCTCAAGAAGAGGCTGGAAGGACAATCATAGGTAAAATTGACTCTAGGTAACATCACCCGTGAGCTGTTCTTGGTGCTTGAAGTTCCTCTGTCAGTGCACCTCTGTTTTGCTTGTCAATGACAGAGACATTTAAAGACAGAATTTTCCTATCCCTCTCAGGCTCCTTCTTCACTGATAGAGAAGCTTGGCCTTGGGCAATCAGGAAAGAAAATGAATGCCAGCGTTCTTTCTTAGTATCTCTGTAGTTGACTGGGAATGTGAAGATGCCAGTGTTCTGCAAAAACTCTTGTTTATTAATATAATTTGCAGTTCCCAAGTCTTTAGTTGTCAATAAATTACAGTAAGAATAAAATAACTTCTTTTATTTTGGTACTCACTAGGGAAACCCAACTCATTATCTGCTCTTTTTTGTCTTTTAACACTTTCCCATTTTTAGCAGTGAGGGCAGTGGACTAGACAGGTCATTGGCTAAAGACTTAACAGAAATAGAGGACTTATTGGTATCTGCCCAGCAAATTGTAGCTGTGTATTTTCTCCAAAATGGCTTGTGTGTATCTATAGCATCAGTCTTACAGTAGTACATCACCATTGTTTACCTAGCCTTCTCAGCCAAAACGTGCTATACAGCTTCAGTGCCTAGAAAACTCTGACTTAATACATGATCTTGAGTAAGTTGCTCTCTCTCAGTCTCCAAGCATCATCATTAAGAGTGCAGGCTTTGAATCACACTGACCTAGGTCCAGATCCTAGCTCTGCCACTCACTAGTTTTGTGACCTTGGATGATTTTCTCAACCTTTTAGAGCCTCAGTTTCTTCATTCCTAGAATGACAGTTATAATATCATGACCACTAATTGCAATGCCATAATATACAGTGCTTAACCAAGTACCTAGCACGTGATAAGAGCTCAGTAAATGTTCTGTTATTACAATTATTAGGTAAATACGCCCTAGTCCTAGAGAAGCCTTATATAAATAAGCTCGTGTCCTCAATTCTATATCATTAGTTGAATCCTTATTGCAACATTGCTATTTTTCCAGTCACCTAGCTGAAAATGTTTACTCATAAACAAAGGGTCATCAGAGTCCCATCGTGAGTGGGTAATTGTGCAAATTGTGTTTCAGATGTGTTTCTTCCTTCCATGGTTCTTACGATTTGCAGTCATCTTGGCCTCTTCCTCTCTCTGTTACTCCTCTCCCAGCCAACAGATCACTAAATTAAATTGATTCTATTGCCTTAATACCTGTCAGTCCCACCTGCTTTTCTCACTCCATCTCTTTCTCACTAACTCCTCATTCATCATCTCTTGCCCGTAGCACCACAATAGCATCTTATTTTCCTTGGTTCCACTGCACACTCCTGCCAACTACTCTCCATAGTCAGTTACAACCGTATTGCTCAAATACAAACCCCATCCTGCCCAGCACAAAACCCAAACTCCTTGACATTTCCTGTGAGGTCTTTCATCATTTGACTCTGTTGGTCTCTGACCTCATTTTTGGCCCCTTTCCTACATGAGCAGGCTCTGACCCAGGAAGCAACTTAAAAGGACCTGAATATGCATGTGATATTTCACGTTTGGTGCTTCCAAGCCTTCACATACACAGTTTCCTCCTTTCGGAAGGCCCTCCCCGCTTGCCTGCTGGGAAAACCTACTCTTCAATCTTTATTTCAAATGTCGCCTCTAAAACTGTGACCCGTTCTCAGAGAGTTGATGAGTTGATCATCTTCTGAGCAGTCTCCGTAGCTTGAATCTAGTACTCTTGGTTTCTCTTAATTACTCATTAGTTTTCAGGTCAAATGTCACTCCTCAGAAAAAGCTTTCTTGACCATTCCCTACCCTCAAAGAACCCCAAAGCTGTGAATTTCTGCATCAGATTATTTCGCCTGTGCCTTCCTGCTACTTAACAGATGTAGTTCACTGAGTCTTACGAACAAGCTTTTGCAAAACAACCACGTAATTGTGTTTAACTATTAAACGATTAACAGTTTTTCTCATATTAAAAACTAAGAAAAATTATTTTGTATTTTATTTTTATGAAAAAACAAAACAAAATCTTTATCATCTCAAGGAAATGCTGGGTTAAAACATGCTAACTATTCAAACCTCTAAATGCTCCGTATTTTATTCCTGTGTTAAGCCAGATCAGGAGAAAGTCACATCCCTGGACTGTATTCTTTGGGCCCCCTGAAGAACTGTCTTTTTTGGAATTATGATTTAGCACTATTCTCTTGGTGTTCATCCATGCTGCTGCTATTATAAAAAACAGATGTTTGCAGAACATCTTTTGGACTCTTGATCAAAGTGCTACCGAGAACATCTTCCAATGTATTGCTCAGTGTCTTTTGTGACAAGTTCATCTCAGAAGTAAAAATGCAGGACAACATATGTATCTATGTTTTCTTCTACTAGATGCCAAGAGATAGATACCCATCACGTTTCTGTCTTTCCTTAGGCTTCCAGGAAACTCAATGCTCACTTTGACACTCAATTGCTATAACTTGACCAAGATTTCTTAAACATATACTTTTATTCTCTCTTTCCATTACTCATTCCCATGCTCCTTTTCTAGCTTTTAATATGTGATTTTTTTCACCTACTAGAAGAATGTCTGGCAGAGAGAGGTATGTGTTCGTAGAAGCGTGCATTTTGAAGTCATACGATACTGAGTTTCAAGGTCGGCTCTGTTTGTTTCTAGATGTATAACCTTAATTTCCTCTACCCTCAGTTATCTCAACTTGAAAGCCAAAACATAATGTCATCTAGGTGTAGTTATGAACATTATATGTGAAAATATAAATATATATATGCATACTTAACTGCAGTGCTTCAGATTAAGAGGAGGTCCTTTTTCAGTTATGTTTGTGCCTCTTCAAATCCTATTGGACACTGAGGAATAAACGCAGGGACAAATGAAATAACAAGGAAGGCAACAAGACTGCCCATGATTAAGTGTGTAACAGATAACAAGATTTTGATCTTGGATGACTTCATAGAGAAGATAAAACAGTGGGCTTTAAAGGATGCACAAGATTTACATACATGAAGACAAGAAGAGGATATTCTAGACAGTGAGAATTTGGTGAGAAAGAGTACATTGAAAAAAAGCAAAGATCTAGGCAGACCTCATAGAAAATGTATTAACAAAAGCACCAGAGTAAGTACCACCATGAAAAAATGAAAAATTCAGGAAGTTCCTGTTTAGATAATTGAAAGTCACTGAACATACAATGAAAAGTTAATTTCTTGGACTATTGAAGGGAAAAACAAGGGTGATGTTTGAAGCATTCCTCTCCCTCCTCAAAGTTTAAACAACTAAAGTTACAGAGACTGTAAACGAAACTAGCTCCAGGAACCCCAGGATTATCCATTCACTCTTCAGAAGCCAGGAAGCAGATTCATGGGATCACAGAGCAGAGGAGCCACGCTGTGTTCTCAGCAGCAGCAAGGGCTGCACAGCTGAAGAAGAGATGAGAGCGGTCCAGAGTCTCATAGCAAGATAGGGGTAGATAGGGACCCACATTCCAGTCCCCTGGCTACCAGCCCTCCTGGGGCTCCTGCTTTATACACCAGGTTCTGTCTGTCTCCAGGTCACTGCATTCCATCCTCTCTCATCTGAGTACGTGAAAGGGAAGCTTGTTTAAAAATGCATATGTTTTATCTTCTACCTTTTGAATCTTGATTCCTTCTAGTGACAAAATGTGTGGCCATCAGTGAGGCTGAAGTGGTCTGCAACATGTTTGGAGCAGGCTTCTTGCTCATATGTATGGCTGGATCTGAAATACCAGAAGAAAGAATGTCTTGAGAGTCTGCTGTGAGGTTGCCAACTGAGTGTTTGAATTCAAATAGATCACACGCAACACTTCAGATGGTTTTCAGTTCAGTGTCCAAACATTTGGTTCCTTATCTACGCTAATTCCAAATTCTATAAAGTTGCTGAAAGTTTATTGTGGATAAATTCATACATGCCTGAAGAAGACACAGCTGTTGGTTTCACTTGTTGGGTGGGGCTGGGACTTGCCTTCCCAGATGTGTAAGAAAAATATGTGATTAGAGTGAAGAGAAATACTTTGTGGAAATAGAATATTTTTTAAAGTCTAGAAAGGATATAAAAGATGATCTGTTCTGGAGGTGAACAATAAATATGTTGAGTAGACAGCTGCTGTCTAGTGGAATGTGCTGAGAATCCTGAAGCTAAACTCTTGCACATCATGAGAGAGGATCACAGTAGATTGATAATGTCTGCCATGAGCGTGGAAGGGTTTGGTGGGAGCACATAGGTCAGACATAAGCCATCTGTGATCTGCTCTAATGCAGTCATTCTCTAGAGCTAGAAAGTAATGGTGACCAGACAGGTGTCATCCAGATGCAGAGCTTAGACTTCCTGACTTCTCTTATGTGACTTTTTATCAAGCTGGAATGACTTCAAACCTGTTGTCTTCCAGTTTGGTAGAGAAGAGACTCACTACCTGCCCATCCATTTCTCCAAGTGTTTTTTTTTTAATTTGAAGCAAAAACAAAACTATTAGTGAAACAAAGTTTCCTCACATTTCCCCCCGAAAAGGTCCCAGATGGGGCCCCTAGACCTCCACATGACCTTGTCACGGCATCTCAACTCCAGCCGCTGCATGGGAAGAACTTGTGGATTCCTCATGGATGTTCTCAAGTTAGAAGGAAAGCCCAGCCTTCCCTGCCTTTCTCTAATTGATGCTTGTCTGCAAAGAGAGTAAACAAGGCCCAGATTTTTATTCATCTGTGGGGATGTGGGTAGCTCTTTTTTCCTTGAGCCTGCCAGGTTCTATATTATGTGAAGGAGAATTTTAGAAAGAAGAGCCCTGCCTTAAAGCAAGGAGGAACTAGCCAGGCCAAACATACTTGTAACATATGGGAAGAGGCTAGAGCAGACGTCAGCAGTGTTGGACAGATGTGCTGGAGAGATGGTGATGGAACAGAATCTTCCCCTCCATTTTCTAATCCTTCCAGCTGATCCGACCCAAACAAACCCTTCTTAGTGTTGCAGAGCCTCAAATGGACAGAAAGCTGCCCATCCTTTCCATCTCTCTGTCTCTCACCCTCCTTTTTATTTTCCCCTAGTAGGCTCTGAACCAACTGGCTACAAGCTTTCCCTGACTAATTCACAGCATATTTTAGGCTTCTAGGGAAACGTACATCCCTACAAACATGTGGACAGAAAAAAAAAACATCTAATACAAAAAAATATAAAAAATTGGGATTTGACTCCAATTTCTAGGATCCACTGTGTATTCCAAGAAGGGGATGCTCCTGTAGAAAAACACATCCTAGAAGTTTAGAATGTAAAATCCGAACAGTGGAGAGTAGCTGCCCAGGGATATGCCAGGTGGGTTGGAATTGACTTTAGCAGAAGATCTGAACACTCGCTCTGCCTGCCTGCCTGTCTGTCTACCCTGCCCTCTCTCTCTCTCACCTCCCCGCCCTCCACACACACAAGCTGCATGTTCTTGAGCAAGTTACTGTCTTTTCTGGGCCTGAGTTCCTCCTCTGTAAATGTTCTCTGCCCTCCAGCCTCTTTGTCCCATAATAGCAGTTGCTCCTATAGAACTTTGTACTCGGTTCAATGGTCTGATTGTTCCTGCTGCATTGGATTGTGATTGTATGCTTGGTCTGCTCATGTGAGGTGAGAGAATCTGAGCTTTAGAGGCAGATTTGGATTAAAATCCTGGCTCCACCCTCTCAAGTGTATGACCTTGAGCAAGTCATTTTGCTATGCCTAATTTTATAAAGGGAGGAAAACAAAACATGGTGATGTTAATATCTACTTATTAAGGTGCTTCTGAATACTAAAATTAGAGTGTATGTATATATACATATATATGTACACACAATGTCTTACAATAACCTATAATGTAAGATAATCTGAAATACATATGGTCAATTTGCTGTACACCTGAAACTAACACAATATTGTAAATCGACTATACTTCATTTTTTTAAGTTAGAGCACATATAAAAATGCTTACCTATATATAATCTTAAGATTTAGTGAATCTTAGTTTCCCCTTAAGTTTCCTTAATATGTAACATAAGCCTGGCATATGGCGGGTCTTCCAGAAATTCCCACAGGAAAGAAAAAAACAAGGAAAGAGAGAGTGAGAGAGCGAGAGAGGAAGAAGAGACAGAAAGAAAGAGGGGAGAAGGGAGAGGGAGAGAAAGATAAAAAGGAAAGAAGGGAAGGAGGGAAAGAGGGAGGGAGAGAAAGAAAAGAGAAAGAAAGGGAAAAAGAAAAATAGGAAGAAAGGTGGCTAGGGAGAAAGGGAAGAGAAAGTGATGCAGGGAAAAAGGAAACGGTATTGATCATGTCCTCTGTGTCAGCCTGTTAGGTTCCTAAGGGGCACCTGTGGCATACTCCTAACTATACTCTCAGTTCCTAGTACTGACATTAGCATATCATAACTACTCAAGTAGTATTTGCTGGCTAGATTTTATTAATCTTTAAAATGAGGATAATTATGCATGCCATGCCTTACATAGGTCTTCTACGAACATCTGGTGAAATGTTGAGTATGAAAGTACTTTGTAAATACAGCAAGCGTGAAGATGACTGACCTAAGGTCTGGGCTGGGATGTTAAGCGACACTACTTGTCCGAAGCCCCTATCTGCATAATCTAATGAATTGGGAGCTGAGGAGATTACTTAGGAAAAGCAGGTACAGACATATGCAGACACATTTAATAATACTCTGTGTGTGGAAGGGATGTGCAGAGGAGAGAACTGAAAACTGGATTATAAGGAAGATTGGACAGTGGGTTTGCTGAGAAAGAAAGCATCACAGAAGAAGGAGGAGCATGGAATGACAAGAGGACATCGGAAGTAAAATGTGGGCAGAATGGAGAGAGTTAGCTGAATAAGCTCCATATCACTTAGGGACCTAAGCAGCCCTGCTGTGGGACTTCCTCAAGTGAGGGGGAGAAAGAAAATCCTCCCTTTGCAGGAAAATGGTGAGCTGCCACATAGTAGGACGGGGAGCATGGTGCACCAGATGAATACGTGGAGAAGGTGCCAAGGAAGATGCCCGTGTAGACAACTTTGTGCAAATGCCACAATGCAGAGGCTACAAACAACGCATCTCCACAGCTCTTTATGGTAGACACCAGGGATTCATGGTAGGTCGCCAGCGCTGATTAACAGGCATACAAGACAACCTTTGAAGAAGCCCAGAATTGTTCTGGTGGGGAAGGGAGTACAGGGGAAAATGACAGGAGAGACGGATATTGCTTTTGGATCAGCTTTGTTATATTGGAAGCCAGAATTAATGTACCTGTGTCTTTTCTATTCTGAAGATTCTAAAAAAAGAGGGACACTTAGGTTACGTAGAGTAGCACAGTGTATCAACAGGACTGCCCTACTAGACAGTCTAAATTCAGTGACCCAGAGTTTAGATACTTCTCTGGGTATACGGGCCATACATAAAATTTTATGTCGCAGCCGGACCAGCTGTTTTCTTATTGGAGTAAGTAAAGAAGTGTGGATATAGAGAAATCTTAAAATGGAATAAAAGTTACAGTAGTGGGGCTGAAGGAAGATTCCCTTCCTAGGACGGCAGTGTATTCCTTATGGACCATGGATCCCAGAGCATTTTCTATTCATAGGTGGTGTTTGCCCAGATCAGGAACTATATAGACCATGAGTTTAGTTGTCGAGGTAGTCTCCATGCATTGTACAGTGTGCATTTCCCCAGCAGGGAATTAAGAGTGAGTTTCCTCTTCTTCACCTGCTCTTCCAGAGCCAGCATGACCTCAGGGACTATTTCTTCTAAGAGGTAATGCTTTTCTAGGTGTTGTTAACAGTATGTGAAATCCAGCCAAAGGTGAAAGTCGGGGGAAGGATCTCCTAAAGATCAAGAGCACAAGTCCTAGAACATGCCTACGTGGACCTCAGGCAAACCATGGGTCAACTTAGGCGGCAGACACTCTTTTCCATGCAGGTGGCCACAGCTATCCCAACAAAGAGGCATTAAGGATAATATAAAATGGAAAATACAGAGTAATTAGACCAGGACTTAGCAGGAGTCAGTAGTCAATAAATTGTTAATATCTATACTATATGTTATTACTATTGCCAGCAGAGTTTGGATGGAAATTTGACAGCAGGACCTCAGGGATAATCCTACCCAAGGAGGACGCCTCCATTCAATTCACTAAAATTTCTGAGCTTTTAATATTGGCAAGGCATTATCAGGATTATCAAGGTTATTGAGACTTTCTTGTTTCAAAATTCATGCCGTGAGAAGACAATTAACAGAAATATCTGTGAGACAGAGCAGAGAGTAATTACAGCCATTAATGTTTAAAAATTGTTTTGTCCTTTGAAAGGAGAGGATTATTTTACCTAATGGGAGGGTGAGAACAGACTTCATGAAACAGAGGTTTCTCAACAGCCCTGGAAGAAAGCATGGCATTTGGACACACACAGATGTGAATGAAGAAAGACAGATACTCCAGTGAGAGGAAGATGGAAGTACAGAGATCCACATACATGTTTACATGTGACAAGAGGACTGAGAAATGAGGCTGAGAATGTAAGCTAGGAGCACATGGCAGGTCTTAGGAAATTCTTAACTTCATAGGCAATGGAGAAGCATTACACATCTTTCTTGAGAGGACTGTCAATTCTCTATGAATAGAATACTTGAGTTTTGTGTCTGACTTTCTCATGATCTTAATATAATGACTGACAAATAGCACTCAGTTATTGTTTGAATAAATGGTGGGTGGATGGATGAACAGATGAATTAAATAATGGTTATGGAAGATACTCACCCAGTTGTCTTGTACTTGTTTGTTCATTCATTCATTCATTTGGTATTTAGTACATATTAAATAAATGGGTATTTCAGAAACTGTGCTGCATTCCGTTTGTGCCTTGAATTCTCCTCTCTGCTTGCCTACCCTGTGGAGAGAGAAACTTTCAATGTGGTACACACTACCTATTGGCAGACAGGGACTTTTTGTTGTTGTTGTTCTTAGTCATTTTTGTTAAATCATTGAGCTGATTTTGACAAGGGGGACAATTCTTCAAAACTTTGGATCCCCCTGAAGCCAGTTTTTATGTTTCCCCAAGCACTGCAATTGAGACTCCTCTGCCTGGCTGTTAATACTCTAATGGACCGTCATGCCCGCTTGACAGAGGAGAAATCAGACATTGTGCTGAGCTGATTAGAAGTGATGGCATGGTGCTTCTTCCTGAGAACGGAAGTCCTGTAACCTCAAATACCAAGGACTGTAAATCTCAGCAATATATAATGGTAATTGGTTTGAAAGGCCTAATCGACACAGAGAACGGAAGCCAAGTGCAGAATGCTCAAAACTGGAAGCTCCAGGCCTCCGCCTCCTTCCAGAAGGAGATGTGTCATTTTCTCCCTCCAGTGCTGGGAACAGCAATAAAAGATTTCAAAAGCTGAGCCTCACTAAATGCCAAACTGGAGGTCCTGCCTGATGGCTGGTGTAGGGTCTAAAATGGAAGTCTACCTGCAGCACATTAAACTGAGAAGCTGGTAAAAAATCTGGATTCCTAGTTGTGATTTTAGGCATATTGAATCAGAGCCTAGAAGTGAGTACTTTTAACAAGTTCCTAGCTGATTCTTCTGCCCAGTGACACTTGAGGATCACTGCTGCAAATTTCAGTCTGCATCTAGTATTCCATGAGATCTTCCTCTGTACCCTGCCTCTGTGTTGTAGTGAAAACATCTTGGGTTCAACAAAGCCATGTTCAAATCTCAGGTCGGTCACCTACTCAGTGAGTGGCATTAATCAAGTTCTGTGCTCTTTCTCCAAACCCCTTTAACCTGATTTGTCGAATGAGCAAAACAAAGTCTACCAGGCTACGTTCTTATAAGGTCCTGAACAATTAGGCGGAATATGAAAACATTAGGACCTGGTAAAGAACCAACATTATTGGTCATGAACTTGAAACATGGATAACTTTGGAGAGGGCAAAAGAAGGATTTGATATTGTGTATGCCTCAGTTTGAGACTCACAGAGTCAAATCTTTGCGAGCCCAGAGGCAGGTTGACTGAGACACAAAGCTTTGGGCTTGACTCTCAGCCCCATTGCTTGTTAGCTCTACAGAGACTTAGGCAAGTTTTCTAGCCTTGCTCATCCTCTAATTTGTCATCTGTAAAGTGGGTATAAACCATCTGCCTCTCGTAGTTGCTGTGAGACTTAGAGATATGTGTGTATTTGGCACATATGAAGGCCAATGTGAAATCAGTGGTGATGCCGCAAGGTGGCTTGAGGTGGAGCGGCTGTCATGTCCCCACTGTTCGACTTTGGATGGCTGAAGTTTTCTCTGTCATGTGTAATGTGTTATGGCAAGCTGAGCTGCAGGCTCCTAAGCTGCCCCTTTCTACACAGGTGGCTACATAAAGTCCCCCTACCCTACCTATGAAGTCCTTACTCATGGTAACCATCCACTTATTATCTAGGTTACTCTGAGGAGGTTACTTAACCTCTCTGAGCGTTGCTTTCCTCCTCCGCACAATGGCCATGTTAACTGTACCTCTGTTGGTTAGGATAAGTAATGCTTAATGTTGTAACAGATAAACCTTGAAACCCTAGTGACATCCTTATCGAAGTGAAAGATTATTGTCTACTCATGTCCTAGTCAAATAAGAATTAGCCAGTTTGGGAGATTTTTATCCATGCAGGCTTTCAGGGAGCCAGGCTCCTTCCCACTTTGTGGCTCTCATCTTTAACACGTTGTTGCCAAAGTCACTGTAGGAAGAGAAGGGAGACCATGGAGACAGAAGGCCAGAGACTTAAGTGCCTCAACACAGAAGTGACACGCATCTCTTCTGCTCAGGCTTCGTTGACGAGAGCCGCTCACTCTGCCCCACGCAGATGCAAGGGGGGCTTGAATAAAGTCCCTGGCAAGCAGCCACTTCCCACCATCAACTTTACATTATGAAAGGAGAGTGCAAATCTCTGTCTCAGCCACCATTACCAAGTCATAAGGTTGCTATGAAGATTAAATGAGAAAATATACATCAAATGTTTAGCACAGAGCCTGGTACATAGTATCGAATCAATAAATGTTAACTGCAGCCATCACTCTTACTGCCAGAAGGTTAATTTCATTCTTTGTAAACACCAGTGGAATTCTCCAGATGCTACTGACTTATTTAAACACCAAATTGGCTATGGTGTTGATCTGTCCTGATTTTAATCTGATTTTCATTAATTCATTCAACTCACACTTATTGAATGCCTACTGAGACTGAGTACCAGCAGTGAACTGGATCCTCTCTATGCCCAAGCATTGAACGGAATGGAAGAGAAAATGGATATGAACACTAGGCAAACAGTTACATAAATGGTTATTTAAATAATAATTGTGATAAGTTACATGAAAGAGAAGTACAGATCTGAAAACGGCGCACACCTAGAAGACCGAGCTAGGCTGTGGCTCGAGAGAGGCTTCTCTGAGAGTTACAGAATGAATGGAAATTGGCCAAATGAAACAATGGAGAAAAGATTTTGGATCAGAGGGAACAGACGTGAGCCTCCTCTTTCAGATCTCACTAACTCAATCCTGGGGATCATTCAGCTTGGATAGCGGACTTCATGGAATGTTCCAAAGCATCATCTGTTTAAGAATACAAGTGGATAAAAGCATCCTGGTAAATATGTCCACCAGGAACATTAGCAATTTACAAGGAACACACAACATCCAAACACTTTAACAGCTCCAAGGAACTTACAAATGTTTTTAACCAGCTACAAATCTCCTTTTCTCTGCTTTGGAACCTTCAGCAACTCTTCTGTACGTAACTTTTCTCAGCTTAATTCCAGTCACTGAACGTGTTTGAAATAGAAATATTTTTGTGATTTGTGCTGCTCTTGGCTGAATATCCAGTCCTCACCAGTTCCCCACACACCCCTCAAAATGAAGAAATATGATCTTATGTTAAATGTTCTTACCACAAAATAATAATAATAAATAAGAGGTCAGGAGGAAACTTTTGAAGGTGACAGATAGGTTTATGGCTTAGATTGTGGTAATAATTTCATGGGCACACACTCCTACTCAGTCTTAACCTGGATCTCAGTCCCTTTCATTAAACTTCTCTTGATCTTGTATTTATTTGCCTTATTCTCTGTGGTCCCATTGCTGCGTTTAAGCCACTGGTAGCAGTTGTTGTGATAGTCTCTAATTACTTATGTGCCTTCCTCTCTCACTGATCTATGTAATTCCATGGCATGGGTTGATTGTGTGTGTGTGTGTGTTTTTCCCCAACACCTAGTGCAATGTCTGGTACATAAGGGGCATTTAATATAAGCTTGTTAATCAAATGCCTTTTCTAGTCATTTGTCCTTTCCGAACCTCAGAGTTTTCACCTGTGGAAATGAAAAATAATCCCTTACTCAGTTCATCCATCCTCCTATTAAATAAGGTCATGTGTGTGCAGTGCTTAGTCAAGTGCCTGTCATACAGTAAGTGCGAGTGATTAACAGAAATCTGAGTGCCTACCATGTCCTGGATCAAAAGTGTAAACATGCTCTGCCAACGATTAAGCCCTCTACAAAAGGAGACATATATTTAGTAATCATAATGCGATTGCTACAATATTAAGACACATATGTGTATACATGGCTGCTTGTTTAATTGTAGTAATGGTAATATAAATAACCCTGTTTGTGTTCTTGAGCTCTAATGAGAAGAGTAAGGAATGTGGAGTTTGCAAATGTTGGGGTTCTGAACAAGATGGTAGTACTTGATGCATAACCAGCTATGAATTCCAGGGTCAGTGAATTTAATACATTTTATATCATTGCAAATGTTTGCTCTACTCCCAGGGAAGATTAAAAAAAATATTCCTGTGTTTGGCTCAGAAGCTTGCTTCTCTCCTGGCAGTGTGCATCAGACTAAATGTCACTAGAATATTTCAGCATATGTGGGTAAATATTTACACTCATTTTAAACAGATATTCCAAATTCCTTGTTGTTTTTCAGCAGAGGCCTAAACCTGGTGGTAAAAGTCATGAAGGGAACTTTTTCTTTCTCGCTAAGTGAGAAGGGACTTTTCAAGTCTTCTTGCCTCCAGGGTGCTCTATTTTTCTCCTCCATTCTCTTTGGGTTGAGTTGTTGGAAAGGAGAACTGGCCCTCTGCCATGGAACTCTCTACCAAGCCACTTGGAATTATTGCTCCATGGTCCCTGAGAGCCAGCAGAGATTCAGCTGTGACCTCAAGGGGGAAGAGAGATATAAAGGAAAGAAATATGGAAGCTATAATACGAAGAAGTAACGCTTAGAAAAATGCAAAAGGCCTTGGTTTTTGGCCTTGGGTTGCAAATGAGTGGACAAGGACTTAGACAAAACCTCTGATTCCAAGAGGAATGAGAAATTATGGCTGGAGCATTTGGAGATGTGGAGAGCCACAAGGGTACATCAATGGGCGGATGCTGCTGGGCTGACAGGTTGATACGACACACAGATTGGTTCTAGACATTTTTGTTTGTGCTTGAGGTGCAGTGAAATGTTGTGTGTTTTTTTATGTATGTATTCTCTTGGCAGTTTCCCTTGTTTTCTAAAACCCCTCAATAGTAGAGGCCTTCACTGTAGAAAAGGCAAAAAGACCTTTGCTAACAGAGCAAAGGAAGAAGCTGGACACAGCTTTGGCATTGTCTGATGGGCTACTCTGAAGCATCATTGGTGCCACAGAGCTGCCCCACCTTGAGACAAGAGGATCCGTTGTGTCTGCAGGGTTTCCAAGGGGTATGAAGGTGAGAACACCTCCTGGGTTGTCTGAGTAAGGTAACTCACCCTTGGCCAAGGAAAATTCTTTTTTTTTTTTTGACATTTTATTTTATTTTATTTTTAATTGAAGTATACTCAGTTACAATGTATCAATTTCTGCTATATAGCATAATGTCCCAGTCGCATATATATATATATATGTATATATGTACATGTATTCGGTTTCATATTCTTTTTCATTAAAGGTTATTACAAGATATTGAATATAGTTCCCTATGCTATACAGAAGAAATTGGGTTTTTAATCTATTTTCATATATAGTAGTTAATATTTGCAAATCTTGAACTCCTAAATTTATCCCTTCCCACCCCCTTTCCCCTGGCAACCATAAGATTATTTACTGTATCTGTGAGTCTGTTTCTGTTTTATAGAAGAGTTCATCAGTGTCTTCTTTTTCTCTTCAGATTCCACATGTAAGTGATATCATATGGTATTTTTCTTTCTCTTTCTGGCTTGCTTCACTTAGAATGATGTTCCATCCATGTTGCTGCAAAAGGCATTATTTTATTATTTTTTATGGATGAGTAGTATTCCATTGTAGAAATATATCACAACTTCTTTATCCTGTCATGTGTCGATGGGCATTTAGGTTACTTCCATGCCTTTGGCCAATGGAGATTCTTCATCTGTGAGTGCAGTGATCTATTAGCAACTCCTGACTGCCGAGGGATGGAAGGGAACCTGTGAGGGCGTCAACAACTACTACTACTATGCTGGGGTTGAAATCTATAGAGGGACCAGTTAGAATCCTAGAGTGCTGTAAATCCAGAGACAGAGGAACTGATTATTTTATTCTACATTTATTAAGCACCTGTCCATTCTGCTAGTAATACTGCTAGGCACCGCAAATACAAAGACCAGAGGCGGCCATTCTGTATTCTGCATCCTAGTATAACCAGAGTAAGAATTCTGCCTTAGGATATAATAAAGAGGGGAAAGGACACCAAAGGTCCTGACAACAAGACAGCACATACATATCTGTGCACCTGCTGAGCGAGCAGTCGTATGCCCAGTGGTACGGAGGCAACCAAGATGTCTAAGCTTGGCTTTCACTTTGGGGAAGATAGTGAGTGAAAAAGGCTTAATAAAACACAAGGCATGAAGAACTCAATGTCTTATAAGGAGCAGGAAGTTTAAGTACAGAAGAACCCAGAGGAGAGAGAGATTATCAACTGGAGAAACCATGGAAATCTAAGAATTGACATTGGAGCTGGCTCTTTAAAGATGGGCAGAATAAGAGCATGTCACTCGGGGAAAAGATATTCCAAATAGAGGGAATGGTTTGCGTAAAGGCAGGTAGGAAAAAATAGTTTCACATAGATCGTGCTGTGTGGTTGCCAAATAGTGAAGTTTTGCTAGAATAGCAGGTTAAAAATAGGGTCGCTATAGGAGATGAGCGTGGAGAAGGAGGCAGACCTTCAAATCGAGGCAGATAAGGATTTGAGACTCGATCCTCCAATCAGTGGGATTCAGAAGAATCTGAAGGGATTCTAAAGAGTAAAAATTCATAATTAGAGCAGTCCAGTGGGAGAGTAGAGTTGGCAATGCACAAGGCATACACTGACGCAGGACAAACTAGAACAAAGTAAATTACGTTATAATTCTGCATGGCATGTGGTTACCTGACCTGGGGTTGTTAAAATAGCACACTTTAACACAAATAGTGAACTGTAATGTAAACTGGGGACCTTGATTAACAATAATTTACAAATATTGGTTTATCAATTGTAACAAATGTTCCACAGGAATGCAAGATGTTAATACTAGGGGAAGCTATGGGAGCGAGGAGAGGAAGGGGAAGTATATGGAAATTTTCTGTACTTTTTCAAGTTTTATGTAAAACTGAACCTGCTCTTTACCAAAAAAAAGGAAAACTTTTAAGAAAATCTAAAAAAAAAAAATTCTACCACTTTTACCTAGCTCTTTCACCTGGCCAATTCCTGCTCAGAATATCAGTTTAAACATAGATCCTTTTTCTCTGTTCCTTTAATGGTTTGAAGCTATATAAATAGCTCCATACCCTGAACTTATTCTTAATTCTTTTATTATCATTGTAAGGTTGATGACTAGGAATACTCTCATTATATTGGGATATGAATTAAATATGGATTTTATTGTATTAATCCACAAAGATTACGGTGTTTGTTATAGCAACTGAAGTTACTTAGTCTAATATATGTGTTCAAAAAATATTAAGCATCTTATGGATTAGGATTGTGTTTGTTTTATTTACTTTATTTACCCTTAATTTTCTAATGCCTGAAAGAGTACCTGACTCATAGAAGGCACTCAGTAGATATTTATTGACTGCATATTTCATTACAGATTATTTTGTCATAGAGACGGGATATTGGTTAAGAACATTGGCCTGGAAATAAGATAGCCTTTGGTTTAAATAACTTGTCTTTCCATTTGTGCTTTGTGATATTGGCCAATTCATTTTGTATCTTTTTAACACTTCTTCTCCTCTGTAAATTGGGAATAAAGAATTTCCTATGCTATAAGGTTATTGTGAGAAGTAAATGTGCTGTTGTATGGTCTTAGCCTAGGTTCCCCAGAAAACAGAGCTTGATGCAAGGACTAAGTGCAAATGCTTCATTTTGGCAGATACAATCCCAGGGGAACAAGAGCATGAGAAAAGTGAAGTGAGGCAGGAGAGATAGACATAAATGCAAGATGATACACTACAGTGCTGTCCACTGTTTGACGGTCAACCATGAAGAGGCACAGCTGTATCCTAAGAGGTGGATCTGCTTGGTCATACGGGCCATTTGCAAGCAGTTAGTATAGAGAACCTGTTGCTTATGATGGTTGATATGACACAGGAAGGAAATGGGATTCAACCTCCCCTTCCTCATGTTGTTTCCCCCTGTTAATACCCAGTATTTCTGGACTACTGCATCTGGCTCATTTGACAAGTGCTCAGAAAATCTGATCTCCCACCCTGTGTTTTGCATTTCATCTAAGTCTGGAAGTAGCAAAGAGAAGTTGAAATTCAGGGCATGCAGCTGGTCAGTCTGGCTCTGCATTGGCAAACAAGGGGTGGGAGGCTGACTTTCCTGGCAAAGCTGCTGACCAGTCCCAAGAGGCAGGAACCATCCAGACTCAAGTCGAAGTGGCCCTAGAGGAAAGCTGGTGAACCACCCAGTGGAAAGGAGGTATGATAGCTGAGGTGGCACCGGCAGTTTAGGGCCAGGAGAAATCAGCACTAAGAGAAGCCAGTATGGTGCAGAAGATGTGCTCAAAACAGCATGCAAAGGACTGATCTCAGTGTCTGGCACACAGGAGGCACTTAATAAATATTAGCTATTATTTCCTCTTCCAATATATATCAAAGCTTCATTTAAAATTAGCATCTCTTTGCCAAAGAAGATAAGTTGAATATGGGAGAATAAGATTCTCAGCAAATCTTAAAACAGAAGAAAAATATTTGGGGGTTATAAATTGTATTGTTACAAGGACTACATGAGATAATCTATGTCCATATGCTATGTGCACGCATATAGCATATGGCATGCAGTAAGGACTGAATAAACACTAAATTTTATTTGAAATACTTGTTGAATGAATAAATAAATAAACAGTGGAAGTCGATCTTTTTTTAGGTCTAGAATTCTAGGATATTAGACCTAGAAAGGATCTTAGAGATTGGCTGTTCCAAATTCCTCTCTTAGAGATAACAAGACTGAGGCCCATGAAGGGAAATTACTTTCCTAGGGTCTAGCACCTAGTGGCCAGGCATTCACATATTATATTTGCCCGGCGCCTTACTCCAGTGCTCTCTATTGCTCACATACCTGCCATGCGAAGGAATCTGGTAATTATAATAATGACAGCTGTTTTATTTTTTTAGTACTCAAACGTGTCAAGCACTGTTTATCCCCCTGAGGTCTTTACTATCCCTGTTTCATACATAGGAAAACCCTGGTTTCAAATGATAAAGTACCTTGCCTCGTTATTAAAAGGTGAAGGTCAGAAATCAGGCACAAGTCTTGCTGTTCCCAGTTTTCCTACCTTCTTTCACTGCATCACCCAAACTCTGGTGCTTGATGGGGAATTTCCCCTCTTGTGATTCTTAAAAGATTCATGTGAATGGAGGAGATGGAAGTCCCATAACATAGAACAGGAAACAAGGGCACAGAGGGAAACCAAGAGGAGTGAGACTTGGACCAGCAGAAAATTTAAAACCGAGATTCTCCCTTCTCCATCTGCTGAATTTGCCATTTTTTACAAGAAAAAGCCCCTTCTGGGAAAGACTCACTCAACTCCAGATACTTTTCCAAGACATTCTTGGAGCTGAGACTAGCATTTCCAATTTGGTGGCGAGAAGTGTGATTTTAATTAGGCCATTTCCCTCTGGGGCCTGGGGGCTCTGCTGGCTGAACTTCATAAAGGAGCCTGTGGGTGGGCAGTGTGTACGGAGCTCAGAGGTGAGGAGCATTCAGGACAAGCCTCCCGCAGGGGCCTGGCTGTCGTTCTGTGAAATTTCCCCTATTCCTTCTTCCTCCTAAAGTAATTGGAAATTGCTGCACCCAGGGAGAGATGTGGCCTCCTGCAGATAGGTAGGGGCTTTGGAGCTCTTGGATCAGAGCCAGCTAATATCCAGGGCATTTGTTTTTCAGCCACGGGCCCCTGTGTGGATCAGTCACTCAATCCAGACAGGTGTCCACCTTCCTTGCTCCATGGACTTCTTCTGGGGCCTAGAGAGACTGCTTGTGCCTCTCCCCAAGTGAAAAGTTCATAATCCTCCTGTTCATGAAATAATGTGGTCCCAACCTTCCCCTCCTGGGGTGTGTCCAGTTATTTAAGGCTTTTGACTTCTACGCTGGAGAATGGTACAGAAATAAATTGTTGGCTGCCGACAACGTCTCCTCCAGGCTGGAGAAAGCCAGGGCAGTGCAGCTGGGTTTGTGGGTGGGCTTGGTCACTTAGGAGGGGCTGGCCAAAAGCTGCCTAGAGGATGGAAACTAACAGCTCTCAGAAAAGCTGAGACTTGAAAGAACCCAGGAAGCGTCTCCTGTAAGTCTTCCCTGGTTCTTTAATCCTCCTTTGAGAACTGGACATTCACCTCTGGTTTCCATAGAATCTGAGGGGATTTTCCTACAATGCAAATCCAATCACATCAAGTTTCTACTTTAAAGCACCCTAGCGGGTCCCTGCATGTTGAAGTTCTCGCCACTGCATCAACTTTCTTTATGTTGCAGTCCCCACGTGGCTCTCCAGCTTCCTCTGCTCTTCTTCCACATCCACCCCCTAGCTTCCAAACTAAATTATGACCTTCAGAAATTCATCCATACCTTTTGTTGTAACTGCAGTAACCTTTGAGGCTTCTCCGTTTCTCTCAGTGGGTTCCCTTCCCTTCCATCTCGAACCCCTCCTGCACTTGCCTGTCTAAATTTTGCTCATTATTCTTATCTCCACTTAGAAGATTAGAAGAAGACTTCTCTGGAAAGCCTTTCCTAAATATTCTTCCTGGACTCATTGGCTAGATGGGAACACCTGTCCTTCTAAAGCAACCTGTTTTGACAACTATTTCAACACTTAGGATGCTCTATTGTAACTGCCTGTTTAATTTGCCCTCCTCTATTGACTGTAAGCGCTGCAAAACTAAAGACCAACTTTGTGTTTTATTTATCATTCTATTCCTAGTGTAGTATCAGGCATGTTTAGGCATTCAATAAATATTTGTTAAATTATTTAATGAGACCCCAGAAGTCATCCTGTTAAACCTTTAATGATCTCTGTCATTTCCTGGGGATTAAATACTTAAATACTTCTCTTGAAAATCTGCAGAATTGGGGAGATTGGTGCAACTTTTCACCGATAATTTACAAGTAGGCCATCAGGACTGTTGATAGTAAGCAGAGTTTTTACATTTTTCCATAGGCACTGAGTTTGGTAATACTTTAAAACATTGATACAAAGTACAGTGAGAACAAGTGTGGGCATGCTGTGTTAGGTCTGCCCTGTCTACAAAGTTGTTCAAAGGGAGTGTATTAATTAACCGGATTGGATTCTTTTGTGTTCATGATACACAACTAAGGGCTTGAGCATAGGAATGTTGGTAGAGAAGAACCAGGCATGTTAAGGAGGTCATGAGATTCTGCTAGGAGAGGGACAGCTGCCCTTCTGTGTCTTGCCAAGACAGAGCGTGCTAGGCTGAGCCTCAGAAAACAATTCAGCGAGGGTAAGAACGAGGGGACAGTCAAAGGAGACTCTGGTTAGAGGAAACTTATTTGTAGTCAGAACAAGGCAGTAAGAAGAATAATTGGGAGTAAGGAATTTTTCAGAAATAAATTCCACAAATGTCGCCTTTCCACTCTGGGCAACATCCTATGCTTTATGAAACAGGGACAGACACTGAAGGTCCCAGGTAACCTCAAAGTTGGTTCCTGGCTAGATCACCCGTTTTGACCAAAGGAATGGCAGAACATACCATGTTCACATGCAGACGGTTATAGAACTAAAGATATCATGAAGGAACTTATAACCATCAAATAGAGCACTGACAATTGACTTCCAAACTCAAATAATCACCATGACTAGGTTATCTCTGTCTCTGCTTCTCTCCTTTTACATGGGTTTTACACCAGGAAGAGAAGTAAAATTAGAAGAAATCCCCCAACACTTCTTAGGCTCCCCTCATGGCCCCCTTAACATAGCAGAAGTAACAATAGTTCCTCATAAAAATAATGGGCATAACTCTTTGTATTTGCTAGTATAGTAATTCCCAAAGTGACTCCCACAGAACATCTGTTGTGAGAAATGTTCATAGATGCTGAGTAAAAAAATGGTTCCAAGCCAAAAAGTTTGGGAAATGATACATATTATGTAGCCCTTTCTTAGGTAGTTACATTGTACATCAGGATATTTAGGACTTTGAGGAGTCCCTTTGAAGAAAACTATCAGATATTCCCCATTTATTAAACAATAGAAACATTTTTTAAAGAAATACTGAATTAGCATCTTACTAAAGGGAAATTAATATCCTACTTTAGAGAAAGTCTAGTGCCTCGTCTAAAAGTCATGATTTTACGTACTCAAATATCTTTACCCAATATTTTGTTTCTAAGATAAATAAATAAATAGTCTATTGGTGTATCAACAATGCATGTTAACTGAACAGTCGTCTATTATTATAAGTGTTTGTGACCTATTTTGTATTGTCTCTACTGTTTTGGATAACATGTAATTTCTGCTTTATATTAGGAACTAAAAAGTTGAATTTTACCAATGGTTATACAATGCCCTATAAGTGCAAGATGCTGAGTTATACAGGAGACAGTAATAACAATAATAATCTTGTAAATAGTAATGACTTTCTTTTATTGAGTCATTAAATATGGATCAGAAACTGTATTGGATGTTTTACAACTATTTTCTCATCGAATACTCCCAATATTCCCTGTAAAAACTGTGTTGTTATCATCTCCACTGTACAAGTGGAGAGGCTGAGAGCCAGAGAATTTAAGAAAATTTCACAAAGTTACACAGCTAATAACTGGTATAGAGTGTGATTATATAATCGGTGCTCTTGACTTTCAAAGAACTAGTTTCCTAGATCATAGAAATGAAGGGTTTATACACACGTGGTCTAGTTTTTGTTGCTTCTGGGGAAATAGTGCTTTTTATTCCACCTAAGTTCAGGGTAAATTCTCGGCCCAAGCTAGGCAGAGCATTAGGAAGCCTCCCAGCCTTCGTTTAGGAAGTAACTTGTGGAAGTGGGATCCAAGAGATGCAACCCAGTCTGGAGAACTGGCTTCGCAGGTGAACATTTTCTGGTAGCATTCAAGAAAAGACTTCTTTGAATGTCTGAGAATATGCAAGCTTTAACCAAGTGGATTTAGATTTCTAAAATTTGAGTTTGGGCCTTGACATTATGGACAGTTATGCACAGTTGTAATTAACACAGTTATAATTAACATCCTGAGTTATGCACAGTTGTGATTAACATCCTGAGGTGCATCTGAGATGTGTGTCATTCAAAGTCAAGGCAAAATGAACAAATAAGCCCTTGGCCAACTTGGAATTCTGAAACAAATGAGTGAGATTTTCTTGGTGCGAAACTTCACATGGGGTATAACGAAAGTTCCCTTTTTGACTGATGGAAATCCTTTGTGGAAAACATTTCAGGGCAGATGAGCTGCTTTCAAATCAACAACCCTGTCTTGAATATTGACTGCAAATTTCATTGTAAGGTGGTCAGAATCAGTAAGACTCCTATAATCTAAATTCCCTTCTTCTCCTCTACCCTGGCAGCCAGGCTTTCTGTTCTAGAACACAAAGATGACCATGTCATCCCCTTCCCAGAACACTCACTGGCTCACACTCAGTGTAATAAACCCTTATTTAAGTTTGAGGGCTTCCATCATTGGGCCCTTATTTAACTTCTCCCACCATATCTATAAAGGTATACCTTGAAAAAATTTTGTTGGCAAAATAAGACTTTCGATCCTTCTGTCAGGAATGAGAAGTATTTTGAAGTTTTAAACAAAAGAATGACATATTTAGACTATTTGATTTATTTTATTTTTCTTTGATTTGTCCAGATGACATTTTCAGTGATACCAATTATATATATGTTTTATCTCCTTGCTTCATCTTCTGTAAATATTTTTTCCTAATTTTTTTTAACTGCTTTTAATTTCTTTATTTCACTTGCTTCAGGCCTGTCTTCCATGATTTCTATAGCTCTAACATTACTTCCACCAATAGAGATGGTGCTTTTAATGTAGGTTTCAGTGACAGTTATATCTTTGACTTTTATTTCATTTCTCATCTTTTCCTGTAGTTCATTTATCTTATTGTTGTTGGCTCTTGAGTCCCTAAATATTTTTTTAAAGATTTTAATTCTCAGACATTTGTGTTTACATCTTTCAAATGCAGCAAAATATTTGGTAACAAATGTAATTTTATCTGTGGTAAGATTTTTTAGGATATTCTTCAATTGTCTTTCTTTTGTAAGCTTCCTTTTCCCCTTTCTTCTTGTGGGTATTAGTCTAGATTCTATGCTGAATTTTCTTGCATCACTATCATTGTTGAATAAGGTTAGTTTTTCCTTTATTGTTTTTGTGGAAAATTAGTGGTGGTGGGAGGGAAGTGTTACAAATAGGACTCACCAGCTTGCAGTCTAACCCCTTGTCATGTACAACACTATGTGTATGTGTAGGGGTTTATATGTATGTGTAGGGGTATAAAAGTGAGAGACACATAAACTTTCGGCTTCTTTTTTCATTGACTTTTGTTGATATTAGAGAAAATAATGGGATCAGCATTTTCAAACAACAAAGTGAAGCTATGTGTTTTCAAAGATCATTCTAGCTATGACTGAACAGATTGAAGGGAGGCAAGAAATGAGATGAGGAACTCTAAGGAAACCATTATAAAAACGTATATGAAATAGGGTGGCTAATGGCATTGGAGAGGGAAAGAAGAGAATGGAGGTAAAATCGATGAGACCTGATGATTGTTACAGGCTCCGCCCTCAAAAGCCTATGATCTTTTCAATGGCTGGGGATACACGTATCCATGTATATATTCCCAAGAACCTAAACCAGGCACCAAGTAAATAACAATGAATGTTTATTACAACCAAACAAGAATGCCTATTTTAATTCCAATCAATTAAAATATTGTCCTGAATTAAATATTTTCCATTTCTCCTTAGAAACGGTTGTGGTCCCAGCAGGGGAAATTTGTGTTAGATGTTCTTCTGGGGGATGTCTGTGAGAGTTTATAGTTTTTTTTTTAAGCCCTTTACTGCTTTGGAAGTAACAGATGTGATAAGTGACTTCTCTCTAAACATCTCTTTCCACATTTTAAAAATAGGAATAGTAATAAAATACTACTAATAACCTGAAAAGGATGAATTGTCTTGGGATTAGTGGGTAAATGGTCGCTGTGCCTCTCACGGGCCTGATTTGTTCTAGGTGCTCCCTGGGGGTCTCCCAGTTCCTCTTTCTCCTTTCTGTATAGGGGAGTCCGGCTTGGTTAGATTCTCAGTTTGGTCTTGCCATTACAGTTTCTGCCTCTCTTTGTCGTAGTCCTTTGCAGAGAGTCTTACAGTTATCTGTTTATGTGCTTGTGCCCCCCCCCATTAGGCCAGGGATCGTGATAGTTTATCCTCGCATCTACGAGAACCTGATCATAAAACGTCTTCGATATATTCTTAATGAATAAAATGGTTGATTCCTGGTGGAAGGTCATTCCTATCATGACTGAGGATGCAAGTAGCCCTCCCTACCCCCTTTCCTAGAAACATAAGGATTAAAGCAAGGCCACCCACAGTCTTTGATCCTTGGGTTTACTAGAGAGGCTCGGCAGTATTAGAAACAACCCAAATATGCCACATTTGGAAGAGTACGTTTCTCAGACATACGGGCTTCTCTGAGCAACAGTCACAAGCTGTCATATTTTGGTGAGTCATACATGGCTTTAGCATCAACCAGCTCCAGAAGAAAAGGAAAAAATGGCTTTAATTCATGAAAGAACACATTCCATCAGAGAAGATACATGTTTCTGAAGCAGAATACAGCATCTTAGGAAAATACAGTCTCTCTCTAACTGTACAGAATAAAGAAGTATCGCGTTATCATCCAACAGCTAGATTTTTTTTCTCCTTTGATAGTGCAGTTTGTTACTTAGTGAGCCCTTTATTTTCATTTGGGAAATTGAATAGTTGTAACCAGCCCAATGGAATTGTGCTTTGTAAAAGTTGGCCTCCTACAAATCAATTTCACTTCCTTCTCTCTAGTGGTGTCATAGCTCATCCTAGCAAGACAGTCAGTTGGCAGTTGTTTTCTGAACTCCTGCAGGGTTCTCAGCAGCGCATTAAATGATGGATGGCTCGAAAGTTGATGACTGAGGCCGAGGAGGGGAGTGTCTACTGTCAGTTTAGTCACCATTTTATTGAAGCTGGCAGAAGAACTATTGCCCTTCCTGAAGTCTAGCAATGCTTTTATGAAAACAAGCATTTTTGTAAACTAATTTGTTTTTATAGCCAAACTAAATGCTATGAACCAAGCTAAAATTCCAATGTGGAATTTTACCCCTTGTTTGTTATGATGAGGGAGTTAGCTATGTTTTTGTGAAGGCTAACTATGTACTAGGTACTTTGCATGTTCTGCCATTTAACTTTTATTTAAAAAAAAAAAGTGGGGCAGGGGAGAGGAAAATTTAGTCTGGTACAGAAAAAGCCAGAATAATCTTATTTGATTGATAGATTTATTCTGTTTCTTCCTTAATTAATTTTAAAAATTATGAAAGCAATACATTATGTGTTTTACAAAGATCAACACATTTACAAAAGACATACAAAAGATAGTGTTCCCTTTTTATACCTTAGATCATCATACTTAGAGGGACAGCCACATTTCAACACTCATCTTTTTATTTTTTAGTTTGGATTATTTTGTTTGTAAGCACTTTTTTTTTAAACTTTTTTCTTACAAAAGATAAGAATTTATATTTTTCTTCACACACAACCACATACACATTCACACACATCCTCTAATTATGACCTTCCAAGTATAATTATATTACAGTAATACCTAGAACACTCTGCTGGGTCCCTGGTTTTAAAGGTCTTGCCCCTGCATTGAACTTTATTCTATTGGTTAAAACTGCATTCATTCCTATACAGTCATATACTTATAGAATTATTGTACCCAGCTGAGCCACCAGTTTCTACATGATAATTACATTTCTCTTTTTGTATAATTTTTTAATTTATTTTTATTGGAGATGATAATTGACTCCTTTTATGACTTTCTCAGTTTTTAAAGTGCTTACCATTATATTAGCCTGTATTTTCTTTTTTTTTAAACTTTTTTTTTATTGAGTTAAAGTCATTTTACAATGTTGTGTCAACTTCCAGTGTAGAGCACAATTTTTTAGTTATACAGGAACATACATATATTCATTGTCAGAATTTTTTCGCTGTGAGCTACCACAAGATCTTGTATATATTACCAAGAGAAATGCAAAGCTCCTTTCCTTGTGAACAAAAACAGTACTTTGTTCAGTCAGTTCTAGCTTTTACTTTAATTTGGATATGACCCTTCTAGTGTTCTCTGTCTTCTGGCTCCCGTGTGGAATGGTTGTTCTTGGGTCTCTTACCTGTCTTCCTGAGAATTTTAACCTTCATCATTCTCATGGTTCCCTTTGCCTTTCTCCTCCTGCACTGGGTCCAAGTTATATTGAGTTTTGTCTTCTTCTTCGTCTACTCTCTCAATTTTGAGGAGCATATCCTCCAATACATTCATGAAAAAAAAAAGGTGATAGGAGGTAAATTCCTCAAGACCACGTGTGTCTAAAAAAGATTTTCACATTAAATACTACTTTTGAGTAATTTTCATATAGAAAATCAGGTTGCAAGAAGCAGCATAATTGACCACAAGGCCAGAAAGGTGAAGAGGGACCAGGTCATTTAGGACCTTCTGGGTCTTGGTAGGAGGTTTGAAATTTATTCTGAATGAGGTGGAAAGCCATTGGACAGTATTGGGTAGCAAATTGTCCAGATGTAATTTTGATTTTGCCATCATATAAAGATTAGACTGTAGCAAGGTCAGAGGTAAAGCATAAAGGTCTGTTAAACATGACTGAAATAATCCATGTGGAAGAAGCCTGCGTCTTGAGCTTGGTCGGTAATGGAGGAAGCGGGTAGTGGAGTGGTATTAATATGACAAGAAGACTGATGCCATTTGCTGACATAAAGAACACTGGAAGAGAAATGGGTTCGGGGGGGGGATAGATGAATAAAACTCAAGAGATTTCCTTTAGTACACATTACTTTTGAGAGGAGCTGCCAGGTGACAACATAGATACCTGAATCTGGAATGTTGGGAAGTTAGCGGTGATACTTAAAGCTATGGTTGGGGGAGGGATTAGCTCAGTGGCAGGGCACATGCTTAGCATGTACGAGGTCTTGGGTTCAATCCCCAGTACCTCCATTAAAAAAATAACAAAAATTTAAAATAGTTAATTAATTAAATTAAAGCTGTGGAACCAGATGAGATCATCCTAAACACCAGGACATAATTCCGAGTATTTTCATTATCTCAGTTGCTCCCCGGTGTCATTTCTAACCAAAAATGGGGTCATTCCTCTTGGTTGAAGTTTTATTCCTTGCTTCTGTTTCTTTCTCATGCTGGATTCTCTCCACAGGAAAGCTTAGCTAACAGATACCATTTACTGAACACTTCCTGTGGTAAGCATTACACTAAGCGCTTTTCAGTATCCCCCTTATTTAATACTTATAAGAAACCTAGAGGTAAATACTTTCATTATCCCTAGTTTACAGTTGAGGAAACCAAGTCTTTGACAGCTTAGGCAACTTACCCAAGGTCTTAACTAGGAGGAAGGGGAGAGAAGAGCCAGTTCCACATCTGTGCTCCTCAGCACTGGGCTGACCTTCTCTCTGTTACTATGGCTTTAAATAGCATCCAGTGCCAGTCACTCCCAGACGGACGTCAGCCCTATTTGGGTTGACTGCATTCCCCCAAAAGATGTGTTGAAGCCTTAACTCCAGCTTCACGTTCTCAGAATGTGGATTTGTTTGGAAATAGGGTTGTTGCAGATGTGATTAGTTAAGATGAGGTCATACTGGAGTAGAGCAGACCCTTAATCCGATATGATTTGTGTCCTGAAGAGATGGGGCAAATTTGGACATAAACAGAGAGAAAAATGGCCATGAGAAGAAAGAGGCCGAGACTGGAGTGATGCTGCCACCAGCCACAGAATGCCTAGGGCTACTGGAAGCTGAAGGTGACAGGAAGGATCCTCTCCTAGAACCTCTGAGGGAGCCCAACCCTGCCAGCACCTTGATCTCAGACTTCCAGCCTCCAGAACTGTGAGACAGTAAATGTCGGTTGCTTTAAGGCACCGGGTTTGTAGTACTTTGCTCTGGCAGTGCTAGGAAACCAAATACAACCCCTTCTCAGGTCTCGATTCTATGCTTCGAACTCGTTTCCTCCTACTCCTCAGCATCTTCCCTTAATGGTCTCTTGAGGCAGAGTGTTCGGAATGTTGAACCCTGACTTCACCACCTCACCTGCCCTCTTGACCATGCTCACTTTCAGTGCTCTCTCTGCTCAGTACCTAGTCCCCACCTCCACACAGTCACTTGCAAAAGATCATCATTTATTTTTCATCTATTGTAAGATACTGGGTGCCTACTAAATGCTGGCCCTGGGACGGGTGGTGGGGGCAACAAAGAGAACAATTAAAGCAGCTATTGTTGAGCTGGTGCTTACTGCAAAGCTCTCTGCACATACTACCTAATTTACTCCTCACAGCCATCCTATGAAGTGGCAGGAGCAGTTCCACCCATTGAACAGGTGAGAACACTTAGACACAGAGCAGTTGAGTAACTCATAGGAATCACACAGCAGGCCAGTGGCAGGACCAAGGTTTGAACCCAAGAAGTCTGGCTCCAGAGTCCGTGTACTTAATGACCTAGATTTCCTGTCTCTCGGGAGGAAAAAGCTCCTGCTTTCAGGGATGATCAAGAATTTTAAAGGAGCTAAAATATTAAAGAGATAATTACATGAATGAATGTAATGTTATAAACTGTGATAAGTGATATGAAGGAAAACTAAACAGCATTAGGAGAGAGGCTGGAGGATCAAGTTTCCCTAGAGAAGAGTCACTTAGGCTGAGATCTGTTGTGTGAGTAATGTTTAGCCAGGTAAGAGGGGAGCAGAGAAGAGAAATTCAAGGTACAAGGGACAATACACTTGACCTTGTAGTGGAGTCAGATCAGACACTTCTCCCTCTTTCAAGTCCCAAGTCCAGTTGGTCACTGAGAGCTGTTGAATCTGTTTGCTAAATATTTCTCTACCTCTCTCCTTTTGAATCCATTTCTTAGCTATTCCCCAGTCTCTCTACTTGTCCACTGTCACTTCTGGACAACTTTGGTGGCCTTCCACCTGCTCTCTGTCCCTATCAGAATGACAGACAGCAGCCACAGATATCATATCAGTGCATATTTGATGGGGTCTCTCTCCTGATGAAAACTCTTCAGTAGGGTCCCCTTGCTTTCAAATGGATTCCCAAATATTTTCCACCATGCAGTGGACAGATTTCAGTCTGTCCTGGAGATTTCCATCTGTCTGGTTTCTTTTTCTCATCTTGGCTATAACAATCCACACTCTCCACCTTTGCCTTTGGAAAACACTTCTATGCCAGATATTTCAGGGGCTTATGGTGGCTCTGTCAGGTATAGGACTTTGCCCTCTAGACCACAGGGGTGAGCATATGACTAAGAGCTGATCAGCCATGGTACCTCATCTCCTTAGTCACAATGACATGTCTCAAACAGTGATTTTAAAAATTGAGCATGCATCAGAATCCACCTGGAAGGCTTGTGAAAACACAGATTGCTGGGCCTCACCTCAGAGTTTCCATTTCAGTTGGCCTAGGGTGGGGCCAGAGGATACGGGTTCAGAGCAGGTTCCAGGGTGATCTTGTTGCCAGGACTAAGGCTGAAGGTCAGGCATGAGCCAGAGAGCAGCCACAAAAGTTCATCTGTACTCAGTAGAGGAGAGAAAAGTTCTCCCCTTCCTTTGGAGACTCTCTTGCTACAAAGACGTTTGGAGCCACAAATGCCCCAAAACCTCAAACACCTGACACCTAAAAAGAGTCTACCTGCCAGGTGAGACAACGTGGCCAAAGTAAAGTGGAAAACAGACAGACCTGAGAGTTAAGGAGAGTTTTCGCAGTGTGATTTTAGTCCCCAAGTCTAATTATCACCAAAGCTAGTGTTACTCCCATTTTTCTTTTTCTTTTTGTTTTTTCAGTATAAGCAAAAACATCAGAGGGTGGCAAGGAATAAATAGGGAGTTAGAGATTTGCAAATATCAACTAGTGTATATAAAACAGATAAACAGATAGTTTCTTCTGTATAGCACAGGGAACTATATTCAGTATCTTATAGTAACCTATAATGAAAAAATATGAAAATGGATGTGTATGACTGAGACATGATGCTGTACACCAGAGATAACTGACACACTGTAAACTGACTATACTTCAAAAAAAAAAATTCCTTGATGTCTACCCCCAAGGCCCTAGTCCTCTCTCCTGTCCCAAGCACATTTTCTTATTCAAATGAGAATTAGGGTGTTTTTTTTTTTCAAACTCTTGCAACAGATTGGCCCTGATTATAAATGCATGGCCTTCAACACCCTGTCTGATCTGTTCCCAGCCTATTCTACTCTGCCTCATCCAAATTTGGCAGCCTTTCCAATTTCCTCTGCCTCCCTCAGGACTTTGCTGCATCTGTGTGTTTATTCTGGAAGGCTCTTCCCCAACACTCCTAACATTCCTGCCTACCTAAGTCCTGTTTACCCCACATTCAGGTCTTCAGGAAGTCTTCCCTTACCAAATAGGTTAGGTAAGCTTGGTCTATGCAGTCAGAGAATTAGCTTTAATTACCATACAGTATGTGCAGATTTGTGTAATTAATTGTTGAATTTATGTCTCCTCCACTAAATGTAAATTTCACAAAGGCGCAGACCTATGTCTTATTTAAAACTCAATCAGAAAGAATAGATAAATTGTGCTTCATCAAAATAAAAGATTTTGTGCTTCAAAGGACCCTATCAACTGAGTGAAAGGCCATCCACAGATTAGGGGAAAATTTTTGCAAATCATATATCTGGTAAGGAATTAGTATCCGAATATTTAAAGAATCCCCACAGCTGAACCAGAAAATAAGCAGCCCAATTAAAAATGGGCAAAGGACTTGAACAGACATTTGTCCAAAGATGGTACACGAATAGCCAATAAGTACATGAAAAGATGCCCAATCCCTGGTCGTTAAGGAAATACAAATCAAAACCGAAATGAGATACTACTACATGCCATTAGAATAGTTATTATATATTTTTAAAAGGCAGAAAATAACAAGTGTTGGTGAGGATATGGAAAAATTGAAATTCTTGTGCACTGCTGGTGGGAACATAAAATAACACAGTGCTAGGGAAAACAGTGTGGCAGTTCTTCAAAAAATTAAACATAGAATTACCTTGTGATCCAGCAATTTCACTCCGGGTGTATACCCAAAGGAATTAAAAGCAGACTCGGATATTTGTACATTTATGTACATAGCAGTGTCGTTCACCAAAGCCAAAAGGTGAAAGCAACCTATGTGTCCATCAGCAAATGACTGGATAAACAAAATGCAGTCTATACATACAATGCAATGTGATTCATCCTTAAAAGGGAAAGGAGTTCTGATGCATGCTACAGCACGAATAAACCTTGAAGCATTATGCTAAGTAAAATAAGCCAGACTCAAAAAGACAAATATTGTATGATGTCACTCACTAGAGTAGTCAAATTCATGGAGACAGAGAGTGGAATGATGGTTGCCAGGACCAGGGAAAGGGGGAATGAAGAGTTTTTTTTTTAATGGGGACAGACTTTCATTTGGGGAAGATGGAAAAATTCAGATGGGTGGTGGTGATGGTTACACAACAGTGCCAATGTGCTTCATGCCATTGAACTGTACATTTAAAAATAATTACAGTGGAAATTTCCTGTTATGTATGTTTCATTATAACAGAAAATCAATCAGCATCAGTCAGTAACCTACTATGATGCTTGGCACATAATAGGTGCTCAATAAACGTTATTGAAGATGAATAAACAGTAAATGAATAAAAAAAGTGATAAATTAATAAATCTATTTTAAAAAAAGAAACAAGTAAATGTATAAATACTGACACAGAAGGAAAAGCACAACCTCTTTGAAAGCCAAAACTAGTTTACAAGGCATTATATATACCATTATAATCTTATTTTCTTAAGGAAAAAAAATAACACACTCAAACATACACACAGAGAAAGTCTGTAAGTTCCATCCATTAATTGCTGGTTATTTCAGGAGGAGAATTATGGGTGATGGACTTTTATTTTCTACTTTATATATTTTAGTACTCCTTGAAGGTTTTAAAATAAGCACAAATTACTTCTTATACTAAGAAGCAATCAATACATATACTTTCATTTTAAAAAATAAAAGCAGAGTTTGAAATGAAATGCCATACTTTCTATGTGGTCTGACCAGAGCAGTTTGAAAGTGGCTATCACTTGCTGAGTTTGGGAGGCTGGACTTCTAATTTAAGAAGGACGCATCATATGTCAGGACCCCAGCAAGGTATTTTCTGGCCTCAGGTTAATTCTGGAAAGGTTAATTACTCCCACAACCTAGCAACCCACTCTCTGGAGATTTTTCTGGACAGAGCATGGTTTTCAATACAAAGGAATGAGGAGATTGGAACTTCAGGAGACTAAGCTTAGAAGGAACCTTTTGTAACATGGCTATTTTAACCCTCCCTCATCCATCCCACACACTGCATACAAGTTTGTCTAACCAGGAAACCCTACCCAGGAAAATCAAGCCTCAGGTGGAAAGTAAGAGGTGGCATTCAGCCTAGCAGAAAGGATGTTATTGTTGGTGAATCACGTCCGGTGGGAGCTTAAGGAGCAGCCGAGCCACCTCCCTGTCTTGATTTTGTCACCAGTGATACATGAAGTTCACGCTGAAGTCATGGCTGAGAATCTAGAGGCTGTTTGGGGGGAAATTACTATGCAGAGAAAGCAGTGGATTCTTCAGTTATGCCACGACTTTTAGTAAATGCAAAGAGACTATGGGGAGTAAGTTTGGGGGCAGGATTGTTTTTGGCAGGAACACAGGAAACTTCCTCACCTATAAGTCAGACCCACCAGATAGCGGTTCCAGGTCTGCTATTAGTTAGCAGGGTTTCAGGCAAATCATTTAATCTCATTGAATTTCTGTTTCCTCAGTGAGTCAAAGAGCTTGAACCAGGTGATTACCAAGGTGTAACTTAGTGTAGTGGCAACAGCTTGACTGGGCTTCATCTCCCAGCTGTGCCACTTACTAGCCATGTGTCCTAGAGATCATCTCCTTGCCTTGCAAGGTCAGCCGGGCATGTAGTCTGGCTCATTGCATGTACAGGAGCTCATGACAGTGACCTTCATGCCACCATGCATGAGATTGTGTCCTACCCACCACACTGCTTTTTTTTTCAGTGGCAGTACTAATCATGTGTGTTTGTCCATGGGGCCCACCCACACTGTGGCTGGTCCTGGACATGGTGTGTGGATGTGATGGAGTGTGCATACCCCCTTTATGGATCATTCTCACTCATCAGCTAATGGAGACAAACAAAGGTTACCCAGCTAGTAAGTGGAGCAGCTGAGATCTGAACCTAGGTTGTTTATTGCCAGATCTCTTGCCCCTAACCTCCATATTACACAGCTCCTCCTGAGTAAAATGTCTTAGGGGCACCTCATTCTTTTTTCCTTGTGTATCACAAATCAATGGTAATTTAACATCTGAAAACACCTTTCAGTTGCCTTGACATTTGCACTTCCCCAGGCTTTTCTGATAACTGTTCACACTCGAGCCACTTTCAAATAATCCTTGCTTGGAGTCTGCATTTAAGAAGGATCTGCTTGAGCCATGGCACACATTTGATGTGCTTTTCTGAAAGTGTAGGAGTTTTCAAGATATTCTAAATCACTTCTCTAAGAAAAAAAGACAGAGGAAATGAACAAGTCATGCTGATTAATATTTGAACATAAACAATTGCTGGGAAAACCTGCAGAGAATATGGGCTGGGAAAATGCCTTTGCCCCCATGCAATGTGTTTGTAAGTCATGGGGATTTGCCTTCCTCCATATTTCCTGTGTACCTTTCACTCAGTTTCCCTGCTGCTTCAGCCACAGGCCTAGATCAGACCTCATCACAACAACCCCCTGACTGGTTTCTCCCTCCCTTTGGTCCCTAGACCAAAATTGGTTGGTACTGATTCCTTGACTTTGCCACTTATTTCTTCCAGCATCATCCCTGGTTCTTCTTTCCCTACTGACACTTGAATTGGTAGTCAAGGTCTTTGTTACCTGGTCTCGAGGCATGGGGCTGCGCATTGTGTACACCTGTTTTTCTCCTTTACCCATCCTTTGTTCCAGCAATAGACTGTTCCATGTTCATTGAACATGTACTCCATCCTTTATGCTTTTGTGACTGCTATTCCTTTCCCCTGCCATGTCCCTCTCTTCATCCTGCATTCCCAATTCTCACTTTTTCTCCAAAGCCTAAACCCAGTATTACTTCTTAGATGATCCCTTGCACTGATTCCTTTGCATTGCTGCGTCTCTCAGTCCTCTGAAGTCTAGTGTGCTTGGCTGGTTGCTCGGTGATGGCTCTTAGAATGCAAAGTTTAAGTCTGTGAGTGCCTGAACTTGCCATCTAGCTGCAGCCTCCTCACCTGCCCAGTGCAAAAAAGGTCACACTGAGTGATAGGAACTGGATACAGGACCCAGGTATTTTGACTCCCATTCCTGCATCAGGAATTGACTCAACATTTATTCAACATGTGTTTTGGAGTACCAAGAAGGGAACTATGACTAAGGGAGCTCATTCAGAGTAAAAGCCCATGGCTTTCACTGGCCTTTAAAGCCCCCCATGATCTGTCTTCGTCCCTGCTCTAACCCCCCTTCACTTGCTTCCAGCCTCATTAACCTCCTTTCTGTTCCTTGAATATGTTCCCATCTCTGTGTTTTGTACTTACTCCTCTTTCTGCCCAGAATGGTCTTTCTCTAATACAGACCTGCCTCTTCCTCTACCTACTTCAAGTTTTTGCCTAAATGCTCCTTCCTCTGTGGGCTTTGCCTCACTACCTAGTGTAAAATTGCAGTCACCTCTCATGTTGACTCTTCTTATTCTCTGCTCAGTCAACTTTCCTCCATAATGCCTATTGTCCTCTGACTCACTGTGTATTTTTTCCTATCCAGTTATCGTCTGATTCTGCCACTAGAATATGAGGGGTTCTCTTTATTGCTGAATACTTCATACAAGAGAAAGCACCTTACACATGACAGGAGTCCTGTCACTATTTGTTGAATAAATGAAGGAATACAGAGTTGAACAAGACATGCTTAGCCTTCAGCCTCTTGTTTCTCATGGACCACTGGGAGGATATGCTTGATTCAACACCCAATCTGAGAAGTGTTGTGGTAGGGAATTAGAGACAGCCAACTCCGACTAGGATAGCTGAGGGAAATAAGCAGGTCATTATCCTTCCCCTAGTAAAAGAGTTCTAGCTTTCCAGAGGAGTATATAAACAAAACAAATAAATATCAAATAATGTGAAAATGACTTTGCCAAAGGACAAAATAAACACTCTCTTGTGCACATCTGATCCCTCTCACTGTTCCTCAACTCCTTGATGAGTTGGTCCAGGGCTAAATGATCCCTTTTTCTTCATACCCTACCCCCACCGGTACTCCACCCCAACCTCACACCATCCCCTAGGTATAGTGTCTGGAGGAAGGGAGCATGCAAGAAGGTGCTTGATGAATGAATGAATGGATCCTGAAACAATATGTGAGCATGTGGTCCCTCTCCCCCTTAAGCAATATAAATGCCAGTGGTGATTTGGCTGTGAGCTGATTGTGTTTTTCTGTTTATCCATTTGGCTGGCACAGTAAGGCAGGAATTTCACGGTCATTCACTCACTGATATATGGCGTGATAAAAGCAGGCATCTGCCTGTGAGGAGCAGTTGTCCATAAAGCTATTCTGAGAAAAACAGGTCCAGTAAACTGAGCTCACACCCATTACTGGAGATATCTCTAAATTTATTACTGGAAGCTGTATTAGGAGGAGAATTGACATAGCCTCCTCTTGGTCAATTTCATCAATGGTGATTTGGAAGACATGAGCTCATCTGAGCCATGGAAAACTTGTTGCCCTCATCCACCCACTGGAAGGCTAATGCAGGCTGCTGGGATCTGAGGGGACACTGTCTCCCTTAGATGACTCCCTTGTCTTCTGATTAATAGAGAAAACTAGAGCCCAGAGGGGAAGTGATTTGTGCAAATTCAAATAGCCACATTTTGGCAGAGCCTGGACTAGAACCCACCATTTTATGCCTATTGGTTACCTAATCATTGGTTGCATACTTCCAGTAAGACAATTTAACACCCACTTGAAGCTTCCAGTTTTTATACTGCTGTGGCTAGCAGAACTAATATTTGGTTGAAAGCAATCTCTAACATGAGGCTAGAACAAAAGTACTGAAAGTCCAGAAAAATTAATCAATTCAAGAGAAGAGTTAGTGGCATCATCCTATACTCATCAATTTGTCATTTCATGTATTCAACATATACATCTACCAGTGACCTGTCTTGACTACTAAGGATTTGGATTTGAATAAGACAAGGCCTCTGCCTATCTACCAAGGTGGTTTTTAGGGTATTAATAGCCAAACTATATAAAGAAGTTTGACTTATACATTTACATGTCTGTAAGAACTGGAGAGTTGTGAGAAGAGAGAGGAATGTGATTCAGGGCAAGAGAGATTCCAAGAGAGATTCCAAGGGTCATGGCTTGCTCCTCAGATGACCAGCCTGGACACCTAATTTTAAACTCCCCCAAAGTGTGTTTGAGACTGTTGACTAGCCAAAGTCAAAGACTTGAATATAAGCTCCCCAAATCAATGTTTATGCTTAATTCATTCCTGTCCTTCCAATGACTAGCTAGACTTGACACTCAGATGATGCTCAGCACATGTATTCTTAATTGTTGAATACAGCAATTGAGGAATTACATGAAGCAGCAGAAAACTGAGGGCCAAAAAATATATGGTTTAGACTCCACGCCAATAAAATGCAGTCTCCAGAAATTATTGAGGGATGGAATATCCAGAATGGTGAAGCAGGGTTTGTGCTAGATTTTGATTATCTGTTCTGTGATTTAGAAGGCATCTCTCTGTCTGCGATGTCCATCTAGCTTGCAGCAAACTGTAAGGTTGGCATGGATTATTTATTACCTGCACTAAAGTAGGGGCAGCTGGTTCTTGAAAGGATTCACCCATAGATGCGCCTCATTGCACATTTTATATTCTTTACATCAGCGTTTTGCAATTATTGAATTTTTAAGATGTTTTAAATGTGAGCAAAAATTAGAATACGTGGTGAATTGTTTTCAAACGTGATTACAATTCTACCATCTTTATGTGTCCATTTTTTGTCAATGTGTCTTTGCCACTACTCCCATAAAGAAGTGGAGTCTGTTTCTCTACCCTTTGAATTTGGGCTTGGCCATGTCAGTTGCTATGAACAACAAAACATTAACAAGTGTGACAAAAGCAGAGACCTGAAAAGTGCTTACTCATCAGAGCATATACTCTTTTGTCTCTGTTGGAATCCTGAGACCACACTGTGTCAGAGCTCAACTCACCTGCTAGAGATACATCCCAGTTAACAGCCTGCCAACCACCAGACCTGAGGCTATATGAGACCCTCCAGATCTAATAAAATTACCAGTTCACTGTAGTCATTAGTGACCCAAAATGAGACCAGCAGAAGAAGTACCCACCAAGAACCCAGCCCACATTTCTGACCCATAAGATTGTGAGAAAATGAAATAGTGTCCTAAGCCTCTAAATTTTAGATTGGTTTCATAATCAGAGAAAACCCATGCAAAGGATATTGGTAAAACATTAAATAATTAAGATAGAGACCCATCTTGCATTCCTTATGCCATGAATGTGAATGGAAGGAGAACAAAACTCAAGTAATTCCTTTGTGGTACAAATAGAAAGAAAGACATGCAGTTTTTGATGAAACTAAACAGTCTGGGAGTAACACTCTTCTCTGTTCATAGTCAGAGTAAGAAGGTAGGTTAATTTGGAAAGGCACTTCCATCCATGCTATTAGGAAGCCCCCACTGTGGGTTATTTATGTATGTAGGACCTTTGTAGCCACCATCCACTGAGACTTTCATTCTAGAGAGCCTGATCATCCATCAAGTCTCCAAATACAAGTAACTGCACAGAGAGATGGGAGGCAGTTTCTAGAACTGATTTGAGGGAAAACATCTTTTGTTATATCCACATTTATTAAAGCAGAGGGAGCATAAATAACTCTTCCCTTAAGACATAACCTACACCTAGAATAAAATGTTTAGGGATAAATTTAACAAAGGAAGTGAGAGACCTGTACTCTGAAAATTATAAGACATGGAAGAAAGAAGTTGAAGGCAACATAAATAAATGGGAAAATACGCCATGCTCATGGATTAGAAGGTTAGTGTAGTTAAATGTCCATACTACCAAAAGCAATCTATAGATTCAGTGCAACCTCTATCAAGATACCCATGGCATTTTTCACAGAACTAAAACAAATAATCCTAAAATGTATGTGGAACCATGAAAGACTCCAAGTAACCAAAGCAATCAAATTGAAAAAGAAAAAAGCTGGAGGTATCATTCTTCCAGATTTGAAAGTATATTATAAAGCTACAGTAATCAAAAAAAGTATTGTACTGGCACAAAAACAGACACGTAGATCAATGAAATAGAATGGAGTTTCCAGAAATAAGCCCACACTCATATGGTCAATTAATCTATGACAGAGGAGGAAGAATATACAATGGGGAAAAGACACAGTCTCAATAAATGGTGCTGGGAAAATTGAACAACTACACGCGAAAGAATGAGACCAGACCACTTTATTTCACCATATACAAAAATAAACTCAAAATGGATTAAAGATTTAAGTATAAGACCTGAAATCATAAAACACCCAGAAGAAAACATAGGCAGTAACCTATTTGACATCAGTCTTAGCAATATTTTGGAGGGTATGTTTCCTCTGACAATAAAAGCAAAAATAAACAAAAAGAGCTCTATATCTAGCTAAAAATCTTTCTCACTTTGAAGGAAACCACTGATAAAATGAAAGGGCAACCTACTGAATGGGAGAAGATACTTGCAAAAGATACAGCCAGTAAGGGATTGATATCTAAGATATATAAAGAACTCATACAACTCAGTATCAAAAGAAACAAATAACCCAATTAATTAACATGGGCAGTGGACTTGAATAGACACTTTTCCAAATTCATTTTAATATACTGATAGACCTTTTCAGTAGACTGTAGTATTGAGAAAATTACTCAGCAGATACCAAGGTACCTGGGAAGCTCAGAGCAATTTCTGTTAAGCAGAGGAAATTATCAAGTCTATTCTTCGCATTAAAATGTGTAAATACTTCAACCCAAGTATTTTTACAGGTACTATTCTTTCCCCCTCAATTTAGCTAAGTGGCTTTTTCAACAAATGTTTTTACAAGACAGAAACTCATCAAATAAGTTTTATCTATGATACTGAATTTAGGTGCTACAAAATTGTATACCTTCTCAGTTTAATTCCGATACAGCATGAAATATAAAGTTATCCAATGAACAAAAGGAGCTTCTTCAAAGGATCATTACTACAAATCTGAGTACTTCAGAATGACATTAAACCACACCTTCTGCCACGATCCACATTGCATCACCATTCTCTGGCAACCATCTCAAAATAACCTTAGAAAATATTTTGAAATAGATTCAGAAACTCAGTACTTAATTTTTATTTATATATATATGTATTTTTTCATTGAAGTATAGTCAGTTTGCAATGTTGTGTCAATTTCTGGTGTACAGCACAATGCTTCAGTCATACATGAACATACATATATTCATTTTCATATTCTTTTTCACCATAAGTTACTACAAGATATTGAATATAGTTCCCTGTGCTATACAGTATGAACTTGTTGTTTGTCTATTCTATACATGTCAGTTAGTATCTGCAAATCTCTAACTGCCAGTTTATCCCCTCCCATCCCCCTTCCCTCTGGTAACCACAAGTTTGTTCTCTATGTCTGAGAGTCTATTTCTGTTTTACAAATATGTTCATTTGTCTTTTTTTTTTTTAGATTCCACATATGAGTGATATCATATGATATTTTTCTTACTCTTTCTGATTTATTTCACTTAGAATGATGATCTCCAGGTCCATCCATGTTGCTGCAAATGGCATTATTTTATTATTTTTTATGGCTGAGTAGTTTTCCATTGTATAAATTTACCACAACTTCTTTAACCAGTCATCTGTCGATGGACATTTAAGTTGTTTCCATGTCTTGGCTCTTTTTAAAAATACATACATTTTTAAAAAATTTTATTGATAATGAAAGGATTTATTGCAAATTCTTAAAGGAATTAACAAAATTAAATCAATATTTAGTTGTAGATTTTCACCATGCAATCAATTATAAAAATCCCTGTAGCAAGTACAATTTGGACCACTGTCTATGGAAGGACCACTTAGTCTTTATTACCCACACCTATTTCATGCGCACTTCTCACTGATCTGCCTGGCCATTTCCTCCATCTCATAGCTGTGACAGGGGCTGCAGCATTACTGCACAGCATTACTGAACCACAGCGTGGTTCACCAAATGGCCAACAGGGGCAGGCAACACTGTCAAATTATTTTTCCAGTGTTTTCAACACAGGAAAGATGTAGCTTTTCCTTGTCAGTCCGGTCTGTGTACTGAGTCCAAAAAGGAAGTGCTGGTTATTTTTAAGTGTAGAAAGAATTTGAAAAGAAAAATGGGCTATGGGTGACTGTTATTTAGACTTTACTCTTAAGTCAAAGGAAAACCTCAATCTACCGTGTGTCTCACCCTCTATTAGATGGGGCCCTGGTGAAATGTGCAACACAATGTGGCAGTCTCCCACACCATTCCAACTAATTTAAATGCAACTATTAATAATAATGCTTTATTACATGTGGAAAAACTTGGACAAACGGTAATCTAGGACAACAGGAAAATTTGTCTCAGGCAAATTGAGTTCTGTGGTCACCTTGCTTCAGGGTGTTTCCTTCCTGGCATAGCCATCTTCCAAAAAAAAAATGTTATTTGACTTAAAATCCTGGTTGAAAATAATCTTATTTGATTGGCCTTGAACAGGTAAGGAAAGAATTAAAATTAGTATAAATATCAAAAACTGTAAAATGTGTGTGTTCCAAGCCAAGATTAGACCATCCTATATGCACAGTCTACCTGTGAGAAAATACTTCAAGAAGGGAAGACTGACTTCCTTCTCATTGCACAAGTGTGCTTTGGGGGAAGGCTGAAATACAGTTCATGTGGCTCCTTCTAGTGTATTTTGGTTTATTTATTGCTTCATTAAGTGTTGTTGCTATTATTTTAAGCTGCTGAAAACCCTGCAATGTATGCTCCACAGTCTTGAGGTCAACATTCAAAATCCTTAGTCTGGAACTCAAGACCCATCATGACCTGATGCCCATCTGTTACTCAAGGTTATCATCCTCAACCAACTCTGTTATGATCTTTCTTCCAGCCGAGTATCTTAATTTTCACTTCTTGTATCATGTTTCATGCCTCTGTGACTCTGCAGGTGTTGTTGCCTCTGCCTCACTTCCTTTCACCCATGTCTTTTATTCATTTAGCAAGTATTTATTGAGTGGTTATGATACTTCAGACTCTGTGCTGGGCATAGTGGATTGGTATGTTTTTAACGAGTAGGTAAATAAACGAGTGAATGAGGGACCTTTATCAATTTTAAGAATCAGCAGGAACTACAGTGGGATGAGGCATAACATTCTAGGTATAAGAGGTCACATGAGCAAATAGCATAGAGGCACACTCGGAGATTTCTTCCTCATTCTTTGGTTTATCGCAGGAGAAAAGGACAAAAACAAGAGTTGGAAAGTGGTCCTGACCTCATACCATTTAATTACTCTTACATTCCAGCTGATTACACTAGATGCCTCAAGAGAGAGTAAAAAGCAGTCAATGACATGGTTACAAATGGCAGAGTCATGGGTAGAGACATGACCTTTCCTTAAGGACAAGCTTAAATGCTACCATATCCAGGAAGCTTTTCTTCATATGCATACCCACTCCAGAAGGTGTGCTTTCTCCCTCTTTTTTGTCCTTCATAACAGTTTCTATCCACCATTTTTTTTTGCATTTATTTACTTTTATCTTGTATTTATAGTGATTTATAGCTCTTTCTTATGTCCTGACATCCTTTAGCACATTGTGAGCTATCCGAGGACAAGGCACCAGACTCACTCATTTTTGCAGTGCCTGCCAATGTGTCCTTGGTGTTTGGCAATTTGATTGGAAAATCTAATCTATTACTTGGATGCAGTTTAGCTTAACCATTTTTACTCAGTTGCTTGTGAAACATAGAACTATTATTTCTTATATGTGAATTACACTTTCCAGCCCCTTCTTCACTGGCCTCCAGCCACATCAGTTTGGTTCCTTAAGCACACCAAATTCTTTTCCACTTAATGTCCTTCACACAGATTGGTTCTTCTGCCCGAAACACCAGTCTTTCCCTCGGTACATGTATATAGACACACACACACACTACACACCACACACCACTCACCACACATATATACCTTTTGCATGGCTGGTCTTTCATAGCCTTTAAGCCTTTGTTTAGTGTGAATGCTCCGTGAGACTTTCCTGAATCATCCAATAGTTAGTCCTTCAAATGTCCAGGTTCTTCATTAGCAGATTCAACCAACCTCAGATCAAAATACTCAAAGAAAAAATTTCCGTAAAGTTCCAAAAAGTAAAACTTGAATTTACCACACATAGGCAACTATTTACATAGTATTACATTGTGTTTACAACTATTTATGTAGCATTTACATTTTGTTAGTTATTATAAGTAACATACAGTTGATTTAAAGTATAAGGGAGGATGTGGGTAGGTTATATACAAATGCTACACCATTTTATATAAGAAACTTGAGCAAATCTTCAGATTTTGCTCTCTGTGGAGATCCCGGAACCAATCCCCAACAGATACCAAGGAATGACTATCGACTCCCCTTTCCTTAGTATGCTTTCCCATGCCGTGATACCCCACCCCTCCTTTCAGTGCATTTTTCAGTTTATAACTATGTATTTATTTGTATGTTTATTTGTATGCCTCCTTGTTTATCATCTGTCTTTCCAACTATATTGTAAGCCCCCCGTTGTAAGCTGAGCGTAGTATTCCACATATAATTGACACTCAATGTATACTTGTGAAAATTATGAGTTTCAAAGCGCTCTTACAAAACTTGCTACTACTTCCAAGTCTTCCTGCGACCCTGGAAGTTGAAGATGGGTAGTGGGAACACTCCTGTTTTACACAGAAGGATGCTGTGCCGTAAAGGAATTATTAACACCCAGCAATGAGTCTGAAGGAGCTGTTCTAATCTCCTGACTTGTAACCCATTATATACAACCCCAGGCCAGCTCTCCTGCTCTTTCCAAACTGGAAACAAAGTTAACAAGTGCCGTTAGCATGACTTTGACCAAGGACTTCTCAGGAGACACTTTGAGGGATCTCAAATGCCCACTTGGGCAAGCAGCCTTCAATCAGAAACAGGCACGTGTTGTGGGCTCTGAAAGGGGAAACCTTCTCTGTGTCACAGCTGAAAGCACTACTCTGGATATTTAAAGCAATCCCTCTTTTTAAAAATTAATGACCTGAAAGGGGAGAGAAGAAGCTGCCTATGTAATGCGGAAAGAGGAGATGGATGACCACAGCCCTGGTCCCTCTCCAAATGATGTCATCATCAGTCTAGATAATAAAACTGTAACAATGTGGCTGAAAGAGATGGGACACAATTTCAATATAAGTCAAAGGAGCTGGTTGCAGCAGAATCTAAAGGGAGGAATTTTTAAAATCTGGCTGGCCTACCGTTTTCTATTCCCTGGGTAATTAGATTATCCAGAGAGCAGAGCAGAAACCACAGTGAGCTCTGGCTCTGGCAGCCTGGATGTCCACAGCCCATCAGAACAGGCGGAGCAGCAAGCAGGCCCTTCTCTGTCATGACTCTGCTGAGCATGCCCTTCTGGTCTGAAAGAGGAGAAATGGGAGAACTCTTGACTTGTCTTTTTTCCAGAAGTCAGACACTCACTTAACATGTATCATAATATGTGATCCCAGAGAAGGTTTCCCCCCACCACATAGGACCGTGCCATCTTTCTTGTTCCTTTCGGGATCTCTTCATGGTGATTTCTCCCTGGATTTGGTCTAGAGTCTGCTACCCTTGCCATGTTTATGTTGATCTTGGTTCTTTCACATATGCTCTAAATTACTCAAGGATGTCTCATTTTAAAATATTTTCCATTTCATCTGCAGTGGTAGAGGGGGATAGAGCTCAGTTATGGTGGCAAATCTAGTCCCAAGGTCTTATATGATACGTCATCTAGGGGTTCTCACAGATCCTTACAACTATAAATGTTTGATAATAAAATAAGTGAACGAATAAATGAATGAACGCCTAGGTTTGCAGGCAACATGGGGATGATTTGATTAAGTGTGGTGCACATGTCACCACCTCTTTCGTCTCAGCTCCAGTGCTTCCCCAGTCCCAAAGATGGACTTACAGCCAGTGGGTCCATATGTTGAGGGCTCAGCCATCTCAGCTGAGCACTTACAAAGGGTGCACTGCAAGTCCACTTCTCTCTAACACCGTCTTCGTCCAAGCCACTGTGCTTCTCTCCTGGCCTTCTACAACAACCTTGTAAAGCTTTCCCCACAGCCCCACGTGCTCCCCCTCCAACAACTTTTCCACAGTTAGTTTGGTTTTTAAAGATAATAACTGTTTTTTGTTGCTTCCTTGCCTAAACACTCAAGTGGTTGCCTGTTGCTCCTTAGATAAGGACCAAGCTCCTTCCATGAATGGCCCACAAAGCTCTGTTTGGTCTGATGTCCATCTGCCTCTCCTATTTCTCCTTAAAGACCCATAGCTTCCTTGAGCACCTTCTTCAGACACACTGTCTGTCAACTTTCTTGAACACACCTGACTCCTTTTTGGCTCTAAGACTTCGTGTATGCTCTTTCTTCCATCTGGAATGCCCATCTATCCTCACTCACACCTGGTTAATTCTAACTCATGCTTAGTTCTCAAGTTACTGTGTCACTGAAGTCTTCTCTTAACCCATCCCCTCAGTCAAAATCAGGACACATACATACGCAAGAGCCTTTCTCATAATAACCCAGCACCCCCGGCCACTCAGTGGAAACCTTTCCATTTATAACTGTGTTTTAGTTTATGTATGACCAATTGCTTAATTGATTGTAAGATGTGCAGGGGACTGTTCACTTTCTGTATATTGTTTATTCCCAGAGACTGGGGAATAGCACATAATCACCAAGCATTTGTCAAATGAGTAAAAGAAACTTTATTTCTGGTTTCGCTACCATGGGAAATCAAAGTCATGAGTTCGGTTCTGGGGGACCCCAGGACACACAGACCACACCCCATAACAAAGACGATGGTGATGATGGTGACCGTGATAGTCTTGATTGTGGTGGTCACCTACCAGTGTGCAGCCCTAACACTGGGCACAGGGCCAAGAGGTTTCTATATATCTTTCCTTCAACTCCCTCAAAAGTGCTGAGAGAGCTAAGGTTCAGAGAGGTGAAGGACCTGGCCAGAGGCCATATAGCTTGGACTTAAAACCAAGTCTCCACAGCTCCATAATCTGCTTCTTTTACGCTTCAGCAGAGAGCCTGTTCATCTGGCTACTCCCAGAAGTAGTTTCCTTGCAGCCTGCAAATAAATCAGCAGTTCTGAGGGCACAGTCTGTGGATGCTGGATGGGGTTGTGGTCCTCGGACAAGGGAGGGGAGGTCATGGAGGAGAAGTACTTCACAGGAAACGGGGGTCCTGTGTGTTGGAGCACAGGGAAGCTTTCTCCCTCCCTGGCTGAGGTGTAAAAATGTTATGCACTGATGTTTTCTTGACAGTAAAAACAGAGTTATGATGCTGTGGTTATTATGTAGAAATATTAGAGCATAGGGTGTAAGTTGTAAGAAAAAGTGAGATGTCTGTCTTTTGAGGGTCTCACCACATGGCTGGTGGGGAAAGCTTACCTGCAGTTAACCATCTTTTCCACATCTGCAGCTTTCTCCTACCTACCACACCTCCACCCCAGCCCCAGTCAAGTTCTTCCTATGGAAATAGCTAAAATGGGTAAGAAATCAAGTACTTAAAAAAAAAAAAACAAACAAGTGACAGTCTTCCTTCTTCCATTTGTTTATATTCTTCCAAAGCATCTTAAAGAGAACTTCATGCCTTTACTTTCTTAATGTTTTAAATGTTTGAAAAATTATACAATTGTGTGAACAAGAAATACGTGTGAATGAATGAAGCTTACCACCACGCTCTTGAGAGAAAGGATTTGCTTAGCAAATAAATAACTTTGATATCGTTGGAAAGAATGTTTAAACACCATCAGAGAACAAGCTATTCTCAAGCACTTTACATACCAACCACTGATAAGCTTATTACAAATCACTTGCCTTTATTTACTAAGATATATCCCTAAGGACACCTACTTGGCAAGTCAAGTTTAAATTAATATATCTTCTTTAAAAGATAATCTGCATTTACTTTAAAACTTCGTGTAATTCAAAGCATTACAGATTCATACTGATAGATGTGTATTAGTCAGAATGAGGAAAGCTTCAGAGAGTTTACGTAATGCCTTCTATTTGGAAGTCTGTTCAGGGGCCACAGAATCTCAAGTTTCTTTTCTTTTCTTCTCTGTCTCTTTTTTTCTGTGCCCCAGTTTCTAGTGCATGACTCTGCTTACTGTAACTGAATGCTTGGATTCAGAAAAGGTGGTATATGGTGCAAAACAACTTTGATAGCAAGAATAGTAGCAAAAACTGATGTTGCATATCGGATCTTAGAGCTCAGTATTTTGGGTTCTAAAAAAAAAACTGCCCACTATTTAAAAAAAAAGTATCACAACCCAGTGGCAAGATGTCTATTTTGTGGGCACCACTGTGTAGGTGCTGGAGAGGTATCAACTGTGTTCTGAGTCTTCGAAAGCTTACTCTCGTTAGGGGAATAGGATCTTTGCTCTGTATACTGTAACGGGTCTGTGGTGATTTTGCCCCCATCCTAACTCCCACCCCCGAGAACGTTTGGCAACAGCAGGACATGTATTTCGGTTGTCGTACTTGAGAAAGGGGACTGCTGGCTCTGGAACTTAAGAGGCCAGGGGCGTTGCCTGGTCTCCTACAGTTGCCAGGGCAGTCCCCCCCAGCAGCGAGTTATCCAGCCGGGAATGTCAGCAGTGCCCAAACTGGGAAACCCTGATAGAGACATTGATGACAGTTCACTAAAACATGAGATCCTAAAGAGGAGGGTTCTTGCGGCCTTTAACTCTGAATCTCCAGTGCCGAGCCAAGAGCTGTGCGCATATAAGCTGTATTAAATATTTGGTTGTTATGTGAATGGATGAGTAAACGATGAGCATAACTGAGACGAAAAACAGGAAGACCACTAATCAATATCTTGTTTGTTACCAAAAACCTAGGTTTGTGGGTCAGAGTCTTTTTTCACGTAGAAGTTAGTTTTCAGACCACTAGGACTACTGCTGCTTCCAAAATGACTACCTACCTTTTGTTGGGAGACCACTATTTGCCAGACGCTTTTATCAGGTGTGTCCAGAAATAAAGAAACCCTAGGTAGACAGCCATTCTCCACACTTCCAATGAGAAAATTAAGACACATTTGACCAACTGGGAAATAATTTATTTTAGTGATATAGATTAGGTAGTTGAACATCTACTTATATAGTTTATTCGTTGAGTTAAATATATTTATACTGTATATTATATCAAATAATATATTAATTTAGAAATAGGCTTTTTTCCACACCCCTTTATTTCATAGAGCAATTTTATTCAAACTTTTGACATGCATTTTTTCAATATTGCTCAGCCATTAGATAGCCTTTTGTAACTTCTTCCACCTAAGTTATTTCAGATATAGTGGTTTTTAAAACCATATATAATTCTGTTCACTATTTTTTTCTCTAAGCCAAAAGCACTCCTTTGTGTCTGATTGTGAAAGGTTATTTTTTCTTCCTATAGATCATCAAGGTTTTCACAATGGAACCACTTGGTGTATTGCTTTTAAAAGTCCTGTGGGGCCTGTTTATACGTAAATCTTGCCTAATAAGAACATCTTCCCCTCTCATCCCATTCTCCCACCCCCCCTGTCCTTTCCACCCACACTTCATTCCAGGATGGGGCAGTCACTAAATATCTGTTACATTTAAGTGCCTTCTTTTAGTAACTGCTTTTGTTAAATGATTTCAGAAGGGCCCAACTCTAGAAATTGATTGAGAAAGTTACAGGATAACATGCCTTTCTCAAACAAAGTTGGTTATTCCAAATAGTAACTGAGATAGCACTGTACACTCTTAAATGAAAGGCGATTCTACTGTATGGGGCACAGTTTTGAAGGGAAAAAACCTCACCTGTTAATGAGGTGTGTACAGCATTTCCCCCTTAGCCATGGAACAGATTTTCCCAGACCCCTGTGGATGCCAGAAACCAAAGGTAGTACTGAATTCTGTATACACGGTGTTTCTCCAGCATCACTACTTTTGCACTTTGGGACCATCATTATGTAAAATAAGGGTGCCCTGAACACAAGCACTGTGATACTGCAACAGTCAAGCTGATAACCAAGTTGGCTACAAAGTGACCAACGGGTGGGAAAGGCTGAACAAAGGGATGATTCACATCCTGAGAAGGACACCTTGAGACTTTGTCATGCTGCTCAGAATGAGTGCACTTTAAAACCTATAAATTGTTTCTTTCTGGAATTTCCCATTTAATATTTTTGGACTTCAGTTGACTGCAGATAACTGAAACTGAGGAAACTAAAACCTCAGATAAATGGGGACCACTGTACAGGGCAGTTCCTCATTGAATCCTTATGGCAACCCCCGTCTTCCTGGTTGTTTGCATCCCAACCTTATGAAGCTCTGTGTTGAGGCCATGCAAGGCCCAGGCCGTGTAGTTAATAGAAGCTTGAGCACAACTCACACCCAGTCTCTTAGGCCAGTCTCTTAGCGTCTTATCATTTACCCAAACAAGACTTCATGAATGGAAACCAACAGGGAAAGTGTTGCAGAAGGAAGGTAGAAACATAAGCAAAGGAGAAGAAGTAAAAATTCTCACGATACTTCCTCTCCTATGCTCAGTTTCCTTTCCAGTTGATGTCTAAGGCACTTGCCAAAATGAATAATATTTTTGCTGATTTTGTACATTAGACTTGATTCATTTAACACTCCTTAGAAGCTAAGAAGAAGAAGATTCATAAGGAAGGTTAATTAAGATCTATGCTTGGAATGCCATCAACTCAATATTAGGCAAACGTATTTAAGTTTTTCATTTTACCACTAAACACACAAAAATAAGCAGAATTTTTAAACAAATTCAAGAGACTGAAATATCACTTTCATCAAAAGCCTTTGAGTAATTTTTTTCCAGTGATGAAACTATTTGATATAGACTTCCTGAATGTGATTTGAGTTCTAGGTTTCTTCATCAATAAAATTCCTAAAACACCATGCTGGTGGGAGGTTGGAGGAGATAAAATACTCAAAGCACAGTGCATTAGCCTTGGTTCACAGAAAGTATTCAATCAAAGTTAGTTCCTCTGCCTATTCCATAACTTTCTGTTCACTTCAATATTCAGACTAATAACAATACTTGAGGGAGAGTTGCAGGAGATGAGGCTAGAGATATTGTAATAGTTATAATGGAAATAAAGTTAACATGAATATCTTTGTGCACTACAACGTTTGCATGGATATCAGTTGTAATTTAAGCAAGATCTTAGAGGTTGAACCAAAAGCCACACTTCACAGGATCAGAGCTCAGAAGTTGGAAACAACTTTCCTAATTACTGCACATATTAAGTTGTAAAGCTCAGGAAAGCTTATTTCAATGAGTTCAGTGGTGCTATGGCTTTTTTTTAATTACCAAAAAATTCAAGTCTTAAGTGTCCAAAATCTTGATTCCAATCTACATTCTGAAACTCAATCATGGAGCTTCACCATCTTCAAAACTCCACTATACCCACTGGATTCTGGTTCCCAATTCCGTGCTGCTTAAACCTGGCCATTCGCAACCAGCAGAAGGCAACACAGCTTCCTTTCTAAATCCCACTACAGGTTGGCAAGAGTACTAGAGGTGATGAATTTCAGACCTGTCTGAGGCAATGATAATGAAAGACAAAATAAGAGCATTAAGCTGATAGTAAAATGTCCTCAAAGGACACATCAGTTCCTTAAATGCAGTAAAATAAATGTTGTCACTGGTCTCCAATAATCAAGAGAACACCGTTGCTGGAAAGGGTCTTAGAGATTACCTTTCCAACATAGAGGTGATGCACATGGAAGAACGAAGGTCCAGGAAAGAGGAATGACTTTCCCACGGTCGCGCAATGAATCATGACAGAGCAAGAACTAGAGTTCATATCTCCTTCTAGTTTCTAGTAACTGATTAGATATAAATACATACATGCATATATAACCATTCTTTAAGAAAGCACTCAGTATACTCATAATTTCACTCTGACATCTTTGCACAAAGGCTGTTGGAGAGCTATGACCTAAATAAGAGGAAAGTGACATCACTTCTAGGACATCTGCCCCTAGTAGGTAGCACCTAAGACTCTTGCCAAGGACACCTCCAATCTCCTTGGACATGCTGGTTCAGCTACTTGCTTGGCTGACATCAGGCTGACTCACAGAAATGGCAAGATGTGCACAGTAAGGAATGAAACAAACTCATGCTCAAAGCTAGGTCAAATTTGCCAAAATCATCCCCAAGCCCCTTTAGCTAATTGGATATTGCTGCAGAAGGCCTTCCTCTATTCTACAGCTGAGCAACAAAAATGCCTCCAGTGGAGACTTTACCTCCCAGAGGTGAGCTGATGAGATCATTTCTGGCAAAGTAGCACTCTGTTTATTTTTAGATCAATACAGTGGAGCTCATGGGTTGACTGCTGGGCACACACACAAATCATTTGAAAGCTACAGCTCTGAAAAAAAATGTCATCTAAATAAGTGTTCTTTAATCTGTTTCTGTCTGCATTAGTAATAAAAAGGTTGATTATGATGTTCACCACGCTCTGCTTTATTATTTTGTTCAGCATGTACACACAGATGTCTGTGCTTGTGTGTCAAAGGGACACATGTAGAATAGAGATTGGCTCTGGAAGACATTTAGTAATTGTCACTTCTCTTTCATTCATAGATTTATTCAGGTTTATTTGATAAATAACTACGGTGTGTATTTCAGCACGTGACATTAGCATGAACTGTCGTTGGCTAAAATAATTAAGCAATAGAATCATTTCTGTTCTTAAGCAAGCAAGTATTTGCTGAATGTCTTCTATATAGTAGACATTGTACTAAATCCTTGAGACATAATGCTAAAGGAAATAGAGTCCTAGCAACAGAAGAGGACATAATCTGGTCAGGGAGGTCGCTGTATAAAGAAAAAGGATACTACAATATGGTAAGTGGTAGAAGAGAAACTGCATAAAATGCTGTGTGAGCAGGAACAAGTGAGCAATTAATTCCACCCAAAGTAGAAGATTCCTGGAGCAGACGACAACTGACCTGGGGCTTCCCCGTAGTTAGGAGGAACAGAAGGATAACAGAAGAGTTTTTCAGCCATAGGAAACAAAACTAACCTTCTTTCTCTGGAGGACTGGAGATTCCTGGAAAAGAGAGTCTGAGAAAGCCCACGAGATGCCCTAGCTGACCCATGGCCAAAAAGAGACCCTCTATGTCTCTAGCCCTGTTGATGTGGGCATCTCTCGTGGGTCCAAAAATGACTGCTGTAGGGGGAAAAAATGAAGGAATCCATGTGGGTTTGGGAGGTGCTTTCCCTCTGAATCACTACTCTACAACACCCAAGCAGGACCTCAGGCAGGGGCAGAGTGGGTTTCCCTAGGCCCAGCCAAAATAAAGCTTGTTCAAACCTAAGCTTTAGAGGAGAAAAATGAAGACTTTGTGTGTCTGATGTTGGAATAATTAACCTCACCTTTCTAAATTCAGTAGTACTATTAGTATATAGACCCCAAAGGACTTGGAACAGGAACAAAGCTGTTGGGGTACCCAGGAGTAGGATTCTAGAATTAAGAAAGCTGTGGGTTGAGCCCTAGGCTGAGGTTTTAAAGGCCTTTGTTCTATTATCAGTTCCTCTACCGATAACTATCTCGTCTTGGGAAAATGACATTTCTTTCTCTGGACTTCACCTTTCCCTATTAAAGACGGTAATTGGATTATGACTTCTTGTGTGATTATTAAGTGTAGGAGCCTAAGAGTCTGTTTAGACATGCTTTCAGCCTAGTGGATCTCTGTAGATTTGGACCATTCATTGGAAAACTCAACCGTTTTGGCCAGTTCATGATGGAACCTATCCATGCAGGAGACTGATGAACCCACAACTTCACAGACATTGACACCCCTCAGTGACTGGGGTCGATTGCATTATTTGTCAGCAATTTTCCTTTTCTCCCTGCCTGCTATCCTTCTCCAAAAGTATTCTCCCTGGATCCACTGACTTGGGACTAACGTTACGACTTATTTGGGACAATGGAATGTGGGCAGAAGTAATAATATGTCAGCTTCAACCTGTGACCTTAAGCATGGAAAATTTATGCCAGCCTTTTGGAGCTTCTTCTTTCTGACAGGAGAGCAGCATGTCCCAGAGAGCCACTGCTGCTTCAGCCTGGGCCCTGGCACAAAAATTCTGGAGCTGATCTGAGCCCATCCTTAAGCTTAGAGCCCAGCAGAGCCCCCAGTAAAGCCCAGCCATTTGATGATATATGGATTATTGTATATACTGCAACTGAATTGCATCAGTCTATCTACCTGTGAGCCTGAGAAATGTATTTTCGTGGTTTTAAGCCACAGAGACTTGGGGATTGTTTGCCATGTAACAGCAATATTTCAGCCAAAAGCTGGCTAATGTGCTGATCCTCTTTGGATTAGACTCCATAGATTGCCCTGCAGTGCTGTGGAATAGGGCACAGTATTAGTTTCCTATTGCTGCTGTAGCAAATTACCACACACATTAGTGGCTTAAACAACACAAAGTTATTACCTTGTAGTTCTCAAGGTCAGAAGTTTGAAACAAGTCTCATGGAGCTAAAATCAAGATGTTAGCAAGGCTGCATTTCTTTGGGAGGCTCTAAGGAAGAATCCATTTCCTTGTCCTTTCTAGCGTCTAGAAGCTGCCCACATTCCTGGACTCATAACTCCCTTCCTCCATCTTCAAGGACATCAATGCCCTTGTCATGTTGTCATCTCTCTGATTCTCTTCTTCTGCTTTCATCTTCAGGTTATAAGGACCTTTGTGATTATATTAAGGCCCATGCAGATAATTCAGGATGATCTTACCTCAAGGCCAGCTGGTTAGCAACCTGAATTCCATTGACAGCACTAATTCCTGTTCACCATACAACCGACCATGTACACTGGTTCCAGGAATTAGGAGGTGAATGTCTTTGGGGGTAGGAGAGCATAATTCTGCCTAACGTAGACACCATGGCTGATCTTGCACTCATAGAAAGATAAGATTGGAAGGAGGATTTGCCTTGGCGCTCCTGCTGATTCCTCCATACCCCATCCTATAAACTAAACCAAACCAGAGACTAGGTATAGCAAGTGTTTTTGGTGCTCCGCATTATATGCCTTCAACCTCTTATCTTAGTGCCGCTGTGATGGGTAGTTCTGTGCATTTTCATCTCCACATTTCTTTCCTATGGCCTCTTCTGGAACTACAGAAGCCTGCTCAGCCCGTATGTAGACATTGCCTTCACCTGTTGGGTGGAAGTGCATGAATAAATGCCCAGCCTTCTGAGAAGCAATGGGTGGAGGCTCAGTTCACATGGTTTCTAGAAGGGCCTCAGCAGGACCACATAATCGTCAGCTCAACAACCCCCATTGATTAGCTTTTCCTCACCCTCTGTCTCTCTCTCCAGACTCTTTCCCCTACTTTCTGGATCACCTCCCAGATAAACTGCCTGATATCCAGACCTTATCTCAGACCCTGCTTTTGTGGGAAACCAAGCTAAGACTCAGTGTTTGGTTTTGGCCGAACATTGATGCCTCAGATTTGAAGGTACCCTAACCAACACCCAGTCCAGCTTGTGTAGAAATATCTAGTCCAGCTCTTATGATTCAGGAAGGCCCTTTGGTCTATAACATCTCTCACCAGAGCTGTGCAGCCTCTGACTCTGCACCTCCAGGGATGGGGAAATCATTGTGTCCTCATGCTGTCTCATGGGACAAACCATCCTAATGCAAGACAGCTATCAGTAAAAATGTGCTTCCTTGAGAAGTGCTCTCATTACTCCTAGTTTAATCTTCTTAATCCTTCTGTAATGTCATATGTTCTTCCTTATAAAAATGCTCAGAGACTTAAAGACCAAAAAGCAATGCAAACTAAAACTTCCCCTCTTTGTATTAAGTCTAGGGCCTTCAACAATACCACACAAACTCAGATGTTCTTACTGTTGATGAAATATTCTTTGCCAGTGTGCTTAACATTTCATAGCTAAATGGAACATAGTATTTCATGAGCAAGCGAGGCGGATTGGTATAAAAATCTGGGTTCTAAAGTCAGCTGTGCCTCTTGTTGGCTCTGTGTGCATGAGGAAATCAGTGTCACTCACCAAGCCTCAGTTTCTTCATCTGTAAAATGTGAATAATGAGATTCCCTTCAGAGGATTGTCATGAGGAGGAAAATCTATTACCACATGAACTACGTAGAAAAGGCTCTGATATGGTGTCATTGTTCATATAAATGATTCATCTGTCCCATTTCAGCTCTGCCTCCAACCAAGGAATGGAACATCTTCACAGTAAACATGGAAATAGAGCCAGATTTGTAATAAATTTTGTCTTCATTTTGAAATGACTAAGACATTCTACACTGAAATGTCAAGGGCTATGGTGAATGATAGTGCTAAATTTCTAATGTGCCTGTGTTTTATTTGGTTACTGTTAGTACTAATCAACTTTATTATATAGGTCCAAATGTTGTTCCATGTCCCAACACTTTGCAGTCTACAAATTCTGGTCTTTGCCATCCTTGTTCATAGAGCCCCCCTTATGTAACAACCATGCAACAAATTTCCTTTGAAATCATCTCACACGGGAAAAATGGAGGTTCAGAGGAGGAAAGGTACTTATTGACTTGATGAACTGGTGTCAAAAAGCCGCCTGAGGATCTGAGGCAGAGCAATACTGGCCAATGGTGCAGCAAGTACAAAGGCCCTGAGGCTGACCTTGGTCTGTTCAGAGTAGGACAAATACTGGTGTGTCTCTAGGGAATAGAGTCGAGGGGATAATGGTAATAGATGAAGGCAAGGAGGTAAGCAGGAGTCAGATTATATGGGGCTTTTTAGGATGTGGGAGAGGTTCCTAGTTTATTTTTAGTAAGATGAGAAATCTTGGGAGGTTTTTTGAAGAGGGGAGTAATATGATCTGATTTCTGTTTTTTAAATCATGAAGTGTTGATAATTGACAGTGGAGAGGGAGAAGCTGCGTAGAAGGCCGTTAACAGTAGTCTGTGTGAAAGATGATGATGATTTGGAATAGCATGGTAGTGGTAACAATGGCCAGATCCAGGACATAGTTTGAAAGTAATGCAGTTAAGATGTGGGTTAAGTTGGATATGGATGGTTAGGGAATGAGGAGAATCAAGAATGACTCTTAGATTTTGAGCCTGAGCAATGAGGAGGGAACATGGCGTCATTCGCTGAAAGTGGAAAAGTATGTAGAAACCGTGGGAAGGAGGGGTGTGGAGAGAGGCAATGGATATCAGAAGTTCAGTTTTGGACATAGACCATGGAAAATGTCTGTTAGATATTCAAGTGCAGATATCATTTATGTGATTAAAGGCTTGAACCTGCAGATAATGGGTGGGGTCACAGTAGGAGAAGAGAAAATGTGGGAATCATCAGCATATGCATGGCACTGAAGGTCCATAAAGTCAGTGGGACCACCCAATGGTGTGCGTGTTCCTAAAGCAGGGGAGGGCCTGAGACTGAGGCCCAGTCTCCCTAGGCAGGTGTGGAAGAGGAAGGGGAAGCCTGCAAACGATGCTGAGAAAGAGAGGCCAGTGAAACAGGAGGAAACTGAGGGTAGCAACCCGGATACTAACTGGAGAAGGTATTTCAAAGAGATAGTGGTGCCAATAGAAGAACCAGCACAGGGACTGGGAACCTGCATAATACTCATTAACATATCAATGTGCTCTGCCAAGCAAGCAAACAAACAAACAAACCTCTTTACCTTTATTGAACCCATCTCCCAAATTCATTTGCCCAAACGCATTTTTCTCATTAGTATCAGTTACCACGCCTGGAACACTCAGTTTGTAAAACGATGGTGCAGATACAAGGCAAGGAGAAGAACTGATCACCTATGATTCCCACTCCCCTCTCCTCCTGTCCTCTGGAGAGAGATCCGTGGAGATTGTAAAGAAGGACAAGATGGCGTGGGTCTCTGCAAGTGTGGGCAGGCTTTCGGTCTGATATCAATTAGCCAAGGCCTGGTTTCTTGGGTTTCTTGAGAAGACCTCGCGTATGAAAATAAAGCCACAAGCAAGGTCCAAACCACAGCACTCAGAGGTTTTCTTGTCTCATGAGCCAGGTCTGAACGTTGGCAGTGCTATTCCGGAGGACCTGATGCAGTGTGGGCAAGACCTTGCCTGGCCTCAGTACTACCCACCCCTCCCGGAGTCCCACGTTCCAGTCTTGCTTAAAGAGAACTGTCAGGAAAGATTTTTTCTTTTCCAGATCGTTGGCAAATGTTTGCTCAGATCTATTTTGGGGGCATTAGCTCAACACTGCTGTCTTTTCTTCCCAAAGAATTAAAAGAGTATTTCAAAAACCACACTTGTTTTCCCTCTCTCTCTCTCTCTCTCTTTATCCCTCTGTTCCCCCTATTTTCTTTCCTTGCTCCTCTCTCTGTCCTTCTTTCTTCCTTGACCTACTTGGATGGCGTGGATTTTATCTGGCACGGAAAAGGCTGTTGTGCCCAGGACTTGCTCCGCTGCAGTGCTGACCCTTGGCTTTCTCAGCATCCACTGACGCTGCAAACTGGAGCAGCTGCAACTGATGTAGAAACTTCTGTCCACCAACTCAGGGCTGAGCTCATGCTTAACGATCACCTCCTATGCATCACACAGGGTCTCTGATGAAGAACAAAGGGGAGAGGGATGGACAATTACTGAAAACAGGAGATGTGTGTTTTCCTTGCCAGTAGCTGTCAAAAGATTCTTACTGAATCCTTACAACCACTCTGTAAGGGAAGCATCATTATCCCCACTTTATATCTGAGGACACATATTGAGGTGTGGGGACTTGCCCAAGATCAATCAGAAGTGATCCACCTGCCCGAGCCTTCCTTTCTCGGTGGCCCAGGGTCTGCACTTGAGCTGACCCAATGAGGGACAGAGAGAGAAGCTGGAAAACAATGAATGTCTTCCATGAGGAAGGATGCTTTATTGAACAATAAAAATTAATATAAGATGCAGTACTTCTACCCTTTTGGTAAAAATCAACTTGAAGCACATCTCTGTTCTCTGTTTGCTTTTTCCATGATTCCTATCTACCTGGCATTAGGCTGGACACTGTGCATGATCCCTGAAAGTCAAAACAACTTTGTCATGTAATCCTTTTGTGTAAAAAGAAAATGTATACTTTCTTCCTTTCTTCTTTATTTTCTTCCTTTTGTTAAAATTCCCCTCCAGCATCCTTCTCAAGTAACACAGAATATTTTAATGATCATGCTGGGCACAGACACGCATACCCTCAAAGAAGAATCAGAATTTACTCCCAAGTTCTTTTTCCCAGATTGGAAAAAGTTATCATTGTTCCAGTTTGACACCTTAAAAACCATATATACTGAGAATTGCATAAAAAGAACCTCTCTCATCTTAAAACATCTCCGTTTTTTTTTTTTTTCCTATTTCTGGGCCAGAAGTTCTCCCTAATTTGGCATCGCAAAATGAACAGGAATGTAGGAAGAAGCTTTTATTTCTACTAGAAAATATGATCTACTCCTGTTTTGAATCACCTTCAAAAAACTAGATATTTGGTCCTACAAAGTTGTGTTTCAGCTGCAAAATACGGGGATGTTGACATCTTGGTGAACTGTAGTAAATGCTAGATTCTTTCTGCTGGCTTCCATCTCATCTTCTACCAGCAGCCTCGGGCCAGCCCATATTTTAATCCAGGGGCCCTATTCAACCTACCCAGAGAAGGATGAAGGTAATTTTCTTCCACCCACTTCACCTCACAAAGGATAGTGCCCTTAGTGAATTTATGATATCCTGGTCTTTCATGCATTCCCTCCTGGCTTCAGAAATGAGGCAAAGGGATCAGATACGACTGTGGGATAAATCTGAAGCGGCCAAAAATTTATTTATATGTATATGTGTGTGTGTGTGTGTGTGTGTGTGTATATATATATATATATATATATGTATATACATATATATAAATTATATATATATCAGCAGTTCAAGTTGTTTCCAGTAAGTTGCTTATCACGTAGCCATTTATCAAGACATCCATCGTGCATACAGCTAGAAAAGGATGCAAGTCGTGGTCTATTCCTTCAGGAGTCCAACTAATCCTTCTTTAATGGCCAATACAAAGATGTGTTCCTCTCTCATCAGTTTCAGGCTCTGAAGGGCACTCACGTGTTCCACTGAATTATACCGGATACATCAAATTCATTCTATTAACCAGCTTATCCTCTAAATCTTTAACCAGGCCCTGATGCATATGCATTCACTGGTGTAAATGTGTAAATGACCTCAGGCAATTTCAGAGCTTGCTCAGTAGGGCTGTAGTTACACTGAAAGGTGATCCAGGCTCTGACCTCACTGCATTCCACAGTGTTAAATAATCGGCTAACTGGTTGCAGCCCTTTTTCAGAACGGGGTACTGCTTTCTCTTCTTACCCCCTCCCACTCCACTGCTAGCTTGGAATTTGCCTTCAAACCAATTGCAAGACTCATGAACTGTAATGGGCAAGAGCCAGAGATGTGAGGAGCATGATCTCCACTGAAGACTGATTGTAAAGGAAATCCAGGAATGCGGTTTCTAAACCCTGCCCTTGCCCCTCTTGTCCCCTACCCCTCACTTTCACTCTGTTTTCTAGGAAGCTTTTCCTGCCCACCCATCACAGTTCTCTATGAAAGTGCCTCTTTGTTTTCTTACAGTATCTTGTACTTACTTTTAGCAAAAACAATCACAACAATAATAGTGGTAGCTAACGTTGAGTCTTTACTATGCGCCAGACATGTTTCTAAGTGTTTTATAAATATTAACTTACTTAATCCTTGTTACTACCCTGTGAGGCGGGTGCTTTTCTTATCCCAGCTTATGTGTGGGACAACAGAGGCATAGAGTGTTTCAGTAACTTGCTCAGGACATACAGCTGGTAGGAGGTAGAGCTAAGACCAGACCCAGGCAAGTGATCTAATTCAATTATAACAACTACACTGTTGAGAGCTAGTTATATGCAAATATTAAGTTGCCTGCGTGCTTTATTCCATTTCATACTTCAAGTAGTTGCTTGTGTTAGGGATGACACAGTAGCCCCATTTTACAAATGCAAAAGAAAAATGATCGGTACGAGCAAATAGTCAGTGTACCTCCAGGATTCAAATTCAAGTTTCTTTGTATGTGAAGCCCAAACTCTCCATCACTATGCTTTAATATATAGTTTTATCATTGTTTTTTTAATTTTTCTGTGAGCTTTCTTTGTGCATAACCTCAATATGATTCATTTTTCTGTGCAGAGCCCCCAACACAATACCTGTGATGTGCCACTCTTTATAACTGGTTGCTGTACTCACCTGACCTGAATGCATTTTGAGGCTTAGCCCTGTAAATTTGTATCATTAGAGGTTAGAGAACTTCGTGAGACAGGAGAACCTATGTCTTGGCTTTGTCCATGCATTTGCTCTGTTCTGCCTTTCTGAACGTAGATGAAGATGTAGAACTTCCATCCCCTCCATTCCCATGAAGGTGCACCAGCTCTGTGTGGTGGAGCTCCCTGGGACCACACAGGACCAGGCTGCTGTGGTATAATCCAGATCTCTCCCAGTATCTGCAGACGGTTTGTGTGTGTTGTGCCACAACTGTACCAATCCATCCAAGACACTCAAAGGTGACCCCAGTAGACTTCAGAAGAGCAAAAGTTGTAGAGTCAGAAAGCCCCACATTTGAATCTATTTTTTGGATATCTTACTCTGGATAAATGACTTAACTTTGCTATGGTTTGATTGCTTGTATGAAATACGGGGGGCAGTACTTACCTTATAATATCCTATGGTGATTAAATGAGGTGATGTTAAGTACTTTACAGACTGCCAGGCACTTAATCAGCTCTCAGTAAGAAGTAGGAATTATAATGACCATGCTAAGCCACCTTTGCTTTTCTTCTACTCAGCTCCTGGCCCCTTTCTTCACTCTCATATGCTCAGATATATTCAGTGTGTTGTTGTATTTACAGAACATTTTACATATGAGAAGCAAGAAACGAATTCAGTGATAACCTTGTATTTATGTTCCAGGCGCCGTGCTGAGTACCTTAGAGAGATTAACATATTTATTCCTCACCGCACCTGATGAGGTAGGCACAGCAGTTTCTCCCCATTTTATGGATGAGGAAATAAAGGCTTAGAGAGGCCAAGCCCAAGGTCATACAGTTGGTAAGCAGCAGCAATGGGATTCTAACTGAGTAAGTCCAGCACTGCAACTCGAACTCTTAGCCAACCTGGCATGCTAAAATTCCCTCCATGTAATCCTGAGTTAGGTCTCTTGTTTTTAAAATGGGTCACACAGAAAGCAAACACTTGGAAGGTCACATTTACCCAGCTGTAAGCAGCATTTGGAACTTGGCTTGACAAAGTGGAAATCTGTTTGTTTGCAGGCTCTTATGAGTAGCATCGTTGAGTCCGTCTGCTAGCTGTCTTCTGTGTATTCCTTGCAGATAGTCTTCAGTGAACTTTTGGGTTCTGGGAAGCAGCTGGATGGTTTGCATAACTGCCTTTACACTTTTCTGGCACAGATGTCAGATGTTCTTAAATCTGACATGGATTAAAACTTAGTGGCTATTGATTGGACTCTTGACACAGTGCTCTCAGGTTTTCCTTCCATCATATTTTACTACATTCCACTGTGATGTTGGTGACCTTCTAAGCTTTCTTTGAAACCTTATTGATCATGCAATTAAATGGCCTCTCAGTGTGTGTCAGAAGTCCAAGTTGGATGAAGCTCCCGCTGCCTCATTCTTGTAGTTTCAATCCATAATTCCAAATAGGTTCCCTTCTCAGATTGGCGACCATCACATTGGAAATGGATGCAGGGTTTGAAAGTCTAACCTCAGGTTGGTTTGGAGCCTGATTTACAGACAGCACTGCCAGCATGCATCTTCTCCTATGTTTCTCCCATTTCCAAGAAAGCAGTATCCTGATTTTGAATAGTTCCACGTTCAGAAGGCAGTCCAACTGGAACAAGGAACACACATTCCAGAGCAGCTTACAACTTCTCAAAGGCATCTATATTTGCTCTGCATGGCAAAATGGCTCCCTGAGAGACCAAAGGAGTCCATGAGCAAGCCACAATTTGAAAGATGGTGAATGTGCATGGTTCTCCCATTAAGTGGGCAGCTCATATGCTGCTGAGGTTTGGGTCACATCTAGGACATGGTATGGTGAGTCAGTATAGATGACCCACCATTTAGAGTGATATCAGAGACTTTCATGCATGTGAGGTGGCCAGATAGAGAAAATGGCAGTAGCATAAGATTTAGGAAAGAGGACATGTAGTCCTCTGTAACTCCTGGTGTAACCTCAGCACGTCCTGCCTCCTCTTTGGGACTCAATTTTTATCCTCTGTACATGGAGAAAATGAGTCCTGAGATCCTTTCTGTAGGAACAAGTTTCTTGTTCTGGATGAAGCCTGCAGGAGACAGCATGTACTCCCCCTCTCGGAGCAGCTTTCAGGATGCAAAGTGTGTAATAACTAGGTGTGAGGAAGAAAGGAATAACTTTCAGTTCTTTTTTTCAAGGAGAAAAAACTCACCACTCATTGGCCCAAAGAGGCAGCCAATTTTTCCAGAAGTCTGGTGTTAACTGATCTCCAATCTGAACCCTTGTGAATTATAAGGCCAATTTTCCAATCAATTCTGGCTGAAATTCAGAACGCTTGTTGAGATTTAGGGGCTGGTGAGAGGATGGAACTGTAGAGTTGCCAGAGATAATTTCTGTTGCCATTTTTCTGGACCCAAAGCCAGTCCTAGTGATAATAATAATATATTAAAAAAAAAAGGATACTGGCAATGTTGCAGAGTATAAGTAAGAGTAATCCAATATGGGTGTAAGGAATGCATTCAAGTGCATTTCCAAATCAGTAACAGGCAGGCAGGATTTAATCCTCAATGTATTTTTAACATCTTGTAAAAAGCTGTTGCATTTGGTGTTTTATTTGTTCTTTGAAGAGGGGAAACATACTCAAAAGCAATGACAAAAATTTCCTTCAACCTGGAAATAAGTTACAGAGAGAGCTTTCTGAGGTTAGTCCACCAACTAGAAGTTGGTAATTTTGCATTTATTGCCACTGTTTAAGGTTAGTGTTTAGACAGTGGGACCCACCCAACATTGTCAGTGTAGGGCTATTCAGTATCTCTGAGAGGTAGTTCAAAATTCAGTAATCATCCACATACTACCAGGAATTAAGCACCTACTGTATACCTGGAACAGTGGTAACCTCTTTGTATAAAGCTCTGACAGCTTGGGACACCATGAGGAGCTATTACTGTCCTGTTTCAGAGGAAAAAAGTAGACTCTGAGCAGTTAAGAAATATATCCCAGTGCCTCTGGTTGGTAGTTCGAGATTCAAACTCAGTTCTGTCTGATTCTGAAACTCATACTGATTCTGGTATTCTGTGCCAACACTATAGGAAGCCTATGACCTGTTTTCTGTGATCACGAATTTGACACCCTGTGCTATTTGAGGCATCTCCCAGGAAGTTCAACGTTCACCCAGTCATGGGGCAGAGATAAAGTTGTTGGCCAGTAGACTGATAAAGACAGCAACTCAGTGTGAGAAGTTTTGCTTCATTTTAAACAACTTAAAATGTAGCTTGTAAATAACAGTATTTTTCTAGTTATAAAAGCAATACTTATCTATTGTTAAAATTTTAGAAGTCCAAAAAGTCACAAAGATGAAAGTAAAAGTTATCCCTCATCCTGTGAATATGAGAAAACCATGGCTAACATTTCTCTTTCTGAATTACAGAACGGGTAGGTGCTAAAATTCTGGAGCTGATAGGCTTAGGTTCAAATCCCAGTTCAAGCAATTATTAGCTGAATGGATTTGCATATGTATATATATATATACACACACACACATAAATATATGATTCGTCTTTTTGTTTATTTCAAATATTATTTTAAAATAACTTATGAATTACATCACTTAAAAATGAAACTAATAGCCAACACTTCTCGAGTGTTTACTCTGTGTCAAGTACTGTTCTAAAGCTTTATGTATAAACTCATCTGAAACTTCAGAAAAAACATATGAGATGCATACAAACATTGTCCCTATTTTATGGGAACTGATGAGGAAACTGAGGCAAAGACAGGCAAAGTAATTTCCAAAATCACATAACAAGAAAATGTCCAAGCTAGGATTCGAACCCCGGAGTTCTAACTCCACAGCTTATGTCCTTAACCATTAATCATAATACTCCTGGTACTCTTTAATATTATTATTGTTTCCTTCATAATTTTTAGTTTACAAAATTGGAAACATGCTGAACATATTGTTTTGTTATCTTCTCTCTTCACTTAACAATATGCCTTAAACTTGTTTCCAAGTCATTAAATACTTTTAGGGAACACAATTGTTTGATGTCTGCGTGGTACTCAATTGAATGTCTGAAATGTAATTAACTTAGCCAAATCTCTATTGTCAAGCATTTCAGATGTTTCTAATTTTTCACTGTAATAAACAATGCTGAGATGAACATCATTGTACATGCGTTCTCTGGTTATTTCCTTTGGATAAATTCCTAGGAATAGAATTGCACAGTCAAAAGAGTCTGACACGTTTTATGTGGATATTGGCATTTTGTTTGTTAGTTTGATTCTTGAGAAATTGTAAATCTCTCTTTAACTTCACCACATCAGCCATACTACTGTGACAAGGGAACTATTAAAAGTCACAAAACTGTAGTTAGGGCACACACATTACACATAACCCAATATTTATTATATGTAAAACTGATAGTTCATCAGAACAGAATTCTTGCTAATTCACGGTTAGAAAATGTAATAGCTACATAACCCTACACATTGGGACAGCTGCACTCCAGATTCTGGAGACAATCAGGTTCATGGTGTGGAGAAGGGAATAGCAATTTATTGAGTGGTTGATACATGTCTGCACTGAATTCAGTGCTATAATGACCCTGCACTGGGCAACGGAAAATGTACTTACAGATAGAAAACTGGAAGGTTATATGATGTATCCAGTGTCGTAGAGATAGTGGGAGGCCGTCAGCATCAGGCACAGGCCTGCCTGTCTTCACTCTGCCCCTTCCATACCCCTGAGCCCAAAAGTTTAACATTTCTATATCAGGACTTGTCAGAGGAAATGCCACTGTGATCCTGGGTTCCCGCACGAGACTTCTGTTTTGGTCCTGGGTTCTCTTAGGCATTTCTGTTAACCTCAACTGACATGGACTAGCCTCAAAAGCTCACTGCATGGATCCTGTCATATTGTGACTGTCAGTTCCTCTCTCTCTCTCTTTTTTTCCCTGAAGGCCACTGACTTTATTGATTTTAAAAACTCTATAAGGACAGTGACTGTTCTGCCAAAAAAGGAGCCAAATGGCATAAAACAAACCAGAGGTGAGGATAGGGGTGAGGAAAAGGGTCAGGAATCCACTCAGAAAAGCTGGTGATTGTCGACATGAAGCTGGCGGGGCAAGGACAAGGGAGATGAACACAAAAGCAAGAACATCAAACAGGCAGAAATGGTGAAGGTGGAGAACCCCCCCAAAGGCCCTGGAGTACACGGAAGATGTTTATGACCACAGTGATCTTGTCCTTTGTAGGGGCTGGGGGAGGAGTCCTCACTTGGCTGCAAAGCTGGGCGTCTACGGGGTGGCCCACTCGTCCCCCTCTGTGTAGAACTCTGCCAGTTGTAGCACTGAGAGACCTCATGCCAGGCAAGCCAGGACTGCTGACCACCCCGAGTGTGTAACCACACAGTGAGTCCATTCACAGACATATTTTCTCAAGAATCAGTGAATCTAGGGGGAAGGTAGAGCTCAGTGGTAGAGTGCCATGCTTAGCAGGCATGAGGTCCTGGGTTCAATCCCCAGTACCTCCATTAAAATAAATACCTAATTACCCCCCCCCCAAAAGACTGATTAAAGAATCAATGAATCTATTCTTTCATGTTCATTCACTTACTCCTTCCTTCATGCCCCGTCACTGAACAGCCATCTCGCACTCACCTTTGTCCTCCAGCTGGGATTGAGAGAGAGGAAAAACTGACTTCCATTCTTCACTTGGTTAACTGTTTCCAAGAGGAAAATGACAGAAAAACCTAATCCCATTGTGGGATCAATGCTGCAATATAAAAACGGAGCAGGCACTAAAGGAGTACTGGGGACACTACTATTTAGGAAGACAAAAAAAGGCCTCCCAGAAAGGGGATATTCATGCCCAGTGCAGCAGGTTCTCTGGGGTTTGTGCACTGGAAAGGACGGAGTGGCTGCTGGGCGAGAAGGATGGTCCAGGGAGAGGGAAGAGCAGGAACAAAGGGTCAGAGAGAAAGGTTCGGTGCATTTGGGAAACTATAAAGAGCTGAGAATGGCTAGAGCACGGGATGAGGGATTCATGGTGATGCCAGGACCCTGATCGGAGGCAGAGGGTAAAGAGAGGGAGAATGTCCGCTAAGCAAATTCCTGTCCGTTACAGAGAAAGCCGCATTTGGGAGAAGGGGCAGAGATAAAAGACAGAAACAGTGTCCTTTATGATTGGATTACCGCATTCTGTTGATTCTTATTTTGTGGTTGGCTTTATTCCTTTGATAACTATGTATGTTTAAAAAGCTAAAGATCTAACTGTTCTTAGAAATAAGAATTAGTACATATATATAAACTAAAAAAATGTGCAGCATACCGTTATATGTATTTACATGCAATATAATGTGTGTGTGCAGTCGAACTGTAATAATTCTACCTAATAAAACTGAAAAAGGAGGAGGGGAAAAGACAGAAAATAGTGAGAATGAATGCAGAAAACAGTGAAAACAAAACTGGGGCCTGAGGGTTGTGGGATTTTATTTACAAGGTGAGAGCAGGCCATTTGTTCATTTATTCTCTGATTTGTTCGCTAAATGGATATTTATTAAACATTATACCATATGACATAAATCATTCTAGGTGGTGGATATACAACAGTGACTACGAATGAGGCCAGGTTCCTGCTCTCATGGAATGAGGGTTCTATTAGGCAAATGGCAAACAGATAACATAAGTAAAGGGGTTCACCTCGGATAGGAACAAACACAGGGCAAAAATAGCCAGCCATGTGACAGTGAGTGGCTGGGTAGTGAATACGGACTGCATTGTCAGAGCAGGCTTCTCTGAAGGCATATCACTTGATGCCGGACCAGAAAAATGAGAAAAACTAGCTGTCCTACAATAGGATAAGATGGTTTTAGGCACAGGGAACAGCAAGAGCAAGACAACGGCAAGCTCAGATTGTGGGAGGGGAGGAAATGAAACCAATGGGACTAGAAGCTGGAGGATGAAAAGGGGATGAGGTGGGGATGAAGAAGCTGGACCAGAGAGAAGAAAGCCTTGCAGAATGGACAGTTAGTGGAAGTTTATTAATGAAAGAGTGATGTCATTCAAAGTGTAGCTTTCTACACATACACACACACACACACACACACACACAGCATCACGTACATCCCCACAGACCACTATCCAATTTCCTATATTAAAACATTCCAGCTTTATGACCCTGGGAAAGTCATTTAACATACTTACTATACACCAGGCATAGAGTGGTGAAGAAAACAGACACAGTTCTTATCTCCATGGGACCTTGCCTCTCTGAAGTTGGAGTTCCTGACCCAAAATAATTGTCATGTCGTAAAGATTATCATGATCAAGCAGGATTACCAGAGACAGACACCTAGCTCAGTGCCTGGTACAAGGAAAAAGTCCAATAACTTTTTGTGCACTTTCCCTTTCCATTATGAAACCATCATTCATGAGGCCAGCTCAAGGTCTTTTTGTTTTTTTTTTACTATTTTTAGCTAGCGCTGTCTTTGTTCAATCCAGAAAAATTCTCAGTAATAGATCCCGCATTGCAGAAAGGATGCTTCCACACTTTGGCATTCCCCTACATCCTTAGACTTCTAAGGGCTACTAATTCATCCCAAACCCCAGTCATGATAACCCTAGGTCCTTTTTTTTAAGGAATCCATTACAAAGTTATAAATACAGGGAGGATGACCGAGGGTTGCCAGGTCACTAGATGTCCCTGTGTTGATGGCCAAAAGCAGTGGAACACAGGTGTGTTCAGGGTAGAAGTTGAGGCTACAGCAAATGCGAGGTGGAGAATCTTTCTGGCTATTAATTTTTGTTTATGTAGCATCTACTTACTTCACTCACTGGAACCAGCATTATGCAGGGTCATGCACTACGCACTAGCTATCAGGAATGGTTACTTATTACCAGCTCGGTAGGTGAATAGGGGCATGTCATTTCCGAAGGCTTTTCCAGCACTTGCTTTCCCATGTTCAAGAATTCTTAGGAAAGTGAATGATTGCCGATAGGTTTCAGAATTTCTTCTACTTGAGCAAACTCCAAAGGCATTTGGATGTTTCTCCAGCCATGCAGGTTCCCAGATTTGAAAATCTAGCGTCATCAAGCAACCACTTCTCAACCCCTACTATATGCCAGATGTTACATGCCGGGAAGTGGTTCACAAAAATGATATGAACTAGAATTTTGTCCTCAAGTCATTTATATTCTAGTGAGCATGGCTTCCCTCTGCCTTCAGGCTAAAGCTTAAACTCTAAGCAAAGCCCAGGAGGCCCTTGGCAGACTGCCTCTGCTCCACCTTCACACGTCCTCTGGCCAAATAGAGGAGTTCTCTTTTCCTGGACACGTCTTGTACTTTGCAGACACTGCAATCATACCTCTCTTTAAATTTGTCCCAGATGACTTCCCAGGAACAATTTGATGGAATGAAAAGAACACGAATATCAAATCCAGTCTCAACTCATTTGCTGTGTGTTCTTCTGTGGGTCAGTTTCCCTCTCTGAGCTTCAGTCTCCCTAGCTGTTAAATGAGTGAGTAAGGCTATTTCATCTCTACTCTTCCTTCCATCACCGATTTCTAGGATTCTAGAGCTAAGTGTAGAATGAACAGAGCATGTCAAGAGATCTTACAGCATGACTTTGCAGACCCAAGGAAAAGATACATCTTCCTTCTCAATTCTGTTTGCCCAGATTGGTGAAGATGAGGTCAGCAGAGCTAGGCAGGCTATTTATCTGCTTCTGTTTCCTGGTGGGTCTCTCATAATACTGATTGAGGGCGCACTTGATGTCATTCATCAGCTCTCCCATCCTTACACCAATCCTGAGAAGTGTGGATTATTATTTCCATGTTCCATGTGGATGTATGGAGGCTCAGGCAGGACCCTTGACTAAGGTGGTACACAGTAAGGCCAGAGAGGGTGCCAGCCAGGGCTCAGCTTCCTTCGGGGACAGCACAAAGCCTCCCCTACTCAGCCCAGGTCCTGTCTCTGACCCTTATGTTTGGGCTTCACGCAGAATTGGCTGCACCCAGGGGACAGCCTCGGGGACTCAGTGCTGTGCCAGCACATGTTTACACCGACAGGCTTCCCCTCCACCATGGGGAGAGGCCAGCTCTGTATGTGATATAGGGAAACCACAACAAGGCAATCCCTGGAACTGTAGAATCAAATTAAATCAGGGATCCTGGCTGGGGATTTAAACATCTTAGCCGCTCTGATTTCTCTGGAGAAGCTGGGAGACGGAGCCAACTCCCGGCGTTCACTGTCTCCCCAGTCATGGCGTGTTTTTGCCTCAGGTTCTCAATCTGGTTTAGGCTGGCCATTTGGAGAGGAGAGAACGTCCTGGGCTTGGAGAAAAGAGAGCTTTTTGGGCTTGGGGAGAATTTTTGTCTTCCAGTCTGTTCTGCTCACCCTGCTCGGAAGGCTGGGATGCTAGTGGGCTCCAGGATAGATAAAGAGAATGGCTTCTGTTGGCTGAGCATTTGCAGCCCTCCAGGTAACTTCAGACCTGTTAATTCCCACAGCAGTGCCTTCAGCATCGCAGGTGAGTACTGTCCTCATCTCCAGTTTAAAGATGAGGGAACCTAGGCTCAGAGAGATACAGTAACTAGTCCAAGTTACACAGCTAGCAAAGGTGAAACCATGTTTCCAGTTCTGGATCATGTGAACATCTCTTCTTTTAAACCACATGACAATATCACCTCTACTCCCATCTGGAAAAGAACTTTTAAGAGAACAGTCCAACCTGCCTTAAAGGAGACATTAGTTTACAACTAACCAGAATTTTAGGGGGTGGGGGTCAGGGGGCAGTGAACTTGGGTACTTATGACAAGTTTTCAAGATAACATTGGCATTCAAGTAAACAAAAACTCCCAGGACAAATCATTTGGAGTAGGAAGTGTACAAACAAAGCAGAACTGAAAAGGGGAAAAAGTGAGAAACATAGAGGTATTATGTGTAGTTTATAAGTGGTAAGAATTGATATAACATAGTAATTTAGCTTGGAGATTCTGCAGCTGTCTGTCAGATTGGAATCTTGAGTAATATTAGGCAGATTATTTACCTTCTCATTCTTTCTCTTTATTTGAAGAGAAAAGAATAATATTGCTACCTAAAAGGTTGTGGTGAAGATTCAGTTACTACCTGTAAAGAGCTTGGAGGACTGGTTGACACAGTTAATGATGTACATGTCTGCTAGTATTATTTTTAACTGGCTTATTGAGACACAATTCATATACCATATAATTCACTCATTTAAAGTATAAAATGCAATGGTTTTTAGTATATTCACAGAGTTGTTGAACCATGATTACAGTCAATTTTAGAACACTTTCATCATCCTAAAAAGAAATCCTGAGTCCATTAGCAGTTACTGGCTGTTTCCCCGAACTCCCTCGCCCTGGATAACCACAGATTCAGTTTTTGTTTCTACAGATTAGGCTATTCTGGAGGTTTCACTAAAATGGGATCATACAGTGCATGGTCTTCTGTAACTGGCTTCTTTCATTTAACTTACTGCTTTCATGATTCATGTTGGAGCACGTATCAGTACTTCATTTCTTTTTATGGCTGAATACTGTTCCCTTGTGTAGGTATACCATATTGTCCATTTGTCAGTGGATGGACGGGTTGTTTCCACTCTTTGGCTACTATAAATGGTGCTGCTATAAACATTTGTGTACAAGGATTTTTGTGGTCAGATGTTTTCATTTCTCTTGCTTGTATCACTGGGAATTGCTGGGCCATATAGTAAGTCTGCATTTAACTTCCCAAGATGTTGCTAGACTATTTTCCAACGCGGCCGCGCTGTTTTGTATTCCTACCAGCCAAGTGTGCAGGCTTCAGTTTGTTCACAACCTTGTCAGCACTTGATATTGTCTACCTCATATTTGGTCCACTTTAGTGGGAGTGAAGTGGTGACTCACTGTGGTTTTGATTTGAGTTTCTCTAATGATGTTGAGGATCTTTTCGTATGTTTGCTTGCTGTGCCTCTTTGAATAAATGTTTGTTCAGATGCTTTGTCCATTTTTTACCTAGGTTATTTGCCTTTGTACTATTGAGTTGTAAGAGCTCCTTATATGTTACAGATGTCAGTCCCAGATCAGATACATTACTTACAAGTATTCATATCATCTAAGATCATGAGTTGTTGAAAGGAAAGGGGCTATTAATCCTTTAGATCATGAGCTTTGGAGTCAGTTCTGAGTTTGAACACCTGAGAGCACCAATCCCTAGTGTTTGACTTTGGATTCATTACTTAACTTTGCCTCTGTAAAGTAGGACTGCTAATTCTGAAGCTTCAGTTCGGGAGGATTAAAATAGCTAGTATGTGTTTGCATATGTCACAGTGCTGAGCACACAGGAGGCATAGAACACTGGGATCTGTTATTATGGTACAGAACGTCAGAGTTTAAAGCGTTTTTGTGATAGTTGACTTGTTTTATTTTTCAAGACAATTACAAATTTCAAAGACAATTCAAGACAATATTTGATAAGATATTGATTATTAGTATTATTGTATAACCTAGGTGACTTGCTTTAGGAGGTTAAATAATAAGCCCAAGAGAGACAGTGGTTACATGATCCAGAACGTGAACTGCTTTCTCTCAATTTGAAGTTTCATGCTGTTTTCAAAGGTCTTGGTGGGATGCATGAAGTTTTTGTGCATAACCAGATGATGGAAACATCTGGGAATTGAAAGGGCGTTCCAAATAGGCAAGTTGCAAGCAAGTAAATTAAAACATAATCAATCAATCAAATCACCTCTGGCTAAAACAGTACCTTTCACCCCAAGTTGTGTCTTTAATGTAAAATTGCCATTCCCTCATTAAGAGATGATATTTACTCTCCTCCATTTAAATCTGAACTGGCCCTTGATTTGATTTGACCAATAAAATGTGGCAGAATTGGTTACACAGAAGTCTAAGTGGTCATATGTAGCAACCTATATGGGGGAGACACATGACCCTTGGCTGTTGGCCCCAAATAAGCTTCCAAAGTAGCAGCCAATACCAACTGTCAGCCATGTGAGTGAGGCCATTTTGGACCAATACCAGCCAATACCAAGTGAAACAAAATGACCACTCAGCCAAACCCAACCCAGTATTACAAACAAACAAAAAAAATTGTTGTAATTCATTAAGCTTTAGTATAAATTGTCACATAGTAATAGGTAGGCAAAACCATATGAAATTCTCAGGTAAGGAGAGAGTGTCAGAATACTGTTCATTTACAATTTGAGATAGCTAAAACATAATTTAGCATTTTCTAGTTTACTCGGTGGTAAGTAAGGTTTTATTTTACTATATCCCCAGAAATTCCCAAAAGAGGAAATCATATTCATCCAGCTGTGCCTCCTTGCATCCGTCCATCCAATAGATAGATAATGAGTGTCTGCTAATTTTCTGGCACTAAGTTAGACACTGTATAGGTAGAAATGAATGAATGAGAAAGCATAATCTCCTGCTCGTGTATATGACTAAGGGATAGGGAACACACATTGAATAAGTAATGGTAAGTTGACAGACAGCAGAAGTGCTTATAAGAGAGAGTACTAGTCTCTTGTACAGGGCATGACTAGCCTTCCTTTCAGGGGCCCCTTGCTTGCAGTGCTGAGAAGGTGGCTACTTGTATTTCAGTTACCACTATTGCATCATAGCAACCTCCTCCCCAACCCCCACCAACATAAAAATAGTAGCATAAAACAAGAATGTTATTATCCTCATGAATCTGTGAGACGGAGCAAAGAGAGGATGACCTGTCCCTGCTCTATGATGTCTGCATCATCAGCTAGGCAGACTCATAAACCAGGGATCACTTGATAGCTGGCGTCTGGGAAAATATGGGACACCTTCACTCATCTGTCTTGCATTTGATGTTGGTGTCAGCCAAGACCTCAGGTGGGCTGTCAAGCACAACCCCTAAAGCATGGCCTTTCCACGTGCTCTCTCAACATGGACTGGTTCGGGCTTCCTCGCAGCATGGCAGCTGGATGCCAGGAGTAAATTGCTCAGAGCAGAACTAGGTAGAAGCTAGGGAACTTGCCTTCTATGACCTCACCTCAGAAGTTACATATGTCACTTCCGTCACATGGACAAGTCCACTTAAATTTAAGGGGAGAGCATATAAACTTACTGCTTTGATCGGAGCACCGTCAAAATTACACTATGAGAAGAATTTGTGGAATGGCAGAGATGGTTGCAACCATCTTTGGAAAATACAATCTGCCTGAACACATATCAAATCAGTGTTGGTTTTTGATATTCAAAGATAAACACATTTACAGTCCTTAACTTAAACAGCTACTCATATGCAGAAGCCACCAAAAGGTTTGAGAGATCCTGGACCTCTAAGATTCGGAGTAGTTTCAGGAGCAAGTTCCAAGTCCAGTCCTTCATATAGCCCATTCCTGAGGAAAGGACCAAAGACGTCTGTCTCTTCATTCATGATGAGATCGTGGAAAAGGGTAGGCTCTTCTAGTTGACCACAGATCCTGAAAGAAAGAAACTGCCCAAATCTTTTTAAAGTGAGGACCCATGAGGAAATATATTTTGAAAATAACTCAGACATTATTAGATCTGAAGGCTGAAACAAGTTGTGATGGATGTGAATTCCTTGGTTCATTCATTAAATTTGTCTCCAGGAAGATCATCTCAGGCTGAGTTAGATGATGCTCTTCTGTATTCCCCTCTAGCCTGGGGATCACGTACTTGCTGATGCACTGTGGTCGCCAGCTTGTTTACGTGCCTCCTTCATCACACTGTGCGTTCTCTGAGAGTAGAGACCAGTTCCCATGAACTACTGTGTCCTCAACATCTGATTATCTCATGTTCAGTTACTGAGATCATGGCAGTGTGTCCTATCTCTTGCTAACTGCTTTTCCTGGACCCAAGTTCCACTACCCATGACTACTAGATACCCAGTGAGAACTTTTCTATTACTATTCAGGTCACTGCAAATTTCCAGCGGGGTGAGGGGAATGGCTGATTCTAGGACAAGGGCAGGAAATATACAAGATGATCCTGCAACATTCTGTGGTGCCACAAAGTAAGGAAGTGCTTGAGAAATAAGCAAACAAACAAACAAATCCCACAATGATGAGAGTATGTCAGAAGGAACTCATGGAAAGAGCCCCCATGACCAAAGCTAGAACAATTTGAGCAACAAAATAAAGTGGTCCTGGATAATAACCCTAAATGCAAAATACATCTTCATGAGTCCATACTAATGTAAATAAATGATTGAATAAATCAAGTACTTAAGGAGAAGACAGATATCTCCCATCCAGAAGAGTATCGAGCAATGTATGTGGATTACCTCTGCCCTCAAAGAGGTGGAGTCTAATTCCCACTCCTTAAACGTGGGCTGGATAAAGTGTCTTCTTTCCAGTGAACACAGTAGGAAAAGTGGATAAACAAAGGGTGGAGAAACCTAACAAAAGGTATGTCAGCCAGATGACCAGGGTTAACATCAGCAGTGACAAGTTACACTGATAGCATGTATCTTTAATATGATGAGATGAAAATGGGACTTTACCTCTGTCCTTTTCCTCCTTAAAAATACACAACCTCAGTCTAATCATGAGGAAAAAATCTCAGACAAAGCTCATCGGAGGGACATTCTACAAAACACCTGACCAGGACTTCTCAAAACTGTTAAGATGATCAGAAACAAGGAAAGTCTGAGAAACTGTCATAGCCAAGAGGAGCCTAAGGAGACATAATGAGTAAATGCAATTGAGTATCCTAAATGGGATCCCAGAACGGAAGAAGGGCATTAGGTAAGAACTAAGGAAATTGGAATCAAGTATGGACTTGAGCTAATCACAGTTTGTTAACATTGGTTCATCAGCTATAACAAACATACCATAGCAATATAAAATGTTAATAACAGGAAAAATTAGGTGTGGGTGTCTGGCAATTCTGTGCTAGCATCACAATTTTTCTGTAAACCTAAACCTGTTCTAAAATTTTAAATACCTTCTTTAAAAATTCTGAGGAAACCTTGACTTTCCCAGTTGAAAACAGAACCCATATAAACCACCAAGACAGCAAAAATTAATACGTAAAAGACTTTCCATCTTTCAACGTGCTGAAGCCCTGGCAGACTTTGCATTCTGATTCTTGTCTTGTTCACCGAGTGAATTGCAGCAGGGGAGAATAGGAGGTGGGCATGAAATTGTCTGAAAATTTTGCCTTAAGGTCTGGTGCAAAAGATCGTCTGAAGTCTGGAACAAAAACAGTTTCAATCTATGTAAATAGCAGGAAATTAAATTCCATCTGTTGTGTGCCAGATGCTTTCAGCTGCCACAGCTGTGTGCAAACGGTGAGCAGACAGTTTGGATTGTCAAGCAGGAGGAGTGTCATTCTTTGCGAAGGAGAAGACTGTGGCTGCCAGTTGGAGGTCAAGGGGTAATATGTATGAGTGACTTGATTCCAGAAATCTGACAAGTTAAATCACTGGACAGTTGGGAATTTCTTGTGAGGCTTAAAAGTTGGAAGAACTTGTTAAGGGTGTCATAGTCTTTGGAACTGGAGATTGCCTTTGAAATACGTTGTTTATTTTAGAAACTACTTTAAAAATGCACATGGATGATGAGGACAAGGATGGCAGGGAGATTTCCATTCTAATTAAATATGAATGGTCATTACAGGAAAAAAAGGACCATCATCAAATATAAAAAGGAATAGATGACAAAATGTGGTTATGATGAATAGAATTGACACATATGGGATAGCTTTTAAGCTTTCAACAGGTGTCCCAGCCCTCTCTCATGGCTGTCCTTTTGGTTTAAGTGTTTTTTTTTTAAGCAAAAAGCCTGGGAGTGACTAATATTTCAGGAATGAGTGGTAGAGCATAAACATTTAGGGGTTAGACATAGGGAGTGATGTACAAAAGTTCTAGGTCTAGCTGTCTGTAAGAGGGTGAGAAGACAGTAGATCTGAGTTAAGGACGGAGTTTTCAGGATGAGCTCTCAGAATCAGGAGATTTAAATTCTACTTTGGGCTCTTCCATTAGATTTCTTAACACGTTGACTCTTGGCTGTGAAACTCAAAACAGAGCTGAGGCATCGGCTTTTAAATCCCTGAATCTGAATCCCAGTTCTGTACCTTGTTAACCCCGTGACACTTGAAAAATCGGTTCCTCTCTCAGTACCTCGATTTCTTCATCTGTAAAACAGCATCACGTCTCTCTCGAGGGTGGTGTAGAGAATTCAGTTAGTGAATACATTTAAAGACCTTACCCCAGTATTTGCCACTTGCTTAATAAACAGCACCTGTTTTCCTTTTCTGGCACTTAAACAACACTCAAAGTGACCTTGAAAGACTAGACTGCTAAATCTGAAACCAACAAAGAGGGATTTTTAAAAAATTAGTGTGAGACGGAATTTAATCCAGAACAAATCAATGGCACAAGGTTGAGATGGTTCTTGGGATTTAGGTCTGGTTTTGTGGAATGAGAAGCCTAAGTCAAAGTGACATTTTCAAAGTTCGTACCATCTGGTTGGTCTAATAGGATGTCCAGTCATTTATGTAGTCAGAACACACCACTAGCTTTGACTTTAGTTCAGAATGTCTCATTTTAAGAGAGATGTTGACAGCCTAGCATCCCAAAGAAGACTGCATAAGGTCACAGAAGTTCTGAAAATGTTACACGGGACAGTTGATGGAGAATTTTTTTAACCATGGAGAACAGATGGTTAAAAAACCATCTGTGGAGGACACCACTTTCCCTCCCTCCTTTTCTCTCTTTCTCTGCAACCCATCAATCTTTGCCTTTACCTTCTTAACACTTCCATTGTTATCTCCTTGGTCCAAGCTCCCCTGTCCTCTTGGGCTATTTTAATAGCCCATGTTCTGTTTGACCTGTCTCCACTCCTGCTCCCTTCAAAATGTTCCCAATGTAGCAGTGAAAGTAGTCCTCTTAAACGTAAGTCGTATCATGACACTCCTTACTCAGACTCTTCCAAAGGTGACCTCTCTCACTCAGAGAGGGAAAGCCAATGTCCAGATCATGACCAGCAGGGCACTGCATGCTCTGCCATCTCCGTTGTCTCTTTGACCCTCTATCCTAGTACTCTTTCCCTCCACTTCAACCACATTAGCCACCTCAACACATCGAGGATCCGATCACCTATGTATTTGTTGTTCCAGCTGCTTTGCATGCTCTTCCTCCAAGTAGCTTCCTGGCTCACTTCCTTCAGGTATTAACACAGTGGCATCATCTCAGTTTGACCCTCTCCGGTCATTTACCTCCCACGCCTCCAGCAATTCCTGTCCTCTTTTCTTGGTTTATTTTGTTCTCTTTAATCATTTTTGACACTAACATAGTATGTGTTTTAATTGGGCTTCCTCCTTAGAATATAAGAGTCAAGTGGGTAACAATCTTTGTTGTTCATGGATACATTCTCAGCACCAAGAACCTGGCATAGAGTATGTATTCAACAAATATTTAATGAGTAAACGACTGATTGGAAGGATGGACGGATAAGCCAGGCTTCTTAGGGTGGTGGCAAGCTCCCTGTCACTGGGCATAAATCATTCAGGGATGCTGAGCATAAAACTATTGCATAAGGTATGTTATCTCTAACTCCATGATTATATGAATGTTACAACTTGAGTGACTTGGAGATTCGGATGTGACTATGTGGTGGTGACAATCATAGAGGATCAAGCAGCATGACATAATGCTTACACCTTGAAGTAATCAAAAACCAGAGGTGGCACAACTCTGTTTTATGGATGAACCACGTGTGCCTCAGAGGTTGCCCGTAATCTGTTCTGTGTCCCCTGGTTCCCAAGTGGTGGCAGAGAGAACTCATGGAAATAGCTCTCTCTAATAAACTGTAACTTAGCCCTGGCTTGAAGTCTGGGTCTATGCAAAATCTTGTGGGCAGTATTTACTATTTTTTAAACCTCTGACCCCATAGTTGAAATTTAATTCAAAGAAGACTCACTGTATGTTGTTCTGAGGAAGTGTTTCTTGCATTAGGCACATGTGCTTTTTTTTTTACCTATGTGAACTATTTTTAAAGTAATCTTTTATCACAGTCTTTCCTAAGAAAGAGAAAACATGGGTCTAAAAAGAGTGTCATACCTTATTTAAGTTATTTTATATACGGAAACAGGTATAGACAGAGGATTTGAAAAGCATCCTGCCTTATTGCCCTTAGCTAAGAACTGAGAACAAGGTCTCACACCATTCCTTTCACTGAGGCTTACAGATTTGATCACAGGAAGGTGAGGTAACGAGGCCTAAGATGGTGATGATTCGGCAGCTGAACCACAGAGCCTTGAAAACTCCCGAATTAGAGGCCGAAGTGTTCACTTTCTTCTGTGGTGGCAAGGGAGTGACCTGAGGTTTGGCTCGTAAAACCCCCGTCCCTTGGGACCTTGCGAGGAGCACGTGGTAGTGCCGACTTTGGGTTGCTGCACCCTGGAAGGGGCAGGAGGAACGGGTCAGTCCTCCTGGGGTGGTTCCGCCCCTTAGGTACAAAATCTGTTTTGCTGATGCTTTGAAATAGAAAGAAAACCACATCTTCATCTCTTGAGCAAAATCCAACATGTTCCACATCAGGGATGGTCACCTCCTGGGTATTGCTCCCTAACTAACTCTCCCTGGGATTCAACCCTGGCCTCTACTCCAGCCCTCACTTCTGGCTGGCAACTGGTCATGCTGGACTTGTACCCCGATGATAATTTAAAAACCGTTTCTCAACCTGCACCATCCATGCTGAGAGACTGAGTGACTACATCTTGCCCTCCTCCCTGTCCTTTTACTTTTTGTTTTTTCAACCCACATGGAAAATTCTCTCTCTTAAAAAGGGAAAAATCATGGGCTTCTGACATCACTATGGAGAGCGAGAGGATCAAAGTGTAGGGATTGTGATGCATTTGCTTACAGAAGGTTGGGAGGAATGAGGGCTGTGTATGTGAATCACTCAACACAAGGTGAAAATATTGGTGGAAAAATCCAGCCACCTGATGACTCTGAAATTTATTTAAATATAGTATCCATGACCCATGTTTCCAGGGAATTTAAAACAGTGGTTTCCATTGACCACACAATCCAAATTCCAAAGAATCACATACTTAAGTGTTCTTTTATGGACTTGACACCAGAGGAGGAGGAGAGAGGAGGGACCAAAATAGTTCAGAGTGATATGTAAATAGCTTAGGCATGTGGGGGGTGTGTGCGCGCGCACGCGTGTGTGTGTGTGTGTGTGTGTGTGTGTGTGTGTGTATTTGCAGAATCTTGTTGGCCTCAAGGGGAATACAAAATATTTGGGGCCTGCCAAGGTATATGGTTTCTTTTACATTACTCTATCATATTGGGAAATCTCTCAGCCTCCCCTAGCATCCAAGACACAAAGAGCTTAAGACACAAGTTTGCCAACAAAAACTACCGTTTCCAGTCTCACTCCTGTGGGGCCCGGCTCAACACTACTTGTCAAAGGAGCTTCCCGCACCCATTGCTCACCAGACGCCCTCTGTCTCTGTAACGTGCTTGGCTCACGGTTTTAGAAGCTGACATTTTCTAACTAGGGGGATCCTGTTGAGGCTGGAGGGGGAAAGGGCAACACAACAAGGGTGGGTATCGTAAAGGCTTCACAAAGCCTGGGGCTCTTCAGCTATTTTGTGCAACTTTGGAGATTTACAGAAACCTCTCTTGGCCTTCCTCCCATTTTATCTTTGTTTTGTTGGATGTGGTTGATCTGTTATGACACATGTTCCCAATTTCCTCTTCTCCCCCTTCTTTGATGAACATCCTAATACGTTTACCTTTTGCATTTACCCCTTGTGTGCCATATTGGATTTATGAGATTTTTTGGTCTTCCGGGTTCAACTTCTTAGAACCCAACTCTTTTTTCAGTCAGACTTTATGCTGTCTTTTATGTCTGGATTTTTAAGAGCAATTGAGCTGGGGAAGGTATAGTATAGTTGATCTCTCTGGGGAAAAAAGTCATATTATCCTGATCTACAAATCTTCATCCTGCACCTTTCCTCTGTTCTGTCCAAATTTGTCTAGAAAAGTTGATCCTTGATATCTTTAACCTTGGCTTTACTATGATGTAAATTAATTATATATAAAGTTTTGTTCATTCATTCAGCTCTTATTATGAATTTAATTATTGTTTTCTCCTCCAGATGGCCCTTCTGCCTTGAACAATTTTATCTCTAAAGCCTGATGCATAATAAATATAAATAATTTTCCCCCTGGAGATAGCCCATATCGCTACAGTGAATCAATATGGATCTGGTCTAGAGTACTCACATGTGACATTTTAGTTAGTCTTGGTGACCTGAATATGAATGAATGCCTTACTCCGTTAAGGCTTAGAACAGTAAAAGTCATCGGGAACTCCAATATAACCCTCAATAATAGTTGTCCAATATGTCCAAGGGTAACAACTTCCAGCATTTGGTTTTATCGCAAGAAAGTTGTAAGCATCTAAATCCAAAGTATGTTCAATGAACACCTGTATCATTTTCAAGTCTCAGTTTCTCACCTTGTTCTCTTTGATGGGTTCCCTAACTGCACATTGCACTGTTTACCGGACAGCTCCAACTCGGATTCCCATGGGAATTTCTAATGTGGCATGTCTGAAACTGAGCTCATCCTCCTCCCCCTCTATTCCTTATCCCAGTGGAAGGTAGTACCATCCACGAATCCGTTAACCAGAAACCAGGACGTTTTTCTTGACACACCGTTATCCCTTACCCCTTAAGCCCTACCCTTCTCAGAATCCCAGTAAGACTGCCTCTTCGGACTCCCTTGCATCGGGCACCTCCACTCCATCTTGTGGATGTTGGGCCTTTCTTACCATCCGTTCAATTACAATAACCTCCTAACTGGTCTCCATGCTTTAAATTATACCCCTTCTATTCTAGTTGGTAGCAGAGTGGTATTTTTAAAGCACCACTCTAGAGTTTAAACCGTCCACTAAGAAGTTCCTCATTGTCCTCAAGAGAATTTCAAGTGATTTTTTAAAATTAGATACAGGCCCATTTATCTCTTTGATCCCACTGCCTCCCATAAGCACTCTCTGCTATAAACATTCTCAACCTCTGCTAAGTCTCCGTATGAGTCATGCTTTCTCACTCACTGCCTCTCTACCCGCTGCCATTTCTGCCTTGGGACCTTCTCCACGGGCACCGATCCTGTTACCCCCTTGACACCTCAGTCCTGAATTCCTTCATTAAATGGTTATGGAGTCCCTCCTCCATGGTAAGCACAACGCTAGGCACTTGGGATAAAGAATCAGACACCATTCTTTTGCTCCGAGAGTCACAGTGTACAAGGGCAATGAGAGAAGAAAATAAATCAATGTAATGGATGGTAAAAAAAAAAAAAAGTTGGAAAGAAGAGAATGGCATAAAGGAAACAGTTATGGCTGATTTAAAAAAAGAATCGGCTTTCCAATAAACAAAGCCAAGAGGCAGAGTGACAAAAACTGGGTGTTGAAGGTTTTACAACTTTGAATACAGGTTGCTCAAGACAGTACATCTTTACTGTAGTAACAGTTTGGAACGTTGCTCCATGATCACAGTTTAAGCATTTCTAGCTCTTGTTAGGGTTTTTTTTTTTTTTAAGACAGTTACAAAAATAGGGACTCTTTTGTTTAGACCAAAATTTGAAGTTTCTCTCTCTCTTATCCCGCAACAAATGCTTTAATCTTTTCCACAAAGTTCTCTCCATGTGGTTTTTCGGTCTCTGCTTGGATATACCCTATTGTGAGAATCCCACTCCCACGTTGAAGAGACAGAGTGCTTAGAACTAGTGGGTATATTCAAACCCTGCTTCAATCACGCATCGATCGTAAGCATGCGATTTCCCTCTTTGTCCTTCATCGCCGTATGAGAATGAACACCTGGGTTACAGGGCTACTTACTGAAAATCGAAAGAGAAAATCCACAGATATTCTCAGCACCGCAACTAACACATAGTAGGTGCACAGTCAACGGTAGTCCCCTTGCACTGTGTGTGTGATGCTCTCTCCTTTATAAAATACCGCCTAAGGCTGCACCTTTGCATGGCATTTCTGCTTTTTTATGTGGCTAGTAGCTGTAAAGTTTGCCATCTTGCTTATTAAATCTAACCAACACCCCCCTAGAGATGCATAATCAAGTGATTTTGGCCTGTGAAATAAAATACAGCAAATGTTATTGCTATGATTATTCAGCTGCCAGGATGTTTTATAGCAGTACTCAGATGATGAGTTACATAGGAAGCTCTGGGGTAAATAAAATGAGTTTTTGCAAACTTGTAAATGGTTCATTTAACCTTATTCTTCAGGGAGAGAGAAGAAAGGCTTCCCTACCTCTGTCTGTAAAGAATGAATATTAAAATACTCTGCCAGATTTGCATTCAACAACTCAGGAATTTTTTTAATGTGTTTTTGTTTTTATACTTTACTTATTTTATTTAAAAAAATCTTAGCCTCTGGATACAGTCACAGGGATCAGAGTAAATAAAAATACTGAAGTATGTTCATTGTCTTTTACAAAGCTTATCCTTACTAGAATGTTAGTTTTGTAAAGGCAAGAACTGTATATATATTCTTCAATGTACCAACGCCAGCAAAATGAACAGCACTTGGCCCAGAGTAGTTAAATAAAATAATTCTTGTTGAATAGGATGACATACTTATGCCAAGTAAGTACTCTAACAAAGCAATCTTCATTCTAAGAATGTTTACATGGGATGGGGGATTGCAATGAGAGGAACAGACAAGTGTTCAGACACACATGTATGGGGGCTTCATCACAGCATCTCGTAGAAAAAGACAAAAACAAAGCAAAACAAAAAATTTAAAAGCAAAGTAAAAATTGGATGTCCAAAATAAGAAGCTCACAGTTAACTTATAAAATAGTTTTCAGCCTTTTAATAGATGATACAGACAGACTTGCTGACATGAAAGAATGCTAAAAATACAGTTTTGATTGAGGAAAGGTATTTATATAATTACATACCACATTTTTTCGTCTTAAGTTGGAAGGAGGCAGATAATTTTATTTCCTTTCCTTTGATTATTCTATGTATAAAGTTTGTGTATATATATATATTTTAATCTTTTTACGTGATATTGATTAGAGAAGCCTTTTCCATCAGAAGAAGAATTTCCTGTCTTTTTAAATTTGTTATACATGTAGTTTTTGCAGTTGGCACTGTCCCACACCAATTTCCTCTAGAACACTTTATTGATGTACACCTTGTTAGATTACCTGACTGGGGCGAGGTCCTCTCAAAAACTTCTGAACGTTTAGCTCTTAGCAATCAGTTGTATTGGGTGTATTTAATATATATTCTTCTCTTTGGAAAACTCAGTTTGAGCACATGTTGGGAAATGGCCTTAGATTTCTCTGTCTGAAAAAAAATTATCTCCTTTTTGCTGTCTCCCCACCCCAAACGAACCTCATTCTTTAGAATGATGATGTTGGCATAAGATCCACATTGCTTCTTAAAAAGAAGAGGAAATGAGCTATTTTTTGGTTTAAAAAAAGGTATTGTATTTTAAAAAGTATCTTAAATGTGTGTTAATTATCAGAAGATCAAGGAAAAATAAATTTAGGCAGTATAAAGGCACATAAAATGTGCCCTTTAGTTTTGTTTGTTTGTTTTTTTTTTACTTTTTTATGGAAGTAGAGTTGATACAATATTAAATCAGTTTCAGGTGTACATCATAGTGATTTGATATTTTTATAGATTAAATGCACTATAAAGTTATTATAAAATACTGGCTATATTCTCTGTGCTGTACATTACTTCCTGGTATCTTATTTGTTTTATACCTAATAGTTTGTATCTCTTAATCTCTTGTATTGTTAATGATACTGGTAAAAAAAGTCAATTCACCACTGAATGTGGGGATTGTGGGGGCATATAGGGACAAATATCTCATCGTTCCTGTTTTTTGTATACTCTTATACTCTGCACTTCCCTGGAAACCACCATTCTACTGCTATGTTTCTATGAGTTTGCCTATTTTAGGTACCTCATCTCAGAGAAGTCATATAACATTGCCTTCCGTGACTGGCTGATTTCATTTAGCGTAATGTCTCCAAGTTCATCTGTAATGTTGCATACAGCAGGCTTTTTCCTAGCACTGAATAATATTGCATTGTATATATAAGCCACGTTTTCTTTATCCATCCATCAGTGGACATGTGTTGGCTGTTTTGAATAATGCTGCAAGGACTATAAGAGTATAGATACCTCTTTGAGAGCCTGATATTAATTCCTCCGGATATATATCTGCAAGTAGGATTGCTGGATCGTATGGTAATTACATTTTTAATATTTTGAGGAATTACAATACTGTTTTTCACAGAAGCTGCACCATTTAATGCTTTTGCCAACAGTCTACAAGGATTCCAATTTCTCCATATCTTTGCCAGCACTTGTTATCTTCTGTTTTCATTTCTGTTTTTGTTTGGATAATAGCTGTCTTAACACAAGTGAAATGATAGCTCATGGTAGCTTTATTTTGCTCTTCCTGATGATAGTAATATTGAGCATCTTTTCATATACTTGTTGGCCATTTGTCTTTTTTTTTTTTTTAGAGAAATGTCTATTCAAGTTCTTTGCTCATTTTTAAAATTGTTTCTTTTTCTATTGAGTGGTTGGAGTTTGTTATATATTTTGGATATTAACCCCTTATCAGATATATAATTTGCAAATATTTTCTCCCATTTCATGGATTTCTTTTTTATTCTGTCGTTTGTCTCCTTACTGTGAGGAAGCTTTTTACTTTGACATAGTCTCACTTGTCTATTTTTGCTTTTGTTGCTTGCACTTTTGGTATCATCTCCAAGAAATCATGACCTAGACCAATGTCATGAAGTTTTCCCTGCATGTTTTCTTAGGTAGGGTAATCATGCTTTTAGTTGATAAATGTTGACTGAGTCATGGGATCCCGGCTCTGTCCTTGGTGGGCCGTTAGTAGAAGGCGTGACCATTAAACCCTGTGGGCCTCTATTTGTGCACCAAAGAAATGGGAATTGCTGTCTGACACACACTTCTCAAGGGTTGTCGCGGGCTGTAAAACTGCTCTGTAAGCTGTGAAATGTTAACACAGCAGTGAGGCAGTACACTGATACAAAACTAAATTGTTAGCTTTGTTAAAAGAAACACAGCTTGGCTGAAGGGTGCTGTTAATTGCTGCTAATGAGGATTGCATTTGTGACAGTTTTCTGATAGCAAACTAAATCAGTCACCAACTTCAAGAAGCCCCCCTGCCCCCAGTCTCATCCAATCACACCACTCAATTTTCATTGCCACCTTTGTCACTACTTGATGTTTCTTGTTTATTCTTTTGCTGTGTCCATTTCCCCACAGTGTAATGTGGCTGCCACTTGAGTGGTGACCCTGTCAATCACATTCAGTGATCTGTCCTCAGTGCCTGAAATAGTCACGGTCATAGACTAGGCACCTCATGTGTAATTACGGAATAAATAAACAGATACACGAATAAATGGACTTAAATTTTCTGGGCACTAAGAATATTTGAAGGAAAAGGTTCTCATTTCTGTTTTCCAGATAAGACTCAAAGAGGTTGAGTTATTTGCCCAAGGAGTTAGAAAAAGACTCACCTCCAAATCCCACGTCTTCTTTTTTGGCGCATCGTAAGTAGCTCTCCTCTTAGGCGGTGTGTTAGTCTGTCTGGGCTGCCATGACAAAGTGCCCCAGGCTACGTGGCTTCAAAAATAGACACTTACTTTCTCAGAGTGCTAGAGGTCAGAAGTCCAAGATCAAGGTGTTGACAGGTCAATTTTTCTTCTGAGAAGCCTCTCTGATTTGTATATGGTTATCCTCTCCCTGTGTCTTCACATGGTCTTCTCTCTGTAACAGTGTCCAAATTTCCCCTTCTTATGAGGAAAACTATAGGAATAGTGCCCACCCTAATGACTTTTTTTTTAACCTAATTACCTCTTTAAAAACCTTATATCCAAATGCTGTCACATTCTGAGACACTGGAAATTACGGCTTTAATACATGAATCGAGAGTGGAGGGGACACGATTCAGTCCATAATAAGTGATGATTTCAAATACCTCAGTCTGGTCCTCGTCTGTCACTGACACACCTTACATGCTAATGTCTAATCAGTTCTGAAAGATTTTCTGTTGGCAGTATCACTCCTGATTCTCATACTACGTCTGAGTCTAAAGTGTCCTGGGAAGATCTCCTTTTGAAAATGAAGACAGCTCTTCTCTTCTTTAAAACAAACAAACAAAAAAAACCTTACTGATCACCCTCTTTGTGCCAGTCCCTGTCTTAATTAAAGGTCCAGGAGAATAAATAAGGAGAGCCCTTATGCTCAAGGAGTATCCAGTCCAGTAGAGGAAGCGGACAAGTCCACAAATGAGGGCAATGCAGGGTATTCTGTGCTGTAACAGAAAGCAACATGGTACCTGCTGGAGCACAGAAGGGCAGCTAACTTGGATGGATGGTGAGAAAAGCATCCCCAAAGGGACTCAGTCCTAAAGAGACTTCAAAGGCAAGTAGCCGGTAGACAGGCGAGGGTCGGGAGGTATACGTATCGGCTTCTAGAACCTTGGAATTTGACTTTATTTGGAATAAGTGTTTTTTTCAGATATAATTTTGCAGATATAATCTCAAGAGGAGATTATTCTAGATTGGGGTGGGTCCTAAATCCAAGGACAAGTGGAGAGACAGAAAAGGAGAAGATAGTAACAGCAGAAGGGGAGAGGCCACGTGAAGCCAATGCAGAGAAATTGGAGTGTGTGTCTCCCAGCCAAGGAATCCCAGGAATTGCTTGGAGTCACCAGAAGCTACCAGAAAGGCATGGAAAGGATCCTCCCTTAGAACCTCTAGAAAGAACGAGCCCTGCCAGCACCTTGATCTCAGACGTCTGGAATTCTAAACTCTGAGAGAGTAAGTCTCTGTTGTTTTAAGGGACACAGTTTTGCTACTTTGGTGCTTTGTCACAGCAGCCCTAAGAAACCAATGCAATAAGTATTCCAGATGGGAACTAGCACTGAGAAGTTTTAGCGGCAGGCATCTCGGCGTGAATTACAGGTAGTCCAGGCTGGCCGAGCACAGCGTGCAGCAGTGGTGGTAAGTCAGGGCCACGTCTCGATGGGAAAACCACTTGGAATAAGTCACTTTGATATTTTGAGATCTGAATTTCCTTTTCAATTAAATGAGACAGTTGGACTCAATGCCCTTTAAGAAGTTCTTCAATTAAAATAATAGCACTCCTACAAAGTCAAATACATTTGGTGGTATTTCTTTTTGTTTGTTTGTTTTTGCCCCGAGGAAAAAAAAATTACCAAAAAGTCCAAAATAAGTTAAATTTTAAATTCTTACTATGAAAATGAAACAAGATTTGAGGCATCTTGTCTTTCCTTCTTTGTCCTTCTATCTAATTCTACTTCTGCCTAGTCTTTATTAAACCAGCACTGGAATATAACAAGATGAAGTGGGGAGGCTACATGTGAACAGGCCCTGATGGGACCAGACGTTCATTTTCCAGTGGCTCTTGGGAGCCATCTGAGGTCTCTCTCCATTCATAGACCATTGCTGGATTCCCAAGCCATGGGGAGGCAGAAAGTGCCATCATGGGCTTGAAGGAGCTCAGAGTCTAGTGGAGCAGACAAAGACCATTGTAACAAAAAGGCATAAATGTGGCACTATGGAACAACAGAGAAAGAGTGAGAGAAATCCAAGAAAGCTTACCAGTGGAGGTGACCTCCAAAAAGAGAAACCATGTGAACAAAGGCACAGAAGTTTGAAGAAGCATAGTGAGCTACAGCCAATTCCAGACAAGCAGACACAGTCACAGGAGGAGAGTGGTGAGACAGAGAAAGGGGATGGATTTATGACTTTGCTGGCTATTTGAGACTTTCTGACAACTTCCACTATCTGATCTGGTTCTTGGACTTCTGTGAGACGTCTTCTAAATATATTGCCCTCATTTGTCCTGCCCATCCTCCCGACTTTGTTCGTTTAGAACTTAACTCTACAGCCACAGACTCTCCTCACTCAATTCCCAGTTCAGTCCTCCTACACCATTAATGAGAACACTCTTTGCTCCCGGGGACAGAAGACCAGCTTGAGTTAGTTTATACAAAAGGAGAGAGTTTTGTTTTGTTTTTGTCTGATCTAACTGAGCACAGGAGTTGAACTGGAACTAGAATGGCTTCTCCATGAAGCCACAAGCAGCTTTCAGGATCGTATTTTCCCAAGAAAAGAAAGGGAGAGATTTTTTCCCCCTGTTTTCAAGAACGCTGGTTGTCTCAGTGTCAGCTAGTCATTATGTTGAGTGGTGTTTCCTCAGAAGTACGTGTTGTCACGGGGAGGGAAGGTGGCAGCTTGGGGAAGGAGGAATGGCTGGATGGTTGCTCAAAGAAAGGAGGGGAGGACAGTGTAGACATGGACTCGGGGACAATTGTTGTGAGCTAGTACATCATCCTAGTACATGTCATTACACCATCCCTTCCGACCCTCATCCACAGCCATCTTCTCTTTCCCTTCTTCTGACAGTGTAGCCTGCATCTCACAGGCTGCAAACCCTGGATATGACCATGAATGTGAACCTTGAGATCAGGCTTCAACAAAGTTACTCATCTGGGAAGATGGGAGGATAATGGCTTTGGGGGACACAAAACAATGTTGGAAGCCTACGCACCTCTTAATACCTTGGGTTCACACTCAGCACTATTGCTGAGCCCCAGAAGCCTTCCTGAAACACAGTTCTAATGAGCATGAAAGGCTGACTTTGTGACCCACAGTGAGTTAAGAGAAGACACCCTGCACTGTGGGTGAAGAAGTAGCAGCTGGCGTTACTTGGAAACAGGCAAGGACAAGGAAAGAGAAGAAGAAACCATCACAAAAGTAGAGCGCGTTGATGGAAGACATTAAGGTGAGGTACTGAGAGCACTAGGGGCCAGAAAACCCCTAGTGTCCCTTCAAAGTGGAACACTCAGTGATGCTAGAGCGTTCACGGCTTCAAGAAGAAACACCTGGGAAATCTTTCACTGGTGTTTAAGCTCTTTGGTGGCTCTGATGGTAACCCACACACACACACCCCTACACAGCAAGTAATGAAAGTCAGGGGTGCCTTCTCTGGAGGGCAACACAAGGTCTTCCTGGCCCGTGCTTGAGTTCAGACCAGGTTTTTGGAGGCAGGTGGGCGTGTGCAGATATTTTTAAGCTCTAAGACTGAGCATCACTGAAAGAGCCAAACAGCTGAGCCTTTCTTCCAGTTTTCTGAAGACACACGTCAGTGCCCAGGTTTGAGTGAGGAGTATGTTCCCTTGGCCCTCAGCCCGGAGCCCTCCATAGCTCTGCCAGAGGTGGGGGTGCGTGGGAGGACACAGCTCATTGTGGCAAACCTCAGCTCCCCGGCCTGTCTGGCTCTGGCAACCACCAAAGGTTAAAATAATTTTAATAAAGTCTTAATGAACAGCTCAAAGCCTCGGAGTTATTCCTAGGTCAGTGGAGTTTCAGGCAAAATTCTGGGATCAGTCCATTTTGTTAGAGCCATTTACCATCACGGTTCATGTCTACCACTCACCCATGAAACATTTGGAGGGCATTAAAATTAAGATTTATAGTAAGTATGAGAGTGTTCACCCTGTGCCAAGAACCATGCTAAGCACTTTGCAGACGTGATCTCATTTAGTCCTCAGAACGATGCTCACGAGAGTGTCCCTGATACTATCCCTGTTTTACAGGTAAGCACACTGAGGCTTAGCAAAGCTAAGGAACTTTCCCACAGGGACCTAGAGAGTAAATGGCAGTGAGTGGATTCAAATCCAAGTCCATCCAACTGCAAGCCTATGTGTTTTTTTGTTTGTTTGTTTGTTTGTTTGGGTTTTGTTCTGTCATATGTAATCCTTACCCATGGGTCAGGCCCCATGTTAATTATGGAGACTCAGAGATAAATAAAATCTTATGTCTATCCTCACAGTGCTCACAGTCAAATAGAAATAGATAAATAAGTAAACCATTATACCACAGTAGCATGTAAAAGATCCCCTCAGGCAGACCTGGAGAAGCTGGGACAATACTGAGGAAAGGCAATTCAACCCATCTAGGGGATCAGAGAAGGCTTCCTGGTGGGGGTGATTCTAAGTCAGGCTTTGAAGGATGAGTAAGACTTGGTCGTTTGGCCAAAGCAAGAATGGAGTGATCAAGGCATAAAGGATCAAGAATTTGACATATTTAGGGAGCGTCCAAGTAGCTTGAATTTACATTAAGCAGCAGGAAGCCAGGGAAGGAGTTTATCTGGGGAGTACTCAGAGCTGCATATGCAGAAGCTCACCCTGGCAGCACCTTCGGCCACCAGCTGGCAGCAGCAAGCTCAGATCTGGGATTCCCTTTAAAAGCCGGGCAGCCACGCGTTCCCTGTCTCTTTTGGCATCCATGGGCATGCTGCCTGTGTGAAAACTGATGCACGTGGCCAGTGCCTGGTTCGCAGCCCACCTGGTTTCCATCTGCTCATTTGCACCTTAGAGGGTCCGACTAGTCTCCTGTAGGTCCCTGCAAAGTTATTCAGGCACGGAAATTGAAAAAAAAATCCTCAAGTTTGGGGTTTTTTTGTGTGGTTGCAGCTGATTAAAACCACATTTGACAGAGTGTAAGGAGGAAAATACCCCGGTATGTGAAGGCAGCGTGTCAGAAGGAGGTGAACGATTAGGTGCCTTCATCTGTACTCTGATATCCTCTGCTGATCCAGAAACTGGCCCGATGGAATTCTTCCTGATGCTGGGAATATAAGGAAAGATCCTCATGAGTCGTGGGAAGTCTCCCCCCAAAGCCCCTCCCAACTCTGAAGGGAAAGCTAAACTGCTTGTGTCTTCCAGGGAGCCCGTGTCTTTCTTCCCCCACAGCTCCTATGAGTGTGGCAAAGTTTCACATCCTGCTTTGCCTCCAAGTAGGAGAAGAAATAGAGTAAATCACCCTGTGGAAGAAAAGGAGCTGGTGTGATTGATTTACTAGGAAAGAAAGGTTAAAGGCACTACGTAGTGCGTAGCTGGACAAAGACTTAAGGAAAACCTAAGGAAGGCTTGCAAGTTTAGAGAGCAGCTCTTGGGAGATATCAGGGAAAGGTAGTACAGATGATTGGAGGCAGGATTCAAAGAAAGGAGAGAGAGGGAGTGGGAGAGAGACATGACCAGGTACTGCCTTCCTGCAAACGAGAGCTCGGATGTTCACTAATTCACTTAGTTTTCACAGTCATGTTGTGAGATGAGCATTATTAACCTCCATGGCAGAGGAGAAACTGACACTTAGAGGGGTTAAATAATCAGTTCTGCAAATCAGGCAACTATTTTAAAAACTGGTGCGGGTGAGTTTTTGAACTCAGGTTTGTTAGACTCCCAACCTCTTGTTCTTAAACTTACCACATGAGCCAGGGAATCTGTATTTTTGAGATTGGTTGGCCAGATATAGACCTGATCATTTGATCTGGTCTGATTTTACTACTTGAATACAATTCTACATGAGGAGCCAGACGTTTAATTCTCACTATAGAGTTCAACCAAATAAAAACTATAAACGTCATTAAGGAGTCAAGACGAGGGAAATCAAATCCCCCTTCGCAAAGACTCTAACCCAGAACAGTGAGAAGCAGCCTAGAAAGGATCGTCTGGTTTTTGGGAAGAGTGATTCAGGGGTTAAAGAAGGTCATGCTGGACTGAGTTTAAATTATTTATGCTCCCATGGTCAGGCTGGATGAGCTTGGTCATGTTGTATATTTTTTCCTCCCTCTCAGCTTGATGATTTCATCTGTAGAACGGAGATGGCCTTTCCTAACTCACAAGTTGGTCACTAGAATTAAATGGGACATTTTTGAGAAAAAAAAGAAAGAAAGAAAAAAAGAAAGAAAAGAAATAACTAATACAGGGCCTGGCACACAGCAGGTACTCAGTAAATGCCTAGTGGCTTTAAATTATCGTTGACAGGATGAAATGATGATAATATTGTTGTTATGACTGCTATCACTATTTGCACGGCTACTGTGACGGTTGCTGCTTCGAAAGTCTTCTGCCTCTATAAAGAGGTTCCCTTGATTGCTTCTGATGGAAATTGAGCGAACGTCTGGCTCTTGCTTTGATCTGCCCCTCCCCCACACCCCTCTTGGCTTTTTTCCACGGAAACAGAAGGAAACCGTCGGAAAGAAATACACACAGACGCACACAAATGCTTGACAGCCAAAATGGTGGAATGCATCTGCCAAGAAGCTACAACTTAATGCCAGGGGCAAACATGTGACTTTATTCCTCTCCTGCCTCCCCCCGCTAGGATGGACCTTGCTGTCACAGCAAAAATTGATCTTCCGTTTGTGGGAAATCCTACACAGTTCCCTGTTGTCTGAGCTGGGGAAAATTCAAGTCCAAATCCTTGCTCACAGATTCTGGCAAGTGGCTCAACGCTTTATGTCTGTTGAATATTTTCCCCCCACAAATATTTATTGAGCACCTATTACATTCCAAGCATGGGGCTACTCATGAGGAATATAACACTGAGCAAAAGCATGCTTGACCTCTGCCTTTGTGAAGCTTTTAGTCCAAGGTATGGGAGGAGGGGAAGGTAAGTATGTATCAGATTCTTATAAAAATGTGATTGGAGCTAAGATGAGAAAGGTATGATTTGAATAGGTGAAGAGAGAGGGGAAAATGTCTTCGTCACAGTAAAATTATCTAGCATCCTTCCCAGTTATAAGAAATGCTATCAATCTTAGACAATAGGAGACTGACAAGCTGAAGAGAAGTGTTCTGAGTTAGAAACGGCTTGGTGTTTTGATGTCTGACCTGAGGTCCTATCCCAACATTGCCGCCACTTACGGTTTTAACTCAGTCTCTCTGAACTGCAGGTGTCTGATCTGTTAAATGGCAAAAATCCTTGTAAGGCCTAAAATAAATAATGCGTAGAAGTCTGCACTCTGTCTTCAAGCTCTCCATACCTCCGTTCCCTGGTTAACTCCTATGCACCTGTAAGGTTTAATTTTTAACCTCTTTTCCTCAGGAAAGTCTTCTTTGACTCTCCCAGACTAGGCTGGGTCCTTCTGCTGTATACCATAATGGCACCCTGAGCTTGCTCTTTCTGCACTTACTACATTGAGCATAAAGTATATCTTCATGTGTATAACTGTACAGTGTCTGTCTCCCTCACTCAGCCTTTTGAGGGCAGGGATGATATACCCTGTCCCAGCTTTAGGCACATGAATGGGCCTCAATAAATGTGTTTGGAATGAAATTGAATAGTTGAATGTGCTGGGAGCCCCTGCCTGGCCCAGAACAGACTTTCAGTAAATGGAGCTTGTGAGGGTTACATCATTTGATGTTAGTGGTACAGAATAATTTTGCACAATGAAAATCACCGTCAATAATAATAAAAGTTAGCCATGACTTAGGTTTTTGAGGATAGTTCCCACATTGTCTTGCAGTTCAAGCGTTTCTGCTTTCATCGCCTTCTTGGAGACAAACAGTGCCTGAACTTCCCCCATTTTTACTGTGTTATCCTGTCCATCCTCACTTCCCAACCTCACTCCTCTTAGTAGATGCTGAGGTGCCTGAATGCAGAAACACCCTGTTGGCTCTCATATCTGAGGTCCCTCATTCAGTAAACTTGTGAGATGAGTCTGAAAGAACACAAGTCACCATGGATTACAAATTCTTATAAGCTTGCCCGGGCCCAGCCCTTACAGCTTTCGAAATACTCATACTTTTCCACTCAGTCTTTGTATTTATACCCATTTTGTTGATAAAAGAACTGACTCATTGATGAATGTGGAGTCCCCATATCTAAGTCTGACTGTAAATGATTTAGACTGGGAATTTCAAACCAAACGCCATTTAGGGAGCTTAGTGGAATACCGTGTCCTGGGGATGAGGGGATGAGACAGAGGACCCACACTGGAAAAGGAGCAGTTTCTGTCAGTCACTGGCAGGCAACATTGCCAGATAGTCCATTTAAAAACAACAACAACAATAATGAGACATTTGGATTTTTATATACCCTCACCACTTTTAAATGTTGGCATTTGATTCAAATTCTTTTAAAACACAGTGCCATCCAAACAAAATACAGCCACAGGTCGAAATCAGCCGATGGACATGGACTACCAATTTACAAGTTATGATTTAAACTTTAGAATCTTCCAGAATAGTTTTCACTGCCCTTCCCAGAAGGTAGAGTCTCAGAGCCGGACCGTCCAACCAGGTGCCTCCTAGGTTAGTCTACTGACTAGCAAAACAGTGGGCACCTTAATGTCCTGACTTGGAAAAATTAGAAACATGTGCTCCACCCTTGATTTTCTTAAGGTGTGCTAGTCTGTGAAGTCGAAAGTCTGGAAACGTGTTTCAGTACAACCTCCACTTTTTATGGAAGAGAAGACAGAGCTCCATGGACATTAACTATATGAATCCAGATATCAAGTTTAAGAGTGCTCCCCCATCGCGTAAGGCAAAGCCTTACTTTGCAAAGCTCTCTACTTCCTGCCTCTGCTGGCAAAACTGTCTCCTCCTTAAAGGCAGGAATCCTCTTTTCCTTGCCATGTGTTATCACAAAGGATGCTCATACCATAGGTGCTTCTTCAGGACCAGTAGTCCAGATACCTGCCCCGTCTTCTCCTGTGAAGTCCTGCTTCAGTGGTCAAAGTTTTACTGAAAACACACATCTTCTGCAAAAGCCTCCTCAAATCCCTTCAGTGAAAATATTTTCCTTTCCTTGTGTGCCTCTGAAGTATTCCTCCCTCTCTGTCATCACCCCAGCCCTGTTGCTAGAGTTACTGTTGATTTATCTGTTTCTACAGAAAGATTGTGAGCCAGTGGTGGGCAGAGCCCAGGTCTGATTCAGCTCTGCATCCCTCCCACAAAGATGAGCTCAGCATCTCGTTCAAGGAAGGTATTTAACAAATACCCATTGAAGCGTCTTCCTTCCAATGGCTGAGCATAATGCTGGCACACAGCAGGGGCTTCATAAATGTCTCCTGATTGCTCGTCCCTATTAGAAGTTAACACAATGCCCAGAATGTAGTAGGCACTCAGTAATCTTTTTTAAATGAATGAGTGGGAAGATGACCTGTCAGGCTAAACACAGATCCTTTTCTTGAAAAACTCTAGGGAATTTCCAGAGAATTACCACCTCAGTCCAAATACCCTATTGTGAGGTCTGAAGGGGAGTTTGGTGCTAGGCAGCCTCTTTTTTAATCATTTATTTATTTTTTATTAAAGAATAGTTGATTTACAATGCTGTGTTAGTTTCTGGTGTACAGCAAAGTGATTCAGTTATATATCATATATATATATATATATATATATATATATATATATGATACATATATATGATAGGTTACTACAAGATATTAAATACAATTTCCTGTGCTCTACAGTGAGACCTTGTTGTTTACCTGTTTTTTACAAGGTAGTTTATATCTGCTAATCCCAAACTCCTAATTTACTCCTCCGCCGCCTTTTCTTTTTGGTAACCATCCTTTGTTTTCAATGTCTGTGAGTCTGTTTCTGTTTTGTAAATAAGTTCCTTTGTATCATTCTTTTAGATTCCACATGTAAGTGATAGCATATGATAATCATCTTTCTCTGTCTGACTTCTTCACTCAATATGATCATCTCTAGGTCCACCCATGTGGCTGCAAATGGCATTATTTCATTCTTTTTTTATGGCTGAGCAGTCTCTTGATAGTTGTTTGAGGCAGAGCAGGGACTGGAGTGAGGCTGCCAAGGGGCTGTGGTAGAAACTGTAGAAGGCATTTGCTTGTGGGGTCATGGAAGCCCCGATGATGTCCTTGTGATGTTGGAGTAGGTGCCTCACTTGCCTTGAACTCCCTGATTCCAACCTATCTGAAGATGTTGTTGGCTACACCATTAGTCAGCTTGGGCTGCCATCACGAAGTACCACAGAGTGGATGACTTAAGCAATGGAAGTTTATTTTCTGATGGTTCTGGAGGCTAGAAGTCCAAGGTCGTGGTGTCAGCAGATTTGGATTCACCTGAGGCTTTTCTCTTTGGCTTGCAGACGGCAGCCTTCTTGCTAGGTTTTCACACAGTTGCCCCATGGTCTGTGTGTTGTCTGTGTCCTCATCTCCTCTTATTATAAGAACACCAGTCATATTAAGTTAGGGCCTACCCATATGTCCTCATTTTACCTTTAATTATCTCTTTACTAGCCCTGTCTCCCTGTCACATTTTCATATTCTACTTTCTAAGGGATAAGGACTTCAGTGTCTGAATTTGGAGGGAGACACTATTCAGCTGGTAATAGGCCCCAAGCACCACAGCTAACAACTTGTTTGATCTCTTTGAGATTTTCTTTTTTACCTTGAGAAATTGAAAATTGTCATGAAACCATTAATAATGTCCATAAAAAAGGTTATGAGGACTTTTATACAATTTAACAGTACTTGCTCCTGCAAGAGATAACAAAATCCCTTCTTCCTGCCCTCCATCCGTGTACCATGCCAGCATCTTCCCATACATCTGTGCCCTACCTACAGCATCAGGGAAAGAAAATTTACTATGTGCTAGACATCTCTGTTTATGATATATGATTTGTTGTGATGTGAGTAGACAAGCAAAGAAGAGAAAGGCCCAGAACCATTTATGCTGCCCATAAAACACCGTTACAGACAGTACCTAGGTTTAAGTGCCCATAAATTCTTGTAAAAAACGATTTAAATTGTAACAACTCCAGAAATAATTTTAACGGAGGGATGACAAAATGTTTAATTCACTGGTGGAGGTTTTCTGTGGATCCTGGCAGGTTGAAAGCGACAGAACTATTTACTTGGATCATCTTTAACTAGGATAACTGCTAACTATGCTAAAAATATAGTCATTCTTTTAAAAGTATGAGGACAGAACTGGGAATACATTGAAGTTGAAGATTTATATAGTTCTAAGCAGTTCAGAATATTCCAGAAATGTACTAGTATGCATTCTTAGGACTTGCATTATGACTTGAGCCATTCAAGTAGTTCTTGGAAACTCCCCTGACTTTCTTTTGGAAGCCTTGGAATCAGTGCCTCAGCTCCTGTGAGCCTGCCACTCTGGGGCAGCAAGGATGGACCAGGAGGGCAGTTAAGGCAGCTTGAGGTGAGAAGAATGGCAAGAAGAGAAAGATACTCATTGGGTAAAGAAGGTTGCCGTGTGGTGGAGCTGGCCAGGGTCTGGCAAACAATCCACCTTCAGAGTTAAACCTCATAACGACAGCACCGTGCAGACTCGCTCTCTGAATGGCCCAGCTGTGCAACCACCCAGTCTCCCAGCTTTACTTCCCTGTTTTCTAGGTCTTGGACTCTCTGTGTTACATTCTGAGCAGCATCCTAAAATTTATTTTCTGTCTTATCAATTCTTTCTTCAGTTGTGTTTAAACTGCTGTTTAAAACTCTGTTCTGATTTTGTACACTCCAAATTATCAGTTTAGCTTTCAGACTCTAAGTTCTCTTTTGAAAAATTCTTTTACTCTACACTGGAAATTGACACAACATTGTAAACTGACTGTAACTCAATTAAAAAAAGAAAAATTATTTTACTTTTATAGTGATATGTATATATGTCTATATACACGTATGTGTATAATTCAGGTTGTTTTATTTTCTCATGTATTTGGAATTGCTTCTTCCATCTGCTGTCCTTTGTAGTGGGCCATTTCTATATATGATTTTTAATACTTAATATTCCGTTTGACCTCATCCTCTGTGGAGGTTTTGTGTTTTGTGTCCAGAGGAGAATTCTAGTGTTGGTGCTCAGAGCACAGAGGTCAAGCCTGGCCCTGCTCAAAATTCCCAGCAACAATTTAAAGGAGGCTATTAGGTTTCTGGAAGAGAGATTGGATTGGAAGCATAGTTAACACACTAGACTAGAGTCAGGGTCCCGGGGAGATCCACTGGGTCAAGCTCAGCAAGACATGGGAGGACAACAAAATACCATGCTCTGCCTGTGAAAAGCTGCCTTTTGTAATGTCCTATTCTTTCCTCCACCGTGGTGTTCATTACACTCCCTGATCCTTGCTGTCTGTCCCATCATTCAGTAATTTCATTATTAGGTAAAATTCTTAGGAATAAGGATTTTTTTTAAGATAATGATATTTTTAAAATAGCCATTGTATTGAGCACTCACTATATGCCAGAAAGCTAAAATAAGCTTTTTGCATATTTTTGACACTTAATTAGTTTTTTATTTTTTATTTTTTATTTTTTTACATTGCTTTTTTAACATGTTTTATTGATTTATAATCATTTTACAATGTTGTGTCAAATTCTAGTGTAGAGCACAATTTTTCAGTTATACTCGCATATGTTTTATCTTTTACTATTCACCACAAACTTAGAAAATGAGGTATATTTTATCTCCACATTAAAGATGATGAAAAGGAGGCTCAGAGAGGTCAAGAAACTTTCTTAAGATGATTCAGCACATAAGTGACAGATATGGGATCCAAATTAAAATCTCTCTCCCAGGCTTCTGTTCTTAATAATATGCTATATTATTTTTCCATATATGCATCCCCATTACCTAGAGAGTAGGTGTAAAAATGCATATTTAGTGAATAAGTCCATGTGAATACCTGGGTACTGAAATAACAAAACCTCCCAAAGGGGAAAGAAAACAGAGGAAATACAATACTCTGGTTACATATTGCTGTGTATGAAACTGCCCCCAAGCCTCAGGAAACAGGTCTTTTATTATATGTCATGATATTGTGGATCACAAATTTTGTACAGTTTGGCTAGGCATCCTTCAGCTACATAGGGCATCGCCTGGGGTCTTTGATGGTACTCAATTCATGGCTGATCAGACCTAGAAGACAACTTGTGAAAGAGTCTGGGAGGCTGGGCTTAGCTAGGTCCCTATCTCCCTTCATGAAGTCTCAAGGCTTCTCTACATGATCCCTCTAGGGGGGTAGTTAAACTTTTTACATAGCAGCTTAGGGCTGGAATAGAATAGAGACTGGAGTAGAATCTGCCAGTTGTCTTCAAGGCAAGGCTTGGAACTGGCATAGCATTGCTTCCACCACATTCTGTTGGTCAAAGCAGTCACAGGCCAGCCCAGATTCCAAAAAAAGGGCAGGGAACAGACAGCACATCTCTGGGAGAAGTGTCAAAGAATTCGTGGCCATCTTTATTTCATTACATAGAGTGAATTATATGATAAAAGTGATGTAAATGCAGTTAAAAATGTATATACTTTGAATTTGGGGTACACAGTGCTCATCTCTGGGCTAAATCAGGTCCCTTATTATCCTCTTTCTCAGCACCCTGGTCTTTTCTTGCCCAGTCCTCATCACAGAGTTTAATAATATGTTTTACTTGAGATTACTCAACTCTGGTTCCTGCTCTTGACCGTTAGCTCCATGAAGGAGGGAGCATTTCTGTCCTATTCACCACTGTACACCCAGTAGTCAGCTCAGGGACACACACAGTGGACACTCAAGAAATATTGGTTGAGTGGATGGATAGATAGACAGAGGAATGTGTTGACGGTTCTTCTATCCACTGGAGTAGGCGATTAGACTTCAGTTCACTCTTCATCAAAAATTATCTTTGGGGCTTCTTCTAGCCCTTCTAGCCCTGAAATCCTGTAATTCACCAGCCTAAGCATATAATGTGACTGCCAGGAAAGCATGGGCCAGTGAAAAGATCAGACTGCCAAGAAAGCAAGTGAGATCTCAGGCTCTTATGAATGAAAATGCTGAGTCCAAAACAGAGTCTGCTGTTCAGTGTTCTGACCTCTAACTGGAAACCACCTCTGTGTCTGGACACAGCACTTTTAGAAAGATTTAACAGATTGGAAACTGCCCAGGGGTCACTATACTGGGGAGTGAAGGACCTCAATGTCATAGAGAAGTTAAAGAAGCAGGGAGTATTTTTCCAGAGAAGAAAAGGCTTAAGGCTCATCATAAATATATTTAAACATTCAAGTTGTAGCCTTAAGGCAAAAGAAGTAGACTTGTTTGATGTGAACACAGAGGGCAGAACTATGACCAATGGATGAAAATTATATGAAAGGGAATTTCCACACAACAGAAATAAATTTCTAACCTGGGAGCTGCCTCATAAATGCTATAAAGTTTGGAGAGAGGTGTGAGTTCTCTAATACCAGTGTATGCAAGAAAATATTCTCATCTAAATATAGATGTCAAAAAGAGAATCAAATCACAACTAATGATTGAGCCCAAACACCTAAACTACCAAAGAATGATGCTGGGTGGTATCAGTGGATTTGGAACCAGAGGACCAGAGTTCTAATAGCTGCTCTGCCACTTGGAGGTGATGTCAAGAAGAGGCGGGTGAGAACTAAATAGGATAGTCCATATCCTGTGGATTAAGAGGCATAGTAGGGTTCTAACACTTGGCAGTATTTTTATTGTTTCTATAGTATTACATGAAGGGAAGAAGACAGTGAATGCTTTCTGAGCATCTACCTTAAGCCAAACCATACTTAGATGAAACTGTATATAGATCTGTTTTCCTTTTCATGACCCTATGATGTAATTAGTTGTTAAAATTCCCCTTTTACAATTGTGGAAACTGGGACTAAGAGAGTGGAAACAACTCACCCAAAGTCACACATCTAGTAAGTGGGGTAAAGAAAGGATTAAATCCAGATACTCTCACCGCAGAGGTCGATCTTTTAAAATTTATCTCATATAGACTTCTACAGGTATGTTTTCTTATCCTAAGGATCTCATTTTTATTAAGTATTATGCAAAAATTGAATTGTTTCCTCCACTAAGTCAGGACTTTTGGGACTGGGAATTATCCTCATATGCTCGTTGTATTCTGTGTGTCTAGCTCAGTTCTAGGCACATAAAGAATCTCAATTTTTCCCATACACTGTAATTTTGATGCAAATTTATTTCTGGAGAAGATGATTTCTTATAATATTTATTTGGGGGCTGTTGGAGGCTAGACATTGAAAGCATACAGTCCACGACCATTAATATTTTACCATTTCTTTGGGTGATCCTCACCCCATATACCCAATCTGACCAGGCGAATGGACCTCCCTCCAAATTCATCTGCCTGTGCTTCCGATTCAAAGTGTGTATAATTCAGGGTCATTTAAGGGACACAAGCTTGTCTGTTGCTCATCATGTGACTTTTTTGTAAGTTATTTAAATGGCTCAAGTATTAATTCCATTTTGATTTATAAAGCCTCTTATCTATGTGCAAAAAAAAAAGTACTTATTTGAATTTTGCAACTCTCTAGACCCGGCAGAGAATTACTACTTTCATTTTTCAGTTAAAGAAATTCAGAACATTTAGGAGGAAAGAAAAACTCCTCTTGTATGAGCATTGTCTGAGGGCCTGATCACCAAGTAAGTGTAACATTTAAAGGGCTTCAGACCTGGTAATGCAGATCATTAATACTATTAAAACATTTCAGATGAGGACACTGGTACTCAGAGCAGGACCCAAGTTTGCACAGCTGGTAAGTGATAAAGTTAGAAGTTTAACATGAGCCACTGTGTCTCCAAAATCTGTGCCTTTTGAACATACAGTCTAGCCTCTCCAAGGGCACACAGCCACCCTGCCACAGAGCTCATAGAAGGTTACAAAAGTGTTGAATCCTAACCCATTTCCCCTTTCACGACCCCACGCTGCCTTCCTCTGCAGATAAATGATCTGCGCTGTTGTACGTGGTTACCCAGCCATCCAAAAGGCAGAAATCTTCCATCTGTATCTCTTCTCAATGAAAACATCGGTAGCAGCGGTTGAGTGAATCAGATTTCAGATACTTACGATTCACTGTGATCACCTCTTCATAAAATCAAATAAACCAAAAGAAATATGCTTTTTACATCCCAGTAAGTAAATACATCTTCCGCAAGGGAAACTATGGGTGCCATTTGCTATTGAGCAATACGGCAACAGATGGAACTCAGAGGGAGGCACAGAAATCCCTGGGTGTTTCCTGGTGGAGATTCTCTTTGCCAGAAGAAAGCTGACTTGTAGGGCTATTTTATAGCAATAAAAATAAACAACGTTATTCAAACATAATTAATCTTCCCCAGAATATTCTCCCTTCCTTGGTGTTTTTGTTCTCACCAGTGTTTGGGAATCTCTCCCTGGGCTTGAGTCACCAAACACCTATTTTGATTTTTTTTTTTTAACATTTTATGTTTAGAATCAGGCGTGTCATTACCCACTGAGAGTTTAGTCATCCTTTCTTGGGGTCACATCAGTGCCTCCACCCATCCCCAGGTCTAGCTTTCCAGCCTCAATTACCCCTGCATCCTTATATCCACCTTTGACTACAGCTCCTCCAGCTGCCAGCTGATCCCTGTATATGGCTTATCCTATCCCATCTTTGTATCTTTGTCTGTCTTCCCTCCCTTCTGACTTCCCTTGCTTTCACAGCATCTTAAGAAAAATTCTCCATCTTCCCATGTTCTCTCTCTTCTTAAAAAAAAAAAAGAAACTTCATTTGTGTGTTTGTTTAATAATCTTTTATTTGCAATAATGCTGTAGATGCCCATTTACCTGAATTCTTCCAATTGCACTAGTTTTTAGCATGAGGGGGAAAAAATCATGGCGTTAGTAAGATTTGCTGAGAGAAATGGCATGAAAGCAGGGAACCAACATGTTGGGAGCACTTGAACTGTGCCTGGCATTATTCCGTATATTTTACAGATCATACCTTATTGAATGCTCCCAACGACCCTGGGAAGTAGGCTGGCGTGTTCCTACTTAACAGTTAAGGAACACAAGACTCAAAAGAGTTTAAGGAATTTCCCCAGAATTACCCAGCCATAAAACAAGTGGTAGAGTGTAGGATTTAGAGGCAAAGAGATCTTGACCCAAGTCTCAGGACACAATTATATTCAACTTCTTTCACTGAGTAAACCAAGAACGTAATTACCAATAGGACTGGTAGAGAAAAGAGAAACATACTTATTCAACTCTCTAAATTTCAGAAGGAACCACATTATCTATCTTTAGTTTCATGGAGACTTTTATTCTAAACAGTGTCTGCATGACCTATCAATGCATGTTTGAGAAGCCAAGCATTCCATTAGCTTCTTTATTGTCTTGCCTAATTTAAGCCAAAAAAATGAAGGGGTTGGTTAATTAGATGCCCTTTAGGACGCCCAGCCAGCTTCTCCTATTACTTTGTGGAGTCTAAATAAGATTAAATTCCAAGTAAATTCTCAGCACCCAAGAATACTCAAGAAGAAGAAGAAGGAGGAGAGAGAGAAAAAGGAAAAAGATGAGAAGAAAAATTGTACACAATTACCAATTTTCTACAAAACACTTTCTAATTCAGTTTTTTTTATTACCTGAAATGCTTCACCTGTCAGGAATAAGGTATCCTTCTTTGGGAAGTAGGAATATTTGTGAAGGAAGGAGTGTCTCATGTACATATTAGGTATATGTTTACAATGTTACCAAAGGGATTGAATTGAGGCTGATCAGGTATTGGGATCCAACTGCCATCTTGTAGGAAATACAGAGGATGGGGAAGATGTTCTGTGCCATGAGTGTGGAACCAACAAAATCCAAACTATGTGACACTCCTCAAGTGCCTTAGGTTCTCCCACAGATGAATTGTAAGGAAAAGCAAGGGGTAGAAGGTGAACCTATAGATTAAAAGGCTCATTATATTTAAAAAATAATAATGGGCAAGACTAACTTTTAATTTCTAGGGATGCACAGTTGAGTGACAAAACTATAAAGAACAAAAGGAAGTGACTAGAAGGAAGTCCAGTTAGTTGTTAGTTTTGCAGTGGAGAGAGAGGGTTGATTTGGAACACAAAGTAGGGCTGTAGTCACAAAGGTGTTTGCTTTATAATAATTCATTAAGCCGTACATTTGTTCTGTGTGGTTTTCTGTATCTGCATTATATTTCTCACTTGAAAGAATAAAATACCCAATTAAGTAATTCCCTGAGACTAAAACTAGAAAATGGAAAATTCATCTTAATCAAGTATTGAATTCAATAATGGGGAGATTTCCTCAATCTATAGAACATTCACAGAAAAAAAGTAAAGCAAGAAAACATTTCCTCCCATGAAACTTGGAGACACGTATGCCTGGATTCAAAACATTATTTGCTCTGTGATTTTGGCTACGTTTTCACCCCTTCACTCTCTGTGAGCCTTAGTTTCTTCATAGTAAAATGAGGATAACTAGATTTTTTTCAAAAGTTTTTTATGAGTATTAAATAAGATTACATGTAAAAATAAATTTAATAAAATATGCCTGAAATAGTGTCCCCATGCAGGAAAGCCTCAAATGTCACCTCTGCTTATTAGACACAAGTTTTCAAATATTGACCTTTTGACTGTGAAATGACTTCAGACAGGGCATAAGTTATAAGATTAGAGTTGCAGAGTAGATTTAAATATTTCAGCTCAGGAAGCAGGTGATGAGCCAGTGGCCAGGTATGGAGTCACAGGACAGCCAACAGGAACCTAAAATAGTTATCATTGAATGAAAAACAAGCACTGGATGAGAAAGCCTTGCCCAGGAAAAGCAATACAGACCCTGTAGAATAAAACTTAATTTTCTCTTCTGAAGCAAATGTTTGCATTTCTGTCTGGGTGGGGGGAAGCGCTACCAGATGCTGCCTTGCAAGGTATTGAGGTTGGTGCTCCTAGAATTCATGACATAAATAGTCAGCTTCTTATCTGGTCTGTTGCTTAGGTGGCTCTTGCGCTGGCAAAGAGTTAGTCCAGACAGTCTAGTGTTCTTTCAAACTCTGATAGACATCTATGGTATGAAGATGTCAACTCTCCAGCAACCACGAAGTGCCAGATATTGTGCTACATGTTTAAACATGCATTATCTATCTTAACTCACGTGCGTGCACGCCCACACACACACACACACACACAGCCTAAGAATCAGATATCGTGGTCCTACTTTAGAAGAAGTTTAGACTACTTGTCCAAAGTCATAGAGCTAGTGAACAGGGGGTTGAAACTACATGTTTTGTGATGACAATTTCTAAGCTATACTGCTTGTCAGCTCCAAAAATATACCCATAAATACACATATATAATAAAAATGTTTTAAACAGAAATACAGATGACGCCGTATGTATTGGCCTAAGGCCACCCAGCAAGTACATAACCAGATGATAGAAACAAAGATTTGACCCAGGCAGTCTGATTGAAGAGACCTAACCTATGTTCACACTGCTGTGATGTCTCTAAATAGAACATCCTCTGTTTCCTTGGGAAATCAGGAAAGCATAGCTCCAAAACAGAGGAAGGGATGACTAAATACTGAAAAGAAATATCTGGGAGTCAGGTAACCTCAGCTCTTATTCTGGTTCAGAAACTAAATTTCTGCGTAACTGGGGCAAGTCTTGCTCTTTCTTTCTTTCTCTCTTTTTCTTTTTTCCTGTATAAAGGTATTTTATTCCAAGTCATTCTTCCTTGACTCTCACACTTGTCAGTGATTTTCAAGCTGTAAAGAGAATACTAGGGAATTGCTAAGCTTCTTTAGGGTCTGTGAAGGGATAGGGGTGGAACCAGTCAGATAATGTCATGGGAGAATGAAGAGGAACTAAAAGAGCACTTAGGGAGATCCCCCCAAAGCTTAATGTCACATGTTTCACGTGTATTATCTCATTTAATCTTTTTAGCAACCCAGTGAAATGGGCATAATTTCCCCCATTCTATAGATTAGATAAGCATGATTTATGGAAACTGAATAGAGGAGTTTGAAATCTGAGTCCTGCTGACTCCAAAGTCAACTGTTGACCCACCCAGCCCACCTACTCTGGAAGAGGATCATCTCTTTCTGAAGCATCAGAGGTGGAACAGTCCTGAGTGATGAGAAACTGAGCCCCTGACACTGCATCAAAGTCGTCTGGGGTTTGGATTTACAGTACAATTCCTGGGTTCCACCACAGACCGAATGACTTAGAGTAGCCTGAGTTTACCTCCTGCATGGTTGTGGGGGCTTTACATGTGAAAATTCTGGGGAGGATCTAGCCCATTGCTGAACACAAAGGAGAAACTAAGAACGTGTTTATTCCTCAAGGAGACATTATAATGAGATAAGTAGTCTAGAGCCCAGCTTTGAAATCATTTTGCTCACATTTTTCTGGCCTCACCATTTCTTTACTGTGGGGCCTTTGGAAACTCACTAAACCTCTCTGAGTCTTCACTCTTTATCTTTAAAATTCGATAAAAATGATACCTACCTTTAGGGTCACTGGGAAGAGTAAATGACTGGCCACAGAGTAAGGGCAGCTAAGGTTTCCTGGTCAGGTTGACACATGAACTAAACCTTAAAGGATAAATTGGAGCTGGATAGGTGGGGGGCTAAGATACAGTATCCCAAGCTGTGACTCAGCATTGGCAAAGGCATCGTCAGGAGAGTGAGTGAGCCTGTCTGCATAACCAAAATTAGTTCAGTGCAGTTGAAGCATTGGATTTGAAGTGGTCACTGGCAGGAGATAAGGCTAAAATGGTCATAATGGGCACAATCTAAAGAGCCTTTCAGCTAAGTCAAGCCAAGGAGGGAGCTTGGTCTTTATTCCAAGAGCAATGTAGTGACATTCAAAGATTCTGAGGAGAAGGGTAATAGCTTTCATTTTAGAAGATCATTCTGGGAGAAATCTGGAGAATGAGTTAGTAAAAAGGCTTAAGACTAGAAAATAGTTCAGAAATAGTCATAATCATGGAGATGAGTGGTGGACGATGGTGGCCAGAAACAAGATAAAGTCACAGTCAAGTCTTGATACAGTGAAATTTTCTATAATAGGTTGAGGATAACTTTCATAGAGCTTGTACGTGTTTCCCAGAATAACAACTCAAATTCTACCAGCAGGACTTAAATGTTGGTGATGATAGTTTCTTGTTCAGGAGGAGAGGAAAGAGAGCTCAAATTTTTTAGCATGTTTTTCATTCTTGGTGAGGCTATAAAATGCACTTTATTTAATACTTACTGTGACATCATGTGGTAAATGTTCTTAGCTAAAGTTTACAGATAGGAGAATTAACATACCAATTTTTCAGGATATGAATGAGGGTGCTGAAATTCATATCTAACTTTGACTCCAAAGCCTATATATTTTTATGAGTGTCATGTTTCAAAGGACATAAGGAACATCTTCAAGAATCTAAGGTTCTTCCCATGTGACAATCATTTAACAAACATTATTAGCATCTACTATATGCCAGTCTTTGAACTTGGTGTAGGTGCAGATGGTGATAGACTAGATAAGTTCCATGATTTCACAGAGCTTTTAAATCTGTATACATATAGAAAATAGAAGGTGACTTGATGTTTTAGGAGAATTATGGTAAAGAAACAGAAGCAGCAGATTGAGTTATAGGAAGATCATGAATTTGGGATCTACCAAACAGAATTTGAAATGCTGGGAAAAAATTCTATGTGGGGATATCTAGGTTGTAGGAGTTATATATTTAGAAATAAGCTACGTATTTGTGGTGTTTGAGCCCTTGAGAATAGATGAGTTTGCCACAGGTAGGGAAGGATATATTGCAATATGCTCCAAAGTATTAATTGAGATTTTCTAAGATGAAAATTGGGTAGGTAGTGTATCCCAGAGTTTATTCATCATAGAATCCTTTTAACAGAGAACCTCTCAAAACTGGTGTTCATAAAATATACTTCGAGAAATTGTAAGCTAGACCAGCAAATAGAAGAGGGCTCCATTGATCAAGCCAGACTAGGTTTTGCTCCAGTAACAACCAGCCTCCATTTCTCAGGGGTTTAAAATAACAAAAGTTTATTTATTGCTTATTCATAATCAGTTGCCAGAGGAGCTTTACTGATTGCTGTCACTCCAGGATACAGATTGGTGGAGCAGCCACCATCTTTAATGTTGTTGGTCTTTGCACCAGAGGAAAAAAGACCTCTGGTGGGTCTCAGGTTCATCCACTAAATTCCCTGGCATGGAAGAGACATTTATTACTTACCTTTACAACTCACTGGACAGGATCAGTCTCGTGTTCCACTTGATCACAAGAAGATTGGAAGGGTGGTCCTACTGTGTGCTCAGAAGCCTTATCCTACAGTATTATCAGAATGATTTGGTGAGCAGAAGTAACATCAATCCCAAGGAAAAAACCTTGAGGAATTTTTCTACATATAGGGCAAGAGTAAGAATCTTGAACAAAGGATGATGAGAGAGGTGGGTGAAGGATTTCAGGGTATAGTTCAAGGAACAGATTTTCTTGGGCTCCAGTATTGAAACGCTCTTTTCACACTTTTCCAGATGTCTTTCTCCTTGGAAGGGGCGGCAGGGATTACTGGAAATACTGTGCAGGCCTAATTTGGCTGCGATATTCTGAGTTTTCACCATTTCTCCTTCTTCCCATGTAAGGTCACGTCTCTTTTGGATGGGAATGTTGATTCACCATGTCCTGAGTCTTCACCTGTGTCTCTTTTTTACTGAAGTGCCTCCTGGTTTATGACCTATTTCTGGTTGAAGATCAACTTTTCCTTTTTCTCATGGTTTAAGGAGGTTAGACGAGAATCATCCCATCTGACATTTGTGGATTTCACTCCTGGTGTTCTCTTGCTCAGACTTGAGTACACGCCTTCAAAGAGCCCCACCCATGGCTAGTGGATGCTCTGTCCTCCTGTCTTATCCCAAGCCAACCGCCCTGATCAACCCATAAACCAATTTTTCCATCTTACTTAAGGTAGCATGACATGGTATAACATACATAGGATTTGGAGTCAGATACACTGAGTAAAATCCTGGCTTTGCCACTTCTACCCCTGTGACCTTGGGTGAGTTTTTCTTCCCTCACTAAATCTTCCTTTCCTCATCTAGAAAATGGGGTCAATGACCCAAAACTCACAGACTAGTTGTGACAATCTTAGGAGAAGATGGTAGTACATAAATGTCAGTTCCTATATCAGTTGATTATCTCTGCATACCATACCACACAAAACTCTACTGGCTCAAAATAAAAACTTATTGTTACTCACAAGTCTTTAGATCCACTGGGAGGTACTGATCTGGCCAGGCTTGGATAAGCTCAGGTGGGTTCACACCTGTGTTTATAGTCTGCAGGTGGGTCCACTGGGGCTGGCTAGTCTAGAACGTCCTCACTCATTGTTTAGCATTTGGCCAAATACTGACTCGGACAACAGGGGAGACTTGACCACATGTCTTTCATCATGTAGCTGGCTGGCCTGGGCTTAGCCTTATAGCAGCTGGCAAGGATTGAAGATAGAAAGTAAGAGCGTGCAAGGCCTCTCAGGCCTAAGTTCAAAATTGGCATAAGGTCACTTCTGCCACATTTTTTGGCAAAGCAAATCTCAAGGCTAGCTCAAATTCAAGGGTTGGCAAGATACACTCTACTTCTTGATGTGGGAAGCTGTCAAGTAGCATAGCAAAAGGTGTTGATACACGACTGAGTGGGACATAAGAGACATTTTTGCAAGCAATCTACCCTAGTCCCATCCTTCTTTCCCTCCTATCTTTTTTGTCCTACTCTAGTTCTGCTCCAACTGATCATGAGTTGCTTGAAGGCAGGCATGATATATTATATATCTCTATATTCCACATTTGCTGAGCATCAAATGAACACCACCATTATCATCACTACCATTTATCAAATGCTGCAGTTCATTCCAGGTTCTGTTTTAATCACTTTTTCAATGTATCACCTTGTCCTTACAACTGTTCAGTTCATAACTGCAACTCTACACTGTCCATTCCCATGCACTTAGTAGGTGCCCAGTAAAAATCTATTAAAGGGACTTTTTTCTTCCCCAAGCTATTCCGTGAGGTTAATACCTGCCTTGTGGTTTCAGGAGACGGAGCCAGAAGTGAGGCGGTGAGTCAGTCATTCCCATCTCTGACTTTTCCCAGTACCACTTCTGTGGCTCACCTGTCTCACCTCCAGTTCACCCCACAGACATGTTATCCTGGGTTGGACTCAGCCTCTCATGAACTTTCGTAATATCCCCAATGCTCTGAAGTCCCCATATTACTCATTTTGCTCACCCACACACCTCCTACTCCCCTCCATTCATGTCTTTGCCCACAGTCCTCCAAGCCCTTTGCTTATGTGAGGTTATCACAGTTATTTCTCAGAGAGAGATACCATAAACCCTTATGCTTAGTCACAAAGAGCAATAAAAATACCAATATCTTTTTATTGCCAAGTACTTGTCCTGACATCTCATTTGATTTCTGGAACCACCTGATAGATACGTGAGGCAGGTACAATAATCCCTATTTTCAGGCATCAAAACAGAGACATGGAGAGGTTTTGTGGCTTGCTCAAGGTCACAGAAGTACAGTGATGTTCAAGACGGAAAGAAAACTCAGGATTTATGATTGATAGGCCAGCAGTAGCTCAGTCTTCGATCATTCAACCCGATCTATTCTGAAGTTTCTCACGTTTCTCCAGCTTCTTGTTTGGTTATGTAGCAATGCTAACTCAATATAATCAAGGAACACCTAATGGGTGTTGACTGTATGCCGAGCATAATTCAAAAACAGAAGGCATGAGAAGTCTGTCCACCTAAGGAGAAATGCCTCTGTGTTGTATACAAGTGTTTTGTATTTAGGCAGCCCTGGTTTCTAATCCAGTTTCCATCCCTTGCTCATTTTGTGATCCTGAGTAAATTGCATAATTCGTTTGATCCTCAGTTTCTTCATCCCTTAGAAGTGGGTAGTAACCTTCACACCGCAGGTTTATTAGGAAGATTAAATGAGGTGATGCAAATAAAGCTCTGACACATGGGAGCCATTCTGCAGGCTATTATTATTGTTGTTGTGTTGTTGTTGTTGTTGTTAGTAAATACGAATGAGGTAAGAGTGAGTCATGTAGGTCAGTTGCTCAACCTGCTCCTGTTCAGTCTTCATCACATTTATGTCTCTATTATTCATTCCATGTTTGTCTTCCGAGGGTATAAACCTTTTCTATTTCACATGCCTAATTCCAGGATGACTCTTCTAGCTCAGGGGTGGGTATTTTGGAACATATGTGATGTATTGAGGTCCCTTAAGTGTTTTTCTTCCTCTCATGCAAAGGTGTATATGAGCTAGAAGGACTGGTAACTTAGGAAAATATTAATATCCAAAAAACGTAGGGAGACAAAACAGGGAGCTCTTGATCTCTCGACTCAGTTCCTGAATAGTAAACACAGCAGCCTGGACTGTGATACTAAGAAAGTCAGTTAGTTCAAACCCTTGTGATCTAAAATTCTTTGTATTTGACTTTACATGTATTCTAGCTTGCTTATTTTTTAACATGTATCAAAACCCATGAAAGTTAAAGACAAAATCTAGACAGATTATAAGACTCTGCCGCCAGTGTTTCATGCTCCACAATACTGTGATAGTAAGTAAATCAGCATCTTTCTTGTATTTGTTTTGTGCTTCTTTGTCCACAAGCAGGTTTGCACTTACTTCCTTCTACTTAGCCCTCTCAACACCATGTGTGTTAGTTAAGGTGATGCTGTCACGCATTTGTAAAACTCGACGTAAGGAAGCTGGACTCAGAGGGGTAAAGGAGCATGCCCAGTTTGTTGAGTTATCCATGGGAGAGTTGTCAATCCTACCCCAATGGAGTGGTTTAAAAAAACACAACTGGACGTCAAACGTACTGACACCAGTGCTCTTCCACCCCAGTCCAGCCTCCTCTCTACCCCAGTGGCTGTGCTGCAGTAAGATAAAATGGCACCAAAGCTGGTCTGATCAAGGCATTTTCTTCTACACTCAGTTATGCCGGAACACTTAAGCATGGCTTTCTCCTTGAGTATTGGAGAGTTGGAAAGAACTGAATGGAACCATAGAAGACAGATCACTCTGTTGAAGGAGCAAGGAAGGGACTGAATAATTCAGTGAAATTTAATGGGCTTTCAGAACACGCAGCAATCTGTTCCCGTTCTCCAACCAGATGCCACCGAGCCAGCACTCTTCCTGTCTGTCTGATCCATTTGGGCAGTCTCGTTGTGGGGGCAAAGGAGGGTTCTTCCTAGAAGGAGGAGGCCCCTCTCCTCAGGAGAAGCCTTGTCTTCTCAAGAAGCTCAGTGTGAGTGCTGGGAGCTGATGTGCTCAGAGGTTGGTGGGGGCTCAGTGAGCGAGTAGTAAGGCCATCAAGGGCTCCCTGCCCTTTGCACCCATTGTTGTGCATGAGAGACACAGAGATGTACTAGGTGGTTTCCTGGCCTCATCACCCTAGCACACATCTGTGATGTCATCACGTCCACTGCCATTATGAATGTGTTTCCCATCTGTACAGCAAGGAGATCGTACTCTTGTCCCTGAATACTCTCTGAATTCCAAAACTTCATGGCTTTCAGTCACTTAGTAAAGTGAATAGCTCCTATTAGGGCTCATTTGGGTGAAACAGGCTGGTTGTATCACCAGCCTTGGGCAGATTAATGTAATTGAGCATATTTCTTCATCTGCAAAGTAAGAATGAGGAGATGACAATTATCTCATAGATTGTTGGAAGGGCAGAGTCAGTGCTGGCATGTAAAATTCTGTATTGCAGAACTTAGCACCGAGCACTCAAATTTTAGCTGCCATTGCTATCATTAGCAGCATTGTCTTTATTCTGATTTTTATACCTTTTCTGCTGCACCATGAGCCTCTGAGGCCAGAGAAAGATGTGAAGCAAAATAGTATCCCTGTGGACTTCTTGAGCCTCCGTGAACAATGGACACTTCCCATCCTCAGGGATATCAGTCAGTAGCAATTTCTGTGGAAGTCAACTCCCCCAAAGAAAGAGAAATATTTAATCGCAAGCCTAATAAAAGAGGAGGAAACAAAGATTAGTCACAGGTTTTAAATGCTTGGACGCCTTCGGTGTTACCGTCTCAGCAGCCAGGGACCCAGCACCTCCACAGCTAGTTAGCCCAGTTGGCAGCCACTCTGCTTCTCAGCAGAGCTCTGACTTGCAGGTGTACAACCATGGTATTATCCGGGGCTTTATCTGAACAGCATGCTCTTCTTGTGACTCAGTGGAGGGGCTTTTACTTTGAGGGCACAACGGCTGCTTAAAATGGAAATGCTGGTTTTCAGCTGCCTGTACGTCTCTGCTAGGAGATCACCCAAGAAGATGTAAGCTCCCCTTCCCCGACACTGTGAGGCACTAAGTTCCATCAGCTGGAACAGAGTCACGTCTCTTTTGGTTGGGCTCTCCTTTCGTTTTTGCAGTATTTTATCACCATATGGGCTCAATTTCTCACTTGTCTCATGTCCTTCTATACAGATAGTGGAAATAGCAAACTGGGACTGTGTGTCTCCTTTTTTTTTTTTTGATTGTAAACATAAAACAGACTGTATAAGAAAACTCAGGCAGTATAGAAATATGCCCATGAACGTGTAAAATTCCTTAGCCAGCCACATATCCCAATCTCTACAAGCTCCTGCCCCGGAGATTGTGACTGTTAATGATATAATGTATCATCTTCCACATTTTTGTCTGTAAATTTATAACTGTAATTAGATGAAGTGGGGGGGGGAACTATTGTATTCAGTGGAATTCATTGTATAAAAGACATTTGTTTGGGAATATGTAAGAAAATAGGAGTCCCTAGTATGAGTAGAAGAGTTAGGAAGGAAACAAATACAAGAGTTAGGCTGTTACCCTGAAGGAGGAGGAGGGTATGGGACAGCTGAAGGGAGGGGCAGGAAGTGACAGTGAAGGCAGAAAAGTGGCAGGAAGCCACACTTGTTTCAGTGCCACCCTCTACGCACCATAATAACTCTACAAATCTTTAGCAATGTCAACCTAAAACAAGAAAAGACTTGGATGTGAGTTGTTTCTTGGAGATACAGGTAAAAGGATTGAGTTTTCATCCCAAGTTGAAATGGGGTAGAATGGAAGGGGCATAGGTATATGCAGAAACATATGTATATACGGAGAAGAAAAACATATGAGGTGAGATGTCCTGAAACTTACAGAAACCAGAGGGAAGATTTTTAAATATTAAGACCTGGAATTTAGATTTGGGCCAACATTAACTGTGCTTCAACTATCAAGGGTCCTCAGCTGCTGATGGATTACATAAACCTATGCTTTATTATTATATACATATATATGCATGCATGTGTGTGCCTACACATGTATATGTGCATATGATCTATACACATGCATACAAACATACATACTGTTGTTTTGCAACTTGCTTTTTCGCTCAGAAATGAATCATGATATTGATTCACTGTATTTGAAAAATATTTAGTGATTGCCTGCAGAGTCAGGCACTATGCTACAGGCACTGGAATACAGCCGGGAAGAATCTTTTCATGGCAACGCCAACAGATCTATATCATCCTTTTTAATGACCACATCAAATTCCTCCATGGAAAGCTTTGTTTTGTACTGTTTTGTTTTGGTAACAAGTCCTCTAGAAGTAGATATTTAGGTTATTTTTAGTCTTAGATATCATACACAATGCTCTAGTGTACTGATATATTTGTGCAAATATATATGTGCAAATATTTTTGGAGGTGGCTTCCCTAAGGAAGATTGGAGGAGTTGGGGCACATACATATTTTAAAATTAAATCAGTACTACTAAACTCACCTCCAAAAAGCTAATGTCACAAAAAGTTTGCTCTATTAAATCTCAAATAACTGAAGACTACTGTAGATGAAAAATCCCCATCAGATCCTGTTAAGAATACTGATGATGGTGATGGTTAACGTTTATCATATTTTTACTGGGTACCAGGTGTTAATGCGCGGTACCTTCAAATCTTATGGGTGTTGCACATGAGATAAAGGAGGCTCAGAGAAGTAAAAGGAACTTGTCCAAAGATACATGGCTAGTAGCTGATAGAGCCAAGATTTGAGCTCTTTTCTTTCATACTCCGAAGCCTACTCCTCCACTTCAGTAGTACACAGGTGTACACATAATACACTAGTATTGTGATGTGTTCCACTAGGAACAACTGCATCATAAATGAAAGTGTTCCATGATCGAACAATTCTGGGAAACATCTTAATACAGGCTGTACATTTTTGAAGATCCACAATATTCATTAGCTAAATAAATTCCTTGTAAGAGAATTTTACCAAGCCAAATAAGCATTTCTCAAGCTTACTTGATTATAGAACACTTAAATAAAACATATCTATTCTGAGGGGCACACTTTGAGAAATGCTGTGTTCATTGTACAGTGTCTATGACTTATTCACAGAATCTCAGGGTTTTTGAAGATGGTTTAACATCACTTAAACTAAAAGATTGACATGAGTAACATCCCTCTCTTCAACCTTTGCTAGAAAATCTGCAGAATGATGATGGATGATGGATGAGCCAGCCACATCCATCTTAGGACACCCCTGTTGTTAGCAAATTGTGTCTTACACATTTAACCCACATATCCCAGGGAAATTTAATCACTGAGCCTAGTCTTACCAATTTTCAGTTTCTCATAGCATTTTGAATGCTGCTTTTTCCTTCAGATTTCTGAAGCCAGTGATCAAATCTTGGTCCATCCCTCATCATCTTATCCCTACATTTCAAGGTTCAAGTTTTTCACCTGTTCTTATTTGGATGTTTTTTCTTATCACCGCATCTCAAAATGATTCTCTTATTATTGTACTATTCATGATCTGTGCTTTCATCAAAGTGTGATACCCAGAACTGGGCACTCCTTTCCAACTGTGGATGAGGACCAGAACCAGACTTTCCCATGCTCTAAACATTCCATTTCTATCAACATACCCTAGATTGGAACAGTTTGGTTTTGCAGCCACAGCACACTAAGAATTCCAAGTGCTGTTAATAACAGTTCAACCTCCTAAATAGCTATTACTTTGTAGAGGCAGTGGGGAGGGAGGTTGTTGATAGTGGCAACTTTTGAAGAAAGCAGATACATAAGTGATTATTAAGTTTTGTTCAATATGTCTCTGATCCCAAAGGAATATTTATCCCTGTGAGCCACTGGTTTAAATACCTCACTCTATTCCCAGAGAAGTGGATAAGTTAAGGGACAGAGGACTTGGGGGGAAGACATAATGAAGAGTAAAGGATGAATTATAGCAATTATTTTGGCAAATTTCACGGGAAAGATGAAAATCTTATAGGTACAGATCAAAAGAAAAGAAGTAAAAATAAGCGTAAAAAATTTTATAACTAATGTTTTACATATCTCTTCTCTTTTAAAATTCATAATGTAAAAAAGAATATGATTTCTGGTCTAAATGTGCAGAAACTTAAAGATTTGAGAAGTTAAAAGACTTGTCCAGTCCTAATCAGCTGGTAGGTTATAGAGTTGAGATTTCTGCCTAGGTATATTTGATTGTAAAGCCCCCAGGAATTCTGTAATTTTAAGACCTTTCCCTTAAGACCCCTAGATGAATCCCAGGGGTGCTGAGATATAGCAGCAAAACTCAAAGAGGCGGGCTGGACAAGGAGCATCTTACAGAGACCTGAAGTAGCCATGAGTAACTTCCCAGTAAATCAGCCCCCTTTCGCAGCCTGCCACAAAGAAGCTCTCTCTCAGTTCCCCCAGTGTGGATTAATTCTGAAAATCAGAAGCCTTACAGAGAACGCGTTGGAGACCTCCTATCAAGCTGCCTTGAATACACCTTTGAAATTCTCAAGTCACTTCTTACAAGTTCCTCAGATCCTGGGGTTACCCCTGCACTGATGGAGAAGGACCTAATAAGCAGGGCTTGCTGGTGTAATTCTCCTGTGTACAGGATGGGGTTGACCAAGTTGTTCACCTATGAATTCGATACTGTCAGTAATTAAATAGATACCATTTATGTGCCATGAACATCACCCAATGGTCCAATGATCAAAAATCGCATTTTGAAGTATTTGAAGTATTAGTATTACTTTGAACATCTTTAAAACAATAACAACAAATCACAAAGGGACAGGAGGAAGTTTTGGGGGGGTGATAGTTAAGATTAGTATCTTGATTGAGATAAGAATTATTATTCCCACTTTTATCCATAGGGAAACCCCAAAGTCAACTTGCCCGGATTTCCAGAGTAAATGAGGAGTGGAGCCAAAATTCAAAAACAAATGTGTCTGAAATCAAAGCCTAGTTAAACCAATACTTAGCCAGAGGCTTCTCAGACTTTGAAATCTCTTGTAACTTGCTAGGCCTTAAACGCACACCCCAGTTCAAACTCTGATTTGGTGGACCTATGTCAGCCACGGAATAATCTACATTTTGACCAGCACCACCAGATACTTCTGAGCACAATATTTGCAAAGAAAACTTTTTGAGGCCATACAGAGAACTCTTTCTTGGTATGAATTGTCTCCATTCCCCAAAATGTGAATATGGTGTCCTTCTGATCAAAAAGAAAGCTGAAAAAACTGAGGAAAAACATAGATCCACGTGAGAGGAGAGGAAAAGTGACTGAGGTTGGGACAATGAAGAAGGATAAGATTATCTTTCCTGAAATCATGACACTCAATGATTTCTGGGTTCTTATCACAGTGATCTTACTTTTCGTTGTCCCACTGGCTTCCTGAATCGCTAATTGGAGCATTCCTTGGAGCAGAGACAACACAGAAGCCAGAAAAAGGGAAAGCAGTGACTGGGCAGGGGCCTGTTTGACTGATCAGTTACCTCTTCCCTCCTGCTCCCTTCCAGATTCCTGCAACCAGGAGGAGAGAACAGAACTGTGAACAAAAGGGGCCAGAAGATGAGCAGTTTCCTGTGGGATATGAAATGTATAACTTATGCATTGCCTGGAAATGCCATAAGAAATTAATATTTGTTACAGAAACAGTGGGGCTGCATTAATATTTTAATGGTGAATGAATATTTAATCCAAAACTCTGGATGGAAAGCGGACAAGGTAACCATGGGAGGAACAGTGACACCACCCAGTTAGAGATGTTAATGATTCATCAACTCTGCCATTGGTAATAACGCCATGCAGTGTATCCATTATATAATTCCTTTGAAATATTAGTAAGTCAATTCTTAGAATCAAAATCAGAAGCACTGTTTATTCTTTGAGAGGCAAGATGAAGCATTGGACAGAACAAAGTTTTGGAATCTAGGAAGCCTGGAACTGGGTACCACATCTATGGTTTGCTGGCTATGCAACTGGAAAGAAGTCCATTCACTTCTTTGAGCTTTATCTTCAAGATGAGATCAGCCACTGCTTGATGGGATTGTTGGCTGCCTATGTTATTAACCCAATTGTTTTCTTTTTGGTTTCTCCTTAAAATACGGTGAAAAAAAAAATTAAAGGTGGTTAAAATGTCTCTTAATTTATCCCCATGTCTACATCTCAAAGGAAAACAATGAAATTTTCATTTTCCTATTTCTCCTGGATACGCATGTCTGACATCATTCTGTTTCAGTGGAAATTTCTGTAAATAGTTTGGGAAAAATTCTCTAATTAAAAACCCAATTCTATCTATGCTCCTTAAAATTAAAATACACCAATGATACCTGTTTTTAAATGCACTGAGGCGCCTTTGTATTGTCTCACTGTTAATGGTCACATTTACAAGATAATAGCAATGAATCAATAAGCTTCTCCTGGCAGGTAATTGTCTCCCCTAAAGGCCAGACTATGGCCTGGTAGTGCATGATTACTCTCATCTCTCTTTGGTGGCTCCACTAAACTTCATTCGCTTCTTTATTTTGCCACTTGGGACCTTCTTAGTTTAATAGTTTAAAATACGAGATTTAGAGTCCAATAGCTCTTAGACACCAGTCTCCATTTGGCCTGTTATTTGCATTGTAATCTGGAGCAAGCTCAACTGTCAAGCCTGTTCTCAGGAGGTCTTCATTTGTGAAAACTGAGACAATGGCATTTACCTCATTGCTTCCCAAGGATTTGTGAAATACACATATAAAATGAGAGCGTTTGGAGACCATTCCCAATTTTCAGATGAGGAAACTGAGATACAAGTAACTCACTCACGGTCATTCAGTATGGACTAGAACCATGTGTTCAAATGAAGTCTTGAATCCTTGTCATTTGTGATAAACCTCTATAATATACTAAGGTACATTTTTAAGTGTAAGGTTGCAATCAAGGGTTAACAACAACTCAGCACCAAATAATGTGCTCTCCCTGAGAACAGTAAACATCAATGGCTTTAGGTGGTAGTATTTAAATGCGGCATAGTAGCTACTTGCCTCATATGACCCAACTTAGAAACCAGCATGTTGAATTAACAGGCCAATTGTTCAAGCTAGAAATTTACATTTATTGCTTTTATGTTTTTTATGAATTGAAGTGTTACTGATCTTATTTAATTATTTTTCTCATATACACTCTGAATACAAAGTATTCTAGCAATCAAGTGTTTCTCCCAATCTTGATAGCTGTCTTTTTCTGCCATGTATTTTGAAACCCAGGACCCTGAATCTTATTTCTCTACTCCTTTGAGGGAATGTATATAGTGACGGCAACAGGCCCTATTCAATCCTCACTTCCGTAAGAAATTCATTAACTGAAGACATTAAGAAAAAAATAAAATAGTTGTCTACATAGAAAATCCCTAGGACTCTACAAAAGAACTTCTAGAACTTACGTGAGTTTAGCAAGGATACAGGATACAAAGTCAACAGAAAAAAAAAAATCAACCACATTTCTATGTTCTAGCAGCGAGTAATTAGAAAATCAAATTTAAAACATAATATTATTTAGAATAGTTCTAAAAAACCTGAAGTTTTAGGTATAAATCTAACAAAACACGTGCGGGATCTCTGTTAGTACATAGCTGAAATCTGCGAAACACATGTAAAATAAATTTTTAAAAAATACTTCCGTTGAGGAAACATTGTATGTTCATGGATTAGAAAACTCAACAAAGTAAAAATGTCCGTTCATTCCAAATTGGTCTATAGGTTTATGCAATTCCCACAAAATCCTATGAGGATTTTTGTAGATAAGACAAGCTGATTCTAAAATTTGTATGAAAAGCAAAAGTAACTAGAATGGCTAGAATAATTTTGAATAAGTGGAAGAATGTTGGAGAAAGTACCCCAGGTTTTAAAACTTACTTTATAGTTACAATAATCTATGTAGTATGGTGCTGATGGAGGGATAGCCACATAGATGAACAGAACAGAATAGGGAGAAACTATAAATAGATTGACACCTATGCTCAACTTATTTTGGAAAAAAGTACAAAAGCAGTTCCATAGGGAAAAGATAGTCTTTTCAACAAATAGTCCTGAAACAACTGGACATCCAGAGAAATCAATCAATTTATCTATTTTTTTTTAACTGAAGTATACTTGATTTACAATGTGTTAATTTCTGATGTACAGCATAGTGATACATATATATGTATATATATATATATTGCTTTTCATACTCTTTTTCATTATAAACCATTACAAGGTATTGAATATAGTTCCCTCTGCTATACAGTAAGATCTGATTGTTTATCTTTTTTATATATAGTAGTTAGTATCTGCAAATTAAACCTCACGTCTTACACAAAAATTAACTCAGATGGATCATAGATCTAAATGTAAATCAAGCAGCTATAAATCTCCTAAATGAATGCATAGGAGAAAATCTCTGTCATATAAAGTCAAGTGAAAAATTCTAAACATGATTCCAAAAGCACAACCCATTTAAAAAAAAAAAGAGTTAAAGTAGACTTCATAAAAACTTGAAGACCCTTTTGAGAGAATGAAAAGACAAGTCATAGGTTAGGAGAAAATATTTGCAAATTACTTATCTAACAAAGAATTTGTTAGATAAAAATATATAAAGAATATATAAAGAATGCTTTAATCTCAAAGAAAGCAAGCTATCCTATTAGAAGATGACGAAAGATTTATACAGTTGCTCCACCAAAGAGAATATATAGAAGGCAAGTCAGCAAGCAAAAAGATGTCCGACATCATATACCATTAGAGGAATTCAAGTTAAAATCACAGTGGGATGCCAATCCACACTTAATAAAATGACTAAAATAAAAAGTCTCATAATAATAGATGCTAGTAAAGATGCAAAGCAAGAAGGTAGCTCATACATTGCTGGAGAAAATGTGAAATGCTATTCTTACTCTGGAAAACAGCTTAGCAGTTTCTTATAAAGTTAAACATACACTTACCATGTGACCCAGTAATGGCTCTTCTGGGTATTTACCCTAGAGAAATGCCCCAATACAATACAAACGCCTGTATATGAATGTGCATAGAACCTTTATTTGCAATGTCAAAGCATTGGAAACAATTCAATGGATAAACAACAGAATGGATAAACAAGTTGTGGTACATCTATGGAATGGAATATTACACAGCAGTAAGAAGACACAAACTATTGATACAGCCAACAACTTAAATGACTCAAAGTCCTTAGGATGCATTTAAAAAAATAAATCTTAAAATATTACATACTGGGTGATTCCATTTATATAACATTCTTGAAATGACAAAAGTATCACAATGGACAGTAGGTCAGTGGTTGCCAGGCTCAGGGTTGAGGGAACATGTGATTACTAAGGAGAAGAATGAGGGAGTTTTAGGGAAGATGATGGAATAATTCTGTATCTGTATCTTGATTGTGGTAGTGATTATACAAACCTATACATATGATAACATTTCATACAACTATACAATCCCAAAAAAGTGCATGTAAAAACTGGTGAAGTGTAAATAAGGTCAGTAGTTTAGAAGTGTTGTGCCAATGTCAATGCTCCACTTATTTTAATGTGCTGTCATTATATAAAGTTACCATTCAGGGAAGCTGGATGAATGGTATGTTGGAACTCTGAACTATTTTTGAAACTCCTAAAATATAAGAATAAAAGAAAGTTGAATATTCTACTCATTCCATTTAACTCTGATTTTTTTCTTATTTCCCTGCTCCCATGAGACCACAAGCTACTGTCTTCCAATGATTTCAGCAGTTCCCCTCTCCCTTTGCCCAGCTAGTAGAGAAAGTTTTTAACAAAAAAAGAAGTGCTACTTTGTATTGAAATGCACTATACAATTTAAAAAAAAAGGAGAGAAAAGAAATGTACCAGTAACTAAGCTAATGGTAGGAGCACTGCTTACAATAGTGGACCCTTTCCTTTGCTAAATCTTTGTTGAATGTCTGTTATGTGCACAACATCATAGTATGCACAAAGATGAGAGTAAAGGTATAGAGTGGTTTCTTCTCCAGATGAAGAACCAAGGAAGTAGGATAAGACAGAGCACAAATTATTATAATACAAGGCAGAAAGTCACTCCTGGCAAGGAGAAAAATACATTGCAAAGCAGGGACAAAGTAGCAATGTAACTTTTCATTCATATATTGGAGTTCTATGTAGAATTTACTGGGAGAGAAAAAAAAAATGTGTCCACTGGTAAGAAACGGGGGAAAAGAGCATCTGTCATAGATGATGTCTATGAACTACAACCAAACTTAACAGATTCATCATTCCATACCTCCTTCTGGATAGAACTAAGTTGTGGAACAAATTCTGTGAGCACTCACCTTTCTGTTTTCCCTGGGAGGGTACATGAAGTATACAAGGGAGAGAGGGCATGATGGATGGGTGCAAGATGGAGAAAGAGCCAGTCACCTGAACTCAGAGTCTTAAGAGTCTGCAGTTCTGTTGAAAAATTTCTGCTTGGTCAAGGAGGGAAAGCAACCATACAATTCCCTGCCAGAGGCTGTAGAGAATGCCTTACGTATCTAATTTCATTTAATCCCCACAAGAATCCTAGGAGATGGGGACTGAATCAGCAACAGTGGAAGTCACCGCTGCTGGTCCTAAGCACCAGACGGTTGTTGGGTAGCAGATACAGAGTCATCTGTGGGCCTCCACCACCTGTGGATGCAGACTCTCCTCCTGGACATCTCTGCCTCAACGGAGCATCCTCTCTCTCTCATTCCTTTGTACCTGAACCACCCACTCAACCCCCGAAGTCCAAAGAAGGAGCATCCGATCAATAAGATGCAAGTTATGCCCTCCAGCCCAGGACACCTAAAGGGATGAATTTCTTTCCGTTGGCTTCCTTACTTTCCTCCAAGACTCACAGTTCGGTCTCTAAAATTGGGAACCAGCTTGTATCGATGGTAGACCAAACGACAATCACCTACTGTAGATAATACCGTACCAGTTTTACAGATGAAAGCATCATGGCTTAGAGAAGTGTAAAACTTGTCCTATGATTATATAGCTAGTTTTTAAAAACCACTTTATTGAGATCTGACTGACATGTAAAAAGTTGTACATATATAATGTATGCAACTCGATGAGTCTGAGAATAAACATACAGCTGTGAAACTATCACTGCCATCACAGCCGTAAACATAACGTCACCTCCCAAAGTTTCTTCTTGCCTTATTACTGTTGCTGCTGTTGTTGTTACTATGAGAACGCTTAGCATAAAACTATCCTCTTAGTAATTTTTGGTGTATGATACAGTATTGTAAAGTCTAGGCTCTATGCTATATAGTAGACCTCCAGAGCTTATTTCTTATGTAACTGAAATGTGGTACCTTTTGACCATCATTTCTCCATTTCCCCCTCCCCCTGGCCCCTGGCAACCACCATTCCACTCAATGCATCTGTCAGTTTGACTATTTAAATTCCACGTTATATGTGAGTGAGGAATGAGATCACTATACATGTGTCTTTCTGTGTCTGGCTTATTTCACTTAGCATAATGTCCTCCAGGTTTATCCATGTTGTCCCAAATGACAGAGTTCTCTTCTTTTTTAAGGCTCAATAATACTCTTTTTAAGGCTTATATATATATATATACATATATATATATAATTACATATATATATATACATAATATATATATATATTCTACATTTTCTTTATCCATTTATCTGTAGATGGACATTTGAGTTGCCTTCCACTTTTTGGCTCTTGTGAATAATGCTGTTATGAGCATGAGGGTGCAGATATCTGTTTGGGTCCCTGCTTTCAATTCTTTTGGTTATATACACGGAGGTAGAATTTCTGAACCATATAGAAATTCTATTTTTACTTTTTTAAGCAATTGCCATACTATTTTCCACTTGTTACATTTCCATCAACATTGCCCAAGTTGTCCAGTTTCTCCACTTTCTCAGCACTTATTTTCTGTTTTGTTTTTGACAGTAGCCATCTTAATGAGTGTGAGATGAGTGCCTTTGGATGACTCTGAGTGCATGTTCAAGACTGGCTCCCAGAGTCCCTCAGGGAGATAACAATCCCAGTTGCCCACACGCAGTGGTAACTCGCTTATTGGGTTTCCTCCCCTTCCTTGCCATACTTCCCCACTCCCCGACTAGTGTTTCTTCAGATTACCTCCCACGTACACTGCTTACATTCAGATTCCTGCCTCAGGGTCTGTTTTTAGGGATCTTGAACTAAGACGCATATTTGAGATTATTTCTTATCCCTCGTTGTGCTGATTGACACCACCTGCCTTGATCAGTTGTGTTAGACTAAGTTGCTTTTCAATCTTGGTTTTACAAGCATTCCTAAATACTACTTAGCTCCCTGGACGTAATCTCCAGTTCTAAAGAAATACAGGATTCATTCAGTCTATCCCATAGAGGAGAAATCTTTTTTCCTTGGAATATTCAAAACTCATAAAACTGTACAACTTCAGAGGAAAGTGGGAGCTCGCAGATCTACGGAGCAGTTGTTTTCAAAACTGTTCCACAGCTTCCCGGTGTTTTCAGGGCTCAGCACATGTTTACTGCTTTCGGCCTAGAACTCTGTTCACAATTTCTCCAGTCATCTCTGTTAATTAGAAAATATCCAGAATCTCCAAGGCAAGTTTTTTTGTTTTAAGTTGTTATAGAGTCCACCTATCTTTGTCAGTCAGGACTTTGTCAATACTGTGTCATCAAAACTCCAAATATCTTGATTTTTATGTTTATCAAGAAAATGAAAATGTTAAATCATTCCCAGGGGTCAAAAAAGCACAGTGCTGTTTTTCTTTTTTCCCCTTATATATATGCTGGGGGTCCCAGTACAGTTTGATTAAACATTAACCAACAACCAGTATGGTTTCCAGAGCCATAGAAGTTTATAAACCATAGATCTAGGTCAAGCCCTCATCCAATTTACAGTTTCTCTCCACAGCATCTTGACATGTGTGCTTAAACGTGATAAGTTAAGGAAAGTTCCTACCTCCTGGGGAAGTCTGCTTTATTTTAAGATATTTCTAATTGCCGTGAAGAGTCCTGTTTTCCCTTTTAATTGAACTGAAGTCTGCCTCCCTGCAACTTTCACTCTTCCATCCAGGAGAGATTTTTGACTCTGTACTCTTTCATGGCAGCCTCCAGACCTTGTTGGGGTTGCCCAGTGTTCTTACACAAGCAGGCACGAACCCTTGCAAGTATTTGAGCTCTTGGACCTTCGGCACCCGGCGAGAAGAGCGCCCCCCTTCTCCTCCACTGGCTGGCAGCAAGACTCTCCTCTCCAGTCCATCTGTAACATATAGGAAAGTGACGGCAAAGATATGAATTTCACCAAACTTAATCAAAGCCTTAAGCGAATCAACGGAGGTGGGGGTAGGAAGGGAGTTAGGGGTGCAGAGAAGGGACGGGCAACTTTCCAGCCCCACAACATATGGCAATAGTTTCATTGAAAGCTCAAGACAGTATTTATTTCATGCAGCAACATTGCCCCAAGAAGCACATAGGTCAAATATCTAATACATGAACCCTAAATCCAATTTTTCAGATCTCCTCCTCTTCCTCTGCTTTTCCTTCCCCCACCCCACCCCCCTCAGTCCTATTTTTCCCTCCTTATTTTTTTGAAGAATCCCTGTTCTCCTTGAAAGCTGGGGCAGAATGAATGGAATGTTTTGATTTACTACAGCCCCCCTGAATTCTACTTTCCCCAATCAATTAATTTCTGCAGATTCTGACAACTGAGGGATAGGAGCAAGAGCTGAGGGGGGCATCGGTTGGGGTGATGAGAGGTTAAGGTGTAGCAGAGGGTGAGGGGAGTGGGAGATTGGAGCTCCCTGGAGGGGTTTAGCCAGGGGAAGATAAATTACTGCTGTGCTTGGTGTTGAGAGAAAAGGACTGGGGGAGAGCTTGGTATCTGAGATGAGCACACATGAGTACTAGGGGTGGGGGCAGGGAGGGGGTCGGCTGTCAATCAGAGGGTAAAAAAATAGAAGGAAAAAAAAGACAACTTCATTCCAAGAAGATAGGGAACTGAGGAATTTGTCAGTCTTCCCTACCTCCCTGCCTCGGTTGCCTGGGGCCATGATTGTGTTGTTTTGCTGGCCCATTTACTCCTGCAACTGCATCTCCATCAGAGGTGGACAGTGATATTTCTCTAGAGCAAACATTCAGGAATCTGGTGGGAACGATGGAAGGAGGAGCCTTCTTTTCCATCTTCCTCTGTTTCTTTCTCTTTCAATCTCTTTTCTTTTATTTCCCCTCCTTCCTTCTTGCCTCCCTTCCTCCCATTTCCTATTCTCCCTTCCTCACTTCCTTCCTTCCTCCCTTCTTTCTTGTCTTCTTCCTTTTTTTTTTCTCATTCTCTCTCTTGATCAGCCATTCATTCTTCCAGAATGTACTAAGCAGCTATTTTGTGTGAGACTCCACATTAATTGTGCTAAGACCAGACTTCTAAGATGTGATACAGTTTAATTGAAAAGACACTGACTCCTCATGCTCTATGCTAGATGCTGGAGATACTAGGTCTACAAAGAAGGACACAGCTCTGTGACCTCAAGAAATACATTGCTCTATAGGGGGAACAGATATCATTACTCATTTGTTTATTCTGTGAATCCCTGTGTGATGTGCTGGGACTATTGACTATTTTTGAACCTGTAACATGTAGGATCATGCCTGGCCTCTAGTTGACATGCAATAAATATTCAATGATGAAAACAACTACATTTATTAGAACACCTGTGATGTGTCAGATATATTGCATGCTTTATTGTTAATCCTTCCTCCAACCTCATGACAAAGATCTGGTTATTCCCATTCTACAGATGAGAGCGTAGAAGCGTTAGGCAATTAGCCAATGTTAAACACCACTTAGAGGTAAAATTATGGTGCTGATTCAGGTCTACCTGATGCCAGTGCAAAATATTTTCCTACTTTTCCATGCCTCTTTCTGCAAAAATCTGTGACAAAAACCACTAGGTATTATCCACTTGATGTTGATTAGATTAAAATCTTCCTAAATCAAAAAATAAATCTTATCATAATTGGTAGGAAATCTAGGTTGTAACATATTTGGAAATGCATGAACCTTTGTAAATCATGAACACCCAAATTTTGCTGTTACAAATTTCCACCTCCATGATTGTAGGACCTCAGCATTCTCCAGCTGAAGTCTCTTTCCAGTTATTTTTTGGTATTAACATGTGATGGGTAGTGAGTTAACTCCTGTCCTTCTTTTCTGGCCCCTTCATTAGTTTCTTCTGCACAACGTCACTTGGAATAGTTGCTCACCATTAATGTGGCTCTCAGGACCCTGAAAAGGACTCACGTGCTCCCACTGAGATGGTTTATTCCAGGGTCCCTCAGAACACACCGCCGAAGACTTACCGAGGACTTCCCCAACATGCCCAGGGTGGATCATCACGGAGGCTCTGCTCATGGAGTAACTGACTCATCACGTTACACCACCATCTCAGCAATGAGTAGGAAGGAGCTCCTTGAGTTGCCCAACTCTTCTGTTTTGTCTACAGTACACATTACAACCAGAGCCAAGGTGTGTTTCAGTCAGAAATGGGCAGGATGATCCACTGCTCAACTAAGCATGGGTCCATCATCTGAGCGTGAAGAAAGTTCACTTGTGTGCAGTAGACTAACAGCAGAAGTTTTCACTCCCCTCTGCATCTGTACCCTTTTGATGGTAAGCCCTCTGACTCTGGGCTTGGGCCATGTGACTGATTTGTCCAATGAGATAATTGATATAAGCAGAGACTTGAAAAAGGGCTTGCAAGAACATGCCGGGAACAAACTGCTGGAGAAGGGGACGTGTGAAGCAGAGGTAGTTGGCCCAGCTATGACTATTGTAGATTCACCAACACTCAGCTGATCACCTATATCCCAGGAAGACCGGAAGAACTGCCCAATCAACCCAGAGACGTGTGAAAAATAACCTATGTTTATTGAAAACCACTATAGTTTTTGGACCTGGTTTGTTATACAGTTATAGCTAATTTATTTATTTATTGTGAGTTATGTCTCAAATTATTCATGAAAAGAGGCTGTTCAGCTCTCGCCACCAACAGTTCTCTCCAAAGGGTCAGAACCCACCTGAGAAAGAAGCATCTTCCTCTGCTTTCTGCCTCCTGTACTCCCCTGTCCTCTCCACCTTCTCCCCCAGAGATCTGCTTACAAAACTAACCCATGGTGCTATTAAGAAGCAGATGACCTTTTGCCCATTCTACTCTTAAGTCTTCTCCCTCCTCCATGTCTCCTCTTTCTACCTTCACCAGGGCACCAGCCTGCTTGCTCCTCCTTCACTAAGAGAAAAAAAAAATAGATGCAAAGTTCTCATATACATTAATTCACGCAAATAGATGCCTATGGGTATACCAAATTTATCGCCTCATTAGGCATACACAGTCAAGGCTAAATTCCCTTTAGGCTAAACCAGGATCTCACTATAGAAAAAAGAAGTATATGTAAATGTAGTTGATACACACTAGTATATCTCACACACACACACACACACACACACACAGATGTGACTTGTACGAATTACACAGACACAGTAAGATTAAATCAATATGAAGAAGCAAAGAAGATGGTGAAGATTAAAGTCAGAGAAGATTGCATTATGCAAAAAATACACTGTTACCACTAAGAGCAAGTGTCATTACTATTTTGGCCTCTGTTGTACGTTAGCATCACACATAACTTCATACCTTCTCTTAATGATTCTAAATAAGCAGGACATGAATTAACTATGTTTTTGTGCCTGCATCCTACCTTACAGTTTTGCCAAGGGCACATGAGAAGTTATGACCTTCCAAGAATCCATTCCTGGTAGATGGTAGGGGACCAGCCCCAGATTTGCCAGGTCATCCTGGTGGCATCAAAGTAAATCAGTCCTGCTCCTGCTGGCCTGTTTCTAGGAAGATTTTTTCTTATTTCCCTGACACCTGCAGACAATCCCTCTTTTTTCCCTTTGATTCATACTTTTATTTTACCTATTGCAACCCTCAGCATCAAGAACAGCATATCTTCCTTCTGTCAACCAAAAAGAGTCTCTGCATTTCACGAGCCATTTCAAATCCCAAGCAAGGAGCTTGTGAAATACGAGGACCAAGTCTGAGCTTGTCGGCGCAGTAAAAGGAGCACTGAGCCAGGAGTCAGGCAGCCCAGGTGCTGGTCACAGTTCTGCCCCAGCTTACTGGGTGAGCTTGGACACGTTACTCCAGGCTGGATTTTAGTTTTCTTATTTGCCTCTGAAATGCAAAGTTATACTGAATGTTCTTCAGGACTCTAACTTCAAAAACTAAGTGAGTTGATCCTGAAGTTCCCAAACTGTGACATGAAACTTGAAGCTGCACTGCTTGAGAGATTAGGTCTTGGACTTCGTCACTAGACTCCAAGACACTGTGATCTTTTCCTGGACCTCTGCAATAGGTTCTGAATTGGTATTCCTGTTTCCAGTCTTGTGTTGCTACAGTTCAGTCCCCAGACAGAGTCCAAAGTGAGGTCTACAAGTACAAATGAGACTGTGTCTGCATTTTCTGTTGAATTTAGGATAGAATTCAAGTACCTACAAGGCACAATCTGGCCCTTGCTTTCACCATCAACTTCATCTCCTGCCATCCTTCCAGACTGACAGCCAGCGAGGAAACTGCGTCTTCCATCTTAAACAGCTACATGGAACTGAATTTTTCCAGCAACCTGACGGAGCCTGGACATGGATTCTCACCCAAGGGACCCAAGAAGGAACGCAGCCCTGTGGATACCTGGATTTCGCCTTTGTGAGACCTTAAGCAGAGCCCTCCGAGCTTCTTGTGAGCCTCAGCCAAGCCAAACTGGATTGCTGACATACAGAGCTGGGAGATACTACATCATGCTTTTTTAAGCTACTCATGGAATACTGTTTTCTACGGCAGCAATAGAAGATGAATACCCCAAGAGACGGCTCATCCAGGAAGACTCCATAAAGAAAGAGATTCCCAGTTTTCCTCCATCTCTTTTGCTCGGTCTTCCTCTCTTAGAACTTTGTATTCTTCTCTCAAGGAATGCAAACCTTAAGATTCAAATTACTCCCAGCTTCTGGATGAAATCTCAGCTGACATCACTGACCTGCTGTTACACACAGAAACATCAAAGTCAGGTTCTAGATGTGCCAGGCTGATTTCCCCTGGAGTCTTGGGACCCACCTCTGGTACCACCCTTGAAGATAGAAAGAACAGCTGGTACATGTTCAGCATGGGAAAGAGTCTGAAAATGATGAACCAGAGGGAGCTGATAACTTTGCCTAGAGAGAAGCGAGCTCAGGGGAAACAAATGTCTAGAGGTTCAGGGAGATGAAGGAACAGACTTCTTTGGGGATCAGGAAAGAAAAATTAAACCAATGGGTACATATTCTGGACAGCTTACTGCCCCCCCCCCCAAAAAAAAGCTAACTCTAAAAGGTCTTCAGGACTGCCTTGGGAAATACTTGCACCGAGGATCTTGTGCTGGGAGAGCACTGCCAAATTGGCAGAAGTGGAGCACTTTAGAATCTTGGGCCAACATTCTCATTTTATCAATGAGTGAACCAAAGCCAGAGAGCAAGACTTGTCACATGGCCTTCAGTCGTCTGCCACGATGAACTTCTGTCCAAATTATTCCTGTTCTGTGGGATTATGAAAGGCCCACGGGAATGACTGTTGATGAGAAAGGCCGCAGCTCCTCAGGAGCTGGGATAGTTGGGATGCCTTCCTCTTCCCCGTCCCTCTAATGCAGACTCTAGCTCGTGGTACCTTTACTGTGACCTCATCCTGCTGCTCGTATGCTGAAAAAAAAAAAACTTATGGGATTTCCAGCTCTTATCTGAGCCCGCAAATGAAAATCCCCAGGCTTCAGATATGTCTGGGACTTAAATTTCCTTTTGCACTGTGTCTTTAGAAGGGATTTGTATAGCAAATCAAGATGTTCAGTTGAGTCTGACTGAGATGTCCAAATCCTGTTTTACCTACTGGAAGAGATTTCAAACCTTCATTTATTCTTTCACTTGAAAAAAAAATTAGTTCCTTCCATGTATTATAGAAACGAACAAGGTAACCCCCCCCCCCCAGTAGCTCATAGGGAAATGGCGTGGGAAGAGACCATGGTGCCACACCGGACTGTAAGTGCTGTAGTGTGGGGTTCTCACAGGGAAGGTGCAGGGGATGGAGAGTGAAGACCCTGAAGCATCAAGGAGAGGTCATGCTCCACGTGGTCTGATTGCTGCACAGGGAGCTTGAGGATGGACGGACTGACAGCACATGAGGCTGGGAGGTTTGGCTGAGACCATGCATGCCATGTTAAGGAGCTTGTATTTTATTCTGATACTAATGTGCATTAGGAGATTTTTTTTTTTAAAGGAAAGGACATGATGACATTTTGTTTTAAGAAAAAGACTTCTGTTACAAGAGGGAAGACCAACTTCCTATGATCCCCTTAGCAACATTCAATTTTATGTTATGCCAAAAATTATTTCACTCATTACAGTAGGTTCAGTGGGCTCCTGTTTTGGCAACATAATGTAAGCTTTAAAATATATATATATATCATTGGCAATCAAACTATTTTTATAGTGTTTGCACATTCATATTCATAGCAGCATTATTCACAATCGCCAAAAAGGGGGAGCAACTCAGGAAGCCATCGACAGATGCATAAAGAAAATGTGATGTATACGTATAAAGGAATAATACTTAGCCTTACAAAGGAAGGAAATCCTGATACATATTACAACGTAAATGAACCTTGAAGCTATTATGCTAAGTGAAATAAGCCAGTCACAAAATGTGGTATAATTCCACTTAGATGAGGTACCTAGAATAGTCAAATTCTTAGAGGCAGAAAGGAGAATGGTGCTTGCCCGGGGCTGAAGGAGGAATTGGGAGCTACTGTTTAACTGATCCTGAGTTTCAATTGTGGAAAATTAAAAAGTTCTGGAGATAAATGGTGGTGATGACTGCACAACAATGTGAATGAACTTAATGCCACCAAGCTGTTCATTTAAAAATGGTTACAGTGGTAAATTTTGTGTTATGTATATTTTATCATATTTAAAAATTCTATAATATGCAAGCAAGAGGCAAAATTCAAATCCAGTTCTGACAGAATCCTGGGGTAAATTTCCACACTATCCAACTTGTCGGTCACTGTCTTCATTCCATTTTCCTCTGGATGACTTCTCAGCAGCATTTCTGCCACTAAAAAATGACCCACCTGTCCTCTTCTGGCTCCTATAAACCAGAGACCAGTTCTACTTTTCATCAAACCCAAAATGACAAGGAGGTCTGTGAGACAGTTTCATGCATCCTACGTATTTATTCGTACCAGGAGACAGAATCGGGCCAACTCTTGTTCATTTCATTCGGCTGAATCAGGGAAATTCCATCTCTCTCATTACATGTGACCAGACTACTATGGCCTCAGGTAGAGGGACAGTCTGCCAGAAGTCTCCCTCATACTTGGCAAGAGACCAGGAGTTCAGACATTTTCAAAGAGAGGGAGAGGGACTGTTTGGAAGTGGAACCAACCCAGAGACCTGACTGGACCACTCTCGGTTAGAAGCCAGAGAGGATGTTTGCTGCAAAGTCGGACTTCAGGAACCTAGTTCCTGCTCGGAGGGCACCAGAAGACAAAGCACCTGAGTAGGTGGGAGGTGTTATCAGAAACAAACATCATGAAGAGCTAGAGGAAGGGAGAGCACCTAGGTGCCTCAGAAAGAGCACTCAGCTGGAGCCAGGTGTCCTGAGTCCAGGTTTTGCCCTGTGAGCAGGCAGTGACCTTCACCTCCCTGAGCCACAGGAGCCTTACTAGAACGAACACATTGCAGAGTTACGATTAATAGTAAATGAGATCACAAAATATGAAGTGTGTGATATGCTACAGCTGCCCCCAAATGTCAGTTCTCCTCCCTCGGGCATGCTACCCGGAGGTGGTCCAGCTCTACATTATATGCAGGTCTCTCCTTAACACACACCTGTGCATCTCTCCTGCAAAAGCTGCTATCACAAATTTCCCCCCCGTATGTCACCATCTTACTGAATGCCAACTGTGTGCTAGATGTTGTTCTGACTGCACATCTTAGATCTCATCCTTGTCTTTACTTTTGATGCATGAATTGCTCTTGAAGTTTCCCTCCAGTTTCTTCTTTCCCGTCCATCTTGTCTTGCAGAGTTTGGAACACACCTTGGAAGAAAAATTGCAGTTGGAATACTGGCTAGGGATAGCACCAAATAATGCGTATACATCTCCGGGAGTTCTTCTGTTCCTTACTCATTCCTAAGTGGGCTTGCATTTCAAGTTTTTACACTACTCACCATACTGACTTATCTGGTGGGGGACATATGGGATGGGGGAATAGCCAGGGCCTTCACAGTCGGAGAAAATGATTTAATTTCTCCAAATGATTCCAACTCCAACTCCCTCTTGAAGATTTCTTTAAGTGATTCCATCACAAGATAATTTTTTAAATGTACATTTAGAATATGTTTATTCTATCAGGGTAAAAACAATCAGTAGATGACATTTGCCCCTGATTATGGCCAATAACCAGGGGCTGGCTTCCAAGGATTTTAAATGTGGAGAGGATCTTTGAGATCATTTGGTCTAGAAGTGGGGAACTTAAATGTCCACAAGGCCAGGAAGGGGAAGTCAGATACTGAGGCACTTGTACAACAATGTGCTAAGAGCTGGATCAGGAAGTGAAAGGATGAGTGAGAACACAGAGGTGGGGAACAGAACCCAGCCCAGTGGTCACTAAAAGCCTTCCAAGCCCGAGGAGGGGACTTACAAAGAGACTGATGGATCGATGGATGATAAAGAGGACAGCGTTCCCTGGAGTTTGTAACCCAAACCACATGTCCCCAGGGGGAAGAGGAAAGTTATCATTCAGCCATCTCAATGGGTGGCATTTTAATAAATTCCAGCTTTGTGTTTGGGGAAGGGGCATTCTCCCTCAGTTTGTTTCCAGCTTTCTTGTCATTAAATACATTGAAGAAACGGAAAGACCGTTTATTAGGGGTGGCATTGAAGGAACTCAATCTCCGAGTGGGATTTAAAATGCTGTCCTTAGCACAGGGAACTACAAAATCTTGCAATAACCTATAATGGAAAAAAATCTGAAAAAAAGTGCCTCATTTTACTGTACACCTGAAACTAATGCAATATAGTAAATTACACTTCAATTTTTGAGAATGGCTAAAATTTTTTTTAAGTGCTGGCAGGTTTTGGAGAGCACAGACTTTGTTGTCAAACTGTTGGTATGTACTGCCTAGCTGTACCCCTTCCTAGCCGTGTGTTCTTGGCTAAGTACTTTTTACCCTTCTTCTCTGTGCTTCAATTTTTTCCTTATAAAATGGGAATCATAATAGTAGCTGATTATAGGGTTGTTGTAAGGATTAAATTGTAAAATTGCAAAAAGCACTTAGAACACTGCCTGGTAGCTGGTAAGCATTTAATACAGTCACTATTGTAACTATTATGGAGGTTGGATTTAGTGATCTTTAAAGTCCTTTCCAAGTCTGGGGTTATATGATTCCACAGGGAAATTGTTAAATCAGAAGGTCTTTATATTCACTTGCCATGGTGATCAGGGGATGGTAAAAAACAAATTAAAAAGTTAAAAATAAATCTAGTGATCAGGAATTCACTGGGTGGATTCAGTAGTGCTTTCAGTGAGAGCTCCCAGTCCTTTTTAGAAGTTGAGAATTGTACATATGAACAGGATTGAAAGAGGGAGAGAGAGAAGAGAGAGAGAAAGAGGAGTCAAGTGATGAGAATTTCCAATTTGAAGGACCAGAACTAGCCTGTTCACTTATTCATCAACTGTTTTGTGATCATCTTCTATGTGCCTGGAGTTGTCCCAGATGCAGGGATACACAGGATGAAGATGCATTTAAAGCACTAGCACTAAAGGGAATTGGGAGAGACTGAGGCAGAACAGAGAATGGGCCGCTGATGCCACATGGAATGTATCCAGGTCTCTGTCACCTCTCATCTGAATTCCTGCAGCAGCCTTCTAACTGACTCCTTGCCTTCCACCTTGTCCTTCCCCACCCATTCTCACTGCACAGCGGAAGCCTCTAGCTGGTGCACGTCCACACGCTCCACCACTTGTTCAGTGTTACCTCAGCTTCCAAGATCTCACAGCATCTGGTCCTGGTGTACTTCTCCTGATTCACTTCTTGCCACTTCACCCCAACCCCCATCACCAAAATCCCTTCCATTGCTTGAACCTCCCATTAATCACCTCCATGCTTTCACAATGCTGTTTACTTGATGGGGACAGGCTTTCCCTGACACAGCTGGCTAAATCCTACTCATCCTTCAAGCCTCTGCTTAGATTTCACTTCCTCCAGGAAGATTTCTGGGATGCCCTCTGATACACACACTCACACACTCACAGATCTAGATTGGGTGATCTTCCTCTGAGTTCTCTCAGTGCCCTGTACTTCCCTATTAGAACGCTTGTCAGAGGCATTCTAATGTCCCTTGTCTCCACTAAACACTAAGCTACACACATGCACATACCATAATCATCTTGTCCACCACTTACTCCCAGAGTCTCTAGCACAGAGTTGGTGTTCAGAAAATGTTTGGTGCTGTGCCTTCTAGGAATGGCGACCCAAGACCACATGAGCTCCCCAGTACCACCCTTTTTGGTATATCCAGTGCTGTTCCCCACCCCTGGTCTCCTGGAAGCCTAATTCCCCTCCTCAATGACCCTCTTCTGCCGAAGTCTTTCCTTCTCTCCCTCTGTTTTACGTCCCATCAGTTCCTTTGCTGTATTAGGCTTGTGTTCTCTTAGAAGCTGAGGCTAAACATGGCCACACAAACTCTGGCATCCAGGCTTCCAATCACCCAGATCCTTGGTGACCCAACAACAAAACATCTGGGCAACTGACTCATCTTGGTTTTCTTTTCATCCACATGGTTTGGCATGACTTAGGCACTGCCTGAAGGTCGGGCACTGAATCCCTGATGCCGTGACAGTTTTCCTCTGGTCTCTTGAAATCATCAAGGGCTTGTATACAAGGGCAAGGCTTTTTTAATCAGGGAACAGCTGGTTGTGGTGGGGGATCTATTTGTTGCACCCACTATTAATTAGTAACATTTTTAAAAGGAGAAGAAGCAAAGGGGAAAAGGAAAGTTTCTGACTGGGAGGGAGAATTGGAAGCCATATGTAAAAGCTGTGGACAATGAAGGTCAGATTAACGTGGCATGATGGAAGATTCTCAGGTGAAAGACAGATATTTCTTCTTGACAACTTTAGAGAGTGAAGTTGTGATAAAAAGTTTCAGGGAAGATGATTTTAGACTTTATCTTTTCAAACAAAAGGACCAAATCAGAAGATAGGCTTTTTTATTGTTGTTTTCCAGCAAATATTTACTATCCACGTATATATTCTGGGCCAGTCCCTGAACTAGTGATAGATGAACAATTATAAAACAGAGCTCTTGCTCTCAAGGAGGTTACAGTGAAGTGGAGGGAAAAGGACACAAAGCCAGAAGAGGCAACGTTTGTAGTGGCACAAATGTGCATCGTGGGAACAGAGGATCGAGGCACCTTTTGGAGTTTCAGAACTGGGGCTACCACTTGTTTGGTGATGTGATCTTGAGCAAATCTCATCACCTGATGGTAGAGGACCTAATGATTGAATATAGGCAACAGTGCTTTGTAAACTGAAAACCGATTTATTGGGGTTAATGTCCACTATTAAACTTTCCCAGATTCACCCAGGACAGTCCTGTAAGTTGTTGAGCTTCTGGTCATTAGAAGTATTTAAGGAAGCCAGATGGCTTCCTGCGTAAGGAATGTGTAAAGGAATGTGAAATTCCTACACAGAGGAGAGGCTGTAAATCTGAGGATCTCTTATTTACAGTACCTTGCTGTAAATAAGACTAGTGAATTTGATTCTTGTTCTAAAACCTAGATAGTGTGTCAAAATCAGGAAGCTAGCAGCCATCTGGCACTGAGGAATAATCCAGTCCTACCAATGGGATCAAGAGGGCCACCCCTGCCCCTGACCTGGCCTTGGCTTCCTGATTAAGACTATTTCAACCTAGACCACCAGCAAGGATGAGGGCTAAGTTCCCTCTTCATTCCCCAGTGCCCCTTGATCTGGTCCCAAAATTCCTTTCTCTAAAATTTCTGCAACTCCTCCTTCCGTCTCAGCCTTCTCCCATGACCAAGTCCTCTTGATTTTACTTCCTAAACATATTTTTATCATCCTCCAGGCATTATCTCTGTTCAGACCTCACCACCTTTCACATCAGTCTTTTGGGTTCTAGTCTTGTCTCTTCACCTCCAGCGTCCACCAGTGTCCCTCCTTCAAACAAAAGCCATAGTGATCCTTTAAAAATGCACATCTTGTAATATGAGTGCCTTAAATGAAACCATTCATTATCTCCCATTGGCCTCAGGATCAAGTTCAAGCTTGCTGAACATCTCATAAGGGCTTTTGATCAACATGTGCATTATACTGTGGTCAGCCCAACCAACAGCACCTTTCATATTATCTGTCTAAGACCTTCCACAGGGTCTTTGAACAAGCTGTTTCCCCTGCCTGGAACTGTCAATCCTCTCCTTATATGTTTAAGCTTGTGTTCTTCCCCTTTGAAACATTCCCTAACTTTTGCCCTCTCCACCACTCATGTAAGTTAGAATTAACCATTTATCCCTCACGGACCCCCAATTCTCCATGTGCCCCTCTGTTAGAGTAGTTTTAATGCTTTGTTGCACTCATTTTACAAAATTATCTTCTCTACACTGTGAAGTCTTTGAAGACAAAGACGACATCCCAGTTGCCTAACATACAATATTTTTAAATCAAGAAATTGAAACTGTCCAAACTACCAGTTGATGTTTTACCAAAAAATCAGCAAATTTATATATTCATTCTTTGTCTGTTTCATTCTGTAGGAAGTTCCATGCACTGAGCATTGAGCCAAAGACAAAATCAAGCAAATTTTAAGATTTGCCCTCTTTCTTTAAGGAGCTCACACTCTCCGGACAGGAGTCTGCTAATTAGACTACATAATTAGTGTCATCACGGAGATCTGAAGAGTAATCAAGGGAGATGAGATTCTTCATTTTCCTGTGCCTCCTGGGGCCATGGAAAGCATGACTATCAGAAGTCACGTCATGAACAAAACACTTCTTCAAGCAAGAGATCATCCCATATATGTTTCCATGGGACCAGGGCACAGATAAGGATGAGCTTTGGATCTTTAACAAGATCTCAACTCTCCCTGTCAAGGCTCAGATGGTGGGCATGTGGGTGGTGGCCAGTGCGTCCGCACTCCTCTGTGGAGGCTGCAAGCCAGTAGCACTTTGTCCCACCAGGGACCCTATCATCATAAAGGAGAAAGATTCAGGGAGCATATCCAGCCTTTGATGGATCACCATCTGGAGCTGTCAGACTTCTTTCCCCCAGGAAATAAAGGTGTTGTTTGGAGCTTATTAATCCAGGAAAACAACAACAACAGAATATATAATTACCTCAAATTTTACCTGGGTGTGGGGAGAGTTGCAATATCCACCCATAACTTCCCTGATCATGTGACTATTCACTGAGCAAACTGTGAAGGGCATGACAGTCACTCTTCAAGGACAAGGAATACTAATGAGTATTTTTTTAATGGCATGTTACTCTGCGTGGCAGCTTTTCTTCTTCATTGTAGAGATGTAGAACTCTTTGGATTGGAACCACGCCATGGGCAGGGGTCATGGAATTCCTGATAGTGTCATTATGATGACTGACAACCAGTTGGATTTATTCATTGTCCTGACAAAACTTCTAGGCTTTAAAGTTGTTTTGTGAGCAAATCGCACAAAAGAAGATACAGCTGAACTAGTACTGTCCACAGGAATTATGGCAGAGGGGACTGGGCAGTTTTGTAGGACTCAGGAGACCTGGGATCTTGGCTCCGTAAAGCCCAGGGTTAATCGACGTCCCCCTCTATTCCTTTATTTTGCCATTTCTAAAACAGGGATGGTTGGTGAGGTGGGGGTTTAGCTCAGTGGTAGAGTGTCTGTTTGATATGCACAAGGTCCTCGGTTCAATCCCCAGTGCCTCTGTTAAGGGGAGAAATAAAAATAAGTTAATTATTTAAAATAAATAAAGTTTCTTAAAAAAAAGACTATATAAATTAATTAGTTGATTAATTAATTTTAAAAATGGAGATGAGAGCTATTGGACAAGATAAGCTTCTCTCTAATTCTGCCTTTCTTGGCATCTCTTTCCAGGGGTTTTATTAACTAAGCTACATCTCATTCAGCAACGACACCAAACTAGAATATTGTAAGGACATCTTCAGAGGAATTTCATTAGAACGTGAAAACGTTCATAAAATCAGGGGTATATGGCTCTAGATTCTATGGCACTTACCATAAAAGACCCTGTAGTCAGTCTTAGTGAAGTGTGATGTTCATTAAAGTGTTTGTAATGTTCCAAAAAGTAGTGGCAACCATGTAAGTCAGGTCATAGAAAATATTTGCTATACAAGTGCTCTGAGTGTAAGGGATGAAATCAAGTACACCCACTGTACTTATGTGGACCAGTTGCCACTGTGGCCTGAATCAGTACTCGGATCGTTGATACTGATCATGATCATTCCTATCTATGTTTATATTATATTCAGGAGACTTTTAAATTCATACACGGTCTTTCTTGGTGGATAAAGAGAGCAAGCTACTCAGGGCTGAGTCCTCCTCTGACAGATACTACCTATGTGACTTCAAGGGATAACGGTTGTGCAGCTTACTGCACGGCGTCTGGCATAAACTGTGTGCTTGGTAGATGTGGGGTTAACTGCTGTCATTTACATGCGACCCGTGAGGTAGGCAGGAGGTGCAATAGTGAGAGTCACATCCCAAGTGGTCTTGTTGATACAGTTTGCTTTAGAGGCCAGTTCTCCTTACTCCTGAGCCTATGTTTTGTTACTATAATGGCATGTTACTTAAGAAGGAAGGAAGATGAGAGAAAGAGGGAGGAAGGGAGGGGAGGGAGGGAAAAAGGAAGAAAAGAAGGAAGGAAGGAAGGGAGGGAGGGAGGGAGGGAGGAAAAGAAAGAAAAATGAGTCCAGTAGCCTTCCTTGCTGGTGGTCCCCAGTAAGCAGCATTTCATTCTTCAGATTTGAATGTCAGCACCTCCTGCAAAGGTTCTATTGCCATTATCAAACTAATATTAAGCCTCCCTGGTAACAGATGAAAGGACAGACCTGTATTTACAGCAGGGTATGTTGCCTGGGCAGAGTTTGGGAGCCATGTTAGTGGACAAATAAATCAAGGACACAACTCAAGTTCGCTTGTTAAGGGGATGTCTCAGTTTCTTTCCTGCTTGCCTGGCGTGGCAGACACATCAGATGTGGCATGGAGAAAATGACACATGGATATCTAAAAATTACATACGTATTTGCATCGATTTCTAGCTTCCCAGGTTATCTTACTTAGTCCCTCTGGAATCTGAAATTTTGAAAAAAAAGGAAAAAGAGAGAGAGAGAGAAAGTTCCAATGAAAATAAAGAATGAAAGAATCTCTTAACTCCTCGTGAAATATAGACTGAGAATGAATGAGTCCATTTGGATAGAATGGGATCCCTTGGAACACATATCTGTGGTTGGAACTGCTCCTTTAAAGTTGAGTAACTCTCAGTCTATCACTCCTTGGGTTCTGAGCACTGGCAACAGGCTGGGTGCGGTGTGAGATACAGATACCTAAGGCAGACAGCCACATCACTGAGCACGTACTTTGGGCCAGGCGCCCTGCCAGGGGCTTTAGCGCACTCTCATTCGTGCCTCACAATAGCACTGCGAATTAGGCAATATCTAAGCCTATTTACAGATGAGGAAACGGAGACTCAGAGAGGGGTGAGGTCATTTGCCCAGGGGCATCCGTCTTGTAAGTGACAGAGCCAGGAATTAAACCCCCACTTGTCTCATGCTCCAAAGCCTGTTTCTGAGGCACACACCTTCTCCAGGTCCTTGCATCCTGCTTGGCCTGAGAGGGTATTTACATGAGACTGCAAAGCCAGGAGGCTGCTTCTGCAGGAGATACTCCCTTGGGCAGGCACTGTGGGTATATCGGATCGTGTCATTTTATAGCCACACTCTGCAGTGAAGGAGGCATTGTTATTTCCATTTCTCAGATGCTGAGACTGATGTGCAGATGGGTGGAGAGGTTGTCAGAAGGATAATGGCAGGACAGCTGCTCAGGTTGTCAGAAGTTGGCCTTGAAGTTGCGGTGGTGGGGGGTCTATTTTCTTCTCCCAATGACTAACAATGGAAGCATCAGTGGAGAGTAGTTAAGAGCAAAAAGTCTTTTGTTCAGTGACTTTGATCGACTTCCCCACAGCAACCTCCAGTGAGTTGGTTAGCCTCTCCTGGGAAGCCTCAGGCTCCTCATCTGGAAAGTATGACTAAGAATCATGCTTATTTCAAAGGAGCATTGAGAATATTTGAAAAAGGAAAACGTAGTAGGATGCATTGTCTCAGCAAGCATGCTCAAAATCTTAGTTGTTGCATTGTCATCCTCATCCCGGTCATTGTTGTCATCGTTGTGTTTTATTGTCTAACAGTGATGGGAACTTGTTAGCCGACCAAGATGGAGCAAGCTCAGCAACCAAGGTGCACATGAAAAACCCCAGGCTCACCACCTCTTAGCTATTTTAACCTACGTCAGTTGCTGGAAGCCCCTGAACTTCAAGCTCCTCATCTCTAAATGGAGCTAGTAAAGATCGCTGCCTTGCAGGGAGGTTCTGAATTGGAGATGATGGGAGAGAAAAGCATTTTGCAACCTCTGATGTGGACTTGGTATAGAAAGAGGGTTCCTAATTCACCTTTAAGTATTTTCCTCTTCTTGTTAATATCTAAAATTCATGCACAAATTATCTTCACTGAAAAATTAGAAGCCAAACAGTACAGACAAAGCGAAAGTCCCTCTGATTCATTCCCATTTGCTCGCCCTGGGCTCTCCTGATCTCCTCCCCCAGGGGTCAATATCCCAACACATCTCTATCACACCTGATTTTTTTTTTTAAATATTGAATGTTTTGCCTTTCCAGTGAGATATGTGACCAAGTAGTTGAAGACTAAGTTTAGGACCCAAACTGCCTGAGTTTGAATCGTGGATCTACCACATTTTAATAATATGGATGACTGTTTATCCTTTCTGGGTCTCAGTTTTCTTCCTTTGTGAAGTGAAGGCACTAGTGGTGCTTAACTTGGGACTTTGTTGTGAGGATTAATCAGGTTAATAAACACATAAACAGGGCCAAGCATTTGTGATTTTCAGTGTGTACCCATTAGTATTATTTTTGGATAGGTAAGTTCATGAAGTCGTGGATCATAGTTGAATCCTTGGTGCTTAGCTTAGTGTCTGTACCCAGTGGGTGGCTGATAAATGGTTCTTAAATTGGTAAGAGAATACTACGTTCACTTTTATCTGGGGTGCTGCTAAGGAGCGGGGAAAGCTTGGTAGAAATACTTTAAAGATAAGGATAGCTGGTATATTTACCCAGTTTCTCTGCACCAGATAAGCCCTGTTTGCTTAATGCATATTAATCATTTAATCCTCACTGAAATCCTAAAGGATAGATCTTACTCTTACTGCCCTCATTTTGCTGGTGAGAGAATGCAACAGGTTAAGTCTCCTGCACACACACAGTCAAGGTTCAAACCCGGCCAATGTGGGCCCCGTGTGGGGACTCATCACCGCTCTCCAACTTTGCCTCTCTCCACAGGGACTGTTAACGGGCTTCGCATGGAGACACTGAGTGACTGAGACCAGGAACCATCACCCAGTGATTTCCCCACTTATCTTCCTGGGCTGACAGTGCTCACTCCTCTCCCCTCTGAATGGTGAGTATAACGATGCAGGACATAAAGATAAGTTCATGTTGCCTTTGAGAACATGTGTTCTGGAATGGTCCAGACAGCCTCAGAAAGGTGCTGAGACCTCTGGCGGGTGGAAGCCTGGATCTCTGGGTAAGGCTTCTGTTCAGAGAACCACTTCTAACCTCAGAGCCCATTTGACTTCCAGAGCTCACCCACCATTCTGAACTGTGCCAACTGTAATGTGGAGTGACGCCAGAGCATCGATGGGAATCAGGGCAGAACTGAGTGGGAAGGACTCAGCGAGCATATCATCCTGGGGTCTTAACTGGATTCCCACTGGAATCTGGATAATGATCAGCCCTCTAAGATCAGGCATAAACTGTCAACATGGAGTAGCTACTGGTAGGTCTCAGATATCAACCAATCAGAAGGTACACTGGCCCTGAGAATAGGATGGACAGTGGTCCTAGAGCACAACTGTGCAGGTGCGTATCTGTCGGCTATCAGACCGGCGGCCAGGTGGTTTTCCACCTCCAAAGTTTTGATAGATTCTCAAAGGGAAAGGGAAAGGTCTTGTCTAAGACATCAAAGAGCTTTAGTGGCAAAAGTGAGAAGACAGCCTGGACTCTTGGCTCCTACGAAAACTCTTCAGTCAGTCCAGCCTACCTCCTGGTCCTTAGTGAAAACCACAGAAACAGATCCGAGCGCAAGTTGGTCATGTCTCGGCACGACATGGCACGTTAACTTTATGCACCACTTTCTTGTGAAGAGCACAAAGCTCTCCACGTACACGAGGGCCACTATCTAAGGCTACAGTTGTTGTTGTTAGTACTTACTAACTGTTTAAAATCAGTGCTGTCACATACGGTCCAAGGCAGTCGATGGTCCGTGTGCTTTCAGGATTGAGTGGCATTCTCTCTCAATGTTCATTTCAGTAGTGTTGCCCATCCATTGACTTCACCATGGAGGACTAGCTAGTGCTAGTTCTCTAGAACCATGAATTTAAGGACAGGCTTGGAAAACTGCACAGTAAATCTCCAGTTGTTTGGAAGGAACTTCCAAATTTCTCATTGATACAGTTTGTCCTAAAGGCTAAAAACCTGGGCTTTGGAGGCAAGCATATCTGGTTTTCAGCTGTTACAAATTCATGAATGTTCTAAAGCTCTTTTGCTTCCCAATAGAATGGAAGTCGTCATATTACCTGCCTCTTCGGGTTATTAAAAAGATTAAATGGTGTTATGCATAAGCACTCACCACATATAAGCCAACAATACATTTCAACTATTAGAGACAGACAAAGATAATAATTTGAGAGTGAAAAATCATGTTAGACAGCTAGCGAGACCTTGGCACAGTGCCAGGCACATAATTGATAATTGATAAATAATTATTGAATGAATAAGTGAATTATCGTCATCTGCAATGAGAAAGGCAGCGTTATAGTGGGGAAAAATATCATTTTGGGAATAAGGAAACCAGAAAATCATCTGTTTGGAATGGTCTGCCTGTGTGACTTTGGGAGAATCCCTTCTCCTCTGTGAGTCTTCATCTACAAACTGAGAATATTAGGTTTAATGCACTTTTTAATTTAAAAAATATATATGTCAGTGGACTGATGCAGCACATACTAACATCATCCCTGTATGCCATCTGGCTAGGGTTCTCTTGACAGGCAAGGTATGTAGCAATACAGGGCAGTGCATGATTGGGCTGGCAGAATGGCCTGAAGGGAGACACAAGGGAGTTTCAGAGGAGGTAGAGATCAAATCTGATTGGTGGAGGGCATGAGTGAGGTTTCCTGAAAGAGCTACAGCTTTCTTCAGTTGAGTTTTAAGAATTTGAAGGACTCAAGCTAAGGTAAGATGAAAGAAGCAGGGCATTATTCTGGAAGTCACATGTAGGTAGGAGTTACAGAGGTCCCACAGAGTTCACCAAATGTTCACTGAGCTCCTATTCAACATAAACCATAGAGACTTAACCCCATGGGGGATCTCAAAAGGCAGAAAACTCAGGCTCATCTTCAAGGAGCTTAAGATCTGTCATAGAAAGGAAGACAAGAACATAAATCCAACAATACAGGAGAGGAAACAAAGCTAAATAATCCTCTGGGAATGATTTATTTTGATGTTTAATAAAGAATAATGTTATGGAGAAGGTGACATTTGCACTAGATTGGAGAAGAGCACATAGGTTAGAATTTGGGCTTGAAAATATATCTTCTAGCTAGCTAGGTGATTTGGGGGTAAACTGCTCCCTCTTTCTGAACTTGGATTTCCTCATCTTTTAAAACAAGCAGATCAAAACCAATCCAATACAGTTGTAGTAAAAATATGTACCCACAGGTCCATGCATGGCGTACAGAAGGCACTCAGCAAGTAACGCTGTCTTAATGGATATAGATTGACTTCATCAGAAAGCATTGCTAGATTAGTTTCCCATGGAAAGGGCTTCACTGAGCAACAATTAATTGCACGCCTTCAATCTCAGTTGATATAAAAAGTGGCCAACTGGACAATGATTCTGCATTTTCTGGAAAAAACAAGTTTGAAAGGATTGTCCATTATGTGTGATTTAAGGCCCCTTCTCAAATAAGCTGCAAGATACATTTGTCCTGGGATTAAGCGGAGGGGTTTATCAAGCATTTTATTTTCCATTCAACAACAACAACAACAACAAAAGGTGAAATTTACCGAATGAAGAACATGTCCACCATTGCCCATTTCTGATTTCTCATGAAGCTTCCTTTTCCACAAGATTATGGAGATATTCTGATTCCAATGTAAAACAATAGGAAGATTGAAGGTAGATTAGAGGCACCAGCCAAGCAGTTAAGAATGTGGACTTTGAAGTGAGATAAACTTGGGTTCAAACATCATAAAATCCAACAACCAACTTTACTGAACCTCGTTTTTTTTTTTTAATCTGCAAAGTGGGAATAAGGCAAACAACAGATTATAGTTTTGAGGATTACATATGTGACCATTCAAGGTAGTGTCTCTCATAGTCAATTATAGCTAATTATTATTACTGAAGAGAATAAAACATGAAATAAAATTCACAAAAGTATATATTTTTCTACCAAAAAAAGCAGTGTCAAGCAGTGCTCATCTTCAACTAAAATTCTCAGCTAAAGAAGTGCCTTGGGCATCCGAGGTGAACAAAATGAAGTTCTGTGGCATGAGTCAAAGGCAGAGGGTTAGAACCTAGAAGTTGCTGTTTTATAAACCTGCAGGAAGACGAGGACTCCAGTTCATTCCAGGGCCACCCACTTGAGAACACGAAAGTTTCAAAACATACAGAGGAAAACACCTGGAGCTCGCCAGCTCCACCTCCAGCCAGAGTGGTCTAGAACCCTCATCTGCCCACCCCCATCTCAGGCAAACAGGGTAGTCACTGGCTTTCTTTTCTATGCGATTTTATAGAACAGGCAATTATTAAATCGTGGACTTTGGTTGTTTTGTTTGTTTTTCAGATGGAGCTTGGAGATGCTAAAAAAAAATAGACAGGGCTAAAAATAAAATTTATTTTTTAACATGGTTTAAGAAGATAGAAGGATAGACAGAAAACTTCTGAGCAATTCACATGACTGAGTTCCAACCTGCCTCCTAGTTTTGTGAAGAGGAAAATTAAAAACTCAGTACAGTGCCTAACATGTAGCTGGTGCTCAGCACAGATGAGTAGTTATTACTGCTGGCATGATTCTTACAATTGTCAACTCTAGTATATGTGTTAAATTAATATAATTAAACTACCGTAGGGGAGGAAGTGAAGAAGCTAATGTTTATCCAACACCCACTGACATATGTACTAGTCTCTGTGTAATACGATACCCATTCCCACTGGCTCATTTAATCTCCCAGATAACCCCATGAAATCTATAAAAATGAAAAATGAAATTCAAAAGGTTAAGTAATTCTTCCTAGCCCCCAGAGCTAGAACACAGAGTGCTAGATCCAGATTGGCTGAGCACTCCACTGTTTATTTAGTCTCTGCGATTCAGGATTCTTTTTTTTTCCTCCTGTAAAAATGGGGTGACTATTGGACTTCCTCTATGGGCTTGTTAGGAGGATTAGATGGGACAGTTCCTATAAAAAGTATTTAAATATTGCTTCGAACATAGTGCATCCTCAATAAATACAAGCTGTTGTTAGAATCGTTCTTTAGCAAAGGTAGGATGTGAATCCAATTTCTTCTACTCCAAAGTCTACATTCTTTCTAGTGACCCTCACTTGGGCAGCCTACGGACTTCGATATACCTGTTTGGGTGTCCACTGATGCACCATCTGGGAAAAGGGAGGCTGGCAAAATAAAGAAATTATGCATTCATAGCACTGAACAAATAGACATCACAGGAATAACTAAAGGAGCATTGAGAAGCAAAAATATATACATACATACATCTACATATGTATGTGGATTTACAAATCTCTCCCTTCCTCCCCCACGCCCCTCTCTCCATCCCTCTCCCTATGTGTGTATATGTATATGTATATAATATATAATACATATGTGCATATACATATATATATAATTCAATTTAATGGTTCTGAACCAGCAGCTATAGGTATGTGCAAAGTTCTAGATTAGGATTTGGGGAAACACAAATACGAATGCAGTAGACTCTGTCCCACACGGAAAAGGGAGACAAGCAGATATGTAATTAAGTGTGATCGTTAGCTTTGGGGACATGCTCAGAGAAACTCAGAGGACATTTTATGAGAGCCCAGAGGAGGGAGCCCTTCAGGCTGATGGGGGAGAGGTGTGGTGACAGAACTAGCCCTTGAAAATCCTTGTCCTAGGAGGGTTCTAATCTTGGAGGAAAAACATAAAACAGGACACTGAGAACAATGCAGGATCCTATCTAATCAAGTTCCAGATTCTACCAGACAGACAATGCTGGCCTTGGAATTCTGAGATAAGAAAAACCCTTGTGGAGTAAGAAGTAGGTGGGGATGAGGCTATCGATGAAAGCCGACAAAAGCCCGGAGGGCCGTGGAATTTAGATCCCTGCAAAGAAAGAGAGGGGGCTCGTTCAGTGAGCTCCTACAATGTGTCACTCAGCACGCTACCCCCAGGACAGCTCCATGACGAGGTCCCTGAGATCAGAGAAATTAAGTGACTTGCTGCAGGCCATAGGAACCCAGGAGGGGGTGACTCTGAAATGTGTATTTTGAACCAGCCTCCCTCCTTCAAGCCCTTCCCAAACTTTAGGACTCCACTTAGATGGTACCCTCCTAACTTCCAGTGGACCCTATACCTACCTCCCTGGCAAAATGCCTTGCTTTTAGTTATTATACCAAATATAGTGAATAATGAAGGAATATATCCTAAGAGTGGAGGAACAGAAGTCTTTTTGTTCTAAAAAGTAGTTTTTAGAATGAAAATCCCCAGAAACAAGGAGGGGTGGGGGTGGGGACTGACCAAAGCTGGGATGATTCAATGGGAATTACTGCCATATTCCAATAATAAGGGGCTCCATTACACTTCAGGTGTGGAAATGATCTTAGGAATTTTCGAATCCGGACCTTTCATTTTACATAGGAGCAAACTGAGGTCAAGGAATTCGCACGAGTCAGAATTAGAACTTGAGTCTTTAAGCTCTCAGGTAAATGCTCTTTGACTATAAACGATGAAAGGAGAAGGGTCAAATTCATGAGAGCTCAAGGGATGTAGTAAAAGAGGGTTAGCAGCATATGCTATGTTATTTGTCATGTATAAATAAGAATGTCATGCATAGGCCAATGATTAGGGTGGGTCACTAACCGAGGCTTACAGTTCATCCCTTTCTATTCACTTGATTTAGAAACGAACAGACACTTACATATGTAGATAACATACATGCAGGAAAGTTAAGTGTGGCTTCCAGGACCGGCAGGATAGAATAACAGATGTATGTTCAGGGGCAAGACCAGTAAAAGGTTTTGCCAACTGTTCCCAAGGCATTTAGGGGCTGAGGTCAAGAAGCTCAAGGGGGTAGGAGACTTGGATCTCTCTGTCCCTTCCTTTCATTCCTGTCACAGGACAGAAATGGCCTCCCAGAATTTTTGTTTGTCTTTAAGAATCTGATGAGCACTTGGTCCTTGACAATAACAGTGGAATAGATGGTACTTGTGTAGCATTTTTACAGTGTCCAAAATACTAAACCCTAAAATGTATTTTAATCCCCAGAACACGTTTGTGAAATCCATAACCCATTTTTAAAGGTAAGGAAGTGCAGGGTAGCAGAGTGACTCACTCAGAGCATAGCACTGATAGGATAACTCCCAAGTTTTGAATCTTGTTGGGAGAACTGACAAAGTCCCAAACATCTAGGAATACCCAAAACTACTGTATACAATGACTTAGAAGCCCTTGGAAGGAACACAGTTTCCAAATGCCTAGATGCCACAACTGAAGTGAATCTGTAGTCAGGTTCCAAACCTCTATTGAGGAAAGAGAGGGATTTTGCAGGATATAATATATGTAGTTCAACCTAGTTTTTTTGTTTGTTTGTTTGTTGTTGTTGTTGTTGTTGTTGTTTTTTAATTGAATACCAGCCTCATGACTTTTAATAGGTGAGTGACCTGGGGTCACAGAAAGTGAAAGATTTACTCAGGTAAGTTCCTTATCCATGGCATTGTGCACCAGAGATATTCTTTCAGCCAGTCTCTGGAAACACATTTAGGATATAATGCCATTTTCATTTTATAACTGAAGAAACTGATTCCACACGTTCTTAGGATAAGACTATATGTTGAGTTCTTCCCGAACCCAGAAGATCTGAATCTGGGATCTCCCATTTTCAGAATGGTGCCATAATCCCTGTACACCACATTCCGGCTTTTATAGGGGATGTCTGAGTCATTTGCTCGTTCTTCAAATCCGTGTGCTTCCACCAACACATATTCTCTGCTGGTGTTCACTCTACCTGAAGCTGCAGGAGTGACCCCGGCTCTCAGGAAGGACCTGGAGCAGCCCTGAGGACAGGGGCACAGGGGGAGGAAAGTCGAGTTACTTTCACCTTAGGCTTCCAGCATGCAGATCTTACACAGCATATTTGTATCATTACATTATTTCAACAGGCCGGTAACTAATAATTTGTAATCTACCACTGCTAACTCATTTTAACTTATTAAACACTTGAAGGGGAAAAAAAGAACCATTTTGCCATAAGGGGGAGCTTTTGAGTTCTATAAAGAGGGGGAAAAAAGAACAAAAATATTACATATATGTCCCAGTTCAAAACAGATCTACAAAGCAGCACATGGTCAGAGCCTTACCTGTGACTTGAACAATGTCAGAGGACCTGAATTTCTTAGGTTGAAAAAAGAAGGCAAAATAATATTTTTGTCTCATTTTTTAAATATAAAACTAATTTCTAACAACCAACAGAATATTTTAAAGAGTATTCAGGACCTAGTTGTGCTGAGTCTACAGCTTTGAGAAGGCAAATGCCTTAGAAAATGCCTTTCCTGGTTGCTTCTGATGATTCCGTGAGGACTTTGGAGACAACATTCAGACTAGCTGAAGCCAGCAGCAGCGGGGGGCTCAGGGAAGAGGGGGACGGACATCATTGCATAACTTTAAGGGAATTCTGAGAGGGAAAAGGAGAGGGGAGGCAAGAGAGAAGGGAAAGGAGGAGGGAAAGAGGGAGAGGGAGAGAGAGGAGAGAGTGAGGGTGAGAAAGAGAGGAGAGTGAAAGAGGGAGACGGAGAGAGACAGCACTACAAAAAAATCTAAGAATCAAGTTTCAGGACTCTTTATGTGCTATAGAGAAGGATGAGGTTTACCAGCAAAGTGCAAAGGGGATCCTGAGAGAAGAGATAGATTTTTCTCCCGCCAGGAGGAAAAACAAAAAAAAAAAGGTGGGGGGGAGTGAAGGAGGGAAAAAAGCAAGCAAAACAAAACAAAAACAGGAATGTGTGTTTTGAGTAGGAATGAGGAGAGCTGGGAGGACCATAAGGGGGTGTGTACAGAATTTCATTAAATTGTTACTTTAAGATTGTCTTCTTAAAAAAAAAAAAAAAAGGAGGGGGTGGAGAAGAGGGAGCGAAGGAGGCAAACGCGAAAGTGGAGGAAGGCTGGGTAGCTCGGCCTCTCCAAACTGATTGATTAGTCATGATCCCCGCAGTTTTAACTGGGACTCATTCAATTGGGAAGGTGGAGCGCTCGGGAGCAGATTAGCATACGCTTGTTTACTCATCTTCTGAGGGATTTTTCCCCCCCTCTTTCCTTTCATTTTGTGAAGAAGGAGGGAGGGGAGGGGGGACGGGGGGGGGAGAAGGGGGCTGTGGCTTGTGTTATAAAGGACGCAAAAAATAAATAAATTAGAGCATCTTTGAGGGGGAGGGAATTCAGCGGATCAGTGTCTTAGAGGAGCTTTTTTTTTTTAAGAGCGAGAAATCATATAAAATAAAATGAAATAAAACAAGGAGGAAGGCAACCAGCTGTTAGAGGGGGGAAATAAGGCAGATAAAGGAGCGAAGAGAGAAATTAATTGCCAACCAGGAGGAGTTGGACTGTATTTTTCAAAGGTGGGGGGAGTGGAGCACACACCTTGAGGAGGAAAGCGAGAAAGAAAAGAAAAAAGCAAGTGGAAGGGGGGGCTCGCCCAAGAAGGGTGAAGAAGCGAAGAAAGTCGAGGCGCCGAGGCTCCCAAAGCTGGCAGCTCCGGGCGGCGGTGCAGGGGCAAAGGGGGGGCGGGGGGGACCGTCGGACATGCGGCTCTGGAGTTGGGTGCTGCGCCTGGGGCTGCTGAGCGCCGCGCTGGGCTGCGGGCTGGCCGAGCGCCCCCGCCGGGCCCGGAGAGACCCGCGGGCCGTCCGCCCCCCGCGCCCCGCCGCCGGCCCGGCCACCTGCGCCACCCGGGCGGCCCGCGGCCGCCGCGCCTCGCCGCCGCCGCCGCCGCCGCCGCCGGGCGGTGCCTGGGAAGCCGTGCGCGTCCCCCGGCGGCGGCAGCAGCGGGAGGCGAGGGGCGCCGCGGAGGAGCCGAGCCCGCCGAGCCGGGCGCTCTATTTCAGCGGGCGAGGCGAGCAGCTGCGCCTGCGGGCCGACCTCGAGCTGCCCCGGGACGCGTTCACGCTGCAAGTGTGGCTGCGAGCGGAGGGGGGACAGAAGTCTCCGGCGGTGATCACAGGTAGGCGAGGGCGCCCCGGCGGGCGCTGCACCGGCCCCGCGGCCCCAGAGGCGCGCGGGTGCCTGGGTGCGGGTGGCGGGCTGGTCGCGGGCCGGCGGGTGTGTCTGCGGGAGTCGCTCCGCCGACCGCTCGGCGACTCCGGGAAAGCTGCGAGCCTCACTTTGCCCCATCTGCCAAATGGGCGCGCTCCGAAGGCGTCTCTGCCTAGCCCCGCGGGACTAGCGCAAGGAGCGCTCCTTGCCGCCCCGAGACCCGCAGTCGATGAGGGCTGGTCCCGGGGGAGACTGGTTCACGTAAACCGTGTTGAGGATGGTCGGACCTACTGGCTCCGTTTGGGATGGAGGGGAGGATGACCCAGTTGGGATGCATGTGAAAAGAGGCTAGGGAACGGTTGATTTCTTTGACTTTTTAATGGAGGTGACCCCCGTTACTTGGCCCCGTTGCCCTGAAAGCCTACAAGGACAAGGTTATTATGATCACTAGGACTTAGAAGTCCTCGAAGTGCCCCGAAGTTGCTCTCTGCTTGCTGCCTGCCTCTGGGATTCACCCCCTTCCCGCAGCCACACACAGACACGCGCTCGCGCACACACACACGCACTGCCATCCCATGTTCTCTTTTTCAAAGCCCATTGCCTGCCACTTGGGGCTGGGGCGAGACCTTCCTCACGCACACCCCGCCAGTCTTCCCCCGACTTGGCTTGGAAACGGGGCGCTTTTCTCATTTGGGACTTTTATGAGCCCGTAATGAATTTGAGTTCTCCCTCCTCATCACCCCCCGCCCCTCGCTGGTCCACAGCAAAGCCCATAGTGAAACCGGACACTTTGCGAGGGTTGCAAACCTTAGAAATGTTCCAACATCCATTTTTCCCCCTCTCAATGAATCTGTGGCAATGCCTTTAATAAAACTGGGGGGCGGGGGGCGGCGCTGGAAGAGAGAAGGAAAGTTTTGCCTCTTCTGGCTGGGAGATTCCCTTTCCTGCACAAACAAGCTTGCCATGTCCTAGGACGTTCTTAAAGTGAGAGTAGGGGTTCCCCCTTCCCTGCAGCCAGGAAACGTGTGGAGGCGTTTTTCGATCCCACCCCCTTACACACACTTTCTTAGAAGGGAAAGCTCTGAGCTCTTCCGGCAGTCCGCTTTTTCTATCTTGGCGTGGACTTTCTCAGACGTTGCGCTGACTCTGTCCTATTTACATCAAGTCCATTTCGGGGACCCAAACTCTACTGCTATACCAAGAATATGCCTCCACAGCTCCTGCTTTCCCGCTACCAAACCGAGAGCTAGAAAGTGACTTTCCCCCACATCTGACGTCATCACATGCTATTTTCTGTCTCTTTTTTTTTTCCACCCTCAGGAAGGAGAGGGAAACTGAGCTCATTCACTTTTAGCCCCCAAGCCCTAGTCAGCCAGAGGGGGGTATAATATAGTGTAGAGAAGAGACGTTGTTCATAATAATAATGACGGTGGTGATAATTCAGGGCTGTGGTATGTTTACTTCTCTTTCGGAACAGAGGGAAAACACAGAGCCTGCTGCTTGAAGGTGATTTTTTTTTTTTAATGAGTAGATCTGATGTTTCCTAGTCTTTACCTGTCATACCAGTGATTTGGAAGCCTTCCCCTCCAGAGAGAAAAAACCAGGGTTATATAGGTATCATCAGTGAAAAGGTAGTAAATGCATTAAAAAAATTATATTATATATATATATATATATATATATATATATATATATATAGCACCTGGGATTCCACAGGAGCCTGCTTTATAAATGTCTGTAATTCAGACAAGGAGCCTCTCTTCACACACGCTCTCTCGAGCACTTATTCACTCTCTCACACAAAGATTGTGCAGTAAAATACTTTAATTGGATGGGGGACGTTAGGTTATTATTGCTTGTATAAAATGCCTGGTCCATTTTATGTGTGGAAATAACATTCCTCTCAAAACGAGAAAGAAAAAAAAAAGTCACTGCTGCCGTGTAGCACCAGAAAGCTAGGAGCTTTTCTCCCGAGGATTCTGGTGGATTTTTTTTTCCCTCCCCTAGTTGAGTCTGAGCCAGATTTGGCGGTGTGTAAACACCTGGCCTTGAGCCAGAAAAGACTCATTCTGCGTATCCTCCACACGGTACAGACTGTTGGACTAAAAAGAACCTGCTTCTCCTTGAATTAAAAAGCAAACAAACAGAGGTTCTTTGCAGAAGCACTTTTTCAGCTCCTTCCTTCGTGTAAGTTCAGTCTGGGAGAGGCAGGACCGAGGTGGGCAGTTGGGATGCTGGTGCCAAGCCGCGTCCTCCCGCGTGACCTCGGGTGCCCAGTGTGCTGCCTGACCTCTGCTGGCTCTCTCTGGCTGGGCGTTGCCACTTTCGTAGGAATCCCTGGTCACCTATCTTGAGAGAAGCAGGCATCTCTCAGCAGGGACCGTGCTGCTATTTCAGGCAGAGGGTTGCTGCTTGCTGTCAGGCCAGGCTGCCTTACATCACTCTTTGCTGCAGGATTCAATTGGGTTTCGTAAAGGTCTAATTTTATGGTGCTGTTAACCGGGTCTGTCGTCTGGCAGAGGCAGGCCTTGCCGCTCCTGGTAGGCGGGCTGCGCTCCCAGATCCGCCCGGGGATGCTATTTCTGCCCTGGTTCAAACTTCACTGACACCAGTTCAGACAGGCGCTGGAAGAGGCAGAGGGAAGGAGTGAAGGAGCAGTTTGCTTCTGAAGCTCAGACATCATGCCTTTTATTTTTTCCAAAAGGAAAGGAGAAAAAAAAAATATATATATATATTAATAAATAAAAATGGAAAGGCTTATGCAGGCATAAACAAAGCTAAAGTTAGGAAGTGCCTATGTGCAGGAGTCTCTGGAGGACCCACCAAGAATGGATTGTCCATTCTTGGTTGAAAAATTCTTTAAGGCTACTGTGAAAAGGGTCCTCAGAGGTTACCCAGGACAGTTCCCTCTTTGGCTGAACAGGGAGACAGAGACACAGAGGGGAGAGGTATGTGCTGGATGACACAGCTCCCCAGCGGCAGGAACTACCATTTGATCCTAGACATCCCTATTTCCAGGACTTCCTCCCAAAGCTGCTGATAAACACCACCACCTCACAGACCCACCACCCAGGCACAGCCTTCAGCCTTCCTGCACAGCTCAGTGTGGGCTCCCTTTCAAGTCTGGGGAGCGGGGGTGGGGGGGTGGGGGGGCGTTCTGACACATTCCTTTGCTTTTGTACCATACCAGGCAGGATCCAGACCCCTGCCCCTCATCCCCAACTGCCCCCCACCGTACCCCTCCAGTCTGACAGAAAGAGAAAGAAGAGGAAGAGAAAGAAAACAATAGACTCAATTTGCTCCATCGAGCAGAGGCCGTGAGCAGCAGTTAATCTTGTTAAAGTTTCTCCTGACCTGTTAGATAAGTGAAATGTGGACCCCACAAGTGCTGGCCTCCGCCCACCCCCATTCCTTAGTGATCCAGAGTCCCAGCTCGGAAGGGGAAAGGGACTTACCTGAATCTCACCCAGCACCTCCATTTGCTGTACTTTTTCCCTTTTGTTCTAAATGTTGGACTGTTGAGTTACTGGAGACTTATAAGGGGCTTTTTATTTCCTCCCTTCCGCAGCCCCCACGTCCTGCAACCCATCCAACGCTGAGAAAAGAGTGCCCCTTTTTTCCCAACTTAAGAACTGTTGTAACAGGGAAGGCAAGGTTTCAAGAAGTTCATGTAGTAACACGGTTCTCCCGACAGCAATCATCATCACACCTGAGGTCCAGGGTATTGCAATGGTTAGAAGCCGGTTTTAGTAGCCAGGTTACCTAAGTGTGACTCTATCCTTGCCCCTAACTGGCTGTGTGACCTTAGGAAAGTCAGTGGATTCCTCTGGGCTTTCGCTTCCTCATCTGCAAAGTGAGCATATCATGAGTACCTGACGCATTACAGGAGCTCACACATGGAAAGTACTTAGAACTGGACTTAGTGTATGTAAGTGCTCAGTAACTTTTGGATTTATTATTGGACATGACTTCCCAAAGATCGCAGTCTTGGCTTTATGGACTGAGGACACTGAAAGGCAGGAAAGAAACCAGCTCTTCCTGGGTGCTTCCAAGGTTCCAAGCACTGTGCTAGGTGCTTGCCTTGTGCCTGCGAGTTTCACCCTCACAACCACCCTGGGGAGTGGACATCATTGCCTCTATTTAACAGATGAGGAAATGAAGTCCCAGAGAGTTGAAACGACTTAGTCCAAAGTCCCACACGCCTTCTGGTAGGTAGAGCCCAGATGGGAACTTGAGTCCTGAGTGCCTATTTCTTCTGCAGCAATCTGTTTGGAGAGAGGAGGAATGACTCCTTTCCCTTCTTTAGTCCTGCCGCAGAATGTTTCCACTTATTTCTGCATCTCTGTGTGCTGACCATACACCTACCGATTAAAGGGGATAAAACATGAGTCTAAATCTTATGGGGACCCCTGCCTTTGACCTAGCAGATCTGTTTTTCTTTTCACATCAGATTATCGGGCAGACTGGGCTCGGGATTTCTGTTGCCAATAACTTGCTGTGTGATTTGAGTCAAATCACTTTATCTCTCGATCCCTCGGTTTCTTCATCTGGAAAATGGGCATAATGCTATCACAAGAGTGCAGTGGAACAGAGAGGCAGAAACTGCCTGGCATGGTGCCAGCTCATATTAGGAACTCAGTGATAACTAGATCCAGCAAGTAACCACCTTCTCGTTTCCAGTTTGCCAGCCTAGCCTTCAGAATGTGGAGTCTGTTTGTGCATTGTTAGGGCCTCCCTTCCGGGTTGCTGGGAGGGCTATCTAGAGTAGACAGTGCATCTTGGGAGACAGTTGGACCCCTCAGATCCCTTCCTTGCATTTTGAATCCCTCTTCTTTGACCTACTTGGATGATCCCTTGGTGGTAAGAGCCAGAGGAGGTCCAGAACCACCGGACCAATGACTAGGAAAACCAGTTAGCATCCAGGGGGAGGATGCATCCTCGGGAACAGACGCCAGACAGTGGTCACAGACAGTGGCCCAGGGCACAGCTCAACTTCACTTGCTCCTTCCCCAGATGCCCTCCACCTTTCATATTCCCCTAATCAGCCCTTCATGTGGACAGATGAGGTGATGGAAGCTGTATTGCCCTGGCCCCTCCTCACAGAGGAAGGCAAACTTGAGACTCAGAGGTGTGAGGCTCAGTAACGTGGTCAGCCAGGCATGGACTGGGTCCAGCAGCTCGTGGTACAACAGGGAAACTGAGAACCAGGGTCACACACAGACTGAGAATTAGACTGTGTTCACAAACTGCCCCTCTCAAGGTGGCCTGGGAGATCGTTTGGTCCAGTAGCTCCCATCCCTGGTAGCACTGAGAATCCTCAGCGTTTAAAACATCCCGGTGCCCAGGCTACATCCCAGGGATTCTGATGATGTGGGTCTGCCTTTGGCCTGAGCACTGGTGTTTTTCAAAGCCTTCTTGGGTAATGTGGAAGGGCCACGAGTGGGGAGAGTCACGGATCCAGTCTGATGTCTCTCAGCTCTGTAGGTGGAGAAACTGAGGCCCAAGGGGGATGTAGCTTTCCCTGCTTACCCAGAAGGTTAGGGGCTGAGCTTTTAGAGAAATTTAGCCTTCCCAATTCTGAGTTGCCAAACACCAGAAAGGACCCTACTTCAGTTCCCAGTCCCCCTGCTGACCCCAAACCCCTAGGTGCCCAGAGCAGGTCCCCTGTGTGAAACCACATCTTCTCCCTCTGGTGTCTCCTTTAAAGTGCCAGCACTGCCAGTAGAGGGCTAACACATGAAGTTCCATGCACCTGATTTCAAACGGACCTCTCACTGTGCTTGAGAGGGGAGTGTGTTTCTCTCTGAGCCGGAGTAAGGGGTGTAAAGGAGGGAGGGAAGCCCATCTCTGAGGCATTCCCTGCTTTGCCCAGGGCTAGTCCTCCTGGAAGGCAAGTGTTCCCATTATGTCAGTCCCCCTCACCTTGCCACTCTGAAACCAGCACTGGTGGCAAGGTGTCTCAGACGAGGAAGAGAGAAGATGCCAGCCTCTCTAGGTAGAAGGAACCCCTACACGGGCAGCTCGTGCCTCCTCTACCCATGGCCAAGGGCTTAGGACTCCAGCAGGTGCCTGCTTCTCCCCCTCACCTACCACCCCTTCTCTGGAATTTAATTTCTTTTCCCTCAGTGTCCCTTATCTTTCTTCCTGTGGCACTGAGGACTCTGCTTCCTTGCTTGATGCACTTACTGGAAATGCTCAACAGAACTGACTTGTGGGTCTTGGCCCCTTGGCTCCTTTGGAGACCTGGAACTGGGACCCAGGAGCTCTAGGCGCCTGGGCTCTGCTTTTGTCTCAGCCTCCTCTGAGCTGTGTGACCTGGGCCCTGCCTCTGGGGAGAAAGTTTCAGGTGTGGTTACAAGCAACATCCCCATGTCACCGGTTGTCACAGGAACCAGGTGAGAAAATGGCAGGAGAAGTTGTTGGCTGAGGTCAGAACCCGGTCCACAGGTCAACAGTAGTAGGAGGATCTAGAAAGTGAGAAATGTGAGTGATTTGTGCAACCAAGGAAGGTCATTCCTGGAAAGGCACCTTTATTATCATTATTCACACTGCAAATGATAAACAGTGATCGAGTTAGTGAACGTTTCGACATGTGTGACGTCACTGGAGTCCTTTGACGTTGGGACTTAACAGGTCTGCCTTACTCACTGTGTGACCTTGACAACGTAACTGCTCCTCTCTGTGCCTCTGTGTTCTCAGGGCGCACAATGGGACTGGGGTGAAACAGGGCCTTTCAAACTATATCCCCCAGTCTTTTGCCCTGGGGAGTGCCCTGAGGACAGGCTAAAGGGGAGGACTCTGCCTCCCCCCACTTTCCCTTCACCTCATTCTGCTTAAAATGACACAATTTGAATGGACATGGGCTGACGTTAAGGGACTATTGTTAATTTTGTTAGGCGTGATAATGATATTGTTATTATTTTTTTAAGGTTTATTCTTGTATTTTTTAACAGAGGTATCGGGCATTGAACCCAGGACCTCATACATGCTAAGCACGTGCTCCACCACTGTTATTATGTACTTTAAAAGATTCAAGTCTATTAGAAATACGTACTGAAGTATTTATGGGTAAAATGACGTTATGTCTGTTTTATTTGTTTAAAGTGCTTTAAAAAAAAGAGGATGTTGTGGGGGAGAGTGGTAGATGAAAGAAGACTGGCGGACTGATGATTGTTGAAACCAGGTGACAGAAATGACGGGCTTCAATAGCATTTTGTCTGTCCCTCTGTGTGTGATTGAAGAATTCCATCATAAAGAGGTTAAAAGAGTTTGAGAGCCGCAGGAGGAGTTGAAGTCTCAGATCCCTGCATGTTCTGTGAGCTGACAGGTTTCCAAATGCACTGGCAGCAACTTGGAGCGGGTTAGGGACTCTCCCAAGGTCACACAGGGTAACTGAAGGTCAGCGTGCAGTCTAGGCTTCAGACACTAGGAGGAGCTCCCCCTGCCCGTCTCTCTGCACACCTGCAAACTCAGGTGACTGACCATCCTGGGAGATCTTGAAGGGAAAGAAAGAAAGGGAGTCTTAGGAGGGGCAAGTGGAGCCCTGCAGGGCAGTAAGAAGCCTCTGAGTGAGGACATTCCTTGCTGTATGGAGCCGTCCCACACCCTGTGAAGCATTTGGCACCCTTGGTTTTGTGCATTAGAATCCCCTGGAATCTCCTCATCAGCATGACAGTCCACACGCATGGGCACACACACATGCGCACACACACACACACACACACTCACATTTCCACATACCCCTGTTTCTCATTTTTCTGGCTCCTTATTTCTCTGCATTTCTCATTGCCCTCCAAGCCTTCTAGAACCGTCTAGGGCCTGGGGCAGGGGGTTGGGGAAAGAGCTGCAGTTGACTAATCTCAGACAGAGCTGACTGAAACTCACTCTTGGGAAACAGGGAAAGGAGCATGTGTTTACTGAGGGAGTATTTTGTAGTGCAGTGGGTAGATCATAGGACTGGAGAGTCAGGTGCCTGAGTTTCATTTCCTGATTTTCCCACCTGCCAGTTGTGTGACCCTGGGCCAGTTACTTAATGTCTCCAAGCTTCACTTTTCCCATCTGTAGAATGCGGCTAATACTGGCTCCTACTTCATAGGGTTGTTTTGAAGATTAACTGGGCCTCCATGTGGAACATGCTTAGTAATGAAATCTAGACCATGGGTAAGCCCCAGTAAACGTTAACTCATATTGGTTTTATGTGTATCCAGCCCTTGCTGTGCATTATTTCTAATTCTCTCAATAACTATGAATTAGACACGTTAATCTCCTTTGGCAGAGCCAGGGATTGCCTTTCCCCCCGTCACCCCTCAGGAAAGGCTTGTCACTATCATCATAACGTGAAGCAAAAACTTAAATGAGAGACAGACAGGATAAACACTTTGTTTTGTATTACAAAAGCAATGTGCGCTCATGGCAGAGAGATGAAGAAATACAGGTTGAAAACAAGGGACAAAGTAATTTTTTGCTCATCCCTGCCCAGGTGTTCTACAAGTCTTTGTTGAGTTTCTGCTACATGCCAGGTTCAGTTTTAGGCCCTTAGAACGGAGCAAGGATCAGAAGAAGATATCTCGGACCTCAGGGAGTTTATATTTTGGGGTGAGGGTGAGGAGGAGGATGAGTCGGAGTATAAATGAGTTAGCAGATATATCATGTCATGCCAGGTGAGTGCTTATGAAGAAAAATCGGGTAGAAAAGGGAGTCTAGGGAATGCTATGTAGGGGTGGGGTCATAGGAGGAGTAGGATTTAAATAGGGTGGTCTGGGGAGGCCGTCTTGAGAAGTGACGTCGGTGCTGAGACCTCAGAGCAGACCTGAGGCATGCTCGGGAAGGGGCCGGGGGATATGGGGTCCAGGCCAGTCCAGTCCTTAGCTCACTGTGTGACCTCGGGCCTCTCCTGTTCCTTCTTGGGGCCGATTTTCCTCATCTGAACAATGAGTGTAAGGAGTTGTTTATCGATCTTTGCCCTGGAGACCCTTCTAGCAGAGATCTCCTGGGGTTCTACAGTCCCCGCTGGGACTGTCCTAAGACAAACTGTCATGTTGGCAGAAGTTCTAGTTTTCCTCCGTCTTGAGGGCAGGTCTGTCCACTAAGTGGTGCTTGTGCCTGTCCCCCTCAGGGGCCACACACCTTCTGCTGCCTCTCTGCCAGCAACACTCTCTCTTGAAAGAGGCCTTAGTGTCCCTCCTTGCTGGTGTCACTGACTGACAACAACATAGAATGTCACTCCTCCATAGACATGTATGCTTTAGTGTCTCCCCAAAAAGCTTTCTATCAAAAAGCACAGTACCAGTGGGTAGAATTTCAGGCAAAGACTGACTGAAGACATTGTTAACGGAATATTGGTACTTCCCAAGAACTGGAACCCATCTCAGTAATGTTGCTAATAACAGCTGCCATGAATATTTTTTAACAGCCCTCCCTGAGTGACCTTCCTGGTGATTACATCTTGGCCACTGGTTAGAGTCCTCAAATTTCCTAATTTCTTACTGTACAAAAGCCATTCCAGGCAAGTTCTGGACACTGGAATAGGCCACTGGCCTTTCACTCTTGCTTATCATTTTAATCACATCACTTCATGAATGAAAGTACTGAAACTCTGGAGTTTCTGGCCATCTGTTAGCCTCACTTCCTTCTGGGAATCCTCAGCACTGTCATCCCCAGGTTTTTCCTCCAAAAAAAAATTGTTTTCCAGTGTTACTTGCCACAAACCCAGGGTTCACAGAACCTAGAAGAGTAGGAGAGGTGACCATGCTTCAATTTTAGAGAACCTGGGAAGGTCCCAGGTTCCTGTCCATTTGGAGGAAACAGAGACAGAAACTCTAGGAGGTAGGGGGGGTCACAGCTGGGGATCTAAGTATGTGGGTAAGGGGAGCCTGTGACTACTTGCAGACCCCTGCTCTCACCAGTAGCCTTTGAGAAACTGGTGGTCTGACTTGTACCTGTCACCTTGGTAGTCGAGAAGCTCTTCCTGTATCTGTCCCATATCCATCTCTTCTTAATTCTTGTTGCTCTGTAAACATGAAATGTGGCTCAGCAGAATGTGACCGAATGTGTTTGTAAAGAGGAGGTTATTTCCCCCAGCGTGATTGGAGATCTTGCAGCCACAAAGGCTGGTGAGAGTCCAGAGAAAGATATGATAACAGGACAATCAGGAACAAGGTGGCCTTGTCCTAAGAGAGTACACAGAAAACCTAAGAAATGAATAAACACTGCACTTAGTTTTGTGAAGGAACACTTCATCTAAGTCCAAAGAACCCAAGATGTGTTAGAGTCAGAAGGATTTATCTAAACCATTCATTTCAAAGGTGAGAAACTGAGGGGTGGTGACGGAAGTGATTTATTCAAACCAGCGAGCACAGTGGGTAAGATGCTCTCTGCCTTATGAGTCTTAGGCTAGGGCTAAGTCTACTTGCCTCCTGACTTTGCATCTTTTCCCACAGAATAAGTACCGTCTCTCTGCTGATGAGCATCGTTTATCTCCAGACTCTGCTGGACTCTAGACTCCTAGATCCAGTTGTCCACTGGAAATGTCAACATGTGCTTCAGACCTAACATGTCCAAAGCTGAATCATCTTTCTTCCAAAATTCCTCGTATCTTCATCCAGGTGTCACCTACTTTAGATGTGTTACCCACCATATTTATTCATTGATTTTTGTCTATTCCATCTTCTTAGCATTCCTGTAGCCAGTCTTCCCCCTTCTTAGCTTAGACCTTCTTTACCTCTTGCTTTGACTATTTCCTTAGTCTTGTAAATGCCCACTTCTCTGAACCTCAGTCCCTGCATACCCTTCAACCTATCCTTCAATATCCCACAGTCACATCTTCCTAAAAGGCAAATCTGACTTTACTGCCTCTAGCTAGAGGCCCTTCCATTGCTGGAGTTATTTACAGTTCCCCCAGGTGCCTTAGGCTTTTTTTCACATCATTGTGTTGGTGTCCCTCCTGGATCCCCGCGCACCATTTCATAGAACACTTAAACCTCTATAGATTTCTGCTCAGTGTTCCCCTCTTCTGGGAAGCCCTTTCTGACTCTTCCCCAGGTGTAACTTGTTTCCCACCTCCCTTATCCCCTCTGTACTAGACCCTCTGCACACTTACATCAAAACACCTGGAATTCTTCATCACATTTAATTCTGTGCATATTCTGGTCCTCTCAACTTCTCTGCTGCCTAGACAAGTGTCTGGCTTATAAAGGCACTAGGTATGCATGTATTTGTATTTTTGTGTAATGGTCTGTATGTATTTTTGTGCCATGAATGCATGACCGGATAAGAGAACCAGCTAAATCATTTCTAATGATTCTGGGAGAAAGAGCTCAGGAACCTCAGGCATGTTGCATTACGTAACCAAAGCACATGACCTGGCCCGTGCGTCACACTCAAAAACATTACACAGTGGTTAATTCCATTTCCCCTTGAGCAAAGAAGTCAGAGGGGAACAGATATCTGGCTTTCCAAAACAGGAGGGGGAGGGCAGTGTATTTGAACGCCTTCTCAACTCACATTTCAGCCTTTCTAATCCAAGCCACGTTTTAGCCTTGGTCTTTGCCTCTCAGCCCCTCGCCTGTTTGCAAAGCATTCGTCGTGCGTGTGCACTGCCGCACATAATCCCAAGCTTTGCTATCCTCTCAGATTTCCCCCCTCTCCCCCTCCGCAGGTCCTTCTTGGGCCTCGAGTGTCCGGCAGTCATTTCTGTTGCCTGGGTTTTCATCCATTTCCCTCCCTTCTGATCGGGGGGCCTTCCCGTCTGCTTCCCTTGATCTTGTGAGACCTTGTGGTGACCTCGGGATCTGGAATCTTCTATCTGCCATTTATATACCCTTGGGGGAGAACACACATTCTCAGCAGTAATAACAGTCATGAAGGCAGCTAGCTTATAATGAGCACTTACTATGTGCTGGCACTGTGCTGACTGCTACACTCTGGACCCTCGGAATTAGGTTTAGAAAGTGACATGACTCACTGAAGGCCTCACAGCTTAAGGATGGTAGGACTGGGGTTCAGATTGAGGCCAGTTTAATTTTAACCCAGTCCACAGGGCCTAGCGCACTGCTTGGAATACAATGACTGTTCAGTAAATGTTCCACAGGAGGATGAGTGTATGAGAGAACGATGAATAAATTAATGGATGGGTGGATAATGGTGCCCCCAGTGGCTAATGCAGACATTTAGAGATTGTAGAACAAAAAGGGAAGGGATGGAGGGAGAGAGGGGGGACAGAAAATTGGAAGGAACATTATAAGACTTCAAAGGGATTGGCTAAGAAATCTCTTGGTTGTGCAAAATATGTTTTATTTGTTGGTAACTTTTGAACAAAAAGACCATTTACATTCACCAGGGCACGTCACCCTTTTAAGTAGTCTACCAGGAGATAATACACCGTCAAAGGTGCTCTCTGCCAAAACCGTGTCTGGATTCCTCTTTTGGGAATCAGAGCCTGGGGCATGTTCCCCCAAATATGCTCAACAGAGATACACTGTCACCCTCTGAGGAGGGGCCTTGTGCATTCTGAACCAGTTTGGGGCCTATGTCGGTGACCGTGCTGCATGGACTGCTGAGCTCTGAGCAGAAGAATGACTCTGGGGTAACGAGGCTGTGCTCTCATTGGAGTCGATTAAGCCTCTGAAGAGCCGATGGTAAGCTCTCTGGGTGACTCCTTCGCAGAACAGCTCCGCTGGGCTGATTAGATCTGATCTGCTAGAAACAAACATGATATCTTGTTCATCCCTTCCACAAGACGTTAGAACCTGCTGTATGAAATCTGCTCAGCTTATAGATAGAGAAACTGAAATCCAGGCAAATTAGCTTGTTAAATTAAGCTAAGTTGGGGGGGGTGTAGCTCAAGTGGTAGAGCACATGCTTAGCATGCACGAGGTCCTGGGTTCAATCCCCAGTGCTTCCTCCAGAAATAAACAAACCCAATTACCTCCCCTCACACCAAAATGAATTATTTAAATAATACAATAATAAATAAATAAAATATTTTAAAAATAAATAAATTAATTAAACTAAGTTGAGTAAAATTAAGCAGTAAATTGGTAGCAAAACTGAAACTGGAATTCAGGTCTCTTGACTCCCAAATGAGTGCTTTTTCCACCGGACCACTTGGTTTTCCTTTACAGTGTGGGATGACAGCTACATCTCTGGGTTCACGTCAGTGAGCTTATTAGAAAATGTCATACAGCTGTTTATTAACTTTTCTTACGCATTTCCTACATGCCAAACCTCTGTCCTAGGTATTCTGTGAAGGTCAGTAGGAAATGGCAGTTTATGAGAAGAGGTAAATCTTCTTTTCTTCCTTAATTCCATCCTTCCTTCCACCCTTTCTTTCTTCCTTTCTTCCATCCATTTATCCATCCATCTATCCACCCATCTATCTATCCATCCATCCATACATCTATATGATAGTTATTGAGCAATCTTTATGTCTTTGTGTGTTACACATTGAGCTAGGAGATGGGGATTAAAAAGAAGAACAGGGCACAGTTCCATCCCTTGAGGAACTCCCAGTCCTAGTGGCGGAAGCAGACTGGTAAACAGATACATGACATCATGGTAACTGCTATAACCAAGCAATTAATAGAGTCCTGGAAAAGCACAGAGGCAGAAACACCGTGTTGTTGTGCACCCATGTTTATTACAGGGGCCAGAAAATACTCTGAGATTTTAGAGGCATAAGAGGTCCTTCCACCTGGAAGAGTTGGGGAATTGCTCACGAAATAGGCAACATGCTTATGTACGTGGAGTGTGTGCCTTGCCTTGCACATGGATATTCCGTGTATGTCATTTTAAACGTAGAGCCATAAATCAAGCTAGAACAATGGACACTTCTTGACTCATATAGCAGCTGAGGACACAGACCTTGAGTAGCTTTTAAGAGTATGACACTGGGAAATGATTGGACAATTCAGTCCGTCACCATCCGAATCAAATCCAACAGCCCTTCTTGTATTTATCACTCTTCTGATTGCCTTCATCCTTATCTGTCTCTTTCCACTTGTATCCAAGCTCCTTAGGAACAAAGACCAGTTCTGTCATACTCCTACATGTAGCACAGTGCCAGCCATGCCAGTGGTGCTCAGTAAACTTTGTGAAATGAACTGGAAATGACTCCAAATAAGGGAGAAAACAGGTGACTGAAAGTGAGTGTGTGACAGAAGGTTGCTTTGAGAAACGATACGGGCCTTGGGAAGGGCCAAGCAATGAAGGCAAACATGTTATGAATGGCATTAGCCGTTAGGTGTGGCTCTGGTCGCTCTGAGCTGACCTGTTACCTGTATATGTTCTTGCCACCTTTCCCACTGACTTAGCCTACCTTCCTTCAGCTCAGCCAGAGTACCATTCTGTTGGTTTTAAGTCGTTTCCCCTATGGTTTTCTCTCCACTTCTCCAACCCCATCCCTGGAGACTGCTGCTGAAGAACCAGGTGTAATTGTGTGGGATGTGCCCACACTGTTCCTGCAACCCTCACCTGTGCCTTAGAGACCTCCCAGAGGATATGAGAGCAGAGTGATGGCAAGAATCACATTCGCCATGCTCAGTGCACCTTCCCGGGGCCTGGCACATTGCCGGAGCTCAGCAGATATTTGGGTGAAATTCTGGATGAGTAAATGCTGTAAATTTACAGTGCATCCAGTCCAGTCTTCTTAGTTCACAGATGGAGAATCTGATGTCCAGAGGAGGCACAGAAATGATCCCAAGTTCTTTTCCAAACTAGGAACAAAGAAGGACCAGAGCCCAGTTCTCCTGACCGTTCCTTCTATCCCACCATATTGTCCTAGGATGTGGGCCCGGCTCTCTTGGACTTGGTCACAAAGACTTCAGATCATTTTGAATCCTGTAGTTAGACAGGACTCAAACTATCCTTGTATAGCTGGGGAGTCTAAAGTCCAAAGAGGGGGAAAGATTAGTCCAGGGTCCCACAGTGAGGTAGTGACAACATCAAGGCTTCCCCTCAGAAACCTCTATGTGTCTCCATAGAGCCTACAAATATGTCGCATATGCCTGGTAGTCTTAGAGACACAGCACTGAGCAAGACAGAGCAGATCCCTGCCCGCATGGACTTCTTATTCTTGCAAGGAGAGAAAGGTAATAAACAGGAAAAAAAATTGTAAGGGTTTATATATTAGTAGTGGCATGTGATAAAAATGGGTGCTGTAGAGAATGACCAGTGTAGAGGGACACTGCTTTAGGTGGTCAAGCTGAAGCTTGAATGACAGATGGAGATGAACAAGCCATATGAAGAGACTATGAAGAGAGTTCCTGCAAGTGAGAGTGGAGAGACAGAGACAGAGAACGGCTAGCGCGTAGACCATGAGGCAGAGCAAGTTCAGAATGTCGAAGGAGCAGATATTCAAGCCATTGGGAGATGTGTGTTCCAGCCCGGGTTCATGGAGCCTGGATTTTAATCTAGATGAACTAGGAAGTTATCAGAGTTTCAAATAAAGAACTTACAGGATCTAGTGTATGTTTTCCAAAGATCACTCTGACATCTGTGTGGAAAATGAATGGTATGAGACCAAGAGTAGAATCTCGGTTATTACCACTATCATGGTACGAGTTTACTTTTTTTAATTTTATTTATTTTGGGGAGGAAGGTAATTAGGTTTACTTATTTATTTATTTTTAGAGGAGGTACTGGGGATGGAACCCATGAACTCGTGCATGCTAAGCATGCTAAGCATGCTCTCTACCACTTGAGCTACACCTTCCCCCTAAATCGATTGCTGTCATTGTTTTAGTTACAACAGTATTTTGGTTAAGATCATTACCATTTATTTCCTTACTAATACCATTACCAACTGAAATATCTGAACGGCACTAATATTTTAGATCAGTAGAGGAGAGGGGGATTTCTTGCACTTTGGTCCAGGAGAACTTGAAGAGATTTGTGAACCCCAGGATATTTTCTGTTGAAGTCTGAGGCTGTGCGCATTTTCCTGGAGGAAGGGTTGAAAGTTTTCATCACTTTCTAAAAAGAGTCTATGGCCCCCAAATGGTGACTTAAATGCCTAAAAGAAAGGGGCATATGAGGTCATTTCCTGAAGCCTGGTCCCAGCTCTAAAATCTGAACACTGGGAGATCTGTGAAAATGAGAATGTTGATGTTGAGTTGTCATATCAGACTGAGGAATTGCACTTTCCTTCATCTGTACCCTTGTTGGAGTAAATAGAATTGGGGACTTTTTTCCCTCTGAAGAGAAGTTAGTTTATTCCTTAGAAATATAATCTACAACTCTGTTTATTCAAACTCTGGTCTCTGAGTTTCTCCGAGTTTTAAACTAGGCAAGTTCACTTCAAATGTGGCCGGAGGTGGTCCTGACCATAATTATTCACTGTGGACTTTACCCATGAATCTGTGAATCCAAATATCCATCTACTCCTCTGTCCATCCAGTCATCGTCCAACCATCCACTCACCTACCTCCTTCCCTCTCTGCTTCCTTCCTTTTCTCTTTGTCCTTCTTCTTTCCTTTCTCCCTTCCTCCCTCCATCCACACTTCCATCTCTCCACCCTTCCATCCATCCATCCATCCATTCTACCCTTCCATCCAGGTAATATCCAATTTACCAGGCTGTATGCTAAGGCCAGGGCATGAATTTGGGGACTCCAATTCTGATTCTTCTGCCTCTGTGAGTCCTTGAAAAAAATCTCCTGAGACACCTCCACTGACCCCTTCACTTCTACTAGAGTACAGTTTGAAAACCTCACTTCAGAAGTTGGGAACTACTTTGAAAAAAAATGCGAGTGCTCAGCCTGCTTAGTTGTGTAATTATAAGGGTTCCCAGTAGGGCTCTGAGTCTGGGTCTTGAGCACTGGAGGCTCCTTTATCAACACTGATATTTTAGATCAATAACAGCTTCTATCCATCTGTCAGCAGGTGGTGGGAAACCAATCAAGAATGTGAACTAGAGGCAGGGCTCTCTGGGAAAGGGCGGGCTTCCTAAAAGGGAGCAGGGAAGGGAGCTAACAGTCCCTCAGCCCCTGGGACTCTCTTTGCCCACGAAGCCCGAAGCCCTTGTGTAGTGATCCCACACCTTCATGATCCGTGTGTGCTTCTGGATGCCTGATGTAGCGGGAAGCCCTTGTGGCATGGGGTTGTTTCAGTTTCCGAAGCATTTTCGACATGTACCTATCATATTCCCACTCGCCTTGTAAAACAAGCATTTTCGTTTAATACAGTGAGGTCTTTGTATTCTCAACAACAAACACATGGCCTGAGGCTCGCGGACACAACCTGCCTTTTTCTCCAACACTCTCCCCACCCCACCCCCTACCCGACTCTGTCCGCCCTTACAAAGCTCCGTGTCAGCAGAAATATCTGTTTACAAACAAGGGCTCCCAGAGAACAGTATCAGTAGCTCAAACAAACCTCTAAAACACGCCCCCAACTCTGTCCTTGGAATCCCTGCGAACAGCGTGTGTCACTGGCAGCAGCTTTTGTGGAAGCCTTCCTGCCTCTCCATCTTCCCATCTGTCTTCATGTCTGGCTTCCTCTGTCTCCTTCTACTTATTCATTAAAGCCGTAAGTATCCTGGACTGAAGAGACAGTTGGTTGCTGGCTTGCGCCTCACGGAGATCTGGGAAACAGAGCCCCGACAGGGAGCTGCTTGAACAGCAAGGCAGACCCAGACACATCCAGCCCGCGGTATCATCTGAAGCAGAAGCTGATGGAAGAAGGATTATTAACTGGGTGGATGTAACAATCACATGATGATCACACAGCTCTAGATCATTTTTTGAGGATTATCAGCAACTGAAGCGGTTCTTTGGTTCCTCTCTCAAACTTGAGTCTGCTGTAGCTCCCTATTACCTACACATGGTAATGATAATGGCTAACATATTTAGCACAGAATGTGTGCCAGACACCGTTCTGAGGACTTTGCATGTATAAACTCTTTAACCCTCACAGTGACCCTCTGAGATAGGTACTGTTATAAAATCCCCGTTTTCCACATGAGAGAAGTGAAGTACGGGAAAGTCAAGTGACTTGCTGAAGGTCACACGGCAAGTACTGAGCTGAATTGGTCCCCAGAGTCCTTGTGCTAACCATTCCACGCATCTCTAGATCAGGTCAGAATTCCTTAGCTTCACATTCAAACTTCCTCCTCAAACATCATTTCCTACTGTAGCTTTTCCTCGTTCGTTTGGTCAGGATTCCTCAACCTCAGCAACGCTGACATTTTGGAATGGATATTTAGTTCTTTGTCGCGGGACTTCGTCCCGTGCCTTGTAAATGCTAAGCAGCATCCCTGGACGCAGAAGGAGCCCCTCCCTAGCTGTGATCAAAAATGTTCACAGAAACCTCACCGCATGTTAGCTGGTTGAGAACCATTGTCTCAGGTGGGTTCTTCTGATTAGACAGAATTATCTGGTGTTCTTAGAACACTATTCCCACCTCTGTGCTTTTTCACATTTGGTTTCCCCCTTGACTTTGCAGGGTCCTGGGCCCCCTCCCCATCAACCTTTTCTCTATTCCAGAGTCTTTCAGTTCCTCAACAGCTTTTACAGCCAGAGAGGAAATACTAGCCTGTCTGGGTTACTGATCGGCTTGTTTTTATGCTTTTTTGTTTAAAAAAGGGTCACCGATTCCAAACTTTCCATTTAAAATCCCCTAAAGATTCCGCCAGAGTCTTGAGTTAAAAGCTCAATTCATTCCACACGTTCAACATTGTTTATCAGCTCTACCTTGCGTCAGGTCCCAGGCTAAGCACTCGGAGGATGAAGTCACAGGAGACACAGTACCTGCACCTCAGGAGTGTATGGGATAAACTCTTAGAGCTGGAGAGGAACTTAGGGGTCCACTCTCCACCCTCTCTCAGCTGAGTAGATGGGAAAACCAAGCCTCAGAAGGTAGATGATATCTGATCAAAGTCAACCAGAGACCAAGTTGAAGGTTGAGCTAGGTCATTCTCCACCTAGTGGAATAAAAATTTAAATTCTGAAGTCCCAGTAAGCATCTAAATACCATTTATCCATCTGGAGTTTTAAAGAGCTCCTCTGAGTTGAGTTACAATTCACAATTTTCTAGCGGATATTAAAACAATAGAAAATTCGTATCTGAAAAGTCTATCAGCCCTCTTTTCAAAATTTTGCTTACATTCCACACTTTTCATTATAAGCTTTTAAGGCTGAATGGCTCCAAACTGCCAATGAGCACTGGACAGGGAGTCCTGAGACAGGAGTCCTGGTTCTTCCAGCTCCGTGACTCTATGGATAAGAACACCATGAAATCCCTAGCTGACAATCCCTACCCGCCATGGACTCTGTTCCTCAAAACGCACCAAAGATTCCCTGTTGTCCATGGAATAAACTTCATTTCTCTTGGCGTGGCGTTCACAGCCCTTTGCAGTCCAGCCTCGCGCTTCCATTTCTATTACTCTGAACACTCTCAGTTCCATCAAATCAGATGCCTTCCCAGTCTCCAGAGACACCTTCCGGTGACTTCGCAGCTCTTGCCTTGGCTCATGCTTCACCTTCGGCTGGAAGGTCTTTACCCAACCTCCCCCCCACCAAATTCCTTTTCCTCATGCAAGCCAGTTCTCATGTCACTGGTCCAAGAAAACTTCTCGGAGCCTTCTTGTCCGAATCAAGTGTTCCTTCCGCTGAGCCCTTTGGCTTATACTTCTACTAGAACTTACCCTATTAAGCTTTATTTATTTATAATTAGAGACTCTCCCTTGTCCCCATGCATCAGTTTTCCCCTGTCTGGGCTGCATAATTCAGAACTCGAGAATGTGAACTCTGGGGACTGATTGCCTGGGTTTGACTCCCACCTCCGTCATTTGCCAGTGAGTTACTCAGACGTGGGCAAGTTATTTGGGCTTCTCTGAGTGTCAGTTTTCTCATCTGTAGAATGGAGATAATTAATACCTCCCTGCTTGGATTACTGTGAAGGTTACCTGAGCTACCCCAGGCAGAGAGCTTAGCACGGTGCCTGGCACGCAGTAAATGCTTGCCACGCATCCGCTCTCATGCCCGCCCTGCAGTGGAGAGTAATTCCGGATGGCACCAGCCCGGCAAAGCAGGGATCTGCCTGTCTGGCCGCATCCCTTCCTTATCTCCCTTTGCCATCTCTCTCCCTGAAAGGCTCACCCCAGCCGTGCGGGCCAGGATGAGGTGATGGTAGGCTCGCCCGAGAGAGGAGCTTTTGTTTCCAGGACTCAGCCCACACTGTCTGGGGTGAGTTTTTACATAACATGCTGTGAGCCTCCATCAGTTATGAAGTTTACATCTTTGGGCTCGCCCGTGTGGGAACCTTCCCTGTCCCTCTGAGCTCCTTGGATTGGCTGCATATGCTCAGTGCCTCCTCTGGTGCTGTTCTGTCAGTTGGGACCCACCTTTTGTAGAGATGGACCCAAGGCCAACTCATTCAGGAGCTGTACTTGGTACAGTGCCTGAGGTCCACAGTACTTTCAAGGGGCCCATAAAAACTGCTTAATTTCTTTTAAAAATCAAAAGGAAAATGTCACTATAACAAGAATACACATGTAATAATGAACCCAACCTCTTGATTATATACATCTTGATACCAATACAATCATAATATATAATTTGATGCATTTAGGGAGGGAAGAGAAAATCCCCAGGGCCCGGGAATGTCATGATGCAACCCTGGATAAAGGGAATTTGCCCAAGATCAGCAGTGCGCTAGGGGACACTCAGGGCAGAAGTTCCTGTCATAGCCTTCCCAATTTAGAAATCTTTCCCTGCATTTTCAAGAAAAAGCCTAGAAGTGGTTTCGCCACACTCTTCTTTCACAGATGAGAAAATGAGGCCGGAAAAAGCACAGCTTGCCTCTGGTCATGCAGCTTAGTCACACTGCAAACAACTGCACTGATTCTTGTTACTCTTTTCAGTCTTTCACACAACCAAACCTAATGAGCACCGATGCCAACCTCCCAGTAGATAGATGGAAAGTTGGAGGGCCAGGAAGTAGACGGGGCTTACCCAGCGTCACAAGGGTGCCTAGTCCCGCCTCCACGTCAAGACTCTTGTTCCAGTCCTATAAAGATGGTTCCAGACCTCAGCGTCTGCTCAAATCAGGTTTCTTCACAAGCCTTGGGCATCTATTTCATTAGTTCATTCTTTCTTTCATTCTTTCATTCACTTATTCGTCCATTCAGCAAATGTTTATTGGGTATTTATGGATGGCATAGAGGTAAACAGATGTGTCCTCTTTACCCTCACTTTCCCCATTTGTACAGTCAGTATCACCATTTCTTAGCGGGTTCTGGGAGAGGCAGATGAAGTAATAAAGATGCTTTGTACACTTTAAAACTTCAAGGAGGCTTAAGAATGCTTCCTGTATTGTCAAAACCAGCAGAGTAAATATCAATATGAAGAAGATGAAAATATGGACTCTATGAAAAAGTAAATATTCAACTAATTAAAAACACTTTCTGCTTATACTTACCCATAGAAAACATAAGGTGTTGGTGAAGCACCTGGCTTTGGAGTCAGAGCTGGGTTCTAATCCTGTTTGTGTTATTACAAGTCAAATGACCTCTGCCCAGTCCATGTGACTCTTGAGTCTCAATTTCCTCGCCCACAAAATGGGACCATGAGACCTTATTTCACAGAGTAGTTACAGGAATTCCATGAGATGGTGGACGTAAAGTTCTTGTTCATGGCACATCATCAATGGTGGCTCTGTTCATTTCTCAGTAGGTTCATGTGGCTTGGAGTGGCATTAGGACATACCAGGGTAATGATGCTAGGGGTAATGTTGGGAGGCAGGCGTGGTGATAGCAGGTCTTCCTAATTGCATAGTATTAGCTCTTACTGTATCTGTATCGCTTCAACAGGAGGACTGCCACTACTAGCCTTAGGGAAAAGCAGGTTTCTCACCAGAGGGTATAGCTCCATACCTTGAATGTCCAGCTGGCACCAGATACAGTGGATGCTCTGTGGATATGTGTTGAATGAATTAGTGAATGGACAGACTAATAAATCAGGCAGGACTTGAGGATGTTTCCTAAGGGAAAAGAAAAGCCTCCGACATCTCTAGGACTCTCTTGGGGTTAAGAGTACTGAGTAACTCCATGGGTTTCTGCAGTCAGTCCAGATCTTGCACCACTGGGTGGACAGGAAAGGGAGGTGGTCTGGGCTCACTCTAGGCAAGCACTGAGAAATGCCCAGAGGTGCAAAGGCCTTCTTCAGAGGTTAAGAAGTTCTCTGATTCTGAAAGTATGAACAGAGTAGTAGCAATGTTGTGCTGGTGATTCACTCAGGAGGTTGGGTGTTAAAGGTCATTGAATGACCTTTAAGGGAAACTCTAGTCCTGACTCTACCTGATTCTGTGAATGTCAAGGGTCAGCACTTGGGGCTGCTGTGAAGTATGCGGGTGGCAGGAGGCACTGGTCCTTGTCAGTTTGCTGAAATAATGCCGTTGTCTCTGAGGTTTAGTGAGTGAGCAGGGACAGCTTGTAGGCCCTCAAATCATCAGAAAGACCAAAGGTAGGCTGTCTTCTCCAGGGCAGCTCCAACACTAGCACCACTCAATCTACCAAGGTCTGGTTCATTCATGCTATGGCAACCTTTAAGGGTGAACAATGAAAGTACATGCCTCTCCGTCCTCCTCCTTCCTTCCTTCCCGCCTCGTCCTCTTCCTCTTCTTCCTCCTCCACTTCTTTCTTCTTTGTCTTTTTCTGCCTCTCCTCCTCCTACTTCCTGTTTTAAAGTTGATGTGCACCCATTTCAATGACAATGTGTGAAAAAGAGGGTGATGAACATGTCTCCCTGTTTCAGAGAACAGTGTCAGAAAGAAGAAGTGTTAACAGCACAGAAGAAGGAGGGAAAAAAAAATAGTCCCAGTTCTGAGGAAAAGGAAGAGACGTTTATTATTAATAGCAATTAAGAAGTATAACTAACACTTACCATGTGCTATGCAAATGAGTATTTGCATTCTCTTACTAAATCCTCAAAATGGCACTATGCCTTGTGTACTGTTATTATCAGTTTACAGTTAAGGAAATATCAGGGAGGTGAAGGGATTTTGCCCAAGGCTACAGGACTAACAAGCAGCCGAGCTGGGATTCCAACAGGTAAAACTCCACAGTACAAGTGCTTACTGCTTGTTATGTTGCCAGCATCCATGTGCCAAGTCGGGTCCATTCATTATCTCAGTAGCTCCCCCTACAACCGGCAGACGTAAAGAGTGCCGTCCCCAGTGTACAGGTGAGATGCCCTGACTTTCCCAAGTCATGCAGCTTGTGGAATGGCAGAGCCAGCGTTTGAATGCACGTTTGCTGGCCGAGGAAACCCTGACCTTCCTGTGTCCACACAGCCTGCTTCCGTGTGAGCAAAGGAGGCAGGATGGAGAGTCGAGGTCCAGAGGGAAGCACAGGTTCACCCTAAGCCCTTAAGAGCACTTTGCCAAATGCATTATGTAAGTCTGTGTGTTAATACAGAGAATGGACTTTGGGAAACGTAGGCATACTCTCGTCAACCTTGCCTTACAACTGAGTGGCCTTAAATAGTTTACAAGGAAGTATGCGTATGTTTATTTCCTTTCTCTCTCTCTCAAATCAGAAGAGACCTGTGAAGTATACAGGATAAGGCTTTTTAATCCCTGGAATACACTTGGGAAAACAGACTCAGAGAGTCAGATGAGCTCATCCAAGGTCACACAGCTAGTGAAAAAAGCAAGTGGACCCATGTTATCAGGGGGGTTCCAGTGATGGCTTCCAGCAGGGAAAGAGAATACAGGCAGAGAGCAGACACAGATGGCACCATGGGTACCAGTCAAGATGCTCCACCTCGTCCTGCAACGGGAAGTCTGGCCGCACATGTTCACCTGCACGGCCAACACATGGGAGATGGCTGAACTAATCCAGACCTTGTGAATTGTTCCAAAGAGTCACTGTCACTCTTGATGCTCCAGCCTCTCTTACACCAGGAAGCCAGGATGTCTAGAACTTAGTCCAGTTTGGATAAGCCTCCAGCCAGGTATGGTTTATTTCAAGCCCCCTCCTTCGCCCTTGGCCTAAGAGCAATCCTTCGGGCCAAGGTGGGCCTGGAGGGGTGAGGATGCCGAGGGGCAGTCACTCAGGTACCTGCCTCAGTGACATCCCTGCCCTCCTCCGAATGCCTGGTGCTGCGAGTCCTCCAGGGTCATCTTGGTGGTCCTCCCCCACAAATGAGCCAAGAGCAGGGACCATGGGTATACTTAACCCAAATCTGTCTGTTTTAATCACCCTCCTTTAGACAGATAAAAGCTTTCCATACTATTGCTCTCTCAAGCATTTCTCTGTGGCTTTGATACCAGCCATTAAATCATGGAAGGGAAAACAAAACAAAACAAAACAAAAAAGGACCAGCTCCAACCTTTAGCTTTTAAGCTTTTTTACCCTTCTGAAAGAAACCAGATTGTTGACCTAAATTCCCCCTTTCACCCTCACATCCTCTCACCTCTGTATTCCCATGGAGGATGTTCCCCAGCTAGTGGACATCTGGCATCCTTAAGCTGGAGGGCCTCCTGCCCTCCTCCACCACCTTGCCTCCCTCACAGTAGGAGCCAAGGCTGGGACGTCTAAAGGACCTGGGACCTCAGAGTCGCAGGGAGTCTGAGATGGAAGGGACCTCTGTCGCCGTCTGGTGCAACTCTCCTGCCTCATAGGGGAGGCTTTGAGGATGCCCAGAGAACGGGGGCTGCTTGTCCACTGACCCACAGCAGCGAAGGGGCGCGGCTGGAACACGGGGACCTCGACCACGGGCTAAGAGTTATTCCCACTGAAGGAAAGCATCTGGGAAGAGAGTTCTGGCTTCAGCGTCAGCCCGGCTGTGATCCCTCGCGCTCTTGCTGGGATCCTTGGAGGCAAATCAGTTCGCTCCTCTGCACCTGTTTCCTTCTCTGTTGAGGGAGCGTCAGTAAAGCCCACTTCACTGGGTTATTATGAGCACTAAATGGGGTGTCTGTGCTTAGCAGGGAAGCTGCCACCTAAAGGTCTGTAGCAAATGTTTCTTCTTATCGTCATTACAGTCGTCCCTTGGTATCCACAGGGAACTGGTTCCTAGACCTGCCAAAGTACCCAACAGATACCAAAGTCCGCAGATGCTTGAGCCCCCTATATAAAATGAGATAGTATTGGCGAATATATAGTCTAGGCACATCCTCGTGTACACTTTAAACCATTTCTAGATTACTTTTAATACCTCATACAATGTAAATGCCATGTAAATTGTTGCCAGTGCATGGCTGATTTAAATTTTGCTTTTTGGAACTTCCTGAAATGTTTTTTCAAGACATTTTTGATCTGCAGCTGGTTGAATCCATGGATGTAGAACCTGCAGACTGGAGGGCCAACTGTTTTTATTTGAAAATGCTACTTCGTCACAGGCAGAAATGATCCAGGAAGAGTTTTTTTTCTCCCCTTTCACATTCACTCTCCCAATGAGAGGAAACAATAATACAAGCTTGATATTAATTGTCATTCTTTGCTAATTATTCTCCCTACCTAGATAGTGATGAAAGAAAGTCAAATGTCATCAGAGCTAATTTTGTGTTGCATTAAGCCATTTCCGGGAAACATCCTGGGAGAGGGGGGACAGGATGGAGACAAAACTGAGGTCCTGTGGGGGGATTGAACTGGAAATCAGGAGTCTTAAATTCCAGTCTTTCCTACCAGGTAGTGCTGTGTGACCTTGGGCAGTTAACCTCACCTCTCTGAGTCTCAGTTTTCTCATCTGTGAGTAGCACTTATTGTACAAGGTTGCCGTGAGGCTTATATGAGGCACCTTGACCCAGAAGCAGCTATGTACATGCTCAACACACAGCAGGGGCTTCAGAAATGCACATTCAGGCTGCAACACAGGACCCCTCCCTATGTAGCCTCCTAGCACACCTAGCCCTGCTCCCAGTAGGAACTGAGTAAGTTGAGGCAATGCATTGTAACCAGAGAAGGATTCTGAACTGGGTCCAAAGCAGTGAAAGATTTGAGGGAAATTTCAGTGGGAGAGTCTAGAAAACTTGTTGAACGACGGTATTATAGTTTTCTGGGGTTACCGTAACAAAGCCGCACAGACTGCATGGCTTTAACAACAGAGATTTATTTTCTCACAATTCTAATGCCTAGGGGGCTGAGATCAAGACGTCTACAGGGCTGGGCCTCTGTCCTTGGCTGGGAGATAGCCGTCTTCTCCTCCCTGTGTCTTCACGTCATCTTCCCTTTGTATCTGAATCTCCTCTTCTTATAAGGGCAACAGTCGGATTAAGACCCACCCTAATGACCTCTTTTTAACATCATTATCTCTTTAGAGACCCTGTATCTAAATAAGTTTCCTTCTGAGGTTGTAGGGGCTAGGACTTCAACCTATGAGTTTTGGGAAGGAGGGGGAATTGTTCAGCCTGTAGCAGATGGAAAGGAAAATGGAGTGTGACAGCAACCTGGAAGAAAACTTGAAGAAAAAGACATTGCGATATAGAGCCTGGACACTGGAACAAAGCTGGGTCGGAACGGCAAGGAGGCTGGGGTTGGAGGCTCAGATGCTGAGGGACAAGTCCAGGAAGGCGTTGCGGACTCCAGATGGACAGCCGTGCCCAGGCAAACCTGGAGTCCCAGTGAAGTGGGGCAAGCCAAGTACTACGACAGTTAAGCACTGGTAATAGAGAACCACTGACTCTTAGCCCATTATTTTTTAGGCCCAGGCAGAAGAGTGACACAGAAAGCAGCCTCCTGACTGGCAGTTCAGTTCAGCGTGCTTGTGTTGGTGCTGTGGGTCTTACAGGAGTATTTCTGGAGGGGACCATGTCTTCCAACAGCCCACAATAAAGTGTTTGGCACTCGACGCTTAATGCAGTGATGTAATGAAGAACCTGGGCCTGGGACTCCTATGGATGTGAATTCTAAGCTGTGTTGCTTTGGACGAGCCACTCCCTTTCTGAGTCTGTGTCTTCCCTGAAGAGTGGGCTGTCTTGATAGTTTTGTTGTGAAGATTAAGTAAGAGAATTCATGTAGAGCACATGGCACTTAGTAAGTTCTAAATAAAGGGTAGTGTGGTCGTATAAAGAACGTAGCAGTAAGGAAATGCCCCTCCCCTCTTCCTCCCTTTATTTTATGCTTCCAATGACAAACTTTATGGAGCACCTGCAAGGTAACAGATGCTGTGTTCGATGCGGGGCATTTAGAAAGGAATCCAACAGACATATGACTTGGGGAAACAGACGAGGAGTAATTACAAAAGTGGGGAGTTTGCAGACAGGGAGGAGTATGGTGAACGTGTGGGAGGAAGACTTGTCTGTACCTGGGGTGGACTGGCGTGGCCACACAACTCTGCCCCGGGGTAGGGCGGGTACAGTGGCCCTGAGAGGGGACCCCAGAGCCCAGTGAATTCTCCCACTACGGCCCTCGTGTAGGTGTTAGACTACCTTCCAGCCTTCTACCTTTGGACTCGCCTCCTTCTTCCATGCTTTTCATCCCTGGGGTGAGATGAGAGAAAACAGAGGCAATAAAAACAATATCAAGCCTCTGGGGGACCTGAAGCCCTTTTCACAACAAGTCTAGCTGCAGGAAGACGGGCTTGTTAGATGCTGACTACCCTGGGCTCTGCTTCTCATCCACGCACTTGCTCTGGGACACCTCGTAGGCTTGTCAGTGGGCTCTGGCACCTTCACTATCTGCTTCCGGTGCTTCTTGCTTTGAGGCAGGTTTAGGCTAGTCAGATGTAGACTGGTTGCAGGATTGCCTCTGGCCTTCTATCCTGCCCAGCAGGGATGTGTCCCCTGTGATGGACCTCTGGTACCACACAGATGTGCCAACTTCAGACCAAGTCTCACTGCTTCTTTCGCTCCATCTCTGTCTTCCTGGAGAACCATGGGGCCGGCCGGGATGGAGGTGTGGTGGGGTACACCTGTGTCCTCAGAGAACACTGTTCCATGTCCGGTGTGTAGATACACAGAGGACAGATCCTCTAAGCATGCAGGAATTAGGTGTGACATGAGGCATCCAATTCAAATCAGTATGTAATGTTGAAGCATCTCCTACTTACAAGGAGCCATTCTAACAGTGAACAAAAGAGCCCTTAAATTGTAGCGGGGGATCATTTAATCCTAACCCCTCCTTTTTCGGAGAAGGGAAATGAGGCCCGGCAGCATAAGAGGTGGTGTGACTTGTCCCCGGCAAGGTCATCGAGCAGGCTGAACCCACATCTCTGGTTCCAGATCCCTGGTTCTGGGCTGCTGGTACAGCGGTCCCTCCCTCCCAGCCCCCTGAAATGTGACTACTGTTGATTACGTTATTTTCACACAGAAATAAATCCCCATCACCGCCACACCCCCCCACTCCACCTCACCCCGTCCCTATTGAAGTGCCGTGATTTCCTTTCACCACTAACACTCCAGGTAAATATTTCCCTCTGAACTTCTGAGGCCACTGCTTCAAGGTTCTCATTTCCCTTAATGTGTTTCCTCTTGGTCCCACTGAAAACCCCCTCTGTGCCCTTCCTCCCTGCCTCCTGGGGCCAAGCCACCTCTTAGTCCTCCACTCTGTGTCGTGGAGTCTGGCCTTTCTCACTGCTTCCCTCTCCTCTCACAGCTGCAGACAGAGGTGGCTGGAGCCTGGGTCCTGAGCCCCGGGAAGGTTCTGAACTGAGGGCATCCTACAGATGTGTAAACATTTTACCTTGCTCACCCAGCCAGCCGCCTTCCAAAGGCAACAGGAAAACCAGGACTGAGAGCCTCTGGCAAAATAAAAACCTGCACAGAGAGAGAGAGAGAGAGAGAGACAGGGAGGAAGGATCCTGTTTCAGATGTTAATTTTCTCATTAGAAGAATTTTCTGTTCAAGGGGTAGGGGTTCACCGGGGGAGGAAGAGAAGGTGAGCCAAGCGGTGGGCTCCTGGGCACAAGGGCGGGATCTGTGTTCTGATGGCTCCCGTCCGTAGCCAGCAGCAGCAGATCCAGGGTAACTCATTCCAAATCTGGAGTCAGAGCTTTGGCCCTGGAGAGGTCAGTGCGGAGGCAGCTTTTAACATGCAAGTCTCATAATAGTAGCGAAGCCAAAGGGGATTTATGATCTCTAAGTATGGTCTGACAGTAGAGTTGGGGAGGACTTGTGCTTTTTCAAGCCCTCATCCTACTAGCTCTTGATACATCCGTCAAGATGCCTTTAGGGTCCCCTCTCTCTCTGGCATTTCTGTATTTTGTTTTTAGTCATTTTCCGCTTTTCATCCTTGACATCACTCCCAGACCCTCCAGCATCTTAAAAATGAACTCCCATTCAGACAGCCGCTGTATGCCAAGGATGGCACATCCACTGTGCCTTTTAAGTATGACAACATATGTAAAGAGAGCTACAGATGAGGGAATTAAGATCCACGAGATGAAGTGATTTGCCCGAGATGTATGGCCAGGAATAGCTGTCATCAGAATTACCCCAAGTCCAAAGATTCTGCTCTTTCTACCTGAGCAAGGGCACACTCTGTCTTCTGACTCTCTCTGTCTTTCAGCCAGGGAGACGTAAATTAGTGCCTTTGACTCGGTTTGTCCTTTCCTCTTCTCCCACTCTATTTAGAATCATTCATGTGCTCCTTCATGAGACGTAAGTGTAAGCTGAGTGCCTGCTGTGTACCAGGCATAGTGCAAGGTGCTTGACAGCGTACAGGTGACCTAGACAGAGGCATCACTCAAGAAGCATCCAGTTTAGGGGGGGACCCCAAAACCAGAGAGCATGTGTCTTGTTTCCCGAAAGTAAGATGCATTCAGAGAAGAGAACGATTATTCCTCACAGGGCTGTCGGGGAGCTTCTTGGGAGAGGCGGCTCTGTTTTAGCCGTTGGGAAGTCTGGGGACACAGAAAATCAGACTTGGACCAAGCACACGAGAGCAACCTCATCCAGTCCCCTCCCTTGCCAGGTAAAGAGCCAAGACCCAGAGGAGGCACTCGGTGCTTCATCAAGGTGTGAGAGCAGGTTGCCTTTGCAGGGGGCTCTGGCCGTTACCTGAAGGACTGTGGGACAGGAAGTGGTAGGAGAGGTGTAGGCGGACCTAGGGGCTTGGCCAAAGCTACCATCCACGTCAGCTGCTAACAAAGAGATGCACACAAATTCTGAGGCCCCGTTGCCCACAAAGGGGGACAGAATGTGTAGGCTTCCTCTATTGATTTTACTGGACGCTCTCCATGCTCATTTGATGAGTGCTCATGGCAGACACACACTCAAAGTTATGGTGACCGCAACGATTCTTCAGCTGAGAGCAGGGACTGTCCTTCTAAATAAGCATCTTTTATTCATTCTTGTTTCCCTCTCTTCCTCCTCCCACCTGGTCTCATACATCATCTGACACTTAAAATACACTCTTAATTAGAAAGGCCTCTTCCCCATCCAACAGCCTGTCTGTGCCAAGGACACTGGGTATATTCCAGAAAGGATGAGAATGGAGTTGGTGAGTATAAAGATAATTAGATCCAGAGAGAATCTGCTTAGCAACTTCCTAGGGTTCCCAGAGTAAGTCTAGAGACATGGAGCTTGGAACTTTCCCAAACACTCAGCTAAAAGGGACAGCCCCAGGCAGGTGATTTGATCCAGACAGATCGCTGGTAGCACTGATGAGGGAGATGGAGGTTTCCCTAGAGTTAGTACATAGGACAGTGAATCCCAGGGTCTGATGGATCTAGGATCCACTTAGCCAACCAGTTGACCTTAAACCCATCCTTCTCTTTACCTCCATCAATTTCTGTTTCCTCTTCTGTTAACTTAGTATCACCACCTTGGGGGTGCTCTGTAGATTAAAGGAATTAACACATTCACAGACCATAGCACAATGCCTGACCTGGCACAGCGGCTTGGAAAATCTAACTTAATGAAGGAGCCCCCAACATCTTTTTATGTTAAGAGGATGCTTTTATTATTATTATTATTATTATTATTATTATTATTATTATTATTATTATTATTATTTTTAGTATGAGCATTAGTGTTAAGAGAATAACAAGCTAAACTGGGTCTCAGGAAATGTGTCGCCGACCCTCTGTAACCTGACGAATGCCTTCCCTTCCCTGGGTCTCAACTTCCTCACCTTTCAAGTGAAGGAATTGGAGGTGGCCATCTTTAAGCCCTTCCAGCTCAGATAGTGAGTGTGTCTGCCTTTCTTTGGGGGTGATGTCAGGGCTAGCCAGGACCCCTGTTACGGTCAGAAGCATTACTGCGAGCTTTGCAGCCCTTGGCCCTCACTTCTCCAGGCAGTTTTCCCGACAGCTCTCCACCACTGCTCACTGATGAGTTCTGGGGGCTGATGCTATGGTGGCTGGAGTCAGGGCTGTCCTTCAAAATGAGCATCTTCTATTCATTATCACCTCCCTTTTCCTCTCTCACCTCCTCCTCTCACCACCGATGTCGTCCTACACTTATATTATGCTCTTAATGAGAAGGTCCTCTTCCTCATTCAGCAGTTTGGCAAAATCAAAGGTTTACAGATTTTAATTATTATTCTTGCTGTGGTTTTCTTTAGCTCAAGCACCCATTCTGCAAACAAATGTCTTTCTTGGTTTTTTGTTGTTGTTGTTGTTATTTATTTAGTTAGTTTTTTTTGGGGGGGTAATTAGATATTAGATATTTAATTTTTTTTAATGGAGGTACCAAGGATTGAACCCAGGACCTCATGCATGCCAAGCATGCAATAGACCACTGAGCTATATCCTCCCCTCTCAAATGTCTTTTATGCCCCATACTCAAAAATCAATAAAAGTGAAACCATTTGGGTTGAAATTGTGACGAGAACCTCCCAAAGGCAACTGAGCTGTGTTCTCCATTCCTCTAGCCCTTGCCCTGCCATAGGGTTGGTCCCAGAGGCTCTGTTAGTAACTGCCAGGATCCCATAGAGGACAGTTTGAAAATTCCTGGTCTAGAACATCCTGATATAAATTTTATCAGAGAGAAATAACTTACCCCTCTCCCTCTTCCATCCTTTATTGACTCATCTTTCTCTTTTGGGGCCACATAGGGCTATATGACAAATGTTCTTATGCCTCACGTGACCGAGGATGGGTCGTGGGCATTCACACCGTCAGTGACCAAGGCAACAGAGACCCACGCTACTTTTTCTCCTTGAAGACAGACCGGGCCCGGCAAGTGACCACCATCAATGCCCACCACAGCTACCTTCCAGGCCAGTGGGTCTACCTGGCTGCCACCTACGATGGACGTCTGATGAAGCTCTATGTGAATGGCGCCCAGGTGGCAACCTCTGGGGAGCAGGTGGGTGGCATTTTCAGCCCACTGACGGAGAAGTGTAAAGTCCTCATGCTGGGAGGCAGCACCCTGAATCACAACTACCGGGGCTATATGGAGCGCTTCAGCCTATGGAAGGTGGCCAGGACGCAGCGGGAGGTCCTGATGGACATGGAAACCCACGGCCTGCACACTCCTCTACCTCAGCTCCTCCTCCAGGAGAACTGGGAGGATGTGAAGCGCGCCTGGTCCCCCATGAAGAACGGGAGCAGCCCCCGCGTGGAGCTCAGCGGCGCCCCCGGCTTCCTGCTGGACACGAGTTTGGAGCCTCCGCTGTGCGGGCAGACGTTGTGTGACAACGCCAAGGTCATCGCCAGCTACAACCAGCTCCCGCGGTTCCGCAGGCCCAAGGCGGTGCGCTACCGCGTGGTCAACCTCCGTGACGACGGCGGCGAGAACCCCACCGTCAGCCGCCAGCAGATCGACTTCCAGCACCGGCAGCTGGCCGAGGCCTTCAAGCACTACAACATCTCCTGGGAGCTGGAGGTGCTCGAGGTGAGCAACTCGTCCCTGCGCCACCGCCTCATCCTGGCCAACTGCGACATCAGCAAGATCGGGGACGAGAACTGCGACCCGGAGTGCAACCACACGCTAACCGGCCACGACGGCGGGGACTGCCGCCACCTGCGCTACCCCGCCTTCATGAAGAAGCAGCAGAACGGGGTGTGCGACCTGGACTGCAATTACGAGCGGTTCAACTTCGACGGCGGGGAGTGCTGCGACCCCGACATCACTGACGTCACCAAGACCTGCTTCGATCCCGACTCTCCGCACAGGTAAGTAAGGGAGCCCAACTCCTCCCACTTCCATCCCTGCGCACCTGACGCCCAGTGGGGCTCCCGGAATAATCCGGTTCACACAGCTGCACCAAGGAATCACGGGGACCTAAGCAAGTTTAGTCCATTACAAAAATGTGTATTGAGAGCCTCCTGTGGGCTAAGAGGGAAAACTCAGGACCCTGTCTTCTCAGAAAGCTGAGGCTAAACTGGATGACCTGGGCTGAGTGCAAATAGCTGTGGTAAAGTTAGAGCCGAGATGAAATACAGGTTCAAATCCAGTTACTGGGTCACACTAGCCACATTTCAGGAACTCAGTAGCCACCTGGTGCTACTGGCTACCGTACCGGACAGAGCCATATAAACACTCCCATCATGACAGAACGTTCTTCAGGCAGTGCCGCTAAAGCTGGCATGGGCTGGGGTCAGGCAGTGCTGGGTCCGGATCTCAGCAATCCCATTGCCTCACTTTGTGACCTCTTACAAGCTATTCCCTCATCCGTAAAATGGGACTTGTCAAGGTACCTACTTTGTCAAGCTGCTTCTCAGACTGAGAGAGGGTACGTCAAGCACATGTCTTCTTGGGGCTGGCAGATCATTCACCCTCAATAAGTGTATCTGTCGTTCTTGTACAATGTAAGGTAGTGTGTGCTGGGTGTAGGGGGTGCCATAGGAGGTCAAAGAGAAGCAGCTGACTTGCTGCTTGACTCTTTGGGGGAAAGCTTAGTTACAGTTTGGACATCCCAGATTGATTTAGGGGAGAATGGAGGATGCTCAAGGCAGAGAAACCAGCAACCCCAAAGAAAAGCCCAAAGGCGAACCCATGGGTGGCCTGTGTTTGATGTGGGACCCAGAAGAACCAGTTCTAAGCCGGCGAGACAGTCCGCATCCGCTTTCCTGGCTCCCCAGGTTCACAGTGAACTTTTCTATTCTGTCCACCTCGCAGGACCCTGGACTTGCTGATGGCTCGAGCACATTTGCCGACCTCTGCAGGTTTTCTGCTGACTCTTCTCTTTATGTCTCTCTCAAAAGAGCAAGGGCCTCCCATGCACAGACAAAATACCTATGCGCAAAGGAATGGCAATGCTGGCAGGAGGATGTCAGGCCTGGCACCAGGCCAGAAAGCACGTCAGCTCAGCCTCCTGGCACCAGGCGGGCTCCTGGACCCTCTCACCTTGGCTCAGAGTCAGGAGCAGCCAGTGTGGGAAGAAGCCTTGGTGTGTGGCCAGTTCCTTCCAGGTCATGATGCACCTTCATCTCTGCTGTCCTTTGGGCTTTGACAGGATTCGGTGAGGAGGACAGGACTGAGTTAGCATTTGCGCTTGACTGATGGGGAAACAGAGAGCCTTAGAGAGTGAAATGACTTGGCCAAGATCATGGATCAGGAAAGCCATTCGGTTAAATCAGGACTGTAAGTCTTCTGAGCTTAATGCAGTGTGTGCTCTGCTGAGCTGGACTCCCAGGAGTTACTGGTATGCCCAGGCAGAGTGGGCGTAGGGGAGGGCACAGGGCCACGAGTAGCTAAAAGTCATTCGTCCATCCTTTCATTCATTCATTCATTCATTCATTCATTCTTGCAACAATTGTCTATTCAGCACCTACCAAGTACCGGGAAGGTGGGTACTCTCAGCTCTGTTTTGCTGAAGGAAATCCAGGATTCAGAACAGGGAAGAGATTTAGCTGATAATTGGAGAGCTTGGATTCAAATCCAGGTCTATTGACTACAGAGCTCCCACTGAAGGGGGGTATTTTTAAGTCCAAGGAGCAATAAGAGGCAGAGTCAAAGGACAGGGGTGACAGGCAGGGTGGCTTTCCTAAAGCCTTGGGAGAAAACTGCTGAGTATGATTGGGTCAGGACCGAGGTCAGCTGCCCTTTGCAGCGGTACGCTGTGCTGGGGTGGTGGGGCCCCAGGTCCCAGATAGCTCACAATCAGCAGACAGAGCTGGCAGGCTCCCACGGCCTCCTCTTTTCTGAGTCACGGGATTGAGCGCCCAGAGTGACTGTGAGCTGCCATGTGCCAGTGCTGTGACCGCTCACGCCAGGGCCTGTTTGTTTGCAGGCTGGAAAGTCATGTGCCCTGGGTGAGCCCCACCAGGAACGTGTTACCTCCTGATGAAGCTAGGGGTGACAGCGTTCTGGCTGAATCAGCTCTCCTGCGTGCAGAGAGAAACCTGTGGAAGTTTGCAGAGAAATACTTGCTTTGCAACTTAAAAAAAAAAAAATGGAGGGAGGGAAAGAGGGAGGGAGAAATGAAGGAAGGGTGGAAGGAAGGAAAGAAGGAAGGAAGGGAGGAAAGAGGAAGGATGGGAGGGAGGAAGGAAGGAAAGAAGGAAGGAATGGAGGAAGGAAGGGAGGAAAGGGGGAAGGAAGGGAGGGAGGAAGGGAGGAAGGAAGGGAGACAGGCATCTATAATAGAAGCAGTGAAAATTAAATTGATATTGTCTAGGTGACTTTCAGTGAATTCTCACTCAGAATGTGCTCCTGCATTGCCTGCCTCTCTTTCCCTTCCTTCCTTCCTTCCTTCCTTCCTTTCTTTCTTTCGCTCTTTCGCTCTTTCTTTCGTTCTTTTTTTTCTTTCTTTCTTTCTCTCTCCCCTCCTCCCTCTCTCTCTCTCTCACTCTCTTTCTTAATGGGTAAAGACAAAAAAGACAGTAGTTAAATTACCACTTTTCAATCTATAGTGAAGAACCAGTTTAGTTTTGTTTTGTTTCCTATGCGTTGCAAACTGATACTTTTGCAATATGCAGCAAAAGTGAATTGCTATAACAGAAAACAGCACGAGAATGGTCAGGCAGTGCCAGAGTTCTCAAAGGTTCCTGAGGCTGACTCTCCATTTCTGGGCTCACTGCTGTAGACTAGTAAGAACCCATTCGTGCACTGCTTACTTTGAATAGCGCTCATTAAAATTCATCATTTTGATAATGTACATAGCAGTTCCCTTGAGTAAAAGAAGATCCACCAGTCTTGCAGCTGGGCAAATTGGCCAAGTCCATCTAAGAATTGCCATTTCTTCTAACACATTTGAACTCACTCTTTATCTACAAGTCCTTGGGTCCCTTAGTCCATGTTTGTGTTTGTAGGAGAGCACCCAGTCTAGCAGAAGGCTGCAGAAGACATCGAAATGGTATCAAATGTCAGACCTAGAAATATCTTCAGAGATCATTAGGTCCAAACCGCCTTTCCCCCATAGAGGGAAGCTGAGTCTGAAGCTCACATGATCCATCTGTGGGCAAACTGGGGTTAAGGATGCTCTAGATCTCTGAGTCCTGGTCCCAGGTCCGCTGTGGCCCAGCTTCTGAGAGCTGCCCTGCGTTCTTGCCGTGCCCAGATACCTGCCCCTCGCCTTCTGTCCCCACTCTCTTCTTCTTCCCGAATATCGCTGCGAGTTTGGGATTATGAAGTGCTGAGTGAGGGAATTCAGAAGACACTCAGATAAGGGCCATAGTTTCCAAGAACCACTGCAGAACTATTCGAGCTTCACTGGCAGTGAGTTTTCCTTATTAAGAGACGATGATAAAGACAGCCAAGGAACATGTGCGCAAAGGAGGGGACAGAGGCAGCGGGTGGCCAGGGGCTGTGTCGTAGAACCACTCGAAGACGCTTGGCCTGGATGAGAAAATTCTCACGAGGCCATGCCCTTAAGGGCCGTGACGTATGTACTTCAAGTCTCTAAAGGCCTGTCCTGTGGAAAAGGAAGCAACCCTTGGCCACTCTCTGCCGTCCTGCTAATGAGTGGGGCAGAACTTCACCTGAGGCCATCAGAATTGTCCACAAACAAGCTAGAATATGTTTCATGCATCTTTTTACAACTGAGATGGAAGACCTGGATATTAATAGAAATCCCCAGTATGAGGAAATCCAGGGGCAGTTGACACTTTGGGCTGTACATACCCCACTGTGAGAGGATATTGCAACACACCCCCCGAGTTCCTGCTTGGACCCCTCCAGACCACAAGTTCTGGCACTGCTAGGTGAACTTCACCTTTGTCCTTGGATATCTATTCATATGGATTAGGACGGACAGGACAAAGAGACTTCCCTTACACACTGATGGCTCGCAGGGAAACATTTTTTTGTCTTCTCTTTATTATTATTTTTTAAAATTGAAGTACAGTCAGTAACAATGTGTCAGTTTTGGGTACACAGCATAATGTCCCAGTCATGCATGTACATTTTTACTATTTTTAATCTAACAAAGGCATTCTCCACTGTAACTGACTGTACTTTAATTAAAAAAAAAAAAGATACTGTGAAAAAAAAAAGGCATTCCCCTGGGGCCAGACTTTTTGGGAGGGGGGTGGGGACCCAAGATGACATTGCTGGGAATCTTTGGAAAGGACTGGGATGGGATTAGCCTTGAGGCCACCTCCTCACCCTCTTTGCTGGCATCTATGGTTGTCAGTCTCCTCCCCTGCTCCTTATCAGAGGCTATTAGACGGTTTGCCTTCACGTTTTGGGGTCTCTCTCTTCTTTTCTGGGATGACCTCATAGAACATATACTTCCTTCTCCCCGGTTCCTTCCAAATCTGCCGAAGTTGCACAGAATCAGGGATTCCGAGCGGAAAGGCGCAGTGGAGTGGTCCAGCCCTTGTTGCTGTAGGTGAGGAGAGTGAATTCCCCAAAAAGACAGCGCTGACCCGAGCCTCGCAGCGGGAGTGGGGCCGAGCTGAGGGCAAGATCTCACTCCTGCTTCTGAGGCATTTCCACCCCACTGCATGGCCTTAGTGTCTCAGCAGCTGGCAGTCTGAAACTTGGAAAATTTCTGTTCAGGATGATTGTGTTCTTACTCATCATCCACATTTTGTTAAGATTCTTCAGTAGCCAAGGTATTGTGATAAATGCCCTAGGGCTCCAGGATATAATCTATGTCCTGGAAGTGCTTGTATGCTGTGGTTTAATGACTTTTTGTTACAGTCATTCAAGAGATGGCCAGAGAGCAGATGATTAATTTCCACATGAACCCCACAGATGATAAGGCTTCCTTCCATGAGCTCTGAGAAAAGGCAGGATCACTATGGTCCAGAGAAATTAGGAGAGGTTTCCTGGTGGAGAAGGGATACAAACAGGCTTCTAGCGTTAGTACGCTTTGGAATGATAGAAAAGAGAAAAGTGAGAGCAAAGGGGTTGAGGTGGGAGGGTGTGGGGAGGATATGAGAAAGAGGTGGGTCTGCTCAGGACTTCACGCAGGTAGATGCCACCGCCTGGTCTTCAGGTTGTCACGCTCCAACCATCAGACTGATACAGAACGAGAGCAGGATTCAGGAAATAGATTCTAGCCCTGACTTGGTGGCTTCTTGGTTATGCAATCTTGGGCAAGTCTGTAAATCTCCCTGAGCCTCCATTTCCACATCTGTCGAAAGGGAATAATAATAATAATATCTGACCACCAGGATCACACAGTTGCCTTGGGGGGTCACATAAAATAAAATCCCAGAAAGAGTTCTGGGAAGAGAAAACCAGCATGAAGCTGAAAGAAGGCATTGTTATTTTTTTCAGCAACTTGGTTCATTCTTTTTCGGTAATCATATAAGATAAATTGCTTGGAATTTTCTAATCAGACTATCAGAGTTTATGTAATGTGACTAACGTTCGTGAAAGCAGTAACAGGCCTGCTGTGGTGGGAAAATGATGGGGTATTGGAGACTGACCAGGATGTGGGTCTTGGTTCCATGTCCGTTCTTGGCCCGTCTTTCAGTAACAGTTGCTGGGTTCTCATCTGCAAAAATTGGGTGAGAACAGCTATCCTGTGGCATGCCATGAAATTTCAGTAAAGCCGTGTGTATGAAACACCTGGACGGTGCCTGGCACCTAGAAGGTGCTTCAGGTACTGGGGGAGGTTCCCTTCCTGCTCCGGTGGGCACACGGGCTCCTCTCTGCCAGCGTTGTTTTCCGGAGACCGCAGGCTCATAAAGAAGGTCTGGCTGAAACTGCATTTACACACACTGAGGACGTTTACCCAGATGACTTTCATTCTTAAAATACTAACTTTTTTTTTTTTTAAAGACTGGCCACAGAATTGGTCTTTTAAAATGAAGACCACATCACTTATATCAGACTCATGGAGCTCGCACACTGGTTTACTTTGAATATGCCCCAAACGTCTAACTGTGTTAAAGCACACATTTCCGCAGCATGGAACCATCCCAGGCAGTGCTGGCATTGGTCATTATGGGTGGTATGCTGATTTGGTTGAAGCTCCTAGGTTTTTTGATCCTGACCAGCCCCTACGCGTGCTTGAGTGTACATTCACCAACCCCATATCCAGGACCGCATTTTCTCAGATCCAGTCTGGGTTTCCCTCATGCTTTTCTTCTGAACAAAGTTCACCTTTACTCACAGGTCCCATCTGTGGCCCTTGTGCACACGTGACTTTGGTCTTTGAGAGCAGATTGGAGGGGTAAATGGGGAGCAAGAGAAAAACTGCTCGTGGCCCCTATAGATGAGGTGAGTAAGGAGCTCAAGACAGTGGTCCGTGAGGAAGAGTAGGGGGTTCCAGACAGCCCAGCAAATAAATAAGTCACAAGTGTTGGAGACAGAGCAGATGCAAGTCAAGGCGATTAACGTTTCTGTAACCTTGAACAGGTTTCTTCCTTTATCAGAGACTCAGTTGCGTCCTCTGTAAGATTGAGGATGAAAGTAACATTGGGTGGTTTAGAGGATGCAGTGAAATTATACCTGGTCAACCCTTGAGAACAGTGAGTGCCTGGCATGTAGTGAAGGCTCAGAATAACAGTGCTTGTTGTTTATGGATTTTCTGTCTCTGGGAAATCCTCTGACCTCTCTCACTCATATCCCCTAATTCTCAGCCCCTCCGGGATCCTGAACCCCTTCACTAGAACTTCCGGGCCAGAGTGGGAGTCGATATGACCTAATCACGCTGTACTACCAAGGACCCTTTGATTTTGGCTCCTGTGGGTTCCATTTATAAAAGATTTTCTTGATTCCAAAAGCCCTGCACATACTAAATGCTAAAGTATCCACTTTCTGAAGAGATAAGCAGAAGGCCGCACGAAGTTTATGCATTTCCACCAAAAAGCAAAGGCATGTCTGGGATCCTGGGCTCCCACTGAGTAGTTGACAGTGCACATCCCAGGGAGGGAGCTGGAAGCCAAATGAGTGCCCCAATGCTCAGGACCCCTCCAGGCAGTGTAGGATGGGGCTGTTTTCCACCTGCACCTGGGACTCTGGCCACAGCACATCCATCTGTCAGAGTTTACAGGTGAAAGTCAGACCCTTTCCTCTGGGACACATCGGGGAGGCCCCCGACACACCGGGGTCTGAGCTGCTGCCTCTCTCCCCCCTTTCCTAGCTGTGGGCTTCCCTCTCCCGTTCCCTGGACGGTGGGAGCTGGGAGCGCTCGGTGCCCTTGCGAGGGCCTCAGCGGGAGGCAGTTGGGTTTTTTCCACTCTGGCTTTGCCCCCGTCAGCACTGGCATTCTTCTTTCTCCATCCACGGGTGATACTGACCACTCATGACAGCCTCCAGGCTCGGTCCACCGCCCTTCCAGGCTGGGAAGCAAAGTGGTGGGGGTGTGAGGGAGGATCGAAGGGATAGACACCCTGACTTTTTTTTCCGTGAGACAGATTCCCCCAAATTGATAACTGCTCAGCTTGTACCTTCACACTCACAGCCGGCCACTTCCCGCCTCCTGGGGGACCCCTACACCTCCACACACACTTTCTGGAAACACAGAGCCATCGTGCGGACAGCAGTGTGTGTTGCTCACAGGTTTGTCCGCAGACGATGAACAGGCTCTCATGTCCCCGTTTTTACAGAAGGGCATTTTCTTTCTCCTCTCTCTGCTTCTCCTTCTTTCTCTTTTCTAGGTTCTAGGTTGCTTTGCTGGTCTGGTGGTGAAGCGTAGGGCGGGTAAGGGGATAACTGTCTCCATCTCAACATCTCTGATGTTTGCAAGTCCAGCCTTTTTTGAGCTCAGCCAGCCAGCCACAGCTCTTACCCTTGAACTTGGCTGCTGACTACTAAACTATTTTTATGGCCACCGAGGGCAGTGGTGACTGTAACTCCACCAAAGCACGGAGAATCTTCCAGAGGGTGGAAGTCAGACATGAACGGAGAGCTTTTCCCCATGAAAATTCATGGTAGAGAAACATATTACGGCTGTGGCTTGGCAAAGCGTAAGGAAGGAAGTGACCAGATCCTTCCAGTAACTTCGTGGCCAGCGTGGGGTGAGTCACTTCTGTGACTTCCAGTTCTTCATCTGTAAAATGGGAGAATTGGGGTAGGAGAGTTCCTAGATCTGTTCCTGCTCAGACATTGTAATCCTGACTCCAGACTTGTGGGCACTGAGGCTGGAGTCCAAGTAGGGGGCCGGGGAGGGGCTTGATATTGAAAAGGTACAAATGCATTGACACTGAGGGCATTCGGGGAAGTAAGAGACAGCCCCTGCCTTCTGAGTATTTACCAGCGCCTGTACCTAGTTGAGTGCAGCGTGTATGGGGTAGCAGGGGTGGAACTGTTACACTCTGTGGCAAGCTGAAAAAATCCTACTCCTGTTGCTCAAGTCCCAGCAACAGCCCAGTGAAAGAGCCCCATGATGGACCTACATGTCTGCTGTTTTATTTTCCCTCTGGCCCTGAACGTGGCATCCTCTTTCTAAAAATCAATTTCAATTTAATGATACTTTCGACAGTCTGACATACAATGTCATACTTTGCAGCATTATTTCTCCAGATTTGAACTCTGGTTGTCACGTGACCCTTTGAGAGCTGTCTCTTTTTTAACCTCTCGAGAGACCCAGATTTTGTGGAAGCCTTGTTCACGGCCCTCCAGAGAGAGCTGCCTCTCCCATAATGACTGCGTGGTTCTACCTTCAGGTACATCTGGGATTTGCCTGAAGTTGGATTTGTGTGAGGCCACGGTCCAGGCTAAAACCCAGAAGTTACCATATTGATTCAACACATTGATGATGTTGTAATTCTTGCTCTGTCCTCCTCAAATGTACTGTTGTTGGGTCGGCCTTCATATCACTTACGTGGTTTCCATGGCTAAAAAATTAGGACGGAAACTACACAGTCTGCCGAGATTCCACCTGTACCGAGAACGCTGTGGTGGCCACAGCTTACAAAACAGAGATGGTTTGTCTTTATTGAACTGCACGTCAAGTGTAAGGCCAACCACAGGGCTGTCGGTGAGCTGTGTGTACTCTTCTCAGTGTGGTCAGTTGTATTATTTATCAACTGTGGTTTTGATCCTCCAAGAAGAAAGCGAGGAGGTGGAAAGAGACAGCTGTGGGCCCTGGAACTGCACGCTTCTCGTGTGAAGGCAATAATTGGACGTGCGTTACCATCCTGGTACTTTGGAACACACCATCACACTTCAGTTGTTGCTCTTCTTTACTTATTAGGGGGTTCTTCAAGCCAGCGGCTTCCTTGAAAGTAAGTAAACTCAGAGACCCTGGCGTTACCAAAGCAGAGCTGGTGGAACCCCAGGGAAAGATGTTGGGGGGGGCGGGGCGGCTGTTCATTCCTCTGTGTGTGTGTGTGTGTGTGTCTCCCTCCTTATGTGCAGGCACGGTGCTGGGTGCTGAGGGTACAACAATGAGCATTTTACAAGATAGGTATCATTCTGCCCTAGTGGAATTTCCAGTAGGTAAATAAGTAGCTAGTTGGGTAAGTGATGTTACGGAGAAGTCCAAGGTGCTAAGGAAACAGAGGATGTACTTGACTCATGAAGGGGTCAGAGTTGCTTCTAGGCTGGATCCAGAAGGATGGGTCGTGTTAACCAAGTGAGTGGAACTGAGCTGGCCAGGAACCGGGTGTTCTGACACTTTGCCTCCTGCCCCAGAAGTCTCTAAAAGCCATTTTCAAAAAAAAAAAAGCAAAAAAACAAATGAGCAAAATAGGAGCTGAGTAGGTCCTGGTAAAAGGTAATCATTTTAACTTGGTGTCCTTTATTCTGAGATTATTTTATTCTTTCCTTTAGCGTACTACTCTAGTTATCCTTTTTGAAAATTATGATTATACAAGGGACAGCATAAATGGGGGAATTCACCTTTTGAATGCTTTACTTATTTGTCAGAATTAGAAATCACTACTTTCACCTCAATTTTATAAGATGATCCAGAGATCTGAGAACCTCTCCATCAGCCCACATGGCCTCCCTGAATCAGCGCCTTCCTCTCCTCCTGTCCAGATGCTCAGAGTTCTCCATCCCACCCATCTCCTGGTCTCATTATGATCCTATTCTTCAGAGAACTGTGGGCCAGTGATTTTCCTAGGGCTTGACCTTGACCGTCCACATGACACAGCAGAGGTCACAGCCCCAGACAGACAGATCTGATGGGCCTTGAGTTTAGGGCAGCAACAGAGGGGTTTTGATGTATAGCATCTGAGAATCTTAAAGGAGAAGTTCTCTAGTAGACCATGCCAGAACCCAGACCCATCATTTCCCCTCCTCTAACTCCACCCCCATATATCAAATTGTTCCTCGTGCATACATACCTCTCCTTCTTAGATACCCTCATATCCACTCCGTTTTCTGCAAGCCCCCGCCAAGTCCATCTTCTACATTCCTCCAGAAAACTCTTTGAAAAACACAAACCAGATCATTTTATTCTCTTCCATACAGTCTGCCAGGGTCTGCTTGACGCTTTCAGGAACTCCCTAGCCTGGCATGTAAGATCCTTCCTGATGTGGCCATCGCTGGCCCCTCCCGCCTCGTCTTCTGAATTTGTTCCCATGTTCCCAAGTTTGAAACCACACCAGAGGGCTTGTACTGTCTGACGCTTCTTATTCATTCTCAGGCCTCTTAGCTTTCTGGAGCTTCTGCCATTTTCCCTGTCTCCCACACTTGGTCCAATATCCAACCCAGCTCTGTTCTTCATGTGAAGACCTCCCTTATCTCTTACCCGCCTTGAGCTGGGTAAGTGCCCTTCTTCTGTGCTTCCATCCCATTCAGCACTCCCTCTGTCATAACATATATCAGAAGAGGAGGAAAGGGACTAACGGTTGTTGTCTGTGGGATCCCACAGACTAGGGGCCACTCCTGCCTCTGACACCTGTGAGCAGGAGGGAGGGTCTTAGAGAAGCGGTGTCACCACGGAGCCCTGGTTTCTTCCCCTGCAAACTGGGGATACTCATACTTACCACATAAGGTTTTTGTAAAGCTTCAGAGAGATAATAATAATAAAAATAAAGGACTTCAACATGGCCAGTGTGTAGTAAACTCCCCCAAATGGTAGGTTTTATTAGTATATCACATCATGTTACGATCATCCGATAATTTGTCTTGCTTCCTTCATAAAACTGCCAACTTTTTGATAGTGAAAAGTGTTTCTCATTCATATTTTATGCCCAGTTTCCAGCTTAAAGTATGGTAGATGGTATAATCTCAATAAATGTTGGAGAATGAAAGAGGAAAAGACTGAACGATGATATGTAGAGAGGAAGGAAGTTAGGGAAGAATGAAAGTGGACAGGGAGGGAGGGTAGAGGGGACGTAATGAAAGAATGACTTACTCAGTAAAAGAATGAAGGAATATTCAGCTTTTCAATTGATCTTTGATGGGTGCTGTTACATTTTTCTTAGATTACACGTCAAGCTTCTACATAAAAGCTGTTATTTTTGAAACCGATCATTCAAGATTCTGAGGATTTAATAAACTCTTCAAGCTTTTTTTTTTTTTCTCTATGCCTCTTCTTACAGACGAGAGAGGCAGATTTAGGCATTTCTGACAATGAAACTAAGCAGGAGAATGAAGTCCAGATCATTAGGGCCCTTGGGATAAAAGTACAAAATCCAGGTTTTAGAACCGGTCACAGTTTGGAGAAAGCTTGCTATTTGGAACAAGGATATGGATGCAATAAACATTCTGAGGTTTATCTTGCTTTAATGACTTGCTTTGAGTGGCTTTGATCTCTGTATTTGATAATCACTTTCAAATGGTCTGGTGTGTTCTGAAAGTGGTGTAGTGGTTCACGGACTTGAGATCTTCCTTAGGAATGACAGGCTGCAATCAGAACTTGGAAATAGGCACTGTTACAGGGCTCTCCTCTGTGAGTTGTAGAAACAGGGCGCCTGCCTGGGAGGAAGAGAAACACATTGGTTTAGTGATGGGGACCAGGGTTCACTGATGGAAGGGAGACACACTGGGCATTGGGAGCTGAGACCAGTTTCCTCTCACTCCATGAACAAGCTAAATAGAACTGTTCATCCTGTGGCCTTTTCATGAGGGGGCACTCTTTTATGGACTTTCTTGTGCATTCCCTCCTAGAATTTTTGTATTCACCTTTCCAGGTTGAATTTTATAATCCTCATTTTACAGATGAGGAAATTGAGGATCAGAGAGGTTGAGTCACTTCTCCAAAGTCACAGAGCCATTCGGTAGAAGAGGGAGGATTTGAACCCTAGTCTGTCTCTCTGTTAGGATGTGGCTCTTTTTTTTTTTTTCAAAAAATAATAAAGCCAAGAATTACAACAATCAGATAGGTCTGGAAGAAAATAGTAAATACAAAAATATATATAACAAACACTGACATGCTTATGCCCCATTTTCATATCCTTGAATGAAGAATAGGCTTCAATCCAAAATAGTTCTATCTAAAAGCCTATCCAAAAGCATTAAGTTATGAAAATAACAGAGTCTTACTGTATAAGACTGTTCCCTCCATGGACTACAAGGAGAATAAGGGTCTAAGGGATTCTGCTGAAATGTTATGCTGAGTGTTTAAATAAGTTTCCCTTTAGAGAAAAAAAATGTGGCTTTTTCTATAGCACTCTGCCACTCTTTCCCTTAACTTGAGAGAGACACCACCAGCCTCTAGCTTTGCAAGTGGCCCACTCTTAGCCAGGATCAGCTCAAACAAACCCTCCTCAAAGTGAAGGCATCAGCACGTGGCCGCCGCCTTCCCCCTAACCTGCCTGCACCTACCCAGAGCCCAGGGAGCAGGATTTTGGTCTGGCACTCACTTCTCAAAGATCTCAGCTATCACTTCTGCAGTGGGGAGTCATTTCGCTTTGAGTGGGAACAGAAATAGACACTGGTCAGCCTTGATCTGGGCTCACTGTAAGCCAGACCTCTGACCGACCGTCTTTAAGATGGGAGAGCCAGCGTATGAGGCTTCTTGAGTTCGAAAAATAGGAGGCTTTCATGATTCCATTCGAGGGATTGTTGTTGTTGTTCTGCATCTTGAATGTAGTTCCCTTTTGCTTCTCATTTCAATAAAACAGGCCCTGACAGCCCTCTCATTGAGATTATTACAGAGTTGTACCATCTCAGGCCAGTGCATTTAGGAAATATGCAGTTGGCACTCACCAGCGAGTGAGATGCATAAAGAAAATATTCTAATGACAGTTGAGAGAGCTTTGATCTCCCTCCAGAGTTGCTCTCATGGCTTTGAAATGTAGTTCTGGCAGAGGGGTAAAGTCTGGGCGCCTTGGCTGGGGGGCCCCCTGAAACTGACATTCCAGGGGACCTGCAACCTTCCCGGGAGGAGCCAGGTAGCAGGGCCGGGCAGGAAGAGCAGAGGCACTGAGACACCTCTCTCTCGAGGGGCAGTCGGGGAGAGGATCTAGGTTAGGAGGGACTTTCCAGCCTAGCCTCACATTTCCCAAACTGTAGTCTTTATGCTGTTGTTTGATTTTTGGCAAAGGCAGAGGTGGGGCGGGGGGGCGGGGAAAGGATTATGGTCAAATATGTCTGGGAACACTTCATACACTCTCTGCCTTACTCCCACTTTGTATATTAAAGGCTCTGAAAATTCTTGCAATTAAAAATATATGTGTATTTAACCTTGTTTAACAGAGCATGTCCTAAACCCATCTGGCTTGGAAACTCTTTTCCTTTAAATCAGCCTATGCTTCTTGTGGATTTAGCCGTCTACAGACCGTGATTTGGAAAACACTGGTAGTACACAAGCTCACCGAATAGTCGGGGACTCTTGAGCTGCAGACCAGGTGGCCAAACATAGTGGGGACGGGCCAGAAATTCAGGCATGGCAGGTTCTACACAGGGGTGTCCAGCTGAGGGGGACGGATGATGCCGCAGCCCTTCCCCTGCTGAACCCTCCAGGCCACGTCCCCATGCAAGGAGCTATGTCCCCTGCCCTCCGAAGGGAGAGTGCGAAAGTGCTGTCACATACAGGCTGGTGAATAGAGGTCTGCGCCCTTTACCTGATACCTTGGGCGAGCCACTTCACTTCCCTGAGCCCTGGCTTCCTCACCCTGTTCTGAAGTTACGCAGTTTACAAGAGAAGTGCTCAGAAGCCACCAACCAGGGGTAGTTCTCTCTCTCGATGGAAAGTTTTAGGAGACAGAGATGACAAAGGCTTGACTTACACTGGACTGGAGCTTATCACAGCCTGATGGAGGAGGCAGGTGGTCACACACAGAGGGACGGCAACACAAAGCCGGGTGGTAAGTGCTGGAATCGAAAGCAGGGAGCTCTGAGGAGAGAGGATCGTCTTCGGCCAGAGGCGGTGTTGATGATGCTGGTGTTGCTAGTAATTATCATTGTTAACAACGATGCATTAGAATAGCCTAGGCTACTGAGTGAGTGCCTTCTGTGTGCCGGGCACTGTGCGAGGATCTTCCTCTGCACTGCCTCTAGTCTTCCTGACACCCCTGAGGGTGGGCATCGTCACCCCATCTTACAGGGGTGGGCAGGCAGGAGTGGATACATGGAGTGCGTGACATGGAAGCTGAACTTAGCAGGGAGGGTCAGATTTTAAAAGGCCGAGATGCAGGAAGAGAGCTTACAGAGCAGAGAAGAGAAAATGTGGACATGCTTTGGGCATGGGCATAATTGGGGAAAACCAGATGTGGTTTCCCAAGATGTGGAAACCATAAGGCCTTGAGTGGGAGGTTTGGGGAGGAAGAAGAGGACTGGGTGGTAGGGATGCGATTCTGAGAGCTGAGACGCGGAGAGCCACCCGGAGGCAGACTGTCAGTTTAGGGTGTTAGCCAGTAGGAGAAAGTAGGAGGCCAGACTCTGGAGGGGACCATGCTGAGCTATCTCACTGAATCCCTCTGGGATCCCTGTGAGCTAACTGAGACTCAGAGAGGTCGAGCAAGGTCCACCTGAGTAGTACTCCTGAGTAAACTAATGAACCCAGAGCTTTGGGTTTGGATTGATTTTTGGAGGGCTAATGTGTTTTTTTTAATTAATTTGGCCCATTTATACTCCAACCTCCCCACAGTGGCAAAATGGAAAGAAAGTAAGAGGCCCTGAGCACATCCTTTTCCTCCTCTCATCATCCATCTCCCTAAATTCTAATGGTCCTTCTCAGCCTGACCTGAGCTTTCTACTCCCTCCTTCAACAGAGGGAATAAAGAAACCTTAAAGAGAGAGGGGGAGGGAGGTAAATATCCACAGGAACTCCTGCCCCCCAAGATTTTCCCCTGATACTTGTGGGAGACACCAAGCTTGGCTCTGGATTGGTGGGAAGACCTCAGCCAGTACAAGGAACTATTTTAGCCACAGAGCTGGTCCCCAGAAAGAGCTGGAGAGGAGAGAGGCCGATGGGGCCAGGGGTCTGAGTGGCTGCCTGGATTCTTGCTCCTTTGGGGAATGAGGGCTTCGCAAAGTGTGAAATAAAAGCCCACGCACAAGCAAGCGAGAGGCTTCAGTATCCCACATCTCTGCCTTGGGCCAGGACGAACACCGCCCCCCTGAAAAGATTGGTTTCTGCAATTACAACGGAATAAACAACCAATTAAAATGTTCCCCCTGCCCCTACCTCACCCCTTCTCCTCCTCTCTTGAAGCTTTCTCAGCTTAGAGCAATAGGGCAAAGAGGTGACTTTCTCTAATAACGTGTGTGTTCTCTGCTCGAGAGAACGCATGATGGAAATGAACAAATCAATTAGAAAATAATAAATAATGTGGAAAGGGCTGATCCAAGAAAACCTCGGCTTCTCTGTGTTTTCATTCTCCTCCCACACGTTGTTTCCTTTCGCTGTGGCCCTGAGTGAGCTTGGAATCGAGGGTGAGGTTGTGGGAAGAGTTGGACACGTCTAGATTTGCACTTGGCCTTGTCAGTATTTATGTGATCTCTGAACCCCTGTTCCTTCATCTGTAAGATGGGGATAAATAACCAGAATAGCTAAACATTTACCGAGGGCTTCTACGTGCCAGGTATTATTCTGAGCCGTTTACACTTCCTTTGTTAACGTCCCAAATCCTCTGAACAACTTTATGAGGTAGATACTGTTAGCATCCTTGTTCTGTGTGTAAAGAAACTGGGGCCCAGGAAGTTAAGTAAATAGCCCAGAGTGACCCAAACATCAGGTGGACAAGCTGGACTCAAATCCAGCACTTTGGCTTGAGAACGGGCCACCTTACCCCCTCTGCTTTGTGGCTTCAGCTGCCGCACAGAGATGGGACAACAGGTTTCACTAGCACAGGGCCTGGCATACCGCAAGTGCTTCCTAAATGCTTGCCTTTTTCCTTCCTCATTCCTACTCTGATTGTTCCAACTCATTAAGAGCCTTCTAGTCCAGGAAGCTAAAGGTGGGATCTCGGGGCAGAGAAGGCACAGCAGCCAGATTTCTGGGTAATATCTCCGCTTCTGTGGCTGTCCTCGGAATCAGTGTCTGGCTGCACCTGGACATGGATGTGATGTCTCTAGGACCTGCCTGTATCTCCAGCTCTCCAAATCATGTTCACCTTGCTTTGAAAAGCCGGAGAAATTATGGTCACATGACTAATCATGGGCTCTCGATAACGTGGGTGTCCAGGAGGGCACTGTCAGTCGGAGACACATCCTGTTCCTGTCTGAGTGGAGGTGTAGGTTGTGACCCATGGAGATGCTCTGTGATGCTCACTGATCTCAGTGTGTCGGTAAGGAAACTGAGGCCTCCTAGGAAGGAAGTGCTGAAGCTGAGGCTGGGACCTAAATATTTAACTTTTCTCTTTCCCATTGTAAATTCGGCTCCATCAGCATTTATGGAGGGCTTGCCCAGTGTCAAGCCCTGTGCTGGGACCTGGGTAGACAGAGATGAGCTACGCACGTTCCCTGGCCCCAGAGAGCCACACACAGTGGTAGCTACAGACAGGTGATGTGATCGTTTGGAGGGTTGCAAGAGTGTTTGCGAAAAGGAGGTGGATAAGTACAGAGACGGTCAAGGCGGTACCCGGGAGATGGGAGTCAGGGAGGTCTTCCTGAAGGAGTGGTACCAGAACAGACTTTGGATTTGTTCATCAGAGAACAAAATGGGGAGCAGAGTCTCTGGCAGAGGGAGCAGCACGAGTAAACGCACTGAGGTTAGTGCATTGTGGGGGTTGCTGATGACACACAGTGGGAAATTTACTGTGAATTCTCATTCTGCCTCGGAGAGAGATGAGGCTAAAGGGGCAGACAGGGTCTTTCTTGTAGGCCATGCTGGGGATCTCAGACTTCACTCTTTCACACACGGGGAGGTTCTTCTATGACTCCAGGAGGGAAAGAGAAGGGCAGCGCCATTCGTGTTTTACCGGCCAGGCTCTGTGCCAGCGCCCCTGGAGAGGCAGCATTACAGGAAAGGGAAGCCCTTCCAACGAGCTGTGTGACCTGAGCAAGGTGTGAAGGTTCTGTAAGCCTCTTTCTCCTCCTCTGGAAAATGGGGATAATAATACCACCTACCTCAGTGTTACTAAGAAGATTAAAGAAGATAACCCACACGAAGTCGGACCACATAGAAGGGCCCAGCAGACATTAAATATCATTACTCATAGGCTTGATCTCACCTACGACAGCAGGCTGCCTGCTTGCTTGTTTATGTATGTTTTTATTCATTGATTCATTTCCAACTTTACTCCGGAAATGAGTATCACCTGTTCATAAGGATCCTTAATCTACATGATGACAGACATAAAATGGGGACTGAAGAAGCATGAGAGGGGAGCCGGATACCTCTCCCTGTTTAGAAAATGACCCACTGAATAACATGCCTGTGACTAGTCTGATGGGAGAGTTGTACACCACAAGGGAAGAGTTCGCATTTATTGAGCACCTGGGATATGCCAGTCTCTTTGCAAAGACCCTTTCTTTCTCTTTCCAAAGTATACTTGTTCAGTGTATTTAAGAGTTTATGATTGTAGCATGGGGAGTTAATTCACTTTTCCAATAGGTCAGTCTGTACCCTAGATACAATGGCAGCTGCCCCAAATACAATATCCCTTCATCTTTATCTTATGGACAAAGAAACGGAGGCTTACAGGCTGCAGAATCATCTATGGGAGTCAGATAACACCTCAGTGAAAAGAGAGTAAGTTTCTAAGCTAGACGGAATTGGCCTTGAAACCCAGTTTTGCAACGTTGGGCAACCTGTTTCATCACTTTGGACCACACGTTGCTTATCTTGCGAACAGAGTAATAATGTCTCCTTGCAAGATTGGAATAGAGATTCAAAACAGGCCTCCTAGTGTAGCTCTGTATTTGCCAAATGTATGGTCTGAGGTCCACAGTGAATGAATGAAATAGAGAAGAAGCCAAGACTAGAATACACGTTACCTCTTTCATAGCCTGTTCCTGATCTATATCCACATTATGTTGCTCTGTCATCAGTCAATACAGCAGGGTCCTCAGGGGCACAGATGTTGACTTGAGATTAATCTAGGTTCTAAACTGAACCCTGCTGTTGTTCTAAGCTGAGCAACCTTCAAGTGTCTCAAAATCACAAGGACTTTTTTTTTTAATGGATTTAATTTTTTTTTTAATCTGTAAAATGGGATCATCTCCCTTACTATTGGGGGAGTCAATGAGGTGATGTTTATAAAGTGTTTTGCAAAGTGCCTGGCACACAGTGACTCAATTAATGTAGGAGTACCTGTTATTTGATGGTGATGACAGCCAAGGTTCTTTTTCTCTTACAGAGCATACTTGGATGTTAATGAGCTGAAGAACATTCTTAGATTGGATGGATCAACACACCTCAATATCTTCTTTGCAAACTCTTCGGAGGAGGAATTGGCGGGAGTAGCAACTTGGCCGTGGGACAAGGAGGCCCTAATGCACTTAGGTGAGAATTAGAAACTTCTTCAGGAAGATATTAGATTAACACAGGAATACATTTAGTAGTGATGGTGGTGGTGATGGTGGTGGTGGTGATGGTTGTGGTGGTGATGGTGAGCAATCTACTTACTCATTACTTTTTAATTTTTCAAAACTCCTTAGCTTTCCTTATCTTTCAACCATCAGGCAGTGCTCTGACAAAAATATTAATATTATTAATCCTGTTCTACTAGTGGGGAAACTAAGATCCAGAGAAGGAATGGGGCTTGCCCAAGGGCATACACAAATCAGCGGCAGAACCACAATTGGAATTTAAGTTTCCAACTCTGTTCACTGATGGCTTTCTCCGTATTGCCCCTGCCTCTCAGCCCATGAGCCTGGCCCAGCCGGTTATGGGTTGGCTTGAGAGACACCAAAGAGGCAAGAGAGAGTTCGTTAGAACTCCTTGTTCCTCCGTGTTCCACCCACCACCACCACCACCACCACCACCAGGAACCCTTCTTAAATTCAAATTATGTGTATCCATAAACAAGACATATGTTTATGTAAACTAATCACCAAAAGTCAGAAATGACAATGATTTCTGAACCAGGCCCTGTAAGCAAACATTGTTGTTCTGTAATTTTAACTTTTCCATGCTTTCTTCCAGTACGTGTCTATACGTAGACATGCATTCTTTAACTTGCACACATTTGAAATCATAGCATAGATGCAATTTTCTGTTCTCTTTTCACTTAATATTATGCTGTCTACATTTTTCCATGTTGCAACAGTTTTCATATAATTACTTCCCATCCAACTTGTTTTTTTTTCTTCCCACTTAACATCACAAGAGAAAGCATCTCTCTGGATTATGTCCATTTCTCTAAAGATGAGATTTTTAATGGCCACATAATATTCCATTGAGTGAGAGCACTGCAGTTTATTTAGCTATGTCGCCTTTATAGAATGTTCCTACTGTTTACACTAATGAATACTGATGACTCAGGGAGTACCTTCCTGACAATGGTAGGGCTTAGCAGAGAGATGTTGCTGGATCTTTCCTCAGGCCTGTCTAGTACCCCAGTAGTACAGCCAGAGTCCAGTAGCAGTTTTAAATCCACAGGATCTTGGAGATGAAGGACATGGCAACTTCAAACAATAAAGCTGTGCTGAGTCAAACTCTAGACTTAGTTCTCTAGACCACTCTCTTTCCCTAGTCCTTTTAAAGAGTGAAACTAATGTGTGTGTGTGTGTGTGTGTGTGTGTGAGCACATGCATCTTTGTGGTTGTGTAAGTAGAGATAGATACAGAAATAAATATCTAGTGATTCTTGGTGGAGGGGAGGATTTTTTCCCCTAGGAGACATTTGGCAATATCTAGAGACATTTTTGGATTTTACAATTGGGGTGAAGCTACTGGCATCTAGTGGGTAGAAGCCAGAGATGCTGCCAGACCTCTGACAATAACCACAATAAAGAGTTATCCAGCCCAAAATATCGATGGTGCTGTTGTTGAGAAACCCTGAGACAGATGTTGGGTGGGTAGACAGACGGGCAGACAGGCAGACCCAGGCAGACAGGGGCTGGGCAGGAGAGAATGTGCAGCTTAGGCAAGCTGAAGCTGATTAGCTCATATGGCGTGCCTTCATGAAGTCCGGGGATCTTGCCGGCCCCAGGCCAGAATACATGGTTGTTCTCAGCTGTGACTTAACCCAGCGGGATGGCCTTAGGCAAGTCTCTTTCCTTCTTCAGGTCTCAGTTTCTTCCCATTTTAAATGAATAGGTTAAAGCAGGTGGCCTCCAAGGACCCTTCTCCGTGCTGAAAATTCTGTCCTCTTGGAAAAATCCACCAAAAGGGTCGTGATCAGAGTCTTAGAAGGGTTGAGCAGCGGGCTTCTAACGCTGGAGAAAAATACTCCTGACAATTCCGCGAATTTCAGGGACTGGCTCAGGACCAGGAATACAGAAGGCTATAAATCCATAGCATGTTATAGTATTTCAGGATGATGTCAGCCTCAAGCTATTTCACCTTTTAAGAGAAGCAGTGAAACAGGGCTCAAGCTCTGTGCTGTTGTTCTGTGAAAAGGGGAGAGCTGGGAGGGAGGGGATGAGGTAAAGCAAACAGAGCCCGCCTGGACGTTAAGTCGACCATGCTGCCATGATCCAGGGAAAAACCTGTGGGGTCCTGCCCCCTCTCCCATTTACCTCCGTGTTAAAGCTTCATAAAGAGACAGAGAATCATTGGCATTATAGTAGCTGTTTGTTTTAGAGCTCACCAGAGACGCAGAGTCACTTTCCCAAGATCACACAGCCAGTGTGAAATACAATGAAGATTGCAACCTATGCCAGGCTAACTCAGGTTGGCCTCCACCTCCCCATCCTGAGACGTGTTGATAATAAACAATTCCTCTGCAGAAGGCCCAAACCCAATTTGTTAGAACCATATATATATATTTTTTTCACCCTCTTTTCCTGCTGTTACACCATGGTCCCTGGAAAAAGCCTTGGGTGGGAAGGGGATTATGTTTCATATTATGATTGACAGAAAATAATTGAGAGAGATTTCCTGTCTCAATTTCTCGTCCTCCCTGCCTCTGCCTGCCCCTGCTCTCACACACACACGCGTACACGCACACCCCCACACACCCTCTCATACATCTTTATCTTTGTGCTGGAAGGCTCTGAGCAGTGCAGAATTAATAGACTCCGTGAGCCCCATGAGTAAGCAAGCTCACCCTCCCTGCAGTTCAGCCTGAGATAAAACTGCCCCTACGCCTGCTCCAGGCTCGTCAGTACAAATCAATAAGACCCTGCCTTCCCGTCATTCGTTTGTAAGATGCTACTCTGCACTTAGAGTCACTGCTTGCAGGTTGCTCAGACTTGAATCTTAACTTTCCCTTAAACACATTTGGATTTTACAGTTGAAATATCTCTCTGCTAGCCTATATGTATTTCTCCAAGGCCTAAAAATGAACGAACAGAGAACCATGCTTATCCATTGATTTTACTGAGATCTGGTCCATCCATCTGCCCCAATTAAGCCACACTCAATCTTTTAAGACACGTGGGGTAGATTATTGCTTCTCAAACTGGAACATACAGGCGAGGCACCTGGGCTCTTGTTTAACTCCTCATTCTGATTCTGTAAGTCTGGGGTGGGGCCTGAGGTTCCGAGCGTCTAATCACCCTCCCAGCGATGCTGGTGCTGCTTGTTCTAGAGACGCACTTGGAGCAGCGAGTGATCAGACAGCAAGTGAGGCGCTTGCTGTGTGTCAGGTGCTGGGCTGGCTGCTTACCCGTGACTGGTTAGACCTCACAAAACTCCTTTAATTGGGTTGGCGTTCAGCACATATTCAACTTACATTTAATAAGATGCCATACTCTGGGCCCTGTGGTCAGCATTAGCAGCAGAACTCAGATTAAACGCCCTGGCTTTGGAACCCGAGGATCTTGGGTTCAGATGCCAGTTTCCCACTTGATCATGGGCCAGTTACTTGAACTCTCTGTCAGTCCGTGCTCCTCTCATTGAGTTGCGAGATGATCAGGTGTGATTATACACATGAAACACTTAAGCAGAGGGCCTGAGGATACATAGCAGATGCTCAAGAAACGTTGGCTGCTGTGACCAGTGTTGCAAAGGCGAGCACGCCATGGCGCTGGCCTGCATGAATACATACTGTCATCGGGTATACAGAGCTGCAGGAACGGATTCAAGGATGGCGGTTGACTTGCTCAACTTCACAGAATTAGTGAAGGCAAAATGAGAGCCAGAACCAAGGTGCCTGGCCACGAGGGATTCGTTTAAACAGACGTGTGTGGAATGTTTGTGAACCAGGCCGTGCCTTCTTTCCTAAGAAGTTGCAGCAGAAATGCCTACCAGCCCAGAAATCACAGACCTCGAATTCGAGTCATGCCACTGCTTCAAGGAGTTTGAAATCACCTTGGGTGTGTTGACGCACTTCTTAGGCACTGGTGTTTTCAGTGGAATCACGAATGGACTGCAGAAAATGACTTCTGAGATGCCTTCCTACTCAATCAGTGATTCATCTCAAGTCATAACAGCTCTCAGCAGTAGGGTTGTCACAAGGTGGAGAAGCCTGTGGTTACTCTGGGCAGCACCCACGTTTACCCTGGATTGGTTTGGGGGTTCCTCCATCAGGAAGCAGGGTGCCCCGTTTGCCTGACGCTGTGGTTCTCCCCTTGCAGGTGGCATCGTTTTGAATCCCTCTTTCTACGGCACTCCTGGGCACACCCACACCATGATCCACGAGATTGGGCACAGCCTGGGCCTCTACCACATCTTCCGAGGCATCTCGGAAATCCAGTCTTGCAGTGACCCCTGCATGGAGACAGAGCCCTCCTTTGAGACTGGAGACCTCTGCAGCGACACCAACCCAGCCCCAAAACACAAGTTCTGTGGCGACCCGGGGCCAGGGAACGACACCTGCGGCTTTAATAGCTTCTTCAACACTCCTTTCAACAACTTCATGAGCTACGCAGGTAAGGCCCCGCTCTCTACAGGGTGCTCGGGGCTGGATGTCAGACGTGGCCTCCAGTCCTGGCTCAGAGCACCCTTGAGCGAGCTGCTTGCCTTTTCTAAGATTTCTTCATCCCAGCAATTCCTCATTCCAAATAATCTGGGTAATATTCCTTCCGTGAGAACCTCAGGGGTATAAGGAAGACGTGGCCTCTCGGAGCTCCTCAGAAAGGCACTTTAGGAAGCTGACCAGGACTGAAAGGCAGGAAACCTGGGGAGAAGTCCTTGCTCTGCTGCAAGGTCACCTAATGCCTTTGGGTCCGTCACATCCCCTCTCTGGGTCCCACTTTTCTTAAGAAAATGGAATCTTTGGAATTGATCTCCCAAGTTTCCTTCTCATTTTGCAGCTATATTTTTCTAAGCTGGTGGTGATTGAAACTTTTTTTTTTTTGAAACGCAAAACTCTCACATGCTCCTTTACTGTTTTACTACAGAAAAAAACAATAGCATGCTTTTGGTTTTGCAAATATGTAATTGTTACATGAGATATGTTTTTTTTTTCCCTAACTGCATATATCCTTTCAAAACTCTTTTTTATACCAATAGTAACAGTGTTAAGGACTCATTCTTTGGGTTCTAGGATGCTCTATGCTTCCTTTGAGCATATATCAAGGCCACTCTAGCCCTTATCACATCTTTGGCAAATTAGAACAAGATATCCCTTCCATAGGGCAGTCACAGCCCTCACTACTGGCCCTTTAAAGCCAGTAAGGCTTGAATAACGCACTATCTACAAAATTGCACGTGGTTGCCCACCATCAAATTCTATCACAATATTCAATTCAGGTGTCTCTTCCCCCCACGAAGACAAGCGAGTTCTGTGAAGGCAGGGATTGCCTCTAATACATCACTGTATCCTCAGCACCTGGCACAGGGCGTGATGCTTAATAAATGCTCATTAGGAAGAAAAGGAGGGAGGAAAGGAGGGGGCAGAGCAGGGAGGGAAGAAAATGAATCAGTTCTCCAGTAACAGGTATATAAAATTGATTCTTATCAATAACAGTATTTCTACTTGTGTAAAGTTTGTTGTTCATAAAGAACTTTAATATACAACATGTTATTTAATTCTCACAGCAAACCTATGGGGTAGGAACTATGCGCATTTCACAGAGGACAAAACAAGTCATTGGCCCCAGGTTATAAGCATCAGACTCAAGTATTTTTTTTCCTTTTACTCTTGTGCTGCTCATCAAATGAGACCCAGCTGACGGTTGATGGGGATATTGAGCCATTTGGGTGGATTTCACACTCTCCCCCACAGAGATGCTGCGGGGGGCTGCCCTGGGGGGCTGTGTGAGTGGGACTCCAGGCTTCCATCTCTGCTTTAACCAGGGGAGCTCCCCCAACCGTTTTCCATTTCTGGTGGGGTTTTGCCTCAGTTGCATTGGGAGAGAGGCTTTCCCTCCTGAAACCCAGTAAACTGGATGATCACCAAAGGATCTTCCTGATTTCCCATATGGGCTGATGACCTCTGGCGCCTCTCCCATTTAAGGTTCATACAACTTACACCTGAGGTCTCTTGAAAGGTAAGGTCCATACCCACCCTTGGCACTGTAAATAGCGCTTAGATTTAGGTCCCTAAAAAAGACCTGAGTGCTGGGTATTTCCTCAAAAGCAGATTCCCACTGGGCTCCCACCCCCAGCCAAGCCTACATCCCACATCCGGTGCCCTGTCCCCTCACAGAGCCCCGCTTACATTCCATTTCTATAGCACCTTTCCTTGGCCAGCTCGACGCACATGGAAAATAAACAATAACATGAGTTTGGAAGTTTGCCGGCCTCTTAGGGGCCAGGAGCTGCCACTAGCTACCAGACCCCCATAAACTAAATCTTTTTTGTTGTTGTTGTTCCCCTTTGTACAGAGCTAAAGGGTGATTGATTTACCATTGTTTTTTTAAAGGAACCCCTCAGCTCAGTGACCCATTAACAGCAGAACTAATTCACTGAGCTACGATAACAAACTTACACCCACAAAAGCATATTCAAGGCGACCACGAGCTTTGAAATGTTTGTTTTCCTTAGGATCTCTGATAGATGAGGTGACAAAAGCAGCTGGATGAAATTCAAAATGCAGAGCAGGATCAGGTTCTCAGGGCTGGGAGAGAGATGCACAGGGGTCTGCAATCAAGGCAAGGGGGCGGGGCCTTGCCGGGTCAGCTGCTTCGAGCGCCTTCCGTCCTGGGCGCTCCGACTTCCTGCAAAGGTGGACGTGTTCTGCGTCTCTGCCGCCCAGTAGGGTAGCCATTAGCCACTTGTGGCCACTGAGCCCTTGAAACGCGGCGAGTGAGACCGAGGAACCGAACTGTGAGTCTTACGCAGCTTTTAATGAATTGAACGTGGCTGGAGGCAGGACTGCAGTAATTGTTGAATGCCTAGGACGTGCCGGACTCTGGGGGAAACACCTCCTAGACTTGTCTCACTGAATCCTCAGAGTAACCCGAGGAGGTAAGTGCTGTTACTGCCGCGCCCATTTTATAGATGGAGGAAGTGTGGCTTAGAGAGCTTCAGTAACTCTTCCAGGGCCACACAGCAAAAAAACAAGGCAGGCCTTCTACTGCGGCGCCTGTGTGTTAAGCAATAATTGTTTGGCTCTATTCCTGACGCTGGGGAAGTTTGGGACAGTCCCAGGCACTCAGATAAGCAGACACCAGGCAGGTGATGGGGGGGCCTCCTGGAGCACCGGGCACGTGTGGTCACATTGGGCTGTTGGATGCTCCCCGGGCAGGCGGAGAGGCGGCAGCTCAGATTCTACTTCCTGAAGAGACTCGGCCACGGGGAGCCCACCAGGAGGACGCTCCGGTCCCGGCCTCCTGAAGAGTGTGTAAACCAGGCCTGCCCCAGCCTACGGGGGCAAGTGTCTTGCCGCCATCACTCTGTGCGTCCCTTCTAATAGGCACGTAGGCTTGACCCAGCAGCCCGCCTTGAAGGAATACATCCTAAGGGAAAGACGTCTCAGTGGCTGAGTTTAAAGATTTACTCCTAAGAATGTTTTTAGCAATTCTCCAAATACTAATCGGGCATTTACTGCCTGCCAGGCAGAGTGGGGGAAAATGCTTGTATGTGAAAAATCAGGAACTTCCTGCAAGTCTGAAGAGAGTGGATTGCTGAAGTGAATCTCAAGGCACCCATGTGACAGGACATTATGTGGTCACTGAGGATGACATAGTAGACGGTGGAGGGGCACAAACGGAGAGCAACAGAGTAGCATGGTGGCTCAGTGCATGAAGTTTGGAGTGTGGGGACCAGCTTGAATCCTCTGCGTGCTTTGACCTTGGGCAAGTCACTTTTCTCTGTTACTTCATCGATACTCGAAGGATAATCACATGTACCTTGCATGATGGTAGGTGAGATCATACAGGGGAGGGAATTAGCACTGCCCTTGGTACCTCATGAGTGCTCAATAAATGATAATTAGTAGGATTATTTGTTAACTATTTAATGTGAAAACAGCCCAGAGGCTAATGTATAGTATGGGACCTGGCACATAATGTCCTGTATCATCACAAGTGTATATATGATATTTTTGTGATGATAGGAATTACAGAAATTCACCATAGATATTCACATCCATCCACACATACTTACATACTACATGTTAATTGTATTCTCTCTCAGTAATGTTGAGGGTAATGTTTATTTCTTTGTAACATTCTTGGCACACTCCAAATGTTCTGCAGTGAATATAACCATTTATTACTGTCACTATTATTATCATGATCATTATTTTTAAAACAACAGAAAGACAGGGACTTTTACCAAGGGCAGCTCAGTTATTCATGCACTGGAGATGGGTTAGCTTGTGAAATGCTTTCATCCGCTGTGGGAGGCAGGTAACATTGTGATTCCGTACTTCACAGTGGGTGGAAGTGAGGCTTCCGGGGTCAGCTTTGTGTCCGAGGTTCCATGGGGGGTGGAGGTCCTGAGTTCAGGCCCTGAGCCGCCTCCATGCTCTGTGGCCTTCCAGCCACAGGTGGAAATGTGTTCTTGAGAACAGAGTGTAGTTAGCCAACTCAGGGCACTGTATCCACCCTGTGGGGACTGGTGCAGGCTCCTGGAATACTGAAATCCCCAGTGTCCTTTCTGCTTGGAGACAGAAGAGTAAGATGGGTCAGCTGGTCCTAGAGCCCAGGATCAGGTGGCCACGGATGTCAGGAGGGGAAGCGTGTGGCGGCAGGAAGCCCAGAGGGGCTGCCCGGAGGCATTAGCTAATCGAGGCAAAGTGTGATAAACAGAAGCCCTCCGGTGCCTCACCCAAGATCCCGCCAGCGGCTCAGTCTCTGGGTGTGCTTCCCTGGGAGGGGCGTTTTCCGACTTAAGCTTTTAAAGTTCAGACACAGTTTTGTTCTCCTACCAGGTTCCGTCTCCTATCCATTTTTTAAACGTTTTTATTGACAGACATGGGAATGGCTAATTTTTAAGTTAGAAAAGGAAACTGCTATTTCTTTGGGAGAAGAAAAGCAAACAAATCAGAATATAGAGAGGGAAAAAAAATGCCATTTTTCTTCTCCATTTATCTTGATAAGTGCTTTATGAGCTCCAGTTCATTGACTCCTCACCACTACTCTTGTGTGGTGGGGTGCATTTAAATGTGCCCAGTTTATACATGAGGGATGTGAGCTTTAAAGCTGCTTCCTTTTCGAAATGACTGATTAGAATTCTATTCTATGCGTTTGCCTTAAAGTACACAGTTATCCCCCAATTAATAGACGGATGCGTTATTTCTAATACTTTCACTATATTGATGCTTCGAAAGACATCCTTGTACATATATTTTTCCTCATGCTTGTTCATGAATATCTATCGATTGAATTCCTAAATGTGATGTTGCTAGATCAAGGAGAATGAATATTTTACATTCTTTTTTTTACCTGCTTCCAGTTTTCCAACACTCCAGACACGTTAGTGCGCACACACAGACGCACACATGCACTTACTCTGAGTCACGAGGCAGTGAGCATTTACTGAGCATTTAGCAGCGCTCTTGGTGTTGCACTTTGTGTAACCCTCAGCGGCGTTCTGACATCAGCAATCTGGTTATCATCATCATCATCTCCACTTCACGGCCGGGGAAGCTGAGGCACCATGGGCATAAAATCACTTGCCCGGTTGACTCCAAATTCCTCATGCATGAGTCTATGTATATAGCCCCTAACTTCCTTAGCTTAGCCGTCATGCCCTCTGCCTTCCTCTAACCTATTCAGTGACTTTTCCAAAGTTTTCGGGATGAAGTACAAAGTTCAGGGTCACAAAGGAGAACGTCCCCGACCATCCAGTTCTTCTTAAGCATTTGAGTACCTTCGGACGCTATTCCTCAGGCAGTGGGGTCGCGTAGGATGTTTGGTATGCAGGGAGTTACACATGGGCTTCAGAGACATTTGGTCGCTCTGGTCACAGTGTTTGCTACGGGACAGCGGGCTCTTCTGCTTCCTCCAAACGTATGGAAGACCTCCCCAGGGTGCTGGAAAGAGACTGTCAGAAATTGTGAAGGGGACCAGGGGCAGCTTCTGTGCACAGCCTCCTCGCACCCCTGTCCATTCCCCAATCTGGATTCTCAAGGTCATGTCCAACTGCCCAGCACCTGCCCAAACTTATTTTCTGTTTGTTTGATGAAGGGGAGTGAGTTTATGCTGCAGGATTCCCAGTGGCGGGTTTATTTTAAGATCTGGCGAGCCCTGTGCTCCTCCGTCTGGGGTCCAGCTGCGGAAACCCTGACCAGGCAGACACCTCTGGGAAGTGGTGTTTTTGGAAACCAAGCCAAAACAGTGCCTCGCTCTGCCCCTGGGGCAGCTGAATGACGCTGCTGGAGGGAGGGACGGGAGGCAAACATCTTCTTTGAGGGGCGAGTCTTGGGTCATGGCCTTCATTCCGCATCCTCGAAGGGAGAGAGTAGATTGAAGGTCGTTAGATCGAAAGACATTAAGAGATTGTATTCCAGCCCGCCTTCCCCCACAGGCTCAGACTCAACTCCCATTTATCAAGCACCTGCAGGATACTTTGCCCACAATTTTTTCTCCTGTGCACTCAGAAAGAAGTTCTCATATTGATTCAAAACGTGGCCTTGGAGTCAAGACTGCCTGGGTTCGAATCTCAGATCTGCCCCCCAGCTCTGTCATCTCTAAAAAGTAGCTTGACCTCTCTCAGCTTCAGTGTCCTCCTCTGTAAAATGGAGAAATAGTATTTTCTCCAGAATAGTAGGAGAGTTCTGTGTGTCCGCAGCACAGTACACCATGCCTGGCTGGTACTGGGCACACAGTAAATGTCCCAGTGACAGCACCACACGCAGAAGGTGTCACTGTCCTGTATCCCCGCCATGGACACTGAGCCTGGACCACGTCTGACCCTGCATGATGCTCTGGCCTGTGCTCACTACGTAGGACACCACGCCTCTGCGGGCCTGAACCCCCTCTCCCGCAGCCCCTCCACTTTCTTTCCCAGTCTTAGCCATGCAGCCTAGTGGACCTCAAGTACCTCCTCCTTCAGAAGCCTCGTGGGTTTACCGGACTCCCCCAGTGTGCTGTCTCCTCTCCATCAGTGGTCAGCGTCGCAGACTCGAGCAGCCTTGTAACCACCTTGACCCATACAATAAACTGGCCTTAACCCTATAACTTGACTGGTAGCTCCTCAGCACAAGAATATTTTGTGTTTCCATGACCCTTGGCTCAGAGCAGAGAATATGTAATTGATGCTCAGAAGGTTTGTTGGAAGGAAAATATCTCTGCATCAGTAAATAGCAGAATTAGCGGTTGAACAAACCTGAGGGCATGAGCGAAGGAACAAGTGAGCTTGTAAAGGAGTGAGCAAATGAGTGAGTGAGTGAACAAAATGAGTGAAGGAATGAGAGGTACTAAATGAGAGGGGAGGGAGGGAAGGGGTAAGGGTGACTTGCTGACCGGTGGCTTGGGGACCCATGAAAGCACCTTGTCTTGCCCTTGTCCTTAGCCATGACCTCTGGGCCGCTCCCTCTCCAGGCTCAGACATGCCTTTTCAGTTCCATCCACCCTCCCCTTCTCCTGTTCCCTCTCACCTGTCTCCAGAAGTGATGACTGCACTAATTTGTTCACAGACCATTAACTCTTGAGCACTGGAAGAGGCCAGCTCTGAGTTGGCAAGAGCCAGGGTGCTGGCTCTCCGGCCACCAGGAGACGTCATCATTCTCTCGCCTGCCCGCCCGTGCAGTGAGATTCTTATCTTTCCCTCTGCCCACTTGTAGATGACGACTGCACGGACTCCTTCACGCCCAATCAAGTCGCCAGAATGCACTGTTACCTGGACCTGGTGTACCAGAGCTGGCAGCCCTCCAGGAAGCCGGCGCCTGTCGCCCTCGCCCCCCAGATCATGGGCCACACGACCGACTCCGTGACGCTGGAGTGGTTCCCACCCATCGATGGCCACTTCTTTGAAAGGTGAGTATGGCCTATGAAGTGTCGATCCTTCTCTCTCTCTCTCTCTCTCCTGCCAGAAGAGGCAGACTTGGAAGGGAAGCAGCCTCGGAAGAGGGATTTCAGTGTGTTTTTGGTTCTTGATCTTATTTAATGAGTGCCTGCAACATTTAGTATGGCGACTGGTCCACATGGGCGTGTTGTAGAGTTGAGGGGTCAGGGAATGAGTGATTACTAATAGAAATCAGCAAGTAATGGTGCATATTTTAAGTGAGTGAATGTTTGGCTTCATTATTAAAAACATTGAAACCTCTCTTGCCATAACCTCCCCTGGGATGGAGGTACTGGCCTCACCTCCATGAACGCGAGAGTTGAAATTGCCTCTGGTTAATGGGCAAACACCTTCATATGGGCAAACACCTTCATATGCATGTTATATATGAAGGATGCCTTACACATGAGCTTGTACATATGTGTGCATTATATGCATGTACATATATATTTGTATAATTAGAATCTTTGCCTGTGCCTAGTGTTGCTTTATAGAACTGAAGGTAGAATGTTTAGAAGATCAGGGGATGATAAACTGAGGCTCAAGACACCTCATTTCAGCTCCCGGGTCTATCACTTACTAGCAGTGAATCACTTTCCCTCCCAGTCTTATTTTCCGCTGCTGAAAAGTGGGTCTAATGATGCCTCAGTGGCTGGAAGGTGCAGACCCGAATCAAGCGGTTTCCTGCGGTGCCTTTCAGCATTGGGAGCCCCTAAGGAGCTGAGGCTTTAGGGAGTTGTAAAGGGTTATGAGAACATGCTAAGATGTTGACATCTATTTTGGATGGAACTTGGCTATGATTTCGGGCGGATTAGTATATTGCCCCCTTCCCCCAGCCCTTCTTGGGGATGTCTTATCTGGTAACGATGGTACAACATTAATGATGGTGGAAATAATAACCAGCACATAATGAATATTATTCTATGGTTGTGGTTGCCCGTGTTTATCAAGTGCTTACCCTGCACCCAATTCTGCACTAAATGCTTTGCAGACAGAGTCTCATTTCATCTTTCTGGTAATTTTATAAAAGGACCAGCTTCTTCATTTGCCAGGTGAGGCAGGGATTGGAGCTCAAAGAGGCGAAGAGATTTGACCAAGAGCCCATGGAAGGTGGTAGGGCTGGGCTTCAACTCACACCTTGCAGTGTCTTATCCCAGGCTCTCCTGTCTTTCATTAAGTCCTTCCAAAACTCGAATTATGGAAGAGGTGTTACCCCTCCTCTCAACAAGGCCACGGAAAGTGGTGGGGAGCTCTCATTTACAAGCAGAAGTGTGCGTACGTGTGCAAAAACTATATTAGATCATGGCACCACACTAAATTTGGGCTCCAGTTTTCCACACTGCTATCAGTGCCTGAATCTAGGACCTTCCTTTGACAGCTGGGTGAATGTCAAAAGAAATGCACTCCGTAGGCCCTCTGTAGACACCCGCCTTCCTCTGCCCCAGCCGTCCTCACTGGGGCTCGGAGCTGGGTTTGGGAAACCTCATGTGACACTTCAGAGCAGCCTTTCCAGCAGCCCATAGATTTATTTATTTTTTCTGTGGCAATGAGGAGTATCAGACTTTTGGTCAAGCCTTGGCCTTGATTCCACTTAAAAATGGAAGTTTTGTAAATGAAGGTTCCTGTGTATGTATTCAATTTGCATTTCATAAAGCAGTTATTGTCCATTAAATAAATACCATCTGATTGTTGGAAACCCATTGGAGGGTTAATTGTTGTGTAATGAGATATGTCTCTATTATACAGAGCCCTCAGCTTCGATCAATATGTTTTTAATAACCTATAGTCAGGAGGTGCTTGAGGCTCATACAATAGCTATTCTGTTCATTCTAAGATTTCATAACAGAGTTATCATATGTTAAATTAAAACTGACATTTTAGAAACGTGTAATTAGGGTTAACAGCTAGGTAGACCATAGTCTATGGCTAAAGGAAGTAGGTCACCAAGTTCAATAAATTGTTGTAATGAAATGAACTATCGCTCTCCCAGGCACAGAGTTCACACTGGAAATTGGCTTAGTATGAAATGCACAAGCTTTGATGTTGGGTTGTCTGTGTTCCCTTCTCAGTTTCACCACTCCCAGCCTATGGGACCCTGGGCAAGTCATCTCACCTCTCTGATCCTCTCTGACCCTCTGAGTCTTCTTCCATAAAAGGTGCTAACTGTGCCCGCTTCACTTGGCTTTTCTGGGGAATTCAACAAGATGATTTCTGTGATGTGCCTAGCGCACATACTCTATGTTCAGGAAATAGTAGCTCCCATCTTGTACAAAGTTGTCCAGAGCTGTTGAGCTACTTGAAAATTCTCTTTCCCTGCAAAGTCTCCGGTGTTTTCCACTACATCCATCAATGCCAACCTCTCGCCCCTGGCCATCCTCATGTCCTCCTGCTGTTCCTCACATCTGTGGTCTAAGAGAATACAAGGGTTTTCCTTAAAAAAACATACTCAGATACTCCCACAACCTGTGTCCGAACACATGGGCAACTGAATAAATAATTCAAGGCCACCCTGGGCTTTTTTAACTCCTTTATTTTTATCTGTCTTGCAAACATATGTTGACTAGATGGTTTCAGTTTTCTGAACAATGGACTGTGGTGTATTGGAAAGAACACTGGACTGGGAACCAAGAGACCTGGGTCTGAGATCCTTGCAGCCTCATCCATTTCCTCTTCCTCTTCAGCCTCAGTTTTCTGATCTGTAAGCTAAAGGGAACCTAGCCTTTCTCAACTAGGTTCCTTTTCCAAATCTTAGAACACAGAAAATGACTTGAGTAACTATTTGCTCAATTCTCTTAAGGATGGTATATAATTGGTACCATTCTAGGTGCATAGGAGAGAGGCTAGTTCACTATATACAGTAGATGCCTTAGAGAAGAGCTGTCCAATAGGACTGTCTGCAATCATGGAAATGGTCTGTACTTGCACTGTCCAATATGGTAGCCATTAGCCAACCAACTGTGGCTATGGAACAGTTGAAATGTGACGAGTATAACTGAGGAACTGAAATGAATTCTACATTTACTGAATTTTAATTAAATTTAAATAGCCACATGTGATGGGGGCTGCTGTATTGGACAGGCTAGACTTGGAGCTCTAAGCTTTGATTCTCATGGAACCTGGGTAAGAAAGACAATCTCTTCCAGTGTTAGCATCTTGTACTTCCATAATTTCAGCCTGTATATGTGTGTGTGTCTGTGTGTCTGTGCTATGTTATGGAAAGCAGAACTCCTGGATTTTAAAAACTCAGAGGATTTATGGTTTCTTTGTACAACAGTAAGGTAGAAGAATGGAAACCTGCCAGTAGGTCAAGGGTGATGTTCCTGAAAGTTGTAAAAACAAGTTTTGAAAATGCAGCATGAGGTCACCACTTCTTGTTAGAAGCACAAGGCAAAATCCTCCAGAGTGCCAGTTCTGAGAGTGTAAAGACCATCTTGATTCTATCTTCAGGATCTACCGCAGAGGTTTGAAGCACAGTATTATGCAGTCTCTCAATGCGTAGGATACAGCCTGATTTTGGTAAAGCCCGTGTTGACTCGGTGCCTCTCTGAGCCATGACCTTGACACAATTACTTTGTACTCGTTATACTCAGTCTCCTTACCTATAAAATGGGAACATCACCGACCATACTCAGAACCACACCATTGCTTTTTAGTTACTGACTTTGCTTTTGCTTTTGGCCTTCTTTTCCCAGTTTCCTCTTCATTCATCATTCAGACTGGTCTTTCTAAAATGTGAATTAGATCATGCGACTCCCTACTTTTACATAGAAGCTACGTGTAGTCTACAGAACCTCCCATGATCTGACCCTTGCCTACTTGTCCAACTGCCTCTCTTACTGCTCTTCCCTTCATTTGTGACTCTTGCCACACAGGTTTCTTTTAGGGCCCCTATGGACCAAGCCCTTTTTTCCTCCTTAGGTCTTTTACATACCTCGAGACTGAGCCCAGACTGCTTTACACCCACTCTGTGTCATTCTGCCCCTCTCTCCATACCTTCATGAAGGTCTCCCGTGATTACCGCAGTCTTGAAAAGCCCATTACTCTCTCCTACATTATCTGTCCACTTTCCTTCCAGAACTTACTGGATCTGTAGTTGATACCTATTTGCTTACTTGTTTATGGGTTGCTGCCCCCACGATCTGCATGCTACATGAGGACAGGTACCACGCTGAAACTGCTCGCCCTTGGATGGCCAATGTCTGGTATTTACCATGTGCTAGTAACCAGAGGCCGTCCAATGACTGCCCGCCGAATGAACAGATGCAATAATGAATGAACACGTGACTCAGTGATTGAACATGAGGGAATGCACTTTGTGGGGCGCTGTGTAAACAAGGCACATCTACTGTCGGGTGGATGATGGTTTGTCCACTCTTTAAAGTATTTACTGGGAACCTAGGATGTGTCAAGAACTCAAGGTGCAGGTGACTATGTTGACTGTATGTGTATCATCCAAAACAAAGCATCTAAAGAAATGGAAAGGCCCAGTTGCCATTGAGGTCACTGCAACCCCTGATTCCATCCCAGGATGTCTTTAATCTCATCGTCGTCATAAAGCGCATTATGTGACTCTAGGTTGCAGCGCATGAGTTGTGGTCATTGTAACGGAACTGCCCTGCAGTGCGGTGCTGAGCAATCTCTCTCCTCCTCCTCATTCCCCGCCTACAGGCATATTTGTATAATTGTTATTACTGCTAGTCCAGGAGTGCTTCATACATGCTGAGCATACATAGAAAATTCAGAAAAGCAGAAGGAACAAAAATAGGGAGGGAGGAGTCTTCCTGCATTCCACTGCCCCAAAATTGGTGCGGGTAATGTTGTGTCACGTTAAGATTATTCGAACAACACTGAGATGCTCCTAGAGACACAGTTTTGAATATGACTTTTTCAGTTAACATTTTAGCTAACACATTTTCCATGAAATTTAATAATTCTTGTGAATATTTTTGTAATACCCGCTTACTATTCCACTGAGCTGATTAATCTTAGGCCATTTAATCATTCTCCTGTCACTGAATATTAGTGTGCTTGCGAAATTTCTACCTATGTGTCTGGTTTCATATTTGCAGTGATAAAGCTGGGGATGCAGAATCTGCAGTTTGAGAGTCTAGACTAGGTTAATCATGAGTCTTAGCAACATGTCAGAGTGGCTGGTATTTATCCATCCACCCATTAAACTATGTACGCTGGCCACTGTATAAGCCGAGAAGCAGGGGCGTGAACTGTTCAGATTTGGTTTGGGGCTGAGCTCCCTGGCAGCCGGGTGGAGGGTGAGTGGGGAGCACCAGCAGACTGTGATGGTCACACGCACATTCTGCCTCCCCACGTGAACCCAGGGGCTGCAGAGCTTGCATGCGAAGAAACAGTCCTAAGGCTTGAGATAGGATTCCTCCATCGTGTCTTCCAGGTAGCCAAAGAGTAGCGATTCCTCTAGGAAAGAGGTATTGGCAGGAGCACTGCATTTTGAGAAATAATGGGTTGGGTTGGGACATTTCTAGAAATTTTCCCTTCCCAGTCTTGCTACAAGAGTTGCTCAGATTTGCAGCATTTCAGGCTCACTCTGGTACACAAGGAGAGGGCTTATCTTTCTCCCTTCCCGGCAACTGCCTCCTGAACAGAGGCCAAGTCTGGAGGACAAGTAGGATCCCAGAGGCCGTGTGGCTAAAGGCAGATTGAATCCAGATACATAGGACACTACATGGGAGGGGGAGCCACCGTAGTGTTCCACTTCTGGGGCTGGTCCACTTGAGGGGTTAGCTTGCCCCTTGGAAAACTGCTAAAGTGAATTAGATGGCATGGTAAGGAGACTGCTTTCAGCTGTTCAGTCAAAGAGTGACTCATCCATCTTCAGAATGTCTGGGCTGGAAGGTTCTTTTGGCATCGTCTAGTTCAGCCCAGTCATCTTCAGCTGAGGGAACTGAACCATGCCCCCTTCCTCTTTAATACCTAGGGTGCAGGATGGTTCCTGCACGTGGTAGGTACCTGACAGATACTGTTAAAAGAATACAATTTGAGATTGGATGGGACAAAAGACTTTCTCATAACCACGTATCAAATTTTCAGTGGAACTTTCAATGACTGATAAAATGAAGATTCATGCATGTAGTAAGTCTTCGACCTGTTGATGCTGGGCTGGTTAAAATGAAAGAAGTGTATCCACCACCAGAACAGAAGCCACTGAGGCCCGAACAAGGTCTTTGCTGGGCAGTAGGGAGGAATTTCACTTATGGTCATATTCTGGAGGCTCTGGCAAAGTCAGGGAGGGGAGGATGGGGTAACACAGGTGTGTTGTAACCTCTGCCTTTGGCTTAGTGGAGTCAGGAGCTCAGTCAACTGTTCCTAAGTCGGTGCATCTTCCTTCTTTCCTTGGCCTCCTAGAGAATTGGGATCAGCATGTGACCTTTGCCTGGAGGGGAGAATCCTGGTGCAGTTTGCCTTCAATGCCTCCTCCCCGATGCCCTGTGGCCCATCGGGACACTGGAGTCCTCGCGAAGCAGAAGGTAAGCCGGCCTGGAAGCTCTTTTGCAGGTTGAGTGTGCAAAGAACTCTTCTGATGTAGATGTACTTTTATAATTTTAATGGTCTTTTCCACATACTATCTTATTTGATCTTAAGATCACCCTGCAAGGTCAGTAGTCCCTTTTTTTTTTTTTTGTCTTCTACCCCCCCCCAGCTTCATGGCGATATAATTGACATATAACACTGTGTAAGTTGAAGGTGTACAACTTCAACTTGATGATTTGATACATGTATGTATTGCAAAGTGGTTAGCACAGTAAGGTTAGTTAACATATCCATCACGTCACAATTTTTTTTTTGATGAAACCATTTAAGATCTCTTTTCTAAGCAATTCTCAAGTGTATAGCACAGCATTGTTAACTATAATCACCATGCAGTATGTTAAAACTCCAGAATTTATTCACTGTATTACTAGAAGTTTGTACCCTTTCCCCTTCGTCAGGGCCAGTATTCATGCATTCATTCAACACAAGTGTTTTGAGCACCTGCACTGTTCTGGGTGTGCTATCCCACTTTGCATATGAAGAAACAAAATCCCTGAGACACTAAGTAAGTGCCCAAGGCCACACACCTGATACAACACAGTATATGTGTGTTTTATGTACCCCGAGCCCCTGACAGCCTGTGGGTACAAACGAGGTCACATTAGAATCAGCACACATATTTGGTGGCCTCAAGGCATCACTAGCCTTTGATTCTTCTTCCATTAACTCTGGGAATACCCAGGGCATTCCCACACGTGTCACAACTATTCCGCTCAGTTTTCTGCCATGTAACCTCCTTTTGGAGATACATTTATCAGCAAAACACTTGAAGGAAGTGTCTCATGATTGCCAGTGTTGTGGGCTCCACCCATGACCAGACCTTCCCTATTCAGGAAGGGTCTCCCAGGCCTCCTTAGGGGGCCAGTAACCTCTGTGCTCCCTAATAGTACCATTCACTGCCACATCCACCAGGTTTTCTATAGAAATGAAGGAAGTGCCTTTCACCCAGTGTTTTCTTGCAATGTCACTTGGCCCTGAAGCAAGGCAGCTTAGAGAATCTCGTGGAAAATTGCCTATTCTGTTTCCTTCTGCAACGTCTCTTTCTTTGGGGCTCAGGTCAAGCCCCTGAAGGCAGGCTGGCGGAGACCCCATATTCTCCTCTCGCCCTCCCTTGTCCTCAGAGACTTCCACTTGGAAACCCCCTGGCAGTCCCTCATGCTTCTGTGCACACAGGCCAGCTCATGCCACCTGTCTCTGGGTGGGGACACCAGTCCAGCACAGAGAGCGGAGTCTGACTTCTCACTGAGGTTCAGCGAGAACGCCTCCATTTTCTTTTATATTTTTAGAAAGAAGGTTGACAAAGAAAAAGTCAGAGATAGAATAAAGCCAGGGAGAGGGATCAGAGAGGGAAGTGAGGGAGAAAAATGACTGCACTGTACTCTGTTATCTTCCAAAGTAGCTTAAAATAAAAATGAGAGTCAAACTTGGGAACTGTAAACAAATCCATCTGGAATGTAAAGCGAGAGGGATGTCTGGGAGAAACCCTCTGTTCAGCCTCGCAGAATCCCAGGCTGTCAGACTTGGAAGGGTTGCCTGGTTCCCACCCAGAGCGGGAATTCCCTCTGTGCCCTCCCTCCCTGAGGCTCTCCTACCACCAGCCTGTGGATTTCCTTGGCCTTCCTCCTGTGGCTCCATTTGTTGGAAAGTTCTTCCTGAAATCCTGCTGGGTTCTTACAGAAGAAGGGCTGCACCTCTTCCACCTCACTGTGCTTGTGTGTGTGCACCGGTCTCAATTCTGCCCGCGCTAGGCACGCGGGCAAGGCAGAGCTGACCCTCTAATGGGGAGTCAGGTCAGCAAGCGGGCGGTGACCCTCGGGTGTGTGGAGGCTCATGTTAGTGAGAAGTACAGAGCACGGTAGGAAGGGGACCCCACTCTGAACAGAGACTCACGGCCCCCTGCCCCAGGAAAAGTCGCCACACCAGGGAGCAAGGTACATTTGAGAAGGTGAGAGAAGTTTGACATGTGTAGAGGTTTTCTCAGTGTGAGCTGGAGGCTTACGGGGTTCCTGAGGCTTTTCAGTGTGTCCTCAAAGTCCAAAGTTATTTTTACAAGAATACTATGACGTTGTTTACCTTTGTCACTCTCATTCTCTCTTGAGCGTATGGTGGGACCTTCCAGAGGCTGCGTGGCATGCGGTGTTGTCCTGCTCTGGGCTCTTGTGTTTTAAAGTTTCTCAGTTCTAATTCACAGTATGGTAACGGCTGATAGATATAACCCCCATAAACAAGAGCTCTTTAGTAACAGAAGAACTTCAGTGGGTTTGGAGTGTAAAGAGAAAGGTGTGGCCTAGGGAGTGTGGACTGGGGTGAGACGTCTAATGAGCAGCTGGAGATGGGTTTGGATTTATACTGAGGGCAGTGAGGGGATGCCACGTGTCTTGGGAGGGGGCTGAGATACGGTCCGATGTGCCTGTTATAAAGATTGCCTGAGCTGCTCTGTGGCAAAGAGAATGGGGGAGGAGTTCACTGGAGGAGAGGGAGCATCCAGGTGGCTATTACATGATTCCAGGAGAGGGATGATGGTGGCCTACGTGAGGTCACTGGCAATGACAATGGAGAAAAGTCGATGGAATTGAGAGCTATTTGGGAGGTACGTGTAGCAAGACTCTTCCCTGAGACTTTTCTGGCTAAAATCATCTTGGTTTCTTCTACTACTTGAATGAATGAAATAATTTCCTAATGTCTTCCCACACCTCCATCCAACCAAACTGTCAATTGGTTGAGTCTATTCCTGGTACATCCTTGAGCCTCTTAACACATGATATGCAGGACAGAGTTCCACTGGAAGCGCTGAGCCCCCTGGTTCCCTGAGCTGACTCAGGCCTCCTAGGAAACCCAGCAGACCCGGGTTTTCCTTCAGGAGATGCAAATTTAGTACATGCAGGCCAGGAAAAGACACTGTTCTTTTTTTAGATCATCCTATTGCAGGCTCTGTGATCCATTTGGCTCAGACCCTTTTAATATTCTTGAAGAAATAAACTTTTCCATGAGCCAAACTCTACAATTTATTTCTCAACTCATTTTCATCCTATTTATCTTTGCGTGTTTAAGTTTTTGGACTTCCCAAACTAACATAAAATTCCCCAATCCATGAGCAGTGCCAGACATATCTTTGGGGTTGGGGAAAGAGCGTGGGGGTGGGGAGGATGACAAGGTTGGGATCTTGGTCTGAACTCAGTCATCAGTGCACTCTGCCCTTGAGTGAGTCACTTTGCTTCTCTGAAGATAGCATCTTACCCACAAAACAAACGTCCTTTCCAGCTCTAATATTCCATAGAGCTGCAACCTCATTATTTTAGCGCCGTATTAACAAGGTAGAAGATTCTTCATTGGACAGATACTTATTGCAAGTCCACTATGTTCCATTAACTCCATTTCATGGACTTCAGGTGAATATAGTCACAGAAATTCTTGCCTTTGGCCACAGAAAGTGGTTGTACTCAGAAGAAACTGTATTTTCCCATCTCTTGAGCAAAAGCTGTATTTCACAGATGAATATTTTCTGAGGTATCTGATACCATGGTACAGTTGTAGCTCAGGAATTAGAAAGCTTGATCTGATCGATTCAAATCTCTGTTAAGATCACTTATGCAGGCATAAAATACACTGCAACTGCTGGGTTTTCCATGAGAGATTAACAGATGCCACTCACTGTTTTCTTCTTACTCATGTGAGTGTTTTCCCTATGTTTCTGCCCACAGTATTCCAGGTATGCTGAAGTATCCATCTGGAAAAAACTTGGCACCAAGTTTTTATAGCTATATTTGTGTCAACAGCTGCAGTGTATATACACAAAGATATGTGAGAGATGTTTGTACAGATCATCATAAACGTACATTTAAATCAGAATAAGTATGTGTAAAAATATTCACACATGTCTATGGCCTCATTTCTAGCGGATAGCTTATACGAACATGTAACTTCATTTGGTCACCGTGTATACAAAAATATATCAGAAATGAAGCATCAGTACTTTTGTACCTTCCTTCCTCCTCCCCTCCCCTCCCCTCCCCCCCTTCTCCCAGACTCAGCACCACACATCCAGTTTCCCAGCTGTGTCCATTTTTCCTCCTTATGGACTCTGATTTGTCTTCATCTCCTCTGATGTTCCCTTTATACAAGCGATAGGTGTGTGTTGTCTGCATTAGTACAGCAGTTTCTTAACTGATATCACTAGACTAGAAGCTCTTCAAGGGCAGAGACCCCATCTGCAAAACCTTTTTTTCCAGGGATGATATCCGAACACTAGATACAGACCAGGCAGTCAATAGTTACTCTTTGAATGGCTGGATGGATAGATGGATGGATGGATATATCTGTGACTCTAAACATTGTTTTTTCTGGAGGACAACTTTCATTTGCTTCCTTAAAATTTTTCCGTATCTCCTCCCATCTCTCAGCATAAAGTTTAGTTTCCTTAAAGTGACATACAAGACCCTTCCTAATCTGGGTTCTGCTTAGCTTGTCAGCCTCACCACTTGCTGCTTTCCCATTGCGCTCAAACCCACAGTCATCTTATTTCATAATCTCTCAACTGTTCTCTTTGCTTGGAATACCTCCTTCTCCCAAGCTTTTTCTTGTTAATTCTTCCTTATGTTTCAGAACAGAGCTACTGTATTTGTGAGCATCGATTAAATATTCTGTCCTGTTTGAGGTTTATAGCACCCTGGTGGGATAGGCACCATTACGGGAGGTGATACAATGAGCTGTATTTTATTGCATTGTTCATTCCTTCAAAGCTTGACATGCTCTCTCCGGACCAACAGTATCACATAGTATTCTACTCCCCACCAAGGAATTACTTAACCATCAGAGGCTCAGTGTCCTCTTCCATAAAATGAGTTTAATAAGACCTACATCATAGACTTATTGCCAGGATGAAAAGAGCTGAGGCATGTAACGTGCTTGGCACAGCGCCCAGTGCGCAGAGGATGGTCAGTGTGTGAAGCCCAGTATTATTAAAAGGATCACTGCTTCGGGGGATGGGTTGGACTCAGTACCCCTTGAGGCTCTTTTTTACATCAAACGTTCGTCTCTGATAAGCAAGCAAGCACACAGTTTGCTAATATGTCTAGTCCTGTTCACTTACTTGAGCATAATGACCAGGCTCACTTTCCTGTCCTTTGGAAAAGCATTTGGTTCCTCTGTTGACTAACAAGAAACCGGGGATGAAAGCATGAGCCAAACAGATTTGTCATCGTTGCTCTCCTGTGGCTTCCCACCACTGACAGTCATTTTCTCCAAGGAGGAGAGAGAGATCCCTTGCCAGTTCCAGGAGAGCCCCGGGTGGGGGAGGGAGGGCGGTGGAATGTTCACCTGGCACTCGCCATCACACAGCAGGCTCTAATACTCCATGGAGCCTCAATTTCTTTTTTTAACTCCATGTTAACAAGACAGAAGATTCTTTACTTGGCAAATACGTATTGAACATCCACTGTGTTCACTATTTATGGGCCAAGCACCGTGTTAAGCATTGAGTGAAACAGAGCTGCAAAACAGAGACAAATGGTAACTATCTTACAGGATTTGGGTCAGAATCAGATAAATTAATGGCTAGGGGATGTGCTTCATAATCTGTTAAAATGCTGGCTCCACTAAACCTTATTGAATGAGTAAGTGATAGCAGTACCAACAACCCACAAAGTCAAGAGAATCGGGAACTCTTTGGGTTGGAGAGTGAATGGGAAGAATGGTTTCAGCCTCAGTAGGAGTCTTAATTTGTGCCTTTGACTTAAACTGCTGGTCTCTTCTAGCCAGCGTTTGCTACAGGCAATCAATGAACCTGGTCCAGGAGAGGTGGAGGGGATCGTGGAGTTACGTCCATCTCTTCTTGTTCTGATGTGTTATGTCAAAAAAAATCCTTTGAATTTTCCTTGTTCTTGCCCACCCCACCTCCATCCCTACCCCTTGCTTTCTTCTGTTTCCCTTCTGTTCTCCATCTCCACTGGGCATCTCTCTTCTCCCTTGGCTGGGCAGAGACAGGGACATTGGAGGCATCAACAGCTTTAGCTGGAATGGCTTTCCCACCCAAAATGGCTTTCTAATTTTCATATTTTGGTGATTCCTGTTACGTTGTGACACTATTTGTTTTTCAAAGATTGAGTTTTCCTTTTGGCTTTAGAAATATCTGGCATTTCCACCGCCGCCCCCCCCCCCGCCCCCCCCCCCGCCGCTGATGCGAAAGAAAGAAAGAAAGAAAGAAAGAAGGAGTGTGGCAAATAGGACAACCTGAGATCCTCCATCCTACCCTCACCGGCTGACGTGCATCTCTTGCTCGACACCCTTAAATAAATCAGAGCCAATCACCGCATTGAGTCCTGATTACTTTTCTCAGCAGTGCAAAGGAGAGCTCTCTGAGGGTCTAGGACTAATGATCTCAGCAGAGAAAAATTCAGAAGTTGCTGCAGGCTGAGATCAGTGGGGATGAGGCATCGTCTCCCTGGGGAAAGAGTGGAAGAATCTCTCCTTCCCTCTCCCCCAACCCTCCCCTTCCTGAGTCAGACTGGACAGAGCTCAGAGCAGCTCAGTGGTATGGAATGACCTCATGTGGAGAAGGGGAGGAAGAGAGATAAGATGGCTCCAGGGCTGTCTTCCAGCTCTGTCATTCATGGTTCTAGACAGTTTCCTCCCAGAATCCTCAACCCAAGGGGCAGAAGCTATCCTTACCTCCTCTTTACTGGAGGTTTCTGATCCTTCTGCCATTCCAAGCGGGTTATACCAAAGTCGGAGAATAACGGGGAGCTACAGGGTGAGACGAAACTGCACTCTGCTGTTGACCTTTCACCTCAAGCTGTGAGACTTTGGTTAGTTCAGTCCACATTTCTGAGCCTTAGTTGGGTCACCTTAGAAATGAGTCCTTGAAAAAATTAAACAAGTTCAGAGGACATAGTGTTTAGCAAACGTGTGTCCCTTCTTTCTTTCCATCGGAGGCAGAAAAGCCTACAAGTGAGAGATAAGGAAGGAAAATTTGGGCATCAGCTCAATCATAAGACACTTACTTGAATATATGTATAGTTTTGGCCAAATGTCTGGTGATTTGTCAAGATCTGTATCACAGGAGTGGGGATGAGCTGGGTGCTGTGCATACAGCAGATTCACCAAGACACCGAGAACCTTCCTTCTCTTTTCCCCCCGTCTCTGCGTTCTAGTCTGGCCAGTGTCTCCTGAGGTCTGCAGGAAACTATGAAGACTTTCAGGAACTCACATTCTCACCTCTTTTCCACAGGTCATCCAGATGTCGAACAGCCCTGTAAGTCCAGCGTCCGCACCTGGAGCCCAAATTCAGCTGTCAACCCACACACAGTGCCCCCAGCCTGCCCTGAGCCTCAAGGCTGCTACCTTGAACTGGAATTCCGCTACCCCTTGGTCCCTGAGTCTTTGACCATCTGGGTGACCTTTGTCTCCACTGACTGGGACTCTAGTGGAGCTGTCAATGACATCAAATTGTTGACTGTCAGTGGGAAGAACATCTCCCTGGGCCCTCAGAACGTCTTCTGCGACGTCCCACTGACCATCAGACTGCGGGATGTGGGTGAGGAAGTGTATGGCCTCCAGATCTACACGTTGGATGAGCACCTGGAGATCGATGCTGCCATGTTGACCTCCGTTGCAGACAGCCCGCTCTGCCTGGCGTGTAAGCCCCTGCAGTACAAGGTGGTTCGGGATCCTCCTCTCCAGGCAGATGTGGCCTCCATCCTACACTTCAGTAGAAGATTCACAGACATGTAAGTGTGCTTGCTGGGTAAGGGGACGATCAAGTGGGTGGGCTGTGGAGGGATGTCAGGAGGGTCAGAGAGGCCTGCACTGGAAGAAGGTTTATCACAGCCAGACTCACTTCAGGGGATTCGCAACCTGGCAGTGGGTGTAGAATTGTCTCAACAAGGTGGAGGAGATGTGGTGGGAAGAGCAATGGGCAAAGAACCAGGGGTCCTGACTTTTGGTGGCAGCTCCAGCATGTTAACTCTAAGCCTCTCTGACCTCCCTGCAACTTAGCTGTAAAATGAAGGCAGTTGGATGAGATTAGCAATGAGAAAGTCACTTATTACTGGTGAAAGTACAAGAACTGCAGTTCGCTAATGATTTTCTTTTTATATTAAAGAGTATTCCTGCACAGTGATTGCTTTCTCAGTGGGTGAGGAGGGGGTGAAGTTACAGCAGGTTGGCTGGGAATTGAGCATGTCCTTGGATGCTTGCATGAGAATGTGGCTGGAAGATGAGCATAACCAGTAACAGCCTGTGCTCTGTTATCCGAGGTGGAAGAGAGGTGCCTACTCACTTGATCCTTAGGAGCCCTTGCAGCTCTAGGTCTCCATCATTCTTTTGGGATACTCATTGCTTTTATGTGAGATAACATTTGTCCTTAATATTCCTTTCTCAAGCCGCTTCTCTGTCACCTCTTCCTCAAACATCCTAACGATTTATGTTTTATGAGCAAGGCCACCTTCTAATGAAGTCATTAGTGCTTTTGCTGTGTGCCAGACAATGATCTGAGGTCTCTGCGTCTTTGACATCTTTCATCCTCTCCACAACCACAGCCCTAGTCTCCTTCTCATTTTACAAAGAAGGAAACCGTAGATTAGAGATGTGAAGTCGCTGTCCAAGATCACATAGTTAGGAAGTGGTGAGATCAGGATTGGAATTCATTCTGACTCCCAAGCCAGTGCACTTAACCAATGGGTGGTTAAAGATGGATTCCGGTCTCTGCTTTCATCTAACAGATGAGGGAGTCTTCTCCACACCTACCTTGGGTACCAAGAGTCTGTGAAATCAGTCACCAAACGTTCGCTGGACATCTACTTTGTACAAGTGATATCAGTAAAGAACTCTTTGAATGTTGGAAAGAACAATAGCTCAGGAGTCAGACGCCTTGTGTCTAGCCCCAGCTGGTCCACGTACTAAATATTAGATACATCAATCAGTCTCTTTGAGCTTCGATTTCCTCTTCTATGTGATGAAAATATTGAAGTCGATGGTTTCTATAGGCCTTTTGTGGCACTTTCTTTGGTTCTAAGCTGATATAAGACACAGCCTCTGCTCCGTCTACTTGAAAATATTTGCTAAGCCAATTATTAATAGAAACCAAGTTCTGGAGGAAACTTTTAATCTTTTTAAGAGACAGAACCACTTTCAAACACTTTACCAGCACTTCCTTTTACAATGCCGGCTATTAACGTGCACATCGCAAGCAAACCCTCGCCCATTCCTTGCCTCAGAGATGGAGAACATCTGTTTAAGAGCTCAGAGCGAGCACTTGGTTTGTGTTTGAGAATGTACTTAAAGGATCGCCTTGCACTGAAAATATTCCATAACCCTGTCCCTTCCATCTCCTCGCTTGTCTAGAGTGGCAAAGTTCTATAAATATGCGTCCACTTAAAATTTCTGTATAAAACAATGAAGAGAAGAAATAATAGACATTTCAAAACCTCAGTTTAAACACAGCTTTCATTTTCTTGCCTTGAGTTAGGAGCCTGTGAGCGCTGACATGGGCTGGTAAGTGTGGAATGGTGGAAATTAGACTGAAGAATAAGAAACACTTTGGGTTCTAGTCTCAGCCAAGTCACTAGCCTGCTGCACGATCTTAGGCAAGTCATTTACCTTTTCCGGGCCTCAGAGCTGTTAAATCTACAAGGAGGAGGTTGTCCTAGGCCCGTGGGTCTCAAACTCAGTTGCACCTTACGAAAACTTGGGAGCATTTTGAAACCACCTCCGGCTCACTTGCAACCTCTCCCCCTTCCAGTTACTGATTTAAGTGGTAAAGGAAAATAAGGCCTGACCACTAGGACTTCAGAATCTCACTAGATAATTCTAATATGCGGCCACGTTTAAGAACCACTGCACTAAATCCGGCTCTGAAAGCCTGGCTCCCAACCAGCAGTGTCCACTGGACCTGGGAACTTAGAAAGACCAGGTTCTTAGGCCCCAGCCAAGAAGGCTGAGAAGCTCGGAGCACAGGGCCTCTCCAGATGACTCTGATGCTGGTAGAGTTTATAGTCACTGCTCTAAATGATCTCGAAGGCCCAGGAATCCTCAAGGTCTCCACTCATACAGCTACTGCTTCAATTTACAAATATGTACTGAGGACGATCTATGTGCCAGAGTCTGTGCTGGGAGCTGGAGATTCAGGGACAGCTCAGACCTCTTCCCTTTCCTGTTGACACTCACACTTGAGCAGACCTTCACCACTTGGTAAAAATGCCACATCCTATGCCAGTTTGCCTCCCAAACCACTGCTATTCAGGGCCGCCCTATGTACCATTTGTTCTCTCATCCCAACAAATGTTTCTTTGGTCCCTATTGTGATGCAGGCACAAGGGCGAGACTGAGGACTTCACTGACCTTCCTCTTTGTCTTTCTTGAGTCCCAAGGAATTTATTGGAGACCTGGGCTGGGCCGGGCTCCGCTTTCTGACTTGAAAGTTCTCTGAGAGGAAAAAAAACCCAAAAAAACAACATCATTCCAAGTCAACCTACCACTTCAACTCCTTTATCTCTTGGTAATTCGAGTTCTAAACTCCAACACAAATACCTCTTTGTGTGTGTGTGTGTGTGTGTTTTACGGCTTTCACATTTTTTCCATATCAAATAAATTGGCTCTTAGACAAGTTCTATATAAAGCCTGTTTTGGAGAAAAAGAGGCGAGAGGGGAAAAAAATGCTTTCTTTTTCTTCCCTGACTCAACCCATTACATGATTCCCTTTGACCTTTGTCTTCATTTTTTTCTCTCAACGAAAATATTTATTCTTTCTGTTATCTATACTGGAGATAGTTTCCCAAGGTATGACATTGATGAAGGGAGAGGCTCCCGTGCTTACCCAGTGGGCGCTTCTCACAGACCGATTGCTCTTGGCCGGTGCAAGGGAGAAATGTGGACCATCTCCCATAAGTGGAAGCCTCTCTGTGGAATGAAGACTGACACTGGCAGAGGGAAGGGGGACCAGGGCAGACTCGGCTGCTAACTCACGTGGGACATGGAGACCCACTGCATCACGGGACTTTGTTTTTCCTGTCTGTAGCATGAGGGGACGGCATATTAAGCTTTTCTCTGTGGACGGTAGTTGCTCTTGGGGGACAGGTGACTCCTTCCCTTTTTTGGTAGTAAAAGGGGCTCAGCAGAGATTGTTTACCTCCAAATCAGTACCTACCACGGACCTCACTGGTTTTGGTTGCCCTAGTGAAAGGTGGAGTGGGTGTACAATAATAATAACAGCAACAATAACAACCATTTACTGAATATTGACTCTGCTTTAAGCACCTTTCAGTTGTATATGAGGCAGGTGAAGCTCAGAGAAAAGGCTGAAGCTCAGAGGAGTGACTTATCCAACCTAATACAGCTGGTAATGGCAGAGCCAGGTTTAAAACCCAGGTCGAATTCCAAATTCCACCTTCTCAGCCACAACACCACACCACCTCCTGCTGTCATCATGCTAAGGCAGAATTGTAGAGCTCAGACATGCATCTGCACTGACTGAAGTTCAAGACACAGAAGGTAGAAGACGGGATTAGCACGCACAGGCCACCGGCCCCAGTCAGTTCCTGAGACCCAGTCTGGACTCCAGCAACACAAGACACACAGCCAGGTCTTTTTGTGTCTGGCTGGGAAGAAAGAGCACAGATACTTCTGGTTCTCAACCTGACTGCCAAGTGCTCCTGCACTGGGTACCACGTTCCTTGGGTCCTTTGGAATCTCCAGATTTCCCTAAGTAGTAAAGACTCTGGAGAAAACTAAGCCTTTTTTTTTTTTTTTTTGGCTTAGAGGAAGTGAGGTATAAAGCAAAGCAGAAACAGTGAATAGCAGCTCGCTTTAATTATTTATCTGCTTATCCATCCATCGTTGGTTCATTCAGCAGATATCTGCTGGGTGTCTGTTACATCCTATGCACCGTGTTAGGAAATGGTGATACAGGGGTGCCCGTCCACCCACATGGTGTGCACACTCTTTAGGAGGAGAGAGAGTTAGGCAGGCATTAGCACTGTGGTACAGTAATGCCCTGATGGAGGACTAGATTTTTTTGTTTCTTTATCTGCTGATGTAGTCCAAGTGCCTAGAACAATTCTAGGCACAAACTAAGTGCTCAGTAAATATTTTTAATGGCTCTTGAATAAACAATGGGAAGAGAGATGGAGAAGCTATCACTTACTAAGTACCTACTATGTGTCAAGCACCTTCTAGGGGCTTTACTTAAGTAATCTCGTTTGACTTCAGCTCCACAAGATAGGCGGTCCTGTCCCCAAATTACAGGTAAGAACCCGAAACTCAGAGTTTACACAGCTGTTAGGCTATGTAACCACAGCTGAGGTTTGCACGGAGATCTGTCAACTCCACAGCTAGTTCTCTAATTCATTCTCTAGTTGGACAAATTACATTGGTGTTTCCTACTTCATTTGTGCCTCTCCATTCCTAGGATCACTAATTTGGAACTAGAAATATTTTTAGAAGTCATCTCCCCCAACCAGCTTATTTGTGTACCCCAACTAATTATTGATTCTTCTTTCACATTCAGACCTGTTAAGCTGCCAACACAATCTCTTTTCCTTCACCTCTTTGGTATTCTCAATGAGTCCTAGGGTAAATGAATAAACATAAGGAAAGGATATAGTCTTATGATCTGGGTGGAAATTCTCCTGAATATCAGTCCATATTTTACAAATCAAATCCCAGATCTCTTCCTCTGAATTCCACAGATTCAGAATGACCATCCATCAGTTCAAAAACTTTAGTTCATTCATCAGTTCATTTGCTCAGCAAATGTATGTTGATTCCCACCATGAACCCAGGTACTTTCAAGGCAATAGGGATACAGTAGTGAACAGAGCAGAGAAGATTCTCACTCTCATTGATCCCTGTGATGTAGTTGGGAGAAACACACCGGAAAACACTACATAAAATCCCAGTTGGGTAGGATTTAGTGATTTTAGATAGTTGGTCAGGGAAGGCCTCTGTGAAGTGACATATGAACAGAGACCGGAGTGTCTCCTAGTCACTCATTATAAAGGCTGGGTGATTTGCCATCATTGAGATCCTGGCCTATTTGGAACATCGATGTCTTATTACGTGATCGTTGGTCCTTGATCACTGTTTGGCTTGTCTTATATTTAACTGTGCTTGTGTGTTTTTTCTCTCTTACCTGCTTTAGATTCTCAAGTACAAACTTTAGCACACTCATTTGTAGCAGTATCAGGTGTCCATGCATGCTTTTTGGATAAATGAGCGAAGAATGAGTCAGCAGTAGCACAAAGTGGAGCCTCTCAGGAGAGGGGTCTCTTTTAGCATTGACACGTGGCGCCACATTAAGCCCCAGGGGACTGGAAAAGGTTAGACCAAATCAGGGTCACCTGAAGCACAGGTGGCTCTCTCCTGCTGTTTCTGTAGCTCTCAAGCTGAGTTTCCACTTCATTTTTTTTTTCTCAGCCCTGTTATTTTTCCACGGTCTTTCTGTATGTCACCCAGTCGTGCATTCTTTGTTCTAGTATGTGTCTACTTTTTCATTTGTTCATCAACTGAAAGGTGAAAGTCTGGTTTAATCATATGCAGTAATACTTCTTTCATTTGATGGATATTTGCCAAGGGTCTGTTCTGTGTCATGCACTGTGCTGAAACTAGGAATACAGCCCTGATTCCCTGGCCTCGTGGGCACACAGTTTAATGGGGAAACCAGCAAAGGAAACAGGTGATTATACGGCAGCATGAGAAACGTATGGTGTGAGTCACATAAGAAGGGTATAGAAAACATAAGAAAGATAGCTAACCCAGCTTGGGATGGCTTGGGAAGGTTTCTTGGAAGAAGTTATGTCTAGGCTGAGACCTGAAGGGTGAATAATAGTTGATCACTGAAGAAATTTGCTATAGGATGGATGGTTGAAACCAAGTGGATGCTTGGCAAAAATTGATAAATGAATGAATGCATAAATGAACAAATGAATGAATGAACTGATATGCTGTGTATACTTCATGGCAGAAGTGTATGTTCGATCTCAGATCAGCTTGGAGGGGGAAAGGTAGTAATATGAGCTGTCTATCCTCTTTGGTCCTTAAATCTGTTTCATTCCTTTTAACTGCTGTATAATATTCCACAGTCAGACTGTGCTGCAGGTTAATTAGCTGGGCATGTAGGTTATTTCATACATTTTTCTATTACAAACAAATGTCCTTGTGGGCATGTGTAAGAATTTCTCCAGGGTTGATACTGAGAAATGGAATGGCTGGGTTATAAATTACAGTTGTTTTTTTTTTTTAATTTAAATGGATACAACTTATGGCATTCTGAGAGGGGAAACTAGCTTACATCCCACCAGCAGCATGTGGAGGACATACTACTGTTCTGCATGGTTGCTATCACTCAACAAAGTGGAAGTGCTTTGTCTTTGCCCACTTAAGGGGTAAAACATGACTCCTCATTGGCAGTCTTGTGATTGAACATCTTGAGTGAGCATCTTTTCAAATATTGACTGGCTGTTTCCATTTGCTCTTCCATGACTTGTCTGTTAATATCTTTAAGTTATGTCTGGTTGTTAATCTTTTCACACCTCAGTGTTCCCCTCTGCTAAATTGGGATTTTAATGCCAGCCCTCCTGCATATCCACCCATGTTATTGGAATCTAGAGTGAAACATGTCGTCAAGAGGGAACTCTTAGTAATCACTTATGCATTGATATAGTTCTCAAATGCTAATTTAGTATGCTCCCTGGTTAGGAACCACACTGCGTTCTGAAGATACAGTGGTTAACAAAAACCAACCCAGTTTCTGACCTCAGTGGAGTCTAGATTTAGTCGCCATCACATATGCAGGTAGCATCTACTACTAGTAGTACTAGCATCACTAGTGCTAGCAATTACCATGACTCCTTCACATACGCTTAGTGTTTCTTATAAGCGTAGTGAGGTGCAGCTATCAGTATGCTTCATTTTAGACGAGCAAGCTCAGACTCACAAAGATAAAGTCATTCATTTAAGGTCGCACAGTTAATAGATACTGGAGTCAAAAGTTTTATGTCTCTTTGACTGACCCCAAAGGGTATGCCTGGCAGAACTACAGAGCATAATCATTGCTATGACAGGAAAAGAGTAAGGTGGCATCTTGGTGGATGAAGAGAGTAGATATTAAAACTAGCTTTTCTTATTCCCAAGAAGCAATAGAATAAACACACAAAAGAGGAGAGAGCCCTTTTTTTTTTTTCATTTATTTTTTGAACATTTAAATAGATGAAGAGGAAGAGGCTTGACAAAGTGTGGGCATCATGAGACCAGCGTGGTTTCCAGGAACCTGTTGCTAGAATGCATGCTCTAGGGTGGACCCCTTTCTGAGCAGGGCCTTCAGCCACACCTGTGCAGAATGGTCTTACCTGCATCCTGACGTTCTATCCACCAGGATGGATGAGCAGCATCAGAAGTGAGAGCTGTTTCTCCAAATCCAGACCAAATACCTCTGTTCCTAGTCCAGGCTAGCAGAGTACACAGTCAGCACAATCTTACTCTATTTCTGGAAGTGGGGCATCACCCACCTACAACTCCCTCTCATCCGTCTTAAGCCAAGTACCTCTTAGAATGAAATACGGATTCCGGGCATATTCTGGGAAGCAAAGGGGTCTAGCAAAATCAACAGATCTCCAGGGTCAGCAGCAGTCTTAAAAGTGCTGACTGCCTCCAAGTACCTTCACCATTTTGAAAGCTTGGAGGGCCCCTGTTTGGCGCTAGCACCACTGAAATCACTTATCTAAATGACGGTGAAACAGTCTGATGCATCACTGGACCTTTAAGCCACTGGCCATCATAATGACTCTTCTACAGACAGAAAATAAGACTCGTAGAAGTTAAGTGATGGGCCCACGCCTCTGCTGATAAATTCATTCATTCATTTATGCAGTCATTAATAACAAGTGCCTATTGCATGTTAATGTCCATGCTGGCTCTGTAATTCAAAATCTTACAACTGAATAGGAGGGCCGGTCTGAATAACAGCCCAAATTAAAATATAATTACAAACCAAAGATCATTATTATAGGAGGTTATAAAAGAGTGTAAGTCCTCCTTCAGTTAAGGGGGATGTAAGAAGGCAAGACTGGAGATGTAAGCAGGGGCCAGATTATGAAGGGAGTTTGTATTCATTCACCAGGAAGCAGAGGACAAAGCCAATTAGATCTGAGGTTTTTATAAGATTGGTCTTAGTGCTCTGTGAAGAAAGAATTGAAGAAGAATGAGAAAGTCCATTTAGGGGTTATTGCTAAAGTCCAAACCAGAGATTATGTTGATTTGCATGGAGAAGTTGGATGAATTGGAGGAATGTTTTAAAAGTAGAACCGACAGGACTTGGCGGTGTATCGGAGGCAAGGACTTTAAGAAGGAGCTGTCCAATGACTCCCAGGTTTCTGGTTTGAGTATCTGGATTGAGGGAAATGTTATTTCCTGAAATGGAGGAATAGATTTTAATTTAGTATTTTATTACAGGGTGGGGTAGAGCAAGAGCTCCTTTGGAAAACAATGAGTTAGTGGAGTTAGGTTACAGTGGGTGTCCTGATGTCACCTACTTCTTTGTTCTTTTGCTGTCCTCCCCGTGGGTAGGTAGGGTGGAATGGACTTCGTTGTCTGGCACCAATTCCTGATTTTTAAGAAAAAAAATTAATGAACAGGAGAGAGAAGGAAAATAACAGCCGTCAGAGTAATTACAGATGTGGGAAGAATGGAGGAATTTATCTCACACTGGGCATTGGCAAGAGGAGTGGACAAAATCCATTCAGTCTGTGTTCAGAGATGCTGAGAATCCTCAGGACAGGACTTAGTGGGTTTGTGTTGTGTCTGTTAAACAGGAACCTCAGACATTACTTAGGAGATGCTGAGTTCAGAGTCAGGAGATCTGATTCGCAGGCCAGCGCACAACTGCCTTGCTGTGTGACCCTGACCAGGTTCCTTCAACGCTTTGAGCCTCCGCACCTAATCTTGGAAAAAGTGGGTGATGGTTCCTACCCATACGGTCTCACAAGGGGTGTCCTGAAAAACTAATGAGCTAATGGACTTGCAAGAACATGATGCAATCTGAGGGAACTATAAAAATTTAAGTGTTCACAATTCTTCCAATTGTTTGGTTTTCATTAGGCTTGTTCTTGGCTGGCCCGGAGAGTATGTGTGAAAGACAAACACAGAGACACGCACAGACACACACATGAAACAGTTTCCCGTCTGACTCTACCCAAGTTCAATGTTGGATCAGAATTTAAAAAAAAAAAAAAAAAGATCATTGCACTTTAATCTCTGTGGCTGAGCTAAAGAAAAAGAGAGGAAACCCACCAAAGGTCTAGCCCTGGAATCAGGAGACATGGCTTCTAGTTCTGATCTCCTGAGGTTTTGCAGTATTCCTGGTTCATGAGTCCCCAGTGTGGGTCCACGTCCCCCTTCTATAAAGTGAAGGCCTGGGCAGAAGACTCTGAAGGTCATTTCCAGCTCTGACATTCTGTTCAGACCCTCTTTGAGCTCCTACCTGCCCCGAGGATGTCTAACTCCATAGGGGTGGGAGAGCAGGCTGCATGTCACACTGGCAGGAAGGCTGGACTTGGGGCTTAGAGACTGGCCATCTCTAAAGTCAGCCTTCCAGGTGCACTGGGGCTCTCAGAGCTCCTCCTTGACCTACTTTCTCTCTCGTGGCTTACCAAGCTCCCCATTTGGGACAATTTCAGAATGCATGGGTGTTTTTTTCCTCTTCAGTGGCATTTTGACTTGACAGTGAGATGCCAGAGGTGGGGCATTTGCCACCCCGTCTTCAGCTGCTCAGGCAAGGACAGGCATGGAGTAGATGGTCAGTAAACGTAGGTCAGTAGAGGCGAGAATGAATGAATGAATGAGTAAACAGTTTGGCAGATCGGTGAGTGGTCAGAAATTCATGATAATACAGATGGTATCTGGTATATTGGAGGCCTGTGGATGAGTCACTAGAAGAGAGAAAGGACCAAGGAAAACCTTGCAGCATGAGCTGAGCTCTCTCCTCTTGGGGCCTCAGTCTCCCTAAAGGGGAGGGTTGGGCCAGATGACATTACTCAGTCTTCTGTTCACTTCACAGGCGTTTATTTAGAGCTTTGTAATGTGCCCCACCCGTGCTGGGCTGTGGAGACAGATAAAGCAGGCGGTAAGGAACAGCCCAGCCCTCTGAGAAGGGGACAAATAAGTGGTAACAAAAGTGTGAGAGGTGTTAGTGATAAGAGAAGCACAAGGCTAGGAGAGCCTCATTCAGCCTGAAAGGTCAGTGAGAAACTTCCGGGAAGGGCGGCACCCACACCAAGGCCAGGGGGAGGATGCCACTCAGTGGTAGAGCGCAAGCCTCGCCTGCATGATGTCCTAGGTTCGATCTCCAGTGCCTCTGTTAAATAAATAAACCCATAAATAAACCTAATTCCCCCCCGCACCAAAAAAGTAAAACTACACTAAGGCCAGACAGTTCAGCCAGAGAAGGGCGAGACGGGTTGCTCATGGTGGCTGGGGGTACAGTTTGAGGAGGAGAGTTTGAGGAGCCAGGAATGATGCCTACAGGGTCTGGACTTCAGGTGGGAAGGTGACGAGCCACTGAGTGTCTTCAGGTAGGAGAAAATCCTGATCAGATTTGGTTTTAGGACAGCTCTTTGGCTGTGTGCGGCTCTTGGGGTGGATGGAGGGAAGGGGCCCAGATCGTGAACGGTAAGGGAGGCAGGACAGTGTAGCCGAAACTGAAGTAGAAGGAGGCCCTGGGCTGCAGCAGTCCGGGTGGGAGCCGAGAGAACTGGATGGGGCTGAGCGGTGCCAGTGGGATGGGTGTGCCCATGACCGGTCAGAGGGAGGAGGCAAGCGGAAGATGGCATGGAGGATGCCTAGGTTATTGGTGTCCCTGGAACACAGAATGTGGAGACAGAAGGATGAGAGGAGGAGGTCAGATGTGCCCTCCCATTACCAGCCTTTGAACTGGTGGCAAGCAAACAGCTACAGTTTACTTTGCGCCATAACATTTGTTTTCTGTGTGCAGATTCAGGAGCAATGGAGGTGAGCTTGTGCGTGTGTGTATTCATGAGTGTGTGTGTGTGTGTGTGTGTGTGTGTGTGGTGGGGGTGGGCAGACAGGACCTGTGGGACCACCTGTTTTCATCATCCATCGATTCTCAAAGTGTTGTCCAGTGTTCTCAAAGGTTCCCCAGGGGGGTCGTGGGGTTAATCTTCCGTAACGCTAATACCTATAATGTTACACGGCACGGGCTTTGTTTCGTACCCAGGATTAATCATTCACTCATGGGCTTTAATACAAGCCAGACACCACCTCACTGCGCCTCACGCAGAGCAGTGCCAGTCCCCTCTTCCATTTTAATGCTGGCGCTCACATTCTTGTTGCCAGAGTAAGAAGCAGGTTTTTTGTCCCAGCTTCAATACCCTATAAACTGAAATGTTTGAACTCTTCTTCCCTCCAAGGATGTTAGTTGAAAAAATGCCAGGAAAGCTGGACTCTGCCATTAATTTTCTGTATGACTTGGGGTAGCTTACTTCCCCTTCTCTGGGCTCTGATATCCATCCCACGGTGAGAAACTAAGCAAGTGATATCCAAAGCCTGATTTCTACATTTTTGTTTTCCCTTCTTGAGCTCAACTCGAATACAGACTCAGTCCCCAAAAGTTTTCAGCAGAGAGAATTCTGAGGTGCTCAGACCCCCTACTGTCTAGGAATTAGACTCGAAAACTCTCAGACCTGGAAGGAACACTGAAGCACTGACACTCTACAAATGAGAGAACTGAGCCCAGAGAGGGGAGGCCCCGTCCTCACAGCCACACAGCCCTTTGATGGCAGAACAGGGAACTGAACCTAGGGACCCTGATTCCCAGTCCGGGTGCTCCTTTCCCCCGCATCACAGAGTGCTGGAGTTTGGCCAGACCTTGGGATTCCGATTTGAGCTTAGCCCTCTCTGATCCTGGAGCAGTCTCCGTTGGTTTCTCAGAGTGAAATCAGAGAGCTCTGACATTAGTAACGTCACGGCAGCTGGTGCTGGTGAAGGGGGTGGTATAGGAAATGAGAGAACGCATTTGGCCAAGCTCCAGGTCCACGTGACCCTCCAAGAGCCCTCATTTCAAAACAAACTCAATCTTTTAAGTTCAAGTTCTCCCTCTTGTCAGAAACGTGACTTCCTGCTTCTAAGAAGCCAGGCTTACAAAAGGGCTCAGAAGACTTCATGGACATCAAATGGCTCTTACAAAATAGCGTTTTGATGAGTTAAGTGTAAATGAATCAGAAACATAAGGATTACATTTTCCCCAAGCGCACATGGGTTTCAAAATTCGAGGGGAAATGTAGTTTGCTAACTGCACGCCGACTTTCACCGAATCCAAAGCATTCGTGGGGAGGGTGGCGGGGTGAGGGGGGAGAAGAAAGAGAAGGCCGGCCCCCAAATGGTTTTAGATGTGGTGCCAAATTCGAAAATGCCGTTGGGCTCACCCTCTGCCAGTAATAAAATTGCTGGCCACCCAGAGAGGCCACAGGGAGGAGAAAGGAGGTTGCTTTCCCCACTAGCCCCTGGTCCTCGACAACTGTGTTCAGTTAGTGCTGCTCAATCACCAGCTGTCACTGGGTCCCTCCGCTCCATTCGCTGGCCCCGGCTTGGCCTCCGTCTTCACACTGTGCTTCCTGCCTTGTTTACCTCCAACTGTATCTGGTGTTTTGGCTCCCAGGGGTCTTGGCGACCGGTCAGCTTGTCACAAGCCCCTGCTCTGTAATCAAGAGACCTGTCCATCAGCAGCAGGGGTGTTTGGGGAAGCTGTCACACATCGCCTTTGGTTGCATTCAGGAAAAACAAGAGTCCCTTGTAGTTCTTTTCCTCTCTCCTTTCCTTAATGCTCTCCAGGTGCGGCGTTTCCCCCCAAACTGGTAAATGTCTTCCCTTCAGATCTCGGCCTGACACCGACAACCAGTTCACTCTCAGCGCTGCTGTTACCTTATCCCAGGATTTGAAACTCTCTTTTATAATTTTCACATTGTCCCTCCATTCTTTCTCTTGTATTTTGTTTAATTGCACCAAGAAAGTAGAAAATCATTTCAATTGGTGGTAAGAGATGATTAAAACAAAATAACAAAGGCCTTGGCTGCAAACTGTTAGTTTTATTAAATTTGCTACTGTGTTTTAAATTGGTACCAGGGCGAATCTTTGGACAATTATATCAAAGGCTGCTGGAATTAATCAGTTGCATGTATACATTTGCTCCGTCCTGAGCCTTGTACAGCATGAGGGCAGCATTGTCAGTATGACAATGTGTTACCTGTGTGAGAGGGGTGGACCCTAGTCCCATCGGGAGGGGTACATGTGCCCAGTGGATTCTCAGATCCCTGCCATCTCACTTTTCATTCGTTCAATCCGGACCACACGGGTTGGAGCTCACTGTGGTCACCAGGAGAAATAGTGGATGGATATTATAAGACAAAAGTCCATTTCTCAAACAAAGATTCTTTTCTTGGCAACAGAGTCTCGGCATTCTGAGATGCTGAGATGCACAGCTTTGTTTTAATGAAAGGGCGCATGAGTGGAAAGGGTTGCAGTCTACTGAGAACCAGTCTGCTAGGAGGGTAGGTGGCAGTGGAGGGAGCTCAGGCTGTATAAAGATGTGGATGCTGGTTCAGTATCTCAATTCCTGTTAACACATCTAAGTTCTGGCATCTACAGATGGAGGTGGGGACTTGGGGAATCATTGCATCCAGGCCCCTGCTTTTACAGCAGTGCCTTTCCTCCACTCAGTGACTCGAGCCCCCAGTATCTTGCCTTAGAACCGTCCGTCGTCTCCTGCACACTCTCAACTGAGCATTCTAGTAAAACTTAAGCACTTCCTTTGGCTTACCCTGAAGGCCAGTCTGAATGCACCGTTCTTTATCTCAAAAGGTTTACCTGCCTCCTGTTCTGTGCTATTCCTGCTGTGCAGAATACCATGCTCGTTATTTATGTCTTTTGACGTTTTCCCCAGGTGCATTGTCACAGACTATTAGCTCCTTCAGCAGGTATCACTGAAAACATTCTGTGCCGTTCTTTGTGCCAGGTGCAGAGATGTGGCAATGAAAGGCGAATCTTTTCTCTGTCCTTGAAGCACTGACCATATACCAAGGAAAAAACGCATTCAACATCTGATTGCAACAAGGCGCGCTGAGTTTTATTATGAAGTATGGGGTGATATGGACACCTTTAGAAGGAATCAACGTAGTCCAGGTGTCAGGAGTCTCCTAAGCCTTTCTTATCCTTCCAACCACTGTTGGATCCTCCTCCCTCTTGGCGGTGTTTGAATTCTACCTTGTGTTGCAGTCCTACTGGACTTGACTTACCCTCCCTTTTGCCCTTTGCACTAATTAAGACCATGATGGCATCTTCTTCATCTTTGGAAACTCCATACATGCTTTTGATTTGCCTTGCACAAGGAAAGCGAGGCCCAGAGAGGAGAACTAACTCATCCAAAGTCACAACAAAGTTAGTGGAAGAGCCATGGTCATTTCTGCTGACATGGTCCAGGTGATGTCTATAGTGATGCCAAACTGCTTTCCAGTGTATCCCTTCTCAAGGGCAGATGATACTGTCTGCTTCAAATAAATTAACCACCACCCTCTCCCAATGAAAAGTAAGACCAAAGTACCTCTCAGCCTAGAGCAAAAGTAGAGTCCTCTTAAGAATTCAGGATGATAACCCAAACAAAATTGGAATTGAGGAGCATATTGTTCTCACATGTAGGAAAATGCTGAGTGGACATAACCTTAATGTATGAATGTCAAGAGATAAATCCTTTGGGGAAGACTCTTCACAGCTTCAGTCATTCAGTGAGAAAGGCTGTTCTGTTGTAAGTTTTAGTTCTCCTTAATCAAAATAGAATATGATGACATCTAGCATAGTGCCAGAACTTGGTAGGTAGTCAGTTTTATTCCTGAACCATCCATCCCATGAGGAATATTTGGTCTCTCTATCATCAGGTACTCACTCCCTTTCCACCTTTCCCCCAAACCGGTAATCTGTACTGCTACCAAAATTGTCTTCCCTGTTTATATCCTTTGCCCAGAAAGCCATTTCTCTCTGCCTTCTCATGGCTTGGTTTCTCCTTACCCCTCCAGTTAAGCCAGTATTCCTTCTCTGGGAAGTCTTTTCAGACTCTTCCTCAGCCTGTGTCTCATATCACTCATGCTCCTTACAGACCCCTACACTTTTCAGGCTGTGGTATAGCCATCCATTTTAAGGTCTTTCTTTCCTCATAAACCTATTAGCACCCTAAAGTCAGGACCACATTTTATTGAACTGTGAACCCAAGAAACCTAGAAGAAGTTGAGATGACTCAGTGAATTTTGCTATTTGGATGAATGAGTGGATAAACAGATGAAGTGATATAAGTATATTTATTCAGAATTTGAAAAAGTGGTCAAAACAATGGAGGTAATTAGCTAGCACGAAGCTAACTAGCTGGATTTACTTTTCCTATGCTCTTTTCTCATGAACATTAAAGATAAAGTGATATTGACATATTTGTCATCTTATATTCATGGAAAATTGTATGTGTGATTATGCATAAAAAGATACATGCAGGGGTTCTGACCAGAATGTTCTTGGTAGCTGCCTCAAGGTGATGGAATTGGATATGATTTTTGCTTTATTTTTAATTAATTCACATAGTGCTCAAATTTTTTAAAGCAAGCATGGGTGTCATTTATGGTTAGAAAAAACCAAAGCAATTATGAATTTCTTCTCAATTAAAAAAGAAAATCAGCGCTCACCCTAGTAATATGTTAGCGCTTAAGCCATTTTGCTCTGTAATTCTACATGAGAAATAAAATCTAATTTCATCTGAGTTGCAGCTTTCTGAAAGACTTTTAGGACTATAAAGGGGAGCTCACCTTATCTTCAGATAGTTTCAGTGTTCTGTATTTGATTGGGTATTAATGCATTGCTCACTAGTGTGTGCTTATCCAAGGAGTCATCTCAATGTGATGGAAAGGTCAAGGCTTCTGGAGTCAAACAGTGTAGTTTAAATTCTGCTTTATAACTGTTGTCTCCCTGACTTTGGGCAGATCACTGAACTACACTGAACAATGCAAATGATTTCTACCTTTCAGATGTATATTAGAAATAGTATGTGGAAATATGGTGGACTAGCTAATCTAAAAATATTTCCAATACAAACATCTATCCAGACATCCCAGATAAAATATAACTGATGTAACTAACATCCTTTAAAATGTATGACTGAGATCAGAGAAATAGAAAAATGTGTTGCCAAAGGAAATAAAATAGAACTGAGAACTAGACAGGTAAGCCCTGAATCTAATGTTTTATTGATGTAGTTTGAATAAGGGAGAGCCGTCAGCGTTGGCAACTGAATGAATTGAATATTCTTGCTTATTCCAGGAGTGGAGATTGGCCCTGAAACTCTGCAAGGATGGGAGTTATAACTGAGGGCTTCAAAGTAAGGTTAGCACCTCTGAAACCTACATGTTTAGTGAAAGGGTGTACTAGAGAAAAAAATATCTATATCTATGCTCTATGTACCTCACAAAGATTTGAGGTTTGAGTTTATATTGCTCAGTATGTTTGAGAATACCTGAACTGAGAAACTAACTGGAGAAAAAGAAAAAGAAATGGTTCTTTCTAGATGAGTAATGTTCTAAGAGAGATGCCTAGAAGTTATCCTCTTGAGGAGGGTACAGACTTGACCTAGGAGACACATGATTCCCACAGATTAAAACCCAATGAACATGAATTCATATGTCAAAATTAAAAAACACAAAAATGTGAAAAAATGATGAGTAATGGCCAGAAATTGACATCATTTTTTAAATTAAATTTCAATTTTGATAATACATATGCATATTTGTATTTTAGTGTAATCAAGAAAAAAAAATAAAATTAGAAAATATAAGCTGCAAAAATTAGATACACTAAGAAGGGGAAAAGAGTAGAAATAAAGAAATCCAATACATTCAAATGAAGGTGAGAAAGGGGAAAAATAAATAAGCAAGGAAAACGAATGATAACTGGAAAGCACAAACAAGATGGGAGAAGTAAATCTAATATAATAAGTCATTACACTAATCAGATTAAAGTCAACTATGAAGATGAAGATTCTCAGGTTGTATTTAACTAAAGATAAGTTCACTGAAAGGTTAAAGGTAAATATTTACCAGGCAAATATGAACCAAAGCACATTAATATTATTATCAGGCAAAGGAAACATTAAGGCAAAAAAAAAATATTATTAACATAAAGAGATCACCATATAATGGTGAAAGAAAGTTATATAATGATTTTGAACTTGGATATACCAAATAACATGACCTGACAATCTATAAATCAAATATGACTCTTACCTAAAAAGTAAGTGATAAATCCATAATGATATTATACTATTTTAACATACCTTTATCAATAATTAATAGATCAAGCAAACAAATAGAATAATGTTCTAAGAGATTTTGGACAACACAAAGAAATGTTTCATCTGATAAAAATATATAGGATCCTGCTGCTGAATTAAGTATAAATATTTTCTTCTAGGATATGTAGAACATGTTTGTTTTAATTTACATGTCCCAGGCCACAGAACAAATATCTAAGAATTAGTATCATATAGAACAGTATTTCTGTTTACAACACAACGCATAAATATATAAACAAGTCAACAAGCAGACAAGTAAATAAATGAAGAAGATAAAAACTTTTGGTCAATTAAATGTATCACTGAAAAGCGAAAGTCTTAATTAGGATCCTAGCAGACAGAACTCAGCAATGTGTTAAAACCCACACACTCAAACACACACATTGTGCCAACGCTGGAGTTTCACAGAATGAGACTTCAAAATTAGATGGCCTATTATTGTAATTCACAATACCAGCATACTAAATGATTTTTCAAAATGAGATTGTCTTACTAGATGCAGTCTTAAAACTCTTGATAAAATCAGGTCTCTTCATGATAAAAAGCAAAACAAAACAAAACAGGAAGTGACCTGCAAATAGAAAGACACATCCTTAATAGAATAAAGGGTCTACACTGAAATACAGTAGGCATTATGCTTAATGATACAACGTAAGTATTCCTCTGATTCCAGGATCAAACCAGGAATGCCCAGTAACACCGTTAGTCCCGCCTAGCCCAGCTAGGCAAGAAATGTAAACAAAAATGCTGAGGATTGAAAAGGGAGAAATTAAACTATCATTATCTGCATCTGTAAAAGAATACATAGAAAAATTAATAAGAATCAACAAATTATTGGAACTAATAGACTACAAGGACTTATAAATAGAGTATCAATTTATAAATCATTTTTGTCAGCCCCAGAATACAAATATAGATATACTTGCACATGTGTGTATATGTGTGTGGGGGTAGATAGATAGATACATTACAGCTACCATTTACTGTAGCACTGACATCTATAAAAATGCTTAGAATTAGGAGTATATCCCTAATAAAAAAATCATCACAATTTTTATGAAGAAAGCTTTAAAACTTTACTGAAATCATAAAAGCAGACCTAAATAAATAAAGATAAACCGTGTGTGTAAATGGGAGGATGCCATGTCATAAAGAAGTCTTTTCTCTTCAAATGCATCTATAAATTCAATGAAATTGGAATTAAAATCCCAACACACACTTTAAAAAGTGAAACTGAAGATTCACATGGAAGAGCAAAAGGGCCTCTTGGTGGAGAAAACCGAAGTATCGAAAGGACTTGTAGTATAAATCAAGACCTTTTTAAAACTATGGAAATTAGAGACAGACTGCTATTGATAAGACAATAGAAAAAAAAGTAGATTAATGAAACAAGGTAACCCAGAAACCAGCTTATCTAAGTACTGAATGATACATGGTACAGGCCGTATCGCAATTCAGTAGTACAAGGATTAACTTTTATGTAAATAATGTCAGACAAATGATCCGTCCCTGTTTGGAGGAAAAACAATTCTTACCACACATCATTTTAAAAACTGTATTGTAGTCAATTGAGGCCATACATGTAAAAATACAAAATAAAAGTAAAAACTATTGAAAGGAAATAGGGGAAGCTACTTTATTACGTTGGAGTAAAGAAACATTTATTCAACAAGCCATAGAAGGACAAATCATGAAGGAGATGATTAAAATTTTTTATTCAACAAAGCAGCTTAAACAGAATGAAAAAAAAAAGAGTCAGACTTGAAATTGTTATTTGCAGAATCTTTAATTGCAAAGGATTAGTATCTAGTGAACATTAATTCGTAACATCAACAAAGAAAAAGACTAAGGACCCAACTTAAAAATAGGCCACTGTGATGAACAAGCAGTCAACCTAGCTGGAAACACGGGGTCAGCAAACCCATGAAATGATACTCAGGCTTGTTAGTAATTAGGGAAAGGCAAAATAAAATAATAATTAAATATCATTTAATACCCATCAGATTGGCTAAAAATCAAATGTTTGTTACAATCAAGTGCTGACAAGGACCTGGAGCAATGGGAAATCTGTGGGTAGGTGTGTTAATAGGTACAACAATTTTGGAGAACAATTTGGCAACATCTAATGAAGTTGAAGATGCAATCATTTTCAATCTAGCAGTACCACTGTAGACATAGTTCCTTCAATAAACTCTTGCTTTATTTGCAAAGGAACATGGGCACAAATGTTTAAAGCAACATTATTGGAGATAACAAACAAAAAAGATTAAATAATAGTGATAGAATAATAAGAGAGAGATAACCTAGGTGTCTATCAGGAAAAGAATGATCAGACGAAGTGTGTTATGCTTATACAGTAGAAGACTTACATCTGAAAGCAATGAGCTGGATTGACATGTCAGTCTGTTGATAATCTACATGATCAATATGTGTGACCTCAAAAGCAATGCTGGGCAAAAAAAAAAAAAGCCAGCTGCATAATAATAGTACTAATAATGGTATTAATACTAGTATTAGTATTAATATTAATAATTGTATTAGTAACAGTATTTAAAAATCAGTGAAGTTTAAAACATGCAAAACAATGCATACGTACAAAAAGGATAAAAGCATTCATGGAAGAGAGAGAAATGGGACAAAAGAAGAGCACCTAGGTGGGTTGAAAACAAATATATAAAACAGAATATTTTATTTTTATACCATCAGATAAAAGACATGAAGAAAATATGGCAAAACGTTATAATTTGACAAAGCTGGGTAATAAGTCTAAGGACATTTGTTACAGTGTTCTCTGTACTTTTCTACATGTAATATATTTTCTAATCAAAACAGTAATAATGGTATGTATAAAGACCTTTGGCACATCATCTCAGGCTCAAAAGTGATGGTTTCCTTCTCTTCCTATTCTTGGCTGGAAGCTGGTATCCAAAGTGCCCAGGCACTCCCCTTTCATCCGTAGCCCAAGGCAGCGCTGGAATACTTGGGCTCTTCCTGAGCCAGAGACATCTTAGGTGGTCCCCCCACCACGTCTTCCAGCTCCGTCAATCTGGGTGGTAGATTCTGAACTACACCCATTCTCAGTGCAGAATCAGGCAGCTTCTAGCTTGCAGAGAAGCTCATGAGAGAAAGACACAACCCTACATTCCTTCTTAAATTAGAGCTGCTCATCACGTCCTCCCCAGATTTCCATTTCATAGCTGAAGACATGGATGGTCAGAGAGATGAAATAGCCCACTGTCAGTGAATCGGTGGTGGTATTTAAGAGAATGTGTGTCTCTCGGAGCTTCTGGAACTTTCCAACTGGTCTTTGAATGCAGACTCTACTCGATTCAGAAACTAGGTCTTTTCACTTCTGTACTGCTGTATTTTCCAGTGTCTAAGAGCTGGGGGCTTCCACCTCCAGAAAGCACTATCTTGGGATGGAATTAGGTGACTTGGCTCAAGTCCCTTCCCTATGATGAAAGCCATGTGACTGTGGGCAGCTAGCTTAACCTCCTTAAGTATTAGTTCCCTCATCCTAAAACTCTTCATAGTAATTATTCAAGGGGCTGTTGTTTTGATTAAATGAGATTGTTCATAGAAACTACCAGGCTTAGTGCCTGGCATATGATAAATAGGCAATAAATGGAAACTATAATTGCTATAATTATTGCAGAAGGTGCAGTGTCAAAAAAAGGATGACACAGTTGAGTTAACGCAGACTATTTGGAGAGATAGAGTGTGATAAATTAATATTATAACATGGAACAGTAGGAGGTCAATAAGGAATAATCAGGAGACTCCGAGAGAACTTCCTGGAAGCAGCAAAATGGGATATTTCCATTGTGCAGTGAGGTTCTCCCTCTCTTCTTCCTATTGTACTTTTCATATTTCTCATTGTATCTTCACATTGATATGGGACAAGAATCATATATCTTAATTAAAACGTAGAAAAACAGACCCCAAAAGTGAAATGACTTGCCTGTAGATTTTAGATGGGTGTTTAATTGACCTATCAAGATATTAACTGCACACCAACACTTTAAGAAATATGCGTTTTTGTCAGAAGCTAAGTCATAGGTTGCTTAGATTCCTTAAGAATGTGTATTTCCTTAAAATAATGATTTCATGAGCTATAACTAAATTTTCTGTAAATTGAGCTCCAAGTTTGATACATATTACTGTCTATATTTCTGAGGAGGAATACTGAAAAAATCATACCAGTTAGAAATGCTAGGATTATTGTTTCTAACCTAAGGCAGGTATGTCACTTGAGGCATTTGTGAAAGAATGATGATTGAATGTTTAAAAACATAAAAAAAAAAACACACAGTCATACCAAGGATGTGAAAAACACCCGTTCAAAACTAGAAATCAGAAGTGATAAAACTAATCATGTTTCAGATGAAGTGGTAAAATTTTGGTTCCAAACAAAGAGTAAATAGGAAGTTTCAGCTTGGTAGCACACTCCCTCACTGCACTAAATTAGAAGATTTTGAGCTGGAGAGTGGCTCTAAGAATAGTCTAAGTATATTCTGATGGTGTTGGCAGGACTGGACAAGGGAGATACTAGGGGCAGGAGGGCAGGCCAGAGGCTGCTTCAGCCGTCAAGGTAGGAATGTAGGTGGCAGCAGGGGTGCAGAGGGAATGCCATGGAAGCTTTTGGGTGGGGAAGCTTGACAAGGCTTAGGGTCTGCCTCAGGAGGGGAAGCAGTTCATGTGCAAAGACTTTCCAGATGGTTTTCAGAGCAGCTGAAAGGAACAACTTGACATAAGTGTCCTGCTTTTAGACCAGCCATGAAATAGGTCCTAACCTCCAGCAGCCACTGGTCTGTCCTCGAAGAATTCTCTTCTACCTTAGACTCTTGAGAAGGGAGCCCTTGTTTAGCATTAATTGTGACTTTAACTTGGGGAAACTATAGTTTTATCACAAGAATTCTGCAGTGGAAAAATACAATCTTTTTTGTAGTATCTGTACCCTGTTCTCCCTTCCCTACCTTTTTATGAAGGGAATGACTTGGGCTTCTGTTTTCCTGTCTGAAAACTTGGGATAACAACGCCTGCTTCAAAGAGCCACTGTCAGGCTTCTGTGAGATAATGATGCCTGCATCACATGCTCACAGTTGAAGGAGGGTTATTATTAGGGTTTCTCTACCAGTCAGATGTGTTCTCTGTGATGCTGGTGGGTAAGAAGGAGGACAGTGGGTGGAAGTTATTAGGGGATGGGTTTTGCCTCAAGGTAAAGATAAACCTTCTGGGATCCAGAAATTTCTGAAGTTGGAATAACCACCTCGAGAAAGAGCAAGCCTACCGACGCTGAGGATGTTCTAGACAAATGATGTGGTAGAAAAGAGACTTTCCATCAAGCTATGACACTTGATAGGTGAGCCCCGTCCGTCTTCTTGCATTTACCAAACCAGGTGTACATATAGTTATCTGTCACTCCGTCCCTTCTAGCAAAGAGAGCATAGCATGACTCCAGTAAGTGAGAACGTGGATGATGCAGCGTTAATAGTAATGGGTTAACATTTATTAACTACTTATTATTGGCCAGGCACAATATACATACATTCTCACATTCAATCTGTGGGAAAATGCTCTGAGTCCAGGTTTATGACTAATTTGAAATAGGCTCAGGGCAGTGAAACTCCTGTCTGTGACTTCTCCGCTAGCCATGGATGAAGCCAGTGGAAACATATTTGTTTGCCTCAAAGTGGTGTTTATGGAGGAGGAGGAGGATAGGAGGAGGGGAGGGCAAGGTGGGGGAGGAAGAAAATATTCACAAACGTTAGCAGAGCACCCAAATATTATCAACCATAAATCATGTGTGACACACACCACAAATGAAAAACACAACACGGAGAAGTAATTTTCACACTCTCGTGCTTTTCCCAGAAGCACTCCATCTGCTTCAGACAGTGACCAGATGCCCCTGGTGGCCTAGGATGTAGCCTGAAGACAATTTCTTATTTTATTCCATAATGTGGCCATATTTGTATAGTGTAAAACATACCTCCGTATTTTAGAGCAAAATTCATGTGCAGTAGAACACATGTCATTTTTATCTTGTGCCTTCACGTGTCCCCTAGGAAAACCACTCTTTCCCCTCCGGGCGCAATATTCCAGCTTTAGAAGCACCATCAGAAAATATATACGTTCATTAGTGTAGAGGTGGTTAAAATATCCAATAAACTTTTTTAAAAGCCTATAATTATATCAACAAATTAGCATTCCAGAGTTTTACAAGGCAACAGTTATTCATACAGTCGTACGTAGGGTATCTCAAGGTTTTTATGCATTTCAACTACTTGGTTTACATCGACAGGTCAGTGATGGAATCCCCAGGGTCTTCTGGTCTACCCCAGTATCACTGTGGGCTCCAGCACTGCTGAAATGAACGCCCTTCGGGGTAATAAACCCAGCGTCGTCAGGAAGGCTGTGTTCCTCACCAGCCTCCTTCCGTGCTCGTAAGCTCCAGCCTGCTGTGTTGAGAGCCAGGAGACGTTGTATGTCTGTTGTCCCTGCACCTGTTATCCTACTGACCTTATCCAAACAGCCCCAACCCGAACAGCAGCTGAAACAACAGATGGGCAGGAGGACTTGACATTTTTCGACACCGTTCTTTTGTTTATGAAATCCGCACCCCCCCCAGCCCCAACTCTGGAATCTGATAGGAATGCCCTTCATTATCATTTTGTGTTTTTTTTCCCATGACACTTTTGTTTATTATTAAAAAGTCAATAACTGGTGCAGAGGGAGATGAAGGAGAGGAGTAACATCTCCCTTTGCAAATGGTCAAAAAGGAAAGGGGGCTGGTGATTGGGTCATGTGGAGTCTCTATAAATCTGTCTTTGCCTTGGAGGATAAATGGCAGGCAGTATCCAGGTTCCTTCGAGGGCAGGGTGACTTCAAGCAGGGAGCTGAGAGGGCATCACAGGGGAGGGAGGTAAGCTGGTGTGAGGGTGAGTGCAAGGAAGGCGGAACAGGCATTGTGATAGGAGGTCTTGAGAGCAGAGGAGAGCTGCAGTCTAGGCACACTGGAAATCTAGCAGGAACAATGCCTGGGATTGCAACTCTAGGACAGGACTCCCCCTTCGCAAGGGTTGAGACTGTTAAAACGGGCCTGATGTAGGGTGTAGGGGGGCAGAATGCAAAATATAACTTAATGACAGGGTTATAAGCAAGTTGTTTACCCTCTCTGTGCCTCAGATTCATCACCTGTAAGATATACGTGAAAAATACTCGTACACATGTTGTGTTGTTCTGATTCTTGGATGAGAAAATTCATGGAAACTGCTTATCGCCAGGCCTGACGGTTCAATGAATGGGCTGCTGCTATTATTATTTTAGTCAAGAGTGAGAGACACAAAGAGGAGCAAGTGGCAGGGAGGGAGAGAATCACTGGATGTGAAATATAAGCAAAGGGCTTGCCCGCTTGTGATGGGGTTTCTGCCCAGGTCTTCAAACGAGGGGAACAGATCAGACAACGCCCAGAGTCTGGCATGGTGCTTCTCCTTTCCCACCTCTGTGCCTTTGCTTTTCCCACTTTCTTGTCCTGGACGGCATTCTCCCAAACACCTTCATTGCAGGCTGCATGTCATTCATTTCTTCCCCACCAGGGTAATTGCAAAGGTGAAATTAAAGATGAAAAGTACCTAGTAAATATTCATGGTCTTGTCAATTGATGCTATACTTCAGGGCAGTCCATCGTGCATAGGAGAGTGCCTTAATCACAGTAGACATGAAAGATTGTTGGGTAACTGAATATGCATGTGATAGCAAAACCCAGCAAGACTGACGGAAATGCACGTAAGGAGGTCCATTTTGTCTGCCCCCAGCCTTGTGCCTGTCGAGTTAACAGCCTTCTTTATGTTTTCCAGGGATCTAAACCTTGGCAGTGTGTACCAGTACTGGGTCATCACTATTTCAGGAAATGAGGAGAGTGAGCCATCACCGGCTGCCGTTTACATCCATGGAAGCGGGTACTGCGGCGATGGCATCATCCAGAAGTGAGTAGATCTAACGAAAGAGAGGGGTGGGGCTGATGCTGAGGAGGTCAAGAGGCAGTCAGGGTGCCAACCAGAAGAGCTTAGAGGTACCACCCAGTGTGTGAGCTCTGAGTTACCAGGGATCACAAGCAGTCTGTCAGTTTGCCTGCAAGCAGTTTGCTGACCTCAGGGGAAAAGCAATGATTGTTTTTTGAACACATACATTTCTCAAGTATGTAATACCATCTAGGATTTTCGCACCCACCACCAGGATGCTCTTGTTCTTAACTGTTTTTACGTGTGCTACGTGGATTCCGTTAGTCTTTGCCACCGCAGCCCACGTTCAGTCGACAGGACACAGTGTTCCTGGGCCCAAACACTTTGATGCTCTTTGCTGGTTACCATTTATGTTTATTAACACTGCACACTTGTTATTTCTGTCGTATCCTGTTATATGAACAATTTACAAGATGGGTCGGGCTCCTGAGAAAGAGCGAAATATCCTAATTCCCTGTAATGTTGAGACTATAAATAGGAAACAGTACTCCAGAGTGAATATCGAATATGACTGTAAGTACGGGGAGGCAAAGGAATGGTCAGTGTAAAGATTCCACACAAACAGACAAAAAGGGAAATGCATGATTAGAAAATATAAAGCTGTGTGTCTGAAAGATGGATTTTATTGGATCATGAGTTCATTCATCCCCTTGTCCACTGGGCAAGATGTTAGGAAACTGAGAAATAGTGGCAAGAAGCCATCAAGGCTTTTTTGCATTGTTTAAAAAAAAAAAAGTAGTAAACCTTTTAATTTTTTTTCCTCCAGAATCAACACCAGTGTTTTCTGGCACTGGATTGAATAGTTTTGTCCCTAGAGATGAAAAAGTGACCAAAAATCACACACAGTTAAGTTCCTTATTACTAAAGTTGTCCTCCTTATTGCTAACACAGTCACAGGTCACACTATTGCTAAGGGACTTTTAAAACTATTGGCAGATTTGACGATAAACATCGTGTACGTAGGTGATACAACAAGCTACAGGCAAAATCCCTTCGTTAAATGACACTGCTGGGTGTCCGGTAGTCTCTGTGCAACACGGCATTGCAGTGACTCTTACTGCAGGGGGCGGGGCACCGTCAAGAGAATTCGTTCCCCAGATGGATGAAAGCACTGACGTACAGAACGTGAATCCGCTCGTAGGTGTAGTACCTACGTGAAAGAGCAGGATTCGATGACTGTTTCTTCTAGTTCATCGTTGGCACCAGCGCTGGAGGGCAAGTGCCGTTTAATTTGGTCCTGGTGATTCTGTGGTGTGTCCTATGAACTGGAAACTTGCTGTGGGATGAGAGGCCCAGCCGGGGCACAGCAAGGACGACACATTCGCACAAGGGAAGAGTGTGTACACAGATACCCATCCACATGGACATCGGTCATTGGCCAGCAGTTTGCTTTCGGATCATGACTTAGTGCTGAAGGGAAAAGTGAGTGTTGCGTCTATGATCCGATGAGGGCCAGTGAGTTACATCTCAGCTTGCTGTGTCAAAAGGGAGTAGTGTGTGCAAGATTCTGCTCCCCCACGCACGCTGAAATATACAGGCTGTTACGAGAAAGGTACTAAGTCAAGTTTTTGAAATAAGGAATGACTTTTTTTTTGACGTTGACACTGATAAGGCCAGTAAGGATTATTTACACGGTTTCAAGTGGCTTGCTGAAGTGATGTCATCTCAGGGGTATATAATTGTCTCTTAAATGTCCTGCAGCTATGATTTCCTTGCTGAATGATCAAGATGTTACTACCGAGGAGATAATATAAAGATTTTTAAGTGTTGAGTTATGGTGCAAACCACCTGATTGCCAAGAACATGACTCCTCAAACGTGGAAGATAAAGCTCCTCACTTGTCAGAGAATGGAATTGATGGCGTGCTGTTGTGTGTCTTTAAGATCTTCATCCAAATGCAACAACCAAACGTGAAGATACGGCTTTCAGGGCTCAATGTAACTAAATCGGGGAAAGGGAAGACGATCACTGTTCTCTCTCCCACATTAAGACATCGACTTCTAGCTCTCGATTGAGGCTGTTGTCTGATGAAACACTGAGCAACAGAGCGAGAAGTCCTCCCGGGAAAGTGCCCCATCACCTTTGTGGGTCCAAGACTGAGCTGCCTGTCCAGAATGTCCAGGAAACACTCGTGGTCACTGCTGGCAACTCCTAACTGTGATCTGGGATTTTCTAACTTAGCACAAGGAATAAAGGAAGAAACTCTCCGGGTGTAGAACCAGATCTGCAATTCAGTCTATCCATTTTGGAGTCAGGTATAGATACACTGGTGAAACACTGCGAATAGTATCAATCTTCTCACTGGCCTGAAATTATTACTATTGTTATTAACGTAAATAGTATTCTTAACAAAGGTTTTTTTTTTCCTTTAGTGTTTTTTACCTAGAATTAGTATCCTTCATAGACATCAAATACTTGTTAAGTTATAGGTACCAAATAGTAGTTGGCACACTTTGTAGAAAACTAAATGCAGCTTATGGATGATTCCCTAAGCAAAAGCAAAGCAAAGCAAACAAAAAAAGCAAAATAAACTTTGAGGGGGAGAAGGAATGTCATCTTTGCTAATTGGATTTTCAGAGGATGATACATTGACTAATTTGCTGTATACATGCAAAGGAATTTACAAAGAAATACAGAGAGACTCAACACTCAGTGAGGCCCCTGATGAATGAAAGCACTGGATGAAGGTTATAATAATGATAAGTATAAATATTTATTGAGCCTCTACTAGGCAGGAGGCACTGTGCTACATTAGTATCTCCTTGGGTCCTTCCAACAACCATACGAGATAGGTCTTATTACCATACTTTATGAAAGAGGCAACTTGTGCACAAAGATTAAAATGGTTTTCCAAAGCTTGCAGACCCAGTTAGGAGCAGAGCTAAGATGTGAGCCCAGGGCCCAGGTTCTCATCTGGATTTGCCATTGCCTTGCTGTGTGGCCGACAGCCCTGCAAAACCAACAAGCGAAGGAGTAGCTACGTGCTGTCTTCTCTGTCCCAGACACTGTGCCGGGCGTCAGGATGCTAGGATGACAAAGACTGTCACATCCTTTGGCATCTTAAATCCTGGGATGGGGCTCTCAAGTAACAGGCGAAGGCAGTCAGTTTGACAAGCGCTGTGATAGATGGAGCCCCTTGTCTTTGGACTCCGAGAAGATGGCCACCCACTCCAGCCTGGGAGGTCAAAGAAGGTTTCTCAGAACCTGTCTATCTGTCATGCCTAGAAGATATTTGTGGTGACCCTAATGTTTTGCTTAAACCAATAGAACATACTGTTTGGGTGGTGAGGGAAGGCGGGTTTAGAAGTGTTCTCTGTGGCTTAGGGAAACCAGCCCAGGTTAAAAAAAAAAAAAAACCTCTCCCCAGATAACCCGTGAAATAGCTAAGAAGCACAAGGCCGTCACCAGTTTCCACTGTGCAAGATTTGCTGGCAGAGACTGGAAATTCTGGCCCAGCTCGGAAGATAGAATTCTTTGCTCATAGGTTTGCAAACAGAAGAGAACTTGGGTGGCTCTTCAGAGATCCATGCAGTGTCCTAGTCGTCATAAGGATTGATCGCAAGGCACCATCCTGCTGCTCTGACACCTCCTAACAGCAACAAACATTTCCCAGTGTTAACTGCCTGCGTGAAAGGCAAAGCCTGAGGCCTCTTCCATGCTGTGACAGATCCCAGCTGGTCTCTGGGGAAGGAGGGACGACTGCCACACAGTCTGCAGAGACCTCCCAGCACAAAGTGGGAATGGGAGCTGTCCCTCCCTGACCATCTACTCTATGTCACACACCGTGTCAGCCACGTTAAGTGACATTCCACTCTTGCACCAACTCTAAGGAGTAGGTACAATTATCTCCATGTTAACCCATGAGAAAACTGAGATGCAGCATCTCAGATCACACCGTCCAATGGATTTCTCTGCAATAATGGAAGTAGCTTCTGTGCTGTCCCTCATATCTCCCACTGGCTACATCCAGCTGCTGAGGACTTGAATTGTGGTTACCGTGACTAAGGAATGGAAAGTCGAATTATTTTTCATTTTAATTTATTTAAATTGTCAACGGTAGAAAGATCAGAGGGAGATCAAGGGACTCACCTGAGATCACTCAGCTAGTTCAGAACGTGGGGGTCTAACCCCAAGTTTCTGTTTCAAGAAGGATGGAAATTTTCCAGGAAGGGGCAACCCATCCAATCTTTCAGTCATTACTCCTCCTTCTCTTCTAGGTCCTATTCAGAGACCATTGCTTATTGTTTGCCCATACTAACTTCTGCAGAATCATCCTTAGGTGATGGAAATAATTCCTAAAGAAACAAGAGGAGGCATTTTTATTTACTAGGGGAATAATACACAGACTTTAGGGTTCTTGGTACCATGAAATGACACACCCAGTGGAGAAGGCAACATTCTCTGATCTAAGGAAGACCACACTTGAGCATATGTATGGAAAAAATTTTACCTTGAAGTGCACTGGGGGGATGGGGAAGAGGCTGAGGCTGGGCCCCGGCAGAACAGCGTTTACGTTTTAGAGACTCGAAGATTTCCTTCCAATCCACCATTCTGGGGCGGGCGTGAGATTTCCCAGGCACAGTGGAGCAAGATCTGTCCATCCATTTGTTCGTTCGTTCATCCTTTTCTTACTCCCATCTGACCAGCTGACTTAACTGGGGAGATCTCAGAGAATCAGTTTGAGGCAGGAGTTCTGCTTTGTCACCAGAAACACACAATAAGGCAGAATGTAATAGGATGTCACAAATTTACACGTTGTGTGCATCTCATTTTGAAGATGAAGAAACAGAAACTCGGACAGGGAAGGGGACTTGCCTGAGGTCTCACTGGGAAGTTCAGGGCCCCGGAGAGGAACTTTTCCATGTCCAGCTGTGGTTCTGAAGCTGATCTGACAAATTTCCCTTCTCTACCCGCCCTGCAGAAGCCAAGGCGAAGAATGCGATGACATGAATAAGGTCAGTGGGGACGGCTGCTCCCTTTTCTGCCGACGGGAAGTGTCCTTCAATTGCATCGGTGAGTCTTTGTCCTTCCTCTGGGCCTGGCTGGAGGTGAGGACAGTGCAGTCAATTACAAGTACAATAACACAGTAGTTACAACTAAATGATGACTCACTTCTCTATGTTACAAAGTGTTTACTGAGTGCCTCCTTGGGGGTGTGGCACTGTTTTGGGGACTAGTGAATGCAACAGTGGACTGAACAAACTGCAGATACCCACGCCCTCAGGGAGCTTACGTTCCCATGGATGATGCTGGTGATAACTGTTGTGGTCTAGCTTTATCTTATGCGCATCATTGCGCTTCTGTACGCCACCTGTCCAGGACGATTATCATTATAGATTCATAAGTCTTTTGTTCTTACTTTAGAGATGAGAAAAATGAAAACCCAGAGAGATTGTAAAACGTGTCCAGAGTCATACAGGTTAGAAGTGACTGAAGACAGACTTGAACCTGATTTTGTCTGACTTGCACCCACAAGCTCAGCTCATTTTGCTGCACAACCTCTAGCCAGGATCCAGGGGCCGTCTCTCCGACTGGAGGGAAGAGGAATTGCAGACCAGCCTGTGTTTAGAAAGCAAATGTCCTTTTCCCACCTTCACGGAGTCAGATGGGAAATGTGTTTTCCTCTGCCTTCCCTAGGAGCCTGACTGATCTGGTTGTTTTAGCCCCACTTGGGAGGCCCTGGTCAGCCTGGGGCTGGTAAACAGACGGGGTTGGGGGGCAGGGATGGAATTTTGAGCTGGCCCAGATGAGATCACACTTCCTTTAAGATGCAAATCGATACCTGAAGATCAAAGGTCCCCCAGCTAATCCCCTGGGCTGGAGGTGAAAACTAATCACAATTCATTTGCAAGTACAAAAGACAGAGGTGCTCCATCTAAGGGATGAAAACGTTGATGGGAAGATTTCTCACTGAAAGGCAGTTTTCTAGGAGGACTAAAGGAGGGGGAATGCCATCGGGTCCTCATATTTGCAGCACATGACAGGGGAGCTTTTAGACCTTTCTTCTGGTATGTTGGGATCTCGGTGAGGTCTTTACTATGTATCTTTTACTTTTTATTCCATTGTCAAACACATTTACTGAGCACCTACTATCTCCTTGGCACTAAGTGGGGCTGAGCAACACGATAGAGGTGTCCCACAACTGTTTGTGGGTGGAAGAAAGGAAGACGTGGTGGGAGGAAGGATGGGAGAGTTTCCAGGCAGGGCCGTGGATTTTAAAAGTGCGGATGTTGGGGTTTTTTTCCCCCCTCTCCTCTGTTGATTTGACTATGATCTATAATAAGAGCTTGATATTAGCCTAGTGGTATAGTGGAAAGGGCCTTGGACTAAATTTAGGGAGACCAAGCTCTGGTCCCAGCTCTGCTTAGAACTTACTGCATGAAGATGACCAAGTCGCCTCCCTAGTCTGGGCCTCAGTTTACCTCCTATAAATGGAAACTAAGGATTGGGTTACGTGCTCCTAAGAGCCTTACCTGTACTTCTGTTGTGTGATTTCCAAGTGTGTGGCTATTTCTCATAATCGTGGGCTCTGTTTGAATCAGTTCTCACCTTTGCTTCATCCTCATGACACCCAACATTATTCTCACGTCTTTCCTGGAAAACGTCTATCTTACGGCACTAGGATGACATGTGACTTAAATGCTTCTAGGAAGAAAATGGGAGACAGTGAAGTTAACACATGGTACCATCCATGGAACAGGTCTGCAAATTATCATCCAGAACCAGGCCAGAACTGGCCTGCCGCCTATATTTAGAAATGCAGTTTTCTGAAACAGAGCACACCCGTGTCTTCTTATCTGTGGCTGTTTTTTTGTTTTTGTTTTTGTTTTTTCCTACAACCATAGAATTGAGTGGTTGCAGCAGAGGCCCTTTGGGCCAAAGAACCTAAAATACTTACTGTCTGGGCCTTTACAGACAACGTTTGCCGGTCCACCTTTTGGTACTTTAGGTTGCTGGAGCCTAGTGCAAAGAGAAGGTGAAGATGATGACATGATTCACCATTTCTTAGAAAAATAACTGAATTTTATGCATACAGTGGTGGGGCTTGGGAGACTCAGAAGGAGCACTGAGCACGTTTGTTAAAAATACATGAGTAAATAAATAGACCGAATTACCTCCCCCCCCAAAAAAAGAAGAAATAGAGCTGGACTCTGAGTCCAGTCCTGCCTTGCTTTACCTCCTTGGACATTGCTTCCCCACGTATACTCTGGCCAAAAAGACCAGAGTAGATTGTGATTTTCAAGCTGTGTTGAGAGGAGTAAAGACGAGAGAGTTACCAAGAGGGTGAGACCCGGAGCCTCGTGGATCCACTTGCGTACTGTCATTCTCTGATCATTGAACACCTATTATATGCCGAACACATTTATAAACTCTCATCCTCATAATGACTCTTTTATTGCCCTGCTTTTGCAAAAAAGGGAACTGGGACACGGGGAGGTGAACTGAGGATATGCAGTTAAGTGGCAGAACTGGGACTTAAACCCAGAGAGTCTGACTCCAGAGCTTACTGCGGTGAGCTTCCTGCAAAAAAAAAAAAAAAAAAAAAAAACTTTAAAAAGACAGCTCTTGGTCTTGTAGGGCTTTGGGGACATAACTGCTGTGGAACAATTCACGCAATGAATTAATGGAATGGAATACAAAACTGTCAGTGGTGTGGATGGTGTCCAGAGAAGGCTCTCTGTTCCGCCTGCGTGTTGAAGTGTGGTTGCATTAAGAGGAAAGACCTCAGCTATGCACCCCCCCACCTCACCATTTAGAATTCCATTATTGAGACTCACAGAGACGCAGGACATTCCAGGAAGGAAGGGGTCTGTCCAGAGATCCCAGCTCCTAGGAACTGCATTCCAAGGACAAACTCCATGGCTTTGAGTCTAGAAAAAACATCTTCCTCTAAGAAGAACCGCTAAAAAATAGACAGTGACTCTGTGGCTCCCAGCAGATCCAGCTTTCATGAGTCAGAGAAATGGGGCTGGAGTGTGGGAGGCTTTGCTAGGGTGGATCTTGTTCTCATTATTCCATGTGTCAAGACAGTGGTCAAGATGGCGGCCAAGAGAGCAGGCTTGACTGAGACTGACTTGGGTTCATACCACGGCTTAGACACATGACCTTGGCTGAGCTTCAATGTTCTTGTCCGGAAAATGGTAACAGTCCTGAGATTTGACTGTGGAAGACATTTACCACTGTTTGTGGACAGTTACTCTGAATCCCTTTTCTAGATTTAGGAAAGAACTCTCCTTGTTGTAATGACAGTGAGGCAGGGCTGAATCCACTGCAGAAGGTGACAATGCGAGCACCTCCTTCTCCCAGTCCCTCTTTGCTGAGTGTGGGCACCTGACCTGCACTCCCCTCCGACCCCTAATCAGACACACCAACCCAAGACTGAATCGGAAGACACAGGGACCCTGCAGAAATCGTTTTGATAAAGACAGTGTTGTGTTTGCAGAGTACCAAGACACCATGCAGCGTTAGTACTGAAATGTGTCGCCACAGCTCTGAGATGTCTTCCCACGACCAGTCTCGGGGCCTAATCTTGAGCTTGGAATTGGGCTTCAAAACACTCTGCATCCCTCCCAGGGAGTTTTCTATAAGTATCTAATACTCTTTGAATAGATTTGTTTGTTTGCTTGTTTTGCTTAATTTGGCCGAAGTTGGTTTCTGTTGACTGTCACTTAGAACCCCTAGTGAAGATTGCCCTCATCCTGTGAGGTTTCGCCCCATTCCCAGCAAGGTGGACGTGCTTCATGCACATCCAACACTGCTTTCCTCAGTGGGTGTGGGCGTGTCGGGGTCGGAGGGCTGGTCAGTATCTCCAGCAACCACCATGCATGGATACCCGCCAGGTGGCATGCCCTATGTCACACACCTTGCTCCGTGTGAGCCTAAATGAGAGCTCTTGTGTCTAGATGAGTGGTCTGAGACTTACAGTGATGTCTTGCCCAAGGTCACGCAGCTCACAGAGGTGTGATCCCATCTCCAGCCTAAGGAGAAAGCCTCTGCTTTTTCTACTCTGCAATTTTGTGTCTCCATCTGAATTCCTTCCTTCCTTCCTTCCTTCCTTCCTTCCTTCCTTCCTTCCTTCCTTCCTTCCTTCCTTCCTTCCTTCCTTCCTTCCTTCCTTCCTTCTTCTTTTTTATCTCTGGTCACCAACCATTTAGTCGAGCTGCTGTTTTCCCTGGCTTTGGTAACACCAGTGTGAGGGTGGGTGACAGATTTATGGTGGCATTCCCATTCACTTTTCAGAGGCCCACACATCCGGAAGTATTCCCAAGGTGCCAATGTGTTATTATGCAACACCCTGGGACTTCCCCTTCCTACTTTCCCGCCCCCAGTGCCCTCATCCCCCAGCACATAATAAGTTGCTTGTTAAAAGGAACACCACCCACAAGACCTCTTAGGCAACGGGGCCATGTCCCCGACAAAGGGGAAATTATCTTGTCCTTTCCCCGTCTTTTTAAAACGTAACATACACCAGGCCTGAGGTTTCAGTTAAAAAAAGTGCAGTATCAGTAAGATGATAACTCCCCCCACCCCGTCCCACCAGGCTCTGGCTGGAGGCATTGTTCGCAGCGTTGGGAATCCTGTTTCTAAAGCACTGAGTCATAAACTACAGACAGGCTGCTGATAAAAGCTGAAGGAGGGAAGGTAATGGTCAAATTAGTCAGACAAAATGGGAAGCATCCCCAGAAGGGGTTATACTTAGTCATATATCTTGAGCGGGTGCTGGAAATGTGCTACCTTCGGAGGTGACGTTTCATCCATTAGGAGATGTGACTGTGGAGGACTCCTCCTGCTGTTGATTTTAGCACGCTGGGTCCTCCAGGATAGCTGGGTCCAGGTCTTAGCTCATGCGTGAGAGCCTGGTTTGCAGCTTTGCATCTCGGAGCCTCAGTTTCTCTCCTAGTGAAAGGAGAACGATCAGTCTGAGGGCCCTAAGGCTTCTTTCCCCGTCCAGCAGGGAGGAATCCTCGATTTATCAAACATCCGTTTAAAGGCTTTGGGGTTTCAAATCCTGCTTGATACTGATAAATAGTTAGGAAAACAAAGCGAAAGGACCCCCACGTTGTCTTTCCCAGACACACAGACGCACTCCCTGCCTGTCTCTTTTTCTCGCTCCCTCCCTGCTGCCCGCATCTCCCTCATCCTCTGCCATTAGCAGGACTTTGTCTCCCATCCAAGGAGGCATCTCCAGCCCCCATCCTAGAGCCAGGGCCAGTAACTCAATTATCTGTGCGCAGATAAGGGGGAGGAGGAGGGAATCAGTCCACTTCCCCACCAGTCACTGGGAGGGGCGGGGGTCACGGAGCCTTGTGGCCCCTCTGTCAGGCCGCCCTGGCCTTCTCCTAGCCAAGGCGAGAAAGGAAAACAAGAAGATGAATCGCCGTGTCTTCTTGGTGGATGTTCTGATGAGACTTTAGAACAACAATGACTAAAAAGGAAACCAGTGTTTGGTAGGGGAGGGGGAGTGGGAGGGGAGGAAGAATGGGAGTTGGCGTTTATTACTATTTTTCTTTCTAACAACGCGAAATCATAATAGATGACCCACCTCTCACCTTACAGAAAAATCAAAATATGAAAAAAAGAAAACAGAACTTCTCCTGGCTGTACGTAGTCCTTCAGGACTCCCTCTGTGGAAAACATAGTAACTTTCATCAAAACACTTTCTTGAAATGAAGCTTCTCGTGATTCAGAGACAGGGGAAATGTTAGTAGAAATCATGGGAGTGGTGGTGAAGATGATGATGGTGATGATCTGTCGGGTAGGATGGGTGGCTTCCTTAGTACTCAAATAATGACACATGGCATAGGGATTAAGAACATGGATTTGGGGTGAAAAGCCAGGCCCAAATACGTTTTATCTGTGCCTCAGTTTTTCTCGTCAGTAAAATGGGTTAGTAATAGTTCCTGCATCTCACAGCTGTTGTGAAGATGAAAAGAGGTTGTGCATGGAAAGCTTTTTAAAACAGTGGGTTAACTGTAGTAGGGTTATATATGTGTTGAGTAATGCTGCTACTATTACTGATACTAATTTCATTAATTTGGAAGTTATATCAATCCTCCCAGAAACTCTATGAAATAGTGTTATCCCAGTTTTGTAGAGAAAAGAAACTGAGGTTCAGAGAGGTTAAGTAACTTGCCCAAGGTCACACAGCTAGAAATAGCAGAGATGGGATTCATGGTACCTAAGCAGTCTGCACACTAAACTGTGAAGTTAGTTCATTTATTAGGCACCCAGCCTACCAACTTCTACGCGAAGAACCCTTTTTTCAAATGATTTCATTTACTCTTCCGTCAACTCTGTTTAGTCAGGATAAGGGTGCCCATTTTAAAAGAACCTGAAAAAAATATATCTAAGTATGTATATGTATAACTATATTGCTTTGCTCTGTACCTGAAACTAACACTGGAAATCAACTGCACGTCAGTAGAAAACAAAATTTAAAAAAACAAAAAAGAGTGCCCATTTTGTGCATGAGGAAATGGAGGCACTGAGATTTTAGGTGAATTGCCCTAAGTCATACAGTCAAGTAAATCGAGGAAGACCTTCAGTCCCATCCGCCTGCTTCTAAAGTCCATGTCCAGTATCCAGATGAACACCCCTCAAACACACACACACAAAGCAGTAGAGAGCCTCTGTTTTACACTCTTTCTGCCTTAGTGCCATTGACTCACAGCAGGAAACATTAGTGATTGCAAATGCCCTTTCTATGCCTTTTTCATAAGTCATGAAAACGATCATTTTCAGTTATCATCCCTCTATAAACATTCCACTGCACAGAGCCCATGCCCTCAACATAGGGCCATTTTGTATTTGGAGCTATATTTTTGTTTTTAACAGCCCACACTCTTATTGGCAGTAATCCCATTGTTTTCTAGCCTAGGAGAAGTTTGATGTTTTTTCCCGTTGTCATGGCAATGTCTTGGTGAATGAGGAGCCTGAGTTCAAAGATCTAGTGGTTGTAATTGCTACCTGGGTCATCTTGGGTGTCTCCCATCCTCTCTCTGAGTCTCAGTCTTCTCTTCTGGGAAATGGACATAATTATAACAGAGTTCTGTTTAGAGGAGGATGGAAATAGCATCCGTAGAGTATCGAGCACAGTGCATGGCAGTTAGTAGATACCCAAGAATGTCAGTTCATGCCACTTCATCTTCCCCTTCCTCACTTCCCATCTCGATGGTGAGGGATGCAAAGGCCACCGATCCGCCCCTGGGGAAAATGGTCCTGCCCGAATCCTACTGTGAAGGAAAAGCTGGGCTGGTCTAGCAAGTTAACTCACAGGTCTAGGAATGTGAAGGAGAGGCTGGGCTGGGCTAACAAGTCTAAATATTGGAATACTGATCTGAGTTCTGCTGGACTAACTTGTAAATCTAAGTTAATTAGTGTTGGTTTGCTGTTTATGTTTTTTTGCTAGCCAGCTGGATTTTCAAAGATACATATCTGGCTTTGGAATGTTGGTTTGCTGCCTCCCTGCCTCCACTTTTGTGATGATAATGCTGCTAAAGTAGTTCCATGCCTATTGGCCGAATACCCCAAGCTTGTACTTTACCCTTTAAAACCTCATGTGCACGTCTTGGAGGTGCTCAGAGCTTCGGAGCAGAAGCCCCTCTGAGCCCGCCGGCGTAATACATCTGAGGACTCCAACCCTCCGAGTGGTGCTTGTTTCTTGACTGGCCTGTCGTTTCCGTAACACTACCATCATAAGTGGCTGAGGCCCCTTGATCTCAGTCTCCTCGGCTGTAAAGTCATGGGGGTAGTGGATGAGCTCCCCAGGCCCTTTCAGCCCTGACTTCCAGAATTTAAATCCCAGATCATTATTGTTTTTAAACTGTGCATTTTAAAAGCAATGAGGGCTTGGGGAGGAGAAAGGAATTCCTTTAACCCGGAGGGTCAGAGAGGGTCACGGAGGGGACAAAGGCACAGGGAAGGGAAGCGATGGGGCGGAAGGCAGCCTGAAGATCTGAAGTCCTCAACGGGGAGGTCTGATGGACACATTCAAACACCCTTGAGTCAGCACCGCTTAGGATCAAGCTTGCCATCCAGCCTCAGACCACGGCTTACCACCTCTTTTGGAAGCCCCGGAGGCCTACCCCACAGAGAGGCCAGTCAGGAATGAAAAGAAACAGGATGGCCTCTGGTGCCAGAGGGAGGAGTTCTCATCTTCAGCCCCAGTCAGCCTCCTGACTCTCAGGGAGGGGTCAGGCTCAAAAGGACTTGGAGCTTGCCTGAATTCAAGGAATCAAGATTCAACTTTGATGTGTGCATTTTAAATGCAGCCTGAGACCAAGGCAGGTGAATCTGGGTAGCCAAGAACAAGGGCTTCTTTGTGGCATTTAAAGTGACCAGAAACCTGCCTGCACGTAGATGTGCCTTGCTGTGCATCTGTGCAATCAAGACCGAAGTAGCCCAGGAGAGGTGAGAGGCCTGGGGGCAGGGGCCTTTCCTAGCTCCTGGCTCTCTGCTCTTTCCTGGGGACCATGTTGGGTTGGGAAAGATATTTAATATTCATGAGCTGTGATCTCCACTTGAAGGGAGTGCCCTGGGGGAAATTGAAATATTAAGCAAGTGAGGGATATAGGCCTAATTGTATCCTCCTTTTCTTTTTGGACAGAGAAGTAATGTGCTTAAAATAAAATGATGGATGGGCAGTCAGGACTATGCGAAACCCCACTGCTCTAAATCGGCTGTGTGCTCTAACATATGCCGTCAGAACCAGGCGCAGGATGGTGCGCACTGGCTGCTGGGTCCCACCTTTCTGTTGATCCACACGTTTATCCGTGCCTGCTTTGTGCCGAGCACTGTGCTAGTTGCAAAGGAAATAGTACTGAACGGGGAAGGCCAGGGAGGCCAGGGAAATGACATAAGTAATTATTTAAATGTGATTGTTGTAGATACCACCGAGTAGAAATCCATGAAGGTGCGTAAGTGAAGGACCTCCTTTACACTGCAGGGCCAGGAGAGGCCTCCTCGGAACACAGCATTTAAGCTGAGACTTGAAGGTTGAATGGGAAGTGGACAAATGAGGGAGATGGGGAGCGGGGTAACAGAGTGAGGATTGCAAGAAGTTCAGACTATTAAATCCTCGAGGCAGGAAAGAGCTTTTGAGAAGGTGGAAGAAAGTCAGCATGGCCGGGTAGTAGTGAAGGAGGAAGAAAGAAGAGGCTGGACCCTCAGGCTCTAATCCCGCAGGCCCTCAGGACCGTGGGGAGGCTGCTGCTTCTGGCATGAAAGGAGGAGAAGGCGAGTCCTGTGTGCACCGTCTATACTCGGGGCCAAGTCCTGCCCTGGGCACAGGAGGCTAGGGCAGGCTCGCCTAGATCAGGGGTCAGAAAACTACTACCCCTGGCCAAACATGACATACTGCCTGTTGGGTAGATCAGGTTGGACTGAAACACACCTGTACCCCTTGGTTTAGATATTTGCAAAGACAGATACAAAGACAGAGTTGAGTAGTTCTCAGAGACCTTGTATGGCCTACAAAATCCAAAATATTTACTATCTGCCCTCCTACAGGAAGAGTTGCTAACCAGCTGCTGGCGTGAATGGATGAGTCTATCAGCGGGTGAAAGAACAGCCAATTAGGGAGGTCAGGGCAGATGAGAGAGAGACGGGTGAGGCTGTCACCTCATCTATCTCGCCTTCGGCCTGTAGCAGCGCAGCTGTAATTGTATTCACTCCTCGCTTTTTGTTTTTTTGTTTGTTTGTTTGTTTACACGTCATTTTCCCTCACCCTTGAAAGAAGTCATCGTGTCCACTCCTGTGCTCCTAGCATCCAGCTAGAGCCAGGCATTGTCTGAGGCACTGAATCAAGTGGTGCTTTGAAGCAGACAAGAGTGGCCAGAGGGACTCGGACAGTTTCCTGCCTCAAGCTCCAGGCAGCATCCTGGCTCCTCCCTGGGCTGGGGAAGGGGGCACTCTGGCGTTCATTAGGAACCTACCACGTGATCTCATTTCAAACCCACAACACCCCTGGCAACCAGGCATTCTCATCTCCACTTTCCAGATGACACCACAGAGTCCCTAGCGTTTAAGTGACTTTTGAGAAAGTGGCCTCCATTCAATAAATATTTATTGAGCTGGAAAACCAGCACAAGAGGAAACAGACCTTCTGGAGGGTCACATCCTGCACCAGCAGTCGGCCTCACACACGGCACTTCTGTCTCCTCTGTCCATCTTCACAAGGCTGCAGGGAGGGAGGGGCTGTTACTCCCACTTTACACAATAAGAAACTGAGGCTCAGGGAGATGAAATGACCTGTTTAAAGCAGGCAATCACTAGGTGGCAGAACCAAGATCTGCCCAACTCCAAAACCAGAGGAGCCGGTGCCCGCCCCCAAAATACCGCACCTTCCGAACAAGCAGGAATGATAAGATATGAATGTATTTCCACTTCTCTTCCAGCTCATCTTCTCAAACAATAGCCATAACTGGAGAAAAAGCTCGTTATCAATTAATTGAATGCTTTTCCTCTGTTAACTCCTCTGATTAATTGCGTTGACCGTATAGATAAGGAAAAAGCACGGAGGTGTTAAGTACTTTAACTCAAGGTTCCCTGGAAGGGATTCCAGCCCTAGAAGTCTGGCTCTTAAATCCTCAGGCTGAGCCATTAATTTATGCTACCTCTTGATCATTAAGATTATCTAATATAAAAATGTGCACTCTCAAGAGCTGAACAGCCTCCTAGCAAATAGATAATGAGAACAGTTAACAATGCAAGGTGCAAAGGGAATCTTCACATGACAAAAAGAATGGAGGGTCTCTTTGAGAAATGCTGTCTGAATTGTTTGTTTACAGATCATTAACTACTTAACAGAGGGAGAAACTGAATACGACTTTTTCTTGGCTGTTACTGATTAAGTACCAAGGAGAAATTAAGATAAAGCAGATCTGAAATTACAATAATTTTTAAGGGACTGGATTTTCCATTTTAATTTGCCAGAAAGAAAGATGAGATACTCTACGCAGGGTGTCCGCAGCTCCCCTCACAAGGCCTAGGGTTGCCTTCTCTGTCCTGGAGCAGCAGCCACAGGGGTCCTGCAAAGACAGCCGGAAGCGAACACGACCCCATCTCACACTAGTTTTTGTCTGTTTTAAGCACCTGCTGCATACGAAGCTCTGTGCTAGGCAGGATGCAGTGGAAAAAGTCGTTCATTGGGAGACTTCAGAGGGCAGTGGTCATTAAAGATGTGCAGGGATTGATGTGAGGGGGCCCCGGGAGGAGCTGGGAAACCCCTGGTGTGGGGTGGTAAGTCCTTGCAAGCTTCCTGGACAGCTGGGCTCAGTAAGTCCAGGTGCAGGGGCTCTGTCCTGTAAAGATCCAGAATGAGGGTTCCTTTGTGGGTACTGCGAGTAGGCCAGTCTGCAAAAAGCTATCAGGGAAGTCACAAGATGACTGGGGGGTTGGTCATGATCCTATAGCGAGTTGTGGTTTCTGGGCAGAAGCAGGACATGCTAGGAGCAATGTTTTAAGACCAGCCTCCCCCTAGTGGGATGCTCTTCAGGGGCCCACAAAGTACTCTTGGCAAACTGACCTGAAGAGAAATCAGACTGATTTTGGCTTTCAACGCCAGTCAGAAACCCAGCCCAAATTATCCATAAGCTTGAACTAAACTTGCAACTGCCGCTGGCAGGACCATAATAGGTCCTGGCTGGAGCTGGTTCCTAAGTTCAGGAGTCCAAAACCACGCGTTTTAACTCGAGTTCAGCCTTGTTACCAACAAGAGGGCTGCACTAGTGTCTTCAACCCCCTGAATTTCCCATCTGTCTCTGTGCCTTCTGCCAAGAGGACTCCTAGACAGAGAGAGAGAGGAGAAGCCAGTGGCACAGGGGACCACTTCTTGCTCCAGGCTTGGTCCCCAAACATCTTTTCCAACTGTGAAATGGGAGTGATGTTCCTTACTCCACAGGGTAGCCATGATGTATTCTTTCATGAATTTGTGGGTTTGCTCATCACACATTTGTTGAGCTCCTCTTACGTCAGGGCCATGCTAAGGCACTGAGGATGCCAGATCTGCTGGGACAATTCCTGTTCTTCAGAAAGAGATCCTTAAATATTGATTCTTAAGGTTATTGAAAATAATAATCTAGTTCTTACAAGTAGAGAGTGCTCTGTCCCTGGAAGAGATCAAGCAGAAAATTGTGAATCATCCCTCAGGGAGGCTGTGAAGGGGATTCTAATAGAGTATAATTAAATAGACATGCTCCAGTATTTTTCCTCCCTCAACTTACCTGGTTCTTTCTTGAAATTCTGAACTCCCAGAGTCTCTGAAATGTTACTGTTTTCCCAGTTTTCCTTAACCTCTTCGGCCATCCCTACACAGACTTGTTCTGCCTACCTGTTAAATGTTCTTTCTCCGAAAGTCCCATAAAGGGCTTACTTTCTGTTTTACACTCTCTCCCTGAGCCCGTCACTCAAAACTGAAGGCTCCAAAACCTCCGTCTTCAGTCTGAGGCCTTTTTCTTGATTCTGCCTAATTATTCTATCTGATGCCCCCCAGGCACTCAGACTCAGCACATCTAGCACAAGGCTTCCCGTGTTCTCCCCAGACCTGCTGCAAGTCCTGTTTTTCTCAATCTCAACTGCTGGTGCCACTAGCCAACCAGACATTTAAACTAGAAGCTTGGGGAGCATCCTTCACTCTTCCCTCTCTGTCATTTCCCACGTCTGGACTGGCTTGCTTGCTTCTCTCACTAGTCCCCGAGCTCCTGGGGTACTGCGCCCCAGTTTAATTCGTCTGACTTTTCAGGATTTGGTCCAGGACCTGGCAAATTAATTTGCGGCTCAGTAAATATTAGAATAAATGAGTGAAAGAAGGATGTAAGGATGTATTTCTTAAGAGATGATGTTTTTCTTTAGGCCCCAAAGTGTGGTAGAGCTTTGTTGGCTTTTAGAGTCAGGCATACCTCAGTTGGAATCACAGCCTTTCCACTTCCTAGCTGTCATCTCAGGCCAGACGTCTCCGTCTGGGTAGCTCGGGATGGTGGTTCCATGACCAGGCTCTGTTGCTTGGTTCAAATCACAGTTCCACCACAAAAGGGGGTGGAGTTACTCTAGTTTCCTCGTCTATAAAACGGCAGTATTACAGTGTTGCTCTGCCACAGAGCTAGAAAGCACCTGGGGAATGTTCGCCTAAATTAATGCACCTTTGAGCCTTATTTCACCTTCCTGCAAAGCAGAGCCGGTGGGAATGGTAACCCTTTCTCTATCTCACAGTACCGACCACGATCATAACTCCTTGACAAGGTCCACACGTTTTAGAGCATTAGCAGAAGGGGTGGGCAGTACCGGTGGCTTTGGTGAACTCTCTGATAACCCCTAAATTGAGCTGCTTTTCAAAACCGAGTCCCACTTTCCACTAGCTTCCTTTCTGGAAGCGAGCCTAATTAACTAGTAGCTGGGAAGGACTGCAGGTAGGCCGCCCCGCAGGCAGAGAATTCAAAAGGAAGTGGAGAACTGTGTAAATAACGCAGCTTTAAGGGGCATTTAAGCCAATGGTCTTTGTTAAGGAAATTGATGGCTTTGTAAGTACTGCCTCTGAAGGGAGTACTTGAGTTGACGGTCCCCCATCTCCCCTCGTAAATTCCCTAATGGACTGTGGGCCTGGAGGCTGGGCCCACGCCTGTTCAATCACTTGCCAACAAAAACTCAGATTCCCCTTTAAAAAAATTAAAAAGGTTTAACCAAAACATGAGTTACTGAGCCGGCGCCGTTTAACTGGCACAAGGCAGCACAGACAGATCGCTTCCTTTAGGGAAGGGGAGACCCCTGATCCTCCACAGAATCTCTTTTCATGCTGGACCCCATGCTAGCGTCTTCTGTACAGCCTCTCATTTGCATCCTCCTAACGTCTGGGAAGAGTCATTATCTCACCAGCTGCCGAAGAAGAAACTGGGACTCAGAGATGAAGTGCACTGCTCACAACACCCAGCTAGTTAGTAGAGAACAGGGATGTGACCACAGCGCCATCAGATCCACAGAATCGCAGAGCATGTTAGAGAGAATCGGATCAGCTTGTCTCATTAGATGCTCCTCACCATCCGCATCCCTGCAAAAGACTTGAACCTGGCAGCCTGGGTGGGCGGGAGGGTGTGGATTTTAGAATATTGCTAGTCAGGATTTGATCCTGGGAACCTTAGGTAATCGTGCTGTAGCCTCTGGATGCATCCTTTTCCCTGTCTGTTAAATGGGAATAATAATAGTGTTGCTGTTGGTTAGGTCCTTGTCTCGTTGCAGAAAGAAATCAGAGAAGAGACGGACGTTAAAAACAGTGAAGTTGATATTTATTAAGGGATAGGTAGTATGCTCTCAAGGGGAGAGCGGACAAGCTCAGGTGAGCAGACTCAGGAGCTGAGTTTCTTTGGCAGGTTTGTTATATAGAGTGTAAAAATGAATGGGTGGAGTATTCACTGGGGAGGGAAGGATTTGGGGGTCTTATTTCCTGATTTCCATCCCTTCCTGAAGGGAGGGAGGGATTTTTGTCCTTATTTAGTCTGGATTGGAAGTGTCATGGCCCTGGTGCATGGTGGGTACTTATAATCTGCAAGGCTAATTTTATTGAAATGAGGACATCATGAGTGAAAGGTTACATTTGGACACTAGAGATTCCTGCCTTTTCCCAACCTTTCTTTGTCGGCTTCCAGGCCACTTGTCACCCTAAAATGTGTGATCGCTTATTAGCCCAGAGGTTCCTGCTTTTGTCTGCCTAGGGACTCCTGTTGTTCACACGATGTATGGTCTCCTGCATTTGGCCCCATGCCCCTCCTTTTTGCCCAATTCCTGCCATTTGGCCTGCGTCCCCCTTTCTCTGCTCATATCTTGCTATCTGCCTGCTCTAACAATAGCTCCAAACACATAGGGCTCTTGCAGGATTAAATGGCATCGCATATTTAAAGACATCTGACATTGGGCATGGCGTGTACCGGGATCATCCACTAAGCAGATGCTCTTACTGCATGGTAGCTATCATTCTAACTGGAGAAATAGAAGATGCTGTGGGAAGACATGAAGAGGGCCAACGAGCCCTCCTAGGGTGGACTGCCAGGGAGGTCTTCCAGAGAGTGCCTGGCTAAATATGGGTAAAGGACGCACGGAGACTAGTCATGGAAAGAGCAGTGTTGGGAATTTGAGGAGGGCTTCTGCACAGGTGGGGAGGTGAGAGGGAATATGGCCCGTTCAGGCGGTGGCCACGGCTTCAGCCTGCCTGGAGCTGAAACCAGAATGCGTTAGAAAGGAGAAAGCTGCAGAAGCAGTAAGGAACCAGATTATGCCTTGTCAGTTGTCATCAAGCCTCTGTCAGAAAAGTGTTGCATGAATAACTCAGTCCCATCCAAGGTAGCCAATTTCATTTTCAGACCAACCGTCATTTGTTAGAAGAGTTTTCTACTGTGTCCCCTCTGATCCTTCTCTCCTGCAGGTTAAGCCTCTCCATACCTATATGAGCATTGCTTAGTGATGGTGCCTACCTGGGCCCCATTCTCTTGACTATATCCTAGGTCATCAGTGGTCCAGAACTGGTCTGTCCAGCCATCTCTAGGACCAGAGGAGACTTAACTCTGAGCTCTCCTGTGGAATCTGCTGTCTTGTCAGTGACGTCATCCACAGTCTCATGTTCTTGTCTGGGCAGATGCTTTCTGCAGTTGGTTAGAAACTGATCTCAGAGTGACCACGACTCCTTGGGACTTCTTTTGAGCATGAATAGTAACGCTGACCCTTATCTTTTATCTCTGATCAGAAACAGCAGTGGTTTTGTTTGATATTTTCAAATCTTCCAGGTTAACTCTTAAGATGGGAGACCAATCCCTCTCCTTTCCTTTCTTTCTTCATTCCTCCCTCTCTTTCTTCCATATTTCCTTCCATCTTTTCCTCTTTCCTTCTTTCTCCTCTTCTTTCCTTATTGGGAGGAGAGAGAGAGAGAGACATATACACATTTCTATAAAAACATAATACAGTTCTGCAATACAAATCAAAGGATATATAGATTCAGATTAACATAAAATCCTCTCCAGGGAAAGAGGAGTGGCCCATCCATCATGCCAGATAAAGAAAACCTACCTACCTAAGTGCACCGCTGCGTGTTGACTGGGCTTTTGTTCTTTAGAGCACTGTCACACATTTCCAAACTTGGAGGTAAAGGAAAGTGTAGCTCGAAGGCCTCATCTTTTTGGTCTTATCTCAACTATACGGCAGAAGGACAGTCTTCAAGGCTGGTCAAACCAACTAAGGATCAGGGTGGGAGGGATCTCAGGGAGTTGACGTTTTATTTTAGAGCGAACACAACAGCCAAGCCAACTTTGAAGAAGCAATATAATGTGAGGTGGAAAATCAAACAGACTAATGGGGTAGAGAGAGACTGGAGTGACGTTAGCATGGTCAGAGAAGGCCTCACTAGGCAGTTGATGGTTGAGCTGAGACTGAATGAGTTGGAAAAACCATGTGATAATTTGGGAGATGAGTTCTAGATTGCATTTTAATAATCAAATGCAGAAATAACAAGTTTGAGTATTTTCCAGAACACTATTTTATCTGATCATTACAGCCGCTTTCTGTAATGGGTAAGAAAAGTGATATCGTCTTTTTTTTTTTTCAATGGACAAAAAGAACGAAACCCACAATGATGATGTATGTTGCCCAGTACCAGACAGAAGTTGGTGACAAAGCTGAATTTCAAATTTTGACTTCCAGTGGTCCCTTGTTCCATCTGCATCCTTTTGTTATAGTCCCCTTCTGTGTTCTTTGGAAGGGTTCATCTGCCCCCTTCTCAGTTTTAATTTTGCTGAACACATTTCTCCATCTTTGGATTGAAAAATGGATTTAATGATGAAAGGGAGAATGCAAAAATCAAGAACCGAATATATTTTGGAGCGACTCAAATGAGGGGAATCCAAAACTGTTTGATTTAGCTCTTTCCTCCTATACAAGGGGAAACTGCAGCCCATTCCCTAAATGTCTTGTGCAGAGCCACAGAGTGTATTAGTGGACGTCCACTGTAGACACCAGTTCTCTTCATCAGGCTGCCAATCTTGAGAAAGTGTCCTGTTCTTTCTTCTTTTCTTTTCTCTTTTCTTTTTTTCTTTCTTTCATTCTTTCTTCCTCTTTCTCTTGTTCTCTCTTTCTTCCTCTCTTTCCCTTTTTGGTGTCTGCTGATGAGGTTACATTAAAATCACTGACGCTTCATTTATAGTTGGCTATCTTTCATCACTTTTTTTTTAACTGCTTTTTTGCAGACTCTCTGCATATGAATGCTTCAGATTGTTTTCCTGCATTTATTATTAGCTTATATCACCCAAAACAAATCTCATTTTGTTATTTCCTGCTCATACTTTTTAAGGCCTTTGGGTCCTAGGTGTCACCCTTTCTCCTGTCCATGCTTAGAATGCCTGTCCTATTTCATGGCCACTGTGTCATTCACTGAGATACTGAATTTTACCCCCTCTTTCATAATGTGAGATAGCGTTGGAACCCTAAAGAGACCTAGCTGAAAAATCATTCAGGGCTTTGAACATTCTGCTCTATTGAATGTATTGTCATTTATTAGGATCGCTATCTTTGCTTAGTCTTTTTAGGCCATTCAAAAAACTGTACTAAATTCAAGGTGATATAAATATATCTTCAAGTTCCAATTCATAAGACCATTAAATCTCTTTATTAAATTTCAGCCTAGTATGCACCACCTTTTCTATCCAGATATTCTATTTCTTTGCAGATTCAATTAAGAAAGAAAATAAAACAATATTTAGGACAGATGGTGAGGCAGGATGTCTCATGGGAGAAATATAATATTATGGGATGATTTAGATAGAATTGAATTTTTCCCTGAATATGTGCTTGTATTTATATGATATCACTCTAATTAATATTTTCATTAAAAATATTTGTATAGTACAATCTATTGAAATAGATTCAAATCAAGTTTGAGACTTCTTCAATATAATGAATGACAGATATTCTGAAACTCTAGAAGAATTTTGTTAATTCATCATTTAGTGGGTACCTGCTATGAGACTGGCATTGTCCTAAGAATTACGGGTGCAAGTAGAAGAGTGATTGGGGGCCAGCCCAGAAAAACCTTACAATCCAAGAACTATCCATATTCACTTACTCAGTCACTCATTCATTCATTTATTCTTAAATATCAGGTACATAATACGGCGAGGCAGTTTTCTTGATCATAAAGAAAGGTGCACTTTGAAGAAGGCTTCCATGAAACTTATGTCATCTGGAAGAGGGGGGAACTGTCATAAATACAGTTTATTTTTAGATAGTAAATAATTCTGTGAAGGAAATAAAATAAGATCATACTCCCTAAAGTGGGTGGAGGAATAAGATGTGAGCTTACTGTAAGTAGGTAGGGTTATTACTTGAGAAAGTAACTGAGCCCTACATGGTGAAAATAAGAGATTGTTTAAAAAAAAAAACAGGAAAAAAAAATATTTCAGGTAAAGTAAATAGCAAGTTCAAGTTTTCTGGAACAGTAGCAAGTTTGGCTCATTTAAGGAATAGATCCCTTGTTGAATGGATGGCTGTCTGGATGGATGGATGGATGAGGAGATGAATGGAAGGTAGTGAGCAAGAAGGATAATAGTAGGAGATGGTCAGATAACATGGGGGCTTGTTGGCTGCAATGCAGTCTTTGGATTTTGTTCCATGCAGTATGGGAAGCCACTGAGGAGTTTTACGTTGGAGAGTGGCCTGATGTAATTTATGTCATTAATTGCTGTCTAGCTGTGCTCTGGAGGAGGGAGGATTGGGAAACAGACATGGAAGAGAGACTGGTTAATTATGCATTGTAATAGTGATGATGGCTTGGATTAGGGTGGTCGTGATGGAGCAAAAGTGGATCTTTTTGGAATATCCTGAGACCAAAGAGTCTACAGGATGTGTACATGGACTTTATGTGGTATTGGAGGGTAGACTGAAAAAAATTGGAGAGATGACTCAGAGGATTTTAGTTTGGCCATTTCTGGGCCATGTTATCATTTACTAAGATGGGAAAGAAAGGAATGTGGGAAGAAACTATTATTTCTGTATTAGACATGTTGATTTTGTGATGACTTTAAATAGATATTTAAGTAGAGATGTTATTGCAGGCAGCTGGGACCCAGAGAAGAGGTCATAACTAAAGAAATGTTTGAGCAATTGGCACATAGATGCTTTAAATTTTTTATTTAAATATTAGGGCTGGATGAGAGAATGTAGATAGATAAGAAAGGGGGGCCAAGACCTCACCCTGAAAGCTGACAGCATTTAGCAGAGTTAGGGAAGCAGAAGACAGCAAACGAGTCTGTGTGGGAAGAGCTGAGAGCCAGCAGGGACTAGGGCAGCATGGTGTCGTGGAATCCAAGGGCACGTACTGCGAGAAGAAAGGAACGGGCTGCTGCTTCACATGGTTCAGGACTCTGACCTTGTAGTTGGTTTTAGCAATGTTGAGGTCAGTGGTGACCTTGCCAAGTCTGATTCCTGTGGAGTGGTGAGTACAGCATCCAGGGCGGAGAGAACTGAAGAGTGAACTGTAGGAGAGAAAGTGGGTAATGTGAGTTTAGATTAACCCTCAGTAAATTTCACTGTGAATCATGGGAAGGGGAATGTGAAGTAGGAGATATGATGGTAAGAAGAAGTGGAGTGAAGGGAGGTTATACTTATTTTTAAAATTTTTAAAATGTATTACTTTTTAAAATTAAAAATCTTACATAGGCAATACGCTGTTTTACTGGTTTGGAAGAAGAGAACCATGACTCAGGGAAGAGAGGGAAATGGTTTGTGCTGGACAAGTAGTGATACGAAAGAGTGACACGTGAGATTTCTTGGAGCTGAAGATGCTAGAATTAAATCTTGTTGGAAGAGTCGAAGGCAGAGACTAGCCTTTCAGGCGGAGGAAGTAAGGGGGCAGGGAGCTCTGAGGCGTGAGTTCTGGGAAGGAACTCTGTGTTTTGGGAGTGGAGGTGTGGTTGGAAATGAGCATAAACAGGCAGGTTGGAGCTAGACTACAGAAGGACTTGAGTGCTAGGTGGGGGAGCTTGAATCTTGCAGGAGTCAATCAAGAATTTCAAGCATGATCAGATTTATGTTTTAGATGAATCACTCATAGGCTGCTTTGTGAGAAGTTGCTGGAGTGGGGAAGACCGAAAGCCATTATGAGAGCGTGGGGAGGGGCAAGTGGACAGAGTGGAGGCTGTCCTCCAAAGGGTGTTCTCCATAAGCATGGAGTCAGAGTGGTCATCTGAGACTGCATCCAGGTTCACTCTTCTTTTCCTAGTGCTTTTGGTTTGCTAGATGGTGCCTAGTTGTCACAGTGAAATGCAGGAAGGAATTTCTGGCCCAGTTTGGTATGTGGCCAACCCTTGAAGGAACCAGAAACCCACTTCAGCTTCTCAGATTCAGTAGACCTAATCAGCATCTGAAGCTTGTTAGCGGATTCATGGTTCTTTAGAAGCCCTTCACCACCCTGTCTTCTGTACTCTGGATGGGCTAATCTGGTTGAGGAGGTTTAGAACAAACCTTGGTTTGCATAGAATTAAATGAGATCAGCAATGCGGGTTTGACATGAAGCCTTTAAAAGACAGGCAACGTAAAGTCCAGATATTTCTGTTCCAGAGGAAATATTTGCCAATATAGCCGCCACCCCCTCGCAAGCTTCCCCTTTAGAAACCGTCGGGGGTTAGGCACTCCATCCAATTTCCCCTGTTCCAAGAAGCTCTTCTTTGGACACAAAGCTTGTGCATTCTTTGGTCTCTTTTTGTTGTTGTTGTTTGGATGAATTGTTAGTGGCATGAAGCTTGTTGTGGTTGGACCCATCCCTAAACAAACAGCTGAACTTAAAAAATACCATTTTTTTTTCCTGGTGTTTGAAAAAATAGTAATCATTGGACTAAAAGAGAATACCTAATACCAGTCCTGTTCCCTCTGCTGGAAATGGAAACAGATGCTAACTTCTCAAAAAATGATGCATCTTCATAATCAAGAAGTTTAGAAAGACAGGTAAATTGACCCATCCTTTGAAAGATGGGCTGTCTAAGGAAAGTGTGCATTCAAATTCTTTGTTTCCTCCTTGAGTCCTAAACCAGATCCATCTCCTGTTACTTATAACTCTCATCTCTCCATCTGCAGGTTTGTTGTTTTTTTTTTTTTTCCCCTCAGTGAGCTGTTGACTTAGTAACTCCAATAGCTTCTCAGACTTGTTACACTTAGCCATATGGGGCTGTTGTGAAACGTGAAATCAGACATTCCCCAAAGTAATACTGAAACTTGGTAAAAGATAACAAACTATTTTGTTGCCAGAATTACATACTGAAAACCTGATCTAATAAGGTGGCGTGGCGCAGTAGAAAAGGCATTGATTGCATTAGGGGTTTAAGAACCAAAGTTCTAGCCTTGTCTCTACTGGAAAATTTCTTTACAGCTTTCAGCAAATTACTTCAACTTTACAAACCTCAGTTTTCCTGACTGTAAAGTGAAATAACAGCATTCAGCTCCAAGGTCATCAGCATCATGATCGTCACCGTCATAGACTATTTATTGATCACCTGTTACGTATTAAATGCTTTACCTACATTGACCACTGGACTGTAAGTTCCCTTTGTAAAGGTCACGGATTATTTGTTTACCACTCTATGCTTACAGTTTGTTATGACATCTGACACACAGGAGCAACTAAGTAAATATTTTTGCTTGTTTCCTAATTGCATTGATTATTAAATAAATTTTGAGCATCAAAATAGACATTCAATCCTTCAACCATTTTCAGATGAGGAAACCAAAGTTTAGAAATTCTAAATTATTTGCCAAAAGCTAAATAAATAGTAAATGGCACATGTGAGAAGCAAAATCAAGACTTACACCCTACCACCTCTAAGGGTGTAAAAAACACAGGTTTTCCTGTTCAGAAAAATCTTTAAAGTCTCCCCATTTCTAAAAGGTAAAATTCAAATACCTGGACATAGCATTGCAGTCCTTCCTTAGCCTGGCCTCAGGTCAGTGGGTCAGTTTATCAGTTCTAGGACGCGCTGCATTCCCTTAACTCTCACTTGCCAGCCGGGTTACTCGTTTGTACACGCAGCTATTGGCTGAGGCTCATCCATCTGTCATACTCTGTCCTCCATGCACTCAAATCCTTTTCTTCCTCCAAGACGCTGCCCCCAAAAACATCTTCTCAAGGAAGCTTCCTTCATTTTCCCAAGCAGTCTTGATTCCCCCTGCAGGGAAGAAGCGTGACCTGATTGATCAGTGTAGCCCCAGAAATCAGCACAGACACAGAGCAGATAGTGAGTAAATATTGGTCAAATGAATGGATCATCTTCTCCCGTTCCCATCTGGGAGTTAGGTGGAGATGATAATGTCCCCATTCCTAAAATCTCCAGGAAGTTTTGGCACCTCTTATGCGTTGCCCATTCAGTGCTGAAATGATTGCAAATGAATTACTGGGTTCTTTTTCCCAGATGGGTATTATGAAGATGTTTGAAGATATAGAAAACAAACTTATCATTACTAGGAGGGGAAAGGGGTGGGAAGGTATGAATTGGGAGTTTGAGATTTGCAGATACTAACTACTATATATAAAACAGGTAAACAACAAGTTTATACTGTTTTAACACAGGAAACTATATTCAATATCTTGTAGTAACCTATAATGAAGAAGAATATGAAAATGAATATATGTATGTATATGTATGACTAAACTATGATGCTGTATGCCAGAAATTGAGCCAACATTGTAAACTGACTATACATCAATTGAAAACAAAAAAGATGTTTGTCTCATAACCACTTGGGGGTTTGTTGTAGAACAATGACAATCAGTCCCGAAGTCTGAAGAAGTTTCATCATGAAACTGGTAAATCTTGTAGGCAAAAACATGGCATTGTGCTGGAAAAAGGTGCCTCTGTACTGATGGATTGATTCTGGTTTGTATTACGATTGTGGTATGGCCAGTAATCACAGTCAAAAAAAAAATAAAGTTTACCTCCACCTGGTTAGTTCAGACTTTGCAGAATCTGGTAATAATTGAAATTAAATAGAAGGCATTTGCTAGCTTGACTTTGTCATTCATCCATTTGTTTACTCCTCAGCCACTTATCAGGCACGTCCTTCACTCTTAAGTGCTATGAACTGGGAATACAGACAGGAAGGAAATAGTGGTTGTGCATCCAGGGATCTGCCCCACCTGGGGACTGACCCATAGGCAGGCTGGAAAAAGCTGGTAAAATCTGGGAGTTGTGGGAACACAGACGAAGGACACTTAACCCAGCTAGGAGTCAGGCAAAGAGCATGAATGGGAGAGAAAACTTGCTAGGAAAAACACTTTGAGCTAAATCTTGAGGAACCAGTGGGAGTTAGTGAAATGAACAGTCAGAAATACCACCTGGGCAGAGGGAACAACCCTTGTTAGGGCACAGAAGAATGAAATGGTATGGCTGGTTTGGAAAACTGCAGGAAGAGGCCAGTCTGTGGAGGGTCCTCTGTGCCATGCTAGGGAAAACGACCTTCTGTAAGCAGTTGGCATCTATCAAAGACTTACGTGTGAACACGGGACATGGTCAGATATGTATCGGGGTAGACAGCTCATGGTCCAGATTTCTAAATTATCTCACTATCCTGACAAATACATGTTATCTCAGGCCTTGTATGAAGAACATGTGAGCTGAAGTTCATTTTTGCAGTGACCAATAACTTGTGGCTCTGTCTTCAAGGCACTTAAAGTGGCGAGAAGAGTCAGTGTGAGGGCAGCCGTCCTAGTGGAAACCATCCCTGAGATCTTGTACTGAGCCGACAGGAGTGATTTAAGTTCCTCCCTCTTCCAGCCATGAGCTCTCTAGCTCTCTCTCACTCAGTCACCTCAAGGATTCCAGTGGTATCACAAATTACCAAAGTTTGTAATCAAGCTAAGTTAATTAGTGGCCCCCAGTTGGGTAGAAATAGTTCTACTATAAATAATTCTTTCCTTTAGATTGTTGCTTTTACCCCCCTTTTTGCTGGTTTACTTGGTTCCTTGCTATTTACATTGAAAATAGCCTGTGTACTGTCTTCAATCATTTTTCTCCTTGAAGAGTCGTTAGGATCTAGGTCTGGGTACATCAAAGTAGAAATCTAATAGAGAAGCTGTCTCCTCCAACCCCTGCCTCATCCCACCACTGCCCTTGTTGCTAATGAGCCCTGTGTGCCTAAGACTCGTGTCCCTGTCCCGTCCCCAAGTCTGTTACACTGTTTGATCATACCCAGTGCTTCACTGAGGCAGTCTAAAAGGTAACCTTGTTTGCATCTTAAGGATGGGGAAACTGAGGCGCGGTGAGGTGAGATAACCTGCCCAGGCTTACCCACTAATCATGGACAAATAAGGAGTTTGAATGAATCCAGGGTTTCTGACTTCAGGGATGAGAACGCTTAACGATAGCTCCTACGCCAGCCTTTGCTTGTAATTTAAAGTAAACCTGTCTCACCGCCCTGAGGTGTGGCTTTCCAAGCTTTTGAATCAGATGACAATTCCTGCTCATCTCCAGTCGTGTCCTCCGGACCTGCTGCAGGAGAGCCGAGGCATAGCATTCCATCCTGATGCTCCCAGACAGATGGCACTTGGCAGTTAAGTCAATGAGAAGCGGCTGTCCACTTACCCAGGGTCCATCTGCCTCGGGCTCTCAGAGATGAGCTCATTTCTTCCAAAAGGAAAAGAAGGTCTCTGGCAATTGAAAGCTCACGCAGGGAAGACGGACTTGGCAGTGTCTCCCCACCCACATCGAGTCCCCTAGCTGGATGGAACAGACTTGTAACTGTGTCACTGCCTGAAAGGGAGTGGATCTGAAATGAGGAGTTCCCTTCTGTCAGGGGAGGACGGGGCTGAGATGGAGAAATCAGACTGCCCCGTGCAATTCCACTGGAAGCCAGTCACCACCGGTGTCTCAGCCCTGCTCCCTTTACCCCAAGACCCAGTCTAAGAAAGAAACAGAAATGTTTCAAAAGGTACAGAGTCTCAACTCTGTTTGGACAAGAGAATGTGCCTCACGGGTGCTGAATTTTCCTCATTCATTCATTCATTCATTCAACACATACTGGTTTTCACAGTACCCCTCCCAATGGGCCGTATTATCATCAACGCCACCTAGCTATTACGTGGAAGGCAGGTGTCAGGGCCCTCATTTTGACCTTGGTGTTGACTTCAAATGCTTTCCCCTACAACCTGCTCAGCCCCCAGCATAAAGTGGTCGAGGAGCACCGAGTAAATGGGTGTGATGAGAACAGGGAGGCTGGTTTTGTCTTAGTGTTTTGTTGCTGCCGCCTTTGTTTTTCCCGGCCGCACATTTGTATTCTGTTCCTCGCCCTGCTTTCCTCAGTGCTTGGGGCCTAGGAGTAGAGAGGGAGAGAGAATTCCCCAGATGAAGACTGGCAGATGCCGCTGTAGGGCCCCTGGTCTCCCTAGTAGCAAGAGAAACTGAATAGCAGAGTGCAGGGATGTTATTCCAAGAAAAGGGGCTCACGGTAGCTTTGTCAGCAGAATCGTCAGGGAGAAAACAGTTCTCCTTCCCTTTCTCTCTCTCTCTCTCCCCCTCCCCCTCTCTCTTCCCATCCCTCCCTCTCTCTGTCCCCCTCCCTCCACTTTAGCTTTACTCCCTATCTCTGTTTTCACTCTGCTTCTGCCCATCTTTACAGCAAGTATCTTATATACCTTGTACAGTTGCCTAAGTCCGTATTTACCTCCCTGTGTCCACCTCGACCTCTACCTGTCCACCTGAACTGCCAGGTTCCGCTGGCTCTAAGCAGGCAGATAGACTGAGGTCTTAAACATAATCAGGAAGAAACCAGCCTTCACATGAACTCAGTTCCAGCCCTAATTCCTGCCCTCTCTGAGGTCTCTTGGATGAGATGAATTAACTTATCCTGGAGAACAGATCGTATGTGATCTGACGATCATCTTACCCTTTTTGTCTTCATGTTGGAGGCAAAGAAAGGTGGCACCAAAGAGTCAGGAGACCCCATGATCTTTTCCTGAAGAGGATGGTGCCTTCATCATTCTGTCGATATGATGTGTTGTGGGGGAGATCTGTCTGCTAGATACAAGAAGGCCAGGTTCCTCCTCCTAGCCCCGCCACCAACTCTCTGTTATCTGGAAACAGACGCCCGACCTCCTATGGCTCTCAATGTTCCACTAGATAAAATGGGATTATACACATCATCGAATGGAATCACTGCAACAATGCTATGTAAATATTGTCTCCTTTTTTTTTTTTGAATGAGGGAAATAAAGCTTAGAAAGATTAGGTTATTTTGTTCAAGCCCTGTACCACTTGTGTACGACAGAGTTGGGATTTGAATCTCGCCTGATGCCAAAATCTATGCCCTTCGCAAATCCCTTTATTGGGTTTCTAAAGAGTCAAGTGTGGATTGATGGCTGGTCGCTCTCGGACTGGGCCTACGTTTTATTGTAGGTAAGTTGGCCACAGTCACCATGAAGATGGAGCTACTGAGAAAGCCTGTGTTCTCTCCACACTTGAGCTGCCAGGCATGCTACTGATCACTGGAGTCCTCAGCTGGCTCAAACTCATCCTTAAGTAATTGAATTATAATGAATTGACTTATTCTGGCTCTTTTGATAATATTTTACTATGTAAACTGTTTGCAGAAATAAACATGGGATTTTGGAGCTTGGAAGGGGCCCCTGAAATCAATGGCTCCTTTTTTCAGATAGTCAGCATCATTGAAATCCAAGTCTTATTTCTACTTGACTCAGGCTCTTTCTGTTTGGGGAAATGCTGCTTGAAAGTGTTTCAAGTGAGTGCTAATTTTTACAAGCTGGTCCAATTCAGCCACTTAGGAATAAATCGAGCCCTTAGGAGAAGAGCACTTTTTCTCTTGACTATTGTTTTGGAATGTAGGAAGCACATTTATGTCCATTTCTTAATGAAAGTTCTGTGGGTGTCTTGAGAGGTTGCCCTGGCTAGGATGATGATTTCTGTATCAACGGAGAAGATAACTGCACAAAAGTTCCATAGCTAATATTAAGGACAGAAGCCAAACCCTGGTTGGAAATGGAGCTTCACTCCATTATTCCGGAGTGAATAGGGCAAGGATGTCCTAGGTCAAGCAGTATCCTCGGGGTGACTGCACGTTCTGCGATACTTAGATTTTCTCGGGATGTGTGCCTATTGCCTGGACAGAGTTTTACTAGCATCTCTCTCACTCTCAAAGTGCACTGTTTGGATGATGAATTATAAGGTCGCTCCAAAACCCTGAATAGGACCTGGATTTCAAGGAGCTCACAGCCTTTCAAAGGAGCTGCTATCATGTAAAGGTGATGGCAGTGCAGTGTGATAGGTGTTCAGATGGGGCTCTTTATAAAATAGGAGCCCATGCAGGAGAGGGTATTTTGCTTTTCCTAGAAGAGCTAGGAAAGCAGCACAGAATACCTGGCATTCGAGTTATGAAAAGACAGGCAGGGGGATCTCTTTTGGGTGGCTACATCCAGATGTCTCCTTGCATGGTTTTTATAGTAAAACAAGAAACATGTCCTGTAAAGTTCCTACCTACATAGAAGGCATCCGGCTTGCTCTGTGCTTCTGTGATTTTTGTTCTTGCAGCTGTGTGAGAACCATTGCAGCCAGCTGCAGCTGTAAATTGTCCCAGGCAGAATTCCTCGCTGGGATATGAGTTACGTGGGAGCTTGAGAACTCACTTGGCCTTTAACTGAAACACCTAAGAAGCTCAGCGCCTTGGACAGGAAGGGCTCCCGGAGTCTCATTCGTCTAACCCCCTTTATGACGATGCAGACCAGAGAAGGAAAGAGATTTGTCTAAAGTAACAGAGCAATTTAGTTACAGACCTGGGAGTGCAGCTAGAGTCTCCCATAAGGTGCACTCTTCATGTGAAACTATAATCTTCTTTACAGGTAAATAAACCTCAGTTTTCAGCTTTGTGGAGTTCTGTGGTGTCAGATAGCGTACCCAGAACTTGGAAAGTGAAATCTTTGAGTTTGCAACCAGGACCTGGCATGCACACACTGCATGCACACACCTTGGGCAAATTATTAAAGACCTGCAGGATCTTAGTTTCCTAATCTGGAAGACTAAAGTAATAATTTAAATAGTAACATCTTCCTCACAAAGTTGCTGTGGGGTGCACTTGGGATAATGAAGGTGAAAGTGTTAACTTAGTATGTGCTAGTCTGTAGTCACGTAATACAAGATCTATCCCATTAAAAAAAATGTTAAGTGTACGTACAGTTTTGTTACCTATAATCACAGCATAGTACAGCAGATCTCTAGAACTTACTCATCTTGCATAACTGAGGCTTGATACCCACTGAACTGCAACTCTCAAATCTCGAGCATGCTCCCCTCCTCTCAGCCCTTGACGACTACCATTCTACTGTCTCGTCTGTGAGTTTAATTGTCTTGTATGCATCATACAAGTGGAATCCTACAATATTCGTCCTTCTGTGACTAGCTTATTTGATGTCATTAATGTCCTCCAGGTCCATCCATGTTGTCTCATACGGCAAGATTTCCTTCTTTGTAAAGACTGAATGATTGTCAGCTGTGACTGCCAGTGATAGGTTTGGTGGTGATGATCTGCTGATTCCGTAGCTGCTGCCGATAGATGAGGCCAAAGAACAAAGACTAATCTGTTCCCTCTCTTTTCTGTCTGTCTGCTGCAGATGAACCCAGCCGGTGCTATTTCCATGATGGTGATGGGGTATGTGAGGAGTTTGAGCAAAAAACCAGCATCAAGGACTGTGGTGTCTACACGCCCCAGGGGTTCCTGGATCAGTGGGCATCCAATGCTTCCGTATCGCATCAAGACCCGCAGTGCCCAGGCTGGGTCATCATCGGCCAACCAGCAGCATCCCAGGTAAGCTCCCCGCCGTGTGTGATGTTTCCTGCAGACATTCTGAATCTCTGCTCTGCCTCTGAAGGTGGCCCGTCGCAACGGGCAGTGTCTCGGACATGGCCACTGGACCATATCTCTAACCAAATGTACTTGTAAGGTCTCATAAATACTGTTTGTCAGAGATTGGACATGACTGGAATGATTAAGGGCAAGAAATATCAGAGATGTTTCTGCAATGTGATGGCAGCGACGAGCATCCTCCTGTTTCCTTACCCATTGTAATTCGTATTTGGGGAAAGTGCTCCATTTTGGACATACCGCCGGAATTCAGTGGAGAAGTCTCACTTTGGGCAGGGAGGGTGTCACGTTGGTGCTGCTTGAACACTGTCCTGTGAATTAACGGTATCTCTGCCATGATGGGTTTGCTGTGTGGCTTCGGACTAGTCTTCCACCTCTCTGGGCCCCATTTTCCTCATCCTTAGATTAGAGGGTAGTTGAGCTGGGTGATCTCCAAGGACTTTCTCAACCCTAAGAAGCTGTGACTCATTCCTCAGTCCCTTAATGCACTATTTATGTTCCAGAGTTCTTCCCCCAAGGAACTGTCAGCTTAGTTGAGGGAGCAAGAGTGCTGGGGCCACCAGAGCTTATGTGATTCTCGGGATGGCCCTGCTGTCCCCAGAGCCCCCTTTCCAATTATCCTGCTGAGCAAGCACCTGCCTTCTTCCGAGACTCCCATTTCCCAGAGACACGACTCAGTGCTTCCTGCCGCCTGGCCCAGTAGCCATTCCTGAGGCCGGCCTGCCTCCCGGCCTGGCAGGTGAGCCGTTAGCCATTCTGGTCTAGTATCGCTTCCCAGACTCAGGGTCAAGGGAGGGGAAGCCTGGTTTCTAGGTGAAAGAGAGTTGGGACCTCGTCCTGCAGCCCAGTGAAAAATCGTTGGATGAGGTACAAGACGAATCCGACTTCATTTTTAAGTTGTAGTGCTTGTTTGATTATTTTTTCGTTTATCTGATTGTGTTTACATGCATTAGATGCTTTATTTATTCGTTCGTGTTTGTTTCTGACTGCCTCGCGGAGAATGGAGAGGAATGGAAGCTTCTCGTGTGCAGTAACAGCTTGGTGCAGGAGTGAAGGAAAGAATGAATGGATAAATGAATGCTTGTCTGGGGCCCGTCCTGCTCCGTGCTGCCTCTGTGCTTGCTGCATTCATCTTTGGTTACACCCGTGCTCTGAACTCTAATTATCTGGTGATGTGTCTGGCTTCCCCATTAGGCTGCTAGTTTTTTTAAAAACAGATTTGAGGTTTTCTTCATCTCTGTGTCCCCATGACTAGACGTTCAGGAGATGTGTATTTAATTGACCACACACACACACACACACACACACAACAGGCAAGTGAACAACACTAAGAGAAAATGCCCAAGTCACCTGTCACACAGTGTCCGGCTTCAGGAATAGGAGGGCCCCAAGCCACAGGACCAGGAATTCCAAATTCAACGCTGGCATCTAGTTCCTAGAAATGTTTAAAAAAACATCATTCAAACAAGGGTATTATTAACGCACTCAGAATCTTGCATGAGCGAGAGTCGAGGTAGCAGCTGGGCTTCAAAAACCACTCAAAGGTTATTGCTACTAATGTGAGAAAAGGAGAGAAAGAATTTTCCAATCTTAGCATTTGAAAAGAGACTTCGTGGAGCAATTATTCCAATCTCTTAAGGTGGGGGCTGTCAGGAATCATGGGTGATTATCTCTTCCTAAACAAAAATCCAATTTAAAAAATCATTATAAATACTAGCGCTTCGATCTACAAAGAGGAGATGAGGAAACAAAATCATCCTATTGAATTATTCATTGTAACCAATTTTATTTTAATGAAATCGACTAGGTTCCATTACTCTGGGCTTGGACATAATCTTTGTTACAAGGAGACTTCAGCTGTAACTAAATTTGCCATAATGAGATCAGCTCACTGGAGAATACAGGGTCAGGGGAGGGATGTGTGTGCAGTCTGGGTGCAGGGCCGGGCAGGGTGGCCTGGAGGCCGGCGGAACAAAAGTCCCCCCACCCCATTCCCCATGTGAAAGCAAATACCTAGAAGTCATTTACACATCGCCCCCCATCATGCACAGGCGGACATGTGCGTACACACACACACACACACACACACACACCCTGTCACCACCACACACACACAACCTGCATAATTCTGTGTAAAGGCTCCTCCTGGAGTGTAAACATAGCTCCTTTCTGACAACAGAGAGGAGGAGGAAGTCTAACTGTGGCCCTCATTACCTTGTGCGGTGATTAGAGGAGGCTGGTAGTTAATTTTCACCCTGTCAGGACCTCTGGTGAAGAGGTTGATGGCTTGAGAGAGGGAGTTGGGAGGTTCTTAGATGCACCACGTGCCCCTCACCTTCTCCCAGTGCAATTATATACTTCTCCTCCTCCTCCCCTGAACCTTCTGTCTCTTCTACACACACACAGGCACACACATGTGCACACACACACAGGGACATCCTACAGGAACTCGCCATATAGGAATAATGGTCCGGAGAGTGGGTACTAAAGCACAGAGAGGGGAGTCGTGCAGGGAACCGGTGGTTGCCAAGGTGCGGCAGCCACCGCACTGGACCCTCATACACACTTCTTAATCAACCATTCTTCAAGGAAAGAGTCTTTACCTACCTTGGAGAAACTAGGAGGTGGAGTGGTCTCCCCAGAGTCACACAGCCTAGAGTGGGAAATCTAGGATTGAAAGGATCTCATGGAAGATGGTAGTGGGAGCTTGGGACTATGTCGTCCTATCAAAGAGCTGGAAATAACTGGATTCCTACAAAGCATCACTGTGAAACAAGCAGGGAGAATGGTGGATGGACAGCGCTTAGCAGTGGTGTGACTTCCCGTGCACACTCCGTGAGGGGCTGGAGTTCTCCTGCAGACTCCAGGCGGTCCCGCTCCCTGTCTAGGTGGCCCTGCTCCTTGGTCCCCTGGTGTTCACTGGGACACTCCGTTAACTAGGGGAGTGATAAAATCACCACAGTGATGTCCAGTTCCTCTTTACAAAGCAGTTTTGTCCTACTCTCTGCCTTCCCCTGATGCTGTAAACATGACAGATACAGGTGCTTGTTGGAGAGTTATGTGCCTAAATCTGTGCTGGAGCCCACGGAAGAAACCAAAGAGGTTAAAGACCCAACCTCTGACCTTGTTAGCGTGGGAGACGTTAGTGTGAGAACGCCATCAGGAGCAGCCCCATCAGAATGAGAGGACAGGTTCTCACCGGGGCTCCCGCAGAGGCACAGCACCCACTCGTGCTCGATGAGTCTAGGAAACGATGAAAACTTCAGCTGTCGTTTCTGTATGAGCCCTCCCCTTTAATAGTTGCCACCCTCTCCTGTCCATTCTCTTCACACAAGATCCCCAAATTTGGTCAGAGCTAAGCTACTCCATCACGAATGTTGAGTCTTACATCCAAATGTTACCAGAAGTATCAAAACTTCCTGGCTGTGCCAGTTGGGCTGAACACCCTATAGTAAGAGACATTCTTTGGGTGTTTTGGCCATGCACCTTCCTGGCCCAGCTGGAATTCAAGTGCTGGGAAGTGGAAACAAACTGAAAGTATTGAGTTATCTCTCTTCCGGGAATCTTAGCATGGTTTGGTTTAAGTGTTTGCAAAGATCTCATCTTGTTCTCATTTTGTCTCTGTGTTTCGCATTTCTCCTGTGCTTTACACCATAGGCTGCCAAAATGAGATGTAGATGTTCCTTCATCCCACCCCTACCCCTAGCATTTCTACCAAAGCCCATTTCCTCCCATCCAAACAGGCAACCCCCCCTCCCCGCCCCGCCTTCTGCAGTGGCCTAAGGAGGAAATGGAAACACTGAGACTCTCGGAATGTGCACTGCTCTCCCAGGGATTACAGACCTTCAGTCAACTAACCAATTTATTTGGTTAATCCTTTGAGGGTAAAATTTAGACCAAGCATTTCCAGGGCTGTTGTTTCAGGGCCAAAGTCAAGAAAACCTTTCTAAGAATGAGAACTATCCACACCGAGCTGGAGTGCCTTGTGGTGTAGGGAGCACCCCATCACCAGGCACTCAGGCTGAGCTGGTGATGGAACAGGAGATTCCTGCCTTAGAAGGTGGACAAGACCTCGATCTCTCTCCTTCCTTCCTTTGTGACTGGTGCTCTGACTTTGCTGCACCTACCTGTGGTTAGGCGTATCCGTTCTTTGCCACCCCACTTGGCACGTCCATAAGACTGTGTGCCTCTATTAAAATCCAAATCCCAGTTTGTCCTTCTGGATTAACTCACTTATTCATTCGATCAAACAGAGATGTCTGTGAATCCTACGCTGAGGAATGTGAGCAGGTAAAGCACGTGGGCATTGATGGGTTGACATGGAAATCGTGCAGAGGTGGCTCTGCCCTCCTTAGCTGCTCTTTTTCCCTGGGAATCTTGAGCAAATTGTTCCTCCAGGAACCTCAGTTTTCTCCTCTAGGAAAAGGGGACGGTTGCATCTACTTGGTGGAGGTCAAGGGAGTAAACAGGGGAAGCACCTGAATGCTGTTTCGGTGGTTGTTGTTGGTTGGCTGGCTGGTTCTCCATTTTACTGGGTGGTGCAAATGTTAATTCCCTCTTCCACTTGTGTTAGAACCCCTCACTCCAGTGCTGGCCACCATGGCCCACACGGCACAGAAGCTCAACCTTCGGTTGGTTGAATAAGCAGAGTTTCATGTTCCCTGCACAGTCAGGACTGTACCAGGCATTTTGAGACACTCCAAAGACTTGCTGGTCCTTCTGCAGCCCTCCAAGTGCTCACTGTTTCATTGGAGAGGTGCATCCAACTAGAAATAGCAGCCAAGACCCAAGAGTCTGAGATTCAGAGGGAGTTTCCCTGAGGAAGAAACCGCACTGCTATCAGCTTACTCAGCCAGCAGGGACGAAAGCCAGCACGGAGGGATGGAAAAGTCCTTTGCCCACTTTCAGAAGGTCCTGGACAAATTATAAAAATAACGTTTACTAAGTTCATCCAGGCGCTGCCTCAGATTCCTTGAGTCTCTTACTTAAACTGCTATAAAAATCACTGTTCTCACTTCACAGATGAGGGACACTCAGGGTCAGAGAGCTGAGTGACTGACAGTCCGGGGGACCTCCCTTCTCGGAGGCAGAGGCGGACCCTGGATTCAGGCCGCTGTGGTCATCACGGGAGCCCAGGTGCAGGACAAGGCAGCTCGCACCTACTTCCACGACTGACACGGGAAGATAAGCAAGGAGAGCTGGTGTCTTTTGCAGCTTTCCTTATGTCATGTGTATTTAAGGAACTCCAGGAAAGCAGGAACCCCCTCCCCAAGACCCCACATATTGCCCCACTGGTCCTGCCATGCTGCCTGTATCTCTGTCTTCAGGCAGTTGTTCTTCTGGGTTAAGTATCGCCCTTTCCATAAAATGTGTACATGAAACTATGTGTGAAACAGAGGAAATGTTTTAAGTTACCAAACCCTGAATGTATTTTTTTTTAAAAAAAGAAAAGATTTCTTAGATTCTGGACCCATACCTAATTATTTCTGGGTTATAGGAGAGAAAATGAAGAAAAGCACAAACAGGACACTTGTCGATGGAAGAGGAAACTTTACTTCATTTACAGGCTTGTCACAAACCATGTGCCAAACATAGCAAACCCTGAAAGGTCAGTAAGGGACTCGTAAGACGTGTGCATTCACTGCAGGCCACCAAGTCTCAGCCCGGAGAGCAGGGACGTTTATCTGTGTCTTCTTCATCCTTGTGTCCAGAGGAAGGGAACAGACATCCACTGGGTTCTCTGGACGTAAGGGTAAGAAATCTTTCTGCAGGCTCCTACAGTGCAGGGTGGGAAGAGCTGGGACAGGGGAACCTAGGGGACAGGGGGGAGACTTGTCCTATAGGAGTGATTGCTGAGTTGTGACCAGGAGGATAAGCTGGGATAGGAGAAGGGGTGTGGATGGAGGAGAATGTCAGAGGGAGAGACAGAGACCAAGGGAGGGGACAGACAGACAGACATCCAACAAAAGGCCAATAAGAAATATGGGGAAAATCAAGAGAGATGTGCTGTGAAAATGATGCGAGGATGTCCTTCAGATCCTTGAAATGTAGACTGTGTTCTGAGTGTGATGGAGAACTTCTCTGAGGTTTTAAGCGGGGGACTAGCAGAATCAGATGTTCATTTGAGGAAGCTGAGTGACGTCGATCAAACACCTCCTGTATGTCCGACCCTGTACGAGGGTTTTGAAGCACATCGTGAGACTGGAAGTTTCGCTTCCTGTCTCTGCAGACGAAGAGCTGCCTTCAGTGAGGGAGATGCACCGTCTCACCCTTGCCACTCTTTCTGGTACTTTTTCTTTTCTTGCACTCGCTTGTGGTATTACATTGAAACAGCCCCACTGGGAAATTTTGCGTGGACAAGCGGTTCTCTGATGGGCAGAGGGCAATCGTGGGCTCAACACTCAGTGATGAGATCACTCCTAGGGTTGGTCCCTTCGATGCCAGTCCCTTCACCAGAGCATGCAAGTCTTCTCGCTGGTGAAACAGGGCGGCATCTGCCGGTGGTGGAGGAATGAGGGAGGCCAAGGGACTGTGCCAGAATGTCAGAGAAGATTCCAAGCAGTTTTCCCAGATACCCAAGGGATCTGCTTTCTCCTGGTGGTTTCTGAATAATTTTTCAAGAGCACATGTGTGAGTCATCTAAGGAGACAGAACAGCAAGTCCCATGGTCTGTTACAGCCTGTCCCATTGGTGTGGGGCACCCAGAACTCCCTCCAGGAGAGTAAAACCAGCTCCTGCACCAGAAGGGAGTCCCCTGCTCTGGTGGCTGTAATGCCTTGAACTTGTCATGGAAATGTGGACTTGGAGGGACTTTGAATCTACCAAATTTTTCAGAACCCCAGCGAAGGAATCTCCCAGACTCCCCTTCCAACCTCCTCTTCTTCCTTCCCCCCTTTGACTCATTCACTCTTTTGATATTTATTCGAACTTACAAAATGCCAGATGCCATGACCGGCCCCCCAAAACTCTGAGTGACAGAAGTTTCACAGGGGGAAAAAAATGAGATTTATGGTCAGGTCAAGCTGGCTTCCAGTTCCAGAGTCCACCAGCTTTCAGCCCTGTCCCTTCAGGCAGGCGGGTTCTCTGTGACCTTACCCAATCTCTTATCCAGGAAACATGAGTAATGGCATCCATGTGGCAGGTGCTTGTCCAGGATGAGAAGCTGATCCACAAATGTGGTTTGTTTTCTGACAGCAACAGAAACCTTTTAAAGAAATGCTTCTTTCTGCCTGTAGTTTTAGCAAGTGCAGAACTCGATTAGGAACCACTGAGTTTTGTGTTGTTGTTTTTAAAGGGACACTTTTTGGGGCACAGAAATATAAGCAGAGAGACTTTCTGAGTCTCTGGTCTTCCTCCACTTAATTAATACTTGGCTTTGATTAAATAACTTCCCTAAACCCCTCCATCCCCTATCTGTTACGAAATGATTTTGATACTTGGATTCAAAACCCACTGTAATCTTACGGTGAACCTACTGTGTCCAAAGCATCCTTTTCAGCAGTGGGTTGAGATTGAGATGAATAAGGCAACCACTGCCCTCAAGCAGTCTGTAGTGTCCAGGGAGGAGGGGGAACACAGAAACAGGGGCTTCTAAGAAGAAGGGAAGAAGTCTGGCAAACTGCTCTGCTACGTGGACACAGGGAGTTACCCTTAGCGGGTGGACGTCGACGGGGAGGGGTGAGCGTGAACACGGCGCCCAGCAGCTGCAGCAGACACGTGTGGGTCCCCGGGGAAGGTGCCACGTGGAGCAGGGAAGGCTCCCCCTTGCCAGTGGACTCCTGTCCTGAAGCCCAGAAACAGGCAAGGCTTTGTGGTTTGGGGCTGCTTCCACTGGCTCTCCGCAGAGAGAGAGGGACACAGCCCTGCCAGTCCTCTCCGCAGCCCCTCCAGGAGGGTTCCGAGGCCTGTGTCTTCCCTGCTTCTTCAAGCCTGACCCGCTGCCACCTCGTCGCCCTCACTCTCCACGTCCTCTCTCCCTCCTCATCCATCCAGGACCAGACTCCTTCCTTCCATCCCTGTCATCCACTCAGGCTCCCTCGAGATCCCTCTCCGTTCTTGCCTCTCATTTTTCTCTTCTTTTCTTTTTTTAATTATTGTTGTTGTTTTAAGTGGGGGCACCGGTGTTGAGCCAGCACGGCCCTCACTGTGTAATTTAGTTTCATGTCCTGTACCCAAGAAACATGTCAAATATGTAAACAGCGTTCACCCTCCGAAACCGTCATGCTCTTAGGAAGCAACAGCCGGGCGGGCTTGCCGAGCCTGCTGCCTTGGCGGTGCTGGACTCTGTCCCCAAAACCACATGCTCATTTCGCGAAGTCTGGAAGTAAACTTTCTCAAGCCGGGCCCAAAGGACGGGGTTCTGAGGGGAGCTGGGGGTTGCTTGTGCACAGGATGTTGGTTTTGTTGTGTTTGCATTTGTTTTTCAAGCCCCCTACCCTCCACCCTCCATCCCAACATCCTTACTTTTTAAATTACCGTGGATGTGCCCATCTATAGAACCGGACCAAAAGGGGCCTCTGTCCTCTCTACCACCCCAGCCCCAGGTTACTTAGAACTCACCTAATTCTTCAGCCAGATCCAAAGGCCAGGAGGTCCTAGGTATGTGTGTGCATGTTCCTTTTTCAGGGAGAGGTGGGCTCAGAGAGGCACGTGAAAAGCATCCGTGCTGAGAGGCGTGCTTCTGTGCCAGGGTGGTCCAACAGAGATTTCCCTGGGGCTCCTGTGCACCCTAGGAAATTCCCCACACTGGACCCATATATGCAGCTGGTGGAAGGGGAAGCTTGGCTGATGTCCGCATTTCCCTCCAACCTGGGAGAGAGGCGTGAATTTGGGACAGAGCTGGTCTGCTGGCAGGATACCGCTTTGAGGAATGCAGATTCTGGGGTGATGCCCAAGTCTGCAACGCAGCTGTCTGGGTCAGAGAGGTGCGGGAAGAGCAGAGCAGGGCAGGGCAAGGAAGGCGGTAAACTGAGCTATGGTCGGGGAGCTATGGTCAGGGGTTTATGTTCCAGAGAAGGCAGAATTGTGTCGGTGTTGAGAGCCCGGGCTCCACGCCAGCTGTCCAGTAGTCCTTTTGGTGATGATGGAAGTGCTCTGTGTTGGCACCGTAGCCTCTAGCTAACCATTGTGTAGAGCCCTTGAGATGTGGCTCAGGAAACTGAGGAACTGAACTTCTCATTTTAATTAGTTTAAAGTCAAATAGCTACATGGAGATAATGAGCTACTCTCTTGGAGCTGGTCTAGAGTCTGTCACATTCCAGTGCTGCCACCTGTGGTAAGATCTGGGCAAGTTAACCTAGTCTTTCTGAGCCTCAGTTTCCACATCTGTAAAATAGGAAAATCAAGTGGCGATGGTGAGTATTCCAGAAGAGAGCACCTGCAAAGCACCTGCAACATTGCTTGGCCTATAATAACTGCTATCTGCATTTATTCAATTCAGTTATTGCATTAAATCCTTATAACCAATCTATGTAGTAAGAACCATGTTCCCATTTCACAGGTGGGGAAGCAAAGGTCCACACAGGGTCCCCTCCTCCCCTGAAACAGGAGTAAAGCCAATTCTCCACAGCCCATGCACGTTCCAGCTTGCACACCGCTTTTCCCAAGAATTATTTTTTTAATAGCCGTTCTCTCATTTCCAGAGTGAAATATGACAATCTAATCTTTTTGTGATACATTGCCTTAAATCTTTCAAGTCTGCACATATCCTCATTGGAGGATTTTTCCTTTCAGAGTACATTTTCCATGATTCACAGTAAGTACTGGTCTCGGGGAACCCTCACCTGTGAAGGTTTCCATATTGTGCCCCATGGCCTATACAATCCAGGAGCCTTAGCAGGTGAGGCTTTCCACAACCTCTACCAGCTTTTCTTCACACCCCGTTACTCAACAGAGGCATCCCAGGCAGTGTGGGCCGCCTGCAATCCCCAGGCAGGCCTTGGAGTTTCCGTTTCTTCCGCCTGGAAACACCATCATTTGCTCATCCACTTCATTAAAGCTCACCTATCCTTCAGGGTCTGCCTCCAACAGCACCTCTTCCTCGTGGCCTCCTCTGACCACCCCGCCTGTGAATAGCCCGTCTTCTTTGATATCACATAGCACTTCTGGAATCATCCAATAACCTGACATAAGCTGCCTTTTAGTTTGCATTTTCCTATGTCCATGGCTTTTCATGCCAAATGGCCCATGGACCGCTAAGGATTTGGGCTCCATCTTGCACCTTGTATTTCCAGTGCCTGGCCCAGGGTTTGCTGCCTGGAGAGTACTCAGAGAATGTTTATGGATTCACTGAATGATGCTGTTGGAAACAGATTCTGCTGAGTCATGTCTCCTTTATGATCGGCTTACGTAGACAAATCAGTGTCTATAAGTGATTCCCTTAAGTGGCCAGGTTAACACAATAGGTGACCAGAGTGAGCAGGGTCTTCTTAAGTCCCCTGGTTCACGTGCTGTGGTACAGGTGAGGCGAGTGGCGCCGCATGAGCCGGGGGAAGCAGAGGTCCTGAAAGCCCGCCCTGAGCCCCGGCCTTGGACTCTGTCTGTTGCTCTGTGCCTCCGCGATCCCACCACCCCTCCGGGGGCTTACTGATACAAGGACAGGGGGTTCCAATGTTGTTTTCATGTGGCCTCTGCTGTGTGTTCCAAGATTAAGAACAGGACCTGGCACACTGTAGGCACACAGTCAGTATTTACGGCCCAATCAGCACTTTTTGCACAGAGAGTAGGAAACGGCTTCTGGAGGCTGGACCCTAGGAAACAGGCTCTCCCCTTTTGCCTCTTATTAATCAAGGGAAGAAGAAGGTCTCGGGGGTGTTCCTGTGACTAGATTTCTGCAGAGCCCGATGGAAACATAAAGGGCTGTCTTTCTGGCTTGAGAGTGTGTGGTTTCCCTTCAGAGAGGTTTTCTAGTGAGAGACCCAGCCAAGGAGAGCATGAAGGATCAAGAGAAAGAAGGGAGGAAGGAGAGGTAGGGTGAGAGGGGAAGAGGAGTATAGAATTAAGGGGGAGAGGAGAGGAATGACTCAGCAATATTGACAGGAATACCAGTGCCGCGATAGGAATAACAATAGTTGATAACATGACGAGCGCTGTGTGAATGGCCTGGCTCTCACGGGAGGGGAGCTGCTCCGCGGCAAGACCTCTCCCCAGACTTTCACGCTGTTTTAGCATATTTACACCTGCCACTAACTTTCATAGTTTACAGAGGAGTAAATTGAAACTCACGAGAGTTAAGTAACTTACCCAAGTTTCTACAGCCAGCCTAGAGGTGGGGCAGGGAAATCTAGAATTTGAAGCCAGGACTGTCTTCCTCTAGAGCCAGGAAGAAAGGAGGGAAATGTTAAGTGTGTTGCTGGCGTGCAGCACTGTGTGTAAACACTTGGCGTTTGCAAGAGCCCTTTGAATCCTGGCAACAGCCCTTCAAAGTAAGTCCCATCATCTCGTTTTGCAGGGGAGGAATTTGTGAAGCATTCACAGCCATGGTGACAATCAGTGGCAGAAGCTGAGGTACCAGCCCTTATCCCTTTAGCTGTAACATACATGTGACTTTCACCACTCGTGGAAAGTTCAGGAAAGTGGCAGGTGCAGGATTGTTGAGGAGATCAGATTGTGGATCCCAGATCATGCTGGGACGGTTCCCATGGACCGCTTCTTAGAACAGCTGCTTCAACACCCTGTTTGTTTGCAGATGTCTGCTACCTTGGCCAAGGGTGGTCCTGGGGGAAAGCATCACTATAGAAGGTCTCTGTGCCTCAGAGGAATCTTTCTTGGGGTGGTGGACATATAAGTCAGAAGTGTTCAGTGACTGTTTGGTGGGCAAACCCCCAATTTGCATAACATGATCACTTTCCTCCCATCTGAAATCTGGAAGAGATAGAAATGCCACCCTTGTCCTTAAGAATAAGAGCCCTTATTTGAGCTGGAAGGTCAGCAGGACACCATTAAAGGCATCAGCAACCCCTGTCCTCCTGTCCCTTGCGTACGTCAGTGCATTCCATTCTTTGGAGCCTCTTATGAGGAGAAATCACACTGGAGGCAGCCCTGACAGGAGGACTGTCTGCTCTTCAAAAGCAGAGGAGAGAGGCAGTCACTCGGTTACTAGGGTTATGAGGGATCAGGAAACCCTGAGGTCCACAGTGAAGGGCAGAACCCGGGGGCAAGGCACTCTGCATGAGCACCTTGGCATTGAGGGGGCTCCCTCCAGGTAAGGTGACTCATACCTCATTTTGGTCACAATTTGGAGCACAGATCTTTATTAGGAAAACAGGAGAAGAGGAGGAAGGGCAAGAAGAGAGAAGAAACAAACAAACAAACCTGGAAACTCCTAGTTTTATGAACTTGAGAAAGTCGTGTTCTTTTAACACACAGATGTTTTTAAGTGAAAAATCACTCCTCTGACCTTTCTTGAATAGGCATGTGGTCAAGACTGCCATTTAACCACTGCTCAACTCTTCTTAACCAAGGGTTTTGGTGACCAGTCACCAAGCTTGGCTGTGGTCCCCACTCTCCTGACTAATCCGTGAACGTCTCAGGGCTCCCAGAGTAGGCCCAGAAGAAGTCTGGAGGCCTCCTGAGACACCCTGCTTCAGTCCCAGTAGCTCTGAGCTGGTGTTGGAGGTTTCCGTGTTTCAGTGCTTTGCTCCTGAGTTGGCTGTGTTTCCTGGTTCCACTCTAGAGCCAGTAGGGAGAGCAGTTTAGAGTAAAGCTAACTGGATATGTGTCTTTGATATCTGATTCTCTACATGGGCGGTTTTGGGTGCTGGGTTTATAGCAGACAGCATTGCTGGTCCTGTTCTGGAATCACGGCACCCCAGCATTCTAGTCTAGAACTGGAAGAGTTTCCACACTCAGCATACTCCTCTAGAACTGACAGGGCCTCTGGGCGCTGAAATCAACATCACGATGCTTCAGGATTCATGTCCAGATGCCTCAGGATTTTCAGTTCCTGTTGGCATGATCTCTGGGTTTCAGTCCAGAGTGGAGTGAGTATTCTGGTTGAAGCTAACAGTACCTTTCTGATCGACGCTGCCTGTATGTCCTGACCTAGAATTCAAGAAATGTCATTAATTGCTTTCAGTACAAAATTTTTTTTAAGAGATTTGGAAACACAGAACATTAGCGATGTGTTTTCAAAAAAACAATGTGCTCAGAACTGTGTTTGCAGCAAGATTCTACATCTTGAACATTATCCTTCATGCCTCTGCTGTTGACATCATCTGGGAAACTGGGTTTGTCATGGCTCAGCTGTGGCCCAGTTTTTCCCCTTCTCTTGCCTTTTTTTTCTCCAGCCCCTGCTCTTCAGAGCCCGCTTGACATTAAGATTTTGCATTTCAGACCTGGCCCTTGGGCAGAGATGGCCCAGGAACTTTCTTTTCCGTGCCCTTCCCTCAGCCTTCACGGACCTCGAACACAGAACCCACCGCATTGTATGAGTGTTTGCACAAGCGTTTACCTCATCCCCCGTGGGCCTGGGAGCTGTTTGGGAGAAGGAATTTTATATGTAATGCCCTTTTTCCCCCACTCTGGGGTCCATTGTCCTCATGTAGACCATGGAGGATAAACAGCCGAACTCAGAAGTGCTATGTAAATGTGTATTGAATGAATGCATGAATGAATGAATGAGTTCATGAGAGAGAAATATAAGAAAAATTCGATCTTTGGCTAGAAAAAAAATCTTTGAGTCTTCCAAAAGAAAACACATCTCTGGGAGCCCCTGAACCCCTGTCCTTCACCCCTAAAGAATTTTAAGAAGGTCTCGAAACCCACTTTCCTAACCCTGTCAGCATCTTACACGTGTGCCGTGAAGTCACCCACGGACCATCTGGCTGGGGATCCCATGTTCCTCCTCTGCTGTGGGAGATTACGTAAGCTGGACAGCAGCCTCCAGATGTTAGCAGTTTCTGCTCATTTTTTTTCCTTCCTTTTCAACAACAATAATAATAATTAAAACAAACATAGGCCTCATCTCCTACCCTCACCCCTGAAATTACAAACAGGTGGGCCCAGATGCCCTTTCTGTGCAAAGGCTTGGTCTCTGAGCCCAGTCCTGAGCCTCAGCAAGGCCTGCCCTGCCCTGAGCCGGACAACCAGGCCAGCTGCCCTGTGGCTCTGGCCCCGGGCCCCAGAGCAGGAACACGGCTGTGTCATGAGAAGTCCCTGCGCTGGACTTTCCCTCTCTCTGGCTCCCACCCCCAAAGCCTTGGCCTCCAACTTAAATGGATGTATTTTGAAGGACTAGGTGGCTTAAGAGATTAGTAATGAGATCCCCAGTCTTTCACTGCTGGGTCAGGAGTTCAGAGGCGGGCCTGGGTGACTGGTGAACGGCGTAATTACGGAGACGGGGAGCAGGCCTGCGGAGGGCCCGTGTGAAAGGAACCCGCCAGGCCTTTAAAGGGACGAGTTGTCAGCAGCACAAAAGCCGACCGCCACATCCGACACTAATCACTCTCTCTTGTTAGAGGATTTACTAGCTGGAGGAGCCCGAGCCCCCTGCCCAGCCCCTCCTCAGAACGGGTGTCTGGGTTCCGGCGATGCGCACGGCCCGAGGCCCGGCTCTGCTGTCTGAGAGCTGGGGAGCGGGTGCTGACCCCGTGGGGTGGAGTGGTGAGAACTAACACTTCATACACGTCAGTGGGCGATCAGTGCCCTTATTTTGATTATCGCAACCACTGCCATGATGATTTCTCTTCCTCTCCCTTGGCCTCAGTTTTCCTGTCTGAAAATGGGTGACACCAACCTCCCTTTTGCAATTACACGAGGCCTTTCTCAGGATCACCACTTACACTGGGTGGGCCTCAGTTTTCCTCATCTGTGTAATACGAGGTGGACTTGCAGTGACACCAGCAGGAATCAGACCCAGACTTCATATTCCTGACAGGGGAGGCATAAGGATGCTATTCATCCCCTCTGAGCGTTAGGCACGTCACCTGTACAGGAAGTGAGGACTGTGGCTCCTGTCTTGCACAAGAAGGTCAGCATCTGTGCTGCGAACATAGGTGCTGGTTTAAGTGTTGGCAAAGAAAATACTTTGTTTTTTCCACTTATCATGGACAATTTCTCAGGCCTCTTGCACAAACATTTCCCGTAGAAGAAAGTTGGGACATCTGATTTCTGTCCCCTAGCAATTCTGGGCCTCTGTCTGTGAAACGAAGCCCTTGAATGAGTGGTCCCCAAGAGTCAATTCCGTGACTCTGACCCACTTCTTTTCTAAGAAATTGAGTTTCCACCCTGGAAAGAGGTTCGCGTGCTGTAGAACAGTGATGTCTTAAGTGATTTCCTTGCTCCTTTCCCCTTGAAGGCCTGGGTTTCTTCTCTGTGACCATTGATCAGGCCAGAAGTTTGCAGCCCACACCACGGGATTCCAGACGTGTAGGGGAAGTGCAGGCCGGGATTAGACCCCTAAGGAGTATGAAGTGCCTGACTTGCTAAGGACAGACCGTGGGGGCAGCAAGGCACAAATCGCCCAGAGCTCAGCCCCAGGGCTAGAGGGCATCTAACGCCAGGTTATCTTATCTGGAAGTGTCTTCTGGGTGGAGCCCTGAGGTCTGCTGCTATTTCCAGAACTCCACACACCCGCCCAATATGTAGGACATGCTTCTTTGCTTGATTGTCTGTCCAGGCCAAATAATAAATCCTGAAATTGAAAAAAAGACAATCCAGCCCTCCCCCTCCCGTCTATCTTTTTAAGGCAGGCATCAAAGGGGAAAGCTGCTCTGGGGTCTAGGAGAAGTGATAATAATTTCTCATGGTTGGTAAAGAAAGCCTGGCTCTTTTTCCTCTCTCTGTCTCTGTCTGTGTGTATGTGTGTCTTGCTCACTATTAAATGTGTGGAAAGGAGTTTGGAGGAGAGGACTGAAGGTGTGTTGAAGGTGTGTGTGTATGAGTTGTGTAATGTTAACCCTTGGTTGCTCTGAAAGTTTCTTCGTGTTCAGAAAGTACACATCCGTTTGAAATAAGAGATAAGGGGCATAGGAAGGAGGTCTGGATGGGCACAGGAGTGGGAAGAGGAACCCAGGCAGGAGAGGACCACAGCTGGTGAAACAGGCCCTGGACGTGCATTGGAGCATTTGGGTTGACTGTGTTCGTGTGGCCTTAATGGAGACAAGGCGTGTGGAGCACGTGTTGGCGAGCCTGATAGATCATAAAGGATCAATAACAGTTATGAGTTCCTTCTTTATTCAACTAAATGTTTGCGTAGTGCCCACTTTAGGCCTTCCTCTGCTCTTAGTACTGAAGCTGTGACAAATAAGGCAACCAAGTCTAACAGCCAAGTTCAAGGATTGCAAATAGGTTCACCTCCTGGCCGGTCCTGACTGATCTCGAGTGACTCACTGCAATGTTTTGTTCAGATGGATTCAGAGGTCTACACTCGAGGGAACAGCATGTGTTGTTTAATGCCGTCTGTCCCTGGCAGGAGAGGGGGGAGTGGCTGCTCTGGTCCCATGTGTTTGCCCCAGCGGGTCCAGTGGGCTCAAGGGTCATTGCACTGGCTTTAGCTCTCAGCCTCCGTTTCTCATAGGGTGGCTTCTGGGATTAAATGAAATAATGGAATGAAACAGGCTCCGGAGTGCATTATACCAATGAGAGAAGTTGCTGTGAATCTGGTTGTATCATGGCCACCCGCATGCTTATTGCCATGTGAGCCTGGGTGGTGGACGAATCTGGCTGCAATGCCTTCTCGTGTTCATGAGTGAGTAGAGGATCTCCTGGTGCCTCCCCTGCACCAGATGATCATTACCATCTCCACTGGACGTTGGTCTAGGCCTACAGAGACCTGGGCATCTGGGTCAAGTACGTCACCCCTGAACCGCATGGACAGCCTTGGAAAAGCCACATGGATTCCACATCGGCAACGTTCGTGGGGCCCTGCCCAGTGACCTGCACTAGACACCAATGAAAAGGAGAGATAAATCAGGCGATTTCTCGGAGCTCACGCGCAGACACAGATGGACAGGCCAGAAACCACAGTGCGGTGTGTTGCACAAAGGGCAGGACCAGGCGTTCTCTGGAAGTCCAGCCACAGGGCGGGAAGAGGACAGACTTTGAGTCAGACCACTTGGTTTTGACCCATCAGCCATAGAAGAGTGACCAGTGCCTCCCAAACGTCAGAGTCCTTATCTCTAAAATAGGGACAAAAAATACTTGTTCTTCAGGGTTATTATGAGGCCAGAGAAGACAGATAACACAAGGGCAGCTCCAGGACTGGGGGCCGTCTTTAAGAGTTGGTGTCCTTTTCCTCCCCACAGGAGCTCTGAGGAGGGAGAAGCATGTTCTCTAGGGAACAGCCAAGCCAGCTGTACAGAGGTGGCTTTGTCTCACCTGGACCACTCTGTGTCCCGGTCTCCCGAGACCCCACGCAGGCTTCCCCTCCTGCAGTCCTCAAAATCAAGGAACTCTGCCCATCCCTTGCAACCTTGCAATTCTTGGAGAAATAACTTGGCATTGGACCTGCAAGCCTGAGGTTAAAATGTGGCCTAAGGAGAAGTATTCTGAAACGCTGCCTGGGGAGCGTTTGTGTGTGCACGTGCGCGCACTTCTGCACTTCGGTGTGTTGTTACTGTCAGCCTGCACCCCCACACACCCCCTCCCTAGTCCTTTCCTCTCTTTTTCTATGAGGCCCATTCCCAGGCCCCTTTGGATTGAAAAAGGAAATTGGAGAGGATGGGCTAGAGGTTTGACGAGCACTTCCTCCCTCCTGTGATTGACAAAAGGGCATGTAAATCTGTAAAAGTGAAATTCAATAGAAACCTCATGGCATCTCCCCTGTGTGGGAAAATACCAGAACTCCCGCTCCTCCTGTTCTCCCTCCATCTCCCCGCCTTTGTGTACATCGTGTGTGGGTGGAAGATAAACTGGATTTAAAAAACCCTTTGAAAGCAAGACATCGTTAACTCCTCTAATTGAAAGCAGTCTTCGGCAAAGAAGAAGGTTTGGAGGCGGATGCTAGGGGTAGTGGCTGGCAGTGCATAGAGTGGACCCACGTCCCCAGGTCCTGGGGCCACAGAGGCCTCTGTTTCTGTCAGTCAAGGTGCCCCCAGTCACCATCAGACACCCTGCTTGTCCCACAGGACCTTACAGTGTTCCTTCAAGCTAGTCTCTCTGTTCCCCACTGGGCATCCATTGGATGTGATGGCTGGAATCAGGTCTCTGAGGACCCTCCCAGCTCAAACATCCAAGGATCTCAAAGCTGTGAGGGAAGAACTTTCAGCTCTTTTGCAGCATGCACAGAAAGAAAAGAAAAAGAAAACAAAACAGAAAACACGTTGCTGGAATGGCTGCAGTAAACTTCTAAGTTGCTTCTCCAGTTGTCTTAGACAGAAAAGGTGGCTGTGACATTAGTTAGCTTTCGGCATCAGGGTATCGGAGACATGGGATCCGTGAGTCACCTCAGACCCACAGGAGGAGCACACTTCATTGCAGAGTCAGTATGGTCTTCAGCAGCCGTCCCTGGGAGCAGCTGGACGTCAAAAGCTGGCAAATACCAGAAGGGAAAAGCGCTTTGGGGATTTGTCTGACTCCATCCGTGTACAAGTGGGAAGGATGCATGTCAGAGGAAGGAGGCACGTCCTGGAGCCTGGCTGTCCTGGCCTCTTACAACCGCACGATCCCACCCCAGGGCAGTCCTGTAAGGGCCTGCTTTTCTCTGCTGAAGCCGCTTCCATTCAGGAGCCCAGGAGAAGCGATAAGAAGAAATCCCAAGTTCATCCTCTGTAACAGCCCTGAGCTGTACGCAGGCAGGCCCTTTTCAAGTTACATCTGCACTGTGTATAGCACAGGGAACTATATTTGATATCTGGTAGTAGCTCACAGTGAAAAAGAATATGAAAACAGATACGTGTACGTTCACGTATGACTGAAGCATTGTGCTGTACACCAGAAACTGACACAACATTGTAAGCTGACTATACTTCAATTTAAAAAAAGTGAAAAAAAAAAGGCCTATCTACAGGTAAAAGTCACAGACATAGAAAACAGACTTATGGTTGTCAGTGGGGGAAGGAGGTAGGAAGGGATAAATTGGGAGTTAGAGATTTTCAGATACCAACTGCTATATATAAAACAGATTAACCACAAGCTTCTACTGTAGAGCACAGGGGACTATATTCAGTATCTTGTAGGAGCCTATAATAAAGAAATATGAAAAGGAATATATGTACGTATATGTATGGCTGAAACATTGTGCTGTGCACCAGAAATTCACACAACATTGTAAACTGGCTATGTTTAAAAAAAAAAAAAAAAGGGTTGGGGCTGAGTTTGCACCTGGATTTGAATCCTGGTTCTACAAACTAGTTGTGTGACCTTAGGCAAACTGTTGGGCTTCAATTCCCTTGTCTATCCAATGACCATTATAAGAGTAACCTCTCACAGAGTTGTCGTCGAAGTTTGCATGATTTCGTACACGTGGAGACCTGAAACCTGTGCCCGGCATGGAACAGGCACTCAGTGTTCGCCGCTGTTCACTGGGTCCCTGTTGAGTCCTGTGTGCCGGACAATCTGCTAGGATTTATTTGAGGATAAATAAAACATAGTTCTCACCTTGGAAGTCTTCAGAGTTTAAAGGGATAAGACTGAGCTCTAAACAACTATAATCCAACTTGACAAGTGCTGTAACCGAGGTATATATAAAGAACTATAAGGACACATAAGAGGGAGCAATTAATTCTGCCTGGGGGGTGAGCAGAGGCTTTCAGAGGAGGGGTGATATTTGAGACTGGCTTTGAAGTGTGTGTAGTATTTCACAAAATGGGCAGTCCAGTGCAGCGCAGGGAAGTGGGGGTGAGGTGGGGGGAGAAATCTGGGCACGGGCATCATGGTGGTGGAGTCCGTGGTGGGTGGGAGAAAGGGATGCCCAGCGAGAGCAGAGCACCGCTGTTCACCTGCGCAGAGAGGGGAGCAGCTGGCAGTGAAGTGGGGATGCGGCTGAAACCAGCTCCCGAAGGCCTTTGTAAGCTGTGCCTAGGGCATTTTCCGTCCTGTGGTCCCTGGGCAGCCTTGGAGGGGGCGATAAGTAGCAGGGCGATATGGTGAGTTTCTCACTTTGCGAAGTTAATTAGGGGAACCTTTGGAGCAGGGAGAGCGTGTGGAACGTCTGCAGACGTGGAGGGTGGTAATCGGTAGCCTTTCTCCCATCAGAGGAGGTGGAGGTTTTGACCAAGGAAAGCAGCACTCCTGCTTTGTAGTTGAATACACAGAACACATGGGGTCCGAGGGGTCAGGGTCCAGTGTCTGGCTAACATACACACCTGGATACATGACCTTGAAAGAGTTACTGAAAACCTCTGTGCCTCATTTCCTCATCAGAAAAATGGGATAATTCCAACCTCACTGAGTAATTGTGAGGATTAGATGATATCGTGACCGTGAGGCCTTGGTGGATATTGTTACTGGGGGTGTCCTTAAGCTCCGGGGGCAACCACTCCACTTCACAGACGGGGAGCAGGGTGGGAGAGGTGTCCGGCTAACGAGTGCCACAGCCAGAACTGGCCCAGGTTCGCTGTTTCTCTTGGGGGGGGGGTCTTTGAAGTAAGCACAGGTTATCTCTGAAGATGACAGAGAGCCTAGGGGAGGGTGCTAATGATGAGAGACCCCCTTCAAGGCCAGCGGGGAAACGTGTTGCTCGCCCCTTGCTGCCTGCAGGGGCCAAGATGGATGTGAAAGGCAGTGACCTGCCCAGCTCCTGTCAAAGACTGGGAGCCGGGCTTCCTGCAGGAGAGAGCGACGTGAGCACCAGCATTCCCTTCTGCTGTTTCTGCCGTGAATTCTTGGGGGAGGCTAGGAATCTCACTGGAGACGGTTCCACACAACAGGGGTAGGACTGAGAGGGTGCAGAACATAGGCGAGGGCAGGGCATCCATTCTGGGAGTCAGAAAATTTTGTGTTCTCCTGTCAGTTCTGCCACTTACTTACTGTGTTATATTTTGCAAGGTACCTGCCCTCCCTCGACCATTCAGTGGATAACCTGTTTACATCCCTCTGACTCCAAAACTCTAAAATAAGGAAGCTTGTAAGTGCTGCTGTTTAGAGGAAAGAGTAGGAGAAAGTATACCCAGAAATCTTCCCTTGCCTGGTAGGAAGAAGCTGTCCAAAGGTCAACTGGGCTGTCTAGAAATGGAAGTGAGTTCTCTGTCCATGAAGTAATCAAGAAGATGCTGGGTAATTCCTCCTCCAACCTTGAAAAGACCTTGCCAGCCCAATCACATTATATGAATTTCTCTTTTCCCTTCTTTACTGCATCATTTATTTATCAATGTATTCAATTATTTAATGAATATCAACATTTTAGTCATTCAAAACAGTGTTCTATTTCATTTTATTGTGATGAGAACACTTACAAAGAAATTTACTCTCTTTACAAGTTTTTGTGTGTACAGTATTACCGACTCTAGGGAATATTGGTGATACAGGTACAGTGTTGTACAGCTGATCTCTAAAATTTAATCATCTTGCTTAACTGAAACTTTTTTGTTGATCTGTAAGTTGATTAGCAACTTTTTTTCCTCTTCCCATGGCAACTGCTGTTCCACTCTTTGATTCTATGGGGTTGGCTGTTTTAGAATCATGCAGTGTTTGTCCTTTTGTGACTGCCTTATTGCACTTAGCATAATGGCCTCAAGATTCATCCGTGCAGTCACATGTGGCAGGATTTCCTTCTTTTTTAAAGACTAAATAATATTCCATGGTATGTATGCACCACATTTAGTTTATCCATTTATCTGTTGATGACGTATAGGTCGTTTCGACACCTTGGCTGTTGTGAATGATGCTGCAGTGACCAGGGGAGTAGGTAATGCAGAAAGATCAATCTCAGCTATAGGAGACCCCCCTCTTAATCTCCCTAGAACAACCTGAAGCCTAGAAGCTGCTGATGTTTCTAGAGCCTCTGTGATGTGTTCCACTAACCAGTGAGTGATGTGAAGGGAGGGGTCAGATCTTGTTCGTACTAGCATGACGGAGAGGGTGAAAAGGTTCACGTGTCCAACCCCCAACATCCCTGGGGCTGAGCCGTTGGTGTCACCCGAAGGATTTGTGTTTGCAAGAGTAGAGAATGGAAGGGAGAGGGAGTGAGAGAGATTGGGAAGGTGACTGAAGAAACCTGATGAAGGGAGATGGTGAGTGAAGAGGAACTTGAGGTGATGGCGGGAGAGCTTGACTCCACATGGGGTATGTGATGTAAGTCTCTTTCTTCTTCCCCCACAAAATATTCAGTAAAGTCTGCACTGCTCAGCAAAACTCTCTGAAATCGGATTTGCATTTTTAAAAGGTGCAAAAAAGTAAAGAGTTGAGAACAGAGCATCCCTGTAGAATCAGTTACTTTGGGATCACACGTGGGTGTGTGACGGACCTTTTGGCCCAGGGCAAGGCTCTCTTTCTCTCGGGGAGAGCCCCATGTGACACGCACCTTCAGCAAATGACTGTCGAGTGAGCAAAGTCATACAAGGTCTATAAAAACAGGAGGCTTGTGAGTGTATGGGTCCCCCTTCTTCTGCCACCCCCCCCACCTCCCCAGGAACATAGATGGTTTTAAGATCAACTGAGGCTTTGGGCAAAGGTTCAGCTGGATTTGTTTGTTCCTCTCTCATCTGCTTTTGACTGTTCCTGGTCAGGATAGCAGCCAGCCTGAAACAAACACAAAACTAAATGGGAAAACAGAAGAACAAAATAACAGCTATGCGTTCCTCTAAAGCACTGTCTGGTGCTGAGAGCGCTGACGAGATAAGAGGAAATTGTGTTTACGCCGTAAGAGGGCTTTGTTCACGTAGGAGACTTCTCAGACCGTGAAGGTTGTAGATGCGGAGATAAGCCCCCAACTCCAGCGGTCCAGAGAGGGGCTGCACCGTGCTCTGCTGGGGGACAGTCAGCTAAGAGCACAAGGGGGAAGAATTCCAAAATGATACATGTCGAATTGCTGGCCTGGATTTCAAATGCCATAGATAGTTTATGCAACGTCTCGCACTGTTGTAAAATGTAACACAATCCACTGGCAGATCTGCCTAAGCTCTGTCTCAGTTGTTTTTGAGAAAAATAAATAAACTTGAGAAAGTCTTCCAGCCCATTAAAGTGGTTATGTTTTACCCGTAGTCTCCTCGGTATTAGGCTGCTAGAGATTTGAATAACTGAAGCTAATTGCTGACCAATGAAGGGGTTGATTCTTGGCACCTTTACTCTCCTTAGGAAGTTACCTGTGACATTCAGGGAACTAATGCTGTATTCCCAGGACCCACTGACACCTTGGGGAGGGGTGAGGGGAACTTCGGCAATGAACAAGTTTCAGTGCTTTTCAGTGTTTTTAAAGCAGTGAAACTTTTAAGTGAAACACTGCAAGACAGCTTGATATATAAAACAGATGAATGGAGATGCTCTGGTTGAAACAATGGAGCAGAAATTAAACAGGTCTTCCTACATCCTCACCTCCAGATTCGTACCTCCAAGAAACCCTGGGAATCCATAGTCAGCACCTTGAAAACCTATGACCCAACTCAACATTCAAATGTGAAGGATGAAACAAGGTCCAAAGAGGGGGGATAACTAGTCCACAATTACAGACCAGATTTTGAGGGAGTTTGAACCAGAAGCAGGTCTCTTCATCCAGATCCCCACTGCAGAACTTCCTGGGTGACGATGTGATTCTCCAGAGCTGGTTAACACACTTACCTTCCCCTGTTTGAAGTTTCAAGAAAGAACTGGAGATGTTAATATTAAGGGATGAAGCATATGTGGAACTCTTGGTATTATCTTTGCAACCTTCTAGAAGTATAAAATTGCTCTAAAAAAACTAAGAAGTTGATTTTTAAAAAAAAAGCATCGATGCTTGCAATTGTAGATTATGTGTTTTAGCTTGACTTTGATAAATGAATGTGATACATAATTTTTCCATTCCATTCTGAATTCTTCTACACTCATCTGTAGGAATCCCTGGGCATAGTCTTGCTTCGCGTGATTTTTATGAGTGACATCATCATGTACTTACCCCCTTATACCTTGTTCTTTTTTTATTCGCTCAGTGTTACGCTGTTGCAGTCTCTCCATGTTGATGAACTCGCAGACAGGGCTTCCACTTTGTTCGGCCAGGGCCCGTACTGAACCATATTATGTATAAATATTGTTAGTGTCATCCCTACATATGAACCTCATTCAGTCCTTTTAATATTCTTTTGCTCCTAGAATCCTGTCATGTGAATATTTCATATTTTATGCATCCCTTCTTCAGCAGGTGAACATATAAACTATCCCCAATCTTATGTTGCTGGATAGTCTTGATCCTTGTATGTATATTTTTCCCTTCCTTTTTTTTTTTTTTGTTTGTTTGTTTTACATCTGTGTGTCTGTTTTATGTGATTGAGATTAGATTATCTCACTTTTTTTTCCTCAAAGATGTTATGGCTTTAGGGTTCTCAAGATTGGCCTTACTTTTTCGATGAGTAGCCTGAGACCCACAGATAAGGAGGAACAGGCCAAAATTCCCAGGGAAGATTTGAGAGAGGAGCCACGTTAGAGATCAGAGGGCAGGTGCCGATTTGGGATGAGCTTCTGCAGAAAGTCGGGCCAGTCTCAAGAATGTCTCTGCTGCTCCTCTCCTTCTCCATCCTAGCTTGCTTTCTGTTCTGCAGTTCACAGTCATGTGTGCATCTGTGACTCCTTGATGGATATCCGCACAGGTTGTCACTCTAAGCTCCTGTCTGCTGTCTTGTCCTAGAGTGCTTGGCAAATAGCAGTTACTTGATAAATATTATTTGAATGAATGGTTCAACCAATGGAATGAAACGACATTTAGAAACACAAGGAACTCCCACGTTTGAAGAGTTCTACTTGTCTGTACACGCTTCATGTTTCTTTTAATACCATTTGGTATATCTCTCATTGAGAATCATTGTGCGTGTGTTTGTGTGTGTGTGTTTACACACACATGCTCACATTTGGTGGAGTTGATTTCCTTTAGGAGGAGCAAATCCACATACTGTCTTACTCTTTGCTCTGTCATCCACGCAGCTCTAAGCACCATTTACAGATATGTTCTAAAGTGGCCTACTTGGTATTCAGGAGGTCCAGTGCCTCAAGCCTGCCTTTTCTGCCACTCTCCCCAGGCACTAATGATACCAGGCAGCGCATCACAACGTAATCAGTCTGGGTTTCTGCTTTCCTCTGAGCCTTTGCCTCTGTTCTCTCTGTGCACAGACCCTTCCCTTTATGGCTACTGCATTCTTCCAGACCCAACTCAGATGTCAACTCCTCCAGGACTTGGCCCTGTGAGAATTTCTCTGACCTCTCTACCACCAAAAGCGTATTATCTGCTGTTTCCGTAAATAACACTGAAGGTTTTCTCTCCTACGTTAACATTGGGCTCCTAGAATAGACCCTTGTCTGTTCATCCCTGTTTCTTTCTGTGGTGTCAAGAACAAAATAGGCTAGTAAAGAGTTGCCAAGTTGAATTTGATTCAACCCCTGAGACCCTCTGAAACATGTGTTTTCCTGTGTCTTTTTCCAGGTGTGTCGAACCAAGGTGATAGATCTCAGCGAAGGCATCTCCCAGCACGCCTGGTACCCCTGTACCATCAGCTACCCATACTCCCAGCTGGCTCAGACCACTTTCTGGCTCCGGGTAAGTCAAAGCTTTGAGATCCTTGGACTGTCCAGCAGTGGCCTCTGGGAAGAACTGCCTTCCATGACCCTTTCTCAGGATGATTTTATCTTCCCACTGAGGGTGTTAATTGTAAGGACAGAGAACAAAACACTTAGCAGTGGGATGCTTCCTGGAATGGAATTCCTTAATGGCCTGTGGGACGCGTCCAGTCAGTCTTGTTTAGGCCAAGAGTTTAAGTAACTTTTGTCTGCCTGGAACCACCTAGTCATTGTTCAAGGCCTTTTAAATTGTCTTCTCCTCGAAGTCTTCACTGATCCCCAAAGAGAGAAGTGACTGTCCTTCCCCTTCTAGTCCTGCACGTCTGGTCACCTGTTGGATGGTACTTGCCACACAGTATTGCATAGCTGCCCGTGGGCCCATCTTCCTGACTGTGGACTGTGATTGTGTCAAGTTTTGATCTGTGTGTCACCGACCTGCTTTGAACTCCACAGTCCCCAGAAACACAAGGGCACGTCTTACTTACTTTCGTCTCCTTGGTGCCTGGTACAGAGATTAGCATGGAGAAGTGATGAGTGGTCCTATGTTCCATTGGGGTGTGATTTTAGTGTGTGCCAGACACCTTACACCCATTACTTTACTGGGACCTCCCAGCCATCCTGTGATGAAGCTCTTTATGTATCCAGCACTTGGAGGTGAGGGAACACAGGCCCAGAACATCACGGCCACCCCTCGACATCACAGAGCAGAGCCCAGAGTAGAAGGATTTCTGACCTCTGAACCTGTGCTCTGCACTGCCTCCTGCTTCCCCACGTGGGCCGTGAGAAGTAGTCCGGCTCCTGAGATGGAAGATTCTCCTCCAAACCCCTGCCCTGTGGCTGCTTCCCCAGTGTGTCTGACTGCACTAGCGACCCCACTATGCCGTCTGCATTTCAGGTTTACTTTTCTCAGCCGATGGTTGCTGCCGCTGTCATTGTCCACCTGGTGACCGATGGGACCTATTACGGGGACCAAAAACAGGAAACCATCAGCGTCCAGCTGTTTGATACCAAAGACCAGAGCCACGATCTAGGTGAGCATCTTCCTTCAGGTGAGGTTGCTCTCGGGACCCGCTTCCACGTCTGCCCATGGGCGGTTGTGAGGATCAGTGGAGAAGGAGTTCTTTCCTCCTCCTCCTGGCTTCTCTATTTGCCGTTCTGTCTGCCTTCAAATCAGGATGTGTTTGTGTGTCCAGAGGAGCCTGAATCTGACAGGTATGGGGATAAGTGTTCAAGTTTAAGTCTTCCCTTCAGTAGCTGCCTTCTGCCAGACACCTTTATCCCGATACATCCCATAAGATCATCAAAAAAAAAACCTGGGAAGGAGACTGAGCAAAGGTTGTTTCCCATTGTACGTGTCATTGCCTGCGACCCAAAGCGAGGAGACCCAGGGCACGTGGTGCAGCAGGAAGACAGCAGGGTAGCCAGATTTCAGAATTGTCGCCCACTGCCCTTTGCCTTATAGCCAAGGATGTCCAGGACAGTAAACGAGCTATTACTTGAGACTGTTGTGACCCATGTGCAAGACCGGGCACGAGACCTGGCACTCAGGAAGCCCCATCACCCCCGACCCCACGATTCACATGCAACCTGCCCAGTCTGCCTCTGGGCAGCCAGTCCGGGGGTTTGGAATTCCAGGCCAGCACGGAAGTCCGGGTTTCAAAGCTGTGCCCGCACTGTTCCACAGGGAGCTCATTTCAAAGACCCGAAGGAAGCATGCAGGCAAGGGGTCACTTCAGGGTCAAGCAGAAGCCAAGGGAGCGGGAGGGCTTTTGTTTTGTTTTTATGTTTACTTATTTGGTTAGTTTTCAAGGCAAGGGGGAAACACATTAATTAGGAAGAGAAAGAAAACCCCTCTGGATTTATCTGGATTCCTGGGAAACGTCCCAAAGTGAGAAACAAATATTTTCATAGCTGTCCTGGCCTCGCGAAGGGCTCTAAGGAGAGGTTTTCAGAGGAGTGGGGAGAGGTCGGATTCCAGGGGAAGCTCCTTGATCCCACTACCTAATGCCTGAGGCGTCTGCATGTCCTTCCCTACCTGGTCCCCTGTCCTCTGTCCTCAGCATCGCGGCATCCCTTGCAAGGCTCTGCAGCTCTAAGACAGTGGACCACAGAAGGGGACCTGCCAGGCTCAGAGCCTCGCATCCCGACAGATCAGGCCTCCTAGGACCTGGCTAGGATTCGCCCGTTTTTAGATGCAGACACTGAGTTTAAGGGGGTTGCTGAAGCCACGTGATAAAGAAGCAGCTAGACCAAGAACTGAATGACTGATGTCCATGGAACTCCGAAGCCAGCTTCCGTTTCACCAGCTCCATCCCACCCCATCATCCCTGCCCTCTCCTTCTGGATGTACCTTTTCCCTCTGCCCCTCTCCCTTCCCTCTTCCTTTTCAAAGCCTGGGGACCTGTTTCCTCTTCTAGAAAGAACTGAGGGCTTCTGAGTGAAGCAAGTTTGGGTTCTGCTTGGTCTTTATATGGCTCGCTTCTCTGTGTCCCTCTGGAAAGCCACCTCCTGGTCACGGTTCTCAGTCTCCTTTCTGTAGAATGAGTGCAGAGGTCCTTACCTCACAGGGCTGCTCCCAGGTTCCCAGATCAAAAATGGGCGTAGGCTTTTTACCACAGGAATGGCCTATTTCTGTGAATTATTGCCATCATCTTTATGACTGACCAGGAAGGCAACTAGCAACTCAGACCATCAAGCCCTAATGCACTGTGGGAGGGAAGTGAGGGCCAGTGACGCTTGGCCGAGGGGTGGCTGTTTGGGGGAGGGAGAGGGGCTGTGGGCCCTGGGTGACGGGAAAGCTTAGGGGGCAGTGAGGCAAGGGGATTGGAAAGATTTGGAAGCAAGAGAAAAAGGCAGACAATGAAACTTTCAATCAAACTCAAAATCCCCACCGGCCACCCAATGGTGCTTTTGTGCAGTGACATGAAAGGGTCTGGGGGCTTCGGGAAGGGCCCGTTGGGGAGGGCGTGACTGGCCTTGAGTAATGAGCCTGGCCCCTCGGCCCTCTGTCTCCCCTGACAGGCCTCCATGTCCTGAGCTGCAGGAACAATCCCCTGATTATCCCTGTGGTCCATGACCTCAGCCAGCCCTTCTACCACAGCCAGGCGGTCCGTGTGAGCTTCAGTTCACCCTTGGTCGCCATCTCGGGGGTGGCCCTCCGCTCCTTCGACAACTTTGACCCCGTCACCCTGAGCAGCTGCCAGAGAGGGGAGACCTACAGCTCTGCCGAGCAGAGGTAAGGCACCCGGGTCTGCTCGCCCCGGGGCTGTTCTGTCGCCAAGGGGAGATGGAGGGACTCTGGACCTGGGTAGCCACGTGTGTTGCTGGAAAAAGTCTGTGTGTTTCTCCCTTCTCTGTCCTCTGGCCTCTGGCCGGCTCTGCCTTTGGGCTTGGGAGGCCCACACATCTCTGAATGCCAGGGGTGGGGGGAAGCAGGTTAAGTGCTGTGGAAGTCAGACTCCTTCACCTGGCTCGCAGTCCTGGAGCTGACGGTGGCTGATAGGATAACCCTGGGAACACCGCTTTCCCTCTCTGGGCCTCAGCATCCTCATGTGAACAGAGAGGAGAGGTGGTTTAGTTCTCTTGCAGCTCTGAAATCCTGGGAGTTTCTGCTTCCTCAGTAGCCCAGGCAAGACATAGAACCTTCCTGAGTTTAAAGGGTGATGGTGGGGCAGAGGGAGTGGGGTGTGAGGATACTTCTGTTTGCTTCATCCCAGTTCACTGTGTATTCCAGGGATGGGTAAACCTCTATGTCTTCCCCAAACCTAGCTCCTGAGATCCCCCCGTGGTCTGGGTCTCTGTCTTGTAACTGCATAGCATCGCTCCATCAGCGCCTTTGATCTGGCAGCTGTTAATGCACCTGGTTCTCAGCTCAGAGAGGATGCCGTTTCCTAGAAAGACTGTGCAGTTTAATGATACTCTTACTGGGGTTTGAATCTGCCCCTTCCTGATCGTGTGTTCTTAGACAAGTCACTTCACTTTTCTGAGTCTCAGTTTTCTATTTTGGGATAAATGGGTGATAATATCTACAGCATAAAGTGGTTATGAGGATTCAGTGGTGTGCTGCAGATGAAAATGCCCCTCCAAATGGTTAGGGACCGTGCAAAAATGATGCATTGATAAAGAGTATTTATCGCCACTTTCTAATGTGATAGTGGTGCTTTTCTGCACAGAATTCTGCATAAAGTTCTCATAGAGCTGGAAGAAGTCTCAGAGATGAACTAGTACTTCCATAGTGTCCAAACTTCCATGTTAACCCTCTGGATTTCCAAAGGAGGAAGGACTGGTCCAGGATCACACAGCAACTCTCACGTTGGTTTAATGAGATCTGGGAGAAAGAAAGAGTTGGGGTCTCATTGGGCTCCCCCAGAGGGCAGCCCTCTGAAAGGCAGTTCAGCCCTGCCCTGTATACCTGGGAGCAGGAGAGGAGAGAGGAGTGGGGAGGGGGACACCCGCCTTTCCCACGCCCCTGCTACCACAGAGGACACAAAATGTGGTTGCAAAACTCACATTGTTTTGCACCCACTGTCTCTAGCTTCTGTTGTGCAAAGTCTGTCGCAATCATTCGGAGGCAAAAGAGCTCCTTAAATATCCCTCATTGTTGTACTTCACCCTGAGAGGGCTTTTTCATCCCTGGCTCTCCAGACTATAAAAATAAGTTAATTCTCAGAACCCAGGGAAACAATGTCGATGGACGCAAATCCGTCAGACCTCCTCTGCAATGCTTTCCCATCCTTAACCAGCCACCGAGACCATCCCCAAGTTGACTGCGGCCAGCACTGGCTTCTTTGAATCCTTAATTAGCAGTTCCTGTGTCCGAAGTAAACAGGGAGAAGTGTTTAACCTTGGAAACATGTCAATCAATAAGTATTTGTGAGTTCTTCAACCTGTACTGGAAAAACACTGGACAGGGGCAGAACGTTGCCCCATGTCTGACTGGCTGTGGGACCGGGATCCGGGCCCTCCTCCTCTTTGGGCTTCAGTTTCCCCTGAAAGGATGATGGTGATGGGGTGAGGTTCTCTGTGGTTCCTTCCAGGTGGGACAGTCTGTGACTCCCAGGAGCTAGGAGAAGGGAGAGGGGAGAGGAAGGGGCCAACATCGATTTCATTCTCTTACGTCATCATCACACCTGTCCTGGGAGGGATGGGTGGAATGAGTGAGGCAAGGCCATCCAGACAGTAGGACGTAAAATCCCACTTGGTCTGCCCCTGAAAGCCACACTCTGCCCAGCAGGACTAGGTATATATCCAGGAGAGAAGAAGACTTTTCACCGCTGCTCCCTTGTCAGCATTTCGCCAGGGAGACTGAGCCAAGTGAGGGAGATGCAGCTCCGAGGGCCAGCCGGCCAGCTGTCTTGGCCCTGAGCTCTGACAGGCCACCCCCCCACCCCACCCCTCCTGAGTGCCTGGAGGGGAGGGAGGGGCCGACGGCAGCTGCTCCTGGGGCGCTGAAGAGGTGTTTACCCAAACAGACAGGACTGTGCAAACGTGCAAATGCATTAAAACAAACAAACCAGGAGGAGAGAAAAGAAAAAATAAGCAACAAGTGTAAAAGCCACGGGATGTTTTCCTTCCTTCTCCAAGCAGCAGGGTAAAGAGCGGCACTGTTTCTAGCACAGCTTTCAGCTCGCTCAGGTAGAGCCAGCTTGCTTCACTCTCAGCTGCTTCCCAGGTAGGGAAGGGCTGCTTCCCCGTCCCCCTCCCTCCCCTCCGCTCCCCTTCCTCTCCCCGCTTCCGAAGCCCCCTCCCTGCCTCCTCCCCCTCCACTCTCTCCTCCTGGCTTTCCCCCCTCCCTCTCCTCCGTCTCCTCCCCTCCCTCTTCTCTTTCCCCTTTTCCCTCTTCATTTTCTTTCTCTTCTGAGAGCAGCATGATAGCCAGTGAGCTGTCATGGGAGAAGTGTCACTACAGCAAAATCCATCCAGGCAGGTGTGTTCTGACCTAGATTCAAGGGTCTCCATCCCTTGCGGTACTTGGAATAAATTCAGAGGCCCAGGGAAACCGGATTGGGTTTCAGATGAGAGGTCCAGTTGTAGAATTCTAGCCAAATTCCAGCTCTACACCAGATTGGGGGAAGGAGGAAAGATGGGGGACCCTAGTGATGATGGTGAGGGAAGTTATGAGGCATCTTCAGTGAGTTAAAAGGGACAGTCCTGAATTGAGACCCCAGTGTGTCACACACACACACACACCAGCCTCTGTCTGTCCTATGGTTCTCAACAGAGATTGAACAGTTTATTATAAAATTCCACAGGCGATTGTTTAGAGAACTGACTTACTTCCCTTCCTCCCTCCCTCCCTCCTTCCTTCCTTACTTCCTTTTTTCCTTTCTTCCTTCCTCCCACCCCTTTTCTTTTTTGCATTCTTTTTCTTCCTCTACCCCAAACTCTTCCCGCTTTTCATGCCAGCACATCCAGAGAGAGGAAGTTCTGATGGACAGCTAACTTTTAGAAGGTCAGTCTTAGGGGAAAATAAATTCCTCGTGGGACTAGATTAACTCTTTCCAGCCAGGGTGGACTTAGACTGTAGCTGTTACTGTGGTGGCAGTGGGGGTAGGGGGTGCCAACAGGCTGGAGCCAAGGTTCCTAGAGTCTGTGCACTGTAGGAGCCCCCATGTGGACTGTCCCATCAGATAACTGTATAGGAATCTATATATAAGATTTGGAGCCCAGAAGGGGGCTTCTCATGGCCAGAGACTGCAGGCTTCAGATTACTGTCCACAGGCTCACCCAATGTCCCCAGCCCACGAAGGGATCAGCACCTCTCAGACATGTGTCAGGGGTCGCTGGCCTGGGGGACACACCTGCAAATGGAACTTCTGTGCCCGAGCATGTGTGCGTCTTCAGCTGTACAGACATCACCCAGCTCGTCTCCAAAATGCTGTCCGACTCACACTCCCAGAAGCGGTGTATCAGAACTCCAGTTGTTCCTGGTCCTTGTCAATACGTGGGATTATCAAAGTCTATGTGTTCCCATCCCAACTAGCTCTGAAATTACATGTCCCTGTGGTTTTGTCCTCAGAAAACCTGATCCCTAAAAGCTGGGAGGCTCTGAGAGATTCTTTAGTTCTGCACCCTCGTTTGAGGATGGGAAGCCCAAGGTCGAGGCAAGGAAAGTGTGTTTCCCCAAGTGGCCGAGCAGGTTAGGATGCAGAGCCCGGCGGCATGGGAATCCAGTCCTCAGGACTTGCAGGACAACGCTCTTCCCTCCTCATCAGAGCTGTCAAAACAGCTGTCCCGTGGGTCGGACTAGGCCACAAACAACTTGTGTTTGGCCCTCACTGGATGTCTTCTTTAATTAGTAGCAATATTTAACTGTCGGAAGAGTAAATGTTAAGGACCAGAATTCTTCCTCCTCTTAAACACATCAAAGATGGGACACACCAGGCCCTCAGTCCCTCTAGGCAACGTGGGACTGGATGGGAGGGCGGCCACTGCTCTGGCCACAGGGTGTCTCCCACTGGCCACACCCCACTCAGCTCACCTGGCCATTCAGATGGTCGGCCCTGCCGGACCCTGCAGCCTCGGACATGGTGTCCCGGTGCTGCACTCACTGTGTCACCGGCTCCCTTCTAGATTTCCAGGGTAGAAGAGCCTTTGAGGACCTCTCCCCACAGTAGCCTCCTCTTGGGCAGAAAAGCCAGTCCTTACTTGATAATTCTTTCTGTCTCACTTCTCAGGTGATCCCACAGCATCTGTCCCTTCCCTCATTGGGATCAGCCACTTTCCTCTCTTCTGAGAAGTGTCTTCTTTTTTTTTCCCTTCTTTTGTTATTTGTATTGACAGCCCATCACTGGTATGAAGTCCTCCCCCATTGCCCCCGCTTTTTTCCCTAATGAAGCCAGAGGCTTTTCTTTGTTTCATTTTCCTTGTTATGATGATTGTTTTTGTGTTTCAGAAATGACAGAGCTGTGTCAGGGAGTCATTGGGGAGGGGCAGTTGGGATAGTGTTTATCATTTTTTTGGACAATGTGTTCACACAACCCTTTCCAACTAACAGGACAGCAAAGGGAAAAAGCAGGGACTTCAGGGACAGACAGGCAGAGCCGCACTGGAATTCTGTCCGCAGTGACTTGGGGCAAGCAGTTTGAACTTGTTTAGTCTCAGTCTCCTCTTCTCGAAAATGGGAGTAATGCTACTACCCCAAGGAGTTACAGTGAGGATGCAGATAAGATGATGTGGTGAAACATGGCAGCCGATACCGGTACATGCTGCTTCCTCTCCCTCTTTTCCTTCCTGTGTTCAAGTATGTAGGCCAAGTGCAGACAGATGTGCTGAAAAGCCAGGGATGCCACATGCACCCAGGTGTGTTCGGGACGACACTAGTCCTAAGCAGTGTCCCACAAAGGAAGGTTATCAGAGTTTGCCCCGTAGTCCCTTCTAGAAATCCACAGTGTGCATTAAGAACATTCAAGGTTCTGAGAAGTCCTGCAGTGAAGACCGCTGACTGGTCTCACTGAGCCAGCGCTACCCCTCCCCATCTGAGCATAGCCCCTCTTGGTCAGGGAACCCATATGACCCGGGAATGTTTTCCTTCTAGAGTAGAAAGAGCCAGAGGAGAGCAACCACCTTCTCATGGAGCTTCATATTTTCCAAAGCATTTCTATGCATTCACCTTCCTGTTCTACAAACATGCCGTGCTCCAGGCTGGGCTGGACTTTCTCGTGTGGCCTTCACTCTGCCTGAAATTCCTTCGGCCCCAAACCTTTGTGTGGCTGAGCCTGTCAGTCCCTCCAGGTCTTAGTCCAGATGTGCCCCTTCAAGGAGGCTTCCCTGAGTGTCCTGCCCTCCCCCCAGCAGTAACCCTCCATAATTTCACCTGGTTTTGGTGCCCTGGCTGCGTGCCTATCTGAAACCAGCGTATTTATTACTTTTCTTTGGCACATGTGCCCCCTCCTCAGATATACAGGGTGACAGGCATCTTCCCCTGTCTACCCAGTGTTTATTTAGACAGTGTCTTGTACGCAGCAAGACCCCCCCAGGCAATTGTGATAAATAGAAGAACATGACATGACAATCTCGAGAGAGAAATCATCTTATTGCCTCCACTTTACAGAGGAGGAAACTGAGGCTCAAGGTGTCACATGCCCTTCCAAGATCAAACATCTGATAAATGGCAGGGCTGGGGCTGGACCCCAGATCTGCCCTCTTGCTAAGCCCTGTGTTGTTTCCTTTCTAAGGAAACCAGGTTTTTCAGTTTATCTTTTTCTGACAAAGAACGTTAATGAACATGGAAGAAAGGAGGGCACACTGATTTTACCTCAATGGCCCCACAGCCAAGAGAAGCCAGGAGCCCTTGTCTTTCAAAAAGGGCTTCTAGAGCCCCCGGCTGTCTTAAGACGACATCCCAGGGTCCCCGCCACTCCAGGAGTGCAGGGCGAGAACAGCCAAACTGTAAGGCACAGGTCAGGAGACCAGCTTGGAAGCTGGTAGCCGACAGAGTAAATCTATCTAAATTGGAACCACGTGGCTCTTCCCCCAGCACTCACAGGACGTGAACAGATGCATTGTTCAGTGTCAGAGACCTCGCGTTGGCGCCGCGTGGCGCATCGCGGGGGCTGTCAGGAGCAGGAGGCAGGACGGAGAATCAGAACCCGCAGCGAGTGACGCTTCATCCCGCTCACCTGCCCTTCTGCAGCGGGGCGGGGATGTGGAGACTGCGAAGCCCGCCTCAGTGCTGGGCTGAGACCTGAACCAAACCCTTGCCCTTGTCCGGGTGCTTAAAAAAAATGAATGTGCGTGTGATGTTTTGGGGATTTTAGCTCCTCGCCTCCTCCCTTATCCCACTTTAATTCTCACCATACTTTTGAACAGGGGGTAGGGAGTGGGGAAGAATAACCACGTTCCTATACAAGCCTCGGCGGGGCATCCTGCAACTGGCACCAAGAGAAAAATTGGGAATTTCTTAAGTTGGTTTGACCGCCCGCTGCTCCCTGTGTCCTCGATAAAAAAAACACAAAAACCAAAGCCTTGGGGCTGTGGATGGCAACCTAGCACGTACCCCATGCCAGGTATTGGGGTAGATAAGAGTTTCTCTGACAAAAGTCAGAGAAAACTGCCTCCTAGATGCTGTCAGTGTTCGAAATCAACGTCTCAGCCTCTGGAGAGCGCCTGAGAGTTATTGTAGGACACTGCCACTGTTGGTTTCCTGCCGCTTGGGAAATAGCTGTCATACGAGAGGCATCTTTACTGGCAGTGCCAAGTACACGGAGGTGAAACAGGCACCCTCTCTACCCTCAGGGAAGTTGTAGTCCAGGTGCGGGGTGAGGGTAGCAACAGAGACTTTGGAGTCACACATCTGGATGGAACTTAAACAAGTAACTTGATCTCGCTGGTCCCCGACTTTTCCAACTGTAAAATGAGTAACACTTAGCTCATGAGGGTTGTCCTCGTGAGGATGGGTGAGCTCATGTGTATAAGCAGTCGGTGAATAGTCACTACTGTTACTAAGCGTCTGCGTGACAGGAATATGAGGGGAAAGATCATCTAAGCACCAGGGTTTTATGTGCTTTCCGTTTCCGTAAGGGTTAGCACACATTCCGCACGTGGCGGGCACCCAGGACCTGTGCTTTCACTGCATGAAGCAAGAGGCCACAGCATTAGAGAAAGGAGGGCCCAGGGCTGCGTGCCTGAGGACACGGGAAACCTCCTGTAGAGACGTACACGTAGCTCTGAGCTGAAGAATGGGTAGAATTCAAATTGCAGGGAGATTGGAAGAGCAGCTGCAGCGAAGTGCAAGGCATGACCTCTGCACAATTTTACTAACAATCCTGAAGTCCGCTTTACAGTTTCTACAAGACTTCTACATTCAGCGCCTCAGCTGACCCTCATGGCCCCGTGGGCTGGCTGAATTTGAGAGTACACTGAAGCTCAGAGAGGTGGTGTGCCCTGCCCAAATTCAGACAGCTTCTAGGTAATAGCGCATGGATTTACTCATGACATTAGCTACCATTGATCGAGTGCTTCTGTGTGCGAGGGATTCTGCTCTGTGCTTTTCCTGAACTATCTGATTTAATTCTCACAATGCCCCTCGAAAGTGAGTGCTGTTATAAAATATGGAGAGGCTTTCATTCAACTCAGTGCCTGGGATACAAGCCTTGATGAATACTTGCTGTAATTATAGTGATCCCCATTTTGCAGATGGGAAAACTGAGGTTCTGCAAGGTTTAATGGTTGATAACAAAATTTTCAAGCTGTAGGATTTGAGCCCTGGTTTGTCTGTTTCCATAAATGGTGCTCTTGATGATAAACTTTGACCACTGCCTCCAGAGTCTTGTTCACCCTGTCTCTCTCCAGTCTCAGCCTCCTGAAATTCTGGAGAGGAAGGCCACCAGCCTTCATCTTCCAGCTGGAGTGCTGGGGTGCTGCAAGAAAGCACCCTCTCACCCTCTTGCTTCTTTCCTCTCCAGCTGTGTGCACTTTGCATGTGAGGCCACTGACTGCCCGAAGCTGGCCGTGGAGAATGCTTCTCTCAACTGCTCCAGCAGTGACCACTACCACGGCGCCCAGTGCACTGTGCGCTGCCGGACAGGCTACGTGCTCCAGATACAGCGGGATGACGAGCTGATCAAGAGCCAGGTATGTGCAGGTGCTGGGTGCAGAGTCCCTCTCCAGCTCAGCATAGGCTGACCGGGTGCTGAACACGTTCTCTGCTGAGTCCTCAGCTCTTAAAATGCTGCTGCCATGTAGTAGGTGCTCACTAAACACGTGTGGCTTGGATGAACGAATCAACCAGTCTGGGGATTCTGAGCCAGTCCTTCCTGGGCAGAATAGTGTTCTGCACAACACGTACCAGAGTCCTTGCGTAGGCTGCTGCAAGTCTGGACAACCTGGGGCCGAGCGTGAACTTGAGACTGAAACCCTCTCAGTCAGAACTCTGCCAAAATTGGATGGGCTGCTTTAGGAAGCAGTGAGCCCTCTGTCAGTGAGGTGTTCATTCATTCATTCATTGTGAAACATCTGTGCCCTGAGAACCAGACTCTGTACTAGGTGCTGGAGAAGAAAAATTCACTAAGATAAATCTGGTTCCTCCTCTCAAGGAGCTTAGTGACTAGTGACTGGGGGGCAGATGATGAGTGAGCGATACACACTGTAAAGGGAAGTGCAGGGTACCATGGAAGCACAGGGGTTTCAAGGAAAGGCCTTGGAAGAAGCAACGTGAAAACTGAGAACTGCAGACACAAGCAGAGGGGCACGTGCTGGGGTGAGGGGAGAAGTGTGGGCTCTGGGCGCAGGCAGGAGAGGCACGCGGATGCCCGGTGGTGAGAAGGAGCAGGCTCCAGACTGATGTTTGTTTTTCTGAACTCACCCAAGCAGTGAGGCTGGAGGGCCAGCGAGGTGCACGGGCGCGAGGCCCTGTGGGCTTGGTCAGAAAGGTTGAGATTTGTCTTTGGGGCAACAGAGAGCTGTTGAAGAGTGTGACGTGGTCGGACCATGGTTGATAAAGGTCCTTCCAGCTGCCCACTTGGTGCAGCGTGGACCTGGCAGAAGACGGGCCATGGGGAGAGCCCTCAGAAGAGCGTGTGGAGGAGGGACGAGGGTAGTGGCAGCGAGTGGACTTGAGACGTGGCAGAATGCTGCTTCAGCCAGACGTGGCTGTGGGGTCTCCCGTGGGTGCGGGGAGTGGCAGTCCGTGAAGCCCCGAGATCTGGGGATTCCAGACACAGCTTTTTGTAGGGCCCCGCCCTCGGACTCCACCCTCGTGCTCCAGGTACACGGGACACGTTCCATGTTGCAGGGAACACCTATTTATACAGAGCTTCTGGGCTTAAAAAGAGCCCCAGTGAGGAGCTCTGGGGCCCTCAGTTGCTTGTCTTAGAACCTGCTTCCGTGTGTCAGACACGGCAGGTCTCAACTCCTGTGGAAACAATTAGCTGTCTTCGGCAGCGAGGGACTTCTTCCCCCTTTGATGCGTGCTTTAGAGGGGAGAAGTGTCCTTTGCTTTTAAAATCCCAGATCAACATTTGGCATCCCCAGCCCCCTGGGATTTGGCGGCTTTCTCCCTGAATGGAAGCCTGCGGGCTCTGAATGCCTGGCCCTCCCTTGGCTCTGTGGCTTGGCCTCACCCTTCCACCCGCACAGCCCTGCCGTCTTCTAGTTTGGTTCAAGTCTCTGTCCACCCTTTTGTTGTCGCAGCCTCATTCCTTCTTCATGTCGACCTCTCCCAGCTACTGAACCATCACTTCTCAAGAGGAGGGAGTGGCTCCATAGGTTCAGTGCTAAAGGGTCAGCTCGAATAAGGAAGGGGACTTGCCCACGATCTCATAGCACAGAGGACAAAATCCAGTTCTCCAGTCTTCCCAGGTGATGCCCACCCTGTGCCAGACACTAGGAGGCACTGGGAAGATCCCCATCATCTCTTCCAGGGCCAAGAAAAGATACAGAGATCAACAGCCACTGCCCCATGCTTGTGCCATGTTTCAGAGGTGGTCACCTAAAAGAAGTCATAGGTCCCAAGAAGTCTGAGTCTTAAGATTCTCACCAACACAATGAAAGTCATGATCTGGGAGACTCTCCAGACAGCAGTGAAGAGCCTAGCTCACTTGGGCTCAGTTCCCACTTATCCTCTTTCCAGCTGTGTATCTTAGAGCTGCATCTGTGAAATGGGAACTGAAGTACTGACTTCAAGCAGTTGTTGGGATCAGGGAGAGTGAGCTGGAGTTAGACTCTAAGCACTGATCTAAGATCCCGCGCCGCAGCCTGGGGGAGGGCGTTTCCGCACACCGGGGACCCAGTCCGCCGCTCCTCACTGCGCCTGCCTCCGCCTTTCAGACAGGACCCAGTGTCACAGTCACCTGCACGGAGGGCAAGTGGAACAAGCAGGTGGCATGTGAGCCGGTGGACTGTGGCGTCCCGGACCAGCACCACGTCTACGCTGCCTCGTTCTCCTGCCTCGAGGGCACCACCTTTGGCAGCAAATGCTCGTTCCAGTGCCGTCACCCAGCGCAGTTGAAAGGTACTGTTTTTTCCGGGGGAAACCCAGAGGCTGCTCCCAGGTCCTTCTGGGTCTCAACCACCAAGGGTTGGACAAGGCTTTATCCTTGCTTCTTTTTTTTTTTTTAATTTTTTAGGTATTTTCTTCCACAATTTGGCTTTTCACATTAAGTTCTTTTTTCTTCTTCTTTTGGGGTGGAGGGAGGTAATTAGTTATCCTTGCTTCTGATTCCACCAATACTGTGTATGCCAACCGCCTTGCTGTGCCGCTGAGGAGAAAGAAGGGTGTGGATCAATATGACAGCCACTCTTTCAAATCTTGCAAAAAAAGGACAGAAAAGGGAGAAGAAAGAAGGGAGGGAGCGTAGAGGGAAGAAATCGACTCTAAGAAAGTAACATTTGGAACTGATGGGTCTAGTTCACTGGGTAGGATGAGGGCTTGGTAAGCCTAAGAGCTTTTATTCTTCTCATTTTCATAGAAGAGGAGATCAAGGCTCAGAGAGTAGAAAGAACATGGCCCAAGGCCACGCTGCTAGTGCTGGATTCCACCACGGGGCCCAGGTCTTTCTCCAAAGCCAACTGCTGCTCGCTAGGAAGTGCTAGCTGAGAGAGGCGTGGTTCTGGACGGACAGTTCACTGGGACCCCCTGGGCTGGGTACTGGGGGGCGTTAAGGTGAGTGAGTCAGTCTGGCAAACTGGAGAAGCAGACTCATTTTGGAGACGAGTGAGAGGCTGGCCTGGGTGACCTAGGCTGCCAGACCTAGAAGGGTCCTTAGAGCTCATCAGGAATGACTGACTGTTGGGAAGATGGTGAGATCGAGGACCGGTGAGAGGAAGGAGGGGGCTTGTACAGAGTTGCAGAGCAAGCTAGCGGCATCATCAGAACGAATGCCTTGGTTTCCAGTTGAGTATTGGATTTTGACATTGTATCCAACTCACAGAGGGGCCAGGACCCTCTCCTTTGCTTGGTTTATCAGAGGAGACATTGCCCCTTTATCAGATACCCAAAACCATATGTCACTCAAGCATGAGTCCTACCTTGGTGTCCACTCATTTCCACTCTATAGGACTTCTTTGGGGCATGGGGGGTTTTGGAGGGAATTTGCAAATTCCCTGAAACTTAGATGTCCTATTACAGGTTCATGAGTTTTAGGCATTTAGATGATTAGAGAGAGTCAATAGTGTCCCCAGATTTTCAAGGGGATACAGAACTTCAAAAGATTATCACACATGGTACTATTCAGTAAAGTGTATTGACTGGGTGGCTGGATAAAAATTGATGAAAGTCATACCACAGGAAATGTTTCTTTTAAGAAATGAATGAAGGACCCAGCAAGGTCATAAACTGCCCCAAAAGAAAAGCAGGGCACATCTTCTGGGATACATCCCTAAGATCCTCTCATTTTTCACCCAAGAAGATTGAAATATAAAATTGTAGACATTTTATTTGAGCCTCTGTAAAGTTTTAGATCAGAGTGACGTGAAGACACCAGTGGAAATTGTAAACCCTTCATCTTTCAGGTTATCACCCTTGGCCTCATTTGCCCAGACGTGGGGTGTATTAATAACTCCAGACTAGCAAAGCACACTTGTGCTCTCAATCAGAGGCCCTTGGGAAAGGGAGGTGTATAAATCAGCATTGATTATCAGAGCCCTCATTCAGCTAGTAACAGTCCTTAATCAGAGTGACTCAGGCCCTTCTGCCGCTGCTCCTCTGTTGACTGCTGGAGGGGAGACATGGCCCCAGGAGGACCATCATTTTGATAGTTGTTGATCCCAACTTTGCTCTTCTCTTGAGAATACAGGCAAGCATCTCTCCAGTGGCCACTCTGACCCACCAGGTATTGGCATATCATGCCCCTTGGTTCTAAGCATCATCCGATGCTCAAATTCCAGGTCTGATGCTTCAGCTTGGGTCTGCTGGCAGCAAAGATGGGACATAGGTCCTGCTGTCTCTCACTTGAGCATCTTAATCATGCCTCCCTTCTTAAACCAGAAGATAAAGATCAAAACAAAATTTCCCCCCATTTTTTGTTTGCTTCCCTGTCCTGCCTTTGTTTTTCCTTTCCCTGTAGCATGATTTCAGCAAAAGGAATGCGAGCTTTCGCCAGACAGTCTGGGATTCCACTCCTGGGTCTGCCCCAACTGTTTGATCTTAGGAGGGTAGTTTCATGTCTCTGAGCCCCAGTGCTCTTACTTGTAAAATGGGTGTAAGAGCACCCACTCTGAAGGGTCATGTTGAGGATTAAAAGAGCTGGTGTGTATAAAATCTCAGAGCAGGAGGAAGTCCCAGTAAGTACTCGTCTCCAAGGGGCACCTTGTGGGAATCTGTGGGGCGGCTGCTCTCTGCCCCGACCCCTTTGTCCCAGGGAGGCTTAGTCCTGGGAGCATGGAGACATGCTCGTCCTCGGCGCCCCTCTCAGGACCTGGAGGTTCGTGTCCTTGGAAGCAGCCACCAACCAGGAGAAGCACCGAGTGTGGCCCTAAAACTGGTATAATGCGGGCAGCACCACAAACCCAATTGCTCCCTAGAGTCCAGGTGAACTTTTCTTCACTATCCTGACTTTCACTTACGTTCTGAGCCTTCTTCAAGATGGATGCAAAATAGTCTGTGAATTCACGGCCCTCGAGTCACTCCTGCCAAGGGCCTTTATGAAATGAGCAGTAAGAGCACAGACTGAATCACAACAATGCACGAGAGAAAAAATACCTCTCAGATTAAAAAAAAAAAACAACAACAACTTCAAAATCAAAAACCATAAATGTTTAATTAAATGGCTAAAAATGCAACTTTACCTACATCACCTTGTCAACCTCAACTCAACCGTGTTGGGTGCACTTGATGTCCACTCTGGAGCGGGGTTTCTAAAGTTAGCAGGCACTCAACCGACAGAGAGCTTTTTCAAAGGCCTCCTGTCGGTCTCCTTCTGCCTGTTGTTGCCTTTGCTACCTCAGTTTTGCCCGTCTGACCTCAGATTTAGAACTCAGTTTATTCCCTAGTGTCCGGAAATACCCAAGACCATGGAGCACTTTCTGATTTCTTAGACTTAGAAGATAGGAATGTGAGCTGGGAGGACACGGGGAGTGGCCACATCCTGCAGGGTCCAGCAGTGAACCTTCTTCCCTGCCCTCAGCGCTCTTCCTCACCCCTTGACCCCCCCGCCTCAGAATCCCGACAGGACCTCCCTCCCTCTAGGAATTTCACATCCCCTCTCCTCTCTCAGGCAGAGACCCCCTCATCTTGCTCAGAAGCAGATAGCGAGCCTGGGAGGATTCAGCTTTACCCCAAGGGTCTCATCAAGGCATGTTCCCCACAAAGACAGGGCCACTGCACAGAGGAGTTCTTGTCCCACTCCTGAGAGAAGGCTGCTTGCTTCATCTTACCACGCTAGTGCCTTGGAGATGGCGGGGTCTGGGATGTCATCAGGTCCAAACCGCCACTGGGTGCGGATGGTAAACCATGGCTCAGGTCATTCCCGGGGACGTGAGGGACTCAGTGGAGAAGCTGGCTCAGGATCACATAGCTGCTTACGAAGCTGCCTTTAGAAGTGAGCAGTGATAAGAACACAGAGTAAGCACTAGTTTCAGCTCTTAGATAATTCTTCCTGTCTCTCCCCCGCCTCTTCCACTCTGAATGGTTGCTGAAGCTTCGAGGGTCAAGCCTATTCTTACTTCAGGGTTCTTACTTGCTGCCTCGGAAGCCCTTTGGCCTCTCCTAAACCATGTCCCTCAACCCAGAACTCCCATCACACCCTGAAACCTCAGAGCTGGGAGAAGCCTGGAGGTGATCAAAGCTAGTTATTTCACTTCGCAGTGCAGAAACTGAGGTCCCAGAGGGAAAGACATTTATGCAACGTTGGGACCAGAAGGTCACCCAGGGGTCCTGACCCTGGAAATGGTGCCCCCTTGCCAGGCACACGGTTCCCACCAGTCCGGTGAAATAATCTGACTTGCACCTGCTCTTTGCGTTCCCTGGCAACCTCCTGTACTGCAAGTGTCCAGCGTTCCAGGCTCGGTTCTCCCTCATCTTAGGACATTCTCCACCAATTATCCCCAACTATGATTGCCTCTTAGAACATTCTTTTCCCTTTGTGTCTAACATATGGGACCGCTTGGTTAAGAAATTTGGAAGTGAGAGACACCATTCTGGACCGTGGGGAGAGGATGGGGATGATGAAATCTTACTGTCTGATTAATTTTGATTTGGGGATCCTCCAATCATCCACATTCCTGATTCCATGAGGTTCCCCCCGACCGCAGTTCCTCTTTGGCCGTGCTCCTGGCTTAAAGCTCTGTTGTGGGGTCGGGAGGGCACTCAGCAGTCAGACAGACGTGGAGAGAACCCCAGTTCTAGTTTGAGCAGCTCACTTTCCTCTAGTTTCCTCACCTCCAAAATGGGATTAATGACAAACGGGGTCACTAGGAGGATCAAGGAGGTGGCTCCAGTAATTCTTCCTGGGCCTGCCTCAGGGACTTAATACAGACAGCTATTGGGTAGAATTCCTTTCAGATATTTAAGGAGGGGAAAAAAAATTGGACAATGAAACAATCAAAATGTAATGTGACTCACCCAGGCTGGAGCTGAGAGAACCCAGTTTTACTGAACAGATGACATACTTTCTGGGACTGCCAAGCCCAGCTCAGGCTTTCTCTTTAACAGCTTGGGATCCCAGGAGCCTAAACATGTGCCTTCAGGACGAAAAACAACAGAGGATCACATGCATCTCTTGATGCCTCATTTCCTCTGCCTCAGCTTCGCCGTCTGACTTTCTGCAGCCCCGGCACCAGCTGAGGCTCCTTCTCCACCTGTCCTCCTTGTCCTCCTTGTCCTCCTTCCTCTTCTTGCTCTGTGACTCCTGTGAAGCTCAGTCTCTCACCAGGAGCAATGAAACCCAATCTCCTTCTTGTCCTCCCAGCACTAACCTTGGGTTAACGCAGCCTCCTGAATGCCGGTTTGTCCTTATCCCAGGCCCAGCTAGCTGCATTTTCATTTTCTTAAAACAATACAGTGGCCAATATCCTTTCACATCCTAAAAAAAATATTAGAGCTGGACCAGAAGTTAAAGACAGCTTTTGGTCTAGGGCCAGAGAGGTTAGGTGACTTGTTCAAGGTCACACGTAGATTCATAATACTCCGTGCATTTAACAAATGGATGTGGGCCTACTATGTGCTTGGCACTAGGGTAGTTTCCAGGAATAGAAGAATGAACACAATGCAGTCCCTGACCTTAGGCTACGCGCGTTGTCAGCACCATATGCAAGATACTAAGAAAACCAGACCTAGGTCTCCTGGCCTGTCCCTCTTTGTATTCTTCTCTAGGTTAACTTCAATCTTAAAGGCACTCCCCCAAAAATGTGGTCTTCTGGGTACTCTTTTAAATAAAATAATAAAAATAGATCTATCTCTTTTGACAGTACATCTATAATTATTTTAATAATCACTAGAGATTGAAATTTCCTTAGCCACATTTATAGGCTGGGTGAGCAAGATTTATTTTCCTGACGAACCAATAAACAACCAAAAGTACAGGGTCACATAACTTTTTGAAACCCAGTCTCTGACTTCAGTGCTCTTTATCCTCAGCCAGAAACCCCAGACTCAGAAATACCTTCACCTTGCATCCTGAGTCATGCTTCCCCAGGAAAGACAGGGAGGGGATTGAGAAAGGGAGGCATGGAAGGGACTGGAGCATCAAGGGCCTCTTCTAAAGTCAGTACCTCTGTGGGCACCAGGAGCTCAGTCCCTCCAGGGAGGCATGGGAGACAGGATAGAACATTCCTCAGAGTTACTGCAACTCTGGAAACTGCCATGCTAATCCAGCAGCTCCATCTGTGCTACTTCCGGGAGCAATGACACCTCAGCACCGTGAGCTTGCCTGGTGTGCAGGCAGAGCCGGCCTCCGTGATCAGAACAAAAGACCTCTAGCAGCAGGTAGCTGCAGGTGCAGGAGGCATCCTTCAGAGTATAGAGGTCAGTGCCAAGGGGACGAGGGCAGAGCAGGGACAGCACGTGTCCTACCCTGCTTTCTTCAAAGCCACGCGGTGGATGCAGGGTGGCGGCTCCATGAGAGCCGCTGGGAGCATGGAAATGCTGATTCTGCACAATGCAGGGTCTGGCCTCCTGGATTTCCTTTGTTGCGGGGCGGGGGCATGTCCATGGTCCTGAACCGCCAGTTCCTGCTTTAGCGTGGTTCTCCTTTGGACTGTAGTGCAAGGTTAACTCCTATTTACCCTCTCCTAGAATTTACATTTCTGGTTTGCATTTTCTCTCTTGATTAACATTTTGCAATTTTTGCTTTAGCCTGCCCCCAAAAAAGCATGACTTCCATCTCACAATTTACGATTCACATAGCTGCTAGGGTGCACTTATTTTTAAAGAATCTCAGCACTTTTCCCAGAGATCCTCTATCCTTCTTGGGAAGTATAGAGAGGGTGTTCTACCCTTGTCTTTTGTGACTCCCCTGCCCCCTAAGCTCTCGCTGTGTCTGGGCACTCTGAAACACTGCCCCAGTCACGAGGGCCGTGCAAAAGAAAAGCAGTTTGCAGTTGCTGGTGTTTGAGAGCTTCTTCCAGATAAATCATCCTCTCACACCCTTTATTCTTTTTACTTGATGTAGAAATAGCTGTAGTTTGCAGTGTCACCGTTTATCAGTGTGGAATCCTCTGGGGCTTACGGACCCTAAGTTGTCTTGTGCTTATCAGACAGCTCCCACTGACCGGAGGGAAAGGAGGCAAGTGAACAGGGAGGGAAGCCGCGAGAAGCCTACATGGCCTCTCACCTTTCTTCTTTTTCCTGCTTTATTTCTTTCCGTGGTACTTCCTGCCTTCTAGCACCCTAAATGGTTTGCGTTTTTAGGATAATGTATTGCGTCTCTCCCTAGTCCCTAGAACATAAGCTCCAAGGGGGCAGGGCTTGCGTTTTGTTTTGTTCACTGCTTTGTGCCAACATAGACAAGAGGAGCCGGCACCTAGGAAGCACTAAATCGATGCTTGTTGGATGAATGAAGGTGTCTGTCCTGTCAGATCTGCTGACGGAGGCAAAGATTAGGAGGAGGGAGGAGGGGAGGAAGAAGAGAAGGGACCTGATGGAGGGAGAAGCAAATCAGGAATTTGGCAGCTCTTTTCTGGACAGTGTTCATAAATGTTTCATTTTATCTTCTCATCACCACGAAAGGCGGGGCACTCACTTTCTTTCCCTAAATAGGAGGCTTGGGGCTTGGGTCTCTCAGAATACACACGCATCGAGGGCTCTGCTGAGCACGCGTAGTCAACTCCCTACTAAAAACCACAGCTGTCTTCGTAGTTACACAGAATTGGCCTTGAACTTCACTTTTGTCTTTTGCTAACCGTGAGAACTTGGTCAAGTCACTTGCCTCGCTAAGTCTCTGTTTGCAAGTGGGAGTTGTCACCCCAAGAGCACTGGTGTGAGAGTAAATGCGATCACGTCTCAGAAGTACTCAGTACGTTGTAAATGATCAGCAAGTGTCAGTGTCGTCCCTGTCACCCCTCCAGCTTCCAAGTCCTGGAGCCTCCCATGTGCTTCCAGCCCTGGTTGTCAGCACCTTTCAAGAATAACTGGAAAGAGGAGAGTTTGGTTGAGAGACCCAAGTTTCAAGTCCATCTCTAATTGTCTTGGGGAGGTTTTGGGCAGGCTGTGCATGGATAATATACGACCTGGCAGGGGAAAGCCGACTCCCCGTCTTTTACTTTTACTTGTAACATTCCCCATCAGGCCAGCTTCCCGATGGCCATCAGCACGTCTGTCAGAGCTGGCGCGGGCTACAGGGGACGTGCTCATCTCTCAGCTGCTTTGGCAAAACTTCACTGAATATAGGGGCCTGAGAAGAAAATCAAACCTCCAGATACCACGACGCTGTCACTTCCAGGCATGAGAGGGGCGAGGACAAGTACAAGGGAGCAGGCCTCAGAGAAGGAGCAGCAGCTGGAGGTCACACAGCACACGGATCTCAGAGCCCCGAGTGTGTTCCCATCGGAGCCTGCTCTGCCAATTGTTAGAAGGCAAGCGCCTTCATCTCTGGGCTCCAGTGCTCACCTGGCAAAGCCAGGAGGATGGATGGAAGGATTATGAAGTTCTCTTTTCTACGCAGTTAAGAGGTTCAGAATCAGGAGTCAGGAGCCTTGAGTTTTAATTCGCTATAGACGTGGGATCAGTCAACCCCGAAGTTGCATCTCCTCTGCTTTGTGGCGGCTCTCCCTCTCCCTAGGTTCCTCAGTTGTAAGTGGAATTACACTTGGGAGACCCTCTGGTTCTTCAAGTTGACTGAAGTCCAGGCAGCCTGTGCGTTAGCTGGGCTACCAGTGACTCTGCCCTCCCTCCGCTGACCCCGCCTGCTTGTGTCCTCCAGGCAACAACAGCCTCCTGACCTGTATGGAGGACGGGCTGTGGTCCTTCCCGGAGGCCCTGTGCGAGCTCATGTGCCTGGCTCCACCCCCGGTGCCCAACGCGGACCTCCAGACGGCCCGGTGCCGCGAGAACAAGCACAAGGTGGGCTCTTTCTGCAAGTACAAGTGCAAACCTGGATACCACGTGCCCGGCTCCTCCCGGAAGTCAAAGAAGTAAGTGGGGCTGCAAAGGCCAACTCCCAGGTTCTGGGGAGGAGGAGAGCCAGGTCTGGCTGTCTGGTTAGAAGGAAGCGCTCATTTCCTTACTGGAGGCAGTACCCTCCACTCATCCCATTCTCTTCACTGAGACTCTAGAAGGACATTATTAATAACTGCTTACTGGCTGTGTGACCTCAGGCAAGTGACTTCACTTCTCTGGGCCTCTATTTTTCAGCAATAAGACGGGGATGATGATAACAGTTACCACAGGAGAAAGTGCTGAGGATAGAATAGGATGTGTATGCAAAGTGCTAGCAGAGTGCCTGGCACGTCGTAGGTGGTGGGCATTGGTATCGTCATGCCAACCCATCAGCACACTCCGGAAGGAAGGGAGAGGAGACGGGCTAGCAGGGCTTGGATTTTACGTCAGTCCACGTGTAGCTGTGAGAGGGTGTGAGACTCCTGCTTGGCCCTGAGGAAGGAGTCCTGTGAACCCCTGCACATCCCCCCCACCACCCCGGGCAGGGACTCAGGAATGGGCAAGGGAAACCAGAGGCCAGCTGGCTCCAGAGAACCGTGGGGGTTTGGGTTGAGCATGGCTCCAGCCGCCTGGTCCTTGAGGTATCTCTTCTTTCATCTCTTCCTTGAAGACGAGCCTTCAAGACCCAGTGTACCCAAGATGGCAGCTGGCAGGAGGGAGCTTGCGTTGCCGTGACGTGTGACCCTCCCCCCGCCAAATTCCACGGGCTCTACCAGTGCACCGACGGCTTCCGGTTCAACAGCGAGTGTCGGATCAAGTGTGAAGACAGCGATGCCGCCCAGGTAAGACTCCTCGGTCCTGAGGACAATACGTAGGCCCCCCTCCTCTCTGCTGACCAAAGATCAGCCTGTATTTTAAGAATCTCCTCCTCCAGGAAGCTACAGGTGTCAGAATTGCATAGTGGCAATAGCAGAATGCAGAAGTCAAGAAACTGGGTTCTCAGGACCTCCCTTTGTAATCTCTCTGAACCTTGTTTTCCTGCCTGTGACACTGTATTTTATTGGTTCAGAGATCCTTACCTTTGAACAAATTTTAGCATTGGAACCCTTATGAAAGAAATCATATATGGAACCCCAGTGTATGAATTTGATCAAAGTTAGGGAGTAGCCAGAACTGTTTTGCCAGATTTCTACCACCGTCACCATCACTGAAATGTTTGAAATCATGACTTCACTATCTTGAGACATCCGTTGTTCCCTCAAGCAAAAGGAGAAAGGGAACCATCTTTAGACTAGATGTACAGTTTTGAGGATACTATGGAAGAAGGAAGAAGAGGAGAGGCAGACATTTGAATTGTATCTCAAGTCCAGCACTCCTGCCGGCCCTGCTGAAGGCGTTCTGTGAATGTATCTTCCGTAATCCTTCCACCTGCTCCTCCACCCCCACCCGCTAACATGGGAGGGAACCAAGAACAGGAAAGAGAAATGAGAGGCCCGCTGGCTCCAAAGAAGACTTAAGTCCACAGGGAGCCCCAGCCTTGACAGAGCCAACCATGTAGTGTTGACATCTCAAGCCCCATGGCTCACAGGTGTGTAAGGATCTTCACTCAGGTGAGGCCAGAGTTCAGCCAACTGGGCCCTAGTGCACGTTTCTCCCCCAGTCAGTCCTTAGTTGTTATTGGCATCTGCCAAATACCAGATGCTGCCAAAGCACCATCCTCAACTCTTCTGCTCCCACATCCAAAAAGTAACCAAGTCCCACCCATTCTCCCTCTAAGATATCTGATGCTGTTCCCATGCGTCCCAGTGCCACCACCCTAACTCAGGCCTCCAACATCGTTCTCCTGGGCCACCATGGCAGCTTCCTGACCAGCCGCCTGCTTTCACATTCTTGATCGTCTCCAGCATGTTGTCCACATTTCGGCCAGAGTGGTTTGTTTAGAGCACAGATGTGATCATGAGAGCTTCCCTGCTCAGAGCCCTTTGTGATCCAGTGACCCCCATCTGCCTTTAGGGTAAAGTCCCAACTTCACATTCAGAGCCTCTCCCCCCATCACCAGTAAGACTGATATCCCTTCACCTTGGCATTCTCTGTTAAAGAGCTCCTCTCACCTTTTCCAGCCACCTCACTCCTAACCATCCTTCACAGTTCAGCCCAGGCACCTCTTCCTCTGAGGGCTCTGTGCCCCTCCTGGGGGTACGCCCTTCACAGCATCGACCACACTGCAATGTCATTCATTTCACATTCCCCTACTAGGTTGTGAAATGCCTAACCACAACATTAATTGTCCCTGCATTTTCAGCACTTGGGACAGTGCCAAGCACCTAGTAGGTGCTCAGGAAGTGGCAGGGCATGAGAAAGAGCTGCAGGGAACATGCAGGCCAGTCTCCTTATTTTCCAGATGAGAAAGTAACTCAACCACCCAAAGTGACACAGCTGGTGTCAGCTGCGTCAGAATCAGAACCCGGGTTCCCCCAGCTGTGGACAGACCGAATCCAGTAGGCACTACCTGAAAATCCTCAGAAGTGCACACCCAGGGATGTCTGTGTACCCGGCTCCTCCCGTCCTCAGCTGCAGTGAAGCAGAAGCCAGGGCGGGACATGCTCAGGCCAGAGATTGCCACGGCCTCGCGCAGCCCATCAACTTCCCTCTCACTCCTTTGCAGAAAACTGTTGCTAGCAGTTACCCAAACTGCTGAGCCAAATAATATCCTGGCCGTAGTCGTATTATCAAACCGAAACCCAGTCTGCCTGGGGCCTGCCAAGTACCTTTCATGGCCAGTTTGTATTTAAAGGGGAGGAAAATGTAAATTTATCAGACGACTCAAGCAGTTCTGTTTGGCAACGGGCGGAGTGGCCAGACGCAAAGGAGCAGGGTATTGCTTGCCGGCCGAAAGAATGAGGGAACGCGTGCCAAATGGGCTCCTCATACAACTGGCGTTTCTAGTTTGTACTGCAAATGAATTTCCTCTACCCTCAGACCAGGGGCCTGAGAGCCAAATCTAGTATTCACCTCAGATCCCCTCTTGCTGCCTGTAAACACAGCCGAAACTTACGGCTCAGAGGATCTTGAATTGAACAGCTTGTATGGAGCAGGAAGTCTTTGCTTTCCAAACAAGTCCCAGATCCTGGCAGGAGAGGACGGGGTCTGTTGTGGGGGAGGTTTGCATACTCCTTCCCGCTGCCACTAAAAGCGGATTAACCAATCTAACCTCGACTTCATTCATTCCCTGGGAGCCAGTATGATGCTGGATCTGGACTCCGAGTTTGAATCCTGGCTCTACCACTTACTAGCTGTAGGACTTGGGAAAGTGATTTAACTCTTTCAGCTTCAGTTTCCCCATGCATAAAATGGGGGAGAGGGGAGAATACCACCCACCTCATGGTTTGTGAGGATTAAAGTAGGGCATGTCTATGCGTTACCCCTGGAATTGTGCAGTGCTCAACCTGTGCCACCATACTTGGCAGCCCTGGGGAACACACAAATGAACTAGTCTGCCTTTAATGTCACTTCTAGTGGAGAGAATCCATGATGCTCTGTGTGGGCTCCTACAGAACCTGGAAATAAATGCAGTGCTTGAAAGTTAGCCCTCTTTTGGCAACTAGCCCCAGAAAGTCATCCATCATGCATGAGGCCAGGGAATAGGTTGACCAATAGGAACCATAGGGAGACCTGATCTCTTGCTCAAATAAGCCTGTAGGATATATAGATTCTCTAGACTAGCACTGCCCAGTAGAACTTTCTGTTATGATGAAAATGTTCTGTATCTGTGCTGTGCAATCTGGTGACCACTAGCCACGTGTGGCTGTCTAGCACTGGAAACGTGGCTGAGTGACTGAGTATTCTGTTTTATTTCATTTTAAATACTTCAAATTTAAATGTAAACCACTGCACTTGTACAGTGGCTACCATATTTGACAGCTCAGCTCGAGAATTTACAGTGCTAGACAGAGAATCTTCATAAGACAGAGAATCTTCATAATAAGAGCTTTTTTATTTTTAAGTGTTTCCTGAATGCCAAACTGGATCTGCAGATTTTCTCTCATTTTGACAACTCACAATAAATCTCTGAAAAAGAAACAATATGCCCATTTTACAGATGAGGAAAGAAGGTTTGGGAGGTCAAGCTCTTGCCCATGGTTATGAGTTAGTAGGTGGTGCTAACTGGCTTCCCAGCCCTGTTTATCCCACTGCCTCCTAACATTTCCATGGCAGGTGAATGGCAAAGGCAGGAATTCCATCTCCAGGCAACTGGGGAGAAGTGCTCATTGTCTCAGCATTTAATCCAGCTCAGATGCCCCTGAACTGTCGGAGGTGTTAACTCAGGCCTCGTTCTGTGTGAAAAGCACTGTGAAGGCTTTGTAGGTGATTAGGGGAGCAAGCTGTCTTGGGATGGAGACAGGATCTGTGGGCGATGCATGCTTAAGGGCTGCAGCAGGAGAGGAGGAAGCTAAATGTGCTTTGTGCACCAACTCATGCACTCCTTGGAGGGTTTCAGCAACTCAGCAGGAGGTGGAGGGAAAGGGTGGGAGTGGAGCCAGAGATGCACCCAGTTCTTTGCACGGGTCACAGAGGGTGGCTGTAAGAGCCTTTCTGCCACTGGGGGTGTGCTGCTGCCCCCGCCTTTCTGGCTTCTAATCTGGACGTAGCACAGCCCGCACAGGTACAGTGCCTCCCCAGGCAGGGGCCGCTTCTAGTTTCAGTGTCGTCACGTGCTTGCCCACGAACGCAGGGCTTCCTAGAGGAAGCCAGAAACATCCCAGGTCTGTGTGATGTTAGAGGTAGGCACAACCTCAGAGATCTCCCTCTGCAACCCACTTATTTTACAGATGTGACCACTGGAGCCCAGAGAGGGAGAGGGACCTACCCCAAGTCATACAGCAAGTTACCAGCAGAGTCAGATCTTAGACAGTCTCAGCTCTCCTAACCTAGTCATTACACAAACCACGTTTTCTGCCCATCTTTACTCCTGGAGCCACATGTCACCCCTATATCTTACTGGGAGGAAGCAAAATGCATGTGAAGCCATTGACTGGACACCAAGGCAAATCATGAACAGCAGCTGCGATTTATTGAGCATTTACTACACGCCAGCCTCTGGGCCAAGTGCTTTACACAGACTCCTTTACACAGCATCTGGCATTACTGTCCCATTCTGCAGATGAGGAAGGCGTGGTTCAGTGAGGCAGAGTGGCTCGCCCCACCTTGTACAACTAGGAAGTCCAGGTAGAACTGAGAGTCCAATTACTAGGTCAGCTGCCTAATTATACCCTGCACTGCACTTCCTGGCTCTGCCTTGCTCTGATGCTGCCACATTTCTCTCTGCCAACGTGTTTACTTTCATTTCTGCTAAGTAGAAGAAGTCTAGGTCTCCCTCCCCCTCCTCCCCTCTACAGAGGCTCACGGTAGGAGGCTGGCATTGGCGACCTCCATGGCTTGGGCCCGCTGACTCCCTGTTCTGGCTGCTGCCATTTCTAATATGTGGGCAGTGGTTGGGCTAATTCTGGAGTTCCCTTGGAGACAGTATGACAGCGCAGTTAAGGGCTTAGCTAACGCTTGGAGAGCTCCATGTGTGTGTTAAGCTCTAAACACTTCATGTAACCCAACTCAGTTGATCCTCATGATGACTTTTGCCCAGACAGTGGACTCCGGGCTCATTTAACAATTGGGGAAATTGAGGCACAGAGAAGTTGAGGTACGTCCCCAAGTCCACACAGCTGGAAGGTGGCAGAGATGGGATTCAAACCTGGACACTTTGGCTTGAGTCCATACACTTAACCATCACACCAACATCATTTAAAAATTCACTTTTTCACATCCTAGCTAAGCCTCAGTTTCCAAATCTGTAAAAGGAATATAATTTCTACAGAAACTACATTGTTAAAAGCATTTTTAAATGTGTCGAAAACACTTGGCACATAATAGGTATTTGATAATGTGATTATCGCATGCCTTTGGCTCTTTGGGGACCTGCATAACTAAAGAGAGTTGGCGAGGGCACAGTATGCTTTTTTACAGACGGATGCACAGGCAGAGAGACACAAGATGCTGAGGGATGTTCAGTTTCACCCTAGCGTGCAGAATTGCGCATTCAGAGCCCAGTGCCCACAGTGGGTCCCCTGCCTGTGGTCTCTGGTCTTCCCAGATTGGGAAGACCTCAGTGTCAGGTCTTCTAGACCCAACTTCATGGATCTACCCTGAGGATCGGTACCACGTGGCCGGCAGCCCTGAGTGCACCAAGATCTGTTCCCAAAGGAGGATTCAGAATCCAGAGAGGCTCCAGAAAGTCTGCCGTGCAGGGGACCTAGCAAGGGCAAAGGCGTCGGGATGGGGAACAGGAGAAGTGTGCAGGAGAGACAGGTGACCACAGACTAGAAGGGAGGATGTGTGCATAGCAAGAGGTGGGGCTGGACCCGTCGCCGGGGTTCCACTGTTGAAGCCCTGGACTCCGGCCCTCGAGTCCGCCTGGTTTGGCAGAAGGGCTCCATCTTTTGAAATACTGATTTAGTTGCAGCAGAAAGTGCCGAATGAACTGGGCAGGAGGCAGAGAGACTAAAGGCAGTGAGACCCCTGTCTTTATGTTCCCGCCTTCTGTTGTGGAGCCTCCCCAGTTTGGATTCCCTGAGCAGATTCCAGCCAGTCCTAACAGTCTCTCTTGCAAACCGAGCTCCCCAGCCAGCTCTGGCCCACGCGGTGCTGAGGTCTGCAGCCCTTGAGGGGCTGGAGGCCAGACGCATCATAGGCCCAGGCCAAGGCTGCAGGAAACTGGGGTCAATGTCCTACTCCCCTGAGGGCCCGACGGAATCATGGGGCCTGGGGCTCTGGGAGGGAGAGTCGGGGTTCTCTGAAGCCATATGAAGCCGAGCTCACGCAGAACCACTGTGGGTGGACTCAGCAAGTCGTCTCACAGCTGCGTGCTCGGGTTGGGCCACCCTTCTCTGTGGCCACAGACGTTTCCACCGTTTCGGACCGTCCTCATGCTGGCCCACGTGAGGCCCTGAGAGGGGCCCCCTTTCTCTTCTAATTCCTGTCTCCTTGCAGCTGTGTTCTCAGACAGGGGCGCTCAGCCGGCACCAGCCCTTTCCAAGAGTTTATCATCTCATACGTGCACACTTATTCATTTATTCTCTTATTCATTCATTTCTTCAGTGGCTAATTTATTTCCTCGTCCATGCACTCATTTCTCTTCTTGTGTTTTAAACAAATTCATCCTATACCTGCCCACCCATTCACCTCATTTTCTGCTAAACAGGGCTTGAATGAACAGAAACAGCTATTGAGTGATGAGTGAGCGGACCGAGTGGCCAGGACCTGCTAGGTGCTATGGAAGGCCCTGGGGCCGCAGGGATGGCCAGGGTGCCATCCTGGGCCTTAAGGAGCTCATCACCTAGGAGGGAGCAGAGGATAAACACAGGGGAGATAGGTGTCAGAGACCTTAGGGCGTACACTCTGCAGCACTGGGGTGGCGTTAGGACAGGATGGCTTGTGCCAGTGTTTGGGTAAGGAGGCAGTGGGAGGAGATGGAGTGGACAGACGGGGCAGCATGTGCAGAAGCAGGGCCATGTGAAACCTCATACGGTGCCTTCGAGAATGCAGGCAGTTGACGAAGTTCAAGGTTGGCGGTGGTGCTGGGGGAGCAAGGAGGTGGAGAATTAGGCGGAGTTAAGGCTGCGTGGGCTCTGAAGGCCAGACGCAGGGGTGTGAATGGAAGCTGAAGGCACGGGAGCCATTCCACAGATGCTTTCATCAGTGGGGCGCGGTCAGCTCCTCTGCTCTCATGTGGAGTTTGCCTCCTATTGTAAACTTGAAAGAGGGAAACAATAGATAGCTTATTCTCAGGTAGACTGAGCTCCCTGTGCAGAAAATACCCATGGTTCTCCACTTCCAAGGGGTAGAATTCCAAACGCCGTAAGCGGACATTTAAGGCCCCACACTTTACCTGCCTAATTGGCTCATCCTGCCTGACCTCTCCTTCTCAAACTTGTGTATACCCTTGACCTTCCACAATGTCCTGCCCTCCCTGTTCTGCCTGATTCTACACATCCTTGAAAACGTTTCCATGTATAACCTTCCCTGAGAGGCCTTCCCTGCTTACCCCTCACATCCACTCCTCTCTGTGCTCAAAGCCCAGTCACACTGGCATGACCGTCTCTCCTCCGGACTCCCTGGGGCAGAGGCCAGCTCGCTTCACTTCTGGACCCCACAGAGCGGAGCCCAGCGTAGAGACTAAGAAGCGATCCTTGGTTCTGAAATTTCGACAGAGCTGGCCCTCCCATTAGAATCTCAGATATGGAAAGCGGCTTGGAGAAAGGACCACGATGCAAGTTGCACTTGCCTAAGACTCTGCAGAAGATTGAGAACTGGGGTATTGCTTATTTTAGAGAATCAGGAGCCGGGGAGAGGCACAGATAGACGTATCCCACACCACCTCCTCGGTGCCATGACTGCTGGAATGGAAAGGAATGGAATGAAATGGAACAGAAGGAAGGAAGGGAAAGCCCAGAAGTGGAAGCTTCTCGGCGGGGCCAAGGTGGCCTCGTCCAGCCAGGCAGAGCCCAGGGCCTGGGACACGGTCTCCTGGGCTGAGAGGAAACGAGCTCTGGTGTGTGCCCACCTCCTCACGGACAGCTCCAGGACCCACCCTCACTCCCTGCGCGCGTCCATGGGGTGCATGCGGCCCCCACCTTCTCAGTGAAAACGCCGGCAGACAAAACAGAGTCCTCTGACCAAAACCCCTGAAAGAACACTGCGAGCATTTAGGAAGCCTGGGAGTTAAACTCTCTGGGAAGCTTGGAGCAAGTTTCCCCCCACCCCGAGCCTTGTTTCCTCTCTGCAGTGCCTGTGTGCGGTGGCTGGGTGTGCGCCTAGGTTCAGGGCTCGTTCTGGAACACTTTCAGAGCTCGGGGGTGGGGGCATGCTGAGGGGCTTGCTCTGTGGAGGGCGGGAGTCTCTTCTGCTCCTGACTGTGCGCCTGTGCTGTTCAGGGTCCCGGGAGCAACGTCATCCACTGTCGGAAGGACGGCACCTGGAACGGGTCCTTCCACATCTGCCAGGAGATGCAAGGCCAGTGCTCGGCCCCGGGCCAGCTCAACAGCAACCTCAAGCTGCAGTGCCCCGAAGGCTACGCCATAGGTACGCCGGGCGCCGGGCGCGAGCCGCGGGAGGGCACGTCCTTCCAGGGGTGTGGGGGCTCGCGCCTTGCTGGGAACTGGGCTCCCCTCCCGTGTGAGGCCCTGCGAGAGGCACTGGGGATGTGAAGATGAAGGAGACCAGGCCCTGTCCTCCCAGAGCGAGCTTGGAGGGCACAGATGTTGGCGAGGCAGTGGGGGGCGAGCGCGCAGTTACACTGGACTACGGGCAGGCTGACCGGTGCCTCAGGGCACATGGATGGCTCCCAGAGCAAGGGGTGCTTGCACAGGGATCTGCTGGAGCTCGCTGGGCAGAGGTGGCATTCCAGACGGAAGGGATCCTGCGGCAAAGGGAGATATGAAAGCACACATCCTATTTAGGGAAGCGATAGTGGTCCAGGGCAGCTGCCTTTGTTATTAACCTTAAAATGTGCAGAATGCTGATCGCTTGTCATGCTGACTGCGGGTCAGGGCTGCTTCAAGCGCTTCCAGCGCATTGGCGCTTACCCTCTCAGCGCCCTCTCCCAGAGGGGGACAGTGAGGCGCAAAGGGAAAGCAGAACGCGCCCAAACCCCGAGACCGCTCCTTCTCCAAAGCCCGCGCTCTTTCTGTGGCATTTTAGTTGCCTCCAAAAGAAGGATATGCAGCGTTTTCAAAATACTGTTTGCGGGGCCAGAGGCCGGCTCTTGCAGTGAAGGGAGGCAACCTGGCGTTTGATGCCAGGGGTTTGCCTGGTTCACACCAGGCGTCGGGGCAGATGATTAATCATAGGCTCCCCACTTCCTGGGGATCTGGGCGTGACGGAGGCTGACCTCAGTGGAGGGCCGGGATACCGACCTCTTGGGCTGATTCCCTAATTGACCATGATGAAAAGCCCAGGGAATTGGGTGTCCTTTCTCATGGCCAGTGTGATTTATGGGACAATCACCAGGGATGTCTGGAGCAGAAGGTTATCTGTGCACACACTCACTCCCAGTCACACAGAGCAGTGTGTTCCTCACCCAGTAAAAGGCGTTATCATTTCATGTCCAGAAGGGAGGCCAGTGACTGGAGAGCAAAGTGGGGAGGGACCTGACCGCTTCCTGTTAAAGACAGAAACACGTAGCGTCAGAGCACGGAGGTTCTTCGCCTGAACTCCAAGTAGGGATCAGCAGCCTGCGTTAGTCCAGGATGGGGTTAGGGAACCCCCTAGGTTGCTCTCCCTGGTGGTTAGGAAGGCACTTCGGGGGCTTACAGAGCCACCAGTCCGAAGGACCCTGACCAGGAGGGTTGCAGAGGTGGGATCTTGTGGGGCCTGTCAAGGTAGGCATCCTAGGAAGTTGGGACAACAGGCGTAACGATGGTGAGTCACATCAGCTGCTCCATCCTAAGGCCAAGGCTGTCTCCTCTCCGTCATTCCTGATGAGTGTGCGTGGCTCTGGACACTTCTGTGATGGGGTCCCTGCCCCCAGCTCAACCAGAGCATGCACGTGAATACTCAGTCATGCTCGTGACTGGCATTGAGCAACAATGGGGGGGAAATTCTAATTAAAACCAGATTTCCCTCCTGTCTGCATCCACTGACATGTTCAAGTGCGTGTATTCACGTATGTGTATATGAACACAGGCACGAAAGCTTAATAACCAGACGCAGACACACACACCCTGCCGTGAGCTCATGCACAGCACATACGCATCAGCCAGACCGGCGCAAATACATCACCCACACAAGCACACACATGTATACCTACACATGGCTTGCACACACATACACAAATACATCGTGTGGCCACTATGTACACATGTTGTGTGTGCATGTCGCAGGCGCGTGCAAGTGAGCCAGAATGCTTGGCTCTCTGCTGGCCCACAGAATGGTCAAGAGGCAGCGGGAGGGGTAACAGTAGCATTCCTTTCCAGCTGAGCTTTGTCATGGCCAAAGCAGAGAGGGAAAGCAATCCATCCGACACTGGAACCTGAGTGCTTCTGTCCTCTGTACCCCAAGTTCCCACTGCCAGGCAGACGCCGGTTTTATGAATGAGGTGGTCTGGGTGGGCGGTGGGCTGGTGGGGGCACATGGGGAGAGCTGGGAGAGCAGAAGCAGCCTGGGGCACTGGGGGAGAGGCAGGAGGTGGTGGGGGAGAGGCTTCCCTTCCTGACTCCCCAGCTCTGTCCCCCTCCTCACCTCCAGACGCCCCTCCCCGTCTGTCCACTCCCGGGCTGGGACCCTCCCTAGGGAGAGCCCACCTCATCAGAGAGGGACTCAGCCAAAGGCTTCATAAGCAGGGGTGAGGTGTGTGTCCGGCTTGGGGGCTGGCGACCACATTCTAGAGTTGCCCCAGAAGCTCCCTCCGGCCCTTCCCCAAGCAGCCCAGCAGCGGTGGCAGTGAGGAGCCCTCAGAAAGTTGCTGCTGCCACCAAGGCAGCTGCCACCTTCCCTGCTCCTCCCGGGAAGGAGAGGCGGGGGCCTGGTGAGATCACCACTCTGTAATGATGCCAATTAGGGCTCATATATCACAACACAGCAGCCCGCCGGAGCCGAGGGGCCCAGAGAGCTGCAGCCTGGGGGAGGGGTGCACAGCGGAGGAGCCCGGGGCTGCGTGTCTGCATCCCTGGGCAGCGCGGGCCTCCTGTGCTGACCAGGTTTTTTTCTTTTTTCCCCCCTTTGGGATAAGATAGCCTTTGCCATTTCTCAGATCTTCTTTATTCAAGAGAATTTTATCACTGCGGACTTGCTGTGTCCTTGGTCCCTAAACGCTTCAGAGCTGAGCTTGTGACAGACACGCACCACTGAGTCCCCGACAGCTTAGTGACCCCCCTTCATTCTCATCACACATTTGTTTGGCTTTTTGCCTGTCCCCCATTTATGTTCTCTCTTCTGACCCTTCACCCCTCTCCATTCCTCCCTCCTCTGTGTGTCCCAGTACCCACCCTGGGGCTGGGCAGTCAGAGGCATGGGCTCTCCTCCATGGCCCCTGCTCACAGCTCTGTGACCCCAGCTCCACACACCGCAGTCTCACCTCTGAGATGGGTGTGGTGACACTGGTCTCACCCTGGGCTGGCGGTGAGTGACAGATGAAAACCTGACAAGACCAGGACCCCTCCACCATACCCCCCTGTTCTGGGCTCAGTGTCCCCACGTTTAAAGTAAAGAGGTTCTAAAGATTTCCTGGACCTGCCACCCCACCCTTGCCTCCTCTTCAGACTTTGTGAGTCTTAAGATGGCAACAGGAAGGGCCCTGGATGGATGAACTCTATATACATCTGTAAGGATCTATGTATATACATGTACATACATGCGCACATATGCACATGCATATAAACCCACCTTGTGTATGCACACACACTCATCTGGAAGGGAGCCTTTAGAATGGCGAACAGCATAGGGTACTTTTTAAGAGGGTTGGCGCTTGTGAGCCATTTAGTGTTCAAGAGTGGTCCTGGCACGAAGGCAGGGGAGTGACCTCCCTGGTGGCCTGGTCAGATTCTGACACATCAGTTTTTTTGCTTACATGAATCAGCACCTTTTTAGAGTCCTTGGGACATCTCATGGGATAAGCTTGATTTTTAGGAGATTTCAGAATCCTTGAGGTCAGGACAGAGAACGGATGAGTCAAATTACAGTCAGTGTGCCAACCAGCTCACAGCGCAGAAGTCAGCCGTCTTCAAGAAGTCCCTGGACTGAGGGCTTCTGTGTCCTGACCGTGCCGTGTTGGTCAACGTGCTCTCGTTGACTCACTGCCTGATTGATGTCTTCATGCCTTTATCCGTTCACTCATCCGTGTTGTGCCATTCATTCATTCACTCATTCGTGCATTCATTTCCTCAGCCATCCGTGCACTCATTCACTTATTGTTCCTCACAGTCATTTCACAAACACTTACTGGGTGCCCCCATCTGCCAAGCACAGTGCCAGGCTCTGGGCCTAGAACGGGGAAGGCAGACAGTGCTGGCCTCACAGAGTTACAGGCGAGCAGGGAAGAGAGCTATGGATATGACAGTCGGCAGGCCGGTGGGAAGTGGTGATGTGACCACTGCCGTGACGGTGACTGTGAGAGGGCTTGGCCTGTCAGGGATGTAGGTCTGCTCTGAGCAAGGGGCACCTGAATTAAGGTCTGAGGGATCCTTAGTCATGTGCTAGTTGAGGAGGAATGGGAAGGGTCTTGAAGGCACAGGGCAGGGTATGAACGCAGGCCCCGTGCGAGGAGACATTGTGGGGCTGAGAGGCTGACATTGCATTCATGTGCTCTTCAGTCGCTTGGCTGATGCTTGCTTGCTGAGCAATCCCTGTGTGTCAGGCACCTCCCAGGGCAGCACCATGGAAGGCGGGAGGTAAGACCGACACTGGAGTGAGGCTCACCCATTTCGGTGCTGCTCTCACTCAGCTGCAGGAATCAGGGCAGGCTTCCTGGAGGATTTGAACTGGGCTTTGAAGAACTGGTAGGATGTGACCCTGAGAAGGCACATCAGGGGCTGATTCAGGAAGGGGATGAACAGGGGCAGAAGTACGGAGGGGAGGAAGTGTGGACTCAGACGGCAAGCCAAGCGCAGCCCGGGTGGTGGGAGTGTGTGAAGGTGCGTAGTGGGAGCTGAGACAGACCAGGCCATGGGAGGCCGTGAAAGCTGGGCAGAGGGGATGGACTTTGTCCTGGATGTGCGGAACCTTGGAAAGGTGCTCCAGCAGAGGAGGAGCATGATGAAACTGGGCTCAGGGTGGATAAGTGTGGCAGCAGGAACAGTCAGGGGGACCAGAGGTGGCCCTGCCAGGGGGTCCATTCCTTCCCACGGCCCTCGAGAGTGGGACGGCCCAGGCCAGTGGGGACGGGGGAGCAGCCCTGCATCAGGAGACTGGGGGCTGAGCCGCCGCCTCACGTCTGCTTCCCGTCAGGGTCGGAATGTGCCACCTCGTGCCTGGACCACAACAGCGAGTCCATCATCCTGCCAGTGAACATGACCGTACGTGACATCCCCCACTGGCTGAACCCCACACGAGTGGAGGTGAGTGACCAGGGCCCCCACCCGGGACTGAGGGAGGGAAATGACCTTGTTGACCACTTACCGCGCCCTGGTCCCGCATGAGTCCCTCTGTAAACATGAAAGCGGCTGGTGGTCACACCTGCTCTGTGGGCTGGGGACTTGTTCACAGTGGTTTCTCCAGCCTTTAAGTATTTGATACTTTCCCTCTGGCAGGCCCTGTGTTGAGGACCTTTTATGTACTATCCCACTGAATCCTCATGACAGCCTAGGAGTAAGAACACTAGTGCACCCAGTTTACAGATGAGGAAACTGAGGTTCCAAGAACAGAAAGAGCAGAGTTGGGATGCAAACCTGTGTCTGACTGGACGAGGCTCCTGGCTTCTCTGGTGTAAGCTCTGGTTGGCAGGGGCCTTCCACATTCTGCAGCCTAGGTTTCTGGGGTCTCCTCCGTGCTTCGCTTGTTCGGTAGAAGGTGATTAGTATGTGACTTGGGGAACTAGTTAACAATTGTGTATGAAGGACCTCCTCCGTTCGTGCGCCGAGCACTCAGCACACATTTAAAGCTCAGGATGTTACGTGGGGCAGGGACATTGTCTGCATTCTCTGCTTCTCAACACTGAGATCGCAGGTGTGAGCAATGGCCCAGAGTGAGGGCTCGAACCCAAGCCTGAGTCCACGGGCTGTGCTCTTCCCATGGTGCCGGTGTCATCGCCTGCTTCACGTTGGGGTTGGTCCCTCCCGCATTCCTTTGTGGTCCCCAATTCACTGGGGCTCCCAGAGCTGGTGCGGGACCCACTCTCGTCCTCCAGGGCAGCGCCATCCCAGGCCTTGTGTGCCGGCTCCGGGCAAGGGCCGCTCACGCTGGAGGAAGTGAGGGAAGGAGAGAGGGAGGCAGGGGCACGGGGTGGGTTCAGCTGTGTCTCTTCACCAGCCTCAGTGCCGTCTGCCCGCCTGCTGCAGATCCTGCCCTGGATAACCGGGCAGAACCCGACACCGGGTGTACTGTTTCCCCCACGAGCTGAGGGCACGGCTGTGAGGGCTGACTCAGCGCCCCGGGCCCAGCCACCTGGCACTGGACCGGCCGGCCCGCTCGGCTCCCCTGTGCACCCCAGGGCTCTCCCGCCTCCACTGCTGCTCTCTGCCCGTCTCCAGCTGTATTTCCCTTTTCCTGCCTCTGTTTTCACTCCATGACTCTCTTCCTTCTCTCAATACCTCTGTCACCTTGCCCTGACCCCCTCCTGCCCACACTCTTTCTCTCCATCTCTGTCTCCCTAATCTCCATCCTGTTTTCCACACTCAGCATGCCTTTGCCCACTCCTCACCCAGAGCCCCCATGCAGACTCTCACCGAACGCCTGTGTGCACGGACGTGCTGCACACACCCAGGCTCACGCACAGAGCCTGTAATCAGAGTCTCAAGACAGCTGGAGACCATCAGATACATGCCCGTCACTGTACAGATGGGGAAACTGCGTATCAGAGAGGGAGGGGACTAGGCCAGGGTCACACAGGCCGCAGAGCCAGGATCACGAGTGGCCACTCTTTGCATGCCGTATCGCCCTCCCTGCTCCCTGCCCTGACTCCCACACCACACAGGAGACCCGTGCTCCCACCCAGAGCAGACTCACCCCAGTACTGGCGGTCTTCTTTGCCTGGGGCCCAGACCAGGCTCCCTCACCCGTCTCCCACTCAGGTCCCTCCTCCGACCCCCAGGTGAATTCCCACCCTTCCCTCCGTGAGCCCCGGGCACTAAAGAGTTCAGTTATAATTCACTGTGAAATAAATCCAGGGATTTGAAAGCCTGCAGAGTCCCCCCTCTTCAGTCGCCCACCCGCTGCTTGCCTGCCCCAGCCCCCACCCAGTTCCCTGGTCTGCCGGCCTTTATTGATGCCGGCCTACCGAGAGGGCCATAACGAGGTTCAGACCTCCACTGGTCTCCGGAGGCCTCATTATCCAGGAGGAAAAAATGTGGTAGAAAAAGGGAGGAGGGCGAAGGGCAGAGATTGATGATTTCCAGGAATCAGGCAGAAAAGCTGGCCTCTGCTGCACCCTTGCCCTTCGTGTGGTGAGAGCTACAGAGACAGAGCTGCTGGTGTGGCCACGGCCGGGCCGGGGCGGGCCCGGGGTGGCTCCTCCGCTGTCTGAGGGGTGGCCTCTGAGCACCCGTGCAAGGTAGATGGTCAGGGGCAAGGCTCTGCCCCAAACTGTCGCGTTTGTCCCCAGAGGAAGAGAGAGAGAGAGGTGAGAACTTACGCGTCATAGATGCCTGCTGTGAATCAAGCGTGGGATCAGGCACTTTCCAGCCTTTATTTGCACCCCCGCCCCCACCGTGTGCCCACGTGTGCACGTGCGTGCACGCACACACACACACACACGCCTATGAGGTGGGGATCAGTCTCTGTTTTTCCTGTGGAGGAAACAGAATCTCAGAGATGGAAGCCACTTCCTAAGAGGAGTGAAAGATGGACCCAGGCCAGTCTGGTGCTGCCATTTACTCCAGCCACCCCTGCAGCTTCTGTTGGATGTATGATAATAATTCATAAAGGCAGAATGTTTATAATTGCGCACCAGCTGGTAGATAGTTAGCACCTGGCCCTCCACCAAAAGGTACCCTCTCTGGTTTGTAGCCCTTGCCAGTCCCCGTGGTGGAAATACTCTCACCGTGGCAGATCTCAGGTTTTCCAGGTGGCTGTCCCTAGACACAAGTCCGAGGAGACGGGCTCGGCTGGCTCTCAGGAGCCCTCGCAAACTGGCTGCGGCCAGCGCTGGCCACCGCTGGCACTTACCGTGTGCCGGGCTCAGCGTTAAGCTCTTGGCCTGTATTGACTGGCACGTAGACGAGAGAGGTGATTACTCAGGAGCAGAAGACCCACACCGACGTCACGTGCGTGACCAGTGGCCTTTGTGAGGACAGGCCCGTGCTCCTGTCATTTACCGTAGCACGCCCGCCCCTCAGGCCCAGTGTGGCTGCTCCCGAAATGTTAATGGTTGCTGAGTCAGGGGACCGAGGTTCGAGTCCAAGCCCAGGCACCCGCGTGCTGTTTGCGCCAGAGTTTCCCCACCTGTGCAGTGAGAGACCGAGATGGAGGGTCCCAAACTCAGACGCCAGGGGAAGCAGGCGGGCGGGACACGTGGGAGAAGCGAGTCAAGCATTTACTTTGCACATTAAACACCTTGACGTGTTAGTGGTAATATTAGTAGTGGTGGTCGTTACTATAAATACATCAGACAGACAGACTGCAAGGAAATACAACAAACGCCCACACGCATCCTACTCAGTCTAAGAAAGAAGCCATTACAGACGCAGTTGAAGTTCTTACTTTCTTATTGAGATAAAGCGCACGTGCTAACCTTAAGCACAGGGCTTGATGAATTTCAGTGTTTTGTTTTCCACTCATGAAGCCCAGATCGGGGTGGGGCGGTTTCCAGCTCCCCAGACGGTTCCCCACTCCCCTCATGCCGGGCGGTGCCCCCACCACCAAGGTAACCTGTACTGGTTCTGCTTGTGTTGAAACTTCATGGAGCTAGAATCAGAGAGTATGTATCTGATGAAATTCTTTTGTAGGCATGTCTTTTTGCCTTCATAGAGAAAAACACTCTGTCCCTTTATTTAAGTTCTCTCCCTTTTAAATCTCCCCACCTCCCCTCCCCACATAGACACATGCACTTGTGAAAGTGACAGAGATACAGAGAGACCTTCCTCTAATCTAACAGACAAGACAATGCAGACCCTCAGTGATGGATGGAAATGCCCCGCGGGCTCCATGCTGGACAGACTGCAGGGAATGGTGGAGACTATGGTCGACTGTGGAGATCACACGCTGGCTTCCAAAGGGGAAAGCTCTAGCTGAGTGTGGAAGTGTGGGCTCAGTGTGGCCAGATTTGTCTGTTTTTTTTTCCTCTTGAGTACAGGAATGCTTGAGTTTTAAAAATACGAAAATCTCTCTTTTTTTATATATATTGGCAACTAATTTTGAATTTTGTTGAGCACCATGTGTGCCAAACCAAACATTTCTGTGGGTTGTGTAGCCTGGAAGCTGTTGGCTTGCAGGCCTTGGATGAGACAGTCTCTTCCAGGCTGAACACCAGAATTCAGGGGTGGTACCTTCTCTTCCTTTAGCTCCTAAGAAGCACCCCCACCTGCCCTGCACTCCCCCAGTCTCAGGGTGCTGAGAAAGTGCAGCTTACAACCTCAGGAGTGTAATTACTCTAGGTCGCTGGGATCTTGGCTTGTATAAGGGCTTCTGGAAAAAGGATGGAAGGAAGAAAGAGAGGAGGAAAGGGAAGGAGGGAGGGAAGGAGGTGAGGAGGAGGAAGAGGGGGAATTAAGGAAAGGAAAGGGACGTGACCTTGACTGTGACGTGTGGGCCCTGTCCGTTAGGCAGTTTCATACATACCACCTCCTTTTGTCTTCACCACACTCCAGTGAGATAAATACTACCACCGTTTTACAGACAAAAAAGCTGAGGCTCTGAGAGGTGGTCACTGCCGGATTCACATAACTAAGTGACTCCATCAGGATTAGTACCCTGATTGTCACGCGTTCCGTCCTGCAAGGCAGCCACCTCGCACGTCATAAAGAATAAATACACGCGAACATCAGACAGAGAATGCAGCACTCATTCCTCAAAGAGGAGGCATCCGTGTGGAAAACCCTGCCAGGGCCTAGAGGTCAGAGGTAGAATGGTTCTGAGTGAGCACGAAACCCAGTCTATTCCACGCACACACGGAGGGGAAGCCCACAGATGGAGCGATGTGTTCCCAGCCCAGAGCACTTTCCTTCACTCACAGACACACTCATACAGTCACTCATTTGGCCATTTGCTCGTTAACTCATCCGATAAACGCTGATTACACACCTACAAATGGTAGGCGGTCCTCAGACACAAGGCACACAGGGGTGGGAAACGCCTGGGCTTTTAAAAAGCTTACCCAGAAGAAAGCCAGAAGCTCCATGACTGATACCAAAAGGCAAACACAAATGGTGTCATTGACTCATAGAGGTTCCCTAAGTCAAGGAGAAGTAAAGGAGAAAAAAGGGGTCATCTTTGACGACCTCAGCGGGGGCATCGGGTCTGGGCCTTGGGACGAGGGTGTCCCCTCAGAACGTCTGCTCTCTCACGTCTTTGGCTCTGCCTTGGGCCCGTCTTCTCTGGGCTTCAGCTTTTAAACACTCGTACCCTACTGCAGTTGTCTCAAAGCCTCTCTACCTTCCTAACCTCGGTCTTTCCGTCGGTCCAGAGACTAGGCCTTTTCGTACGTGCAGGTTCAGGGGCTAAGGCGATGTGGAGGGGAGTATAGTGTTCAAAATGTAGACCTGGAAATAAGACAGACGTGAGTTTAATTCCTGATTGTCACTACCTACGTGGATGATTTGGGGCAGGTTGTTTAATGTGCCTCAGTTTCCTCTTGTGTAAACCAGTCAAAAACCATAGGAATATATGATACGGTATCACTTAGTCGTGGAATCTAAAAATAATACAAATGAATCTATATACAAGACAGAAACAGACTCACAGACATAGGAGACAAATTGACATTATCAAAGAGGAGACGGACGGAGGGGAGGGTTTAACAGATAGAAACTACTACATGCAGAACAGATGAGCAACAAGGGTTTACTGTCTAGCATGGGGGATTATGTTCAGTATAGTCTGTAATGGAATATAATCTTTAACAAAAAAGGTGAAGCACTGCGGTGCACCTGACAAAACACAGCATCTCATAGTTACGGTAAAACTTAAATGAGAAGGAAGCTCTGAGCACAGGGCCTGGCACATAATGTATGCTTCACAGAGGGTTTTGTGTTGAGGAGGAGGAGGACAGCGATGATGTGGTTGCTAGTGGTGCTGTGATGACGATGCTGGAGGTGACGGTGGCGGTGCGGGTGACGCTGATGATGTAGTGGTGGTGGTGCTGACGGTGCTGATGCTGATGGCCACTGCAGCCAAGAAGAAAAGACAGTCCATTCTTCCCATGCAGCAAGGCGGGGAGGAAAGCCGTGTTACAGAGCCTGGTCTGAGGGCTCTGAGGGGTGGGAGGTCTCACTGGCGTCAAGGGGAACAGGCTGACATCTGAGGGGCCCCATCTGGGATCTCCCAGCGCACGGTGTAAACAGCCTGGGCTTTCCTTCAGCTCCTGCTGCCTGTCCCCTTTCCCAGTTCTCCTTGCAGACAGAGGGGCCCTGTAGTGAGACAGGTGGGGCGTGCAGCCCTGAGGAATAGTGGAAAATCCGAAAGACCTGGAAAGATAAATAGGCTCATGCAGATAGTATAAAAGTCCTTTTTCTGAACTCACGTCAGGTAAACCTCAACTGACAGAAACTTGTACAACCACACCGAGACACTCCTACAGATGGATTAAATTAGCTCTCAAATAAACAGGGGAGGGATGGGCAGCAAACCCCTTGTGGGTCCAAACCCTGCTGTTTTCTACTACTTGAAGCGTTACCTAAATGCTCCTCCAACATCCCTGAATTTTGGCCGGGAACAGACTCTTAGACCCAGAGATGAAGGTCTGGTTAGAGTTTCCTGGAAGAAAGAGAGCAGGTGATCCCCTCCACTTCTGCAAGGAAGTGGCTGGGCGGGAAGGAGGGAGCACAGGAGTTCTCGCATTCTTTCACTTAGTCAGCGTGGGTTTGTTCGTGAAGCAAACACTCCTGAACCTGAGGGGAGACAGAGGTGTCTAACACCGGGTCATGCCGCAAGAACCTGCAGGAGTCAGTCCTGGGTTGACCACTTGCACATCATTTATCTCAGTGCATCATCACCATAAGCCTATGACACGTTCTGTACCCATTTCACAGATGCGAAAACCTAACCTCGGGGTAAACATTTCAAGTCAGAATCGCAGCCGTGTCTGTCCTGCCTCACTGCTCAGTCTTTCCCATACATCACCGTGTGTATGTGTGTGTGTGTGTGTGTGTGTGTGTGTGTGTGTTAGGAGAAGGTACACAGTGTCAACAGAGGCAGGAGCAGGGGCTGAATGGTAGATTTCACACTGGGAGACAGCAGACCTTCAAGTTAGGTTGTTTGTCCAAGATCTTTCTTAATTCACTCTACACTAAGCTGGTCCTCTAAACAAGACTGTGCCTGGCATTGTAAATGCTCTTCTGATGCTCTGGAAGAGAGGAAGACAAATAGAAAATAATCGTCCCTTGGTAAAATCCTCTCTATTTTGATAGATCTGTCCGTTTATATCATGAATATTTACTGAGCATTGTCCATGCACCAGGCACCATTCTAGGCATGGAAGACCTCAGGGGGAACCAGAGGTGCTGTGGGCAGAGAAGGAAGGCACCCAACCCAGCCTTAGCCAGAGCTTGGAGTCATGTGACTCCCTTTGTTCCAAACTCACCAAGAAACCTAATTCCAGTTTTGCTCCCATATAGATCTGCCCTTGGGGAGAGCATGGGCTGGTCACATAGATTTTCCACCTTCTGGCCCATGTGACTATTCATTTCTTAATTAAAATTAACCAACTGGCACTAGGCCAGCAGAATGAGCCTCGATCATGTAGACTTCCTTGGCTGCTCCCCAACACAGTTACCTATCATTGCAAATCTAAGCACTGCCTCCAGGTTATTTTAATTTTTTTTTCTAAGAAATCATTGAAATCTAGCATGAGAAGTGAGGCATCTGTGGCACAAAAGGAACAGGAGCTTCTAGGAGTGTTATGTGAGCACCATTCCGGACAGTATTTCATCTTCCTTGTTTTTTTCTTTTTTCACCGACCTGAAAAAAAATTATCACGTTGGATTTTATATTACGAGCTGCCTTAAATCATGCCCAGAACAATTGCTTGGTTTCAAATCTTGGTTTCTTCACAGCTATGGAGCTTGGGGAATTTATTCTCCTTATGACACAAGATGAATGCCCAGCTCCCTGCATGGTGGTGAGAAATAAATAAGATAATGAATGAAGTAATTAGCACTACGAATGCACTCAATATATTGTAGTTGTCATTATAATAACAATAATTATTATTAAGGGAGGCTATAAGTAAGAACATATATGCATTCCTGTAAGCTCTGCCTGATGGGGGCTGGGAAAATCACGAAGGAAGGTCGTCTTGAACAGAAATGGAAAAGAAAAACTAAAGATTCTCTAGGTGACAAGATGAGCAGGGGCTTTCGGTGAAGGAGAGGAGCAAGGACAGAGTCACAGAGGTGGGAATGCACGGGCAACCCCAGGAACTGTGAGCTGGCTCCTATGGCCAGGCGGCAGCCCTTTCTGCCTTTTCAGGGTTCCCACCCAAAGGTTAGCCCACACGTCCTCAGCCCACTGCTCTCAAACCGTGGCGCATATCAGAATCATCTGGGAGGCTTGGTTGTAAAATGCAGAGCCCCAAGCCCTGGCCTCGGAGATTCAGATTCATTAGCTCCATGGCGGGGCTGAAGAATCTGCCTTTTCAGGGTGTTCCCTGCTCCCACGGCAATCATGATTAGACTGGTCCTCGGCACCGTTCTCCATCTGCCTGCTGCAGCCACACACGTGCACGTGCATGTACACACACACACACACTCCACCCTTCTTCCTTCCTCCCTCCTATTCCTCAGCTCTGTCCATGAGTCAAACAGCCAGGAATTTTCCAAAGGGCCTTTCTGATCATGTCTCTGTCCCACCAAATTCTGCGTCTCAGCTCTTATTCCTGCAGGGAAATAGAGTCATGACCCCTACGGTGAACATAGACATTATTTCAGTCTTATGGCCCGTGTTATTGCAAGGACCTGGGCAAGGCTCCATGTATATGCTAGGTGAGGTCAGGACTTGGAAGATCTAAGAAGAGGTGGGGTGGCTGAACGTGATGCCAATGAAGAGATGGCTCCCTCCCAGCCCCAGACCCATCTGACCTCTTTCTCTTTCTCTTTCTCTCTATAGAGAGTCGTCTGCACGGCTGGTCTCAAGTGGTATCCTCATCCAGCGCTGATCCACTGTATCAAAGGCTGTGAGGTGAGTTCCTAGAAATGGTCCTCCTGTGGTGACTATTATGTTAATCACGGCTACCGTCGACTGTACCAACCCAGGGCTATCAATATTCCTTTAACAGACTTCTTGGATGGGAATCAGCAGCCCCACTTTGGAGGTGGAACTGAGGCACAGAGATAACCACAGACACACTCAAATAGACAGGCAATAGCTGACAGAGGCGAGATTCCAAGCCAGGTGTTTCTGGCTGCAGACAGAATACTGCCTCTGGGAGGGAGGCCATACGGATGGAGTATCTCTACGACGCCAGGCATTTTACCTACATGACCACGGTTAACTTTTACAGAACCACCTGAGGCAGCTTGTGTTTTTTAAAATGTCTGCTTTCCTGATGCCTGTGAGTTGTAGATCACTTCCTCCTGCCGTACGTCCTTGTCATTCACTCGTTCATCAACTCCAGAAGGAATGTGGACACCTTCAGCCCAGCCACTGAGCTGAAGGTGGAAGACCCTCTCTGACCCTTTGATTCTCCGACTGTGCAGTTGAGCCGTTCCCTGGAACTTGGCATCCCAGAGCTCTGTCCCTCGGTACCAGAGACAGGCTTAGGGAGGGGCAGGGCCAGGGTACCCAGCATGTCACATGTGTTCACAAGGGGGTGCTGTCCATGAACTGAGAGACATGCTGTGCAGCCCTGTGCTCACGGTGGATCTTTTCAGCTGGCATGAAAAGAAAGCCCCAAACCCCATCCAGGTGGATGTCCAAATCTCTGTGGTCCCTGCCTCCAGAGCCCGTTCCAGGTGAAAAAGACTAGACTGTGCTCTAGGAAACTTTGTATTTGATGAAGTCTTAAAATGTCACAACCGGAATACTCCTCTAGATGACGGGGAGACTGAGCCCTAGCCAACGGTCAGCTCTAAAACCTGATGGGGTGCCAGACGGGAGCGGGTCTTGGTGTGATCTAACCCTACTCCTTATAGGCTGGAAAAGGGGGACCAGAGAGAGGATAGACCGGACTGCAGGTGCACAGCATAATAGACACAGAGCCAAAGCAGGAACCCAGGACTCCTGGCTTCCATGATTTCTCTCCTCCACTGGGCCACCTCCTGCCCGTGACCCTCCCCCTGACCTGTAAATGTCGTAGAACAGTCCCTGGGTCAGACATTTTTCTTCCCTCCGTAATGGTTAGGGACCGTCTTTCAGGGCACAAGTCACTATAGTGTTTAAGCACCCCCCCGTCCCAAGATTCAGCAGGAATGGCAAAACCAAAGCCGAGGACCCAGGGCAGTTGCTTCCTCCCATCGCTCTGGATCAGTCCAGCACTTCAGAAGAAGGAAGCTTGGATTACCTGGGCACTCATTCTGCTGAGGTGGCGGTCTGGGCAACCAGTGTGACAGCAGAATTCGATCCCTCCCTTGACTCAGCACTAAGACCTAAGAGACCCTCACCGGTCAGGCTCTGAGCCCTGCCAGTGATGCTTATCGCCCTTGCCCTTGCAGGTGCCCCCTTGTCTCCCTTCCTCCTAACTTAGAGCTAGTAGTTTGTCTCTTGTCTGAGGCTGGAAAGTATGCTCAGCAGGGGTGCAAATACTGGGTCCAGGGGGGAGCCAGCAGCCTGGAATGTCTGCAGGTAGCCAAGACTGAGAGGGGGTTGCGGGAGCCCTGAGCCCTGTGCCCTGTGCCCTCTGCTCCAAGCTGTGTCCAAAGGAGGCAATTGCTGTTGTTCATCGAAGGTTCACTGAGTGCATGTTGTGTGTCCAGCTCTCCTCGAGGTTCTGGTCTTGGGTGGAAACAGTGACCAGGCTTTCCCCGACTTACCCGGATGTCTTCTTGCTCCTCACCCACCCACCCGTCCACCCATCACTTTACTAGAAGATAAACATTTAAGGAAGATGTATTTGATAAAGTTGTGCTCAAACTGCCAGGCATTTTGCTAGGAAATTGAAGGTATGAAAATGGGTGGCATCTATTCCCTGTCCATAAGGAACCCCCAGGATAGTGAAACAGGTAGACAAAGAATTCTAAACAGATACACCAAAAGCTGTAACCAAGGCAGGTCCAAGAAGCTGCAGAAGTGCAGAGCATCCCGGGGGTTATAGGGAAGACCCTTTGTTGGGTGGTGTTTGAGTTAGATCTTGGAAGATGAATTGTTTGCCAGAACACACTATGAGTGGAAGGAGGAGCATGAGAGATACCAGAGACAGGAGAAGTCTCTAAGTTGCAGATTTTTCGCATGTTGTTGTCTTTCTCTAGAAATCCTCCCTTCTGCACCCCCCATCTCATTAAGTCCTACTCATCTAGTGATCTCAGCTGAAATGCCATTTCCTCAGGGACTCCTTCACGGGGCTATCTGATTAGGTCAGATCCTCCTACTCTTAACTCTGACAGCATCGTGGACCTCTCCTCCATAGCTCTCCTCTGAGCTGCAGTTGGCCAATTAGATATGTGATGATTTGCAGAAAGTCTGCCTCCTCACTACAGTGGGGCGTCTAGAGGAGCAGGAGCTCAGTCTATACTGGCTCATGATTGCATCCTTTTTTCTTAGTGCCGAGTTTTTCAGTGTTTTTAGTAACACATAGTAGGCATTCAATAGATAGAGTTGAACAGAAGATGGAAGGATGGATGGATGGATGGGTGGGTGGGTGGATGGGTGGATAGATGGGAGGATGGATGCTTGGATGTGGCAGCAGGAAACGGTCCATAGAAGAGAGGAGCTAGTGATGAGACTGGAGATTTTTTCAGGGGCTGAACTGAAGAAAAAAAGAGTCATTTTTATTTATGTTTCCTTCCTCCTCTGCTTCTCCAGCTACTCCTTTACCAAGCCAGTTCCTTTTATTCTAAGGCAGGGACACTTGGTTTCCTTCATTCGCCTTTACATATGAGAATAGGGAACAGAGCCCACAGGCAGTTCTCCTAAGGCAAAGGAAAGGGCAAGGGGCTTGTCTTTTGTTGGCCGTGTGTGCCTCTCTGCTCTAAGACGGATGCAGTCATGCGGCCACACCCGTGCTCGTGGCCACATGCGTGTGCACACACAGCTGAGCAGCGCTCTCGCCTGCTCTTGGCTCTGCCTTGCTAAGATCTTCTGTAGACCCTAGTAGGGCAGTGGTGAGGTGGAATCAGGCATCATGAGTTGGGGGCACAAAGATTCTGTGAATGTGGAGTCGAGGTGCACGAGACAGAGATGCCTCATAGGATGGGATCCTTGTGAACCGGCCCTCCCCAGAGCAAGCCACAGAGAGTCAGGTTGGGAAGGGGAGACCACTGGGTCACAGGGGATGTGCTGGGATGCAGTGGTCTTAGCCACCTGATGACATCCTTCCCACCAGCACATCACTGAGCATTAGGGCCCCCCAACCAGAACGTTCATCAGAGGCCTGTCACTCCCATCTGCTTTCTCTACTAAAGAGTTACACGGTGTTACCTTTGATGAGAGGAGGAGTATGTTCATGGCACTGAGAAGTCAGTGGACCAGTCCTGCCTTTTATTTCACTACTGCGAGTCCTGAGGCTCAGAGAGGATAAGCCACTTAATCAAAATGACCGTAACCAACCAGGTGGCTGAGGTTTGGAAGACTAGAACTCAGGTTTTCTAAACCCCTGACAACTGCCTTTCCACTGTGCCAATCCAGTGATGCTTTATTCCAAAAACATCTTTAAAACTAGTTGTGCCCAGCATTAAACTAGGTGATTGGGAGACGAAGATGAACTGGATACCGGCCATGTCTTTAAGGAGCTCATAGTCTCGCTCCGGCTGCAGGTACATAAACGGACCACAGAAGACAGTGTGCTAAGTGTTCCAGCAGGGGAAAGGAAAGTGCTGGGGGAGTTGCAGACTCCTGACTTCCCTCTAAGATGACTCTGGGTTCAGATCAGTAATGACTTAACTCCATCACCTTTCCCTCATCTTTCAAGCATCATAGAGCTGGAGGAACTCTAACAAAAGAAAGAAATCAACATACGCTCTATGTGGTCTAGAATGCTAAAAAATATATATATATATAGAGAGAGAGAGAGAGAGAGAGAGATGGAGAGAGGGAGAGAGAGAGCACGCGCGAGCGCGAACTTAGATTTAAATCTCTGGTAGACTTGATAACTTGTCCAAAAGGGTGTTGGGATTTGCAGCCAGGCGGGCTGACTGTAGCAGTTTGGGAGAAGATGAGGGTCAGCTGAGTATCTGACCTCGCTCCCTCCAGGATGCTAACAAGGCCTCCTTGTCTTCCTGCCTCTCTCCTCACGTACAGCCCTTCATGGGAGACAATTACTGTGATGCCATCAACAACCGAGCCTTCTGCAACTACGATGGTGGGGATTGCTGCGCGTCTTCGGTGAAGACCAAAAAGGTAAGCCAGTGTGCTCCCCTCTGCAGGCCTCTCCAGCGTGCAGGGCCAGGACCACCCCTCCGTGCTGGACAGCGCATTGTCCTGGCTCTGCCACTGCTCGCTCACAAGCTTTGCTGTAGTATATTGTGTTGTATTTTTCATTCCTCGTCAGTAGTGGAGCTAATGTCGTGTGCTGAGCCCTGAACTAGGTGTGAGTTTCACGGATGATCTTTGTAGATGCGGTCCCTTATCCTCAAAGCTCAGAGTCCGGTATGGAAGCGAATTAAAGTGCAATACTTTTTGAAGGGACGGACAGATTTCTGTGAGGGCCCAGGCAAAGGGGTTAGAGCTCTGCCGAGGGATGAGAAGGGGCAGGGAGGTGGCTGGGAAAAGCGTCTGGAGCAGGAGTCTGGCATGTAAAATCCTAGAGAGAACGCTCATTTTTAGGGGGTCTGGCCAAAGTCTAGGGGAAGATGGGACACGCACAAGGTCAGTCATAGCCTTGAAGCGTTTTATAATCTCTTTTGTTGTTCACACCTGTAGAATTAGGGGGTGTGGTCTTGGTTGCCAGTTTCTTCCTTTGTGTGTTAAGGAATGCAACAAGGGTGAGTCAGGTATTTATAGTAAAAATGGAACATTCAACTGAGATGCATCTCAGCCACCCACAGGAAGTGGCCACCTCCACTTCCTCCTGCTGAGAGTGGGGACCAGAGTCTGGGGCCCCAGACAAGAGTTGGGAGAGAGCTGGTAAACCTGAGCAACCCAAGCTGAAACAGTTTCTTGTGATGGATGAGTGCATGGAAAACTATTTCTGTTTATAGACTAAGCTGAACGCTCATTTGCCCTAGTCTCTCACTTTAAAGGGGGGAAACTACGTTCTTGAGACAGGAGGGGCAAATAATCCCACTCAGGTTAGCTAAAGAGCCCTCTGTGATGAGCTGGTCCAAACCTTTCATTTCCTTGATGGGAGCTCTGAGGCCCGGGACGGAGGGATGATTTGTCCGAGGGACCATAACAAGTGATGGAAATAGAGTGAGGTTCCTGGCTTCCTACTCTCATCCCTTAATATTTCAGCATCCTTAAGACTCTGATTCTAAACGGCAGGGTGAACAAGGCAAGACCAAAGAAACACGCTCAAATTGGAGAACTGTAACGGCATCTCTTGTTTGGTGCCAGGGTTCTCCGGGCTCAGTCAGTTCCGTGTGGGCAACGCGTTCCAGCACGCCTACCCTCTTCTTTTCATTTTTCAAATGAAACACTGAAGGTATACACTTTCTGTTCAAGTACAGGAGGAGAAAATTCATTTCCCTTAATGAGTTTTTTTATTCTTTTTTCACAATTATAGAACACTATGTAGTCTACCTTTTGGGGAAATCCAGACAGTATAAGAGAATTCACTGATTAACTTATAAACCCAGAGACGGCCACTGCTTTTCTTTTGGTGTGTTTCTTGGTGTGGATAAAAGTATGTTGGTATTTGTGCCTCTGCCTATGTTACTGTGTTTACCTAGTGCAGGAAATCTTTTATTTATGAACTATCTGACATTAGTATAAACGAACTTCTTGGTTGTATTTTTATTTCATTTCCTGTATGGGTTGTGATGTACAATAATTTATGTAACCATTTCTCTTCAACTTTTGATTTTAACTTTTAGATTATTTCGTTCTCTCACTATGATAATGAGCATCTTTACACAGAAATAGTTTCATTTCTAGTTACTCATTCACAACCGGTTCTTAGATTTGAAATGAGTAGGAGAAAAGGTGTGAGCATTTTTTTTTAGGCTCCTGATACCTGTGGCCAAATGAATACAGTGTCTCTCTCTCACTCCATTGGACTCAAGTCGCTCATGACGGTGAGAGGTTTGTGTAGAATTGTGACGCCATCAGTTGGAGAAAGAGCAGCTCCGATGAAAAGAATTTTCCTACCAACTATAACTTAAGTACTAAAACGTAAAAAAACTAATTTTATTGGGAAACTTCCTTAAATGGATTGTTATTTCTACAGAGTGCGTGGTGGGGACATGAAGTCATGATTGAGGTTCAGGTGCAGATTCCAAATTATTATAGTCGCTTGAATATAGATCTCAAATGGCCGTTTGGACTCTGTTCTCTGCTGGGCTGCAGCAGTTTCAGACCCCAGGGCCCTGAGGTGAGTGGGCTCTTTGCTGGTAAGACCCAGAGTCGGTTCTCTGCTAGTTCTGAATACGAGTCTTGTCTTTTCCCCCCTTTCCTTTTCCACTCGCATTATACATGTAATTTTGGCTTTTTGAGTTAAAAGAGTCCCTTCTTGCACTTTAAACTGTTGCTTCTTCCTGTCGGCCGAGGCTGCGGAAGGCAGATGGCCACGCCACCCTGTGCAAGGAGACGCGTGATCTGGGAGCAGGGCTGAGCGCTGGCCCGGGAGGAGTCCAGACGGTCGCGGCTCCTGCCCGCGTGCGGCGCGCAGTCTGTCAGGGGGGCCAGTGAGCAGTGAGCTACACGGCCGTGCGTGTGATGTCCTGGGTGGAAGGGACGGTGGAGGAAAGGGGAGCAGTGTGACGGTAAGAGAAAGCTGCTTCGAGGAAGAGATGGTTAAGCCCGAGACCTGAAGGCTGGGTAGACACTTTCCTGGGGAGGGCGCCCTGAGAACCGTGGGTGACCCCTGCGTGTGAGGCCCCGGGCGCCCCTCTCACGGTGCGGGCGGCCTGCCCTAGTTATGAGTGGTTCAGCAGCGTTTGGAGCTTTCTCCAGAGTCGAAACCCCTGGAGAAGAAAGATTCCTAGAAGTTAAACGTCCCAGTCTGACTTCTCCATCAACTCCGACTCCTTGCAACCTTTCTGCTCTCTCGTGCACAGCCAGCGCTCCCCGCGGCAGACTGCTTCGTAGAGATGGTAGGTGGTGAGACGGGACGCCCCTCGGTGAACCTGCCGCCTGTCCTCACTACCATCCACTCATCCCCGTGTCCACCCCGAAGGGGAGCTGTTGGCCCCATGGCACGGCCTGGGCTCCGAGTGCTTACAGCACTGACTTGGTTCACTGGCTGTTTGAACCCAGTTCTCTCTTTCTCCTGCACGGGGCTGAGTTTCTGAAAAGGAGAGCAGGTGGGGATAGGACCTTATCCTCAGTGCACCTGGGGCATGACCTTCCTGGTTCCAGCTGGAAACATTGCACTGTGAACCCAGACTGCCAGGGAACCGTGGGTGTGGACCCCTCTCCTTGACAAGGTGAAAGGAAATCTTTTCCCAGCAGCAAAGACCGGATGGGGCGTAGCTGAGGCTCTCAGCCTTGCCAATCGTCCCGACTTCCCAGACAGGAGTTTCCCCTGCGCATAAAAACGTCCTGGTTTCTGGATCCAGCTTCCACAGCAGGAAGCCTCTCGGGCAGGAGAGGAGCCAGAGGCTGACTCCCGTCCTCTCCTCCCCCTGCCCTTACCTGCTGGTCCAGTTTAATCCCCACCTGTACGCTTGGCCCCAGTCCAAAGTCGTGGGAAGGCCCTCCCTGCCTGTAACCCCCAGCCTGGTGCTCAGAACCTTATTGACAGGGCAGAGTTACTTCATGCTCCTTCCTGAATTGCAGCACTGGAGCACTCACCACGTGCCTGGCTGTGGGCTGGAATCTCTGTGCGTGTTCTCTCAGACTGCAGAACAGCCCAGCAAAGTAGACAGCTGAGAATCGGAGAGGTGAACGCTTGTCCAAGGTGGCAGAGCTGCGTGTAGGATTTAGGACTTCCTGACTCCAGGCAAATAACCATAGTGACTGTTTTTCGAGAGCTTCCTGCTTACCAAGCGCAGCAGCCCTGCTGTAAGTGTTGTCTTTTTTAGCCTCATTTTCCAGATGATACAACTCAGGCTGAGCAGGTTAAGGTCATACAGCCAGTAGGTGGTAGAGCTGGGATGCAGACCTTGTGGGTCTAAGCCCCATCCTGAACTTCTCGTTGCAGTGGGCTTGCCCTCCCTCTAGACAGTGGGCTTCTCTCCTCCTGGTCCTCCTGGACTGGGGTCCTAGCCAGGGTTAATCGCAGTCGCCTGCTCTCCATCTAAATCTCTTCCCAATACCCAGAGCCAAAGCCGCCTGGTCGCTTTGCCCAGGACGATGTCTGCTCCCTCCGGCCTCCCTCCCCTTGCTCGTCTGTGTAGACACCAGCTACTCCCCACGTCTGCCTTGTGGGGTGACCTGGCCCCCGCTGGCAGACAGAAGCAAGACATGCAGGAAACTCTGTCTGACAAGGGTGACCAGCTTCCCACACAGACACCTGTCTGCAGCTCAGGGCAGACAGGAAGGGGCAGGGCTCAGCTGCTCCACGTGCCAGCTTATTATTTTCCCGTTGGAGCCTTGAACACAGAGCAGATTTCCAGAATGGTAGTTTCAATAGGTTCCCCTCATAACAACTACAAAAATATACCCCTTTACAACTGGAATCATTCTAAGCAAGCATGTGTTGCTAGGGGGAGAGGGAAGAAGGAAGAACAACCCTAGCATATTCGACATACCAGGCCTTTCTGAGGCGTGGTGGCCTGGAACACACCAGTCACAGTTGCGTTCTGGGCGGCTGCTGACAGACTGATTCTGGGAGATGTCTGGGGAGCTGGGGTGCAGTCCCAGTTCCACAGCTCAGCTCTGTGGCCGTGGGCAGGCCAGGCTGCCCTCAGGTGGTTACCTTTTGATGTCGGGATTAGAGTCATGTCTGGGGACCCGCCACACGGCTTCCTGGGTGAGGTGGCCACTGAGCAGGAGCCTGGAGGCTAACGAGGGCCGGGGCCAGGGGACAGTAAGGCATCGATCCCAGGCACCTGTCTCGGCACAGGACAAGCCCAACTGATGGCACGAAGTGTAGGGCTGCCACGTTTATTTGCTAAATCTAAGTGAGAAAACGTGGTTCCTTGAGAAAGGGCATTAAACCCAAATGTAGCCCGTGGGTCTAAGGAAGCTAGTGATTCTGTAAGATGTGGGAAGCTAATCAAAATCACTAGATGAAAAGCGGCCGTCTTGGCAGAGCTGAAAAAGGGGAGGCCGTCAGCAGCTGCAGCATCTCGGCTGAGCGACCAGAACGGTCCTCGGAGGCCTCGCACCTCCACGCAGAGCCCTTCCGTGTCAGGGTGAGAACCAGCCCTCCCTCCGGCCTGCAAGGCCCCGCGCACTCTGTCTGCCCCCGCACCCCTCTGACCTCACCGCCCACTCTGGGTGCCGTCCTTCCCTTAACTCCAGCCATCCAGACTCCCCGCCACCCATTGCACAGGCCAGGCATCCTGCTGCCTTCCAGCCGTCACCCCTAGCTGTTCCTCTGGCCGAGAACATTCTTCTCCATTCATCCCCATGACTCACTCCAAGTCTTTGCCCAAGTGCTGTGTTCTCAACGTGCCCCACCCTGACCACCTACCTTACATCACCTCTGGCACAACCACAGCCCTTTGCCTTGCCTTCCACTTTTTCCTTCCTTCCACACCACCTATCACTTTGGCACCTCCTGTAAAATGTATGTATGATTTATCATCTGGCAACCCCTATACCTCGCACTGCTAGGATGGAAATTTCACGGGGGCAGGAACGAACATGCATCTACTTTGGTCGCTGATGTATCCCAGGGTCTGATGTACCCGACTCTTGAGAACCTGCCGTGTGACAGATACCGTGCTAGACCATGAGAAAGACGGGCCTGGCCCAGCCGTGCTGAGTTCCCATCGTGTGGTCCGGTGGCCAGGCACGGAGAGGACCCAGCAAGGGACGAGGGTCAACCAGGCTCCTTAGAAAAGGCAACGTCAGAGGTGAGACGTGGAAGGTGCAGTGGGTCGCAGCCAGGTGAAGGGGACAGGAGGAAGGTGGAAGATGCAGATGAGAGAGAAGAGTGCTCCTGGTAGAGGGCACAGCCCGTGCAAAGGCCCCAGCCTAAGGGAGCGTACTCCTAATTCCCTGAGTACGGCTACAGCACAGTGCGGGGGGCTGGGCGGGGGTGGGGGGCAGTGAGCAGGGAGCCGAGATGGGTGAGCAAGGCTTTAATAAGCTGCACTGGGGAATTTGAACCTTATCCAAGAAGCAACAGGGGTATTCAGTGATTTGAAGCACTAAACCTGCCTGGAAGATCCTAGGAGGCTTCCTGGAAGAGGGGCTAGCTGGGCTCAACTTGGAAGATTAGTAAGAGATAACAAGCAAATGGCTCAGCAAATTAGACTAATTTCCTCTATTCCTGGGGTGTTACAATTTCCCCCATTTGGGGTGTGTGGCTTTGACTTTCATGTGGTTGAATTAAACACTCATTTCAGCTTGATCCTATGAAAGGAATCAGGACTTTCTGTCCAGAAGTTACGATCATCATACCCACTGTCATTTCCACCCGTATCACTGCCACCATCATCACCACCATGTACCGAGAACGTATTATACATCAGGCATCGTGCAGGTGCTTTCCTTGAATGTCTGTGTGGCAAGTCTGTTATTACCTCCATGTTATAGATGGACAAACTTGCCTAATCGCATACACTGCGTCACTAACAGCAAGGAATGAAACCCAGGTCTCCTGGGACAGCCGGGTGGGTTTCTCCCCTCTGCCCACACCTCTTCCCCTTACACGAGCTAACGCGTGCCCTGGCTGCCGCGCACCCCGTGCCAGGAGGGCATCTGCCCCAGCCCCGGGAGCTTCTGGGGAGGCCTCCCCTCAGCATCACGCCTTTGCCTACCTGATCACACTAAATCGTGCTGTCAGCTCTCTGAAGACCCTGAGACTCACTGCGGCGAAGTGACCGGCCAGGGGCCCTACAGTCGGCAGGTGGACAGTCGAGGCTCCCCGACCTTCAGCACAGGGTGCCCCTTGCTCCCCGTCACTGCACACACTCAGCGGGTGACCTCCCTGTTGAGTGTGAGTCAGAACCCAGCCCGTGCCTGTCTCCCAGCCTCCGAGCAGACCGTCAGCCAGGGCCCTGGGGTGCAGGAGCCCGGGCTGCATTCCTGAGCCACTCACATGCCACGCAGATGGAGGTGTTATCCTGGGCAGCTCACCCGCGGGAATAAACCCGAGCCCGAGTCCCGTCTCCAGCCCAGAGGAGAGAGAGAGAATCCTGGCCTTTAGTCACTGACCTGGGCTTGTTGACAGAATCCCAGAGTGGGTGGCCAAGCCATTTATAGGACAGCCTAGCCACATGGTGCTGGGAATCCCAAATGTAAACTGGCCGCCCGGGGCGTTCGTGCTGTGGGTGGTAGGCTTTCTTGGGAGGCCGTCTGGGGGAGAAGGTGGGAAGCTGCTTGGGGAGTCAGGGAATCTGGGACTCAGAGGCAGCTTTTCCAGGCGGGGACTCTTCTCCCTGTGCCTCTGCGAAAAGGGGACCCCACCTCCTGCGAGGCTGTGCCCAGGAGTCCTTAGGAGCAGGGGTGCAGATCCCAAGCCCCCTGCCACGGGGGTGACTCACCTCTTTGCATCTTCATGTCCTGAGGTGTAAAACGAGGACAGTGAGAATGGCTGCCTTACTGGGGCTGCTGGGAAGAGTGAGGGGGACTGGGGGCCAGGCCCCGGGGAGCGATGGAAGGTAGCGGTGAGTAGCAAGACAGCGCAGCAGTCAGCACACCCGGGTGTGAGGAGCGCGGCCTCCCCCCTTACTCTCACCTGCTGAAACGCTCTCAGTGTTTGGAGCGGGCTTCAGAATCCTGCAGCATCCACTTACTGACTGGTTGGGGGCTGGAGGCAAGTCTGTTCCATTTTAAACATTCTGAAGCCTCTGTTCTCCCACCTGGAAGCTGGGGAGCTAGTGACACTAGCTCAGGAGGTTGTGTGGTGCCCGGAGCCGGCACGAGGACAGCCTCAGGAAGGGCCTGTGTGTGTAAGGGGGTGTCCACGGCCACGAACCTGCACGAACGGGCTTCCCCGTCTCTTCCAGCTCAGACCTGGGGACACCTGGGAGAGTGGGTGGGCGAGCTCCACCGTGTCTTCCCAGCTATAGGCCCCCATCAGAGAGGATGCTGTGAGGAGAGGAGGCCCCAGGCAGGCTCTGAGCGGGCAGCTCACAGAGAGGCCAGAGGAGGGGAGGAGGAGGGGCAAGATGCCCCGCACGTCCCCGGCACCCGGCCTCCCCACTCCTCACGGGAAGCCTCGTCTCACGGATGGGGAGATGAAGCCCGCAGGTGCCAAGGACAGTGGGAGCGCTCACCTGAACCCAGGCCTCCCGCCGCCCAGACCCCGGACGAGGGCTGGTAGTGGCAGCTGCGTTTACAAGCATGTGGGGGAGACAGGGAGGTCCCGCTCTTCCCCTGAGACCATACCTTCCACTTGGTTGTGTTCTGGTTGGAGTTCCCGCCCTGAGGTTCCAAACGCATTTCCTTCAGGAAGTGCTGAGACTGCCTGGGCCGACCCAGGGAGGAAGGACAATGGTCACAGCATGCCCGCAGAGCCAGAGCGGCCGGACTGGCCTGAGCAGCTCGCTGGGGGTCGGGCTCTGCCAGCTGAGAATCTGGGAGAAGCTAACGGAACTGGGGACGCCAGAAAGAGGAACACGCAGGACAGGGTTTGTGGAGAAAGTCTCCATCTCTCCGTCTCCTCTGCCCAGGGCACTGCCTTCTGCCTTTCTCAGACTGAAAAGGGTTTTCAGATGGATAGGGAGGTAGAGCTCATTAAAATCAACTCTTAATGTCCAGACAGGAAGACTGAAGCCCAGAGAAGGGAAGTAACTTGCACAAAGTCACACAGTGAATGCGCACACCAGCTGAGGCTCCCTGACTTGTATTCTGCCTGCGTGTTTGTGCCTTTGTCCCTCCGTTCATGCATCTGCCACGTGGTTCAGTTCGGCGGAGGGCAGAGGGTGGGAGGAAGTATAGCTCAGTGGTAGAGCACGTGCCTAGCGTTCACGAGGTCCTGGGTTCAATTAACCAAAAAAACAAAAACAGAAAGACTCAGTTCAACAACAGACATGGCCCCTGCTCAGACCATGCTTGAGTTGGCCTACAAGTGCAGAATTGAGTCCATACGAGAATGGTGTAAAAACAGAATGACGGGCTGTGGGATGAGCACTACCTTTGGTCGGACTAACGAGGGAGGAGGAGGGGTGTCTGAGATAAGACCTGACGAATGAAGAGGAGCTGGCCAGGGAGGAGCAGGACGGGGGAGGAGCGTGAACGGCTGAGACTGAAAAGCAGGGAACACTTGGAGTATTTAGGAACCGGTAAATAAACGAGCCCAGACACTGAGAGAAAAGGGAACCAGGTGAGGTCTGAGAAGCGTGTAGAGACCGTGCAAGGCCTTGAACTCTAGCTAAGGACTTTGTGCCCTCTTCTGAGAGAATCTGTCGCCTTTTTGCTTGTATGCAGCGCCGCAGGAATGCATGAGAGAGGAGAGGCCAGATGTGACGCTGAGCCCAACGGGAGTGGGCACAGAGAGCCGTGTGCAGACATGCGCAGTGACTGGTCACCCTCAGAGCGTGGGCAAGGGCAGCAGACAGGCAGACACCGGGGTGGGGGAGTTGAGGAAGAAGAGGCTGCCCACGTCGGGGAGGTGGGAGAGGGGACAACAGGCAGGACCGGCGTCACCGATGGGGAAATGCGAGCGGGCGGGAAGCCGGATTCAGCACCAGGGACTCGGCATTGAGTATCTCCTAAGTGTTAGGCCACGTGCTGGGGTTTCTGCATCCTCTGGCTGGCTCCTCACAACCATATGAAATGTACTATTTTTTAATCACCCTTTTGTTATACGCAGAAACTCAGGGTGATGGCAGCGCCAAGGGATTTTTCCCGCAGTTGTTCAGCGACTGTGAGGCAGGGGAGGACGCCAGCCCAGGCCTCCTGACTCCCATGGTGGTGGTCTTCCCACTCGGCCTCAGCGGCTAGATTTGGACATGGCTCTGCCCTCCCCTCCGTTTCCCCACTTGGACTGGAGGGTTTTCTCTATGTCTCTTCCAATTCTGACAGTCTCTGCTTCTCTTAGAAGTGAAGAGACTGCAGAAGACTATTCTAGATTGGAAGGCACTGCCTCTGCGTAGGCATGGCGGCTGGGAAGTCAGTGTCCTGCACCAGTTGCTCACCGTGGCATCACACACCCGTAAGCTTAAGTTGACAAGAGAAGCAAAGAGGCACACTAGCCTGAGCGCGATGAGAGACTCAGAGAAAGCTGGAGGAACAGACAGACACGTCTTCCTATTCTGTGGCCCAGGCCCCGGGAAGACGAGAACGAGCAAGACCAGCAGTCCCTGCCTCACTGCCTGAGGCAGAGAAGCCCCAGGCCTGTGTCACCATCAGTTCATTATCCCTCATCACAGCTCGTGAGGTGTGCGCTTTCATCGCTCCCACCTAATGAAGGAGTTCACGGAGGCTCAGAGAGATTGTCACATGCTCCAGGTCACACTTCAATTAGGTGGGAGAGCTGGGGCCTCCACTTCAACCTTCGTATTCATTCCTACACTTTAAATTATTGAAAGTTGCAGGATGGAGAGAGGTTGGGAGGGAAACAGAGGAAGGAACGATGGAGGGAGGGAAAGAGGGCTAAGAGGCAGAAAGAAAGAGTCAGACTTAGAACATGAGCCCACAACCTGGAGAGATGAAGATGCTCCCTGAGCCTGTGAGCACTCAGAGACCCGGCCCAGGCAGGAGGCGAGTGAGGTCATTAAACCTGTCTGCGCAGATGGGGGACCCTCTGGGGAAAGTTATATGCAAATGTCATGATGCAATGAGGCGCAATCCGCTTGCGGTAGCCTGGGCTGGGGCTCAAGCAGGGACCACGCTGTGCTCTTTGGAAGGACAGACCATCTCTGCACGGGGAGGGCGACATTCACTCTGCTGGGCTCTTTCTCTCAGTTTCTAGAAAGGAAAGCCAGCCCAAGGTCACAAAACGTGTGAAGGGAGGACTGAGAACTGAAACTCGGGCCTCTCACTTTCCCTTTTTTTAAGTTTCTTTCCATTTTTCCCAGCTTTCGTGATATATACATGTATCAGATTGTCAGGCTGTACGCCTCTCACTTCTTCTTATGCTAAAATCTGCTCCCGAGATCCTTCAACTATGTTTTCTGCAAAATCGTCCCCACCAGGATTTCAGGCCCTCAGAAGGTGGTCTGAGCTTGCTGAGAAATGCTTCTGCTGTTTTCATCATCACCTCCAAAAAATTACCGATAAGTGCAGAGAGTTCAACGTTTTCTTAAAAGACACCGTCACATCCTGCATTTCACTTGATCACCACAACGGTGCTAGAAGTGAGATACTCCACCGTGCAAGTCTACTAACCAGCTCTGTGTAGGACGCTGCAGTTTTTCACCCATGCTTCTTCCAGCCCTTAGAGTTCGCAGTGCAAGGTGGATCTTACACCAATTCTGCGTGCTGTCATAGGAGTGTGAGGCTCGGGGGAGCTCGCTGTCTTACCTTAAATACTAGATTTGTCACTTACTGCTTTGGGCAAAGTCTTGCCCCCTTTCTGAGCCTCTGTTTCTCCATCTGTAAGAAGGTGATTGTTTTAGTGCCTGTGTTACAGGGCTGTCAAAGGATTCAGTGTTTTCCTGTTTGGAAAGTGTTTAGCACATTGCCTGACCCTTAACAAACGCCCCTCAGAATGAAAACTGCTATGCTGATGACCATGGTGATCATGATAAAAGCTATCACAGGGTTAGCAAGAAGCAGCGCCATGACTTGAACTCGAATCCGCTGCCCCGCAAATCCAGTGACTGTCCCTCTGCCCTGCACTGCTCTCTGGAAGTTACTGCTCTGCTCCCAACCATCGGGCTCACATCTTCTGCCTTTCTCTTTGCAGGTCACCCCCTTCCCTATGTCTTGTGACATACAAGGTGACTGTGCTTGTCGGGACCCGCAGGCCCAAGAACACAGCCGGAAAGACCTCCGGGGATACAGCCATGGCTAAGGAAGGACAAGGAGTTGTCAAAGAATTCCCAGCGCCAGGACCCGCATCCCTTTGGTATTGATTTCACAGTCAGCTGCTCAACGGAATGGCCTCTCCACACCAGGGACCCTTAGCACCCGACCGGTCTGCCTTTAATTTCACCCAGGAAGGACTTGCAGTGGGCGGGGGGGGGGGGGCGTGAACCACGTCTCGTCATGTTGAATGTTGCAATGGAATCCCATCCCAAAGTCTTAGATGGACTGCATATACAGTGTGCAGTCCCTGAGCCTCCTAAAAATTCTAACCATTTGTCGTATGACCATGGCAAGAAACATGTTCTGTATCTAGGAGTGGGAGTGTGCCCACCCGTGGTTGGTCCACATGCATGCGTATGCACCCATGCAAACATCCGTGTGAGGGCGATTTTGGAGACTGAGTAGAGAGAGACTGGGACAGACTCAGCCTTTCCTTTCCCAAGCTCACAGCCAACACTGTCCCTGGGAGAAAGAGAGTTGTAGGAGCTGCTAAGACCAAGTGTTGAAATGCCAAGAAAGCTCACACCCTGAGGCCTGGAATATGTAAGACACGCACAAGTGTGTAGTCCTTTGGGATAGGAAGTAAAAGGGCCTTGATCACCTACCTTCTAGGGAAGCAGGACCAGGAAGAGGTAAAGGATGCAAGGTGTGCAGAGCCCCCAAGTTCCTCCGCTGCCATGGGGGACTCTACCCCAGCTCCAGGGTGAGAGGCCAAGCTGGAAATGGCTTAGGGTTACAGTGTCAAGGTATTATAACAGCCCCCTGCTTGAGGCCTGAGGCCGTACTATCCCTCCCACTCCCCAAATCTTGCCTTGGGACCACATTTGCTGCTGCTCTTCTGGCTGCTCTCTCCTCCACTGTAAGTACCCCGAGACGGTAGGACTCCGTTAGGGAAAACCCCACACAACCAGACAGTCTGCCTTAACAGTGACCCACACTCTTCCACAGCCCCCTACTCCTTGGCCCTTCTGCAAGAGAATACCCCTCCTTGGCCCACACGGTGAGAAGTGAAGTGCCCTGTGGCTGGGCTACTCATCCTGGAAGGGAACTGAGGGACTTAAGATGCTGGAATCCTCACTGAGAGTCCGGAATGTCCAAGCCAGTGTTAGATTTTATAACCACATGGAACAGTGTTAAGTTTCTATGATGTTGGAGCCATCTAGAGACTGCTGGAATTGTCGGAACTTTGAGTTACCATCCTTTTCTGAGCCTTCCTGCCCCTCCAGGCTAGAGCACACTTTGGTTCTGAGCACCTCTCTGTTGCCCTGATTAGCTATGATTTGAAACAGAGAATCAGTCGTCTTGGATGTGATCTATCTGGACTGTGTCCTAGAGGGCCATCGGGGGAAGCTGAAGAGTTCACAGCCTTGCTCCCCAACAACCCAGTATGTTTTGCACTTAGCCTTCCATCTACCAGTCCTCCCACCCACACCTGTGGAAGGGTGACCCCTCCCTTCCTCCCATGTTCAGCCTCCAAAAGTTAAGAGGAAATTAGTCAAACGCATGTAGAAGCCCCCACCTCTTTGGGGTCGTCTTTGCCTCTTTTCAGCCAGTTACCTGTCCACTCCTTTTGAATTTCACATGGGAAGAGATTAATTAATACAGAATGAGGTAGAGAGAATGACAGGATTTCTGAGACCTGAAACGGAGGAAGTGAGGTGATGGGAGGGTCTAAACTAGATGTGTCACACAAAGAGTGCTACAAATCGAGTCATCTCTAGTCCGGTGAAGACAACCCACAAAAACAAAGCTTAGCATAGAAATGGGAAGTACCAGGTACGTGTGCTGACGCTCCTTACCCCTGCATCCCCCAGCCTTTTTCCTCTGGGGACCAAAAATAACTCCAGAAACCTTCTTTCTGTATCAGTCCCAACAGCAACTACCTGCTGATCAGGAACGTTTGAGGAGACATCTTGTTGGCCATCTGTGGTCTGTTATCTTAAGAAACAGATCAAGGTGCTTCTCACACAGGTGCCCACAAATAAGGATGCCATGGCCTGGACCACAGTGCAGACTCTGCGCCTGGGTTCCGGAATGGAGAGACTACCAGGCTCCCCGCTCTTAAGGCCTGGCTCAAATCCTTTAGGGTTCCTTCTTACAAACTCATATCTCATTTATATTCAAGGCCTGTTTTCCCCCCCGCTATAATTACCAAAGCCAATCCTTGGCAAAATAATAACAACAATGTAAGAACTGATCCCATTTTTCACCCCCCCTCCAGCATCTTAGAACCCTTGCCAACTCGGAAAGTCCCTCTCTTGCACTAGCTGAGTTACCAACCTGTGTGGTGTTAGCCAGGAAGGAACAAACCAAGAAAGGTACAGGAGTCAGCCTCCCAGGCGCTTCCTGACGCCAGGAAGCAGCACAAAAAGCCTTGGAGACCCGAGGACAACAGCACCAGTGATGGGGTTGCAGAAGCCATGGGAGAGCCTCTCCAGCTTCCCCTAGATCAGCTCCCACCCTCTTTCCCTCTTTACTGGCACCCTTGTCTGTCCCCACACACTCGTCAGCTGAGCAAAGCTTCCTGGAGGCTGACTTCTACCTTCAGACGCTCAGACTGAGTTGAGCCCTTCCGAGCAAAGATCCCCCCAGTCGCCTTCTTACCAGCATTCAAACCTGTTACTCACAAATTCATACTTGCCGAGGCTGTGAGGCACGGCAGGCTACCTGGCTGATGGCCAACCTCGCGCCTCCCCGGAAGGTGTCCGTGACAGGCCCCTCTCAAACCTCAGTGGAGGACAGTCAGCTCGAGCCGTGCCACACCCTGAGTCTCGGTTTCATGTCTTCCTGGGGATGAACTCATTGCCTCATCCCTTCGGTCACCTCCCGTCTGGGACAGTGGCGTGCTCACAGGGAGGCAGCTCTGAAGCGCTGTTGTCTGCCAGCAGCTCAGGGGCCCTAAAGCACTTGGAGGTTCTGAAGACATATTAGCTTCTTCAGAACTTTCTTCAGAACTTGGAGGTTCTGAAGAAGGATTAGCCTGTAAGCAGCAAGAAAGAAAAGATGAGGTGGACAGTTCTCCAAGCCTTCTCTTAGGAAGACTTTCCAAACCACAGCCCTCCTGGCTGCCAGAGGACTTGCGTTACCCCCAGGTTCCATGCCAACCACCCTTAAGGGACGACAGTCCTTGGGAAGTCCACTCTGGTGGCTGAATGGGGGTGTGTCGACAGGGAGAAAACAGTGGTTGTAAATTGTAGGGCTCTGAAGATGGAGAGGATCAGCTGCTCCTCTGGGCTTCGGCATGAGGAGTCACTGCCTAGACAGCGCTCCTGGTCCTTCCCACCTTGGCCAATGCTTATGTGCTATTTGTTGAAAATAATCCTTTGAGACAGATTTCAGCTACCTCCCTTCCAGGTTTGATTTAACTTGGTTGTAACTGTCAGTTTGTTATAGGTCTTACCTGTGTTTAAAAAAGAATGGAAGGAAGGAGAGCAGGAAGGAAAGGAGGGAGGGAAGAGAGAAAGGAAACCACAAATGAACAGTTTAGAGGTTTTATGTTTTTTTCTGGAACTACTTCGAGTAGGAAAATAAAAAGAATGAATTGATGGTGTCAAAACTGTACAGAGAGAGATTGATAGAAGACAAGGAGATTAAAAGTAAATAAAAATGCATGATTAAAAAATGAGAATTTTAAAACCCTATTTTTGTGCTTCCTAAAGGAAATGTTTATTCTGCAGACTGAGTATGTAGACATGAGCATAAAGGTTTTCTGGGCAGGAGACAGCGTGGGGTTTTATATCGCTGTCTCTTATTGTCCGTACATTGTGGCAGGTCCGGGCACTAAGGCATCTCCCCCATGAATATGCAGTTGTCGTTCGTGGGGGAGCATTGTGTCTGTTAGTTTGGTGGCAGTCGGTGATAGCAGGGCGTGGGGAGGGCTGGAAATTGGTCTTACCAAACATTAAGGGGACATACTGTGTCATGCGTTTCACATGATAAAATGTTTGTATTTACCAGTAGAGCACTGGGCTTTCTAAAGTCTGCACTTAGAATCACTGCACAGTCCACTTTCCTAAAAAGCTGCTACATGACCAGACAGGTACTTCCCATGGTTTTTTGAGAAACAAAACAAACCAAGAAAACAATAAACATAAAAACTAAATAGCAAAGAAATAAAAGCCTATTCTTGTAATTCGCTCGAGGTTTGCCAAATTCCTACCCACTGTTTGATCTTTAAAAAGAAACGTGTAACAGCCAAGAGAGGAATTCGGTCCCTAGAGTAAGAACATAGAATTCTTGACTCCAGGCAGCAGTTTGCTCAGTGATCTTGAACAAGTCACCATCTTGCCTCTCCATCTGCCTCAGTTTCTCCAGCTGCAAACTGGGGACACTACTACTTACCTACCTCACAGTGGGAGGGCAGGGGATTGTGAGGCCCTGAGGTTTTACAGGGGCTGTGGCCATCTGTGAGAGCCAAGGCTCGATGCAAAGTCCGCGGGCTATTTTGTAAGAATGCACAGGCCCACTGGCCATTTAGGAAACACAGGGAGCGCTCATTTGATAGTTTAAGGAATGAAGGTGGAGGTCCTAGATTAGAATTCGCCTTAAGAGAGAGGCTTGTCTTTGAGAATATTTCACTTGTAGGTAAATTGGATTTTCTCCCCCTTATTCTGGCCTTTACCAGTTCTACAGTTTGATTTTAAAAACCAATGACTTCCTACAATGTAAAAGTTCACTGTTTATTCAAGACTTCGGGCCATTTCCAACTTTATGGAGGAAGGGGGTCCCTAAGATCTCTTTTTCTTCTCAGACTTAAAATCCCACACCGAGTGTTCCATTAAAAGAAGATACGGCATTCTGAGTGCAAACTCGGGGCTTCTTAAACTCTACACCAGCAGTCAGTGAGGAGAATTTTGAACAATTATTGACTTGCTTTCTTGGGTCTCTATAATCAATAACCTGTCCGCAGATATCTATCTATATAAAGATATTATATATAAATTTACATATATATGCACATGTATATATAGTTGTACATATATGTGTGTATATATATACTTAAATGTAATATTTACAAAATAAAACTGTGATCTCGTCTAGAGAAAATGTATTCATATTACAAACTGCTCTTCCATATTTATGTTTCATATTATACCTTTTTATTATTGTTTATAATTATTATGGGTATTTCTAATTATTATGATGTTGAAATCTGTTTGGCATCTTCTGGAAACTACCAAAAAAAAATGACTCTCCATTGAAGTGCTTCAAATCTGTTCTCATGAGAATTCTACTGGCCTACTATTAAAAAAAAAAAAAAAAGAAAGAAAGAAAAAAAAACTAAGCACCAAAACCAAAACACAATCCCAGCCCTTTTTCTGTACCTCACGCGCATAAATTTGCTGCTCCTTTTTTGGGTTTTATTTTTTCCTGTTTATGTGTTTTTATGGATCTAAGTTAAGTCTTTCAGCAATATATAAAAATGTAAATAGTAAACTTTATTTATTAAGAATGTCATCTTTTTTTAATTTATATTTACACAATTGTTCATCTAATTTATTTTTTCTATACAGTTTTAAATACTCAGACATATTTTGCTGTTCATGATATTTTTATCCTGTTCTCGTGGATTTGTTTTTCCATACTGTTTTCTCTGGTCTCAATTACAGGTTGGATCTCACAAAAAAAATAATAATAATAATGTCAAAGAAATATTTTGCCACTGTTGATTACTATACCTTAAAGTTCTATATTATGAAAATATATAATAGCTTGTATGCTTCAATGTGGAGTGGCGTGGTTTTTGTCTGTTGCGGAAACCTGAAAGACTCTCACATAGACACACTGCTGTGGAAGAGAATTCCGAGGCTGAGAGTTAGAACAGCAATGGTAGTGTGCAGCTGAGTCTAATATCCACCCAGTCTTCTACACAAATAGTTCCCGAAAGCATCTACGTTTAACGTGTAAAAACTGCAGCCCATTCTTCCGTGTTATGAGGAAGTTCACTTTTCAGGGAGCTGCGACGAGCATCACCTCCAGTCATAGCTAGCCTTTCGGATGCTGTCTTCAACACTGTACTTCAGCAGAGTCATTATTTTCATCTTTCTTCTTCAGGGTTGAACACTCAGTCATCCAGTTCATCAAATGAACTGGCATCGGGGCCAAAAGCTTTGCTGGTTTTGGTCTGCCCACTGGGTCTCATTTTTCATCTCATCACTACTTAGTAGCTAGGGGATCTTTGGAAAGTTATTTAATTGCTTTAAGATTTAGTTTTCCCATCTGTAGAATGGAAATAATAAACCTACCCACACCTCATGAAGTTGTTGGTAGAAAGAGATAAATACGCAAAGGTTTTAGAGCTTTGCCGGGTAACAGACAAACTGAACTCTTGTCAGGGTTATGATGAGGTAGGGCTGCTTGGGACAGATGTTAATAATGCGCTCATTTTCCTAATACCTGTTCATTTTTTTTAAAGCATAAAAACAAGATTCACTAAAGCCTTCAAGTATTTGCACAGGCATCGCCATGGAGTAAAGTCATTGGCGCCGTGCACTGAGCCACGGGCTGGCAGCACCACCGTAAGACAGGTTTATCTGCTGAGACTTGAAATGCTGAATTCCACACAAAAGAGTAGTCTGGGGACATTAGTGTGAATTACATAAAAGGGCAGGGGTAGGGAAGTCAAGAACCACCCATAGCAGAGTTTTTGGACTCTTTACAAACACAACCCATGGGGAGACATGAGAGAGGGCACCGATGATAAAGTAAGTCATTGCTAAACTCTGCCAGATAACTGGTTATTTCCAAAGTACCAAAGAGAATGTTTTGCTCAGTTCTATTCAATTTACTGTGAAGACTAAAACAAGATTTAAAGAATAGTTTCATGAAAAGAGGCAAATGTTTTGCAAACAGATTGAGAGAGAAAGTCTTAATAAGGCTTTTTGTACTCCTCGGTTTTTGTCTGCAGAGACAGAAAGCCACGGGGCAAAGAGATTTTGCTTGGAAATAGGTGACACCTGTGTCTTCTCCCCTCCTTCTCCAACATACACACACACACAGAGAATAATGGAAAAGTTCACTGGGCTATAGTTGCTTAATCTGTCAAGTGGGACAACGATTCCTTTTTCACTTCGAAATAGGCAGAAACATTCAGCACTTAGATCTATTTATATTTGCTATTCGAGATTTAGAATTCGTCTAACCAAGGAAAATGGTTTTAAAGTTTAAAAAAGTTTTCAAAGACAGAGCCGGCGATCTATTATGCTATGCTGGTATTAGTAAGTCTACCCGGCTCTGAACCTTTCATGCCAGCCTTAAGAACCTAGGACAAAAAGCACAGCCTCTCCAGCCTTCAACCCAGGAGAAGACTGGCTTCTCTGGGTGAATGTTTTAAACTCTCAAAAGGAACAAGGTCTGAGGTGGAAAATAAGACTGTTACACAGGTTAGGAATCAGGGAACCAGATTCAAGCACCTTCTGATCCTTGTGACCAGGGGCAAGTCAACTGTCTTTGCTAAGATGGGAGGACATGGCAATGAGAGAAAATCAGGAGACATCTGTAAGGAAATGGGACCAGCGGGTACAGCATCCTAACTAAGAAAGAACATGGTAATCTCAAGAAACTAAGAAAAGGCCAACATACTTAGAAAGCAGAAAAAGAGGGTAATGTTGGACAGACACTCTCTGAACTTCTTTCCTCATCTAGAGCTGCTCACCACGGAAAGGGAAGGGACAGTGGCAATATAAACGTTATATCTGCTTTTTTGTGTTGAGTACAATTTCCTTATTTGTCAAATAGTAAATGGAAGACTGGGCGAGGGAGGAGACTCTCTGGGGCCACACATCGCGCAGCCACAGAGTCCCACATCTGCCTCCTGAGCCAGTACTCTCCCTCCTTGGCCAGGATGCCTCTTGTCTAACCTGGTGAGAGATAGAATCGTCTTTGTTCTGTTCTCATCCCCTCGAATGAGGTACCAGTTTGTGCCATAACTGCTGCTAAGTGAGCATTTTTGCCAAAAGTTTCCTTCCACGACTAGCAGAATCCTGGTTCTTGGGATGGCACTGGTCGTGTCCCAGACCTAGGGGGAGGACGGCTCACGTGCACTTCCCTGACTCCTCTAGTTCTACTGACAGCACGGAAAAGAGCACCCCCAAAATAATCTTAAAAAAAAAGAAGCTCCATTTACTGAGAAATCATCCTTTACCCACTCTAAAATTTAATCCTAACAGCAACGCTATCAACACACATCTTTAAATGCATTTTATGGATGAAGATATCAAGATCCAGAGAAATGAGGTACCTTCCTCAAAAGTACACAGTAAAGTACTAGCAGAGCCAGGATTTTAGCCCAGGTATGTCAGATTTCCAAAGCCATGTTTTGTTTTTTTGTTTCGGGGTTTTTTTTTTTCCTGAACTATTCTTTCTCCTAATCATAAAAATGGAAAAAGAAAAAAAGGTTTGTCTGGCTAGAGCAAATTTCTTCTCTCCTGTCCTGAGACTTCTCATTTGCAAAAACAGCATGAAACTTTAGGTTTCTAAGAATCTTTCCATTTCTTATGGTTAGTGATTCTGTGATGGATAGTCTGGGACTTTCTGGACATAAAGGCAGAGTTTACCTATTGTAAGGTGAGGGTGGACATTTAAACCATTCAGTGATGCTTTTGAGAGCATCATTATGCCATCTTTGGAGAGGATCAGTGTTGGTTTCTAGAATTTTCATTTTGCAAATGAAGAAGCACAGTCCACAGTCAGGGGAACCTTCAGGCTGGCAATTAAAGCACTCATTAGGGAAATGTGTAGTTTATTTGTAGCTTATTCAGTTTCCACATATCTACCTGTCTTACTTCCCATACTCAATAAAAATAGGTAGAATACCTATTCATAAAAAGAGACATTGAAAAAACTAATCTCTTAGTTTTTTCTTCATTAAAAAAGTGCTATAAATGTATCCAACACTGCAGACAAGCAGGCCCTAAGATCCAGGAATTCCACTTCTATGAGTACACCCAAAAGAAATGCATACATATGTTCACCAAAGGACAGGTTCTAGAATGTTTATAGCAGGACTATTCGTGACAGACCAAAGTTGGAAACTACCCAAATGTCCATCAACAGTACCATGGGCAAATAAGTAATACATGTTAATGCACTGAACTGCTATGCAGCAATAAGAACAAAAGATCTTACAACTTTACACAACAACATGAATGAATCTCACAAAAATGACATCAAACAAAAGACGCAAGACAACAAATACATACTGTATGATTTCCATTTTATGAAGTACAAAACTAAGTAAAGCACAATTAATGGTACAGGGACAACTGAATATACACGTGCAAAAGAATGAAGGTGGACCCCTACCTCACACGATATGCACAAACTAAAAATGCATCAATGACCTAAATATAAAAGCTAAAACCATAAAATTCTCAGAAGAAAACATAGAAGCAAATATTCATGTCCTTGGATTTGGTGATGGATTTTAAAGATGACACCAAAAGAATAAACAACAAAAGATAAAAAAAATAAATTTACTTCATCAAAAGCAAAAAAGTTTTGTGCATCAAAAAATATTATCAAGGAATCAGAGAAAATATTTCCAAATCATTTATCAAGAATATATAAAAAACTACAAAGAGACAGAAAATCCAATTAAAAATGGGCAATTAGAATGACATTCTCCAGGCACATCCATGTTGCTGCAAATGGCATTATGTTGTTTTTTTTATGGCTGAGTAGTATTCCATTGTATAAATATACCACAACTTCTTTATCCAGTCATCTGTCAATGGACATTTAGGTTGTTTCCATGTCTGGGCTATTGTAAATAGTGCTGCTATGAACATTGTGGTGTAGGTGTCTTTTTGAATTAGGGTTCCTTCTGGATATGTGGCCAGTAGTGGGATTGCTGGGTCATATGGTAAGTCTATTTTTAGTGTTTTGAGGAATATTCATACTGTTTCCACAATGGCTGCATCAAAATGCATTCCCACCAACAGTGTAGGAGGGTTCCCTTTTCTCCATACCCTCGCCAGCATTTATTATTTGTGGACTTTTAAATGATATAAGCCAGAAAGAGAAAGAAAAATACCATATGATATTACTCATATGTGGAATCTAAAAAAAAAAGACAAATGAACTTGTATATAAAACAGAAACAGACTTACAGACATACAATACAGACTTGTGGTTGCTGGGGGGAGGAGGGTGGGAAGGGATAAACTGGGAGTTCGAGATTTGAAGATACTGACTGGTATATATAAAATAGATAAACAATTTTATACTGTATAGCACAGGGAAATATATTCAAGATCTAGTAGTAGCTCATTGTGAAAAAGAATGTGAAAATGAATATATGTGTATTCATGTATGACTGAAGAATTGTGCTGTACACCAGAAATTGACACATTGTACACTGACTATAACTCAATTAAAAAATGTTTTAAATAGACAATTAACTTGAATAGACATTTTCCCAAAGATTGAAGACAAAGGATGGATACAACTTAATTTTAGTTTTTTAAAAATGAGAAATAACAAGTGTTGACAAAGACATGGACAAATTAGAACTGTTGTCCATTGCTGGTGGGCACATAAAATGGTTCTGCCACTGTGGGAAACAGACTGCTGGTTCCTTAAGAAGTTAAACATAGAATTACCATATGATCCCATAATTCCACTCCAAGATATATGCCCAAAGTAACTGAAAAATATTTAAACTACTATATGTACACACATGTTTATAGCAGTGCTATTCACAATAGCCAAAAGGTGAAATGGCCCAAATGTCCATCAATAGATGAAAGAACAAACAAAACCGTGGTATTCAAAAACAAATGGATATTATTCAGCCATAAAAAAGAATGAAGTATTGATACATGCTTAAAAGTGGATGAACCTCCAAAACATGTGAAGTGAGAGAAACCAGACACAAAAGGTTACAGATCATGATTCCATTTATGTGAAATAGCCAGGATAGATAAATCCATATAGACATAGCACAGATTGGTGGTGCCAGAGACTTGGGGAGGGCAAATGGGGAGCAGCTGATTACTGGGTAGGGGGTTTTACTTCAGTGTGATGGAAATGTTTGAGAATCAGATACAGGTACTCACTGCACAAGACTGTGAATATATTAAATGCCACTGAATTATTCACTTTTAAGTGGTTAACTTGATGTGAATTTCATTCAAATAAGTATTTTTTTTAAAAAGAGAATGAAAGAAACCCAAACATGAAAAGCAAGAAAAAATAAGAAGAAAAATTTCAGTGCTGTTAGATATCAGGATAGTGGGGACCTTTCAGAGGGGAGAAGGGGCAGTCACTGGAAGGGGACAATAAGGGGGCTGTTGGGATGCTGGTGATGTCCCGTTTCCAGATTTGAATGCTGGTTACACAAGTCTATTCAGTTTATGAAAGTTCATCAAGCACTTATCATAAGTGCACAGCCTTTTGTGCAAGAATATTATTCGTCAATATAAAAAAATGTTTAAAAATTCTCCATTAGAAAGAAGATACTTTCCTAGAGGAACTGAAAGTGGAAATAAGACTGCACTTCATTTCAGCAGAAACTGGCACCCACATTTTTTCCCGAATTAGCAATGATTCTTTACAATACAACAGAGCTTGACTATGCAAAGTGTGGGGAAGAGAAGCAACAGGGGCTGGGATTGTGGAAGAATGAATAGTTGGATTCCTGGATTCTGGTTCTGCTGTCCTGCTTTATAGCTCTGGGACCATGCACAAGCTACTCCACCTCAGGGCATCCTGCATTCTCATCTTGGATAATGATGAGACAATGATGAGCAAGATGAAGATGAAATGAGCTGACCTGAGCCTACTGCATGAAGTGCCCAGGAGAAGCGGGGAAGAAGCAGCCAGAAGGGTGGAGCTCACTCCCTGGGGAACCTCATTCTACCCCAAACAGAGCTGGAACAGTTTTTAATCTGCTTTACCCAAGGAGTCTCCAAGTTGTAATAATGCAGCCCTGGCACCAACTGCCCCATTTTGATGCCTGCCTTCTTCTCTGGGCTTCATGTTCTTGGGAAACTGGGTCAGATGTAATCAGGCCAGTCAATGATTTCTAAACACTTTGGCCATGCAATCCAGTCTTCAAGTACAATATTACAGGAAATGCCAACAAGTCAAAAGAGCTCCTCCAATCAAAGAGGGGACGAAGGACCCTCCTAGTTAGCTCAACTCTATCTTCTCTAACCAACCCAGGATCATCCCGGTGACAACCCCCTAGAGCTCTGGGGTTCTGAAAAGCATGATGTAAAAGCAACTGATCTAATCTTTTTTTTTAAACAGACGGGGAAATTAACAGAGGCTCAGTTAGAACTTGAGCTCGTCACTTGCCCAGAACCACTGAGCAGGGGACAGGATAACATTGCTGACCGACTTGCCTTGCGGCTGCCTGTATCTGGGCCCTTTCCACAGGGCTCTTGATGAGAAGTAGGGACCTACGGGGTCTTAGAAGACTAGACTCCAGGCCTAGAGATAAAATAAAGGGGGTTTGGAAGCAGCCAAGGCCCACAGTTTTTGAGATTATCTGGTTTTTCTCTTCTTGACACACAGCGGGCCATGGCCCACCCCTGAGCGGGAAACGTTTCTTATCCCCCTGTGACTCTGCGGCTGCACCAGGCATAGCCTCGCCCAGGTTATCTGCCTAGCTAAGTGCTTCTACTTCCCCCTTTAACTCATGGCTCTCCAGGCTAAGCAGAATTCTTTCCAGAGGCTGCAGAGATGGTAACCAAGTCTTTTGGACAACCTCTGGGTGTCAGCTTGCTGAAATCATTGTACAAATAGATCCTTCCATTCATCTATGACTTAATACTTCACAAAATACTTTTGTTAACCATTAAAGATATTCATTTATTCAATTACACATTGAACAACTGTTTATTGCACATTACTATCTGTAATGCATTAGACTAAGTACTGAGAAGAGTGATGGCCAAGACAGACATCCACAGTCATGGCTCTCACAGAGTTTACCATCCAAATATAGAGAGAGACAAGCAATGAGCTCTTGGAATGTTGTGTTGAAAATGGGGGAATCCAACCCAGAGGGAAAATGGTACACGTTGCAGGCACAGCTAACAGCACGTGCAAAGACCAAGAGGATGAAACAGGGCCCGGCTTGCCTGGGGAGTGGCAAGTGTTCAGGCCACTGGGATCTGGTTTGGGGATAAGAATAACCAAGGGACAACACCGGGGAAGAAAGTTGCCAGCTGATGCCAGAGTTATACAGACGCCAAACTGCCAAGAGCTTTGTAATTGTGTGTCTTAGTTTGGGTTCCCTGAAGCAAACCCTGAGGCAAGTGTTTAAGTGCAAGGCGTCTATCTGTATAATGATCCCAGTAACTGGAGAGGAGAGGGGATGTGAAACAAGGATGGGAAGGTAGCCAAAAGAGGATGTGTTATCAAACAGTTCACGACTGTGCGCAACTACAGCTTAATTCCCTAAGGGGACTCTGAGCTGGTGAAGAACACACTCCTCAGAGTTACCTCGCCTGAGATGATAGGGAATTGGGGAATTTATCCAGCCTCTCCCGTCAGGGGATTCTCCTGGAACGTTAATTCTTTGGCACGCTTGTATTTCATGCTGGTGGGAGGAACAGACTTGGGCCATCATAAAATGCTCTCAGGCAGAGAGGTGTGGATACTGACCATGGGAAGTGAGACCAGGATACCCTAGGATGGCGAAGCTCAGGGATATGGGCAGGGATTCACTGGGATCTGCTGCAGGACTAAAGAGTGTGAACCTTATTCTGAGGGTGACAGACAGAAATGGACATTTTCAGGGAAAGAGATGTAAGAAATTTAAATTTGGAGGAAGAGCCCTTTGTGTAGAACAAGGGTTGCAGGGGAAAACAAGCATGTACTGAGACCAAATGGGAGGCTGGAACAGGGGCCCAGGTGAGAAGTGACCTGATCACAATGGGCAATAATGGAAAAAAAGCAGCTGGGATCAAGAGGGTGGTAGGAAGTTGAGCAGGATAGCATCAGTGATTAATTTGATATTGGTGACTGGGGGAAAGGTGGTATGATTTACTTAGAATGCATATACTTGCCATGGACATCTGTATAATCCAGGGTATTTAAGGAGCTAAATGTAGCAGGAAATTGTACAAAGGACATGAGGGTTCAAACCCACAGCAATTTATTTTTCCTAGAAAAGGAGAACTGAGTGCTGGGAATATGTGTCATGACACATGGATGGTTGCTTGAGTCCTTTTAACAGCTGAAATGTACAGCAAACTTCCCAGAGAGTTCCCAGAATTAGCCTCCTCACAGAGCAAAGAACTTGTCCATAGCTCACGATGTCCTCCAGTTCTACTGAAGCTAGTGTCCACAGAACCTCTTAGAAATTATGGCATCCTCATCGCCATGGTCCAACCCATTCTTCTAGACTAGTGGTACTCAAACTTTGGCATGCGTCAGAATCCCCTGAAAGGCTTGTTAAGATTTCTGGGCCCCATTCCAGAGTTTCTGATTCAGTAGTTCTGGAGTAGGGCCCAAGAATTTTGCATTTCTGAAAACTTTCCATGGGATGAGGTTGCTGCTGATCAGGGGACCACAATTTGGAACCACAGATCCAATCCCTCAATTGTCCACATATTCACACACCCACTCTGCTGTGGTGATGAGGATTCTAAATGGATCAAATGAACAGCACATGGCCCCTGCCCTCAGGGAGCGTCTTGTCTGTTGGTAAAGACACAAGAGGGAACACACGTTTTCTAATGTCAAAAGCCAAGTTTGAGAGGGACTGAGGCTTGAGGATAAGATTGTGTGATGATCAAATGGAGTTCTGAACATGAGCAGGAGTTGGTCAGACCAAGAAGGGAGAGATGGGGTTCCAGGCAGAGGGGGCGGCCTGGGCAAGAGGACGCTAGTGGGACAATGCTTGGTGATGGGTTTAGAGAACAGCAAGCAGTAAGGTTGTAACATTGTCAGCCTGTGGGCAATCAGAGGACATGGGACTGGAGAAGAACCCAGAAGGCTGCTTAGAGGAGGCAACACTTGAGATGAGCCTTGGAGAACAAGTAGGGCTTCAGAAAAGGGAAGGAAGGATGGCCTGGCTAATAAAAAGGTCAGGTTCACCTGACTTCAGGGACTTTACATGGTCTCCCTCGTTCCCTCCACCTTCTCAATGTACGAGGGAGCACACAGGTGCTGTCCTTTGACCAAAGTTTGTCTAGGAGTTGGGGTCTTCCCCTATGGGTCCTACCAGGAACATGTCTGGGCTTTGCAAGAAAAAAGAGCAGCTCATTCTCAATAACTTCGCACTGTACAAACACGATCCTTTCCAGGGTTAAAAACATGCCAAGGTAACACAGGCCACATGTAGGACAAGAAGGGACCAGACGTCCCGTTTTCTCCAATTCCTGGACAGACACAAAGTGTCTATCCATCCATCCATTCATCTCTACATACATACATACACACACCCTCTCTACCAGCACAGGCCAGGGAGGTAGAATTCCCAAGGACCAATTTCAAAATCTCCTCCCAAGAAGCCAAAGAGAGAACTTAGTTTCCAGACATTTAGTGCACCATCCAAGACCTGAGCCCAAAACCTTGATATTTCTCTTCCGCTAGGAGAATGGCTTTCTGTCAAGTCGTTACTAATTTTTCTCTGTGTTGATATTTTAAAAATATTTTCCACAAAGCTCCCTGCCAAATGCTTTCATCTCAAACGTCTGCAGTTCCCCTGTAACTCACGTTAACACATACAAAGCATCAGTTATTGGGACTCCATTCACCTGTAAATTTAAGTTGTCTTCAGAGCCTGAATTTGCAAATAGGCTCACTTCTCAAGAATACAGCTGCCCAAAGTTTTAAATTCTGCCTACCCTGCAAGACTTGTCTTTTGCTACCATCCCCGCCACTCCCACCTACCCACTCCTCACTTTACGCTCCAGCCAGAGCGAACTTCCCTTGGTTACTGTGGCATGCCGTGTCTTCTCAATTCCGAGCTTTGGACTCAGGCTCTGCCCTTTACCTGGAACACTTTCTCTTAACGACACAGAGCTCATTCCTCTTCATTCTTTAGGTCTCAGCTCAGATAAGCATATTCGTAATTATTATTACAGCTTACACTGATTGTAGGCCCACCGTATGCCTGACCTGGAACTAAGTACTTTGCACTCATTTATTTAGCATACACAATAGTCCTCTGAAACAGATACAGCAATCAGTATTCTCATTTTATAAATGAGGAAACTGAGGCAGGAAATTTTAAACAACTTCCCCCACGGTCATGAAACCATTAAGGGGTGAAATCTGAATTTGAACCCCTTAATATAATTATGTCTGTTGGTGCTCCGGGAAGCCTCTCTAAGCTCAGCCAAGCCTGGCAGGCCTGTGGGACCCTACCAGCCCCTGCTTCCTCTGAAACTGCCTTACCCACACTCCACTACTTTGCCATTTACTTCTTCCATTTCTTGAAACACACAAGCGGCTTCTCATTCGCCCTGGATCTCCTGGCTCACCACAGGTCTTCTGGGGTTGTTTGAGAAAGACGTGAAAAGATTTGGACAGAATCTGAGTTAAGTACCATTCATAAAGCAAACACACACTAATCCAATTAGTGATATAAACTCCAGGCTGCAGCCAAACCAATTAATGAAACAAATTTTTTTCAGCACTTTGATAAAGTATGCTAACACAAAAATTACGTTAATTTCCAACCTGTTTCATTTTTTTTCATTACAGAAGGTGCCCCAAAGACCTCCAACTGCTAAGGCTTAACCAAGAAGAGCATGTGGCTAGAAACAGAAAACACGATTTTAAAAAATGACCAGTAATTTCATCACTTAGTGCGTCCCAACTGCCTGCGTGTGAATAAATCAGAGTCAAATATGGATAATAAGTAGAAGCCTACGTTTAAAGTTCTAGTGGCCGGCGGGGAATCAGGCCAACAGAAGGACATCTGAGCACCTGAGAGCACTGCTGCTTGTCAGATTACGGAGCTGATGACCGACTGGACTCTAAGGCTTTGACTGCCCCTGTGTGAGCAGGATCTCTCAGACATCTGACCTCTTGACCATCATCTATCTAAGTCAGTTGGAAATTTGGTTCCATCATTTTCAGTTTTCACAGGTTTTCAAGTAAAGCCACACACACTCCTTTTCTTTCCCATCTGAAGTTGGCCATTCTCCCTTCTTCCTTTCTTCTGCTTTTTGCTTTTCTTCCTTGAACTTCCTAACACGTTAATTGGTCAGAAGGAAGCCACAAGCTTAAAGATAACAGGCTTACCCTGCTACCAGAATGGTACATAAAAATCCCACTGCACTCATGCTACAGCCCAGACTCCATCGATGGCCCACATGGCCTTGGGTGATCGGCCCAGCACTGTCCGCCACAGCAGCCACCAGCCACATGTGACTATCGAGCACTTAAGACTCGGTTAGTGTGAGTTGAGATGTGCTACAAGTGGAAAATTCACATTAGATTTTAAAGACTTTGTACCCCCCCCAAAAATAGTAAAATTTCATTTTTAATTGTTTGTATTAATCACATGTTGAAAGGATAATATGTTGAGCATTGTGGGTTAAATAAAACATACATATCTGCCTTGATTTATGATGGGGTTACACCCCTATAAACTCGTCGTAAGTTCAAAATGTCTTAAGTCGAAGATGCATTTAATACACCCAACCTACCGAACATCATAGCTTAGCCGAGCTTACCTTAAACATGTACAGAACACACTAGCCTACAGTTGGGAAAAATCATCCAACACAAAGCCTACTTTATAATACAGTATTGAGTCTCTCATGTAATCTATGGAATACTGTACTGGAAGTGAAAGGCAGGACGGCTGCCTGGGCACAGAAGGGTGGTAAGTGTATCTGTGGCTCACCCTCGTGATCACGTGGCTGACGAGGAGCCGTGGCTGCCGCTGTCCAGCATCAGGAGAGAGGACCCTACCACATGTCACGCCGCCAGCCCTGGGGGGCTCAACGTTCAAAACCTGAAGTACCGTTTCTACTGAATGTCTAGCACTTTTGCACCACTGCTGAATCTAAAAACTGAAACTCAGGGATCATCTGCATCATTACATTTAATTTCACTCATTTCTTTTTAGCATGGCTACTAGAAAGTTTAAAATTACACACGGCTGACACTGTATTTCCATGGGGTGGCACTGATCAGATAACAGATATGTAACATTCAGCCTCGATTCCTGCCACTCTTCCCATCACAATCTGTGTTCGGGTACACGGGACTCCTTTTAGGCCTTCTAGCCTTGAAAGTCTTCTCCTCGACCCGGCTTTTATTTATCTGGAACATTTTTTTTTCATTTCATTTACTCTTACTCAACCTTTGGGCCAGAGTTCAAATATGATTTCCTTGGAATAGCGTGGTGTGTGCTCAGCCTTCTAAATTTGGGTTTAAGAGCCTCTCTCTGTAACCCCATGGCCCCCTCTGTTTTGATCCATCACAGCACTTGCCAGGCTGCTGTGATGGACTCTTTCTGTCCCTCCAGACTGTAAGCAACAAGAGTGAGGGAATTGCTGCTGTACATGGTGCGTACATGAAGGAAGGAAGTCTAACCCGGTCACACTGCCTCAGTGACACCCAACACCCTGTAACAGTGGTTGGCAAATCACAGCCCACCAGCCAAATCTGGCCTGCTGCCTACTTTTGTACATATTCTTTTTTAAATACAGCTACACTCATTTGTTTACACACCATCTACTTTTACGTATGTCTACTTTTGAAGTAGAGGTGAGTAGTTGTGACAGAGGCCATATGGTCCACAAAGCTTAAAATGTTTATATCTTTTAAAGAAAGTTTGCTGACCCCTACCCTATTAGATAAAGCCCATCCCCGTAGGACACATCACTGCCTACCCATCCAGGCGTATCTGATGGTACTCCACCTACAACACCTCTCTGTTTCGTGTGTGTGAAACAACTGGCAGGGCCAGGAAACCTCCTACACTCTTGCTCTGCCATTCCATCTCCAGGCGGCACTGCAGCTCTCAACGCTCTGTTTTATATATTTATTCATATTATACACGAGTACATATACAAAAGTATATTATATGCATATTTGTACATGCAGTTGTGTATATATTACATACATTTATAACATGTATGTTTTTATATATAACATGTAATTATAATAAAATGACTATATACTCACTTAGAAGTCTTTCTTCTCTAGACTGTGAACTGCTCAGGAGTAGAAACAACACATTCACTCAACACTATTTACTGACGTGCCCACCATGCTTCAGGAACTGAATGGTGACAGTGCTCAAGGCACTTACAGCCTGTCTAATGGGGTGGTAAGACCACTCTCCCTCAACTCCGTCTCCCCACTGTCCACCCCAGGACCAAGCGTGCTGTTGTCACCCAGCACATATCTGAGTGAATGAAGTGAGATTAGGAGTCAGATCTGTTTCTAGCCCCAGCTTTGACAGACAGGCAGGCATGAAATAATGATTAAGAACATAGATTTTTGGAGGAAATTTGTCTGGGCTTGGCTCTTGGCTCTGCCACAGGCGCTCTGTGTGATCGTGGGGCCAACTGCTAGACCCTTGTGTGATCCGTTCTCCTTGTCTGTAAAGTAGGGACAAAAACACCTATCTTGCAGAAATGCCGTGTAGATTCAGCAACGAATACTCTAGATGCAGAATGCACAGGCCAGTGCCTGGCCCAGTTTGAGGGTTTATAAGTGCTGGCTATCGTGAATATCATTGTCATTGCTATTGCCATGACTGCCTAAGCTGGGGCGTGTGACAACTTTAGGAACTTCATTGGTCAAATGGGGACAGGGACATCTGTGCTGCCCATTTTGCTGTGGGAATATTATCAGAGGCATCAGTGGAAGGACTTCATAACCTGTAAAGCACTCTCCAGAGGTGAGCCGTGGTGATGATTATCTCCCAGATGTGTGGGCCAAGCCCTCGTGGATGCATCTTGCAAGGAGCAAACATCTGGAGGCCTGGCATTCCATCATCCTGACTTCTACCTCCCTTTCCCCTCCTGCTCTATTCCTTTTCCTCCCAAAGTCTCTTCTCCCACCCAGAGGCGGGCAGTTCCAGGGATGGAGCAAAAAGAATAACATTCCTCTGTTCTCTGCCCAGCGTGGAAATTCCATCTCTTCGCAATTTCCATCATGTCAGAGTTGCACTGAAGGTCCATTAAGGCTTCTTATGAGAAGAGAGAAGGGTGTGGAGAGCGAGAGGGAGTGGGAATCCCTTTCACTAGAGCCCCTAAGTGAAATCTTTCCATCCAGTCACCAAAGCCCTCAGTGGGTCATGGCTAGAGTGTGATTAAAAAAAAAAAAACACACACACACATAGATCAACAGCAAAAGAGAGCTTCATTGAATCGAAGCACACATCCACTGCAATTTTTTTTTCCCCGACCATTTTTCCCTCTTTGCTTTCTGAAATACCACACTGTCTAGGTTAGTTCTCAAAGCAGTTTTGGATTGAAGGCTTAGACTGCTTTGTAGGGAGTCTCCCAAAGTCAGTCAGTCCTGTTCAATACGCATTTCTTTAGCATCAAGTCTGCACTGGCAGCCATCCTGGGCCACAGAGGCCCTGAGGTGAATGGAGCACTGCCCCGCTGTGGAAGATCACATACAAAACTAGCTCTCTGACCCGCTGGGGCAGGGCGAACGTAGATGTGACCCCTGGCACTTGGGGAATCTCAAAGGAGGGGGCAGGTGCCCGGCTTGTGTGTTGCCTGTGCCCAGCACAGAGCAGGTCTTGAGAGGAATCTCTTGATGAATGAATGAGCTTTAGATCTGACAGTTCAACGAAGGCTTCCCAAAGAAAACACTCTTGAACCATGGTTGAGTGTCTGTGCCCCGGCTCATAGGTTGCAAGTGGCAGCAACAGAATTTGACACAAAGAGAACTTAACGCGAGTGTTCGGGGAAGTTCTGCCCACCCGTGAGGGAAGGCTACAGAACAAGACTTGAAGGAGCTAGAAAGCCAGGTGGATTCAGGGGCTCAGCAGTAAGAAAAGCTCAAAAATCTCAACCAGGATCTACCGCGAAACAAACCCCACAGTCCCTCTCTTGCATCACTCTGCTCGAGACTCAGAGTCCTGACAGTGAGGCTCCAGTTGGCACCTCTGCCTGGATGCACAGTAATGAGAGGAGTTCATCTGCAGCGGGGAACATAACGCTTTGATTTACATTTCACCAGGACCATACCCAGTGGGGTGAACCCCACCCCCTCCCTCACCCCAAATCCGGGCGTTGCTGGGAAGGAGTAACAGTTGATGAACAGCCAAAAAAGACACTGCAGCTACCTAATAGACTTAGATGAATAAAGATGGCAAGAGGATGCCTACTCATGAAAGCAAAGTTACAGAGGTCTGGAAAAATATGGACTGGGCAGGGAAGTTCCAGCAGTTTGGCATTACTTGCGTCTGAGGCGTGAGACAAAAAGTAACTGAGTGTGAACAGGGCCATGACATGACGGTGCTTAGACTTGACGATGCACTGTGGAGTGACTGGGATGATGGAGGAGGCTACGGAATGCCACTCCTGCGTGTGTCCCTGCTACTTGGAAACATTATGCTGTTTTTGCCCAGTGTCAAGGCCACGGCACGTTCTGTGACTGTCACATCCCACTCATACTGGGACAAAGAGATTAAACAAGGCCAAATGCCATTAACCCGATTACAGATGTGCTTAGAGGGTGCCGAGCTTTGGCTCATCCCCCACTGGAAGTTTCCCTTCAAGACTTAAAAGGACCAAGGCCAAAAATTCTCATCTATGGCCCATGCCCCTTGCCCCCTGCCAACTGCAGAAACCTCTCCTGCCCAGTCTTATCCTCCTTTGTTCTGTTGCTGTCTGTTGGCTTTGCTTTTAGCACAAACCCGTTTCCTATGTAACAGAACATGCGGCTGGGCGAGCAGCTCTTTGTCCCTGAAGTTAGACTTTCCTGGAACTAATAACAATGCCAAAGGAATGAGTAATTGAAAACTAAAGAAAAAGCAAACTCCAGGCCTTTACTGAGCACCTACTGTGTGCTGGGCTCTATGTCAGGCCTTTTATTTACAGATAATGTCTTCCCTACAATGTCCCAGTGAGACAGATGAATCTGGTGATTCCTATTTTTCTGGTGAGAACAGTGAGTCTCAGGTCTATACAACTCCCATGCCTAGGGAGTCTGGAATTTAAATCTGAGTTTGTCTGACTCCGAAGACCCCTATTCATTCCTCAGAATCACTCTCTCCCTCAATGGCTCTGTGGTCATTTCTCCCTCCCCACAGAGACTCGAATCTCAACCTGCTTGACTCTCAGTCTGCACCTGTCTAGCAATAGGAAGCTCACCATCTGACCGAAAAAGAGGTCTTCCCTGGGCAAACCTCTGGTCTCCATTCTACTCTCTTAAACCCCAACAAAAGAGTCCATTCCCTCAGCTGCATGCCTACTATCACAGCATCTAAAGATGAGACGGGGCCTCCGTGTATTTTCCACGGAGAGTCACAAACTCTCTATGCTCCAGTTGGGAAGGTTCTTGGACATCTTCTAGATCTGTGATTCTTCCACATGGCATGCATCAAAGCCCACCCTGTAAATGTAAAATTACAGATTCCCAGGCCTCTCCCAAGACTTACTCATTGGAATCTCAATGAGCAGGGACTAAAAGTCAGCACTTCCCCTAAGCACTCAGGTCATCTGGAAGTTTCAACCCCATTTTCCAAATTATATTCCATGGGAGATGGAGATCCCAAGAGGGCAAGAAATTTGCCCAAGGCCACCGCTGATCGGTCATGTTTTTATTTGCCGATAAGGCAGGGCTGTCCTCACTGACCCCCTCAGACAGCCCCTCTAAACACACGGCTCTTTCTCTGCCCAGGAAGGCTATTCGTAGACTGTGGAGCTGAATAGCTTGTAAGTAAGTGAAGAAACTACGTCATCCCTGATCGTAAAACCTAGTGAACCGCAACCAGGCTGGTATTTGGACTACAAAACCACCTGGGGAGCCTGGCCTGACTTGGCACTGGCCTTGCTTCCTGAACAGAGGTAAGGCTTTCTTGCCTGCCCCTCCCTACCCGCCCAGACGTCAGGAAAGGGGATGGGCCTGAGGTTACCGAGGGGTCAGAACAGCACTGGAAAAAAATCGGAATATTCCACACTTGATTTTGTCAGCCGCGTGACCCTGGATGGGTTCTTTCTCCTTTCTGGTACTCAGTCTTCCCAGTTATAAAATGGGAGCACTGGCCTCAGGGGTGGCTATGAGAACAGCAATGTAGAGTCACAGTGTCTTAAGTTAGAACCGTACTCCAGCTCCTTACTAACAGTGTGACTCCAGGCATATCACCCAAGCTCCCTGCGCCTCAGGACCTGTTCTGTACAATGGGGATAATGGGAAATACATCGTGGGGTGCATGTGACAGCTAAATGAGATATTGCAAATAATGCGTGTGGCACAGACCCTGCCTGTGGAGAGTGCTCAACAAATGGCAATTGTTGCGCTCGTTACCGAAATTTGTCATTTCTAATCTGAATCCCCAAGAGACCAGCCTCTCTGCTCACGGGGGAGGGTGCTGGGGCTTTACATGTGCACAGACTTCTGTTCTGGTACAGAAGACTTTCAGCACCCAGTGGGCCCTCGGCAATTCCACCGGAGAAGCGCTTGGCACACCCCAAAGGGGCTTGCTCTGAGGGTCAGAAGTCAGAAGCCCAAAGGCCTGCTCTGGCCTGGAGATCCCGTGTGACCACAAATACAGCCTCAATTTCTTATGTCAAAAGTACAGGTCATGAGCCCTGTCCTAGAAGACTCGGAAAAAAAAACAGCTTTGAGACCAGGTGGAACTGCAGCAGCACGTATTTTCTGAACACTTGCCACATGGTTTGACCTGTCCTGGGCACAGATGACACAAATAGGGCCCCGCCCAAGAGTTCACATGTTAGGAGAACGTAGAATCCTAAAGGCAAAATGAAACCTCGATGGACTAAGTGGAAATATTACAAGAGTAGGGAGATTGTGAGAACCAAGAGGAGCCGGTTCCCATCCTGAATTTGGGGGGTCATGGTCAGAGCAGCTTTCCTGGGAGAAGTAGCACCTCTCCGGGGGGTTGATCTGTAAACAACAACGTCCTCTGCAAATACACAGCATTGTTTACTCTCCCCATTTCCAGTTGTGGGCCCCGAGGGCTCGAGAGCCTAGAATGTTAGCACTGAAGGATTCTTCAGTGATTTTCCAGTCTTACCAGTGTGTTTATGAAAAGACACTGAGGGCAAGACAGGGGAGAAACTGGACCTGGGTCCCACGGTCTGCCAGCGCCAGAGATGGGTCCAGAATCTGAATTCTCAACTTTGTATTTGGAGCGCTCACTGCCACCAGAACGGACAACCTCCGCCCCAGGCTCCTCATTTCACACACATGCGCGCAAACACACACACGTGCGTGCACGCGCCTGTCCAGCAGAGCACACCTGTGGCCCCTTGCCCTCCCCTGCTGCCAACTCCTGGAAAACAGGAAAACAGAGCAGCTTGGCTTCAGCTGTAACAAGTACAAACACATGCAGCAAAGTTTCCAAAGGGAGACAGACAGTGAGCGCCTTTCAGGGTCTGGCAGTTTTATGGGCAGAAGCCAATTAAAAAGCACACCCCCACACAAAGCCCGTGGGTTTCGTTTGGCTATGGCTTTCTCCCCAGGACCCTCGTATGCGGCGCTGACAGCGCGCACTGGAAGTGCCACTGTTCTCAAGGGATCCCCCGGGCATGCTGCGTGCTTCCCAGATCCTCCCTAAGGATCCCCTCGTTCTAGGCATCAAGCTCGATTTTGCTGAATGCCAGCTATGAGCTAGGGCCAGTGAAAAGGCTCCAAGGTACAGAGAGAATCTTACCCAGGCCACGCCCTTCTACTCCTCATAGTCCTTGGGGGTTGTGACAATGACACCGAGTGAGGAAAATGCTGAAACAGAGGCAGGGACTCCTCCCCGTAAGACCCCAGAGGAGAGAGGGGCAACGGGTCTCACGGAGCCAGTGAAAGACATTTCAGCTGGGTATGTCCAAGCTGGAAGGGCATTCCCAGCAGGGTGATCAGTACATGCAAAGGCTAAGAGGGAACATCTGGAAGGGCATTTCTGGGGATTTTTCAGTGCAGCTGCAGAGTACGGTGCTGAGTACAAGAATGGTAACAACAACTACTACTTATCAGTACTTGTTCCATGCCACACACTGTTCTCAGTACCTGATATATGTTAACTTATTTAATCCGCACTATAATCTTAGGAGAGGTGCTATTATTTCTCCCAACTGGGCAGAAGAGAAAATCAGGGCATGGAGAGGCTGTCACTTGCCAAGGCTGTTGGGTCCCTGGCAACCTGTGGCTTGTACGACCATGAGTGGGACTGGGGTTGTCTCTAGGGCAATAGAGTTGGCTGGGAATCCAGGATCTACAGCCTTGCTGGGACCTTCACTCTCTCTAGACTGGCCAAATGGAACCATTCATTCTGCCACAGTCAACCTCAAAGGGAGGTAGTTAAGATAAAAGGGAGAGTGAAGTGAAAAATATTCTTTACACTTGAGTCATCATCTAATATACTTCCTCATATCCATGGCACGTGCATCTTCCCCAGTATGGCAGGCGCACGTGGAGAACCCAAGGCCCACAGAGAGTGAACGGCTTGCTCAGGGTCACCCAGTCACTCTGCTACGGAGGCAAAACTAGAACCCAGAGCTCCACACCTCAGAAGGCCACAGAGTATAGGTAACATTCTAGGGTCAGATGACATCTGGATTGAAATTTTGGTTCTGCCATTTACTAGCTGCCTAAAATCAGGACATTTCTTGAATCCTTTGGGTTCAGTTGTTTCATCTATATCGCAGGTGATGATTTATACATTGCAGAGTTGTGAGAAGTATATGAAATATATGTGTAAAGAGTCTGGCATATAGTAAGTAATCAATCAATCAAGTGATCATGGTGATGAGGATAATGATGATGATGAAGGAAGAGGAAGGAGGAGGAAGAGAAGGAAGAGGAGAAGATGATGGTGAAGAATCCATCACTCTTTTCATAAGTCCAGGACCTCACCCTTCCACAAGATTCTACACTAGCTTTACATAGTCCCTCACTATGGGACATTTGGAACCCATGACAAATTTGTGCACAGATGCACGCAATTCCACACAAGGTTTCCACATAAACCTAAATGATACTCTTGGCTCTCTTATGTTTTAGTTACTGTATCTGCATGATGCAAATCCTGCCTCATCCATGCACTGTCCACTGAGCCCAAGTGGATTCATCACCTAATTCATGTCCCACATTCTGCCAGTCCAACACTCAGACACTAGAGAAGAAAGGCAAGACCCAAGTCTCTGGGCCTCTTAGCAACTCCTGTTGAGTCAAGCTCCTTCATGCCACTCAGATCCAGCCTCACCATTGCAGTGGCTCTGGCTCAGGCATCTTCATCTCCCTCCTAAACAACACTTATCTGCCCTACCCTATCCACCTTATCCCACCCCATCCTGACCTGTCTAGTGCCACTGGCTCTCTCCCTTACCTCCTCTCTCCTACTTTGCAGCCAGAAGTGTCTTTTCAGAATGCTTATCTGCCTATGTCACATCCCTGACTTCAATCTAATGCCTTCCAGTGGCCAACGTGGTCTGTACTGCCATCCTCTCCAAATACACCCTCCATCTCTCAGTCCACACCAGTTCACTGTCCCTCAAAAGCGGCACACTCTCTCAGGAATATGCTGGTCTCACTGCTTATAATGACCTTTCTCCACTGCTCTGCTTACTGAATGTAAACATCCTTTTACTGTGAAGGCCGTCCCAGTGCCTGCCTTCCTGATACAGAGTTGATCTCATCCATTCTTTCCCATATAAATAAGTCATTGTAATAACTATTTATTGAGAGCTTTTGTTTTCAAGCATCCAATGGCTTTATATACATTATCTAATTTAAACTTTCCAACAGTATTTTGAGGTAGTCTATTCATCCCCTTTATAAAGAAAGTGAGGCTTAGAGAAGTTACTGTCAGCCAATCTGAGCCTGTTAATTAGCAAGATCTGTTGAGTTTGTGTCATATATATTTCTTAGGGTCCAACCTCCCCTCACGGTAAAATATACAGCTGATATTTAAATTCAGGCTGGCTAGATTCCAAAATGTCTTGAGTTTATCACACTGCATTTAGTTGGCTAAGTTCTGGGAGTTCCTTACGGGCAGGATCTGGGTCCTGTTCATCTCAGTACCCCAAACCTGGAAATCAGTACTCGAGCATTGGTCGGAAGTCAGACGGACTTAGCTTCTGACTTAAGACAGAGAAGAGGTGCATAACATGCATCTGTTCGAGTAAGCAACAGGGCTCACCAGATAGAAATACTTAATCTGTCCAAGTTTAGATCTCAGTGACTTTCTAACTATAGGATTTGGAACATGCTGTTCGACCTGTCTAAACCTCACTTTCTTTCATTGAAAAAACGGCAATCCCCCTGGCCTATGATCATTTCGCACGTGATTAACAAAGTGTGTAGAGTCCCTGCTAGGATGGGGACTCCCTCAGTGGCAGTTGTCAGCATGCATCCATGCCATCCACTCTCAATCCCGACGCCTGCCTGGAGGAGACACTTCTTGACCACACAGAAGATAGGAGGCACGGAGGGTGATTTCCTGAGCACCCCTGACACACACCTCCGTGTGTTCACAATGTCTTTATTCAGGGGTGGAGACCACATGCAAAGCCCCACCTTCACCAGCCAGGAGGACATGAGGTTCCTGGCATTTTCTGCAAAAGCACATGAATCTAGCTGGCTGTGCAGAGGCCAGGGCGCTGGGCCTGGCAGCTTCGGTAGCACATCAAGAATTTTTCTTTTTCTTTTTCCAATGAAACATCTTAAGAAATATTGGTCTAACCTCCTTTCCTGCAATGGCAAGGCCCAGACACACACACCTGTCGCACCAGGCTTCTCAATCCCACTCCTGAGGGACTTACTGGGGCTGCAAAGGGCAATAGGCCCCACGATGCCAGGAAAGGGAGGTTGAGACCAGAGGGGCGTGGACGGAAGATCAAGCTGCAGACAGCCTGATGGTGGATATCCTCAGGGGCCAGCTAACTCTGGCAAACCAGGCAGCTATCCAGAGGCTACGGCCACCTGTGAGAGTTCAGAGACAAGCACACACTTCTTGCGGCTCTTGCTAAGTTCCACCACCCTGGCCACCTCTCTCTGGCTTCAACTCTGATACTATTTACAATCCATATACTTCGGCTAGTCATTAATTCCTGCTCTTAAGCAGAGTTCTCTAAGCCTTTCCCAGACAGTTTCCTAGTTATCTCTCCAAGATTAATAGCATTATGCATATTGTCTATTAGGAGAAAAAAAAAAAAAAGGACCCTACTGTATGTATTGCGCTGGCGCATTACAGCTGTTATCACACTCAAGCCTCACAATAACCCCGCAGGGACAGACCACCATTTACTCCATTTTGCTGATGGGGAAACTGGGTGAAGGCATCAAGTGACTCACGCAAGGGGAAGACCTGGTGAACGGTGGCAGAGTCAGACTCACACTTACTCAGGATCAGACCACAGCCCCAGAGCACTGGGGAATTTAACTTAATGCAACCGTTGAGCTAAACTTTTCCCCGGGTTGTGTCAAGACAATGGAAAGCTACAGCAGCGGGGTGACTCGGCGAAGGCCTGGGGCCTAGGCCTCGGGAAAGGGTGCACATGAGAGCAATGGAGAACAGCTTGGCGTGTGGCAACACTATAGACTGAATGCTTGTGTTCTCCCCAAAGCCCTGTGTTGGAACCTAATCCCCAGTGTGATGGTATTTAAAGGTGGGGTCTCTCAGGGACGATAAGGTCATGAGGGTGGGGCCCTCACGAATGGGACTAGTGCTCTTAAGAAAGACACCCCAGAGAGCTCCCTCTCCCCTTCCACCATGTGAGGACACAGCAAGAAGACGGTGTCTATGAACTCACCAGCTCTCCCCAGACACCAGATCTGCTGATGCCTTGATCTTGGACTTTCCAGCCTCCAGAACTGTGAAAAACAAATTTGTATTATTTATAAGTCACCTAGTCTCGGAGGTTCTGTTTTACCATCACTAAGACTGACAAGTACTCAATGAATGGTAACTATTCCTTTTCTTTTCATTTTTGTTTTTTTCTAAAAGATGTTTGCTTTTCTCTGAATATACTATTCCTGGAAGAAGAGTCATCCACAGTGTAGTGGGAATTCATTCGTCTAAATGCCACCTATATGCTTGCAGAAATGTAAGCCCAAGAATAATAAAACTTCTTGAAAGAGCATCTTTGAGCTTAGATTGTTGGAAGTTGAGCAGATCTTTAGGCACGTGAGTTGTCTGGAAGAACCTCCTTCTTTCCCCGTGTAGGATTATTAGAGTCCTGGGGCGGGGAGAAAAAACTCTACTGGAGGTTTTCGGGAAGGGGGTTATGGATCTCATCAGTGCTCATCAAACCCGGGAAGTACGCTTATTTCCGGCTGCATATATTTTATTGATATTCAGTATCTTCCCCTCTGAATTCCCATAGGGCCCTACACTCTTTAACGGGCATCATCCCTGCATATGAAATACCTGACCTCCATCCCATTTCCTCCAGCAAGCCAGCCTCTCTGAGCTTTTGCCAGGAAGTTAAGAACTTATCAAGCCTCTTTGTACTCATTACCCTCCCAGGCAACACAACGGAAGGGAAATAATTGCCATTTAAAAGGAGATCGAATGGTGGAAGGTCTTCCCCATTACCTCAGGATCCAAACTGCCATCACGTCTGGAAAATGACAGAAGTCACTCTCTTCTTCGAAGCTTTCTCCAGTCCAACCTACGCTCTGGATCTGGGATGGTTTTTCTTAAAGAACAAGTCGACTCCTGTGTTAATGTTCTGCAGTGACTCTCAGTTACTTCAAATACCATCAGACTGTTTCCCCGAGACTTCCAATGCTATGCCTAGCTCCCAGCCTCACCTCCTGCTTCTTCCTACTTTGATCTCCGTTCTCAATGAAAGTGCGTTCAGCTCTTGAAGGGGTTTTTTCTCTTATCTCTGGACTTTTGTTCACGGTGTCCCACTTGCCTAGAGCAAACCCCACCCCCAACCCATCTTTTGGGCGTAGGCATTACTTTTTCAAGAATGCATCTCAGAACCCCTCCAGTTTGTCTCATGACCCAGCAATGAGCTCCAGGAACCTCCAACCTTCCCCTACCACAGCCTGAAGTAACTGGTGGTTTCTCTATCATTTCCACTGGGCTGTATATTCCCTGAGAACAGGGAGCATCTCTGTCTTTAGCTGCATGCCCAGTGCCTACTATATAGTAGATAATCACGAAATATTTGTTGACTGAATAAACAGAGGCCCCCCATTTGTAAGAAACACCACCCAAGCAGAAAGAGAGACAATAGGAATTTTTAATGCATGGAAAGTCCTGCAGGGACTCTGGGCAGACCCACAGGCAGCAGGAAGAGGCAGGGGTCCTGCAAATTCAAACACGTCTGAAAAATAAAAGGTCCTAAAGACCCAAGCTTCCTCACTGCACCCATCCTCGGGGCCTCCATCCTGATGCTGAAGAGGTCCAACTGTCTCTCCGTAGGTCTCCTCCGGGGTCCATGGCAGGAAGGAAGCTGAGTGCGGCCGGAGGAAGAAGAACAGGAAAGGCCGCGTGGTCTCCACCTGAAAGCTCCTGCCTTGGGACTGACCACCATCCATAAGAAAAAGTTTAAAAAGGAGAGACTTTGATAGAGTCAAAGGATATCTTAGAAAAAATAAAAGATAGGGGGAAATGAATAATTCCAGTGGTTACAAAGTTCTCTGTCGGCTATCCACAAGAGAAAGAGTTCGCTTTGGCCTTGCTGGCAAGCCTCATCTGCCAGGCCCATCCTCAGTTGACCCCAGCCCACCCAGGCCCCAGGATCCAGAGAGCACGGCTCCCCCTCCTACGGAGAGTCTCTGTGCTCACGGAGGGCGGCACCCTCCCTCACCGGCCCTTGGACTCGCCGTACGTGTTTCGGGCCATGGACACCATCTTCTCCTCGCATGTGATTTTGGTGTCCTTGAGGATGCTGTACCACACCATACCGGCAGGCCGGACCTCCTCGCTGCGGCAGAAAAGGTAGGGCACGGTGTCCACACGGCTCTGGATGTAGGCACTGCGCAGGAGGCTGGAACAGTGGCTGCTCACCCTCTCCAGGCGCCTCAGGATCAGGTGGGCCTTCCTGGAAGACAGAAGGGGGCAGCGATGAAGGAACAAGCCCGGACCAAGGGTCAGACCTTGGAAGAGGCGAATAACGGTTCACAGGCAGATGAAGACTTCTTGGCATAACAATTTCCTAGCCATTCCTGGCCTGAATGCGGTCTTTTGAACACCTGTTCAAAATTCACCTTGGAACGTGTCCTCTTCAGCTGTGTAATGTGTCAACAGTAAAAGAGAGGTACAACCTTTGACCTAACATTTTCACTTCTAAGATGTAAGAGTTATAACGTTAGCAGCCTTAGGACTCTGACCAAGTGAAAATTACTATAATAATGATAAACAACAAGAACAGTAACTGAAATGTATTAACATTGCATGCTAGACACTACGTGAGTACTTCATACACATTTAAAAATGTACATTCAATCTTCACAACAGCCCTGAACATACAGTTCTTTCCACTCGTATATAATGAGTACGGAGCCCAGGTTTCAGAGAAATGACACTACTTGACCACAGATGGACATCAAGTTGACCATTGAAGTTGGACATCTGGATCTAGACCTAAACACCTCATCCCCCTCTGTCTGATTTCTGGCTTTTCTAATTCTCTCCTACTCTTTTCTCATAGTCAAAAGAAAATCTTGCCTTCTGTGTTTCTGCTTCATCAAAGTCTTTATGTAGCAATATCCACAAATCAGAACTTCTCTATCTCATTTTTCCTTATCTCTATGATAGCGATACTGGCCTTACCTTCATATACTGGCTGTAGATTGACTAAGAGAAATGCCCAAAGGCTGGCACAGAGTACGCCCTCAAAAAATGATAGACAGCTGCTACTAAAAAGAACTGCCGTGATGACGTCTCAGGACCGAGGTCATACTGAACACTAGTTTCAACAAGAACTACCTGTACGGTGGTGACCATCACTAGGAACTCACCCTCAGCTCATTACACGGCACCAGAGAGGACCCCTGAGGAGATCCGATGTCTGCATAGAAAATTAAAGATGGCGAGTGTCTTTGAGAGCACCTAGCCCAAGATTTCCCCTCAGGGGCGCTGCTGACGTGTGGGCTGGGCACTTCTTTGCTGTGGGCGTGGTCTTGCAGGACATGTAGCAGCATCCCCAGGCCTCTGTCTACAAGATCCCAGTAGCACCCACAGCCCCAGGCGTGACAATGAAGTTGCCTCCAGACATTGCCAAATGTCCTCTGGGGAGCAAAATTGCCCCATTTGAGAACCAATGACTTAGTCTGACCTACTCTCATTAGAGAGGTGGAAACTGAGGCTTAGAGAGGGAAAGAAACATCCTTTTCCTGGGTCAGGGCATAAGGCAGCTTTGTGGGTCTCCATGAGGAATCCACTTTTCTCTGCATCTCAGCATCCTCGAGATGCCCAGGAACACGGAGGGGCTAAGGGGGAGGCGCTCCCCTGCTGTCCTCTCCATGCCCCTCTGAGACCCCAGGAGGGAGGGCGTTTTACGACAGCAGACCCCACAAATGGGAGACTGTGTCAGGCACCTGTGTGGCGGCTGGAAAAGGGCCGGGCTTATGTGTGGAGGTTTTGTGGGCACGATTTATGAGGTGCCTTTCAAAAAGTCCTCTTTGTATAGTTCACCACTTGGGTGGAATATTTCCTGAGGTGCCAAGAATTCATGGCTTCGCAATCACACTCGAGTTGCCGCTCAACCCACGGCCCTCTTGCCTCGCAGGCACCTCCCCGGAGGAGCCCGAGGAGTGTGCTCGCAGCCCTCCTTGCTCCAGTCCCTGCTCTGCTCCTTGGGGAACTTACTCCAAACCTGTTTCTTCACTTGACAGATGGGGCGGGTGTGAAGTTAAAGGCGATAAAGTCTTTGGCCGCTCCTTTACTGAGCACTTACTATATGGCGGAGCTCCTGATTCAATGGGAAAGACAGACAAGTGGAAACGGCAGCACAGGTGGCAGCAGCCATGATAAAGGGGGCATGGGAGCTGTGGGAAGACAGAGGACGTGCCCAGCTAGGACTGGGAAACCCAAGAAGACTGCCTGTAGCCGGGGAACTTGTGCTGAGTCTCACAAATGAGCAGGGTGTAGGCGAAGAAGAGAGCAGAGGCACAGCAGGAGGCAGGTAAAGGCAGAGAGAGAAGGGCTTGCATAGAAGTTCTGGGAATTTGTGGCGGAGTACAGGTGGGCACGCAGTGGGAAACTGGAGAAGTGGCAGCAGCCAGGCCACTGGAGCTCAGAAGCTAGGGCATCTGTTGTGCACCACGCAGGCTCCTGGGTCTGACCGCTCAGGTTCAAATACCGGCTCAGCCACTCACGAGCTCTATGATACGGAGGAAACTGTTTAACCAGCTCTACCTCAGTTTCCTGACCTATAAAATGGGAGAATAATGGCTGTATCTACCACAAAGGTTGTTTTAAAAATCAAAAAAGCATTAAAGAGTCTATCATAAGCCCTCAATAAATGTTATTTATGATTGTTATCTGGGGAGTCACCGAAGAGTTTCAAGCAACAAAGTAACAGGTTCAGAGACGACTATTTAAAACCGTATCTGATAAACAACAAGTTTCTACTGTATAGCTCAGGAAACTATATTCAACATCTGGTGGTAACCTATAATGAAAAAGACTATGAAAATAAATACAGGTATGCATATGGATGACTGAAGCATTATGCTGTACACCAGAAATTGACACAACATTGTAAACTGACTATATACTTCAATTAAAAAAAAAGAATGCAAGTTAAAAAAATATTTAAATACCTCAAGAGCTAAAAAACAAACAAACAAAAAAACCAAACCATGTCTGGCTGCCTTAAGGAGAGTGGAACTGGGAGAGGGTAAGACCGGGGGCCGGAAACCAGGTACAGACACACCAAGGTGTCCCGTGTTTCCTATCATTGTATGTAGGGGTGCTGGTTCGTTCTTTCTCTCCCTTTTAAAAAGCAACTTATTTTTTCTGTTTCCTTATTTACCAAGAGTGGGGAACATCCGCCCACCTCATAAAGTTGTATCAAGGATTAAATAGGTTAATATGTGTAAAACCCTTAGAAAAGTGCTTGGCACACACTAAGCCCCTGATACATGTCAGGAAGTATCAGTACCACCACCACCACCATCACTTCTATACTGCTTAAGCTTTGAACCCATATCTATATAAGTCAGTGGCAGGAGACAAAAAGACCGACTGAAAGAGTAACAGCCTCTACTTTAGCAGTGGAGTTCTGGGTTGGAGAATTTGCTGGGTGCTATGGGAGTATATAAAATGGATACCTCATCATTAGTTTAGGGGCTCAGAGAAAACTTCCCAGGGGATGTAACATCTGAGCTAGGTCTTCAATGGTCAAACACATTTTTCAGGTAGATGGGAAGGCAGAGGAAGAAGCCCATCCAAAGGTGGACTGAAGAGAGCATAAACCATCAGTTGTTTGAAAAGGCGAGTGCAAAGAATGGGTGAAAGACCAGTCAGTTTGGCCATGACCAGATGGACATCAGACCATCCAGACTCTTCTGAGCCATGGTGAAGTATTCTATTTTGGGGGTAATGGAGAGTCACTGTCTGATCTAGACAGGCCACCAAAAAAAAAAAAAAAGCCACAAACATGAGCTTGGGAAGGACAGTCCCCTAACATGACCAAACGCTTTGTCTCCAAGGGCCCAGCCATTTCCAAAGAGAGACTCTTGGAACGTAATTGGACCACGCCTCTATATGGATGAGGAAACTAAGGTACGAAATGAGAAAATCGTTTCACCTTAAGTTAATAACAAAGGCAAAGCTGGAAACAGGGTTCCTGAGTGTATAGCGCTGAGATGAAGTATTTGGCTGTGGAGCCCCAGGTTCAAATCCGAGTTCTATAACTTAGCTTTATGGATCATGAGCAAGCTCTTCCATGCTACTAACTCACAGTTACTGCATCAGTAAAATGGGAATAACAACAGCGTTTTTGGAAAGGCGAGATAACCTGGGTAATTCGCTTAGTTCTCAGTAAATGTTAGCCAAGAGTCAAGGTAGCACATTACGGTACCACGGACATAGGCCCCAGAGCCCATTAGGACGAGCCACTTGTTCCCTACGAGCCTCAGCTTCCTCGTTTGTAAAGTGGGGATGCAGATGCTTATTATGTAGGGTCGCTGTTAGGCTAGAGTGGAAGTACCGCCCTCGGCATTCAGTACAGGGATGCACACCTGATCGACGGCAGTTTGCTTCGCTGTCCCCTGCTCCTTCTACACTGTACACTACGCCTCAGCACCTTGGTTTGCATTTAGATGACAAGGGCAGGAGAAGTTGGAAGGTGAAGCAATGAGGAGAAGGGTTGGAGGTACTCAAAGGCTGGAGAGGAGGAGGGGGAGCGAGAGACCAGAGGCGAGAGTGCTGAGTAATAAATTGTAGGCAATGGAGATTCATAAATCAAAGGCCAGCCATGCTCCAAGCTTTGCCTGCAGGGGGAAATTACAGGTCAGAGTGACCACTTTTCTCAAATACCGGAAATGAAACCTTCCTCCACAGAGATAGGACTCAGGCCCCCTGGGATAGGAAGCCAGAGGTGAAGGGGGGACACCACACATTAATTCATCATTGTATCAGCAGGCGAGATTGAGACAGGGATGGCTGGTGAAGGAGTCAGGGGCTGGGCTGGGACGCCGCTTCTCCGGGAACTGTAGAACCTTTGACCGATCATTCTGTTCCCAGCATCATTACCCAATCTGCTGCTGACACAGTTATCAGACAGAGACCTAATTTCTAAGGGGGCCTTGGAATGGAGAAAAAGAGGAGAGGCAGTAAGGAAACATTCCCGCTGGCCTCTCTCCTTCCTCTCTGCCTCCTTGAGTTGCGCTTAAATGTCTCTGTGTTGGCTGACCTCAAGCTTAATGAGAGTCAAGGGCATGACATGGTTGCAAAAAATCGGAACACAACCTCTAGAAGTAGAGAGGGCAGATTAAGGGAAGTAATGACTTCCATTCATGCTGCCCTTCCTTGTCAGGCCACATCTGGAGAACCCCAGTCACTTCTGGTAAGAGAGCCACATGCAAACTGTAGCCAGATAGACCATGATACTGCAGGTTGTCTCAAAGGGAAGTCTTCTGAGGAAGTGCTGAAAGCAGGAATCAAATGTGTCACTGAAGGGGGTGGGATTTAGAAGAAAAAAAATGGCTAGGATGTTCTAGTAACTGAAGACAGGAGGGGAAGACCTTGAGGGTCAGGGATGATAATGGCTATAGTTGACTGAGGACCCACTCTGTGCCAGAAACCTATGCAACGTCATTTTAAATATAATTCTCACCACAATTCTAGGGTGCAGGCTTCAGTCCCAGTCTTCAGGTGGTAGAAGTAAGCCTCAGGCTGGTCATAGGATCTGACCAGGACTAACAGAGTTTGAGAACAGCACTTCAGATCTCTGCTGCAAAGCTCCTCAGCGTTAGCGATAAAGCACTCAACTAACAGAAGGCAAATTTGGTCTCAAATAGACAAACAGAACACAAAAAACAAACAAACAAAAAAACCCCTTAAAGCTAAAGTCCTCTAAATGTAGCTGGGGTCCTCCTATACCTGCAGTGGGTTCCCCTGCACTGGAGATGATCAAATCAAGCATGTTTTAGAAGAGAGTCTGTCAGTCTGTCTGGGCTGCTGTAACAAAAGGCCGCAGACTGGGAAGCTCACAAACAGCAGAAATCTCTTTCTCATAGCTCTGGAGGCTGGGAAGTCTGGAATCTTGGCACTGGCAGATTCGGTGTGTTCCTGGTTCACAGACGGCACTTTTTCACCGTGTCCTCCCGTGGCGTAAGGGGCAAAGGATGTCCCTGGAGTCTCTTTAACAAGAGCATCAATCCCATTCATGAAGGCTTCTCCCTTGAGGTTTAATCACTTCCCAAAGGCCCCTCCTCCTAACGACATCACCTTGGGCCTTAGGTCTACACTATATGAATTTCGGGGGAGACACATTCAGATCACAGTAGAATCTAGTGGCAGTGGGAGGTGGAGTAGATGTTTCTCGTTTTCATTTGTTTGCTTGTTTTTAATATAAGAGGAACTAGGGGCTTGATTCGCAGAGAAATAGCACCTGGTGAGCAGTTCACAAGAGAACCTGGTGTGACACAAATGTCACAGCATCGAATTTCTGAGATGCGATGACCACATTCACTGAGATTCTATTCATGCTCCAATGCCATGCTAAAACTTCATCTGGAGGACCTCTTCCAGATCTCCCCAGCTATCATAAGTCATACTTTCCTCTTTGTGGATGAAGAACTTCATTTCTCTGTTGAGATTCATATTACACTATCCATTAGTTGTAGACGTGGGATGCAATGTGTCGTAATGAACAGGACATTAGTTTGACATCAGAAGACAGTCTTTTCAATTTGAGCCCTCACACTTATTAGTTGTGTACCTTTGAACAATTTACTTAAATCCACTGTTTCTCTTTCACTTCATCTTCAAAATTAATTTGTTCAGGAGGTGAAATGAGATAAAAATAACTAGGCCCTAATAGGTGCTGAACTAAGTACTTGCCGCTTGCTTCTTGGACAGTGCGTAGCTCCCCTGATGTCCAGCTCCTGAATGTGTAAGAAGAAGGAGTTCATAATTTTCAGTCCTTAGCTTTAAAAATACAGCAATTCTCTAACAGAGGTTGATAAAAGGAATAAGATGGCACAAGAACTTCAAGAAGACCTGAGGAAATAATCAGGTTAGTGGGTAAGATGTATGCAGATTTATTTATAATAGCAAAGAAGTTGGAAGAAATCTAGTTGGTCTTTAATAGAGACCTGAACTAATCTGTGATACATGTATATAATCACATGGCTGGAGGACCCTTCAAAAAGACAACATATCTGCATAGGCATCATCCACAGGGAAGACCTGTACATGTGCTATTAAGTGGAAATAGGCAGAAAACAGAACATGGTGTACGTATTTGTTAAACATAGCAGAGTTGATAGAAATGGAACTGTGGTCTGCAGATGTCAACATATGCTAAGTCTGTACCAGTTTCCCTACTCATTTGCATACCAGTGTCACATCCATATCTGTGTCTGGGGAGGTATGTGCACACTGTTAACAGTTTTATCTCGGAGTGGGGATTAGGGGTTTAGAGGCGCAACATTTTTCCTTCCCATTTTATACATATCTGTCTCATTTACATGTTACAGAAAGAACAAGAATTACTTTTAGCACAAAATACAATAAAGGCACTTCCATTTTGGAAACATGCATACACACACATTTTAAAGCTGGTATGGTGAATTTGTGCAATGAAGTCTTAGTTTTACGGCTTCTCAGTAGTTCACTGGGGTTACTTTCAGAATGAATCCACATCAAATTCAGCCTCAGACCACCCCCACTGAACAGAAAACCAGAAGCTCAGGTACCGCCATCGGAATATATTTCCTCAACACCAGGCTAGGGACGTGATTTGTAAGGTGCCTAGTGAAAATATTTACATTTGGTTTTGTCTCCTCCTCGTTCTCGCCTAAGAAATCATTTTGCAAGAATTTGTTCCTACGCTGATGGCAAGCATGACTGAGTCTCAATGAACCAAAAGCTATTTCAGTTTGGGACTGATAGATACTGCAAGATAATTATCTACCTTGCATATGATCAATGGGGAAAAGGATCTATGGGACATTTGTTCAAAGTCATAGTGTGTCTTGTTTGTATTTACCTGTTCTAAGACATCTTTAATTTTAAGAGATGCCACTGATTTAATGACAGCCTTTCAAGCAAAGAAAAATGCAACACGTAATGGGCACATCTACTGTGCACAATCCATCCTGATTTCCGAAATGTCAAAGTATGCAAGAAAAAATTAAAAGTACATCTGAGATGATAGGAATATGACTCTAGAAGCCTAAGTTTGCTCTTGTTCCCAATCTCCTAGAAATTCCAAGTCTTATTCCAAGATATCTAAGGAAAGAATAACGTATGAAGAACGTACAGTAACATCTCAGACTTCAATGTCTTCACTAAGAATAAAGTAACAGCAGTTCATAGGTTGCACTCATTCTTTTCAGATGGGAAAAGCTTCTGGTTTGGCTATGTTGAGCAAGATTCCAGGATGAATCAAGCCTGGGATGATTTCTGTGATCCATTAGCAATGTCTGCCATGAAAGCAAGAGGGGCTGACATCACAAATGCACTATTTCTAATCTAGAAAGATCAATTCTACTAAGACAAAATCTCTTCCAGTGCTTGCTTTCTTCTCCCTATTTGATCATTTTAATCAAACATAACTGAGGATTAAGAAGTCTAAGAGTGGTCAAAGATATTCTGCCTGGAGCAAATTCTGGTCCCTGACCACCTATAAGCTCAGTTTTTCAAGTCTCCTAATAGGAACCGCACGGCTGGGACAGCTGGGTGTCAGCCGGTCTTCTCTGAGCAGTTGTTTGCAGTAAACTGTGGTTGTCATGGGAGCCAGGCTCTGGAGGACACTGTCCTGATTGATTTATTAGGTAGAGGTAAGAGATGCCCTTCTGTCACACGACCACAGATCCACAGAGGAGTAGAGAACATTTTGGGGTTTGGTGATTACAGGCCAGCAAAATCCTAATAGAGCTCTCCGCGTGATCTCAGCCCTCAGGGTGCTCCTGGGAAAAGCTTTTATTACCCTAGCCACCCTGGGTTGCTGAGAAACAAGACTTGCTAGGCTAGAGGTGAAAGGACACTCATGGTGTGCCTCTTCTCTGGTCTCTATGACCTTCAGGGTTTTCTGGTTCCTTGGTTTTGTAGCTAGAAGGGACTTTGGAATTCAGCCCTTTTATGTTTCAAATGAAGCCCAGAAAGGTGATGAAATTTGTCCAAGGTTACACAGCAAGTGGGTGGCAAAGCTGGGACAGGAACCCAAGGCTCCTGGTTCCAAGGTAGGGTCCTGCTCTCTCTCCTTTACACCCTGATGTTCTGCATACCTGCTAACCCTTGAGAGGCATGGTACTCTTATCCACATTGATTCTTGTGTCTAAAACCTTTATCCAGCTTTTGGAAGAAAGAGCAACATGTGAAAAGGGCTCGTAAGGGCCATCACGATCTGGCCTCTGCTGAACTCTTCAGCCTAGTTTTTTTCCCTGCTCCCTCTCACCTTGAACTCTCTGCCCCACTGAGATCCGTTCTTCCTGACTGAGGTATGTTCTCTCACCACCCTCTCTCACCTTTGCACTGGTTGTTCCTTCTGATGAGGGCACTGCTCCCCTTCCACCTGGAGGACTCCTATTCATCCTTTACTTCTAAGCATGCACTTTCCTTTCTTCTCCAGGAATTCTTTGAGCTCCAGGTCTGGATTAGCTGCACCAACAGCGGCATCCGGAACCTTGTCACTCAAGGTGTGCTTTTTAAAGCAGCAACACTGGCATCACCAAAGTGCTTCTTAGAAATGCAGCATCTCAGATCCATTCCAGACCACTGAGTTGATCTGGATTTATAACAAGGCCCCCCAGGTGATTCTCATGTATATTAAAGTTGGACAAACGATGCTCTAAAACACACTTCCCACTGTCTTTTTATAGCATGCTTCTTGTGACATATTTCGCTGCAACTGCTTGTTGGCCAGTCTTCTCACTAGATGCTCAGCCTGGCAAAGGCAGGAGCTGCCTTCTTCACCTATCTACTTCCAGCCCACAGCAATGGGCCTGGCACATGGTAAGTACGCTAAATGAATCGATGAATCAATTAACTAAAGTGAGGGTCTCCTCAAGTCTCTTAATATTTGCAAGGCCAATGCTTTTTTTTTTTTTTAAGAATGTTACTTTTAAGCTAGAAAAACCTTGGAGTTTGTGGAATTCAGTTGTTTCCAATGGTGAACTATAGATCTTTGATAGTTCAGGTAGACCTCAGGGACCCCTGGGATTGGAGGCAGGAGTTGAAGAGCAGACCCAGAAGCGGGGGCTCCAGGCCACCCACTCAAACTTCCAGCAGAGCAACTCTGTAGTCACCTGGTCCACACATCCACTCATCCCATGATCCAATTATTCAACAAATAATGGTTTAGCACCTACTCACAGGAATGAATAGGACATAAAGGATCACTAGCTATGCATGAACTGCCACTGTAGTGGGGAAGAGAGAGAATGCATGAGCAATATAGGATTCTGCACCCAGTAGATATCACAGAAAATTAAAACACGAGGGTGTGATACAGTGAATGGGTAGAGGAATGAGGTAGAGTGAATGAGGAGGTGGCATTCTAGCTAAGACCTGGGGATCTATGTAAGATTTATTTAGAAAACAAAGTTTTCACTGCTTGAAAACAGCAAAATACTACTGTCATTTTATAGATGAAGAGACTGCAGGCCAGAGAGGGCCAGAGCCCATGGCTGCACAGTGGGTTTACTAGCAGTCCCAGGATAGATTAGGAGACGGAGGTCTTGATTCCTGCTGATGCCAGTGTGCGATATCAGAGAAATCTCAGATTCCCTCCGGAGACTAGGAAGACCAGGGGAGGAGGAAACTGGGTGACACAGGCAGGGGTTGGTGGGCAGTGGCTGGTGACTAGCTGGCCGGCAGTAAACAGGTTGTCACAGTCCCTCCCTGAGTGGGTTGTCCTGCCTCAAGGGGTGGCCAGAAAGCCTTTCTAGAAGATTTACGTCCTGGAGGGTCATAAAGGATCCAAGAAGATTATAAAGACAAAGTCAGCAGTGAAGCCTTGGTTTAGCTTCCACCCAAACTCCCTGAACCCTTGGCGAAGCCCAATAAAATGGACCGCCTCTCCCTGATCACGGGCAAGATGGCAGCCGGGATGACTCAACCAGCAGCTTTCATCTGGGGCTCAGCTGCTGTCTGTCTGCTCTCTTTTAGTTTTATCTGAGAACCTTTCTTTCATGTGAAAGGGAGCAAGTTACAGTCCAGGACCCAATGGAGCAGATAAGGCCCGCACCAGGGAAAGATCTCTTTTATCCCTCGATCAGGCTCTCACGTCTTCCCTCAGATTCTTGGAGGGCTGTAAGTGTTGTACGGGCCCAGGGGGAAACTCAGAGCCAGACTCCCCAGCAAACTCTGCGCACCTCTGGGCAGCTCATCCAACCCGAGGGGGCCTTCGATTCTCTTCCATGGATGAAATGGGGAGGATACTTTGCCTAGTTTAGAGGGTGATTTGAAAGCTCTTTAAAGCAAAACACGCTGCCCACTAAGTATTTCCGGAAGTCATGCAATTCTCTCTGGGGCTACTGATACTACCCCGGCCCGGAGACCACTCTCTCTCTTGGATCAGTACGACAACAGCCTTGAGGGCCTCACTGCCTCCCTCTGGTCTTGACTCCTCTAGTCCCCGCTTCCAACTGCAGTCAGAAGGATCTTTCTCCCCTGAAGTTCTGATAGTATCTGCCCCTTGTGAAAAACACTTGAAAAGCTTCCCATTACCCTAGAGAGATAATCCAAACTCTTTAACCCTGCTTAAAGGGCGTTCGGAACTGGCCCCCGCTGACCTCTCCCTTCTTATCTCTGACCACTCCTGCTGTCACACACTCCGCGCCAACTACACAGACATTCTTTCAGTTCCTCCACACGCAGTGTTTACCAAAGTGCAGAAAGAGTTCCTCCGGGGCAGGAAAAAAGGATTGTAGGTGATACCCGAGAAGATCACAGACTCAGTCTTGAACAACAATGAATCACACGGGGGAAAAGCAATTAGGTTCCCTTTTTCATTCTCTTCCCGTCCTCCCGATTACCTTAAGAAAGTCATAAAGGTGCAGGCAAATGACCAAACTTTGAGAGGAAAACCCTGCTCTTTATAGTATTATGTATTAGAGTATTATGTCGTCCGGACACTTCACAGGCCAGCCCCCTGGCCTACAACTGTCCAATCCTCTCTCTCTGCTTGCCTGGCCCTCACTCACCCTTTGGGTCTCAGAGTCTCAGCCCTCGGGAGGGCTTCCCTGGGTTACCTAGCCTGGGCGTCTAAGCCTCACCTCCCCAACAGGCCCCACTCGTCTGCTGCCATGACACTTACTCCTATTCCTTGCACTTGCTTGTTTAATTACATGCGACAGTAAGCTATGTGCAGGCAGGGACTGCTTCTACCCTTAACATTGCATGGTCACCAACCGACCTAAAAGAGGGGCTACTCAGTCTGTGCTGAATAAGTGAATGAATGCTATTGTTGGATGCAAGGCATGAAATGCAGCCACCATTTCGGACACTAGTTCGGGGAATTTCAGAAGACAGCGACTGTCTTTCAGTTATGGTTGAATCCTGCATGGCACCTATCACAGTGGTGGCATAGTCACTGCTGGTGATATAAAAATCATGCCTTAATATATGTTCAAATTATGAATGTATTTAGATATGGTCATTTATGGACTTAAGTCCAGAAATAACCCAAGATTTCTTATGAAAGAGCAGGAAAAGCCCTAGGTTAGGGGGCCATGGCCCTGCCACCACACTCTTCCATGACCTTAGTCAGGACACATCTCCTCAAGGAGGCTAAGTTTCCCATCTCCGAAACTGAAAAGTGGAAGATGAACACGGGCAGTGACCGTTTAAAAGAGCAGTGATGTCTCTCTCTTATCTGACATTTCAGGAGTCCAGGAAGCCAAAGTTCCGAGATTCATTCTCTCTGCCCACTTCCCGTCTCAAACCCCGACACGACTAAGGTGACTGCCACCCTTATTTATTTCACAAAGCCCATCCTCAGCCTGTGGAAGAAAAGGATCCAGCAAAGTCCCATGGTAGCCAGAAGAATTTACCACTGCACTCGTATCAGATGCCCATACCTGGGCCCCAGCTCGTCCTCACTCCTCCAGACGAAGTCGCCGAACTTCTCATAGTGAGAGTTGTAGTGGTGCTGGACTCGAAACAGCATGGAGGCTGAGACTTCCATCAGCGTGTTGTAGGCAGTCTGCTGCTCCTTGCCACTTGTGTACCCATTGTACAGATTGTAGATCTTGTCGGCGATCTCTGGGGAGGAAGAAGTGCAGGCACAGATCACTGGGACAGTAGGAAAAGGGAGGATGGAAGCATGCCTTGTAGCTAGGAAGGCATATTCATGCAAGAGTTCACTGGTGTGGTCTTTGGGGGGCCAACAAACCTTAGCTCTGTCCTGAATATGCCACTGACCAGCTGTGTTCAGTTCTCTTATCAATCAACTGGAAAGAAAATGATACATACTTGGGAGGGACATTGTAAGGGCTAAATTAAAAAGTGGATGTAAAGCACTCAACACAGGGTCTGGCACAAAGGTAATGCTTATAGTTGCAAGCATAATTTTTAACAGAAGTTTGGTGTCTATGACTTAACAGAAAATTTCAAATAGGTGCAGAGGCTTAAATAAACTGTTGTGAGCTCTTCTCAGCAGTCTACTTCCAGCTCCTCCCTGCAATACTTCCAACACATTTCTGTGATCAGGTCTAATAGCTCTGTTCAGAAATCTTCCAAAGAAAAACCAGACTCCTTTGCTTGCCATGCATGGCAATTTCTGCTCTTTCAGTCATTCCTACTAATTGAGGTAACTTAAATTCATTACAGGTTGCTCTCTTAAAGAGAAGGCACATTCTTTCATCTTTGAAGACTGAACAAAATTTATGTACATCCACAGGTCATTGCTAACAAAGACTGCCTCCAGGAAAATCTGAGGGGCTTGGGTTCAGGATGGGAGAAGCAATTACTCTGCACAATTTTCTACTCTGATTTTGATTGTTCTTGTTTTTTAAACCATATTCATATGCTATTTAAAATAAAAATAATTTAAAGATTACCAGAAAACCATCTCAAATCCCCTCCCTTTTGAGACTCAGTATCTCACCATCTCCTCTTGTCTGGTAGCACACAAAATATTTATCATCAAGGTTACGATTCAGCCATTGGAGAAATGTCTCTCTCTCTCCCCCTAGAATGTGAACTCCTAAAAAGTGGAGAGTACGTCCCTCCTGCACTGCTTGTACCAGGGCCCTTGGAAAATATTTGCTCAACTTCAAGTGAACTGCGAGAACTTACAAGCTACCACCACATTTTTGCCAGTCTCGATGTAGAAACTGTATCTATACATTGTCTAAGAACGAAGCGTATGGTGGATCTGATGTGTTGGTTCAATTTTTTTTTTTTTTTTGCAGGTGTCTTGCCTAATGTTTACAACTTCATGGACCAGGAACAGCAAAAAGGTCTATTCCCGCATGTTAATTCCGACAGTTGCTGAGGATGCTGGGCCCGCCCCTGGGCTAGACGGGAAAGGGATCTGTGATCAGTTAATGATGTCTGCCGCAGGTGCAGCAAAGGGAAGTGGTCCTCTAGGTGCCACCGATTTGCCAGCTTGAGCATAGACCGAAGTGGAAGAGAAGGATGGACCCCTAAAAGCCCAGGTTGAGGGGCAGGACACAGGCGTGGGGTTCTGACTCTCCATTATTCCTTGCCTCTAAGTTAGAACATAGATTCTATAAAAGAGGAGCAAGTCTTTTCACTGGCAGAGATAATGCTGGCCAATCTCCATTTCCTTCATGGCTCTGATTAACTTAGCCCCATGTCCCTCCTGGTCCCTTAGTCCCTTCGCTGTCTTCTCCCTCTACCAATGTGTGTGAGGTGGGGAAGGAGTGGCGGTTAATGTTGGGTTTTGAATTTAGAGACAGGAAATGTGAGTTAGCTGGGGAGTGAAGACATGGGCCACCCACCTTCTGCTTTGTTGTCATCCACCAGCGGGCAGGCAGTCCGCAGGGTCACGGTGCTGAGCTCTGAGTGCCTCCCTCGTGTGTCCACAGCATAGAGGGTGAACCTGTAGCACAGCAAGAAAACAGAGCGTAAGGCCACGGCTTCAGAGAAGGCCCTGGAAGCTGCGAGGAGGAACACAACACCGTAGCACAGGACGAACAGCTGAAAGAACTCAGGGATGCTTAGGCTGCAGAAGAAATGATTTGGAGGAAAAATGCTAATTATTAAACATTTATTGAGCACCAACTGCCTGCTGGGCATTTGGCACTTAAAATCTTAACTTACAGGTAGCGAGGCCAGAAGGCAGGGATTATCATCACTTGAGTTTCACCAGTGAGGAAACTGACATTTAGTTTTGTCTATTTCTCTTGTCTCACAGTTACTAGAGGACAGAGCAGTCTGAGTCTAGGACTTGAGAAGTAGAACCCAATGTTATCTTGTTTGGCTTTATAAACTCACTTATATATTCATTCATTCACTCATTCATTCAATCAACAAATACTCATGAGCATTAACTGTGTGCCAGGAATTATTGCAGGAGCTAAGGTTACAAAGATGAGCAAGAGAGTCAAGTTCTCTGCTTGCATAAAGCTAATCAAAAAGGAAGCAAAAAATCAGACAACCATAAATGTAAGAGAGAATGTAACAGGTTAATACAGAAAAGACTAGCGTGAAAGAGAATGTGGGTACTTTGGACAGGCTTGTCCACGAAGACCTTCTTGCGGAGAGGTTTGAGCTGAGACACGAAAATGAAAAGGGACTGGCTTATGGGAGGAAGACCAGGGGAAGAGCATTCCATACAAGAAAACTGGTAAGTGCAAAGGTTCTAAGCAGAGGGGGATCCAGACTGCTGGAGGAATGGACAGCAGTAGGTAGCAAATATGAGAGGTAGATAGCAAACAGAGAGCAAAATGAGATGAATGGGAAGATGGGTGGGGACCATGGGGCCACGATAGGGTGTCTGAAAGTTATTTAAGGTACAAGCCATGTCCCAACCCAGGGCACAGAATTCTTTCTGGAGCAGACACTGTCCTCTGGCCTACTTGGAGAAGGCTCTCTGACCCTTCATACCTCCGGATCTCCAAGTTCTGTGGTTTAAACAAAGTCCAAGGAGTGAGCAGAGAAAACTTTCAAGAGGAGGTAAGCCTTGGAGGCCAGCAACAATCTGAACGGAAGGGAGAAGGGATGAGCATCTAAGTGTCCTGTCTTGTCACGCCCTCCTCTTCACCAGCCTTCAAGGGTAGAGGTAGTTGTGAGGAGTGGGAAGACAGTTCCCTGGGTCAGATAGAAGAAACTACCATCCTGGGGCCCTATTTCCTTTCCTCCTTCCCCAACACGTCAACTCACCTCGTCTTATAAAATGAGCATTACACTACTCCCGCCAAGTTGCAGAATTATGAGCCCTGATTGTACATATTAGATGGTTAATAAACATGAGTTGGCCGTACAAATCAATTTATATGTGATAAGTCCTTAATATGCGTCAAGCACTGGCCTGAGCATTTTTAGCTGCATTATTGCTATTGATCCTCCTAGGTGATCCTAAAAGATATCCACTATTACTCTCCTTATTTCATACAGGAGGCTCGGAGAGGACGAAAAGCTTGCCCAGAACCACACAGTAATTACTAGGACTGGCAATTAAGTCTAGGTGTGCCTGACTCCAAAGCCCATGCATTTAACCACTATCAGCCACTGTCTTCTGGCTAAAGGTCTATGGGTACCAACACTGTACAAATACAACAAATACAATTCCATTAGGTGTATTTGCCAAACTCCAACTATGTTGAAACAGTGCCATTTCACATGTTTTTCTAATCTTATGAAAACTTGCTAAAGTAATCACCCTCATTATCTACATCTTTCAGAGGAGGAAACTGAAGATCAAAAAAATTGGCAATTTGTCCAAAATCACAGAGCTGGACAGTGAAAGAGCCAAGATTCGCACCATGGTTTGTCTCACCCTAAAACCCGAACTCCTTGCCCTTAGCTGCCACTCTGCCGCTCTAGCTCTACCACTGCTGGCTTAGAGGGTCTGAACCTGGTCATCTCACAGGCCCTCTGAGTTTTAACACCTCATGACCTGGTGCCCCAATGTTTTTATGAAAGGCACTATAAATCAGAACTTCACAGTACCAGGTGCACAGTAAGCAGAAGCCAGTATCTTTCTGGAGAAAACACTATTTGTCTTTTTTCGTGTGTAAAAATCTCCTTTTGAAAAAATAACTCAATTTCTCTTCCAAAGAACTGTGAAGGGAACTCATGTCATCCCAAGAATGTGTTTCTAGCTTACTCCTTGATAATGCTTCTGAGTTTCATTGTAATTCAGACAGTACATTAGTGCCATCCTGCCTTTTCTAGGAAGTTGGTATTTTTTGGTGCACATAGGAATTCACCAGTCATGCCAGGTCTATGTTTACAACGCCATGAGCCCGGCTGGCAGCAAGCCTTATAACCATATATGCTCCACAGTCTTTGCTGCTATGGGACACTGCCACCAGGCCCATGACAGGCCCATGGAGACACCTCCCAGCACCACAGGAATGTGCACTGCTCTGTCCCACCCATTTTCTGCAAAGGGGACTGGGCTGAGGGGTCCGGCAGGGAACAGGGCAAGAGGAGTCTTGTAGCCCAATCAGCATCCATTCAAACCTTGGCTCTGGTGTTCACTAGCTGTATGACCTTGGGCTAGTTGATCATCCTCTCTGGTCCTGTCTCCCTAAATGTGAAACAAAAGCAAACAAGTCCCTCCCTGCAGAACTGTCAGTCCAAGTGTACGAAACCTAGGGTCATACAATGGCTGAGTGCAACGCTAGGCACGACTGCCATCTAGTAAGTGCTCACTGGTGTCCTTTACACGCACTATGCCAGTTAATCTTCATGATGATACACTGGGTACCATGATTGTTCACATTTTATCAATAAGGACGTTGGTTCCAAAGAGGCCAAGTAATTCACCCATACTTATATATTAAAAAATAAATAGCAGCAGGGGACCAGAACTTAGGTCTGTCTGAATCCCAAGATTATGTTCTTAACCACACTGTACTATACCACCTCATCAAACCTAATTCCACCTTGTGTCTTTCATCAGCTGACTTGCAGTGCTGGGAAGGGTAAGCAAGTGTAGGTCTACCCCTAATACATGTGACTTAAGATACCTAAACACGGAGTGTTTTGGCCTCATCTTCAGACGGAAGCCAACCTATTCATCAGCCTTCTGGGCCATTTAGCCAACCTATTCATCAGCCTTCTGGGCCATTTAGCTTCAGCCTTTGGTGAGAGAACAATAGCACTGTTATATGGGCGTTCTCTCTCTCCACCTGTCACATCTCAGCACTGTGAGCGGAGCTCCGTTCTGGCTCTTACTATATATCATATACTGTCTCAGTCAAGGGAGAAGCAGTGGGTGACAAAGGGAGAAGTCTGGTGTTGGAGGTGGCCAGGCTTGGGTTCACTTTCCATTCTCTTGCCTTGCTGTGTGACCTTGGAGTAGTCACTTCACCTCTCTGTGTTTATATCACTTCTCTGTTTGAGGCATCTTGTGATAGGAAGGCTGCTATCCACTTCACAGATCAGTGTGGACGAATGTGAAATTTAAGTGCTATACAAGAGGAGGTATGGCTGGGAAGCCTTGCACAGGGGTTGGAAGCATGATCATCATGAAACCCCAGGACGTGAGAATAAGCAAGCGGCAAAGGAGGGAGGTAAGGACAGTACCAGGTAACACCATGTAAACACTTACCGTACACACAACAACCCATCTAGAAAGCAGCAGAGGCAGAATCCAAACCACAGCCTGCAGCTTGGGTATGTCCCTGGCACTTCATACAGTACTAGGCATATGACAGGCCATCTAAATATTTGAGTAAATGAATGAACTTGAGCACAGCACATCTCATTTCTCAATTTCTGTTTCTGCGTCAGCAAAATGGGGATAACTGTAGAGACAGTGTACGGCTGTCTCAAGGATCACATAGAGTGAGGCATGAGAAGTGGCTTGTAAGTTGCAACATTTTTATAAAGGCTATATAAAGAGCACTTATTTGGGCAAGAGTACACATTTTTAAAATGCTTTCTTGGAGTAGAAGAGGAGACATATTTCAACTGAGGAGAAAGTGGAAGGTTGTAGTAAATAAAACATGTGAATGAGACTCCAAACATGAGGACTTGGAAACAATTTTAAACACTGCTTTCCCATTGGCCACTTATGTTTGCATGATGCTTCTGTAATATATTTCCTCCACCAAGAGAGTCCGGGGTCACCTCTCTGCTTAGCCAAGCAGCATGAATAACAGCATGCTGGGGGAGAAGCAGTCTCAGGTTTTCAAGTTATAAAATGTGGGTAGAATCCTCACTTTCTCCAACTGCTGGCTGATCATTCTTTGAAAAGTCACTTCACTGTTTCTGAGCCTCAGTCTCTGAACCTGTAAAATAGGATGAAATTAACCATATCTCACAAGTTGGGGGAACAAAACTCAACAAAATAGTGATTGCAACAGGCCTGGTTCACTCTTTACTTCCTAAAAGATAGCTTCTATTTGTGTCATTAGAGTAACTCAACCTGTCAGTGGAGGCCTTAGGCCACCCTGCCAGTGGGAGCGGAGGGGTGGAGAAAGAGGAAGATGACAAGCTCACGGGGCTGGGTCAAAAGTCACAAGGCCATGCGCTTTCTGCCCGTCTCAGCTGTAATTGTAGAACTGTTCCAGAGACACATCTGAAAGCTGTTAGGGGACCAGGGGCTCTTTGAGAGGGGAAGAGAGTGGTGGCCCCTGATGTGGGGAAGGAGGAGAGAATGAGAGAGACCGAGAGACAGGGACATGTACACAACCACAGAGCAGAGTGAAAAGGTGACAGAGAGAGACGGAGAAAGACACAGGCAACACAGATCTGTGTTCTCAGGGGTCAGGAGGGCCCCAGTTACCTTGGTCCAGCTCTTTCATTTTCACCCGCTGAGGCAGGCTGAGATCCACTGACCATTTGAACTAGAACTCCTGAGCCATCACCAAACTCCACATCCTCATTCTACAGGTGGGAAAACCAAGGCCCCAAGAGGAGAGAGACTTGTACAAGGACCTGCTGCCAATAAGTTCAGAATAAAGACACTGGCTCTCCTAATTCCTCCTTTCAGTGCTCCATCTACACACCATCCTGCTTCCTGTACAACCAGCTGGACTTAGGTCAGTTGGACCTATGGGATACTTTTATTATAAAAGAGGTGGCTCCAAGGATGAAGTGGGATGAGCTATTTAGGAAACTGGAACTCCAGGCTCAAACCCTTGCCGCGCCTCCTCTAATCCTGTTTCAGAGGAAAGAATACTGGCCAACGCGGCTGAAAACCTGAGTTTGCATCCCAGCTTTTCCACAGACTGTGGGTTGTGAGATCTTGGATGCCTAAAGCAATGCGGTCTTTATGTGGTGGGATTTCAACGTGTGGGGAGATGCCTTGGGACTGGCTACTCAAAGGCAAAGTATTTTTCAGTGTTTCTTCACCGTCTTCAGGACAAAGCACAAACTCCTCCCCACGGGCCCTTGACGTGACTCCTTGCTTGCCATGATGCCTGGCACGTGAGCGCTCAGTGAGAGAGAGCTGTGGGTATTGTCAAGATGATGACGATGATGAAGATGAAGATGATGCCACCACTGCCCGAGGCTCTGAACCCCCTGCCATCCAGAGTAAGTCGTTCTGGTGGAGATCAGAGGAGGGTAGGTGGAGAGGAAGCTGTTGTCGGTCCCATCCAAGACCCCCAGACCTGATCGCGGCAGGGGTGACTGAATGAAACTGAGACGTTAATTGGAGGTGAGAGCTTCTCACCAATCTGACAGGGGGTAAGAGCTGGGACAGAGCCTCAGAGGCCCACGTCAGAACCAGGTCCCCGAGAGGACGGGAAAATGCGTTTGAAGTCTCTAGGCCAATGCCTGCTCTTCCCCAGCCATCACGTGATTTAGGCACTCTGGGGAGGCAAGATCTCCTTACTGATTTGAAGGGAAACAGATGTTTCCAGGCCAGAGTCCCTGGTCTTGTAAAAGTGCTCCTTCCCCCACACAGCTTTGGCAAACAACTTCCCGTAAACTCAATCCCTACCCTCCATCTACCACCAGCTACCACCACTCCCCTCCCCGCCATTCCCAGCACACTGTGCGAGTCAGGCATGGTGGGAAAAACACCAAGGCCCAGCTCCAGCGGGGTGTATGAGCAGCCAGCCAGCCAGGGACACCCCACTGCCTTTTCCTGGGTCTCAGTCTCTGCAGCGAAGGAACTAAACCAAGATGAGCTCTGAGGGATAGGCCAGACCTGATATTCTAGGGACTGAGGGCATTCTCCTCTGAAAGAGTTGGTACTGTCCCTTCCAGATCCTTCTCCATTGGAGTCCATGGCAAAGAGCATGGGCTTGCCTTAGCAGGCTCTAGGTTTGAATTTGGACTCCATCAGCTACTGGGCAAGAACAACTTAACCAGGGGGCCTTTGTTTCCTTATCTGTAAAATGGAGACAAAGGATCCATCTATGGGGTCGTGAGAATTAAATCAGAATTCAGTTGCCCCCCCCCATTTTAGGTTTTTTATGAAGGAAATTGAGCACCATACCTCTTTCCTTGAACCAACCATGATGCACAGAACAGTCTGAACCCAGAGGAGTTGTGCAGTAATATTTGTGACTGCTGGCAGGAAGACCTGCTGGACTCCTGGCAGTTCAAAGACTCAAGTATGTAACCCAGCTCTGCTTTAGCAGTAGAAGAGCATTCTCGTTTTCACGATCACGATGAAGCAGGCGGTGTTGTGGTTAAAAGAGAATTTGGAGCTTGATGACCTGAGTTCAGATGTTGGTTCTACAACCTCCTATCATTGTGACCTCTCTGTTCTTCAGTGTTCTTGTCTTTAAAGTGTGGATGATAATATGACCTCCTTCAAAGGGATGCTGGAGGAATAAAGCACTCAAAACAGTGCCTGGCACATGGTCAGTGCTAAGTAAGCTAAGTAAGCACTGACCATTATTCGACGTGTGTGTTTAAATGATAAATCTCTTCTATGACGATTTTAAATGAGTCCCCCACCCCAGTCCTTTGACTCTGCTCCCACTGAGAGGCAGGGGCCTATGCCCTTTCACCTGGAATGCAGCGGGCTCCTGAGTGCTTTCATTAACAGAGTGTGGCACAAGGGATGCACTGTAACTTTTGAGTCTGGGTCACAAAACGCTACACAGCTTCCGTCTAGATCCCTGAAGCATTCTTGCTTGGAGCCCTGAGCCACCATGCAAGACAGCCAACTACCATGAGGCCACCCTGGTGTGAGGAAGGCAGGCCACGTGCAGAGGCCATGTTAGGCACTTCAGTTGTCACAACTCAGGTCATCCGAGCCCAATCTCCAGGAAGATGAGTAAAGAAGCCCTCAGGTGATCTCAGCCCAAGCAGTGGAGTCACTCCCAGCTTTTGAATCCTTGCAGCTGAGGCCCCGGTCTTCATGGAGCAAAGACAGCCCAACCTGCTGTGCCCTGTGCCAATGCCCGACCCACAGAATCCATCAGCCTAATCAAGCGGTTGTTTTAAGCCACTAAATTCTGGGGTCATTTGTTATGTCATCAATAGTAACTATAACAGTTTCCAAGCATTCAGAGCAGGGGTCAGCAAACGATGGGCCATGGGCCAAATCTGGTCTGCTGCCTGTTTTTGTGACGTTTTAACGGAACATGGCCACTCTCATTTTCCTAAAACCTGTTTTCTGTGGATGCTTTCATGCTACAGTGACAGAACTGAGTAACTGCAAGGGAGCATATGGTCCACAAAGCCTAAAAGACGTACTATCTAGACCTCTAGGGAAAAGTTAGCTGACTCCTGAATTAGAGTTTTGACTGCACTTAACATTAAAATCATTTGCTTGCATTATTTCATTTGATCCCAGGGTTAGACGTCATTCCCATTTTACAGATAAGCTTGGTGAGTTCAGGTGACTTGTCCAAGGTCACACAGCAATTCTGACCCCCAGGTCTAATGCCACAACAGCCTGCTGAAGATCTGGACTGTGGTTTGGGTTCAGACACTGAATGAGCAGTGCAACCTTGGTCAAGTTCTACCACGTCCTGCCCTTTGGTTTCCCGACTGTGAGATGAGGGGTCTGGGCAAGATGGTACAGACTGGCTGCTAAAATTCAGTTGTCCCAAGTTTCCTGCAGCCGAGTGCTGGCCACCAGGCAAAGTATCTCCGTTCTCCTTTAGTCCAAGTGCATCTCAGAGGGACTTTGGAACAATCAGCCAGGGGCTCCGTGGATACCTGCTCTGTTCCACATGCAGCCCCCTACTCCCCAACACCAAAACCCAACTTTCTTATCTCTTAACTCAGACTGACAAGCCATGCTTTCTGCCAACATAAATATTTAACTCCAATACCCAGCACAGAGACACTGTCATGGTGTTAAGGACTCTAGCCCTGGTTTCTACTTTCAAAACAACACAGTCTGAACCGTGAATGGGAGGCCCTGCCTGGGACAAAGGTGAGGCAGCCTGTGGTTGGGCTCCAAACATCAGCCCTGCCCACCTGCCCTCCCTTCAACCCCTCCAGCTGCATGAGCTAAAAGGTAAAGAATCAGGGGAGGGGGGAGCCTGTAGAGAGAGCTCTGGGGGAAGGCCAAGTCTGGAAACCAATGAGGGCCTGAGCTCAGGCAGAGGCAACAACAATCAAGAATCAGTGTTAGACACGCACTGCTTTGCCTGCCAAGGCCCCCAAAACTCACTGGGTTTTTGAGCGTTACACTCAAATCCTTAGTGCCAAGAAAACCAGAACTCAGGAGTGAATTATTCGCATACTGACATTTAAATCAAATAAATATAAACTGATTTACAATTAAACAGGCTGAGTGTATCTCCAACACCCAACTAAGGAATGAGCAATTACCACAGCAGCTCGGCTCTGTGTGTGGAGCACCTGAGAGATGCCTGGCTCTCTACTAAGCAGGGAAGGAATCACTCAAAGAGAACAGGAGTGTGGTCCTTGCTTTCAAAGAGCTCACAGAAAAGCAGGGAGGTGATCAAGTGAACAAGAAATGGGAGGCAGTGTTCCAGCACTTCAATAAAAACGTATTGTTGTCCCTATGTTTGCTTCAGGTATGTCCCTTCACCCTTCTTGAAAACAGTGGAGTAAGCCTTAGATATGCATTCAAGGGTCACCTGAGTCAGCTGGCAACCTACAGGGGATGTCAACCACCTATAAAAACCTCATTGTCTCCTACAAAAAGCATGGTGACACACCTCACCCTCCCCACCCAGAAAGCCTTAGAGGTATGAACATGCCAGTGCCTTTTACTACACAGGTAGTATGCAAGTGGTCTGCCTAAACTCATTCATCCACCTAGCAGGTACAGCCCGCCCCGCTCTTTGAAAGGAAAATTCAAGCCAATCGGCATTAGCAGCAGCTCTTGTCCTCTGCCTTCCTTTCCTTCTTCTCTGTCTCTTCCCCTTCTCATCCTCCCTCTTTCTCCATCTCTCTTTTCAGGAAACAGACAACATAACACATTGTTGGACTGACCATAGTTCTTAGCTGAAGGATATTCATCTTTTAATAGGTTGTTTTAGGGTAAAACAGACACAGACTAAATGTATGGTTCCAAGTCAAGGAATGAAATATGCATGGAATGCCCAATTCCTCTTCAACTTGTATTCCTGGGATCTTCGAAGCCAAGTGTGGCCTTTTACTTATATCTTTATTGCATATTGGACAACCTGAAATCCAGATTAAAAACAATAATTTTCAAGTGACTTCAGTTATAGAATTCTTTGCATGAAAGCGTAACTTGGAAGCATGTTGAACCGAGAGGCAGAGGACATGATTTGTAGGTTTAACTTCATCAACTAACATCTGTCTTTGGTCAGATGATTTGACTTTTCTGTGCCTCAGGTACCTATTGATAACCCCACAGGGATGCTGTAAGGACCAAATAGTCCTTTTGGGTGTGAAAGTGCCTTAGAGATCCCACACACATTTTGGGGGCACCTACTCTGTGTCAGACACATTGCTGTCAGACAACTTTTATATAGTTGTCTTCTGTTCTCTTTACAACTGTCTAAGGGGTATGTACTATTAAATCCATATTTACAAGTGAGTCATAGAAATGTGAATGGACTTTCCCAAGGCTGAACAGACAGTGGTTCAGCCAGGCCGGGCCCCAGTCTAGGCCTCCTAATTCAAAGTCCAGTGCTATTTCCAAATACAATGATTAGGTATTCATTGGTCCCAGCTGGGTCTTGAGTCACAGTTCAGAGGAGGCTGGCATTTATTAGGAGGATGAACTCCATGTTCCCAACCTCTGACAAGGAAGAGGTCTCAGGACAGGAACACCATTGCCTTCACCCTCTTTCAACACAGATACTGCTCCTCTTTCCTCATCGGGCCCTAAAGTCACCTTCCTCTGTGGTGCCTTTGGAGACTGAATTTTGCCAAAGCCAAGCACAGAGGAAAGGAGGCCAAGTAGAGGTCACCAACTTGGATTTATCCTCGGATGTTAAATTAGGGAAGGACACTCTAGGCAGGATGGTTCTTATCTACTTCAAGCTGAGCTCTGTCTCCACCTCACATGGGTGGAGGGATGGATGTGGGGAGGACTGCGCTTGGAGTCTGAAGGACTGAATTTGATCATGGCTCTATTTCCTGTTCCTATCACCTCTGAGAGCCTCAGTTTCCGTATGTAAAATTCGGTAAATAATATCTGCCTGGTGAGACTGTTCTAACAATGAAGTAACATGGAAAACACCTAGAACAGTGCTTGTAAATGTTCTCTTGCTTGTCTTGCTTATTTGTGATACTCAAGTGAGATGAAGTGGGAACAATGCTACTTTGAAACTCAACCTCATGGGCAAAGGCAATCACCCAGGGGATGTTGTAAGCAATAAAACCACTGTTTTTCTTAAGGTTTGGTTAGAGCTCTAGCTCAGCCACTGGAGGTGTAGGTAAATCATACTATGTCTACGAGCCTCACTTTCCTCATCAGCCACATAGTGACAATCCCTGCTTTCAACAGAAGTAGGAGAATTAGAGACAATGCATAGAGTGAGCTACTGGCTCAACTGGGTCTGAAACTTAGGCTGCCCTGGCTTTGCCCCAGTCGACACTATGACCTTGTGTGATGTTCTTCCCCATAGACCTTGCCTTCTTTTCCTATAAAACAATGGATCACCAGATGCCTTCACTGGTAAAATCTACCAAATGTTAACACCAGTCCTTCACAAGGTCTTCCCAGAAAATAAAAATAGAGGAAACACTGCCAGCTAATTAACTGTATGAAGCCAGTGTTATTCTGATACCCAAAAAACAGACAAAGATACCACAAGGAAAAGAAAAGAAAAAAAAAGTCCAATATCATTTATAAACATAGACACAGAATACTAACCAAGTACGGTAACATATAAAAAAGGATTATATAGTATGACCAAATAGGATTTAGCCTATGGAAATAAGATTGATTCAGGATATAAAAATTGACCAAAACATATATCGTATTAATAGGATAAAAGACAAAAATTACATGATAGACACAGAAAAAAGCTTTCACAAAATGCAACACACTTTCATGATTAAAAAAACACCCAACAAAATATGAATAGAAAGAAACTTCCCCAACCTGAGAAACAGCATCTGTGGAAAACCCACCATTAACATCACACTTAATGGTAAAGACTGAAGCTTTCCCCATAAGATCAGGAACAAGACCAGGACGCCCACTTTCCCTACTTGCTATTCAGCATTGTTCTGAAGGTTCTAGACAGGGCAATGAGGCCATAAAAGGAAACAAAATTTATCTAGATAGCAGAGGAAAATGTAAAACTAACTCTATTTGCAGATGGCATAATCTTATCTTCCATATAGAAAAAACAAAGGAATTCACACACACACACACACACACACACACACACACACACACACGTCAAAAAAAAAAAGATTTAATAAAGTTCAGAAAGGTTACAGGTTAAAAGAGTAATATACAAAAATCTATTGTATTCTATATCCTAGCAGTGAATGAACAGAAAATAAAATTAAGAAACAATTCCATTTACAGTACTGTCAAACAGAATAAAACATTTAGGAATAAATTTAACAAAAATTGTGGAAGACTTACACACTGGGAACTATAAAATATGATTGAAAGGAATTAAAGAAGAGTTAAATAAATGGAAAGATATCTTGTGTACATGGATTGGAAAACTAACACTGTTAAGATGAAAATACTTCCAAATTTATCTATAAATTTAACACAATCCCTATCAAAATCCCAGGTGATTTTTTTGTGGAAATTGACAAGCTCCTATAAAATTCATATGAAAATGTAAAATACCCAGAATAGCCACATAATCTTGAAAAAGAATCCTCAGTCCTATGTACCAGTGGGTACTATGTGGCTTGAGATGAGATTAAAAAGAAACATAAAACACAGCCCTCAAGGGCTCCCAATTCACTTGACTAGATCGATCAATCGGTCAATCTATCTCATATACACATGTCATCTTTGCCAATCATTGGCTATATAAAATTTAAGTTACTCTTTACAATAATCTTAAGTACCAGATTGTATTATCTATACCAATCTATGTTTACAGATGAATATCTCTATATTTATCTATATTTACAGATGAAGAAACAGAGTCTCAGAGAGATGAAATGAGATTCCTGAATCCCATGGGTCATCGTTCCAGAGCAGGGTCCCATCCCAGAGCCTACCCAACGCCAGGTCTATGGTCTTTGTGTTACACAGCAGCCCTGCCGTGAATTAACAGTATTTTAATCCTAATCCAAAAAGCAGTTAAACCGTCCTTGAACAGGTAAGACATATCCACATGCAACAATGGTGAATAAGACAGGATAGAATGTTAGCACGGGGAAAACTACTCAGAGAAGGGTAAAGGGGTTGACAAAGTCCTTCCTTAGGCAAGAGCTACAAACTGTTACCTTCACCAGTTTAGGAGGGCCAAAGTGATAGAGGGTAAAGGTACAAATAGTATGACTTAAAGATCAACTATCCAATCCAGAATGCCAATAAAAAGGTTAAAGATGATGAAATCACATTGGGCTTAGACTTGCGATATCTCAGTAGAATTCCCAACAGAGACGGGAACTGCAGAGGTTCTGGAAGCAGTTAAACAGAAAACTTGAGAGAAACCTTGTCTATGCCAGCCGTGATTCCTGAAGAGAACTCAAAGCATTCTCATAAGCTGTAAAAATTGCTGGCATCAGTATAGCATCTGATCACGTAGTTCATTCAACCCTGTTGTTTAACTAAGGCTGAGAGTGGGCAATCAACTTTCCTAGGTCACATAGTAAGTTCAAACCAAATCCAGGATTTTAACCCAGGCCCCCTGCCTCCAAGGCAGGATGCTGTACAGACATTTAGCATGGTAAGCAGATTTACAGTGAGGACTAAGAACAGTGCTGACAGCAGGGTGCCCTTCCCACAAAGGTGTCACCCTGCCTCTACTCCACTTAGCATGAGCTGTCAGTGGGGTCTCCAGAGAGCCTTTATACTGGGCAGCTTTTGCTCTGTTTTGATTTTCTCTTTTCTCTTTGATGACTGCTCTCTGGGCCACAGTGCCCTGATCTCTGCTTGCCAATATGGCCTAACTTACCACTTCTTCCCATCAACCATTACGAATATTAAGTGTCGAGCGCTCCAGGTGCTACATGCCTGATCCCTGTCTTCCCAAGACCCTTGCAAAGGAGGTGCCTCCCCCTCCCCCATGAGTAGGCTGCAGAAACAGGCTCAGAGCCCTCTGGTTACTCTGGAAGGACAACTGCCTGAGATGTGGTAGGGTATCAGATCTGAACCCAGGTCTGTCTGGTCTGTCTGTCTCCACCACCAGTGCTGCATACTCCCCACTATGCTGCCCCTCTGTGCTCTAGCCAGCAGGTCTGATCACTGCCATGAACTCAGGCAACCCCACAGAGCCTTTGCCTAGTATCTCAGAGTCCCGACTGCCATCCAGTTCCCTTTGCCCCATGAAGATAAGCCTCTCTGGTCGACTGGACACATCAGCCTTAGAAACCTTGAGACACCAGAATAAGGCAACAGGCTGGCTGGGCATGGTTGGGGCATCCGGCCCTGATAAGACCTCGCCACGGCTGGACAAGCTCTCAGAGACGTAAGGCTTTGCGTAAGCACAAGATTAGAAGAATACATTATTAAAATATTTATTTACTTTCTTACAGGTATTGACACAAAAAGGAGGGGAAAAAAAGGTTCCCAGGAGAGATAAGACACAGTGGGAATTTCTGGGCCTTGGTTTTGAATATACGATTGTTACAGGAATTAAATTAATATTAATAATAAATAACAACAAAAGCTACAAGGGTCAGTTGGAGGCAGCTGGGGTTTCACTTTGCTAACATATGAAACTAGGAACCGATGGTGGAAATTAAAAAGCAAAATGACAAGCAAACAAACTCACTCTGTCCTTTGGACTAGACTGACACAAATTTAGGACAGTGGTTACGTCTTGGGAGGGAAGGAGGGAACAGAACACGACTGGTGAGAGGGAGACAAAGAAATCTTCAAGTGTATCTTTAATTTGAATTCCTTCTAGGGGAAAAGACAGAGCTCTGAAGCAAATGTGACAAGAGTCCTGACATGTATTAATCCTGCATGGTGGGCACATGGAGCCTTATTGCACTGTCTCCATGCTTTCTGCATTTTATTTTCGTTTTCATGATTAAAGCAAACAAATGAATGCATCCCTGACACCTATCAATTTACACTTTGCAAGGCTTATTACACAAATAACCTTGAAAGCAAGACAAAGCAGGGTTTATTGCCCACACTTTACATTCAGAGAATTGGATGTTTGCAGGGAGGGTGGGGAGGGGGCTTTTTAATCAAGGACAGACACATAGTGGCAGAGTGATAGAGCTGGCACTTAATCAACTGCTGGTTGAGGGCTCCTTGTGCTGTGTTCCTCTTGACTTTGAAGACAAAACTGTTCCCTCTTGCAGAAGAATCTCTGAGGTTTGGACTGGTCCAAGGACTAAGATGGCACCGAGACACTTCTGATCTCCAGGCTCTTGGCTAGTCCACCTACCTTCATGTCACTATGCTCTCCCACAATAAGCCTTGATGTCTTTGGTTTGGCAAAGTTTCCTGAAGCCCGGACATGAGGCTGGGACTTGTAGGCAGGTCCCCCTGCTTCACATTCACACCAGCCTACTTTCCAGTGACTCTCCTTGCCTAGCCGCTTTGTGTGAGTTTGATTGTTACACCTAAGTGGAGTCTTCCACAATCCTGCCTTCCTCAGACAGAACACTAAGTGTGCAGTCAGGCCACGCAGTGCTACGCTTAAGGACCCAAGGTGCTGGCATCAGAAAGATGAAGATATAGACCCTGCTCTATGCTCCACCCCTATGAGCCTCTATTTCCTCATATGTATAACACGGATGATAACACTCTGAGGACAACAGTTCTCAGTTTTATTTCTTCCCTTTACTCAGTCTTTCTTTCTCCTTTTTCTGGAAGCACTGGTGCCTGTATCCACCACTTAGGACCAATTTCTCCATCTCTTCTTGTGATTTGCGTCAGACTGTCCATTTCATACACCTACCTCCCACAACAGAGGTGGTGATATCCCCTAAACAAGGCAACTAGAGTCCCTTCTTGAGGACTGAAAGGATTGGTAGGAAAGGGGTATGTCTCTTTTTCCTGAGATCAAAGTCATGAAAAACCATCAAGGCCTGTAGGTGCTGGGGTCCATCTCCATCTGCCGAGTGGTCACGTCTCTCTCTAACACATTTCCAGGCTCCAGGAAAGACCCACACCTGCTCAGACGGGACTAACTGCTTCTTCCTCTGAGTGCCTTAGTACCTAGGATGTGAAGCCATGAATGACACTGTCTTCAACTATCCTTTACTTGCTGTCATCCCCCTGGTATGTGAGCTCTCTGGGAGGAAGGAACCACATCTCATTCTCCTTCTAACCCCATCAGCCTCTCACATGGTCGTGGCATCCTTAAAAAATTTCTTGCTATTTCAGAAGCAGATGAGAGTCAAGTACGCTTAAAATTTAGGAACAGAATAATGGGGATGGTTGCCAACTCACATAGGCTTACTTAGCTTACTTTTTATCTTCTAAAGGACAGTCATAGTCCATAGTAGGTATTTAGAAAATGCCTTATACCTTAGACTGGCCCAAGAAGCAAGGGACTGAAGTAGAGCTCTTACCAATAAGCATCAGGCAGGAGAAACTGACGCATGCTGATGAGCTGTCTCTGGTTCACCCCACACCCTCTCTCGTCCTGTTTATCTGAGACTGTAGATTTCAACCACTCTCCTTTCTTCCAATTCTGGTCTATCCCAGACCTCACTGCTTCTCATCTAGGCCTTAGGAATAGCTCCCTTATTTGCTTCCTACAGTTCTCTCCCACCTCCAGCCTATTGCCAGTATATTAGCCAAAGGGATCTTCCTAAAGTACAAATCTGACAATGTCTACTGAGCAGCTTAAAATCTGAACAGCTCCTCTTTTCCTCAGGATAAAGTCCCTCTGTAGTTTGATCCCTATCAACCTCTTCAACTTCATCACCCAAATTTTCCCCATTGCTCTATGATGACTTGAGAAGGGTTTGTAAATTGCTATGTTACCTTGCTCTTCAGTCACATATGACTTCCTCTCCCTGGAAAACCATTGTCCCTTCTATGTTCACCTTACTGATCCTGTTCTTCCTTTAACACTCAACTACAACGTGATCCTTTCTTGGCCAGCTTTCACTGGACTAGGAGACATTCTCCCTTCTGACCTCGTATATCATTGGCCACATTTTACCCTGAGTGCCATGGTGGCAGGAATGATGGTGTTCACGGTCTCCAGGATGTAGTGTAGAGCCCTACAGAGAAGCAGACTCTTTAAAACAAATGGTATGAGTGAACACCAATGCTGATGGGGGGATGTTACACTGAAACGCATGGTGAGTGCATTAGTGTGCATGGGAGAGGTAAAGGAAGGCTAGAGGATGTCATTCCTGGCTGCCCAAAATTTCCTTGTTTCCCCATTTTTTCCCCATAGGTCAACATGCGTCTAATGTTGGAGAACCAGTTCACCACTTTTAATTGGCTTGTGGTATGGTGGTTGGTGTATACATCTGGCTCCTCCCAGTAGAAGAGGGAGCCCTTTAGGGCAGATACCATGTCTCAGTGCCCTCTGTGTCCCTTATAGGGTGCCACAGGAGGGAAAGTCATGCAGGTTCAGACCATGGGCTCTGAGGTCTGAAAAGACCTGCTTTTGCAAATGGAGACCAAAAGAAAGCTGGAGTAGCAATACTTATATCAGACAAAATAGATTTTAAAATAAAGACTATTACAGGAGACAAAGGACACTACATAATGCTCAAGGGATCAATCCAAGAAGAGGATATATGTACTCAACTATATATGTACTCAGCATAGGAGTGCCTTAATATATAAGGCAATTGTTAACAGATATAAAAGGAGAAATCAACAATAACACAATAATAGTGGGGGACCTTAACACCCCACTTACATCAATGGACAGATCATCCAGACAGAAAATCAGTAAGGAAATACAGACCCTAAATAACACATTAAAGAAAATGGACTTAATTGGTATCTATAGAGCATTCCATTTGAAAACAATAGAATACACATTCTTCTCAAATGCACATGGAACATTCTCCAGAACTGACCACATGCTGGCCCACAAAGCTAGACTTGGTAAATTTAAGAAAACTGAAATTGTATCAAACATCTTTTCCAACCACAATGCTATAAGAAAAATACAAGAAAAAAACTGCAAAAACTGCAAACACATGGAGGCTAAACAATATGCTACTAAACAACCAATGGATCACTGAAGAAATCACAGAGGAAATCAAAACTACTTTGAGACAAATGAAAACAAAAACAGAATGATCCAAAACCCCTGGGCATAGCAAAAGCAGTTCTAAGAAGGAAGTTTACAGTGATGCAAGCCTACTTCAGGAAATAAGAAAATATCTCAAGTAAACAACCTAAACTTACACCTCAACAGCTAGAGAAAGAAGAACAAACAAAACCCAAAGTTAGTAGAAGAAAAGAAATCATAAAGACTAGAGCAGAAATAAATGAAATAGATACTAAAAAGCAATAGAAAAGATCAATGAAACTAAAAGCTGGTTCTCTGAAAAGGTACATAAAATTGATAAACCTTTAGTCAGACTCATCAAAAAAAAAAAAAGAGAGAGGGCCTAATTAAATAAAATCAGAAATGAAAAAGGAGAAGTTACAACCAACACCACAGAAATACAAGGGATCATAAGAGGCTATTATGAGCAACTATACACCAACAAGAAGGACAATGTAGAAGAAATGGACAATTTCCTAGAAAGGTATAATTTGCCAAGACTGAACCAGGAAGAAATAGACAATATGAATAGACCAATTACCAGTACTGAAATTCAATCAGTAATTTAAAAAATTCCCAATAAACAAACATCCAGGACCAGATAGCTTCACAGGTGAACTCCACCAAACATTTAGAGAAACGTTAACATCTAACCTTCTGAAACTATTCCAAAAAATTGCAGAGGAAGAAACACTTCTAAACTCATTCTATGAGGCCATCATCACCCTGATACCAAAACCAGACAAAGATATCACACACATAAAAAATTACAGGCCAATATCACTTATGAATATAGATGCAAAAATTCTCAACAAAGTGCTAGCAAATTGACTCCAACAATGCATTGAAAGGGTCGTACACCATGATCAAGTGGGATTTATCTCAGGGATGCAAAAATTTTTCAGTATCTGCAAATCAATCAATGTGATACACCACATTAAAAAAGTTGAAGAATTAAAAAGCATATGATCATCTCAATAGATGCAGAAAAAGCTTTTGATAAAATTCAACATCCATTTACGATAAAAACTCTCCAGAAAGTGGGCACAGACAGAATATATCTCAACATAATAAAGGCCATATGTGACAAACCCACAGCTAAGATCATACTTAACGGGGAAAAGCTGAAAGCATATCCTCTAAGTTCAGGAACAAGACAAGGATGCCCACTCTCGCTACTTTTATTCAACATAGTTTTGGAAGCCCTAGACATAGCAATCAGAGAAGAAAAGGAATCAAAATTGGAAACAAAGAAGTAAAACTTTCACTGTTTGCCGATAACATACTATACATAGAAAACACTAAAGAATTGACCAGAAAACTATTAGAACTTCTCGATGAACTTGGTAAAGTTGCAGAATACAAAAGTAATATCAGAAATCAGTTGCATTTCTATACACTAACAACAAAATGGCAGAAAAAGAAATTAAGGAAACAATACCATTCACCATCATCCCAAAAAAGAATAAAAGGCTTAGGAATAAACCTACCCAAGGAGGCAAAAGACCTGTACTCTGAAAACTGTAAGACACTGATGAAAGAAATTGAAGATGACATAAACAAATGGAAAGATACACTGTGTTCTCGGATTGTAAGAATCAATATTGTTAAAATGGCCAAACTACCCAAGGTAATATACAGATTCAGTACAATCCCTATCAAATTACCAATGAGAGTTTTCACAGAGCTGGAACAAAAAAAAAGTTAAAATTTGTATGGAAACACAAAAGACCCCAAATAGCCAAAACAATCTTGAAAAAGAACAGAGTTGGAGGAATTACGCTCCCTGCCTTCAGACTATACTACAAAGCTATAGTAATCAAAACAATATCGTACAGGTACAAAAACAGACACATAGATCAATGGAACAGGATAGAAAGTTCAGAAATAAACCCACACACTATGGTCAATTAATCTATAACAAAGAAAACAAAAATATACAATGGAGAAAAGACAGTCTCTTCAACAAGTGGTGCTCAGAAAACTGAACAGCAAAATGTAAAAGGCTGAAATTAGAACATTCTCTAACACCATACACAAAAATAAACTCAAAATGGATTAACGATTTAAGTGTAAGTCTAGATATTATAAAACTCCTGGAGGGAAAAATAGGCAGAACACTCTTGGACATAAATCACAGCAATATATTTTTTGAACCAGCTCCTAGAGTAACAGAAACAAAAACAAACAAATGACATCTACTTAAACTTAAAAGTTTTGTGCAGCTAAGGATACCATCAACAAAATGAAAAGACAATCTACAGAGAAAATATTTGCAAACGATGCAACTGACAAGGGACTAATTTCCAAAATATATAAACAGTTCATACACCTTAATACAAATAAAGAGCAACACAATAAAAAAAAATAGGCAGAAGACCTAAGTAGATATCTCTCTAAAGAAGATATACAGATTGCCAACAGGCACATGAAAAGATGTTCAACATCACTAATTGTTACAGAAATGCAAATCAAAACTACAATGAGATATTACTTCACACCCATCAGAATGGCCATCATTAAAAAGTCTACGAATGATAAATGCTTGAGAGAGTGTGGAGAAAAGGAACCCTCCTACACTGTTGGTGGGAATGTAAACTGGTGCAGCCACTATGCAGGTTCATTAAAGAACTGAAAATAGACTTACCATATGATCCAGCAATCCCACTCCTGGGCATATACCCAGAGAAAAACATAATTAAAAAAAAACCACATACACCCCAATGTTCATAGCAGCACTATTTGAAATAGCCAAGACATGGAAGCAACCCAAATGTCCATCAATAGATAACTGGATAAAGAAGCTGTGGTAGATACACAATAGAACACTACCCAGCCATAAAAAAGGGTAAAATAATGTCATTTGCAGCAACATGGATGGAACTGGAGATGGCCATTCTAAGTGAAGTAAGCCAGAAAGAGAAAGAAAAATGCCATATGATACTGCTTGCATGTGGAATCTAAAAAAAAAAAAAAAAAAAAAAAAAAAAGACACAAATGAACTTATCTACAAAACAGAAACAGACTCATCACAGACACAGAGAACAAATTTATGGTTACCAAGGAGGTAAAGGGAGTGGGAAGGGATAAACTGGGAATTCGACAACTGTACCTCTTGGGAGTGATGGGAATGTTAGCTATCTTCATTGTGGTACTGATTTCATTGGTGTATATACATCTATCCAAATTCATCAAACTGTACATTTGAAATATGTGTAGTTTACTGTATAGGAATCATACCATAGTAAAGGTGTTAAACAAAAAAAGATCTGCTTTCAAATACTAGTACTGCCATTTACTCTCTCAGTGACCTTGCCCACATACTGAACCTCTGTGAGCCTTTATTATCTCTAAAGTGAGGTGGGGAAAGTGTCTGTCTAATGAGATTATAGCTATGATTAAATGTGATATTACCTGTATTCAATTTTTCATCTGGTAACTATTGAGTGCCTTCCACATGTGCGCATTTGAGTATACAGAGATCAACAGAACAGACACCATCTTTACCCTCATAGACTGTCAAGTCTAATAGGAGACAGACGTTAACACACACACACAAACGTGTCATTGCAAAGTTGAATAACTGAAATAAAGGAAAGGGATGGGGAACCTAATTAAGACTATGGGTTCCGAGGATGCCATTCTGAGGAAGCAGCATTTGGGCTGAGAACTGAAGAATGAATAAGCAGTGCGGAGTGTGCCAAGGCCCCGTGATGGGTGAGAGTAAGATCTGGTGTGCGCTGGCTCATTAAATGCTAGAGTGACTTCTGGGGAGGTTGGACTAGTTAGTGATTAGGAACCTGGAGCCAGCCTGTCTGAGTTTAAATCCTGGCTCTGCTGTTGACTAGTGCATGACTTTAGGCAAATTTCTTACCTTCTCTGGGCTTTGGTTTTCTCACCTGTAAATGAGAATAATAAAATGCTGCCCTCACTGGGTTATAGAGAGGATTGGATACTTTAGTTTGTGTAAAGCATTGAGAACAGTGCCTGGCACACTGAAAGCATGCTAAATGATAGCCATGTGTATCCTCGAGTCTTTTGTTTTTCCTCCAAAGTATTTACATGGAAAGTATCATGAAGGAGGAGGCAAAGGCTTTGCCTGTGTAAGACATATCCAGGCTCGAAACTGAGAAAGAATAATGGGAAATTATGGGAGGTTGTCCAAGAAAATCCCAGGAACCCAATTTGCCTCTCTGTAAATGGTATAATCCTTGCCTCTAGAGTAAGGACGTGTCACGGTGCCAATGGCACTCCTGAGACAACGCCAAAGGACCTCCTTCGGCCTGCCATTGGTTATCTGGATTTGGACAAGGTTGTTGAGATTCCTGGGGGAAAGTGTAATTCCAAGACACTGTATTATTTTAAAAATTCACAGGATTAAAGCAAAAACAAATACAAAACTCCAGGGATTACCACTGCTTTTTTTTTTTTTTTTTTAGAGATGCTCTTGTGGATTTAATATCCATCTAGAAGCCAGCAAAATTGCTGTTTATTTATCCTGTAGCTTCTGAGTGTCTTCCTTGTCCCTGAGCTCGCTCTCCTCTCCCTGTTACAGGCCACGGATAGGATTAAGAAAGATCTATTTATGGTCTTAAGTTACTGCACATGTTGCAGGAGAGACTTCTAGGGGCAGGCCTGTGATAAGGAGGGAGAGGAGCTGGATACAGTTTTGGGAGGCAGGCTGCTCACCCACCCTTCAACCTCTCCACAAATGAGACCGCTCCCCAGGCCTGCCTTGCTTGTTTGGGTCTGTGAATGTTTCCCAGAAAGAAATAGTAACTTCTCCTTTTTCTGGCAGGGGCGCCTGATGAAACTCCCTGAAAACAGGGCCTCTCCCTCCCCTTCTCGCTGGCCTCACACATGCTAATGCAAATGAGTCCTGACCCAGCCAGGGGTCTGCGGGAAGGCGGCCAGGAGCTTTAGAACAAACACGCAAAGAATGTTATTTCATTTCTGGCATCCTGGGGAAAGAGGGACAGAGAGAGGGAAGTTGGGCAGTAAGGGGGTGGAGTGAGAGAGAGAGTGGATACAAACTCGTACTGCAGTTAAGACTGAAGCAGATGGAAAGCATGGGAGGAAACTGGTAGGAATAAGGGCTTACTGAGTGCCAGAAACTGGCATATAGAATACATATATTTTTAATTCCACATGCACATTTTGAAGTTGAATATATTATCACCACTTTTGGGGGGCTCTCAAAACTTTGGCATTTTTTTCCTAGGCCACCCAGCTACAAAATGGTAGAGTCAGGATTTGAACCCAGATTTTAAAATTTCACATCCTGTGTTATGTCTTCTCAATGAGGTTGTCCTCTGATAGACTCTAACGGAAAACTGTGAACATGACATCCTCAAATCCTACAGCTCTCTTCATCTACTTCTTTCTCTCCATCCCTCTCTGCAGATCTAATTCCAGATCCAGGATCTCTTACCAGGACACTTGTAGCAGCTCCCTAAGCACCTCGTGCTCCACAGAGATCATTCTAAAACCCAGAGGTGGCCTTCTCACCACTGCTCAAGTCACTAGTTCCTTGGTCTGCATCACAAGGCCTTGCAAGTCCTACCTCTCCAATCTTATATACCATGTATCTCAACTATCCTGAACTTTCTGCTGTTCCCTTACATGTCCCTTCATTTCCCATCCCCTTGTCTTTATTTCAGCTGTTCTCTCTACTGGTGATGCAATAACATCCCTAATTCCAAATGGTGGATGCTATCCATTCTTTCAGACCCAGCTCAAATGCAACTTTCCCAAGGTACACTGGCTATTAGAGATCATGGCCCCGACAGAGCTCCCATGCCTTTATTATGGGGGCAAGTCACCCCCTACACCAGGTATGGATAATCTTACCAGTTTGTTTCCAATACTGGGCAAAACGCTTTCAGTCTAAGCCATAAGTTTTCAAATCTCAGCTGCAACCCTGCCTAGGAGAGGAACGCATAAGATTACCCACATGTGGACTCTGGAGCCAGAAATGTGTTAGACTCATGGTCCTGCCATTTACTAATTAAGTGACCTTGAACAAGTCATTTAGCCCTCTGTCTTAGTTTCCTTATATATAAAGTAGACACTACAGCACCTACCTTAGAAAGTACCATATTGTGAAAGTTCAAAGAGTTAGTAAACACATAGGTCTTAACACAATGCATGGAGGTAGTAAGAGCTTGATAAATAGGGACTGTTAGGCAGGTGCCATGTCATTGGTATGTACGTCCCTGGCTAAAAGCTACAGATGTTTACATGAAGGCCTGTTTCCATCCATTCAACCCGCTATACCTATTCCTGACCTTTGATGTTTTCTAAATTGAGTACCTGCTAAATCCCAGGCCAAATGTAAGGGATGCCTGGATTCCTAAACATGGTTTCTAAATCCTGTCCTACTCTTGGATCACTGATAATCTGAGTTCTCTATGATCATGAGAACTACATTAGGGGCAGGCTCAGGGAACAGGAGAGGAAGAGAATGGGGGGAGGCATCACTTGTTATGCCTAATGTCTGGGGGGAACAATGCCAAATTTGTCTCATGTCCAAACAGCTTCTGGGGGATGTTCAGAGAGAAAAGACATGGGAGAAACTTCACAGTGGGCAGGACAACTAGCCGATCGTGATTCTCTTTCCTGGTCATCCTTACTGAAGTCCTACTAAAGAAATGTCTTGTACGTACTTGATCTTGAGCATTTACTGTGTGCTGGACTTGCTATGCCTGGGAGATGTGCATGTGTTAACTATTCTATATGCATTCCATAACAGAACTCTAACATAGGGAGTACCAATACCCTCACCTTACAGATGTGGAAATTGAGACCCAAGGAAAATAAGTATCTTGTGCAGCCAGAAAACATCTGAGATTTGGACTGATGCTAGGATAGTCTGACTCAAAAACCCCAGCCTCTCAGACACCCAGGATGACTGCGAGCACATGGATGCTTGGATCCAGGACTAGAGAGAAGCAGGTGGACCACAGTGGAGTTAAGAGCCCTGGGCCAGCCTAGCTCTGAGGCTGCTTCTCTGAGTGACCACGGGCAAGCCTCTGCCCTCCCTGAGCTTGTTTCTCCTATGAAGAGAGAAGGTTTAGGTCCATGATGTCTAGTCCTCAAGCTCTATTGTGCTTGATTCAAACGTAAAAGCAGAGTGGGGTTACAGGTCCAGGGGGAAGTCTGTCCTTGGGGGAAAGGAGAACAGAGCAGAAAGGAAAAATGCCAGAAGTCTGGGTCTGTCTTGCCTTTGAGTTTCTACACATCTTTCACAGTGATCTCCTGCAGTCTGCTAACACCTTTCCAGTGATGACCTCAAGACTGCTCACAGTGACAGCCTCCTTCACGGATGGAGGTGAGGGTTTGGGGGTGGGGGCAGCATGTCATGTTGGACCCACGGGAGCAGGGCAAGGTCTGGCTTCAAGTGTAGGTCCGTTCCTATCATCAGGAGTTCTAGAGTCCTAGGAGCTCAGAGAAGGAAGGGACTTCGCCATCCAATCCCTTCATTGTGATGAGGAAGAAACTGACGTTCCTACAGAGGAATCTCTTTGTCCAAGGTCCCTGGCTGATGGGAAGCATAGCTGGGCACAGAGCCTAGTGTGGCTTGTGACCCCATCCTGGGAACTCCTCCCTGTGCAGAGCTGTCTCTGTGTCTTCCCTCTAACAAGGCAACACTGAGATAAAAGGTAGGGGGCCAAGGCTTGCTGGTAAGAGCCCTGGATCGAGTGTCAGGACCCATATTGTTAATGCTGGCTCCACCTTCACTGTGAAGCCTATGGGTCTCTCCAGGCCTCAGCTCCCTCATCCACACACTAAGAGAGGTGACTAAGACCACGGATTCCAATGAATGACCTGAAGGCTAATTGTGACCTACAATATTGGTTTATATGACCAATATTAAACTAGTTTCCAGCAAGTATTAATTAAGAGATTCCACTTACGCCTAGATTTATGGCTTTGAAGATTTTCAACACTGGATCTACCTTCTCACACAGTAATGATTAGTTGGAGCTAAGCATTCTCAGTCCCCACTGCTCCCTATCATCAAGCATCCTCATGCTGACCCACTAACATCACTTGCCAGTTCTTCCTTATAAAGCCCGTCTGAGGGCTTGCCCAACTCCCTCTGCTCCCTGCTGCCCCAAGCATGAGGCGCACTGTCCTCAGAGACTGCCACCCTACTGAGGCCAGCATTACTGGAATGTTTCCTGCTACTGACCTGAAATTTACCTCCCTTGCAGCCTTTCACCTCATCCTGCTCTCTGGGGTCAGAATGAACAGATCAGTGCCCTCTGACAGCTCCACAGAGGGTTGAAGACATGGACCATCCTCCTGTGTTTTCTCTTGAATAAATAGTCCAGGTCCCTGAAATGTTCCCCAGAGACATCGTTTCTAAGGCCTTTGGTGACCTCCTCCCTCTCCTCTGCTCAGATGATGAGTTTTCCCTTAGCAAGTCAACTCTTCCTTGCAGCCATGAAGGTTGCTCATCCCATGCCCCCCTGAATCTTGCTCCTACTCCTCCTGGGGCCCCAGCATGGCTGGCGAGGCCTCACCTGCCTCTGTGGCCCCAGCTCTCTTACTTGCACCTTGCCCTCCACATTCCAGCTACACTGCCTGCCTCATCACGCTCTCTCTCATCTCCCAGGCTTCTCATGGTCTGTCCTCTGCCTGAAAACCTGGCATTGGTTTCCTAGGGCTGCCATAATAAACTACCACAAACACGGTGGCTTAAAACAACAGAAATGAATTACCTCACAGTTCTGGAGGCCAGAAGTCTGAAATCAAGGTACCAGCAGGATGATACTCCCTCTGAAAGCTCATGGGGAGAATCCTTCCTTGCCTCTTCCAGCTTCTGATGGCCCCAGGCTTTCTTTGGCTTGTGATAGCGTAGCTCCCAACTCCACCTTCGTCTTCACATGGCCTCCTTCTCTGTGTGTCTTTCTAGGTCCTCTCCTCTTACAGTGACACCAGCCACTATATTACACTGGATTTAGGGACCAACCTAATTACAGTATAATCTCATCTTGCTCTTTAATTTATTACATTTTCAAAGACTATTTCCAAGTAAGGTCACATTATGAGGTTTCAGGGACACATGAATTTGGTAGCAGGGTCGGGGGGCACTATTCAACCCAGTGCAACCCATCCTCCCCTGACTTCTCCAGGAAGATTCCACAGCAGACTGCGAAACAGACCCTCAGTAGACCTGGCTGGGTGAGCAACCTTTCCTCGCTGTTTCCATGGCCCCTGTGCTTTCCTGGCAGAGCGTGACGTGAAGCATCGCAAACCCAGCCCCTTCTGCCTCTCTGCCACGACTGTGAGCTGCATGAGGGCAAAGACCTTGCTTGGCTCAGTTAGTTCTGAGTCCCAACTGACCAGCTTAGCATAAGGCACGTTGTGGTGGCCCAGTAAGTATGTCCTTTCCCTGCGCCCCTGCACTGCAGTCAGTCATGAAGAATCAGGAAGGCTATTTCCCGGATGTTTCCAGAACTGAGCTGAGCCCACGCTGCTCCACTCTGGCCCAGCACGTGCCCCACACAGGGCACCACTTACTGGACCCCCAGAGGTGTCAGGACCCTACCCTTCCCCTCCACCTGCACCAAACGGCCTCCCTGTCTCTCAGCTCAACCCAGCCTGCTCTCCACACCACGGTCAGAGCTGTCACCAAAGACACAGGTTTAAATATAGCCTGGGCCTCCTCAAAAGCTCTTCCTGGCTGCCCACTGCCTGCAGGATCAGGTCGACCTCCTCCGCCCGGCATTCAAGGCCTGGCTCTCCAGCGCGGCCTCAGCTCGCACCTCTCCGCCCTCCACGAGCCTGCACGAGCAGTCTGTGCCCTGTCCCTCTGGAAGCCTGGCCGGCGTCCCGTTCCTGGATGAAATCCTGACGCAGTGAGTCCCCAGCAGGTTTTAGGAGCCTCACTGTCTGTCGGCTGAAAAACAGCGTTATTTTTCCTCTGTGAGTCTCTCTTGGCTTGGGACTCACGGCTGTATTTGCTTCTGGCTTGAGGACAGCTCTTTCCCTCTCTGGGGCCCCAGTGAGCACGTTGGAGAGGTTAGTGTGACCTGACGCTAGACGGAACTGAGTCTTGACTAGCTAGCTAGGCTGCCCACCTCATTCCACCCCCTGATCAACAGGACAGGGTACCACAGCCAGAGAAAGCCCACATTTTGTCTGGGTTTTGGGACATCAGAGGCCCCTGCCTCTGCTGAGCTCTGGGACCCTGGGCCACACCTAACTGGCTGTTCACCCCAGCGTCATATATAATAGGCCCAGACCCTTGTTCTTAGGCAAGGGTGGGAGTGGGTGGAGGGGAGGGGTTGGAAATGCACAGGAAGATGGAAGGAGAGAGATCCTGGGACTGAGCAAGACAGAGACTGAGAAGTGATAAGAAAAAGGAGGCAGAGACAGGGCATACAGACGCAGAGAGGGCAAGCATAGAAGCAGACGCAGACACAACAGGACTGAGACAGACAGACGGGACGTCAGAGTGCTGGGACAGAGGCAGCACCCGTGACCAAAGCAGAGAGAGCAACAAGGTCGTGAACGGGAAGGAGGGAAAAGAAGAGCAGAGTCAGAAACAATAAGAAATGGACAAAAGCGGGTGGGGAAGAGAGATGTCAGAAGAGCAGGAGAGGATGCAAGGACAGAGGAAGAGAGGGAAGAAAGGAAGGAAAAGAGGGAGGGAGGAAGGAAAGGAGAGGAGAGAGAAAGGATTGAAGAGAAAAAAAGGACTGAGAGAGTTTCACAGTGGGAAGGAAGAGCCAGTAAAGAGCAAGGCAGGAACTGCCAGGCCCATCCTGGCTTCTTTCCCTGGTGTGTCCTGGATCAACCTTGGGCCTCAGCCTCAGCTCCCAGAGGCTGCAGCCCAGGCCCCTGGTCAGCACGGAAGGCTTCCTCTGTGCATATCTCTGTCCTCCTAGGACCTGGAAGTCCCCCGAGGAGCTGGCCCGATCACGCTGGGGACGTGGCTCAGGAGGCCCACTTAACAGGCCGGGTCACTGAAGCGGAAGGGGTGTGGAACCTTAGGCTGAACAAAGCTCTTCCACCCGGACTCAAACCCTTCTGTCCCCGATCGTCAGGGGTTTGAGTCCTTGCCTCCATTATTTCCTAAGACACAAGGCCTCCGAATTCATCTGAATTCATGAAACATTCTTCAGGATGGCTGCATTCAATCCCTCTTCTACAAATGGAGAAACACAGGCCTCCAAAGCAGAAACTCCTCATCCAAGGCCTCATGGCTGCTGACAGCCAGACTCAGGATGACCCTCAGGTCTCTGGCCTCCCATCATCTGGGCAAGCATTTAACAAGCCAGCCCTGAAGGGCTCCTGATGACTTTCATGCTTTTTCCAGTAAATTCTGTGCTGATTCTTGGCACAAGGAGAGGAAATGAAGAGGGTAGGGTAGGAATGTAAATAAAAGGAAACTTGGGATTCCATCTAATATGTAATTATCGTATCCATGGCGGTGGCCCCAGCTGCTGCTTCAGTGCGCTGCCCAGGCTGTACCCAGGCAGGGGCAGGAGGTGGGGGCTGGGGGCGGGTGTCCTGGAGGTGATGGGAGCCCAGCTATGCTCCATCCGAGGCTCTAAGCCCCCTGGGCTTTTGGAATAGTATCTTTGGGCCAGGAGCCTGGACTTGTTTGCAGACACACATGGCAGTCTGGAAACACTGGGAAACAGCTCAGCAGATGAGAGCTGGAGATCCTGGACAGCTCAAGAATGGCACTGGGGGGACATCCCCCGAGGAGCAGGGGTCCTTGTACAGACTCAGGTTCAACTGTTCGCATGGCGCTGCCAGGATTCAGAGGCAGGGAGAAGTCTGGTGTTCAGTGGAGGCCACATAGCTTTCAGTGTCAAGACTCCAAATCTGTTTCCCACAGTGTTTCCAACTTATCTGAGCATGGATCTTCGCACCAAAGATCCCTTTAAACGGTTTCTATCCTTGACCCTTGCCGTTTCCACATATCCAATTCTTCTCATAATCTAGTGTGGTAATTTCAAGTTCAAGCTTTGCAAATAACTTGGCTGAATTCAAATCCTGTCCTCTCCACTTACTAGCTTTGAGGCTCTGGTCAAGGTATCTAACTTCTCTGGGCCTTAGCAGCCCGATCTGTTTGACTAAGAATAACAGTCACTGCCTTAGGGAGTTGTTTTGAGGATTAAATTAGAAAAGATTCATGACAGATAGATAAGCAGGTAGGGAGGTAAACAGAGAGACAGAAAGACACAGGAAGACAGAAACAGAGATATAAGATACAGCGTTAGACCCCAGCATGACACACAGTGGATGTCCCCTGAGCATGTGGGAAGGAAGTGAGTTAGAGACGGGGAGTGAGTGAAGGGGAGAAGTCAGTACTCTCCAGGTTCTTGCACTGACTCGGAAATTTGTTCCAATTATTCAACAACTATTTACTGGGTTCTTTACTGGCATCAGGCATTGTTCTAGGCGCCAGGGATTTAAAATGAAGAGGGCGGACGCAGACTCTGCTCTATGCAGCTGATAGTCTAGTGTGAACAGACAGACAAGTAAACTAGATATTAAATCACTACATCTTTACCGTGTGCCATGGCTTTGTGTATCTGTGTGTGGGGCAGGTGGGATCTACTGTAGAGAATGTGGTCAAAGAAGGCCTTTCTAAGGAGATGACATTTAATCATGGACCTGAAGGAGCATAAGGTGCCAGTCACAGGAAAAGCCAGGAGAAGGCCATCCCAGGGAAAGAACACTAGAAGCAGAGACCTTGAGGAAGGTACATTCTAGTACATTCTAGCAAGAGCGCCTGGGGGGGTTTGAGTAAAGGAGTCAGTGTCAGAGATGACAGAGTAACTTGCTCTCCCACTGGAATGCTCTGGACCCAGTGGTCGGCAGCGCAGCCCCAGGCGCGATGGCTTCAGTAAAGCACACAGCCACAAAGAGTAGCAGCAGGGCTTATCCCTCCTCCTTCCACCGCTTGTTAAGTCCCGACCACGAGCCAGACGCCGTCCTGTGTTCTTGGTGTGTTTCAGTTCACTGACTCCTCACAATCCTATGAAATAGGCCCTACTATGATCCCATTTTGCAGAAGATAGAACTGAAACTCAGAGAGGTTAAGAAATCTGCCTAAGGCCACACAGTGTAGGTGCTGAAGCCAAGGTTAAAAACTCACCTCTGCCTGATATCAAAGGCCTAATCTTAAAATGTGTATGTGTGGTGGGGTGTGGGGCATGTGGATTTGAAACTTCTACTGTCCTTCCTTTTGCTGCTTTCTGACAGAGTGATCGTGGTAACTTTCCATCTTCACACGATCTTATGACAAATTCAAAGCACTTTCTCATATACTATCCAGTTTCATCTTTGCAACAACTTGAGGAGGTATAATTAATTATCTTCATTTCATGGGTAAAGTTAATTAGCCCTGCTTAATAGATGAGGAAGATGAGGTGTGAAGTACCTTCCCTGGGGACCTGCAAGCCGGGATGTGGGTCCTCCTGAACCCAGCGTTCTTCCCCTTGCAAACGTCTGTTTGCAGTCAGAAGGCCCTCTTCCACTCATATCCTTACCAGGTATTGCTGACAGTTCCACATGTGTGGGAAGACAAGGACAGGGACAGAATATGGGGAGAGGGGAGGGGTAGGTGGGTCAGCTTGGGTATGAATCTCAGCTTTATCTCTTCTTATCACGTGACTTTGGGCAAAATACTTACTCCTTTAAGTCCCAGTTTTCCCATCTGTAAAATGAAATATGAAAATGACAACACCAGATCCGTAGGGTTACAGCAAGGCTTAAATGAGACAGCACATGTCACCTCCTTAGCACGGTTCCTGACACACAATGAACTCAGTGGACTCTTACTACCACTACTTGACTATTATCCCAGAAGAACTGGAGGCTCCATGTTTACCTCAGTGTGCAAGTCTTGGAGGTCATCGAGTTTAACCTGTCCATCCCACAGACAAGAACTTCAAGGTCAGAGGAGGGGGAGGAACCGGCCCCAGGTCTCACGGGGAGCTAGTGTGGGAACTGCTGTCTGACTCCAGACCTCAGGCTCGCCACCACGCGCACCCTGCCTTCCCTCCTCCAGGGCTGTGGTTTTCCTTCCACTCCTCTCCTCCAACTCCACCCACCCTTGATAAGGAGCATCCCCTGGAGCCTCTGGTCCCACCTTGGATGTTGGCACGTGGCTGCAGGACCCAGGCTCCCTTGGCCTTCCCTTCACAGAGCTGAGGCCAACGAGGTGAGGGCGGGCCTGTGGCAAGCCTCTGAATGTGTGGGAATGAGCCCCCCACCCCAGGAATGAGGCCTGGCTGCTGCTGTGTGTTTGCTCAGGACCCTTTGGCAGTCATCCACGATCAGAGAAAGGAAAGGCAGCCAAGACAAGACAGAGGCTAATTACCTCGGGTAATAGGAAACTGGGGAGCGGCAGCGAGAAGGGTGTCTAGGCCTCTGGCCAGGCAAGGGGCAGGGACCACGGATGTCCAGCCTGGCCTGACTCATCCACCTTGAGGGGGGGTTCTTTGCTCAGGGTCGCCCTCAGTCTCCGACAGCCCAGAGGTGCAGGAGCTGGTCACACTGTCAGACCTTCTGGGGACCCTCTCCCTCTGCTGCTCTTTGTTTGTTTTCATTCAAAAGTAAGACAAATGAAACAAACAAGGAAATTCAATTTAAACAGGCCCAAGTGCTGATGTTTCTGTTTTGTTACACCAGGGTGAGCTTAGGACAAAAAAAAAAAATCTGCCTTGACTTTCACTCCTCCGATTAATCTCAACTCTGCGGTGCTTTGTAAAAGCACATGGACAGAGGGGCTGCAAAAGCAACTTGCCTTCCCAGGTGGGGGCAGAGAGAGGGACTGGGGATTCAGGCGGACCAGATTCAGAGAGAGAGAGACAGAGAGACACAGAGAGACAGAGAGAGAGAGAGAGACAGAGAGAGAGAGAGAGAGAGACAGAGACAGAGAGAGAGAGAGAGAGAGAGAGAGAGAGAGAGAGAGAGAGAGAGAGAGCGAGAGCGAGCACGCGAGTGCAAGGAACCAAAACTCAAGAAACACAGTAGAGAAATTGAGATACTCATATGGAAACAGAAACTAAGAGAATAACAGAAAGGCAAAGAAGGGATGATTGGAAGAATGGCAGACAAAGCCAGTGAGCTACACAGAAAATACTCACAAGAAAGGGAACACAAGGCAAGGAGAGACAGACAAGATGCAGAGAGGTATGGTAAGGCAAAACAGGAGTGAGAGAGGTAGGAAAGTTGGAAGGGCAAGAGCCCAGGAGGAGAAGACAGAGAACGAGGGTTAAAAAAAAAAAATTCACGGCATAAGTCTGCATTTCCAGAACTCTCCAGCTGGGGTGGATCTAATGCACCTTCATTTTGAAGATGCTGAGACCGTGGGACGAGGAAAGGCTGTGAATGTTCCGTGTAAGGTCTCAGAGACAGAAGTGGTGGTAGTGAGATGTGATGCCAGACTTCCTTCCTGAGAGATGGGTCTTCCATGCCCATGTCACCCTAATCTCTCCATCACACCTACTGATGGCACAGATGAGGGGCTTGGTGCCCAGCTGTGCTTAACTAAAACTTGGGGGTCTGGACCCATGCTCTCTTTTCACCCTATTTCTACCCCAAAGGATCCTGAGTGTTTACTCTTTCCGGGGTAATGAGACCCCAACCAGCCTCATAGAGAATAGCTCTTCAGACAATGTTTGCTGAAAAGTAAATGAGTTATGAATGAGTGAATAAAAATGTGAATGAATGAAAGAACTGATGAATAAATAAGTGAATGAATGATGGTGTATAACAGTGAATGTACAGACGGATAGATAGATGGATGAATGAATAGATGGGATGGAGGAATAGATGGATGGATGAATAAAGGGAAGAGAGAAGGACGGACGGATGGAGATATGGATTAATGGTTGGACAGAGTGACGGATAACTGAGTGAATCATTAAGGAAGTGAATTAAAGAAAAAGATAAATGAGTTGAATGCTTGGTCAGTAACACTCACTTTGTCAACAACTGCAGCTTTCTAGATAGGTAAGGGAGGCAACCTACAGTTTCATCATTAAAGAATAAAGAGAGCTGTCTCTAGGACTCTGCGTTATAGCTTACGATGACTGCATCCAGATGCATCCCTTTGTGCTGGGGAACAAAGGGAAAAGGAGTCCCCTCTCCCTCTGAGATGAATGGATGAGTCTCAGAATGACTTCCTTTTGCATTTCCAGAAGTGTAGATGCAATTACCCCGGTGTACTCTTTGAAGGAGTGATGATGACACTATTACTAAGGGGTTGCATGGATCCATTAATAAAAAAATTATATATTATATATACATATATACACAATACACACACTACACACACACACACACTTCAGATATGCTAATTTAATGTTTCTCAGGAGAGACAGCATGGAATTGAGAAAAGAACACCAGGCAGGGAACTCCTGTCTTAGCCCACCTTGCTAACTTGCCACTTTCCCTCTCTGGGTTGCAGATTCTTCCTCAGTAGGATGAATGGTTTTGAATTACTGGCCTCCCCGGGCCCTTTAGCACTAGCCCTATATGATTCTGTGACTCACTGTGGTCATACTCTCCAACGGACGCTTCTAAACCTTAGAATATCACGGTGAACAAACAGACTGGCCTATAAAACACCTGGCTGGCCTGGACAGACGACGCCCGCCTTGCCTCCCAGATCGAAGCCGTCCTGTCTGCTTCATGCTCCCCACACACAAAGCAGGTCTTACTTGTAGAGACCGTCGGGCTCCAGACACTTGAAGATGACGGAGTAGATACTGACTTCAGGGACCTCTCCATGGCTTCGACCAGCTGCTACACAAGATGTGCCCAGGCCAGAGAGTAAGTCATCGGCAAAACTCAGGAATTCTCCTGGAGGGAGACAAAGAGAGATGAGCTCCCCAGCTCAGGCCTTGGTGAGCAGACATGCCTGCTGTTGTCCAAACCCATCAAATGTCTGGATACCATTAGTTAAGAGGATTAATGGGGAGAATGAGCACAGGATATGCAAGTGACACAGATCAGTGTCTAGCCCTGATGACTCTTCGTTTAAATTTATCCCTGAATTTTCTCAACTGTAAAGTGGGGATACTAATACCTACCATCACAAGGCTGTTCCAAGGCTCAAATGAGGTAAATTATCGTGTAATAAAAATGCATGAAAAGGCAATAACGGGACAGTGCTTTCTGTCTAGAGTCACAATTCCAGCCCTGTCACCGCCATTAACTTCCTCTTAACTCCTAAAGCAAGGCTCTTCCTCCTTGGAATTGCAGTTTCCTTCCTTATATAAAGAAGGAGTTGGGCTAAGGATGTAAAACAGATTTATGTCATACAGTCAGTCTTACGCACTGGTCCTGGATTCATGGAGTGTTGTATTGAGATGGGCGGAGACCAGTCCAGCTAACGGGGTGAGGAGAGTTCCATGACTGACGAGTGATAAAGGTCATGAGACAAAAAGGGACAGTAGAAGAGCAAGTGCCCCCAGTTCCATGATTTCCAAAAGTGAATCCAGCCACTGGATTTGAGGAAACAGCTGAAGTTTACTAGAAATAGGGCTAACAGGGTCAGAGGAAGACTAGGAGGAGTCACTGAACGTCTGGAATCTCGGGATCCAGGCTTAGCTTTGTTACGAACTTGCTGTATAGTTTTGGGCAACGAGATTCCCATCTCTGCTCTAGTTTTCTGTAAAGCGAAGGTGCCAGAGCCACTATTATGATTTCCAAATAAATAAATAATAAAATAAAAACACAGATGTGCATGAAGATTAAGTTATGAGGATAAACACTGCAGTACTATTCAAACTAGCAAGAATGTAAAAACAACTAAATGTTCAATGATATGGAAGCAGCAATATCAATTATAGTTCAATGATGCAATGGAATATTTTATAGCCATTAAAAATAATATTGTGGAAAACTATGAAGTTATCTGAAAGGATATTCATGGCATAGAAAGTTAAAAACAGGTTACACTATTACAGAATAATTTAATTTTGGTGGAAATTTTACACATACATCTATTTAGAAAAAGAAGAAATACAGCAAATGCGTAATAGTAGCTTTGTCTGGAAAATGAGATAATGGGTACTTTTTCTCTCGTATTTTTGCTTATCTCTATTTTTAAAAATATCTACAATGAACATGTACTGCTTTTGCAGGAAGAAAAAAAATCAATAAAAATTACTTAAAAATAGATAAAGTAAATGAGCCAGATTACATAGGCTCTAAATTCTCTCCCAGTTCTAAATCTGGATGATTTAGGAGCAAAGGAGGCATGTGAGGTATTTTATACCATACGGTATGAAATTCTATGAGGCTTCCCAACTGTTGATTCCTTGTTTTCCTTCATGCCTGGGATGGAAGGCCTTACACTCTCTCCCTGCTTAGATTCTCAGCAATAAACAAGAGGAGGATGTCCATCCAACTACCTTCTCTCTACTTGGGATTAAGGACAGTCTCATATGACAGACCCACCATAAAATACTAACGTTGGTTCTAGTGTCTGAGAAGACAGGGAACTGGATGAACAAAATTTACAGATCACCTCCATGTGGTCCTTTAAAGAAAAGTTTCATCCTTTACTTGCAAGTGACTCATGTAACACTTGTCCATCAGGAACTATCTAGACGGTCCTGGGATTCAAATGAACAACATTTCTATCATGTGTTTGTCCCTACAGTCCCACATAGCAGATCTGATGAGTAGTGTTTCTGTTTTCCGTTTTTCACAAAGACAACACACAGTTCACAGACTTGACATGTAAATGCCAGAGCAAGTGTCTGAACCAGCCTAATGTCAGTGACACACAAGTTCAGCTGCTGCCGTCAGACAGACTTGGGACTGCAGTCACATTCCATCATTTATTACAAGTCTCTTAACTTCTCAAATCTCAGTTTTCCTTTCTGCAGCAAGGTGTCAATGACTCTTTCATGAGTTTGGAGTCTAGAAAGACTGAGTCTAGGAAGAAAGTCTGTCTAGAACCAGAGATTTTGCTAGAAAATGAAGAGGTAAATTAAACCTTTTTTCATCACAAATTTTGACAGCCCCTATTTCTTCCGTAGGCTTCTCATGTCAAACTTCTTCCACAACAAAATCATAAACCAACAATGTCTTCCCGTAGGTACCAAAGCAGAACAATGTATGGCGTGAAAAACAGAAGGGGGAAAGGGGGATTATTCACTGGATGGAGTAAGGGCTTTGTTTCTCTTGTTTTTTCAGGATTCCAAGTCTGGCTGCTGACATTTGTTTTCTTTGAGCTTGGATCCATGACTGTCTGCCTTTCAATTTGTTTCCAGATAGCCATTAAAGGAGCTGGCCCTTCATAAGGGAATTCAGCATGCTTGTGGCCTGTATTAACTAACTGTCTTCAAGCCAAAAGGTGGTTGACATTCATTTTCAAATGGGCATAGCTCTCCAGATATTTCCATGCATTTCAGAATAATTTAGACCATGGACAAAAGCCCCATAAAAATGTCTGGTCAGGAAGATCGGTACACAGTTGTAAGGTTTATAGTTTTAGATCAAGAGAAGAAACTGGATAATGTGGAGTATACAAGTAGTCTTATCAAGGACATTATAAGGGTATTTAGTGTCCAATTCTGTTTGGGATATATATATATATATATATATATATATATATATATATATATATAAAATAACCTTCAAATGAAAAGGGTTAATATGACATAGGAAACTGATATTTTAGTACCAACTTTTATTTTTCCCATTTAATCCTCACAACATTCAGTCTTAATAAGTTAAATGTTAGTATTTCCGTGGTAAAGCTGAAGTTCCGCTCACAAGTTTAAGAAGAGACAGAGCTGAGATTTGAACACATATCCTTCTAATTCCAAAGCCATACCTTTTCTTTTATGCTATGCTGCCTCCTAGAGAAAGTTAAAAAAAAAATGATAGTGTTACAAGGCAAGCTTTCTTGATTCTTTTCAATTTGCGATTGAATGCATGCCACTCTCGTAGCTCTATGGGCTTGGAAAATAAAACAATAAAAGAAATGGTCCCTGATCTTCTACAGCTTGTAATCTGACAACAGGAAGGGTTGTTAAATACAAGAACAGACCCATAAAGTAAACTGTAAGACTGCTTGTTTTGGCTCCCCAGTCCAGGTTTAAATGGAACCTAGAAGGAGACAGGTGAAGGACCCCTTGCTGTCCTCCATCACCTAGTGGAGGGGGACTAAGAAAGGCCTGGGGGCTTCTCTATGCACAAATGTGAATCAGTGCAATTCAACACACGCACTGTGGTTCCACACTGTATCACAGCCCACATCTGGCAGCGGTATCATGGAATGAACAATATGGTGCAGCGGTGAAGAGACTGGGCTCTGATTAAATCCTGGTACATTCCCGCTTACAGCGTTCCCTGGGCAGGTTTCTTGACTCTCTGTGTCCATTTCATCATATGTTAAATGGGTATAATAACGGTACCTAATCTAACAGTATTGCTGTAAATGTCATATAAAATACAGTACATGTGTATTGCTTACAAATCAGTTCACACATTTGACATGCAGGAAGAGCTCAAAAAATGTATCAACTCTCATTGTTATTATTGCTGTCGTCATAACAGAGGAGAGACATAAGGACCCTTAGAAATTATTTTTGTCCAACCTGCTCCTTTTCCAGGTGACAAAACTGAAGCCCAGATTTAAAAAAAAAAAAAAGTGGCATATCCATGGCCATACACAGAGTGGGAGGTAGACCTGGAACCAAACTGGGTCTCAAAACTTGATCTCTTGACACCAATAGCTTATGAGATAATTCATATCGGCCCGGGTATGAGATAATATCACTGAGAACTGAAGAGCTTCCAGAGCCCATGCTCCTCAGTTTCTGACCACCTCTATTCAGCATGACTGTGAGCTGTATTTACTAGGCATTTACTAGGTGCCAAGCACTGTACAAGGCACACAGGTCCATCCCGCCGTCTTCTTAAAATTGGAACCTCCGAGAAAGACAGAACGCCCAGGAGAGGCAGGAGGAGGGGTTCAATGTGTTTCATGTCCGCAATACATTCTAACCGCGGTTTGCGGATGTGAATATCTAGAACTCCGGGGTAAGAAGAAACATACACGTGGTGGCGGCTGAAGCCTGTCTTCTCTATACCCACACTAACCTTCAACTAGATCAGCTCCAGCTTGACCTATTTCAGTTACTAATGGTCCATGTTTTATGTAGGTTGGGAATAGAAACTGTTTTTAAAACCCTGGCTTCAAAGTTTTATTGCTTAAAATGTTTGAATCCTAAAACCCTGCCACATTCCCTGATAGGAATATAGAGACACAGGAATGCTGCAGCCCCATTCAAGGCTTCGCAGCTACTCCCAGGCAGGCTCCAGAACCCAAACCCGGCTCTTCTGCCTCTAAACACCGTGCGCCTCCCACTAGGACACTCCGCCCAGGGCACCTCTGTCCCCTCCTCCCTAGGATGTCCTTACAGCCGCGTGGCTGAGCCCTTCCAGACCCAGGCTGCTACTGCCGCCTCGCCCATGCCTGTCCAAGACTCTAACATTCTTTTTCTGTTTTTCTTTCCTTGAAAACAGATAGGGAGTTGGGAGTCGCTGTACAGGAATGCGCCTGTTCCCCATTATGGCTCTTCTGGGGCTGTAACCCGAGTGGGCTTGGGCCAGACCCCCACACATTTCTTCATCCACTCAGACACGAGCCTTGCTCTCATTACCATCCCCAGAAAAGGTCAATCACAATTCTGCTGAACCTTCAGAACCAACCCAACAAGGCACAGAGCGATTGTTCGAAAGGCCCCACCCCCTGCCTCAATTCTCTCTCCCCCTCCCCTTTCATCACTCCCTCAGTCCCCCTCCTCCTCTTTCTCCCTCCACCCCCCTTCTCTCTCCCTCTCCCTGCTTCTGACTGAGTTGAGGTCACAGTCAAAGCCGGCCACAAGAGCAAATTGAAAACAGGTTGGGAGAAAAGCAGCAAAGAAATTCCAAAATGGAAGGGGCGGGAGCAGAGAGTTATTTAGCCCAGGTGGGGAGAAAGGTCCCTGCCCAGGACTCCGCACTCTTTTCAGGAAACGCCAAGGGGATTTAGAGGCCACTCTGGGCCTGGCCTCTCTCTAACCTACAGATGCTCTTGGCTGCAGTGCCCAGGGAGAAGCTGGGCTCTGCCTTCCGCCTCCTTTTCTTTACTTGGGCAAATTCAGACATTCAGTCTGAGACCTTGTCAGTGACAAAACACGTCTTCGAGGGCCTCACGCTATCCAGCTGCAGTTGGCTTGCTTCTTCCAAAACACACTGTTATTTTAAATCAGGGGAACCAGTGCGTGATGGTTCTCACATTCACTGTCATGGCAGTATGGGGCAGGAACAAGAGAATGGGTTTGGGAGGCAGATGAGATCCGGTTTTGAAGCTGGGCTCCCCTACTTATGAACTGTATTATCTAGGGATGGGTGATTAATCTCTCAGAGACAATTTCTTCATCTGGAAAGTAGGTAATCATGAGAGAATCAGCAAGGAATAAATCAGATAATATATGCAGTGTACCTGCTCTGTGAATGGTTTACGGGCGTCAGTGCTCCCTCACTCCTGCTGCCTCATCCTCACCATGTCTCATCAGTTTGTCTGATGGCAAAAGTTTTAGTGATCAAACTCAACTGGTTTTAGATACATTATACAATATCTCATTCCATAGAAACTTCCCCCCTTTTTTGGGCAAAATGAACTAATTTTAAAAGGAATAAAAAAAAGGAAGGAGAAAAGGAAGGAGGGAAGGAAGGGAAGAAGGAAGGGAGGAAGGAAGTGGGGGAGGAAGGAAGGGAGGCAGTTAAGGAGAGAGAGGAAGAAAATGTTCATTTAGCTCTTATTACATGATGTCAACAGTGCTAGACATTTTTACTTAATTGTCTTGATTAAACATTCAAAACAACCTTGTCTTGGTTAATATTCAGTACAACCTAATGAACTAGGTTAACTGTGCTTTTACAAATGAGGGAACAGTTTCAAGGAAAGTTAGATGCCTTGCCTAACGAGATCCACCATCTACCATTCCTAAACGGTAGAGAGAAAGGGAGAACCAGGACATTTGTGATCCAAAGTCAGTGCTTTTCCTTGTGCACTACTGTGAGATGCTTTCAGTGGGAGTTGTACTTTGGTCACCTCTGTGTCACCAGTACCCAGCACAGGGTTGGCCATGTAGGTATTTGTGGAATTCTGTGAAATCAAACTTCAGAATTGAAGCCTGGATCCACCTTCATCTCTTCAACCCTGGCACCTGTCATGGGAACCTTCTTTTGGGGGAACCAGGCTGCCACCTGCATGATCTCTTTCAGGAGTACACAGGGCTCCTGTGGCACAGGAGAGAACGGACTGCCAAAAAAGGTGACAAAGTGTAGCAAGTATCTACTGAGAGCCCCTGTGTGCCAGATGTTGTGCTAAGGGACTTCTGGCTCATCCACACCCCAGTCCTCACGTGGTTTGACCTGCTCTAAAACCTGCCTCCTTTCACTAACAGCACCCCAGTTTTCCACCCCAATTTCAGTCCATATGATTTCAGTCCATATGGAAGCCACAGCTTCCTCCCTCATCCAGAGATGTGTATGTGACAATGGCGTGAAGGTCCATGTTAGAGACCAATGACAGATGAAGAAGTGACCCAGGCCTGATCAGCCAGATTCACTCCTGGGACAGAGACAAAGTACCGATGACATCATCTGAAGCCTTGGATCAGCTGTGTCTGAAGCCAGATATAGCCTTGGATATTTCAAATACATGACTCAGTATTTTCCCCTTTCTGTCAGGGCTAGTTTCCATTTGTTTTCTGTTACTTGCAACCAGGAGTCCTACCAGATACAGATCCTGCGAGGTTGATTTTATGATTGCCATTTTATAATTGAAAAATAAAAAGTATTCACAGGTCTTCAGCAAGTTGCCCAAGGTCACACTCCATCTAAATATAACAAGGCTGGACTTTAAATCCTGAGCTGTCAGACTCCAAAACCTCTGAGCCTTTCCCATCATAAAACACTGTGTAGGCAAAGGATACAAAGATTCTATTATGCAACAAATCACAGTATTTCCAATGTCCTGCTTTCTCTAGCCCTGTCTTCTGACCTCGCTGCCTGTGTTCCCTTCCTCATTCACTCACTCTAGTCATGCTGGCATTCTTCCTCCTCCTCTAACACACCAAGCATGCTCCTACCACAGGGCCTTTGCACCTGTGGTCTCCATGCCTGCAGAGTTCTTCCTCATATCCTTACCCAGATCGCTGCTTAAATGTCACTGTCTCAGGAAGGCCTTCTCCAGCTACTCAATCTAATCTAATCATTCTCTATCCCCTATCCCTACTTTATTTCAATTCATAAAACACATTAATCTCTCTCATACACTGAGGAATCAATGTACTGTCTGTATCCCATGACCAAGAGACTTTATTCACTTAGCAAGGTGCCTATACACAGCATGCTCTCCAAAATATTTGTCTAGGGAATGACTGTATTTACTGTGTACTGTATACCAAGCCGATGCTGGGAACACAGCACAAAGAATGTCTTAGTTTGCGTTCCCTGGAAAGCAGAGTCTAAGAGAAGGGTTTGGGTGCAGAAGGTTCATTTGGGTAGTGATTCCAAGCAGTGGGCATGAAGGAGAAGGGAAGAATGAGACAAAGGAGAAGGGAAGAATGAGACAGAGAAGAGGAAAAGTCACATCAACATAGAGGTGCATCGTTAAGTTTGCTGCTTGAATGACCTTCTGAGGAGTCAGCAGGGCGTCTCCCAGAATTGTTTGGCGGAAAGCTGGGGAGCTGGAGCACCTATCCCCCAACTCCTGATGGCCATCTGTCGAGAGCCTCCAGGGAAAGTGAACTTCCCACACTTCTTTTGGTGTGGCATGCTTACAGGCGGAGGGAGCGCCCTCGGTCTTGTACAAGGCCACGAGACAGAGAGCGGGAGCATGCATTTGAGGTCCCTGGCAGCACAAGGGGAGCCTGGGTGCGCACCACAGCTGCAGCCGAGATGCCCACGGGCCAGGTGGCTGCTACAAAGACCCAATCTCTTGCCTTTGAGGAATTTATAGAAAGAGCAACTGATAAGCCTTCCTGACTAGGGGTCCACTGTTGAAACAGTCCACAGACAGTTACCCCCCCACCTGCCAGGGGAAGGACCACACACCGCCGACACAGTCTTGAGCCCCCTCCCTGTGGTGCTCATGGCTTAGCAAAGTACAATTGCAATGGCTGCTTTCATGGGCGACCCGAGGAAGAGTCTTACAACTTACTATTGATACAGAATGTAATAATATTAACCTCAGCATTAATATGCACTTGGCTAATCGAGCCTGCCCTTTTCTACAGCTGGATTAATTAGGACCATAAAAGCCCTCGTCATCCCCACCATCTCAGGACAAACGATGCTAACAACATTTGGCTGGAGTGGGTATTGCTAACATGTGTGCGAGGCCGATCTGGGGACCGGTCTGCGGAGGAGGAGAGGGTGGAAGGAGAGCCAACCCCCACCGCTCTCGCCATCACTCTCTGGGGACCACAGTGGGTGTTTACAGCCGTCACAGCGCTCATCCACGGAGGGTTGTCTTTCTTTCCTTTTTCAAATCGCGTTCTTAAACCTTCCACTGTGGTGAGTGGAAAGAACCAACTGTACAAAATGTGCTTCTCATCGGATTCTCGGTTCCCCGAACACTCCCAACTTTCTCTGGGGCCTGACTCTCCATTCAGCGTCTCCCTCTCTGTGCAAAGAGGCAGAAACCTTGTGTGCTGACGGGGGGCCCTGACCGCCCCTCGGACCACAGATGTGATGAAACAGCATATAATCTGGCAGAGCTGGGGTTGTTATTCACATTTTGTCAGGGAGAGAAGAGAAGGCTCAGAGAGTTGGGGCGTGCTGCCCAACCACACAGCTACTACACAGCAAAGCTGGGACTCGAACCCGGGCTGAGCCAGTTCCAGGGCCTGTGGTTTTTCCACCACAACACGCACCTCCTAATTGTTGTGTCTCTGGGGCCCTCAGTCTCCTTGTCTCTAAAGGGAGGACTTCCATATCCACGCTGCAAGGGGCTCATGAGGAGTGAATATTACATTAAGTCCGTAAAAATCATGAAAGTGCTTCATAATCTGCAAAGTGTGATGCACATGTGAAAGACTGCTGTTAGGGGACAGCCACAGAGTGTCACGTAAGATGGTAAAAATATCAGGTAGGGGATTCCAGAGCTAGAAGGAGGGAGAAGAGGCCATCCTCTGGGAGGCACAGAGGTATATCTGTTGGTGTTCAGCCCCAGGGACACTCCAGGGCACAAAGTGTGATGATGAAGGACCTTTATGGACTTGGCAACATACCTGTTGGTGACACAAAGAAAGTCCTGTGTCACAGGAAAGGAGAAAGGTGCTGGGGGTATGAAGATGCTATAGTGCAGGGAAGTCTAGGGCTAGCTTCCTGAGATCAGAGCCTCTGGACTCTTCCCAGCTCTGAAGAACTGGGTTCTCTTCCTTCATTCTCGCTGAAGTCTCACCTCCTCAGAACCACCCCCCACCGCCACCTGCCCTACACCACCCTCCCTAAAGCAGACACATTCCACCTAGCTCAATTACTGTTCATCACAGGACATTTGATTCTCGTCTGAGCGCTAGTGACGACCCGTGGTTACTACAGTTGTTTATTCACTTCATTATTTTCACTTGATTCCTAACATGTTAGCTCCGTGAGTTCAGCAGCCTTGCCCATCTTGTTCTGTCTTGTTTGTGGTCTCCCCAGTGACTAGGAGAGTGGAGGACACGGTAGCCATTCACCAAAGAGCCACTGACTGGATAGGGGAGGGGTGAGGCTGCAGAGGTAAGCAACTAATGACTCAGTCAAGGCTTTGTAAACATCTTGGGACAACTTAAGTTTCCGCTCATATCTAGTATCTTTCCAAAAACTTTTCTTGGTCGCCCCTCCATGCAGCAAGAGTCAGGTCCTCCTCTGAGTTCCCATCATGGTCCTTAACCCACTGTTCTGTGATCACCTGCTCAGTGTCTCCCTCCCCAGTGACTGGGAGGACCTATGGGAAGGGACCTGGCCTGCCTTACTCACCATCTGTGCCCTGCGATGGGTGTGCAGAACAAGCAAGTCAGTGAATGAGCAAGACTTCCTTTCCAGCTGGCCCACAAGGGGAGCAGTGGGCTAGGGTTCCTGTGCAGCAACCTTTGAATTGTGTCAGAAAGAGCAATCCCAGGAGGCCAGCAGATCTTGCATGAAAAAGCAATGAATCAGGAGTCAGAGGACATGAACTGCACCCCTGCCCCCCTGTGAGACTCTCTACAAATCAGTTACCCGTCTCTGCCACTGCAAATGGCCAGGATGGAAGGAGAGTGCGTCAGATGCTCCCCATCCTTTCCCTGATCCAGGTAACCCCAGTGTTGCGACCCCTCTTTATTTTCCTCTGTTCACGCCTATTACTCTCCTTCCTCAGTCCCAGTTCCCTGAGCTCTCTGTCTAGTTGTCAGACGCCCCCCACAACTCAGGAAATTTCCTTCATTAGTATTACTGCTTCCTGATCTCTGCCCACCTCTGGCATTTCTGCGCAGCCAAGCCGTCTGCTGCATCGCCTCAGCATGAACTGGCTGCCCATGAACCCTTTGACTCTTGTCTCTACAATGAGAAATGCCTTTCACTTCCTACAGCCCTCTCCTTTTGTAAAGCCCTTCACAGTTTGCATTGCACGCCTCCCTACCTCCTCATCATATTTAAACTTTACAAACGCTTTACAAATAAGGTGGGCAAGACAAGATGGAAGTGAAAAGTCCCATTCTACAGAAGGGGAAATTGAAGCTTGGGAAAGCGTATTGGGGCTGGATCGCACATTTCCTGACTCTTGACTGGTGCATTACCCTGTGCTCTTGTCTTCTCATCCAGACTGTGAGCCCAATCATGAACAATATAGCTTTACAGGCACCCCTGTAGTGAGTAACGAGGCACTAACCCTTACTGCGCCCTCCACACACTACTGACTTAGACAATTATATTTACTAAGACACCAGTACCAGATCCCCTGTGGGGAGGGAAAAGTAGCAGAAAAGGCAGTATCGTACTCAATCCTGGTTTTAAAACCTGACTTGGCTAAATGACTCTTTCAAGCAAGTCACTTAATCTCTCTAAGCCTCATTTTTCTTCACCTGTAAAATTGATGTGAAAATGCTGATATTAAGGGAATCAATGGAATTATAGTAAGAATTAATTTAAGTAGTTAGCACAGTGCCTCACACATGGTAAACATTCAACAAATGGCAGCTTTATTGTGGCTGTTACTGTTACGAAAAATGCCAATTAACAAAACATTTCATATAGGGTAAGTAGAGAGGAGAAATTTAACAATCCAAGGAGAGTGAATTACCCCTGTGAATTTAGCACTTCTTGCTCCTTCCAGATCAGAACTGAATAAACTGTCCACCCAGAGATTAAAAACTGCTGAATGCCCAAAGCTTCCCCCCTTTTCTAAATATAAGCCTCAAAGCCTGGAGTTAGCAGATAGCTGGGATATCTTCAATAGATAAGGGAGCCTGTTTTGTCTTTCTTCTTTCCCCTTGGGGGGAAATCTAAGCTTCAAGCCCAATCTGACCAGGACCCTCCGAAGGTAGCCTCTGGGGACCCCATCAAGGCACCAGGGAGGATAGAATGAGATCCTGAGTCCATTCCATTACCCAACCCACTTCCCCACCACACTTGCACACGCACGTACACACAAACGCACGCTTCTCTCCCCACCCCATCCCTGTGCTCAGGCCCTACAGCAGGCCTCCAGGAAGGTGGAGAGAAGGCCAGCAAAGATGAGTCAGGTTTTCTGGTCGTGCAAACAACACCGTTCCACCGGGCTGAGGTGAATCACTTAGAAGGAGGTGGGAACTGGGGGGTGGCAGAAAGAGGTAGACTTCCAAATGAGAGAGACAGAGACACAGAGACAGACAGAGAAGGACAGGGATGGAACTAACACAGACAGTCAGAAAGAGAAACACAGCCAGGAAATACTAAGAAACAGAGAGGCTGGAGTAGAAATTGACAGTGATAGAACACAATAGAGAGAGAGAAAAAGGGAGAAAGAGTCAGAGACAGGTGGGGAGAGGGGGAAGAAGACAGATACAGGTAGAGATCAAAACAGAAATGGATACAGAAGGAGACCAAGATTAAAAGAAACAGGGATGGAGGGAGGGAGAAAGGAGGGAAGGATGGAAGGGAGGAAGAAAGAAAGAAAGGGAGGAAGGAAAGAAAGGAAGAAGGAAGGGAAGAGAAGGGAGGGAGGGAGGGAGGGAGGGAAGAAATTACCTGAAAAGAGAACAAGACAAGACCAAAAAAAAAAAACCGCAGGGGCAGAGAGCTGTAGAGGGTCAGAGAGCTGGAGGCTGAGGACCGGCTCTGCAAGATGAGGGACGGAGGATGCCCTGGCTCTCCTTCTCATCCCATTCTCCATGGCCCTACCCAGCGCCCAGAGGAGACAGACCTTGGGCCCAGAGGGAGGATGCTGCTCCCTTCCCTCTTCAGCTTTGGACCAAAAACCAAGACCATCAAAAGCCCTGTTTTCTCACAGGCTGACTGGAGGAGGGCCTTGGGGTCCCTCTTAAATCCCACCGGGAGAGGTGACTTTCTGAAGAGGCCCAGAGGTCAGAAGGGCTTCCACCAGAAACAGGCGCCCTTAAGCATCTGACCAGGGCAGTGACCTCCGGTCCCACCTATCCCAGGGGAAGTGTTCTGGAAGGTAAAGGAGGAAGAGTGAGTGGGTGACAGTCATTTTCATCCAAATCCTTCACCGACCCCTCCCACACATAGATTTTTTTTCTCACTCTACTCAAATGACTCCCTGGCCTCGCCATTTATATTAAAATTTTCCTTTAAATAGAGAAGGGGAAACAAGTTCTCTCTTCAATCCACAATGAGAGCTATAAAAGGGTTTTTAAGCTTGGAAAATTTGGCTGGTCAGTTTTTCCTACTGTCTAATACATGCCTTAGGTTACACTGAACGGGTAAACATGGTTTATAAGAGTCTAATTCATACCTAACTCTGTGAGTTTATAGCCATGTATATATATTATATATTATAATATATAAAGTATATTATACCTATATAATATTTGCATTTATATAGCATATATATGTAAAACATTTGTATATATGCATGCATATATACACATATACATATATACATTTTTTTTTACATATACACAAAAAGCACACACATAAATACTCACATATATGAATGTGTGTATGTGTAAAAGCAATCCCTTAAATTTATACTGCTCCTTAGGATTTACAGAGCCCTCTCTTTCTCTCATTTGATCCTCACAAACCTGGGAGGTAGACAGGATAGGATTATTGCCCCCAGTTTACTGGTACCTGTGGTGAAGGCAAAGTCCCCAGGCACCCGAGTCCTCCAAGGGGTCACAGCCCATGTCACATTTCCCCTCTCCACAGTACGGCAGACTGACTTCATGAGCACAGGTCAGGCGGTGCCCACTCTGGACATGCAAGGACCCAAAGGCAAGGGAAGCCTGAGGCATCACCAGCTCAGGGCTTCACTTCACAGGCTAGAGGACTGATGCTCAGAGAGTCACTGCTAGGCTATATGATACCTCTGTGCAAATCAGAAAAAAATCCCTTCCTTTCGACACCTTCTTTCTATGTACCTGAAAATAGCCTTAGCACACTGATTTCTTAGAACAAGACACCTGAGCAACGATTACTACATGTTTGCGATGTCTACAGTTGGAATGGTGAGCTTTTACATGTGGTAGCATTCTGCACTGCAAAACCTGTCTGACTGTACGTGGTGTTCCTAGGAGTGAGCCTGGCCAAAGTCAAGGCAGAGAGGAGGGCAGGAGAGACGGCTGGGAAGGGCGGATGAGAGAGGGACCAACCTGAATTGCTGGGGTCCAAGAATACAACTCATTTCACTTAAAGCTTAGCAGGAGAATAATAATAACTAGTGTTTTTATTAAACACTTAATCATGTCTGATGCTTGCAGTAACCCTTGAGAGTAGACTGTACATCTAACTACAGCTTGTATTTCTGCCTTGTCTTCTCAACTAATATTAATAATAATTTGACCATTCACAATCTTTTGGGTGATATGCCTAGTACGTCATGTACTTCATTGCATTTCAGCTTCACAAGAAGAAGAGCTATATTCCACATTTAGAGATGTCGATGTCGAGGTCGAGGCTCACAGAGGTGCAGTGACTTGCCCAAGGTCATGCAGCAAATTGCATGGCTGAGATTTGAGTTTCATAAGGAAAGGACAGAGGTAGAGGTAGAGATATTGTCACATGTCACATCCTCTGAAGATAACTGAAATGTTTTCCACACTCAGTCACTCCTAGCCATCCTAGTACGCCAGTCCTCACTTGTGTACAGGGCATCAATATCCAGCAAAGGAAAGGGATTTGCCTCAAGTTACATCTCATCAAGCAGCAGCCAAGAATGAAAGCAGCTCTCTGGCTTCTCATTCTGTGTGTTTTCCTGTGTCCCACAGTCTATTCATCCTTTAATCACATTGAGGCTGTTGATGAATGGAACCATCTGGAGGATATATTCACAGTCTCTGCTCTGGGGACATAACAGGGGCTCCAACTCAGCCTTTCCCTGGTACCTAGCTTGCCTCCTCATTTCCGCCTCCCCCTCACCAATGAATGCAAATGGATATGAAAAGGAAGGAAGGAAGGAAGGAAGGAAGGAAGGGAGGAAGGAAGGAAGGAAGGAAGGACAGGCAAAGCAAAACAAAATCAAAGCCAGGAGTCTGCCGTAACAGGACACCAACAGAACTGGGCTTCCTGCCTTCTGCATCCTCTTGTGTAAATGGGAATAAGTACTCCCACTTTGATGGAATGTTTTAAGGAATTAATGTGATGTAAAGTGTCTGGCTCAACGCTTGCCCTTGATGCATAAAATATGTTTCCAAGACAAGGAGAAGTGGCTCTTGGCCTGGGGCACTCACACTGGGCTAGAACTTTACAGTGTCCATCAGCTCCTTACCATGGCCTGTGACCCAAGTGATCCAAGGCCTCACTACTGCAGCTCGAGCCCCTTCTGCTCTCCCCTGGCTGACTCCACTTCCGCGACCCTGAAGTCATGTCACCAGAGAGCGACTCCCTGATCACCTTAACGGAAATGGCACCCCCCAGCCTCCATCCCCATATCCTGCTTTATTTTCCTTTCAAGCACATATCACTCTTTGGCATTACATTGTACACCCATTATTTTGTCGTCATCTCTGCACCCCCACTCCACAACAGGGAGGTATTTTTGTTGCTCTTGTTCAGTGCTGTATCCTCAGTAGTATCTGGGGTACACAGTAGGTGCTCAACAAGTACGTACGGAATGCCTGAACTCATAGCTCCTCAAGAGTTCCACCAAGAGGCTAGCCAGGCTGACATTCTGGTGCCCATTTTATACATTAATAAACTGAGGCCTGGGGATGTGAAGAAACTCCTCCAAAGGCCTTCAGCTGGTAAATGACAGAGGAGAGGCTGGCAAGCTGAGCGGTCAGACTCAAATCCAAAGACCTTTCTGTCCCTCCAAGTTGTAATTCCCATTACCGGCGCCCTTCACCTCCAAGAACACACTGGGGAGTGGTGTTTCTTGGGATTCTGTTGCCTAGGTGATGCCCCCAGAAAGGGAGGTGTGAGGGGTGATTGCCTCATGTGTTCCCCACCCAGACACGGGCCTTGCCAAGGCCATCCCTGCAGACAAACCAGAGCACAGGTCCACGGCTGGGAGCAGGAAGCAGAGCATCCGTGTTCCAGACCAGCCATCAGCAGCCAGGAGGAGGAAGGGACCGGTATCACGTTGGGAAAGTGCGGGAAGGGGGCAGGAAGGGATTGCTGGAGCCCTCTCCAAGGCTCAGAGAGCCAGGCGGGAGGAGTCCCGGTGCCCTTCAGAGCAGTTTCCGCTCTATAAAGAGGCGGCGACTTACTTCATCCCCCGGAGGTTTCCACTTGCCTCCAGGGGATGGCCAAGCCCTGCAGGGGCAGGAGGGACTCACTGACTCCTCAGTTCTCTGAGAGGAAGGCGTGGACGTGCACTGGGCTTTGACTTCCTTTGTGACTTGCCTGCCCTCTCTAGATGTCCGTTCTCTTGTCTATTAAAATAATTCTCGGGCCTCGAGGAACTCTGGGGACTGGTTTAGGGGAGGCAGCATCAAGAAAAACAGGTCACCTGTCACATGCCCATGCTACCGGGTGGGCCCTGTGCTTGGGGCCCTACACACATGATCGCCTTAATCCTCACAGAAACATGAAGTCAGCATCCTTATGCTTATTTTTCAATTGAAGAAATGGAGGTGCAAGGTCAACTCATACAGATGGTGAACAGCTCATGCTGGGGTCAAAACCAAGGGCTACCCAGGCTCTGAATAACGTGCCCCCTTCAAACGCAGAGTTGGGGTATTGTTACTGACATCCTCAGGGTCAGAGCCTGGTCCCTTAGGGACCACCGAAGTGAACCTTGTTTTCCAGTAGGCACAGGAAGAAAAGTGACATGCCTGAGGTCACACGGCAGGATGAAAGCACAGTCAGGTGAGCTCAGTGAGGCAGGCGCTAGACACTGGCTACGAGGTGGTGGTACCGACATGGGCGTCACCTTCATCGTCTCACCCGGCTCCATCTGCGGGAGCTTCACTAAGCTCCACTCACTCTTCTAGAACTTCAGTTCCCTTTCAGCATGTCCTGTCAACGGGACTGTGAAGTGGCGGGGGTGGGGTGTGCACACGCACTCACGCGTGCTAAAGATCCCCACTGGGACGCCCTCCTCCGCGAAGGCATCACAGACACCCGTGCCCACATGCAGAGCACTTTACAGTTTACAAGGCACTTTCCTTTTCTTTCTTTCTTTTGATCCTCAGAGCAACACTTCTGAGCAGATGATCTCACTTTCACTTTGTAGATGAAGAAAGCAGAGGATCAGAAAAGGGAGCTGACGTGCCACAGCGGTAAGTACGGGATGAGGGACTGTTGGGAAGGATCTAGGACCTGGACCCAGCTCCGCTAACTTCCCGTCAAGTGATCTTTCCTCGGCATCCCCCGACGAGATATGTGATGATCAGAGAGCAAAGAAGGGGTGCTTCTACAGAAGGAAGCACTGGGGAGAAAATAAGGCAGGGCTCTGGGACAAGGAAGACGTCATTTGGAAGATCTGAGAAAGACGGAGTTGAGAAGACCCCGCAGGTGCAGTTTTCCAAGTGGCAATGAGAGCGTGGGGCTCAGCGTCTGTGGCATATTTTCCATCCCACCCCTCTGCTCCACCTCTGAATTTTTAAACAAATCCCCTGGTGAGCTGAATGTTCAAACAGTTCTCATTTGGATATCAATGTAAGCCGTGACCTCCCCCTTCTTCTGGTGACAGAATGCTCACTTTGATTAGTGTTAACCCCCCACCCCCACACCGGAAAGCAGCAAAACCTGTATCACAAGCCACGTGTTGTTTGGCAATGGTTGCTCTAGTGTTGGGCATGGGAGCCAGGTGGAGGGAAAGTGTGCTGGGGGCTCCTGGGAAAGATCTTTTCTCAGGATGGAAACGCAGGGAGAAAGTCCATTTCCTCTTTTGAACACATCTGAAAGAATGCTTCGAAGCTGTGTGATCATCTTGTGAACAGCACCAGGTGGCCATCCTGCCACCAGCTTGGGGAGGAGCCAGTGCACACTTCGGGGCAGAAACAAGGGCATTATAGGCACATTTGGATCCACCCCACCTCTGGACTTCTGGTAACATGAGATGATGCATTCCCTTGTTTAAACCAGTCTGAGTCAAAGCTACTGTTACTTGCAGCCAAAGGGCACCTGACTCCTCCTGGTAGCTCTTAGGCGCAGCCTGCCTTGCGACCCAGTGCGGTTCTCTGACCCAGACCTGTTTCCTACAGACTTCAAACTTGACATCCCTGTGGACAAATTACCGCAGCTGTAAATCGAGGCAGCTAAGGTCAAATTCCTATGAGCACTCAACTCTGCCTGTTGTACACAGCCAATACAAAGTGCTGGACTGAGCTTTTAACAAGGAAAAACAAAAGACATGGTACACATTCCAGGGCTAAATATTAATTGCTTGGCATTCTGTATGTATATTCTGGTGAAATATATTGCATAATTTAAATTTCTTATTGAACTTTCTTCCTTTTGTAGCAATCTAGGAGACTGTATTTTGGAAGATATTTGAAATTATGTAATTCTTGAATAAAATGTTTTCCAATGTTGTGAGCTACTGAGTCAGGTAGTCAGACGTTATTAGTCACAAACAATGATATCAGATTTAAGAATGACTGGCTTTTTAGATAACCTAGACCAGCAGTCCTCAAACCTTACCGTGCATCAGAATGACCCGGTGGGAAGTCTTGTTAAAATACAGGATGCTGGGCTTCACCCCCAGAGTTATTAATTCAGTAAATCTGAGGTGGGGCTTGAGCACTTAAATTTCTAACAAGTTCCCAGATACTGCTGTTGTTGCTGATAAGAGCCCCACTTTGAGAACAAGTGATTTAGACCATTTTATAATAACGTCCCTCACACTTATTTGACTACACTCTTCACGTGTGTCATGTGGAAATAAGGGTTGAGATCCAATGCTCCAAAGGCCTGTTGCTTCAGATTCAGAGAGCCTATGCCGCAGGTGCGGGGACTGAGCGGTAACACAGAAAGATGCTTGTCTTCATCCCCACCACAAAGCTAACATGTTTGTGGGATCAGAAGGTCCTAACTGCTGTCATTGTCAATATCATCATCGTTGTCACTTAGACTTTATAAATTCCTTCCACATCCATCATCTCATTTAATCTTTGTAACAGCACCATGAAAAAGATCATTGTGATTGTAAAGAGGAGGAGGAAAAGGAGGGAGAAGTGGGGGTGAGGAGGGGAAGGAAGAGGATGACTCCCATTGTACAGATGTGGAAACTGAGGCTGCACAACTTGTCCCTTGTCTTACAGTAAATAAACCCCTGAGCTAAGACTCAAACGCAGGTCTGTCTGTCATTAAACTGTCTTCTCTCTACTAAACTGTGCTGTTTTTGGTGAGTTGGCACAGGTGTCAACTATGGATAAGAGAAAGAGAAAATTCAGGTATTCTAGGGTTATCTTACTTTCCAAAAAAAAAGCTAACTTCATGCTTCAGAAACAGATCAGACTGAATGTCTTGGGATAGCATGATCTAGGAAAAAAAAGAGCATGTTGACCTTGGGTGGGTTACTAAACCTCTTTGAGCATCCACCTCCTTGGCTTTATGAAGTCATAATGCCTTCCTTGCAGAACTGTGGAAACTGCCAATATTATATAGAAAGATACGAACAGCCCTTGGCCCAAAGTAGGCCCTGAATAGTACGAGGCTCTTGTGATTTTGATACTGACGGCTGTTTCGGGAGGGTCTAGGGATGCACACACACGAGGCAGGGGCAGGAAGAGGCTGAAACGGGTTGGCTGGCTGGTCTGACCTGGGAGGACACGGGCACTTCCCACTTAACCAGGCCTGTGATGCCAGCTCCAAATGTTATTTTCTAAAATCATAACTTGCTAAACCAAGAAGTTCACAGGCCTTACTTCACAAATTGTTACTTTGCTGTTTCAAGAGCCTCCCTCACTAGGACCAGCCCTCGAGCCAGAGCTGACTTCCACGAGGAAAGCACTGTTTTGGAGGCAGCAGACGCATGGAATATATTTTGGGGCCAGTGCTCGCTGGATTTTTAGACAGGAGAGAGAGGCCAAAAAAAAAAAAATCACAAAGCTTAGCTGCTTAGATTTTCACTGAGGTCTGTCTCAGCCTAAAACTCTGACCATTACAGATGCCCTGTTTCATGGACACAGTATCTCTAACATGGGTCGGATGCCCTGGTGAAAGGAGAAGAAAAGTGACTCTTAGGGGGATAAACACCGAGGCTCCTATTTTTCACTGGCTTCTGCTAATGTCTGTATTCTTCACCAGAGCAGGAAAAATGTCTCTTTAAATTCTGCTCTATCACCTTCCCTGGTAGGTGGTACGTGAGACGTAACTGAGTTGACTGGAAGGCGAGCGGATCACTGAAACACAGTGCTGTGCTATTTGGGCCACAGGTCTTAACTACCACGGGTAAAAATGTTTCCATGGGAAAATGTGGTCAGAGTTCCCTTCCATGCTGAGGTGCCAGAAACACCTTTCCCTTGCATCCTTTCACTGACTTCCGTGAGGCAGCGCGGTGTAACGGAAAGAGCTCTATAATTAGAGCAAGATGACATGAGTCCCAGTCCCACTTTTCCTGATCTATTAGCTGAGCGACCCTTGGAGTCATTCTTTGAATCTCAGTTTCTGCATCTGTCAAACAGGCATGAAAATGCCAACTCCTCCAGGTTCTTCTGAGCTTAAAGGAAAATAACATTTGCAGAAATCCCTTTGAAAACTGTAAAGCACTCAGGCAGCTCTTGAAGAGCTGTAACTCTCTGGTCTGTGAGGACGTCAGCTGCCCTTGAACAACTTCTACATGAAAGTGAACATTCGCTTTCCAGGCCTCTCGGTGGAGATGTGCCTGCTTCTGTCTCTAAGCTGCCCAAGGGTATCGGCTCCCAAAGGCTCCAACTTCCAAAATGCGTAAGTTCCAAGATAAAGAGAACTGAAAGAGAGTGCTGACTGCAATGCACGTGGACACGACGTGGTGCAGATCATGCTTCTGCTTGAATGGGGCCCTGCTGATTGGGCGGAGGGCGGGAGGTGTGGCAGAGGACGTGGCACCCAAGCACGGGGGCAGGTGACTTCCCAGCACCAGGGCTGGGATTTCCTCACCTCTTCGACCCTTTGTCCAGCCTGAGACCTTAAACACCACTGACAGCTTCTGCCCTCCGTGGCCGCTGGGACATGTTACTAAATAAAGCATCAGATTAAAACCTGCATCCAAAAGCTCTCTGTCTCATCTCTACCACTGGTCCTTGGGTTTGAGGGATGTTAGCCCTGAGCAGTAAGCACAGGAGAGTTATTAAAGCGAGCCACCTGCATTCACAGCAGTGGCAGAGAGGAGAACTGGGAATCCCCAGTGTGCCAAGGGAGACTTCCTGCTCCCTTATCCTGTGGGTGCCAGCCTTAACCAAAGCTCTTACCATAGTGTTCCCCTATGGAAACGCCCTTAATTATTCACCATGGGGCTTGGAAGGAGGTTAAAGCTCTTTAGAGTCACCCTAAACATTGGATTCCTGACAACCATTCCAGACCCACTCTCTCCACAAACTGTCCCTTCTGGATTCATCCTCAGACAGCTCACAGATTCACACCTGCGTGTTTTTGCCTGAGCGGATCCCTCAACTTGGCAGGCCACTTCATCCCATCCCCTTGCCTGCTGCCAGCATGGTCCCTTTTATTGAACTCCTACTCATCCCCAAGACCCAGTTCAAATACCACCTTCTCTAGCCTCTTGGTCCAAAACCCCTTGATGGAAGCTGACAGCCCTCTCCATTCCTTCTTCTCTAACCCACAGTTGACCTCTATTATTCAGTGAAGTTATTCATTCACAGAAAGGCTGAGAAATCAGAAGGCTCGGGTGTGCATACACGTGGCAGCATCCCCTACATGCACACATGTTGTATCATGGACATCTCTAAAAGCTCCTCTTTCCCATCTGTAGTGTGGGGATACCTGCCTTATGAGGTTGGTGTGAGTAGTAAATATGACAAGAAACACGAATGTAAATTTTAACTTTGGAAACGTAACAAATTTGCCATTGTGATTTTCAGTATGCCTCCCTCGCTGGTTTTGGTTTTCCTTTTTTTTTCCTTTAACTTTCTGACGAGACTTATCTCTGTATCCTAAGTAATCAGATTCAATTTGGACATAGTGCAAGTGATTAGAAAATGTCAGATAAGTGAACAAATGAACAAATGGATGAATCAATCAAACAAGAATCAGGAAACAGGACAGAAAACTTCTTCTGACATGAGAATGACCCCTCCTCCATCAACTAAATTACAGTCCTCCTGATATTCCTTTTCATAACACCCAATAGTTTTCACAGAACCTATTGCAGTGTGAATTGTCTAGGTATGTATGATGGTTTAATAACTCTCAGCTACATCTGACAAGCCCTCCACTGATAAGGACCATTTCTTTTTATCCATTGAATATCCAGCACCTAGGACAGTACATGGCATGCAACAGCCACTAAATATGTACCTCTCAAGTGAATGAATATATGGATAATTTTTTCATTTATAAAAACAAAATCATGCCCAGGTGAAAGATGAAGTCATAATGTAGCTTTGTATCCAACAACTGTTCATTAACGTAAGCAGAGGCACCTTCCTGTCCCCATTCCATGCCCTAGTCTGGGTTGGGGGGCACGGTCTTTACTCTCACTGCCTCTCCCCTTCTCCCATGGAAACATTTATGCCATATTGCATTTGCCTGTATCCTTGTCTGCTTGCCTACTGGACTGTGTTCTCCAAAACAGAACCACCTCTCATTCATTTTTATATCCTAAATGAGCAGCCGTGGATGCAGAAACAGTGAAAGAGCACAGTTGCAATTGTGAAGTTCCGTTTCACATGTGGTTCAAGGTCCCTCTACTTACTCATAGTTGCTTTTTTTTTTTTCCTGCCTCTTTGTTCACCAAAACTTCTCCATGTTTACATAACAGTGAAACAAACCAAACTGAAATTTTGGTTCCACAGTTTACACTGGTAACTTCACATTCATTTGACAGTTCTATCATATTTCCAACAACTCCAGATTTTCTGTCCATCTAGGACCTACGCACATAAATGAGATGAAGTGACATGTGTAATGTGTATGTGTGGTGGGGTCGTCCAGAGCTGCAAACACCCAGGGAAGTCCTGGGAGGTGAAAATTGAACTTTGATGGAAGCTGACTGCCCTTGAGTTTCCAAAGCTAGAAAACCCAGCAAAGAACCTTGGAGAAAAGTTCTAAAGACAGCTCAGGCTTTGGAAAAAGAGTGTCCACTGCAAATGGGTGAAATAAGAATATTTCACTATCACATAATCAGAAGAGCTGGGGCAACTGCCACACACAGGTAATAGGATATTAGCGTAGAATCAAAAAAGTTAAACATCAAGCCCTAGGTACTGAGGGGTGGTGGCAATGATTCAAACCGGAGAGGACCCGAGCCCGGGCAGCCAGGACTGGGAGAAGCAGCATGTGCAAGCACGAGGCACTCTCATGCGCAACTCCACAGTTGTCACAACAACACTTCTAGGCTGCTGTCATCTTACAGAGGACGGCACTGAGGCTCGCAGGGGCTTAATAATTTGCTGAGGCTCGCAGGGGCTTAATAATTTGCCGAAGATCACACTGCTCCTAAGTGGCCATGTCAAGATTGAGAACCCAATCTACCTGCTCCAAATTCACTACTGACTGCTCCCCATTGATGCCTAGGATGCCTCTGGATGATCTGTCTAGAATGAGCTTGAGCTGTGGTTCCCAGGTCTGAATTAGCTCCTAAGAAAAAGAAACAGAGAAAGACAGAAACAGAGAGAGAGAGAGAGAGAAGAGAAAAAGAGAGAAAGAATAAAAGAAAGAAAAACAGAAAGAGCAAAAGAGCAAGAGAAAAAGGAAGGCAGGCAGGCGGGCAGGCAGTTCTCACGCCCAGGGGCAGAGGACCACAGATCTGGAGGGGACTCTTGCTCTGGCTGTGGTGTCTGACTTGTGATTTCTAATGTCCTTTCAAGTTCTTCGGCTGTGTGTCCCAAGTCTCTCCATTTGTTGGTGCTCAGAGTGAACTCTCTTCATATTGATCTAAGGAAAAGTACTAAAGATACTCTCCATGCTTTATTAATTCTAAAATACATTCCTTTTTTTGTCTTTCACTACGTCTGCAACTGTCCTACAAGTGATGACGACGTCAGATAGTTTCCGTTGGCCTAGCAGCAGACGTCACTGCGTGCGCTTGTGTGAACTTGGCCATCATTTCTAGTGGTACAATTGGATGCAGACAACCCTCAATATTTAAGGCCACAAACTACTAAAGAACTAATTGTGGAAGGAACATGAAACCCGACTGTTGTTCAATTGGCCTCAAACAACTGCTGGTAAGATCAAGAAAACACCAGCAATAAAACTTGAAGGAAAATCCCAGAGGTAATAATGAAGTCTTCTTTTAAGAAATGAAATTTGCAGATACTAACTAAAATATATAAAATAGGCAAACAACAAGTTCATACTGTTGTATAGCATAGGGAACTATATTTAGTATGTTGTAGTAACTTATGGTGGAAAAGAATATGAAAACGAATATATGTATGTTCATGTATGACTGAAGCATTATGCTGTACACCAGAAATTGACACATCGTAAATTGACTACACTTCAATTAAAAATATATATATAAAAAATAAAAAACAGAAATGAGGTAATAAAAATGAGTGATGTACTGATATATGCTACAACATGGATGAACCTTGAAAACATTATGCTAAGTGAAAGAAGGAAATCGCATAAGACCAGGTACTGCAGGATTCCACGTCAATGAAACCTTCAGAAGAGGCACATCCATGGAGCAGGAAGTAAATTAGTGCTTGCAGAAGATCAGGAAATGAGAGAAGTAGAGGGAGTGACTGCTAACGGGTAATGGTTTTCTTTGGGGAGGGGGAGGGTGTTGAAAATGTCCTAAAACTGGTTGTGGTGACAGTTACACAACTCTGAATGTACTAAAAACTATTAAACTGTATACCTTTTTGAATTGGGTGAATTACACGGTATCTAAATTATACTTCAATACAACTGTTAAAAAATGTGGAAAAAAAAAACTATGTTTGGGGAGGGGAAAAGAAATGCTGCATAACCAATCGTCTGGCAAGCAAAGAGGACAACAGTCTAAGGAAAACCTCCGAAGTCAATGACCTTGAGTCAGAAAAGGCAGAAGCTGAATGTGAAAAAAAAGTTCTATGAATATTTGAACATTTATTTTACTTTTATATCATAAGAGTGATGCATTACAAAAATATAATCAGAATAAGTGAGCTCTTTCAGTAAGTCTAAACACTGAATTGATAAGAAAGCATTGGGTTATAGTTCAGTTGGCAGAATTTTCTTTTCCTTCTTAATGGCACCCAAAATAAAGTGGCTCTTAAAGTCAATGGCATCTCGAGGTGATGAAATACAGTATCTGCGTCTCAGCTATCTGAGGCGGTTTTTTCCGGTCAATGACTAGCTGTGAAACACTGAATATATCCCTTACCTTCTCCATTCTTAAGCTTTCATACCTCTATAGTGGATTTACTTCTAAGGATCCTCTTGGCTCTGAGATGTACTAGTTCTAATTTCAATTTTTTTTCATGCCTGGTGGGAAATTCGCCATTCATCAGATCTTGCACCAGACCACAGGCTTGAAAAATAAGGAAAATATCATATCCACCTAAATGTATCTTCTACTGAAAGGAATATGCTGGAAGAAAAAAGTAGAATGATGTCTTGTATGGCAACTTTGGCTCCTGAATGAGTTCTCCGTGGCGGGTAATTGTCTGTGTGTAGGGCATCAACCAGGACACCTGATGTACTAACCCCAGAAGGAAATTACACAGAGACAGGACTTTCAAAAATAACAGAAACACAAAGGCAGGAGAGGATGGCTTATAAGCTCAACCAGAGAAAGTAATTTTTCAGTAGGTTTGAGATTCCTTTTAGTTACTAGACTTCATACAAGATTATTTTTGTCTAAAATGGAAAGGCCTATGTTTATTTTAGCTCTTTTCAAAATAAGTGAGAAATTGGAAATGCCTAAGTGTCCAACACTGGTGAAATGTTAAATAAAATGTGGAATATCCATATTACTAAACAGTATACAGATTGTAACATGTTTGTGAAAGATTTGTAACTATAAAGAAAAATTCGTATTCCACCATCTAACAGCCAAAAAAAAAAAAGTAGAAACAAATTTAAATATATTATGTTCTCCATTATATAAGGATTATGCATTGTTTGGAAAGGAAATGTGCCAAAAGTCTGATCATCTCAGACTGGTATAGTTCTGAGTGATTTGTTCTGGCTTCTGCTTTCCTGTTCTATAATGCATGTGCAATACCCTTTTCCATCACGACAATTAATTCTATGTAACTTTAAATAAATGTTTTTCTTACTGTAAAAATGAAACATGTCCATTATAAAAAAATGTAGGGAAAAAGAGGAAAGTATAAATCTGCCAGATCGAACACAAAGAAATAATTTATAAAGTATAACAGCAATAGTATGTTTTCTTATCGGTCATCATTGCTGGAATACATACAACACATATACACACAAACAGAAGATCCATAACAGTACGAACCACTCTGAGGTCTACTCAGCCAGTGACTCTGCTATCTGAGGACTGGTGCCAACATACTTAGCACTGGGCTGTTTTAGCTGTAGTTTTGGTAGGTAACCATATCCCTTTCATCATAGTTGAATCAACCAAGAGTAAAAACTTGGCCCAAGGTGGCCCAAACATTTTTTTCTCCAGGAAATTAAAGCTGACTATACCAAGATACTAGGAAGATGGGCAGTTGGCTGAAATGCTGGACTGGGGTAGTGAATGTGCTCAATGAGCAGAAGCCAAGGGAGGGAGAGAACAGTATCTGTGCGTCCTAATAACTCCCTAGGTTCCTTGTCTTCTTGATTGACGAGATTTCCCCTCCAGCTCTCAGTTAAAGACACTCATAATCTGCAGCCAAAAGTGCTTTAATTAAGACATCTCACCTACTATTTGGTAACTGGTTTCCTTCAGTGGTAATGTTTAGATGATTTCCTTTTATTTCCTTTATAGTTAACACTGTCATGAACATCCTTACATGTAAATCTTTTACAAACATTTTTTTCCTAAAATAAGTTGTCTTTTGATGCACACAGATAATGTGCCTTTAAGAAAGTTTAATTAATTTACATTACAATCAAAAAACTATAATACAGTCCAATAGACATTATTATGTGATTTTTAATGAAATAAAAAAAGTGATGTAAACTGTTAGTGGTTTATAAGATGCTATATAAATCCACTTACTGTCTTATAAGGAGGCCTAATAAATCCTGTCACTTCAATACTTTAAAATCAGATCAATTTAAGTTAATATGCTCATTACTTTTTGTCAAAGATCATTGCCAGAGTGTCCAAAAAAATAAAAAAGTAAGTTCATTGTGAAATATAAAAACAACTTAGACAAATCTGAACAAAATCAGGTTACAGATTCTGGGAAAAACAGATAATATTTTGGAGTTATTAAAGACCATCATCAGTTCTATTCATCAAAATGTTGTTTTAAGAATATTATTTTTGGAATAGCCTTGATGTTCATCTTCTGAATCATCCAGTGCCCACCCCCAACTAAAAAAAAGTCATATAGTATGTGTGTTGGGTGGTGATACAGCTTTTTTGGAACTATTTTAAATTGAATATTAGCTCTACTAAATATTGATCCTAAGGGCCATCTGGCAAGTTTGTTTTTTGTTTGTTTGTTTGTTTGTTTATTTGTTTTTGATGGGTAGAAAAGATTTGGAGGAAATGAGAGAGCTCTTCATACTCATGGGTTTCCTACGGGGAAACTGATAATCTCTTCTGTTGTTTATGACATAGTTTTGAAAAAAATTGTCAAAAAAGAAAAAGAAGCTTAATGAACAAAGGAGTGCTAATCTCTCTTCAAGATCCTGATTTCAGTTCCTTTGGATACACTCAGAAATGGGATTGATGAATAATATGTTATTTCTGTTTTTAATTTGTTGAGAAATCTCCATACTGTTTCCCATAGTGGCCTCACCATTTTACATTCCCACCAACAATGTGCAGGGTTCTGATTTCTCCACATCCTGGCCAACACTTGTTGTCTTCTGTTCTTTTGGTAACAGTCATCCTAACAAGTACGAAGTGACATCTCACTGAGGTTGGGACTCACAAGACCCAAGATGCTGAAACAACCTAAGTGTCCATCACCAGATGAACGGATGAAGAAAATGTGCAATATACATACATTGGGATATCACTCAATCTTCAAAAAAAAACTGCAATATGGGACAATATAGATGAATCTTGAGGACCTTTTGCTAAATGAAATAAGCCAATCACAGAAGGACAAATAATACATGATTCCAATCACAGAGATATCTAAACTAGTCAAACTCATAGAATCAGAGAGTAGAATGGTGGTTTTCAGGGGCTGGGGGCGGGGAGAGGGAAATGGCGAGCCTCTAATCAGTGGGCCTAGAGTTTTGATTTTGCAAGATAAATGAGTTCTAGAGATCTGCTGTACAAGACTGCACCTATATTAACAGAATTAGATTACATATGTAAAAAACCTGAAAACTTGCTAGGAGGCTAGAGCTCATGTTAAGTATTCTTGCCACAATAAAATAAAAAAGAAAAAGAAGTTTAAAATTACTTAAAAAACGGAAGCTTGGGAAGGTCAAATCATGCACTGCTTTGCCAGAGCCTATGCTTAGCTGTGTCAGGGATCCCTTTAAAATCATGTTCCCTTAAGACAATAGTCTTTATTTTCCTCATCCCCAACCCCCTCTCCAGTGGCCTCTCTTAAAAAATCATCCTCGTCCACAGATGGTCAACATTACGATGGAATTTTGTTTTCCTCTCATGTGAATTTGGAGCTGATAGAAGCCTCTCAGCTCCTTGCTGGGACCTGCTGACAAACCCGCTGGCCCCAGAACTGTCTGTGACGTCAGGATGATGCTTCTGAGGTTCCTGTTGGTACCCTCTGTTGGGCCGTGGGGCCCAGTGGACAAGCACTAATGAGAACTTGGAGTTCAGATTTTGTCACTGCCCTTGGAAAAGCCACAGTGATCTGGGATGGATGACTGAACACTCCACTGTCTTTTCCCCCACCCACTCGAACATGAGAGTCAATTGTAACAGAGAGAACAAGGAATGGGTTAGCAATATCGTATTCCCCGAGGAAGGACTTGCGAAGGAACTGCCAAAAGGACCTTGTTCACAAACTAAGGGGGTTGCACTCAAAACTCTCCAAGGGCCCTTTGTGGCTGACATTCTAGTATTCAAAGATGAATCAACCCTGAAATTTGCACTGAGGCAGTCATACTAAGGAACATGCAATGTCTGGGGAGAAGTGAGATATTTACATGAAAAACAGAATGTCCCCAGATAGTCAGGAGGAGGAGACAGGAACCAACCCAGAAGCCCTCCATGTCGACTCAAGTTATTCACCCTATGACAGCATTACAGTCCCCCAAATGTTTATCATCCAAAATTATCATTGACAAAGGAGTCAGGTATCTTAGACATAATAGTGGTAGGTTTTCCCTTGAAATGGTCCGTTTTGTTTCTTTTCTTTTTATGGGTGATTTACTATGTTTACACATCCCAGATAAAAAGGAAGGACGACTTGAGCTCCTCTATTTACACAGATTTGATGTGCTTTTGACAGTTGTAGCACATTTCTGACAGTTACACATTTTTGTTCCTGGGTTGTTTGGTTGATTAGTTTTTAGGGATATCAGAAGTTTATACTGGAACACAGTAAGGGCTCACAGACCTTATACTTCTGACACCAAAGGTCATGCTGTGGATTAGGCACTGGGGGCCAGGCCTCCAGACCACAGGAGCAAACACAGCAGCAATTTTCCAGGAGCTACATCAGTGGGAAACATGGCAGAGAAGATGAAGCCGAGAGACATTTTTGTGGCTGTCTTAAGGACATAAAAAGTCATGAAGCATAAAAAGGCCTCCGAGGGATTCCCCCATCTTTCTTCCCAGCTGCAGAAACATTCTTTCCAGCTTGTTTTGGAATCTGAGCCAGAAGACCCTTGGTGAGAATGCCAGTGGCCTGCTCCTGGCCCAGCTACCTGCTCTCTGGATGCCTGAGCAAACATGGATGGGCCCTGCTCCTCTGCAGCCTCTGGGACAGTTCCTTCCAGCTTCCCAGAGATGTTCTTGGATGGCCCCAGCAGCTCCTGGCCCAGAGATGGGCCAAGCTCCCAGATGTGCCAGCTTGCAGCCTGGGACGCCAGACCTGGCATGGGGGCCGCCTGCCTGGGGCCATGGGCTATCCTCAAGAAAACAGAGAGTTTGAGATGGCCTGGAGCACTGGACCCTAGCAGGGGCTAGATGCCAGCGAGGCTCTGTAACTTTCACATGTGTTCCTGCAGAAATGCCCTAAAGATTTACACAGAAATTGCTTCTTCCAAAATTGGAGAATGAACTGTGGATTGGACTCCACATATATCGCACCACTTTATACAGAGCCTAATTTGGGATATGCCAATGCCTTCTCATTACCTTAAGTCAGTCATTTTTCCACACATTTCAAAGAAGTAGAATCCACCTTTCTAAAACATTACACATACATCCCGTATGAAAACAGGTGGGAGTGCAGCCAACAGGTTGTACCCAGCACCTCCCACTGTCACCTGCTGTTCCATCACACTGCTCGTTGTCCCCTGAGGTCTAGCCAGATCCCTTAAGCTCGGAGAAACCTATTTGGAAATCATGGTTTAAGAATTTTTATAAACAACTTAAAGCTTTCTTAAAATCCAATTTCAAAATCACTAATTTTTAGCAGGAAAATAAACTTTAAGCAAAGTCACATGTCATCAGTGTCAGAATGCATTCAACAAACATTTTCCGAACAGGGTGTAGGCCAGGCACTGTGCTAGGCGAAGGGGTGAAGAGATGAATATGACCCGATTCTAACACCAAATAGGCCTTACTGCTGAGCGGCCTGAGGAAAGTCACTTGCATCTCTCCGAGTCCCTGTTGTTTTAATGTCCTTGTGAAGAGAAATGCGCTAACAATGTGAGAGGTGATGATTACTGTCATCTGGAGTCTCTTCATTTCCCACTAAAATAAGCTGAGCTGCAGAGTGGGATGATATCAGACTCAAGGCCCACGCTCAACTCTGGTCTCCTGGCTTCCAACTGAGCAGCGTTTCAGACTCCCTGGTTGCAGAGTACAGGACAAGTCAGTGAGGAGGCACTGATGAGAATGACTTGGGAATAGCAGTGACGCCTGAGTCTTCCCGCTCATAAGTGAGGGGCTGCAGATACTGAATTGTAGATGGCAGTGTGAAAGGATGCCACGGGTAGGGTGCTCTAGAACCTAACAGAAATGATGCTGTCAAATCAAATATATTAGTGTGATAGACACTGAGTTTCCATTACAGGTAAGTCTCCCTCCTGCTTTCCAAATTTTCACTGGTAGCATCATATTTGATCTTCCTTGTGAGGATTTGGGTACATAGAAGAGACAATGCCCCCATTGCAAAGATGGATAAACTGAGTCTCAGAGATGGCAGCTGACTTGCCCAAGGACAGACAACTGGTAAGTAGCAGCACCTGGACAACTCACCAAGGCAGAAGTCTCGAGCCCCTGCTCTAGCTGAGTAATATGCTGAGTCAGAGATAGGCGTGGGTCGGAACTTTGGCCTGGGAGTGTGAAGATGGAGTGATTTTAAGAGGATTAAAGAAGAAAGGGAGTTGACATTTATCAAGTATAGACTGTTGTATCAAAGCGAAGCACAGCTATTGCCCTGTGGATCTTTACCATAGAATGGGGAGACACGCCTGTCAAGAAATAAACCCATTCATCACACACCTAGTGTGATGAATCCTATACCAGTGGCACACACAGGAGCTTGTGTAATTGTAGCAACCAGGTGACAGATGTGTTTTATCCTCAACTCTCTGATGAGGAAACTAAGCTCAGAGATGCTAAGTAACCGGCCCCCAGGCTATGCAACCAGTACATGGAAGGAGCAGGAATTGAACTCCAAAGCCCTTGCTCTCCAGACTTCACCCAGCTGCCCTGGGCTTCAGTGAGATCATCCATCTGCAGGCACGCTGGATGGAGTGGGGAGGAACAATACTATTTCATTCATGTCTTATTTATGTGGTGCCATGATATTTATCTAGGGGCTTTCACCTGAGAGATGTGAAGTGCTTTACAAACAGGTGCTTGTTATTGCCTCTCCCCGCTTCCACTCCTCCGCCCGAGTCCTTGGGAACTGAAGAGGATGCCGGAGACGGCCAAGGTCACGAGTACGGACAGGTGCATGTGTGACGGTGGTTCCCCGCATGTGGACACAGCTGTGTTTGGCGATAACAGCAACAATCTCTTACTTCGCATACCTCTCTGTTTACTAACCTCTTTCATGTCCAACTTTCATCTGATCCTCACACCAGTCATGTGAAACAGGCAGAGCAAGCATCAGCCTACAGAGGAGGAAACTTATGCCCAGAGAGGCCAATTCACTTGCCTAAAGACACACGACCCATCACAGGGGAGGGAGATTCAAACTTAGACCTGCTGATTCACATGAAAGCAGCATTGCATAGTGACTCAGAGGCTGAACTCTGGAATCAGGCAGACCCTCTGAGACTGAGTTGTCCATCTGCTGTGTACCTTCAGGGCTCTATTCCTGGGACAGTGGTCTTCCCGTCTCTGGTCCTGTTTCTTCATCTGTGAAGTGGGCAAACTAGTCATTCCGACCCCAGTGAGCTCTGAAGAATCCACATGAGAATTATATGTAACATATAAAGGACTTATCATAATGCCTGGCTTGTAGGGAGGTCTCAATAAACAGCAGCTCTAACGAAGATCCCAACAAAGGTTTCCTTCCACTGTGAACAGTGTGGAGGGAAGGAGGGGAGTTTGCATACACTTGAAAGGGTCTGCCTGGAGGCAGGTCAAGGTGCAGGGTTTCCCTGAAAGTGCCACCCACACTGAGGCAGCAGCCCGTGTGTGGGGTGCATTCTCAGGTAGCCTGCTGGCAGCTGCGGGAGACACGTGCTCCCTGGCTCACCCCCACAAGTGGCCCTGACCACCTGTCTCCAGTCCTCCCCATCTGGCAGCCTGGCTTTGCCTGGGAGAAGAGCAGCAAAGCTGTCCTCAGGTGCTCTCCTCCTAGCTCCCCCAACCGGGGATGCAGCCAAAGAAAACCAAAGCGCTGTGTTTGTTTTCTAAGCCGGAGCCAGGAGGCGATTCCTGTAAGGCACGCCTGGCTTAATGGGGCTGTGTCTGGGCCTCGCCTGTAAGCCGGGCTCTGGCAGAGTCAGTAGGCTGCTCGCCTGCCTGGCCCCACTGTGGGCGGTGGCATTTGCTTAAGGTGACTCAAAGTCCGGGCCAAAGGGGTGGAGATGGCAGGAGGCTTGGTTCTGGTTCTCTCCACGCTGACTCACCATGTGACCCTGGACGTGTCCCTGTCCCCACTCTGGGCCTCAAGTTTCTCCACCTTTACCTTAATAAAGCAGCCTCTTCTCAACCAGTGAGTTTTCCACCTGGGGAGCTTTTAACAAATGAATGCCTGAGCCCCACCCCCAAGAATTCTCATCTAATTGGTCTGGTACGGGGTCTGAGCAACAGTAAGTTTTAGAAGCTCAACAGGTGATTCCAGTAGGCAGCAGGGTCTAGATCCTTGCTTTAAATGAATTAAGAGTCCTGCCAACTCAATCACTTAAGGAATTGATGAAAGAGTTGAAGGAGCAGAAGCAGAGAATTCTAGAAGGAGAAATCCTAATGGCTCTTTGTCTTTAAAACACCATCTAATCAAACTGCTTCCCTGGACAGATGGGCAAATTGAGACCCAGAGGAAAGGGATGAGTCTAAGGCCTTCTAGTGAGTCACTGGTAGCCTGGTCTAAACCTGCGTCTCCTGAGTCACGTCACAAATAACACAATACAGAAAATAAAAGGATTCAAAGAAGGGAGAGGAAGCTGAAAGTAAAGGTAACAAGAAAGCAAAGGAGGGCAAATTTACAAAAGGAAGAAGAGAAGGAAGTAAAAGACAAGAATAGGAGGCAAGAGAAGAGAGTGGGGATGACTAGAGGAGAAAATAAAAGAGGAAGAAAAGCCGTGGTAGGGGAACGAGCCACTCAGCTAGTTCCCAGTGAGTCAGGGCAGCTCTGAGCCACTCCTGGCTGTACAGTGCGTATTCAGTAAATGCAACCCAGGCAGGAGCTCCCATCCCAGCTGGGGCCCCAGGCCGGGGCTGGAGCCTGCGTGGGGGCCGTCTGACTCACAGCTGCTGCTTCTTCACCCCGCTTCCAGCCTCTTGCTCAATCCAGGCAGTGGTGGGATGGATGCTCTTCTGCAAGGTGATCTCAGCAGAGAGGCCCTGTGACCTTTATGAAATGACTCAGGCTAGAGGTAGGGACAGGTGGGGCAGGAGACCCTGTGCTCCTGCCATGCCGAATAGCTGGGCAGCTCCAAAGAGGCCTACTCCAGTACCCTGTCTGATGCCCACGTCCACGGGAGTGCCCGTCCCCACAGACACCCTACCTAGCATGGCCTTCGAAGTCTGGTCCTGCCATCTCTCTTCACTCACCCTTTACAAACCCTGCAAGACTACAGCGACAAAGACGCTGTTAGGCTCTTTCGCTGATAAGAAAACTGAGGCTGGCAGATCTGAAGCAACTTTACACTCAAGACCTCATGCTCCCCTCCTAACAGTCCTGTGAGACAGGCAAGAGTTCCCGTCCCTAAAAATGGAAGAATACCCTATCCGATGTAGGAAAGCTTGGGACAAGGCCAAGGCCAGATCAGAAGTCGGATCCTCCTGACCCCTAACATGCCTTGCTTGCTCTTGCTCTGAAGTTCTGCTGCCTGCCAGGAAGAGAAGCAGGCCGGCCCCAGTGTCAGCGGATGTCAGCCTTTGGGCACAGTGGGACCTAACCTTGGGCCTACAGGAAGCGGAACACACTCAGGCTAACCTCGCCTGCTCTGCCTTTCATAAGAAGCCAGGATGTGGTGCGGGGAGTGGAGAAGGGGCATTCCAAGGCCCCGCAGAATCCTTTGGGAAAACAGTTATTTGGTTTCATCATCCCAAGGAGATTCTCAATCATGGTGACTTGCAAGCATTAGAAGACATGGGATCACTTGGGGATGGTGTTAAAAAATAAAGATTCCCAGAAATTCTGATTCAGTAGTTCTGGGGTCAACGCAGTAATCTGCATTATTAACATGCCGTCCCTGGTGATTCTGATATAAACCGACCACACACTGCAAAACACAGTAGCCCACCCTCTGATCTAAATTCTCTCTCTCTCCTCCCAGCCTAACCTTTTACAGAGAACACTGACTCAACCTATGTGTATAACCCCTTCCCCTTCTTCTGCCATCACCCGCCACTTCCTCCTATCTTGTTTCCCCTGGGCCTTAGACTGGGGGAGGAGTATCCGAGAGGGAAACAGCATCCTTCCACCTCTATAATAAGGTCAGCCCTGCCCATGACTTCAGGTCCATGAAACCCTCCTTCCTGACTTTTTTGGAACCTGGTTCTATCAGTTCTTCTAGTTCCCTTTCTCCAGAATTGCTTCCACTCCTGTATTTCTTTCCATCGGGAAACTGGCCCCTACATCCATATGGTAAATGATCCTGACTCAGCCTCAGAGTCTATATCCAATCTGTCCATTGAGTCTTCTCCTCCAGCAATCCGCCACCAAAAAGTACATGCACACGCATGCAGACACATACACACCACATACATATACCACCTCCACTGTCCCGTGGATTCTACCTCTTGGCATCCTTCCCCACTCTGTCCTCACTGTCAACACTCTAGTTGAGTCCCCATTTCCCCCGGGGGAACTGCAGTTCAAGGAAACTGAAGAGTAGAGCAAGAGAGGTAAGAAATCAGGCAGCAGGGCAAGGAAGCAGGACCTTCTAGCCTCAGATTCTCAGGAAACAGAAAGAGCTATGGGGACTTAGGAGGAGTCAGAGAAAGGGAAGATGATGTCTAACCAAGTCTATAGTTCTATCCGTAAGGGTACGGCCAACAGATTTTGAAACAGCCTGCCATATACACATACATACATACACATGTACATACATACACAATATATATACATGTACATATATACATACTTGTACATACACACACTATAGATTTACATATATATATATATATATATATATATATATCCTTGATTGTAAGATATTTCAGAGAAATGGAAGCACCCCCAAAGACTTTGGTCCCTTGTTCCAACAGTTTCCAGAGGCCAAAGTTGGCCCATTGGACTCCTGTAACACCAAAGAGTCTAAGATTCTTCCCTCACGGAAAGTGTGAAGGTGTGAGTGAGTGAGCAAAGCACTTTCTTTGTCAATATCCTTCTCACGCCTGAGTTAATCTATCATCTAAAATAGGCATATTCCTAGGAAAATAATGCGTTTCATTTGTTTTCCTTTATTTTCTTTGGGGGGGCGTGTATTTTTGTGAGTATATGTGTCTATGTATGGGGAGGTGGGTGTTTAACAGAAAGCAGACTTAGAAAATGAGTGTCTTCTAAAACTCTTATTCCTAGTAAAATCTCAGGGGAAACCCCAGCAGGTAAAGGTAAAGCACTCTGCTAGTAGCAGGAGGTGAGTAGGTGCAAACTCCTATCCGCTCTAATTTCCCTCCCTCGGTGGCTCTTGGGGAGCCCCCTAGGGTTCTAATACATAGTTTTAGAAACTATTAATCTCGTCCAAACTCCTTATTTGGAGAACAAGCGAGAGGAAGACTAGCTGGAGCTCACGCAGCAGGCCACAGTAGAACTGGGATTTGAAACCTTTCACACCAGTGTTCTAGCTAAATGGCTCAGCCATATATGCTTGTGTGAAAAACCCAACTCCGGGGTCAAAGGGAAGACAAAGACCTGGTGCACTGGAACTTGGCATCACCTGGGGCCAGGTCTGGGTGTGGTCACTCCGTTCCAAGCTGCATGGGCACAGCACATGAGCACACCTGGCCTCTGTAGGACAGTCAAGGGCTTTTGGTGGGCTTTTATGACTTCCTCCGGAAATCCATGAAATTAATTGTGTCATGAAGCTCATGGGACAGGTTCTAGGGGAGAGAAGGCAGAGGGGCTGTGGGCAACAAGCCCAGTGCAGAGAAGACTGAGGTAGCTTCAGAGGGCAGGGCCAAGAGAGACAGAGCTGAGGGCCTCCCCTGGGCTGAGAGTCTTAAGAGACATCTAAGCCCAGCTCAGGCAAATCCCCTTTTGAAAAGCAAGTTTTTCCTCCTTTGCTTTATTTTGTTTGTTTCATTGTTTTTCTTTTCTTTTCTTTTTTCAATGGTCTGCTGGTATGAGGAAGATTCTATCAATCTGCAGACATGTCAGGGAAGAGGCCAGAGTGTCTACCTTTGACTCTAAAACAAGACTGATCAATAACCTGTCTTACTTCATTTCATTTTTGTTCCCAAATTAAAAATAAATTTAAAAGATGCAACTTTAGATGTTTCTGGCATTCACTTCCAAGGAGCCCGAGGTGAGGCAGTGAACTCCAGACAGCACAGGGCCAGGGGCCAGAGCTATCTTCCTTCACTTTTCTTTTCTGGATCTCAACTTCCCCTATCTGTTATATCACCATTACCCCCGGCAGACACTTACTGAGCAGCAACTACGAGCAGGGCACAGTGTTAGGCCCTGAGACGGAACAGAAAACACATGTGAGAAAAAATGCTCTCAGAACGCTTATAAGCGTACAGCACTGAAATGCAGTAGAAAGAATACTGGATTTGGAATCAGAAAGACTTGAGCACAAGTCAGCTTTCTATCCGCCCAGGCTGGTGTGACTTGGGCAAAACGTTTTCTACACATGAGGCTGTGATAATGGCTCCTACCTAGCGCAGCCCTGCTGCGTTGGGGGTACTCAACAAACAATGCAGCCTCTCCTCTCTCTCTGAGAAAATCTGGGGAAGTCGAACTTGGGGTGAACTTGTCTAGTGACTCTCCAACCTTGAGCAAAAGTCAAAGTTTAGAAAATCGCCATGGAAGAGTGGGATAGCAGGCTCCCAAGGGTCTTCTACCAGCTCTAGGTGAATGTATCGGCAGGTGTAATTTGCTCACTGGGTACTGAATGAATGAATGAATAATTCAATTATTAAGCAATAGTCAAGTTCAGCATGCTTGTGACTGATCTACTTTCTAGTTTTTATAATTTGGCAATTTATAATTTGCCTTATCACTGTAGTAGTCACTTAATTGACTAAATTCTAGTCTATTTCTAAAGTAGGGTAGAAAAATACAAAGCAGTGGCTGGAATGTTGAGAACCTGATAACTCTCTTAACACCACGGATTCAGAGTTCTGTGAGGAAAAAAAAATAATATAACCTTTCTCTTGAAAAATCCTTACCCAGTGAGGCCCCACTACTGAAAAGTGAAGTGTTTCCTTCAAAGAGGCAACTTGGTGTATGTTTGGGGGACAGAGGAGAACCCACTTTGGAGTCCAGGGTCCCTGTCTAGTCTAGTCCCACCATTGTCACAGATTTACTGTGTGACTGGGAAACAGTCCCTTCCCTGGTAAAAACCATTCTACTGGGTTACACGGTGTTTGCCAAAGTGTGGGACACATCACTTTAATTAAAATCACTTAATTAAAAAAAAAGAACTTTCTTATTTTCTTTTCGTCCTTCAAATTCAGTCATGGAAAAGGACTTGGTTTAGTGTTGATACGCTCTTGACAATTCTGTAACATTTGCCAACCTACCTTCTTTAAAAAAGGCAGAACAAGGTTGCAGTTCAGAACCTTTCAGAGGCAATAATGTCTGTCTAGAATTATATAAAATTGTTTTGTTTTCATTGTATTGATTTTTAGAGATATCTTCTATTTATGGCAAGTAGACCTCATTTTCCATTTACTGGTAATGATACAAATTTCCATTTAAAAATCATTGATTAAACTGAAAATCAATAAAAAGAGAAACAAGTCAATTTTAAGAAGAACACACTAAGTTAATGATATCCCAGGTATGACGAAATTAGGAAAGTGATGCTCAAATGAAGGGTAGGAGAAATCGTGCTTGATGATTTTCTGTGGTCCTTTGAGGAGGGACACTCAGATGATCTGGGCTCTTCAAACCCTGAAACTGCCAGCCAGAGCATTCTTAGGGGGATCAAATGAACTCTGGTTTTCAGGTTTTAGTTTCCAGGAAAATTAATTTGCATAAGGTGATACCCGGATGTTCCGGAGCAACTATTTTCCTCAACCAGGGAGAGGAAGAAGCAGGCCTACCGAGGCCCTGAGAAGAAAGAAGAGCCCCTTGACTTTAGAGGCCATAGAAAATGGCCCACAGCTGCCCAGAGGCCACTGCAGCAAGAGGCTGAGGTCCTGTGATTTCTCTAAGTTCCCCAGCCTGGGCCTCTCTGCTCCCTGGCCAAGAAGAGAGGCAAGGCCATCTGCACAGGCCAGCCCACTCGTGCGCAGCTGGACTCTCTGGGCCAAAAGCAAGTCAGAGGCCAGGATGCAGATCCTCTCTCCTGTACCCCCACCCCCACCCGACTCCAGCTTGAAATACAGCAGAGCAAGAGGGTGAAACCAGGACAACCCTAAACTACAGAGAATGGATTTAAATGGGATGGGGGTGGGCTTTCCCCTCGCCACTCAGCACACTCCACCTCCCCCCCAAGCCATCAGAGCTCATGGAGACCTCTGGCTACAGCTGACCTCAGGGAAAACTATTAAATAGTGCTCTGAAGACACTGGGGGGCAGGGGAGGAGGAGGTCCTTAGTTCTGGAAGGGGAGGAAGGGAGGAATGGAGATGGATTTTTCCAAGGATTTAACAGCCACTGAATAATAAATGCGGTCAACTACATTAAAAAAAAATAATAAATCCCACCCCTGGCCCTGATAATTGAATGGCGGGAGCTGAATGTCTGTGGAATGAGGAGAGGCCTTGGGGTATAAGGGTGAAGGGGCATAGGGAGGGACGGACTGACTATTGTTGAGAATAATTAGCACCTAAGTTAGGAGCTGCTAGTTCGTGAGTATACTGATCCATCACATACACAAGACACAGACTCACAGCATGGCAGCACCGGGCTGAGCAAAAAGGATCTACTCCATTCATCCATCTGATCTTCATTCAGCAACTGTATTTAACACCTACCAGGTGCACGGCTCAGAGCAAGGTACTAAGGGGACAGTGGAGAATACTTCAGATGCTACCCCTGCCCTCCAATACCCTACTTTACAGCAGGGAAATAGAAAATCTGAATAAATCACTGTGATAAAGTGTAAAGAGAGCTCTCAGGTGAGTGAGGGCTTGAGGCCCACTTCATCTCTGCTAAGAAGTTTCTGAGACACTTGGTCTTTACATCCCTGGTCTTAAGTTTCCTCTGTTAGCGTATGTATGCACACAGGCACACATGCCTGTGCATGTTACAGTTACAGTGTATATGTAATATATAAACACAGAGAAATGTACAAGAAGAGATGTGTTAAATAGATGTACCACTGGAAGTGACTAAGCATTATTCAATGCAGCGATGTGGTGATTGAAGGCACAGTGTTTTGAATCTAGGTGACGACTCCTTCTTACATATGTGACTGTGGAGAACAAACTTAACTTCTTTAAGTCTCAGTCCCTCGTTCTGTGAAATAAGAGGAATGCCTAACTATGCAACATTCTTGGGTGGATTCAATACGACAGTGTAATTACAGCATTCAGCATGATGAGTAGCACGTAACAGAAGCTTGTAAGCGGTATTTTCTTTCCTTTTTTTTACCCCTTCCTAAATGTCTAGGCATGGATGGCCACCAGTTTTCTGATGTGCCCTTCTTGCTCTCGATTCAGACAGGGGGCATTTCCACCTGGAAATTGCCCTTAAAGAAACTACAGGTTGGTACAGAAGCCAAAGGACTATAATTTGGTTGAGTCCCATCACATTCCCACATAAATTACCTAAGTAATGCGTGGCCCTCCAATGGAATTGTGGAAAGTAGATATAAGCAAAGGTAGGGAAAAAAATATGAATTATCTGCAATCACTGCACTTCAAAATAACCACTGTTGGCATCTCGGGGTATATTTCTCATACTTTTTTCTAAGTATATATTAACAAATGTAATATTCTCTGTGTCTCTGAGCAATTATAAACCCCTAGGATGAAAGAGGCACCATGATAACACAGACAAATAAACCACTATAACAGACACACCTCTCATTTTGTTCTTTGGTTCCTTAGCAGCTCTGAACTTGCACTGGCTTCAAGCACTATCCATGTTCCAAGAGGCTATGATTGAATATATATTGTTGGATTTTTGCTTTTACAGGAGTCCCATCATGGAACTATAAGCATAGAAATAAAATGACCCCGTCCACCTGCTGTGATCAGCCTTTTGGCAAATGAGCCTTGGGCTCTCGCGGGGAGCTAGCTCCTATGTGATGGGGGCCGGGATGAAGACTGTGTGCCCGGTCCTGGTCTCCTCTGGCTGACGGAAGACACCTGCCAGATTCCAGGTAAGCCTGTTTTCACCAGCATCTGATCTGCTGGGGCACAGAACAGCCAGGGCTGAGGCCAAGGTGTGGATCCAGATGATGTGAGCTTGTCTGAGCCTCATTTTCCTCAGATGTCAAACAGAGATGAGAATATTACCGATTGCGTAAGACTGATACAAGGGTCGAATAAATCATGTAAAATTGCGTGGTAGATGATTTTAAAAAATACTCATTCTTATTCTTTTTCTCATTCATTCAGTAAATACTTACTGAGTGTCTACTGTGAGCCAGTCATTCATGTAGGTGCTTGGAACAGACCAGTCAACAAAACAAACAAAACAGTAAGACCAATGAGAGCTTGTTGCCTTTGTGAAGGTTCCATCTGGGGAACCAGGGAAGCAGGCCTCACTCCACCCTCCCTGCCTTCTTTCTTGCCAGCCAGTGTCTCCTGTGGAAGGCTGGAGCCCCGTGGGGCTGGAGGAGACCTCCGCTCCTCTGCTCTTAGCTGACAAATGCTGTACTCAGAAGGACCCTTGGAAACTCCACACTGGCTGTCCATTCCTTTGTAAAACCTTGGTCCTAAACTGACTCCATTTCACAGACCAATGCAGAAGGCTGAGGCCTTGGAAATCGCATCAGACCGGATGCACAAGAAAATAATTTAGGGAGGGGAAATTCAACAGACACATGCTGAATACATCTTAACACCAGGCCCCATGAGACTGATGCTCTGAAGCAAGATGAAGCACAGACCCAGTTTTTTTTCACAGCTTATTTAGAGGCTAATCCTAATCTGAATTCATTGTGAACTGTCTGTGGTCTTTTATCTTTAATTCCACTTAGTGTCTTTATGTAAGTATATGTATAGCTGCAGAAAAAAAAAAGATTGACATTTGATTATGGAGTTGCTGATCGAGGACCCAATGAGAATGTAAGAAAATATACGGTACGTGCAGTGCATTACCTTTCCAAAATTAAAAAACAAATCTGAATCCAAAAACACACCTGCCACCGAGGATTCTGGACCTGTAGTATTGTTCTCTCTGCATTTCACAGATAAGGAAGCTGAGCTCCAGGAAACCTAAGGTTAACGAGGTTATCCTCAAGTAACAGAATCAGGATTTGAACTTGGAAGTCTGATTTACAAACGTGTGCACTCTATACTCTTTATACAGGCCTCTACTATTTTGCCTTTCTTACTCCTTGAACTATTATTGTTTCTAGGCAATTTATATTCTTTCTTTTTTGCATTCAATCCTCACAACAGTTATTTCACTAATCAAGAAACAATTGCTCAAAACAACATATTCAAGGTCAAGGTCAAGCTGCTTAACAGGCAGCATGGCTGGGACTTGAACCCAGGACGGTCTGGCTCCAATGCTCTTAACCACTGTATTACATTGCCCCAGCCCAGTGAAGCCCAGTGAGGTCCAAAACAGTCTGTCATTACACAACTTACACACTTCTTTGGTTTATGTACATCCCCTCTTGCCCCTCCTTGTAAGTCATTCTCCATATAAAAAGCACAGTGATATTTCTAAAATAAAATCTGGTAAATCACTAATTCAGTAACTCATTCACTCATGCAATAACCATTAATCGAACACCTTCATGTCAGGCACTTCTCAGGTCATCCAGAAGACAGTGAAGAAGAAAATGAAATCTTGCCCTTAGATCAACAACCTCTTCTCCATATTCCCATTATATTTAGAAAAAAATCTAAAAGCCTTAACATGAGACCTAGGCGATCTGAACCTCCCCACTTCTCCACCTCCTCACTTTTCCCTCCAATAACAGTAGTCCTCAGTAAGTTTACCCATCACTCCACCTTCCCTCCAGCCTCATGTCCGTAGCACATGAGCATTCTTTTTTCAGGAATGGTTTTCCTTATCCATTCATTACTTTTATAATTCAATTAATGTGCTTGTCTTCCTCTAGACTGTACGTGCCCTATGCCTTTTCTTGTTGATATATGTATCTCCAACCTCTAGCAAAACGTCTCTGGGACCCAGAAGGCATTTGATAAATATTTTTTTAGTAAGTGAAGATAGAAATACTATGTTCGAGGCACAGATCTTCTTTTTTTAAGCTGAGCCAAGTGGTGTACTATTATGACATTTATTTTCTTGTACAAACTTTTTTATAGTTTTCTGGGGCTTACTCCTGATCATCTTTTCCCTTAGATCTAACTGAGATATTATTGACATATAACATATGTAAGTTTAAGGTGTACAATGTAATGATTTGATACACATATATATTGTGAAATGATTACCACAAAATGATTAGTTAACAGTTCCATCCACTCTCATAATTACTTTTTTTTGAAATTTTATTTTATTTTTAACATCACTATTGTGGTATGATTCCTGTATAGTAAAGTACACATATTTCAGATGTACTCTCATAATTACTTTTTAAAAAATTTGTGGTAATAACTTTTAAGAGATACCCTCAATAACTTTCAAATGTATAATACAGCACTGTTAATTACAGTTGCCAGGCTATACATCAGATTCTTAGAACTCAACTCATAACTGGAAGTGTATACCCTCTGACCAACATCTCCCCAATTCCCCTCACCCCTTCAGGACCTGGCAACCACCATTATACTCTCTATTTCTTTGAGGTCAACTTTTTTCAGATTCCACATATAAGTGAGAACACACAGTATTTCTCTTTTCCTGTTTAACTTATGTCACTTAGCAGAATGCCCTGAAAGTCCATCTATGTTGTCACAAAAGGCAGAATCTCTTTCTTCTATAAATGAATGATACGTAAATGTGTGTGTGTATGCTTTTTTTTTTCCTACTTTTTTTTTTTTTTTATCCATTTATCCATTGCTGGAAACTCGAGCTGTGTTAGAAGCACAGGATTCAAGTATTCCTACTTGGGCTCCGATAGAAGGTGGGGAAGGAACATAGTAAGAAAGTATCTCAGAGAAAGTGAAAGTTATTTCAAAGACTCATGACTGGTTTGTGACAGGCAAAGGAGCAGAGAAAGGTACCATGGAGCAAAGCACAATCTGTGCACATGCTAGGAGGGCTGAACGTAGAGGTGTCCGGATGAACCCTGGCTGTTCGTGGAAACAAAGCTGAGAGAGTTTGAGGGAAGTAAGTCTGGAGGCATCATCCATGTTGGAAACCAACGCTCTAATAATAAACAAATAAATAGACAGACAGTCCGTCCCTCAAACTCAAACTCACCTCACAAGCACAAATCGTCCAAACACTCCCACTGGGTCCCCTCTCATCTTATTCCCTATAATCTAGTATGCACCAGGATGTGCTGGGTCACCTTTGTATGTCCGTCCCCACTACAGGCTGGGAAGCTCTTGTGATCCATAGCTATGACTCATTCATCTTAGTTTCCTTAATGCCTGGTATACAGGCTCCGGCAGAAGTTCAAGAAATGGTTACTGTTCAATCAGTATATATTGAAGTAAAAGAAAACAAGCTGAGGCAGAATCAGTTGCACTTTTCTCATCTCTCTACTGTACCAGACGTCATCTTTCACTTCCTAAAGTTTAGCTGGATCATCAGGTTCCAGATCAGAGAAAAGCCATACCAAATGAATGAGATGGAGGAGACCACCAAAAAGAAAAACAGAAACGGAGAACGACTTTGAGAAAGACACAGGCATAACGAGACTGAGAAAAAAACAAGAGTCTCTTTGTCAAGATCTGGAGGGGTTGGCTGGTGTCTCCCACAAGCCCCAGGGAGCAAAGATAAAGATCCCATCGCTGTGAGTATGAAGCTGAATCCATTACATACCACCACTAATTTCATTTTTACAGCATGAACTGACGTGCCAAACTTTTATTGTTGAGATTACTTGAGAAGGTAGCAATGGAGGGTAAGAAGGAAACTGCCCTCTTCTTCCACAGGCCTGGGTCATAGGTGTTCCCTCTTCATTCCCTTGGCCTTCTCCCAATTCTCTTAATTGTGACTCCTTATATTTCATTAGGGGTTCCCTACTGGCCAGGAAAATTTTAAAGTCTGAGGTCACTTCTCTGTCCTGAACAGTCTTTTTCTCAATAGGCAAGCAGGAGGTAGAAACCAAAACCAGGGTGGCTGCCTTGGGCCATGAAGCTAATGTGACAGACGTCAGCTGAGGTTAAACCAAACAAAATTACAAAAGCTGGGAGACTCCCAACCAAATTCCAGTATTTCCTAAAGTGGGTTCCTAAATATTGCTCCTTTGGGAAAGGTACACAATAGTCAAATACATTTAGGGTATAATCCCTAACAATCCTCTCTTTGACATTCACAATGACTTTTACCATGTTAAAGTCTCTGAGAGGTCATCGAATAAAGAAACCCACTTAAGATTTGATTAACCTACAATTTTCCAAACTAATCCCAGGACTCTTTTTATGTTCTATGGCTCACATATTAGACTCCTATAGTACTAATGTTCTCCGTCGTAGACTTTAGAGTTCAGGCCAAGGAGAGGCGAGCATGACCTTGATAAGTTAAAGAAGGCTTCTGGGAGAACACAAGGCTAATGCAGGACCTTGGAGGACGAAGGATGAGGAGGCACTGATTAGACATAAGCAAGAACAAAAGTCAGAAGGTTCAGTTCATTTAATGATGTATATATGATAAATATTCATTCAGTGCCTATTCTCAGCCAGAGAGTATTCTTGGTGTTGAAGACACAGAGATGACCAAGAGGGTCATGACCCCTGACCTCATGGAACCTGCATTCTGCAGTGGGAGGACAGATGTAAGCAGACCATCAGAAAGCAATTCCTCTGACCAGGTGCCCACGAAAAAGGAGACAGGGCCTGAAGGTTAAGAATTCTCCCAGCAGCATGGCAGAGAAAGGAATTTGAAATACAGCAATACGAACATAATGCCTTTACCACCCCTCAAATACAGCAGGCAAGCTTCCACCTCAGGGCCTTTGCACATACTTTCCCCTCTGCCAGGGACACTCTTCCTCCAGGTTTTTCACCTCCTTCAGATCTTTGCTCAAATTTTGTCCTTTTCTGACCACCTTATTTAAACTTATGTAGACCCCTGTTTTCTTTTTCTTCTGTTCCACTAATCACCCTCTGATATAAAATATAAATATAAATTTTGTCTCCCTCTCCTTTTAGAGTCATCCTCTGTGAGTGATGCCTTTGGAGTTATGAACCACTGTGACCCAACCCCCCAGAGTATTGGCTCCATGAAGTGCCTGGTATACAGTGAGCACTCAATAGGCATTTGTTGAAAAAATAAATTAATACATGAATAAAAAGGAGACATTTGAAAGAGAGGAAGATAATAAACATTTACTGACCACAAACTCTTTGTAAAGCATAGGGATCATAGAAATATTATAAGATCAGCATTACATCCATTTTATAGATGAGTAAACTGAAGCCCAGAAGGTAAAGGACTTACCTGGTGCCATACAGCAAACACACAGAGAAACCCAGATTCGAACCTAGATCTGATTCAAATAGGTAATATGACTTAGGCTTGGCTAACTTTTAATGATCTCAGGTGGCTCTTTGGGTTCTTGCTCTCCACCTTAATGCACTTCTCCCCTGAACTAAATGTGCAGCTTCCTGAAGTGGCCCAGGGTGCATGGGACTGGTTGGCTCCCAGTCATGGGACTGATGAATAACAGCACGGCAGCCCTTGGTGCTGGGGATGACTCAGCAGACCAGAGCTGGGGAAAGAGCCCATCTCTCCCCATCCCAAACACCTCATTCATTCTCTGATGTCAGGCGCCTGACTACCCACATGCTGGGCCAGTTAATAGCTCACCCTATAAACGGGTGCGTAACAAAGTCTACTGCAAGGCCGTCATCACTCGGTCCAGTTAGGCTGATCTCTGTGCCGGACACATGATTAATTTCAACTGGCTATGGTCCCCTGCCTGGGGTCATTCAGAAATTCTTCACTCCTTAGCTGGAAATCTACAGACTCACAGTGTTTGTAAGGAGATTCAAGAGTTTCTTTCCTGCCTCCCTTGTTCCCTTCTACCTTTCTTTCCTTCGTTAGTTCGTCCACCCAGTTTTTCATCATTACATATTCATCTAGTTATTCATTCATGAACTCATCCATTCATTCATTTACTCATAAGTTGCAACTGCATGAATTTATAATCTATATCCATTCATGTATTCATTCATAAAGACATACATTGATCTGCTCATTCTCTTAATTTAATCAGGTATTATAAAGGATATTACAAAAATTATCTGATCTTGGAGATATCACTTAAATTCTCCAAACATCATTTTCCAACTAAAAGAGGTAGAGCATGGGGTGGAGGGTAGGGGGCGGCTCAATAGCACAAAACTTCTGAGCCAGTTAAAACCAAAGGTCTCCTCCAACTCTATAATTCCTTGAGTTTACAATGTCTAAAATACAACCGTTGCCCTATAAGAGTACATAGCCTAGGAAAAGGTATTCCAAACCTTTTTTTTTTTGATTAATATATTTTACATCCCAACCTAGTATACATGCATGTATATACATTAGAAACAAAGCTTAATGAAATAATATTTATCCTTGCTACATGCAATATAATCTATTATATTATATGTTTATTTTAAATGTTGGCCACAATACAGTAAGTTGATGTCATGATCCACTAATGGTTATGACCTGAAGTTCAGAAGCTATGGTTTAGAAGGTCTAGAGACTCGGTTACAAGTATGTACAACATAAGCTAGCTACTTGGACACCATCATAGACTCTCTACTCTCATAGTCTTCCAAATACAACAGCCATCTACTCATGTTGGCTCTTTCTCTCCAATGGCTCTCAACTGACTTTCCTTCTCTACATTCATGTCCCTGCCATCTCCCTCCCACATGGACCTTGCTTCCTGTCCTGACTTCCTACCTCCTGTCTTATGTCTCCAATTCATCCTCAAAACTGCAGCCAGTGATTGTTCTAAAATATACATTTGCTGAAAAGTCTGCAGTACTCCTCACTTATCTGCAGTCTACAAAATAAATAAATGTATCTGATTTATTAGCTTTGTCTGGCCTTGATTCTTTTTCCAGGGTCATTTCTCACTAACTCTACTCCTATATCTTATGCTGAGTCCATGTTGAGCTGCTTGCAAGTCCTTGAATATTCCATGTTCTTTCATGTCTCTGGGTCTTTGCTTTTGGAGATTTTTCTGTCCGGAATTCCCATTCTACCCAAGTCTGTTCACTTGTCGATCCTGCCCATACAGGTCCCCTAAGGTCAAGGACCCTGTTTCGAACCTCTCTTCTTCATTGCCTGGACTCAGCACAGTGTTTGGCACAGATTTAGGTGCTTAGAAAAACATCTTGAAAGTTGTATGATGTGCTCTGGGTAAGATACAAGCAGTGGGGTTTGATGTGTTTGTATCTGTGGCAGTCATGAGGCTACATCTTGGAAATTCAACTAGAGGAACCTCAATTAACCAAGAGCCCTAGTCTGAGTGCTCCGAATTCCATCACTACATTTGTGCTGAGGCCATGCTTCCCGTGGGCTGTTCCCAACCAGTGATGGGACACAGCAGGGATACTGTGACGGGCAGTTCCTGGGAGACCCAGAACTCTTCCTTGTACGGTAGACTGTCTTGAGGACTCCTCCATGGCCTTGCTAAACATTCCTTAAACCTTCCTTCTCTCTCTCTCCTTCCGTCAGGGTCAGATTTGCACTGTAGTCTAATGACTCTCCCAGTCTTCACAGCAATTTCTCATCTCTCACGCGTGTGTGTGTTTCCCCTAAGAAAATCCTCAGACGTTTCATCCCATCTCAGCATCTGCTTCTCAAAGGACCTGAAGTAACATACTATCCACCATGTATATGTGAGGGCCTAAGGGTCAGAGAGGTCACATGAACAATTGATGTGAACAACTGATGAGGTCCAGTTGGTGTGCTGGTAAATGTTTAACAACTGGCCCTTTGGAGTTTAAAAAAAAAAAAAAAGTGGGGAGGTGCTGACTTATAGCACTGGCTGATTTCCATGGCGGAAATACTACCACCATAGCCAGTTTCACGGGGTTTTTTTGTTTGTTTTTTTTTTTCACCGCCCACAATTTTCCACCACTGCTATGTGACATCACTGAACTTGGGAGTCGGGAAGAGATGAGCAGGACTGTTGTCAAGCCCCAGTGCAAACCGGCTCCAGCACACCTCTGCAAGGCTGCAAGCCCAGGTTTCTGTGTTTCTGCGGGGCATCTCTGGCCAGCCCTCCCCATCCTGCCTCACTCCTGAGTGCTCTTCTCAGGAGGGGCCCTGCAGTCAGCCTGCCCCAGGAAGTCTCTGTCAGGTCACCGGGCTGGAAACCCCATGACCTTCAGCTTCTCCATGGGTCCAGGAGGTGGATGGGGGCTCTCACGTTCCTAGGAATGTAGACTCTGCTAGGTGGGAGTGGTCACTTGCTGTTTTCTTAGAGAAGGCCTGTGACACCAAACTGTCCTTGGGTGAACTTTCTGGCTGTGACATGGAAGAGGGATTGAAGGAGAGAAGGCAGAAAACAGTAAGATCAATAAGAGGTGGTTTAAATAGGAGATGTAAAGCCTGAATGAAAGATGGTGTCGTGGGGACTGTTCCACAAAGGACATCAAGGAGGGGAGGGAGGAAGGGATGGAGACAGGGAAGGGGGAGGGAGGGACTAAAGACTGTAGTTACTAGATCCTGAGACTTTACCACCTGCCGGGTCTGTACGAAGCACCTTCCCATCGCACACCTCCTCCCAAACCCCAAGGTGAGAATTATTGTCTCCATGTTACAGATGTAGAAACTGGCCCGGAGAGAGATTGTGCCTTTAACAATGAAATCCGTAGCAGAAGTAGTAGCTAACATCTACTGGGCCTTGCTGTATACAGCATCTCCCAGCAACCCTGAGGTATTAACATCATTCCATTTTAAAGATGTGATTGAACTACTAACAAATGGTGGAGCTGAAACTATAATCAGGCCCTTCGTCTCCTGACCAAGGTCTATGCATCTTGCTCTAGGTGCCATGAATAACTCAGATTAAGTCCCCAAATGCGGGCCACATTCTTTTTCATTTCTCCTTCCCAAGTGTGGACAGAGAGTGGGAGATGCACAATGTAAAAAGGAATGACACTGAAATCCATTTTGCAGATGGAAAACTGGGGGTGCCCTCCCTCTGGGGAGAAGGATGCTTGGAATTTCAGCCCAGGACTGTACCAATGGACCAGCTCATAGTGAATTCATCGCATGGAGAGAGTTTTGGAGATGCCTTCTGCTCAGTAGACTAATGACCAAGAATAGCTAGGGAGAAAATTAAACATACTTAAGAACAAAGGCAACCATTGACCTCTCCATCCTGGGAATCTGAGTCTGTAGCCAAATCTCAGCAGACACAGCTGGATAATTCCAGCGTAAATCCCCTTGATGAGTAAGAGACAGATCCCACCAGAATAAACAACAACACTTGAACACTGTGGCCTCCAGACTCTGCCAGCCAACCCTCCATTCTCAGCACATATAGCCTTTGTCAGGAAACTCGAAGCTGGTTATTATGTCACCAGCCTGAAGCTGGTCCTTCTCTGAGCCCAGGACCAACTGTCACCTAGCACTTGTACATGGACAGGGTCGGGCCTTAAATGACGAGAACTAACGTCACCTAAGGTGGAGCGGGAATGTGACCAAACCGGGCCAGGCAACATTCAAGGAGTCTCAACAGAACCAACTGGAAGACGGTTAACAACTGTGCGATATGCTAAAGAGGCCCAAGAGAGGAAAACACCCTTTCTAGTGTTCCAAAGTGCCCCTTCTAGACAGGTGAGGCCTTTCATGACCCTGACACCAAGAAAAGGGACAGGGCCAAGCATGGCCCAGGGAGCAGTGGGATGGGATGCAAATGAGCGACTAGGGGCTCTGGGTTTTGATACTCGACTCTTTGACCTGAACAAGACATTCTTCTCCTCTGACCTGAGTTCCCCCCCTCTTTAAATCAGGGGTAACTGCTCTTGCCCATGTCTCTAGGTTGATCAGGGAGTTCACAGGCCAGAGCAGTTAGGAGTGATTGCTAACAGTCAGACGTGCCTGGTTAGCATCTCAGTGCTGTCACTGGCTAGCTGTGCAACCCATGGCAAGCCACTGCATGTCTCTGAGCCTCAATTTGCTCGTGAAAGTGACATACAGTGCTTGCCTTTCTGGAGTGTTATGAATATGTGATGAGAAAATACATGCAGAGTGCTTAGCACAGTTCCTGGAACAATATTAAATATTTAATAAATCATTTCTAATATGATTATTAAGCAAAGTAGTAATAAATTGGGGCATGTTACTAGAACTCAGCTTTCTTCCCTACAAACTGACTAGATAGTCCCGAATGTTCCTTCTACTTCTGCTGTTATCTGATAGCCCTCAGCAGATACTTGGTGATACAGACAAGAATGTGTTCCAGACCACATGAACTGGAGAAGAGACTCCAGCTCTCTTCAGCCTCAGTCCACATTTTGGCTCACTAGTTCTCCTGCCATTTCTTCTTTTCTTGACCTATAGTCACCTAGGGAGATCCAAGAAGTCAGAGATCCATCCCTGTTACCCACCTCACACAGTAGGCAGCATGATGATGGAGCTGAAGGCTGCAGCACACACGGACACTGCCTCATGGGGAAGTTGGCAATCAGCTCCTAAGTTCAGACCTGACGCCAGGCCCAGGAACTGGAGGACACAGGCCCTTGTAAAACTACTAGCAACTTCATAACCCAAGGTTTCCTCTTACTGGTGGAAGAGTCTAAAATATGCCCTCATGCCATCTAACTCAGAGCCTCTTTGCTGTGACTGTCTCTCTCCCCTTTCTGTTGGCTCTGGCTCAAGATCTGAAAAGCCAGAGGAAGTAACTATTACCATGCAGTGAAAAGCAGGGGGGCTTTGAAGTCAAACTGCTTGGTTTAGAATCTGGACTTCCTAACGGTGCTGCCTTGGGCAGGTGGCTTCACATCACTGGCCTTGATTTCTTTCTCTGTAGCATGGAGCTATTCAGCCCTCTTCTTGAGACTTTGTTTTCTGAGCTTTAACCAATATGATGGATATACAGCACCCAGCACAGTAAATGTAGTAGCCTTTCAACTAATGTTTACCCCTTTGCTCCTTCTTTCCTTAATATAAAAGGTACCGAGTTCTATATACTCACTTAACTCCTTGCCCCTTGTTTTATAAGTTTTAAATTCCTTATCTCTACTCCTCATTAGGCTGCGTATTTTGGAAGGTGGGTTTTGAGTCTCGTATCTCTATACCCCAGCATCCTGCAGTGGCCTGGACCAGGATGGCTGCCCAAGAAGGTTTGCTGATCTGAATCTGTTTCACTGAAAATCCCATGATTCCAAGAAGTGAGTTATATTTGCTTAGTTACATAATAAGCCAGCTTTGATGAGCAAGACCTGTCCTGCCTTCTTGGATCTTAAGATAACTCACGTTTTCCCTTTTTCTTTTGAAAAGGTATACTTTAAAAAGGGAGAATGAAATATACCCTGAGAGTTTCGGTAACAGTTTCTTTGTGATACTGCCGCCCAGGAACAGCCAGACTGTGGATGTAAGTGATTCACAGGCCAGGATTAAATGAGATGGAGTGGGTCAGGTCAGGACCGGTCCCCCTGGAGCTGCAGGGACCCAGGGAAAGGGAGCTGTGGTCTGGTGCCTCCGACTTTTCTGGCCCCAGGCTGATGGCTCACTTTCACAGGGGCACCGCCTGCTCCCGCTATGTACCCTCCCCAAGGGCACCAGAAACTAGCTTGCTCTTTGCTCCAGTGACTGGGGTGGAGAGGGGAGAAGCTGAGTCGAGCACTGGACTCCCCGCAGTCTGTTTCTCACTCCCCTGTCCTCTTTGCCATCTTTCTCAACACTCTTTCTCTCCTCTCACCCCATTTCTGGCCTCCTTTTCTCTTCTCTTATAGAAACATTTACTGAACTCCAAGTGCTCCTGATGTATGTGGACCTGTGCCCATAGAATGAGTGTGACATTGTGCACTGTGGGCTGTGCAAGTGGATGACATCTCACGTGATCTGCGTGCCTGTCTGTGTTGGGTGGATCGACATGGCATCTGGTCCATATGTCTTTATGGTGTGCCTGTGGGGAGCAGGCTGTTTATGCATCTTGTGAGCTTCTGTTACTTGTCTATGATCTGCGTCTGCTGTGTATGGTGGGTGATGCCCCAGCTGTGTGTCTCTGTATGCGTCATGGGGCCACTGTGTGCGCCTACGTGCTTACCACGCGTGTCTTTGTTCTCCGTCTTTTGTATATCATACATGGCTGAATGTGCCTGGGGGTGACGTGTTTACATACGTGCGCGTGTCTGTGTGTTGTCTTTGTTGTTGCTTAGCTGGGCGAGATGACTGGGTCCTGTTATTTGTGTGCAATGGACTGCGTTCATGTTGTGGTTCTGCATCCTGCGTGATTTTTAAAAAATGCCTTGGTTGTGTGCTGTGTCTGTGTGGTGCAGATTGCATTTGTTGTTTGTAGGTGTGTCGTGTAATATGCTGTGTGTTTCCTGTGTCCCCATCCCTGAGAAATGCGTTCCCCTGCCAGCTCTTCCTCCCCTTCGGGTGCCCCAGCCTCCCTCCCTTCTCTCTCCTCCCTAGGCTGTGACCGCTCTCAGCTGACACCTCCGCTGCTCTGGCAACCGGAGAACAGCCTGGAGAAAGGTCAGCTGGCCACCTTCTCCCCAGGCCTGGCGGAGCCGAGCCTTCAGCGTTGCGCGGTGTGGGCGCGCCCTCTGTCGGCCATGTGGCCCGCGCACAGCATGCGCAACGGGGGCTTCCTCTTCCCTTTCCAGATCAGCCCTGAGACTTCCAGCCTCCTTAATAAGGGGCCTTAGAAGGGGAAATGACCGTATAATTTCTTGTTCAAAGTAAGACAGTTCTGAGATGAAGGAGGGTGTCATTAAGCACACTGAGACAGTGGGTACACAGCAGACGCATCCTGAGCAGACGGTAGGGAAGACCTCCCTGATCACCTACGCAGGTCACAGTCCCCCAGAAACGAGACTGCAGAATGTGCCCTGGCTCTCGCTGGTGAAAGTAACAGCGACTCCCAGTTTACATTCAAGCAACTTAGAATCTCAGACCCACACTTACCCAACAACTTCATGCATCCCCCAACCCTCTGAATAATTCCTCAAGGCCTCAATTTCCCCTTTCCATAGAGAATCAAGGTTAAGACCCAAGGGCTCCAGGCCCCAAAAGAGGGAGGGGTTAACTCTGCAAAATGAACACTGAAACTCTTCCGGGGGATTGAACGTCAGGAAGTCAAGGGGAACCTTGTGAGAGCGTTTCACTTAATGGAAGAAAAGGGCAAAGTCATGGATGGACCCGGACCTGCAGTGCCCCAGCTGTGTGATTCTAAGAGCCGCAGCAGGAGAAAGGAGCCACGAGCTCATATGTGGGGATGAGTGCAAACACACACAGATGTACAAAGACACCCCAAAATGAAGAACTCTCAAACAGCCTTGGTGGCAGATAGCCCTCGGGACTGGGGACATGCACATTTACTACTTCTTGACGTATAGAACAAACAGACTTAAAGAGCCCTATTTTATACAAAAATGTGGGTTTTCATTGCATTTCTTCTGCTGGCAATTAAAGAGGAGGCTGAGAAGCAGTAGCTGTTCCTGTAAACTCAGTATGACAGGGCTGCAAGGGGGCCCGGGGACCGGCTGGCCCAATCCACCTAAAGTGTGCTTTTCAGAACGTTACCTCTCATGAGACATTAAGGGTTATTTCAAGATGTGCACAAATAAATTTGAACAACACAGGGTTAAATAAAGTTAAACAGATTTCTATCCGATAGGCTATCTCGGAGCCTTTAATTTGATAATATGTCTTATGACTTCTCGAGAAAAGGGAACACTGCATGTAGGGTTTCTCAAAGTATATTGATAATAGAATTTTTTCCTTTCCCAAACATTTGCGGGGAAAAAATGTTTTAAGTTACACATTAGCAAAGCAAGATCCCCAAAAGCCTAAGTCAGTTACTATTAAGTTTCCACTCACTACAGCAATCATGTGTTTTGTTTTTGCTTTTGTGTGTTTTGTTTCTTTGGATCTGATAATAACTTGGATAGGCAGGTGCTTCTGCTATCACACTAAGTTATAGATGAGACAAGAGGCTCAGGGAGGGGAGGTGACTTGTCCCAAGTCACGACACTGGTCAGGGACAGAGCAAGACTCGACACCTGGCACGTCTCTCTCTAAAACACATATACCTGCTGTGCTTACCACTGCTGAACACAACTTGACGGAAAGTTTAAAATGTGGTCCCTGCCCACAAGAGCTGTACATTGCACACAGAACTTTTTAAAAGTACACACAAAAGGAAGGGAAATAACGGTACTGAGAATTAGTGGATACTAAGTGGCATCACATATGGGAGGGAGGTGTCCTCCGTGAGAGCTGGGAAGGTCAGGGACAGCTTCCTGGAGGAGGTGAATTTAAGCTATGCTTTCAAGGATGCAGAAGGCTTAGTCAGATCAGGTGTCAGCAAGTTTTTTATGTAAAGGGTCAGACAGTAAATATTTTCTTCATGTGAAGCTTACAGTCTCTGTTTTACGTACTTGACATTGCTGTTGTACTGGAGAAACAGCTACAGACAAAAGGGAAATGAATGGACCTATGGTTGTGTTGCAATAAAACTTTATTTGCAAAACAGGAGGATTGCCAACCAACCCCTCAGGTGGATGGAGGCAGGAGGGGAATGGAGCCTTTGTGGGCTAGGAGAACCTTTTATGCAAGTGCAATGAGCAGACACTCGAAGGCCAGCTCCAGGCCACAGGCGTGCTTGTAACTGCTCCCTTTCTGTCTCCCCTGCCACCTCAACTCCTCCTCAGTTGGGTTCTAAGCCCTGAGGGTGAGCTTACTGCAGCTATACAAAGAGCAAAGTGCCTGCATTTGAGATAAGCTGAACAAACAGCTCACCTGTCCCAGGTGCTTGTGAACATGTGCCTGGCTGGAGTCTGCTGGGAGAGCAGAGAAAGACAACAAACCTAGTTCCTACTTGAAAAACGGATTGGCCTTTTCTTCTTCCAAAGAAATCAAGGCCAATGTTAAACAGCTGGTCTGGGTGTGGACTTAAGTGTGGACCACCTGCCCCTTTGCAGATAGCCATGCCAGTCCGCAGCAGTGCCAGCATTCATCAAACGTGATAGGTCAGGGCAAGGACTCCGTTCCTCCATCTCCATCCAGCATGGGCCCAGTGATGTTACTTCTTCTACGTGAAACTTCAAGAGCTCTCCACTTGGTACAGGATCAAAATCAAGTGTTCCAGCCTAGCATTCAAGGCACTGTACACCTGACCTCAGCCCAAGACTCAAGCCTTATTCTCTTCTGCATCCACTCTAGCTGAACTACATTTGTCTCTGTGTCCCTGTGCATGACAGACAAGTGCCAACCTTCAGGACTTTGCACTTGGACCTGGAGTACCCCCTCCTTCCTTCCTTTGATCCAAGTCCCACTGTGACCTTCAAGGCTCTACTCTGCATTTGTCCTCCTTGGTGAAGACATCCAGTCCTACCCTCTAAATTGTCATAACCAGATACTGTGTTTCTTATGAGCAGTATCACTTTCCTTGGCATGATTTTTCTTTGTTTTCCAAAATGAAACTGACTTTCAAATGATTATAAAAAACAATCTTACTGTTTAAAAGACCCAAGCATTCCAGAAAACTGTAACACCAGAGAGAGAGAGACTGATTCAGAAAAGGGACAAAGTCTTAAAAGATGAAAAGGGGTAATATGGCGCAGTCTTTCAGGAAATGTCGCTGCTTCGGTGGGGCTGAAAAAAATGTCCCTATACAGGAGTGGCAGGGGAGATGTCAGGAGCAGAACATCTAAATTCCATAGGTTTCACTGAGTCTTAATTTATAGACTGCCAGAGAAAAAGCAAGAAAGCACATAGTAGGTGACTGATAAATATTTATAAATTAATATAAGGTTGGCCTTGGGGTCTTAGGCTGAGAAAATACCTCCAAGAGAATTTCCTAGCATTGCTCACATAGGGTGAGAGAGAGCCTGCAGCAGAAAGCTTAGGGGGACTGGCTCCTGCAGATGGTCCTGTAAACTAATTCCTTAACCATCTCCCCCTCAGAATGTTAACTGAGAGCTGCCCCTCTACACCGGCAGGTGTGCTGAAGTCAGGCAGGAGAACGCAGGCAGCTGAGCTCCCCAGGGAACAGCCCAGGGAAGGCAAGAGACTGACGTGGAGTTCTCCATTTCAAGGCAACACTGGCTCTGGTGCTGAGTTAGGAGGAGAGGAGCTCGGGGCACAGGGGGAGGAAGGAACACACGGGGAACAGTCCCTTCGTCTGCACACAGATCTTCTCAACCTGGGAAGTACTTTACAGAGTAGCAGAATCCTAAGTTTGGAAGAACCCAAAGGGTCGCTGAGCCTGACCCCGCTGCCCACATCTGGGCACTATTTGGCCCTACCTTGAACACTCCCAGTTACAGGAAGCTAACTCAACCTCGGTCCAGGATGCCAGCGTAGACAATGAGAAGAGGAAGGGGGACTAATCTCCTAAGAAGACTGAGGATTTGTCAGGAGCTGACTCGGTGTGCTACCTTCATTGTTCCAGGTAACCCTCCTGACAACCTTGTGAACGGGGATTAATGTCCCTGTTGTACAGGCAAGGAAACTGGGGCTCAGGGGTACTGAGTCATTGGACCTAAGTACAAATCTGGTAAGTAATTACATTTCAAACTCGGGATGGTCTAGCACTCAGGGTCCATGGGATTTTAGGCCCCAAAAAGGCGAGATGATTTAAGTAGCCCCCACAAGGGACCAGCCCAGAAAGGGACGACCCCGTTGGTTGGTACAGCTGCAGAGGGAATGTGAGAGGATGCAAGGCTGGGGCAGGAATGCAGGAAATGCTTCAGGACAGGATTAAGGCATACTGGTGAGGACAGCCCTGCCGGCTCACATGTTTTTGGTTCTCTGTGTGCCTGTGCCTGCCCCACAGTGAACATTTGGGCACTCTCCCCTTCTTATTCCCTTCCCAACTCTCAGACAAAAGAGGAGAGAGTGGGGCCCAGGGAACAGGACAGCCCTGGCCTGATCCCATAATCACACAAAGCCAGCCCCACCCTGGATCTGCTACCAGTGCTCCTTTGAAAACCATCAAACAACTCACCCCACACTCCGCCTTGTTTATAGAACCCTTTCATCCTTTCAACAATCATGGTATCTTCTCTGGGCCAGGCACTCAGGATACAGAAGCAACAACAATGACAGCAAACATTTACCATGTTCCTTTTATGTTCCAGGAGCTCTGCTAAGTGTTCTGTGTGTGTTTTCTCACTTAATGCTAATAACAGCTTTGTGAGAGAGATGCCACCATTGTCCCCATTTTATGGATGATGCACTGAGACTCAGACTAAGTCATGCAAAGGGACGCACACTAAGTGACAGAGCTGGGATGTGCGATTACAACCCATGTGCAGAACTCTCCAGGAATTGGTTCACAGTGCAGTAACACAGGAAGATGCAGGAGAGGGCTGTGTGCTGACCTGTGAGAAAAGAGGATGAGTTTGAAGCCATGTCTAGGAGGCAAGTGACCAGAAGAGAGGGAGGACCAACCCTCTGAAAAGAACTCAGTATTTGCCCTGTGCTGAACAAGGTTAGTTACAATGGTTGTCTCATGTGATTCCTCCTTCAATCCTGTGGAGAGGGGCTTAACGTCCCCATTTTACAGATGAGCAAAATAGGGGCCCAAAGATGTTGAGTCACTTGACCTAAGTTACAAATCCAATAATCAGGGGGTTTGTACGCAAAGCTCCTAAGACAGTCTCACGTTGAGAGTGGGCTCTTCAAAGGGGACAGGTATGCAAGGGCATCTCAGCAGAAGGATGACAATGTGCAGGGGTCACAGGCAAGGGGGCAGGGCAGGACAGGGGAGGTGAGGAGAGAGGAGGCTGGAGAGACAAGCAAGGGAAAGATTTTGGAGAACCTTATAAACCTCACTACGAAATGAAGACTTTCTTCTAAAGGCAAAGGAGAATTATGATGGGTTTTAGAGTCCTCCCACTGACTGCAAAGTGGGAATCTGAGGGACGGCAGGGGAAAGACGGATGGAGACAGGGAGGCTAGCTAGGAAGATACTGCAGTAACCCAGGGGAGCAATGATGAGGACAGGGACCAGGACTAGGGGGCAGTGTGCTCAGAGACGACAGTACAAAAATAACTTTATTATTGGGAAATTGAGGCTCAGAAAGCTAAGCCCTGGTCATTGTCAGAACTGGGGTGCCAACTCAGGTCTTGTGACTCTGAGGGTCCTTTCTGGAAGTGCTTACACCTTTTCTTCTGGAATTTCCTCTCTCACTTACTTCTACTACTTAACAGTGTGAGTAGTGCATTTTTAACTCTCTAGATACAACTTTTATGATTCTCACTTTGAAGTCATGAAATCACAAGCTCAGAAAAGCAAAAGGAAATTGTGTCTGAGAGGATGTAAATAGGAAGCAGCAGAGCCAGAACGTGAACCCCAAGCCTCTGTTTTTCTTACTCTCCCGCGCTGATCCCCAAGACATCATTGTTTCTTCTTCCCCACACTGCACCTCCTCACCGACATTTTGTTTTTTAAGTTGGGTTTTTCAACTGGAAAGAAATACCGACTGAGGAAACATAGTATGTAACACATTCTTGGATAAAGCTCTTTTTGTCCACGGCACTTTCTCCCCTTCCGAAGAACTGCAGAAGGTTCCGATCAGCAGAAAAGCAGCCTGGAAATTTCGTGCTTTAAGTTCCAAATATTTTTGTGTTATTATTTACTTACTTTCTTAGGAAGTAAATTCCACACTTGGAGGAAGGGGAGGCTAAGAAGTGGCTACAGATATAGACTTTGATTCACTCTCAAGAAGGAAAGTACCTGGAGAGACAGCCTCCTATCACTGATCCCTTGCAATGGGTCTATGGTACCCCTTGCTCGTGTAACTGCCCTGACAACAACCCCAGGGGAGGGGAGTATCACCCCTATTTTATAGACGGAGCTACTGCTGCCTAGAAAGGTGTAGTCACTTGTCCACTGTCACCCAGATCAGAGTGGAAGGAGCTAAGATTTGAATACAGGATCTGTCAAAGGTTTTCTCTCTTCCTACTGCAATTTACCACATCCATGTGATTGTCAGCCCAGCTCAGCTCTTTCTTTTCCCATGACCGGTTCTATGAGAAGGCAGAAGATGCAAGCATCTCAGGGCGTAACGTGAGGAGCAGAGCACACACCATCCCTCCAAGCCCACATCTTTCCTCCCACCATCTTGCCATCTGAAATTGCACTGTGGGAGTCATCTTTATAAAGAACTGGAAAGGGCATTGGCCTGAGAGTCTGGCCCTAAGGTCCAACCCTGGCTCTGCTAGGTCACAGGTGTGGGCCCACAGACAAACCATCTCCCTGACTGGCGCTGTCACCAACTGTAAAATGAGGACATTACAAGGTAAGGCGGGGCCCTTCGTGATTCCATATTCTAGGATGTTAACACCTCAGGGGAAATGCAGGGGGTCAGTTCTCAGAGCAAAGGTGAACATGCACGGGACAGAAGAGGTAGTGATTAGGGGTGGGGGGAGAGAAAAGTAGGAGGGGCTGATAGGCAGGAGGTGTCCAACAGGGGGGCAAGAAGCATCCCGAGGTGACAACTCTGCCCTCTTCTCTAAAGACTCACGAATAAGCTCCATTTCAGATCAAGGACCCATGGCCTTGGGAAGAGCATCAGTCGGGGCTGACTGGAATTTGAGATGGGAGAAGGGGAACAGAAGACAGCTAGTGATAGATCTGTTCACTCTGGATGCCCTGGGAGACGAGGCTGTGTTCTAAATCTGCTCTTTGCTGCAGGACAGCTGAGTCGGTGGCACAGAACAGCCAGACGTAATTGCAGAGCCAGCCTGGTGTTCCTTCTCTTTTTACCCTGGCTGCCATTTTCACATGAAAACCATAAAAGATCCCAGAAATGGGAGGTGCACTTAATGGGTTTTTTTGGCACCAAGAAATTAATCTTTTTTAAACCAAGGGGATTTTTTTTCTTTCCTAAAGATCTTTGGCAAACAGAAGCTAAATTGCTTCCAGACCTCATGAAAGGTATTTTGTGCAAACGAGGTGTGATTTACACTTCCTTTAATTAGTCTGAACCCTGGAAAAAGAGAGAAATAATAGAAAACAAGAGCTATGTAGAAAACAAGTCCAAACAGCCCTAAAATAACAGTTTTGTAAAAGCATCAGTTGAGGGTGTTAGAAGGAGACCAATAACAAAAAACCAAAAAAAAAAAAAAAAGAAAAAGAAAAAGAAAAAAAAATCCTTCTAATTCTGGGAGTGGAGCAATTATAAGTGAATTGAAGTTTTGTTGGACTCCTTTCCCTGGGGATGGGGGTGGGGAGAAAGTTTGGCAGAAAGGAGCCTTAGTGTTCTCAGAGTGAGGTTCAAGTTCTGGTTGACCTTCCTTCCGTTAAGCCTCAGTCTTTTCTGAGGGCATTTGGGGTCTAGGAGCCAGGGAGTCAGGGAGGGAGAGGATAGTTCTGCTTGCAATCATGGACATTTTACCATCCAGTTTGTGTCGTAGCTGGGTTGCAACACAGCCTTCTGGAAGGGACATGGGTTTTGGAATCACAGCTTTGGGTTCACATTCTGCCTCTGGCACTGACCACCAGAGTGACTCTGGGCAACTCACGTCTGCCATCTCCTGACCACCCCCTTACCCCTAGACACGCTCTTTTCCTGGGTGCCTGATTTCCCTAGTCTTCTCATTGTCCTATCAGACTGCTCCTGCTTAGTCTCTTCTGTAGAAAGAGATTCAGCCTCATCTACCTTGAAATTTGTCACTGGAGTTGCTCAAAGCTCGGTTCCAAGACTGCTTCTCCTCTGGGTCAAATGACTTTATCAAGACAGTGTATCCGCATGAATCACTTCAGCTTTCATCTGATTAACCCTCAAAGTTCCACCACCCAGCCCTATCTCCTCCCTTGTTTCTGGTCCTCATATCCAACGGTGCTTTATTTTGGTTTGTTTTTTCTTTTGTTTGCTTGTTTGTTGGGGGGAAAGGTAATTGGGTTTATTTATTTAGTGAGTTACTTTAATGCAGGCACTGAGGATTAAACCTAGGACTTTGTGCATGCTAAGAATAAGCATGTTCTCTAATCACTGAGCTATACCCTCCCCCCACGTTGCTGTGTCTTTGATCCAAAGCTGAATGCAGGATCTCCTACCTTAATCAGGTCTGCTTCCCATGGGAGCACCCTCACTCACACACATATTATCTATCCCTGACCCTCATTCTCCTGCCTTCTGTATCTGATCCAACACCAGACCCAGGTGATTTTATCTTTGCACTGACATCGCATGATCTGAGCCAATCTTGCCCCATCTCTGAGCAAAATAGGAAGGTTGAGTGAGATGGTCTCTAAGCGTGATCTTGCTGACATCGTGTGACGACTAAGTGGTGATCCCCTTCCTTCGCCCACTTATCCTCTTCTTACTCAGCTCACTTATAGTCTCTAACAATCTCTGGATCCATTCAGAGCCTGGGCCCCGAGCCCTTGGAGGAGTTTAAGTTATTGAGATAAAACAGGACCCAGCAAGAGCAGCCCCTGCTATCAGTCTTATCTTTATTTTTACTAATCCCAGCCCTTCTGACTACTCACATCCCCCAGGGATAAAAGAGAAAGAAAAGAAAGAAAGAAAAAAAAAAAAAGAAACCAAAAGCTATCACAGCACCTTTCAGGTAAAAGGAATGGTGAAAGTGATGTACTACATAAACTAAAAGAATAATTTCACTGGACCGTGACAATGTTTAAGGGCCGAGGGCTCCATTCTGCCTCTAGGATACTGGAAATTGTAGGCCAGTTTCATGTATAATGCCCTGTCCATGCATGAATAAAGAGTAATGAACCAGAGGACCTGGGCTCAAGTTCCAGCTCTGCCTCTGACTCCCTGGGATCAGCCCTTTCTACTCTCCAGGGCTCCAACCTCTTGTCTATACAATGAAGAGGTTGTACGGGACGACTGGCATGGGTTCTGGCAGCTCAGAGGTTTGCAGGACTTCTTAACGAACTATGCATAGAATGAGAGGGTCCAGGGATCGTCCTTTGCAGCTTTTCTAGAAAATCACACGAAAGAAAGAATACAAATAGCAACAGCTGAAATTTTGAGACACCCATTGTGTGCCAAACACTCATGTCCACAGTCAGAAGCAAACTAACAGGAAAACACAGACAAACAAACAAAGGGTAAATATTGAACCTAGGGTCACAGAGCTACTAAATGATGTAACAGACTTCAAACTCCACGCTGATTCCGAGCCTGGGCTGGACACTACACTCTCCAACTATCCAGCCGTGTTCGTTGCTGCTCTGCCTTTGTTTGTTCATCCATTCATTTATGCTACAAACATCCCCCTGAGTACTTTCTCTGTACGTGGAACTGAGCTAAACGCAAGGAAGCATGAGAAAAGGTCCACCAGGGAGCTCAGAGATTGGCTGAAGAAACAAGGGGAAGTTTTCTTTCTCCCCAAAGCACCACTCTGATCATGTTTATGATCCTCCTCGAAAGGCATCCGAGGCTCCCCTTGGCCTGAAGGATGAAGTCCAAACAGCTTAGGCTGTTTTCTAATCCTTCTGTGATCTGGCTCCTGTCTCATCTCCTCTCAGCCACATTCATTCCACAACATTTGTTAAGTATTAACCGTGTGCCAGACGCTGCTCTGGAGTACTGGAATGCAACGTTGAGTGACAAAGACTTGGGCCCTGCTCTCCTGGAGCTTACAGATATTAATCAAATTATCACGTTAATACAGAATTAGGCATTCCCAGAAGCTTTCAGTGGTCTAGCCCCTAGAGATGCAGGGTCTCCCAGCCCATCGGATGCTTCCAGCCCAGGAAGCCAACAATGGTGTAGCTCAAGACTCACTTGAAGCTCAGTTGACCTTTTAACAACGTGATTCATTCTGCTAATCAGGCAGAAATAGCCACTTCTAAAGAGAGGCCCTTTTAGCTCTTGGTGCCATAAAATTTTTAAATTTTATTTCAAAATCATTTTTCAACAGTTCTTCCTGTATACTACCGTAGAACGGGATGCCCTCCTTGGGCATGACTCCTTCAGGAGTCACCAGGCTTTAAGTCAATTGCTTATTGTCTCAACTCTAAATTTCAAGAAGGCAGAGGTCTTGCCTATTCTTGTTCATTGGTGAATTCTAGCACTTAGCCTGGTGCTTGGCACACTGCTGACATTCAGAGCATGTGCTGGTTAGACTGAATCATCCTTAATGATCCTTAAATCCTTAATTCAGAAAGAAACTGCGGCAGACATAGATTTTTGTTTTTACCATCACTCCCCTCCTTTTTTTTTTTTTTCAGATGAGGAACCAGAGCCTGAAAGGAGAAACAACTTTCCAAAAGTTGCCCAAAAAATTGGTCCATTAACGTCAGAACCAAAGAGAATCTCATGTCCAGAACTCCTGCATGTCACATCCATTCATAACCTTGAGTCTGAAATGTCCAGTAAGTTACAGCCTCAGGGGGGAAAGAGTGCATACCCGGAGGCAGACACTGTCTCCCCAGCCTTCGCCATGTATGCATTTATCTCAGAGAGAACCACTGAGCGGACTGTCTCAGAGCTAGAGGGGCCCCCTCCACAAGGGAGAAACCCTAGCCTTCCCCCAAGCAAGGCCTCTGACTGAGGAAAAGATTCAATCACTCCCTCTAACCCAAACTCTCCAAAATATTATTTCCTATTATGTCTCAATAACCAAAGTTAACCCACCCACATCTCGAGATTAGATCTGTGAGCTCACAAGGGCTCACTCACTCAATTAAGAAGAGGGAAAATCTTATCCTCTCCAAACAAAGTGAGATGTGACATAACCCAGTTGCGAGGATTATGTCTCATTCAGGAAGGAGAGAAGAAGAGAATGGGTGGCTCATTTGTTACAGGAATTTTCCAGGGAAATCTGAGTGATGTGGCCCTCCGAACTTCAGTGTTCCCATCCCCCAAACAATGCTGAAGGCAAGGTCCTGGCTTTAGGAGAGCCCTGAGGGTGAAGAAAGCTCTTCTCCCCTTGTCTTGGAGCTCTGGGTAACCTCCAGGTGCATTCTGACTCCTTCCAGGACAACTAGACTGGTATCAATGATCGGCTTAATACACAGGCTTAATATCCAGAGAATCCTATAGGCAAGTACCAGTCTCTAAAATCTACTTGATTAGACTAATGCAGACGTGGGGAAATTCCTCTGAAAGAATAAACCCTTTCTTCGTCTAGGCCTTACTTTGCGCATCCTTAAAATGGAAGTTGGTAGGCAGGTGACTTGGATAATATCGAAAGTCCCTTCCAACATTGATGGTCTATGATTCAGTCATTGAAAAACACTGTCCACACCAGAAAGAGCAGGGATTCTGATGGGTCCTGTTCAAATCCTAGTTCTGCAGTGGACAAGTGATTTCACCTGACTGAACACCGGTTTTCTCTTCTTTAAAAAGGAAGTAACAATTTATAGCCCACAGAGTTACTGTAAGGATTTGAGAAAGTCTATCTGATGTCCTTTGCACAGTGTCTGCATACAGACACATAAAGAAAATGGAAGTAATCACTCTGAGAAGGTCTTTTGGACTTTGGCTAATGAATGACTGATTTCAAGAATGAGACCTTTAAGATAAAATCTTGACAGAGACTTTGAGTTTAGAAAGAAGCCATGTTCTCAAGTTGAAGATTCTGCGAATTCACCAGCAGCTGCTTGTCTACTAGAGACCACTAATTCATAGCTAGTGAAACCTGCTTTCCAAAAACCAACTGGTCATATTAAAAAGCCACACAGTTATAGAGCATCTAGATCTCAGGCCAGCTTTGGAGGGAACCATTCTTTTCATGTGGAGGATTATTAAAAGGGACCTGGTATGGACTCAAGGTTAGATGAACTGGGATAACTTCCGCTGGGGACCGAGCCATATAATTAATTTTGAGCCATTCACATTACCGTGCCCAGGCTTCAGTTTCCTCTTTTGTATAGTAGGGATAAGATACAAGCTTCTAGGAGTTGCTGGAAGGATTGACTGTAGGTCCTTGCAGGGTAGCTGGTTGGCAACAAGAGTAAGAGCCCTTAATAGTTGAACCCCAACTGTACCTCTTACGAGCTATGTGTCCTTGGTTAAATCATGTTCCCTCTCTGAGTCTCCATTTTCACATCTGGAAAAAGAGCCCAAGGATACTCCACATTGTAGGACTACTGTAAGGCAGCTGCTGAGACAATGTATGAAAGGGGGTTTATAAAACAGAAGGATGACCCAAAGGCAAGAGATGTTCATGTCTATGCCCAGGCCCTTCCGGAGAAGCATTGCAGCATCTCCTTCTCATTCTTCCAGTCTTAAAGTGCTTGTACTTCCATACAGACAAGAATTTGAAGGTCTCATTTCCATCTCTGCCCTGTGAAAAGGTTACCAGTATTTTTTCCTGTCATTTAGAGCGACCTGAGGGGAAATTAGCCAGACTGTTGTTCTAGGTCCAGGATGAAACTCCACCCAGAAACCTGAGTCAACTGAAGAATGAGGCACTGGGTATAAATCATGCCAAAAATATCCACCCTCTGCTTTCCAGGATCCCAGATGACACTGGTCATTGAAAATACATCCCTCTTATCCAGAGGGAAAATTCAGCTCTGCTTAAGATGAATTTAATGCGCAACATTAGTTTTTAAAACCCAAACAGGCCCTTCCAAAACTGTGACCTTCTGTTCAAAGACTTGCTTTTGTTTGGTTGTATCTTATAAAACACTTTAGCAGCAAATTTAGGACTTATAAAATAGAGCCGATTGACAGCCTTGGGAACTGAAAGTCTCTGTTTATTCACTAACTAGAGACAGTGGGGGCAGTGACACAGATGAGATGGTGCCTGTGCCAGGGTTTCTGGAGCAAAGGTATCTCAGAACTCAGAACTGTAATGGACCCTGGAGTAGAAATCAGGAAAGGCTTCATGGAGGAGGTAGAGCCAGTTAGAACTTCAGTAGGCTCTGCAACAACAGTGGGTTAAAATGAAACCACTGGACCTTGGATACATTAGCATCTCAGAACACGAGTGTTTTCTTCAGTAAAATGGAATGATGGACTTCCTACTTCATTTTTAGTACTGAATAGCATTATCTCAAAGGGTTCGATAAATGATAGTTTTCTTCTCTGACATCTCACACTGATTTTTTTAAATTGAGAAATATTTATTTACATCCAAATGCATAGATCTTAAATATATAGTTCTCAATGTTTTTGAAAAATGGCTGGGTTTTCCATTTTTACAGGGGTGCTTGACCCACATCATAGAGACTTAAGATAAATAAAGGAAAAGATTATCACTCTGGGATCTAGGAAGCAGGAGACTTACAAGGAAACTTACACGTGGACCTGTACAACAATTTTCTCTTCTCTTTTCATTGGGAAAACTGAGGTCTAGAGAGCTGATATGGGGAGGTGGATGTGAGAGAAGGTCACATAATTCTACAGTGATAAAAATGATCCCCCAAATTAGCAAATATCTATTCAGTGCTTAGTATGTTCCAGGAAGATAACTCTTCCCACTAAATGCTTCATTATCAACCACATTTATTTTTTTAATGGAGGTACTGGGGATTGAAGCCAGGACCTCACACATGCTAAGATTATGCTCTATCACTGAGCTATACCCTCCCAACATCAACCATATTGAAAGGGGTGCAGCCACAAGGAACCTTTTAACCATAGGTCAATATACCTATTACATTACAAAAGATAGGAAGAATGAAAAAATGAAGGGAAGAAAAGATGGTAGTTGAAGATGTATTTCTTCTGAAAGCACCAAGCATGTTGGCTAGAGAGTTAACAGAAACTCAATTAATAATTATTAAATGAATGAGTGAGTGAGTGAACAAATGATCTGCAGACAATTTCATCAACTTGACTACAAACACTCCTTTAAATGTTTGGAATAATTGTCTCTTGGTTCCACATGTACACACTGCCCAGGAACCAGTGCCTCCCTCAAAGCTAAACCCCTCTCCCTTTGAACTGCGAAGGAATTCTAGAGGTTTTCTCAGCCAAGGCTTCCTGGTGCCTTGTGGCAAGAGAAGAGACAACATCATCAGGTCTCCTTCCTCCCTTGTCTGTAATCCCGGCCACTGTCACGTGACATCACTTCAGGAAACAGGAGCTCTCTATGCTCTATGCCAGGTCCTGGTGAAGGGGGAGGCGTTAGAAAGTTGCCTTATGCAGACCACAGCGGTTCTCCAAGGGAGGGCACTCCCCCTCCCTCAGCCACAGGAGGCCTGGGCTCAGGCTTCCGAGTTCACAGCTCTTTAGAGTACATTTCATTCCTCATTCCCAGGTCATGGCCACTGTGCCAAGGGGGCTGTGTACGTGTGGCTTTGAGCCTGATGCACCAGACTTCCTCCTCCCTCATGCTGAGCTTCCCTCCATGTGGGGACAATCTTAACCCACCTGAGGGGTTCTATACTTTACAAGGGAAGGCGATCAGCATCCTCCACCCACTTGTTCCAGCAGCAACGCAGTTTCAAATGGAATTTTCATACCTGCTCCCCTCAAGCTCTATGCACCAAATGTCACTGAATGGGTAGCCCTTTTCAAGCCATCAAATGCCACCACCAAATCCTTCCCTCAGTAACTGATGAACACCTACTGTCCTTTCCTTTCTATAGCTAAGACGCCACTCATGAGAACGTTCTCAGACAAAAAAGCTCAGCTCCAAGCTAACCTGCTGTCTCTAGATATGAAAACTGCTGCCATCCTTTTAAATAGCAGCTTCCCTTGAGAACAAGAGAAATGATGATGATGATGATGTTGATGATAAAAATAATACTCTACAACTCTACAAATGAATCTCAAAATATAGCGAGCCAAAGAACCCAGACCCAACAGAATGCATACTGTATTTTTTTTACACATAGCTTAAAAAGCAGGCAAAATTAATCCATATTAATAGAGGTCAGGATAATGATTTAGCCTTGACTCTGCCTGAATGGGAACACAGGGTGGGCTTCCGGGAGGCTGGCGATGTCTTATTTCTTGATTTGGGTATTGGTTACAGGGCTGTGTTCACTTTGTGAAACTTCATCACGATGCACACTTGTGATTGGTTTACTCTTGTGTATGAGTGCTATACGTCCATGCGGGTTTTGAAAAATAAAGGCACTCTGCTAGAAATAAATGAACAGAGGATAGTATAGGCATTTAATAATCTAGAGGCTTGAAATCATAAAACCTTAAACACAGAAAGGCCTCAGACGTGATCTGTTTCAATCACCCCATTTCAGAGATGGGAAAGATGAGGTCCACGGAGGAGCCCCAAGATCACACAGGAACTCAGTGTTACGTCAGGTCTCCTGCAACCCAGCCATTTGTAATGTCACTTTCCTTCTTCAGATGATAAAGGGGAGATGTGGGTGGAGTCTAAATATAAGCCATGCATCTGGTATAAAATTTTTCAGATGCCAATTAATACCTGCCTTGCAAATGGGCTGGGCAGCTGAGACAAGGCAGATGTGGCCACACAAATTTGTTGCCCATGACACATGGGTTGGAAGAGTGAGGCAGAGGCAGCTTTAAGGGAACAAAAGGAGCACTCTTCTGCCCGGAATGCACTGAGAATGAGGATTCCAAAGAGGTCATCCAGGGAGAAGCTGTGCCTGAACCCCAGAGAAGGCTGGGTGCATTTACTGACATTCCAAACATCTGTGCTTTTGCAAGGGAGATAAAAGGGAATCTGCTTCCCTGCCTCGAGGCATGATATATGGGCTTCCGAGGCACTGGGTGTGGGCCGCTCTTGAAGGCACGATGCAGCGTTTAATGGATGAAGGCGGAGGAAACTCACTAGGCCACACATTAATAAAAATTATCAAACTGTCCTGGCTGGTGGAATGAAATGCTAATGCCATTCTCCATGTGGACGTCAAAGGCAGAGAATGTCTGGAGGGAGCTAACCTGCTTTATATCTTTACCTTGATCCCACTTGTCCAAATTAGAGCCTCTGTTCTGTTGCCAAGGCCCTCTACAAGCCAAGAACGGAGGGGATCACTCTACACCACAACCACCCATGATACCTCACCTGCATCTCGTCACTCTTAACTGAGAATGAGAAGGTGTGTTCTAATCACAACGTAGGTGCACAAACACCTTCCACCACTTTCCGTTGCCCAGAAAAGAGACTCCAAACATCTTACTCTGGCCTTCAAGGTACTCATCCCCTTGACCACAAACTCCAGTCTCCCTCATGCTATGTTCCCCTAGGTACCTTTCCTTTCTATCTGCATGTCTTTCTTTTTTGCTTTATGATCTTTTCTCTGTCTGAATTTCCTCTTACTCATTTCTACTACTAAAATTCTTCTCATCCTTCTAGGCTGAGGTCAAAGGCCACGTTCTTCATGGAGGCATCCTTAATTACCAGTTCCTCAAACTAAACTAATCTTTCTTCCATTGTAAGTTTTTGTATCTATTTAGTTGCATTTCATTTTTACTCTATTATCGTGCAGTTGCCTGTTTTTCATTTCTCTCCCCCCAGACTGAGCGCTCGAAGAGAAGGGATAGGATTTATCATGTTCCCTATTGGTTTCCAAGAACACAGCAATACGCTTGGCTTGCGCACTTGTTCAATATGCACATTTTCTGAACGAGTACGTAAGGCCATCCTTCGGGTCACTGCACATCCCTAGTCTCGGATTTCAGCCTCAGCTGCAGTGGACAGTTCCAGTGTGAGTTTGGACTCACTTTGTGCTGCTCCAATAACTTCCACCTTGAGCACATGCCAGGTATATCCTTCTGCTTTCTGGCCCGAGGTCTTCCTTCATGCCATGGGAGCTCTCAGTGGAAGGAACCACAATCTTCAAGCATCATGGGCGGGGGGCCAGAGCAGACACACTCCAGCTCTACATCCTCAGGCAGCAACTCTAGGGGGCACTCCTCTCCTTCTCAGGAGGTCTTGTTTTGGAATCAAGCCCACACCACCTCAGTAATAACCTTGTGGACACATCCCTGTATTGGCTTTCTCTCCTTCTGGAGTCACTGCCCAAGCTACCTGACAACTGTTTCCTGTGTATTGTTATCAAGCAAACCACCTGCTCCCAATCCTTGCTCAGGCTTTGTGTTTAGGTTAATCAAAATGAAAACCAAAACAAAACAGGATGAACACATGTCCTATACTTTGAATTACAGTAATTCAACCATCTCTAACATTTCTCCAGTGCCTGGAACCAACTTGGGCACACAATAGAGAGTCTCTAATTGTTTGTCAGCTAAAAATGAATTTAAAAATATGAGCCACTATTATTAAATTAGCATGCAGGGAAGGGTCCCATTTCTAAACTACATAATCATCAAGACATGTGCCCATGTAGCTAATTCTAGGTGACAAACATCAGGAGCATCCAGTCTCACTGACATTTGATTTTGCTGTCACTTTGGGGTTCGGCCACTTGCACCTACCCATGGGATTTCAGTTTCGTCATCACTTGTAGCATCTCCTTATGCTACAGGCCCAGAACTCCCCCGAGATGCTCAGCTGCTCCAGAATAGCCAAATGTGACCTTCGGAAAGGTGTGCTTCATCATGCACCTGACGATAGCACATCTGCTCCCAATGTACGAACGTGGAGACCTTCAGCCCCTGAGCCAGGCTATGACCCAAGTGACTCTGAGTTTGTTTTCCCATGATTTCTGCCATGAGAATAATGCCCAGCCCCTCTTACACACCCCCAATCAAAAACACACCACTTAAAATTTGTATTTTTTTTCTTTACTACATAATCCTCTCCTTTTTTCATTTACAACATTGTTTTCATTCTTCCCCCTTCAGGGATTCCTTGAAAGCTACCAAGAGTAGAAATAAGGAGCATGGACTTCTGAGTGAGAAAGAACTGGGTTCAAATCCTAACACTGTCACTCAACAACTATATGCACCTAGGCAAGTGACTCTGCCCTCCCCAAACCTTGGTTTTCCCATCTTGTGAAATTTCAGAATAATTCTGATGATTGAAATTATAGAAACACCTAGTATAGGATGCTCAATAAACGCTGGCTCTCTTCCCTTTCCCTTTAACTAGCTTTGCATTTTCTATAGTGCATACAGAGTTCCCAGTACGGAGCAGGTGCTTAACAAATGCTACTCCTCTGGCTTCGTTCTTACTGCGGCTCTCTTACATTGGATACCTTTATGCTTCTTCACCCGTGGTTTGGCTGTCTGGTATCATGAGCTCTGATGATAGCATGATTTATATTTTTGGTACAAAGAGTATAGCATGAAATGAGACAGCTGAGGTCCTCAGTCTTATAGAGCTTACATTTAAGAAAAGGGGAACCAAAAAAAAATGGGCAAAAAACATAAATAAGTGAGATTATTTCAGAGAATGATAAGTGATGTAAGAGCACTGATCCTGGGGGAGGTGACAGGAGTGACAGAAAAGCAACCTTATATTTGGGGGGTCAGAGAGAGAGACCTCTAAGCGAAGAGGACAATGGGATGAAGAAACCAGGATGAAGGTGCTAACAATCCAAACAACCGGGGGCAGGACATTCTAGGCAGAGGGAAGCAGAAGTGAAGCTTGATGTGTCTGAGGATGAGAAAGAAGACGAGTGCTAATTTTTGTCCTTGTACATTAGGTTCACATTAGGTTACACACCAGCTTCTTAAAAGCCAGCTCAAGAAAGAAAGAGTTTGAGTTGTATTGTTCCCTTTTACAAATATAAAGGAAATATATCTCAAGGTTGGTTATATAAAGGAAGTTATTTTCTTGCCTACTACAATGTATGGCTGGCTGTCGAAAATGGAATGCTCCTCTTGGAGATTCTTCTTCCTGGAACTCAGATGCCCCTGAGAGATGACTGCTGCCTGAGGTTTGAAATAATAAGCGATTGGACCCAAACCCATAGGTATTGTAATCCAACTCTTTGGTGCTTGCATGTTCAGTGTTGAGGGCAACAATTATTCCAGGACTCCTGATACATCTTCTAGGGCTTACAGAATTATACTCACAAACTTTAAATGACCTCAGTCTAGTCACTTCTCTTCTCTGATTCTTATTACTCATCGTAATGACTGAGTAAGGGCTGAAGGGTGGGTGGAGGACATTGGGTAGAGGTTCATCTGTGATCTCTACTGTTCCTTCCAGATTTCCTGTGATTCCCAAAGGCCCTTTGTAATCATAGAGGGAATACTCCCATGGAACTCCTATATGTTGGGAAGCTCTCCTATATCACTGATGTCAGCTGTGCCTGAAGCTTTTAAATGGGTCAACAATCTCCAAAGATGACCTGGAGAGAAACCTGGCAATTATGAATTAAAGAACAATTATAATAGGGCTCGTAATTGTTCTCCTATAAGCCCATCTTCATTGTTGGTTACTAACCAAATTCCCTCTATCCAGAGTACTCCACCCTCACCTTCTCCTACAGGGGTGGGTGAGGCCGGATCAGGGCAGGGTAATAGAGTTCTTCCTGGGAAGTCTGGGGTCAGGTGAAGCCAACTCCTTGATCTCACCTCACATGGCTCCAGGGATGTGCCCAGAATCTTTTCCTTGGGAGGCAGGACAGGATGACTCAGGAAGAGGGAATTCAGTCGCAGGAAGTTTATGAAGATTGGAAATGGGGTTGGTAGACAAATCAAAGCCTGGATACTCCCAAAGGCACATGGTATAGGAACCAGTGCTGGGCTGGGAGCCAGGAGATCCTGCCTATGTGCTAGTCTGAACTTTTCAGGAGATTGATCAGAAATTCCTTGACACTGAAATTCAGTATTTTCATCTGAATTGAAGGGATTGGCTTGACTGATCTGCAAGGATCTTGTAAGTATGATATTTTAGGACTCTAGAAGCATATGACCCAGTGGGCTACTTCTGAGCCTCAGATTCCGCTTTTGTGAAAATTAGAATGACAAGAGTAACCTCACCATGCAACTATTTGAACTATATTAGACTCATAGATGACTTTACCACAGCATCTCCACGTTGTTCATTTAGTGGACTCCTTTAATAGTTACCCAGTTGGCTTCTACTGCAAACCATACTCTGCTAGGAGGGAATGAACAAATGAATTCAGTGATCAACTAGAGAGACACCCTCACAGAGCCAGGAGTCTTGAGGGGCACAGAGTAAACGTGCGAAAACTAAAGCAGTTTTAGAAAGGTATTTCTGTTGTCATTCAACAGTCAGCTCAAACCCCCTGTCCATGCTATGGCAAATAGCAGGAGAAAATATTTCAAGAAATGGTGAATATAAAACTATCAAGGGAAGATGTTCTCTGCCCTTGGACTCACTTAGAGATGACACCTTCAAATACCTACAGGGCAAAGCAGACGATGCAGATTAACGTAGCTGGATGGGTGCCAGACACCCTGGGAAAAGGGGACTATGGCAAACTAGAGTTTCTGTGCGTTCTCCACAGAGGGCAGCTGCTGCTCAACTCTCTCGTCTACTGCTGCCAGGCAGTATGAGCGCCCAAGGTTAACAAAAACTGTTCTTTTTCAGCAGAAGCCAGGAATCCAGATTTTTATGTAAAAATCTTCCAGATTTCAAATGATGACAACTTATTCAAATATTAAGAAACACGATGTAGCCACTGGCTTGCTACCTCTAGTTTAAGGCAAACTATTTCAGGTAAGTAAGAGCAAAATGTGTATTTTCAAACATGGTAAGGATAAAAGAAAGAGGTTGAGTCATTATTGTATATCCTCTATACACAGGCGTCTCACAGACATCACATATCATTCCATTGCTTGCTCACAACAATACTGAGAAATATTGGTGTTTACTTCTGATGTTTTTTTCCTTAGTACAGTCACACGTGGGGAATATGCTTTGGAAAACCTGATAAAGACAGATAAGACCTTGGCAGCAGGAGGAAGACTAAATACAGGGACAAGACAAGAGGCAGGGAAGCCCGGTGAGACAGTTATATTGGAATTATCTCGAGTGGTTTTAGTGGGGAAGGAAACAGATTTAAGGAACAATGAAGAAGTAATTAACTAAGATTTTAAAAAGTCAATAATGTCTTAGAGGGAAAATCTACTTCTCTCCCACCTCCCCAGGTCGGATGGAGAAGGGAGAGACCTTACAGCTGTACCCCTTCTCTTACACTCTCTTTTCACCTCCTGGCTATCTCTTTGATGCCTCCTCTCAGCCCCACGTTGGCCACCCCCCCCCCCCAGATAGGCAGCAGAAGCTGAGCCTTAGGGCTACTGATGGGGTCACCTAGTCCACCCCTCACTGCCGTACAGAATTCTTTCTAAGGGCAATGAAGTTCTGTAGAAAAGACCATTCAGCCTTTCTTCTTGAGCCCCAAATCCAGGGGCTTCTGGCCTCTGGCTGGTATCACACTGGCAGTGAGAAATGTGGATTAAACAGTCAGGAGATCCAAATTCAGTTCTTGATTCCACTCTCCTCAGAAGTTTGACCTTCAACTATCAACTTTACAAGTTTGATCTTCAACTCCCTCACCTGTAAATGGAGATAATAGTTCCCTCCCACTAGGAAGGATTAATTTGTGGATAAAATGAGATAATAGATTCAAAGGCCCTTCAATTCATCTTCTATAGAGCAGCCAGGGTGATCAAACTTTCATTCTTTAACATGCCTTAAACAACTCACCATAATCTCACCCCTTCAATAGTCTCTTCTCTTTTATTTCCACAACTCAAAATTTACACTCCAGCACATCACCCTTTTATACCTCAGGGTCACTGCACATGCTTTCGCCTCTACCTGGAATGCTCTCTATCCTCCCCAACCTCTCCACCTTCACTGCATCTCACCACTTCATGTTCACACTTCAGGTCTTTACTGGGTGCCCCCTATCTGCCTGGCATTTTATCAGGCACTGGGGATAGAGTTATGAAAAAGATGAACATAACTCCACCTTGGAGGAGCTAGTACTCCAGTGAGAAAGGCAAATACTCGACCCTTCTTCCCCCAAATCAAACATACATTCATTATAATTGCAATAAGTACTACCAAGGCAGTATTAAATGCTAAAAATTCACATAATCAATGAAAGGGCCAAATATAACTGAAGACTCAGATAAGTGACATTTAAGTTGAGACTTAAGTGGGAAAGAAAATTAGTAATATCAAGAGTAGACAGAAGACTGAAGACATAGTAGACAAGAGCAATTCTTCACAGCCTTACTGGCCATGTCAAATATTTTTTTCATTTAGTTGAAGGGTTATAGAAAGCTCTTAAAAGGTTTAAATTAGGAGGGTGATACTTATAAATCAGGTATCTATTCATCAAATATTTACTGAGTGCTTATGACATGCCAGGCACTGTGCTAGGTACTGTATTCTGAAGAGCAACTCTGGCTTTAGAATGAATAACTGACAGGGAAAGAGAGTGGCTAATGTGAAGACTGATTGGAAGGTGACCACAAGAGATGATGGGTAGTTTAGACTAGGCAATGAGAGTAGGAATAAAGTAGCAGATTCAAGAGATAGAATTATATGTCAATTATATCTCAGTAAGTCTGGGAAAACAGATAATGGAGATCGAAGCAAAACCATTTGGTTATAAATTGAATACGAGGATGAACCAGAGAAAAGAGTTACACTTTGGGATTTTGCTCCAAGGAGCTGAATTTATAGTGGTACCAGTCAGAGAGAGAGTAAACGAACCCCTGGTCAGGAGCACACTAGTGGAGAGATGGTAACAGGCTCAGTTTCAGTCGCGCTGAGCTTGACCTGCCTGTGAGACGTCAAACTGCAGGTGCTTTCCGCCAGTTGGATGCGGACAGAGAGCTGGGAAGAATGAGGTGGAAACGCAAATGTAAGAGCAGTGAATATATTGATTACAACCATGGGAGTGGGTGTGGTAGCCTAGAGAGAGTTTAAACTGGAAAAAAGAAGATAAGAGACCCAGATCTAAGGAGCTTTAAGATTTGAAGAGCAGACTGGAGGACCCAGTCTGCAAGGCAGGCCGAGGCGGAGTCAGAGAGCTGGGTGTAAAACCAGGAGTACAGTGTCAAAGAAACCAAGAAAAGCAAAGGTTTCAGAGGAGAATGGTGAAGGCTGTGGAATACTTGAAGATATCAAGTAAGTTTATGACCAAAAAAAGTCATTGGATTAATAACATGGAAGATACGGATGTCTGCGGAGAAAAATGTCTCAGTAAATTTGGTGGTAGCAGGAGACAGAGTGGAGAGGGTAAGGGGTGAGTGCACATTGAAGAAATGAAGTCAGCCACTGCAGAGTCTACTTTCAAAAGTGTGTTCACAAAGAAGAGGAGAGAGAGAGTTATAGAGTAAGACGGAGTGTTTTGCTTGCTTTAAGAAGAAAAACATATGAGCACATTTAAAGGATGGTAAAAATAATCTACTAAATAAGGGGAGATTGAAAGCCTAGAATATAGGGAGACCACTGATATGCAAAGTTTCCTAGGGACTTAGTAGGGCACGGGAAACAGGGCAATAGAAGGAAGAAGGGAGCCTCCTACATTGTATCAGGAGGGAAGGGGAAGACAGGCATCAAGAAGCCAGCACACAGATTTAAAATAGTGAAGGAGGGAAGATTACCTGCTCCCTATACTATTTTCTCTGTGAATGAGGAGACATGATCTTTTGCTGAGAGAGGAGGAGGAAGGATAGGGCGTCATGGGTCGAAGGACGATGAAGAAGAAAGTAAACTGACAGAAGTCCAGTAGAATCGCCTGGTAGCATGAAGAGCCTGGCTGGCACTGGTGATTGATAATATACTGGTGCCAATATCCTCAGCTGCATGCTTTTCTCCAGCCACCTGATGTATGTACTAGCAGAGGAGAAGATGAGAGCTGCTGCATGCATCCAGTGCAGGTGTTTGGCCAAGCAGGGCAACTGAAGACCAGAAAGGCAAGAGAGCTGAGGAGGTGGCTGGTAACAGTGATTCAAATATGAAACCATGAATTCTTCATGGTGTCTTGGTCCAACTGGGTTGTTGCAACAAAATACCATAGACTGGGTGGTGTATCAACAACAGGGATGCTCTTTCTCACAGTTCTGGAGGCTGGGAAGTCCAAGAACAAGAAAGCAATAGATTTGGGGCTCACTTTCTCTTAGATGGTCGTCTTCTTGCTATAATTTCACATGGCAGAACAGGCCAGGGATTTCTCTGGGGTGCCTTTTAAAAGGGCACTGGTCTGAACACCAGAAATTAACACATTGTAAACTGATTATACTTCAATTAAAAAGGGGGGGAGGCACTGATCTAATTCATGAAGGCCCTGCCCTCATGACCTAATCACTGCCCAAGAGCCCTGCCTCTTAACACCATCACCTTGGGGGTTAGGATTTCAACATGTGAATTTTTGGGGGACATAAACATTCAGTCCATTGCACATGGATAGGGAGATGACTAAAAAAAATTGTGATAGATGGAGATAAAGTAGAGCAGTGATACCTAGGGACAGGAAGTCCTACTGAGTTAAAAGACAGACATGGTAAGAACGGAAGATCAAAAACCTAAGAAAAGATAATGGTCAGAAAGTGGGATACTGGAGCTAATGATTTTTGATGGGACAACGTCATGGGAGGACAACTCCATGGTGTGAACTAGCAGTGGGTGGCTGAGGTCGACCGGGGGAAAGTTCGCTGGAGAAGAGCAGGCTAAGGAAGTGAGAGACTGGGTTGCTGGGCAGGGAATCCAGGAGGACTTGAACACATCTATTGTGATGATAAGGGCACAGATGGAGAGAAGGCTCCAAATCAGCAGTTTTAATAGTTAGAGAATCAGTTCCTGTTCAGGCAGGAAGACGAAGGCTAGATTCTATCTGATTTTACCTTTTGGGGAATGACTGCATTTCAGGGTCATAAAACAGGATGGAATAATCCTGACAAAGTCTCTGGATGGGAGGTAGGTATCTACCTACCATAATTCTTCCCTGGCCTGGAAGGAGGTTCTGGAGAGGACAGAGGGAAAGTTAACTTTTTGTCTCTTGGCATCTATAATGGGCAGCTGCTACTAAGGTCAGGCATGGTGACAGGTGGCAGCAGGGAGAAAGTGAAACTGGAAAAGCAGTCTTTGCAGCTGGAGGGTGAGCTCCACATGGAGGGCTGAGAGTCTTCAGTAAGGTTTGACCAGTATGATTAATTACTGGGACCAGAATCTTGAACAGTCACCTCACTTCCTCTGTGTAACCTTTACTGATAACACTAGACTGAGTTTAGAAGTCCCTAATCTGTGCTCTTGTGGTATCTGAATTAACTCATCACCTATCATGCTTAGGGTAATTTCTTGCTAAATTGTACCCATCTCCTAGTAGACGTATAAACTCCATGAGGGCAGGAACCATGCCTGCCTTGCTCCTATTCCATGCCCAGCATGTTCTGCTGTGTCTGGACCATAGTAAGAGCTCCATTTACATGAATGTAATGAATGAGTGTGCTTTGTGAACTGTTTAAAAAAAAAAAAAGCTCTGTGATTATAGGATGCAGGCTGGGTGGCATGGAGGAACGGAGAGAATTAAGACCCTCCAAATACCTTTTCCCTTTGGAGGCCCTTGACTTCAGAAACCTCTCACCCAAAGAGCTGCTGGAGTGACAGAAACATTTTCTGAGGACCTAATATCAGTTCCAGATGTTTGCAGTCATGTCGGTTTGTACCTCACCCTGTAAAACATATTTCCCTCACCCCCCTCCACTCTGGCTGAGGGAGTGGGGCCCAGTCTCCAATGACATCACCTCCCTCAAGTTGGTCCAGGGCAGGCAGACGGCAGGCGGGCGAGGGCCCCTCTAGCTTCTCAGACAAAGGGTACGGCTCAGCCGCGGCCTGCGCGGCTTGAGGAGCTATGAGTAATTTCCACGGTATTTCATAAACAGCTTCGATGTAATTGCTGCACCACGGCCGCTGCGCCACCGTCCTCTCGGCTACTGGGGGGTTTGGGGCCTCACTGTCCCTCGCCTTGCGTTGCTCCCCACACAAACTCGCCTCCACAACTGCTCCCCTTCACATGAGAAGGTCTCTGGTCTGAGGTCTAAGATGGGATGGTGGGTGTGGCAGGGAGGGGTGTGGGGCCTGACCTTTCAGTCATGGATTGGACTTACTGGAAACAGGGAGGGAGGGGATGGGGAATGGGTTTGAGGGTGGACAGAGATGGCTTCCGACCATTCTGGACATTATTCTTGACCCAGATCTAGGTAAAGCTAGGTGAACAGCTCATGCCTAAGCCAGCCTGAAGAGACCAAGACAGGACAAGACAGGCCGAGACAAAGGCAGGAAGAGACATGGAGCAAAACAGACCACAGAGGAGGCAGAGAGATATCAAGAAGGGCACATGTAAAGGGAGGGGAAGGAAGGAAGGAAGGGGAGGGAGAGGGAGGGAGGGAGAGAGAGAGAGGAGAGCTGAGAGCTGGCAGGAGGGGAGCTCTGTGCTGATCAGCTGGGGAGCGGCCCATCAGGCTCCCAGATGCCAGGACAGAGAGGGGCACTGACCAGCTCCAGATGCTGCTGCCTTCCGTGAGGACATGTGGGGGATGGTGGAGAGGGCCTGCTGCCTCTCCGTGGTGGCCAACAGAGCCAGCTGGCCTTCCAGCCCTGAACCAAACAAGCTGAACCTGGGAATCCCACGGTGAGAGAGAGAGGGGTCTCTGATTTCTAAAAGGTTAAAAAATATTCCAGCAGACGACCAAAGAAAATGCAGGGGAGTGTGGTGGGAGATCATGACACTGACTGAGGCCCTTCCCCTTCTCGTCTTCCCTTTTCTGAGACTTACATTGAGGGAGCTGGACTCACTGCTTAAGGTCCTTCTACTCTCAAGTTGCAGGTTTCTCAGAAACTGGCATATATGACAGTCTGAAGGGCGACGTTCTCTCCAGCTGCCATCAGGTGGCGAGATACTCCATCCTGCCCAGACACACAGATGCCCTATATCCCCTAATGTCCATCTGCTTCTTGGTTTATTCTCAACAAGAGCAAAGCTCACCAGAGGTAATCTGGACTGTTGCAAAGATGTTAGGACTTGGCAGGGAGAGCAGGTAAAGAAACCAGAGGCCTCGTTCTAGCACTGACCCCACCACTAACGCATGTGCGGAACCTCTGGACCACCCCTCTCCCGCCTTCCTCAGTCTTTTTTTCTCCATAGGTCAAACATGGGATTTGGATTCATTAAATCTGCTTGTGCCTCAGCCCCCCTTCTTATTCCCACCTCCCGCTCCTGCATCTACCCCTGCCCGAGAGGCTGAAACCCATGCCAATTGCTCTGATGAGGCCACGTGGGAGAACCAGACGTCTGTTTTTAATATTGATGACAGATTAGCGTGCGGGGAATTCAGCCACCCCCCAAAACAAGCCCAATTTCTGCTCAAAACAACTGGAACAGGAGGCTAGTTGTGCTTGGCTTTCCCAATAGAGTCCCAGAACTGAAAGAGCAATGGTTTCTCTGAAGGAAACAAAGAGGGCGCCAAACCCAGGGGTTGGGGGGGGGGCAGGAGAGGGAGACAGGGAGGGAGAGTGAGCATTTCAACAGCTATTTCAAAAGGGTGTTGAACAGATGGCAGTCATAAAGTGTGTGTGTGTGTGCGCGTGTGTGTGTGAGAGAGAGAGAATGTGTGTACGCACGTATATCTGCACACACACGCATGCGTGAGCTTGTGAATAAATAAACAATTACAGCACTGGACTCAGCTGCCAGCAAAAATCCAGAGAGATCAAAGAGAAAGGCCATATTTCCCTATTCTGGCCTCACCTGGCCAAATGTTTGAGTAATCCTAACTCTCTAACAAAATAAGTCTTAAACCTTATTTCTGTTTGTTTTCTTTCTAACGTTGAATTTTCCCTTTTCTTTTTTTAATTCGTGGAAATTAGAAGCAACAAAAAGTTATTAGTACCTGCCATGTGCCAGGAACTGTGCTACATTTGACCCTTAAAGTAGCTAGTGAAATAGGTGTAATTTTCTCCATTCCACAGATAGGAACACTGGGATCCAGAAAAGATGCTGACTGGCCCTAGATTTTTCAGGAAGAAGTGGTGAAAACTGAAAGCAGGAGACAGGTTTTCCCAAAAAGCCCATAATCCTTTGTTAGGCTTATATCCTCTAAGATAAAACTCAATCAAATTGACTAAACTTTTCATATTTGGTCCAAGTTCACTTTCCAGACAGTTGAGACATGGTAATTGTGGCACGGAGGCAAAGAAATGAGGTTTCTGCTTCACATTCCACCCCCAACCATCTACAGCATCAATTAATCATGACACATTTTAGAAGTCCTTCTATGTACTCAGCTAGTCTCTAGGACTACGTAAGACCCCATAAAACCACATAGCACTCAAGGAGTTGATGTCAGAACTGAAAGGTTAACACATGGATATGCCTACCCATATACAATTCAATTCAGTGGACACTGAACATCTACTGTCAGGCACTCTGGGAGGATACCAAGTTATGAAGACATAAGAGTCATCATCTTGCTTCTATAAAGACAATTGCCCACTAACCACCCCACCCCACCCCAAAAAAAACCAAGAATTGGATAGTGGAGAGAATGAAAGTCAAGTAGCACAAGGAAGAATTAGAAGAACCTGTAAAGATGGTGGCAGATATATCATTATCTTCAAACTTCTGAATGGCAGCAGGAAGAAGAAGGGGTAATATCTCTGTGGGGTGCCCCCAGGCCATATAACTAAAAAGAAGCTTTATCTCTATCAAAAAAAAAAAAAAGAGAGAGAGAGAGAGAAACTCTTGCATCAGAACACTGGTTCCTGGACAATCAGAAGGAAGAATCTTGGATTTCCATTTCCGGTCTAGATAGAGAAAGAGACTATTTACCCTACTGCCTGAAACATTAAGAATTTTTTTTTTTTAAGAAAAGAGCATAAAACAAGTTTTCAAGCTGGAAATCAGGCAACAAAGGACAGAAATCCTGAAATATGGAAAACAAATTCTGTGAGCCCTAAAACTTCCCAAGCTTCTGGCCTTTAGAGAGTTTCTCAGTCACAGCAAGGAGATGCTTGGCAGATTCCCTACACTGAAAAGACAGAGTTCTCAGTCCAGGGAGACCAAAGTGACTAGAATTTATAGGGTAGAGTAATTGAGAGGAGACAGCTGTACAGAGAGAAAATTGAAGAGATCTGTGGAAGGTCCCCTTTAAATTCTCAGCAGAGTACTGACCGATGATACATGTAAGGAGCCTACCAACCCAAGAGGATTAGATAGAACAGTGCCCACTGCTCATATAAGGGCCAGAAATAGTGCCTATTCCTAGCAGCCACACTGGAAAATCTTGTAATTCATGGGCAGGTCATTGTGTAGAACACATAGAAAGGTCCTGCCTCAGCAGTAGGGAATAGTTAGCCCTAGCCTAAACACTGTTCTGATTCTACCTAACAAATCGTACAAGCCGGACTCAAAGGAATCAAACTGTTTCCAACTAACTTAACTGTGTCCCAGAAAAGAGTTCAAAAATATTTATAGGAATATAAAAATATCCAGCACCCAACAAGGCAAGTATCATAATGCCTGGCATTCAATCAAAAATTACCTGGCATGCAAAGAAGAAGGAAAATGCAAGCCATGATGAGAAGAGAAATCAGTCCATTCAAACGGACCCAGGCGTGACACAGACATTAGAATTAGCAAACAAGGGCATTAAAACCATCATTGTAACTATTGCATATAGCAAAAAAGTTAATGCCATATACTAATAAGATCCAACTTGAACTTCTAAAGGTGAAAATTATAATGTCTGTGTTGAAAAAGAAATCACAGCCTAGGATTAACAGTAGAGGAGATTTTGCAGAAAGTATTGAAAACATAGCACTAGGAACTATCCAAAATGAAACAAAAAGAAAATGAATAATTTTTAAAAATGAAAAGAGCATCCGTGAAATAAAGAACAATTTCAAGCCGCAGAATGCACATATTAGTTCACCAAAGGAGAAGAAAGGTGGGCAGAAAGAAAAAGAAAATTTTAAATAATGGCCCCCAATCTTCCTGACGGGATAAAAATATAAATGTACAGACCCAAGAAGCTTAGTGGACCCCAAGCACAATGAATAATAAAACTGCTCTAAACCAATAGTAAAGAGAAAAATCTTAGAAGCAGCCAGGGGTATGGGGGGAAGGTATGCATGTACAGGGGAACAAAAATAGAAATAAAGACAGATTTTTCAACGCAAATAATGTAAGCATGACAGAGGAGCAACATCTTTAAATTACTAAAAGAAAAAAATCTGTCAATCTAGAAGACTGTACCCAGCAATCACAGTTTACAAACAAGCAAAAGCAGGAAGAATTCATCATTAACAGACCTGAAATATAAGAAACAGTAAAAGATATCCTTCAGGCAGAAAAATAATGAAATCAGATGAAAATATGGATGTTTGAAAAAGAATGAAGAACACCAAAAACGTAAGTACATGAGTAAATATATAAAATTATTCTTATTATTTAAATATGTTTAAAAGATAGTTTACTATTTAAGGAAAATGATAATGAATTATGGAACTTATGTATATGAATAAAGTGTGTAACAATGCAGCATAAAGGCTTGGAGAGGAGAAATAAAATTATACTATATGAAGTTCCTATACTGTATATGAAGTGTTATAATAGCACCTAATGGTACACTGTGATATGTTGAAAATGCATATGTAAACCCTAAGTAACCACTAAACTAACACAAGAGAGTTGTAACTAGAAAGTCAACAAAAGAAATAAAATGGAATAATAAAAACACTCAATCTAAAAAAAGATAGAAAAAGAAAGGAAACAAAGAAAGATGGGACAACAGAAAACAAATAGCAAGATGACCCTAACGACAGCAATATCATATGAAATACAAATGGACTAAACACTTCAATTTAAAGGTAACAATGTCAGATTGGATTTTTAAAAGAGGCAAAAAATTAAGACCTAAAAATATGCTGGCTGCAAGAAACACATTTTGAATATAAAAGCACAAATAATATAAAAGTAAAAAAATTAAAAATGGTAGATCATCTCAATACTAATCAGAAGAAAGCTGGAGTAGTTCTATTAATATCAGAAAAAGTAGATCTGGGGGCAAAACATGTAACAGGGATACAGACAATCATTTCACAGTGATAAAGAGATCAATTCATCAAGATGTAAAACATTCTAAATCACAGAGCTTCAAAATATATAAAGTAAAAACTGATAGAACTATAACGAGAAACAGATAAATCCACACTCATCTTCAGAGATTTCACTGCCTTTCCCTCAAGTATTGACACAAAAAAGAAGACAGAAAATTAGGAAGGATTTAGAAGACCTGACAACACAATTGACCAATGTGATCTAATTGTCATTTATAGAATACCTCATCCATCAACAGAAGAATGTACTTGATTTTAAACTGGAATCTGAAAACAATGATAGACCATATTCTGTGCCATAAGACCAGTCTCAATAAATTTAAAATGACTAAAGTCATAAAATGTGTATTCTCTGATATGAAAATGAATATATGTATATATACATGCATGACTGGGACATTATGCTGTACACCACAAACTGGTAAATTGTAACCAACTATACTTCAATTTTTAAAAAAAGTATATTCTCTGATACAGCAGAATCGAATTAAAATTCAATTACAGAAAAAATAAATGAAAAATCCTCAGCTATTTGGAAATAAAGTAACATGCATCTAAAGAAACCATGGGTCAAATAAGAAAACAAAAGGGAAAATAGGAAGTATTTTGAACTGAAAGAAAATGAAAAACCAATTTATCAAAAATTTGTGGTAAGCCACTAAAGCAATAATTAGGGGAAATATTTACATTACAAGAAAAATCTCTAATCAGCAACTTCAGCTACCACCTTAAAAATCCAGAAAAAGAGAAGCAAACTAAATCCAAAGTAAGCCAAAGAAAAAACAAAGATCAGAATAGAAATCAATGAAATAGAAAATAGCAAAAATAGGTGAAATCAAAGCTGACTCTTTGAGAAGACAAACGAATTACGTAACCCTCCTTCCAGACTGAGCAGAAAGAGAGAGATGAGAGAAATTACCAATATCAAGACTGAAAGAGGGATACCACTATAAATTCCATAAATACTAAAAGAGTAACAACAGAATATCATGAACAACTTTTTACCAGTAAATTTTACAACTTACGTGAAATGGATAAATTCCTTGAAACATACAAATTACCAAAATCACTCAAAAAAAAAAATACATAACTTGAGTAGCCCCATGTCTCCCAGAGAATTAAACTGGTAATTAAAACCTTCTTACGAGAAAGGCTCCGAGCCCAGATTATTGCACTGGTGAATTCTACCAAACAATTAAAAAATATATATTACTAATTCCACCCAAGCTCTTTCAGAAGATGAAAAAGGAGAAAATATTCTGCAATTTACTTTGAGAGGCCAGAATTATCCTGACAACAAAACAGACAAAAGCATCACAAGAAAACTACAGATCAAAATCCCTCAGGAACATAGATGCCAAAACCAAGCAAAATTTTAACACAACAAGTCCAACAACATATAAAAAAGATAATGCATCATGACCATGTGAGATTTGTTTATTCCAGGAATGCAAGGTTTTCTTTTAAATCATTTGAAAATCCATCAATGTAATTTACCACATTAACAAACTAAGAAACATACACTGTATGATCATTTCAATAGACACAGAAAATTCAACGTCCATTTTCTAGTTAAAACAAAACAAAAACCTCAGCAAACTAGCATTCAGTCTTTTATCACCAAGCATAATCAGTAAAGATGCAGGCATTATGTTGTGAGTACGACAGCCTGGCCGTGGGACTTGGGAGGGTCACAGGCCTCTCTGGGATTCACTTCCTTGATCTATAAAAGCACGCTTGGTAATCGTTCAGGGGCTAATGTTAGCAAAATGGCAGCATAAGAATTTCTAGCACTTGTCTCCCCCCGCATCCTCTCAACCACCTCCACTGAAATATCAATTTCAACAACTATCTGCACAGAAATACCTTCACAAGAACTACGGTTTCTAGGTGAGGGATCTCAGCACCAGGGTGAGGTACAAAAATAATATAATGTGCTTTGAGCAGGGTAGGAAAGATAGATTTACTTTACTACCATAACCTCTCCCCCAAGCCTCAGCAGCCCAGGGCAGTGAGAGAGAAACCATCCCGGAAGGAAAGGGAAAAGTGAGTGCGCAACTTGCACCCCAGGGCCGACTCCCATGGCTGCACGTGGCTCCCAGCAGGCTTCTGTACAAATCCAGGCCTCTGGTTCATCCCAGGAGCTGCCGGCTCAGGAGCCCCAGCAGCTTCCATGGCACCAGACTCCCAGTGGGCTCCTATGAACCCAGGCCCCTTACCCACCCCAGCATCTGCCAGCTCCAAAGGCCCCTGGCTGTCCCTGTGGCCAGGCTCCCCAGTCCTCCTGGGAACCCAAGTTCCAGGAAATTAGCCTTGAACTCAGGCTTCCAGTTGGGCCCAGCACCAGGCCAACTACTACCAACTCAGGCTTCTGACCCACCCCAGAGGCAGGCTGGCTCCTCTGGTCTCTGGCCCCCGACACCCCAGTACTAGGCCTGCCCTCAGGTCCTGCCTCAAGGCCAGTCCCAGAGACCCAGGCTGCCAGCCTCCCTAGAGCCAGACCAGCACTACGGCAACTACTTCAGCACATCTCACTAGAAAAGGCAATTCCTTGAATTTCCTTATCTCGCTCCCAGAGATAATATAGTTACAGGTCAAGGTCTTCAAAAATGCAACATGTAGGCCTTCCCAAGTAGAATTTTTTGAATTAACTAACACTTCAGTATATGGCTTTGAGGATCCAACTTAAGAGAATCAGGAATTTTTCCAAGTACAATTTGCTACCTTCCCCTGCTGAAAATCATACCAGAAAGCACACAGGTGTGGGCACTAGGTGACAATCACTAAACAATGAAACTTCCCAGTTCAGATGACACCAAGGCTCCAAAGGCATTTAGAAAATCCCAGAAAATCCCTTCTCTGTCACACCACCTCGGCCAAAGAGGAAGTCATAGGCTTTCTACTTACCCGTGTAGAGGTCTGTATCTGTGTATTCATCCACCTTCTTGTGCTGCAGAATATAGTCAGAGACCTTGGTCCCAATAGCTGGCTGAACATCTACCCACTCCAAGGAGACCACGGTGCTGGAGGGCTCTACGGTTGGGGAGAGCCGCAGCCTACGGGGGTGACAGGGAAGGTTGTTTGTTTGCCAGCCAGTATTGTCTGGGCCCCCAAAGAGTCGGCTTGTGTCAAGATTAAAAGCACAGCATTCAGTCTGGCTTCAAATTTTGATTCAACCCACCACCAGTCCCTTATATAGACTCAAGCAATTAATTACACCTCTTTCAGCCTCCGTTTCCTCGTCCATAACGGGGATAAGAAGAGCTCCCTTTCAGGATCGATGTGGGATCCAGTAAATTAATCTAAGCAGTCAATATGTGCTCAAGGAAAGTTGATTAGCTTTCCATTTATTTAAAATATATTCTCAATGATGCTTCACTGTCAATTAACTTGGCAGTGCCTTCAAACACAGTATCTTCCAACTTGTCTGCCATTCTCTTCAATCCCCCAATTTATCAGCCAACCTTTTAATATCCTTAAATCAATACTCACAGAGGGCAGGAATCCTGGGGAGTCCTTTTATAAAGTGAGAAATAACAGAATGATTGAAGGTGAGCACTGGGAGGGTCCTCTGAGAGAGGGGAGTTCATCCCCCCAGTTCACAGAAGGTGACAGCAAGGCCCAGAAAAGGGAATGATCTGCACAAAGTCACCCGACCAGCTGGGGACTGAACCATGGTGGTGACTTTGCTTGTCTCCAGCCCAGATTCCGGCTCTCTTGCCACTCCATCCACTGTCTCCTCAAGGACTATCTTGCAGTGCGTCCTCAATGCTGGCTCCTGCCCAGATCTCTGCTCCTCACACGGCTCTCCCTCTGAATCACATGTCCCAGTCCTTTACTTCCTCCAATGATGAATGTCCTGCATCAGGGCTATCCCATGGGCTCTTCCTTTTGTCTGAAACATGACTGTTGCTGTTTCCCACCTGCCTCGCTCGGACTCTAATTCAGGTCTTCTCGAGAGGCTTCCCAGACTACCTTCCTCTTCTCCAACTAAAGCATCCCCTCCTTTATTTCCTCCATTAGTGTGTCTTTGTGGGTTTTTTTTTTCGTATTTTTATTAAGTTTTTGAGCGGTATCACAGTTTCCTGTTTTTGCTTTGACATCTGCCCCCCTCACTAAATGGTCAGCTCCCCAAGTGTCTGTCTTGCTCATCGACGAATTCCCCAGGGTCTGACACACAGCAGGTGTTCAAACATTATCTTTTGAATGAGTGAATAACATAAAGATTCTTAGAATAGGTTCTACACTTTCTCTGTCTCAGTAGCCGCAGTGGTCAGCACAGGAACTGACAAAGCAATAGTGAGTGCCGGGGAAACCTTTGTTGAGCGGATGAATGAAGTCAGGAAGGATGGATGGTGTGGCATTGCTAAAATAGCACGCACTGCAATTTGAGTGTCTACCCCTGAGCCATGATTCTGTTCTGCTGAAACTCCCTGCTTTCTCAAAGAAGGAGGTAGGGGCCCCCAGAGACTTCAGGGATCTGGTGAAGCACCCTAGGAACAGAAGCCAGTGATGGCCTGGGTTGGCAGGAGAGGAGTATGAGCCCATGGGAAGGGGTGGCCAAAGGAAGAGGGGCCATACATACGTACACCGGCTGCGGGAGGGGGCTGCAGTTGGGGAGCCCACTGGCATCAAAGGCACTGAGGTCACACCTGCACCAGTCATCGATCACGTCCCCTTTCCCTGAGCACCAGTAGGAGCTCATCAGTGCACTCTTGAAGGCCTGGAATAAAGGAGGACAAAAGAGATGATGATGACAATGGTGGAGAGATGGAGAGTGAAGGTTCTAATGGCCATGATGGCAGCTGACTCAAGCTCCAGAGTAGCTCTCCTGGGCACAGGACAGCATCTCTTGCCTAAATCCCTAGCATTCTACTACCAGGCTCTTCTACTTGGAGCCATTCTCTCTACCCAGCAGTCAGAATGAACACTGGGAACCCAACCTTGACTTTAAACCTGGAGTCAGGCTCCTTTTCTGGACAGCATAACACACTGGACCACACCTAACCATCACATCCCCTTGCCTGTCTCACCCAACAGACTCTGACCCCACCAAGGGCACAGGCCATGACTTAGTCACATGAGTTTTCTCATAGGACTGAGCACACTTATTCAGCCAGTATTTACTGAATAAATGAACAGACACTGAAAACCTGATCATTAGGCCCAGGCTCGGATGTGCTTTATGCTTTTGTCACTCCATTTACACTGACATTTCAAGGCATTGGGGATTCAGAAAGTTTGACAGCTTTTTTCAGACTTAAGGATACCAGATAACATTGATCTCCTCCTCCTTTGCCAGGTAACAGATTCTGCATAGTCTCATGTTTTCTTTAAGGTTTTTTACTTTCTGTGTACTTTTTAAACAAAAGCTTCATAGTGCCTACTATCAAGGACACCTGATTACCCAGGTGTCACTTTTTTCCATCTTATATTATTCAAAAGACAAGTACAGCATGTCTGTGTAAAGTGGGTCTGGGGTCTGCCTTCTTAGCTACAGGACACGGATCTAGAAGGAGAAGGTGTGTACCAAGAATGCGTTTGTGTAAGCCTCCGACTCATTTCTCTCAACGTCTCTAATGAGGAGGCTCCAATTATTCCTGCCATATGTTCTTACCAATATCCTCTCCAAGGGGATCAACAAATGATCTAATTTCTCCTGAATTAAGAATAGTGACCCAAAGAAATGAAAAAAGAATTATAATAAGAGCTCATGTTCATGAAGCACCTAATTACACAATGTAAGGTACTTTAAAGGCATTAAAAAAAATGTAATTCTTACAACAGTCCTGAGGACCTTCACTTACAGGTGAGAACTAGCAATCAGAGCAGTGAAGTAACATCCCCAAGACCACACAGCAAGCAAACGATGGAAGCAGAAACCCGACCCAGCTCTCTGTGACTCCTAAGCATAGATCTTTTCTATTTAACCATGTAGGACAGTGGGGTTGACCCCAAGTAGGGCTGCCAGATTCAGTAAATAAAAATACAAGATGCCCAGTTAAATTCAAATTCCAAATGAACAACTTCTTTTGTTTTAGTATAAATATATCCCATTCAGTGTTTGCATATAAAGTATGTGGGCCAGAGTCTGGTACACAGTAACAGCGCTGTTCTCACTAAGCGTCAGAACCTATGTTGGGAACAAACGTCCGCTCTCCCGCCAGCATCAGAGGGGGCACTCTCATGAGGACAGAAACCAGATGGGACGGCATGAGGTCATGCTGACCGACAGACTTTCTTCTCCTTCCATTTGCAGGTTCTCGCTTAAATTAACCTGTACAACTGCTCACGGCTTAAGATACTGTAGCGTCTCCAGCTAGTGCTGAGGGCTTAATTACCACAATGGTGAAATGCAGGGCCACGGGTGAAAGTGGCACAGATGGTAAGAGACCGCCTCGGAAGCCAGCGTGGGGAGGAGGACGGAGAACATCCTGTTTTGTTTGTGTATGTGTTTTTGTTTTTGCATGAGCGTGAGAGTGTGTGTGTGTGTGTGTGTTGTAATCAACACTGGAGCTTGTGAAAAACAAAACAGGAAATCTCTCTGGACTTTGTTTCACCATCCAAGCAGTTCTTGGGAAGAAATCCTGCCTGTGAGTCTCCACATCCACTGGCTCTTTCCCAGACCCTGAGGAACAGAATGGGGACTGCGGCAATGGCCAGGCAAACCGTGGACAGAGCACAAACACACCCTGGTAAAAGGCCTACATCAAACACGGAGCCCTCGCAAAGCAGCAGAAGCCAGCATGTGTCAGCGTCGGTCGAGTCTTTCCTTACGTCTTCAGTCCTTGCAACAGTCCATCCCGAATCCAATTAGATCCCAGGGGAGGAGCAGCATAGAATGTTCCAGCTTCAAGGGATTCTGTAAATCATCTAATCAAATCTGTTTTACAGATGCATATACAGTGGTCCAGAAAGGCTAGCCAGCTGATCCAAGGTGACAGAGCAACATTGTGATGAAATGACCCCATTCCTCCATTTAATCCTCAAAATCACCCTTTAGATGGGTGTCCTACCCCCATTCACAGACATGTGGACGAGTAGGGATTTGAACTGAAGTCCGTCCGAATTCTGGCACCCTTGACTTTCCCAGGTCGCACAGGAACAAGAAATGCCAAGATTTCATCCAAAACATCCTTTTCAGCTGCTCTGCTTGTATCATGTGCTTCTGTGTTGTTTGTGTGTATGTGTGTGTCTGTGTGTTCTCAGAGGAAAACGAAACCTTATACTGGAGGTATTGTTGACTCTTGGCTTTTGAGTAACTGAAGGGAAGTAAGAAACAAATCTTGCACTTCATACAGGGCTAAGGGCTACATTTGCACGGCCACTGGTTTTCTTAACAAAGAAGGTTTGCATTTCCACTACTAGTAAATGCTTCCAACTTCTGGCTAATGAGCTAGCAAACCAAGCCCGACAAGAGGAGAAAACAGCCACAAAAATGTTAAGCAACCAAAATAAACTAGGATTTGTTCCTGACTCTATGGTTACTTTCCTAATTGAACTTTGCATAAGTCACTCCTCTCTTTAAGCCTCAATTTCTCCATCTGTAAAATGAGGACTCAGAAGTTATATTTCTGAAGGTGTAATTAACGTCCTCTGAGAAAGGAGAAACAAAATCCAATCACTAATTCTAAAGGACCCACTGTCATTAGATGAAGACACACACCATCATAATTAATAAAGTTCAAATGCTATAACGTAATACACACAGGTCAGACTGCTAGGCTGCTATCCTAGCTTTGTAGGAGACTAATTCCTGAGCCCATGCTCGCCAGGTTTGATGGGTCGGAAAGACCAGATTGATGAACTTAGGAAGGACTGAATCTGGCATCATAGCAGTGCTTGTGCAGAGGCAGAAATAGTGGTTTATAGCCATCACTTGGGCCTCTCGGATACCTGCGCCATCTGCCATTCAGTCACCAGCACACCCCCTAGCGGTGGCTATAGGAGATGCCAATCATTCATTGCCCTGTTACAGGAGTTGGAGACCAGGGGCTAGAGTCCTCCCTGGGGGGTGGGGTGGGGTGGGGTGGGGTGGCAATTCTGGTCTGTCCTGACAGTGAGGGGATTAACTGGTCGTCTTGTTACAAATCAACGAGTGCATAATTAAGCAGCATGCGTGAGAAGACATTTGGGAAGAAAAGTGGGTAATGTTAGTTGATTTAAGTCTTCTTATTCCCCAACAGAGCAGGCAGGCAGGTATGTTGACTTTAAAACATGACCTTAAATATCTTTGACATTTCCCTCATCAAGAAGTGGGATTCAGGTTCTCTGCCCTTGAGCCTGAGCTCCATGGTGGCTTGACCAAAACTAGTACTTCTGCTTCACTTTCCAGGTCCAGGCCATAAGAGTCTGGCAGCTTCCACATCATGTCTCTTGGGATGCTCACTCTCAGAGCCCAACCACCATGCTGTGAGGAAGCCCAGACCACATGGAGGCTAGATGGAGGCATTCCAGTCTATAGACCCAGCTGAAGTCCCAGCCAACGGCCAGGGTCATCTGCCAGATGGGTGAGCCACAGACATCCGCTGACCACAGCCACATGAGAGAACCAAGTAAGAAATGCACAGCTCAGCCCAGTCACCTCCCAGAACCATCAGAGACAATAATAAAACGATGCTCCTTTTAAGCCACCCATTTTGGGGATGACATAGGAATAAACAACTGGAACAGCAGGTTAATGCACGTCTGAATAATCCTGCAAGATTACTTAGAGGATTACTTAGAGGATGTAGCCACTAGGGAGCAGCTGAACAAAAGGAAGCAGAAATCTTAAACTACATACTCGTCCCAGGAGCTAGCGGGCTCTGAAGTGCACACACTCATACTCATTGTCACAGGTGCCTGGCCTTTCAGATCCAAGAGAGTCCTGAAAGGTGAAAGCAGCCCTCACAACGTTGCACAGACTAAGAGACCCAAAAAGGAAGAGAGACTTGTCTAAGTTTCCACCACAAGAATCTGGCAGGAAATAAACTAAGTTTTTCATATCAACTAACCTTCACGATACAAGGCTGCCTACCTCTGGAACTGGGTCTGAGCCGTTCACTTGTTATGCTGTGAGACAGGAAACAAACACAACAGCAACATTTACTGAGAGTGTGATAAGTATTTTAATACACATTATCTCTTTCAATCTTGTCAAGAGCCCTATGAGGCAGATTCTGCTGTTACCATCCCCATTTTACAGAGGAGGAAACTGAGGTTTGAAGGGTGAAACAGCCTGTTCAAAGTCACCCAGCTAAAAAGCGGTAAAACAAGCAATTGAATGCAGGTCCTTTGGTCCTACCATCATGAACAAGATCCCCACTAATTAGAAGATATTAGTAATAGCACTTAATATTTATTGAGTGCTTACTACAAGCCAAGTACTATTCTAAATTCTTTACATGGATTACTCCTCACAACAACCCTAGCCACTTTGAGACATATTATTTCATGTAATTAATGCTCCCAGCAACCTGTGAGGTAGGGATGTTGTTAAGTTCCATTTTACGTTTGTGCCCAAGATCCTAGGGCGAGGAAGTGGCATCGCCAGGATATGAACCCAGGAAGTCTGGCTCTGGAGCCCGTGCTCTGAAATGTAAAGCCTCCAAACACACAATCTGACAGAGACAAGCCATTTTTTAAATATGTTATTTATAGTCCTGATTCCCACCCTCCCCCTCCCCCTTTAGTATATATTGAGATTTTTCATTGTACTGATGGGAACGGACCAGTGAAAATGCCATAGATAACCGCCATTTACATTTAAGTCACATGTCTGCAATTTCATTTGGTTCAATGTAAGAGAAGCCACAGGAGTGAAAAAAGCCTCACAGGACAAGGATAGAGAACACGAAAGGAGTAGAAAGTGCCTTGGACAGAAGAGTCCCAGGAAACTCAAACATTTTCAGACTAACGTGCTGTGTGACCTCACAAGTCATTTACCCTCTCTGGACCTTACTGCCACCTGCATTTTCTTCAACTTGGACATACACTCCACAGCACTGCTGGTTCTAATCATTTTCTGATTTTGCTTTCTTCTCAAAGCTGCTCACAATTTTCCCATCCCCTTTAAAATTTTCATCCTACATGGGATCCTTTGAAAATTCATCCCTGTAGACAAAACTATGCGAACAGTAAAAGAATCAGTGGTTGGCAGGGGTTGGGGGGAAGGGAACAATGAATCTGGAGCAAGGAGGATTTTAGGACGGTGAACCTATTCTGTATGATACTGTCATGGTGGATACATGTCATTACACATTTGTCAGAATTCACAGAGTGCACACCAGGAGTGAACCTTCAGGTAGACCTTGGACTTCTGATAATGATGTGCCAGTGTCGGTTCATCAGTCATAACAAATGCACTAGTGTGGTGAGCGATGATGAGGGTGGGGAAGACTGCATGGCGGGGGTGGGGGGACAGGGGCTATATGGGGACTTTTTGCACTTGACACTAGGGATTGTGCTGGGAACTTAAAGCTGCTCTAGAAAAATTAAGTCTCTTTTAAAAACTCCTCCCAGCTAACAACCTCTCTGCAGAGGCGGCCCCACACACAATGAGCATGCTGTTGATGGTTTCTGAGGAGCGAGAGTAAGAAGATGCATTTCTTTATTCTAGGTCTGGTGCTGGGGCATCTGTCTCTTAGCTCCTGTAGGGCTCCCAGTGACCTATGGATGCAGCAGCTCTTACTGTCCCAGTAATCCTTACAGAGAGCAAGGGTCGGGTCAGAGGAGTGATACCAGCCCGGGTCCCCCAGACAGAAAGCAGTGGAGCAAATCGTCTCGAACTCCGAATCCCAAGCTTTGCCCCCGACCTCCCTTACCCTACCCCTCACTTTCAGCTCCTGCGTCAGATCCCCCCATTCACAAGGCCACACAGAAAGAAACACTAATAGGCAAGGACCCATTTCCTATATGAGAATTTGCACAGCTCAATTTATGGCTCTATAAATCATGGGAATGACACCTAATTTCCCCTGTCAGGATAAACTTCGCTTTTCAAGCCATTCTCCCCTGAATGATGAGAGCCCGACAGAACAGTTTGTTAATCTGGGCGACAGGGGGAAGATGTTTAGAGTCAGCCAAACTCTTTCTTGCCACACTTACCTCTGTTAATGAAAAAATATTAGAGAAATAAATACACAACCCACTGAGAGGCTTCTGCACGGGGCTCTGTCAGCTGTTTTCCAAGATGTGCAGAGACAAGATGATGGGGTTATATGATCCCCAGGCAAGGAGTTGTTTTTCTTGTCAGTTCACTCTATATTTCAGCTCCCATCCACCTTATGTAGAGGATGGAGAGCTAGGTTTTAAAGCATTAAAAATGACAGTGAGTATTTTTGAGCATACCTATATGCCAGACACAGGGCTCGGAATTTGCCACAAAGTCATTTCACTTGCACAATGCCACAAACTGGGTACTTCCATCACTCCCATTATACAGAGGGTGAGACTGAGGCCCTAGGGAGTCTGGGTTCCTGTCCCGTGTCACAGAGCCAATATGTGGCAGAGCAAAATTCAAACTCAAGAGCCTCAAATTCCAAAGCCTAAATGTTTCACCACTATGAGCTTATTTATTCTTCATAATAAACCCAGGTATCAGGTTGCATTGTCTCCATGCAATCTTTGAAAAAATCGAAACTTTAAAAAGTTTGGGGCTCAAGTGATCAAGTGACTTGAACAATGTCACTAATCTAGGACGATTCAGAGTTAGGATTCAAACACAGAGCTGATTCCAAGGACTGATTCCTTGGAAGTATTTTTCCTAAATACCAAAGACAGTATTTTTTTCTAAACACTGACTTATTCTTCCTAAATACTAAATACTGAAGAAGCAGGAGTTGAGGTGCATGCATATTCTGAGGAGGAGACAGGGTGACCAGTCAACCAAATCCTCATGGGCCAGAACAACACTCCAAAGTGGTTTCCAGGGACATGAGTTCAATAGGATATTTACTGACTTTGAGTTTAAAAAAAAAACAAAAGGAGGTGGTAGGGGAAGTTGTCTCTGAGGTCAAATAAGTTTGGAAAAGACTAGATCAAAGAAAATCAAATAGATTGTTCTACACAGAATTTTTCAGAGCCACACATATGCTAATGGTCACTGGGAAGCCCTAAGAAGGGAATGTATAAAATGCAGCATTTCACAAACATATTTGTCCATGGAGCTTTTTTGGTTCTCTACATGGCATCTGAGGATCTGGCGCCCTGCAGAGTCGTATCCGTGTCACGCTAATCTACATACTGAACTGGGCACAAAGCCCTCGGCCAGCCAAGAGCTCGTCAGGAAGCTCACCCCGGCTCCGTCAGTAACTGCGCAACTTTGGCCAAGTCAGTCTCCCTTTCTGGTTATCTCATCTATAAAATAAGGGTTTCGGTGTTCTTACGTCAGAGCCCCGAACTTCCTCCGACACACGAGTGCGAGAAGTACGTGTGGCTCCCACGGACACTGGTCCAACTCCTGCTGAGACTTCCCCAGGCACCCAGCTCAGGCCCCGGGCCACTCTGAGGGCCTGAGCCCACTCCTACTGGCCTCCCTGGCCGCAGATCCTGCCACACCCTGCTCAATGGCTGTGGGGCATCTGGATGGCCTTGTGCTGCTGTCAGGCTCCCCCAAATCTCTGCTTCTCCTGCCAGCATCACCTCCTGCCACCGAGTTTTTCATACTCTATTCTCCAGCTATGCTCGTCTCATCTCTTGATTTTTACATGCTATTTCCATTCCTTGGAACACTCTTACCCCATCCAGTAATTTCCTCCATTGACTAACCCATCAGCTTTCAGCTTAGAAACCACCTCTTGCAGGCAGCACTCCCTGCCTGACTCCCTTCCACAACTGGGATAGACCCCTTCCTTCATAACACATCTCTTCCCACCTTCTATCATAAAACGTATTTTACTGTGTTATATTTCATAGTCTATTTCATTACCTGTCTCTCCTAATAGGCTCTGTACAAATTGAGGTTGGAGTCCTGTCTGCTTTGTTTACTGTTTAATCCCTGGGCCCTGACCTACAGTAGGAGTTCAGTAATTGATTTATAAATTGGTACACCATAAATTAATTAATGTTAAGGACACGAATCCTGTCATACCTTTCTCCCTTTGCCTCCTACTCGCCTTGGCTAGGAAGATTTCTCCTCTGTCTGGGACCAGAGAGAAATTCTGCGCTCTTAACCTCTGCATACTCCTACCAGATGCTAACTTCACCCCTGAGACCAGCCCAGGAGATCTAAGAGCCAAGACTCTTGACATAAAAATATTCTACATCTTCCAGTAAAATATGGAAGGGCTTTTTGAGCTTTTGGTACAAAGTATCCCAAATATCAGAAGGGACAAGTGCAAAATTACTTTGAACTCTCTTTCTTAAATATTTATGCAAATTACATATTCTACTCCACAATAAACTTTGGCTGGCTTTAACATTGAAACAATGGAGTTTTTCCCCAAGTGTTTCTCACAGTGTGATCCCTGGACCTCTTGTCTCATTAATGACCTGAAGTGCTTGTTAGAAATTCAGATTCCCAGGCCAAACTCATAACCACTGAATCAGAATCTTGGGGAGAAAGACCCTAGCACTTGTGATTGAAAATATTCCCAGGTGACGCTTAGGTACTATTAAGTCCAAGAATCTCCAGTCTCTCTATCTTGTGGTTTTGGATATATCCTCACATACCACAGTGTGTCCCTCTGAGTTAAGAGTGCTCCAGTTTGAGAATAACCACCTTCAGGATCTTAACAGATGCCGTCCAGGCATTAGATACAAGGGATGGTTTGGTGGGCACATTTGAACTAAACAACCCTGTTGCTTTGGCCAAGGGTAGTGGGACCAATATTGGCCCAAACTGGATCAATCACATTCTTTATGGAAATTTAGATTCTGATGTTCGTTGCTCTCTCTGAGTGCTTGAACTGGGATGAGATACAAAGCTAGACTTGGCGAGGCTCATCGTGTTGAGCTACGTGCATGGAAACCAGAAAAGGTGGGGCTGATGGGATGGGGGAGGGAGGGAGAGAGGGAGAGAAGGAAACTGGGAAAGCTCTAGTGCAGAGAGAAGCAGAGATGCCAGGCTCCAGGTTTACTGCTGAGAGTGGCTTCTGGGATGCCAGGACCTCCACTGGGCTCTCTGTCCTTGAGTTACAGGAGAAATCACTATAACATTGTAATAATTTATCCACTCTTCGCTTAGACAGTTTTAGTGGGTTTCTATTCCTCACCAATAAAAGAGGTTTGACTAAGACAAACACAGATACCACTTCTTAGCCTGGCATACAGGGCCTTTCGCAGAGTGATGCCAAACAATCTCTTCAGTCTCATACCCCACTATTCCAGTCTGCCCCAGGCCTACCGACCATGGCTGTATTAAACCACCTGTCACGGACCAGACAGGCAACAAACTCTGAGGTCACTGTTTCTTTGCACATAGTTTCCCCCAGCCTGCAGCGCCTTAACTCCATTCTGCCTTTAAGCAAATCACACTCATCATTTGAGATCCAGGACAACTACAGTCTTCCCTGGAAACCTTTTTCTGAGTTCCCAACAGAACTGAAGGCCCCAACTGTGGACAATACATCTGCTAGTGAACTACAGTATGTTATACAATTATTGGTATGTCTGTCCTCTCCACTGAACTTTGTGTTCTTTGCCTTATTTTATCAAAAGCTCCTTGCACAAGGCCTGGCCCAAAGGAGGCACTCCATAAATGCTGCATGAGTAAGTGTTGCATGAATGAGTGGTAAACTCTGAGGATTAGAAGACTGGGAGCTCTTTGGATGTCTCATCTATGTTATCCCAGTAGACCTACTCAGTCATCGGGGCAAGAGATTGTGCTCACATTGTTTCAAACTATCTCCAGACCATTTGTCCTGCCTGTCACTGAGCTGATAGCGATTGGGAAAGTGATGAATAGCAGACCAATTATGAGCAATAGGAAACATCAGTTATAACTCCAGGGAGAAGACGCAGCCATATCAGTAGCCTCATCCATCTCCTTGTGAGTCATCTTCCCAAGGCATCTTGCCCTGTGACCTTGAACTGCCAAGGGCTTCTTAGCCTTGTACAAATCCAAGTTCTTCAGAGGACGGCTCCTCCTCTCAGCCAGTCTCCTGCAAGGCGTTGCTCCTGGCCCACTCAGTTCTGGAAGGGGAAACCTGGATGGGACTCACACACTTCTCCTAAGGGAAGCCTTCAGCCAAGGATCCCAGCCCCACCCAATAGACAAGACCTGTCTTCTAAGGCCTGCTGTCCTGTGACAGATAGTAACTCCTCTCCCCTGTGTGAGAACATCTGGAGATGAGAGGCGGGTGGGAAGGTTTCAAGTGGAGGATTTGTCCAAGATTGTGGAGTTTATGTTGCTAAATGCTAACTTAAGTTAATGGTGAGTTCCTGAGTAAAGGACTGCAAACTTTCCCTTCTGTGGCCACCGGTGACCTCATTTTTCCAGTACGCCCATTTTCCCTTGGGAGGCATCTGAGGGAGGTAGTCTCTCCAGCTGGTGGGGCTTCCATGGTTGGAACTGTGGGTGGGGGCAGGGAAAGAAAGGTCAGAGGACAGGAGGGGACATGCTTAGTCTAGACCCACACTGAGTTTATCTTTGCCTTTGAAAAGGCTCCTTGGAAATCTGGCTAAGGAAGCTCTGAAAAGAGGGATGATTTCCACCAGGTTCACTGTAGCCATATTTCTGTCCTGGTAAGTTGGACTCTGAGAAGTCTTGGTCCCTTAACCCAGCAAAGGACATTACACATGCTGGAGAGACAGCAGAGCGTGGAGGTTAAGAGTACAATCTTTGGGACCAAACCCCTGGGTTCAGATCTTAGTCTGATTACTAAGCAAACAGATAGAAGTGACTTCAATTCTCTGTGCTTCATTTCCCACATGTGTAAAACGAGGAGGTAGTAACAACCACCTCAATAAACCTCAATAAAGAATGGCGTAAGGTTCATTTATAAAGTGCCTAAAATAATGCCAGAACCACCCATGCGCCCCCACGTACACATATATTTGATAATTAAAGAGCACTGATAAAGCTCTGAACTTATTCTCTAAATGGAAGCAAGATAATGATTATGAATTATCATCATTTATTATGAATGTACTAGAGTGGTTATTCACAATTACTTACAGACAAAAGTGATTCTAGGCTTATCCAGGCTCATAATTACTTTTATTCTTCTCAATATTTCTCCAACAGGGAAAATATGTCATTAGAACCAACTATGGAGAAGTATGCTTTTCCTGCTCTCTGTGAACTGATTCCTCTTTTGGTTCATCCATTGGTGGGTGCCAGAGGGTAAGGCAATTACATTTATTGTACACCTACTCTGCACTGGATGCTTTAATCAGAAGCAAGAGCAGAAGCAGAAGAGTGAAGGAGGAAAAGAAAGAGGAGGAAGATGAAGAAGACAAAGGAAGAGGGAAGAAGCTGCAACTAATATTGATCGAGTCTCTAATCACACTGGGCACTGCTAAGTGCTCTGCATATATAATCTTATTCAACCTAACAGCAACTCTGAGTTCAACACTGTTACCAGCCTCACTGAGATTCTGAGTAATTAAGTTATAGCTCCACAGGATAGGGTAAAATAAGAATGTAAGCCTAGGTCCATCTGATTCTTACACTGCTCTTTCTTTACAGCTGTCATCTGATATAATATCCAGAATTCATCTAGGCAGCAAGTCCAGATTAATGTGACAGATATGAAAATAAAGTTCAAGTAGGCTAAGTCACTTGTTCACGAACATCCAACAGGTTAAGCGTATAATCTGGAATTCAAATCTAGATATGATTGATTCAAAAGCTTGGGCCCTTTCAATAGCAACTCATTAGAACACCTAAAGCTTCAAAATCTCACTAACAAGTCTGTTTACTTTGAATGTAACTCATACCCTTCTGAAAATTAAAAAAAAGTTAATAAATATACCTATCTCTATAAATATATGTAAGTATGTATCTGTACCAATATACCTACTTATAAATATGTATCTAAATCCCCATCTTCTCCAGCTCCCCTCACAACAGGTATCTACACATCTGAGGGACACAGACTATGGAGAAGCACTATGGGGGGATGGACAGAGCCTCATCAACGTGTACGCCCCACCCTCAAGCAGCTACCACGCTTCCGTTTCCTGGCATTCCCTCTGAGTTTCTGACGAGAAGCAATATTTTCTGGAAAAGATTCAGCTTGGGCAAAGTACAGTCAAAAGAGACAAGCCCAAGCTCTTTTAAGAATGATTGATGCTTCTAAAAAATAGTTGAGAAGAGGGTTTTGGATTGTGTGCACAGGTCTTTGTTAAGTTTTGTGACGGGAATCTCAATCAGGGGGTGTAACAGAAGTCAGCTTCCAAAAGGCTGAGAAGTGACTAAGAGGTGAGGATGGAGCAAGGCGTTTTACCATCAAGGAAAGGTGAAGAAAAAGACGGTGACAGGAGGTGACTCTAGAAGAAAGGCTACTCAACGCCAGAACAGGCTTCCCTGTGTCCGAGTGTAGAGGAAGGAGCCAATGATGGGGCAGCCTCTATCTTAACACATTGAGACCACAGGCCATGGAACCAGACAGACGTGCATGTAAGTCCTGGTTCCATAACTACTGGCTGTATGATGCCAATAAGATAAGAGATTTTTCCCCTTGAGCTTCTGTTTCCTTTAGCGAGCCAAAAATTAGGTTTTTGAATACTATGGGCATGATATTAAAGATAGAAGCTACTGTGACCCAAGGCAAATCCAAAAGTCTGGAAGCAAGAGACTTGGCTTCCACCCTGAATTCTGTAGACAAGTAGGGCAGTCCCTGTGTGTTCTAGCCTCTCTCCTCATAAAGCACACATCAAGAGGGACAGAGGCATACTGGAGTTCTTTCAGGGGTCAATATTCAGGATGGCTGGGCTAGGACTGAGTCTGAGGAAAGAAGCAGATCCACGTGACGAAAAACTATTGAAAGAACTGGGGATGCTTACCAGAAGAGAAGTCCAGCAGAGACCTAAGATGCCTTCAAATATCTGACTTAGAACCAGGAGAGAGGCCAAACTTTCACTGAGTTACTTCTGTGAGCCAAACATTGCTATAAAGCACCTTACCTGGATTTAGTTAATCTGCAGAACAATTCTATAAGGTAGATGTTATTATAGATATTATTAATCCCATTTTACTGATGAGAAAACAGAAGCTTAAAAACTTAAGTAATATGCCCAAAGGCACAGAGAAATTTTGTAGCAAAGCTGATATTTGAACCCTCATCTCTCTGATTCCAATGTGCTCTGTCTGATAAGTCAGGAGATAAGTTCATCTCAGTATAGCACTGACAGATGGAACTGGAAACCACATGGACAGGGCATGCTGTACAGGAAAATATTTTAGCTCAATATAAAGAAGGATGTTCTAATAATGAGAGAACAGGCTGCTTAGGGATCACTGAGCAAGCTTTTCCTGGGAGTATTCAAACACGGGCTCCTTCAGGGAGAAAAGAATTTAGCAACAGACTAGGGTTGGACTAGATGCCTGGATAATGATCACCTCTTCTACTGAGTTGGCCTTCTCCTTCTTTTTCATAGACACTCTTTTGGTCATAAACTGTAATAACACAATATGGGAGAGAAGAAGTCGGGGGAACAAGAGGAAGAGCAGGAAGGGAGGGGAAGACAAGTAAGAGCTTGTCTACACTCAGCACTTACTATGTACCAGGTGCCCATCTCATTTAACACAATAACCTCAGAAATTAGGTATTATTGTTATTATCCCCACATCATACCTGAGGGAAGTAAGGCTCAGAATCCCCTGCCAAAAGCCACCCAGAAGAAAGGGAACAGTCAGGACCTGATGACAGATTTGACCAGCATCAGAGATAAACTCTTACTTATTATAGCAGAGAGCTCAAATTGTTCTGTTAGATCACCTTGTTCTACAAAGTCTACCAATACTGGTGATGGTGGATTGCCAAAAAATTATGGCAGGTCAAGCCTCCAGACCTAACTATAAAGTCACAAGAAATACAGGGGCAGAGGAACATGCTAAATAATACTGTGGGGCTGCCATGAGCAAAATCCCCTGGGAACTATGCCCAGTTTTCTTGACAAAATATCACAAGGAATAAAAAGAGCATTGGAGGAGGAAATCCGTAGATTAAAAGAGATTTAATTATCAGCCAATCACAATGTTTGGCTATTATTTAGATCTTAATGTGAACAAACTGGTGCCAAAAATGTAAGACAATCTGGTAAACATGAATAATGACTAAACATTTGATGGTATAGAGGAATTGATAGTTTAGAGAGCAAGGCAATGGTATTGATTTTTTTTAAGTCCTTATATTTTAGAAATATGAACTTTAATATTTACATATACAACTGTATAACGTTTGAGGTGAGAGAGTAGTAGCTTGTGATAGGTACAATGAAGTTTACTATACTAGTCTCTCTGCTTTTGTATATATTATACTTTTTTAAACTAAATTGGTTCGGGTTGGGTAGCAGAATATGCAGAAATCTGACAATGTTCTCCCAAATGGGAAAACTCAGAGATGAATTTAAAAAAGAAAAGAAACATGTGCTGCAAGGAGAAGCCAATTCCTTGAGGGCTTCTCCTCCTCTCAGGACTCAAAGGTATGTCCTGGAACCCTTCTGCTCAGAAATGCTAGGAATGACCAGAGAATGCTCTGCACAGATCGCCTGACCATGTAACAGTACAAACTCACACTGCTTTCAACCGCATCTGCCTGATGAATTGTGAGGCACATCTGGAATGACTTTTTTTTTTTCCTTCTCAGATTAGAGAGAAATAGAGAGCGAGCTGAATTGTTTGTAAATTCTCTCTGGGCCCTTAGCATCACTGCTGACTGAAGTTTCCTAGTGACCCAGGGAGAGGCCCCTGTGAACAGACAAAGCACCCACAGGGATGGGGCCTTCAGCTTGCTCTGTTCCTGGAAGCCCCACACTGCCCTGACTGCATGTCACTCTAAGGTAAATGATGGTTGTGTGATGGATGAGTGGTGGGACAGCTGGAAAAGGGATTCCAGTCCTGGCTCTGACGTTTGTTAGCCCTGTGCAGCTTCAGAGGGTGGTACCCACCTTTTCTGAGCCTCAGTTTCCTAATCTGTAAAACGAAGATAAACATCGATACATTTATAGGTCTACTAAGAGGACTAACGGAGCCAGTACATGTGAAAGCACATGTGTGCATGCCAATGCAAGTTGGTTATTCATTTTTTCACTTTCATTTATTCTCATTAAAATATATATTTATGGAATGTCTACTGTGGGTCACTTTACTAGAAGATGTTGGTGCACTGCTGAGCAAAAGTTTGTCCAGACCTTGGTCTCATGGAGTTTAGCTCTTAATGTACAGGAAAATATTTTGACTCAGTATCAGAAAGGATATTCTAGAAGGAGGGGGAGACAGGATGCTTATGGATCACTGAAAAAGCTGTTACTGGGAATGTTCAAACACAGGTTCCATAACACTGGCGAGGTGTGGCAGAAAGGAATCAAGCAGACCAGGGCCGGTCTAGATGACTTCATTCTTGAGTTTACCTGTTCTTTCCTTCGCATTGGCACTGCTGTCATCATAAAATGAAACAATAAAATGTGGAGGAGGAGGAGACGCCGATATTAAACAATTAGAAAACATTCATAAAGGCATAATTATAAACTATGATAATTGCTATGAAAGAAAGATAAAAAGACTCAATAAAGTAAGTAAACAAATAGACAGGGGGATCTTATCAAATCTAGAAGCCTCAGCAATCTGATGGGTGAACAGTAGTTCACTCAGTGGAAAGAAGAAACAGGAGGGGGTGAAACAAATTCCAAGTAGAGGGAACACCATGTGCAAAGGCCCTATGGCATGACAAAGCACAGTTTTGGAAAGTGGGAGATCACTGTGACTTGAGCACAAAAAGCAAGAAGGGAACAGGTACGAGATGAGCTGTAAGATAGAAGGGCTGGCTCCAAGCCCCTTGGAGGCCACGGTAAGCACCTTGTTCTGGATCCTATGAGCAACTGGAAGCCAGTTAAGAGTTTTCACTGGTAAAGTGATGTGAGCAAGTTTTAATTTTGAAAATATCATTCTGGCTACCAGGAAGAAAATGAATTAGATGGGACGAGGGTCACAGCCAGTTAGGAGGCTACTGAAATAGCTCAGGCAAGACTTGGACTAAAATGAGTAGAAAAGTGAACTTAATTGAGAAGTTCCTAAGAAGAAAAATCTATAGGGTTTTTTTTTTAATGTGTTGTAGTTTTCAGGGGGGTGAGTGCAGGAAGAGCAAAGAGTTATCAAGGATGTCTCACTGGTTTCCAGACTAGAAGAACTTAGATAGAAAACACCCATCAAAAGAGAGGCAAAGTTATTTGTGGCAAATGTAGTGTCTGCAGGGGTTACAAGTGATGAGAAGCCACTGTATTTCCACTATATGGAGGGAGCCGACCCTAGAATGAATGGGAGGGAATCTGTGTAGACTGCAGAAGTTGTCTGTTCTTGCAAATATTTTGGCCACTGAGTATAAGAAATGAAGACTCAGTAGTAGCTGGAGAAGGTACTATTAGGCAATGATGGTCTCTTTAGTACACATTAAACTTCCATTTTTTAACACTTTATTAAAAAGTTGAAGGGAAGTAGCTAAGGAGAGATAGAGTATAATAAAATGAGAAAAAGCTGAAATGCTTGGGTCAAACCTGGCTCCACCAGTTCCTACAGGACCTTCGGACAAGTGATTCTCTGTGCTTCAGCTTTCCCAAGGGGAAAAGAAAGACAACAGGAGGGCCCACCACGTGGGGTTGATGAGAGGGTTCAGTGAACTAAGCACACAAGGTGCTTGAGCTGAGCTCCTGGCACAAGTGAAGTGCTCAGTAAATGGTTGTTCTTTAAAGTATCAGGAAAAGACATTCTGTGATCTTCTTTTTGTCACATTTGCTAACTAGATTCAATGTCCCATGGAGGGGACGTGGGGGAAGCTCTACACTCTGACACGCAAAAATGTCTGCATTTGCTAAGTCTGTATGCCTTGCATATCTTACTGCATCTGGTAGTTTTCTGGTCACATGCAATAGCTCTGTTTTCCAGTTTTGCAAGTAGGCAAGCCAAGCATTAAGTTCCTCTTCTGTAATTGACCATGAGCGTGTTGAGTAATATGTGGATTATATCCCCCTCTTTTCTTTGATCTTCCCTCTTGCCAAGAACCGCCTGACAGTCTGGTTCCTGGCCAGTTCACCTCCTTCTCACAATGCTCCGACGGAGAGGAAGTGGCCCACAATAGCAGAGATTTACATCAGATTATAAATACTTGACTTTCTTAATCCCTAAGCATGGAATTCCCTGAGGGAATTTCAGAATGAGAAAGTCACATGAACCATGGTTTTGGGCAGTGGTTCTCAAGCTCACCTGGGAAACTTGTGAAAAGGAAGATTTCCAGCCTCACCCCGCCCCTAACCTGAGACAAGCAGAATCAGGAGGAGAAAGCCAGGAATCTGCATTAAAAGAAAAAAAAAAGCTTCCTCCAACTCAAGTGGTCCTGATTGACTGTCATGTTCTAAGAGCCAAGCCTCTACACTCCACTAGGCATGCCTGACCTAATTCTGTTTTATGTATTTCACCCTTTGCCTTTTATTATATTATATTACTTACTATTCTGATTGTTTACGTCTTCCAAATACATTTCAGTAGAAATTTTAAGTCTCCAGATGGTTAAAATATATGCCCATTTTGCTCTCTGATGTATCCCAAAAGCCCAAGGACAGCGCCTGGCCCGTAGGAGACCCTTAATTAATAGTTGTTGAAATTCTTTGAATTGAGTCCCCACCTTCCCAGACATCCCATACATGGACTTCTGCCGTGGACACTCCAACTAACTAGTCCTTTTAGCTTAGCATTCTTCAACATTTGGGTCAAAAACATTTAGAAAATTTGCTGACGCCATGAATCTTTTTTCCAGAAAACAACTACAGTGATACATAATTCTGCATAAACTTTCTGGCGATCCAATGACCCTTTAAAATCAGTGATCTGCAGACCCCAAATTAATAAGCCTTGCCATTAAACCAGCCCTGGTCCCTGCAATTCACCCTGCAACTGCTGTTGGTATAGTTATTATCCTAAAATTCACATCTAGTTATGTCCTTCCCTTGACCCCAAATGTTGAAGAGCTCCCTGTAGTTTACGTGGTACCTTAGCCCAGCATTCAAAGTTGTCCACAACCCAGTCTATTGTGTATCACTTCTCCAGTTTCATCTCTCCCCAATTTTTTAGACCTGTTGTAAGTATGATTGACTAAACACATACATTTTTGGACACAGGCTTCCGGGGTTTGAATTCTGACCTCACAAGTCACTAGCTCTGTGATGTTACATGATTTACCTAAGATTTTTTTTTAATGTTTAATTTGTGAAATGGGCATAATAGTGCCTACTGCAAATGTGCCAGGGGATAGAGTGAGACAACATGTACGAATACAGATGAAGCCCTTTTAAAATGCCAGGCACAGAGTAGGCACTTGATAATTGCTGGGCATTATTCTTCTATTCTGTATGTTTGGCACATAGTATTTGAAAGAACTTTCCTTCTCCTTCTTTTCCGGTATATCTTAGTCTACACCAAGGTTGGTCAGAAATTTTTTTTGCAAAGGACTAGAGTAAATATTTTTGGCTTTGTATGTCCTGCTGTCTTCTATGGCGACTGCTTAACTCACCCACTGTGGCAGGAAAGCAGACGTAGATGACACGTAGACAAATGAGTGTGGCTGTGTTTCATCAAACAGACGGCACGCTGGCTTTCACCCACAGGCCAGAGTTGGAAAACCCTGGCCTAGACTCGCTTCGGAATCTTGCAGACCTGGGTCCAAGCTTTTCTGAGCCTCGGTCTCCTTATCTATTAAGTAGGGATGATGACAACATTTCCCCGATAAATTCTTGGATAATGAAATGAGATAAAGCATATAAAGCCCTTGGCAGAGCTCTTGGCATATCATGTACATCTGGTTCATAGGATTATCTGCATCATCAACAGGCTGGTCTCAAGCTATTCATCATCTGCCCATATCCACCACCTTCCCTGGCCCAAGAATCTTTTCCAGATTCACCCTCCCCTCTAAGTTTCTTTCTCCCTCTTTTCTAACACTGTTGGCATAGCTATTGTATTGTTTGCAAATAAATCATGCATTAAAGTAGCATACGCAAGCAATTATAGTTATTTATGTGGCTCTTCTTCCTCATCCACTACACTGTGAGCTCCTTGAAGGCACAATCTGTGTCTGATTCGCCTCTGTGTCATCTTCCCTAGCACAGCACCTGGTACATTCTAAGCGCCCAATGCAAGGTGGTGGCGGTGACCCTGCTACAGCAATGGTATGGTGGTTATGACAATGGTGGTGGTGGCAGTAACGGGGGGGGGGGGATTTTGACTGTCAATTTCTTTTCAAAGAGCAGTCATTTGGAATTCTCTTCTCAGTTTGAGCCAAGAAGTGTAAACAGAGCAAACAAGTCTTTCTGGCAGAGAGAGAGAAACTGCTAGAAGGTCAGACAACCACAACAAGACCAAAATTATACATGGCTCTTCCTAGGGCAGCATGAAAAGAAAAAAAATCACATTGGAATTCAAAGGACTTGAGCACTAGAAAAAAACATCTAGAGCTATAGAGCATTTTACAGTCTTTCAAATATTAGCAAACAGTCTCTTAAGTTTTCTACGTGAGAGCCCTGTGGGGAAAGTTATCACTACCCATTTTACAGATGAGGACATTGAGTCTCAGAGAGATGCAAGCTATTTCTGAGGTCAGAAGTCATGACAACTAAATAAAATGCAGACTTGGCTGTGTGGTCTAGAATAAGCCATTCCTTACCTCTAGGTCTGAGTTCTACTATTTGTAAAACAAAGATACTGATCTGTAAAATAAAAAAGGATTTGATTTTAGTATCCATCTCTACTTATAAATGCTGTGTTTGAAATGGAATACAAGATGTATGTATCTTTCTCTTCCCAATATTAATTTAAGGAGTAATCTCTTTGTATAGAAAATAAATTGCAGGTCACAAGATGCCTCTTCAAACCTCAAAAGAGTTCCCTTATTTTCAGGGTAGAATTAAGATCTGATCCTAACATAGTGCCAAAGGGGGCCGTGGGCAAAGTTAGCCCTACTTCTCATTGTATAGATAAAGATACAGAGACCAAAAGAGTAGAAGCATTCATGTCCAACGCCATATAACAATCAAGGACAGAACCTAGTTCAAATTCCAACTGTCCCAGTTTCCTAGTTCTTCCAAAGAAAACTCCCAACCCCCAAATGGATAGGGACAGATGCTATAATGTCTACTCTACAAGTGAGTAAAAGTAAGGTTGCCCAGACAATTGATGGTAGAGATGGATTCAAATTCAGCTCAGTCTGGCTCTTCACCAAGACACTATTCTGTCTCTTCTATTTTGAGCCTCTTTTTCTTTACCCAAAGGCTAAGTTAACACCCACACAAAGTCTTACACATTTAAGCACTAGTTGTGCTTAGCCAAGCTCTGTGGCTTTGAGCTGTTGAAGGGTCATTTAACAGGTGGAGGGAGGAGCTTCTGTATTAATCAAAGACATCTCCATCATAAAGACTTTCTTCCTACTTCACTTGTTCAGAACCACAGCACCATGTGTAATGAAGGGCTCCTTTCCAGCTGAGGCAGAAGGTATCATCCTTTCCCACGCATTCATGGAAATGGATCCAAGGAGATCCCAACCACCAGAGATGCTGGTGTCCAGTGGTCCCCCAGGCTATCCAGAAACAGAGGCCAGAGCTGCCCAGCAAATGTCAGGCAAGTCACACCACTCACTCTGATACTCCCTGACTGTGCCACACAATGGGACTCAGCACTGGACTCAGCACTTCAGGCAGCTCAAGTAGTCAGCTGTTCTCACATAGAAGAATGGTTCTGTTCTGCTCTGGAAGGTCTATGGAAGGAAAGCCTTTCACTTGTGTGTAATTCCATCTATAGTAAATAAGAGTATGAGTTCCAGCAATGGTTATAATGTAAGAAAATGCTCCTGAAATCCCTCCATTTGTGATCCACCCTTCTGGGTTAACCAGTGACCTCTCCCATACAAAATACAGATCTTACTCTAACTGTCATGTCCCTAGAACTTTGGGCATCTGCAAAGTTACCGCATACTAGCTAGAAGAGGATGCACCAAAGGAAGCACAGAAAAAGGAAGGAGTCAGTTTAGACAAACATTACTGTTACCACTATCATAGAAAACAGGAGTCCATTACATGCTATATGTACCATGTGCTCATTATCATTTGATCCCCATGAAGTAGGAATCACAAGACTCCACTCTATAGATATGGAAACTTAGGTTTGGAGACGTCATTCAGCATCACACAGGAATATAAGATTGAGGCAGGATTCCAACTCCTCCTGAGCAGAGCACAGAGCCTGCACTATCTGATGCCACTTAGACAAAGCCCCTTCAGAGGACACTCTGAAGGAAACCTACCCAACATCCCTGTTTTTTTCAGGTATGAAAAGAGAGTCCCAGGAAGGAAAAAGGACTTGCCCCAGCCTTGCTATGACTCAGTGTCAGAGCCCAAGTCGAGGACCTTTTGTGTTTAATTGACGCGGCCTCTGCCTCTGGCTGCAGAGAAAGGCAGAGGAGTGGAGAAGCCATGGGAGGAGTGATGGGGGCTTGGGGAAGAGGTAGAGAAACAAATGACGGCCATGCTGAAAGCGGCTGCCTCCTTGTCGCACCAGCCTTGCTCAGTGGCCATGTTCTCCTCCTCCGGATCATTTCCAGACCTGCAGTTGGGCCTGTCCTGCCCACTCTGACCACAGCCTGGCTCCCCTGGAAAGGCCTAACACACTGCAGCCCCTAGGCTGCTGTGAAACTCTAAACAAACCTGTTGTTGGGGTTTGGGGAGGAAGAGAAGAAACCAGCCAATCAGCTCTAATGTTCCTTTGCAGGGATGACTGCAACAGGAGAAGAGCTTGGCACTGAGAAGACATCACTCACTCCTACCCGTCTGCCCTAACTCCCTATGGCTTCCCACCAGCAGAGGCCAGACTCCTCACCAGCACAACCTCCTTGGCTCTGCCCAGCCTGGCTGCCGCCTCTCCTCGGTGGAGCCTCAGGGAAATGGGCCACGTCTGCACATTCTTCAGGCCTCTGTGGGAGCTGGGCCTTCCACCCTGCATGCTCCCGGGCTCCGCCCCTCCCCCAAACCCAGCCCTCCACATTCTCTTTATGCACCTGACCCCCAAGAACTAATTTCAATGGCACTTTCCAAAGGAAGCCTCCCCTCACCTCACAAAGCCCTCTGTCACCTACTTTTAACCCACAGGCCTGGACTTCTCTTGGTACTTAGCACAGCCTGTCCTTCCTTCTTTGGTGTGATTGTTTCAATGATATCTGTCCCCTCTGCAGGTCTGTACACTTCATGAAGATAAAGACTGGGCCCTTTTGTGTCTGTCTGTCATACGCTTTACTTCTCAGCCTGGGACGCAGTACAGGGCATGTAGTAGGTGTGCAAAAATACTGAATGAATCAATGAAGGGCTAGTGCTTCTGAAGCAGCAGATGTCCCATAAGGAGAACAGTGACATCTAGTGACCACTGTCATACTCCTGGGCTCCTCGCACAGCACATGTATTGGCCTCAGGAAGTGGGTATTTTGAGGATGCTGAGGGAGGCTGGCGTAGCATGCAGACACGGGGAATCTGACTCCTGAGCAAAGAGGAGAGGAACCAGCACATGTCCTGCTACCACATGTGCCAAGAGCACGTCATAAAAGTCCTGTGACTTAGCTAGTGTTGAACCACATTACAGAAGAGTAGAGTGTGGCCCAGACAGACAGTGACTGGGGCAAGTTCACAGAGTGGGCACTGGGGATATTCACAGCCTTACCCACCAAAACCTGGAGAGCTCAGCCCCACACAGCTACCAAGGAGCAGCTTTGTCCTCACTGACACAACACTGGTCAGACCACCCTTGGTATTTGCTGGAAGCTTCAACAGCCTCCTCATGCATCTCCCTGCTTCCCCTAACAGTTCCACAGTTGACTCTCACCCTGAAACCAGAGGTGTGGAGATGCACACGCATTTGGCTTTTTTGGATCTTTCATTAGTTTTACTTTGGGGACCTCTGATTATTTGTGATGCTTAATTCATGACTCGAGCTCATTGTTGTACCATGCATAATTAGACTTTATATATTCATCCAGTTAGTGTTCATTAGTTAGCTGGTTTTAATACTTTCATAAAACCCTGACAAATCCAGCACCTAAAGAGTTAGGAACCTGACTATGTTCATGTAACTCACTCTCATGTCATCACCCTGCCTCCCCTGACTTAAGGCCACCATCATCCTAACCTATGTTCATCATTCCCTTGATTCTTTTTTAAAGTTACCCATTGCATCTGTATTTATTCTTAAAGTAGTGTGTTTGGTGTGTATCCATTTTAACTTAAAACAGGAAAGGGCATCTATCATGCTATATAAAATGTACCTTTGGGATTTCCGGTCTTCACTGAACATTATGTTCACCCACCTCATTAAGTGTCACTATGGTTCACTCATTGTGGCTATAGTACCGTGTTCCGTTGCATGCATATTCCACATCTCATTTAACTGCTCTCCCATGGACGGTCATCTGCGCTGTTTCCAGAGGGCTCTTTCTGCCACTTAAATCTAATCCTATCAGCCTCCTGCTAACCATGTATCTTCAGTATGTCATTACGCTCCAGATAGGGTCCAGACTCCATGACCTATCTTACAACTGGCTAAATAAGCAAGTTCTTCCCAACCCCTCTGGCCTCATCTCTGCTCTCCCTCCATCTCTTAGTCTAAGTCATGGGAAATTTCTATTGGTCTGTATACAGACCATGTTCTTTTTGCCCTCAGGTTGTCTACCTGGTACTCTCCCCACTTTCCTATTCTCTACTCCTTTCTCCTCTATGAAGCCCTTCCTGCCCTTCACTCATCATGCACTGGCCCTTACTCAGCCCAACAGCATGCTGTGGGAGGAGCACATAATCCAGAGCATCTTACTGGACTTGGTCAGTGGTCTACAGACTGTCTTCCCTGGAGGCCCAGGGCTGCCCAGAAGCTGCTGCAGAGGGAAGAGTAGGGACGAGGCAAAGATGCTTTATCCACCTTCTTCTTTCTTACTGAAGGAGTGGCATCACTATTCCTGGTTTTGTGGATTGGGGTTCCTGAAGACTGCATTTGGAAAAAGTACTCCACAAACACAAGTTTGCAAACCAGTGAACCAAATCATTCACACAATCCTCTCAAGCCCTGACATGCTATAGTTGAAAATGAGAGAGACACAAAGAGGAAAAAGATGTAATTTCACAATTAAGCTTGCAAGCTCTCCAGCAGACCAACACTGAGCAAGTCACTAAATGTCTTAGGTTTCCTCACCTGCAAAGTAGGAATAGGATGAAGGTGAACCACATGGAATTGCCACTTTCATGAATAAATAACGGTCAAATGTTAGAAATTCCATATGAGTCAACAACATACCTATGAGTAAATCATAGATCTGGAAGGTAGCTTCAGTGAGCTAACCTGAGTACAGCGCTGAAGTAAAGACTGCTAGATTTTAACCAAATCCACACCTTCTTCTCCTGGGCAGACTGACAGACTGCATTTCCCTGTCTTCATTTGCAGACAGGGGTGCTCAGTGGCTGAACTCTAGCCGACCAGTGAATGGGAGCTGAAATGATAATTTGCCATTCTCAGGCGTGGCCCATTTAAGCTTCTCGTGTGCAATCTTCCATGTTCTTTCTTCTTCCAAAGCAGCCTTGGAAGCATCAGATGAACAGAGCACAAGATGGAACAGGCTGGGTCCCTGAACCACTTCTCAGAGTAAAGCCACTCATCAATCAAAAACATCTATTTAGGACTCTGCACAAACAAGAAATAACCTCAATTGTACTAAGCCACTGAGATTTGAGAGTTTGTCAGTCACAGTACCTCATGTTACCAAGCTGTATGTGTGCTTAAAACAAGGTAAGGAATCAAGAAATGCTAGTCCTCGCCATGATGGTGATGATGGTGGTGAGGATGACAGTCCTGATGGACAAAGGGCCCACCAAGGGCAGGAGATATGAGGGCTGGTGCTTAGATTTGACTTAGTGACTGTGTCAGGGGAGCTCACCTCCTTGGTGCCATTGTCCTGGATGAGAGTGTAAAGCGGTACCACACGGTTGATCTCCAGCAGCACCGGGGTGGGGCTCAACTGCTCTTTGCCCGGTCGGCGGCAAAGGTGGCAGGTAGATGGACAGCGGCCTTTCTCTTCACAGCGGATCTCCACACCTGAGATGAGCTGGTCATCTGACAGCATCTGGGCCGTCAGCAGACCTGAGAGGTAGGTGATGAAGGGCATGGACTTGAGCTCCTTCTTGCTGCCCAACTCCGTGGTCTCTAGAGAAAGAGATAAGTTCGGTATTGTTCAAAAAGTCAGACTCCTGAACCCATAAAGATGTGCTAAAGAAGTGGTATCCACTGGAAAGGAAATAAAAAGATGACAGAGTGGTTTGTTCATGATGCTTTGGAAAGAGCGTTGACCTGAGAGTTCAGAGGCCAGAATGGTGTCTTTTTCTACTATTTATATTAAATAATCCTTTGCTTTCTCTAGGCCTCACTGTCTCCAGCTTTAAAGTCAGTAGGTTGGACTAGAGGATTCTTCAAGGATCTTGCAAGATGTAAATATTCATGCATATTTTTCCTAACCAGAAATTCCTTTCTCTAACTGTCAATTTGTATAAATGCTACCTTTCTTTTAAAAACTTGCTCCAGTCCTATATTTCCCATGAAGTCCCATGTCATGGGGAAAGGGCAAACTTTGGAGTCAAGTCAATTTCAGTTAAAATCTCAATTCTGCTTGCTAAGTGCCTATAGTGATTAATTCCACAATGTGTGGTTAATAACAACAACAGAGGCAGTTATGACTGGTAAATGAGACAGGAGAGGGACCTGTCTGGAAAAGGCACGATTTCCCCTTTCTTTCCATGCTCATCTATTCCCTTATTCAAACTTCTTTTCCTCAGAGTGCCGTCATGTGCGTGAATGACACACGTCCCATTCTGTGCTGTCCCTCTTGATCTATACAACTGGCGTTTCCCACCTCTGTGCCTTTGTTCACCCTGTCCTCTTTTTCCCCTCTGCCTCTCCAAATCATTACTACCCATCAGTGTTCCATCTCAAAGTGACCTTCTTCAGGAAGTCTTTCCTCCTTGCCCCAGCCCTTCTTCTCTGGATAAGCATTTCTGCTCATAAGATCTTACCCTGTTAAGCTCATTTTCTCAACCCCATTTTCTGTTGACCTCTCTAACCATATAATCGGCTCACGGAGACCAGGGGCCATATTTCTCAGTCCAGGCCCCCAACCTTCAGTGCCTAGCATGGTGCTAGAAATATTCTTGAGGTTCTATCAAAGAGAGAAAATACCTAGTCTGGGGGCTCCAAAATCATTCTGAGGAACTCTGGGGATCACAGCAGGCATCTCAGCAGCTTCCTGAAGAGGGCAAGAGGGAAACTGAGCAGGCAGGACTCTAAACCTACACCTCAGCTTCACATAGAAAGTCCCACTATCTCTTTTATAGACTGGCCTGCTACATAAGATTTCATAAGAAGAAAGGGCTCAAAGCATGAAGCAGCAAAGTGATTTATACAACTCAGAGGGTTCCATTTACATCACATGGTGTCCTCAGAGCTGTACAATGCAGAGTCAGACACAACAAGGTGGCCCTGCACTAAGGGACAAAGCTTGGTCCAGGTGGCAGGTTCATCCAAGCCTAGTGAAGTCAGGGCAAGCTCCTGCCTCAGTGGAAACAGGGTCCCTGGGCACCAAGTCCTAGGAGAAAAAAGAAGGTTGTTTCCTGCTCTCAGCCTGCAGTGACACGCAGCTGATCTGGAAATGGGCTTGCCAATTAGAAATACAAATAAACGCAGTCTTCATTCATTACTCTCTGGCCCTCGGGCTTGGGATCTGGGCTCCACCTTTTCTGTCTGGCTGTCAGCAAATGCTTATGAGCATCAGATCAAAGGCTCTGGGGGAAGAAGACAAGGCAAATTCCAGCTAACCAATCCTTTAGAGGGATTAAAGAAGAGTAGTTACTAAGATAAACAAAACAAAGCTGCGAAGAAGGCATCTCGGCAGCTGGGGAGACGGAGACAGTCTTATATACAGACATGTCAAAAGAAGATGATGACGACCTTTGGAAGTGCAGACTGGAGGGACAGTTTTGGAGAAGGGTGACTTCCAACTCGGGAGAGAACTATTCAGGGGAGAAGGTCAGGGAAAGTCAGAGCTGCAAGGACATTAGGAAGTGGTCAGCCCACACCCTGATGCAGAATTCAGTAAACCATGGCCCATGTATCAAATCCAGCCCTCTGCTTGTTTCTTGTAAATAAAGTTTTATTGGAACACAGCCCCCCTCATTTACTTATATATTGTGTATGGCTACAACGGCAGAATGGAGTAGTTGCAACAAAGACCCTATGGTTCACAAAGCTTAAAACATTTACTATCTGACCCGTTACAAAAAACACTTGGAAACCTCTGCTCTAGCCCTAAGCTACAGATGGGTAAACTGAGTGTCAGAGAGAGGTTACACAGGAATGTGGCAGTACGATGGATTAAAGTAAAACCTCTGGAATCAACAGACCACCAATACATGTGGATTGTGAACCTCCAAAGAGAAAAGATAGAGTAGAGCATCTTTTCTCTATAAAATATCTTTGGAAAACTATTGAAAAAGTATACCTTTGAAAAGGCTAGTCTGGTATAATTCTCCCATTTTGAATGAGAGGAAATAGTGTTCCAAAGAAGGTAAATGACTTTTTGAGGTCGCATGAGTTAGTGATCCTTTTAGTACATGACCCCAGCCTTCTGTTAACCAATTCATCACTTAAACTACTTTTTTTTTTTAAATCTCATACTTTGGAATACAGACGCCCTGCCCCTCATAGCACCTTGCCATAATTTAATTGGGAAAATAATGCGACATGGTGCTGGGGGTAAGGATTCCCTTGATGAAACAAACATTCATAGCCATCGGATTAAAGATCTAAATATCTGTCTAATTCAAAACAAGCTATTGATCTAAGTTGGTCTGCTTTTGCCCAATAAATTTTTTTTCAGTCTATCAGCTCAACATAAGTGGGGTTATAAGTACTCAACATAAGTACTTTTAAGTGGGGTTAAAAGCCTATAGTCCAGGCTGAAAACTGCATTCCGGTAGCAGTATAGAATTTAAGCTGAATTTAAGGGCTTATTTTGCAAAATGAGGGCCCTGGGATATCATCTGGTCCAGCCGCATTGTTAACAAGTGAGGAATCTTATAAGACCTAAATGGAAAAAGGGATTTAACTGTAAGTCCCACGCACATTTATTAACAACGATCCTTTTTGTAAAGATTGTACCATGCTTCAATTATGATCTGGATGAAAGTTACAACAGGGAAGACCATTAGCCATTCCATTAATTATTCCTCTGTAGACACTACAATTGCAAAAGCTAATTGCTTCTGATCCAACCTCACTCTGTGGCTAAAGTCATCTTTTCAAGAGGCAAACTCTATATCCTTCTCCTGCCTAAATCTCTTCCAGGGCATTTCACTGCTCTCAAGATGAAGACCAAAATCCTTAACACGGCACATAGGTAACGTGGGATCTAGACAGCCTGTCTGCCTGTCCAGTCTGATCTCTCATCCTGTTCCTCCTAATTCTCCTCCTGTCAGCTACGCTGGCCTTCACATTTCTTGCATACACCCTGTGCCTTTCTCAGTCTTGGCAATGCTCTTCTCTCTGCACAGAATGCTTTCCCCCACCCCACCCTCCACCCCTGCCTTCTGGCTCACTCCCACTTATCCTTCAGATCTCAGTTCAAGGGCCTGTTCCTCAGAAAAGCCTCTCCTGAACTCCATGCCACCAGTCTCTATTAGGGTTTCATACTAAAGATCCTCATAGCATCCCATTCTATGTACCACCCGCTAACATCTACAGACTATAAGATCCATGAGGGCAAAGGCAGTGTTAGTTTTGCTGATTTCCATAACCACTTTACGTATTACCTGGAGCACAGTACGATTTTAATATTTTCAATAACGTATTTGAATATATATTTATATACCCTGATCACTGTGCTAGCTCATCAAAACACTGATGAGTCTAAGAGCCAAGATTTGTGAATTTCAGGATTGACAATCAAATTGATGGCTTGCCATCAAGTGGCAAGCTCTTCCCAAAGAAAAACTAGCCCTCGACTGAAAGGTTAACAGATGAATAGCTGATCAATTTGCCAGTTGTTCTGACCTCCTCCAGGTTTTCACATAGGCCCTTGCCATCGAGGGGATGGGAGAGTTCAGTTAAAACAGGCTGTCTTTAACAGGCCAAGGATAAAGAGCATTTTTGAAGAGACTTATCCTCTGTTCACATTTCCCATCCCTCTGAACAATGCTTCCAAAATAGGATCATGTCTGGTTTCAAGCCCAATTCAGTTCCAATGACACTACAACCCATTCATTTGAGAACCTGCCAACTGAACTCTCTTTTTTCTCCTCCCAAATTCCTGCTGGGTATTATTTTGTTGCCACCAGAGGGGGGAAAAAAGCCTTAGTTGAAGTGACAACTCCTTGTTGGGAGGGCAGCCAGGGCTTTTCGGCAGGAGGTGATGGCACCGCTTGCCCTCATCCAGAAAACAAAACAAAGGCATCAGACTCAGGGCTTCTGGGAGAGCCAAAGCCGCGTGAATGTTTGTTCAATATTCGGCAACAGCACAGGGCGCTGCCTCCCGAGTCAGACAGGCTTGCTTTGGCAGTAGGCTTCCACTTGAAGCATTTAAAGGCTCCACAGGGACCAGAGGGGCTCAAATTAGAAACGTTAGGGTGGGGGAAAGAGGGTGAGACTTTTATATCATAAAGAATGGCCTTTATTACAGCAACGGCCTCCCAGGAATTGCTGAAATGGGATCATTTCTTAGGCGGAGTTACTGTCTCCTGTTGGAGGAAAGCAATTGCTCTGAAGCCTGCCTCAAGGACCCACACAAATATCCTTAACAAAGGAGAGGTAGCCTGCTGAAATGCCTTCGCTGGTCTGCCCTTCATAGGCAACAGTACCGACCTGAAGGAGTATTTGTGGAGATCAAAGAAGGTGCCTGGCAAAGGTTAAGCACTCAGTCAATATTAGTTGTTATTGTTGTTCCTGCTGTGGTTGTTTTAATTGTTATCGCTATTGCTGGAACAAGATGGTAAAACTGAAATTTCTATTGAGACACCAAGACAGAATGGAAGTGAAATCCCAAAGCCAAGGCCCTAGATACAGAATTCACAAAGGAGGTGAATCCCAACTAGTTTTATAACTCTAGAAACCTCAGCCAGAACAAGAAACTAAAATGAGGTCAGAGAGGAGACAGGAAGGATTTAGGGGAGATTTGCTTTGGAGACAGCTATTACCTAATGTTTAGAGTCCTGAACACCCCAGGTGGGACGTGCAGAGCACAGTACCTTCTAAGCCCAAGTTTTGTGACAAGGGGCCCCAAGAGTGCATCTTGGAGAAATTGTTAAGTGCCCCTGGCAATGGGGAAGATAGCAGACCAGGGTTCCTACTCTACTTGCAAAAGCTCTAGCAGCCTGTGGGAGCAGAACAGAAGGGGCTGCACAGGGATTAGCCCCAAATCCCAGAGGTTGCCAGTGTGAAAAATGCTTGAGGATTTCCCCTGGGCTAGATGTGGATCCCAAAATAGGAAGAGCTGGGCTGGATCTGGGTTTGGGGGGTTTTGTTTTGTTCTCCTTTGTTTTCCAATGGAGGTACTGGGGATTAAACCCAGGACTTCATGCATGCTAAGCATGTGCTCTAACCACTGAGCTATACCCTCCCCACCGCCCTGGATCTATTCTGAATCCCCCACCCCACCCCAGAAGGAATTATAACAGAGACTGAGAGGTCCCCATAGTGAGAGTCTCCATAAAGTGGGCAGCCGGAGAAACAGAAGGTGGAGGGGGATCACAGCAGCCAGTCAAAGAGACATTGCGTGGTCCCCCGGTCTTGAGAGAAGCCTCTAGCTACTGGCGCCACTGAAAAGCCCCTGAAAAAGCCCCCAAAGAAAGGGTCAATTTAAAAAACGTGTCAGGACCAGAGAACACAGATACAAGGGCACCAGGGCAAGGATGTCCTTCCCAATCCCCACCATCCCTCCCTCCTCTGCTCTGACTGTGGAGGGAGAGGAAGAGTGAGAGAGAGACAGAAGGAAGACCAGCCTTGCCCTGGCCCCTGATATCCACGCTGGGGAGGGCAAGGAGATTTGACTTGTCAGACTTAGAGATCTGATTAAAATCTTGGACTGGACATCCTAATTCCTGACATGAAACTGTATTATCAGTTTAAAATGCCTATAGCACTGTCTGTTCTAAAGGAGTGATAACAGACTAGATGTGGCTTGCTAAGATTTTTGTCTAGGAGCAGAGTAAGATCATCCCAGTGAATACATTAAAAGGAGCGTGGGAACCAGCTAACATAAATACACTTGCGAACATACGTATCTTCATAAACTATATCTTGATCACTGTTAATTTTTGCTATCAGCTGAACCATTTGCATCATCATCACTATGGTGCTTATCAAACATTTTAAATTTTAGTTAGTGCTAAATAAATATGTCTCCCCAACTAAACTGTGAGCTCCATGAATGCCAGGACTACAGCCAGTTTTCATGACCATTTGCATCCCCAGCATAGAGTTCAATGTCTGATGTACTGTAGACAGTTCGCAGGAAAATATCCGAATAAACAAACAGGTGAATGTGTAATCTGATCCTTTTTCCCTTTAATTCCCTCTATTCCTGCAACATTTATCAGACTTCAAATCCACTGTCACAATTTTATCACCATCGCCCCAGAGGTAAATAGTCTTAACCTTACTTTAGTCATGTATAAATGGTAGCTCAGAGAGGTAAAAGAATTTGCCCAAGAACACATAGCTAGTAAATAGTCCAGCTTTTTGTACCTGGTTCTACTGCCTCTTTCATTGTATTTTTCTCCGAAATTTTTCAGCTCTAATTCTCACACCTGCACAAGTCATCTCTGTTGCAAACATGTGGCCTTTCTTATTCCTGTCACCTCTAGACAATAACCCTAAGCTCCCCCACCCCTTTCCATGCATTAAGGTATTTTAAAGGTTAGCTAGTCAGAAATTCAACCTGATGTTTCATTCACCACCAAATGATCCGTCAACCGCTATTTGGACACTTCTAATGACATATAACTCAGTACATTTTTAGGCCTCCAGTTCCATTATGGGACAGCTCTGTTGAATCTAGACCGGCTTCCCATCTGGAAATTGCAATTCTCATCTTAAGCATAAGACCCAGGCCCGGAGCTATGAGCTTTATGCGTTTTGGACGCCCTATCTGCAGTACTCAAGCCTGCCCCTTACCTGTGGGTCATGCTAAGATTAGCCAATTAACTATAGTTGAGGTAGACAAGTTCCTGACCTCAGGAACTATGGGGCATCCTTGAGTAGTTTCTGATTAAGGTGTGTGTGTGTGCGTGCGTGCGCATATTTCAGGAATAGAAGGGAAAGCAACAGTGGAGACTGTAAAAAGAAGACAGGTCTACAAAACTGCCAAATCCTAGGACAACTTATTTCCTGCTCCAACCTAATTTGCAACTTCTTCCCTAAATACACAGGTAATACGCCTGATCACAGAAGGGCAGCTACAGCACAGTGACTTGCTTGGGTTTAAATTCCAGCTCTTCCATTCCCAGCTGGATGATCCTGGAGAAGTCATTTAACCTCCCTGAGGCTCCATTTTCTCATCTGTAAAATGTCAATAATGCCAGTATCTAAGTCTTGGATTATTTGAAGGATAAATGAGAAACTGAAGCCAATAAATAATTTATAAATTCTAGGGTGTCAAGAGCATCTTCAGAGGTCAGTGCTTGGCCTTCAACTCTGAATTATTCATTCTTGTGCATGTCTGAGTCCACAAAGCTTCCTTTGCAACCTGCTGGTGCTTTAACCACACTGTCAGGAATCTCCTTAAACTACCTGTTTCCTACCTAGTGGAACGTAGTAGACAAGGGTAGAATTGAGAACTTAAGCCCAAAGCTACTAAGTCAGACTACCTGATTCTAAACTCTGGGCAAATCACCTCGCCTCTCTAAACTTAGTCTTCACATTTTTAAAAACGAGGAAACTAATTCCTCACCGAACTGCTCTGAGCATCAAATGAGAGATGCAGCATCTATGATCCCATATAGTCCTTGCTATCATCCTACAAAGTAGAATTGTTGCCCCCTTTTACAGATGAGGGAACTGAGGCTCAGAGTGACATAGTATAACCAACAAGAGGATACTTGTTTCCAGTGAAAAAAGGTAAATCTCTGAGGAAGTTCATATTCCGTGTGGGCAGTGAGATGTACCCCTGGACACTACCCAGTAGCCCAGTAGTGGCTGATGTCTTTTGTTTATTTATTTATAAGTTAGAATTATTTTAAAAGGTATTTTTTAAAAGGACAAAAATACCCACATGGTTTTGCTGTATTATTTGCCCTAAAGTAAAGAGTAGAGTGAAGAACCCTAGGGCAGCTCAGTCGGCCCAAAAGTGCATCTTCCCACAGACTAAGGCATGCTCTGCCCCCACCTGCCCTGACTTATCTTTCTCTTGCTGTTCAGGGAACAGTCAGCATCCAAGGTATCATTTGCTCCTGCCTCTTGGGACAAGGTGGGCTGCGGCCAATAACGGGAAGCTGGATGAAAGGCCACGTGTGATCTTCTGCTGCCCTCTAGTGCCTTCTTAAAATGATTGCTCCTGGGAAAAATCTGTTAGGTCTTTGATGCCAAAGAGTGATCACTGTGGGCAAAGCAACTTGCTAGGCACTGAACGCAGCAAGGAGGAGAGTAAAGGCTTAGCTATGATACAAGGAAGCCCAGTGTAATGACTACAAGGGCTCTAAATGAGCGTCTACTTAGAAAGTCTATCAGTGTCAGGTTTGGAACTAGGCATTGGGGGGTGGGCAGTGAAATTACAAATAATGATTCGTTTCAATCCTAGCTGTGCTTAAGTGTAGAGATTTGATTGAGTGCATCAGCTAGGAAGGAAAAGCTAGAAGGGAAGGAAAGAGGAGAGAATGGGGACAAGGCAGAGAGAACAGATAATCGATGGAATAGGATCTTGAAGGAAATAGGAAGAGATGACCTCCCAGGTAGCAACGGAAAGGATGTGGTCTGAATGTCAGACTTGGGTTTGAATTTGTTTGATCAAAACTGTGCATTTGACCAGGGCTTCTGTGTACAGTTACGCAAGCTGTTTACTGCATGACAGCAACAAGGCAAGGGGGTGAGTGGAGGCTGAATCCTGCCTCAGCTCCACTGGCCATGCCTGTGCCCATGGGACTGAATCCAGGCAGAGGAGCACCATTTCCCAATTCATTCAAAAGGGGGCTTACAGCTAGCTAAGGCCCTGGATGTGACCATGGACAAGCTACTTCCTCTCTAGGAGCTTCTGCCTTTTCGTGCATAAACTAAGATTAATATCATCAACAATAAACATTATTGTAAGAATTTAAGATAATGGATGCCCATGCCTCTCCAGAGGTTTCAGTTCTACTACTAGTATTATTATAACAACCTGGCTGTATCTTTAACATGTGGTGGGATAAGTGCATGAAAAAAGGAGAGGGCAGAAAGGAAATTCACATTTCCTGAGCTTCTATTCTTTGCCAAACACAAGACATTGTAAATTTCACTGAATCCTCACAACAGTGCTTTGGAGTACAAATATTACAATTTTTATAACCATATTTTACGACCGAGGAATCAAGAGGTTCTGAGGGGTGACAGACTCAGCCAAAGGCCGTTAGGCACTCAGGCTCTGACTTCAAAGCCTCTTTTCTAGCCAATGGAGCATAGAAGCATCATTACTAGAAAACCTGTCTTCTCCTTGGGATCCCAGTCCTCCTCTTTCATAAAAACTCTGCTGTAATTGACTGTACTTCAATTTTTTAAAAAAATATTATGGATATCAGGATGGTTGATTAAAAATAAAACAGAAAAAAAATCCTTGAGGAAGGATTACAAAATTCCTCCTCCTTCCAGTAGCTTCTTAGGCTAGGGATCAAGGAGGAAATGCCCGGAGGAAATGTGCGGAAAGAATCACGCTAATGGCCTGCTTGAGATGACGATTCCCAGCTCAGGCTGCTTGGACAGGACCTCGAGGCAGCCGAGCAGGCCAAGGAGACACACCAGGCCACCCTGGGGCCGGTGGAAAGCTTCCAGGTTGAAACATTGGGGAGGGTGTGAACCTGGGATGGCTCAGCTGGGAGAAGGCTTTGGTGCCATCAGAAAACAAACTGACACTCTTGACCACGTCCTAAAGGGGCTCCAGTTTTGCTGGCACACTTCTAAGTCTTCATGATCACTGAAATCTTAACAATACTCAGACTGAAAGGTCACCTTTAAACATGCTGATAGGCGATGCTTTTGGAGAACACATTCAAGGTGAGTTACTTCTACTAGCTTCCTTCTTCCTCTAGCTGTGCTGCTCAGGGAAGGAAAAGGGAATCATGAGCCTACCCATCCAAAAAAAAAAAAATTCAATGAAAATTAAAATAAAATCAAAATAAAGGGCTGAGACCACTTGGGACTCTGTCTTATCACTGAAGACATCAGTAAAATTAATATTAATAACAGCCAAGATTTTACAGACACATGCTCCAGGCCAGATGTGCTGCAATATGCCCTATGTACACTGTCTCCTTTGTTCCATATAAATCATAACAGTGAGAGGCTGGTTTCATTTCTGTGCTTTAAAGTTGAGGAAATGGAAGCTTATAAAGGCGAAATTGGGGACAAATAGCCTTCCAGTTTGACCAGTCTTACTTCCAACCATGTTCCTGTGATCTTTAGCTGCCTCCACTTGCTAAACTGCTGGAGACTCAGGTTATAAATTCTGGAAATCAAATGTGCAATTTCTGTTACTTCTGCCTATTACATCATAGTGATAAGCAATACAATCTTTAAATAATAATCTATGGATAATCAATAGGGAATAGGTTAAAAAAAGAAAAACTATGGTTCATCCATAGACATAGTGGAGTCTATAGGTTTTTAAAAAATATTCTATTAATTTATTATTGTATTATTTAATGATTTTATTGGGGGTAATTAGGTTAATTATTTTTACAGGAGGTACTGGGGATTGAACCCAGGGCCTCCTACATGCTAAGCATGCGCTCTACCATCTGAGCTACACCCACCCCTGCAGAGTCTATGTTCTTAAAAAGGTACTGGGGCAATCTTCACATGTGCTATGGAGTAACCACAATGTTTTGTTAAATGGACAAAACAAAGTATGGGATGGTTTTATAGTGCTTTCTTTTGTGTAAGAAAGAAGGAGAACATAGATACACACAGATAACATCATATTTTATATTTATATTAATTTTATGTTTATATTTATATATTCGTATTTTATATTTATATGTATATGTATATAAATAGATATAATATGCATATTATACCTAACATAGATAGGTATAATTTTTCACTAAGAAACACAGAGACAATTAACCAAAACTAACAAAACTGGTCACTGACTAGGGGAGTGAGGATACAAGGTAAAGAGAAAAAGGAGAAGTCAGCTTTTTTAGTGAATCCTGCTTTATAAGCTTTAGCTTAGGAAGCACACCAAGCTTTCACAGAATTTTTGTAATCAAAAAACAAAGACAAAAACAATACCTAAAAATTATATGCACATTTTAAATATATGTATCCTGCTATATATTAAAGTGTTGGCATAACTACACAGAGAAAATAATTATGTTGAGAGGCTTCAAAATGCACTATTTTGATTTTACATGCTTAGTGAGAAATAGTCCAAAGAAAAAATGTTCTGCAAATAAATCTTAAACTAGATTTTAGGGACTTACTGTGAGTTGTAATATCAGTATTGCTATTTTGAAACTATTAGGCATATATTGTGAGCTATAGCAAACAAGCCATTATGTTACTATCCTTAGGAACTAAGATTATCAACCTAAGAAAGAGCCAATTCAGATATAAAGTCAGAGAAGCTAAGAAAAATTCTGCACCCTGAAATTTCCATTGGAAATCATATACACTTAATGATTTTTCTCTTTTAAAAAAACAAACATTTCATAGCTCTGTCCACTGAAAAGGCCTAGAAGTAATGGTAAACTAATAGCAACAAGTTCCCCTAACGCCCAGAATCTTGTTTTTAAATACCAATTCCCACTAAAAGGAACAAAAGATTCTTGGAAAAATTCCTTATTCCAAGTCTGGGATAGGTGTGGTACAAGCTGAGTCTGGGATATCTTGCTGTGCCAAAAAATAAGATAGCTGCCAAAGACCAATGTGATCATTTCAAAAGGACAGAGAGGCCAATTTAGAGAGGCTCCCACTGGCGTAACATTGAACAAATTGAACATCAAAGTGAACAATGACTGCAATTGATTAAAACAGATCAGATAAATACATTTCCTGAGATTATTATGCTCCTCAAATCAAAACCAAAACCAAAGCCAAAGCCAAAACCGAAAAACAAACAAAATGAAATCTCAATATCCACCACTGGGGATGGCTAGACCAGCTCAGGAGTAGCAGTGAAGATTTTATCATATGAACTGGATTTCAGGGTAACCACAATTTACTTTATGGAAATACTGCAAGCAGGAAGAATGACAGAATTAGGAAATGACCATTTTGCAATCTCTAATAAAACAATAGCTCTAGACAGCTATCATCAATGAATCCTAAAACCATTAGGAGAAAGGCTGATGGGAAATATTCTAATGAATGGATCACAGTTACAACATCTGAACCTACTGGTAAACCTTAACTTCACTAAAAGCAGAAAACCAGACAGTAAGTGCTTTTGATATGATGCTAGAGTAAGTACATGGCCTGGCCTGTATATTTCAGCTGGTGCTTCTTAGGCCCATGGATAGATTTCAAGTATCTGTAAATCTGCGTAGGGGAAAGATACACCTTTATTTTCAGGATCCTCTAAATGCAATTTAGCACTTTAAATTTAAATTATGAATGCAGGCAACAAACTACAGTACAGTAACACTTCCTAAGACTTCGACACAATCAAAGCCACATACATTTCCATCATATTACAGTTGTTACAAATATTTCTAAACATTTACATTCAACGCCTGTTAGAAATCATGGTTATTATTAGGCTCCCCGCTAAATCTTGTCACCAAGAAAGGAGCACATACATTGCTACATTACAAATTTGGTTCTTTTGTATTTTGATAATTATATCTTGATATAATTTCTTTCTTCTGTAGTCCTCATGTATTTCATTTTATGCATTTTAAAACATTCTGAGAAGGGAGGTCTACAGTCTTCACCATTCTACAGCAGTCCATGAGACCAAAAAAAAAAAGAAAGAAAAAAGTGCTGAATCCTTAGGAGAGAGGAAAAATTTAAAAAGCACCAGAAAGAAGCAATCAGCTAAATCTGCAAAGTGCAAAATTCTAAAAAAAAAACAAATGAGTCAATGCCGTCGAGCAATAATGGCATGGGCAAAATTACAGATGTAACAATTACAGATTGGAGGAGACCTCGTACAACCTGTAGACATTCTAAACCTTAAACATACCTACTATAAAAAGGTACTTTGAAGAAATTAAGGAAATTTGAATATGAAGTACTCGATGTGATAATGATGTTGAGATTATGTTAAAAAATAATCATCTGCTCAAGATACATACTGTGGTATTTACAGGAGGAATGACAGAATATGTGAGGTTTGCTTTAACAGACTCCAGCAACAAAAGACGAATCAAGGGTGAGGGATAGCTGAAGCAAACGCGGTGAAGTGTTGACAACAATATTTGCTGGGTGATGGGCACAACGGGATTCACTACCCCATTTTCTTTCCTTGTTTATGTACTTTCCTCAGTAAAACACTGAAAAAAGCGGGCTGCCAGAAGGATTACACAAAATCAAGAAAGGCAGTTACTGCCAGGGAGGACTGCCCCTCATTTCGGAGGAGGGATTTTTCACATCTACATTATGCACTGTTTTGATGCCTTCCTCTAAAGGTATTATCAGTTGCATTATGTTTAAAAAATAGTAAAGAAATTTTCCTACTTTTAGAAAATACATTAGAATAATAAAAAATTAGCATAGCAGTGCCATAAAAAGAATACGTGGGTGGAGGTGGTGGGGTGTAGGAGGGTGGTGGGGGAAAGGAGACTATTTAGTCTGCTGCCACCCAGTCTTTAAAAGATACCAACTGGTAGACAGGGTAATGGTAGCCACTATAAAGAGAAAGGTGGCTGAAATCCTGGAGCCAAAAGGACAGGATATCTGGACTGGGGCTGACATGTGGGGCTTAGTAAAAATAAGGCGTATGGGAAAGCTTCCAGCAGCCCTCACTTAGTATTGGGTTGAGGTTAATGACGTGACACAGGGAACATTCTCTGAGCAAGCCTCCAATGCTAACATTTATCAAACACCTACTCAGGTGTTTGATTACTTCTGACCTTTATAACCTATGGGGCCTTCTCAGAACTGACCCCCTCCCACCCAAGTCCTCTGCCTGCCTCTCGTCTGTAGAAAAACTTTAGCCTCCTAGGTCTTCTCAAAATTGAATCACAGAAGTGAGAAAATGCAGAAAGAAAGGAAACAGTCAAGCAAGGCAAAATAATGGTTGTTCAGCCATTAAACAAGGTTAAGTAACTTTAGTTTCTCCTCCAGGGGAACAGATATTCTGAGTCACATCCTTTGAGCTGTTTTACTGAAACCCACACCAGGTGGAACAAGTTAACTGTATGCTGCCCACAAGCACGAGACCCCAGGCAGGTTGGAACCAGGTTGATGATGTTGACTCCTGACTGCCTTATCACCCACCCATTAGAAGAATGTCCACAAGATAATCACGCATTTCACAACCCCTCTCCTTAACCCTGTCTTTACAAACGTTTCCCTGAAATCCAGCTTGGGATTCGGGCCTTTTGAGTACTAGCTACCTGATTTCTCGGCTTGGCACCCTGCAATAAACACTGCACTTTCCTTCACCACAACTTGCTGTCGGTAGATTGGCTTTACTGCACGTGAGCAAGCAGACCCAAGCTTGGTTCAGGAACACTCTGGCTGGCTATCCACACTAGTTCAAACCATTACAAATTGGGTCTGGCCAATGCACATAAATGTGTATGATATTAAAATAAAGACTCAGAATCCTAAACCAGCTATTTCCATATCAGCTCAAGGAAATAAAACCAACGAAAGAAAGCATAAAACCTCCCTGCAAACCTTATTTGTGATAGTTAAATGTTCGAAGATGAGCTTATCAACTTGACAAATTCTTATCTAGCCAGTTTGACAACTAATAAAGGACAGAAAAAAATGATTTCAAACATTTTTCCATATTAAGTAAATAAAAGATAAAAACATTTATTAGAAGAAAATGTTGGACACCCAGCATGGTCGTAAGTATATATGAACAGTTTAAAAGGGAACCTGGTAAATATTTATATTTACATAAATGTAACCAACATAATGGTTATATTAAGGTGATGGATAAAGTTGACTCTTAAAATTCCCTTTTATGCTGTAAATTTAAATCAAATTCAAACATTCACTGAGCACTTTCTAGGTACCAGGTGCAGGTTAAATGGAAAAACGCACAGGGATTGGGTATGGCGTATGGAGATTAGAGTCAGAGTTTCAGCAGAATGTAGACTAATGACAGACAAATGGAACGATAGATATGTACATAAGTAGAATAAAAGACTGAGGGAGGAAGAAAAGGAAGGAGGCATGAAGGGAGGGAGGAAAGGGGAGAAGGAGAAGGCGGGTGAGAGGGATGGAGCCTCCAGAACGGCCTGTGATAATCTCACCTCCTCACAAGCACTGCCTGCATAGTCTCTTCCACTTGAGCAGCTTGTTTTAACCAACAGAACACAGCAACATGGAGGGGACGCCACTCCTATGATGACGTTACAGAAGAATGTGTCCTCTCTCTTGCTGCTTTTGATGAAACAAGCTGTCCTGGAGAGGCTCACGTGGCAAGGAGCTGAGGGCAGTCTCCAGCCAGAAGCCAGCAAGGAGAGGAAGCTCTCAGTCCGGCACACCCTTAAAGAACTGAAACCTGCCAACACCACCTATGTGGTCTTGGAAACTGCTCCTTCCCTAGCCTTTCAAGTGAGACCCCAGCCCTGGCCAATAACTTGATTGCAGCCTCGCGAGAGACCTTGAAGCCCAGCCCCCTAGTGAAGCTCTGCTCAGACTCCTAACTCACAGAACCTGTGAGATAAGAAACGTGCGTTGTTTTAAACCACAAAGTTTGGGGGTCATCTGTTATTCAGCGATAGATAAGTGATACAGATAGACAGATGTAATTTTACATTATTTCATGAAAATTCTAGCAGTTATAAACCTCTAGACTCAGACAAATTTGGTTAGGCTGCATTAGAGTTTTAAACTCCTTCCATTTTCTACTCAATATCCCATAAACAAGACATTTCTCTTTCTCTTCAGAATTCAGCTGCTAATACCGGAAGGAAAAGAGAACATTTTGTCAAAATAGTAATAATAGTAATAGTAATAATAACAATGACAAGAATAGCTAACGTTCATACAGCACTCATTCAGGCAGTGTTCTAAAAATCTTAGATCTATTAAAATCATCTAACATTTACAATATTACTGTGAGGTAGATAACTACTATTATTCCCATTTTGCAGTGTGGGGGGGTGAATTACAGAAAGGCTAAGTTGTTCAAAGTTACACAGCTTGTCAGTTGCAACAAATTACCAAGCATTACTTCAAATCACCTTCTAAACCATTCCCCAAAATAACCTTCCAGGTGGGTGGAACTGGGGTTTCAACCCAGGTTTGTCTGACTCTGAAGCCCTCCACTACACAATGGTGGACTTAATAAGCAAACTTGTTTATAAAATAATAAATGCAATACAATGAGCATTACCATATCTCATTTTAGCTGATGTTATCACTATTTTAAAGAGAATGAAAACTAGAGATCTCTGTAAATGGTGAAAGCAATCTTTAGCTGATAGGGTGATGTTATCAGTTGAATTGTGTCCCCCAAAAGATATATTGAAATCTTAACCCCCAGTATGTCAGTATGTGACTCCATTGGGAAACAGGGTCATTGTAGATTTAATTAGTCAAGATGAAGTCATAGTAGAGTTTTAATCAGGTAAGATAAAGGTCATAATCTAATAGGGCTGGTGTCCTTATAACACGAAGACACAGATGTGGATGAAAAATGTTGCCTGCCAAATCAGTAAACAGAGGATGCTACAACTATCAAGCCATCAGACACTGCAGCCACCCCCAGCTATGCACCCTGAGGGGACCCAGGATGCAGAAGGCAGGATACTGGCCCTAGATAGTTAAGGTGCATATCAAAGGAATCATTTCAGTGAGTCCAGACTCTTGCATCTTCCCATACAGAGAAAAGCTCTAAGTTCATTAAGTTGAGATGTCTGGTTTTCTTTAATCAACAATAATCTTTTGATGTTCCAACTACCAGTTTTCTTGCTGAGAAACTCCTATATACCCCGGCTCCTCCCTCACCTTTTGGGCGTAGTTCGTCAGAGCTATCTGAGAGGCTGTCTTCCGGGTTTGAGCTCTCAACTTTGTCCGCCAAATAAAACATAATTCTCAGCTTTTAAGTTGTGATTTTTGTTTTGTTTTGTTTTTCAGTCGACGCAGACACACACAGAGGAGAATGCCATGTGAACAAAGAGACATACAGGGAGAAAATGACCATGTGAAGACAGAGGCCGAGACTGGAGTTGTTACCACAAACAAGGAACACCTGGGGCCACCAGGCGCTGGAAGAGGGAAGGATTCTCCCTGTAGACTTCAGGGAGCCTCGCCCCACTGTCACCTTGATTTCAGAATTCTAGCCTCCAGAACTGTAAGAGAATAAATTTCTCTTGTTTTAAACCACCCATTCTATGACACTTTGTTATGATAGCACGACGAAACTGATACAGGTGGTTTAAATGTTAAGTGAAAAAAAAAAAGTTATGGTAAAATGCTGAATAAAGAATATTTAAAGTATTCCCCAAAGAGTATTTTTAAAATGTCTCTGTGTATAAGGAAAACTAATAATGTGTCAAGGGTATGCAAAGCCACAGGATTAAAATAAGTGCATTTTCCCAGAGTGTTTATTTTACTCTGAGATTTTGTGGGAAGCATGGTAATTAATTTAAGTGGTAAGTAATTTAAACATTTTTTTTAAAGGCAAACAGATTTTTTTTGAGAGAAAAGAAAGGGGTTATGTGTGCGTGTGCATGGTTTTTTGAAAGTATGATTGGACTACATCCCCACACTGTCAGAGGAGTACCATTAGCTTCTCTCTGTGCTAGGAGAAAGGTCAATATAAAAACATGAGTCCTGAATTGAGACTTCAGGCTTGTAACTGTGATTTTCATCGAACAGGGTGCTAACTCACCACCCTAAGAAGGGGCTATAAGACTGGGAAGAAACCGACAGTAACTCTCCCATCTCCCCTACCTGCAACACACTGCCTGGTACAAGAACCCCAGGTGTCTGTCCAGAGAGGCTCCTTGTCATTGTGGTGAAACAGGCTGCACTATGTCTCCAACACCACAGAAAACCAGGGCAGAGAGCAATCCCTCCTTTTTGCTGGCAATAACCAAACTTAAAACTTAACTAAACTGTAACCCTGCCACTTCCCAGAAAGTGACTGTAGGCAAGCCATTTAATCTGGCTGAGTCTTGCTTGCCTCTTTTGTAAGATAAAACTACTGATGTCTATTTGAATCATTGTTGTGGAGATTAATCGTGACATAGGACAACAACTATGGAGTGCCTGGTAAATTGCTGGTGTTCAAAATATGGTCCACTTTTACTCAACTGACACCACCCTGAATCATTTTGCAGCTAGAGTAACTCTAGGTCAGACAGGGATGTGATTTGCCTAAGGTCACATTTCTGAGTCTGACTCACTTACTCAGCAACTTCTACGTGCTGGGCACTGTGCTAACAGATGTGATGACAAACAGGCATTGTCCTTCAGGGAGTTCACAGCCCACTGGCGACGATCGCAGGGAAGTGGGCAATTAAAGCCCAACTATGTGCTTTGTGCTGTGTGAGAAATCATCCAATTACAACTCCTGGTACTTGCTGAGCACGCAGTGTGCATAGCCTTAATTAAATGCAAACAACTATATACTAATAATCTCAGTGAATCCTTATAGTAAAACTCACCTCCATTTAGAAATAAAGAAATGGGTAGAGAGATGAAACACAGTTAAAAGGCTGGGTCCTCAGATAAAATCAGGTTCCAGTCTGAGATTTATACTTATGAATATGTAGCCTTGTTGTTTAATCACCTGGGCACCAATTGCTTATCTCATAGGGTCGTTATGAAGATGAAGTAAACTATGCACGTCAAGTGTTTAGCTGCAGCCAGACACTAAGTGCTCAGATGTTAGTTTTGTTGTTGTGTTTGCTGTTCTACCCTTGTGAAGGGTCACATTGCCTACGTGGGACTTCAAATCCAAGCCCATCCTACTTGAAGTATCTTCCTGCTCCTACGCTATACTGGTCACCTGCAGGAGCCCGTGGTTGGCCCCAAACTACACAGGGGCCACAAGTCCTCACCAGCCAGTAGGCTAGACCATCTCTCGATTGCGAAGACTCTATCCCTTCCTGCTCCCCTAAAACTAGATTAGTTTTGGGTTCCTAGGTAGCTTCAATTTGCAGGGATAGAGGCTGCGCAGTGTGTTCCCATCTTTACCTCTGCTGTCGGCCTCCTAGCTTGAGTAAGGTGTAAGAAAAATTCACAAGAACAATTTGTTCATCAGGTAAACTTATCTCTAGCCTGCAGTGTGTCACTGGGAGAACGATGAGGCCCTGAAGCACTACCTTTCTACGCGTGTCCAGGCTCTGTGCTTGCCCCAGAGTGGAAGCTGTAGTCTTCTCTTGGCCCATTTCTCAGATGACAAAGCTGAGGTTCAGAGAGGCCTTTCTGCGAGGTGCCAAGGCTTGGCTGAGGACCGCTCCTGGAAGCCGCCGATTAGCAGAGGGGTTGACACAGACTGGAGTCAGGCACGTGAGTTCTTGTTTAGCTCCCCGACTCGCTGAGTGAACTTGGGCAGGCCCTTTTCGCCCGTTTTTTTAAACGTACGATGGGGACAGAAAACTGAATTGCGTGGCCTCGACAACTATCTCCCAGCGGAGGGCCCACCGCCACCCTGCCGCTGGGCCGCGAACTCTGCCCCACCCGCCTACAAGCCCCAGCATGCCCCGGGGGGGCGGGGCGCACTGATGGACAGGCGGTTCTGCGAATTGGCGCCAGCCAAGGGGCGCGCGTTGGCGCGTGCGCAGAGGGCGGCAGGCGGGTGGGCTGGCAGCGGTGGACGCGTCGGAGCCGCGGGCGATCAGGTAGGGGGCGGGATGGAGGGTGGGGGACGAGGGGCCGCGGCCGGAGTCGCGGGCGGTGGCTGAGCCGCGGGGCGGGCGACTGTGCCGGCGTGCGGCGGCCGGTCCACGCCAGAATGGCAGGGTCTGGGGACCGGATCTGAGGGGCAGGACCGGGGTGGGGGTGGGGCTGTGAGGGGCAGGCTCGGGAGGGATTCGAGGGGACTGAGGAGCTCGGAGGAGATGCACCGGGGGAGGGGAGCGAGGGGCTGTGAGAAGATTCGCGGTGCAGCATCTCGGGAGGTATGAGGTAATGTGGGGACCCTGAGGACAGACGGATGCAGCATCTGGGAGATGGGAGGGGATCATCTGAAGGCCCTGGAGGATCAGGGGTGCAGAATCTCGGAAATAGGAAGGGATTTGCGAGCCCTGATGCGATTTGGGGTGCAGAATCTTAGGAGATTTGAGGGAATGTAGGCTTTGGGAGGAGGGGGTAAGAGCTAACATCAGAGAGCAGGGTCGGGGCCATCCTAATTACTTAGGAGGAAGCGTTTTCCCGAGTGGAATCTGGGGAAACTGAGTTTTTGGGGGAAGCAGTGTCTCATTAGCAAAAAGAAGAAACATTAGCTCTGGTATGAAGCAACACATGATATGGGTGGGTAAAAGAGGAAGGAGCAAGATTTGAAAGTGGCAGGGTTCCTGGTGGAATGCAGGAGGTGGGGGCTCAGATTGAGGGAGGGCACAGATGTGAGGTGTGGGTTTGGGGTGTTAAACTGTGATGCAGTGCTGAAGGCTGCAGAGATTTGGAAACAGAGATTAAAGGATCTATGTCAGAGGGATTCAGGGCACATGAGTGAAGAATTGGCGAGGGTCGCAACGTAGATCTCAAAAGGCTGTAATTTTGTATTGTAAGAGAGTTGGGAATGGGATTCAGGAAGGGTTGAATGGTGGGTGGAGGTGTACTAATTGGGCTGTAGAATTAAGAAACTCTGAATAGAGTCCTGGATTGGTGTCTTGGACTGCTAAAGGAATTTTCCTGATGTCTGCACGGGAAGCAAAGGGAGTTCTGGGGACCCAAGGACCTAGAAGTAATGCATGAAACTGTATGAGTGTATGAAGTTTAGCAGAATTCAGAGATTCAGCAATAAAGTGGTGGAGATCAGGACTCCTGAAGGAGACTAACTTTCCCTGTGAGGGGCAGAATCTCCCTCACTTGTTAACCAGAGATCCCTGATCATGAACAGCCCTGGTACTGCCACTCACTCCACTCTGAACCCCTGGCCGGCTGAAAGTGGTAGGTGTGGGGGAGAAGAGAGTGATCAATGGAATCATAAAGCAGGAAACTATTCAAGGTCATCTGCCCAGGCTCCCCTTTGCCTGTCCCTCCAAGCTGTGGTGACAGATAGTATGTGACACCTGCAGGGGATGAGAGGAACATGATCTCAGGCCTTATTTTCCTCATCAGTTATGTAAGCACATTGAATTAATCCAACATAAGGTCCATTACAGTGGCTCTGTGAACGAGGTGTTGGGCTGGGAGAGAGACAAGAAAAGGGGAACTCTGATGTACTGAGCATTTAGTCCTGTGCCAAGTTCTAAAGAAATGGTTCCTAACTGGCAGTGGTTTTGTCCCCCAGAGGACATTTGGCAATGTCTGGAGACATTTTTGGTTGTCACATTTGCGGTTTGGGGTACTACTGGCCTTTGGTAGGTGGACACCAGGGACTCTGTTACACATCCTACAGTGATGCCATCCTACAGTGGACAGCCCCCACAGCAAAGAAGTATCGCCCAAAATATCAATAGTGCCAAAGCTGGGGAGCTCTGCTCTACAGTCAGATATTCTGGATTCAGATCTTGGCTCTATCTCTTCCCGACTGTGTGATCTTGAGTGAATTACTTAACCTCCTTGTGCTTGGCTCTTCATCTGAAAGATGGGGTTAATAACAAGACCTACATCATAGATTACTGTAAAAACTCAGTGAAGTAAATCAGAGTGCTTCGTGTCTAGTGCAGAGTATGTGCTCAAAACTTAGTAATTTTTAATTTTCATGTCAGTTTTCTTACTCAGTTTTCCTAACAGCCCTATTCTATATCCAGTGTTACACATAAGGAAACTTGTCTAAGATTCCATAGCTAGAGATGGCAACACTAGGTTCATATTCCAGTCTCTGTAACCCTGTATAGGCCCTCTTTCTTCGCTTTTTTCCTTGCTGGGGGCTTTTTAGTCTTTATCTCAACCCGTTCCCCTCTAATAAAAGAATTGCCCAGTGAGTATCACCGAATATCAAATTGAACTCTAGAGGGAATAAATCTATCTAATTAGGTAGGATGTAGCCCCGGACTTTGTTCTTGATTTGCTCTTAGACCAGAATCAGTGGGTAGATAAGGGGAGGAGCTTGAAGTTAGCAGGCAGGATGAAGAGACAAGAGACTAAAGGGTGAGGTAAGGGGGCCATTGGCTTGAAAAAACCCTTCATAGCAGGGACTGAGGCTGAAGGCGCCCGTATTCTGGAAAGGAACTCCTGTTCTGAATGATCCCTTGTGGGCTTCTTTCCCTTGGGACAGAATAACAGCATTTGCTCTGTCAGCTCCAGGACTAGCTACAGCATTGCTGAGACCAGTTCAGAAACATAGCAGGGCTACATCAGAAGGCCAGAGACTGAGCTGGAATATCCACACACACCCCTAAGCAAAATATGTAGTGAGAACTGAATCAGCCCAGGAATCAGAGGCTTGAAGTCCAGAATCCTTCCTCTGCTGCTAATTTACTAGGTGATCTTGGACAAGTACTTGCCCTCATCAGCTTCAATCTATTACAAACATGAATAGCTACCATTTATTGAGTGCTTATTATGTGCATTATCTCAGTTAATCCTGCCAGTGATCCTGCCAACAATCTAGGTGCTATTCTACATTTTACAGATGAGAAAACAAATAGGTTAAATGATTTACCCAAGGCTCCATAGCAAGTGGCACAACAGGGATTTGAGCCCAGATCTGTCTGACTCATAAGTTATATTATACTAGTTCTAGTAGAAAGGCTTTTCCAATAGTTAAGAGCTCATACACTCATGTCTGGAGAGTGGTTGGTAGTCAGAAGTCTATGGGGCCCTGGAAGTGCATCACTGTCCGTGCACACTATCAACAGCACGATGGATTTTTATGTCTTGTGAAAGGAAATGTAGGTTCTCTTTTACATGTGTTCTAGTTTTTACCTGAGGAGCTCTGTTCTTGTCTGTTACTGCTCAAAATTATATCTCCAGTGTTTTCACAGGGCTGGACTCATAGTAGGTACTCAAAAAAGATCTGCTTAATTAATTGCTTAAAGCCCTCCAGTTTTGGTCATAGGGAACAGAGACAGCTAGACAACTAACTATCCATGGTGTGGATTCACGCATTTTATAGAGATTTGAAACCTTAGGTCATCTCTAATCCTTTGATTCTGAGATCAGGTAAAACAATCCCCAGAGAAGGCTCAGAATTTTAATTTTAGAAACATTATTACCTGATATCTTTGAAAAGTGCCTGTTCATTCCTTCTCACTGGCTGGGTGGTGGCCACCACTGCTGCTGCACCTGCTATTGCTGTGGAAAACTGTTATTTATTGCAGAGTTAACTGTATGCCTCGCTTGGTATTTTCCGGGCAAGAGAAGTTGTAAATGCATTTGCCCATCAGTTTCTAACATGGGTATCTGGTGTCCTCAATCAGATTCCTTCGACGCTGACAAGTCTTTATTAATCTTTAGGTGCCTTTATAGGCTATGAAAGGAAGGATTCTTCATCCTCTCAAAATGTACTTTGTAAACTGAATGCTTTGCTATATGAGTACTAGTTGTTACATTGTTAATACTCTTCCTGACTGTCACTAAAATTATGACAAATAGCAGTTTTTTATTGCATACTGACCACTTTTCAGGCTAAGCACTTTATATTCATTATCTATAGTTATCACAGTAACCTTTTTTTATAAGTAAGGAAGCAGGTTTAGTGAGGCTGAATAACTTGCCCACTGTCTCACAACTTGGAAATGACATGCGGATTTGATCTCAGTTCTTTCTGACCTCAAGGTTCACTGGGTTTTTGTACGTGTTTGTTGTTGTTGTTGTTGTTTGTTTTTGTTCTGCTACCCTCGTTTATTTATATCATGGATTGGAGAAAGCCTGGTGGTGCCAGAGGCAGCTAGATCAGGCTAGGGTATGACCACAGAATTTTCGTGAGTCTTAGGGCAGCTGGAGCAAATGCAGCTTAAAGGGTAGATTCTCATTTGGATCTGAATCAGAGCTGGGCTAGTATCAGCGTGGGGTGTGCGCTATCATGAGATCAAAGGAATTGGTGGCGGGGTGAGATGAAGTGAGGGGTCAAGAGTTGACAGTACAAAGGGCACAATAGGAAATACGTCCAAGTATCCAGAGGCAGCCGAAGATGTAAATAACATGTTGGGGGTTCATTTTGATTTAGTTTATATTTTATACTTGGCAGAAAATGGGCAGCTAACGTAAAGACTTGGAATGGTAAGACTTCCACACACTCATCTGTCTTTTCAGGGAAACTGAGTTCAAATTGACTATCCATCTGAATCCTTGGTATTAACACTAATGACCAGGTGTATCCTTCTGGAGCAGAGGGGTTCCGTCTGCCACATAGCTGCATATCAGACTAGGATCCTGCTGAAAGCGGTGTTCCCGTGTCGTACAAACAGGAGACATGGTTCAGGCTTTTTCCAGGTCCGAGGCTACCTCCATGCCTGATGCTTTAGGGATGGGAACTCGTGTCTCCCTGGCAAAGCGTGGCAGCTTTAGGAAAGGAGTCCTTCACATTGTCTTCTGCCTCAGAGCCTAGTGAAGCTGCAGACAGCTGAGACCATTTGGGGGATGAACGTGGGCTTAGAAGTGGGTGGCTTAAACAGGGAGGCAGGAAGCTTTTTTTATTGAAGGAGGGGTGGTATGATATTCCAGAAAACTGGAGAAAGCATTTGCTGGTATTTTTACAAGTTGGCAGGCTTGTTTAATTAGATGAGCTGCAGTGCCAGTTCTGAGAAGAACAGATGTCCCTGTGCATTGTAAGGTAACATGCTCTGGATCCAAATATCGAATGTTGCCCTCAGTCTGTTGTCCCAGATGATGGAAGAGAGGACTGAAGCTATTGGTTTAGAACTGAGGAGGTTTGCATGGATCCAGAGTTAAGGTTTCCATCACTATTTCTATACGATTGCACCCGGACTCATGATATTTAAGAATTCAGCATTCATAGCTTTGGATATTCACATGAGACCTTTTGAGTTCATGATACGTGGTAATGTGTTATTTTGTTGAGGCATGGATTTGAGTCATAATAGGTTGTAAGGCTGGTATGTGGGAGTGGGTCACTCAGCTAGTAGATCAATCTAACCCACTCTATAGCAGCTAAATCTCATTATTATTATTCTTCCTTAACTATGGAGAAAATTCTATGCTATAAGGCAGCATTTCCCAGAGTATGGTCTAGAGATAACTATTAATAAATGTTATATGATGGTTAAAAAAAAAGAAAAAAAGCTTGAAGTAATGTTGGGTTAAACAAAGTTAAAGATAACTTTACTGCACAGTCCCATTGTGTCTGAGCTGTGTGACCTCGAGTCAGTTTTTCTGAGCCTTACCTTCCTCATCTGTAAAATGGTGTAATAACAATAGTACCTACATCATAGGGTCATTATGAAGGCTGAAGAAGATAAAGTGTATGAAGCATCTAGCATGGTATCTAGCGTATAATAGGCACTAGATGTATACTCTTTCCTTTCCAGGAAGGGAAGTGGGATTTCAGGGAGATTGGATTGACTTTGATAAATTGTGCGTGTCTGTTACTGAATATTTGTCAGACTGTGATGCAAAGCTAAATCTGAGGGAAATTTGTAATATGTGTGCCTGCACTGACCCCCCTTCTTGTATATGGGTGGAGAAAGAGTAGATGACATTTGCAAAGCTTTCCTTAGCTTGCTGCATTGTCCTTAGAACCAAGACAATTTGCCCTCCTCCTCCTCCTCCTCCTTGATGGTTGACCATCTGCAGATCACAAGACTGCACAGGTGCAGCAGTAGGATTTGCGTTTAAGAAGGGCTGAATGTATCCATGTGCCTCACCTTGCTAGATTTATTCGTTCTGATTTGAGGTATACATTGACATTGACAGACGGCTGCAGAGCACTGAGATCTCTGTGGTTCAACTTCATGGGCATATGTGGATCGAGGAGGGTGGGAGTATTCATGGTATGTACTGCTTGTAGGAAAGGGTGTTTCCAGCCAAAAATAAACTGCCCTGATAAGACCCTACTATTTTTTAGATCGTCAGTCATCAGGGCTTGAATCTTTGACTGTCTTAGCTCTACCACTTCCCCACCTAATCCACTCAGCTAACAACTCTCAGGGATCGTACTAATGGCATATTGCTCAGGTGCATCTTCTTTCCATTTCCATCATCTGCTCCTAGTTCAGGTTCCCCATAACCTCCACTAGACAGTTTTGCATATCTTCCAAACTAGTTTCTCTTTTCCCCCACTCCATTCAAGCTTTGATCATTTCAGTTCACCGCTCCAAACCCTGCGCTGCTTCTCTGTGCCCATCAGAATGAAGTTCAAAGGTCTCATTTTGGCTCTGAAGCCTTCTTATAATCACTCCCCAATTTACCTTTCCAGATCAGTTACTCTAATGCCCATGTTCTCCCACAATTTTAACCCAAGGATGAGAGAAAAGAACTAAATTTTATTTAAGACTTTTGGTATTGAGCCAAATTGTAGCATTTTATACACTACATATAGGATCCCATTTAATCCTTGCAATTGACCTGTAATGGCAGTATTCTCTTTTTACAGAAGAGGAAACAAACCCAGAGAGGCTGTTTCTAATACACTGAAGCTCTTGTCCTTTCCCTTGCTTTCTAGCCTTCGTTAAGACCATGCCCTTTGCCTAGTGCCCCCTCTCCCCTATCTGCACACATGTGTGCGTCCTTCCAGGACCCTATCAAATGCTATCTCCCCTCAGAAAACTGGTTCCCTTCAAGTTAGAGTGAATCCCTTTGACCCTCCATCGAACTTAGCTTTTATCTCATTTGTGATTCTATTTTATGCCTTGATTATTGCTTACCCACATGTCTTGTTTCCTCTCCTGAAGTCTGAGCATTTGAAGGGCAAGATTTGTGTTCTGAAAACCTTAGTATCTATCTAGTACAATACATGATGCCTAGTCCTAGATGGTAGGTAAGTAAACAGAACAGATGAATGAAAAATTCATGTTATTTTCTGACCTAATGTTTTGCTGATCACCTAAAGCTAAACAACTTTAATTTTCTATTTCTCTGTATGATTCCTAGGACCCCTAAACATGACATGATAGACTCTATATAACACAATTTTAAAAAAAGTCTTCATGCTTTTGCTCACCCAGTGATCTTTGCTTAAAATGCCTTTATCTCTCACTGCCTTGTTCCTTCAACAGATCTCTGGAGTGTAGTTGCTTCTGGGAAGCCCTCCCCAGTTCCTCTAGGCAGACTCTGTTACTCCATCCACTGGGCTCCTGCAGAACCTTGTGTATAATCCTTTCCTGTACTTAATTTTTCTCCTAATATAAATTATGAGTTGTAAACTTCAAAAAAATGTAAAAATAATCACTAACATTTATCTGGCATACTGCTTGTGAGGTGCTATACTAAGTGCATCATATTATTTAACCCTTCCAAAGAACATATAAAGTAGACATCATTATTATTTCAACTTTATAGATGAGTGATAGGGAAACTGAGTTTTGCGAAGTTTAAGTTACTTCCTTAAGGTCACACAACTAAGAGTAAGAGACTCCAGAACATGAATTCTCACCCATTTAAGCAATACTTTTTTTTCCTGTGTTTCACCATCACCTAGTAGAGTAGACGTTAATAAATACTTGTTAAACAAGTCAGTGATGGAATGAGTAGCTGTTCTCTAAATGTTTCTTGAGTGAATTAACTCATAGAGTCAGTGGAATAATGGCTTCTTTTTATCTTTAGCAGGACTTGACCCCCTGGAGCATGAATACTGAGCTGCTCTGTTCCAGGCTGTGCTAGCAGGCCCCTTCAGAGGAAGAGCAATGGCTGCAGCAGCAGCCTCGCACCTGAACCTGGACGCCCTCCGGGAGGTGCTGGAATGCCCCATCTGCATGGAGTCCTTCACGGAGGAGCAGCTGCGGCCCAAGCTTCTGCACTGTGGCCACACCATCTGCCGCCAGTGCCTGGAGAAGCTGCTGGCCAGTAGCATCAATGGTGTCCGCTGTCCCTTTTGCAGCAAGATTACCCGCATAACCAGCCTGACCCAGCTGACAGACAACCTGACAGTGCTGAAGATCATCGACACGGCCGGGCTCAGCGAGGCTGTGGGGCTGCTCATGTGCCGGTCCTGCGGGCGGCGGCTGCCCCGGCAGTTCTGCCGGAGCTGTGGCGTCGTGTTGTGTGAGCCCTGCCGGGAGGCGGACCACCAGCCTCCCGGCCACTGTACGCTCCCCGTCAAGGAGGCAGCTGAGGAGCGGCGTCGGGACTTCGGCGAGAAGCTGGCCCGCCTGCGGGAGCTCATGGGGGAGCTGCAGCGGCGGAAGGTAGCCTTGGAAGGCGTCTCCAAGGACCTCCAGGCTCGGTACAAAGCAGTGCTCCAGGAGTACGGGCACGAGGAGCGCAGGGTGCAGGAAGAGCTGGCTCGCTCTCGGAAGTTCTTCACCGGCTCTTTGGCTGAGGTGGAGAAGTCCAATAGTCAGGTGGTGGAGGAGCAGAGTTACCTGCTTAATATTGCCGAGGTGCAGGCTGTGTCTCGCTGCGACTACTTCCTGGCCAAGATCAAGCAGGCGGATGTGGCGCTACTGGAAGAGACGGCCGACGAGGAGGAGCCAGAGCTCACGGCCAGCCTGCCCCGGGAGCTGACCCTGCAGGACGTGGAGCTCCTGAAGGTCGGCCATGTCGGCCCCCTCCAAATCGGGCAGGCCGTTAAGAAGCCCCGGACAGTCAACATGGAAGACTCCTGGGCCGTGGAGGCTGCAGCCACTGCTGCCTCTACCTCTGTCACATTTAGAGAGATGGACATGAGCCCCGAGGAGGTGGCTGCCAGCCCGAGGGCCTCGCCTGCTAAGCAGCGGGGTTCTGAGACAGCTGCCAGTATCCAGCAGTGCCTCTTTCTCAAGAAGATGGGGGCCAAAGGCAGCACGCCAGGCATGTTCAACCTTCCGGTCAGCCTCTACGTGACCAGTCAAGGCGAGGTGCTGGTTGCTGACCGTGGCAACTACCGTATACAAGTCTTCACCCGCAAAGGTTTTTTGAAGGAGATCCGCCGCAGCCCCAGCGGCATTGACAGCTTTGTGCTGAGCTTCCTGGGGGCTGATCTGCCCAATCTCACTCCGCTCTCAGTGGCCATGAACTGCCACGGGCTGATTGGTGTGACTGACAGCTATGACAACTCCCTCAAGGTGTACACCTTGGATGGCCACTGCGTGGCCTGTCACAGGAGCCAGCTGAGCAAACCCTGGGGCATCACAGCCCTCCCATCTGGCCAGTTCGTGGTAACTGATGTGGAAGGTGGGAAGCTCTGGTGCTTCACTGTTGACCGAGGAGCAGGGGTGGTCAAATACAGCTGCCTCTGCAGTGCTGTGCGGCCCAAGTTTGTCACCTGTGATGCTGAGGGCACCGTCTACTTCACCCAGGGCTTGGGCCTCAATCTGGAGAATCGGCAGAATGAGCACCACTTGGAGGGTGGCTTCTCCATTGGCTCCGTGGGCCCTGATGGGCAGCTGGGTCGCCAGATTAGCCACTTCTTCTCAGAGAACGAGGATTTCCGCTGCATTGCTGGCATGTGTGTGGATGCTCGTGGTGATCTCATCGTGGCTGACAGCAGTCGCAAGGAAATTCTTCACTTCCCTAAGGGTGGGGGCTTTAGTGTCCTTATTCGAGAGGGGCTCACCTGTCCAGTGGGCATTGCTCTCACTCCTAAGGGGCAGCTGCTGGTCTTGGACTGTTGGGATCATTGCATTAAGATTTACAGCTACCATCTGAGAAGATACTCTACCCCTTAGGGGCTGAGAAATACCAGTTTCTTCTGCTCCCCAGCCAACTTCCCTTATTCCTTGGTTGCTGGTGGTTCTATAGAGTAGATTTGGCCCGTGTCCTGATTCCTGCTGGCTAGTCCTAGAAGTTTAGAAGCTCTATCTTTCAGTGGTTTTTTTTATTTGCATTATTTACCTCCCTAAGTTTAGAGCTTTAACAGATGCATTGCCCCAAATAGGGCACATGATATGAGGTTAGCTGAAGTTTACTTAGAACTTAGGCACTTCCAAGGCTTCAGTAGAGAGCCTTTTTGCCCCTGGATTTGAAATGTGCCCTTGTGTTGAATCCTTGTTGATTTAACTCTTTTGACTTTGATCACCCTGGTCCATTATTTCCTTCCCATTATAATGTGCCCCATCTGTCTCACTTCCTCTTGAACTTTGCTGCATTTAGTGTGCATGCTCCAGTGGGATCTGCTTCACCTTTCAGTGGCAGTTCAGACACTATCTCCCTGTGGCATGAGGTCTCAGGTCTGACCACCTTTACCAGTGTGAAAGACCATTTCATTGCCACCAAGGGAGATACATAGTCCCTTTGGGAAGCAGTACCTCTTGGCTCTGTGGGTTTGTGCCATCTTGGATTGGTCTCTAACTGCAGATGTGACAGAGAATGGGTTGACCCTTGGTGGCTGGAAGATTTTTAGCTTGGAAATTGCTCACCTTTTAAAGGAGCGTATGAATTGAAATTATGCCAAAGCATAGGAAGATGGAAATAAACAAAAATATATGCTAATATAGTCAGCAAACACCCTTGGGTAGTCTCTAGAGCTCATCATTTTTCATATTACCTCTCTCCCCTGACCTGTGCAAGGAGTGGTCTGAGGAACTGCACAGCTCAGGCCAGGGCCAGCAGAGCAGAGTGGTGGACACATCTCATTTTCATTACTAAAACAAAACTGTTGGGTCCTTACTCTGTATGTTCCTCAAGGTATGCATAATATTTGGTTTGAGGATTTATTTCCATTCCTCTATCAAGCATTAAACAATTGATAATTGTTTCTTCATTAATTACTGGTGTTCACGTCTTTTGATTAAATACAGCATTCGGGAGGGGAAGACAGGGTAAGTTGTACCTTGCTGCTTTGCTTTGGTATCTGATGCTGCATTCTTTGAGAGCAGTCAGAATCTACCTAGGTCAAATTTCAGCAAAAAGCACCCTTCTGTAAAGATAATCCATACCTTGTTCCCACATACATGTGTACAGAATCAGCCCTTAAGGTCTATAGTCACCAACACCCTGTTTTAAACCAAGCCACCACCCTCTCTTTTATTCTTATAATTAAAGTTCAGAAAAGGAGGAAATCTTGTGCTTTTAGAAGGACCAGAAGCAGGTGAGGGAATTTGTGACAAGGTTCTTCAGGCTTTGTGGTTTACTAAGCAGCGTATCTTGCTCGTTGGGTGCAGGGCTGATTTGATGACAAGCCAAAGAACTATTACCTTGCTTTCACAGAAGCAAAATCTGCTAAGCCAAGCTACTCAAAACAAAAAAATTTTTTTTTGGTAGTGTTACTTTTTTGGCTTCTGTTGTGATAGCTGCCAAGGGATAGGAAAGGAGCTAATTGAAAGGATGTCGAACTAGTTTGTCTTGTGCTTTTCACCTGGAGGAAGCCCCATGTTCTGATTATGAAATTGCATCCGATTTTCAAAGATTATATAATTGAGAGATCCAATTAAAAGTGCATCACAAGTGACTCCACTGGTTATTAGAGCCACTTTATCTGTGGTAGCACTTGGCAGCAGGAGATCTATCTTTGCTGTCAGTGGGGGACTTGCAGAGGCAGTAACGCTGGCTGAGGTCTCTGGCACCAGGTTTGCAGCAGAGAAATGGATATAATATTGTGGGCTGGCTTGACATAAACAGTGCCAGGCGTCTTCTAGCTGCCCGTGCTTTTGGAAGGAAATGCTGTCACCGTTGGCATTCGGCATTTAGGTCTACCTCATCTCTGAACGGCGCTTGTGCCTTGGCCCTCATGCTGGCTCAAAATGAAGATAAGTGTGGTCTGAATGTTTTTGTTTCTTTGATGTAAATATTTTAGGCTGTGCTTAGTACAGGCAATTTTTCAATTATTTACCATGTGGACTAAATTGCAGAGTACAGCCCCCAAGAAACGCATTTGCTCACTTACAGCAGTGTTTTTGTGTTTTTTGGTGGTGGTGGTTTTATCTTTCTGAGCAGCAATACCCTTATTCAAACAGTCTTACATGCAAATCTATCTGTACAGTAGATCAAAGAGCAGCTGCTGTGGCTGAAGCAGGCTGTGGGCCTGGCTTTATCCCCTCGCCTTACCTCCTGTGTACGGTTGCAAAATTCTCGTGAATCCACAGAACACTTTCTGAAAACCACTCAACTTCAGCATTGCTTATCTTCCAGTTCCAACTTATTAGCCTTGTGGTCATGGGCAAGTCAAAGTCATTTAACCCTTCTTCTTCTGAAAAGTGATGAAAATGATCCCTGCCTCCAGAATTGGATGTGAGGTGTGAGATAATATATTAAAATACCTGCTACAGTTCTTGGCATACTCAGGAAGTGATAGCTGTTACCTTCTTTGATTGAGTTGTTCAAAAGAGTGGGGTTAGGTTGTCCAACCATTCCAAGTATTACCTGCCCTGTTTCCTATTTTACAGATTCCTATTTGCCAACCCAAATCTTTCTAGGCATTCCTGCCCCTAGCCACAAGTCTCTAAATAAATCTGGCCACCAGATCCTTTTTACCATCACTGTACCTGTTTTATGTTTCTATTATTGTATAAATTACTGTGTTGCAATCATTTGCCCATATACTGGAGCTTTATTGATGGTTAACATTAATCTCTACCTGTGAGCACATAGCAAGGTGCCTGTATTGAGCCCTCAGTTACTTAATTGGCTGTTATTTACATTACTTAATGGTGATGGTAGGCCCTCCAGTAACCTGAATCTTCCCAACACAACACCCTTACATTAGCTAAAAAGTATTTTCAGACAAGGTCTTTTATAAGGTATATAAAAAATTAAAGGCAGACCACTGACGTAAGTTGGTTAAGTCCCTCCTGTCTTTTATCATTATGAGCAATTATATAGAACTGAAGATTTTGGAGCAATGATTCATTCAATATTTATTAAGTACTTTCCGTGGGCCAGGCCCTTTGCCAGGTGTTCAGAAAAGAAAAAAATAATGATATATGATATGAATTTCTACTTTTTCATAAGTTGTTTCACAGCCTTTCCTGTCTGAAGTATTTGAAATCTTGGGTTGCATTGCCCTGGATTTCCTCAAAGGCCAGGAATAGGCACCGTCTGACTGACTGGGAGGGTCAGTCCCAGTGTACACTCCAGCCTGAGATAGTCCACAGAGAGGCACTCCATTATTCCAGTTGGCAGGAAAAACTTGGCTTGAGTCTCAGAGTGTTCCTATGGGTAAGGCAAGTAAAGCTTGAGTAGTTGTACTTTTAATCTAGTGCTAATTAATGGCCTCTTAAAAGTGAAGTGTTACCCAGCTCTGTAGGAGGGAAATGGAAGGCAGAGCCTAGTGTGAAACACAGTGCTCTACTTGTACCTGACCAGGCTGCTGATTTGCACTCAGGATGGGCAGCTCCTCAAAGAATCGCAAAACAAATTACAGCTATGGAACAGCAGATCCCTGGATGCATTTTAGAAGCAGGGCAGTGGTAAGATAGGAGGCTGTTTAGCGAAAGACTTCATGCCAGACCCATGGCTATATCCTGTCCATGGCATTAATATTCACGGTACCCCAAGTCTGAAGTCGGCAAGGTAAGTTCCAGGACTGGCAGTATATTCTACTGGGAAGGTCACTGGACTTGACCTGGGTCTGAATCACAGTCTGCCTCTTCACTAGCTGTGTGGCCTCAGATGATCACCGTGCCTCTGCATCAGCTTCCCTATCTGTAAACCAGGAAGGCTGGACCAGATCAGCACTAAAATCCCTCCTAGCTCTATGGTTTTAATTATTTTTTTAACCACCTAGATTGTGGTTGAGTTTTCTCCCAATGCTTCTGCATAATTCTTGCTATAATTTTATTGTGCCTGCAATGGAGTAGCAGAAGGAACCTGCACTTGGTAATCGGCCCCACCTTGGTCCAGTTGATGACTCTATCCCAACTCTTATGATCGTGGGTCACTCACTAGCTACTGCCACTCTGTTGAGCTACCACTCCCTCACCTGGTAAGAGGAAATGACAGTTTATGTTTTAAAGGGCTGTTGTGAGAATGAAAAGATATTAATGGAGTATCTGTAAAAGTACCTAATTCAGAAAATGTGACTTCACTGTAGGGGGCAAAGGGCTCCTTCCCCTCATGCTGAACTGATGCAAATTTTTCAAGTTAATAAGGGGGGGTATTTCAAACCTGCACTGGCAATTCAACTACACTGCTCAGCTTCTTAATTAAAAAGCCTATTGGAAGAAGAATGGTACTGCTGGAGGGGTAGAGGCAAAACTCTTACACAGCAGTGTATCCCGCTAGAAAAGCTGCATATAAAACCTAAAGGATAATTGTTTGATTAATTAGGATGCATCTTGATTGTTTTTGAGAAATTAAATGGAGTCAAGATTTATATATTATTTATATATAGATAATTATCTTTTAACAGGTTATTAATAATTACATATGATTATTAATTATATAATCTTATATGTTAATATATTATTGATAGATTATAATTATTAATAGCATGTTAATAGATAATTATATATATAATAAGTAACATGTAATTATATATTATATATAAATTTTATTAGCTATATATATATATATATATATATAAACACAGAAACATGCATTTTTAACTATTCCTGTATATGGCTAGCATAAAGGGATTTTTACTTCAGGCCAACAGTCATTAACTCAAATAATTACAAAATTTAAAATAAGCCATAAGTCTCATTGGTAGGTAGAGGTAATGTAACATATTTGAAGTTAAAACTTGGTCTTTGTAAGCATGGGGAGGCCTCAGTTCAGTCCTGGTTCCCCACTTGTTAGTTCAGTGACCACTGAGTCATTTAGCCTCTCAGCCTCAGTTTCCTCATTAGTAATAAAATGATTGTGTTTGCTGCTTTGGTCTGAAGGAATGATGGATGTAAAACACTTAGCAGACTTTCAGACAGTCCATAAACTTTACGAAGTGGTAAATATTTTAATATTACAGTAAATTAAATGTATCTGAAGGTTACCCTCATTTTTGTGACAGAAGGATTATATGAAACTGGTGAGGAAAATTAAATGTTTATTTCCCTCAAAGGAAAATTATTTAGTAACTCACTGAAATCCTGAGTGAACACATGAAGAGTTTGTGCGATTGTCAAGTCAAATATGTATCTTTCCTATAAAAATAAAACCAGGATTTACTTATGGTGATTTACTCAGTTTACCTGGCTGTAACTACAGTGCCACTGTATATTTTCACAGAATATTAAGATTTAGATTTCATTCATTCATTTATTCATTCACTTACTCATTAGACATATATGGCATCTACTGTTTTTTATTACTGGTAGCAATTATATGAGTAATGAGTGCAAAGTTGAATCAGTCATGAATCCTACGGTCAGGTAGCATGTGGTCTGAATGGAGAGATAAGGGATGTGAAAAATAACACAAATATACCGAATAAGGTAAATAGTGCCAGAAAGAAATGGAGTGCCAGGTGTTTAAGAAAAGACTGCTAGTTGAGATAACTTGGTTGCTGCAGGGTAGCTGCATAAACGTGGTACAACATTGGAAGGAAGAGTGAGAAGTTGATACCAGCAGGAAATTCAAACCACGGGAGTGAGGGGGCATTAAAGAAATTCAAAGGTCGAAAGTGATCCATCTGTCCATGACCCTTCAAGTAATAATGCAATATTGGTTCTCTTTTTTTTCCTGCCTTAAATCATGTCATTTACTCCTATCAGTAACCATGGCTCACAGGCACTTCATTCTTATGGAGGTGGTAGGGTATGGAGCAGAATCTCCTTAGAGATTTGAGGGAAGCCAACATAGAAGAAGAAGGTATAGTTTGAAAGTACACGCACCACCCCCATCCCAAATTCTAATATACTCCTTATTGGGAATCCCTGATGACATTGTCTCAGAAATAATCGTTCTGCCTTTTGAAAATCCTGAAATAACCTCACATTGCTCACCCTCAAAAGCTTAAGCCAAATGAGTTTTGTAATCTCAGTATAACTTTGTATTACAGCCCTACTCCCTTTCTGATGTTTGATGCTGACAGCTTTCAAAACCCACCATCCTCAGGGGTGGGGAATAGCTCAGTGCTTAGCATGCACGAGGTCCTGGGTTCAGTCCCAGCACGTGAATACAGGAGGAGGAAACAAACAAAAAACTGAAACAGAGGTCCACAATTTGACCCAATTAGAAATCCAGAACTTACTGAAGGAATTTATACAAAAAACAAAAAAAGATCAAAGATTGCAAATTGGTTTTGGTACTTCTACAGTCTAGGTTCTGAATTAGCTTTTAATGTCTGCTGAAATGCACCAATTATCAAACTTTCATGGCTTTAATCAATAGTGGAGCTCAAATTAGATTTACATGCGGGAATTCCCCTATATTTAAATAAGGTACCCCCTTAGGGAAGTACCTTAGAGGAGTTTCTTAGGAGGAGTTACTGAGGACACTTTGGGATGTGTAAGGAAGACAAATAGGTATACCTCACTTTAATCATCAAAACTGATGCCCAAAATTCCCCATAGGCATAACACTCATTACACTGAAATGTATGGATGCTCTGACCCAATGATTAATAAATTAAAATTGAATTAGGTTTTGGTACTTACAATTGGCTTATCAAAATGGAACCACATGGACTTTGTCTCCTCCCATTAGTTAAAATAGTTAATATGGCCCAGTTTAAACAGAGCCTTTGAGGTTTAAAATCCATATACAAGACCTACTTAGAAAAAAAGTGGTTATCCCCAGTGCTTCATCACTTAACAGCCCAATTTAGCCTATTCTTAAACCTGGAAAGACTGAATGAAACCTCACGATGGATCACCACAACCTTAATTCCGAGGCCCCGCCCATTAAGGGTTGCATACAAACCAATGGTTGAAATTACAGATTCCATCCTATCAATAACCAGTAAATACTTTGCAGTCACAAACTTGGTTAATATGTCATGCTCAGTGCCTATTTCAACAGCCTCTCACACAGTTTGCCTTCAACTTCAAAGGAACACCATCCCCCTTTAGCTGGCTACCCATAAGGTACCTCAGTAACCATGCCGTCACATACAGTCTTTACAGATAGCACAGGATTGACATCACACTGCTTTCTCCAGGAGCACAGGATTGACATCACACTGATCACATCCTCTTCCAAAGAGATTAATTGGACACAGTCATTGAGGACATACAAACATTCACAGAAGACCTCACAAAAAGGGATGGGCCATTGCCCTCTCTGTTGTACAAGGTCCTGCTGCCTTGGTTAAATTCCTGAAAGTTACTTAGCTGAGGACCACTGCATCCCAGACACTGTCAAAATCAGCATCTATAATGTCAAAAAAAGCCCAACTCTTTTTAGGTCTTTTTGGATCCAGAGACAACATATTTCTCATTTACGAATTTTATGTAAGTCCATTTTTGCCACTACTCACAAATCAGCCCATCTTTGGGACCCTGGGCAACAGAAGGCTCTAAAATCTACCCAAACAGCGATACAGCGAGTGCTCCAATTGGTGAGCCCAGAGACTCCCTCACTGTAAAGGCGTCAGCAGTCTCCTCCCATGCCTCCTGGAGGCTCTGGACCACACGTGGTAACCCTAATCTGCCCGTGGACCTCCGATACAGAAACAGCCCTCCCCATCCCCATGCTATACTACATTGCAGTGCAACATCGGGCTGCACACTGGGCTCTCCTGGAAACAGGCTGTGACCCTCCATACCCTGCTGCCCACTGCCTTTGTACACGGATACAGCTCCCTGAACTCAGCACAAACACCGAGGCCTTCTTGCTCCATCACAGAGTCAAACCTGGCGCTCCAGCAGATCCCATCTGTAAAGGGGGTGGGGCACCCCCCCTCCAGAGTCTTTTGCCAGATGCTGTGGTACTGAAGAAGACCACCCCTTCCCTTTCCCAGACCCCTTCACTATCTGGGGAGTACCTTGGAATCAACTCAAATGGCCAGCAAAGGGATTTCATATACTTTATAGATGGCATCACCACAATCATATGATATGGAATTTGCTGCTTTTCAGTCCTTAACTAAGATGTTCCTGATCATGCTGACCCAGGAGTCAGCACAACTGGCCAAATTTCATGCAGTCCTCTTCGCACTGGGTGTCCAGGCCCACTGTCAACCCCATCTGCACACTTCTACAGACTTGGTTCATTGCCAATGATCTGCTGATCTGGTCTAGCCAATGGTAGTGACAATTCCTTATCCAAGGTTGCCTCTTTGGGGTAAAGAATGCTGGGGATCTCTTGTTTCACAGATACCCAAAATATAAATCAAGGTCACATATGTCTCTACACATAGTAAATCCACAATAAAAGGCCTCACTAAGATGATCCTTCTGTTCAGAGCTCCAGACAATATTGATAGTGACCAAAGCACTCCTTTCACGTCTCAGAATATACAATGCTGGGCTCCTGTACAAGGCACTTAATGGAACTTGCATTTCCCTTACCACCCTCAGACTGCAGGCCTCGTAGCGTGCCAGAATGGGTGACTTAACAAGTTCAAGTTCAATTAAATAAAACATGGCACATTTCAGTCACCAGTCAATTATCCAGGGTGAACTGCAATAAAAATTCTGACTCCATATTTGACTGACTTCTGACAGCTTTCAAGCCCTCTTTCTGCCCCCTTCCCCACTGGCCCCTCATCTGGGCAAGCCTAGGTGCTCCCACCTTTGGTGCCAGAGGGAAGTTCAAACCATGCGAGCCCCAGCCAGCACATGGACCCCACTCCACCCCACTCCATCCCACTGGCCATTACATAAAAGCCAAGCAAGTCTCTTTCCCTTGCTCTCTCAAGCCATTTTTGGTCCTGTTTGAGAGCTGCCTCTACTCTCTCTCCCCCAGAAAGCTGCATGATGAGTGACAAATCCTTTAAAACCGTGTGTGTGTGTGTGTGTGTGTGTGTGTGTAGCATCATCTGAAACAAATATTGGCTGGGAGTCCATCCCACCACTCCAGAGTGACAACAAGTGTTTAGAGTTAAATATTAAAAACTTCATAATGTGATAAATTTAAAAATTTATAAGTTTAATTTCTGAGCAACCACATGAATAAAACCATGTGCTTTTGTGAAATGAAATTTCATATTTACACTTAAAAATAATAACTCTCTAAACCTCTCAGGCCCAAACATCTGAAGCTTGTTTGACAAATTGAATAATTCTGTTAAAATGTTAGTAATAAAGTTAAATTAAAAATATTACACTCAACAAGTGGGGAGGGAGTGAGCATGCATATTTCCTCACCTAATCCATGACTCTGGGACTGGATCTCGGAGAATAAAACTTGCACTGATGACAATGAGGAAACGCATGGTGCACGTACAAATGACACAAATACCCTGGACCCTCCAGAAAGGCTATTTAATAGTTAGCTAAATGAAAGATGCAAATAATAAAGGAAGAACTCTACAAATACATCTTCCTCCCTTCTGCTCTGGTGACCATTGCCACATAGGCCCGTTTTCCTCCTCAGTGACATGGGGATAGTAACTCCACCCTACTTAACACGTAATAGGACTATTCTTAACGTCCCATAACATTTTACAGTAATGAGCAGACTGGGCAGCCTATCTGAATAAGATAAAGCCTCTTTAAATAAAACACCGGCAACAATACTGGGTGTGGCAGGGGAAAAGGAGCTCCCTAAGGAAACAAGTTACAAAAGGAGAACTTTACTTTTATGCTAGGAGACTTGTTTTTTCCCTATGACTTCCACTGCCCATGCAACTAGGTCTCAAACCTGCATTTTTCAGATCTTACCTTCCTTCTGATCACCAGACTGATATATATCCAGTTGCCCACTTTATATTGCCAACTGGTGTACCAGTGGTGGGCTGGTGTGGTCAATGAAGATATCCCTTAGAAACCTTACACTGGGCATATTCAAAACTGAACTCAGCTCTCCAATACCTGCTCTTCTGCTTTTGCTGCATTTAAGGAACACCAGCATCCACTCAGGCACTCACGTCAGAGACCTTGGGAGCACCTCTCACCTCCCACCATTCAGTCATGAAGTTCTCATCCTATTAGCAGCTTAATATTGCTCACTTCCCTTTATTCTCTTCTTCATCCTCATGACTACTAAAATTTAAGCTCCTATCATTTCCCTCCTGAAATACTGTTACAACTTCCGAACTGATCTTCTTAACGCTGATCTAGCATCCGGTCTACCACACTTCCTCCCATTCCAAGTTAAGCCCAATCCCACACCAGCCAGAGTCCAATTTTAAAATGTAGGTGCTAATCATAACACATAAAACCTTTATATGGCTTTAAAATGCTCCTAGTAAAAGGAAAAAAAATCCCTAACACAGTCTACTGGGATTATGTTTCTGCCTATCTATCTTTCCAGGTGTATCTCACCACTGCCTCCATCCCTCTCTTTTTAGTACTTGCTTTTATGCTACCTAAAACATTTTCCCTCTCCCTACCCACCAATGTCCCCTAAATCTTGTCTCCTCCAGGTCTTCTGGGTACCCTTCCTGATTTACTACACAGTTTGAGTTAGGTGTCCACACTCCCTTCTGTTTCCTCCTTTTAGCGTTGACATATTGCATTCTGGTTTCCTTGTTACCTATCTCTCTCCAAGGCCAGACAGAGCCACTTTGAATTTACACAACATCTGACACTGTACCTGAAACACAGTAGGCACTAAAACTGCTGCTGGATAAAACCAGGGCAGGGGGTCAGCATAGCTCATGTGTTGACGTATATGAACACTTTGGGTCATGTTTAGCACCAGCTGGTTACACTACCTCCTGCTCCTCCCACCAGCTGCCTCCCTGAATCACTGATGGCAGCTGCAACAGAAAAGCGGGATGTGGTTGAAAGGTTGGGGAGTGGTTCCCTCAGATTTCATTTTCCTTAGAGAACCTTCTCAACTGGAAAATAATTCAAAGTTGGTGTTCCCTTCTGGAAATTCAACCTAAATTTCGCCTTGGTGCAAAGTCACCACTAGAAGAGAAGTCTCAAAAAGGCTCAAGAAAGCTTTGATTGTGCGGTATGTAACCTATATCATGGCATATTACAAACAAAAATGATATACCTTTGGACACATGGTTCCTTGAATGGCCTCTCAACACACTTTCTTGGATAGGGAAGGGAGAATAGGGAGCTAGTGTGCGTCCTAATCCTGCCACTAATGTATAATTCCCTTTGAGCAACTTGTTTATTCTCCATGGGATTCCATTCATCATCTGTATTAACAGAGTTATTGAATGAAGGATTTCTCCAGTTGTAAATGTCTATGATTCTGGTGTCCCAGACCTCAGGGACTTCTTGAGCCAAGAGCTCCAAAAGGAGCCTTCCACATCCCTGGGCACCTGTGGGATGGGAGAGAACAGAAGTGCAGGTCCCAGGGACCCTAACGAGGCACCCTGGGGTCTAGAGCTGGTGTGTTAGATGAGGACAGCCAAAGCTCCAACCCAACAGATCAATGGTCACATCCATCTCTAAGGCCCGCCTCAGAGCCTGCACCCTGACCCAGAGCCAAGGTGTTGCTAGGAAACAAGGCTCTGGAGCCAGCAGGCCGACATCATGAAGGCGGGAACCATGCTGGTCTGCCTGCCTCTTTCCCTCGCTCTTCCTGATCAAGTACTTCTAATTGTTTCAGGACGAAGAGAACCGCCTCTCAGAGAGAACCCTCTTTTTGGAGTGCCCACTGTGGTTAAACAATAGCAAAATGTAGGTGGTGAGAGGACTGGAACAAGAGAAGATGGAAGAAAGAGAAAAGCAAGAGAAAGTGCCTTTTACCAGCTGTATGTCTCTGGATTGTATGTCCTACCGGCTCTGAGTCTGCTTCCCAGGCGTAAAGGTACCAGCTTGACAACAACAGGGCTGTACTGAGGATTCAATGAGATCATGTATGTGTCTCCTGCCATCCTGTTCTCATGCCATCTGCGGTTACAGGGGGCCAGCAGGGCATGTGGACCTTGGAGTCAGACAGACCTGGGACGGAATCCTGCTTCTGCCTAGTACCAAGCCATGAGCCCTTGAGCACATGAGTTTTCTCATTTAGAAGATGGGGATAATTACCTGGACCTCACTGGGATGTTACAAAGACAGTGTGAGATCATGTGGTTAATTGGTTCATAGTAAGGAACAGAAAACAAGTCAGTCATTGTTGCTCGCTCCTCTGTCACCCCTCCCCCAACACACACACACACACACACACACACACACACACACACACACACACACACACACTCTTACACATTCTTCTCGGCCAGTATAAACTTAGCGTACCACTGTGTGACCATGCTCCCCTGTGCTCCGCTGCTGGGCTCCAGGCTGTGCTTCCTGGTAAGCCTGCCCCCTAACCCCACCTCCAGGTTCAGGCAGGACTCAAATTCACAAGCTGATAGATCAGCCTGGGAGGAATAGCCATGGTTTTAGAAGGTCTGGCAGGAAGAGGGCTTAGGCTGCTGTACTCAGAACTGGGAAGAGCTGTGTCTGTGTGCTTTTTGTTTTAGAAAACTAATAATAATAAGCATCATCACTGACTTGATCGTGTCTCACAGAAACAAAGGATACTTGGAATAGCATTTCCTGGGCATGTCTTCTGTGTCAGGTGCAGTGATAATCACTTGACAAACATTGTTTCACTTGATTATCATAACAATGCTGTAGGGCAAGCATTGTTATGCCCATTTTAAAGGTAAAGGAATTGAGGCTCAGAAAGCCCTAAGTCACACATGGGCAAATGGGACAGACGTCTTGCACAAAGCTTGATCTGTATGTTGTTATTTGTTGAGAGGGGCACCTCATAAGGAGCAGGCACGAATGACTGACTCTGTGTTGAGCTCCTACTGTGGGGCCCATTCATCACATGACATCATACCGTCTTCACAACAACCCTGCAAGGTCCAGATGTTTTTCCGACAATTCCCCCGGAACCTCCTCCCAAACCTGCCCCTCGGCACCTGAGACAGGGCCTGGCATACACTAGAGACTGGAAGCACTGGTGTGGAAAGACGGGGGCGGTGAGGAGGGACAAAGAGAAGACGTGAGATGGGGAGGGAAGCACCCTGTGGGGTGAATCTGGGGGTGAGGCTACTCTCCAGTGGAAGGTTCCACCTGCTAATAATGACCTGGGGAGGCAAAAGCTCCCATCTGTGTATCTTTGTTCCCTCCAGACCATTTTGTTCTCCCATTCACCTCCGGGGAAATTCCACATCCTTAGTGCAAGACAGATGGGAGAGAAGGGTCCTATCTAAAATCCTGCTCCCTCAGTCCCTGTGTGGCCTTCCTGGGAATGAGACTGGGGTAGGGGAACAAGTGGTCTGGCCCCAGTCTGGATAGAATCAAGGTCACTAGCTTACAAGAGTGTCAATCTCTTAATGCTTCCCCTAACTAGAAGGACAATGGGGACAGGCTCCGGTGCTTCAGGAAATGAGGCACTTGTGCATGAGTGTGTGTGCACATGCACCCCAAAATAAGAAAATACGCATTTTGTCCGTGACTGGCTCTGCCATCCGTGAGCATGTCGGGGGCTTTGGCAACTAGGGTTTTTGAATTTGCTGTAGGTTTTCGGGAGAGGGAAGACCAAATAATGCTTCTAGCTGGTTATTAAATTGCCCTCCTTTGCAACTGCAGGTTCTAATGGAGTACATAAACTGACCTCAACATTCCCATCCATAGAATGTGAGTAGCTAGCCCAGATGGGAATGGTAAACACCTTACACACGAGTCACCATCTCTCACTCTCACACTCACAACAGGCATTGCTAAGTGATGCGTTCTTTCCCACCGAGCCTGGTCCTGACCCAGAATCTCTGTCAATGCAGCATTCCAGGCAGTCTCTACCATTTGATCATAACTGACACATACAGAGGAACTCAGGTCGGGCTAGATGACTGCTGAGGCCTCTTCCAGCCCTGACGTTTTAGGGCTTTGGCTTTACCTTATAACACTGCCCCTAAGTTAAGACAGAGAAACCAGTTGTGCAGAGGGGCATCGGTGAAAAAAGAGAGTACTTCCACCCCTGCCTGAGCTGCGGGACTAACCCTGAGTCTCAGCTTCCCCCGTTCTTTGAACTGTGGATAAGAGAGACAGAAAAGGAGAGCAAACGGTTCCCTTGGGTCTGATGCCAACATCTAAAGAGCTCTCTGAGGCTGCTGTGGTACAGTTGGACGAACACAGTCTTTGTGATTAAAGCAGCCTGGGTTCAAATCCCTGCTCTGCCGAGTTCCCTGGGGCGAACTCCTGCGCAATCATCTCACCCGTCAGAGCCTCAGTTTCCTCAAGCGTGAAATGCAGATAACAACGCCTACTTTACAGGCCAATCGTGAGGAGTAAATTGGATGAAATAATGTATGTGGAAGCGCTTTGCGAGACGCTCCACACTGAGCACAGTGGAGGATTATTATTCTTGGTACACTTCGCACCAATAGGAAAAAGACTAGGGTGTTCCGTTCCAGATGGACTCAATCTAAACTGGAGAACAGATGCTTTTTTTGGTAATTTCATCTGGTAGAAAGGGCAGTCTCATGGGCCTATTTGTATTTAATGAACCACATCCTGTATCATCTTTCTGCAGGGTTCCGAGGAAAAGTGAGCTGGCTCGCTCCTCTGGCGCGCTGCAGGCCAGAGTGTCCAGCTCATAGTTAACCTCCTCCTGCCCTCTTCAAGAAAAAACACCACCCTAGAGCTAGATCCACCCTACTAACAGCTGCACAGAAGCCAGGGTGCTAGGAGAGGTGCGAGGGGTACATAGCCACCTCCTACCAGCACACTGGGACACTGGCATAGAGGAACACGGCCAGGCTGAGACTAACCCATGTGATAGTTAAGGAGTCAGAAGCTCAGTGTAGCTGGAAGGCAGAGAGAATGGAGGCAGATGGAGCTAAGGAGGTTGACTGGGGACACATCAGGTCTCTGAAAGCCCTGAGGCCATGGGAGGAGCTTGGAAATTAGCCTCAGGGCCATGACAAGGCATCCAGGAGTTTTCATCCAAGGAAAGACATGATGGGATCTCCATTTTAGCAACATCCCCTGATGGTTAATTTTTTTAATGTAAACTTGATTGGGCCCCATGAGGCATCCAGCTATTTGACCAAACACTATTCTGGATGTGTCTGTGAGGGTGTCAGTGAGGGTGTTTGGGACCAGATAATCAGCAGACTGAGTAAAGCAGATTGCTCTCCCTGATGTGGGTGGGCCTCATCCAATCAGTTGAAGGCCTGAATAGAATAAAAAGGCTGACCCTCCCTCATGTAAGAGAGAGCTCCTCCTGCCTGAGTACTTGAGTTGGAACACCCATCTTTCCCTTCTTTTGGACTCAAACTGAAACATTGGCCCTTCTTGGGTCTCATGCCTGCCAGCTTTGGAACTGGAACTCACACCATTGGCTCTTAATCTCTAGTTTCCTGAGATCTTGGCTTGAAACTTCTCAGCCTCCAAGGAATTGGATCACATGAGCCAATTTCTTATAATAAACCCCCTTATGTATATTTCTGGATATATGTATATATATATGTATGTGTATAAATATATATATACACATATATCTAGATATATAGAACCAACTATATATATCTTTCATATATATATCATACATTATAAATATCAATGAATATATATCATATACATGTGGAAATTATATATAATAAAGGGATTTTTGTCTACCTACCCATCTCTCCTGTTGGTTCAGTCTTTCTAGAGATCTCTGACTGCTTCATGTCCTCAGAGCTGTGCAGTCTGGATTGATGGGGACAAGAGCGGATGCAGGGCAACAAGGTACAGGGCCAAAGCTAGAGTCCAGATAAGCCATGATGGTGGCAGCAGTGAGATGGAAAGAAGTGGACAATTTCAAAAGCTATTTGGAAATTAAAACTGGTAAGACTTGGGATGGTTTGCAAATAGGGGGAGCAAGGGAGGGAGAGATGTTGAGAAGGATTTCTAGGTTTGTGGCTCTGCCTCTGAACAGATACAGGTGCTTTCCACTAGAGTACTGGAAAAGTACTGGGCTGTGCGGGGCAGTTTGGGCAGACAGGGGGCTAGCATGACAGCAAATATCAGAGGAAAGAAAGCCTGGAGGCAGAAGTACACATCAGTGTAGAGAGCCTGGCTGAAGGCTTCCACCGAGAATATGGCAGTCCTACAAAACTGCACTGACTGGTTTAGTGGAGAAGGATGAGCCTGCCAAGGAGACAGAGAAAAGGAACAGATAGGAAGGAAGGTGGGCAGCCAGCAGGATCTGGTCTCATGGAAGCAAAAAGACAGTGCCTCAAGCTGGAAGTTCTTGGACATCATCAAATGCTGAAAATGAAAAGTCAAGGCAAATGGGAACTGAAAACTGCCCAGATGATTAAGTCACCAGGGACGTAGACCAGCAGCCATGCAGGTCTCAGCTCTGAGATCATCTCCATGTCTGGTTGGCATCTTTGAAGCAAGTTCCCTCCGGAAACTGAAAGTCTAGGAGAGTTCTCCAGCTCACATCAGCCCCTTGGCCACACCTGTCCTCACAAAAGGAGGTGGCATTTGACTACATCTTTCCCTTCTCCTCCCCCACCCCAACCCCTGGGCTGTCTTTCAAACAGCCAAAACTCCTTTAAAGAGTAATCTAGGAATGTTTCAGCTGACATTCAAAAGTGCATTGCAATTCAAATGGAAATGCAGGAATTCATTCCCTTGGACAGTCTTGGGAAATTATAACAGAGATAAAACACCTTTTAAAGGTGGCAGCAGGCATTTATCTGTGGGGACATCGCTATGCTATAGACTCCCCCAGTCTGAACTCAAGAGCAGTTCAACCTTCACATGGAGAATGTCCTTTTATCAGGGTCACCGAGTCACTAAACTTGGAAAAGACACATTCATTGCATATATTTTCTCTTCTACACTTTCTTTTCTCTCCATTTCTCTTTGTGGATTTTGGTTTCCCTGTATGGGCCTCTCTTTGTTTTTCTATCTCCTCCTATTTCCCTCAATCTCTCTCTGTCTCTGTCCCTGTCTCTGTCTCTCTGTGTCTCTGTCTGTCTCTGTCTCTCACACACAAACAGAATGAACAATTCCTTTACATGCTCACATCCTTTACTTCCACAATCACTTTCTCCATGAAAAAGAGGCAAGTGAGAATTCAGGAAACCTGTCAGACTGGTAATTTCTGCATTCATCACTATCCTCTCAGAATAGAGAATGACAGGGGATGACAAAAGTGCAAGGTCACAGAGTGCTTTTCACATCTCTCCCAAGGCTCCCTCTCACACTGGCTGTACACCACTGATGCCCCTCTGCACCCCAGGCCAATCTACCCCTGTCTGAGTCAATAGACAAGGGAGGGGAGTAAATTAGCAGTCATACCTCCCCCCGCCCTCATATACACACATGTGCACCCACCCACCCACCCACACACACACACACACACACATCTGGGATCAGGGTTACCTGAGTGGATGTGGCGGCCATGGATGGAGGCAGTGGGTTGGATCAAGATAATAATTAGGTGCCCAGCTCAGTGCTGGGTGAGTCCATCATTGATGTGTCTCTGCTTTTATTGGACTGTGTATCTTGCACACAGGAAAATTAATCTTAGAGTGTGAATCAATTTGCTCAAGATCACACAGCTTGTAAGAGGAAAGCTGGGATTGGAACCAAGGTCCATCTGACTGCAAAACCTGTGTTTTATCTCCAAATGAGGAAGTCTTTATCCAAGACGACCAGAAGAAGGGTAACTTAATACAGAGAGTCTTAATCATGATGTAAGACTCATGTATCAAGGTCATGGCTAGGAAGAGTGTATGAATACCAAGTCAAAGAGTGAAATGAAGTCCTGATTATGAGAGAAGTAGCTTTTCAAAATAGAGGCGTATCAAGGATGCAGTGGCCTACAGTAAATGTATCAGGCTGGGACAAGAGACTAAAAACTTCACATGGTGCTGAGAGAATGGCCTGGGAGCAGAGGTGATGGTTAAAGGAACCGGACAGACTGAACAGCTTCCAAGCTAATCACGCCTGGGTCTGGAGCATCCAGGGATGACGTCAGCTAGTCAAGTTGCCTTTTAGGGCCCAGCTCCTCCTGGCTTCTGCCAGTACCATCTAGTTGACTTGTTCGGTGCTCTGGCTCCCTCTCGACTGGTGTAACGCCCATAATACCCACTTGGTGATAGGAAACCCCAGCTCCCTGCCTGACCTTCTTAGTCCTCGGTGTGACCAGTCCTCACTGGAATCGTTGTCAGAAGCTGGGTCTGTTATCCTAGATTTCATTTTGCCCTGTTACAGGGAGTCCATACACAGGTATGGCCCACCACTCCCCCTTCTGCACCTAGAGCAGACACTGCTAACTGATCACAGCTCTCTTTCCTGATGATCCCTATGACATCCGTCAGGGGTGCAGACAAGCCACTCCCCAAATGATCAGAAAGCTACAGGCCACCGTACGATAGTGACTAGGTTCCCTACCATGTGCCGGCCACCTCCTTTTTTCTAGCTGCCTATCAGTGGATTAAGAAAAAAAGGTCTATGATAAGAATGACAAACTGTTGGAAGGCTAATAGTGGCTGGACCAACGTGAGGACTGCAGCTTCATCTTGCCTCCTGCAGTGCCCCAGCATGTGTCACAAAGTCTGCGGAGAAGAAGCACTTAGGAAATACCAGTGAACCAGGGATTAACGAGTGATACATGTGACTTTTTTTTTCCCCTGTGGCATGCACACTTTGAAGCACTTAGGGGAATGAGAGTCAAATAAACCTCGCATGGGAGATATTTTAATCAGGCAACTCACCCCAACCTCCTTGACTTTCCAGTGATTTCCAGTGGTCAGATCACAACAGTGGCCAGACCCCAAGTAAGCCTCGAAAGGCTGGGACTTTTGTTTTTAGTGTCTTGGGGACACTGGATGTGGGCTTGGGCTCAGGTTGGAATTTAAACACCAGCTTGTTCAGTAAAGAACTCTGTGGCCCTGACCATCCCCCCTTTTCTCCTTTAAGTTCAGGTTTCCCTTCTCTAAGAGGAGGGGTGAGTACCCTTGTCTCCTTTGCCTCAAGGAGTAAGGGGAGGGCCAAAGGATGGCCGTCTGTAAACTAGACAAACTGTGAACTAGACAAATGTCTGTGGTTGCTATCCATTCCCTGTGCGGTCTCCTCTCCTGACCTCCTCTTCCAGCCTTGGCCCTTCTAGTCAAGAAGAAACCACTGTCTGGGGAGAAACAGAGATTTCAAAGACTCCTGGAGCCCTCCGCCCCGACCCTCCTAGGTTGAAAGGCTATTTGCAGGGACTGTCCTTTTCTAGTGACATAGCTGCTTCTCAGGGACAAATGAGGACCACACATTAGCAAGAGCTGTGGCCAGGACTACAATCCTCGGCTGATGCCCACATGTTCACTACATATTAAGCTACTGTTTTTTTATGTACTTAGTGTATGAGAGGTGTTTTACCAGTATCCTCTCATTTTATTCTCCCAAGCGCCATCCAAGGGAATTATTATTCCTCACTTAACACACACGAGGAAACTGAAACATAGAAGTTACTTTGCCTGAGGTTACCTGGCAGGGATGTAAGAAGCAGTATCCGGACTTGAAATCTTATCTGTTCCACTTTGACACTGTTCTGTTCATCCTCTTCCCACAGACTCTGCCCCCAGAGTGATCAGCTTCCAAACCCAGATGCATCCTGACCTGGTCCCCACCGAACCTGGGTTTCGCAGATGCCAGTGACACACAGTTGACACACAGATGGCGGGGGAGAGAAGGGACACACGCCAACCATCTCTGAGCCAGAGTTCTCTCCATTCTTCAGGGGAAAGTTCTCAGCTTCTCATCCACCTCCTCCCCAGCATCACTTCCAAATTTAAAAAGTAAAATCTTAGTATTTGAGGTACCGTCCAAGTGGTCACATCAGGTAGAGAAAGAAAGGAAGGAACACACACAGACCAATCAAGCTGGCCTCAGTGTATGCCTACGCTCTTCTTGGGAGCAAGCACGGAGGACAGAAGTGAGAAAAGTGCCTTTGCACTGGAAGCCCAGTGAGTAAAGCTACCGTCCAAGTTCATCCAGCAAATCTGTGGCAAATTTGAAGGCTCCTTGAGTCTCTGGAGGGGGCCCCCAGCTGCTCTTTCAGCATTCTGTCTGCCCCTTCCCCACCTTACTTGCCATAGGTTCCATGCATCCACTGTATAAGGAATGGGATTTTCTGGAGTGAAAAAGCCCAGGGACTGAAGGCAGCTGGGGACGGATGGTGGGATTCAGCATCAGAGCGGTGTCCCAGGCCCCAGACGCTGGACAAAGCAAATTAGTTCAGTAGCCACCGTGAGTGAAGGTTTTTATAAACATAACCTAATTGTGTTACTTCAAAGTCCGAAAGCTTATTGCCCTGCTTAATGATGTGCCACGTTATTTATAGGGTAGTACAATGAGACTTCTATTGATTTAATGCACTTCCTTAAAGACTGTCATTGTCACAGCCATAAAACGAAGCTATTCCCAGGCAACTCAATTATTCCCCTGCGCCTATAAACCGCCCTGTGCCCCACACAGTCGCACAAAGACAGGAGGGAGGGGTGAGACCACGATGGGGGTGCAAGCCCCCCGGGGACAAGGGGAGAGGGTTCTGGAGGAGACAAAGGCAGGTGGACAGGGCTTCATTCTGCGCGACAAGAGTTAGACGGGGAGTGCGGAGCACCCCACCCCGTCTCGGCCCTGCCCAGAGGAGCTGCGTAACTCTGAGCCAGCTTCCTCCCCCTCAGGGCCTTAGTTTTCCCAGCTGCAAAATGGGAGAGCTGAGCCCAGTGAGAGCTGTGAGGTCTGTGAGTCGCGGTTGATTTGGTCTTGGACACAGGGTGGCTGGGCCACACGAAGGAGGTGCAAGCACCTTTTTAACATTGCTTCTTGCACTATCCGTCAATTGAGGGCCTTTCTTTTTAAATAAAATGGTAATACTATTAACAATGATAATGGGAAGACGTCCTCGCCCTACTATGGATTAGCTGTGTGTCTATGGGTATTTGACCTGGCCTCTCTGAGACTCATTTTCTCCTCTGTGAAATGGGGATGTGCAAACATGGACCTGTTATAATACATAACACATGTATGCAATATTTCCATCTGTTTTAAAATGCTGCTGCATGAACCACTTCCCTTTAGTGTAGGAGGGAGACAGGAATAGCTAAAGTGCCCATGTCACAGAAAGGGAACACTGAGGCAGGAAGGGAATGGATTTCCCAAGGTGAGTGGCAGAGACTGGTCTCCTGCTTCTGGTCTGGGAAATTCCCATCCTGATAAAAACTGAGAATCGGAGGGAAATGCGATCTGGTGACCCTCCAGGAGGGTAAAAGCCTCTGCATGGAGAGACTTGAAACTGTCCCCTCAGACATGAGGTGATCGTTCCTAAAGGCGCCGGAGCTCTTCCTGGGCTCTTCCAAGAGGCCCGGAGAGAAGGAGATGTCAAGCAGACACACTCCACTCCCCCACAGCCTTCCCCCTGGCAGTTGTTTTGAGTGGAGAGAGTGCGAAACAAGGTGCCTGCGGTAGAAGCTTCCAGAATTCTGCAGTTGAGAACACCCCTGGGGTCTCAGAAAATGCCTGAACTGAAAGTATCCTGATAAATTACTACATGGCCCCTCATTCTGTCCATGGTGAAAGTGAAGCCCAGAGAGGGGCAGGGACTTGCCCAAGGACACCCAGTTGATAGACGGCAGAGCCAGAATGTAGCTCCCAGGGCGCTCGGTTATCTCCCCAGCCACCTCGCCCCCATACTAAAGGCTGCCACCTCCAACAAGCCCTCCAGGCTTACCTTTCTGGTACTGGAGCCACAGCTGCTGCTGGACCTTCTTGCTGGGAAAGTGGATGATGCAGGTGAGCTCGGAGCCGTAGAGGGCCTCTGCGATGTAGTGGGAGCCGTAGTGCTGGATGAAGGACAGCAGCTCCTCCCGACTGCTCTCCTTGGTCAGGATCTTGAGGACGTTGGTGAAGCCTGGATAGAGGAGGAGCACGTGGAGCTGGTCAGACTTGGGAGGCTGGGGGCCAGCAAATGATAAGCCTGGATTTGGTGCCTCATCCCTCACCGTGGTATCAGCCTGGTGGCTGTGCCAGTCCGAACATACACAGCATTTCCTCACTCACATCCCAAGACTGCTGTCTCCAGTGGACACACGAGACACTAGGACGGAGAGGGAGCTGACAACAGAGGAAGGACTAAAGCTGGCAACCTGGACCACAGGGACCCAAAGATCACAATCTGGAAATCGGAGCTGATGTCTACTGAGCAACCAGCCTGTACCAGGCACACTGCTGGGTGTTTCAGCCAATTTGTCTAGTTTAACCTCAGCACAACACTGCAACCCCGACCGTAATGGGCCCCGTTGTGTCGATGAGCAAGTTGGAGGTCAGAGCCTGGAATTGATCTGCCTTGGTCCTCCAGCCAGAGGAGCTGGGACTCCCACTCCCTTCCGCTCTCACCCCAAAGCGCATGCATTTCCCACTGCACTCGTAACCTAGGGCTTGAACTTTCTGCGGCCGGAGCCTCGCGGCTGTGCCCAGGCTCAGCAGACATGCTCAGATCTGCTCCCTGACTATCTTTCTGCCACATCACCTCCCATTCCGCCCCTGACATGCCCTCCCTAAAACAGTGGTATGTTCCTTCTCCTGCCGTGGTCAAGGGCCTCCTTGCTGCTTCACTGTCTTTGGTCCTTTGCCAAAAAGACATGAGTGGTCAGAGCCCAGCACGGGGCATTCACAGCACGCACTAAGCAAGCACTGCTTGCCTTTCTGCTTTTCCTCCAATAGGCGGGTCACCAAGCTACTCTTCCTGGAGTCTCAAGACCTTCTGGACTCCTCCTTGCTATGGATAAAGCCCAAAGACCTTGTCTGGGTGTTTCAGACTCCCAAGGTCATCTCCTGTGAGCCACCTACATCAGGCTTTCCCTCCAGACAAATCAGTTTTCCTATTTCTTTCTGTGATCTTGGATTTCCATCATTCTTTCTTTATTTATATCCCTCCACCACTCCCAAGGCACACACACACACACACACACACACATCCCACCATGTACCTGGGATGGCCTCCCACTTCCTCCCTAAGTCACACCCATGATTCACAGCCCCGGGAAGTCACCCCTTCCCCAAGAAGCTTTGCACACCATCTTAGCTGGGATACCTACTCTTTGCACCTTCAACAGGCACCATCTTGGAGGCAGAGGCTCTGTCCCATTTGTCTCTGGGTCTGCACATGCATCTTTCCCCACCCCCACCTACCAGGTCCCCGGCACAGCTCCCGGGACACAGCACACACATCAACACCTTATTACAAGAACAACTGTTTCCATGCCACATCAAAGTAAAATGCAAAAGAGCAAGCTCTTCTTCAGCATTAAAAATGAGCTCCGATTTGCCAGCGTTTGATTTACAAGGGGGTCCTCAGGAACATCATTATTGATTAATTAAAGCAGATACACCTTTGTAGTTCTAATAGGAACACTACAGTCTTATTCACAAGTGTGGTGTAAAGGTGTGGGTGGTGGTAGAAACAGAAACAGGGCTCAAAGAATGAGCGCTTGATTAGAACAACCCCTCTCCATAAACCTGTTAACTCATGCAACTGGGTAATTAACACAGCAGAGTTAATGATGAGATGGTTTCTGTTAAGTAAGAAATCACATCATGGAGAAGCCCTGTGGTTCTTTATCCAGGCAGACTACACTGCCATCAGATCCCTGCTCTGCTCCTGTTCTGCCAGTGACTAGCTGTGTGACCTCGGGCAAGTTACTTAACCACTCTGACCCTCAGTTTTCTTTCCTGAAAATAAAAAAAAAGGGGACAAAGAATGCCTTCTTTTTGAGACTGATGGAAGTCCTGAGATATAAAACATCATAAAGTGCTTGGCAGATGTCAGCAGTAATTACTATTTTTACTTCCCAATTTCCAGGCTAAAAGAGTTCTACGTTCCTCATGAACAAAGTGATACTGAAAAAGAAAAGATAAGAAAAGAGCTGGCCAACAATGAGGAGGCACTCGGACAGCAACCCACGACAGTGTTATGAGTAAAAGCCGGGGTAGAAAACCCGAGGCCAGGCCCCACCTTTCCAGAGTCCTTCACTCATTCCTTATTTTTCAGTTTTCATTTATTTTTTAGCCTTTCATCAAAAAGGAGCACCAACAATGTGCAGGAATTCAGGGTCTAGGAATAAATAGGATGAAAGCCCTGCCTGCAGTTCTCACGTCAGTTGGGGAGATGGACAGGATTCTGATCTGAATCAAGCACTTGTTAGTGCTTTAATACGGGCAGTCGAGCACAGGGAATTCCTTGAGTTACTCTGAGGGGTACATGAAATGGAGAGGCAGCTCCGAGCATTGCAGGATGTGCAAGCAGATCCAGGCAGAGGGAGCAGCATGTGCAAAGTCACAAGACATGAAATAAATGTCCCATGTTGAGAACTGCAAGCCATCCCCCTTAGCCGAAGCACAGGGTTTATGTGGGCAAAGTGTGGGCAATGTGTGGGCAATGTGTGTGTGTGTGTGTTGGTGGGCGGGGGGAGCAGAGAACGCCTTATTGCTATGTAGATGGACAGGAAAAGAAATCAGCCACCAGAGACGAGAGGAATCAGTGCCTAAAAGAACTTACAAGCCACATGCCTGAAATACTGGCAGAACATAAATGTGACTGAAATTGTCACTTACCCCTCTCTCCTATTCATCCCACCACACCCTATTCAGAGCCTCCCTTACTCCCCAGAATGGACAGCTGCCCTACTGCTGTGTTGACCTCCTGCCATGTGTGGACATCAATGTCTGTTTGCCCAACCACCTGCCCTCCCTGGGAGCTCTTTGATGGCAGGGAGGGCGTGGCCTCACTCCTTCAGCATCCCCTGTGCCAGCACTCGGCCAGATCCTGGGGAAGATGCCTGGCATCATGCTCAGTCCCCTGGCTGCCGGGCAGTGGTCCTCACCTGCTGAGAGGGTGATGGTGCTGAGCTTCACGCGGTACAGGTTGCTGCGGACCCGCCACTGTTGCACCATGGGGTAACCCATGGCCTCGTCATACCTGATGTCGCCTGGAGGAGGGAACAAGAAGCCCATGTAAGCCCACATCTAGAGGCCTCACCCCACAATCCCACCCCGCAGCCCTGGCCTCTGGGCAGAGGCTCGGCCCTAGACTGCGGGCTCTCTCTGGGGCTGACAGCTTTATCTGGATCCCACCTCCAGACCTCTTCCCCTCCTGGCCTCTGATCTCGGCTCTAACCCTGTCTTTTCTCTCTGCCCCACAGCTTACATGGCCCCTTTACCCTACAAGCAAGAAGGGATTTAAAGTTCCACTTAGCCCTGAGGGCAATTTGCCAGGGGATGCTAGACGTCATGGTGCCTCGGTTTCCCTATCTGATACCATGACTCCCTAGGCTGACCTTATTTCATAGGTGCCTTGTGAGACTCAAAAATGAATTAATAGCAGCGGAAGTCCTCTGGTGACCCAGAAATGCGTCCCTGCAGACTGGGGGCCAGTGAACCCCAGCCGCTCATCACATTGCCTAAGGCTACTTTTACACGATGACGGCAGAGTTGAGCAGTTGTGACAGAGACCGCGTGCAAAGCCTCATACATTTACTATCTGATCTTTTATGTTTGCCCACCCCAGTGTGGACCATTGCTTCCTAACATGGAAACACGGGATGTCCTTTGGTATAATGTAAAATACCCGTGTGGACAGACAAAAGGTTCCCATTTCAAACAAGACTGAGAAACTGGCTGAACAGAGTTGAACAAAATTCTTAAAAAACTATAATTTCTCAGGACCTTGAATAAATTAATATGCATTTTAAAGGTACACGAAGGTAGTGTATAGCATTGTGCAAACTTCTTTGGTCAAGGAGCCCTGCTTTTAGGGTCCACTGGAACTCACGTTCCGCAGGATGCATTTTGCAAAACACAAGTGTAGATACAACATAAACAAAGGAAAAACACACAACAAAACGTTAGCAAGTGGTTAACTCGGAGTGACGGCTGTGTTAAAGATTCTTGATTTCTGATTTATATTCAGCTCTGCTTTCTAAATGTTCCTCTCGGATCACTGCAGACTTTCTTATAATCAGGAAAAAAGATTCACAAAAAAAAATGCTAATCACATCAGCAGTTAGCAGTATTGTTGTTCTATACCCTCTGCAAACGGCAGGCACATTTTCTATCCTTCTCTCTTGTCCTCCAGTGAGGAGGTACTTAAAAAGATATTTGATACCAAGATTAAAATGAGAATCTCATTGGAACAAATGATTTCTTCCTGGACATTACTGCAGTATTAAAGTTGTCCATTACTGTCATTTTTTTTTCCTCCACAGCCTTTTCAGGAATAATACAATTTTTTAGAGGCTTTCATTTGAAAGTAAAATATTCATGATCCCCAAAGGTATGTCCACTGGAGCGAGGTTGTTTTGTTATAAATATGTCCTCTCTGTTTATCTGCTCTTCCCTTCTGTCTTTCCTCTGCAGACACTAGGGAGAGGAGGAGAGCGGGTGGAAGAGAGGAGGGGGCCGTGTTTCGAGTCAGGGCAGAGAAACAGTCTGCACAGGAAGACCAGCCACCAGCACCCAGGCAGCCTCTGCCCCATCCATTAGGGCTTGTCCTAGTTCCGAGCAGCCTCTGCGGGGGGTGTCGGTGACCGGGGCCATACCCAAGACAGGGAGGCAGAGCACTTTGCTGCAGGCTGGTGATGCAGCTCATTCACTTGGTGGCATTGTGTCCAAAAGGAAAAAGAAAAAAAAAAACTATCTCTTTTGATTATTAAGAAATTCACAAAACCATCTCTGTCTCCCACCTCTAGGCTTCCCCCGTAAGTGATCATCACTCCATCCTCACTTTCTCCCATCCCTGGTCCTTCCTGGGTTCCAGCCAGGAATATAAGCCCCTTCAGTGAAATGTCATCTTCTTGAGGTCAAGGCCATGGTCTATATTATGCCTACTCCTGCAGAGTCAAAACGGAGCCTGGCGTAGAGTAGGCTCTCAATAAATACCTATCTGTTGACTCACTCACTCACTTGCATCCCATTCCTGACCGTAAACTCATCCTTGGTCCTTCCTCAATCCCTGACCCCCATCTTGCCTGACTCCATCCTAGACCCCCACCCAAGGATTAGGGGTAAAATGAAACCCTGGGATGAGGGAGGTTATTTTTTCTGGTAATTAAGAAGAAATTAACTCTTAAAATGTGACAGTTCCTTTATTAGGACCCCTCCAAAGATACCTGCATTGAAAAAAAAAATCCTAACAGTGTGTACCACTAATGCAGAACCACAAGGTACTGTATCACAAAGGCAGAGCAAGGGCCCTTGAATCTTGGGAATGCCTCCCAAAAAAAGAGAAAATGAAGAAAAGCAGAGGGCACCCTGCAGTGGGATGAAAACACGAGCCTCAGGAGAGCCTGCAGAAGAGAGCTTCTCAGTAAAGGAGAGACAGGCTGTGGGGGGAGCGGGGACGCAGGGAGCCACAGAGTGGAGTGAAAAGGGCAGGAGACCCGGAGCCACGGCAGCTGGTTCTAGTCCTTGTAGCTTCGCTGTGTGACCTTCAGCTGGTCCCTTTACCTCTCTGAGTCTAGACTCCTCATCTATAAAATGAGAAAAAAATAACACCCACCCCACAGGATGGCTCAGTGCCCGTGCTCATGAACAAGCTGTGTAACTAAAGTGCTTTCAATTGAGAGAGGTTCCTGGTTGGGGCGGTGGGGTCCACTTAGTTTATTTTAAGATGAGTTAAAAATGAACTGCATGACCTCACTTATAGATTCCACTTTATATGGAATCTAAAAAGAGTTGAACTCTTAAAAGCAGAGAGTAGGATGGTGGGCGGATGGGGAAAATGAGGAGATGCTGGTCAAAGGGTACAGAGGTTCGGTTATGTGGGATAAACATGTTTTCGGATCTAACCAGTGACTACAGTCATTAATACTGCATTTGCTAAGAGAGTAAACCTGGCCTCAGCTGAGAGCTCAGGGAAGACCCCAGTTCTGCACAGCCAGCAGGGGCCCAGGGAAGGGCAGGTCCCTTTCACATCCCATCCCCCTCAAATGTGGAGGCCCAGCGGACGTGCTGAGGGCTGATGTGTCCTGGAGACCAGGCACGTCGGCAGGGAGGCCGGGGAGGGGCCCAGCGCATGTGCCTTACCAGTGAGCCGCTGGAGGTCCGGGAGGGGCTCGGAGAGGACCCCCCGGCACTGCTCCTCCACCGGCAGCGGGATCACCAACAGCCCGTCGGCCAGCTGAGGGAAGTCCTTGATGAAGTTGTTCTCCCTGTGGAGAGGAGCAGAGACACTGCCAGATCGAGGAGGACGCAGAGGCTGCGGGGGCGGCAGGGCAGGAGGGCAGGAGGCTCGCAGGCAGAAGAGAGGCTCACGAGTGGGTGGGCGGCCTTGCTGCATTGCCTCTGGCTCCCTGAGTCCCAGCTCTGAGAACATGGTGCTAACAACAGACTCTAGACAGCAGGGGCTTGAATCAAGGCTCTCCACTTACTAGCTACACGACCTCAAGTAGGCTCCCAGTCCACTCAGAACTTTAGTTTCCTTGTCTATAAAAGTGAGATCTCAGGGTAGTTATAAACACTTCATGGGATAAAGCTGCCAATTGCTTAAGACACAGTCTGAGGTTCTATAAACTGTAAATATGGTTGCTAAATGTCCCCTTACATAAGCAGTGACGATGTGAGCCAGGATGTGAGAGAACTGAGGACAGCATGGAGTGCTTGAAGAAAGAGGGGGTGAGGTTAAGCTGGAGAAGGGAAGTCTGGAAAGAATAGGTGTTTGTGTGCTAAACGGAGGATCCTAAGAGATCTTTTGCATCAAACTGCTCCTTTTACACATGGGGACACTGAGGCCCTGAGAAGGGGAGCGAATTGCTCCCAAACAATGGGTTAGACTCAAAACCAGGTCTCCCCACTCCTAGGCTAGTACTCTTTCTTGCCCTAACTTCTGCAGGTGCCTCTGTCCCTTCCCTGCAGGGCCAGCCCAGGAAACAGAAGACAGACTCTGGGCTACCCTCTGGGCACTGAACCCTGAACAAAGGTAGTCTGGAGGGGAGGGGAGGGGTGATATGGCATCACAGGGAGGCAGGCTTCAATCTTCTAGACAATAGACCTGCCTAAAAATTGAACAGCCTGCCACTGAGAGGTGGTGAGCTTGCTGTAGCTGGGAGTGTGCAAGTAACAAGCTTGACAGCCACTTGGCATGGACAGTATCCAGGGCATTTCTGTACTCAAATCTGACTTTTGAGGTCCCTTGCTATTCAGAAATCCTCAGAGTTAGAGACACTCCCCACAATCTGGAGAGGACAAGGAGGGGGAAGAGGAGCAGGAGGAGAACAGAGGGAGGGGGATGTTTATCACTCTGTTTTGAATGGGCAACCTTGAAATGAAAATCAGAAACTGGCAAACAAAAATCTGTGATGCCAAAGCAACACGTTTGAAGCTGGATCTCAGCTATGCGGCTATGCAGGTGCTGTGCGGCCTGGGTCACCTTCCTGTTTGTGCTCACGTCCCCACACATTCCACCCCCAGGCAACTGCGAAGCTCACCACCGATTCACTCATTTAGTGAACACCTTCTCCGTGTCTGATCCCCTGAGCAGGTCAGAGTCCGGAGGAGGACATATTATCTCCATCTTCCACATCACCAGCATCTCCGTCATCGTCATCATCATCATCATCATCTCTGACCATTTATGTATTGAATCCTTATAATTTGCTAAGATCTTGCTAAGCACTTTACATCCCTTTTTATCATTTAATCTTCATACTGACTCAAAAGAGAGCTATCATTATCTTCATTGTACAGATAAGAAAAAAATGAGGTGCAGGGGTAAGAGGTGGCAGAGTTGGGGTTGGAACCCAGATCTGTCTGACCGCACACCTGATGAGGTGAGCGGCTGGGGCCGGGACTGTCTGCCCAGCATGCATGTGCACGATGGAGAGTTTCTAGGTCCACACGTGTACATTTAAGCAAGCTGTTTTGTGTGTCATAGGTGTGCCCTCGTCTGTCTGTGGCACCGTACTTGCTTATGCCTACACGTGTCCCTGTGCTCATGGGTGCTGCCTAGGTGTTGGAGGCTGGCTTTGAATTTGTCTGTAAACTTGAACATGTGGAACAGCCATGGAAGTGCCCCCAGGTAGCATGTAAACTTGTCAGAGCCTAAGGAACTAAGTTTCCTCCTATCCCCCTCATGAGGTGGCCTCTGGTGATACAGACCTTCCCTTAGATACATAATGAGGTGGAGGGTGTCCCCATGTCCTGGGTATTGAACCAACATGCGCTGAGCACACACTCTCGGGGTGGAGCCCTGGGCTGGGTACGCAGGATCCAGGGATAGACTGGATTCTCTCCTTGTCCTCTAGATCTTCTCAGCCATGTGGGGGAGACAAGGCATCAGCTATGCAGAATACCCAGGGGGACCAGCTATCAGGGACCCGAGCAGGCTGGAGGTTTCTGGCCAAGGGTCCCTCCCCCATGAGACCCACACACCTGTCCTATGGATAGGAGAGGGCAAGAGTGAGATGACTCTGGAGACTGGGCGCCTCTTTTGCCCACAAAGCATCCTAGTTGTGTAACCTGGAGCAAACCTCTCAAACCTCGACATTCTCATCAGTAAAATGGGGATCTTAAGAGCCATTCAGGCTGCTGTAGTGAAATGACACTAACGATGATGGCAGTAGCTGTTTGTTGAGCACCTACTACACATGAGGCACTATTCCAAGTCCTTAACACTAGTTCTCACCTAACCATATGAATTAGGCACTGTTAGGAACCTCGGATTGGAGGTGGAAAAGCTGAAGCACAAAGCCATTAAGTAACTACTCAAGACCACAGTTGGGAAGTGGGACATCTCAGGTGGTCTGGCCCCAGAGCTCATACCCCTCATCACTGCACAGATGCAGGGCACTGAAAATGCTGCTTGTGACGTAACACAGGCTGTCAAAGCTGGAAGAGCCGTAGCAGGCTCGAGTGCACTGAGCCCAGACAGGCTGAGAGAAGCGGGCTGTTACTCATTATGACCTGACTGCACACCAGGTGCTCTGCTCTCCAGGTGGCCTCACCAACCCTGACTCCAGTGCCGTGAGATGGACATGATTACACTCCCCAACCAGCTGATGGGGAAATGGCTCTCAGACGTGAAGTGACTTCCCTGGACTACACGCCGAGTGCACTTGGGAAGCGGGATCTGACGGCAAGCTTATCATTTTTCACTTTACCACCCAGGGTCACATTTCACATCTTCCCTGGCAGTAATTTTATAATCGCACTCTGTCCACCCCCACGTCCCTCTCCTCTAATCCCTCCGCCTTGTTCAAGCTGGGCTTGACTGTGTGGCAAACCTCACCTCAAAGGGACAATGAGTGGCAGCACAGTGGGTGACTTCAGGATGGTAGAGTGCCTGGCTCATGACTCCCCTTCTCTCAAAGATGGTTTTCTCCTTGAACTTCCGGGAAGCAGAGAGGGTCTTGAGGAAGTGCATGAGAAGGATGGAGACAATGGAAGGGTAGGGGCTCATAGGCTAGCACGGACAGTGAGGAGGGAGCGAAGTAGGGGAGAAGCAAGGAATGACGAGACAGCAACGGCAAAGACCAAGGACCAAGGACGGTCCCTCAGGACTGGGTCCCTTCACGGCTGTCTGGGCGACACGACAAGTCCTGCGTGGCCTCTGCCAGCAGAGGGCGCCCAGGGCCTTTGCATCAATCAGCTCTCCCTGGAGGCAAAACAGGATGGAAATGGCTGTGCTGGGAAAGTTCCCCTGGGCTGAGGACCTCAGACAGAACCCAGACAGCAGCTTCAGAATCCACCCACTCGGGGAAGGTGACAAGGAGGATGGCACAGTGCTGGCTTAAACTCAGTTGACCCGAAATCAAATTCAGATTATTGGAGTTTGCGTGGGTGTACATTCGTGGGTGTGTGTGTGTGTGTGTGTGTGTGTACTACCAGGCAACTAACTAATCCTAATAATAGGAAGACAGGAAGAAGAGTAAGTAATATTTGCTTATTGATCATATTTGTTAATCATCAGCTATGTTCTAGGTACTGTGCCAAGATGCGTGTGTGTGTGTGAGATTTTAACCACATGAGAATTCTCTAACTACTATTATTACTCCCATATTGTAGATGAAGAAATGGATACTCAAAGAGGTTAAGGAGCTTGTTCAACTGAAGTCCACAGTTGGGAAGTGCAGTGGGGCTCCTAGTTTAGCGCCTGGTTCCCAGTAAACACGCGTTCAGTGGATCATTCCACAGCCCATGCTCTTGATCACGCAGATAACCTGAGACCAGGCAGCTCTGTAGTTAACCACCAGAGGGATGCGCTTTTGTGCCCGCGGATGGGGCTGTATGCACATGTCTTTGTGTGTTTGCACAAGTGGATGTCATGTCTCAAACAGAAAAAGGGCTGTGTTTCTTGAGACAAACATCTCCCCCCAAATATCCATGAAAACAGTTCAATCTCAACTGACGTTATATAGAAACAATTCATCAGATTTTTTAAATAGCAGATCCTGGGCCCTGGGGACTCAGGAGCACTCTGGGAGAGGTCTCTTTTATTCCACAAACATGTACTGGGGTCTCCTGCGCTCCAGGGGCAGATCTGCACACCAGGGGTACAGCAGTGGAGAATCAGAGGAGGTGCCTGGAGGAGCACAAAGCACAGACTGAAGGTCTATGAGGTCTTCACCGTCCAGCCCCTGCCTATTCTTTCTACCTTGTTTTGGGAACCACTGCCCCCTGCACTGTTCAGCCGCACTGACTGGCTGTAAGTTCCTCTCCTGGGGCACACTCACTTCCCACAAAAGGTCCACTTGGGATGTGCCTTCTCTCTGGAAAGCTCTTGCCCACCACTGCCCTGAACCAGGCCAACTCCTACTTGTCACTCAGACCACATGTAATTTCTCTGCCCTTGAGAAACCTTCTCAGAGTCCGTTCTCCTGTTGCACCCTTTCATAGCATCCTGCCCTATTCTTCCATGAAGAGCTTCAGAGTTCCTGACCCAGACGTGCTCACAGGGACCTTGTGGGATACCTACCTCTTTCACTAGACTGTGCGCTCCATGGGGGCCAGGGCTGTGACTGTCCCCCTCCCCAGGGCCTCACACAGTGCAAACCGCATGCAAAGTAGGTGCTCAATGAACATCTTTTGAGGCAGTAAAGGAAGGAAACCCAGACAAAAGTAATGTGTGCACAACCTTCATAGAGTCCTTTCTGATATTTGGTTACAGGGTCCCAGGACACCTCAGGATCTAAGGGATGTTGGGGATTTTAGTCTAAGATGCCAGCTTTTCTGCAAGAAGCTTCAAAACCCTACTTTCTTCCTCTAACTTCCTAAGTTTGCAGACATCCTGGCTCCCATGGAGTGGGGACCGGATGGGAAAAGGTGATCCCCCTAAGTAGAGGCCAGTCAGACCTCCCACTCTTGCTAAACACATGAGTACATGTGTGCATTCAGCTTGGGGAGGAGGTGCAGGGGATAGGGCGGGGTGAGGGCTGCTAGCAGGAAACAGGAGGACCAGTTAAAAAAACCACCTCTTTTAAGAATCCATTCCAACTTTCCCCACTTGGAATAAATCTTTCTTGTCACTTTTCTTTCATGGATCTTGTCTGAGGGTAGATTCCAGCAGCCAGTGTGGGAACCGGTGGTGGAAAAGGCACAGGCTCAGAAGTCATAGAGACATGGGTCCAAATTCTGGCTGTGTGACCTTGGAGACCTGCATTTTAGGAGCCTTGCTGACTTCATCTGTAAAACGGGAGTCAGGAGTTCAACGTCAAGGAGTGAGAAGGAGGATTCATGTAGAGTTCTCTTTAATGCTAGTCCCTTTTCCTGAATCTTACAGCAGATTCTGGATCTCTTGGAGATCCGAGAGCCCAGCACAGTGCCACTCACAAGCATAAGCTTAAGCGCTCCCTAACTTCTACTGAATTGTGTGCAGAGGTGGAGGTGGGCCTCCTCACCCTCCACGCCACCTGCTTATGACCTCCCAGTGACAGGAACCCTTAGAGCACTTCCACAGAGCATGCACCTTGGGTAGCTTCCCTCTCATCAGCCATACTGACAGGACTCACCAGCAAGGGAAGCTGGGCCGCTAAGCCATCCTCCCCCACCCTTCCCAGGGTTTTCCCTCCTGCCCGCCTCCATTTAAGAATATGTGTGAGCGTTTTTGGATACATTAATACATAGCCACCAGCATGTAAGAGCTGATCACCCCTCAGTTCTGGGGAAATTAGCATTTAAATTGAGGTATTTCGCGGAAGTAAATCATCCCAGAGACAGCAGTATCTGCAGCCTTTTCTCAGTGGAGGGAAGGCATGATGTTGAGTTCGCAGGGAGGGGTCCATGCTCCCTGGTTCTCCCTAAGTGGCCCAAAGCCTCCAGAAAGAGTGCCATCGAACTCCCAATACTGACAAGGACATCGCCCCTAGTTTAAACCATGACCCCTCCTTCGCCTCCAGCTCATCTGAGTCTTTCTGCCAAGAGAGGCGACCTTGGCTGAGATGTGGTTTCCTCGGTGATCAAGGAGTTGGGGGACTGTCCTCATCTTGGCTCTGTCACTGCCTGGCTGGGTGGTTTGGGGAAGCCACTCCTTACCTCTGGAACCGGGAGGAGGGATGGATGCAAACTATTTATTTCTCCGAGTGCCTGATTGAGAGACGCTGGGCTAGATTTTGCAGCCATTCTCAAGTCATAGGGTCTCCCTGTGATTAAATGCATGTTCCCGCTTGTCCATGCCCGTCCTCCGCCTCTGCCCTCCTGGGGGAACATTTAGAACCTTAGTTCTTATGTGGTCTGCTTCTTAAATAGTGGTCTTGGTATAAGTTCTCCACTCAAGCACTCCAGATTCAGTCATTCATTCATTCAACAAAGTTTCAGGATTATATGCCAGGCATTGGGAAAATAAACATTCCCCACCCTCAAGACACTCACAGCCCAGAAGGAGACTTGCATACAAATGATTCCTACATACGTGTGCAAATGTGTGCCAGGTGAATAATGGTTTGGAAAATGTTACAGTGAAGCATTTTTCATTCCGCACAGATCATATTGGTCCGTGGCGACCTGCCTGCTAAATCAAAGGCATGCGCCCCTTAGGTAGAAGAGCAGACACCTTCTAGAAGAGAAAGGGCGCCATCACTCAGCTTGGGGCTAGATCTCAAAGCTGACATTGTAGTGTCTTGAGCCAGACAATGGTTTTGAAAGTGAGCCTGTGCTGGGCGCGAAGGTTCCCTTATGTATCAAAGGCAGGCCTGGCCAACCCAGATGTCTTATTTCCATGTACGGTCGGTGCAGGCTCTGACCTCCAGGAAGTGCCCACCAGACAGGAAGAGGTTAGAGGAAGCCCTTTTTTCTGCCACTAGTGTGGGGAGGAATTGCTGAGGAAAGAAAGCCTGGAGGCTAGGGGTTCGAGCTTGAGAGTCACCGAACCTCTTTCTGGCCTTTTTGGAAGCCAACTCTCTTCCCTACTCACCCCAGCTTCAAGGGCAGTGTCAACAAATGCTGAAATATCAACAAGGGTTTGGGGAAAATTGTCGGGAGTTTGAGCAGGAGCAACAGGGTTTGTCCCCCTACCCCAGAACAGGCTATAGCCTCGGGGACTTGTCAGCCCCTGCATCCGACAAGCCAACAGGAGGCCCCAGGAGAGGGTGGCAGGGGGTGAGCAGGAGGCCAGCAGGAGTCAGCCCCCCAAGTCCTGCACCCACAGTGTGGAGGGATTAAAGCTGATGGGAATTCCTGGCATAACCCACCTGCTCCCACAGAGGCAGGGATGGAGACGAGGCCTGGGATTGGAACAAGGGTTCTTCAGAGAGTAGAGGCCTCAGGACTTTGGATTCCGACACTCAGCCCCTCTCAAAAGAACGCCCAAGACCACCCACATCACAATGGATGCCAGGCAAGGGCTGGGATCCAAGCCCAAACAGGAAATCACATAGCAAATGCCAGAAAGCATCCAACAGATCACATTTGTACCAACGTCCTTCTCCCATCAGCACTGCCTGCACCCTGAGGCCAACTGGAGGTCGGGGAGACTTCCTGGTAAGGCAAAGACAGGGCTGGTTGTTGAAGGGTTCAACTTTGAATGGACTAAATATTTACCTTGAAGATTATGTTCTGTATCCTTAATTGGCAAGTTGAACTACTTTTTTTGCTATCAGTGGAATGAAAACTTGAGGGAAAGATTATATCAGCTGTAGAAAATTAAGAAGACCAGTGTTTTGTATGACTGAGTTGCAGTGGAAAAATGTTTGAACCTTTTACTGTTTAAAGAGATGGTTATAGGTTAGTGTGATAGTTTGAGATTCACAGAGGAGGTTCAGAGACCCAGGGAGTAAAGAGAAGGGGCACTTAACACAGACTGGAGAGGCCTGGAAGGCTCCCTGGAAGAGGTGAGTCTTGGCCAATGGGGAGGAGCTATCCAGGGAGAAAGCAAGGAAGGGAGATCAGTTAGGGTTAAGGTGGGATCCAGGTAGAAGTAATAGCACGTGCAATAGTTCAAAGGTGTGTGTGTGAGAGAGAGAGAAATACTCACATGGCACGTTCTGGATATTGGAAAAAGCAAAGCGTAAAAGCTCTGAGTAAAAAGCAAAGATGGGCTAGTGAGGGGCAGGAAGGAATCAGATTTTCTGAGTCTTCTACATGATGGTAAGGAAACCATTATAGGGTTTTAAGCAAGAGAGTGATGCCATCTGACTGGAGCTTTAGAAAGATTGCGTGGACGCCGGGTAGAGGGTGGGCTGGGAAAGGAACAAGGCTCAAGGGGAGGGAGACTAGGTATGAGGTTTTGCAGCAACACAGCCAAGACATGGGGGAGTAGTTGTGTGGCAGAATACAGGGGAGAGGGACAGGTTAGAGAGAGACTCTGGAGGTGGAACCTGCAGGTCTCCATCCTAATTGCACGTGGTGGCGGGTAGAGGGAGAGTTGTGGGGTAAGCCGGGCAGTGCTGCCGGGGGGGTTGGGGAGGGGGCTGTTCTCTGTGTGTCTGTCCCCATCCCAGGCTCTGCAGGTCTTGGATGCAGGGATCTATTTGGCTGACACCCCTCTGGTACAGACGCAGCACATAACAGCTGTCAGTCCTGGCTTAAGCCATCCTGCCCTCTCCCAGGGCCTATCACAACAGCCTGTTAACCACATTCTCTGCACCCGGCCTCGCCTCTCCAACTCATTTCCCATCCTGTGGCCAGAATGATTTTCTAAAATGATGGTCCTAACTCAAAAATATCATTAGCTCCATGTAGGAGTGTTCTGTTGCTGCCATAACAAATCACTGCAACCTTAGTGACTTAACACAACATAAACTCGTTACCTTACAGTTCTGCGAGTCAGATGGCTGACACGGGTTTCTGGACTACAATCAAGGCATCAGCAGGGTTGCACACTTCCTGGAGGCTCTAAACAAGACTTTCTTTCCTTGTGTTTTCCAGCTTTTTGAGGCTGCCCACATTCCTAGGCTCCATCTTCAAAGCTAGCCAAGGCAAGTCCAGTCCTTCTGGAATCACATCGCTCTGACCTCCTGTCTTCCTCCCTCTTCCACTTTAAGGACCCCTGGGATTTCATGGGCCTGCTTGGATAATCCAGCATCATCTCTTTATGTCAAGATCAACTATTAGCAACCTCACTTCTACCTGCACTTTGATCTCCCTTTTCCAAGAGAGATAATTTATTCCAGGAATTAAACACGGACATCTTGGAGGCCATTATTCTGCCTACCCCACTCCAGTTTTGTGGGTTTTTCCAAGACCTTGCTGACACCTTTCCCTTCACTTGACAGTTTGACATCCCTTCCCTGGGTTTCCACAGCACCCATCCTCCCCCTACCCTAGCATTTTCGTGCTGGACTACCGGTGCTGCTCACTCGCTGTCTCTCTCACTGGACCAAGAGCACTACAGGATAAGTACCATGTCTGTCTTACTCACTGCTATGCATCCAGCCCCAACTCAGTGGCTGAAGCACACACTGGGGGCTTAATAAGTGCTTATTCAGTGAATGGGTGAATGAATGGAAATGGAGGGGGACAAGGCATTCAGCTGTGGTACTGCAGTCTCCCTCCCGTGAGGCCCTGGGTCATTGCCTCACTCATCTCTGCTGCCCCACCCATCTCGCCCTTTCCTGCCTAGACAGCTAGTGTCAGAACAGCACGTGTCATTCTTAAAGCCACTATCTATTGATTGTTCACACTGCGCTAGACATCATTCTAAAGGCCTTGCACATATCTCATTTCACACTCACAACAACTCCGTAAGGTAAGAACTCTTACTACAATTTTGTTTTTTTTTTTAAGAGAGGGAACAGAAGTACAGAGTTCTTATGCGTTCACAGAGCTAGTAAGCTGGACCTTGAACAGCCTAACTCCACGTTCTTAAAAACTATGCAAAAATATGCTAGGGATATTTAGTTTCTTCCCTCTAAATGAAATGCTAAAAAATGAAGGTTGAATCATTGAAAATACCAGTGCTGGCTGAATGTCCCAGATGGACTCCCCTTTTAATAACAGTAACTGCCCTTTATATTGACTGCATACCATGTGTTAGGTACTCCGCAGGAATTGTTTTTAACTTTTTTGCTATAGACTGATTGTTTGTGTTCCTCCCAAATTCATTAGTTGGAATCTAATCCCCAGTGTGACGGTATTTGAAGGTGGGGCCTTTGGAAGGTAATCAGGTCATGAGGGTGGATCCCTGATGAATGGGATTTGTGCCCTTATAAAAGAGGACCCAGAGAGGTACTTGTCCCTTCTGCCATGTGAGGACACAGGGAGAAGGTGCCACCTATCAGCCGGGAAATGAGCTCTCACCAGACCCTGAGCCTGTCAGTGCCTTCATCTTTGACTCCCCAGCCTCCAGAACGGCGAGGACTGAATGTCTGCTGATAGGCCACCCAGTCTACAGCATTTTGTCACAGCAACCTGGACAAACTAAAACACTGCTCAACAATCTTGCAAAGTAGATATTATTACTTCAACGATGAAGGTGAGGAAACTGGGTTCAGAGATGTGAGGTCACTTTCCTAGGGTCATGTACAATTAAATCAGGGCCGTCAGCTCCACTCCTCCTCCCACCTCTCTGACCATGCTCACACCTGTCTTTCTCTCTGCAGGCCCACCCTCATTCATACACAGGTGTGCATGAACACACATACAGACACACACAGAATGAGAAGCCAGGGTTAGACGCTGCAGAAGCCTTCCTTCCCTCTCTAAATGCAAAATCACTTCCACCAGTGGTACCAAACTCACTTTGGCATTCTAGGCATGGCTGTCACTAACTCCTGCCCTAGTAATTGCGATCCCTGAAATTGAAAGAAATTGCAAGCTAGAGAAACATTATCTTCTCCTCAGCCACTTCGCCCCCGTCTCCTCGCCCATGTGTGTCAGCTCTGGGATTCCTTGTCCTGTCATAACACAGGGAACAAGCTGAGCTGCTGTCCCTGGGGCCTCTGGAGCATCTCCCTGTACTGTCCTTCCAGTTCTCAAGAAAAGGAATCAAAGACCCCAATAGTCTGGCATAAAACTTCAGAGCTTGAGGTGGGAAAACTCGACATCACTAGGTCCAACCGCTGCATTTTTCCAACTAAGTGTTGTCATTACCTCTGTTTTTTCAGATGCTATAAACGAGATTGGAAGATGAAAATTAGCCTTGTCCCCCATCACACAGTCCGGATGCAGCCAAATGATATGCAAGCTTACAGCCTGTCTCCTTACACAGATGTGCAGTGGTCCAAGGTGCCAGCTGCTGGATGGAGGGGCACCACTGAGCCTAGATCTCTCTCTCCAGCCCCAGCCTCAAGCTACAGTTTGTCCCTCCCTCTGTCCTTGAAGAGTGCAGCTACTGATTCTGTCACAGTCGAGAGTAGAAGCTGATACCTCTGTATCTTTAAAGCTGTTTCAAGTCCAACTAGGACTTCCATATTCTGATTTGCAAGCCCTCCACCCCACACCATTACCTATGTCTATCTCCAGAGTACCAGAGTAGGGGCACAAAAGCACTTGCCAAATGAGGCCAAGAGATGAGGCAACTGACTGTCCCTGAATCCTATTGTATCTTCTCACTGTTCCTCACGCACCGTGGTTGTCCTGCCCCAGACAGGAGGCCAGTTCTGTGGAGCCATGCCATTAACTTGCTGTGTGGCCCTAAGCAAGTCACTTCCCATCTCTGGTGGGGGGGTTGCCTTTCAGCCCTGGGGTCACTTTCTTCACTAACACAGGTGTCCCGATGGCTCTAGCACAGAGGGCTAAGAGGAAGTCCCCAGAGGGAACCCCTGTCCCCAAGTCACTGTGTATTTTCTTTCTTGTCTTTTTTGAAGAAGTTTTTGCAGCCAGATACACCTGGATTTGAATCCACCTCCCATCTCCCATGTGGCTCTGGTTGGACAGAATATTGAACTTTTTCTGAGCCTCTGTTTGCCTATCAGAAAAATGTAAATAATGGTCATCCTTGCCTCACCTACTTGCTGTAAAGATTAGGAGAGTCCGTGACATGAACCGCTCAGCAGAAGCCCAGAGACTAGCAAGCTCTTAATGAGCAGCAGTTACTGCTGCTGTAGGGAACTCTGTTCAAGCACAGTTTTAGTGAACACTCTCAAAAAGCCTGTCTTGACTAGGAACAAGAAAGATGCAGATTTCAGAGCTGGAATAGACTCACATTCTTTTCTTTTACCCCTTTCCAGACAAGCACACACAGCTTGTCCAAGTCACATGATGGAGCTATAATAAGAATCCAGGACAGGTGGCCACCAATTTGGAATTCTTTTCTTTATATCATGGGATTTTTCCCCCCCGCTAGTGGATTTGATTCTTTCCTAACCACATATCCTACTCTTCACCTCTAGGAGAATTATTTACACTTCAGGCACACCCACAGCACCACACACTGAATATGCCTCTTCCTAGCCCAGCAGGTACTAAAATTGATGTGGGATGTCTATTTCCCCCATTGAGAGCAGAGGCTCCGTCTTCTCTCTCCTTCTCCAGCTCCCAACAAAGCATCAAGTATATAGAGTAAGAATCTCAAAAATGTTAGTGAAATGGAGCCTCCAGTAGCCTGGACTCCAAAGAATAAAAGGATGCTTCAAAACTAACTTAAAGCAACAGATAGGAAGCATCAGAGCCACATCTTAACTGACCACATAGCATCAATGCATTTATAATAACTTCACTCCTGGTTGTAGTTAGAGAGGGAGAACTCTTCCCTTCCCTTCCCTTCCCTCCTTCTTTTTCTTTCTCCCTTCCTCCCTCCTTCCCTGCCTCCCTCCCTTACTTCCTGCCTCCCTCCCTCCCAGCTTCGTTCCTTCCCTCCCTCCTTCCTTCCTCCCTCCTTCCCTCCCTCTCTCTCTCTTTCTTTCTTTCTTTGTTTTCCTTCTTTCCTTCATTTCCTTTCCTTTTCCTTCCTTCCTTCCTCCCTCTTTCTTCCTTCCTTCCTTCCTTCCTTCCTTCCTTCCTTCCTTCCTTCCTTCTTTCCCAATAGGTACACTTTAGAATCAGAACACGTGACCTCGGAATGGCTGGTGTGAATTTGTGGCTGGGGTCACACCTCTGAAAGTTTCTACTTCCCTTTTGTCTTTCCCATTTTCCCTGGGGCACCTTAGAAGTCTTTACCATAACCATCTCTAATGAGCTTTGCAAAATGAGAAACCTACTGCAGTAGAAGAAAATCTCATAGCACTCGCTTTCTTGTTTGTGCGCGCTCTCTCTCTCCCCTTTCTCGTTCTATCTTTTTTTATTAGTCATTAGCAATGGAGAAAGAAAACACCCAAAGGCGGTGAAAATGTAGCACTATTTGCACATATTTCTTGCAACACTGCACTAATAAGGAGCCCAGCCATCTCTCATATCCCTTCATTTTCACGTCTGACAACAGCTGCAGCCAAATCCAGAATCCAGGTAATGTGAACATTAACCAGTTCACGTTATAACCAAGGTGAAGTGTGCATACTGTTACAGGACAGTTGGAAATGGATTTTAAGTGCTCCTTAAAACCAATGGATGTCAAGATTTTAAAAGGGCCTAGGAAAACAAAAATCCAATTAATGAACATAATTTTTGGCCTTTTCAAAATATGACACCAAAATGTAATTCCATTCAGTTTCTAAGACCCTGGATCTAGCTCCCAGCCTTGTTAAGTACTGATCATGTTGTCATATGCAATCACATGGTCATGTTGAGCCTCAAGTTTGTCTATAATAACTGTGGTTCACATTCACTGAGAATGGATCTTAAACTCTACCTCTTTCTAGGTCTGTGATCCTGGGCAGGTTATTTAATTTCAGGAGCCTCAATTACCTCACTTGTAAAATGAGGATCATAATAGTATCAATAGTAATTGATAGACTCAATTACAAAGATCAAAAGGGGCAATGAATATAAACAGCCTGGTATATATTTAACTGAGAGGTGGTTACTGTTACTATGGTTATTATTTATTTTCTAGGAAAAAAGACTAGGTTTAAGTCTTATCTCTGCCTTTTGCAACTGTTTTTTGTTTGTTTTGTTTCGTTTCCTTTTGCAATTTTGGATACATTGCCCTATTTACTAAATTTCAGTTTCCTCACTTGTAATAGAGACTAAATAACAGTCTGGTAATTCTAGGTGCTAGTAATTCTAAATTGTTGTGGAATTAAATGAGATGGTGCAGGTGGCCTGGCACCTGGTACATCACACTCTGTAATGTTAACCATCACCACCACCACCATCACCATCACCATCATTGTTATTACTGACAGGAATGTTATTTGGGCTTTTTTTTTTTTAAAGATAATATACAGTAGAAAATTCCAAAGAATCAACAGCAACAACAATAAAAATCCTGGAACTAACAAGTGATTATGGCAAAATTACAGGATGCAAAGATAACATACAAAAGTCAAAGTATTTCCAATATGCCAGCAATGAACAACTGGAATTGGAAATTAAAAACACAATACCATTTACATTGGCACCAAAAAATGAAACACTTAGGTGTAAATCTAACAAAATATGTGTAAGAGCTATATGAAGACAACTATAAAATCTAGATGAAAGAAATCAAAGATCTAAATAAATGGAAAGATATTCATGTTCATGTTCAAGGCTGTTGAAATGTCAGTTCTTCCCAAGTTCATATTATAGACTCAATGCAATCCAAATCAAGTTCCCAAAAACTGATTTTGTACAGATTGACAAACTAATTCTAAAGTTTATATGGAAAGGCCAAAGACCCAGAATAGCCAATACAAAATCGAAGGAGAAAAACAAAGTCAGAGAACTGACATTACCCAACTCTGAGACTTATTATAAAGCTATAGTAACCAATACAGTGTGATTCTGGAGAAATAATAGACAACTAATAGGGAACAGAGAGCACAGAAATAGAGCCACACAAATCTATCACCTAATATTTGATAAAGGAGCAAAGGGATAGTCTCTTCAAAAAGCAGTGCTGGAACAAATAGACATCCATATGCAAAAAATGAGAATAACAATCTAGACACACACCTTACACTTTTCACAAAAATTGACCCCAAATTAATCACAGGCCTAAGTTTAAAACACAAAACTGTAAAACTTCTAAAAGACAACACAGGAGAAAATTGTGGTGATCTTGGGTTTGGTGATGGGTTTTTCGATACAACATCAACAGTGTGATCCATTAAAGAAAACCTGGTAAGTTGGACTTTCGTAAAATTAAAATCTTCTGCTCTGTGAAAGGCACTGTTATAGAAACTGAAAGACAATCCACAGACGGAGAAACTATTCATAAAACACATGTCTGTTAAAAGACTTGTACCCAAATTATTCAGAAAACATTAAAATTCCTCAATAAGAAAACAAACAATCATATTTTTTAAAGTGACAAAATCGCTGAGCAGACCCCTCACCAAAGGAGACACACAGATAGCAAACGAGCATGTGAACCGATGCACAACACACGTCATTCTGGAATCTCAAGTTAAATAATAAAATACCACTACGTAACTATTAGAATGGCCAAGATCGAAAATGCTGACAATAGCAAATGCTGGTGAGAATGTGCAGGGGGCAACAGGAGGCGTTCACTGCTGGTGGGAATGCACGAAGGAACAGCAACTTCAAGAGGGAGTTAGGCACTTTCTTACAAAGCCAAAGGGTCTTATCCCACAGCTCTGCAGCTGTGCTTCTTGATATTTACCAAAATGAATGGAAAATGTGTGTCTACACGAAGCCCTGCACATGAATGTTTACGGTGACCTTAATTCGTATTTGCCAAAATTTGGAAGCAACCAAATTATCCTTCAATAGATGACTAGATAAACAAACTGTGGTACATCCATACAATGGGACAGCTTTCAGCAACAAAAACAAATGAGCTAACAAGCCACAAAAAAACATGAAAGAATATTATTTCTTTACTTCTTTATTTAATGAAGGTCCTGGGGACTGAACCCAGGACCTTATTTATGCATGCTAAGCACACACTCTACCACTGAGCTATGCCCCAGCCTTCAAATACATATTACTACTTGAGAGGAGCCAGTCTGAAAGGCGACATGCTGTATGATTCCAACAATATGACATTCCAGAAAAGGTAAAGCTTTGAAGGTAGTGAAAAGACCAGTAATTATCAGGAGTTCAGGGAGAGAGAAGAAGGGATGAACTGGTGGCCCAGGAGATTTTTAGGACAGTGAAACTATTTTGTATGATACTGTAATGATAGATACATGACTTTATGTATTTGTCAAAACCCATAGAACTGCACAACATGAAATTAACTATGGACTTCAGTTAATAGTGTTGTATCAATACTGGCTCAACCGTTGTAACATATATACCACACGAATGCAAGATGTTAACAGAAGGAACCATATGGTAGAGGGTATTGAAGGTAATGGGAACTCTGTACTTCCTACTTAATTTTTCCATAAATTTAAAACTGCTCTAAAAATAATCTATTAATTAAAATAATGATAATAATAAGATAGGCAAGATTTCTTTCAAATTAAATTTATGGTTATACAGTAAAGGTTGATAAGCTATAGGCTTCTAGCCTATCTGGCCCCCACCTATTTTTGTCAGTAACATTCGGCTGGATCACAGTCCCATCCAGTGATTTGCACATTGTCTCTTGATGCTTTCCCATTACAATGGCAGAGTTCAGTAGCTGTCCTAGACCTTGTATGGTCCACAAAGATGAAAATGTTTGCTACCTGGTCCTTTCAGAAAAAGAGTTTGCTGACTCCTGTTGAGAGTAGAGACTTTTAGTCCAGGAAGTACATTTAGAAGTTGTTCGTTCAATTACCTAGTAAATTCTAGAATCCTTACTACCTTATGATCCTGGGGAAATAGTTTCCTAGTCTCTGCAGCTAGCAATAATTTCTGCACACTAACCTCTGCACTAGAGATCAACCTCTCGTCCTCCTTCTGCTATTCCTTTAACCCACCAAGCCCAGTCTTTCCATCCAGAAATGCCACGTCAGAGCAGAACCTGGGCATATATGTGTCACAAGCCTTCATCCTGAATCTCACCTCTTAACCCAGTCTCTTCCTGCTTCTGAACTCGGTGGTTATCAGCCTTACAGTTCACACCTGCACCCCAACCCCTGCTTCAGATTTCTAGTTTCAGTGCCAACCCGGGTGCCCCAGATGTGACCCCAGCTCTTTTGGCGCCATTTAAATGGAAAAGTAATGAGGTAGACTAAATCACACCCCCTGGAGCTATCTGACTGGTGTACTTACAAGAAGAGGAATTTTGGACACATGGAGACACTAGGGGTGGGTCAGGAAGACTGTGTGGACACAGTGAGATGGTGGACACCTGAAAGCCAAGGAGAAGGCCCCGGAAGAAACCAAACCTGCTGACACCTTGATCTTGAGCTTCTGGCTTCCAGAACTGTGAGAAGTAAATTTCTATTGTTGAAGTTGCCCAGTCCGTGGTATTTTGTTGCGGCAGCTCTGACACACCAATGTACCTCATACAACAAAGGGGACTTTTCAGAGGAACGGTTCCCTAGGCCAACCTCTCCATCCATAGTAGTTTAAAGATCTTAAAAAGGGGATATGATCCTAGATTATCTGGGTGGGCCTTCAGTGTCATCACATACGTCCCTGTAGAAGGGAAGTAGAGCGATGTGCCCAGAGGGGGCAGGATTTATAAAGATGTAGAGACGTAAAGATGGGAGGGGAGATTGCAGTGATGTGGCCACAAGTCAAGGGATGCCAGCAGCTGGAAGAGACAATCAACAGATTCTCACAGAAGCCTCTAGAGGGAGGTCTTCCTAAGACTTTGATTTTATCCCCACAAGGCTTAGCTTGGACTTCCGGCCTCCAGAACAGAGCGAGGATAGATGTATGTTGTTTCAACCATTAATACATAATGGTAATTTGTTACAGCAGCCATATGAAACAAACACGCACATTTTCTCAGATAAACACCATTTTTAGTTTAGTTTGGTCACCAGACTCTCCTCCGTGGCCACTCAGTTCTCAAGCAGGAGCCACAGTCACTTAACCACGGTCCTGTCCAAATAAGAGCAGGGTGTTCTTATAACTACATTTCTACGAAGCTGAAGGGGCAAGGCTTCAGTGACAGCCAGGACGAAGTTTGAATCTCTGCTCTGAAATAGTCCATGGGATCTTGGGCATATTCTTACTTAACCCAGAGGAATCTCAATTTCCTAATCAGCAAATGGAGATCAAATTATCAACCTGCTAGGGTGGTTTTGAGGATTTAAATGATATAGATAAAACAAAGAACACATTTTCTGAAATAAAGTAAAATTTTCATGTTCTCAATAGGTAACAGTAACGATTGCTATTATTAGCTATGTTAGGTTCTGCAGTCATTCTGAGTACACCTGATTTCCTTTTCTCAAAGCCAATAAGGGACTTTGTAAGCTATAGCTGGGGGTACAGCTCTGACACTAATTCAATGAATTTTTACCAACAACTTCCTCCTCTTATTCATTAGTACTTTTATCTATGAGACGCTTAGAATAAAAAACAAAATTAAATTAAAATTTTAAAAAAAAGCATGGTCATCATTGACCCCAATCCTGCTATTTAGCACTTTAGGGAGACTGACTGGCTTAAATTCAGAGAGACTAAGCAACCTGGCCAAGGTAACACAGCTAATAAGTGACAACTCCAGGATATAAGTCCAGGTTTTCCATGTGTTGTCCGCTATACCACACTGTATCGCACCTGCTAAGCCTGTCTCTCCAAATTCTACACCCCAGGATAGCGTGCTCCCACCTACAGTACCTCTTGAACTGGGTCAGGTGTTTCCTGACCACAAGGCCAGACTCTATTCTTCCATCTTTCAGGGACTTCCTTCCCCAGGGCAACTCCCTAGCGAGAAGACAGATGGGAGGACTCCTGGCAGGTGGCGGGAAGCCCTGAGCCTCTGTGTCCTCGCACTGGAGATGTGACACACCTAATAGCCCTCCTCACCCCCACGCCAGGAAACCAGCAAACCAGCACTTACCCAGAGTGCCTTCCCTCTCTGTCAGCAATCCAGACCATATGGTTAATTAGCAAAAAAATTTGCGACCACATCTGTGATGCTATTTCTCTTTTTGGCATATGTGAACTTAATTACTGAAGCCACAGTTAGCTCCTGGCCCCCTGGGAGTGTGGTGGGCATAGGGGCCGTAGAGCAAGCCCATGGCTCGGGGAGTGGGACATGTGGGTGGTTGAAGGTCTGAGAAATGGAGGATGGAGAGGTCCATCTGACCAGCTAAGGACAGGGCTTTTATGGTGGTCGTATCAAAGCCAAGACATAATGTCACAAGTCCCCCATCTGTGTACGCTGGCAGCCTCCTCAAGAAGCAGCCAACCTCCCTGCATGGTAGAGGGTGGGGTTCGTTCTCTGCTCAGCACAGCCCTTCATTTCAACCCTTGGTTACTCCACAGAGTATCTGTCTCCCCAGCACACACCACAGTCTCCCCAGAATACGGGACGAGGCATATAATACAAAAAGTGTCCAATAAAGAAGGCTGATTGTCCTAACAAATGAACAAACAATTCTGAGCCTGTTTACTCATCTGGAAAATGGATCATGAAAGTTATATTCTACCATTTTGTTAGGATTAAATGAATTTAAAAAAAGTACATGGAGCACCTCTCACAGTCCCTGACATAATGACAGGAATCCAAAATCAAGTCCAGTCCTTCCACTGTGCATCAGTTTCCTCATCTATAAAATGGGGACAAGAAAAACTGCCTCCCTTACAGGGTTGCAAATGAAAAGAAATAACATATGGAGATATTTGAGAAGAGTTTCTGGAAGGTAGTAGGCACTCCATAAATACTGTGGCTGCTCTTGTGAACAATAATGAAAGGGGGAAACTTGCTGGGAGTGAGGGAAAGGGCCTTTCCCTGACAGTCTGTGGTATGTCCTGGATGGTAACTCAGGGCCCCTCCTCCCAACCCACCCTTCTACTACCTGAGCAGCACAGGCTGGTGTTGTGCTCAGAGTCCCAGGGCTCATTAATAGGACAGATGTGTGCCAGTTCACAGGGGTCCCTGGTATGATGAGGGAGACAGGGCACCCACCTCCTTTGGGGACCACTCAGGGATGCTCTGACTTATGCTGGTCAGAAGAGCCTTGTCCATGGCTGGGTTGGCATGGCTTGGGGGTGGGGGCTCTCCGGGACTCCCGCACATGATTTTGTAGATCTTGCCATTGCTGAGAGGGCAAAGAGAAGGTGAAGTTCAGCCCTTCTCTATAAGCTAAGCTCAATGCCCACGCAGGGGGTGTCTGTCCAGAGAAGGCTCCTTGTCCTGGTTCATACACAGGTGCTTTCTTGGCAGCTGTGGTCTTGGTGCTTGCCTTGGGGCCAATGGACAGCTGACAGGAGAACTTGAAGACTCATGACCCAGGGCGGATGTTCACAAGAGCAGGACCCTGTGTGCCTTACTCACCTCTCGATCCCTAGTGCCTAGTACAGGACTTGCACTAGCGGATGCTCAAGCCATCACTTGCTGAATAAATGAGCCATCGTATTCTTAACACCTGTCATAGACCCTGCTGTGGGGTATGGGCTCAGTGCACACTGGATAAATGTGTGACTGAAGTAGCAGGAGAGGAAGCGTAGGTGAGAAAAACCATGATTTCCTAGACTTTAAGCCCGATACAGTAAGAGTGGATAATTTATGAGCAATGACTCTGTCCAGGAATAAAAACAAGAGCTGTGTATCCCCTAAAACCTCACAGCAGCCTTACAAGGAAGGTACTATGACTGTTTGCAATGTACAAGCATGGAGGTGTGAGGAGTAACACTGATGCCTGAACCTGTATTCTCTTGCCTCCAAGTGCCCCTTTTAACCACCATGCTCTTCTTCGCTGAGACAGTGAGTTGGCCTGTGGAGCAGCAGGAGACCTCCCACTCCCTCTGTCTGCTACACTATTTCCCTCCACGTGCATAATCCTCACCCCTTCCCTTCATTCAGTCTTCTGCTTTACCGTCACCTCCTCCAAGAAGCCTGCCAGGACCACCTCATATGAAGTAAAACTTTCCAGTTCCTTACCCTGCTTTATTTCCCTTCATATCCCTTACAACCACCAGAAAGATATGTCAGCTTTCTCTTGGCTGCCTCCACATCCCCATTCCCTCCCAGAAGGTTAGTACAGTGAGGGCAAGGACCTTATCTGTCTTGTTACCTGCCATGCTACCAACATCCAGAACTGTACCTGACATATAAAAGTGCTCGCTATGTATTTATGAAATGACTGGAAGGATGGCTGGATGACCTCGGGTCTGTTATTTAAATGTCTGTTTAATGTCTGACATTCTCTTTCACATTCTCATTCTCTGGCTCTGGTTTCTTCACCCATCAGACGAGATACAGATACTGGAGCTGACACCACACTGTGTGTATGAGAAGGGCATCAGGATAAGCTTGGGAGTTCACCAAAATAGATGACACTATTATTATTATTATTATTATTATTATTATTATTATTATTATTATTATCATCATCATCATCATCATCATCATCATCATCATCATCATTATTATTATTATTATTATTATTATTAAACACTTGTGCACACCCTCGGGGGTACAGATCTTTTTTCCTGCCCGGGGTAAAAGCCCAGATCACTGCCAAAGGGTCCCCATCTTGCCAGGGCTGCTACACACAGCCTAGCCTCAAAGCCACAGCTTTTGCCACACCAGGGACAAGGGGCCCCACTGAGACAAACTGGTGTCAGGTAGACTTAAGATTGTCTTTGAACAGGGAAGCAGGGGATGGCTTTTTCGGCAAACGATTTAGTGGCAACATTATTTGGGGTAAGTTATTTTGTCCCAGTTGCCTCTTGCACAAAACCAAAGTCAGGATGAGACCAATCTTGGAGGGCACAAGCTAGAATGGAATGAGTTAAGGCTTTTGAAAGTACTTTGCAAGTTTAACACAGACTTTAGGGCCCTAACCTTACAAGGAGAAGCCGGGCTGGAGGGTTCGGACCTGACTGAGAGTTGAGAGCTCGGGAGGATCTGGAGCAGAGGACAGGTACACGGAAACACCGTCTCTGGGGAGGGCATCTGGTAGTGTGGTCAGAAGGCTGAGCCTCCAAGGTCCCTTTCTGCCTTCTAGATTGTTCCCCAGGGAAGTGGGAGGTAGAGTCGATGGGGTGGGGAATCCCCCTTCCACGCGGGCAGAAGAGGTGCGGGTGGCAGGGAACGGGCCTGGGTGACAGGCACCGCTCGTGCCACCCTGATTAGCTGGGAAAATGCAAATCTGCTCTTCCTTCCCCGCTGCAGTTAACAAGATAATGAATATTTTCATCAGCTGCAGAGAATACAAACATCTGTAGGAACACCAAACCTACTCTCAGGGGTGGGGGAAGAAGAGGCGGACGCGGAGGTGGGGAAACGCAGCTTCTCAGCAGCTTTAGGGAAGAAGAGATGTGCTGAGATGCTGGAAAGGTGGCTGGGAGCTAGGAGCCTGGCTGGTGCCTGCTGTATGAGGCACCATGGGGAGTAGATAAATCCACCGCAATCTGCCTGGTACTCACTCAGGGTTTACGCGTGGTCCCGGGTTGGACTCTGCTCATCACCCACTGATCCATCCACCTGCACCTGCATCCTTCCCTTGCCCACCCACTTATCCATTCCACAAACTTTCACTGAATCCTACTGCATGCCGGGAATGAACCTAGGCTCCAGGGGGACAGAGGTAAATCAGACATCTCTTGCCCTCAAGAACCTCATTCATTCACTTAACTATCAAATGCCTGTTCACGAAATGCCTACTCTGTGCCAGGTGCTCACATTCTAGGCGGAGAGACAGACATGTTAACTGGCCCCTGTTGAAGGAGGGCTCTGATGCAGAAGAGAGCAGAGGACCACCTAACTTCTGGAGAAGAGGTGTTCAAGGAAGACTCCTGGAGGAGGTGACAAACCCCTGGTGTAAATCAAGGGTGAATCAGAGTATTTTAGGCAGAGAACCTGGAAGAGCAGTCCAGATAGAGGGAACAGAATGTGCAAAGTCAGGGAGGCAAAAGGAACCACAGGGAACTCAGGGAACCACAAGCAGCTCAAAAAAATGGATGATACCAGGTAAGGCAAGGACCTGGAGCAGTGATAGAGGAAGCTTGAGAGGTGGGTTTGAACCTGACTATGTGGAGCCTTGTCCACCAAGCTACGGAGGCTAGACTTTCTCCTGGGCACCATAGGGGAACTGCTGGTGAGTTCTCAGCAGACGAGGAACATGATCGGATCTGCATGTTTAGGAAGATCACTCTGGCTGCAGCACGGAGAACGGATTCAGAAGGAAGACTGGGGGTGAGCAGGAGGGCTGTTTAGAACTCCAGTTGGAGGCAGCCTGGCTCGTACGCAACACTGAGGAGGACTTGTTCTCTTGGGCCTGGCAGATCCCCACAGATACAAATGTGCCTTTGCCATTTAGCCCGATCTGTGACTTTGTAGAGCAAGAAGAGCTACTAATAATAGTTTCAACAAAGAACAAATAAGATAATGTGTGGCAAAGTGACCTACAAGGTCCAAGGCACTGTGGAAATATTAGTTATCAGCTATTTAATTACAGCAGCACTATTAGATCTAATCATTACTTCACTCTGCTGTCCTTCATCCTCATCCCTGAAACCCAGAAACAGAAAAGAGCACAGCATTGGTGCCTCAAGGCTCCAGTTTTGCCACTTACTGTCTGAGCCTGGAAAGTCGCCTGAATCTCTGTGCTTTGGTTTCTGCATCTCTGACATGGGGATAATATTCTTCCCCTTGCCTACTTCCCAGGACTCCCAGGAGGGCCAACCAGGATGGCTGATTTTTCAAGTGTCTTGAAAAACATAAATCTTTAGCAACTTGAACGGGAAGTACCTCCACGGGTTCCACATTTCAGATTAGCGGTTGGCAAGCTACTGTCCGCAGGCTAAATCTAGCCCTTGAGAATTTCAAAACTTAGTGTTTATAAATAAAGTTTTATTGGAATACACCCACAACACCTAAGTGGATGAGTAGGGGGGATGGATTCATTTACACATTGTCTGTGGCTGCTTTCTTGCTACAAAAGCAGAGATGGTTATTTGCAACAAAAATCAAGTAGCTGCTGTGAAAGACAGTATGAAAGACAGTATGGAGGTTCCTCCAAAAATTAAGAATAGAACCACGACGTCAATCAGCTTTCCCACTTCTAGATATTTATCTAAAAAATATGAAGACACTAATTTGAAAAGCAGTATGCACGTCCATGTCCACCACAGCATTATTTACAATAGCCAAGATATGGAAGCAACCCAAGTGCCCATCAGTGTGTGAATGGATATAGAAGATGAGAGATACACATATAATATATATAATGGAATAGCATTTAGTCACAAAATAAGGTGAAATCTTGCCACCTGCAACAACATCGTCCTTGAAGGCATTATGCTAAGTAAAATAAGTCAGACAGAGAAAGAAAATACTATATGATTTCACTCACAGGTAGAATATAAAAAGTATAATAAACAGACAACAACAACAAAAACATAATAAGTGAACAAACCAAACCAGACAAAAACAAACATGCAGCTACAGAGAATAGAGTAGTGGTCACCAGTTGGGGGGGGCAAAATGGGTAAAAAGGATCCAGTCTGTTGTCATGGGCAGAAAGTCAACTTTTTGGTGGTGAGCACACTGCAGCGTACACAGGAGTAGACATATAATATTGTACACAGGAAACATACAACTTTATAAATCAATGTTACCTCAATTAAAAAAAAATCACATGGCTGCAAAACTCATTGTCTATAAAGCGCTCGAATATTTACTACCTGGCCCTTTGTAGAAAAATTTGCTGACCTCTAGCTACACTGACTTATTTAATTATCGCAGTACTGTGAGGTGGGGATACTTTTTTTCTCTCCATTTACAGATGAGGAAATTGAGGCTCAGAGAAACTGGATCACTTGCCCAAAAAGATATGGAATGAAATTGCCTCAGTTCTGCGACTCTGTTATTTCAAAGCTGATTCTCTTTTCACCTCATCCTGATCCTCCCCTAAGAGACTAATCTCCTCCTTTCTGAAGATATCCTGCGAATCTCGGGTTCAGCGGCTGCCTTGTCCACCAGACTATACATTGAGTGAGGGTGAGGATGGGAACTGACTTGCTCCCCGCTCTCTGCAATGTCTATCACGGTGCCTGACACACAGTGGGTGCTTGATAAATAATTGAGAATGGCTGGGTAGCCATTCTGCTCTATCGCTGCCCCCTCTACCCCCACACCCACCCAACATTCATAGTCATCAGCCATAAACTTGTAAGATATACTCCTTTTCTCCTTTGCCTTTTTGGAAATCAGTGTAAATCTGCCCCTAAGCGCAGCAATTCGCAGATGTCCGCGTACTCTCTGTTCAGTTTTTCGATGGAAGCCCGGCAGTCAGCATCTGCTGTTTTACTGCTTGTAGCTCCGGCGATCAATACCAACTGGTCTCTTCCTCCAGCTACGTGGTGGCTGGAGGCCCCTGAAGGCCACCTTCGAATACCTGGAATTTCAACTTCTCCAGGCAACCCTCATCACTCAGACTAAAAACAGGCAAGAGAATCCCCGCCGAGGATGGAGCACTGAGAGGAAACACTGTGTTTGTCTGGGATGTGGAGTCAGGCAGGTGGCCCTGAATTCTTACTTCAACACAAATCTAGCAACGATTTTCTACAGGACTGACCAGGGGCGAGATCCTTCACCTCCTGAGCTTCAGTTTCCTTACACGTAGAGGGGGTAGTGAAAGCCCAGCTGGCCGGGCTGTAGAGAGGACTGGACCAGAGACGTCAGGTGGAGAAAGCACCCTGCCACGTCAGGCTCTCAGGTGATTCTCAGTAAGGGCTACCATCGCTCCCTTTTCTACATCATGCAAAGACTGTTCGAGGCCCTTGGGAGTCGGGGGTCTTGGAGGTGGGTGATATACAGAAACAACCAGATAACTACAGCACCAGGCAAGACAAGAGGGTTGCAGAGGGAGCCCAGAGGAAGGAAAACAAGAATGTCACTTTTACCAAGGATCCCCTGGGGCTGAAGAGTGTGCTGAACACATCACTTACAGAGCCTGTTAATCTTTCCAGCCTTTCTGTTATATGAGAAGGAGTCTCTTCATTATATGGATAAGGAAACTGACTAGAGAAACTACATGGCTGGTCCCAGGTCTTACAGCTTGTGTGGAAGGCACGGAGATGGGTCCCCCTTCAGGTAAGGACTTGTTGCCCCAGGTGCTGAGACCAGATGCTGCGTGTGCTGTCAGGGTACAGCCTCCAGCTGTCAGCCCCTTGAGAGCCTGCCTTGGCTGCAGGGAGCCACCTTGTCCAAGATCCTGCCCCGACCTGGGTATCCTGCACCCATGACTGCTCACTGCATGAGTATAAAAGCTTGCACATCTGGGCCCAACTAGGGCCAATGCTAAAGGGCCACTTCAGCCCAGCACCTCCCTATGGGGCAGCTGTGGTCGACCTGTGGGGCAGTGGGACTTCTTCCCAGTCCTGCTTGCACACCTGCTAGTCCCACAGCCGCTCCCTAGTCTACATGCTGCTTACTGAATTCAGATTCTGCATCCTTAGCAAACCCAACTTGCAAGAACAGCTAGTGAGTGATGCAGCTAACAGTGGGATCACTTCTATTCAGTTCTCAATTGTAACCTCTTTGCATGGATAACTTCACAACTAAAGCCATTCATTTCTTCAGCTCTTCACTGAATCTTCCAAGAATTTGATTCCCCTTCTTCATTCCCTGTCTTCATGGAGCTTGGAGAACAACAAACTTGCACTCACTGTTTCTGGTATCATTATCTCTCCACCTTTACGTGAGTTCTGGCATCCAAGCATTTTAACTGCCCCCTGTTATTTTAATTGGAAGTTGAGGGCGGTATAAATTTTGAAAAATAATAATGGTCTAAGGCAGGCATCCATTGGCTCCTCAGTTCTTCTAAAGGCTCCTCTGTTCCTTTGTATCTGCATGTGTCTGTACGCTGAGCCCCACCACTCTGGCTTTGTCTGCCTTTTCCCCTCATGGTTCTGTAACAATCCTCTTTATCTTTGAGAGACGCTGCGTGAAGTGCAGATGCCTCTACAGCATGCTTGTTAATGACAAATTGGAGGACCAAGACAGCATGGGGCTGAATTAGGGTAATTCAGCCCAAGAGGGTTCCTTCTGAGTGGAGGCCACACTCCACCTGAGAGGGCTGTCTGATGTGGAGCAGCCTAATGAAGCTTTCCTTGCAGAGAAAGCCCCGTTCTCCTGCTTTCCCCACAACAGACTTCCAGGCACCCTGCAGAGGAACCTCTAGACGCTACGGCCACTCGGTCCTGGACCAGCTGAGCCCTGGGACGGTCCAAGTCCCCCTCCCCCAACAGTAGGGTTAAGTCAGGACCAGCTGTACTCCTTTGGCTAAGTCGTTACATCTGGGACTTGACGTGTGAACCTATTCAACCTTTCTTGAGGTTATCCAGCATCAGGAATCAACAGTTAAATGTGCATACCTCTTGCCCAAGAGGTTTTGCTTCCTGGATTCATCCTGAGAGACAATCAGTCAAATGTGCACAGCTGTATTTACAAGGATGCTTATTACAACGTAGTTTGTGATAGTGAAAAGCTGGGAAATACCTAAATGTCTATCAATAAGGGATTGATTAAATGAATTATAAGTTTGGGTAACAGAATATGTGCAGGCATTAAGAAACATATAGCTGATCTTTACAAATTAGAAGAGAAAGATTTCTAGGGGATATTTTTAGGTGAAAAAAATGATGAGCATATCCTGTGCCATGCTAGTTTTATACACATATGAAGACAGCTTTATGAGAACAGCCCTGCTTCTGCTACTGAAGTTCAAGGGGAGCAAGTGCCCTTACATCTCTGCTTCTTTCCCCCTGTGTCTTGGTGAACAGTGTTTGATTACTTTGATGAAAATGGGAGTTTGTTGTGCCATTCTCATAAATAAATGAATTTCCTTTTTGTCCAATGGCATAAAGATCTGTGCTCACTCAAATGAATAAAATATGTGACTAAAAGCACAAGGGGACATTTGGAAGAATGTTCACAAATGTGGAGGTGGTTGTGCACAGATGAGACTTTAGATGATTTTAACTTACTTTTTTTCCCCCCACAAATATCGGTTAGACTTTCTAGGGAAATATATATTAACTTCATGGGGGTGGGGAATAAAGGCCGTATGGCTTTGGACAAATAATTTTCCCTTTCAATCCTTAGTGAAAAGGGGACTAATACTACCTACTAATAAGGCCATTAAGTATTAAATTAAAACTTATCTAAATCACTTAAAACAGAACCGAAGACATGGCAAGCCTCAATAAACAACCACAGGTGACAGTCTGTATAAGGAAGCAGGGATAGGGCAGAGCATCCTGGTCAAACGGCCGAGGGCCACAGCAAGGAGACATCCACCCACCTGGGCCAAACGCCATCCCTCCTACACCCACCGGCACACACTCACATACAAAACGCAAGTACACACACGCATGTGCACATAAATATACACACACACACCAGCACACATTCACACCCATCTTCGCTGAGGTACACACAGACATACACATATACGCCACACAGACACACAGACACACAGACACACTCACGCTCATTTACATACAAGCACACACACGGCGGCACACATGGCCAGGAGTGGGAGAGGACCACGCCTGCAGAACTGACCCAGCTGGCACCTGCCCCGCCCTGCCCGCCAGCCCGCTCTTGTCCCCCTGGGTGTCCCCGCTGCACAGATTCTGGGCGCTCTGGCTCTGCGCTGGCTCCCAGAGAGCAGCGGGCGGGGTGGCTCTGGAGAGGCGAGGGTGATCGTTGGGAGTTTAATTAAGCATGACGCCCAGAGACAGGCTTGGAGGATGCACTGTAAGAGACATTCTGCTGAACTCGGAACCCCTGTTCTCTAGGCGAACACAAGCCTGACAAAACATTTCAAAGCGAAAGAGAACATTAACAACGAAGGAGCTGACAGCTCCTAATAGCACGGTAACAAGGAGACACTAATAACGAGCGTGTCTGTGGGCTGAGCAGTTCTGGAGACAGAGACTACGAGGCTTTTTCAAAGGCATGTTGGCAACGCACGGGCCTTTCTTCTGGTGTCTTCTGTTCTCTGTGCGTCACAGCAGAGGGACAAACTCCTGATGAAAGCAGGGGACCTCTGTGAGCAGGGGTCCCTGAGGCCAGCACAGACAGAGATGTCCTTGAGAGCCCCCAGGGGGTAAAATGGTGGGGAGCACAGGGTGACAGAGTCGTGCATTAAATATCTCAGGAGGGAAGGAAAGGAGAGCAGGAGAGAGAGAGGAGGGAAGTTAAGAAGTGGGGGAAGGAGAAAAGGAAGAAAATCCACTGTCTCCTGATTGCAGATCTACAGGAAAAGAGAGCTCATTACCTCCATTAACACGCTGTGCAGATGTTGATGGTTCTTGCTGTCTTTTCAAGACAGAAGTTACTAAACACCTACTCTGGGTCCGACCCCAGGTAAAAACCATGAAAACAAAATCAAACAGAAAAACCAACCAATCAAACAAAAAAACCCCAGAAAAGCAACGATCCTGTCTTCAAGCACTTAGTCTAGTAGGGGAGTCATTCAGGTAAGAAAGATAATTATAATATATTGTAAACTCCCCGAACCCAAAATTTAGTCTCCTCTTCCTAGCAGAATTCCTCCTTCAAAAGGAGTTAGCCCACTGACTCAGTTTCGCACCTCTCATCCTCACACAACCCATTCCTATAAGTCTTTTGCCATATCCATTCCACATACCTCACCCTTACACGGCTACCAAAGACCTCCAATTTGACAAGCCCACTGGTCTCAACCTTCATCTTAAGTGACTTCAGGGCAGCACGTGACACAGATGACCAAACTCCCTTTATGAAGCATGTTCTAGAGACCCCATGACATCCCTCTCTCTGGCGCCTCCCCCTCCTGCCTCCCTGGCCACGTCTTCTCTGTCACTTTGGTTGGCCCCTTCTCCTGTCCCCACCCCTAATGTGTCCTGGCTTTGTTTCGCTATCTTTAGTCTTTCCAGACAATCTTTTCTAAAAGGATTTAAAAAAAAATCTACATGCTGGTGACTATCAGTGGGTTAGTTTAGAACTCAACCCTGAGTTACATCTGCTCATCAAGCTGTTATACTTGGGTGCTTGGATACATCTGACTTTAGCTCTGGAGAAAGACCTAGATGGACATACAGATTTGGAAGAAAGCATACATGGAGCCTGTGTAGGGAGAGAAGATAAAAGCACTGAGGATTGAGCCCAAGAAGGCTAGAAGTGTCTATAGCGGTGAGAAGTGTGCTGTACACAGAAGGCAGGGGAGACGTTTTCAAGTGAGAGTGAACAATGGGGCTAAATCAAGAGATGAGCTGGTGTGCGGTAAAAAGTGAGATGTGCTTTGGAGGTGACCATGAACAGGTGCCCTGTTGGCCTTGGGGGAAGCAGTGTCTGGGGGTGAGAGGTGCAGACGCCAGGCTGGGGTGGGTGGGGAAGTAAGTGGGATGTGAGGAAGTGCAGGCCATTTGCATAGACTTCTCTTTCTAGAAGGCTGGCTGTGAATGGAAGACATACGGTGGCAGCTGAAGGCAACTCAAAGTGTGGGGAGGGGATGAGGTGGGAAAAATGAACACATTTATGGGCTGAGGGGAAAGGATCAGGAGGGAGACATTCAAGAAAAAAAGGTGGTGGTTACTGATGGTTTCTTAAAGGACTGGTGAGGATGAGATTGGTGGGGATGAGATAAGTATTAAGTAGAAGAAGAAACACGTCTTTAAGGCCAGAGAGGGTGTGTATGTAGGTACATGTGAAGGAGGCTTGGAAGTTATGTCCTTTCTTGCCTGATGGTCTCACATTTTTTCATCAAAACAGTAGGAAAGAAAAGAAGGCTGAGTTTGTGCTGGAGGCTTAACCAAGGGCTCTGAAAGTTTTTTGTTTTTGTTTTTAAAGTCACTGCAGGGATGGAGAGAGGGGAAGAGAAAACTGCATACTTATGCTGAGGACCCAACTGATACAGGAGGCCAGGGGTGGGTACTGGCGCCAACCTGCATTGCAGTGCGGATTACACAAACCACATGTGGCCGTCCCCACGCAGGAAGGAAGAGAGCTGATGGGGTTGATTCAGGACTGGGGAGTCTGTGCGGGATGAGTCCTTCCCTCACGTACTGCTTCTACAGCACGACAATTACAGCAAGAGCGGCTACCGTTCCGTTGAGTGTTGGTCACATGCCGGGTGCCTGACATACAGTATCTTTAATTCTCAGGATAGTGCTCTAAAACCACTAAGTATTTCCCCCTTTCACCCTGAGGAACTCAGTTCCCAGAGAGGTGATGTGATTTTCGTAAAGTATCACAAGTCTGTCTGGCTCCAAACCCAGTCTCGTCCCCTCACTCCACACCTTGTCGTAATCTTTGAGATCTGACTGCAGTTCTCATTTTCCCAAGTGTTTGCTTCTCTAGGATAAACAACTCCAGGCTTTGAACACTTCCTTATGGGACCTCATTTCCATTTCTCTCACTCTCCCATCTTCCCCTTCCAGTTTGTTAGTTTCCCATTCCCAAACACATGTGTACTCGCGTGCGCTTTCTTCAAGGTGGTAATGAGTTCCCTGTGGGAAAGCCAAGACTCCTTAGTGAAAAGTTCTTGAGAAGGACTCTCTGGAATGTTTTCCCCAAAGACACTTTCACATGCTTCAACCTAGCTTTCTCCCTAAACCGATTTGCCAACCAGGATGTCCTTCAAGGAGCCAAGGGTATAAAGCCCAGCATTCCATGACCTTCATCACCTCTTCACCTCCCCCTCCAAAGATTGACCCCCATGCTCCAGAGAGACCAGACTATTTGGAGTCTCATGCGCTTTCTTCTCAAGTCTTGTGCTTCTTCACCTGCTGATCTCTCTGCCTGCAGTACCCATTCCTCTGTCCTTTTCTGACAACCACTTGCCCTTCAAGGTTCAACTCAGGCATCGCCTTTTAGAAACCTTCCCAGGTGGCCTGGCTACATCAGGTGCCCCCTGGCTTTCATGCTTCTTTTATCATATAGCACAGAACAAGCAGAGGACAATGATCAAGGGAGAGGGTGAGTGGGCTTATCAGTCAGACTAGACAAGATCTGGCTCAAGGCACTTACTATTTGTGTCACGTAACCTCTCGATGTTCCCCATTTTCTCAGCTGTAGAATGGGGATACTGTGTACCTACCTCATGGGGTTATTGTTAAGGAGAAATAAACTAATCCCTTTAAAGTACTTGACATAGTGCTCAGCACATAATGACAGTGATTTCTGTAAAATCTGTCAAACAGTACTGCATTTAGTTTAAGCTTGTATCCACCCCACCAGCCGGAGTACCAAGAGGACAAGGACAGTATCTGACTCATGTCTCCATCTCTAGCACCTCAGAGTCTCACACATAGTAGAGGCTCATGAATAAAGGAATGGATGGATCTAAGCCACCTTAGTACAAACTGTCCTTTTATCACATTGTATGAAATTACCTATTTCATTTCCACACGTTTTCAAAGAAGAGGGATAAGGTGTATCTTCTTCATGTGGATGGTGGGAGGCCCCCCAAGGACTAACTAGATGATGGGGAGATTCGTGCACTCAGTGCCAAAGCTCCATACAGGACCATGAATAGTGGTGGTGGCCATACCCAACTGGAATACAAGCTCATCCATCTAGAAGTGGTAAAGACTAAGAGGCCAGGCAGCCAAGAATGAAGGCAGGCAAAGAGAGATCTAAGTCCCATGGAGTGGTGGGGGCTCTGCCTCAGGGTGAACCTTCCATTGGTGCTCATGCATATGACCTTTCTTGTCTATGGCTGACAGTCAATTTGACAGCTCCAGGGTCCGTGCTGATTGTGTGGCATCCATGCCATTACATTTTCAAAACATATTAAATGTTACTGTTTCTCTGCAATATTGCAATCCTAGGTTCCCAGCAGGACTGGGAAAAGCAATCAAGAATACAATTAGAGGACTGCAAATCCAAGGACTAGATTTCAAGTGGCCACAAGCTAAGAGCAAAGAAGCATAGAGTTCAGGCCAGGCAAAGGCTAGCCATTGGGTTGAGTTAATGAATTAGCAATCTGAGCCCTGCCAGGTAAGCTACCCCTTAGAAGACTTCGACAGCCAGAGGTTTACTAAAATGATCAGCCCCATTCCCAGGGCTGCCTTCTCCCTCAACCAGCATCCCCCAGCCCTCCTCTTCCAAGACCAGAGTCACATGACTCCAGCCAGCAGCCCTGTCTTGGCTGCAGTCACCAGGATCTGATTCCTGTCAAAGGCAATTTATGAACCTCTAGGTCAGAGCTCAGAGGACTTAGCTTCACATTAGCACGTGGTACTCATGTCTGTTAAGCATGCACCGAGTTGTACAGTCATTATTTCTTTACAGATGTGTTTTTTCTGCTAGCCTGAGGCTTTCCTAGAAGCAGTAAGATTAAAGAAAAAAAAAAAAGACGGAGGGAAGAGAATTAAACAAAGGAATGGAAGAAGTAGACTATAGGCTGACTTCTGGTGTTACTCTCATTTTAGGAATGAGTTTTGGACACTGGGCCTTCATCCTATTTTACCAATAACTGTCTTGGTAAACTGCCCAGCAAGCCATGTTCTTTTGATCCTTGATACGTTCTCTCTAGGAGCTAGAGCTCTGTTTCTAAAGTTCGGCCTCATGCACTGGGCCTTTAGTCTTTGGAATGTACCCAGTTCCCCCTGAAAAGTCTGAGCCCCAACTCCGAGCCACCAGCTACTTGCACTGTCCACGGGGACTTGGACTGGGCTTCACGACTTCTACAGTAAAGTTTTGTGTTTTTTTTTCTTTCTGGAATTCTCCTGCCAAGGCTTTGCCCCAGAGGCCTGTGGATTTCAAGAAAGAAATACTGTAGCCTAATGGGGTGTCATGAGGAAGAACAGGGGTCACAGAGACGATAGCTAATGACAGGGAAGGTAGGTGGGACCAGGTCTCCTTCACAACGGAGTACTTGATCTAAGTACAGGCCTTGAAGAGCAGGGATAGAGCAGAGTTTGGCATTCAGGTGGGGAAGAGGAGGAGAAAAAGACACTGGTATGTGCACTGAGCCCATTACCACATGCCAAACACTGTGAAATTACACATACGATCTCACTGAAGATCGCCATCACCCCCTGCAGTAGGAGCTATTGCTTCCAATTTACAGATGGGAAAACTCAGGTTCGGAGAGGGCAAGGATCTTGCTCAATATCACCAAGTAAGTAAGGGGCAGAGCCCGGAACTGAATCAGCTCTAACTGTAAAGCCACTCCCTCCTCCTACAGAACCAGATCTCAGCCTAGACAGACAGACTCAGGACATCCTCACAATTTTAAACATGCCTTGTCCCCAGACTAACTCAACATCCCCAGGATAACTATCTCTTATCCCTTAAGGGAGCGGTCACTCTTCCCTCTGCCTGTCCGTCTCCTTCCGTGAACAAGTTGTAGAATCACGGGCCATCAAAACTGTAAGCGCCTTAGTACCTGCCAGAGCAGTGGTTTTCACATTTTTTTACTTGTCGCAGAATCTATGGTTGGAACGCCCACTCATGCCACAGACAGTAGGTCCTGTACTCTCCAGCCCTTATCTGCACTCCTCTGAAAGGGACTCCTGAGGCTCTTCTGAAGACCCCATGCCTCTTCAAGAAATGCAGACTGATCTACTTTGACCCCTCAGTTGTAGATGAGGAGGCTGAGAACCAAGGTCAGAAGGGGCTCACCCAAGGGTTCCCAGTGACCTTGAGGGAGAACCAGGACAAGAATCTAATGTGTTGTTTCTAGTGTTATCTATTCTGTAGAGTGGACAAGTCATGCCCATGAGAGTAGAAGAGAAGGTGTCCTGCCTCTGTTCAGGCAGGCTGGGCGGGAGTGGGCTGTGGAGATACAAACTTCCTTCTGGCAGGGGGAGTAATCATTAATAATAGTGGCATGTTAATTGAGCATTGTGCGGTGAGGCACAGGACAAAGAGCTTTGCTTGCATTATTATGTTTAATCTGCTCAGCGGATTATGATCCCATTACGGAGATAAAGAAGCTGAGTCTTAATTCCTAAGCTTAGGTGGACCAGCAAGTAAATAGCGGTGGTTGGATCTGATCCCGAGACTTCTCACCCCAGAGAACATCTCTCAACCAGTCTGCTGTACTGTCTTCCTAGTGAAGACAAGATTCTTTCCTATTTACCAATATATCCTTCCCTGTCCTCCTGCCAATCTCTCGGCGAATGCTCTGCACAATCAGACATCTCATTTTTCTCCCCGAGACCGCCAATATGCAGGGTCTTGGGTATAAATGCGCACCCCCTACCCTTCCTCTGACAAACTCACACACTCCCTACACACAGCCAGGCGGGTGCACTCATGCATAATGCATGACACCGCGTCTCAAATCCTGCTAAATTGAGATTCAGCCGGCTGTTGGGTCTGGAGACACCTCAGTGCCTGCGTCATTAGCTGTACTCTGAAAGCCATCATTACTGTAGCCACTGTGGCTGAGTCACTGACATCGCAAGCAGGTAACAGAATTGAAGGGACACATAATAAAAGGGAATGGAATGGGACTTGGGTCGGAAAGGAGGACTATCGGTTATCCGGTCCTGAAGGGTGATATGTAAACAGGGAGCTTCAGGCCCCCGGGATGCTGGCTCCCCCGAGTCCCTCAGCAGCGGATAATAAACGGCCCAATTATAACCTCCACACTCTGAGGTTTCAAAGGAGAGGAAGAAAAAAAAATCAATGAAATTAATTTCATGTGGACCCATTTTTTATGTTTGTTTTGCTACAGCAGTTGTGTAAGATACCCCTATAGATGTGCTTATCTTTCTTCCACCCACTGTCCCATCCACAACAGCAAACAAACCACCACCAAAAAAGCAGGATTTCAGGCATATTGTCTGCGACATTTCAAAGAAGGGGACAGATCAGAGAATCCCAGGGCTGGAAGGGCCTTTAAAATCTCATCTTTCCATGGCATAGGGGAAGATACAGGGTCTCCCCATACACTTGTGCAGGTTGTGCACTGCACAAAGATGCCCTATTGAGGGGTGAGTGGGGACTGAGATGTAGCTCATGCTCTGCTGGACAAACTGCGATCCTTGCATGGTGTTGCATCCACCTGTATATGATTAGCAAGGAGGAGCCAAAGGCAAATATACAGACTTATACTGAACAAGGACTCAGAGACGTGTCTTCTGTGGGGTTCCCGTTCTATGTGATCTTTAGTGTTTCTCTTTCCTAGACTTATTTCCTTCTTTGTAAAGGGAGGGCATTCGAAAAGGTACAGGTGAAGGAGACTATCATTAACAAGGCACGGGTTTCCCATCAGGCACTATGCCGAGAGTATGAAGCATCTGTCTGATTTCATCCTTTTAGTAATTTTCCTTGAGGTTTATTTAGTCTCATTTTACAGCTGGGAAAAAAAGGTCTCAGAGAGAGGTGGCCCCAGGTAATGGAACACTTGGGTGGAGGAGCCAGGTCTGCCACCCCAGTATGTCTGGGCTCTCTCCCCACAACATGCCTCCTGTTGAAAGCTGTTTACAACTCTAGCTTCCTGTGATTCTGTATGCAAGATGGCCTTAATAACTGCAGCATTGGGGGGGGTGTGGAAAGGAATAAGACTGCTATCCAAGTCAAACAACAGGGAATGCCACCCAGAAGCAGTTGGTAGGACTGTGTGGAAGGAGGCAGGAAGTCAAAGAACAGTGGCAGTGAAACTGACCAAATGCAGAACTGGTCTTCCAAGGAGGTTAATGAGAGGTAATCCTGAAAATCACTGTCTAGTAAGCCTGGTGTCAATATTTAGTAAAATAATTGGACAAATGTGCCCAGAGAAAAATCTGTAAGCATTCGAGAGATAATGGAATAGTGAGCGATAAGGAGCACTGGAGGTTCATGCAGAACAAATCATCCTGGACAACTTGATAGCTTTTCCTGACAAAATTGTAAAATTAGTGGATGAAGGAGATGTAGTAAAGGTTATGGATCTGAGCTCCAGCAAAATATTGAATAGTGTCACGTGTGATGTTCAACTTGCCAAATTAATTCAAATTGCCTCTGATTCAAGCTGCGTTATGTGGATTAGTGCTATTATTGAATCCGGTTGAAGAATAGAGCCATCAGGTGCTGAGAGATGGTGCTGCTCTAAGGGCCAGGGCCAGAGACCTTCTCATCCCCATCTGTGGTCTGGAAGGGAGTGTCAGAGAAGCCACTGGGGTCCCAGGCCGAAATGCAGACATCATTAAAGCAGTGGAAGACTCTGAGGCATCAGGAGGAAAAGGAAGTTTTGTTGATGATTTGATTATCACCATCTCCCTAGGGAGCAGCGGTCATTACCATCATCATCTTCATCGTCATCAGTTGTGGTCACCATAATTTTGCTTATAAGGTCAGACAGGGAGTGGCTGACCACACAGATAGGAAGTGGAGGTAACTAGGTTCCCATCCAGGTGCGTCTGATTCTAATGACTGGTGTACTTTCCTCTATCCCCAGTCGTTCTCAAACTTTGGGTGCATCAGATCCACCAGGGGCAACGGTAGGGTGAAAGCTGGGTTGGGGGAAGGTTGTTAAAGCACAGACCGCTGGGTCCCACTCCCAGACTTTCTGACTTGATAGGCCTGAGAATCTGCATTTCCACCAAATTCCCAGGTGATGCTCATGTTACTAGTCTAGGGACCCCATTTTGAGAACCACTGCTGGATCCCAGTTCTCAGATACTAATTTGCATATAACTCACCTGGAGGTCTTGTTAAAATGCAGATTCTGATTCAGCAGATCTGAGGAATGGGGGATTCTGCATTTCCAATAAGCTCCCAGGTTTGCAACCATGCCTTGAGTGGCAAACACCTATGCCACGATGCTAAGACATGAGAAATCTAGAGAGACAAGCACCTCAATTTAAGAACCTACTCTGGAATCCAAAGTGGAAGAAGCAGATCATTGAACAAAGAGAAAAATGAGCTGTGGAAAGGATATCATTTGGAAGATGTGAGTTTAAAACTTGGCTTTGCCTTCCTTTGATTTGCTTTATGACTGAAGGAATTTATTTAACTTCCTTGGGCATCAGTTTGCTTATTTTTAAAGTAATACTTACTCTTCTTCTTAGAGTGTTTATTATTCTTTAATGCAAAGACTTTTATATGACAGTCAATGAAAACTTTTTCATAGAGAAAATACTTGGGGACTTCTCAAAACAACTGCTGACGACACATTCCATGGTATTGCCCATGGTATGCTTGTGCGCAAAGCCATGGAGAAAACAGCTCTCAGGATGCCGTGCTAACCTCTCTCTCTCCTCTGATGACTGGCTAGCCCTCCTTCCAGAGGCAAGAAGAACCCAGTAAACTCCGCATTGTTGACATTTTCCCTGGACTCACTGACAGGGCTTTCATTAGCGTTCTAGAGTCAGACTGTTATCAAACTTAAAATCTACCCCTCTGCTTTAAATATCTCGCTCTATGTGTGCAATTTATTGCTACTTGTCTAAAGTCCTTTAGGAGACAGAAAGGGATTAAATCTAAACTATTGATCAGGTGAATTCACATGGAAGGAATGAGGGCTTCTGCCCAGCCTCCTCTTGAAGCACTTGGGAAGCCCAGGAGAGAGAAATCAAAGAGGGACTGTGGTAGACTGTTCGGTGTTAAGTACAATAGGAATGAAATGGCTCATTTATTGTTGTGATTATTATTACACACTAAAAAGCCAGTTACACTGTAATCTTGATATTTAAGGACCTTGTAACAAATAGAACCCTACCCCACATAATTCCCCAGCCTTGCTAATTCCTGCCATTCTCCTCTGAATCTCTGTGCCCTTTCCCCACCTTCTCCTGTTTCCTCCACCCTGCCTAGCACAGCATCAAATTCTAAATACTGACTTCTTTCTTAAAGTTCCTCAAAGTCCAGGAAAGACAACTAGACAGTTTATTCATTCATTTGCCTTTTCATTCAGTCATTTTTTTTCATTCCCTCAGTAACATTTCTGCCCTCAGCAGAATCCTCAGGGAATCCTTATTTATCACCATTCATTCATTCATCACTTCACTAAATCCACTCATAGGTTTGTTCATTCACGCTTTTATTCTCATATATATTCATCTATATATTAATCATATATGAACATATATGCATGTATATATCCATCCACTGAGTAGTTCATTTCATTTTTCATTCACATTCGTTCTATTATTCATTCATTCATTTCTTGATCATCCACAAAATTCATTGGGTGATCACACGGTCAGGCTCTGCCTTAGCCACTGACTCACAGAAGATACGGCCTCTGTACGTGAGAAACCCATAAACCAGTCAAGAAGACAAAGAAACAAACATATTTAATTGCAAGTGCTGTGTGATTGGGGTGATGCAAGGGAGGCAGAGGAAGGCAGGAGGTTGAAAAGAAAAGTAAGCAACAACTTCTGCCTGCCTACTATGTGCCCAGCAGTTTGCATGCATTCACTGATTTGAATGCTCCCTTCCTTTAAAAACATGATGAAACTAAATTTACTTAGTACAGAGACTCAGTTGAGATCTGAGCCCAGGCATTTCTCATTCCACTCCCCAGGCTCTTAACCACTCTGCAGTGTTCACTGGTAACATCATGGAGGACCTTAGTTTAGACTAGCATTTCTGGGGAGTGATGTGGGAGAAATCAAACTAGAAAGTTGCGAGAAGCAACTGGAAAATGAGGAAGTGGAAACAATACGTTTCTTTCAAACTGAACATAGTCTCTCTTTAAAGGGGAGGAGAGAAAAAAATCGTAAGTGAAGAGGGGCTTAGGAGTGAGTCTTAGTCAGAGCATCAGAGGAGTCTCAGGAATCAGGACAAGCATGGCTGTCGTAGTAGGTTTCTTCCATTATCTTCTCTTAGTGACCTCACTCATGTTGCCCCCACCACGACTCTGAGCTGTTTTATTCACTTCTGCAAATACTAGGACTTCGCATAGGGCTTGCCATAAAACAGTTGTTAAATTAATACCTACAGAATGAATGTCAAATGCTCTACAGTGGATTCACACACTACCCAGAATTGTACTTTTTAGGGAGGAGGGAGGAGTAGGTCAGCTGACTGCCCCCCAAGCAGACAGTGTAACCAGTTGGGTCCTGGAAGTCTGGTGATACAGAGGGAGTGACTGTGATAGCCAGAAAAATAAAGCAAAGTCAACACTGATAAAGAAAATATAGATTCGAACAGGGAATAATCAAATTCAAGTATAAGCAGGGGGCAAGATCAAAGCTGGGGACTTGAGTAAGTGTGTAGAATGGTCTTAGAGTAGACTGGACACCACCCATAGAAAACAGACCCAGGGAGCGAATGTTGCAGGCCTATATTGTTTGGGTGTTTGCAAAATTTCCTGGCAATTTGCATTGGTTCAGGAGCCCCAGCAGAGAAAAGAGTCTTTTGAGTGTGGAGAAAATGAAGGTTTTGGCTTCAGCAGGGTAGGTTTTATTAGAACTGTTATTAGTCTGTTGAGCAAAAAGCTCATTAGAAACTCATTGGGGCTCTCAAAAGTGCTGCACATTTTTAATCATCGCCTTCCTTTTCATTCCTCCATGGGTTTCTTGATGCCATCTGAGCATTGGACCTATTAGAGATGTAGCTTCTGGCTCACTTGTCATTTGAGTCCAGGGCCAGGTACCTGCAGCTCATGTCCCGCATACTGTTGAAAGGAAAAAAGGAACCTGGCAGGTGGTAAACTTCAGCAGGTGCTCTGACATGTATTATTTTCTGTTACAACAGCCAGAGGAACCAGAGGACCAGATACCTCAAGTGGCTTCCACGAGGTCACACAGCAAGTCAGTCGGGGCAGAATCAGCACTGAAACCTCAGTGGGTTCAACTGGAAAACCTGTACCTTTCCAGGGTCTCATGCTGCTCCCAACAATGGGATTGCTTTTATAAGAGAAGGGGTTTCTCACTTCATGTTGGCAACCTAGGATGTGGGGAAGGGAGAAAAGGAGGGGGCAGGAGGAGACAGGGAGAGGAGAAAGAATCATTCCGCACCAGTTTCAGACTCAAAGATCACTCTCCAGCTGTCAGCTGAGCCCACAATCATTGCAGAGTTTTATTAAGGAGCAGAAGTCGTAGAAGAGTGAAGTGACAGATTTAAAATTAACTTGCCAAACTCCCCATCAATATTGTGACAGTCCTCAAGTACCCATTCAGCGACCCAGTGCACCAACTTGACAATATTAACATAACTTTGTCGGAACAAAAGCTTCCCTTCTGTCTTTTCCAGAAAAGCTAATTTTGGGGAGACACACATTCTTCTCGCTGCTTTTTTTTTTTTTTTTTTTTTTTTTGGTATCTGTGTGACAGGTCCCTTTAGGACAACCCAGGAGTTCATGTTCTAAAACTTCCATTCTTCTTCCATCTTTCTGGGGATTGCCACTCATGGCAGGACACCAAAGACCATCAGAGAGGTGCTCTCCCCTTTAGGGACCTACTAAGTGATTGGAGACCAGGAATGAGACCCCAGTATGCTTGCCACTTTCTAAACACCAGCTTGAATTCCCTTTAGTCTTTATATTTGGAGCAATATGCTGTCTGCGCCAGTTCTCTGCAAGTCACCATAGTCTGTCCTCTTCTTTTCCTTCACCTAGTAACCTCTTACTCACACTTCACATCTCATCTTAAACACTGCTTCCCAAGGAGCAACTGCCTGAACTCCTAAACCCCCATGTGGGTCCCAGATGTTTGCTCCAAGAGCACCCTGACTTCTAAATGTCACACTGCGCAACTCACTTGGTTAACTTTCACTTGAGTAAGCAAGTTTTTCCTTTCTTTTGTTATCTATGAGTTCAGTAGATAAAGTGACCATATCATGTATCATCTAATCCAGGTGACTTTTGTCTGGATTAAATGCTAAAGTAGACAGGAACCTGGGACATCAGGCATAAACTCGAATTGTCCTAGTCAGACTGGAATGTATGGTCACCCTACAAACATGGGCATATGTGGCCACTGTCTGGCTCTCTTTGTATCTCCACCACGTAGTACAGTGGATAAAATTTATTAAGTGCAGGATATCTGTTCAATGAATGAATGAAATGCTTTCTTTTTAAAAACTAGTCCTAATGGCAACCTTACAGACCTTTCCTGACCGACTTCCTTCCTTCCTCCTTCCTTCCTTCCTTCCTTCTTTCCTTCCTTCCTTCCCTCCCTCCTTTTCTTTCCTCCTGCCTTCCAACCTTCTATGCATTAAGCCCTGTTTATTTTCATCACTGGGCATACAAATAAACATAGTTTCTGCCTTGAGGGTGAGAAGGGGAAATAAGTAGCCTGTACTGAGCATCTATCATGGGTCAGTTGATTTAAACATCACATACCATTTAGTCACCTGATCAATGAGGTAGTTAGTATAATCACCTTGTACAAACGAGGACAATGAAGTTCAGAGAGGTCAGGTGACTTGACCAAGGTCACCCAGCTAATAGAAGCAGAGACTGAATTCAACTGAGTCCAAAGCCACAGCCTCATCATTAAACTATGTTACTACCTCAGCTCTGTAGAGGAAAACTGAAATATGAAGGAGCACAGGGTATAAAGTGCCATGACTAGGGGAGATTTCCAGTCTCAGGTGGGCATAAAAGTTACTCTGATGTATAGATCTCATATACTTTATCCCTAGACTTAAAAAAAAATTGGAGGGGGTAATTAGGTTTTATTTATTTATCTTTGATGGAGGTGCTGGGGATTGAACCCAGGACCTTATGCATGTCAGGCATGCACTCTACCACTGAGCTATACTCCCACCCATAGACTTTAAACACAAAAATCAACTTCTAAGTTACAGTTATCATTTTTGTCCAGACCTTAGTCATGGACACACTTTGCTAGGTCTTGGGGATTTACCATGACGAAGAGTCAAAGATGGTCCTGGATCTCATTTCAGTAGGGAAAGTAGACATGAAATAAAGAATCACACAGACATGAATTCAACTTAAGTTTCTGCAAGTATTACAGAGCAAAAGCAGTACAAAGAGCAGATGTAGGATTTCGGTTTCATTGCGTTTTCACGGATAAGGGAACTACAGCTGGGCGGTTTAAGTGATTAAGACCGCATTGCAGGGAGTTAGGATTTAAACTCACTTCTACTTGACCCCAAAGTCTATGCTACCCTACCTTCCCCCCTTTCCTTCTGAATAATGCGGTCATAAACCCATCAGTGGAACAGAGCAAACCCCCAGCCACCACTTTATAAGGTCTGTTTGTTAACCTCAGTGGCTTTACATGCCGAATGGCTGCAAGTGGCCCATCTCCACATGCTTGCTGTGAGGGTTAAAGACGATGCAGCACTGGAAGCATTTTGCACAGCGCCTGACCCATAGATACACGCTCAGTAAATAGCAATTTTTATATCATTAATAGTATTAGGTGGCACTGAATTATTGACTAAGGTAATTTGGTGGTCGATCACACGCATAATGTCCTGCATTATTAGTTAACTTTTAACATGCTGTTTTTATAACATTCTTCCTCTCCCCTGCAGCCACCACCCTCAAGTCCCTCAGCCTAGCACAGTGGTACGAAGGGGGTGGAATGTGTGACTGTGTGGTAGAAGGGATGGAGGGAGATGGATATTTGAGTATGGGTTTGGAGCCAGACTGCCTACATCCCAGTCCTGGCTCCACCATTTACAAGCTGGATGACATTAAGAAAATTAGCATCATGTCTCTGCATTACACTGCTGTGAAAGCTGAGTGGGACTGAACAGGTGCTGCTACTCCCCGGGCTCTCCTCTTACGTTACTGGGGCTCCTCCCCAGCCTCCTGTGCTGGTGGCTCTTCCGCCCTCTGACCTCCAAGCACAGGAGCCCCTGGGCTGGGGACTTGGGGTCTCCCTTTCTCTACCTCCTTCCTGGTGGACTCATCTCCCCTCGTTTCTTGTAGACCACCTATAGCCTAAACAATCCAAAATGTGTGTTTCAAGTCTGGTCTCTCTTCTGCCAGACTGTCTGGCCAAATGGCTTCCTAACATCTCCATGAGGATGGATATTATACATAACCAGATGATGCTTATTGAAGCAGGGTGATGAGGACCTGGGGTTTTTATCACACGATTTTCTACTGTTATAAATGACTGGAATTTTCCACAATTGAGCTCATTTTTTAACATGGTCACAACCAAATTTCTATTTCTACACCCCTCCCTTGGGCCAGCTCCTACCATGGTCCTTCCTGTCTCCGTCAGTGCACTTCCATCTGTCCAATTGATCAAGCTAAAAGCAGGGAGCCAGCCCCGCCTCCCCCTTCCTCTCCCTCATCAGTAAATTCTGGCGTGCTGCCTTGAGAATACACCCAGAACCTGTCCACTGCTCGCCATGTCAACACCTGCAACCAGTCTCCGTTGTTTCACTTGGGTCACTGCTAAAGCCTTGGGACTGCTTTTCCTGCATCCATCCTGCCTGCTAAGCTCCATTCTTCTCACCCCAGATGGAGTGGCCTTTTAAAAATATGACCGATCTCATAGCCCTTTCCTTTTCGCATCACACTCTGGCTTCTTTCTCTTCTCAGAGTAAAATCCAAAGCACTGTACCTGTGTGACTCATAGGATCCTATACAAACTACCACACTGCCCCACTTGATGTCCATTATCTTCTCATTTATAGCCTTTTCTCCTACCATGTGCTGCTCTTTCACTATGTCCCATCTACCTCTGGGCTCCTTTTTGTTCTTAGAACATGCAAAGGGTCTGTGAACTTGCTGTGCCCTCTGCCTGGAAGCTCCTCCCTGCCTCACCTGGTAAGAACTTTGCATGGATGTCACTTTATCAAAGCCTTCCGTGTCCAGCCTGTATTAACTAGAACCCCCTGGCTAGCACACCCTAGCCTCCTTGTCCTGCTTTCCTCCATAGTGGGCACACCTGACATAGTATATATTTATCGGTTGTCTCCCACACTAGAATTTAACTCACGAGTGCAGGGTTTTCATGAGTTTTGCTCACTGTGGAATTCTGTGAGTGGTACATAATAGATAGTGATTATTTTTGGCTGAATGAAGATACAGTGGTACTTGGTAGGGGGTGAACACCGTACACGTTTGTCATTGTTGTTACTGTGGCTACTGTTACTACTATCACTTCTGTTACTTTTCCTGGGACTAGTTTCCTTATATCTCCTAGTTTCCTCACAATGACACAATGGGATGCAAGGATGCTTATTTTACATATGAAGCCACTGGGCTGAGGACAGTGACATCACCTGTGTAAAGCCCAGGAGCCCAAGATGAGGAACCACTCATCTCCAAAACCCAGGTCTCCCCATCTCCCTGGGGCCCCTACATTCTCCAATGAGATTCCAAACCCCAACATGAGTATGTTCTCTGTGTCTCTGTTGACAAATTTCCTGTTTGTGGAGAGATCTTTAAGAGATATAAGTCAGTGGGGGGAGGGGGGTGAAAAACAACATACTTTAGGCACCTTTTGTGAGATAAAGGTGAGAATTATATTTAATCTAATTTGCTTGAATTTATATAAGCAAATATGGTAAAGATACCTAAGAAACTAACCAAAGTGGAAAGCAGGTAGGAGAAAAGAATAGAGAGAAACAGGGAAGGGAATATCATTGGATGTCTTTTATACCATTTTTGTTCTTGAACTTTGTAAATTTAATGCCTATAAAAATAAATTAAAACAATAAACCTACTAAACTGTCACAGTCAAGAGGCACCGAAGGAGACAAACAACTAAAGGTAAGATAATGACTAAGCCAGCTTCAAGTTTGCTCAGCTTGACCAACTTCAGGCAGGCTTCTTCCTGACTCTAGGTCCCTGACCTCCCTTTTCTTAGAGCATTTCCTCTAAATAATTTGTCACTGTAAATTCCTTCTCTGCCCTGTAACATGTAAATCTTTTTAAAAGCCTCTTGCCAGTTTTATAACCCAAGAATGCCTTTCTCAAGGACCTGGGAGCCATCTCTTTGAATGCAATCATCAAAAAAAGAAAGCAGAGAAATGTATTTGCAAATTCAGGAATCACTGTGCTGTGTGGGGCCTATCCCATTGGTCCACCTTCTCCAGAAGTCCTCCAGGACTTTTCTACTTCCATAATCCAGTTTTAAAAACCCTTCTGTCCTTTGTTTCAATGGTTGAGTTCAGACCTCCCCTATTGCAATAGCCTTGTATAAAGTCTTCCTTGGCTGTTTAACATTGCCTAATGCAATTTTGCCCTGACAGAGCACTGGATAAGCTCCTGGATTGGGGGGTCAGGGGAAGGACATTAGGTAAAAAACTGAAGCAATCCGAATATCTGACTTTATTCAAGATTACTGCAATAGGGGAGAGAGGTCTGAACTCACTCCCATTGAAACAAAGAGCAGGAGGGTTTTTAGGTCAGGTTATGGAACTGGAAAAGTCCTGGAGGACTTCAGGGGCAGGTGGGCCAATGGGATGGGCTCCACATAGCACAGTGATTCCTTAATTTGCAAATGTATTTCTCTGCTTTCTTCCTTGATGATTCCATTTCAAAGAGATGGCTCCCAGGTCCTTGAGAAAGGAAAAAAGTTAAGAAACACAGACTTAGATATACCAAAGAGAAGCGTATTCTTTCCCTCTTTATACCAATATTCAGCTTGCATCTCCAGAACCTGGCATGCAGTAAGCACTCAATGTATATTTATTGGTTGAATCACAAGGCTGAAGGAGAATTTAATTACAGTTTAGTATAATTTCAAGCTAGGTTTCTACCTCCTTTGCAAATACACCACCAAGATGCCTATGTGGCTTCTGGGATTGTCTGTTTCCAGTGACTGGGTCCTCACTAACTCCTTACAAGTAGTCTGGTAATTAATAGAAACTTGGAAAGGTATCCCTTGGTGGAATTTCAGTTCTCTGAGTGAGAGGGCAAGGTAAGCCAACCCCTTTATCCTGTTAATTTCCTCTTACTCTAGAAAGCATCCCAAACAAGCCAAATAGCTTCAAGGTTGCAGAGAGCACCAGGACCGTCATAGAGGATGGAGAGGAGGCTGACTGATTCAGGGGTTAAAGTTCTTTCAAAGTGGTCAGAGATGCACTGAATGGACTAGTACTGGAGTATCCAAATGCCTGCATCATTGGCTCCTGGCTTGTGCCTGCTAATTAATTGCTCACATAATGGGCTCCTCTGAGGATCTTATGACACATAAAAATAAATGCTCATTTCGGACTCTTAAAAGCCACCTTTGAGGTGTTCCACTAGATTATCATTAATAGTAATTATTCAGTGGTGATGTTACATAAAACCCCAGCCACTGCCCTTGGAGCTTTCTGTATTAATTCACATCTAATAAACTATGATCATATCTTTCATTAGAATTGTTACTAAATACATTTCTATTCAGGGCATCTCCCTGAAATGGAAATATTTCCCTAAAAATTAATTTTCTTGATACACATGCGTAGGCTTACTAATATGAGCTTAGAATAGACTTACTTTTTCATTTCTCTGGAAGGAATACAAAGAAAGTAATGCTGGTGAATTTGCATCTCACATGATCTCAAATGTGCCAGGATGTACACTCCCGCACAAGATTTCAGAGTAAGTGGTATCTCATAGATGCTCAGATTCATGTTAGGAAAATGTCACTAACATTTGCACATGTCTTTACACTTTACAGGGCATTTTAACCTGACTTTTCTCACCACCTCTCCCTCGCTATCATAATTCTCTTGTGGGGTTGGTATTATTAAGTTCCCTGATTTAGTGATGAGCACACTGGGCCCGGAAAGGTTAGAAAACGTTGAAGGGTGGTACAGCCAGTAATGGTCCCATTACCGTGGTGCTTAAATAACCCTACCTGATTGAATCCATCCCTCACCAACCATAGTTTCTCTCTACAATCCCACCCCCTCACCGCCTTAATGATCCACTTTGATGTTCACCTCTGTCAATGCTCTGTCTGTGCTCTTACCTGCTGAAGCACTCTCCCACCTAATTGTAATCACATCCTCCAGGCTTCAGCCAGCACCTCATTCAGGAAGTCTTCCTTGCCACTTACCACACCAAGGCTGGGCCAGTGGTCCATCTACATAAGAGTAGGGACTTTGTCTATCTCCATCTTTCATCCCCGAAGCTTAATACATCAGAGGTGCTACACGAAAACTTGTTACATAACCAATGAGAGTAAGTGGTAAAGCCAGGACTGGGATCTCTGACCTCAAGTGCAGTCCTGTGGCGCCATCCCACTCCCTCTTGTAATTAGCAGAACAATAGCAAATGACTTCTGAGGTGTGAATTCTTCAGAGAGTAATGTACCAGCAGTTGCCTTGGCATAATGCAAATATAGTAAATGTTCAGTGCGGTGGACTCCATTAATTAAGGACGTATAATGCTTGGCCAGGGGCGGGGCTGCTTTGTACCTTTTGAGTGTTTATTTATAAAAGAGATGGCTAAGCACATTAGTACATTAGCAGTGTAAACAAGATCACCAGGGAAATGGCAGAAGATACTTAAGAGAACAAACTGCCTGAAGTCACTTTGGAAGCACCCATTATGAACAATCACTGTGCTAATTACAATTGCTCTGCTAATTACAATTACTGTGCTAATTACAGTCTATCCTTATCTGCTCCTTAGGTTCCCTACAGACTTTTCCTTATGAGTGCTTAGACCAGCCTGAGTTACTGCCTGCATTTGAGTGTAATGAAATTGCGGTTCCTTAAAAATTGTCTCTGCTTCAGATAGCTCAGTGGTTCTGATAGGCTTCTCCCTCCGAGAAAAACAACACAGTCAGGGATTTTGAAGACAGAAAACTAAAAACAAAATCAAAAGGAGTGGCGGGGGTGGCAGTGGATAGAAAACCGGGAAAAGATATAAAATGGACACGGTTACTTCTGTAGCTTTTAGCACGTTTTGCCGACTAGAGACACATCTTCAGGTTAGTTGGAGAACATTAAAAGTAGGTTGTGTATAATCTGTTTTCCTCACAAAATGACCATGCTTGGGATATTCAGAGATGTAAACACTGAGAATAAAATGTTTTCAAAAATAAAGCAGCTATTTTTCTTTCTGCTCTTACTATAATTAGGGAGAAAGATTAGAGAGGCCTTGTGTAAAAATGGATTAAAATTCCCTGCTCCCCAAGAAGATAAATAAATAAAAGGCATCTTTCACTAGGTCTTAATTTTATTACTTTCTTTCTGTCCCCAATTAAACTAATCAGTGTTGACAGTATAAGATTTTTGTCTCAGCGCTTAAGAATGATAAAGCTTCATCTAGGGCAATGAGCCCTCCCACCTGGATTTCTCATGAATTTGCCAGGAGTCTATGACTTCCACCTAAAGTAGACTGTAGCCCAGCTTTCCACTGGCAAGTACTTTCCATGGCATCGGATGATGGCTGGAATTGCAGTGCGGACAGGCAGAGGAAGCTCTGGTCTGGGCACCAAACTTTGCCTTCAGGACACTGAAGTCAAGATACATGCCTCCCTCTTTAGCACTGATGCTCAGTGTGTCCCTGTACCCATCAGTGAGCAGAGCAGACAAATGGATGCAGAGAACAGATTCTGTACATTATGCACTAGGGGCTTATTGAACTGCAGAACAGCACTGTCTCCCCTGGCTGCTGCAAATCCCAAACAGTCTCTGCACTTGGTCACTCTGCGAGGAGACTCCTGTGGGATTGCATGACGCCCTAGTGCCACTGGCCTTGGGACTCAGTCACTGCTTTCAGACAGGTAGATGGAAGGGCGGCCATCTTTCTCCTCTCAGTTGTAACCTGGGCTCACATCCAGCAGAAAGTTCAGTTTAACATCTCGCTATTCAAGCTGGTCCTCAGATCCAGGAGTTCATTTGAAATGCAGAGTCTCAGGCCTGACCCACAGCCCACTGAACCAAGGCCTGTATTTGATCTGCTGGCAATCTGTATGCACCTTGGAGTTTAAGAAGCACTAGCTTATTTCATATGTATTGAGTTCTGGCTGTAAGCAGACACATGGAACATTCCTACCTTTAGGTAGTGATCTCCTGTCTGATGATGATGATGAGCTATTATTTGCTTTCTGCTCTGTGAGTATCATATGGTTTCAGACCATATACACACTGTACCTTGGATGCCACACTTCACCTTTATGAGCTTCAGTTTTCTCATGTAAAACGTATCATAGGAAACCTGCTCTGTCCACTTGTGTCATGGGAGAAACATCTGCCTATGCCCCTCAGAAACAGGCTCTTAAAAGAAAAGAAAAAATAGCTTTACAATATCAGTCATGCTTCAGGGTATTGAGAAATGCATCAGGAGATGTGATGAGTTGAAAAGAGGGGAAAGAAATCAGGAAAGGGGGAAGGTTAGTAAGACCGATTGATGTGCGGTCCAGGAGGACCTACTGCTGAACCTTCATTCTATTTGGATGGACATCCTTTTTGATTGGTCAGTGCTACTTCTAAGCTGATCATTATATATTTTTAATATCACCCCAGAGGTGGTAGATTAACATAGTTCTGGAACTTTTGGATCTGGGCCCAGATTATCAAATTCCACGTAGCACACATGAGCATCAAAATTTCACATTGCTAGTTAGGTATATTTCACTGTAGGTCATCCAGATAGAAACAAAGGGGAATACCCTATAGGAAACAAATGATACAACCTCTCAATGAGATTACAGCTTTCCAAAGATGAGATAAATACTCCCACAAGGAGACGACCTTGACTGCTGCCCGTCCCACACTTCAGGCTGAGCGGTCCACCTTCAACGGACCCACGGAGCATGAAGGGCGGCATTTCTGTATCTACCCTCAGCATTTCACCAAAGCAGTGTATTCATCAAAACATGGGTTGGTTGGGGAAAGTTGGGGGGATAATCATGACTCTAGTCCAGAGATGAAATTTGGGAGAATGCAACAGAAAACATCTTCATCCACCATATGGCTTCTGGAACTTGGGGTAAAGGAATGAAACTGAAGGAAGAGAAAACAACGTTTGCCAGAAGCCTACTGTGGCTAGGACTCTTGCTCATTAGACTGTTAAACCCTCACCACAGCTCCTCGAGGATATTTTGAGGAAAAGCCCCACTTTACTGAACATACTGAGGTTCACAGAGGCTTAGAGGATGGTCCAAAGCCACACAACTAGGAAACGGCAGATGTGGGGTATAGACCCTCTTACTTCTCATGGTGGCACCCTGACACCTTGTGTTGGGTCCCAGCGAAGAACAGGACCAAGTTCCTGTAGGATCATGCAGGTAAGGATGGCCTTTGCCCAAGATTCCTCCTTAGTTACGGATTTAGCTGCCCCCCGCAGCACTTGGGTCCTCCATGTCTGCTGAGAACAGGGACAGAACAGACGCCAATCTTCTTTAATCATCACACCACCACCAAGAAGTGGGTCTTGTTATTATTATCTGATTTAGAGACGAGGAAAACGAGGCTTGATGAGCTAATGTGCTCAAGGTCAGACAGCTGACAAGCAGCCAGGTAGGACTTGGACTCCAAAGTCCAGCATCCTAGACATCAGGTGAGCATATCCCCAAATTGCTGGCTAACATAAACCACCTGGGAATACAGTGGAAATTCACTTTCCTGCGTCCCTTCACTGGGGCAAATGGTCAGTACGTCTTGACACAGCTCTTGGTGATTCTGATGATCAGGTTAGGAGGAAAGGCTTCACAGAGCCTCTGGCCGTGGCAGTTGAGTAAAAGGAGTGCCCTATTCTGGGTCAGATGCCCTCAGTCTTTGTCTGAGCTCTGCCCTCAACTTCTCCTTAAGAAGAGGCAACAGAAATCAGAAGGGAAGAGTAGCCTAGAGTGACACAGCAGGAGGTGGCAGGACAGGACTGGCAACTCAGCCTTCTGATTCCAGGACCCGACATGTTGGCCTAGCCTCCTGGGGACGATGCTAGGAGCCCCTGGGGAAATGGAGACAGAGAAAGGAGATTCTTCTGCAGGCAACCCAGGAGTTAGGACCTCAGGGAAAATTGCCCATTGACTCCTGTGATCCAGCCTCCAACTTTTGTTCCTCAGTTCACTTCCAAAATTTTGCCATTGATCTCCCAGAGAAGGTAGCTTACAGCTGTGTCTCCAGGTGTTTAGCTGAAGATTTTTGCCAGGAGCTGGAATATTACTACATAGAAAGGCTTGGGAATGGCCTTGAAAAGTCAAAAGCTAATGCTACTTTCAGTTAATAATTTCTCCACTACTTGCCTCCTTTGCTTTCTTTTCTTTTTCTTTTTTTTTTTTTTTGGCAATAAGATGATGGCATATTACAAAACACCTAGGCCTAAGAGTGCAGAAAAACAGCTTCCAGGCCTGGCTCTGCTGTTAATTCTTTATGGAACCTTGGCCTTGGTGTTACCATCTGTACAGTGCGGGAGTTGGATCCTATGTCTCTAAAACCTTCCGCGTGAATACAGAGAAACCCAACAGACTGGGGCTTGGAGGCCTGGTTCGTTCACTTACTAGTTACATATGATTTTAGGTAATTCATTTAAACACTGTGAGCCTCGGGCATCTCATCTACAAAGGGAGGAGTTTGTACAAACTGTTCTCCAAGGTTCTTCCATCTATAAAGCCTATGATTCTTTGGGAACTGAATGAAGAAAATTGACAAGTATAGAAAATAAGTCTAATTACAGCTCTCAGAGGCGGTAATGCAAAGTAGGAGCACGCTGAAAGCCTGGGAGGCACTACAGCTAAACGGGCTTTGTTGTCAGACCCACGTGCTGTCTGTTTTTAGCTGCGTGACTGTTAGGTGAGTCAGCCTAACATCTCTGCGCCTCAGAGTGGTAAACAGTATTGGTGTCTCACATATTTCTGGGTCTCTAATTCTCTGCACATAATAGGATTGCATGTCTCAGCTCAACCCTTGGAAGGCACCTTGATTTGACCAATGGAATGCCAGCAGAATGTCATCTCTAGGAGGAAGTAATGAGAGCCAAGTTCCTTTCCCACTGTGATAGCATTCATGGAAGCACATGAGATGATGCTTCTGTCAGCCAGGATTCCCAAGCACCAGAACGAGCAGAAACACTGTGATACGAGCAACACACACACGTGCGCACACGTGCACACACGCATTCCTGTGAAGCCACTGAGGTTGTGAAGTTGTTTGTTATCAAGACCCAGCTTAATGCATTCTGGTTGACACATTCATTTCCTTTTTTGTAAAACCAAGTTGTTAAAGACTACTTTGCAGCCAGTCTTGGGAAGCTTAAGTCAGAAAACACACAGTATGTAATGTAACATAGGACCTGGCATATAAAGAAATACACACATGATTAAAGGGTAGAACGCAAGGAAAGATCCAGAAGCAGCATGGACAATTAACCATGTCCCAGGAAAGCAGCAGAAAAACCCTCGCTTTGGAGCCATTTAATAAGATGTGACTCAGGACCCTCAGCTGGGGAACAAGTCGTTGCCACAAAGGAAAGTCAGCTTTCCTCAAATCTTTAAAGAGAATCCTTCTGTCTCATCAAGCGTGGGTTGGTGATGTCTCATCCTGAATCCCACATCTTACCCCAAACTGTCCTCTTATGCTGTACAATATGCACATCTGATAAGCAAGCCAGATTGGAAAGTGCCTTTCTAGTAAATCTTTCACGAGCTCCTTACACCCTTTGTAGGTCATTCTTGAAGGCCTATGAGCAAATGTCTGCGGCTGGCAGAACCGTCTTCTTTTCGATGAGGCTTTTGCAAAATCTACCACTGTGTTTGCTCAGCCCCTATTCCCAATGAACTTCTCCTCGCTGCAATTTCTGAGACTCCAGGCTCAATAATAGTTCTTGACTGATGTTTATCTAAATCTCAGCAATCTATATCTGACGTTGGCCTTTCTTTCTTATAGGAATGAGGTAGGATGGGTAAGGATGGGAGAGGGAGGGAAGTAAAATCCAAATGAACAAACAAAACAACAAATAGCACCAACCTCTGATGAGTGTATCTCACTCCAACAGTCTCTGCCGATCCCTCACTGATCAAGAATTAAGGAAAGGGAACTCTGATAGTGACCTTGCAAGGGTTGTAAAGACCAACACAGTTCACTGAAAGGGATTAGAAACAGCAAAGCTTGACATCCCTTACTAAGTTTGGGGGCAATTCAGAAGTGAGATCTTTGATGCTTCACATTTCCACAGAATTTGGCATTTTACCAAGTGTTTTATGTACATTCATGAGTCCATCTGAACTTGATTCCTAATCCAGAGCTCTCTCCAGGCACCAGCCAGTCTCTTAAAACAACCCTTATTCCCTCCTGGGAATAAATGATATTGTGACTTCAGTGTGAACTATGTCCTTCTTTCTCTATCACTTTAGGTCTCTCCTTCAAGCCTTCTAACTTTCAGTCCTTCCCAATTCACTTACCTTTTGCCGTTTCTTTATCTCCTCATCCTTTTAGCCCTTGTCACTACTTGGTATATCTTTAACCCTTTCTGTGCTTCACAATCCCTCCCGTCACTCTGTCACTTAATATCTCCTCCATCCTTGTCTGTCCCCACACCTCAGCGCGGTCCCTCTGACTGCCTCTCCTTAGCACACTCACCCCATCGCTGTCTCTCTCCGTGAGTCTCTCAGTGTGCATTGTGCTTCATCTTCACCCAGAGTGGATGACTCCTGGACTTGTCAGGGTCCTAAACACCTCCACATGCTCATCTCCTAGAGACAGGCTGCAGCCTACATGCAGCAACCCGAGGAGGTAGCCAGGAATGGGATCAAGTTCCTGCAGAATCATGCATGTGGAAGTGTCCTTTCCCTAAGATTCCTTCCTTTGTCATGAACTCGGCATCCCCCAAGGCACCTGAGTCCTCACTCTCTGCTGAGAGCAGGGATGAAACAGGTGGCTCTTCTTACCACATGCTAACGTGGGGATATGAAGAAGTTACATATGTCCCTTGTAACAGAGCCAGAAACCAGGAGAATGCTGGTTTGTGAGTCAATGACTCAAATTTTCAGTCTCAAAGGGGCCCCAAACCATGGGGAACACTGGGCAAGTAGTATCCATCTTGGGCCTCAGTTTCTCCAGCTATATAAGAGATTAGTTCTGGACTAGTTAATCTTTAAGTCTAGTTAAGTCTCTGATTTGGAGACTTAAAATGTGAGGCTTTTTGTAAAGCAGCAATCCAGGTTGCTCTTTCAGAGATCCCAGAGAGGACATGAGAGGCAGGCCTGTCTTCCGTCAGCAGATGCAGGTGTGGGGAGGTGGGCAGGGGCTGGGGATGTACAAAGCAGAGTTGTGACTGTCACACAGGAGATTCCTTAGCTGGTAAACTTTGAAATCCCAGGCCAGGCAGCTGTCAGGAAACGAGGCATATGGCAGGACGGCTGGTGGGGTGCCTGCTGGCTACTCTGGAGGGCTGGATGGGAGATTACTTGGAGGAGGAGGGGAGAAAGAGGAGGAGGTGAGAAATGACAACAGCCTTTCATGCTGAAAAACTTACAGGCTTGCCTTCTGGAATTTGAAGGACAAAGGAGCTGCAGCCTCTTTCCTGTCTGGGGCTCAGGAAGGGAGCCTTGAAAGAGATGAATTTAGACTCATCAGAAGCTACTCACCTCCCATGGTGGGAAGTCAACTGCCTTAGCATGTGGCTCCAAGAGGTGACATGGTCTGGGGATAGAAATAATTGCAAAGAAAGTAAAGCCAAGGATGAGAGAGCTCAAGTGAAATGGCCTTCTCTCATATAACGGGAGACTGGGGAGTTCCCTAAATCTTGAGGCTGTTGTCGAAAGAGAAAGGTGTGTTCTGTCCATTATGCTCCCTTCCATAAGCAAATCAGGGCAGACGGACCCTAGCTATTCAGAGACAACCTAATATTGAAGGGCTGGGAACAATAAACAGACTGTTTGAGGCAGAAGGACTTTTGATGGGGTTAAAATTCTGTCTCAGCCTGGAGACTCCCGGCTCAGCCTTCAAGGAGCCAAGCTCTCTCTTATGAGCCTGTCTGTTAGTAGTGGGAAGGCAGCACACTGGGCAATCAGGAGATCTGAGTTTATATGCTAGCTCTCCAATGACCTACCTAGGGACCTGAGCTAAGTCCCTTCCCCACACGCAAATGAGATCTTGGGATTCCATGAAGCCCCTTCAAGTATCAGCATCTTACTTCCCAACTTGTATCCTCCTTTTGGACCAAGCTAATCTTCACACTTGAGAATGAGAACTAGCACATTTGATCATTTATCACATGCCAGCCACTCTGATAGCTGCTATGAGGAATCAAACTACATAAAACAAGCAACTGCCCATGTCACAGTGACTGGAATCTGATAAAACATCCTTTTAAAAGATAAGGCAGTAGGACTAGTAAGGACTAGTAGGACTAGTAAGACAAGTAGGGCTTGTCATGGGTGGGGCCAGGATTTGGAAATAGTCTATCTGGGGTTTTATTTTTCTGCCCCTTCCTCTCCCACTGCTTATCAATATGTCTGGGCTTCTGCATGCTCCTTCCTGGACAGAAAAATGCCTTTATAGCTCTTATCCTTCCCAAGAGGCACTGTTCCTCGCCATCACTTCAAACTCCAGTATACAAGCCCTGTCCTTTATGAAGCCCTTTATCATTCCTTTACTGCCTTTCAAAATCTTCACATGGGAACTCTTTGAAAACCACTGGCATTCCCTGGAACACTATTTTACAAATTAAATCTTCATTTTATCTCCTCCAATTGTATCTGTCATCTTGCAAACTTGGAAATTCCTTTCTCGAAGACAAAGGGTAATTTCTTTATTGTTTCCTTTGGATTCCATGCAGCATTATTCTATCCATCACAATGCTCAACAGAGGGTTTCATAGACTATTAACACTATTGAAAATCAGGATTGTACAGTCTCAGAATTGAACGGTTCATTCAAATTGTCCTTAAATTTCTCCCAGAGTTTTTCTAACAAAGTAGCATTTGGCCTCAGCTGGAGCATCTGGATAGTAGAAAGAACTTTACTGGGAATAGGAGGACTTGACTCTGCCATTAAATCGCTGCGTGGTTGCCAGTCACTTATATCACCTTTGAATCTACCCTTAACCTCACCCTTCACCTGCAACTGCTCCCCAGCCCTTGTCTGTAATACCTCTCAACTATCTCCCTGAATCTCCTTTCTCAATATTGTCCCCACTAACATTCTCTTGTGGCTCCCACAGTAGACACTGACCCCACTCCACTATTTCCCACTGCACCCTCACTGCAGTCTACTTCCCACACAATTACTGAGAGATCATGTGTCGAAAAATGCAATGGAATCATGACGTACTCCCCACTTTTAACCATTTAGGAGCTCTCCCCTTTGCTATTAGAATAGAGACTTGGCCTGCAAGACCTCCATGGTCTGCCACTGCTTATTGCTCTGGCTTTGCCTCCCACCATCCCTCCCCTACTTCCTCAGCTTCAGCCACACCAGGTTTCATTTCCTGAAGCTGACCAAGTTCTTTCCTTCTTAGCACATGTCTCTGCTTCAAACATTTTCCATTGCTAACTCCCACTCATCTTCCAGGTATCAGTTAAGTAACACTTCATCTGGAGGGTGGACTGTGAGCCTTGTTATTGCTTTCTAATCCAACAGATGCACCCCCACCTCCATATGATGTAATCCAACTAAATTGGATCCCACTGTTAATTGATTTCCTGAAACACTGTATATTTACTTCATAATACCTGCCACAAATTAAGTATATAAAATCACACACACACACACACACACACACACTCACTATATCTACACACCACAGGGTCTAAAGCCATTTTTATCTCATTTTCCATTGTCTCCCAAGCAACCAGCATGGTACATAGGATATAGTAGGTGCTCAAAAAGCATGTGATATCTGCATAGATGAATAGTTTCAGGGAATTCACAATTTCATTCTAGTTCTACACAATGGGAAGTGATAAAGTACACTGGATTAGAAGATTAGAGCAAGACTTTGGAGTTAGCCAGATAAACATCTGAATCTTCACTCTCCCTCTCACTAGACAGTGACCTTGAGAAAGCCACTTTATTCCTCTGGTGTTGACTTTTCAACTGTAAAGTGGAGGCCACGGTGTCTCAAAGGGTTTTAATTGTGAAGCTAAAATGGCATTATTCTGGTTCTTTCATTTCCTAGAAGGGGGTCTTGGGAAAGTCACTTAACATTGCCACTTCTCCTCTGCATAAAGGGGATGATAACAGCCTCGGCTTCCCAGGGCCATTGTGAGGGTAACACAAATCAGTGGATGGGAAGTGCTCAGAATGCCCACAGTATGTGCCAAATTAATGTTACTGGCTATTACTGTTGTTAATATTATTAAAATACATAGTAAAGAGCTTGACATAGAATATTTCTTAATATTCAGCAGCCATTATTACCACTCCTACAACAATCACTATTATTACTTAGATGACAGGATGAGGATGATGATGATCATAGTGGTGATGTTTCTTGTCAGTCCTGACTTTGCCAACATGACCTTAAATGGTAGGCAGAACCCTGTTTTGTGATAACTTATTATATTTTTATGTAAAACTGTCTAAAAGCATAGTTTTCTTTTAAAAAGACAAGCATTTCTTATACATGGAACAATTCTTCTTACTCTACTATTTATAGTTTTCAGATTTTGAAGCATGAATAAATCCTACCCAAGGCCTCCCTTGTCCAGAAGAGCCCCAGTTCCTTCAACTCTCCCAGGAAGATTTTAACAATTAGACTGCATGTCTAATCTTCATATAATTTGGCCAACCCAGTCCCTGCTCTGCTTATTCTATGAGGGCAGTCTCATCTTTTAATTTCCCATGTACCTCTGTATTTATTAGCAGGGAAAGAGGTCTCTGACATACTGAGTAGCAAAAAAGGCAATTTTTAAAGAGCTTTACTGAGAGTTGGTGGGTATGTGTGCATATGTGTGCCCACTGATATACAGATAGAGGGAGAGAGAGAGGACAGTATTTTAAAAATGTTCAAGAAAATGTTAATTCTGGATATCTCTGGGTGATGAGAATTTTATTTTCTACTTCATTAAATATCTTTGTTTTTGAACTGCCTGAATAGACTATATAAGATACTTATTCCTAATAGACTGAAAGATTAATTACTTTAAAAAATTCCATTAACTATACTTACAGGATGATTTACGATTGAGATGGAATTTAAAATATGTGGATAGAGTTAGAAAATGTGAGGGTGGGATAAATAAGGGTTAGGTCAATGGAGAACGAACTTCAGGGAATGACCTTTGCTGACTGCTAACACTTCATGGGCAGGCATTAGGGAGTTTGGGGAGATGCTGGTCAGTATAACAGACCTCTATCCTACAGTGCCCATGGCTTCCTCCCCTCTTCCCAGATCTTGGGGCAGTGAATCGACCAGTAAAGTACAGGTGTCTGCCCATACCTAAAAGTCATCTGGAAGACTTGGCCTTGGTTCACATGCTGGGTCCGGTTGTTGTAACCATGCAGCATCTCTCCAAAGAGGGTGTCGTTGAATTTGGAGTCCGGTTTGAGGCACTTGGGGCCCTCGCAGACATCTGAGAGCATGAGGCAGGATTTTCCATCGGGAGCCAGTTTGTACTCCTCCACACAGCTGCACAATAAAACAGAGTCAAGAGTTAGCTCCACACTCTGGATGCCCCCATTGGGGATGACCTAAAACCAAGGCCTCCTTTGCCTGCAAAACAGGTCAGAGTTTAGGAATGGAAACAGCTATTCTGGCTGGAATCTATCTAGGGCACAGGTGTCTAGAGAGAAGCACATTAATCCTGCAAATTGGTAAATTCAAGGAAAGTCATCTGTGACATTTTGGAGGAGTCGAGGGGAAAGTCAGAGAGCACATCCGTGCACAAAGCAAATTTAAAAACTGTTTTCCATGAACACACAGACTTTAAAAAGCATGACAGACCAATTCACAGGGAGCTATCAACTAGTTTCTCAAACCAGAATCTATTCCCAGTGTATCTGTCGACCAAGGTTGAAGACGGTAGCAAGAACAAGGCTTTTATTGCCCTTGTAGCACAGAGGTGATCCTTTCAGTACCACGGACAGCGCACGGAGCAGCAGTCACAGCTTCTGTTCAATTAGCAATGTTAGCAGCCTCTGCTGGCCTCTAACTACCCAGTCCTGACAGCACAAGGGTCTTTGATATGCTTGTGAGGCAAGGGTGGGCTCCTCAATGGACCAAACAGGCATCTGAATGGAGTGTGGGAAAATATTTGCAATTTGGGATGTTTACAGAGGGAAAGAAAGCTCTTAGAGAGGTACTGGGGGCAGGAGCTGGGGGGAGAGGAGACAGCAGAGGTCCTAACCCATGAAAAATCAATCCAGAAACTGGAATTCTTTGACTGTCTATCTGTTCATGGTCCTTTGCTAGGCACCGGGGGGAGGGTGCACAAAATAAATAAGACACACAAGAAAATAGGCTGCACAGCTGAAGACACCTGTAGAATGTCCTCTTTGCTCCTTGTGATGTATGTGAAGCAAAGTAAGCCATTTTACCTCTGTAGCCTCCAGTTTCCTCATCTGTAAAAGGGGGCTGACATTCCTATCCCACCTTAACTCACAAGGCTGCTAAGAGGACCTACGATACGTTGACTGCAAAAACAGATACGAATTGTACTGTACTTAACAAAATAATTATAGAGTGGTTGTAATGGTGGTGATGGTAGTGTTTACTTACTGAGTATGTGCTATTGACTAGGCACTGTGGGTATTTCTTTTCTAACCATGAAAAAACGTAGTATCATCACTTCTGCCTTATACAGAAGCAAAATGAGGATCCAAGAAGCAAAGCATGTCACACAGTGAGTAAGTGGCAAGGCTGGAATTCAGAATCAGGTCTGTCTAGCAGCAAAGGCACCTTTTTCTACACTTGTCTTTTCCAAATCCAGTTGTTTCTATTTGCATGATACGGCCCTGGTTAGGCTGTGCTGGCTGGAGGCAGTAGAAAGCAGGCAGTCTCTTATTTGCCTTTCTTCCACAGGATGATGTGAAGATCTATTAAATCTGACTGCAAAAAGACTCATGTGGGAGAAGGAAGAGGCCCTGTAACACGATTTGGGAAGAAAATGTACCCAGGTTGCAGGAACCAATAGATGATGTCAGAGACACAGGATCTAATTGAAGGCAGGAAGTAGACAGGCAGAGAGGAAAACGTGACCCAAAATCACTCCACTGAAAAGCCAGGAATGTCTCATGCCTGAAGCAAGCTGTCACTCTGCCCTCGCTTTCCTCCAACCCCCGATGTATTGCACAGATGCACTGATTGTCTTTCTAATATCTACATGCTCCTGCCCAAAGTAAAGTGGAAGTTCTTGGAAGGAGGCCTGTCTTGTTGCCTTGGTCAAGTCTCTCCTCTTTTTTTTTTTTTTTTCATCTGTTAAATATGTGAAACTCTCCCTTGTAAAGCTGCAGTATAGATGACATGAGTTTTATAAATATGCAGAGTATACAGTAAGTACTCAGTAAAGTCTAGTTCCATCCATTTATTCCAAAAGGTTCCCAGCAAATAAGAGAAGTGGTTTACTAGGTAGAGCTCTCCCTCTTCACACACACACACACACACACACACACGTGCACCCGTGAATAAATACACTGTTGTTGTAAAAGATTAGACATTATCAAAATCTATAGAGTAAAATGTAGAAGTTCTTCATTTCCCACTCCACACATATTCTTACTTCCTGTTTCAGTGGTCACCATTATTAATAATTATGCATTATTGGAGGATTTTTTCAATGAATTTAGATATACACATTTTATATATTTATAATAATAAATATATCATTTTTGTTTATTATATCATGTTATATATTTTTTAATTATATATATAATTTTATAATAAACTCATAAGCAGAATTACTCTATACATTGTTGTGAGATACACATTTATATCTAATACAATTTCTTAGAGATATTTTCAAAACAGTATCCACATAGATTTACCTTTTTAATGACTGTTTGGCATTGCACATGAAAAATGTACTATAATGATTTTACCTCATCTTTATTGATGGGAATTTTGGTTGTTTATAGCTGTTTGTTATTACAAATGGTACCATAATGAAGAATTTTGTACATATATCACTATGTACATGTGTGTGTTTCTATACGCCAGTCTTAGAAGAAGGATTGCTGGGTCAATATTTCATGAATTTTAAAATTTTGATAGATCTAATAAATGGCTATCTGTAGAGGCACCACCAGTTTACAATTCTATCACTGATGAATGAGAGAACCCATTCCCCCACAAATTTCACGTCCATTATTGCCGATATGGGATGGCAAAAAATAACTCATTTTTGTTTGGATTTGCATTTCCCTGACTACTAGTGAGAGTCACCATCTTTTCATGTCATGGTCATTTGTATTTCTCATTCTGTAGATCGTCCATCCGTGTGCTTGGACCACTTCTCTGTTTTGATATGTGTCTTTTTCCTTATTGGCTTTTACATGCTTTGTATATTTTCTCAGTAGTTGTATTTCACCTTCCAAATTTATTAAAATTTTCTCCAAGTCTGTACTTGTATTTTAATCTTACTTTTGATGTCTTATAACCTTTTTATCCTGATCCTTTATTGCTTTTGAATTTTGTGTTATGCTTAGAAAGCCCAAAAGGATGAAAAAATATCTTTCTTTATATTCTCCTAGTATTAATACAGCTTTTTCATCCTTGGCTATTTAATTTGCGTGGAATTTATTTTTGTGCATGGTGGGGGTGGTTATTTTAACTTAATTATTTTTAAAATTGGTAGATGATTATCTGAAGGATCCATCCTTTCACTAAGTAGTTTGAAATGCCATTTTGTCACGTACTAAATCCCTGTTTGTACCCCGTATATATGGTTAGAAATTTTATTTAATTATCTGTATATTACTGCAAGAATTCTGTACTATTTTAATTACTGTAGCTTTATGGCATGTTTTGGATGTAGCAAAGTAAGTCTTCTCCCTGTTAGGAACACTAATTTTCTATTTCAAAATCTCCTCCGTGTTCTTACTCATTTTCCCCTCAGATAAATTTTAGAGTTGGCTTGTCAAGTTCTATGCAAAACTTTACTGGAATTTTGGGTGGTTTTAAATTGAACTTGTAGACTAAATGGGGACAAGTTGTTAATTTTTTTTCCTTTAAGAAATATGCATTGAGAGTCAACTCTCTGCACTGCACTGTTGACAAATGTGGCAGAGATGATGTCCTGTGTTCACCACACTGGGCATTCTTTGAGGACACACTGTAGGCTAGGCATCTAAGCTTCCCTTGCAGTTGGGTGCCTTCAAGGGACCGTGTGAAGGGATTCTGAGCCACGGAATCGTGTTGATGTGATGTAAGTCACTGTAAGATCCAGCCCTTACAAACATCCTGCATGATTCTCAAGCCCTCTCTTCCCTTACTCTGGCAAGAGTGGGGGTCACATGTTCAAGATGTTTTCTGCAGGATAGAATAGGTTTGCTTCAATTACAGTGGATCCTGTGTGAACAGGAAAGCAACTTCTGCGTGCAATCTTCTGGTCTGGGAAGCTTCATTTGTTGCAGCGACATAGCCTATCTTCCCCTGGCTGACTGATTTAACACCTTTGCAGTTGGGAGTCTTCTAATAGTCTTCATCTCCATTAATCAATTGTTCTTTTAAAACCTTCACTGAAATTTTAGACGTTTGGTCATAAAAGTCCTGCACATTATCTTGTGGGGGTTTATTCATAGGTATTTATGCAATGTATTATGCTGTAGTGGTTACAAGCGTGTGTTTTGGATACGGACAACCAGAGTCCCAGCCCAGATTCCATCATTTATTGGCTATGTGACTGTGGGCAAAATCTCTCTGTACTTCCTTCTTATCTATGAAGAAGTTCCTACCTCACAGAGCCACTGTGAGGATTAAATGAATTATGTCTAAAAGACAGTGTGCCCAAGCATTTAGTAGAGTGATAGCCTCTATTATTACAGTTTCCCCACTTGAGGAATAGGATCAGTTTTTCAAGTATGCTTTCCCTTATATTTTCTAGTTAGTTATTGCTGATACTGAGGAAAGTTATTACTGATTTTTGTAAGCTGATTTTTCATCCTATCACGTAAGAAGCCCATCAGTTCTCACATGTCAACCACATTTTTCTAGATGAATGAGTATGTATTTGCCCAGTTTGGGTATTAGGATTATGCTAGGATTATGGAACAAATTAGCAGACCGTCCTTTTATTGTCTTTCTCTGGATCAGTTTACATAAGATAGGGGTTATCCATTCCTTGATGGTTCAATAGCACCTGCCTATAAAGTCCCTTGGGCTTGATGTCTTCTTTTCAATTGCAGGCATTTAGCTCTCTTATCATTTTATTTTATGTTATCTGACTGTTTAGATTTCCTACAGCACCATGACTCAAACTTGGTAATTTACATTTTCTATGAAAATAATGCATTTTATCAAGACTTTCAAGTTTATTGGCATAAAGTTGCACACAGTATTCTCACTAAATTTGTTTTATCTTCTGTGGTTCTATGGTTATGTCCCTAGCTCATTCCTAATGTGTTCATTTGTGCTCACTCTCTCTCCCCTTTGAACAAGCTTTTGCAA